>NC_068573.1:46336133-48836133 GCF_025698545.1 Gossypium raimondii | reverse complement strand
GATCGAAAAAGTCACTAGCTCTATCAGATCGTAAAACTTCTAAAAGTTATGTAGGAGTTTACTCACACATCAACTTCCCTATCAGATATCATATTAGCTAAACAATCTGCAACTAAATTTCTCTCCTTTAGGGTATGTCTTATATGTTGTAAGGCCTAAATGATCCTCCTTATCAAAGCGGAATTCGAAACATCTGAAACCCTTCCTAAATTGCTTTAGCCACCTTTAGACTATCTGATTGGATCAACGTCCTATCACTCCCTCGTATGTGTAAAAGAATTACTTCACCCAAGATATTCCAAAGTTCAACATTAAAAGTTTTTTTAAATATTTTTTTCCAATATATATTAAGATTGGTCTTTTCCGTTAAAAGTTTCATTCATTTTTATTGTTAAAAATTGGTCATTGTATGTCAGAATAACGTACATGTCGCACGCCACATGAAATTGTCTAGCTACCCTGACAGTAATGTCGATTTTTAACGATAGAATTTGATGAATTTTTTAACAAAAAAAAGACTGATTTATTCTTTGATCTGGCTTAAAACAATTAATTTAGTAAATGAATAAAATGTAGTCTCACCTTTAAAATTTACTCTCTCTTTTTCAATAAGTACATAGTATAAAGTAGTAACATAAGTTTAAACCTAAGTTATTAAAAGAAACCAAAATCGACTTTAAAAAATTTAATCGGAAAAAAGAAATCCCTCGGCTTGTAATAGAAGAATAGGGCAACGGTCATGCCTTAAAATTTGAAATTTTTTCAATAAAAAGAAGGCAGAAACACCCAACAAGTTGCTTTGTTATTTAGCTAAAGCAACAACTTCTAGGACTTTCATAAACAAAGCCTACTTACTGTGGTCCTAGTTGGTGTTATTATTTACCATTTTAGTCCACTTACTTTAAAAATTCACCTCTTCATTATTTAACTATTTGTCCTTATACTTCAAAAGTAATTAACCTTAATTATAAGACACTTTTTCCACAAAAGAACTTGGAACTCATGCAGAAAATTTTGCAAATAGACTAGAATATCAAGCTTATTGACACTCATTTTTAGGGTTAATTGCACCTAATATTCTTAAAAAATTATTTGGATTTTAAATTGGTTTCTAAACTTTAAATCATTATAATTGAGTTCTCTCAAAGTATCGGTATTGTATCAATTAGATTCTTCTATCAATTTAGTTGTTAAATGCCAATTTGGACTTGACATGAAGCATACTTGAATTACATGGATCAAATTATAAATACGTATAAACCTATCCGCATGAATGTTTGGATTTGACATGTTAAAAAGAACAGAAAATGCCAACAAAATTCATGAGGGTTATCAATACATCAAATTTAAATTGTATCTGCAATAATTACATATGTGTTTATAATTTGATTCACGTGTTTTAAATTTGTTTGATTAAAATAAATTTTGGGAACTAATTTATAAATTTAACCATAATTTGAGGATGTCTTACGAAATTAACCCTAATTTTAAAACTAATGGAGGTTGATAATTCGCGGCTACCCCATGTGATACATGCTTCTGAGTTTTGAAGGTCACGTGAACTATAAAGGTCACAAGAACATCGCCCTAAATTGCCAAGAAAGAGGTTTAATTTTAAATTCCATCCCTTTACTTTATCAATATTAAGTAAGTCAGTCCCTTAAATTTATTGAAATTTAGTCCTTGTATTTTATGAATGATGTGTTTGGCAAAGAAAAAAACCACATAGCCGTATATTACACATATTACACACGTCCTTTTACACTAAAGATACGTATTCTTGGAGAACATTATTATACATATAGATTTTCGAGTCCCGTCATATATTGTTGACATATGTAAATTTTAGTATAATCTGTCGATTTTAATCTATATTATTCTAGTTCTTAGTTTATTTGTTTGGTAATATTTTGAATTTATTATGTGGTTACTAGAACATAATATTTGAGCTTGTTGAGCACCTGGTACGATAGAGGGTCGACCGAGCAGTGGTGCCTCAAAAAATTGGCGATCCTCTAGGTCTGCTCTCGATCCAAGTGTTGTTCCTGATGAAAAAAAACCATTTGAGCATTATATTGAGACCTCATGTCTTTATCGAGGCGGTCAAGTTCCTGTCGGATCCTTTGATGGTGACGTGTCGATTTGTTCACTTAATTGATATAATGATATGATGTTTTCAAAATTTAATTAGAATATTTCAAAGTTCGAGGACTAATTTAGAATGTGAATCATTGTTTGAGAACCGTGTTATAATTACACCCAAGGTACGTAGATTACGTATGAAAAACACATGCTTCTGAGTTTTGTAGGTCACGTGAATTATGAAGGTAAACTACCAAAGAAGGTATAATTATGACTATCATCCTTGTACTTTTCTACTTTAAGAAAATTGAGATGTCAGTCCCTCTACTTTAGTTTATTAGAATTTCGTTTATTTTACGAAAACTGTAAAGTTAGTCCAATAGAGTAACACTGATAAAACTTGATGCTAAATCACTAACTTAGAAATCAACAGTCCAGTCATTCATATAAATGGAATCAGTAAAAATCAATAGTTCAACAAATTATGTAAAACAAATTAGCAAAAAAAGAGTCCAAATCATGTGTTCAATAAAAATGGACTAAGTTATTATATTTTTAAATTTTTATATATAATTTTAGATAATTTTTAAAATCAAGACTAAATTGATTGAATATGTAAACATTAAGGGCTCAATTTATTATATCAATCAAAATCATCTACAGTTGACTTAAAACATTAAATTTTGTGATTAATTACCCTTAATTGCTCACTTTGAAATCGACAATAATTAAATTTATTTCGATTTTAAGATGAACCAATTTGCTAAATATAACCATTTAAGGGGACTAGAGAGGCGTTTTTACCTATTATATTTAATCCTCTACTGAGTATGTTTAATCTGAACTAATCCGGATTCTGCTATTAGAATTTTTAAATTTCTTAAAATATTCATATTTAATATATGAATGCGAGAATATTTTCTTTAAACATTTTGAAAAACATAAAGAATTTGAGTATATTTATATCCAATTTATATTATTCAACTTCAAATCTAAATAATATAAATCGAGACTGGTCAAGTCGATTTAATCTTAACAAATAAGAATATATTTTAATTAAATAAATCAGATTAATTTTGATTTGAGTTAATTCTCATTTAAAATACTTTTAGTTATTTTGTTTTGGGTTAATTTTGAGTATAGTTTTTTTCCTGTTTGAATAAACTCTAGACCCGAGTCGTTTAAGATTTAGGTTATTCAGACTTGATCATTATAAATTTAAATTATTTTGACTTTCGATCACTTCATATTTAAACTATTTTGAATTACTTATTTAAATTATTTTAAGTTTAAATCCTTAGAGCCACTCTATGTTCAAATTGTTTTGAATTTAGATCGCTTACGGTTAAAATGGGTTCGAGTTTAAATTAATTCGGGTTATAATTGGAGAAACAAACCGGGACGGCTCAAAATTAACACACACGAAACCGCGTTCTTGCCGAAAGTTTCCCACGCGTTTTGGTATCATTGGAATAGATCTTCTCACATGCACGCGTTTAGTCTTCCCAGCACGTAATATATATGGTAAATTCTACTATCAGTCCCTGTAATATGCTAATGTTGTGAATTTAGTTCTTATATTTGGTTTGGTCAATTTTAGTCCATGTACTTTTTGAATCGGTCAATTATAGTCCTTGAAAATTTTGAACTTTAATATTTTAATATTGATTCAAAGGGTAGCATTTAAATTTATTTGGTTAAAGTATGCTTTTAATTATGCGTAAAGTTGTAAGTTTAATATATGTTTTTATTTGATTATTTTAATACTTATAATTTTCAATTTAAAATTTTAGTCATGACATAAAAGAAAGTCATTAAATCCTTTAACTGACCTTTTTATGATTAATACACAAAAATAATATACCGACATAATATTACACATGTGATCATATGTCTATCATACGAGATATTAAAAATAAAATAACGGCTACCATTTGCTCATGATTAGAATTTCGAAAATTGAAAACTACAGCTATTGAAAACGACCAGTATATAGTTTTTTTTTTTGTAAAAATTGTCGATTTCATATCATTTTAGCCCAATAAGAACATGGCATGTGCCATGTTTTTATAGGACGTTACACACTTTTTAGGAAAATATAAGACAAAACTGATGGTACTTTTAATTTAAAAAAACACTTTAGTTACCTTAGTTAAAAAATGGTATAATTAAAGGGTTAATTTTATAGTTAAGCCCTTGATAATGTATACAGGACATGTTAGGTATCTTAATTACATGAAAACTCGTTCCTCAAAAGTACCAAATTAGAGGTAGCTCTATTTAATATTCTTATAGTTTGGTCCATTTTAATAGACTTGTACCATAAAAGATTGATCTTAGGTATGTGCAAGCTCAAAGTTAAAATTGAATTAATTCGATTAATCGAATGATGATCGAAATTAATTCGATCAAAAATTTGTTAGATTTTTAAAAATTTTGATTATTATTTAACTCGATCTAAAATTGATTAATTAATTGAATCAATTACTTAATTAAAATTAATAATATATATAAGCTCTAAGGACTCAAGAAAATTAAATCCAAACTATATACGATAGCGAGACAAAGAAAAAAAAGTTGAAATAAAATGTAGAATATCTAAAATTAACAATAACAAAACTCAAAACCTCTTACCTTGTCATTCTAGTTCGGTTAAATCGAAAACCGAGCAAATTAAACGAATTTAATTCAATCTGATTATTTATTTTCTCAAAATTTGATTCAATCAACAGTTAAGTATTTTAAAATTTTAATTAATTCAATTAATTGAATCCGTCATTTCAACACCATACTCTAGATAAAGATTAATTGAATCCGTCGTACTTTAGAGAAAGATGTTACAAATTTGCATGAATTAATATTTAATAATTGTAAAACTTATTTGAATTTAATGATAAGATTATATAATATTAATCAAACTTACTCAAAGCAAAATTGATTAAAGAAAAAAGAACCATATTTAAACATAACACGTAATTTTAACTAAATAAAAATTTAAAAATATTTGCATCAAATTGCTGATATTAAATATTTATATTTGTTTCAAAAGCATTGTTTCTCTCCTTTGTTGGTATTTATGAAAAACCTCTAAATGTGTTTGTTTTTGAAGTATTTCTTCGAATTTGGTCTCGATTTGATTCGTTTAGTAGTAGATTTTAGCATGAGGATTTAATTAAAATTTTCAAAAGCTTTGAAGATTGAATGATAATTGATAAAAAAAAATTCGAGTTTTGCTCTTTACAAGGAGCGAGTCTCAAAGAGCTAGCAAGAGCTTGGCTCCTTTAAAATAGGAAAATTAAGCTTTAACCCTTTAAAAATTTTAAAATTATAAATTAATACATAATAAAATTTATATTTCTACTCTTTTAAAATGAAAAATTGTGATTTAGTCCTGTTAGAAATTATAAAATTTTAATTTTCAAACAAAATTATAATGGGTCCAAAATAATTTCTTAAGTCTTCACTTGGTTATTTTAGGTTGTTATAACCGTTGGCTATGCTTGAAAATATTTATTTCGAAATATAAATATTATAATTAAAAAAGTTAGTAAAAAATCTACTTGACTTCAAAGTGGAAGGTGCAAGCAAAGTGAAATAAAATCTTTAACTTAATAATTAAATATTTCTTATTCTCCATTTTAGAAATAAAACATGTTTTGAATGCTGAATTTAGTAATAATTAGTATGAACAGAGTAGATTAAATTTCAATAATTTGATTCTGTAGAAACATAGAAATTTACTTTAAGAATTCAAAATGTTTGGTTTTTAAAGAAAAAACAAAAGAAGCCTACAAATATGAATAAACAAGAAAACTGAAAAAAACAAAGAAAAAACTACAATAAAGAGCTTGAAAAATAACACCCCAAAAAAGAAAACCACCCAAGACCACCGACACCTCCGCCGATCATCCACCGCCGACCACCACTACTTCCATTCACTTCCCAACTGGAAAGATCTTTGGGTTTTATTTTTAAATGTGTTTTTTAATTTCAATTAATCATCATATCATTCTTTGATTCCTCAGTTTTAGGGAATTTTTGGGGTCTTTAAAAAGACCAAAAAGGGGTTCATTTTTAAAAAAAGCTTAGATCAAATCTTAAAAAAATGGGGATTATTCGGTGGATTTAGGATTTTGAGGGGGCTTTTGGGTTTTGTAAGGGTTTTTTTTTAATGAGAGATGTCTGATGCTTCAGGGATTAATGAATCTGCTCTCGGTTTGTTGGAACCCATTTGGGCATGAAGTAGAAAGTCACGAAACAAACGGCGTCCTTGGCGGCGGCGATGGCGGTGGTAGTGGTGGCTCAAGGGAAGGTAAAGATGGGTTGCTTTGGTTTCGTGATATAGGGAAATATGGGTCCGGTGAATTTTCCATGGCCGTGATCCAAGCAAACCAAGTGCTCGAGGACCAAAGCCAGATCGAGTCCGGCCAATTTGGTACCTTCGTTGGGATCTATGACGGACACGGCGGCCCTGAGGCGGCGCGTTACGTTTGCGATAACTTGTTCAGCCACTTTCGAGGTCCGTCCTTTTTCATGGATCTAAAATTTTTGCCCACAATTCCACTTACAAAAAAATAAAAAATTTCAATTTCCAGGGTTCTGCTATTCGGTACATGTGAACTGTATAGTATTAATTTTCATCCATTTATTTTTATTTTTTTTAAGAAATTTGACTTTTGATTGGTGGTTTTATTGAATTTAGAAATTTTAGTATCCAATAAGATTACAATTTAATTGAACTTGAGTGTGATTATTGGATACTTGTATAGTTCTGATAAGGTTATATTTCGAGAATCTTACGAAGATCATACCGAAGAATCGGAGTAATGTAGCTTTAAATGGTCTTAACTCTTAAGTTCATTTGTTGATCTTTGTGGCTATATGACATGCATGATGTTGAATGGTATGGAAGCCCCTGAATTGGGAGTTAGAATGCATTCTATCCCTCTATTTAAAAAATGACAAATTGGTCCCTATACGTTAGATTAAAGAGTAAATTGGTCCTAAATTAGTCCCTATACGTTAGATTATAGAACAAATTGGTCATTTTTTTAAAAAATTTCATCCTTTGTACTTTGAAAAACTAGCATGCCTGACAGAATAACCAAGCCGTGATACATGGCATGTCATGTGTACCTCTTGCTAATGTACAAGAGCTAATTTGCCTATTTTTTGACTATAGAGGCCAAAATGCAATCTGACTTTTAATACAAGGGCCTTCATGAAACTTTAGTTTTGAGTTTTCAGGATAGACGGATCTTAGTGCGGCATTGCGTTGTTGGTATTGTTAAGCTTTGTGTTTATGCAGCCATGACAGCCGAATCAGAAGGAGCTGTCACTGCTGAGACCATTCAAAGAGCTTTTCGACAAACTGAAGAAGGGTTTACGGCCCTTGTGTCGGAGTTATGGAGTACTCGACCAAATATGGCAACGGTCGGGACGTGCTGTCTGGTTGGGGTAATATATCAGCAAACACTTTTTATTGCAAATCTCGGTGATTCACGCGTTGTGCTCGGCAAGAAAGTTGGCAACACCGGAGGAATGGCTGCTATGCAGTTGTCAACTGAACACAATGCTAATATCGAGGCTATTAGACATGAACTTAAGGAATTACACCCGACTGATCCGCATATTGTTGTTCTCAAGCACGGAGTTTGGAGAGTAAAGGGCATTATTCAGGTTATAATATACACGCTTCTTATCTTCTGAAATTGAGTGTATTAATGGTAAAAGCACTATGGTGGTCCTTGTACTAAGAGTAGGATCGTATTTTGCCTCTCTACTCAAAAAATGGGTTAATTAATCCCTGTAAATTAGATTAAAGAGCAAACTAGTCTTGTTAAAAATTTCATCCACTTCTACTGTTAAAAATCAATCTTTTTTGTCAGAATGAGGTATTTGTGGCATGTCATGTTTAAATGTTTGGTTATTCCGTTAATCACGCTAGTTTTTAATAATAGAAATGGATGAAATTTTTAATAGAAATGATCAATTTGCTCTTTAAACTAATGAACAGGGATTAAGTTACTTATCTTTTAGTAAAAGGGGTAAAATGCAATTTAGCTCCTAGTATAAGGGCCTCCATGGTACTTTTACTGCATATTAATGCACGTATACATCCTTCAATTTTAATCTTTCCCGTGTTTTGAAAGCTTCATTATCTGTGGAAACCGGCAAAATTGGCCTAGGTGTCATTTGTCGTATTTCTTTTATCATTTATGTCCGTTGTTCATTAATCACTGAACATATCTTCAATTCCGTGATTGTATGTGGTGCAGGTTTCTAGGTCGATAGGTGATGTTTATATGAAACACGCACAGTATAACAGGGAACCGATTAATGCAAAATTCAGGCTTCCTGAACCAATGAATATGCCGATATTAAGTGCCAATCCAACTATTATTTCCCATGCTCTCCACCCAAACGATTCTTTCCTTATATTTGCTTCTGACGGTCTATGGGAACACTTGAGCAACGAAAAAGCCGTGGCTATTGTCCATAGTCATCCACGTGCGGTAAGATTCTGTCCTTATTTCCATGTTTTTCGAATACATAAATTCTCGCATCAAAGCTTGTGTTTTCACACTGTTTGCTGTTAGGGATTAGATGGCCTCCAAATTTGAAACTCAATATAGGTGTCTTCTGGTTGGTGACGATATAGAACTTCAGGTTTCTGATCATTTTTGTAACCTATCCGCTTTTTCCGAGTCTTTGAACTGTTTTATATCGGTCATTGGTTGACAACATGTTGTTAGCTCCCCCTTAGTGTGTTAGCATTTGCGGTTTCTGTTTCGTGCAATCAGCTGGTCGTATTACTGTGCTCACATGTCTCTACGAATGCAGGGCAGTGCGAAAAGGCTAGTCAAGGCTGCCCTACAAGAAGCAGCGAGAAAACGAGAAATGAGATATTCGGATCTTCGTAAGATCGACAAGAAGGTTCGACGCCATTTTCACGACGATATAACTGTTATTGTGTTATTCTTTAATCACGATCTTATCTCCAGAGGTGCCGTTCAAGACCCTCCGGTATCGATTCGAAGTGCATTAGAACACAATTAAATTCATATGGCCGAATAGATTTCTACTTCGTCCGGTTCCCCCGCCCCCCCTACATACACATGAAACTGTACCAACGGACGACCATTCCCCGATCCACCGGCTCGTATACTGATTATAGGGAGAGAATTCACATCTGTAAAATGATTAAAAAAAGTGTGACCAACATTTACTGCAATAACTTTGTTAACTCATCAGTGTATAATCTAATTGAATGCTTGTGGTATTTGCATTTGATCGCATTTCATGATAACTTTTGGTGAGAGGTCCCTGGAATTTGATCAAATTAACCCTTCTATTATTAAATAACTCAATCAAATAAGGTTAAATTGAAACAAAATTTAAACTTATTTGGTTCTTTTTAATAGTATACGCTGGTATAAGAGAAGATTGCCCGTGTCAGCGATTTGGATCCGAGACTTAATATAATTATTAATTTATGATTTAAGTCTTGAATTATATATTTTTCTTGTTTTCATAATTAAAATTTCTTTTATAATTAGAACACGCCATTGGGCGCTTCTTTATAAATGTCATTTGATGATGTAACATATTTAAAGAATATTTATGCATATACAAATTCATAAAAATTAAAATATATATAGATTATAATATATATTTCATATAAAATAAAATATTAGAAAAGCATTATATTAAAATAAAAAAATTAAAAGGAAATTTTTAGAAATATTAATTCTTAAAATTCTAAAATATATATTCTTAAAATTCATAAAAGTTTAAAAGAAATTAAAAGAAGTAGTTAAATATTTAGAGAATAAAAAATTCAAAAGATATATATATTTTCCGGTAACAAAGTTATATTCTAGAAAAATTCTTAATTTTTTAAAAAACTTGAAAATTTAATAATATATAATATTTTAAAACAACTCTAAAATTCAAATTAAAAGTAAAATTTAATAATGAATCAATGGTTAACATTCACATCATTAAAAAGGATATACACGGTGCACTCAGTAGCTGGATACGTGTGTTGGTTTTTTCAACTCCGTCAACTTTTAAATTAAAATTAATTAAAATTTTTTAAAAAGAGAGAGTATAATTTAAAAATCAGAACGTGACTTAAGCTTACATTTAAATATTCTTATTTAGAATTTTGATAATTGACACACAAAAAAAAACAAAATGTAAATTAAATATGATCACCTACATGTCAAATCTTTTAAAAAATATATAATAATTTAAACAAGATTTTTCTTTTACAATATTTAGAATTACTCAAAACTCCTCTTCAATCTATAAATTGGAGAATAATACACTTCAATAAACTCAATTCACGTCTTTCTGAATTGACAACAAATTAAACTAAACACGTTTTTGAAATTTATATAAAATATGTATTAACAAATATAAAAATTATATCGTCATTTTCATATGGGAATCGTAGCAAGTTTGATAACTTGGTTATCAAGTAAGCCGTGTTGACTCTCCATTACATTTTGTTTTTACATTAAAAACAATATTGACTATCAGAATGTACTTTATTTTAAAATAATTTATATAAAAATAACCCTAAAAAATATAGTGGTGTTAGAATTTGGTGGGATTGATTAAATCAATTGAATCTAAATTTGATGATATAAGTAAAAGTCGAAAACCAAAATAAAAAAAACTAATAATTAAACCAATTTTATAATTTCTTGTAAACATTTTTATTTAAATATTGTGAATGTGAAGTCATGAATTTTGTTTCAAGATCAAAATTTATGTTAGAGGGTCATATTTAATTTTCTTTTTTTTTAAAAAAAAATTAGGGGAAGAGAGATGAATTATAAAATATTGAGAATTAAAATGTAATTTTATTATTATATTAGCTTATAATTTTATAAACATTTAAAGGGGTCAATAAGAAATCTACCAATTTTTAGGGGGTGAATGACACTGCTGCCTCCTTGTCTCTTTCTCTGCTTACCTGCTCTAACTACGCTTGGGAATTATTGATCGCACATCCTCGATTGTCAATTTTTTTCTTAAAAAAAAAAGTCTAAATTTTGTATTATTTGTTAAAAAGAAAGAAAAAAAAATCTAAGAATCTTCTCGACTCTTTACAAATTGAGGGGCTCAAAACTCTTAAATAATAGAAGGCCAGAAATGAACACTATAAATCCCCCACGTGACCTATGACCCCAACCTACCACTCAAAACTCCATAAAAGAAAATCCATCTAAACCTAAAGAAATAATATGAGATAATTTTACTATAACTCCCCAAATCATGCTTCATCTTTCAAATTAGTCCCTAAATTTTAAAGTGTTCCGATTGAATCCTCAAAGTATCCGTACTAATTCGTAATAATCAGGTCCTACGATCAACCTAAAGTCAACTTGGTCCTTACATGACAGCTAGGACTTGAAACGAAACATTTTTAAAGCATGAGAATCAAATTTTAAATATGTATATACTTATTTTATGGATAATTTAGTTTTGATATGTTAAAATAAAAAAGAAATTGTTATTAAAATTTAAGAGGTTAATTCTTAAAATGTCAAATCTAAGGTGTCCATGCAATAAGATCGTACTATTTAAGACTTAATTCACGTGTTTTAAATACACTTAATCGATTGATATAATATTGATTTTACAAACTCCGCTTCACTAACAATATATCAAATTATTTTAATAATTTATATATTTTGTTAAAATATATTCAAGTTGTTGTACTCTTCGTACATTTAGGATTTAACCTCTATTTTTATTTCCAAAAATTAATTATCTCCTTTTCAATTTAAAAATCTAAGTTCAATTGTTAATACCAAGTAAAATAAAAAAACACTAATTTTGTAACCATGTGAAAATATTACATTGTAATGGATTAGAATTAAAAAAAAAGAAGTATAAGGATGTTAACAATCAGAAATTTATTTTTAAATTAAAAAAATAGAGGAATTGGACTAAATTTTAAATTTACGAAAATTACAGAGACTTCAAACAAAATTTAACCTGTACTTTTATGTCATAACGTCACTCCATACGAATGATCGAATTGGCAAAAATCCTAGGTGGCATCTTCCCAAAAAAAACCCGTGTGTTGACAATTCTAAAAGAATCTCCAATTTTACGGGGGTCCCACTTTCGTCCCTCTATAAATAGGGCTTGAAAATCAAAGCCAAATTGTTCAAGTTATTTGCCAGTAATCAAACCCTTCCCCCCCAAAAAAACAAAACAAAAAAATGTGTCCGTCGGAAAGAAACTTGAGACGGCCGGAAAATCGAGTTCCGACACCGGAAACCGATTTCAGATCGGCGTTCGAGGTACTCGACGCGGATCGCGACGGGAAGATAAGCAGAGACGATTTAAGAAGATTTTACGCCGGATTTTCATACGGTTCCGAAGATGCCGACGAAATGATCGGGACGATGATTTCGTTAGCGGATTTAAACAGCGACGGATTCGTGGAGTACGACGAGTTCGAACGCGTTTTAGGGGGGTATAATAACAGAAAGAAGGTTTCAAGTTACGGTGTAATGGAAGATGTTTTCAAGGTTATGGATAAAGATGGAGATGGAAGATTAAGCCACGAAGATTTGAAAAGTTATATGAACTGGGCTGGGTTTTCGGCTTCCGATGAAGATATTAAAGCGATGATTAGATTGGGCGGTGGTGATGATAAAGGTGTTTGTTTTGATGGTCTGCTTAAGATTTTAGCTGTTGATTTTTCTGGCTAATTTTAGAGTTTTTTTGGTGATTGAAATGATGAATCAAAATTCAAATCAATAATTGTTGAAAAAAAAAAAAGCTAAGAATGTGTCTTTGTTCATCATTTCTCTTCTGCAAAAAATGTAAGATAACTTTTTTTTAATGCAAAAAAAAAAAAGCCCCTTGAAAATAATGTGTGAACCCGTGATAGCCTGGTAATTAAGGTGTTTATCTTTCCAGACGTGAGTTTATGAATCCGTGATAGCCTCATAATTAAGGTGTTTATCTTTCTAGATGTGAGTTTGTAAACCCGTGATAGCTTGGTAATTAAGGTGTTTATCTTTCGAGATGTGGGTTAAATTTAAGTAACGCTAATCGGGTTAGTTTTAGGAATTTTCCATTCACTTGTAATTCAACAAAAAGACAAAAAAGATTATGACTTTAATGTTTAAACTTTTCATTCATCCGCACTTGAAGATATCATTTTCATCTCATTTAATTTGAAAATTTATGTCGTTTTTATTTTCAAATTTTTAGGTTAAATTCTGCTATCTGTCCTTGTCCTTTGTAAAATTGTCTATTTAATCCCTCTACTTTTATTTGGTCATTTTAAGTTCCTGAATTTTTTAAATTTTAAAATTTTCGGTTATCATCAAATAATAACTGCTAAATTCATTAAGCTCTGTTTTTCTAAAATTTGACGCACCAAACATATTATTATATGAATAATGTCATGCCAATTTGTCATTTATGTTGTGACTATAAGCATAGTACAATACGAGTAATTGAATTTAACCAACAGATTTATCTGTTACTATTGGAGTCAAGACTAATGACTAAAATTGACCAATTAAAAAAGTAAAGGGACTTCAATTGATAAAATAAAAATACGGGACTAATTACAGAATTTAACCATTTTCATTTTAAGAGTAATTGAACAAAAAAACTAAAATATTAAAGTCAATAATTCCAAGATTCTTTTTCGCATTTCTTGTTGGCCTCTCACTGGATGACTTGTGGACGAGAACTCAGAAGAATATATTCTATAAAGATAACAAAAGAATAAAATAATAAAACCTATCAAGTTATTTGTATTTAGGATAAACTATAAAAATAGTCATTTTTGTTTGTCTCGGATTATATTTTAGTTCACTTATATTTGAAATATTACTTTTTAGTCACGTTATTATTTTGTTACGAAGTAGTCATTCTACCATTAAGCTCCGTTACTTCCCTAATGACGGTCCTATGTGGCAGTCCAAATGGATTTTAAATGCTAATTTAGATGTCATACGTGACAGTCCAAATTAAATTTATTTAATTAAAAGCCTATTTTCATCCCAACAACTGGACATCCAAGTTGGTTACATCATTAAATTCAACAATTGGAATTTTAAAATATTAATCAATAAAAATTTATTGAAGTATATAAAACTTTTTGGTAAAAAGCCTCTCTTGTCTTTCTTAATTTGAAAATTGAACATTAATTGTTAACTTTCAAAATTAACACGGATTAAATTGTTTCAACTTTTTGTGAGGGATTAATTTGCTCAATTTATAAATTAAGAGGGTCTAGAGAGATATTTTTACCAAACTTTTTACACTAATGTAAGTATTTAAAAACCCTTTTTGTGAGTACATCCAAATTTCATTTAATAATAACTAATACTTCTTTAGCAACTGGGGATCTAAACTTCAACTTCTTCGGTTGTTTTTGCTTCTTTTGCCAACTTCTCTCCCTTCACAGTGTCTGGTTCTTCTGGAAACATACAAACATTAAGGACTTAAATTCAATCAGTGAATCCATTAAAAAAGTAATAAAATGCCATCTTCAGTTAATAATTATCACAATACCATTTGCACTTCCTTCTCTTGCATCATCTTCGTCTAGTTGCTTGTCCTCCAAGGTATCATCTCCTTTAGTTTCTTCACCAAATGTCATCTTCTCATTACCCTCATTTTGCTCTGCATTTTCAGTTATGCCATTTTCATTATCTACAATAGCTTCAGAGTTGTCTGCAATGGAATCTTCCCCTTCCTCTTTCGTTGAGGAGCTCATGTTTTCATCGGGTTCGCTTGTTTCTTCAATGGGTTCCTTCGATTCTAAGCTATCGATCACACCGTTTCCATCAACAATAATCTCGGAATCGTCTACAACGGAATCTTGTACGACACCTTTGCCATCTTCTTCAATTAACAACAAGCTCATGTTTCCATCAACTTGGCTTGTTTCGAGTTCGACTACACTGTTTCCATCAACGACAACCTTGGAATCGTCCGCTATAGAATCTTGTTCGACAATCTCGCCTTCCTCTTTCCTTAACGAGCTAGTTTTTCTATCAAGTTCACTTGCTTCGCCCGAATTTTCACCACCCATCGTGTTTTCGACCGCGTCGCATTCCGTTTCACCGCAGCCCGTTTCCATATCTCCGTTTCTCTTCTCTGTTTTTACCCTCTTGAATTCTTCTTTCGAATTCTTCCTACTAACAACAATTTTACCCTCCTCTTCCATTAATGAGGTAGCATTTCTTTCAAGTAATTTACTTGATTCTCCGATGCCGATTTCCGGAGTTTTGCCCTTCCTCGACCCGACTATCGAATTTTTACGGCTGATCGTGTTTTCAATCGCGACGTGTTTCGATTTACCGCAACCCATTTCTGCTTATTCCGATTTTAGACAACAGAACCACACTGCTACCCTTTTTAAAACAGGGAAAAGAAAACATAACAGTAATTTACTTCTTAATTACAGTTTTTATTTATTTATTTGAAAACGACCTTTATGTTAATGGAACAAAAGAAGCAATGGTTGTTATTAAATAGCTTTAACTAATTAACTGAATTCAACGAGAGGATGTTCGATGATATTGCTTGTTTTACATTAGTTTTGAACTGGTTTGGCCGGAACTTCAAACTAGTTATAACCACCTCGTTTTATAAGCATTGTTTCGGATCCTGAAATCTGTTTTTTTTTTCCTTTGTCATTTTATTAGGACGGAATTTGAGATTTAATCCCTTTAATTTAGGATTATTTAATTATTCTAATTTTATAATGTTATCAATAAGTTAGTTGATGCCCTTAAATTGATGAAGAGAATTTTTTAAAATTCACATATTTTTATATCGTCAACACATGTTGATTAAAATTTCAAGCTATCCAAACCACAATAATTAAAAATTGAATTTAATATAATATTGTAAAAATACACAACTTAAATAAAGTCAAATTAAACTCAAATGGTTAGATATTAAATTTTAGCATAATAAAGAGAATAAAACCATAATTAAATAGTATGTTAGTAAATAAAATAGCTTACCTCGTATTATATTTTAGTTATTTATATTTGAAATGTTATGTTTTAGTCACTTACATTATCGTTTTGTTACGAAGTAGCCACTTTACCGTTAAGCTCTGTTACCTCCCTAACAGCAATCCTGCGTGGCAGTCTAAATGGGTTTTAAATGCCATCTTGGATGTCCAACTGGAATGAGAATAGCTTTCTCAGTCAAATGGAAAAAGAAAACAAAAATAAAAAGAGACGAACGGTTTTTCTTTTCCAGCTCAAGGTGTAATCAATTTAAAGTTTTCAATTAATTAAATTTATTTATTCTCATCCTAGTTGGACATTCAAGTTGACATTTAAAACCCATTTGGACTGCCACATAAGATTACCGTTACGGAGGTAACGGTAGAGTGACCACTTCGTATCAAAATGATAACATAAGTGACTAAAACCTAACATTTCAAACATAAGTGATTAAAATATAATCCGAAGATAAACAAAAGTGACTATTCTTATAGTATACCCTAAAATAAATTATTAAGCATGTCAATTTTTAAATAAACTTAGTAATATGTCAATATTACAAGCTTATAAATTGAAAGACTAATAATCAAGACTTGAACATCAATATTAATTAGTAATCACCTTTTCTTTGTGTTGGAGATGATATTATTGAGAGGAACAATTATAAACCACGAATAGATAATGATTTTTTAATTTCGCATAAAATGAATTACTATATTAAAAAGTTTAAGTCACATTGTCCTTTGAATTATGTATTTTTAAAATTTTGATATCTAAATTTTTATTCAATTGTGATGATTGAATTATTGTTTTCGTCCCATTTTATTAATAAAAAATTACCGGCGTCCAATAAAATTATCACACCTAGTACATTTTTATTGGTAATTTTGTAATTTTGAGCTAAATTGAGATAAAAATGATGTTACAAGTATAAAGTGGAAAAATTATTAAGTATCAAAATGAAAAAATAATATAGTTCAAGGGTTAAACCATGAATTATGCTTAAAAAAAGTGAAAGGTCCATAGAAGATCCATGGACCGCCACCCCAAGGAAGTAAATCCTTCCTTCTTCCCTAAAACCCTGAATCAGCCACTTCCAGAGAAAAGAAAAGAAAAACCCATACGAGTTTTCGTATATAAACCCGCCGAGTTAACCCGCTTCATTACCTGACTCAGCTACCACTCAGTCCCAACTCAAAAGAAAAGAAAACGAAAAATAGAAAGAAAGATGCAAGTCCTTTCGAACGCTCGCAATCTCGCTAGGGTTTTAGGATCTCGAACAATTATTTTCAATTCTAATCAACGTTACCTCTCATCTTTGATTCAATCTCCTTGCTCTTCTCTTCAATGCCAAATTCATAGTGACGCTTCCTCAGGTACCGTCAAAATCTCTGTGTTTTTTTTATTTACTTCGTTTGGATACTCAAATACATTAGGAAATGATTGTGGTTATTTAAATAATTTAATTTAATTTTGTTATTTTTTCCCTGTTCGTTTCAATGCTAATTGATTACGTTATTAGCTAAGTAGTAGAAAAACTCACTAGTTCTCGCCGAGAAAGAAGATAAACAATTCAATATTGTTTATGTATTTTTAATTTTTAGTTATTGAAATTTACAGGGATTAATGGAAGCTGTTCTTATCCAATGCCACTGCATTCAATTTATCCGATGATTTCAAGGACATTTTTTTCGACAGAAGCTGGAACAGTTAATAGCAATCCAACTGGTACTTGATTTGCTCTATCTTAGGTTAGTTTGATATCATGTCCGAAGCTTTTTGTTTTATGTTTAATGTTTGGATTGTGTTGTCGAATTCAGAGGCAGTTAAGGAGCTCTATGATGACATGCTTCAATCTGTAAATGTTAAGCGAACAATGCCTCCGAATGCTTCTCTATGGTCAATGATTGGAAACTGCAAAAATCGTGAAGATATTAAGCTTCTTTTCGATGTTCTCCAGAATCTACGAAGATTTGTATATTCCTTATCTTCGTTTCCCCTGTTTTGTTAGTTTTAAGCATTTGTTGTTTATGGATGTACTGTCTGGTTTTTGGTTGCAGCGATTATCGAACCTACGGATTCATTCAAATTTTAATTGCAATCTCTGCCAACAAGTTGCCAAGACTTGTGCTCGTGTGGGAGCCATTGATTTTGGTATGCCTTATTGTTCTTCATATCTTAAGCCTATATTAATTTAACTTGAGTGGGAGTTTGGCATGCTGATATGTGTCAAAGACCAATTTTTTTCAAAGTTTTTCTACACATTACGAAGGTTCTTGGATAGTGCTTCGGACATGGGTACTTAAGAAACCTGAAGAATCAGTTTGACCAAATTAGTCTTTTTATAGGCCTCGAACAGTTCTCTGTAGTTTTACTGTTAGTTCTTTATTACCAGTTAGCAGAAATTTATTTGTTATTTAAAATATATACATACTGCCTGGTTTATTTAATGTAATTATATGAATATGATTTAGCTTGAATGCTTATGCAGGAAAGAAAGCTTTGTGGCTGCACAATGTTTATGGACTGACTCCTAGTGTTGCATCTGCACATCATTTATTGGTATAATTGACTCATCAATCAAGTTGTTCAATTTTCAAATTCTTTTGTACGTATAATTAATTATTGGAGTGCAGTCGTATGCTAAGGCTCATAATGATGCTAAACTCATGGTGGAGGTAATGAGGCTTCTAAAAAGGAACAACTTACCGTTACAAGCTGGCACTGCAGATATCGTTTTCAGGTAAATCAGTCTTCAGTTATGTCACATGTTTCACTTTTGCATTGCTAAATGCCCTAAGAATTCCTGTTTTAATAACATTTTTTTCCCTATTCGCAATAAAATTTTAAGTCTATGAAAAATTTGACCTGGCATGAAAGACTCATTCTCTTTCAATTCAAGTTTGATCCTTGTCCTTTTTGCTCTCCTGCACTAGGACACTCAAGACAATCAAATCCGAGCTATTTGAATGTGATGTGTGTCTATATGACTTTGCAGTATTGGATATTTGTTCTTTGAATGAACAAGCTATATATTGGTACAAATAGATGACCTGCTATGCTTTTTCTGACTAATTTTCTAAAATATTCGATTTTGTGTTCCAATAAGTGCCCCAAACTTAACAGATTAGTTTTCGCAGTTGTTTTCTTTTTTTTTTTTTGGTTGAAGGGATGTGTAATTATTTTCATGCTTCTTTTAAGTTGATTTAATATTTATTTGGATTAAATGTTGCAGCATTTGTTACAATACAAATGATTGGGAGTTGATCTCTAAGTACTCGAAGAGGTTTATGAAGGCTGGTGTTAAACTACGACAGACTACATTTGACACTTGGATGGAATTTGCCATCCGAAGAGGTCTATAATCTCTGAGTTTTTAGTTCCTTTCTTTTGCATCTCTTTGGATCTTCTCTGTGATTTGCATTTCTTTTTAAAACTGTCTCACTTAGTGGTGATGGTCGGTAAGAATATATTCCGGTTTTTGACTTGTGACTACAAAGCTACTCAGCTTTCTGAATAGACTTAGATAATCTTTGGCAGTGAATTTCTAGCCCAGGGTTAGAAAATTAGGGGGCACCGATAAAGGGGGAGAGATAGAGAGAGAGAGATAAAGCGAGAGCCAGATGAATGATTTTCTTTTTCCTTGTACTTGCAATTGATCTATCATTTCTTGGTAATAGGAGACACTGAGTCACTGTGGAATATTGAGAAACTGCGATCTGAGTCAATGAAGCAGCTTTCTCTCACCACTGGTTTTGCTTGTGCCAAGGTACTTTTTGATTCTATGCCTGTATGGAAATTGATTTCAGTAAATAAAAGAACATGATATTTGATGACCTATACATGTTATTTCTGCATTTTCAGGCTTTACTACTAGAACGCAAGCCCGAGGATGCTGCAGCTCTTATCCAATCCCTTAATGAGGTAAATCCGGTATCATATCAAGTTATGCCTTCTTGTGGTTTATATTTAAGTCATCCTCCCATGGATTCTCCACCCGTATCGAGCATGCTGAGGTAGGGGAAAATAGAACAAAATGGAATTTAAAATAAAAAGGAAGATAATTGGTAAAAGTCTTATGGAGGCCTTTGTATTAGGAATCAAATTGCATTTTGCCCTGTTTACTCAAAAAATGAGCAAAATGGTCTTTTCTGTTAAAAATTTCATCCATTTCTACACTTAAAAACTGGCATTGTTAATAGAATAACCAGACAGTTACATGTGGCGTGCCCTCATAAGTTCATAAAAATTTAAAAATTTTTAGTATGATATTTTGAGCTTATTTTCTATGTGCCCTTGAATGTATTTTGGTCTTACAATGTTTATGAGATGAACTCTATTCATGACAGACTCTATCCGATAGAAGGAAGCAGAGCATTACAGTTGAAGTTGAAAAGCTGGTAAACGAATGGCCTTCAGAAGTTCTTAAACATCAAAAAGAGGAGGATAAGAAGGTAATAATTTTTAATTGTACCATCAATTCCCTCTTAAAATTGAAAACCTTGTCATTTCTTTCAGAATTGTGTACTGAAGAATCTAAAGCTAATAGTTGTCTTTCAATGAATCAATTTGGTCAGGCATTGGCTGCGTCTTTGAAATCAGATATTCCTACCATGGTTGCTAGTCTACTAAACATTGGTTTAGCGAGGGACGTAAAATTGGAAGACTTTACGAAAAACGAAATTCTATCGTAGGGCAGGGAAGATCGGAGTCAAAAAAAACTGGAACTATGGTACCTTTGTCTCAACAAAGCTTCCTTCAACAATGTTAAGACATTTCTGAGAATTGTTGTCACAAGGTAAACACTTTTTTTTTTTTTTATCACTTTAATGCTCAAGAAATCCTTTTGTTCATTTTATTTTACAAAATAAATTTTTGAACATTTTAAGATTCATGATTTATGTTTTAGTTAGGAATTAATTTCTATCAAATTTTAAACATGCGTACTTTATGGAAAATTTGGATCTAATGTATTAAAATAATAGTTTTTCCAAGTTTTATTGATTTTTTATTAATATGTCAAATCTAAATTGCTAACACAACTAAGCATATAAGTGTTTATAATTTGTTTTATTTTAGTGTTGAATTTACATTCAACACCTAAACTGATAGGTAATTAGGCTAAAGGAAAATTTTGATTGTTTAAAATGTTTTGAAATAGACCAATCTAAAGTTTAGTGGAATTAACTATTTTATTATTTCGATTAATAATATTATGAGTTAATTGCACTAAACATCTTCGGTTTATGATACTCACTTTAAATTGCTCTCTGAATTTTACATTCGTAAACTATTGATATTATATCAATCAAGCTTTTCTATTATTAAAACCATTCATTTAATCATTAAATGATACGTAAAATTTTATGCGACATAATGTAAAAGGAAAAGAAAATTTAAAAGAAAAGTAAAATATTATTGTATAATTTTTAAAATTGAATTTAAAAATGCAGTAAAACCAACAAACAAAAAAAATTGTGAAAAATTAATAATAAAGAGTTTTGGGTCCTACTCCAACTTGAATTAAGAAAGGATTAAGTTTTATCACATCACTTTCAAGCTTTTTCTTGATCTGCAAATCATCAATTAACATATTCAATACTTAGAAGATTAAATAAAAGATAACTAAATATCGTGATTTATTATTAATCAATAAAATAAATCCGTTGACTTCAGATTTTAATTACCTAACAACGTGACTTGGTCCGTTGGTCTTATCCAAAATGATATTTATGATTTTGACCAATTAATTCCATTGGGTAATATATTATTTTCGGACTCCTTGTATCATAAGAATTTGATTAAATTAACCTCTCTAATTATTAAATAGATCAATTTAGTCTTTTTACTGTTAAAAAAAAAGCAGATAAGTCCAAATTGGAATAGAGTTGATATCTTTAAAGTTTTTACCATTTTGTAAATGAAATCTTCTGCTTGTAATTGAACTGCAATTGAAAAGAATAATTTTGAAGACATTTTTTATACAGTAAATGTTAACTCCGTTACAGTTTAGACTTATTTGATTATTTTCAATTGTATAGGGACTAAACTGATCCGGCCTCTTTTATACAGGGACCTCCGAAATACTTTAACCTTTATTTTTCATTTAAATAATTAAGAGTTTAAGACCCAATTAGTGTTCTTTAATGATATAATTAAAAAAATTAGCAGGCTTTCCCTTTCGTTTTGTCGTGTAAATTTTATATATAAAAATTCTTTCATTAGTTAATATACCATTTCTCCTTCACAATATATGAATACTTAAAATACTAAAACAGTGCTTCGACTTTTCAATTTTTTAAGGTAAGTTTTATATATTTACTTTGAATTTATTTTATCCAAAAAACATAGGTTTGATTTCAAAGAAAATATTAATTTATGTAATGATTTGTTATGGTATAAATAATATTTAAGTTTATTTTGGTGCAAATTAATGGTTAAGTAAAAGTTATGATTTTTAAAAAATTAATTTAGCAATATATCTCAATTTCCTTTTCATTAAAATAGTATATGATTTATTTATTTTTCAACCGGCTAAAAAATTATAAACTGCGAAATGATTTAATGATTTGGGTAAACTACACCAAAAGCTTTCATTTTAGTCAATAGATTAGTAAAACCAATGTTATATAGCTTTCTTTGTTCGTGCTGTTTGCATCAATCAAAAACTCTTTTTCCCTTCTCTTCTACTGTTCGATTTTTTTTTCCATAAAATAACTTTGGACGTCATGAATCTGCGTACCGAAATTCAAATAACTTTTTTCTCTAATCTCCGGCACTGACCGTCAGATCGACTTGGATTTAATGTGTGTTCTTCGACTCGTAAATTAGAATTGATCTATCATACCGATCATCGAATCATTGCTTAGAACTCGCTGATGGAACTTTTTTTCTTTTTAAAAAAAAACTTAACAACCTAATGATTTAAATAAAACCTTTTGAATAGCTCACTGATTTAAATGAAAATTTTTTGAATAGTTCAGTGACCAAACTGTAACTTTTTTAGTTAAGTGATTAAAACGAAAACTTGCCTATGATTTAGTGACTAATGGTGTAGTTTATATTAATGATTTTTATTTTTTATAATTAAAGAAAAGGAATGGAATTACTTGAGATTAAACCCAAACTCTTGTGCCTATTTATATAATAGGAAATATAAATCATGAATTAAAACATGGATGGTAGGTATTAACCATAAATTCAAAGAATGGAATGGTAGGTATTATTCATTAGTGATGATCCCCTCTGAACAGAGTGCCAGCCATTGGTTTAAATTTTTTATATTTTAAAACAATAAATATGCACTAAGTCCATTAACTTAGACTGACAGATGCAAGGTAAAGAAAATAAATGGTCAAAATACCTAAGAGATTTCTTTACAAATGAATTTGAATATTGGTTGCAGTAAAATGTAAAAAATGTGCCAAAAATGGTTACCAAGGGACACAATGGGAAATAGTGTTTACTTTGGAAAAGAACGGATTTGGCTATTTTCAGGGGTCAAAATTTTAGTACAGATGAAGTCTTCATGACCATTTTATTTTGGTCTAAAGTATTAATGTGGGTGACATTTGAGTCACAACAGATTGTATTTACATGGTGGGAAGCTCTTCGGACAAGGTGGTATAAACTTAATATGAATGGGGGAGTTGACATGTGATCTGGAAGTGCGATAGCGGGTGGGATAGTAAGATTCTACCAGGACGACTGGGTAGTTGGGTATGGGCGTAACATAGGTGTTAGCTCGATCCTAGAGGCAGAACTCCGAGCAATTGTTGATGGGTTAGAAACAGCTTGAGAGAAGGGGGTGCGTCAGCTGCTAATTGAGAGTGATAGTAGGACAGCAGTAGACCTAATACTTGGAGCTAAAATGGTGGGATTGCCGAGATTAGCACCGGAGGTTCACAACTGGATATCGAGGGATTGGCAAGTGGACCGGAGATCCGACATGTACCACGAACAGCAAATATGGTTGTTGATGCTATACACAAGACAATAAGGTGTTGCCAAATAGGTTTTTTTATTTTTTCTCACAATCTGCTTTGACGACGCAAAATGTAATGTTGAGAGATAATAGTTGAGTAACTAGTCTATTATTATCGGTTGAGCGTTATAGCTGAACTTCCTCTTGTAACTAAAAAAAAAAATACCTAAGAGATCCATGTGTTATAGGGATTGTATCAAATTAGTCATTCTATTATTAACTGGACCAATTTATTCTCTATACCATTAAAAAGAATATAAATTCAAATTTTAACAGAATAAACAATTGTTCTATTCTAACAAAATATTAACATAAAAAATTTAATTTATAAAACCATAAAAACTTTAAAAATATTAACATTACTAAACAATAAATGATGTTTACTCTATTTTAATTTGACATTATTTAATTATTTTTAATAATATAAATATTAAATTAATCTATTTAATAACGGAGGGATCAATTCGTATGAAATATTGAATCAACCATCCCATTGTGCCAAACACTTGGTGGATTATCAAGTTCTTAATAGATGCTGTTAATTTTTAATGGTTTATTCGAAACGCGGCGTTTTCACGTGATTTTAAAAAATAACGCTTAAAGTGATAAAAAGCGTAAACATTAGGGATCAAGCTCAGAATTATGCTTAGCAGCCATGTTCAACCGCCATAATGTGAAAAGGGGAAATTTTCTTAAATTCCCGTTTTGTTTTCGCCATACTTTCTCTGACTTTTTTTCTTTTTAATTTAATACCAAGTATAGAATGATTGGACGACTTTAAAACTATCTTTTTGATTCTAGATATTGCATTGAATTGAATAATCTCTCTCTCTCCCTATCTGACTTCATATGCAAGCTTTATAAAAACAATTGATATCTTGAAAGCAATGGCTTAGGGTCATAAATGCTAATTTCCCCATTCTTTATTGTTTTATAAAAATGTATTCCTATTCTATATAAATGTATATCGACCCAGACAGCAAATTGCTCAAAACCAATAAAAAATTAGATATCGAGACAAAAAATCGACAGTTGAACCAGTATAGCTAATTTTATTATATATTATTGTTTCTATGGTTTTTTAAAATTCTCGAATATCGACTTGAAAATCAGTAATTGGATCAATTCAACTACGAGTCTAATTATTAAAACATTGACATTGAGCAAAGGTCTCATTTGTTAGACCCGAATAACAATGGTCCATAAAAAAAGTGGATTAGACTATTTTACAGTTATAATGTCAAATTTAGCCCTCAACATTTATATCCATTATAAATTTGGTCCTAATTTTGTAATTTATAATGTAATACATTAATATTAATTTTATGCAATCTTATACATGACATTTTAATTTAATTTAATTTTCACAAACCACTAGCACCATTACTGATATCACATAAACAAATAATTATACTTATCCAGCATAAAAATAAAATGATATATTCATTTATTTAAATTTATAAAATTGAATTAAAATATATATATTTTATATTTAAATCAAAATCAATGTTTAAAATATGAGGCTAAATCAAAATTTCCTTTTATATAAAAATGAAGTTTCCTTATGTGAACGCTATCTCTGTTATGCAAACTAACCTATCTTTTCTCCTCATCTTACATCAAAGTCAAATATTTGATTTTCAAACAAATACTGTATATGTACATATATATATATATATATATAGACATCTCTTTTGGCTAGCAGTAGTCGCTTAGCCAGCGGGGCTGGTTGCTTAAAATAGATTTTTTTATGTAAATTAATAATGATAAAATTAAATTTTAATATTTTAAAATGATAAAAAAAATTAAAATTTTAAAAATTATGAATATATAAACTATTAAAATAATAAAAACATATTTTTACTATCATAAAAATATATAATTTAATTCTGACTCTAAAAAAATATTCTTCCTCCTAGACTAGCTAAGAGCCAATTTGCAAACCTACGGTTAGTGTAAAAATAGCGGTGGCAGTGAGATTAGATACTATAGCGATACTGTAGCGTGAGACAAAAAGTAAACTAAACGCACAGCACCCAGTCGCCCATCCAAACCCACCCCTAGTCAAATGTTGAAACAATATAATATCAACATTAACACAAATTGCAAAAACCATGTTGACATATATATATATATATATGTTGACAATCTACCGTTATCTAAAATTATTTTTATATTTAACACATATATGGTATGGATGGGTAATGTGGAGTATAGTGGCCCGTAAATATTACCCGACCCTTTTATTTTCTTTAAAATTATTCATTTAATACGTATTTAAATATGGATGATAAGATGTGGATGAATCAAGTACAGTGACTCACAGCATAATTTGACCAACATTCCAGAACCAATTGCAGATTATAATAAATTTCATCCTCCACTCTCCAACATGGTGTGAAACAGCAAGAAAAGTCCCCAACCAAAAAAAAAAAAAGCTAACATAATATTCAAAAAATTAAATTAAAAAAATAAGAAATCTCAACAATTGAAATTAGTAATCAACTTTTGAATGGCGTGCGGGGAATTCCAACCAAATTTGATTTCTTTACTCAAAATTTTCATTATATAAGTACCATTCCATCACTTCATAACTCTCTATATATCTATCATTTTGCCTTTGCTAGTTTCCTTTTAATTTGAACGATGGAATCTACAGATAAACCGGCGGCGGTAGCGGCGACGACAACCACACCACCATCAACGACGGTTGCTGCTAGCAAATGCCCTTTTAATTATTCAGCTGTAGATGTTGGTCTTAGGGTGGTATTGTTTGCTGCAGCTGTAATTGCTGTGGTGGTTATGGCTACTAGCAAGCAAACTGAAATGGTTCCTGTTCCAGGCTTGCCTACTTCAGTTAGGGTTCCTTATTCGGCCGAGTTCACTGATTCACCTGCCTTTGTGTAAGTCTTTTTTAACTTATATTAACTTGTACTCGGGTTTGGTTATATTCGATATATGTACACATTTCACATGAATACGTTGAAGAGTTATATTATATTTTGTCTTCTTTATTTAAAAAAAATGAGTAAATCAATATTTATTTGTTAGATTAAAAAGTATTATTAAATTTCATCCGTTTTTAATGTTAAAATTTGGTCTTTATACACTAGCATATCATGTGTTATTTTTGATTAGTATCGATTACGTGAGTTTCAAAATAAATCGAGATCATATTATATGAGAGATATATCATGTCGAGGTCAGATAAAGATTTAGTATTAAACAAAAATTCCAAGATGGATGTTATTGGATCATGATTTTTATTATTTAAATTATATCTCGGTATATTATATTCATAAAATGAGTTTTCGATAACCACTATGAGAAATCTAGTTTTATAATAATGTAATTAATAAAAACAATTATTATATAATTGTGCAGATACTTTATGGCAGCATTGTCAACAACAGGCTTATACAGCATCATCACTGCTCTTGCATCAACTTTGCTCGGCCGCAAGCCTTCTTATACCAACACCATCTTGCTCGCCTTTGCATTGATGGATGTGGTAAGGCTCATAATTATTCCTTTCAAACCCCTTTCATTAAGGGCTGTCAATTGATTTGTTTTGAATCGGGTAAATTTAAGTTTGTTAGTCGAGCATTTCGAATTTAAGTTATTTTTAGATACATTTTTTAGGTCATTTTATATTCAAGTAAGGTTTTTAGAATTTTAATCGATTCTTAATTCAAACATTTTGTCTAATTTAAACAAGGTTGGGTTCAAGTTATTTTGGTCGATCTTTAGGGTCAAGTCATATTAAATTAAAATCATTTCGGGTTTGAATCTTTTTTGTTTGGATCATTTCGAGCTCAAATTAACTAAATTTTAAGTTTTTTTTATAGATTCACCTAAAAGTAATTAATAGGTTGGGATATTCAATCAATTTCAATTTAATTTTTTTTGGAAAATCAGTATAAAATTAGCTGAATCAAAATGCTTTAAGGGTGAGTTTGGATAGGCGGTGCGTTTACCTGCGGTTAGTGTAAAAACAGCGGTGGCGGTGAGATTAGATACTGTAGCGTAAGATAAAAAGTAAACTAAACGCACCACACCGCACCCAATCGCCCATCCAAACCCACCCTTAACCGATTAACAAATTTTCGAAAAAACCAATAACAGACTAAACTAACTAAATAAATTAATTTTCAGATCCGATTAATTTTATAATCAAATAAATCAAACCGAATTAATCAATCTTGATCATACAATGCAGGTATTTGTAGGAATCGTTGCCTCAGCCACCGGTGCCGCTGGTGCAGTCGCATACATCGGATTAAGAGGCAACAGCCACGTCCGGTGGGACAAAATCTGCAACGTTTACGACGAGTTCTGTCGACACGTTGGAACCGCAATCGCATTCTCGTTATTTGCGGCCATCTTGTTGGTGTTCCTCACCATGTTCTCCACCTTCGCACTTTACAAAAAGATCCGTTGATATTTTTTAGAAACACAGTTCTTAGTTACTCTCATGTCTGAATTTGTATTGTGTGTTCATCTTTTGACTATATAGGTGGCAAGTGTTATTGTCTGTAAATGATGGCTTAGTTTGTATGTTTTTTTATTACATAGTAAATTGAATTGTTTCACATTTAAATCGTTTAAATCAGATAATTGCCCATGGAATAAAATATACTAGAATTTATTTACAAAGTGAGTAAAAAATATGTTAGAATATGTAATAAGTCTATCTATTTTTCATAAATTTAAAATTTAGTTTATGTATTTTTATTTTTAATAATTTAATTTTTATTTTAAAATTCAAGTTCAATTGTTAACTCTATTAGTTTTTGGTCAATTTTATTGGTATGACATTTTGAAAAAAAATACTCATTTGATAGCAATGTAACTATAAAATGTGTTACAACTTAAATTTAACAAAATAATTTTTGACAGTGTTAATATTTGGATTTGAATTTGAAATCTGAAAAATAGAAGAATTAAATTCTTAGAAATAAAAGTATAGAGATTAGATTTTAAATTTTCAAAAATACAAAAATTTAAAATGATTTGAAGTTTAAGACCGATTTAGAATGGGTTAAAGCACACGAGAGGCCTTTTTATTATAAAGACTAGATCAGATTAGTCCCTTTATTATAAAATAGATCAATTTAATCCTTATACCATTAAAAAGAATAAAATAAGTTGAAATTATAACAAAATTAACATTTTATATAAAAAATTTTGAAAATTATTTTTTAATTGTTCAAATCTAAACAAAAGATTTCATTTATAAAACTATGAATACTTTAAATATATTAACTTTATTAAACAGTAAATAACATTTTTATACATTAACATTAATTTTATTCAAATTTAATCTTATTTAATTTTTTTAATAAAACAGAAACTAAATTTATTTATTTCAGCCATAACTCGGCAACAACAAATGGAAAAATTCATGTACCTAAAACGACGTAGTTTGTAACTTTAAATCACAGAGTCCAAGATCTCAAAACAGACAGCCAAATCCAAATTTGGCCCACGTTGCAAGAATCCGACAATCGAACATGTTTTCTGAGATCTTCTAGTTCCCATAAATTTCAGACAAAACACAAAATCCCACTTTCAAAAAAAAAAAAACCCCACATGAATCAATCAGATTACTCATACAGTACACTACCTAATGATATAGCTCTCAAGATTGCTTCTTCCCTTGAGGTTCGCTTACTTGCTTTATCTCTTTTTTTTTTTCTTTTTCTTTTTCTGGGTATTGAATTGAAAGTAAATGAGATATTCTTGGGTATTCGGGTTTCTAGGTGCCGGATCTTTCATCATTGGGTTGTTGTTCTCGGGTTTGGCGAGAGATATGCCAGTCGAATTGTTTATGGGAGTCACTTGTTAAAGAAAGATGGCCTCTTTTATATGAAGCTGTTTATGGGAGTCACTTCAAGGTTGTATTTTTTGTTTTGTTTTTTGGTTAAGTTTTTAATGTGTGTAAATATATGGTGTTTTTTCCCCTCATTTAAGTTGTTTTGGACTAATTGCTCTTGTTTCATGGCTTTGAACTGGGTGTTTTTAGCGAGGTTATGATTAAGGGTGTAGATGAGATATTGGTGCTCATAAGCTATTCGAGTCTAATTTGGAAAAACTTGAATTTGCCCTGGTAACTATCGAGCCGAATTCGAGCACTATAATACACTATTTGGATGGCTTACGAGCCTAATCAAGCTTTTTCCTTTTTAGTATATTTTTATATCATGAAATTAGAAAGAGCTTAATTACCAATTACACGAGAGCCTAATTGAGCTTTTCCTTTATGAAGTTACATTTTTATTATAGAAAGAGTTTAATTACAAATGAGATCGAGCTTAATCAAGCTCAAGTAGTTGGATTATGTTTGGAGCTGAGCTCAAGCTTAGAAATTGATGTTCGAGTCGAGCTTGAGCTTGCCACTATTCGATTACACCCCTAGTTATGAGTTTTATACTTGTTTGGTAGAAAGGAAAAGGAAGGAAAATGGTGAGGAAAGAAAATATGGAGGGAAAGGAAGGTAAAGTTTCATATAAAATTATTAGCTTAAATTCATGAATGTTTTCTTTCTACACTTGGAAAGACAGGATTTTGAGGGAAGGAAAACTGTAAGTCCACTCATTTTACTTCACTCTTCCTATTCTCCTTCCTACCAAACAGTGAAAATGATGGAAAAAATGTAACTTTTCCTTTCTTTTTTCCCCCTCATACCAACCAAACTATTACTTTTTGTTGATTAAGCAAAAAGTACAATTCCTCATTAACTTGTGAAATGTATATGATATAGGATTGGCGAGGATTTTATGTAAAGCAGCACGAAGAGAAGAAGGGTCAAGCCGATTCTGTCATTAACTTGGTGGAACAATGCTCGCAATCCGATTCACTCAAGGTTATAGACTATCTGCATGCAATCAGATGCCTGAAAACGATGCAGTTCGGATTCAGAGATGTTCAAATGCTGCTGTTGAAACAGAAGCTGAATGTTCTGCTTAACTTGATTGGACTACATTACTGCCTTAGCATTCTTCAAGTGCCGGTAAACTTCTTTACCATTTGTTTTTGTTTTGGATCGTGTTGAAATAGTGTAGTGCTGTAGTGAAATATTTTGGTTTAAGTTGTTAGTTGATATATGTTGGTATTGGTTGTTCATGTTGTGGAATTTGTGTTTATGTTGAAGATCGGTTCTAATAAGCTTTGAAGAATTGAAATTCTTCGATGACTGGTGGATCGGAAGCTTCTTTTATTTGATGATGATAAGACGAGATGACGTGTTAAAGAAAATTAACCCCTTAAATTTTATTGACATGGTATGTTTTCTTTAACACGTCATATCCAAGTCGATTGTGAGGTAGGTACACTTACGTGTTCTAAATATGCTTCATGTATATGTGAACTAGCATTTAATGCCTAAATTGACAACTAGAATGACGGGTAAAAATATCAAGGAGGCCCCTATACTCTGTGACAAATTGCATTTTACCCCCTACTAAAAAATAGGCAAATTAGTCTTAGTACATTAGATCAAAGAGTAAACTTGTCCTTTCTATTAAAAGTTTCATCCATTTCTACAGTTAAAAACTTACATGATTGACAAGATAACCAAACAGCAACATGTGTACCTCATACTGACATATAGAGACCAGTTTTAAATAGTAAAAATGGATGAAATTTTAACAAAATGACCAATTTACTCTTTGATCTAACATAAAAGGATTAATTTGTCCATTTTTTAAGTGGAAGGGGCGAAATGCAATCTGGTTCTTAGTACAAGAGCCTCCATGGTACTTTTGCCTAGAATGACCTGGTTAATAAAAGACTAATATTTGAGTATTCAATTAGAGTGTTTTGAAGTCTAAGGACTAATTTGGAATCTTCATGATAGCTTGAGGGTGTTTAGTGCCATTAACCCTAGATTTTAACTCTTCATTTCCCAAAAGTAGAGAGCTAAAATCCTCTACGTATGTGGAAAACTTAAATTTTCGAGTACGCCTGTATGAGATATATATCGGTTCTACTCGCTTCCGATTTTAACATCGTAATTTTACAGGCTTTTTGTATCACGGAAGCACTTTGGGGTGGTAAGATAGTTAATCGACGAGTTTGCGTAAAGTGGCGACAGCCCGGGAGATGGTTCAACGGCTTCCGTATCCGAGATGGATATCATTCCCGTTGTGTCTATCTCGAAGATCTTGTGACGGGAGAAGATGATGGCGAAGTGTTGACGGTACTTGAACGAGGAGCTAGTCGTGAATTTTTACGAGTTCAGGTGTTTGTTGTTAATTCCCCCTAGCAGTCTCCGGTCTAGCCAAACCTCAAATGACTGGTTTCATGTAGTACAGTGTTCATGTCATAATGGTAATAACGTAGTAATATAACTAAAAATGACATTGTAATGAATTTAAAATTAACAAAATAGTTAATAATGGTAACAGTTGGACTTTAATTTTGAAATTTAAAAATTATAGAGATTAAATTCTAAATTTACCAAGAGTTATGACGTATTATAACATAATATATAATACCTTAAACATGATTATAAACGATGTTTTAAAAATCGGAATGGTGGCTAAACCGGTTAGATCATGGTTTCTCGATTAAATTGTTGGTTCAATAATAAAAATTTAAAAAACATATTAAAGATTGGTTTTTTTTTATTTTTTTATCTTGAATTGCTTTTTTTTAGTTTCGAGCGTCTCACTTAGAGATTGGTTTTATCCCTTTTGTTTTAATTCATATATCAATCTAATTATAGCAAAGGGAAAATTATATGAATAGTAAAAAAACAACTTTGAATCATATTAACTTAATTTTATCTTAATTTGATTTGATTATAAAAATTGAACTCGAATCAATTAGCTAGAACATAAATTGACTTAGGGTGGGTTTGGATGGGCGATTGGGTGCGGTGCGGTGCGTTTAGCTTACTTTTTGTCTCACGCTACAGTATCTCTACAATATCTAATTCCACCGCCACCGCTGTTTTTACACTAACCGCAGATAAACGTACCGCCCATCCAAACTCACCCTTAATCTAAAACTAGTTTAAACTTAATGTTTCAAAACAATAGATCTATTTTTTTTAACTAAAAGAAAATAAGTAATCTAAAATAACTCGAATTCATGATAATACAACTTCCAAAATTAAACTTGAAATCGTATCTATTTCAAACAGATTGAAAACATGTTGAACTGTTATTCAGATTAGAAAAAAGAATCCAATAATTCAATACTTCAAACATCGACAACCCATATATTTGAACCCCAAGCAGCAAATTTTCCCGGAAAAATAAGCGAAAAGAGCTCCTAAATTCTTACCAATTTCAACAAATTTGCAGTCACCGTATATTCGTTTTCCGATCATCGGTAACGATAAACAGCATAAGCAGGACGTCGTGGCTGAGGGCTACAAATCGACATCAACAAAATCGCCAAGATTAAAACGATGAGAAATCCGGTGAGACTTAAACCGGCATCATCGGATTCTTCCACGCAACATACTTTCCCCATTGTGAAATATGCCCTTCGGCACAGAAATTCTTTTTCTTTGTTTATTTGCTTAAATATATCATATGATGAAAATGAAAACATTTATAAGAAAAATATCTAGAGAGAAAAGTCAATTTGGATTTTCTATGGTTTTATTGTGGAATTTTGGTTTTCTTTGAAAATAAGTAAACAGGGTTTCTAATATTAAATTTCTAATTAAAATTTGACTTTAGCACTAATGAAAATATAAAATTTGCTACTATTTTTCCTTTGATAGTTGGGAGTGAGAGAAAGTTGGTTCAAACAGAGGGGGCTTTAGTCTATGAAAATAAATATATGGAAGACTTGGAATAGGTGTGCCAATACTAATGGGAGCGTCATAGCTCAAACCACCAACCAAAGCTTTACCTACCCCCATTAATCGAAACGCTTCTCTCTTTGAGCTGTACACAATTCCCCACAAAAAGCTAAAGACAAAACTTAAAAGTTCGAGTCAACTGTCTAGAGAACGACACTTTAAATGTTTCTCTTAAAAGAGTTGACTTCCCCAACAATAAAATGATTTTATTACTTTTATTATTTATTATTTATAAGTTATAACTAGTTTTTTTATTTAATCGTTGATGAATATAAGTGTTCAATTTTCTTGAAAAAGTTTATAAAAAACACGAGACATAATTTTAAATAAATTGATCTTAAACATAAAGTGAAGTCTTATAAATGAACTGAATACTATAAATAGAAAAAAAATAAACCAACAAACAAAAACCTTTATAATCATCTCAACATTTTTTTAGATGGGATGGATTGGCCATGCCTCTTTGGGATCATTGATTGACGTATTTGGAAGAATCAATACTTGTTTACCTTTCAAGCATTTCTTGGAGTAATGATGAGATTCTTAAATTTTCATTTAGTTGGGCAAAGCAATACATTTTAATCTCCAAAATTGCATTTCATAAGCCTCACAATTATCTCCACTCTTCACCTTTAGCTAGTTGTTGGGTTTGTTTGAGAACAAATGGTTCAGTTATGCTTGACGAAGGTTTTGCAGTAGTTAGAGGTTACATATGTTACCATAATGGTGGGTGGATCATTGGGATCTGTCGATATTTGGATAATTGCACAATGATGGAGGCTGAACTTTGGGAGATCTTGGATGGGTTAAACCTTCTTTTGAAAAGACGATTTGATAGGGTCTCAATCTAAACTGACAGTATTGAGGCAGTTAACATTATTCAAGATGGCTCTTCCGAAAACTTTAATTTTATCCTAATCAGGAGAATACTTCAAGTCCTAAATATGTTTAAGCAATGGAAGATTCAGCATTTGCCTAGAGAAGACAACTCAATTGCAGATAGTTTGGCTTTGGCTAATGTTTAATTTAGCAATGCTTCTCAAAAGTACTTTTGGGAAAAAAATACTTTTGGGGAGAAGCTAAAACTTTTAGCTTATCAAAAAAGTGCTTTTGGGTTAATTTTTGGCTTGGAGAAACACTTTTTCTCTCAAAAAGTAGTTTGTTCAGGAGTGCTTTTGTCTTAAAAGTGTTTTTTATCCCAAAAGTGCTTCTTAGAAGCAATACTAAATACACCTTAACCCATTTCACATTAGAAGCCTCAATTAAAGATTGTTTGAGGATCCTCCTTTGTTGATCTAGTTTAATTACTTTATAATTTTTAATTTTTCACTCAAAAAAAACTAACCCCGAATTTAACCCAGTTAGATGCATTCTATAACAGCCCGTTTTCAGTGAAATAGGAACAGTGGTTTCGGGACTACAAATCCAAGTCAAAAAGAAAATTTTATTTCAATATTATTGCATGGTCTGCATTATGATAGGAAAGACGTATAAAAATTCGATAAGAAAATTTTACCGATTTCATGTTTAATTATAGAAAGAACCAAATTGCATAAAATGCAAAAGTTGAATTCTAGTAGCTAGAAGGATTAAATAGCTATGGGATTCAAAATTTGAGGTCCTTATAAGACAAATAGACCATTAAGAGAAGTTAGTAGATATTTATGATGATTCATCCATAGAAATTTAAGAAAAGAAAAGGACTAAATTGGAAAGTGAAAAATAAAAGATGATAATTAAATTAAATAACAAAATATCATCTTTTTCATCATCTTTCCCCCAATTATTTTCATGAAAACCCTAGCTAAGTGAAAAGAGTTCAAGCAAGCTAAATTGGCCCATTTTTAGTAATTTTTATATTTCCGATATCGTAATTTCCTAATCTACCTTTTTTGGGGATTAATTTGTAAAGTTATCAAAGTATTAAAATTTTGTCATGGATGAGTATGCTGAAATTTTTAAATTTATGGTAGAAAATGAAAGGTTGTTGATAGATAAACAACTTCTGTAAAGTGAATTTTGATGAAATTGTGATTTAGGGACTAAAGTGTAAAGATGTAAAATTTATGGAAATTTTCTAAATTTTATGAATTACATGGGCTGTAAATGTTATTTGAAAAATTTAGTTAGACTTGAAATAAGGATTAAATTGCATGAATTTCATTTTCCGAGCCTAGGGATAAAATCGTCATTTATTAAAAGTATAGGGGCAAAATGGTAATTTTGTCTAGGATGTGAATTGGATGAAATTGAATGTGAATTTTATTAAAATGAGTTAAATTTACTCATATAGATCCGGATAGACCTAGTTTAGAATTGGATTGAGGAAAACAAAAAGTATCGGATTAGTGACCTACGAACACGAACAATTATCGAGGTAAGTTTGTGTAACTAAATTATGTATATTAATATGTTTGAATTGAATGTTATACATGTGTGAATTGTATAAATGTCTTATGTACGAAAATTAGTCACATATCCAATAATACCCGATAAACATTGTCTCGTTTGAATAAATGAAATTCGATGGATACAGGATTTCCCCTATTGGTTGTTGTCCTACATATGTTGCAGACACACTATAGCTCTTACGAGCATCCTGTTATAAGCCCTCTCGAGTTTCCCGTTATATAGTTTCTGCGAGCATCCCGATCGATATTGGCCCTGCATGTATTGCGGTCAACCTCAGCTCTTTGTGAGTGTCCTGTTATATGATTGGTATGGATCCTGTATATAATGTGGACATACCGCAGCTCTTTATGAACGTCCCGATATAGGCTCTTTATGAGCTTCGTAATATGGCTCACTTGAACTTCCTATTATATGGCTATCCGGAGCTTCTTGATAATAGCTATTCGGAGTTACCTGTTAAGCTCAATGAGCTTCCTGTTTTAAACTCTTATGAGTTTCTTGTTTTAGCCCGGATAATCTTCCTGTTACATGGCTCACATGAGCTTCCTATTATATGGCTCGAGAGAGTGCTTCTTGATTATGTGCCCTAATGGGTACCCCTGAATATGAGTTGACGGATTATAGTTTTGTACACTTCGAGTGTACTACATGTGTATCCATTCATATTTCAAATAAATTCAACGGGCAAAGTTCTGATATAGTTAAACTAAGCTTAAGATGATTTGTCATGGAAATACACATGTTAAATGGAAATATGATATGAAAAGCATATGTATATGAAAGTTATTACATGATGAGCTCATCCTTGATTCTTGATGTTTACATGTAATACATGACTAACAAGTTTCTTGAGATTATATGTGTTTAGGCAAATTGTCAAATTTCTTTGGATATATTTTGAATGCTTATTTTAAATGTAAATGAGTGGTAAGTTAATTTTCTGTTATACGAACTCACTAAGCATAATATGCTTACTTTGTTTTACTTCCTCTGTTTTATAGTACTCGGAAGCTCGTGAAGGTTGAAACTTGGTCGGAGACATATCACACTATCCCTTGGACTTCTCGGTATATAAAGTAAACTAACTTTTGGTATAATGACATGTATAAGCTAAGTTAAGCATAAAGAAGAAATATTTTGGTTCGAACTAGTCATTGGAATGGCTTGTAATAGTTATATTGTGAAGTAAAAGTATATATATTTGTGTGTATCTTTATCATGCTTGGTATGTGTTTGAAGTGGTTAAGTGATGCAAAGCATATCGTTATATTGATGGTTAAATTGAGTTAGCACATTAGTTCCAATATGCATATAGGTGATATTATGTCATACTTAATACATGAATTTGGCTTGATTTGAATGGTTTCAATTGGTTGGTGAACATGTTTAAGTGTTTTTGTAGGTGGAAGGTGATTTGAGTGAGAAATAAGGTTTGGAAATGGTTTTATTTTGTCCACACGAGCAGAGACACGGGCATTTGTCTCAGCTGTGTGTGACACACGGCCATGCGCACGAGCGTGTGGTTTGGTCATGTGTCCCCTGCATCTTAAAATTTGAGAAAACAGAATGCTTCGAATTACTCACACGAGCAGAGACACGGGTGTGTGTCTCAGCCGTGTGTGTCACACGGCCTAGCACATGGGCGTGTGACTTGGCTATGTGACCCCTGCACCTAATTTTCGAAAATTAAATTGTTCACACAGCCTAGTACACTGGCGTGCAGCTGGCCGTGTGATCCAAGTCAGAGAGTTACACAAGTATGGATACGGGCTAGGACACGATCGTGTGCCTTACATCGAATGCCCACACGGCTTGGGACACGAGCGTGTCACTTGGCCGTGTGGCTTATACGGCCTAGCCACATGGGCGTGTGTCCCCTGCAACTAAGAAAAACTTTGAGATTTTGCGAAAAATTCTTTGAGTTCCCAATTTAGTCTCGACTTGTTTCTAAGGTATAAATCGGGTCTCAAGGGCCAATTAAAGGGACATTATGATTGAATATGTTTGATTTCGGTTATGAATAGTAAGTGATATGTATAAACTATTTTTTAATCTGTAAACTCCGGTAATGCTCTGTAACCCTGTTTCGGTGACAGATATGGGTTAGAGGTGTTACACAATCATTGTTAGTATACATATAAAATATTAAAAGGTAAAATATATCTAAGGTAGTTAAATTATTAGAAAGTTTACATTTTGGTCACTCAACTTCAAAAAGTTACAAAATAGTCACTAAATTATTTGAAAGTTTTTATTTAATTCATTAGGCTGTTAAAATCGATGTTGTATAGCATTCTTCGTCTACACCGCTTGCACCAATCAAAAGCTCTTCTTCCCTTCTACAATTAAATATTTTTTCATGAAACAACTTTGAATATCATATATCTATGAACCAAAATCCAAACACTTTTTTCTCTGATCTTCGACATGGATCGAAGGTATGTTATTTTACTCATCGATGAGTACCGATTCACTCAATGGCGGAGCCAGAAAATTTTTTTGGGGGGGCAGAATTAAATTGTATATTTTTACGATAGTAAAAATGCAATTTTACCATTTTAATAGTCTATATCTTTATAATTTTTAAAGGAGTAAATCAAATTTTTATTATTTTGGAAGAGCCAAAGTGTAATTTTATCATTATTAATTTAAAATTTTATAAATTATAAAGGGTCTAAATAGAAAATTTTCCATTTTAGAGGGGTCGTGCCCGTTGCTATCCCCCTGGCTCCGCCACTAGATTTACTGTACCAATCTTCGAATCATCGTTTGGAACTCACTAACTGAACATCTTTTTTTCTTTAGAAAAAATTTAACAGTCATATGACTTAAATAAAATATTTTGAATAGTTTAATGACTTAAATAAAAACTTTTAACATAGTTGTATTTTAATTTTAATTATTTAATTTAGATTTTCTCAGGTTTAGTTGGTGGAATATTTATTTGTATCCCTAAAGACTCGGATAACGATTACTTTTACTAATTTTAAGAGTAATTTTAAAGTAATAATAATATAATAATATGAGGGATACATTTCTTAATTTAATATAATAATGCTATAACAAAATTATTCTTTAATGTTAACTTTTTCATTTAATATTAGAAAATTAATTATGTCTTTTATGAACTTTACTGACCACTTTATTAGTCATAACAGTTTTCTTTAATCAAATGTTAATAAAAAGTAGTTTCAAAAGATAGAATAAATTTCGTATTTTAAAGGTAATAATATTGAGAGCGATAATCACGAATATTGAATATGAATAGTAGAACGAATATAAAAGAATTGTTATTTTATTAAAAGATGACCCACTTTTTTTTCTTCCTTTTTATCTGATTTAAATTTGAACGGTCGTGATCATCATGATCACCATAAGAACAACAAGCAATAATAAGTGAAAATACATTGTAAAACCAAAAATAAACGGTACGGATGTTGGTGACTCACTGAGTCGTGTACATATTTAACGCAACAAAGGCATCATTACAGGCTGAGTCAAATGCCGGCAGCACTGTTCCCAACTTTTTTATTTTATTTTTCTTTTAAATGCATCAGTGGGAAAAAAGGGATATCTCATGATGAATCTCACGGTCCACATGATTGCCAGGTGGAGTATCAACTAAATGGATCCTCCAATTTTTTTAAAGGGTTAATTCTACCAAAGTCCTCTGGTTATGGTCTGGATTTTAAATTCGTCCTTGATCACCAAAACGTTGTGATTGATTCTTTTAAGTATTAATATCATTTTAATCGGGTCCTTATTACATTAGCCGTTAGTTTAGAAAATAAATGTCAGCTCAAATATGATGTGATGCATATTTAAAACACGTTGATTACATTGTAGATATGTATATATCTATTGCATAAACTTGGGGGCAGAATGTCATTGGAACCAAAGGGGCCGTAATTTTGAAAAATGTTCAACATGTCCTTTGTTTGAATGTTTTAACTAGGTCCCTCAAAAATTTTAAAGATACTAATTAAGCCTTTCAAAAGGTGTAAAAAATTTAATTAGCCCCTCTCAAAAATTAAAAATTCTCATTAATTTCAATATATATTTTTAAAAAATTTAACTAGACTCATTGAGATTTTTGAAAATTTTAAGAGGTACCTCAACACTTAATGTCATGTTCCGCCGCTACATAGGCTACTTGAATTGACGTATTAAAAGAAAAAATTTAACCAGACTAAATTTTATTGACATATATATATTTTAATATGTAGCTTTGTATTTACAAATCGATTTACGTGTTAAGCATGCTCAACATCAAATTCGAACTTCATTTAACATCTAGATTGACATTGAGGCTATCGTACAGACCTAAATTCAATACTCTTAAATTTTGATTATCCAATTAGAACATTTCGAAGTTTAAGACCGATTTATAATCTGAGTAATTGTTTAGGGGAATTTATTGAAATTAACCCTTATTTCTAAATTTATGTTTCCTGCTCCCCACCCGTGGGGTTTTTTTGTCTGCACCGCCACTCGCGTGGGCGTGGATTGCAGGCACCATGATTATGTCATTTGTTTCACTTTTTTTAAAGATCTTTTTTATAGTTTTAATTATGTTTGATTAATGTCGTTTGGTTTTATGTCATTAATGAAATGAAACAAAAAAAAAGGACAAATTTTATAAATAACCCACAAACAAGGAATAATAATATTCGAAAATTTAAAAAATCTACATCATTTAATTATTAATTTTTTAAAAAATATAAAATATAATTATATTACAAAATAAAATACAGTTAAACTAAAATTGCTTATTTTATTGCAACTAATGAAAGTTGCCGCCAGCAAATGTCACTGGTGCTAGTGAAGGTGGCTTTTCACAATGGGTTCGTGTTCCATTAATTAAAATAATTTTATATTTATTGGGAGAAATTTTCGAAGCGTTATCTTTTGAACAATTGATTTAGATCTCAATAATTAAATATATTATTCTCGTGTGAGGTTTTGTCTTCAACTTTTATGGAGAGGGTGTTTCAGTCGGTACAGAAGTAGATACTTGGCCTGGTGTTAATTTTGGACATCTCAATGATAATAGAGATGAATAAGCATGACGTAACTCAAACCATCAACTTTAGCCTTATATGTACCTTATTTGCAAACATTGTGCCACTTGGCAATCTTGCAAGTACCTACCTCCACCAATTGATACGTTCCCTTCCGTAAATCGTATACGACTCTCCGTGAAGGTTGGGAGTGAAATCCAGAGACAATATCTTTAATTATTGGAATTAATATTTGCTGCCTAGACTACTTCAAAAGAGTCAACTCTCTCTTAACAATTATAAATAAAATATAGCACAAATAAAATTATTAATTATATTATGATTTAATAATAAAATAAATATTAAGCTATTCTCGAAAGAACTTTTTCCATAGAAATAAATAAATAAAAATAACTTATTTGAGTTTGTTTCAAACAGTACCAAATTTTTTGTGCATGATTGTTTATTTAAGGGTTAATGTAACATTTGGCCTTCAACTTGTAAGTGGGTTCATATTGACTTCTCAATTTTTTTTATTCACTTTGGTCTCTAAATTTGTAAATCGTTATTCATTTAAGTATATTTTGTCAATAACTATGAAAAAAAATGAGATAATGTAACTTTTGTCCCTTGAATTTGGTAAGTAAGTCCACATTGACATCTGAACTTGACAATTAGGTTCACTTTAATACTTGTACTTTTTTTTGGCTCACTTTGGCACTTGAATTTAATAACTAGGCCTATTTTGGTCCTTGACCTTGAAAAATCTAAAAGATTGATGATGTGGTACTTTGAGGTTGAAAAATAAAAATAAAATTTAAATAATTATATGGTACAATTTTAGAGTGTCATATTTAGTGTTTTAATAACCAAATCGATAGCTGAATAAGTTAGGACACCAAATCTCGATTCAACCAATTTGATTGATTTGACCGTATGACCACAATAAATAAATAACCATAAAAATCTTTGAAAAAAAATATAATACTGGTTTTACTTGGCTTTCTAGACTTTTATGAATTTTTAATTGTTTATTAATTATTGTTGGTTTAACTGGTTGAATCTAGAATAGGTGATCTAACTTGTTCAACCATCAATTCTGTTATTAAAACATTGAGTATGTCACTCTGAGATTGTACCACATCATCATTTTTTTCCAAGTGATGATGTGGTATAATCTCAGGGTATCATATCATCAAAATTTCAGATTTTTCAAGTTTGGGGATCAAAATGAACATAATTGTCAAGTTCAAATGTCAAAGTGAACCCAAAAAAATTATAGGTACCAAAGTAAACCTAGTTGTCAAGTTTAAGAGCTAATGTGGATCTACTTACCAAGTTTTGGGGCCAAAAGTTACATTATCTCCATTTCTTTTACGGTCATTAACAAAATGGACTAAAATGAATAACAATTTTTATGTTCAAGGGTCAAAGTGGATAAAAAAGTTTAGGGGCCAAAAGTTGCATTATCCCTTTATTTAATTCGATAAACATTGAATTATTTGTCAAATCCTTAAAAAATCTTTTAAGGAGGTAGGTTAGGGTACAGTTGCACTTACATAAGCGCATTAGACTTGGTCGGCCAAGTAATTTTGTTTATTCAGACAAACCTTTGTTTCCGACAGGAAAGCGACAGACAGAACAGAAGGCTACAAAAACTGAAGCAATAACCAAAAGGCGAATCTCACTGGTTTTCACTTATTTTATACACTTTTGTAATCTTTATATTGTTTTAAATAAATCATGAAAAATAATAATATAAATATATGACATATAATAAAACCATTAATAAATCACTATAAATTAATACATAAATACATATAATTTTGAAAAAAAGAGAGGTAATTTGACAGTAATTGTAATATTAGAATAATTCAAAAACAAATAAATCATACATCAACTTGATCAAATCGTTAAAATTTGTATCCTAACTTTGCCATCGTCAAATTAACCTGATAATGAACACCAATCAACCAAAAAAAAACTATCAAAAGTCCTGAAAGACACACCAGATCGATGATACACAAAAGTCAAATCTCAAAGGCCTACACCCTCCTCCTCATCTTCTTGAATTTATCACAATCATTATAATCTATCATGGTAAAACCATTCGAGAATGATTCTTAAGAGATTTGACTGTACCTTTATATTGGCAAATCTCATGTATATTTGATAACATAATTAAAAGTGAAAATAAAACTATGTATACTTTAAAAAAATGGACTGGACAAAATTAAAAAAAACTAAAAATGTAGACAAAATAAAACCACGAAACTAAAAACAAAATAAAAGTAAGAAGAAAAAATATTGAAGACATCACTACCCATAATTAGCCCAAAGTTCGGCATTGTCATCGACAAAACAAGGATTTAATTTGAAAAAGTTGAGTGGTTAAAATTTTTTTATGAAAGGATAAGAGAAGATTTATATTTATACTATTGTTATTTTAATAGTCATTAGTTACATTCAGTATAAATTATGTAGGTTGAGTATTGAGTAAATTAAAAATAATGTAAATTACACTTAAAGTTATTAAATTATTAGTAAGTTTACGTTTTCATCATTTAACTTTACAAAAGTTATAAAATAATAACTGAATTATTTAAAAATTTTCATTTAAGTCACTAGACTATTAAATTCATTGTTGTCTGACATTTTCTGTTTGCACCATCTGCACCAATCGAAAGCTTTTCTTTCCCTTCTCTTCCACGATTCATTTTTTTTTCATGAAATAACTTTGAAAATCACAATTTTGTGAACCAAAATTCAAATAGCTTTCTTCTACGATTTTCAACACTGATCGTCAAATCGACTTGGATCTAAGGTATGTTTTTTTACTTTTCAATGGATATTGATCTACCATACTAATCGTTGAATTGTCACTTAGAGCTCAGCACTTGGATTTAAAAAAAAAAAAAACAACCCAATGACTTAACTTTTGAATAGTTTAATAACTTAAATAAAAACACTCGAATAATTCAATAACTATTTTACAACCTTTTGAAGTTAAATGAAAAAAAAACTTAATAATAGTATAGTTTACCCTTATAAATATCTAAATATTTAACATTATTCAGTATTATTAATGTTACAACATAACCCAAATCACAAACATTCTTAAAAAATTCCAATTGCTATATACGTTTAATCTCTAAATTCAAAATTTTTACTAAACCAGTTAAATTGATGATTTTGTTTTGGTTTTCAAGTTTTATCAATTTCAAGTACTTTTTGAGTCAAACGATTCAAGTTTCAACCCTGTTGTTTAAATCAATTCTCAGTTCATCTGATCTAGTCCTATTCTAATAACATTGGTCAGATCATTAAATATTAACACAATTTAAATTCAAGGCTAAAATAGATCAAGTTACCAATTCGAAAGACCAAAATGAACAAAAAAAAGTACAAGTACAAAAATAAATGTAGTTGCCAAGTTAAGGGACCAAAAATTATATTATCCAAAAAAAATATAAAGTACATTAATTTAATAATCCTAGGAGAGCGGAAACCCTCCTATTCCATTACACCAATATAGATTCGACAAAATGATACTGTGTGGGCCCATCCGTAATTCATTCCGATTTTCTTTCTCTTTCCCCTTTTTTTTCCACCTTCAAAAATTAAGGAAATAATCGCATGCAAACCGAAACCATACTACAACTCCATCACAACCGTTTATTTATCATACTTTCTATAAATTAATTCTCATCAACGGTTAAAATCGTTTCCATCTTTTTTGAACTTCTCATGAAAAAAAAAAAACTATAAATATTTTGGCGGACTCTCTCACTTTTCCCATCTCTTCGCCTTTTGCTCCTGCACTCCCACTCTCAATTGAACTGCAAACTCTCAAAGCTTTGGACTCTCTCATTTATTAAAAAAAAAAAAATCTCTGCTGATATTCGTATTTTTTTTGTGTTAAATTGAAATCAGCATTGCTTTGATTCAGTAGGAAATTTGATGATCCAAAAAGGAATGTGTTTTGTTACTGGATTGAAGCTTTGAAGTACAGAAATCGAGTTAAGGTGAGTTGAATTCTGAGTCAGTTTTTTCTTTCACTGATTTATTTATTTATTTTTGTAAATAAATTCTCCCTTCTCTCTGTTTCTATAATATTTGAAGTTCCCGAGATGAGTTGTCGAGGTGGATCTGTTTGGCCGGTAAGAAAAACCGTAGGAAAAATATTAAAAGAAACGAACATTAGTTAACTTGATTTTCTGTTTTAAACTTTTCTTTCTGTTTTTGAAAAGTTTTACTTTCTTTGAGTTTGAATTCTTCTGCCTTCTTTTTTCTTTAAAAACGCCCTTCCGTTTTTGTTCAAAAGTAGAAATTATGGATTTTGAATCTCATTTGTTTTCAACTGATTTTTAACGGATCTAGCTGTTGGAAGTTTCCGAATCTGGTTCCAGTTGGAATTTTATGATCCAAAACGAATCCGTTTTATTCCTGATTTGCAGTTTTGAAGTACGGAAGTCGAGTTGAGGTGGTTTGGATTCTGACTCAGTAAACTATCTTTCACTGATTCATTTTTTTTTGGTAAATAAATCCTTTTTTCTCTCTCTGTTTCTACCATATTTGAAGTTTCAGAGTTGAGTTGTCGACGTGGTTCTGTTTGGCCACCAAGAAAATGTGTAGGAAAAGAAGAAAATTTGAAATAACATGATTTTGTGTTATAAGCTTTTGTTTTATTAGTTTTTCGATTTTTCAAATGTTTCACTTTGAGTTTATTTCTTTTTGAGTTTGAATTCTAGGATTTTGAATCTCATTTTTGCTTAAGAAACAGAGCAATCGCTAATGAACTTATCTTGGTTTTTTTTCAACAGATTCTTAGGGGAGCTAGCAGCTGGACGTCACTGGAATGAGAGTTTTCTGATCGAAATTCAAATATTTAAAGGAAAAAAAATCTGAATTATAAAACCGAGCTTTGAGTTGTAATATAAATTAAAAACTCTTAGCAAAGACTTCAAAATCATTAAAGTTTTGTTCGTTAACACAATGGCAATCGGGATATTAAGCACTCTTTTAGCAAAACCAGAGACGATTTTAGGGTCTGGTCACAGCTCAGTAGTTTCAATGAATTTATTCGTTGCTCTTCTTTGCGGGTGTATCGTGATCGGTCATTTGCTAGAGGAAAGCCGATGGATGAATGAATCCATTACTGCCCTTGCCATTGTAAGCTTTTTTGATTTTTGTGTATAGATTTCTTTATTATTATATATATTTATTAATAATAATAAGCTATTAGTTTTCGTAATTTTGATAAATTTTTATGATAGGGGCTGTGCACTGGAATTGTAATTTTGCTTACAACAGGAGGAAAAAGCTCTCATCTTTTAGTTTTCAGTGAAGATTTGTTCTTTAATTATTTGCTTCCACCTATTATTTTCAATGCAGGGTTAGTTTTTATGCTTGTATTTAATCTTTATAATAAAACGATTGATTTTTGCTTGTTTTGATTTATAAAGTGCAATTAAATGTAATTTCAGTTTATTTCGAGTGTTGGTTTTGTTTTAGGTTAATATAACTTTTAGTTCTTGATCTTAATTATTAGATTCACCTTGGTATCTATTTTTTAGTTCATTTTAATACATGAACTTGGTAATTAGGTTAGACTCTAAACTTGACAAACGTAAAAAGTTTGATAATGTGATACTTTAATATTGTGTTACTGAAATCAAACTTGAGATGAAATTTAACTTCAAAGACTAAAATGAACTTAATTATATAAGTTTAGGTATTAAAGTGAAAAAGTATAAGTACTAATAATCATTTTAAGTGTGTGGGTATTTTGAATGTGAGTTTTAGCATAGGAATATTGACACTCGTAAAGATAATATTAAACGAAAGAAATATACAATTAATGGATTATTTTTAGTAATTAAATATTCCTTAAGCTCCTTACTTTTAATTTAGATCATACAATGGGATAATACTTGATAATATAGTCTGCTTTAGTGGAAGCAACTAGACATTGACAATGATTGATATTATGTTTTTCTTTGGTTCCAGATTCCAGGTGAAAAAGAAGCAATTTTTCCGCAACTTTATGACCATAATGCTGTTTGGTGCAGTTGGCACTTTAATATCCTTTGCCATCATATCTCTAGGTAATGTGTTAATGGGGCTTGATGATAGATAAACCTTGGTATGCATGCACATGTTTTAATCTTATCATTGCCTCTAGAAGTTCAAAAGTATGGACGTTGTTGCATGCGTTGTCTTCAACTACTTGACATTGTAGTGATGCTCTATGAAAAGTCCATTGCTTTCAAATAATAGTCTTTATTGGCCTATACAAATAATACAAACATGCACTTTTGTTGGTAAAAATATTATTGAGGTTTTTGTACTAGGTGTCAGATAAAAAGAGCAAATTGATTCTTTCTATTAAAAATTTCATTCATTTCCATGATTAAAAACGGACATAGCTGACATAATAACCAAACAATGACATGTGGTGTGCTATGTGTAACTCATGCTAACATATAATGACCAGCTTTTAATGATAGAAATGGATAAAAATTTTAACAAAAGGGCTAATTTACTCTTTTGATCTAAGGTATAGGGATTAATTTGCCTTTTTTTTTTTGCGTAGAAGAACAAAATGCAATCTAACTTTTAATATAAAGGGTCTTCATAATACTTTTACCTACTTTTGTTCATACACAAGAACAAATACAACATGAAATTGGTTATTTTCAGAGAGTATGACCTTAAGCTGTTTGTGTTTTTAACTCACCGCTATTTCTTATATCTTTCTTTATTGTGCGACATAGGTGCCATACATTTTTTCAAGAAAATGAGTATTGGTAATCTCAAGATAGGGGATTATCTTGGTAAAATTTTCATGCCACTATATCTATTTTAATTCAATTTCTTTTTGTTTTTATATTATAGTCTTTTGTTAATTCTACTTGCTCTTCTTAATTGCAGCCATTGGGGCAATATTTTCAGCAACAGACTCTGTTTGCACTTTGCAAGTATGCATGTTTAAGAACTAGAATTCCCTCTTTACAACTCTTAAAGACCAGCACTTGTGCTTTAACCTATTTACCTCTCCTTGTTGGCTCAGGTGCTTAATCAGGACGATACGCCTTTATTGTATAGTCTGGTTTTCGGGGAGGGAGTTGTCAATGATGCCACAGCTGTTGTTCTTTTCAAAGCAATCCAAAGCTTTGACCTTCCTCACATCAACACCACCATTGCTTTGCAATTTGTTGGGAACTTTTTATATCTATTCATCTCGAGTACATTGCTTGGAGTTTTGGTAACTCTATTTCTCTTCTCAGTCCTTGATTGTTGGTCTCTATCTGCTCCTCATGATCATTTTTGTTGATCTCCTGCAGGCTGGATTGCTTAGTGCTTACATTATTAAAAAGCTCTATTTCGGAAGGTTCGTATACGGTCCGGTGTTCGTATGTCTGAATATTAAGTTTTTAAGATAATGTCCTTGATATCTCTTCCCTCTTCTTACAAACAGGCACTCAACGGATCGCGAGGTTGCTCTTATGATACTCATGGCTTACCTTTCATATATGCTGGCTGAAGTAAGGTTTTCATAATTCTAATGGTGACCCCTTTTTCTTTAACATTATGCAAAAAACAGTCTAATAATCACAATGTTGGCATTACTGTCTTTCTTGCAGTTTTTCTATTTAAGTGCGATCCTCACTGTGTTCTTTTGTGGGATTGTTATGTCTCATTATACATGGCATAATGTTACCGAAAGTTCAAGAGTGACAACCAAGTATGTTCAATATCCACTATCGGTTACTTTTAACACTTGAATTAGTTTCCCACCTTTTCTTGCGGAAAAGCCAGCCAACTCGGAATGGCAACGGGTTTTCTCACTGCAATCCCGGTTGGATTCGGGGTTTTTTGGCCAACCCTACAGCCAACATTGTCGTGCTATTGATATTTCATTACTTACCAATTGATTATTGCAGGCATGCTTTTGCCACACTATCATTTGTTGCTGAGATTTTCATCTTCCTCTATGTTGGTATGGATGCTTTGGACATTGAGAAATGGAGAGTAGTTAGTGATAGGTGAGGTCAATGGTTAAAATATTTATATTTGATGCATTGATAGTGTAAAGTTAACGAACTAGATTTGGACATATATCTGATTGGCAAATTACCATGCATGTTCTTATTTTATGAGTCCAATTGCATTATATCCCCTTCATTAAAAAAATTGGCAAATTAGTTTCTATGTATTAGATTAAAGAGCAAACTAGCCTTTTTGTTAAAAATTTTATCAATTTCTACTGTTAAAAATTGATCCCTTTATGTCAACAAGAGGTATGCGTTTATGTCTAGTTATTTCTTTAGTCACGTCAATTTTTAACGGTAGAAATTAATGAAATAAATTTTTAACAGAGATCTAACATAGAATGACTAATTTATCTATTTTTTTAGTAAATGGAATAAATTGCAATCTAACTTCTAGTATAAAGACATCTATGATACTTTTAACTATCTGATTCATCGTGACATTGTACCAAATATAAATAAATTTGAACTTAAAACTCGGTTTTTTTGAATTGTGAGGTTGATTTAACTCATTTTTTCTTCTCAGCCCTGGGAAATCAGTTGGAGTTAGCGCAATTCTATTAGGCTTGATTCTTGTTGGGAGAGCAGCCTTTGTTTTCCCTTTATCCTCCATTTCCAACTTGACTAAGAAAGCTACAAGTGACAAAATTGATTTCAAACAGCAAGTATGAGTTTCAAAACACTTATTTGACTTTGTATGATCTCTATTCGGTCTTTGAAATGGATTGATGAATGCTTACTTCGCTTTGGACTTATTTAATTTTTGCAGGTTACCATTTGGTGGGCCGGTCTTATGCGTGGTGCAGTTTCAATGGCACTTGCTTATAATCAGGTATAAAAGATTTTCTTCTTCCGTAGATAATACATTATATAATTTCCGGAAGGATGGATGTTTGGACACTAAAAAAGAGTGGTAAATTACAAGTATGATAATTCAACCTGATTTTATCATAAAAGTTTTACGATTTAAATTTATTCAATCAATTTAATTAAATTGATGACAATTTAGATTCAAATCGACTTCAACAAATAAGTTGAAATGACACAATTCTAAAGTAATCAATACATAAAATGATTTAAACTCGTAACGACCCTACTAAAAAAACTTGAGCTTTAAATCCAAATGACTTGAACCAAAAACATGTAACTAATATGATCCAAACTTAAAATTAGCTTGAATTTAAATGACTTGAAAATTTTAAATAATAAATTGATCCGGTTGTAGATTAACTAGATCCAAAATTAACTTAGCTAAGTCTAGTTTTCCTTTGGGCCATTCATGAATGTTCCTTAGGATTAGCAACAGTGTGGGGGTGGGGTGGGTGGCTTTTTGCTTGCCCTAACCTTGACCTGATCCAATTTTTATATATACTACCCCGACTCTGCTTGAATCTAATTTTATTTAAAATTTTTGCTTTCGTCTTTGAAATAGTTTTCTTGATCTTGTCCTAATTCGTCGTTAAATTTTAAATAACATTACATAATATATTGTTTTAAAAAAAATTAAACCAAATATATATTATAAAATCCTATAAAATTAGTTTAAAATATAAAAATAGTTATAAATTAAAAAAGAGGTATTTTAGAAAATATATAAGGTAAAGGCGAGACAAGATGAAAAGGGTTTTTACCTAAACCCGACTCTGCTAAAGTATAAGAAATGTGTGACAATGAGCTTTACTATTCGTTTTTTGCAGTTTACCAGCTTGGGCCATACTCAATTGCGAGGGAATGCAATGATGATAACCAGCACAATCACAGTTGTACTTTTCAGCACTGTGGTAAGAATCTCAATTCATCCAACTCGATTCGAACTGTAACACTCTGGTTTTATCACATGAAAAAACATGGAAAAAAATCTGAAACTTATTAAGTTCATGATCCCCAATTTGATCATTGGAATCATTTGCAGGTTTTTGGCTTGATGACTAAACCATTGATTAGAATCTTGCTTCCTTCACCGAAAAATCGAATGCTCTCTTCCGAACCGTCTACACCTAAGCCCCTCACCGTGCCGCTTCTCACTAATGGCCACGACTTAGAAGCTTACGAAAGCGACCGAAATCTAATAACCCGGCCAACAAGTTTAAGGATGTTCTTGAGCACTCCTTCCAACACTGTGCACTACTATTGGAGAAAATTCGACAACGCGTTCATGCGACCTGTATTCGGAGGAAGGGGTTTCGTACCCTTCGTTCCGGGGTCGCCCATTGAACAAAATGATCAACAATGGCAGTGAATAATGAAGAGATCACATATACCAGGTACTAAAATACTACACTAATTTTTATAAACTTGTAGGATAGTGGAATGAAAACCGGCTTTTCAGTGTGAAGTTTGCTAATATATACGTGAGACTTATGTTATTCGAAGGGTTTGAGTTTTTAAATATGGGTATATGTCTGACATGGATATATTCATAAAAAAAATCAAAAACAAAATAGGAGGACATAAAAGTGAGAGTTTGGCAGGTTGATTTGATTTTAACAATTTTTTTCCAGCGTTTGCTGTTTAATGTTTGGTTGCATCTTACATTGAATGCTGTTTTGGAGATTTTTTTTTTTGTTGTGAGGGTTTTTTTTGTAAAAGGCTTAATTTTATTGATTGTATATCTTTTTATTAAAAATACTCCCTTCCTCTATTTATATTTTCATTTATAGACTCTTGCTATATAATAATAAGGTTAAAATATATCATAGGTTCCTATATTTTTTTAAATTTAGAATTTAGTCATTGTATTTTTATTTCAAAGAATTTAGTTTTACTTTTGAGGTTTCAAATTCAAGTTCAATTGTTAAATTCTTTTGTTAAACTTATTGTGTAACAATTTTTGAAATAAAAAATACTCACTTGGTAGCAATGCAGTTGAAAAATGACATTATAATGAACTTGAATATAATAAAATAATTTTAAGCGTGTTAATGACTAGATCTGAATCATGAAAAAGTAGAGGAATTAAATTCTTAAAATAAATGTATAAAGACTAAATTTTACCATTACTAAAAATTCAGGGACACGACTTACTATTTGACCTAATTTACTATTTAATAATAAAAATAATTGGATGATTAGACTAATTTAACCTATTCCAACAATGAATAAGTTAATGTTAGATTTTAACATATTAACGATTTAATTTCATTTAAGGGATTAAACTCGGGTGAATTTTTTATTTAATTGTAATTATTGTTATGATTAAATATAACATTCTTTTTTATTTTTCAAAGGAGATTGAGTTAGGCTATCTAACAAATCAAAATAGTTGGTATTAGGTAATTGGAAAAATTTGGGAAATAAAGAGAATAGGTTTGATAGTGTACAATAAGATATAATTATTTTCTTTAAATAAAAAAATGTTTTTCAGGTCGGGTAACTATTTAGTTGGAACTTTGGCCATCTTAAATGAAATTTTTTTCAATTTGGTCACTCAACTTTTAGAGCGTTTTCATTTTAATCACCCAAATGTTAAATATTTAATAACGGTTAACTGTATATGTCACATCATGTTTACACTTTCATTTTAGTCACCCAACTTCTAAGTCGCATTCATTTTGGTCACCCAATTTTCTTTTTTAAGTTTTGATTGGGGTAAAAAAAATTAAAGTGAAAAAGCAGTAGAAACTAAAATATTACACAAAATTTGTGAAATTGTATTTGTTTATACCATCACAGGAAATTTAAAATTTCTATTTTTAATATTCAAATTTTAAAATTCAAAACATCAAAACAATTTGAATAAATTGCTAAAAAGTTATCTATTGATAATGTCAATCAATTTGTTACTATAATATTAAAATTAATTAATTTAGTCTCTTTTTAATTTTAATTTTTATTTTATGTTTTCAGACCATCCTTAACCAAATCAACTCAAATAACTCATATTTAATAAATGTCTACAAAATTTAAATTTCTTTTGATTATATAATCTAAAATATTTCATGCTAAGCTAAAATTAAAAGAAAAGATACTTGTAATTAATTAAATTAAATGCTTGTTCTTCGTTTGGGTAAAGAAGTGATGAAAAAATTTATGAGTTTTGTTTGGAATAAAAGATAAAATTAATTAATTGCAAAGACTTTTTTTTTTTGCTTTTAGCTTAGAATGGAAGATTCAATATCATATAATCAAAAGAAATTTGGGTTTCATGGACAATTATTAAAGATAATAATTTTCATTTATAATTTTGAAAATAATTTCAAACATCAAAATAAATTAAATAAATTGCTGAAATTTTTTATTCATTAATAATGTCAACCGATTTGTTATGATTCTTAATATTTTATATTTTATATTTCAAAACCTAAATTTAGAATTTTCGCAATGGGATAAACAAATACAATTTTGATAATTTTGTGTATTATTTTAATTTCTATCATTTTTTCACTTTGATCCTAAATTTTTTTACCCAATCAATACTTTAAAAAAATATTTTTTGGGTGACCAAAATGAAAACAACCTAAAAGTCGGGTGATCAAAATGAAAGTGCAAACATGATGTGGGGTATACAATTAACTGCTGTTAAAAATTTATCGCTTGGATGATTAAAATGAAAGCATCCTAAAAGTTGAGTGATCAACTAAGTAGTTTACCCTTTCATTTTTAATTAGATTTTTTTCACAATTTAAAATATTTAAAACCGGTGTTAGAAACATATGATGGCTTTTTTAATCTTATTTATATTATTTTTCTGAAATTATAATTATATTGACAATTTCAATCAAAATCAATTAGTTTAAAATAATGAACTAAAGAATTAACTCCACAACTAACTAAACCCAAACTAACTAATTATAATCGTAATAAATCTGGGAGACGATACATATATTTCAAGAGGATTGGACTTGAAATTGGAATCTGAAAATCCCCGTTTTCTCAACCTTGTCATTGAGACGAGACCTCGATGACATGTTTATGGAGTGTATTAATTTCACATTAAATGCATCTAATAGTGATATTTAAAAGGTTAAAATGTGTCATAACTCTTTAGATCCTTCATAAATTTGAAATTTAGTCTCTATTTTTTTATTTCTAAGAATCTAGTCTTTTATTTTTCAAATTTTAAAATTTAAGTTCAATTGTTAACATTGTTAAAATTATTTTATTCAATTCAAGTTCATCACAACAATTTTTGATTACATGACTGCCAAATGATTTTTTTTAATTTCAAAGTATCACACCAAGAAATTTAATAACAAAATTAATATTGTTAATAATTAATCATGAAATTTTAAATCTGAAAAAGATGGACTAAACCCTAAAAAGTGTAGGCCCTAAATTCCAAATTTATAGAAAAGTAAAAGAAATTGACATGTTTTAACATATTTAAAATTAGGATAAGCTACAATTGTTTTCATAGGTTTATTTTTGGTCTTTCAACTATGAAAAGTTACAAAATAGACACTCAATTATTTAACTTTTCTTCTATTAAATGACTTACAAAAATGTGGCGTGAAAGCTTTTAAATTTGACATAATAACAACTTTAGCCCTCAATATATATACATTATATCAATTTAGTTTTGATTCTAAAAAATTAACCTCAATATTTACACATTGTGTAATTTGCCTCCCACCCTTTTAAAACTAAAATTGATCAATGTGCAAAAATGAAAACACCAAAAATCCAAAATAATAATTTTCATAGTTTCTCTTTATTTTAAAACTTACTCTCAATGTCACAAATAAAAGTAAAACTACAAAAAGACTAAATTACACATTATGTAAATGTGAGGGTTACTTTTTGGAATCAATATTAGATTGACACGATTTATAAATGTTAAGAGTTAAGGTTGCTATTATCCCAATTTTAAAAGGTTTAAATTTGCTATTAGTCATTGTACTTTGCAAATGTTGTGAATTTAGTCCCTAAACTTTAATTTGGTCATTTTAGTCAGTGTACTTTTTAAATTTTAAAATTTAGTCCTCACCAAATGATAAGTATTAAAATTTTAAGGTCTATTATTTTTAAAATATGACTTAACAAATATATTATCATATGTGTAATGCCATGTCATATTGTTATTTCCACAAGTTACTTACTAAAATTTCAATTAATGGATTAACGATGTTATTTTGCATCAAAACTGAAAATTTAAAATTTGAAAAGTATAGCGACTTAGAATAATTAAATTGGAGAATATCGACTAAATCTACAATTGTACGCATGCTACTGAACTAGTAATTGAATTTAAATAAGCGATTTAATCATATTGTTTGGTGGATGACTAAAATTTTAAAATTGAAAAATATAAAGACTAAAATTGACCAATTCAAGAAGTACAGAACCAAAATTAATTAAATAAAAGTATAAGAACTAAATCCATGATTTCCGTAAAGTATAAAGACTAATAGTATAATTTAATATTTAAAAACTGTTGAGCTACTTTTCTATTAGTAAATTTTCATCCATGAATTAAAAAAATTGAATAATTGAATAATTATTTTATAACGAAGTCCAAAGATTTTGCCAAAATAACAAACACAAAATTCTCATATTCCTAGACAAACTTGAAACATGCAATTCTTGTTTAGTTTTTGTTATTCTCCAATTCAATCGTATGGGTTGAGACCATCTCCTTTTAGTATAATTATTTTTCCAACACGTGAATTGTTGGTGAATATATTCTGTCTTTATTTTCATTATTTAATTAATAAATTTATTTAATGCAATTACATAAAATAATTTTAAGGATAAATTACATAGGTCGGGAAATTATTAATAAATTTATGATTTAATTTTTAATTTTAAAAATTATAAAATGATTATTGAATTATTTAAAAGTTTCTATTTAAGTCATTAAGTTATTAAAATCGTTATTGTATGACTTTCTAAAATTCTAATTTTTCAGGAAATAACTTTGAACATCATAAAGCTGTGAAATAAAATTTAAACAACTTTCGTCTCTGATATCTAACACTAATCGATAGATCGATTTGGATCTAAGTTATGATTTTCTACTCATTGATTGACACCAATCCATCATATCAATCGTCAAATCGTTAATAGTCCATAACTCAAATAAAAAACTTTTGAACAGTTCAGTAACTTAAATGAAAATTTTAGAAAAGTTTAATGATTATTTTGCAATTTTTTAAAGTTTAGTGACTGAATTATAAAATTGCTAATAGCTTAGTGACGTTTGATACAGTTTGCCCAAAATGTTATCATTATACTATATTAAATTATTTAAAAAAAGTTTGCCTGATGGAGAAGGCAAGTAAGAACAGTGTTGTTTTTTCGATACAAACTATGAAATGCAAATGGGAAATTAATGGCCAAAACAAATCTCAACCAAATTCCAATACCTTCATAAGGCAAAAAAGCAACCACCAGAGGCATCTATAAAAACATCTCATTCTTTAAAGCTTTCCAAAGAAAAATTATAACTTCAAAACACCCCCCTCCCTCTTTCATCGTGATCTCCGCTCTCTTCTCTCTTTCATATCGAACCAAAAAAACCCGATCCCAATGGCTTCTTCAACTGGATTTTCACTCAATTTCTCCCCTCTTTCAACTTCTTTGAAGCACAACCAGGTCTTCCTTTTTCCTTTCATTTTTTGGTGTTTTTTTTAATCTGATTATTGTGCTTTTTTTTTTTTTTTGGTTTTTTTAAGTTGGGTTTTGGCTATACATTGAATTTTTTTTCTTCTGTTGGGGATGTTTTAGATTTGATGCTGAGATTTGAATATTTAGCTGAAAGATGATCTTTTTAATCACTAATCAGTTATTGAATTTAAGTACAAATAATCGAGTTCAAGCAGTTGGATTTTTATGTTGAATCACATTTAAATTCTAAAAGTGAAACACGATCGAGCTCGACTTCGAATTTTTCATTGATTTTATTCAATTCTATTTCTCTGCAGGTACCTCTTCATGGGATCTCTAATGTCAAGTTACTTAGTCTCCCATCTCTTAGAATCCGACCGGGACCTATGCGCCTCCGGGTTTCTTGTGCGGTACGTATCGATTCGAGCCTAAACCGTTACCGGCATATACCAATATGTGTAGTTAGGGTAATACCGAAATGATATATTTAAACACACCCATATCCGGTTCATACCGAGAATGGTATGTTACCGCATCCGAAAATATAGTCATTTAATGGTACAATGCTGACTAATTAACAACCGGATCCGCATCGCTAAATGGCTAATACGATGCCGATTAGCCGATCATTGGAATCCTTTTATACGAAAACAAGATCATAAGTGTGTAACTGTACCGGTGAAAGGACCTTTAACTGCAACTGTTTGGGCCTAGCCGAAGTTGTTTTTAGGAAAATATATTATGTTAAATCGGATTTTTCGATTTCTATGAAATATCTGTATCTGATATTTGCTTTCTTTATATAGTTGGATACATGTAAGTCTAATTGTGTAAAAATGTGTGGAAACTTAAACTTTGAGCATGCTTGTATGTAACATTCAGTTTCGAGTTCGGGTAACATAGTCCATATGATGAAGCCTTTACATGCATTTCTCCGTATCAATATAGTCCATAGTCCATATGATGAAGCCTTTACATGCATTTCTCCGTATCAATATGCTTAACTGGCTCTGGGGATGTTAATATCTTCAGGCCAAACCTGAGACGGTGGACAAAGTTTGTAGCATAGTGAGGAAGCAACTAGCACTACCCGAAGATTCTTCTGTTACCGGAGAATCTAAGTTTGCTGCACTCGGAGCCGATTCTCTTGACACGGTAACCAAATATCTACCCTATAGGATCTATTAATAAACTCGAAAAACACTAAAATCTGATGGTACTTGTTCTTGTGATTCAGGTCGAAATTGTGATGGGACTCGAGGAGGAGTTCGGAATCAGTGTGGAAGAAGAAAGTGCCCAAAGCATTGTCACCGTTCAAGATGCAGCGGATCTGATCGAGAAGCTCGTGGAGAAGAAAGATGCTTAAAACACCATTGAAAACGGCTGGCTGTCCGGCAACGAGTCCTTAAAAAATATATCCCCTGTTTTTTTCTTTTTGGCCTCTCCTATGTTGTTTTAATGGTAGTTTTGTTTTTGTTGCTTATGGAACATGTAAACCAACATGAAGTTTGGCTGTTTCTTCATTGTGGTTACAGTTTAAGGGTAGAAAACTCAGTGTCTCATTTCCATGTTGTCTTGAGCCATTTGTTCTATGAAATCTCGGATTTAATTAAAAAAGATTCCACGAGATCTCACTAAAATAAGGTTATAAATTTACGGATTTTTAAATTAAAGTTTAATTATAAAATTCTCCCGTCTAATTTATGAAATTTGGGAAGTGAGAAGTTAACCCCTTTTTACTAAAATTGTGAACTTAGTGCAATTGATACTTCTAAACCATATCATTTAAATTGCTGACTTTAAATTTTATACATTAGCAATTTATAGACTAGTAATAAGCAAAAACCAGCACTGCAGCAATGTATATGTCATAGTTCAGCAAAAATCAACCGCTTAATTCATGTGTTTACCAGAGGATCGAGTTTTGACAAATTATAATTCAGAGGTCAACTTTTCAATTTTCATAAAGTAAATGGTAAAATTCAGAATTAAAAATATAAATTCCCATTATCTTGGTTCACAAAAACAAAAAGGGTTAATATACCATTGGGTACCTAAGTTTTTCTTCAATGTTTAATTTGGTACTTGAATTTTTTTTTAATTTAGTACCCAAGTTTGCTTTCAATGTTCAATTTAGTACCTATATTAAACAACATAACGTGGTTTGATAAGTGTGTTCTGATAAAAAAAGGACTTAATTGAGTAAAAAAGCTGAAGTACGAAATTGAAAAAACTCATTTACCAAAGTAAATATTGAAGCCAAAATTCAGCACCAAATTGGGGAAAAAAACTCAGGTATCAAATTGAACATTGAAGCCAAATTCAGGTACTAAATAGCACATTAACCGAAACAAAGGGAGAAAATAAGAAATTTCCCCAAAGAAACTCGGCACGCACGTAAAAGGTGTACGTGTGTTTTAGGACCATTTTTATTTACTCTCTTCGTCTTCCTTTTGTTTCCTACAAAATCAGAGAGCTCCATTCCCATTAATGAAGAGGTTTTCAAGTTCGAATCACTCTATGTAGCTTACCTGAGAACTCTTCGATCTCCGACTAGGTTTGTTTTTGGGCCTTTTATTTGATTGAATTTTCTTCGGGTAGGGTTTTCTCGTCATTGATATTATAACTTTTTCGAGGAAAAAAGAACGATCGTTTGTCGAGAAACAAACAAATTGCTAAGCAAGTCGCATTACAGTGTGGTGTAAGTAGTTTTGGATCTTAATTTAGTGGTTTTCAGCTTAATTATAGATATTCTTCCATAAAAATGCGGTTACTGTGCTAGGAAGTTTTAGGTGGCCAAAGAAAAGAAAAAGATTAGGAAATTTTAAGTCTCTGTTTTATTTTATTTAGTGTTTTGTTGTTTTATTTTATTGAATTTTCAGTTTAATTACGATCATATACATGGAATTGAAAATTTGTAAGTCTTAAGTGTCTAAGGAATCGGAAATTACAAGTTTGGTGTGAAATGTAGGGATTAAATCTGATGGTTTGGGACTAATAAAATTTTACTTGCTTATTGGCTGTTAATTTTGTAGTTCGTAGGAGGAGATGGCGTCTTCTTCGCATCATGTTGAGTTGGAGGCCGCAAAGTTTCTGCACAAACTCATTCAAGATTCTAAAGATGAGCCAGTGAAGCTAGCAACTAAACTTCATGTGGTATGCATAGGTTTTTGGTCAATTGAGCTGTCTTATTGTGTACTAGTTAGCTCTTAAGTTTCATACCATTTATATGGATTTTGTTTTAGATATTGCAACATATGAAAGCTAGTGGAAAGGAGCATTCAATGCCGTTTCAAGTAATATCAAGGTGAAGTATTTTTGTCTTATCCGTCATTAGATGGGCTTTATTAATAATTCTTGTTAAAAGACCATTGGATTTTTGTAGCTTGGGGAGAGAATGTATCCAAGTTATTTTCATCTATATGGAGATAGCAAATTAGCAAATTGAGTTAATTAAGATAATGTTGGATCTAATAAATAATTTTGATAGAGTGTGCTGTTTACTTTGCTTATCAATTGGCACTTGAAGTGTTAGTTTCTTTATTTTCCTTTAAAGGGATGCAAGTGCTTTATATTATTTTGTAGATATTGAAATGACCAGTGGAACTACTTGGTCTTTATTTGGGTAGTCATGCAAATCTTGAGACACCTTTAATGAAGAGTGTGCCCTCTGCTGTTATCAGGGCATCAATTACCCCACCATGCATATGGTTGGATAAGCTAAATGTCTCTCTGTTGCAGTTAAAACTTTTACTTTGGTCTGCCCTCTTTTTCGCCAAATGAAGCTGTTCTTACTAAATGAAGCTGTTCTTACTTTTCTCCTCCTGGATGGAACCATGTATTGTAGCAACCAAGACATGCTTGAATTAAATTAGAAATTTGGGTTAACATTTAGCTTTGTTCGCATATATGATAATTGCTTTTTAACTTTGATTCAAGCTGTAAAATATAATCATATGTAACCCTGAAGTAAAATATACAAAGTGTTCTGAGCTGCAATAAAATTACACTCACCTAAAAATCAAATTACAACTTGATGTATCCTCCTTGTTCAGTGTACTTAATTTTATGTTTATTAAAAAAAACCTGTACATGATTTCATATATCTTCATCTTGCATTTGTTCTTTGGCTGATCCAACTGTTGTGTTAACTTTTGTTTGTCCTTTTTAGTATTGGCATGGTTGCAATGGAGTGTTGAACTTACTGTTTCAACTGTTATGTTAACTTTCTTTTGTTCTTTTCAATATTGGCATGGTTGCAGTGGAGCTTTTAACTTCCTATTCCAGGATGTGCACCCTTTCTCTGATGTTTTTTTTCTTTATTGAAGGGCAATGGAGACTGTTATCAATCAACATGGTCTTGATCTTGAAGCTTTGAAGTCATCTCGGCTTCCTCCAACAGCGGGACCGCAAACATTAGATGCTACATCTGGACAATATTCTGGTAAATTGCTGTTAATCAAACTTCAGTTAGCTTGAAAAAACATTTTGCAAATGTGTCCTTGTTAAGTGGCATACTGAGCTAATCATTTACAAATGAGACTCTTCTGTCCAGGATCTTCCCAGGGTGTTGCAGTTCCAAAGGATTCTAAAGCAGGATTGGCCCAAATTGAGATGCCTAAATTTGATCCATTTTCATCCGGCAGGCAGCCTGTTGGTCCAAGCATTGCTGGACATGACTACTATCAAGGAGCTGGAACTCACAGGAGTAGTCAGTCTTTGGATCATGAAAGTCCATCTAGTTTGGACACTCGGTCTGCTAACTCACAATCCCAAGAAAAACAAATGAGTCAAAATGATAATAAAAAGGCTGCATCTAAGCGAAAGAGGGGTGATCCAATGGAACCAAAATTTGACACTTCCCAGCAACTTGATTCTAGTAATGCTCCGATTGATCCAAGGAAAGGGAAGATGAATAAGGCTGAACCATCTGGCTCTAGTAACTACAACATGGTCCAAAGTAGTGTCCAAATGGAGCATTTTCCATCTTTACCTGGTAATATCAGATCAGTGCTTAGGGGAAGACAGGATGGTCAGAATGTTACAGAAAACCTAGTGGATTCAACTAGCAATTTGATGTCACATGCTCCTAGTTCAAAGTATCCTGAAGAAGTGGAAGATTCTTCCACTCAAAATGCACCTGGGCTGCAGCAAGAGGGACTACTTGGTGCACATGAAAACTTTCCCTCCGGGGGTGGTGTATGGAACCAAAACAAGGCTGGGTTAGCCTTTGATAGATCTCAACTTCACAGGTTTTCTCCAAATGTTGTTTCTGGCAACATGACAGCTGAAATTTCGTCTCATCAGTCAATGCATGCATCATTTGTACCAGGTGAGCTGATAAAAGGGAAATAATTTCTATTTGTTAGATATTTTAATGCTCATATCTGTCTCCCACACTTGTGTCTGAAATAGTTCAATTTTATCTGGGTGACAAAGGAGAAAGAAACCTTAGCTTTAGATTGTCTGAGTTAGAGAACTTGTCTCTTGACGAGATCATATATTTTTTGCTCCTTCACTCTATTTTTCTTGCTCTGGTAAAGCTTAGTTGTAGTTTAAATATATACTGGACCCATTTTGGTCTTGACTGTTTTTGTATTTATTTTGGCCTGGCAAATTAAATTTAAACCTCCCCTGCCCTTTTCACAGAGTAAATATATTTGAGAACGATTATTTTTCTTGTTGATAACAATCTATAAATGGAAGTTGAATGACAATTTTACTTGAGGTTGAACAGTTCTTAAAATGGAGTCTGGATTTGCTGAATTTCCAAAGTATCTCCTTGGTCAGATAAAATAATTATCAAGTTATTGGTATCGTTCAACTTTCAGGTGCTTTTGGGAAGGTTCAAGGACTGTTGCCTGCCACATCTATTTCATATCCTGCAGGTGAGCTACCGTCCTCAGGCCCAGGCCAATTTAGTAGCTCTGAGTGTCAGAAGCATGGATTATCCAAAGGTTCTGTAGCAAGTCCTGATGGGTTGTCCACAACACTTTCTGCTGGAAAAGTCTTGGAACATGATGGAGGAAGTTCAAATATGTTGGCAGAAGCAAATAAGGCAGCTCAGGTAGTCACTATGGCTTTTCCTCCTTTTCATGCACTTCTTTTTATTTTTTATTTTTTATAAGTCACCATAGCTCAAATATGCTATTTTTTTATCCAAAGGTGCTAATTAAACTTGGACTTCTTTTTAATATGTTGCTTTGAATTTAATTGATTTTATATAGTGAATTTTCTGGCAGTTCATGTTATTCGCCTTTTGTAGGTTGGCAGGCAAAATATGGCTTCTGAGATGACCATGGTTAGAGCCACAACTCCAAGAGATATGGGAAAATCTCCTGTCTCCCAATCTTCCACTTCCTCTGGCATGCCCTTCAAGGAACAACAATTGAAACAGCTTAGAGCCCAGTGCCTTGTTTTTTTAGCTTTCAGGTAGTACCAATTTCTTGCAATATATGCTACCATCTTTAATGGGGGTATAGGTGGTAAGAATCTTTGCATGGTCTGTTGTTTTTCTTTATTCTGTATAACTTGTGTTCTTTACGTGCAGAAATGGTTTGATGCCCAAAAAGCTGCATCTTGAAATTGCGCTTGGAAACATATTTCCCAAAGAAGGTTGTTTTAATTATTTAAATTTGTTTTGCAAAATTTAATTTTCAGTAGTCTATATCATTTACTTGGTAATCATCAGCTGGCAATACAGATGGCCCTCACAAAGAATTGAATGAATATGGAGGGAAATCACAAACTTCCAATGAGCCAGGTAGCATATCTGAAGTTGCAATGCCATTTGGAAGGATGAATAATACACCTCCAGGTTTCACATCTACTGGAAGATTCCCTGAGGCTGATTCATTGTCAAAAGAAGCTGAAACATTGAAAGTGGAGGAGAGTAATGGCCCAACTTTCGATCTTTCAGCAATTGTGGACGAAAGGAAACAAATTCTAGCTAGAAGGAATGCAGAGCCTGAAATTCACAGCTATGAGACAGTGGGGCCACAGGCATATTTAACTAGACAGCCTGACTCTGCTACTGTAAGGGGTGGTTTTACTGTTAGTAAACCTGTGGATGGCATGGATAACTGCCATCTGCTAATGAGAAAACCTGATCTAATTTCTTCTGTGATGGTGCTAATATGCAGGTGAACCCTGAAATGATGGGCTGGTCTGGAATTGGCAGTCATAATGAGGTTTCCAGGGCATCTTTGCCAGCCGCCGCTGTCCAGCATGATTTGGTGCTAGAGAGAAAAGATTCTGATTCTCAGTTTCAAAGTCCTGGTAATGTTATGGAATCAATATCTTCCTAAAAGTTAACTTCTTATTCATCAACTTTGTTGAAACTAGAATGATAATCTTTAAAGCTTTTTTGATTAATTGAAGTCAACTTTTAGGATGTGGTGAATCTGGTGATTATGGAGCAGGGGATTCAAATTGGGTACAAAGTTCATTCTATTAACCATTTGCTAAGAAATTATGTCTGTTTTACACAGAGCAAGACGAGGAAGATAAATCTGTATCAACTGAGCCTTTGCCTTCTCCAAAGCACACTATGTCAGAGAAATGGATTATGGATCAGCGAAGACGGAAGCTATTAGCTGAGCAGCAGTGGGTTCTAAAACAGCACAAAACCAAGCAGAGAATGATTACTTGTTTCACCAAGTTAAAGGTTTGCTACAAACTTTCTTCTGAAGTTCTTAATACCTGGTTTAACCTTGTTTTTCCTTCTATTTGTTTGTAAAACCATCCTGCAACATTTTTAAGGATATAACTGTTATTTGCTATATTATTTGTGAGATTTTATTGAAAGGAAAAGTTTATGTGTCCCCTGGTACCCACAAATTTTGTATGAATAACATAAGTGGAAGAAAGGTTGTAAAATCAACCGAAAATTTCTCTGTAGAATAAGTGAGATTGGAGTAGAAAGTTAAATTTTAGCAGGAAAGACCAAACGAAATGTTCTATTGTTTTAGTAAAGCAATCGTCCATTTTTAATTTGTATGCACTTTATATTCTCACTAACAAAAATGTTTGAGATTTTCTTTCTTTTTTAAGTAAATTTCTTTTTGTGAAAGCCAATGAATGGTTTTGTGTTTAGCTTTAGAATTTGGAGTGATTCTGCATCATAGACTGTGATCAAGATTGAAAGGAATTCATCTCTAAAATTTGGTAAAGCCTTATTATTGGGTAGAAATGGGTGATTTTAGCACTTCAGCTTGCAAATTTGAGTAAGAAGCTCACTGGATGGTATAATAACATCAAAAGTAGTGCATGGTTTTATTATGGATCTAGAATTGCATGTGCACATGCTTTTGTAATTAATGCATTCACATGTAGGAAACTGTGAGCTCATCCGAAGATATATCTGCAAAAACCAAAAGTGTTATAGAATTGAAGAAACTCCAATTATTAGAGCTCCAACGCCATCTGCGGAGGTAATTGATATGTAAAATTTCCCCTCAAGTTATTATTTTTTGTATTTCTTATCTTGGTTTTTTGTTGCCAGTTGTAGCTATAAGTAGTTGGTTTGGCTGTTTCCTTGATTTTGTTATGAATTTTCATTTCACATTTTCTTCTTAAATTTTGGCAGTGGTTTCCTGAATGATTTTTTCAAACCAATTACAAATGATATGGAACGCCTCAAATCATACAAGAAACATAGACATGGTAGAAGGATAAAACAACTTGAAAAATATGAGCAGAGAATGAAAGAAGAGCGGCAAAAGAGAATTCGTGAGAGGCAGAAGGAGTTTTTCAGTGAGATAGAAGTTCACAAGTATTTACCACTTTGCTTTTCTTACCATTTAAAGCCTTTGTCTTAGTTGGTTGCTTTGAATAAATCTACATCCTTTCTAACTAGCTTGGTAAATTGAAACCTCAGGGAAAGGCTGGATGACGTGTTCAAAATTCGGAGAGAACGCTGGAAAGGCTTCAATAAATATGTGAAGGAGTTCCATAAGAGAAAGGAGCGTATACATCGTGAGAAGATCGACAGAATCCAGCGTGAGAAGATTAACTTGCTCAAAATCAATGATGTGGAAGGTTATTTGCGAATGGTTCAGGTTAGCTCAGGCTTACTAGCCTCTAGTAGTGCAAAACTTTTTCATTCATATTCGTATTGAATATAGTTCTTGATGTTTTACAGGATGCTAAATCAGATCGTGTTAAGCAATTATTGAAAGAAACTGAGAAATATCTTCAGAAACTTGGATCCAAGTTACAGGATGCCAAGGCTATGGGAAGTCGCTTTGGGAATGATATGACTGAGATGCGAACTGCAAGTGTTTTTGAGAATGATACTGCTGTTGAGAATGAAGATGAGGCTAAGGCAAGTTTTTTACTTGTGCATTTCTGGAGTTGCTGTCTTTCCTTATCCAAAAGTTTTTCAGTCATCCTTTGTTTAAATGTTGAAATTTTTTTATCATCAATCTGGTCTGCAGCATTATGTGGAAAGCAATGAAAAGTACTACTTGATGGCTCATAGGTATCAGTTTTTCATATTTTTTCTTGTATTTTTTTTAATCAAACATCTTGTGGTTGTTTTGTTTCCTAATTCTTTTCTTAATTAGTATTGAATTATTTGTAATTGCTGAAAGTTTCACAATTAAAACTGTTTTTGCAGCATAAAAGAAAACATCAATGACCAACCAACTTTTCTTAAGGGTGGAAAATTAAGAGAGTGAGTAGAATATGCACTTTGCCAACATGTACACGTATATATATTTTGGGAAGGGCTGGCATGGGGAGTGCTTTGTTCGTTCTCTTGCTTGAAGTTTCTCTCAATTGTACTTTTTATGTGCAGGTACCAGATGAATGGTCTTAGATGGCTGGTTTCACTATACAATAATCATCTTAATGGAATTCTTGCAGATGAAATGGGTCTTGGGAAGACTGTTCAGGTATTGATGGTTCTATATCTTCTCTTGATTGCAGTTTATTTTATAACTTATTGTAAAATATTTTCATTTGTAATGTTATATACTTTTGTAGGTTATTTCTCTTATTTGTTACCTAATGGAAACCAAAAACGATAGAGGACCATTTTTAGTGGTTGTTCCATCCTCAGTTCTGCCTGGATGGGAGACAGAAATAAATTTCTGGGCACCTGATCTACGCAAAATTGTTTACTCTGGGCCCCCAGAGGAGAGGCGTAAATTATTCAAGTAATGACATTCAAACTGTGAATAAGAGCCCTTCCTATCCTATACTTTTTGTTGTTTTAAAATACATGTAAGCCTAGTTATCCATTTCTGGTGCAGGGAGAGGATTGTACATCAGAAATTTAACGTCCTCCTGACAACATATGAGTATCTAATGAACAAGCATGATAGACCAAAGCTAAGCAAAATTCACTGGCACTATATTATAATTGATGAAGGTCATCGGATAAAAAATGCTTCTTGCAAGTTGAATGCAGACTTAAAGCACTATCAGAGCTCTCACAGATTGCTGTTGACTGGAACACCATTACAGGTTACCAATAATATTCTTTGGATGCCTTTTAATATATTCTTTTCATTTAACATTTGTAATCAATACTTGCTGTCATTTCCTTGTTGGTGAGCCAGCTGTATTTCGTGCTGCTTCTTTATGAGATAATGTGTTGATACAATGTAATTCTAACCTTTTACTTATCTTTTTATGTAGAACAATCTTGAGGAGTTGTGGGCACTACTCAATTTCTTATTGCCTAATATATTTAATTCATCAGAAGATTTTTCTCAGTGGTTCAATAAACCATTTGAGAGCAATGGGGATAATTCTGCTGATGAAGTAATTAACTTCGACCTTCTAGCTATTGGAGTAATTTACTCTATTATCAAACTTCCGTGTTTATGCTAAATATTTTGACTAGGCCTTACTCTCTGAGGAAGAAAATTTGTTGATCATAAATCGTCTTCACCAAGTTCTCCGACCTTTTGTGCTTCGGAGGCTGAAGCATAAGGTTTGTATTTACATGGATATTGTATTAAGGATAACTTTTTCTTAGTTGAATACTGATTGTCTTTGTTTGTTTTTATGTGTCTCGTCATAAATGAATGCATGACTTAGCACTTATGAAACATTGAGGGTGGGTTTGGATGGGCGGTGCGTTTACCTGCGGTTAGTGTAAAAACAGCGGTAGCGGTGAGATTAGATACTGTAGCGATACTGTAGCGTGAGACAAAAAGTAAGCTAAACGCACCGCACCACACCCAATCGCCCATCCAAACTCACCCTGAGAGGCTCAATATTTTGAAGTCATTGTTTTGTGTGGTATTAAGATCCTCGGAATTCTAGTATGCTAATTGTCTTGCATCTTCTTATCTCTTTGGGTAGGTTGAAAATGAGCTTCCTGAGAAGATTGAGAGACTTGTCAGATGTGAAGCTTCTGCTTATCAAAAGCTTTTGATGAAGAGGATTGAAGAAAATCTTGGTGCAATTGGAAATTCAAAGGTTCCTTTATGACATTCTATTCTTATTTATAGTGAACTCTTAAGTATATCACTGTTTTAGACATTTACAATTCTTTATTCTGATCATTCTTCTTTTGCAGGCTCGATCAGTGCACAACTCTGTTATGGAGCTCCGTAATATATGCAATCATCCATACCTCAGCCACCTTCACGTGGAGGAGGCATGTCCTTTTCCTATTTACTAATGTTTAGTTTTCTTGAGAATTCTAGCAGATAAAAGATAAGAAAGTATAGGACAGTCTCTTTTCTGAAGCATCCTGTAAACCTTTTATCTTCTTTATGTAATTAATTCTGGAATAAATCAGTAGTTCTTAAAAAAAAAAAATTCCTATGAAAACTTGGTAAGTTGGAATACTCAAAGAGTTAAAGATAATATCGATCCACTTGATTATTTTCTTGTAGCAAACTAGGATATCCTTAGTTGGCTGGTATAAATTTTGCCTAGACTGGTACAAACCTAACTTTTGGATAAAACTTTTGTAGGTTGATAGTTTGATACCACAACATTATTTGCCCCCAATCATTAGGCTTTGTGGCAAGCTTGAGATGCTGGATCGAATACTCCCCAAGTTGAAGGCAACTGACCATCGGGTAGGCAAATCTTCTGATGTGGTTATGCTAAGATCCAACAATTTCTTAAAGCTCCCTTTTGATGCATTGTGGTACTTTAGTTGTTTGTTTGCATAAAAAATCCTATTGCGGAATCTGGCTTCTTCTTTTTTTTTTGCCTGTGTATGTTCTCTATTAATATGTTTCTAATCTTGCGCCATTGGTTTTATTTGGCATTTCTAGTTTAAGCCCTCTTTATTCTTTTCAATCTTGGTGGAATGCATAAAACTCTGTTTTAGCATGATCATCTGTGATTTTCCTTGCTAGAACCTTCACATTCTTCCTTCATTAATGAATGCTTGTAAATATTATAGTTTTCTTAAAATATAAATTAATGAAAGATTCATCCCCTTAATTTGAATTTGTAGGTTCTTTTCTTTTCCACAATGACTAGGCTACTTGATGTGATGGAAGACTACCTCACCTTTAAACAGTATCGCTATCTTCGGTTGGATGGCCATACAGCTGGGAATGATCGTGGTGCGCTTATTGATAAGTTTAATCAACAAGATTCCCCCTTTTTCATATTTTTGCTCAGGTATAATTTTCTCCTTGGTCCTAACATGCAAAAATTAAGTAATATGGATAAAGTTTAACTGCACCACACCAAAAAAGAAAAGAGGGGGTGGGTGGGTGGGGAAGTAAAATTCAGCTATTCTGTATGCTTCTGAACTTCACAGGCTCTTTAAATGAGAGTTATTTGGGAATTGAGACGAGATTAGAATGTTGTAGCAGAGAGGAGTAAGGAGGGAAAGTTCTAGTCTAGAGGTTTATCGAAACTCAGGCATGTTCTTATAATATATTTTGTTCCAGTTATACTAGGGGGTTATATGTGGTAAGGGTTTAGACATTAAAGGGGATCAGGTATTTGAATATTGGATGGGTAGCATGCACTAGGCATCATTTTGAACATAGAAGTTTATCAAAATTTGGGCATGTTCTTATCATTTAAAAAAAAAAAATTACACCTGCAAACCCCACTTTTGGAACTCATCCTTAGTAAATGTTCTTTATTTTGGGAGGTTGAAAATAATTTAATATACTAAAAGAGAGTAGTATTAGACTGGGACTCTTTGCCTAATCATTTGCTACTTAGATTATTTGTATGTCTTACTACTGAGTAAATAGTCTTGTAGTTTTGACATTTGAATGTTGGTGTCAGTATTCGAGCTGGTGGTGTTGGAGTCAATCTTCAAGCTGCTGATACTGTGATCATATTTGACACTGACTGGAACCCACAGGTTTTATAGAATGTTACATTTCCTTGATAGTTTCTTATGATATTGGTTGTAATATATATATTTTGGTTGATACTTCTTAGGTTGACCTGCAAGCACAAGCAAGAGCTCATAGGCTTGGCCAGAAGAAGGATGTACTTGTTTTACGTTTTGAAACAGTATGTTCCTAATCATTAAGTAGTGTTTTCTGTTGCGTACCATTTTGTTTTACCTTGAGTTGTGTTTGATTATATTTTCTTTGATAAGGTTCAAACTGTTGAAGAACAAGTCAGAGCTTCTGCTGAACACAAATTGGGAGTTGCTAATCAGAGTATCACTGCCGGTTTCTTCGATAATAATACAAGGTAAATTGGGTTGGTTGTTGAGCTGTAGTTTATTGCATGGAGCACAAGCAGTTTCAAGAGTGTTTTGACTCATGCTCTTAAGTAAATTTCTGTGATTTTATCGACAGTGCTGAAGATCGTAGGGAGTATTTAGAGTCCCTCCTGCGGGAGTGTAAGAAAGAGGAAGTTGCTCCAGTGTTGGATGATGATGCTCTAAATGATCTTTTGGCCCGCAGGTATTTTTAGATTTGATCTTATTTATCTATCTGTAATTGACCGGTGAAGGATTCCTTATATAAATAAGAGATTTTGAGCAGTCAACTTTCTCTGCAAGGCTATGTCTAGTTGGAAATGACTGCATTTTCTTTTAGATACTTCGAGATTTTTATACTGATCCAACTTTACTGTTGTGCTGTAATTTAACATGGCAATTACTTTCTAGTAATATTATGAGCTTTTAGTTAATGACATGATTTTGGTATTAATATATATTACATGTCTCTGTGATTCAGTGAGTCTGAGATTGATGTGTTTGAATCGGTTGATACACAAAGGCGGGAAGAAGAGACGGTATGCATCCAAGTCTCTTAGACAGGAAGTTTCTCCATTGCTCATGTGCAGCATAAACGTGCTTGGCCTGTTGCGTTTACTTCTATTTTGATGCCTTTTTTTTCCCTTAAAACATGCAGGCAAAGTGGAAAAAGTTGGTATGTGGATCAGAGATGGATTGCTCTAAGCCTCTACCACCATTACCACCTCGCCTTGTTACAGATGATGACTTGAAGGAATTTTATGAAGCAATGAAATTGTATGATACACCAAAGACTGAGTTACAGCCTAATAATATTGGGTCAAAACGGAAAGGATCTCTTGGTGGTCTTGATACGCAGCAATATGGGAGGGGCAAAAGACAAAGAGAGGTTTGTTTTCTCTCTAATATTTATGGCTTTGCCTGGTGCTGCCGTTGCCTCTTTAATCAAGTGAAATTGCATTTTGTCAATCTTAAATTATTGCTGTATTAGGTGCGCTCATATGAAGAGCAATGGACAGAGGAGCAGTTTGAAAAAATGTGTCAAGTTGACTCACCTGAATCCCCCAAACCGAATGAAGAAGCTGTTGAGAGGAACATGCCAAAAGATGCTTCAAGGGGGACTGTCAGTAACACACAATCTCCAGCTCCACTTCCTCCACTACCACAACCACCTGCGGTGGAGCCTGCACATCAGCCACTGCAGCAGAACAAAGATGCAGCACCACCACCTAAACGGGGACGTGGAAGGCCAAGAAGAGTACCAGTAGAGAAATCTCCCACTACGCCAGTGTTTTCAACACCTTCTGAGACCAGTAAAGTGGATGTTGGGTTACAAAAAGCAGCAGGCTCTAGCTCATCAGTATCTACTGCTCCTGATCCTCCTAATACTTCAGGAGTTTCTCCGAACTTGCAGCCAAGAATACCTTCTGTTTCTATTACACCTGTTGAATCTAGCCCACCTGGGTTCTCTTCACCAGTGCAATTAAAAGGACAAGGTCAAAAGGCTCAAAGTGGTGGACAAGCACCTCGTCGAAGGGCAAAGAAACAAGAGCCTGCGTCCATCCCTGCTGCCGATGGTTTAGCTAGTCCAGGTCCAGAATCAAATGAGCAATCTCAAATTAAATTAGTTAATCCACCTGATAATCAAGCTGTTGCTATAAGTGGAATTGTTCCCAGTGCCTCCAATGTTCCCATGACCAAGTGCACCAATCTTTTACCCATTTCTCCTGGTATGGATAGTACTAGTGTAACCAATCATCCTTCTGATGCAGGGGTTAGTTTGAACTCTCAGTCACTTACTACTTCTGGTGCCCCAATGGCTCAATCAGCTCCATGCCCTACAATACCTGTCCAAGTTAAAGGCCAAGGCCGTAAGGCTCAGAGTGGGGTAGGGACACCTCGGCGTACAGGAAAGAAACTGGCACAAATATCAGCTGCCGCTCAGGATGTTTTGGTTGGTCAGGATTCAAAATTGAATACTCAAGCACAGGATCAATCTGCAGCTGCATCACCAAATAAAGTCATTCCAATCAGAAGCAATCAAGAATATGATGCTGCTTCCCCAACAAAGGTTATTCAAGAGCAAGCACAGGGAACTAATGCACCTGCTGTAGTAACTGGTCATAACCAACATTCTGCTGAACATGACAATTTATCTCAAAGCAAGCGATCAGAGAGCTCACCGGAAGTACCTAATGCTAATGCCGTAACTCTTGGTAAGAATTTGGATGAAATGGATCCTTTAATAATAGTCGAATGGATATTGTAATATATACTCAGTATGAGAGACTTTTGCAGGGCCTGCTGTGGGACAAATTCAAAATGCTGATGCTCGTGACAAGGTTTCTGTTATTGCAGAAGTTTCACCTGTTATCCCTGTATCAAGTCAGACCGCAGTTGAATTGGTAAAGAACCAGATTGCAGCACATAAAGCTTATACAACAATGTCAACTGTGAAAACATCTTCAGTTGGTAGTGCTATGACAGATAATTTGCCTTCATCAAATCCTCTAGAAGGTGGCAATAAAACCATTCCTAGTCCTGGTGCAAAGACTGCTTCGAGCTCTCTGCCTTTTCCAACTAATGCTTCTGTTTCTTCAGCACCACAGTCTGCCGATTCTAGTCCTGCTGAATCTGTTCAAAGCAAAAGGCCAGGTCCCAAGAACACGAACAGGACAGAAGCACCTAGGCGTAGAGGAAGGAGACCTGCTATTCCTGATGCTTCATCTGGCCAAGACTTGAAATTAAATTCGTTGCCCTCGAATAAATCAAGGGAATATTTGGTCAATAAAGTTACTGCAGGGAAGAGCAATCAAGATTCGGGTCCTCATGAACTGGTAAATGTCACTCCCGTACATGCACCTGAAGTTCTTTCTCCGGGTGCTTCTGTTGGTCATGATTCAAAGAGAAAAGTGACTAGTGCAATTCCAGCATATAGTCGAATACAGACTGCTGATGTTAATGATGTTGCCCGAGTGATGAAGGAAATTTTCTCTGAAACCTCATCAAAAACCAAAGCTGGTGAAACTTGTGGGAGCGAGGGCAGGAATACTCCTACTGCACCCGCACCCTTATTGAACCAGACACCGGATGTGTCAGATGAAAATAGTTTAGATGGTAAATCAGCTGTCTGCACACCAGCTCGTGAACAAGCTGCTCCAGCTTGTGAACAAGCTGCTCCAGCTTGTGATGTTCCCAAAGAAGAAAGTAAAAAGCTATCTGTTACTGAAGCTGATGCTAAAGAACCGGAAAAAAATGCAACTCTTGTGGTCGAGGCCTCTGTTCAGGGGGCTGATTCTTTGAAACCTGAATGCAAGACCCATACTGGCTCGGAGAATGTTGCAAGTTCAGGACAGGTTCCAGATGAAAATTTAATTACAGATTGTAATATGGAGGTTGATATTACATGCCCTCAGAAAGCCGGTGGCAATCAAGATGTGTCTAAAGGAACTCCTGCTTCTGGTGGTGATCAAACAGGTTCTGGAGTTCAACCCAAGTCTCCCAGTCCAACGGAACTGCCTCGAACCGGTGAAAGTGCTAAGAGTGATTGTGTTGAAGTTCGTGATAAAGAAGTTAGGCCCTCAGAAGCATCATCATCCGAGACAGCTATGCAACCTTTGGAAACAGCAGTTCCTGTTTCTGATATCTCACAAGACAAGAGTATTGAACAGTCCCGGTCAGAAGCAGATGCAAGCGAGTCAGAGGAGAAATCAGTGGCTGCTACTGGCCCTGATAACATTCCAGATTCCAGCCAGCTTTCTTGCGAAACCACAATCACTGAGAGTGGCAAGGAGGCTAAGGGAGATGGCACTGACCCTATTGTTGAGCCCTCTAGCAATCAATTAGAATTATCTGCGGCATCTCCTACTAAGGTAGAATCTGATCAGTTGAATCAGAATAGTTCTGAAAATGAAACAGCGATCTCTTCAGAAGACTCTCTGGAAACGACTCGTGGTGTTAGTAAGCTTGAATCTGCCGTAGAGTGTACAAATGGCAGTCAGGGCAAAGAAACAAACCCCACAGGAACAGAACTTCATTCACCCCAGCTGGAACATGTTGCCAAAGCTCCATAGCTAGCCTAAGGTTGATAGTTTTGATGTCTCCTAATCTGATTCATCATATTCCCTCGATCGATAAGCTCTGAAGTTCTTTTTTCTAATCAAGAACTCATTTTTATTGTTCAGAGTATTATAGGATCGAAAATTTTACCCTTTTATTCAGGTTCTGTATGCAGATTGAATGATGATTGCAGCCTTGCAAGGCTCGATGATGGCCGTTATATATTTTTTATTTGACAGGGTTTGTTGAAGAGCTTACTTATGAGATAGATCGCGTTGCATTAATGGCGGATAAATGGTCGCTTGGCTGGGCTCGACTGCAATGCAGTTGAGGCAAAAAGCGGGTCATTATTAGGCTTTGCTATGGTAGAAGCATGTTCCTGTCATGGATTTGAGGCAATGTTGGGGGATTGTTTACCATATCCTGGTCGTAAAGATATATTGGCCATGTGTGTTTTATTTAATCAAACTATAATATTTCAACATTCACATGATTAGTTTATTTATATACAAGGGAAAAAAATTAAATTGATGTGGAGGATATTGTTAATGCCTTAAAATTATGAATCCAAAATCCTTTGAAGTTCCAAATTTCTACAATTTTGAATTACTAAGTAGGTCCTTTTATTATTGAGATTTAATCAAATTGATCCTTTTATTATTAAATATAGACAGTCCTTTAAAAACAATATTAGATAAATTAGTAAATGTTTAAAAATATCATTTCTTTTTATGGAGTTATTATTTTAGAGTTTATGTGGTTTTGCAAATAAATTTTTTGTTTAATTATGCTATTTTTAAACAGTAAGTTTAACTCTGTTACTTTTTTTAATAATAGAGGATTAAATTAATGGTAAATTATACAAATGGTCACTTAACTATGTTTACATGCCTTTTTGCAAATAATTCCTTTTGTTTAACGCTTGAATTTGTTCTGTTTTGGTCATCTGTCATTAAATTTTAAACTGATAACAGAAAATTTTTTCTAACTGATATAATAACACATTTAGTCTTCAATAATTACATATTCTATCAATTTAATCTTAATTCTATCGAGAACTTGTTTTAAATTTTTTAAAGCTTATATTTTATTAATCTATTTTGAAAATATTTTGTTTACATAGTTAAAATTTTAAATTCAAGTATGCTACTTAAAAATTAAATTATTTTAATTTACTAATAGTTGGACTTGGATGGCTACCAATATAGTTTATTAATTTAACGACGGATGATAAAATAAGAACAAATTTAAACTTTACTGTTTAAATTAAAAATTATTAAAGTTGAGTAACTAAAACAGGAAATCAAGCATAGTTGAGTGACCATTTCTAAAGTTTACCATAAAATTAATTCAGTTACCACTTACCAATCATGTAAATTGTAATGGTGAGAAGAACCAAGTATTGATTGCTACATAGCATACATACATGGTATAGAAAAAAGTGGTAATAGAGAGAAACATGTATTAGCTACTGTTGCAAATCATATACTGAAATATGAAAACCGAACTGAAACTGAATCAAACATTTCGGTTTCCTTCGGTTTTCAGAGAAACATGTATTAGCTACTGTTGCAAATCATATACTGAAATATGAAAACCGAACTGAAACCGAATCAAACATTTCGGTTTCCTTCGGTTTTCGGTTTTCAGTTTTCTTTGGAGTTGAAAAGGGAGGGTAAATAATGGAGAAACGATGCAAGTAGAAACAAATGTCAATTTATTCAAAGCTTTGGCAAAATTTGATCTTGTCAACGAGAAACAGAACCTAGTAGTAACATTGATTTCAATAGCTGCTACGTACCAGCTTCAACCTTTATTTCATTTTTTGTTCAGTGAAAAGAACATGGCGATTTACACGAGGATCGTACTTGCGGAACTCAAGTTTCTCAGCCACTTTCTTAGCACTTTTCCTCTTCACGTAGAAGAAACCGGTTCCAGCAGCCGAGACAAGACGAATGAACATGAAAGTCTTTTTCTTTTTGTCACCCATTTCTGGACATACATGATATAAAAAAAAAGAATGAACATCAGTAGAGACAGAACAAATCCGAGTCTGAGTAGCATAGACATTAATCACTCCAATTGGTAATCAATCATCAATTCTGTAGTTTTACAAGTGTAACCCTAGTCCCAAAACTACGAGGTTCCGCTATGACATGTATCCTTTTCAAAGAAAAACAAACCCGAGTCAAGTAACATAGACATTAATCATCCCAACTGGTAATCAATCATCAATTCCGTAGGTTCACAAGTGTAACACTCTAGTCCGAAAACTATGAGGTTCGGCTATGACATATAACTTTTTTGAAAGAAAAACAAACCCGAATCGAGTAATCAATCGCAAATATTGATTACTCAAACTGTAATCAATCACCAATTCCATAGGTTTACAAGTGTAGCACCCTATTCCCTAAACTATGAGGTTCAGCTATGACGACTTTTTTGAAAGAAAAACAAACCAGAGTCTTGTAACATAGACATTAATCACCCCAATCGGTAATCAATCACAAATATTAATCACTTAATTGGTAATCCATCTCTAATCCTGTAGATTTACAAGTCTAACACCCAAGTCCTAAAACTACGAGGATCCGCTATGATGTATATGTAAAGAGTTAAACCTACAAGTCACCTTTTGTAAAAATAAAACAGTAAAGGGCATCGCTCAATATTGGGGCCTTTCTTCATTATATTCCAAGTTCCAAAACCACCCCAAAACCCTAAAATTTCTAAGTTGATCGTTGATGGCAGCCATTTCAGAAGAATAACCGGGTTCTTTTTGGCAACGATTAAGAACATATATCTAAAAACCCATTGCAAGTAAAATATAAAGAACCATAACCCCAATGCAAGGAAAAGGAAACACTTTTTTCTTTTTTGCGTAAATTCTTAAAATCAGATGGAAAATCTCTGTAAATTTCAGCAAACTCAGTACTTTACTCCATCACATGAACCATAGAGAAATACACACATATTAATAAAGAAGTGATTATAGCCATTAAATCAAAACAAAAGGATTTGAAAACTTACCTTTGAATTATGTGGCGGAATCACTGTCTTGAAATCAGCTGAAGAGAAAGCAATGAAATTGAAGAGAGCCACCAGGGTTTTTGGCCTATGGGGACAAATTGAAATGATGTAAAGACGTAAATACCCTTCCTTGCAGAAAAGATTAAGGTCAAATTTTGCTTTGTGGATTTTAACTCTATTTCTTCTTCTATTTAGAGTGTAAGGTCTTTTACCATTTTTTGGATTAAGAGTTAAAATTTAAAAAATAGAGTAAATTAGCCCCCACTTTGAAAAATCGAAGGTTCTAATTCCGGTCACTTTTTAAGCAACCAAGGACAATAATTTGTGTACACATAATTTTAATTGGTATAACAACAATTTTAATCTTTACTGTTTAAATATTTTATCAATTTAGTCTTGATTCTTAAAAAAAATTAACCTTAACATTTACACATTTACATAAAATATTGGAGACTAAATTTGTTAAATTAAGACCACATTGATAGAATGTCTAAATTTTGAGAGCTAAATTTATTATCATATCAATCAAAATCATATACAATTGATGGAAAACGTTAACTCACGCTAATTATCCTTAATTACTCACTCTCAAAATTGAAAAAGATTAAATTGATCAAGAATCAATTTGCTCAATATAACAATTAAGAGGGACTACAGAGGTCTGCTTATCGAAAAAACTAAAATTGAAAATTAGAGTAAAGAATGAAAGTCGAAACTCAACATAATATAGGGACTAATAGTAGAATTTTATCAAAGTATTACAACCCGTCTTCACCGTAAGTATCACTACCTAACCAAAAAGAACTCCCAATTTCTCTCTCTAATCCCAATCTTCTCTTTCAGTTTAAAACAAAACCCATTGATTGATTAAGGTAAAAGATTAGTCACAATCTTAATTGTATTGAATTAACGACTTTGATTTTAATGAAGTTTGGATTATTTTACTTTGGGTACTTTTTTGATTGGTTCAGAAAGAAGCGATCTTTCTTCGGAAATGGCGGACGTGGTTGATGCGGCGGGTGAACCGATCCCGACATCGTCGGTTCTAATGGCGGCCGCTAAGCACATCGAAATTAATTGCATGTCCGAAAACGTGGAGTTCCTTAAGTGTAAGAAGAAGGATCCGAACCCTGAGAAATGTCTCGATAAGGGCCGCCAAGCTACTCGTTGTGCCCTTGGACTGTAAGCATTTTCATTTTTCAGTTTTTACCTCTTTTATTTCAATTTCTTTGTTGTTATTGTTGATTTCCATTTTGCTGGATTTTGTTTCATATGAATTGGGTTGGAATTGATAAGGAATTCGTATGGGATTGATAATTAGGGTTTTCGGGGTAAAAGTATCATGGAGACTTCTATACCGGATTGAATTTTGCCCCCTCTGCTCAAAAAATGAATAAATTACTTCATTTATATTAGATCAAAAGGCAAATTAGTCTTTTTGTTAAAAATTCTATCAATTTTTGCAGTAAAAAAATGGTTCTCCTATGTCACCATGAGATACATGTGGCACACCATGTGTCACTATGTGGTTATTCTGTCAATATTGTCAATAGTACAAATGGATGAAATTTTTAATAGGAACTATCAATGTGCTTTTTGATCTAATGTACAGGGATTAGTTTGCCCATTTTTTGAATAGTGGGGGAAAAATGCAATTTGACTTTTAGTATAAGGGCCTCTATAGTCTTTTTACCGGTTTTTGGGTTTTAAAAAGTTGAAATTTAGGGAATGATATTAAATCTAATATGTGTATGGTTAGATTATGTGCATAGTTAGAAATTTCAAAGTTTTTTCAATGTATTTCGAGGATTGTTGAAGGTGATGTCCTGTGTTGCTTGAGTTCTTCATTTTTCATTAAGCACCTTCAAATACATGGAAAAACTTATAAAAACTCACCATACCCATGTCAGATACATACCTGTCTTCGACACTCACACTCAAGTCCGAGGAACATAGGTCATATCTATATCCTTGTATCAGGCATGAAAATCGGATATCATTACTTTAAAGAAATACAAAGTGAAAGCAACATAGGTTCTATAATGTGAAAGTTTGGCTAGAGAAAACAGGGATCAGTCCTTGCCGGTTGGCAGCCGGAGAAATGAGTAGGCCGGGTAGTTTTGGATATGTCATTGAAAAAAATAACTAAAATATGACAAATTTATGCAAATACACATGATCAAATTTAGAAATGAACCACTATTGCGGTTTTGATTTGTTTAACATTTGGATGTGCTTATTAGTTTTAGATTTGCTTAATGTAAACCATGTTTTTTATTAGGTTTTAGCCTTCTCTTTGTTAGTAAGATACCGAATACTATTTGGTTAAAGCATCTAACCAGTCCCTATATTTTACTCGAAAGTGTAACTTCGGTTTTTGTATCATAGAACTGAGTACAGTTTAATCCTTGTACCTTTGCATTGGAGCAAACAAGTAAAATGAAGTCGGTTTCGGGTTGGGTTTATTGGAATCTACCTCAGCCACATTTTCATATTTTTTCTATGTTCTCTGCTCAATTTGCTTGAATAATCTGTAATGGTAACCATCTTATATCTTGATGGTTTTAGTTCCACTATCAAAATCATACATATTTATATGGGCTAATTTGGAGTTAAAATTGAATACACACAATATGCATATATAGATGTTCAGTTCCCCATGAAAATGTGCTACATTCTATGTATAATTGGATACCAACATAAGTGCACTCAAAATTTGAAGAACCGTTCTCATCCTCATGTCTAAATATGCATTCAATATAAATGTCAAACATGACTGTTTTAAAGAAAACAAAGAATAGGGATAACATAGCTTCAATGCTTTACACTTTTTGTATTTCTTTTCATAATCATAATGTAATGTTTTTGAGTGTGTAGGCTTAAAGAGCTTTATCAGAGATGCAAAGACCCGATGGAAGGATATGTAGGATGCCTGTATTACCATACAAACGAGTTCGATTTATGTCGCAAACAGCAACAAGCATTTGAGAAAGCTTGTCCTTTGGAGTGAGTGATATTTTGGCAATGGCAACAAACATTGTTTGAGATTTCCATGCTTGAGAAATAAAATTTTTAAAATGAAAAGGACCGGTTTTGCATTTGAGCAAAAAAACTTGTTGCAGTACACTTGTATCCTGTTTTCCATTGTGATAAGCAGCAATGTCTTTTTTTAAGCTAAAATTTGACTCTCAAGCTGCCTTTTTTTTTAACATGATTAATCATTGTGATGAATGATTTATTCATGGTCTCATTCGGATATGCACTTTCGCATATGATTTTTGTTGACTGGGGTTTTAATAGTTTGGGGAAAAGTCTGAAATGTAGTTCTCTGTAGAGAGTTGATAATAGGTCTAGTATTATCTTCGGTGGAAACTTTGTCTCCTCGCCTTTGCTTAAGAGCCACAAGGGTTCACGAAAGTAGAGCACTGTTGTCATAAGCCTAGACCTTTAGCCTAGTAAACTGGGAGAGCGCCTTTGTCACAGGCTTTAACCTAGCAAATCGCGTGGTTTTAGGCGGTAAATTCGTTTCAAATATGCCAGGACACTTATGTTAAAAAGCAACCAACTTGGTAGGCCTTAGGCGGTAAATTGATTTCTCGAGAACTGAGGATTTTCAAATAGAGTTTAAAATTAAGTGTTAGAAAAAATAAATGTTAAAAAAATGGGTATTGAAATATAAAATATATTTGGTATTTTATTTAAAATTAAATATTAAATAGATTGTTTGTTAAAGGATAATATAATCTTAAATGAAATAAAATAAAAAATTCGTTGAATTTATTCTCTATTAAGTGGTAAGTAGGTCTCTATCTATTTATTATTTTCTATACTTTGTTTATAGAAAAATTATATCTATAGTTTTTACTAGGGTTGTCAAATGTGTTTAGCAAATTAAGTTGTTGAAAATATTAATTTTCAATTGATTAATTTCTTTTCAACACTTTATCATGTGAAATAAAGCACAAGAACGCAAAGCTTGAGTAAATGCTCTCAAATTGATTATTGAGTAAAAATGATTACAAGATTGAATAATACAAATGAGGTGGGAGAAGACTTTTATTTACAATTCAGCATTTCTAGATTCAACGATACAAATTAAATTATATCAACGACTCAGCTCCAAGCTTTTCTACAAAATAGAGTCCTAAGGAATTTAAATTTTCAATAATCTTATCTTTAGAATTACAAAATTACCCTGATAATTACAGTTTACTGGATCACCAGACAACTTTCCATAATGTTCAAAGACTTGAGTCAGTCTTGGTAGATTAAGCAACCCCAATTCAATAAAATAGTTACTTCAGGCTGTTCTATGTGCTTTGATCACGAGCCTTTGTGCAAAAAAATCTAGTAAGATTTGAATTCATGCCTTCATATAACATTTGTGGTAAAATGATACCTTTATTTGGAAGGAAATTGAGTTGGGTTCATTTACACTGTAATATGATTAGCAGTCTAATTCGGTCCCAAACCTTGGGCTGGACCACTTGAACAATTGCACCAATACTAATAATCAGAGTTGGAAATATTAATTAATAATTACACGTTATTCATTCATCCCAAAGATAAACGAAAAGTAGGAATAAATAAATATATATTAAACGAAAATAAATTAAAGATAAACGAGCCCTATATTATAAATATAGAATTAAAATAATGAATACGGCCATTAATGTCATTTAGATGAAAGCTTTAATTAGATTCAAGATTCTTCTACAAGTGGTGAGATTGGATCGAGATTAGATTAAAAATCAATTAATATATTGATTCATATTAATGAGTTAAATTGATTGGATCGAGAACAGTTCTAAATCAATTACACCAAATTTTATAATTTTTAATGCATATATTTATTTGCATCTAAACCAGGCGAGGTTATTGGATTGAAATTTAGTATCTAAACCAGTCTGATTCTAAAAACCGTGCTAACTTAAAATTCTGATCCGAACGGGCAAGCTGAAGACTATCAATTCTGACTCGAATTTGAAATTTTGATCCCACTTACTTAAATGCAGACTTTGACTTAATTTAATTTGATCATAAAAAATCAATAACTCAAACTTACTTAACCCAAATTTCAAAATTGGTAATAATAAAAACCTTCTTGGTTTTATATCCAACAATGTTTCATTATAAAACAGTGGGAAAACTTGAAAAGAAAAACCTAAATTATCTATGTACTTTGTCAACAATTTGCAGATTTTCAAAATCTTATAATTAATATGTATTTTGACCTTTGAAGCTTTGCGTGAGATTATCAACGGTGATTTCATCATTTTATTATAATAAATCTTTAGAAAATGTATATATTTTAATTTTGGTCAACTTAATGAATCTCCTTTTCTTCTTAAAAGTCACGCTTGCTCGTGCTTTGGAAAAAAATTGATCATTAATAGCGTTTTATCAATTGCTTCATTATTCAATGCATCTAATTCTAACTTGCTTTCCAAGTTTTATTTTTCTTTTCTCCTTTTTTAATAATAGATTAAAAAAAAGATGAGTTTTGTGACTAGGGTGAATATGAAATTTTTTAATTATAAATTGTTGAGATGTTTATCATATATAAAATTATGATTTTATGATTTTTGAAAAAATTAAATATTTTATTTTTAAGAGTCAACATAATTTTCTTCTATATTAATTTATAATTTGATCATTTATATCTTTCTTATCTTTTGTATTTGCCCTTATTTTGATTTAAACAGATTAAAATCATTGAAGTGTCAAATTTATTTGATAAAAAATGGTGTTGGAATTTAGATTATTTAATGCATTCCAATGCTTAAATAATTGGAAGTTTTATGATTTTTCTGGCACATTTTGTTGATATTATTTTCTTGGTGGAGAAGGTGTAATGAAGTTAATGCCACTAATTACGTAGTTTAGTGACTAATCACTTCTTATATATGTAGTTTTATTTTAAATCATCGGTGTGTCAATTATATTAATATTCAATTGCAAGTACTTAAAAATGTTTAAACGCAATTAAATGTATAATATTCCTTATTTTAATTAAATAAATTTAAAAATTTAGCGTTGATTTAAAAAAGTACAAAAATACTTACAATACATCAAGAGAAACTATTTTTAATAAGATTTAAAAGTAAATTACATTAGTTACTTAATTTTATAAGTTCTTATTTTAAGCACAAAAAAAATTTCTTTATATATATTAGACAACAATGATCAAAAACAAGTTAAAAACCCAAAATTAACATAAAATAATTTTAAAAGATGGAACTAAGGTCAGCATAAACCCTATCCAAACACATCATATTGAGAATAAAGGAAAAAAAAAGAAGAGAGAGGATGTTTTGAGTTTGACTTTGACCAAAGATTAAAGAAATAGAACTAGTGGTAAAAGGAAAGCTCCTTTTTTGTTATTAAAGCTAAAACCATGCTGTCTACCCTATCCGATTGTTTATAATTAAATATATAAAAGCAATGCACTTTTCAAGTTCCACAACCGATGTGGGACTATTTCTCTGCTCAAAACCTATAAAGGCAATTCTCATTCAATGGTTGTGAAACAAGATCTCTCCCTTAGTGGGATACCCCTTTGAAAACTAATTACCAAATGAGAGTTATATTAATATAAATATAATTTAAGTTTTTTCTGAAATTGACTCCAGATTAATATTAACTGAATATATATATATATATATATTTATCATTTCATCGGTCGACATGCATGTTAAACAAAATTTTCGAAGTTCCTTTTAGATTTGAATTCATGTTCAAAATGGGTTTGATTTTAGGGATAAAGTAATATTTAGCTTTTGAACTTGATAATTTTTCAATTTGGTCCTTAAAATTTTTCCACATCAGTCTTACATTTTGATAATTGTATGTGAATTATTGGTCTGATTTTTCCTTTTTGGTTTCCAGTCCATGACGTTTTCACTTTGTTTTCATTGTACTTTTTGCATCAAACACGGCAAGTCATATTGAAGATGTCTCAAAAGAAACAAAGTCTACTGATCCAAAATAAAGAAAATAAGAAGCAAAGTCTGAATCCTGTTCCCTTACCTGCCAAAACATGTCCAGTTCAACCATTACACAAATTTCGTTATTAGTCCCTGTATTATGTATAAATTATAAATTTAGTTTCTATACTTTTTGAATTTTGAAATTTCAAAATTAATGCAAAAGACATCAATTAAATACATTAATTGGATTTTTTAGTAATATGTAGAATAATAAACTAACATGACATTATACATGTGATAATATATTTGGTCAATACTAGAATTTCAAAATTCAAAAAGTATATATAAGGACTAAAATGATCTAATTAAAATATAAAAACTAAATCCATAACTTATATAAAATATAAAGACTAGTAATAGAATTTAACCATATGTTTAACTAAGAAAATGCCCAATTGAACAAATGAAAATGATGACCGCCAAGAAGTCAAAGCATATGTCTAAGGATCAACCATGAAAAACAATGGTTGTTTCATTTTTTTCAATGTTTATTTTATCTCACCTACCACATATTGTTAGACTCCTTCAAATTCATTATATTTTTTATAGTTGAGTTTGATATTTTTTTAATGTGGTATCGATACTTTTATTTAACAAAAGTTATACATTTCGGTACCAAAGGTAATAATATTGACTTTTAGTATTTAATTGGGTTTTATGATTGATTTCATTAACGTTAATTGAATAAATTTAGTGCTAATTGTGAATTATTTAATTTTGTGTTTAATTTGTTAAATATAGTTTGATGATTGTGCTTTTTCAACTATCAAGGTTGATTTAATGAAATTTAATTATTAATATTATTAGTTAATTAAGAATTTCTATCTTATCAATTATAAAACCTGAATTAAACATTAAAATTTAATATTGTTAAACTTTTGTGTACCACATGGGGAAGCTTGCCTCATTAGTCCTTTTAGAAATTGCAAAATTTGAAGTTAATTTAATGGTAAATTTTATTTTGACTCCTAAAATTTAAAATTCAATTATGTCTTTTTAAAATTGAAAAGTTTATAGTTTAATCCCTTAAAAATTGTAAAAATTTATGCTAATACGAGGCCGAAATTAAAATTTTATCTCCCAAAAGTTATAATTCATATTCCAACCAAAAAATAATACAAGTACTTTTTAATGTAAATGATATGTATTAAGGCTAATAAAATTAATATAACATGAGTTTTAGTTACCATATATAAAGGTGTGGTGAGGTGCTTGACTTTCAAACATTATAAAATTTCCAACTTTTCCATGTTTTTTACTTTTTATTTATAATTTCCGTATTGTTTAAAAGTTATAAGAATCTGATGCAGTACTGTTAGAGAAGACATAGTTTCATCTCATTTGTCTCTTGTCTCTGACCAATAATACCTCCATTAATTTTCAGAACATTTATCATTCAAAAACTCCCCTAGTTTATTTTGAAACTGCATATATTTATTTTATAATTTCTTTTGAGTTTTATAGTTTCAGACATTGATGTAACACTTGTTTGATCACTTGTCTGAAAGAATTTTCTTTCTTATTTTAGCTATGAAAATGTCAAGGCAACTGAGAAATTCATGGATGGTTATAGTTTTGATCTTTGGAACAAGTCTTTACTCTGTCGAAGCCGAGCCTCATCGGATTCTGTTGGATACCGATGCCGATACCGATGATTTCTTCGCGTTATTGTACCTGTTGAAGCTTAACAGATCGGAATTTCGTTTGGAGGTAAGCTTTATAAAGAAAAATTGTAACAACTTAAAAATTAAATGAATGGTTCATCATTTGTGATTGCAGGGAATCACTATCAGTACAAATGCATGGACTGATGCTGGTCATGCAGTGAATCAAATTTATGATATACTTTATATGATGGACCGTGATGATATACCTGTTGGAATAGGAGGAGAAGGTGGGATTATGGAAAATGGTACGATACAACCGAATGTTGGCGGTTATCTTCCGATTATTGAACAGGTACTCGGCGGTTCGAGTTTTGGTTTATGTGTTGGTTCGAGTTGTTTTTATATACATGTTGTTTTGTAATTTGATTTAAAAGGGAATGACGACGTACGGAGGTTGTCGATATAGGCAAGCGATTCCGGTAGGACTCGGTGGACGGTTAGATATCGACACGAATTACGGTCTTCGAAAAGAGTTGCTTCCATGGGGTAGTCGGAGATATGTTCCTCTTCAACAGCTTACTGCACAGCGAGTGATGATTGATACAATATCTGCTGGTCCTACTAATGTGATTCTTACTGGAGCTCATACAAATTTTGCTATTTTTCTTATGAATAATCCACATTTGAAGAGAAATGTTGAGAATATATATGTGATGGGTGGTGGGGTCCGGTCCAAAAACCCGACGGGTTGTTGTCCCGAGAATGGTACGTCGTCTTGCCAGCCACGACAGTGTGGAGACCGTGGTAATCTGTTTACAGATTACAATAGTAATCCCTATGCCGAGTTCAATATCTTTGGAGATCCTTTTGCAGCATATCAAGTGCTTCATTCAGGTATACCAGTAACACTTGTTCCCTTGGACGCAACGAATACGATCCAAATAACTGAGGAGTTCTTCAAGGCGTTCGAGGAGAGGCAGGGCACTTATGAGGCGGAATACTGCTTTCGGTCCTTGAAAATGGCTCGCGATACTTGGTTCGATGACCAATTCTACACGGTATGTACTCTGCAAAATGCTAATGCCGTTAAGTCTTATGTCACTAACAGTTGTGTTACGATGTTTTGCAGAGTTATTTCATGTGGGATTCATTCACGTCCGGTGTAGCAGTCTCGATTATGCGTAATTCGCACAAGAATAATGGGGAGAATGAATTTGCAGAAATGGAATACATGAACATAACCGTAGTTACTTCGAACGAGCCTTATGGAATATCCGATGGTTCTAATCCCTTCTTTGATGGCCGAAAAATTCCAAAGTTTAATCTAACAAAAGGCGGAGTGCATAGCGGCCATGTCCAGACAGATCTTCGAGACCCGTTTTGCTTCGTCGAGGATGGAAAAGGGAAATGCAAGGATGGTTACACAATGGAGGTAACTGGTCCGGATGCAGTTCATGTTCTCGTTGCAACAAAGGCAAAACCGAATAAGGACGTTAGCAGCAAACTCGACCGGGAATTTTACATAAGTTTTCTCGATGTAAGTTCTTACAAATTTTTCATTGAATGTCTGATATTTATGTATGATGTGTCATGAACATTGTTTGAGCCTGGTATGTGTAGGTTCTAAATAATCTGGAGCATACAGGGCGGTTCAATCTTATGACCGAGTTCCCGTATTACAGAGAAGTTTATTACAAACCGGATTTTCGAAACAAAAAGGGGAAACCAGTTGTTTTCGATATGGATATGAGTGCCGGAGATTTCCTGGCTCTATTTTATCTCCTCAAAGCACCTGTTGAAGTGCTCGACCTCAAGGTAATGGATTTCGGTTTCATTGGTTTCACTTGCTTAACTAAGAAATAAGCCTTATGAGCTCTCCAAAAAAAATGGTTTAATATGCTCGACTTTCTCCTTATGCAGGCAATATTGGTAACTCCGACCGGTTGGGCTAATGCTGCAACTATCGATATCGTCTATGATTTACTACACATGATGGGTCGGGATGATATTCCGGTTGGTTTAGGAGACGTATTTGCAATGAATCAATCCGATATAGTTTTCCCTCCTGTTGGAGACTGTAAGTATGCTAAGGCTATCCCGCATGGAAGCGGCGGATTCTTGGATTCAGATACTCTTTACGGGCTAGCTCGGGAATTACCGCGAAGTCCTAGAAGGTGTTGTACAATGTCCTTGTTGCTCTTTAACTGTATTTCTTGTCGGAAAATGCTCGGGAACTGAACTGAAACATGTCGGTTTTAACTGCAGGTATACTGCAGAAAACTCTGTAAAATTTGGAGCTCCTCGGGATACTGATAATCCCGAACTAAGACAACCTTTGGCATTGGAAATTTGGAACTCAACATTGAAAACTTTGGATCATGGATCAAAAATTACTATATTGACAAATGGACCTTTGACTAGTTTGGCCAAGATTATAACTCAGACAAGAACAGCTTCATTTATCGAGGTACTTGGGTTTTCGATGTTTTCTTGGAATCGACTTTTTCAATGTTTTCTTGGAATCGACTCTTCTTTCGATATTTATATTCCATGTCGAGTGATATTAAGATTTTTTTTACTTGCTGTAATTGCAGAATGTGTATGTTGTTGGAGGACATATCAACCGAAGTCACCTCGATAAAGGAAATGTCTTCACTATTGCTTCCAACGAGTATGCCGAATTCAATATGTTTCTCGATCCATTCGCTGCAAAGACGGTCTTCGAATCAGGGCTAAACATCACACTTGTTCCGCTTAGTATTCAACGCAAAGTTGGTCAGTTTCTAAAGACACTCGAGAGGCTAAAGTTGACGAGGAAGACTCCCGAGGTTCGGTTTGTCAAGCATTTGTTGTCCCGACTACAAGCGTTGCAACGAACTCATAAGAGATATCACCATATGGTAAAGTTTTTAAATGAGCTTAAAAGAAAATTTCAGTTTATGCTTGATTTCTTGTGCTACAAGTAACAACCGAATCGAATTTAATTGCAGGGTACATTCTTGGGTGAGATCCTTGGTGCAATATTAATGGCTGAAAAACATCACAATCTGAAACCCAAAACAGAAGAAATGGCCATTAAAGTCATTGCCGAAGGTGTCGAATCGAGGGACGGGCAGATTTTAATTGATAAAAAACGAGGGAACACGGTGAAAATATTGAAAAACGTTGATCATAAGGCTTATTATGAGCTATTTGCCAATAGATTGGGTGATGAAAAGCAATCTGCTGTTTTAGGAAGCTATGATGAACAGAAAAAAATGTGGAGAACACCATCAAATCGAACTTGAAAATGGTTCAGATCACGAACTTGAGTTCTGTTTTTATGTTAGTGTTGCGGATTTATCTGTATTTGCTCAATCTGTTCATTGTAGAATCTCCCCCAAGGGAGACCATATGCTTCAAATAAAGCTGAGTTAAATGAAGATGCCATAAAAGCTCATCAAACCCAAACTCAACTCGTAAATTACATCAAATCAAAGTGGTCGAAATACGGAAACCTGCACTCAACTTGTTCAACTAACGAAATATTTAAGAAATCTCTTCATTCATCAAATTCAAGCTCAAAGTCTGATAAAGAACATGAAGAGAACTTCATTTTAAGTCATTACAAAACACTATTTGCTACTTAAAAACCCAATTCGATCGTCGGAACTGACCCACCAGATGCCATGATCTGTTGCTCTAACTGCAATAGCAAAAGAAACTCATTATTTTAAACCGAAAACCCATCATGAATGAATGAACCAAATAAACAAAAAAAATACTAGGGTTCTTTTTAAGTACTAACCCTGAACAAAGTTTCAAACTTGTTCTTCACAAGGTAACACTCTTGTTTCACTTGTTGCAGACATGTTAGGCACCTGTTTTGAGCTTCCGTAAATTTCAATTGAAAAAAAGAACCGAAAAACGAGATACTTTTCGAAGTGAAACTAAAATCTCACCCTTCGATGTTCTGCACATCACAGTAGTTGCGGAAAGCAATGCAAGCATTTTTAACCCTTTGTGCACCAATGCTGTTTTAAAACACACACAAGGAACCATTGAGTCTCATTAGAAAAACAAACAACGAGCAAGCACGGCCAAGATGGTAAGGGGTTCTCAGTCGCAAATTCGAGAGAAGATTATAGCAAAAATGAACGGTTTATCGGGAAACAGGCCGGTAGACTCGAACTTTGTTCTTACATGATTGGTTTGATTTCGAGCAAGGCAACCAAGTTGTTCGAAAGAATCAAAATGGACAGATATTAAAGGGTTTCTTCTCTATCAAGTTAAAGTTACCCCAATCTTTTTGCAGTGAAAGTTTGAGGTCAAATTCTTTTATTAGTCCTTGTACTTTTTATAAGTTATGAATTTAGTCCATGTATTTTTATTCAGTCAATTTTAGTCATTATACTTTTCAAAATTTAAAATTTCAGTCCAAATCCAAACACTAGAAGTTAAATTTTGTACTAACGTTGCAGATTTTGTACCTGTTCTCCAATTCAGTTAAATTTTAGACATTTAGTACATGTATTCCACTAAAAATGACCAAATTAAAGTATATGGACTAAATCCACAATTTAATACTAGTAAAAGGACTAACAGCAGAATTTAACCAAACTTTAAGCTACAACTTTCAACTACTGTTGAAGAAAACAAAAAAGATATTCAGACAAAATGTAAAACAGTAAAGGGGCAATTTTATAATTACCTGGAACTGCTACCTTTCAATTGATGAACATGGCTGTCAATTTTTTTAAAATCCACATTTGGCTGATCTCTGTAAAAAAAAAACAAAAACAAAAACAAAAGAATAATCTTTAAAAAAAAAAAGCAGCAGCCATGGCAGGGATGAATGAAGAATTTTGACACAGTAACTCAGTGAGTTTCTTACAAAGCAATGATGAGTTCATTGAGGAGTTTCTCGGAATCCTCGAAGAAAAGGGACACAACTTCGAAGACAAAGTCTGGGTTACTATCATCTTGAAGCTGTTGAAGCTGTAAGAACTGAGCATCCAGGAAACCCTATTTTTTACCAAAAAAGGAAGGAAACAAAATCAAAATATACCCAAAATGAGATTTTTGTTGGGTTTTTTTAGGGATTACCTCCATAAACAGGGATTTTGTGTAGTCCACCAAACTTCTCTGAATTTGAACCAACTCCATTTTCTCTTTGCCTTTCTTTTGTGTCCAAGAATTCTCACTAATAAATGCTGCAAATATGAGTGTACATATATAAATATGCAAATATGAGTGTGTGTATATATATGTGACCCAATCCCAATAAAGGTGAAAGCTTTGTGGCTTAAATTTTGTATCTTTTGGGGGTTAGAATTGAATGGAATTCTTGCACACTGAAAAAGAAAAACAAACAAACAAAAGGGTATAAATGCTTTTATAAACTTTTCAGAGGGATTTGATGTTTCTTGGGATTTATAATTAGCTACAAAGATTCCAAAGTTTTTTTTTCTCTGTCTAAGTCCAAGTGTCGCAACTTGCCATTTTTTTGGGTTAATGAATTATGTCCCTTAAATTTGCTAACTAAGTTGATTTTGGTATTCTATTTTTTTTTGTCTATTTTGATAATTAAATTTAACAATTAGAACAATAAAAGTTTGATTATGCAGTATTTTGATATTCTACCACGTAATTACTCGAAAATAATTTTAAAATTTCTAGATGATAATGTGATATAATTTTAAAGTATCACGTCATTAAATTTTGACAAAACTTAATTTTAAAGATTAGAATGAATTTAATTGTCAAAGTTCAAATATCGAAGTTGACAAAAAATATAGGTACCAAACTAGACATAATTACGAAATTTGGGGACCAAAATTCATATTAACCTTTCTCTCTCTCTTTGAGACCTTAATTTCATAGTCTAATCGAGTCAAACTTTTAAATAAGAAAAAATTCTTTTAATATTGTATTGTTCATTTACAAAACTCGAATCTCAAACTTTATTTAAAGAGTATTGAACTCATCACTCATAATCTGCTTATAATTATTTTTAAAATATTATTAAGTTAAATTTTAATAGTAATTAAATTGAAATATATTACGTGTTTAAATGTGTTGAATTCATAATCGAGTTAGTACCTAGTTAACCCTTTTTATTATTAAAACATCAATAAAATAAATATTAAATTTATATTAATGTTTTTAATTATATTAAGTGAAAATTTATATAGACTAATTTCTAGTAATATATAAGAGTTATATATATATATATATATATATATATATATATAACTAGTATGATTTTCGATCCACATTTCGTTTTAAGTTAATTATTTTTGGCCTAAATAGTTAAAATTTAAAAGTTACAATATGCTCTAAATTTTGTACTCTTTTTATATTTGAAATTTGGTCATTGCATTTTAATTTTAAGAATTTAGTGCCTCTATTTTTAAAATTTAAAATTCAAGTCTAATTATTATCATCGTTAAAATTATTTTGTTAATTTAAAAGCCCTCGTTTGATAATCATGTGACAAAGAAATAGTATTGTAATGGACCTAAATTTAACAAATAATTTTAACGAAATTAACACTTTTAAAAATTCATATCAACATTTTAACTAGAATAAAATATTTCAATTAACTAATGGAATTATAAATGTTGATGTACCAATTTATATAAAAATTAAAGTATAAGGATTAAATCTTAAATTTAAATATTGTATACGTGTCAAAATTAAAATTTAACTAATTTAAAAATAAAAAAACTAAAATTGAAATTTAACCAATAATGTGAAAAAAGACACTTGTCAAAGAAAGAAAATCCCATGTTTTATTTGAGTTTGAAATGGTAAATATGATATTTTCCACCAATTACTTTATGTCATGTGGTTGAAATTATGGAGGCACGACTGTATAATAAAAGGATATTTTCGACAATACAAATTGAGTTATACAAATTAACACATTATTTTAATTTATTTTAATTAAAAAATGAAAGAATCCTGTTAGGGAACAAGAAGCCTTACATACAGCTAATTTTACTTATTTTAAAATTAAAAGAAAATATTGTTAAAATGATATTATTAATTTTTAAAAAATTATTTTTATAAAATAAATATTTACCATTTAACTAATTATTACATATATTTTTCAAAATATGATATAGTAGAATCATTTCTCAAAGTTGAATTCCTTGGGATATTTTATTTTGTGTGGACAAGATAAAAGCATAAACGTGGAGAAAGAATCTTATCTTTTGCCAATATTTTATTCTTTAAAAACATTTGATGGTAAATGAATCCAACGAATCACAGTAGAAGGATTTTAAATAATTTATAATTAATTTGTAATTATGTTCAAATAAAATTTTCATTATTTTTATTTTATTTATTCACGAGATATTTTATCGTAATTTGTTATTAGTGCATAAAATTTATGCATTAACAACACATTAAATATTACACCGAAAAAATTTGGTAGATATCTATGTCCATTGCATTATTGGTCTGTTTTACATTATTGGCGTATGTCATTGGAATGATCACAGTTATGATGAATATTCCGATTACCTGCACTTAGTCCCCCTTTTGTTATTGTTGCTAGAGGACATTGAATTTTTTTTCTACCTTAAAATTTTAAAAAATTCTAGTTGTATTATAAATAAAAGTTAACATTTAAAAGATGCTGAGTTGAATTTAAAGAGGGTAGATATTAAAATTATAAATAAATTTTGATCTAATTTGTAATATCGCATATGAACTTTGATTTTGTGTAATTTTATAGATTAAATTTTGATTTGACTCAATTTTCAAAATCATTAACAATATTACCAAATTAACATAATTTTACGTTAATATATTACATACACAAACAATTATATTAATTTAATATGAAAATAAAAGTGTATTTAATTATATAACTCAATTGAATTTTTCAAACACACTTAAAAGTACATATTGCTGTTTAATTTAAGGATATGTAAGAATTTACATGTGGTAATAAGAATGGTATAAAAAAAATTTAAGGTTTAAAAAGGCTGGATCTGATTAAAAAAATTTTCTCAAAAAATAAAAAAATAAAATTCAGGTACCAAAACTAAAGATTATTGATCACGTATTCACAGGCCGGTCCTCACTCGTACAACTTTAGTATAAGACTCAACTCATACAGACCGAGCCGCCTCACCCGATCTTTGGTGCGGTTTATATCCACCACATAAAAGGTATGGGAACATATTGCTTTTAGCTGCAAATTCCCAAGGCATCTATGGTTGGATAAAAAATTTCCGTCCATTTTTTACAGCTAATATATGTTTTCAAGCACGAGTTGAATATGGAGAATGAAAAACTTAGCTATCTGATAAAGACTTAAAAGATAAAATGATAATCTTCATAAAGAATGTGCTGACCAATGCTAATAAGACCGAATCCGGTTTTACAAACAATCGGGTTTTTTCGGGGCAGACGGAGGACGAAATCGGTTAAGTACTTAGTAGAGCTAAAGGAAAAGGAACATGTATGAAAAATCAACAAATAAGCCACATGAGAAAAGTTCAATAGCAGAAATAATCATGTAAAGATGGGAGAGCATGTAGTGTAAAGTTTAACATACTTTGCAACTTCTTCTACAGTATCCAGGAAGCTCGGGAGATCCAATCATGTATTCCGGGTTCTTCGAACACTCGCCGAGAACAGCCCATCTCTCGCAGCTTTCGTTCGAATCCATGCAGTTATCGCCAGCTGCCAAATTTTTGTCAAAAGAGTCAACATGAATCCACTTTGTTGCTGACCATTTCTCACCTTCGGTTACTGGGCATCCGGCGTGAAGACTGCTTGGATCGGGGATAGCATTAGGGTGGAGACTGAAGAAGAGAAGGGCATCCCCTCTTCGCGGTTTCACTAATTATTTCAGAGATGCAATGGTAAGAAAACAACAAGATATCAATTAATAACTTGAGTAAAAGTATATAAATTTTCAGAAAAGCTGTTCTAGTTTCTATGTGGCTAACCTGCAATGCCTTTCTTTGCACAGTCCGAAAGATCGTCTTTTGCAGGAGTCGTGTGAAGTGATGATTCCTGTTGATGAAGTTAAATTAGAAAATTAGTATTAAGTATAATAACATAACCACAATCATCCCCGCCTAGCACCGTATTGGAAAGCTTATCCCATTTATCATCTATAAGCATGTATCTTATATGTAAGAACAGATATCAAAAACTTCCAAGGATGAAATCATGAAGCCTAAAAAATGTTTAAACCATGAGAAAGCACCAGTCGAAAAGAACATGCAACTTAAATCACGTGAAATAACAACGGAAGAGTTCTAATACGATTATGGACACTTGAACAAACCTCTGCTTCAGGGAACACGGTTTCACCACCTTTGGTCACATTTGTAAGATACATTAGTACAGTTGCCGTGCGGTGTCCACCCCTGGCAATGTTCACCTTGTCAACAAAGTAATCATAATGCGGATCATATTTCTGTCCATGCTCATATCTCAATACTTGTATGTCTTCCCCATTTTCTGGAATGAGAAAACAAATCATGTTAATATGTACTTAATTTAATCACAATTTCTAATGTTTTTCCTCCATTTTCCTAAAATATATATACAGATATGTATGTACCTGGTTTTACATTAAACCTATCATACATAAGGTTTGTCACTCAACCAGGGAGTAGCGTGAAGCTTTATGATGAAGACTAGAAGATAATCACATTAAGATTATTTAGATATTGAATGTTCACAGATCCTTAATGCTCTGTTTGGGAACATGAATTTCAAATTTTGGATTTCATTTATTATATAAATGGTAAGAATGTGATGCATAAATTATGAGCAAATTAGTTGAGATTCAATACAATATATGTTAGAAAAGATAAAATTATTGATTTGTGAAATCCAAGAATACTTTAAGAATTTCAAATTTATTACTGAATAGGCATTTAACAAATACATGAATTTGAGAAATTATCATGAATGTTACATTTCTAAATAGTTTACTACTTAATTTACACTATTTTTGAAATCCAAATTTTAAAATCCGAATTCTCAAAAGCTACCTAAAATAAAGCACTGGAGATGCATAAATTAGCTATCCAGCTATCTGATTCACAGACACAGAAATGTGCAGAAATAACAACTTTTATCTTGTAAAAGTACCATGGAGCCCCATGTACTAGGAGTTAGATTGCATTTTGCCCCCTTCACTCAAAAAATAGGCAAATTAGTCCTTGTACGTTAGATCAAAGAGCAAGCTGATACTTTCCAATTATACTGTTAAAAACTAACGGGGTTGACAGAATAATCAAATAGTTACCTGTGACGTGCCACGTTTACCTTGTTTTGACATACAAGGACTAGTTTTTAACAGTAGAAATGGATGAAATTTTTAACACGAATACCATTTTGCTCTATAATCTAATGTACAAGGACTAATTTGCCCATTTTTTGAGTAGAGGGAGCAAAATGCAATCTAAATCCTAGGACAAGGGCTCCATTGTACTTTTACCGCCTTTATCTACGCAAACTGCAGAACATTCAACATTTTCCATGCCCACAGCATAGTCTCTGGTCAATCTTGTCGATTGAGACTTATCAAATAAGGTTTCGTGCATTCAAACTGGAGGATACAATCACAATAGCAGAACCTAACTAAATTAATCATTAAAATGCAACCTAAAACCTTGACGGCTTGAAGATATATTTCAAAATTCACTAACCTATAATCATTATGGTATGCAAGAAATCTTCACATCTTGTCAAAAAGTCATGAAAACATAAATTTATGCCAAGGAAACAAAGGAAGTGATTGTAGTAGTCAACACCAGTTGGTGCCAATGGTACTCAGGCACCAAGGGTAAGCTGGTTCCAACGATGCTCGAGCACCAATGACCAGCTGGTGACCAATCGTGCTACTACCCAAATTAATTATGGTAATAAGTTAAGATAAGGAGAGAAAGATGCATGACCAACATTTTTCTTGAGCATTCATACCTTTGGGAAGAAATGTCCATGTTGAAATCTTGTCCTCAATACCAGCAACAATAGGATCCTAAAAAAAAAATGGAGAGTTTACATAATGTGTCTCGTAGAAATACCCAATAATCAAATGCATAATAGTTTCAATGTTGTGAGTGCATCCTTTAAAAACTTATGGCTAAAAGCTTGTCAAAGAAAACTCTTTTGAACATCATTAACATATACTTCTCATCATAATATGCCATACAACTCAAGGCTATATAAACAATGCAAAAGCATGAAACTATGGGACCAGCACTATTATATGTAATAATAAAAGCATGAAATTTACTACCATTTTCACTAAATCCCACAAAAATAGTTTCCTTATATATCAAATGGCCAATGTTAGAAGGGGCGAAGCCAAAACATTGCTTTAGGGGGCAGAGATGAATCATCAATTTTTGGGGGCCAAAGTGCAAATTTATCATTATACTAATATGCAATTTCATAAAATTTTAAGGGGCTAAATGGGAAATCTACCATCTTTTTTTTGAAGGGGGGGGGGGCCAAGGCCGGCCTAAAGTGTTAAAGTAAAGCCTAGAGCTTAGTTTCTATAAATGCCAACAATTAGGAACTTCCATGATTGGATCAAATTAAGATTTAAAAGCAATACAAATATAATGCATAAAAAAGTGGATAAATGATTGAACCTTTGCTTTAGAAATAAACATCCCTGAGCTAGTACGGACTTCGCTAAGCTTGCTTTTTCCACTAACATTATCAGCAACCGCAGATCTCTTTAGCTCAGATTTCGCCTTCATAGTAATAAAAAAAGATCGAATCATTATAAAAGTACTGAAATTAAATGAATTCAAGTTCTAAAACAATCGATGGAAGTGGAAATGCAACTTACAAGAGATATCAAGTGATCGCATTCGAGGTCCGTCAAGAAGCCTTCATAGACAAAAGCTCTGCAAAAGAACAAGAAAATCTTTTTAAAACAAAAAGAAAATGAAATTTCTACTGAAAGCAGTGGCGAAATGAAGAGAAAATTGAGACCTAGGTTTCCAAGAAACTTGTTTGACTTTGGAAGGATTAATAATGGAGCTTGGAGGAGACAAGAAGGAATAGCAAGACTGGTACAAGAATGAAGCGATTGAGAACAATATCATGAATCGCAATGTGCAACTCCTCGAAGCTGCCATTGAAAATATCGAATGATTTGGATCGAAACTAATTTTCCGCGAAAAAGAAAGAATAAAAGTCAAAATTTTCTCGGGAAAATGACACTTTCTTGATCTGATTCTAAGTTCTGACTTTCTGACAAAGAGAGTTATTTAATTAAACTATAAGAGCAGCAATTCACGACGGTTGGTTATTCTTCAACTGGTTATTATTTTATATGTGATGAGATAAACGGTGGCGTTTTATATGATATTTTTGAAAAAGAAATTATTAAGTTGTAAAATATGCCTTGTATTATTTATATGGTCGGAATTTATTTATTTATTTATTTTACTTTTATGAATTTCGTCACTCTAATTTTTATTTTAAAATTTAAATTTAATTATTAATATAATTAAAATTATAATATATTTTGAAATAAAATATTCTTTTGAGAAAAATGTAATAAAAAGATGATATTAGAATGCACTTAAATTTAATATAATAATTTTATTGATGTTAATAGCTGGATTTAGATTTTTAAATTTGAAAATTAGATGGATTAAAATTTTTAAAATAAAAGTAGAAGGATTAAACTCTAAACCTATAGAGAGTATAGAGACTTGAGTACAATTTAGCTATTATTTAATTATGGTATAATGATAAATTTAACTCTCAATGTTTACATCATCTTTTATCAATTTGACCCTTATTCTTTTTTAATTAAATTTACCTATTAACCTTTCATAAAGAATCAAATTATTTTCCTTTTAATGAAAATGTTGATTAAAACATTTTCTTTTATAAATTTTATAATTTTATAATAATTTTAATTTTTAAAATATGTTTTTGAATTTTTAAATTTTAAAAATAATTAATTGTTGACATCCATGTTGTAATACACATATATGCCACGTCAACAATGTAAGTTGATTTGATAAATAATGCAAGTTTAAGAACTAAAAAGACAAAAGAAATTAAATAAATAGCTAAAATAATTTTTTATAAAGAACAAATAAATCATTATGCCTAATAAAATTAAATTTAACATCTTAAAAATTTATAATTTAATTTTTGTCTTAAATTTTTTTAATTTCGTCCCTGCTTCGAGGGCCATCCCTAACCATGTTACAGCATGGACCAGTTTTAATTCTGGGACTCTTAAACAATGAGATGTAATGTATATTTGTCAATTGAATCATGATGAGAGGGATAAAAAAGTTTCTATTAAGTTTTTAGTTAGGTAAAAGTATAGTAGCAAAACGCAATCTCACTCCCAATACTGCGGCCTCGTGGTAATTTTACCTTTTTAGTCGATGACCAACTTCGAGTTGAATCTCGAAAGAACTCCAATCCCTTCCCTGTTATAACTAAACTGAGTGGAATTTATCTTTCCTCAATCACCTTTTTTTTCACTTGTACATTTTGTATGTTGCTATGCTCGAGCTGTTTGATTGGTGAGAAAAGAAAAATCAAAATCCATGTCAAAGGAACATGATGAAACATAATCCCTTAAATTGTAGCTTCTTCACAGTTCGAATAATCACCTTCTGGCAATGCACATAAAACTGAGAAATTCTCTGGTTTTCTCAAAGGAAATTTTTTTTGGCTGAAGTGTCAGCAAAAGAAAATGTAAAAAAGAACAAAAAAACTGGTAGTTTGTTTACTTTGTTTCACGTTCTAAAGACCCAAAATTCCTTCAATAAGCTAATTATAGGAAACAAAGTAGTTTCAAACTTTCAGTTTTCAATTTGTTTTTATAGATTTATGCCAAAATAAGGGAAATGGATTGAGAGAAAGCCTACTTTTAGGCACAAAAAACCAGGTGATCTGTCGAAGTAAAAAAAAAATCCAATATTTCAATTTTCACACTTTTTTTTAATTATCATTTTCAGTATCTCCATATTCTTTGGCTATTGTTGTTTTTTTGTTTGGCTTCTATGGTCTCCCTGGTTTAAAACCAAAAAAACCATGGGAGGTACCAAAGAACCTTCTGCAAATTCATGGTATATTCTTGCATATTGCTTCTTTTTTTCATTTTCATTTTGTTTGTATTTTTGCGGCATTGGGTTTTCAAAGAATTTTAGAATATTCATATGTTTTTATGCTTTGATGTTATATGTGTACATATATATATTGTGCGGATGCTTTGAGTTTAATTTTAAGGTTTATTTTCATAAAATAATTAGCATTTGATGATTTGAATCATTTTTTTCTTCTTTTTTTGTGGCTTCTCAGGTCTCCCTGGTTTGAAAAGCCATGGGGGATACCAAAGATTCTGCTCATTAATGGTACTTTTGAATGCATCCTTTTTGGACTTTTAGCCTTTGAGTCCCTCATTGTTTATGTTTTGCAGCTTTGGGTTTTATGTATTTATACTCATGTTTGATCTTTTTAGGCCTCTTTTCATATTATATATATATATGTAATGGATTTGTAATTTCTTTTCATTCAATTTGTTCACACCATCTGTTTGTTAAAATTTCTCACTTGTAGTGGTGAAACACCAATTGGCATCAAACTAATCAAGAAAGCCTCTCAAAGGAGGAGATGGGAGCCTTTCCGGTTTCGCAATCCACGGAGACAGCAACATCGAAATGCTTTCTCCGACACGACTGCAACTCGTGGTAATCAAATCATCCATTTATTTGGTATAAGAAAACATCAATGATCTTTGCTAAAAACATGTTGGTGGCATTTTTCAGACATTGCATCATTAAGCAATGAAGTAGAGACAATAAATGTGCCATCTTCAACAACTGTTAATGAGGACTGTTCAACACCTACCATAGAATGTATAGAACCAAATCAAGAATCTATAGGAAGTTTAGGGTCTATGGAACCTGAACCAAATTCTTGTAATAAGGCCAGCATTTCATCGGATTCCGAGAATCAGTACAGTTTTGCTCAAATCGTTCAATGGCGTGGTTTCCTTCAGTTACTAAAGAAAGGTCCCGGAATTGCTTCTCAAACTTTACCTCAATTCAAGCCTAGGTTCTCTAGGAAAAAAAGCAAAAGGCTTAGAGATGAAATGGTTCCAAATCTATGTTCAGCTCTTGATGCTGAAATGTCCTGTTCTAAATCTTCATGGAAGAACTTTTCTCTTTCAGAACTTGAAGAAGCAACCGATAACTTCAGCCCTGGTATTCGTTTCGATTTCATTATCCTATGATCTTTTTTTGTGTGTGTGTTTATAAATATTTATTTGATAGTCTTTGTGTTTTTTTCTTTGAGAAGAAAATCTGATAGGTGAAGGAGGGTATGCAGAAGTTTATAAAGGGAAATTGAAAACTGGAAACCTCGTTGCGGTTAAGCGGCTAAACCGCGGTCCGTCGGAAGAGATGACCATCGATTTTTTATCTGAGCTCGGAATTGTAGTTCATGTTGATCATCCAAATATTGCTAAGTTGATTGGTTATGGAATTGAAGGAGGACTGCACCTTGTTCTTCAATTGTCTCCCCATGGAAGTCTTGCTTCATTACTTAATGGTTCGTTTTCGCCCCCCCCCCCTTCAAGCTGCTTTAAGTTCTATTTCCTTTAAAAGTTCTTAATTCAACTTATTGCAATGCATGCATATGTGCATAAATATACATCCAGGCTCAAAGGAGAAATTGAATTGGCAAATCAGATTCAAGATTGCTTTAGGGGCTGCTGAAGGCCTCTGCTACCTTCATGAAGGTTGCCAGAGGAGAATTATCCATAAAGATATCAAGGCTTCAAATATTTTGCTTACAGAAGAGTTTGATGCTCAGGTACATGCATGCTTGCATGCATGCATACATACATACATATATAAGTATAGGTTTGGGTTGAATTTCCAATGTGTTTGCAGATATGTGATTTTGGACTAGCAAAATGGTTACCTGATCAATGGACTCATCATACAGTCTCTAAAGTCGAAGGAACATTTGGGTTTGTAAATCCTAAACCCTAAACCCCAAATTTTTTTTTCTAAACCTTTGAAAACTCTTTTTTTATTACATAAAAACTCTTGTTGTGACAGTTATCTTCCACCTGAGTTCTTCACGCATGGTATAGTTGATGAAAAGACAGATGTCTATGCTTTCGGTGTGTTGCTATTGGAGCTTATCACTGGGAGGCAAGCCATAGATAATTCACATCAAAGCATTGTTACGTGGGTAAGGTTTGCTTTACTGCACCACTTTGTTACTCGGACTTGGTTTTAGCGTTGGATATGAATTTGAGTATTCGGAGTAAACTTGTCGATTCTTTACCTGATCAACTGGAACCAACCCATATCGACCATAACAAGTCAATATATTGAAACAAAAAATGACTCGAATGTGAAATGATCTAATCTTGAAATGATCCAACCCTGCAAACTGAGTGTATTCCCATGATTTGAATTTTTGCAGGCAAAACCTTTGATCAGAGAAAACAAGATGGATGAACTTGTTGATCCGATTTTGGTCGATGCTTATGACTCAGACGAGTTGCACCGTATTGCTGCAACAGCTTCTATTTGTGTACATCAAACTGCAGCAAATCGACCCCAAATGAGCCAGGCATGTCCCTTTCATTTTCCTCTAAACTAATTTTTTTTCCTTCCAACCAAACAATCATTATAAGTTACTTGTACTCCAAGTATCAACTGCAGTTTTTGATGATTATTTTTAAACACAAGTCATTTGTCTTAAAGTATTTATCTGATACTTATATTTGACATAGGCATGAAGATATAATCCCCATTAAATTCTTCAAATATAGGAAAAAATTATTTTTGATCTATATACTGGTCTAGTTTAAATTGAGTAACATGGGTGTTTGAATATAGGTTGTGGACATCTTGAAGGGTGATCTTAGCAGCTTGGAGATGCTGAAACAAAGAGAGAAGGACCAAAGGACTTACTCAGAGGAGATCTTTGATGCAGAAGAATACAATCCAACAAAGTATTTGGATGATCTTTATCATCAAATGGAGATTCTTTTAGAGCACTCTAATGATGTTTAAAAAAAACTTTGTTAGGGGCCTCATTGAAAATGTATCCTTAGTCTTCTTTTTGTAGGTGACTTTGATTTTTTTATTCTTACTCTGATTTTGTAAATTATGTAAATTGTGGATTTTTTTTTGGATAGTTGTTTTCTTTTATCTAAGAAGCAACAAAATTTCACTGTCAACTTAGAAAATATTTTACTAGAGTTAAAATGTAATTTTATTATTTTAATAATTTATATCTTTATAATTTAAAAAAATATGTATGTCACGTTAATAATTAATTACTTTTAAAAATTAAAAATATTTATTTTTAAATATTTTTTTGAATTTTTAATTTTAAAAATTAAGTAATTATTGACGTGATATTCACGTGATGATCCGCATATATGTTATGTCAATAAAGCTTAAATAATAGAATAGACAAAAATTAAATAAATAGTTAAAACAAATTTTCTGTAAAGTTGAAAAGTTAAATATAAATTTATAAATATTTAAAATACCCAAATAATTATTTTATATTCAAAATAATTCAACCTAAAATTATATATATATATATTAGAGAAAGTATGGGCATTAAGGAAATTCCGAACTCCAAGCTTAAAGCAGAGGTATGGCGAAGACTAAAAGCAAAGCCATTCTCTCTGTTACACCATTTTTACGTACAAGCAACTCTCTTTAAACCACACGAAAAACTCAAAATAAAAAATATTTAAATTATGACATTATTAATATATATAAATCTAAACTTCTCTAAATATAATATAACACAAATGTATTAAAATTTATATAAATATAAAATAGGTTAAATTTTGCTATTAATCCTTATACTTTATGAAAGTTATGGACTTAGTCCTTGTACTTTAATTTGGTCATTTTTGTCCATGTACTTTTTGAATTTTAAAATTTTAGTCCTCAATAAGCGATAATTGTTAAATTTATTAAGTTATGCTATTTTTAAAATTTGATGCAGTGAACATATCATCATATATGTAATGCTATGTCACTTGTTATTTTTATATATATGGATTAATGATTGTTATTTGCGTCAAGATTGAAATTTTAAGATTCGAAAAGTATAGGGACTTGGAATGATTCGATTGAGAGTATTAACAAAATCTACAACTGTATGCAAAGTATAAGCTAGTAATTGAATTTAACTTAAAAAATTAATTGTTGTTGCTTGGGTCGAATTAAAATTCCAAAATTTGAAAATTATAGTATTAAAATTTATCAATTCAAAAAGTACAGAGACTAAAATTGATCAAATTAAAATACATGGGCTAAATCTACAACTTTCGTAAAGTATAAGGACTAATAGCAAGTTATAATTTTGGTCATTAAACTACACCCAAGGTCATTAAACTATTAGTAAATTTACATTTTGGTCACTCAACTTCAAAAAGTTACAAAATGGTCACTTAACTATCCAAAAGTTTTTAATTTTAGTTATTGGGCTGTTAAAATCGTTGTTGTATGGCATTTTCTATTCGCAACCTCCAATTGAGAGTTCTTCTTCCCCTTCTCTTCTACAGCTCCATGTTTTTTTTTATGAAACAATTTTGAATGTCACAAACTTGTGAACCAAAATCTAAACAGTTTTCTTCTCCAATATTTTACACTAACCAACAAATTGACTTGGGCCAAAGCTATATTCTTATACTCATCAATGGGTAGTGACCCACCGTAAATGATCGTCAAATCATCTATTGGAGCTCATTAATCGAACTTTGAAAAAAACTTAACAGCTCAGTGATTTAAATAAAAAACTTTTGAATAGTTTGGTGACTTAAATGAAAACTTTCAAGTAATTCAGTGATCGGCTCGAATCCGTAGTCAATCCTATTTCCGATAGGAGCAGTTGACAATTGAATCCAACTTTTTCCCTTATTTTCGTATCCGTAATAGTGCGAAAGGAAAATTTTGTAACTTTTTAAAGTTAAGTGACCAAAACATAAACTTTCTAATAATTTTTTCCCATGATTCTCTTTATAAATACTACTAATCTTTAATCTTTGCAAAAACCATCATCCACAACTAAAAAAAAAAAACCTGTTATTGAAGTCATTACCAGCATTTTCACTTTCAATGGCTAAATTCAAGAATGCTAATCCCTCTTCTTCATCAACTTCAATTTCAGACAAGACATTTACAAGTTTAGGTAACCTTATCAAGCTCCTTCCGACAGGAACTGTCTTCATTTTCCAGTTCCTTAACCCTGTTTTAACCAACTACGGCCATTGCAGCCCTGTTAACAAGGTCCTAACCAGCACCCTCATTGGCTTATGTGGTTTCTCTTGTGCATTTTCTTGTTTTACCGATAGTTACAAAGGCGGCGACGGTTTAGTTCATTACGGCATAGTAACGGTTAACGGACTTTGGCCGTCTTCGGGTTCGGATTCCGACTTATCGAAGTATAAGCTGCGTATAGGCGATTTCGTTCATGCTTTTTTTTCGGTCATTGTGTTTGCTGTTTTGTCGTTGTTGGATTCTAATACCGTCCAATGTTTTTATCCGTCATTTGAGGCTACTGAGAAGGTTTTGCTTATGGTTTTGCCGCCGGTTATCGGAGCGGTTTCGGGTTTGGCTTTTATGGTGTTTCCGAATACTCGACACGGGATTGGATACCCTTCATCCACTGATTCTTCCGATTAATACTCTTCGGACGATGAGTCGTAAATTTGCTGTGTATGGAATAATTTTCCATTTTGCATGAGAAAAACTGTATAATTATATTTTAATTTGTTTGTTTGGATTGTAATGTGTGTTTGAAAATATGATTTTTTATGTGTAAATTAATGGGATGTTGATGATGTTTCTATAATTCAAAGGTAAGGTAAGATGGAGATAGAAATATCGAGGAGTTTCTATATTATATTATGTGATATTTATTTAAAAATGAGTAAATTAGTTTTTGTATGTAAAAATCAGTGAGCAAACTTAGTTTTTAACCGAACAATCAATTTATTCTTTAATTTAATGTACATAGATAAAATTACTCATTTTTGAGAAGAGAGAATAAAATACAATCTCACTCCATAATACTTTTACCCAAAAACATATTTAAAGAAGCAAATATGACAGTTGATTTAGGCTTAAAAGTTTGTTTCATGGACCAAAGTGTTAAATATAGATACGGCTATATTAACATTTTAAAGTTGAGTGAATATTTCTTTTATACAATATTAAAGGTAGGGATGGAGGTAATACAATTTGAACTCATACTAAATAGGTTTTGATAAAACTTTAACCAATATTTCATTTAAATTTAGACAAGAATAGATATTGAATCTATATAACTGATAAGAATATCTTTTATAATAGTTAATGCAATGAAAATAATATTAAATATAAATTTTGTAGACATTTCATATGTAAATATATAAATGGAATTTATTCCTTTAGTTTTAAAACATATAGACTATTTCCATTTTCATTTTTTTAAATGAAAAATATTAAGGTTGCCTTTGGTTTTTGATAAACAATAAAAAAATTATTTTAATAATCAAAACATTAAAATATGTTTGGCAATTATTTTATCAAAATAAATAAAATAAAATAAAATTACATTTATATAGATTCAAAACAGAGTACCAAATTTAGTATTAAAAACAGTTAAAAAATATTTTTACGCTTATATGGATTTGAATGATGACCAATTCATCTAAAGCTAAAATTTTTATTTTTATCTTTTATTTTACAGCTCCTCATTATTTTTAATTTTCACATATTTTCATTTTCCAAAATTATTTTTAAAAATTTCAACTAAAACGCAGTAAGAAATAGAAATGAAAATGATCTCTATTTCTCTATTTCCTGAAACCAAATACGAAATGGAGCTTAAGAAAAACATGTTTGGTTAAAATTTTGAAAATAATTTTTGAAAATTTGAAAACAATGTAAAGTCATTTCCATTATATTCACTAAAATTATTTTGTAAAATTGAAAAAAAGTTGAAATAAAGATTTTAAATTTAATTAATTAATGAATTGGAACTGACTCAAAAGGACAATCTTTTAATATCAAAATCTCTTAATCTCAAAAGAATATATATATAAGAACTCTTAAATTAGCAGTTAAAAAAGAAAAGAAGAAATGAAATGAACCATCATCTTGCACTATAATGCAACTCTCAATAGTCTCAAACTCTCCAAAAGGTATATATAAACTCACATGATTATTCAATTCAAAAGAGTCCCACAAACATTATTGATTTAACACTCAACTTCAAATATATATTAAAATTTACGAGTGAGCATAACGTACATTAATACGCCGCTGGATGGGACTCCTACAAGAAGGGCAATCCTTCATTCCTTGTTTCTCATGGAGCTCATTGCATGCAATGCAAACAACTTGATGAGCACATGGGATGAAAACCACCGACATCTCCTCCGAAAGACACATCACGCATTCGCGTTCGCGTTTCACGGCTCCTTTCCCCGAGAACTCGTGAAAATCTATCACTGTAAGAGGGGTTCGAGATTCCTTTTGACCTGTACCGTGTCTGTTTTCTGTAAACCTCCCTGCGTGGCTTCCATCGATGCCCCTTCGAAGTGCAGCGATTTTTGAAGAATCTGTTTTCAGTCTCAATTGAGAGATTTCCTTTTCGAGTCTGTGAATGTCTTCTTTGTATTTTTGTAAACTGGTTTCGGCTTTTGACTTCATCATGTCCTCCTTTAATTTTGTTGAGGTTTCAATTTCTTCTCTTTCCTTTCGTATTAAACTAGCTCGAGTAAGTATTTCTTCCTTCGCCTTTTCTTCTTGTTTCAATCTAGCCTGTCATTGTTTTTCTTTTCAATGAGAGTAGGATCACAACATACCAAAGACTAAAGTACCCTCAAATAATATAACTTTTTTAAATACGAAAAAACATTTATGTAATTTCCCTAACCGAGTTGGTGTCTGGTTAACTCGTGACACCAACTAAATAAAGGGGGCTTAAATAATAGTATAGAAGTCATAATTATCAGGAACAACCCCAAATAGCAGAGGTTCATTTTCTTCAACAAAACAAGCATCATACCTCAAAATTTCTGTTAAGTGGTGGCTTGAAACCATACAATTGATATGCTATATCCAATCAACTTGGAAATACATAGAAATATTTTCAAGAAAGCATGAAATTTGTGGAAAAAAAATACAAGATAACTACACCAAATGTTTTGATATAATTTGAAATTAGCGCTACAATGTAACAAATATTAGCTTCTACCCAATTTTATTCAAAAAACTTTTGACATCAAAATCCAAACCAAAAATGTTAATTTAAAATGAAAAAGATTAAGTATAGAATTGACCTGCAAATCTAGAGCAATTTAGGCAACCTATACTCTTTTGGCATGTCATTGCAATAAACAATCTCAAAAATATCTACTCTTTAGAAACATTGTCCAAACAAAAAATATGTAGTAATTAATACGATTGACCCACATAGCTTGAGCAATTTACGCAATCTGTACTCTTTTGGCATGCCATACAATGGATAATCTGAAATTTTCTAGAGACTTATTCTTTGCATTTTTATTAACTTTTACTGGCAAAAACATATCTTTTACACCTATTTCATGCAAGTGCACCATTTATATGCATTTACCGTTTGTCACCTCAAAGGAGTTTCCCAATCGTCTGCTGCACTTACTATGATGTGAATGTAACACCTACATGAAATAAAGGACGCCAAGAGACTGCCATGCAAAAATATTTTAGATCCAACACTTCACTTTTGGGACTTCATAAATGGTGTCAAATCATTAAAAACACTTTCCACAATCTCATAAATGGATTACCTTTGTGGAGCAGATTGGCAATTTCTTTTGAAAATTCAGATTATATAACATGCAAAAGATTATGAAGTGCAACCAGGTCTATTATCAGAAATCCGAATCATCTACATCAAGCAATGGATGATTTCCTCACGAAGTCTCATTTTTATGAAGCAGCTGGTAGAAAATTTTATAACATTACCTCTAGTTTCTATGAGGAGAACATTTGAGAAAGTAGAGATGAAGATATGCTTGAAAATTAATCGTTCATGAAGACATACCTCAAACTGTTCTTCAAGAGCTTTAGCCTGCTGTAATTCCTGTAGCATCTGGGCAACCTTGCGTTTTTCAGTCATGAGTTCTTCTTGGAACAAAGCTTTTTGCTTCTCCCAAGACTGAACTTTCATCAGTGTTTTTTTCTCCCTCTTTGATACCTCCTCACAGCTAGCTGCCGACTCTGCCGCATGTAATTTTGCAGCTTCCATCTCTTGTCGTAGAGCCGCATTTTCCACCTCAAGCCTGCACACAGTAGCATTGGCACGTTCAACCTGCCCACTAGCCTTAGACAAAGCAACATCCATTTCAATGAGCTTCTTCTTAGTGTTTTCTTCCAAACTCAACTTCTCTTTCTTAAGCCGTTCAACTTCTTCTTTCTCTTGCCTCAAAGTCTTAAGTTCAGCTTTGTCCTTACTTAGCCGACAGGCGGCCTGCATGACCTTTTGATTGGCCCACTCAGTCCATTCCTGGAGCTGATTTTGCAGTTCCTGCACCCTTGGGACCAGCTTCAGAATCATCTCATCCTTCTTATCCTGAGGGGCCCAATGCCCATACAGCATCCCAGGATAGCTTGAACTACTAGCCTCGGAATGAGAAACAGTAGGCACTATAGTTGAATTGCTTTTGGTGGGCAATGAGAGGGAAAGCTCCGTATCAGCGGTTGATAATGCAGGTGAATGTGGGTTTTTGGTAGGTGGTAATTCAGGTGGAATGTTTACTGGTGAAGTATGATTATCATTATCTAAGCAAAATGCTGCAGAAGAAGAGGGACCAGAATTAACCGAAAGATTTTGACTACCATTATCTTGAAGGACATCAGCTCCCATTGCTTTAATTTTCAACGATGCATTTTTTACATTAAGAGCAGCAGAGTCCGAGGCTGATTTGAGTTTCTTGTCTGTGATTAAACCTCCAAAACCGCTTACTTTAGCTCTCGATGATCCTTTAGATCCATATGTCCTATAGTTTTTATCTGGATGAAGTGACTTCTGCCGAAGAATATGTTCTCTCTTGGAAGAGTGAATCTTTCTACCCACGAACTTTTCTTCCAATGTTGAAGACTGAGATGTTCCTGCTGCAGTGAAGGTTTTATCTGCACTATCAGATATGGAGTTTGTTCCGTCTTTCTCTGAGGCTATACCACTTAGAACAAGGGAATTCTTTGATTTTGTTGTGTTATTGATTCCTATAGATGGTACATCTGGCACTGGACTATGAGAACAAGGAATAGATGGAACAGGTTTACAAGGACTCGGAAGGTTCAATTCAGAAGTTTTGGCTTCTGTCTTCAACACAGGTTGGTTGAAAGTAAAAGAAGTCCCATTTGAACCTCCATCGCCAGCAAAACCATTTGTCGGGTCACCATCCATAGCACAAGCATGCGAGACATTCATATCACAAATTAACAAGCACCACATTGCGTCCCCAATGCTGAAGAAAGGCCGAACTTCTCGAAGAACACAAACCAATTCTGCTAATATATATTTCTCCAGCTGCTGCAGATCCTCAAAACAGTGGTCCTTTGAAGGAATACAATCTTGGCCACTTCTCAGATATGCTAGGGTATTATCCACTATATTCGAGACAGTGTCTTTACAACCATAACAAAGGCCAGACCTCAAGACCGCCTTAATAGCCATCTCTTCTGTGTAACCGCAAGCAACGATTTTCTTTATTGCACTCTTGAATATCGCATCCAAATTGCTTAAAACAAGTTCTTCTAGCTGAGCTTCTGTGAGATCACTCCAATCAGCGTCTTGAAATCCATCAGCTTCTATCTCCTCTCTAGGCTGACTTGGCCAAGCCTCGGAAGAACCTAAGGTGCTAGATAATCCCAGGTCGAGTTTTAATCCGTTGGAGTGATCCTGATTAACACCGCACAAGTCACATGCACTAGCTTGACCATGAACTGGGTTGACATCAAACCTCTCAGCACAAAATTCATAACTCGGACACCCATTTTGAGGTGAAGTTATAATCTTATTCGGATCACCTAAAGGCGGATCAGCCCGGAACTTCCTCTTATTCCTACTACCTTTTTCTTGAATTGATATCAATGGAGACACTTGGTTACTACTACTACTACTACCTTTAAGAACCATTGATGCCATTTTTTAAGCTGAATCAAAAACAAGAACAATATGAACACGCTTATAAAGCTATCAAACCCAGGCAAAACTACAACACAAAAACCCCAAATTCAGAATTGAAATTTTATTTCATAATCAGCTCATTAGATCATTCACTGGCAAACGAAAAATAGTATTTACATCATATTATACATTCAAAATAAGATCGTATCTTCATATCTCAATATCTCATGTACCGAAATTCACAGCACCAAAAATCTAAATTCCGATACAAAAAAAAAGAAAAAGACGAACTCAATTCAAAGAAACATAAACTATCCGATCAATGCATTAGCAAAAACCCACCAAGTAAAACCGAAAATTTTTTATCCGATCATTCATTTCCGATATGAAAAATAAAATTAAAAAAAAAACCAATAGATCAATAAAAAGTTTCCAAAAAAAAATCGATTCAATAACAAAAGATACTTTTACTTGATTCATGATCAGATTTCGATAATAGATAAAACATACCCGATTGTAAGCTTATTTTCGTTGTAGCAAAAATCAAAGGCGAATCTCTCAGAGCATCGGCAAAATGGAAGAAAATATATATATAGGAGAGAGCTATTTTTTGGATTTTTGCTTTGTTTTATTTGATTTTTATGTTTATTTTATGTTTATTTTACATTAAACGTCTCTCGGTCACTTTCTACAAAAATTCTTAAAAATATTTATTTATTTATTTACTTTTAATGTATGTGGTTGTCTATTTTGCATTCCTAAATTAGCCATGGTTAAAGAAAAATAATTTTGGGCTTGGAATTTTGTTTAATTTTTGAAAAAAAATTATTATTATAATAAAATTTCAAATAGAAAATTGTCTCTTCAATTATTATACCAAAGAATTCCTTTAAACCACATTTCTTTCAATTCATTTGTTAGTTCACATTATGAAGTTTATGTTTGATATCTAAAGATGATTAAATTATAACCAAAAAATTATTAAGTTTTTAAATATGATTTATTATATTTTTTACTGATTTCAAATAGACAAATACCACGTAAAAAATATTTATTTTGTTTTACAAAATTTAGCTCATTATATATATTATTTTTAAAAATACATTCAACTTATTTATTTTATTGAATTTGGTATCTAGCATTAAACGAGCTCAAATTGTCAACCTTTCATCGTATTAAAAAGTAAAATGATTAAAAAATAATTATTTTTTATATTTTTATTTTAAAAAATTATTTCTTAGTGGAATAAGATATACGATAAAAAAAATCTGGTTACAAATAATAATAAAAATTTGGTCACACTCAGTTAGAGGTGTTCATCGGCTGAACTAAATTCAAGTCAGACCTAAGCATGATATTAACATAATTTATGCTTATCCAAATTTGGTCCGACCTAAAATATGGATCTAAAATTTTGCTCAAACCCACCCATATTCCAAAAAAATTTAACCCATATTTTCAAAAAAAAATTAACCCAATTTTAACCAAACATGTTTTTGTTAAGCTCCATTTCCAAAAAAAAAAAATTGCCGCTTGAAATTAACTCATATTTTAAACAAATCTAGTTTTTTTTTGTCTAAATCCATCTTTTGGGTCTAATATTTTTATTCAAACTCTCTTAAAATTTGGATGAACCATTAAGCTTGAACAAATAACCTGACCCATGAACAGGTTTAACTCCAACTAATTAAAAAAAAGCCCCCAACAAACTCGTAAGGAGGGTTACAAACGACCAAGACGCAAAGACCTCAAACAGTCTAGTGATGGTAAAGAAGCAAAGACCATGGGTGATCTAAACAGCAAGGCAACCAACGACCAACAAAACACGATAGAGACCAATATAACCAATAAAGCCACTAAATAGCTCCAATTAGAGGAGTTCATGGGTCGGGCCCAGAAAAAATTTCGGCTCGCATCTTAGGTCCGGGTCTGGCCCGGCCCGAAATACTGGCCTGAAATTTTGTCCTGGCCCGACTTGGGAAAAAATTTCTAAGCCCGAGTCCGGCCCAATCCGACCCTTTTTTTTAATAAAACACTAAAAATTTATTTTAAAAATAAAAAAATAAAAAGTATTTTAAAAATATTTTAAAATTAAAAAATATATATATTTTTCTTATATTCGGGCCAGGCCTGGCCGGACTCGGACCAAAAAAGTGGTGCCCGAGGCCTAGCCCGTTTTCTAAACGGGCCTCATTTTTTTTGCCCAAGCTCATATTTTGGGCTTATATTTTTACACAAACTCTCTCATATTTCGCGTAGGCCATCGGGCCAGGCCGCCATGAGCACCTCTAGATCCAATCCACAATACATTTATCTCAAATGAACAAGGAAAAGAGCATCACCCATTTGAGAGCGGTTGATAAAGGAGGTAATCTGAGACTTCTAACCACGAAACTCTTCACGAGGTGTCACACAGCCTAGAAATGCTTCACAAACTTACCAGAGGTCAAATGGCCAAAGCGGAAAGAGGTTATCTCATTCAAGGTGGTGAACTGACACCGGGGGTCAACGACAAAGTGAAGTGAGACCCAAAAAAAAAAAAAAAACTCGAGAGAAGCAACCAGCAACCGTCTGTCCTCTATCCCACAAAGAAATTTTGTCGAATGGCTATGGCGAGGCGAAGGCAAAATGCGCAGCCATTATTATTCCAAGAAAAAATAAGAAAAATAATAGTGTAACAATGACACACAAACAATTTGTGCATCACGTAAGAATATAAACTAATTATATTATTATAATAGCTAAGTATAATAAATGAAAGTGCAAATTAAAAAAAAAAGTTGTAAACAATAATTAATTTATAATTAAAAAATATGCAAATCAAATTATTTAAAAATTTATCCAAACATATTAACAAAATATACTATAAACGTTTTGAAATCATCTTTTAAGTAAGAAACATCATATTAACATTGTTTTCTAAAATAAATAATAAAATATAGTATATTTCAAATATATATATATATATAGTAAATGTAAAACTCTCGTGATTGGCTTGATAATTAAAAGTTATTCATCTTAAAACATATTCGGGTTCAAACTTTCAAGAGAGCAGTGATAGACCTTTTAAACAATTCTCTTTGAATATTTTTTTTTGATTAAAGTTAGAAATCTCTTTATAATTAATTCAAAACATTTATTTATTTGCAACATAAAGTGCTGGAAATCCCTAAAAAAAAAAAAAAATCAAATTCTGCTCTCTTCACAAGAGTTTCAACATGATGGGGTTTTAAAGGATTCAATGTAAGAACCCTGCACCTAGACAACAATGGCGTGATCAAATGAAACGAAGGGTTCTCGGTAGTCAACCCCAAAAACACAATGTTTCCATCTTCAATCACAAGCAAGAAATAATTTAGCTTTGACTTCTTAAACCTATGAGCTTCATCAACAAAAAGCAGTCCTCTTATTATTCTTAACCCTCATTTTCCTAGCTTCGTCAATAGTATCTTTAACATCTTTAACCCCACAAATAACATTAGATAAAGATACAAATCGATACAAAGGCCGTTCTTGAGCCGAGTTAACAATGGATATAGCAATCGAAGTCTTACCGGTACTAGGAGGACCCCAAAATATATTAGAAGGGATTCTGTTACAATCAATAGCAAAACCCCATCATGTTACAATCAACAGTCTTATCTATGTGTAGGGTTCTTACAATCCGACTTCTAATACAGAGACCAGAAGGAATAATATTATAAAAATTATGTATATAGGTTGGATGGGGATATTACACTCGAATATCCATTATCCAATTTACTTTACTTTTGCATGAAAACCATATACACTTTATTTTATTTTTGCGAATACTAAAATTATAATTTAAACATTTTTACTTTTTAAAATTTTATTTAAATATTTATTACTTGCTAAATTTGAATATTTAACGGATTTAAATATCTAGTGAATAATTTATTTAATTCAAAGTCAAATAGTAATACTCAAGTTCAACACACAAAAGTTTACTAGGGAATTGATACAAAGGACTCAAATAACCAAATGACAGTCACAACTATTCACAGCTATCTTATTTTTTATGGTAAAAGTATAATGGAGGCCTAGAAACCGAATTGCATTTTGACCCTATATTAAAAATTTAAGTAAATTAGTCCCTGTGTATTAGCTCAAATAACAAAATGATCTTTTTATTAAAAATTTTATCCATTTTTACTGTTAAAAACCAATCCATGCACATCAACAAGAGATACATGCAAGTGTCACTATCTAGTTATTCTATTAAGCACGCCAGCTTTTAATAGTACAGAGGGATGAAATTTTTAAAAGAAAAAACCATTTTGCTCAGTGATCTAATATAAAGAGACTAATTTGCCCATTTTTTAGTGGAGAAGACTATGCAATCTGACTCCTATTATTAAGACTTTCATAGTACTTTTACTTATTTTTTGTTTGTTAAAAGTCATACACATACAGCTTGTTCTTTATGCTGAAACAACCCTTTTTTCCCCCTCATAGTGAAGAAGTTGCATCGGCTGGGACAAACTTGATTGAAACGCTGTTGACACAGTGGCGTTCATCAGTCGGCACCGAAAATCCTTCCCCTTTAAAAACATGACCCAAGTGTCCCCCACAAGCTGCACAAGTAATCTCGGTTCTTCTCCCATCAGGATCAGGCTGCAAAAGCATCAGTTGCATGTTTATGATCTAATTGAAGGCCAATAATATTAGTATGACACCGAAAAGAAGGGGATTCGGGAATTAAAAAGACTCACGGTTCGGTTTATGGCTCCAGGGAAACCCTCGTAGAATGCAGGCCAACCGCAGCCGGAGTTAAATTTGGTTGTGGACTTGTAAAGTGGTGTACCACAACCGGCACAATTGTAAACACCTTCCTGGAAAACTTTGTCGTACTCTCCAGTTCCTCGTAACCTGTAAATGATGGATATCATCAAACTTTTGGGGCATTATAGACCAAAGTATCTGGCTACCTACATCAATTAAGCAAAGTTCTAACATTCCATGTTCGCCTAAACTAAAAGTTTAGCAGTCTTCTAGGGCAAATTCCCGCACATTTTGAACTCGACGTTTTGAAATTTCATGTTTCAATGCTGGGCTACGGAGGATGACACTGAGGCTTATGAAATGGAATAAGATAAAAAGAAAAAAGAAAAAAAGGGTCATTCGGAGCTTAAGAACAAAATAGATAGCAATGAAGCAAATCAGTGTCTCCAAAACCTTGCAGCCAATTTAATCTCCAACTATGAACAATGACTACTGGTGTCTAAGATGGATGTCCCAGAGAGACCAAAAGTGTCACGATCCACATCAACTTGCAATATATAGTACCTATTCATACTCACGGTTTTGTCCCAGAAAAAATCATGTAGGCTCAAAATGGCACAAAAACTTATATCTCCAGTCCAACCATAGTACATAGCCGATATGAGATTCGTGACTCCCTCTATGATCATGACACCTTCTCTACCTCTATTATTCGTTTGGTTACTAGTGTAATAACATGAGAAAAACCTAATTTAATATATATGCTCTGAAATAATTAAGACATAAAATAAAAATAATTAGTAAAAATTTAAAGATGTAATTAGAAAAATAAGTAAAACTAATAAGACATTTTCACAATAAGCGAAAAAGTTTTCCTCCTCTTTTGACATAAAGAAGTCATGTGGCTAAATATTACCAATTGTGATTAGTTTATTACTAATGAAAATTTTATGCAGATCTGAAAGCTTTCTTTTAGATCAGGAACATAACTTTTCAAAATAAAATAACTACGAAATCTATTAACTTTTTTTTTTTCAATTGAAACCCATTAGCTATAAGCCTGGTAGCTTCTTCATCATGATTTACAACTAATGGTCACAGCAAGAAAACTGTAAACTACGAAATTCTAAAACAATCAACAAATTTTACAGTCAATATGAATATTATTTTTTTAAATGAACAAAGTCAATCCAAGAAAACTCAACATTGCGATTCAAATACTTGTTCAATGGAACAAATCAAAGATACCCAGAATCTAAAACAAGTCAAAGTTTCTAAACGGAAGTAGTGATGATGAAATTGAAATGATGGCGATTTTGTTCTTACTCGGTTCCTTTTTGACGTAGGATCCGAAACTGTTCTGGGGAAAGAATCGCCCGCCATTCTTCCTCTGTTTTATGAACGGAACCCGATGATGAACCCATATTCAAAAGGCTACAAATTTACAAAGCTCGAGTCTCGTATGCTGCAACTTCACCTTTAAAACCCTAGCGTATGAATCTGGACTGATAGTAGAAAGAAATTGTCTTCTTTTTTTATAGTTTTTCCCTAATTACTGGAGAATGAAACTGGACCGAATGTTGGGAAATGGGGAAGAATTTAGGATAAAGCGCGATGCATTTAATTTTTTCTTTATACTAGAGTGTTGAGAAAAGTTTATTTAAATTAGAAAATAAAAACCATTGTAGGTAGAGGCTATCAAAGAAGATTATATAACACTTATTTTTAACAATTTATTGATTTAAATAAAAATTTTTAATAATTTAATGAATATATTATAATTTTTTAAAATTAGTTCACCTAAATAAAAATTTATTAATTAGATATTGTGATTTAACCTTTAAAAAAATAATTATCCACTATAAATTTTATGGGCTTTTGGACCAGTAGTGGATACTATAGAGGCTCAAATTTAAGCCCATGGGTTCATTATGAAATCACTCATACAGCTTTACCAATGGAATACAAACAAAACGGCTGCGTTTTTAGTTATAGAAAACCTGATATAAAATCTAAACTTTTTTGTTGATGAAATTGGGTTTTTATAAAAATATATATATATTTTATTTACCAAGGTCTCCTTCTTCTCCTTTTGTCTCTAGATTCAAAAAAAACCCCAACGTAAAACCAAGGTTACTGAGCTCCAAGCTTAAAAAAAAAAAAGAAGACCCTTTTTCTTGCATCAGCAAAGGGAACCCATGTTTTGAAATTCCAGTTTATGCCTTAAAAAAGAGCAAAAAAATTAAAAAGCAAGGTAGAAAAGTGAAAACAATGTCAGGCTTTGGGAAGCATTCAGGTCCAACAACTGCTCCAAAATCTGCAAATCCTTTTCAGTTTCAACGCCCTCCTCCTCCTTCATCCACTCCTCCAATCAGACCCTCGAGGTATTTTGCTTTAATGCTTGTTCTTTTAACGGTTCTAATTTGATTTTTTTTCAGTGTTTAAGTTCGAAGTAATGTTTTTTTTTTTGTACTTCTTTAATGGGTTTTTATTAGTTTGGGGTTTAGGAGATTGGTTGTATTGAATGAGGGATCGAAGAATGTGAAAAAAAAGGATCGACTTTTATGGTTTTTTTATTAGGGTTTAAATTGCTAACCTGACTGCTAGTTTATTTTGTTATGCACCAGTTATACTCCTTCATCCACTCCTCCAATCAGGCCCTCCAGGTATTTTGCTTCAATGTTTGTTCTTTTAATGATTCTAATTTGATTTTTTTTTAGTGTTTTAACTTTTAAGTTCAAAGTAATTGTTTTTTTTTTTTTTTGTACTTGTTTAATGGGTTTTTATTAGTTTGGGGTGTAGGAGATTGGTTTGAATGAGGGATCGAAGAATGTGAATAAAAGAATTATTAGGGTTTAAATTGCTAACCTGACTGCTAATTTATTTTGTTATGCACCAGTTATACTCCTTCATCCACTCCTCCAATCAGACCCTCGAGGTATTTTGCTTAACTGTTTGTTCTTTTAATGGTTCTAATTTGATTTTTTTTCAGTGTTTTAACTTTTAAGTTCAAAGTAATTGTTTTTTTTTTTGTACTTGTTTAATGGGTTTTATTAGTTTGGGCTTTAGGAGATTGGTTGCGTTGAATGAGGGATCGAAGAATGTGAAAAAAGGATTTACCTATACGATTTATTTTTTTGCTAGGGTTTAAATTGTTAACCTGACTGTTAATTTATTTTGCTATGCACCAGTTACACTTCTCCATCTACTACTCCAATCAGACCCTCAAGGTATTTTGCTTTAAAGTTTGTTCTTTTAATGGTTCTAATTTGATTTTTTTTTATGTGTTTAAGTTCAAAGTAATTGTTTTTTTTTGTACTTTTTTAATGGTGATTTATTAGTTTTGGGGTTTGGGAGATTTGTTTGAATGAAGGATCGAAGATTGTGAAAAAAAGAATTGACCTTTATGAGTTTTCTTATTAGGGTTTAAATTGCTAACCTGACTGCTAATCTATATTGTTATGCACCAATTATACTTTTGGGATTTAGGTGCTAAGTTTTAGAATTTAGGTGAATGGTTTTGCCTTTATGGAAGTTTTAAGTTGCTTGTTTTGTTGAATCTAGAAGCTTTTCATCGCAACTAATGCGGATTTGGTTCCCTTTCTTGTTGATTAAAAACTTATTGTTTTTGTTCTTATTGTAGGGTAAATGAAGCTGCAGATAGAGTTCGGACACCACCGTCGGCTTTTGAGAATTTTGGTCCTGCTTTGAGACCTTATCAGTATGGTGGGGTCCAAAGGTAAAGAACTCATGTTATTTTTATCTTATTTGTATGTATTTATTTCTTTTGTTAATGGTGATAGAGCTCCAATTAGGTAAAATGCAACCCTCATGCAACAGTTTATGTGTAATCCTATGATGCATAAATAAGCTTTTTTTCTATTGAAAATTATTTCTCGAGTTGAAAAATGCATTTATCTTGTATTGTATAATATATGTTGCAGTTTTCATGATTATGAAATAGAACAAATTGTTATTTGTTCTGGAATGTGGATTTAATGTTCTGCTTCTCTTCTAGGCCTATGGAATCTTCTCCTAGATGGGATGATGGCAAAATTCCCTTAAAAGATTATGATGCCCAAACTCGTTTCAGACCACCTGTGGTCACATCATTTGCTGCTTCACAAAATCCTGAAACTAGTTTTACTGCTAAGGCTAGATTTCAAGAGTCAAAGAGTACTAAATCACCACCGACGGTGTCTATAGATGACACTGTACCAAGAAATTCCAGCCAAATGATCCTTCAAAGGCATGTTCATACATTCGTTTTTCAGCTACTTGCATGATATAGTATAGTTTATTTTGTTGATAATCGATTTGAATTGGCGCAATTTTGTGACATTTTGAACTTGGTTTTTTCCGTTACAAATTCCATTGTTTGTAGTTGTATATCAAGATGTCTCTGGAGTCCGGCTTCTATTTTGTAACCTATCTTAAGACTTGTGGCTTGAACTGATTTTACCACAGTTGACTTTATTCTATCTTTTTAAAATCCAGAGTGATCATTTTTTTTTCATTCATCCAAGCCAAGTATTTTGATAAGTCAACTCTGTTAACTCACACATGTGTGTTCAGTCATATTCTTGGGGCTTTTGTTGAAGATAATTTCTTTATATGGTAGAGACTTCTATCCAGGCACTTCAATCGTAAGGATTATGTTTTCTTGCAGGCCTTCTTTTAATCCCCATATGCCACAGAATCCTGTCAAGTTGCCAGCCAACTATCCCAATTTCCCAGCTCATCAGGATCGGTCTGTGGCCTCACCGCATTTAGGTTCTGCTGATTACAGGAAAAACTTTGCAAATGAAGTACCCGATATGCAAGTTCCCAAACAAGGGAGGTTGCCATCTCAACAGTTTGATGACGAATTTACCCAGGAGCATCATAAGTCTGTTCGCAATGGTTCTAAGAGGTGAGTATGCTATATTAATGGATGTATAAATGCTTTTTTAGTTTTCTCCATTGAGAGCAGTGATCTTAAAAAGGTAAATGATTTCCTTTTCTTTTTCCTCTATTTTCTTGCATAAAAAATGAAGAAACTATCTTAATAGAATTCTTGGTATTCAAACCAGTCAGTATTCTACAGTGGTGTTCACTCTATAATTTTCTTGCATAAATGCTTTTTCACCATCTTATGTGTTTGATAGCCACAATCTTAAAAGGCAAATGATTTTGTTTTCTTTTTCCTCAATTTTCTTGTATAAAAATGAAAAAACTATCTTGATAGAGTTCTTGAAGGTTAAACCAGTCAGTATTGTACGGTGGTGTTCACTATATGATTTGTTGGGAAGTTGAGAGATTATGTACCCATGCGTACAGATATCTTTACTGCCTTGCTGTTTTTATTCATATGCCTTTGTGAATTCCATTTTTTCCCGTTAATTCGGTCATTTACTCTTACAGGCCATCTGGATCTCCTCCGAGGTTAGGTACCAAGTCAATCTCTCCTAGCTCTAATTTTCCAATTCGCCCAAGATCCTTGCCTTCTGTGCGCAATGATCCTCCTCCCACGGTGAGAAACATTGGGCCTCCTGTTTCTAAAAGAACGAGGTCTCCTCCTTTAATTTACCATGATGACTTTCTTCAGGAAAGCTCCACTCCTATTGAAGATGATACTGAGCGGTAAATTTTAATATCCGGTAAAACCATAACTGTAAATTGCATTTTATTATAGTTCCAATATTCCTGTTTTATTGCAGAGAATTGCAAGCTAAAGCAAAGCGATTAGCTCGTTTCAAAACTGAATTGAGTGAAACTGTTGAGACGAAACCTCCAGATATTGCAGATCAAAGATTGTCTACAACTAGATTTCAGCACAACGTGGAGGAGAGGAAGAAGCATGTTGGGGAACAGCCTATGGATTCATCTGGGGAGTCCTTGAATGACGTTGTTTCATCCGATTTTGATGGCACAGAAGCATCCAGAGTCATCATTGGGTTATGTCCAGATATGTGTCCGGGTATGTTCCAAGACTCCTGAAACTTAGAGATAAGATATTGATGGGTATGTTGACCATGCCTTGAAACAAAGAAAGTCACTTTATATGGTTCATCTCTTTCAATTTCTGTTTTATCTTATTGTCTTGTGTCTTGGAGAAGCAGATATCTCATTACATATAAAATAGCTGTCTGAAAACAGTTTCATTTTTTATTCGATCCAAATTTTGTATCAATTTCTAGAATCGGAAAGGGCAGAAAGAGAAAGAAAAGGTGATCTTGACCAGTATGAACGTGTGGATGGTGATAGAAATCAAACAAGTGAATCCCTCGCTGTTAAGAAGGTAATGTAAAAAGAAACTTCTTTTCTCAGCAGTTTGTGTGTGATAACGAATGATGAATATCTCTCATTTACTGTACAGTATACTCGGACAGCTGAGAGAGAAGCAAGTTTGATACGGCCAATGCTAGTCCTGCAGAAGACAATAGATTATCTACTCAATTTGCTGGATCAGCCATATGATGACAGGTTTCTTGGAATATATAACTTTCTATGGGATAGGATGAGAGCAATTCGAATGGACCTGAGGATGCAGCACATCTTTGACCAAGGGGCAATCACTATGCTAGAGCAAATGGTATGTCCTTGCAACTGGATCTTTCTTGTCGATTGGCCCATTATCTTGATTCTTGAATACTTGTGAATGTTGTGTAAAAATCAACCCAACAAATATTATTAGAAAAAGAAGTCCATTTTCATTTACATGGTCAGGTAGAAGTTATTCCTATTTATGCCGTGCTTGTGATTTTAATTATATTTAGAATGAACTGATAAACATAGCTGTTTTTTGGTCTTGCCTACATTTTTGTTCATCATTGTTTTGCTCCATAAGTCATAATGTCTTGCATTTGGGGACAAATATCTAAATCATTGCTATGATTTGTTCAATTAGTGGTGCTGATTGCTGTTTTTGTCAGATAAGGCTTCACATAATTGCCATGCATGAATTATGTGAATACACCAAAGGCGAGGGCTTCTCTGAGGGATTTGATGCACATCTAAACATCGAGCAGATGAACAAAACATCAGTTGAGCTATTCCAAATGTATGATGATCACAGGAAGAAAGGAATTAATGTTCCAACAGAAAAGGAGTTCAGAGGTTATTATGCACTTCTCAAACTTGACAAGCATCCGGGGTATAAAGTAAGTCGATACAAATGTTGAATCAATTATTCAAACTTCATCAACTTTATTTTTGAAAATAAGCACTCCCCACTAGGTTGAACCTGCAGAGCTCTCACTGGACCTCGCTAAGATGACTCCAGAGATAAGACAAACACCAGAAGTGCTATTTGCTCGTAATGTAGCTAGGTTGTTACTTCCCTTCAACTTTCATTACCACTGGGGTGTTGAACTTGGTCTAACTATTTAAACTCTTGGCACTTCCAGGGCTTGCAGAACGGGTAATTTTGTTGCCTTCTTTAGACTAGCGAGGAAGGCAAGCTACCTTCAAGCATGCTTGATGCATGCCCATTTTGCAAAGGTAGGTACAAGGAATTTTTCGATCCTGCACCTCTCCCCCCATCTTCAACGTAAAACTCATTTTCTTGGTTTTGCATTCATTCTACTCACATTCATACTCGTACCATTTCTTTGGTCTGCTTCTTGGAACCAGAGGTGGTTTTGGGATGATCATGCCTGAGGGAGCAAACACGTTTTCTGTAATTGCACGTTCATGCCATATTAGAGTCTGACTAAATTGTGCTATTCACAGATGACACTTTGTCACGAATCCTCTATAAATTATGACATTTATTTTGGAGTGCTGCATGATTTCTCTTTTCTATATTCATTGGGTTTTAACCTTTGGCGCTTTTATCAGTTACGAACCCAGGCTTTTGCTTCTCTACACTCTAGTCTTCAAAACAACCAAGGCCTCCCTATTTCCCATGTTGCCGAATGGCTTGGGATTGAGGTAATATTATTACCCTAAAACGGAAACTAAATTTTATTTTTCATCATCATGATAAGTTCTTTATTATCTTATGCTGCTTCTGGTTTTTGGATTTTAGGAAGAGGACATCGAAAGCATTTTAGACTACTATGGCTTTTCAATAAAGGAATTTGAAGAGCCGTATATGGTGAAGGAAGGTTCATTTCTTAATGCAGAAAATGACTATCCTACCAAGTGTTCAAGACTTGTTCATCAAAAAAGATCTAGAACAATAGCCTTGGATGTTGCAACTCCTCACGAAGTGACTTCCTTGCCCATAGGAGCATCGAAGGAGAGTCAACCAAGTAAAGCTCATAAACAAAGGGCAAATGTCTCACCTTCTCCTAAAAGGAAGAGTTCTGTTTCAGCAGCTGATGAAGAATTGCCTGATTCTAAAGTTGTTCCTTCTCCAAAGTCTAGTTCGCAACTGCATTTGGTGACTGAGACATCAAAAGGGTTACAACAGCTCCAAGATGGTCATCTCAAGTCTGGTGCCTCCGAACCGTTTAATTTCTCTGTGGATCGTAGTTCCCCTCGGTCATTTCCAGCGAAAGTTGTGGTCATGGAGAAATCAAACAATATCGTTGTTTCCTCAATGCCTGACAGAACAAATACTTATGGCATGGAACAAATGCCACCACTAACTTTTTCACAAGTATCTCAGCCTGAGAGATCACCTAGTGGTAGATTTCATCTCTCTGCGGAAAACTCCGTACCTCAAAGTATGGCTATTATTGACAATGTAAAGTCCTCACCAATGAGATCCCCTAGTGGTAAATATACAAAGAATGCATTGCCTCAAACGATGGATCTTAGTGACTTAAAATCTCAGTCAGAGAGGCCAAGTGTTAAATATGATAAAGCTTTGGAAAATTCAGTGCCTCAAGGGATGGAAATTAATGATTTAGGAGATAAACCTCTGGATAATCATCAAGAAATTGAGAATCAGGAAATAGTAGCAAATATTCAACGCAAGGAAGTTGCCGAAGCAAAACTCAAGTTGATCCTGAGGTCTGTAACATTGCCAATCTTGTTTTGGCTGCAACATTGTGTTATATTTTTCTAACCAGTATCTTTTCTTTCAGGTTGTGGAGCCGACGTGCTGCAAAGCAAAGGGAATTACGGGAACAAAGACAGTTAGCAGCTGAAGCTGCACTAAGTTCATTACCACTGGGAATACCAGTTCGGCAGAACAATGATGTAAGATTTTTTCGCACACTACTGGAATTTTCAGATTGTGCAATATGTTCTAAGTTTTACTTATTATTTACTGTGCAAGTAATCTAATTCCCATGTCTTATTTGAGACACTTACATTGAAATTTGAACAACTGCCCTTCTTCCTCTTGGAAAGGATAAGTTCCCATTTCATTACTGGTGCCTGTCATTTTCTTTCATTTTAGTTTATGCTAGATTTCACTCTGCTTATTCCTGTTCTTTTTATTGATCCTTTGTAGCAATGGAGCACATTTGGTGAGCTTGATTTTGATCATGTAATGAGTGAGAGATGCGAAAAATATGAAAGGTCATGGTCGAGGCTGAATGTTTCTGATGTAGTGTCAAGTATTTTGGGTCAAAGAAACCCGGATGCTAAATGCCTATGCTGGAAAATTATTTTATGTTCTCCGGAGAGCAGTCAAGGAGATCAACCAAGGCAGAATAACCAGGTTGGCCATTTGGCAGCAGGCCCATGGTTGTTCTCTAAGATCATGCCATCCACAGAAGATAATAACGATGATGATTTAGCAATCACGTCTCCTGGTTTGTCGATATGGAAGAAATGGGTTCCTAGCTTATGTGGTACCGATCTAACTTGCTGCTTGTCTGTTGTGAAAGATGCAAATTGCGATAATCTCGATGAGGTCGTATCCGGAGCAAACGCAGTATTATTTCTTGTATCTCAGTACATTCCATGGAAGCTCCAAAAGGCCAAACTTTATAGTCTTTTGAATTTAGTTCCTCCTGGTGCATGCTTACCCCTTCTGGTCTTGAGTGGTTCTTATAACCTAGAAGGTTCAGATCCTTCCCCGGTTATAGTTAATGAATTGGGGCTGCATGAAATTGACAAATCACGAATAAGCTGCTTTTTGGTGGTTTTCCTTCTTGGTAAGTGGCATTTAGAACACTCAAATGGATTTTTCAGTGATGAAAAGTTAAGAGAAGGACTGAAGTGGTTGGCCAATAAATCACCTCTACAACCTGTTCTTAGCAGTGTGAAGATACGCGAACTTGTCATGTCTCACTTGAGTCCGGTGTTGGAGGAACTGGATAAGATGGGTGATTATGAAGTAGGTCCGAATCACTGCATTTCAGTCTTCAATGAAGCATTGGATTGGTCATTTGGAGAAATTGCTGCTGCTATTAAAGCAAATCCTACCAATTGGCCTTGTCCAGAGGCTATGCTGCTAAAAGACTTCAGTGACGAATTTTTAGCTGCGAAGTTGTTCTTGCCAAGTGTGGGGTGGAGCTCGCCAGCAAAAACTGCACCACTCGAACACGCATTGAAAGATTGTCGACTTGCCCGTTTTCCCGATGATATCTCATTGCTACAAAGGGGTTCAATGATGGGAAAAGATATTGATAACCACAGATTACTACTAGAAAATTGTTTAGTAGAATACCTAACACAATCAACAAAGATGATGGGAATTCCACTAGCTACAAAAGAGACATCCGTGATGATTCAAAGAAACACACGGCTCGAACTCCGCAACTTGAGCTATTATCTTGTGCCAAACTGGATCACGATCTTCCGACGGGTTTTCAACTGGCGACTTTCGAGTTTATCAACCGGGGCCTGTTCCTTTTCCTATGTATTGCAGACTCATCATGTGCCTCCATTGGGAGATCTACTTAAGTTACCACTTGAAGTCGACACTTCACCGTATTGCTTGAGTCATCCATCTTTAGATGAAATACTTGAAGTTGGTTGTAGTCCCCTCAAATCTCGGAGGATCAACTTCGATCCCCAACCTTCTCAGGATAAAGAAGACCATACTTCACAGAAAAATGGATTGGCCATTACAGGTGATGTTGCTTGTACTACAAGTAAACCAGATAGCAGTTACGGTAAAATGGTGGTGGCTGGAACTGAAACTGATAGATTAAGCCAATTGTTGGAGAAATGTAACATAGTACAGAATAGTATAGGTGAGAAGCTTTCAATTTACTTCTGATATACGGTTCTTTCTTGTAACTTACACATCTCATTAAAATTGAGGTGGTTTTACAATGTTATATTTGTTCAAAAATGTTTCTTCTGTATGATGAGAAAATAACAAAGGTTTTTGCATTTATTAGCCTGTATATTTAACTTTCCTCATTTATGGGTATAAATGAAGTTACAAAATAATTATTTAATTATTTAATCGTCTTTTTAGTCACTAACGAGCTAATAATAGTAATTTTAACCTTCAATGTTTATATATTGTGTCAATTTAATTTTTATTTTAGAAATTTAACTCTAACATTTATACATTGTATAATTTAATTTTTTTCAGTTTTATTTTTTATTATCCTTTTAAAAACTAAATTTATCAACTAAATTTGATTGAAATTATATAAAAATAAAATACTAAAAAATTTAAAATAATACTTTTCATCTTCTACCTTTCTTTTAAAATTAACCTTAAATATAAAAAAATATATCACAAAAATTCAAATTACATAACGTGTAATACGAGGACTAATTTCTTAGAATCTGAGATTAAATTGTCATAATTTATAAATAATAAATTTTAAAATTATTATTATATCAATTTTAAAACAGCCAATCATTAGTCAATTTATGATTAAAAAAGACAAATTAAACTAAGTAACAAAAAAATTTCATAATGGATCTATAAAAAAAATTTACAAAAAAGCATAAATAGGGATATTAGACATGGTAAGCTTTAACTTTTCTGCTACAATAGCATTGATTTACCATCCAAGCTTTCTTTAGAGCAGGAAATAGAATTTAGAAAATGGCTACTAAAGAGCATGGAACATAAAGGCCGTTAATTTGTCAATTATGTAGCTTATGCACTGAAGTCATTACAATTGATATATTTCACATGAGAATAATAGAATCCATGGTGAGCAGTTAACAATCAAGTCTTATATCTCTATGCCTCACATAATCCCAGCAGTGTGCGGGAAACAGCTTATGTCTCCTCATGGTAGTGCTTTAGAGGCAATAAACAAAAGGGGAGTTCTTCATATTTCCGATTCCGTGTTTCCATCAAGTAACTTGCTAACATAATTACCTTCAACCTTCAAAAGATGGGTTCTTTTTCTCTACCTGTTCAGATCGTACCGGGTGCAAGATCACAGTCACCATGATAGGGCCTTGAGATCATTCACCAAGTGAATCTTGTGGTGAAAAAGGTAACTCTCTTTGTTTCCCTTTGTGCTTACCCCACATCCAATTGTGAAGGTCTCTGATGCATCATTGGTGACGGAACAACAATGGCAGCACTTCGATTCATCGAAACACTATGTTGACAAGACTGTTGTGTATCATACAAATCAGTTCTTACCGAACCATATGTTTCTTCCGGCTCTGAGACACTGCTCGTATCGAAACTTCCCTTGATTGACTTCATAAGCATTGGCCCGCAATCTACTTCATTATCCGTAGCACTAGCACCTGACTGCAAAAAATAAAGAAAAAGGTCAGTTGATCAGAATGCATTTAAAGTGCAAAACATCACACTTTCTATATTCTATGGCCACTACCATGTTTTTTTTAGATTACGTAATCAAATCAACACTTTTTCTTTTTTGAATGAAGATAGATTATGCAACTCGTAGCAGTAATTCGGTTTGGCACGAGGCTTAAAATTAGGTGCAAAAGCGGAACTTTCTACTTTGCAATCTAAAAGATCATACTTCAATCACTTCTAAGAAAGAATACACCAGCAGAAGAAGAGTATTTTTATACATTGAGAACATGAACAGCCAGATACGGATTTAAGTAGGGCATACATTAGACAAGCCTTTAATCTGTACAATGATGATTGTAATATCATCGGTCCGATTTTCATTATCCAACCAAAGCTTGTAGGATTCTCCAGCAATTGCAGCACAAGCATCCCTAGGATCTGCATATTCCGCTGCCTATGCGAAGAAAAATTATAAATTTGTTAAGAAAATGCTCAAATGACTCAAATATAATGAGTGGAGAGTTCCCTAACAGTACAAAAAGCAAACGACACGGGAAAATTCATTAGCACATTCCTTTAAGACTTTATTGTATTAAACAGGTTTACAAACATCATTTTGCAAGAAACATGATAAAGACACTTCAGTATTATAAGCAAATGAGAATCATAATGGTGATTTATCAATTCCAAGGATTCGTATGAACCATACCATGTTGACAACAGTTCTGCTAGAGAGAAACTCGAAAACTCCATCACTTGCAACAACAAAGAATAGATGATTACACGTAAGCCGAACAACCGAGATCTCAGGAACAGCAATCACACCAATCTTCTCCGCTGTACTATCGCCTACACTCCTCGTAAATGCAGTCCCAGGATACATTCCATCAGGAACCCACAACCTCGGAGGATCACCACCTTGGCTATATTCGTCGCCCCAATTTTGAATATTGGGGTCTTTAAGGCCTTCCACTTGATCAACGCTCAAGACCCTAGCACCACAAAGCTTCACCCTTTCATACTCATCTTTCCTAAATGGTGTTTGATCCTCAGATAAATCCTCAGCCAAAATTCGATCCCCATCCTTAACAGCAATCACAGCTCTTGAATCGCCCACATTAGCAACATAAAGTGTATCCCCAACAACAAGCACAGTTATTGCTGTGGTACCACTCATGGTATCATCAATCTCACTATCATGTAACTCAGAATTTGTAGCTAAAAAAGCTGAATTATAAGCTTTTAAAGGATCATCCAACAATGTGGTGTCATTAGCTAATCTTTCTACAAGTCTATCCTTAACAAAGTTTGAACATTCAGCACCATATTGACCATGTCCATCAAAGACACCAAAGAAATGAATATTCGGGTTACCTTGAAGTTGTGTTTTGATACAGAAACTATCCTGGTTTTCCCTCTCAACCGTGTCTGGATAATAACCATGCTGTGTTAAGACAGAGAACTGCAAAGTGAAGTTGTGAGATGGAACAGGAACCAACTCCAATGACCTTTGTGTAAGAATGTGTTTGCATTTGTAAGGCCTCTTTTCTCTACGGCGACCTGAATCACCATCAGATGACGATGGATATCTAGTACAACACTTTCCATGAACACACCCCATGATTTCAAAACATAAAAAAATGATTTTTTTTTTTTGTTCCAAAAAGTGTAGCTTAAGTGTTTGAGAAAAGGCCTCAAAGGATATTGAAAATCAATGAAAGGGTGTAGAAAGATCCAAATTTAGGTGAAAATGGAGAAATGGGTTTTTCTTAAAGTTAACAATTTGGGTATTTTTATAGGAAATTTGGTTAGAAAACATACTTTTAAACAGAAAGGACGATAAACAAAAAAAAACCCAGAAGAAAAAGGCAAAAGAAGTGATTTTTATAGACAATGCAAAACCAAGAGAGTGGGTTTCCAAAGACAGAAAAAAAGAAAAGAAAAAGAGAGAATAAACCCCAAACCAAGTAAAAGAAAAGTGAAATTCTAAATCAAGGGTAAGGGAAAAGAAGCAAACAACAGTGAAGAATCAAGGCAAAAAAAATTACTTTCTTGAGAGAAAAAAGAAGATCAGACTTGATGATAAGTTTTGCTTGAGTAGGAAAAAGAAAGGAATCAGTGAAAGAATCCCCAAATCAAACAAACAAAAAAAAAAATGGAAAAAGGAAGCCCTAAAACTGAGGGGGAAATGTGGAGTTGATTGCTTCAAGTTTTCAACTTTTCGAAAGAGAGAGAGAGAGAGAGAGAGGCGGAGAAAAATCGATAAGTGTGCATGGGTGAATTTTGTCTTTGTACAGGGAAAAGCAAGGACAATGAAATGAAAATAAAATAGAAAATATTTTTTATTAAAAAGTAATGGTAATAATAAAATGGGGCAAATGACAAAAAAAGCCCTTTTTTTCAATATTTATCGAAATGGGCCGGTTTTTTAATTATTTACTGGAATGGGCCATTTTCCACGAAATCGCGTCCACGTCAGGGTACTGTCAGGACATCGCGTCCACGTCAGCATGATTTGCTTATGTGGACACAAATCGCGCCTACGAGGACGCGATTTGCTGACGTGGCATGAACAGTTTCTCATTTTTAGCTTGGAAAACTTTGAAAGGCCATAACTTTTGGCTCGGTTGTCCGATTGAGACGAATTTTTTTTGATTTCGAATAAATTTTCGAGATCTACGCGCTGACAATCAGCCGAAGGCGGTTTGTAGTAGTTTTCGTCGAAAAAGATCCTTTTTTGCCCCTAAATTTTGAGTTTTCCGGTTTAAAATTGAATTTTGAAACATTCAAATCATTATTTTCCTTATTTATTTGAAGTAAACACTGGATCTTTTTTTACAGAATTGTCTTATATCATCCTGTTATAGGTATAAGTCATCTCATTCTGCTTTTGAGAAGTTCCCTAAAATTTTCCATTTTATTCAATTTAGTCCCTAAAACCTAAATAGTCATATTTTCAAATCTAAGCTTCATTTTTCAATTCAAATTCAATTTCATCCTTCCAAAACATTCAAATATTCTTAAATACAAAAATTTCATGCTAATTTTGAAATAATTACACTTTAGTCCCTATACTCGTAACTAACAAATTATACTTTACAAATTAGTCCCTATTCATCTCTAAGCAGTTTGTCAGCACGTAGATCTCGAAAAGTTATTCAAAATAATAAAAAAAAGTCTCAATCGGACAACCGAGCCAAAAGTTATGGCCTTTCAAAGTTTTCCAAGCTTAAAAACATAGACTGTTCATGCCACGTCAGCAAATCGCGTCCTCGTAGGCGCGATTTGTGTCCACGTAAGCAAATCACTCTGACATGGACGCGATGTCCTGACATGTACCCTGACATCGCGCTGACGTGGACGCGATGTCCTGACATTTACCCTGACATTGCGCTTACGTGGACGCGATTTCGCGGAAAATTGACCATTCCGGTAAATAATTAAAAAACCGGCCCATTTCGATAAATATTGAAAAAAAAGGCTTTTTTTGGTAAAATAGCCAATAAAATGCTCATTTTCCGAGAAAATAAAATATCAAGAGGCCTTACAAATTATATTTTATTTTATTAAAAAAATAAATAAATATTTTGTATTAAATTAAAAAATAAATTAGTCTTTTTCGTTAAAATTTTTATTTTTTTAGTCTTTTTCGTTAAAATTTTTATTTATTTTTATTTTAAAAACTGATATGGATATAATTTATAATGACTAATTTGTTATTTTTAGTAAAAAAGTAAAATATCATCTAACGCTTAACACAATAACCTTCATAATATTTTTACATTTTGTAACCAATGAAATCTTTTTTTATCACCGTAATATTAGAAGGGAAAAAGATTATAAGATTTCAACTCATATTATTTTGGTGCCAAATAAAAATTTAATTACTACTCCACACATGTCTCAGTGGGATTGAAATCATTTTAAATTCAAATATCACATGCTCGAATTATTAATTTTATATTGAAAACAAGTTAGGTTAAGTTGAGATTTAAACTAATAGAATTAAGTTTTAAAATTTTCAAATTTTATCAAAATTGAGGTATAAATAACAGGAATTTGCGATGAAAGAATTTTTTTAGTTTTTTTCATTTTATTAAGAAAATTAAGTTTTGATATTTTTTAAATATAATCAATGCACGAATACTTTTATGGATCAATATGTAATATATATTAAAGGGAAAATGAAATATAATTTATTTTTAAAGTTCAAACATAAATATGATATACCTATCTGTATTAATTTTTTTGTAATAAATCAATTTTAATAGATTTTTTTTGTTTTTTCATAAGCATTCGATAAAATATTAGTCACACTAGGTCTCGATTAAATTTAAAGTTGAATTAGGTTGCAAACATCTTCCAATGTTGCATTCTCCTTTTACAAAATTCAAACTCCAAATCTTATTTAAGGAATATCGAATTCTTTACCATTCAATCAAACAACTGTTGATAATATTAACAGTTCTAAATTATTAGACCCAATCTAAATTCAATATTCAAATATACCAATCGAGCATAAACCTTAGGGGTGTAGCTAGAGAGTGGTAGGCAGGAGCTTTGGCCCATCAGAAATGAAAAATTACCTCTTTAGTTGCTTGAGTATTTATAAAGGTTTAATTTAATTTAATGGTAAAATTATATTTTGACTCCTAAAATATAAAATTCAATTATGCTCTCTCTAAAAGAAAAAATATATATATAATATAATGCATTGAAAATTGTAAAATTTTATATTAATATAATGATAAAATTATATTTTTAACTCTCTAAAAAATTTATAATTCAAATTCGTCTCATCCAAAAAAAAATCTGACTTCAAACCCTGGTAAGCCTCGATTTAATCTAATCTAATCATGAAAACCCCTACAAAACATTTCCACTCACTTTGTTAAAAAAGGTGGTTGGTTTTTTATGGATTAGGTGAAGGTTAGTTGTATAGTTTGCTTTTGTCCAATTGATGAATGTTTTGGAAGTTTCCTTTTTGTACGAGAATAATAAAAGACACCTCAAACATCAAGGCAAATTAGATAGACTTGGGTGAAGGAAAACCAAAGGCATGCCCCTTTTCTACCCCAAAGTGTTTCAAAGCAAAATCACAAAATTTATATTTTTTTATTAAAAAGCTTTTGTATAATAACAACAACCATTAGTCTGGTCTAGACCTGTCCATGGGCCGGGCCGGGCCGGGCTCGGAAAATTTTTTGACCCGCCTCTTAGGCCGGGCCCGGACCGGCCCGAATTATGGGCCTAAAATTTTGCCCAAGCCCAGCCCGGGAAAAAATAATAAGCCCGAGCCCGGCCCGGCCCGATTTTTAATAAACACAAAGAATATTTTAAAAATAAAAAATAAAAAATTTTTTAAAGTATTTTAAAATTAAAAAATAAAAATATATTTATTATATTCGGGCCGGGCTCGGGCCAAAAAAGTTGAGCCCGAGCCCGGCCCATTTTTTAAACGGGCCTCATTTTTTTGCCCAAGCCCATATTTCGGGCCTATATTTTTACCCGAACCCTCCCATATTTCGGGCGGGCCGTCAAGCCGGGCCGCCATGGACAGGTCTAGTCTGGTCGAGATTAAGCTTGATTTCCAAAAGAAAAAAAAAATCAAGTTCGGCTCGAGTATGGCTTGGTCCAACTTATCTAAATGGGTCGTTCTATTGTTTTAAAAAATAATATATATTTAATTTTAATTATAAATTATTAATATTAAATTATTTTTATTTTTATTATTTTATATAGTAAAATAGACCAAACCAAGCCGGCTCAAGATTAAAAACTTTACAACAAAGATACTTTATTTACCTTTTAACCCAAATGTTATAAATTTATTCACGAATTACAAGTAAGAATTAAATTGAAATTAATCATATAATTCAGATTTTTTTCAATCCAATTCATTATTTAATCAATTAATATGTTTTGTAATTGATGAACAATAAATAAGCTTTTATTGTATTTTAATATATTCTAATTAATAACACCAAAACTAGATTGTTCACTATATCAATCTACTTATATACTTCCATTACCAAGACCTTACCACTTGAGACAATCTAAAAGGACTGGTTTCTACACCATTTTGCAACCAATTTTGTGAATTTTAATCTGTGCTCAAAATTTCGATTCCATCAATATTAACTCAATTTTAATTAAATTCAAATTGGTCATAAAATATAATTATCTTGAAGTTTAATTAACTTAACATAGATAGTTCAAATTAAAAAAATCCAAATCTCGAAATGATTAGAACTTAAAATAATTTGAACATATAATAACCTAACTTAAAAAGTCAATTTCCAAACATGAATGATCTGAACCCCTAAAACAACCCAAAACTAGAATTGATTTAAACCAAAATGTCCCCAAAATTTTAAAAGTTAGGATTTATTCAATCCAATTTGATTTGGTTAAAAAACCAACCTGATCAACTTAGTTTATGTGATTTCATTTTTAGTATTATATAATTAGAGGATTAATATTCACACACGATAAGAACACGCCTACACATCACATTCAATAAGGAACTACTCTTAAATTACGCTTCCCAATTTGTCTCAATAAACTCGAACCCGAATGAATTTTATAAAGTAAACATCCATAGATCATTAGTTGGAGATTAAAGTAGTGTTAGTTGAAATAGCAAGGGAAATAATGATTGAAAAGTTAGTTGAAACCACAAATTTGTGTTTTGTGTTAATCCCACCCAATGCAAAAGCAACCAAATAATCCCCCCAACTGTAACTTTGTGTTGAGCCACATGTTTAACTCCAACAGGTTTACTAATGCCCCCTACCAAAACCCAATATGTAGAAGCAACCTTAATGGTTATTTAAACTTAACAATCTCATTATGGGATTCCAAATATTAGGGGATTTTTACCTTAAAATGTTCTAACATTCAAATACAAGGTTTCATGCTTTGCTTCAATTGCTTTGGAATATCAATCAGCAATTTCGTTTGGCAATTAAATGGTTCCTTCTCCTTTTATGTGGTAAGCAATTTATTAATTTCTTTTACCTCACATGAATAGATTTAAAAATATGGTAAATTATGAGAAATATTAAATTTTGATATATTTTTAACACTTTTATTATATTTTCATTCATTTATGAAAATTGTGTTATTAGTTGCATTCATTTAGCATTGAAGTAGAAACAATTCCTTTTGTAGTTTATAATGTATATTTATTATCCTCAAATCTTTGAAAGGTTGTTGTTTTATGCATATATCTTAGAGGGTTTTTTTTTTACATTTTTCAACCTGAATTTTATTATAAACACTTATTGAATTTGTTGAGTTAAAATATGCTCTAAGTCTTTGTATTCTATGTACTTTTATGATTTAAAATGCAAGTCGAATTGTTAATACCGTTAAATTTCTTCTATTAAATTCAAGTTGATTACAATGACTATTTTTACACGACTACCAATTAAGTATTTGTTTATTTCAAAAACGTACTAGCAAATTTAATAGAAATTTTTAATAATATTATTAAATCTAAAAATATGAGGATTAAAATCATAAAAATAAGAATAAGAAGATTTAGGAACTTATATTTTAATCATTTTATTACATTCAATTTGACATTTGGATTGAGTTTTTTGTCAAACAAAAGAATTAGCCCAAACCCAAAAGCCTATTTAGGACTTAGAATCAGAGCCCAACATAAAAACTTAAGCCTATTTTAATCTACTTTGCATTGGTTAAATAGCTAATCTCCTAAAATAATTGATTAGATTTGTTCATAAAATCTATCTTTTATACTAACAACATAGTCTTTTATATTTCATTCTCAACTCTTTAAATTTGCATGAATACAGCCAAACCAATGTGCTTATTTTATATACACATGAATTTATCGAATTAAATTTGATGAAAGAAAATGTTATAGAGGTTTTTATATTAAAAGATGGATTGCATTTTATTCCTTTTATTTAGAAAAAAAGACAAATTATGTTATAACAAAGAGCAAATTGGTTCTCCTGTTAAAAATTTCATCTATTTTTATCGTTAAAACCGACCCATGTACGTCAACATAAGGTACATATGACACGCCATATGGAACTATCTGGTTATTCATCGATTATGTTAATTTTAACAATAAAATAGATAAAATTTTATTTTAACAAAAATTACCGGTCTACTCTTTAATTTAACATTAAAAATTAATTGTCTTTTTTTTAATAAAGAGGACTAAATGTAACATGACAGTTAATATAATGGCTTTCATGATACTTTTAGCTCTTAAACATATATAAGCAAGTTACAAAACTCAAGCTCAAGGTGAAATTGATAACACTAATTTAATCAATTGAATCGATATGATTAAATGTTGATTTAATATTTCCTCATTTCAAAATAATGACATACAAGTCAGATAAATGATTAATTTTCAAATTTATCCATCCAATAGATTGGTTTGTTCCTATATATTGACAAACGAGGCAAGGAAATGAAAAGAAGAAGAAGAATAACATAAGAAAAAAAGTGCAACCTTTATTTTTTTCCATATCTTCCCACTACATGTAAACCTCAAAAATCTTAGGCGTGACAATCCTAAGTGGGGTGCATTATAATGGTGATTCCAATTTCCCACATCTTCTACACCCAGCCATTCTGATGATGCCACCTCATCTTCCTAAAATCCCCACCATTCATTTCTTTAGGTCTAGTTCTGCCCTCACTCCCTACACTTTTGGGACTTTTGAAATTTAAGTTACTCTTCTTTTAATTTCAAAATCTTATAGTATGATTTAAAAAATAAAATCCAATTAATATTATTATTAATTAATTTTTGTTAAATTTAAATATGTGCTATCGGTTGGGTTTTAATTTTAAATCAAATATTAAAATATTAAAATATCATATATTCAAATTTAACAAATGTATTTCAATAGTGTTTTAATTGGACTTTAAATTTTGAATCACATAAGTAGAAGAACTAAATTCATGGAATTAAAAGAAGGACTAAATTTCAAAAGCCCAAAGAGTACAGGGCTGGGGCAAAATTAAACCCTTTTCTTTATCTTCTTTCTACTAAAGTCAACCCACATTCATTTTCAACCAATGAATTCCTTCCACGTCATCATATAAAATTCCCCTCAATTTAAATATTTTTCCCACGACTAAAACCCACTCTAAACTAAAACCCCTTTCCCACATTTTTCTTTTTTATCTACCTTTTTTTGTCGTTGTTTCTTTCCCCGATGTTATTTCCGGCGAGCCGCCGTGAATGTTTGGAAAACAACGGTACCGGCGGCGGGGAACTCATCCATGGCAAAAGTCCGACATTTAAGTCCCAACGGTTCCATAGCACGCGCCACCGTCGTCCAAACTTCACGGCTATTACTCGTCGTTGAAACGGAAACCGTCGCCGGCTTGAAAACCTGAACGGCTTTCTTCAAGGTCTCAACAATGTCGACATCGTCATCGTAAACGGAGCCAACGCACTCGAAGCTCGCGTAGCTATACCCGTCTTCAGGTGTGACGTGGATCGTGGAGTAACGATCGCCGTCGATGCCATTCATGGAATACCCACAAGGATCAAACGCAAAATCACAAATGAAAGCTCTAGGGTTTATATCATCAATCCCGGTCAACACCGTCATCTCTTTCCCGGCCGAATCCCCTGTTTTGCAATCCCCGGCTTTTTTGTAAAACTTACGCGCCAGATGACGGTCAAGCTCCGTCATACAAATTTCAAACGTAACATCGGAATTCGATTTCTTTCGGTGGTTTTGATCACCGGCGGCGAAAACATGCCACGAATAACAAGGATTTTTCGACGGCATAACGGCGGCTTTTCTATAAACAAGATTTTTCGGGAGATTTTCTTCGATGTAAATCACTTCTTCTTTGAAATTCGTATGAGGGAAAGGCTGAGATTTGGGGAAAATGAAACTTCCCCTAGTGTATCGACACCCACATAATTTAAGATTAAGCTTGTTGGCAAAGTGAGTCAATGGACGAACCGATTTGAGTAACTGAGTCGTCCCACAGGTTTTGATTATAATCTTAGTCGGATATACGAACATACTCGATTCCGACAAGACGTAAGCATCAAAAAAATGGTTACCGACGGCAGAAACGACGGTGCATTGGACGGCACGAAGGACTTGTTCGATTGATTCGAAATCAAGTAAGCGAAGACCCATATTGTTGTTTATATTACTCAATGAATCATCACCAAAGAAATGAAGTTCCAACCGCTTCTCAAAACCTTCAAACCCTGAAACCGCCATTGCCAAACAACAACAAAAAACCAGAGACAGGAACTTAAAAACAGGGACAAAAAACAGGAGAAAATGTAGAAAGAAAAAGAAGATGTTGGTTTTTGGTTTTAATGGTGGGATTTGATGGTGTTAAAGAAGATTACTACAGGTGAGAGAGAGAAGTGGGGAGGGAAATGGGGTTTTATAGGTAGGATATTGAGAGAGAAAGAGTGGGGGGGGGGAGAGTGGATATTGAAAGGGGCATGCGGGTGTGAGCCTGTGAGGCAACCAAGAATCATTATTGCAGGCATAATGAAGGTGAATAAGATGATGATATGTTCTGGATTTTGGTTTTTTTTGTGTTGTTTTCTTCTTTGTTGGGAGTTTCGATTTTGATTCAATGCAAACAAAATTTTCATGAAAATAGAATGGTTTACAAGGGAACCGGGAAATTATGCCCGCGCGCATGCATTTCAGCTCTTCTACGAAGGGTATCGTAATTGGATAGATAATCGAATTTAAATAATTAATTTTTCTTTCGATTAAATAAATTTTAAAAATTTTAAAAAAAAATTCAATTTAATCAATTCATACTAGAGGTGTCCATGGGCCGGGTGGTCCGGCCCAGCCCGATGGCCCGGTCGAAATATGGGAGGGTTTGGATAAAAATATAGGCCCGAAATATGGGTTTGGGCAAAAAACGAGGCCCGTTTAGAAAATGAGCCGGGCCTTAGGCACCACTTTTTTGGCCCCGAGCCCGCCCGGCCCGGCCTGAATTTAATAAATATATATTTTTATTTTTATTTTTTAATTCTAAAATATTTTTATTTTAAATTTTTTTTGTGTTTATTAAAAAATGGGCCGAGCTCGGGCTTAGGATTTTATTCCCGGATCGGGCCTAGACAAAATTCTAAGCCCATATTTCGGGCCGGGGCAAGGGCCGAGTCTAGGAGGTGGGCCTAAATTTTTTGGCCAGGCCCATGGACACCTCTAATTCATACTAATTTTTAAGGTCAACTGTTGTACCTCAACTGGTTCAAACATCATTGTTTGTCTGGTAATTCTTGCTCACAAATTATCTAGTTTTATTTGAAAAAAATTGAAATTGAATTGAGAAATATTAAATTGAGTTCAAGCTTTTGAGCACCTTGATATACTCGATTTGAATGGATTTTTTTTTACTTTTATTATATTTATTTACGAACAAGTTTAATTGAGCTTGAGTAGAAAAATTGATAAAAGAGTTGTGGTTCGGTTATGTCTCTAGTCGAGCTTGGTCTTATGAATTAATGTTTAGTCGAGCTTAAGTCAAGTATTAAGCCTCGAATTTTGAGTCAATTTCAAGCTTGTTACTGTTTGAGCTCGACTCAGCTCAATTACACTCCTAATTTTGTGTTTATATTGTATTTCATTTATGCTATGTAATCATAGCGTATTTTATGTTATATTTTTCATATTTGTAAAATTGTTAGTTCCATTTAGATCTATTTATGAGTTGAATAAATCCATCCCACTTTATATGGAACAAAATTATTTTTATATCAGGTCAACTAGGTTTGGCCCGTCTCAAATTTAAAATAATTTTTTACTAATTTTTATTATATAAATCATAGAAACAAATTATTGAATTGGATCAAATTCAACTTAAATCATTATGATTATATATTTTTAAAAATCACGATTAAAAATCTCTATGAATCAAATTAGATTGATGATAATAAATTTTACCCAAAATTAATCTAAATCGAGTCTAACGGATCGAACCAAACAAATCATTCAACCTATGAATAAATCTAGTTGGCAAGGTTGAAGTTTAGATACAATCAATTACTCTTACATTACTAATGAGTAACAATTCAACAGTGTCTTTGGATTAAAAATCACACTATCTTTTTGTTAATTAAAATTCGATTTATGAAAAAAACACAAAAATAAAATAAAATGCATTAAACCAACACAAACACGATCTTTTTTTACTGTTTAAACCACTAAAAAATATTTTTCATAAATAATTAGTATAATTAATTGTAAAAAAAATCATAATTGAACCACTAAAATTACATGCATAAAGTTTAATACAAATGGAAGGGCAAAACAAGGTTTGATGTTGTCGACTCTAACACGATCTGTCATTACAGTCATAAAAAGGTTCCACTGTTCATAGTTTTGATTAGCCAAACAAATGGGGATTTTAGCATGGCTTCATCAAATCATTGAAAGCTTTTTGGTACATAATTTAATTTTAAAGAAATTAAAAATAATTATTAAAATGGGGTTGGAAAAGAGCAAAAATTAAATCTTTTTGGTCGGAATTACTGTTTATAAGTGACTGGCATGGGGGGAGTTTTTTATAGAAAAAAAGAAGAAGACATAATCATAGGATGGACCAAATGGTTTGAAATCAGGACATATAATAATCAGAGTTTTCAATTTAGAAAATATGTGTGTTTTTGAGTGCTTAATTTTGATGTTTATAGATGTTTTCAATTAGCTTAAATAGAGTTTAGAAAAAGCAAACAAGGGGGAAAACAAAAGAAAAAAACAGTACTGTTAAAATGAACAAAAAAATTTGACATTGGTTTTGCTTTTATAAACATGGATGGAAAATAAAATTTTAAAAATTGGAGGGATGAGAGGTAGAACTTCAATGTTAATATGACTTAAATAAGTGGCGAACTTAGGGGATTGGCAGGGGTCCGGCTCCTTAAAATAGAAAATTTTCATTTAGTTCTTTTAAAATTTTAATGGTAAAATTGTATTTTGACCTTTAAAATGACAAAAATTTAATTTAATTATTTAAAAATTATAAAGATATAGGCTATTAAGATGGTAAAATTACATTTTACTATCGTAAAACTATATATTTTAATTTCGCCTCAAAATTTTTCTTATTTACTTCTGACTTAAATTGAATTATAGAAATATTACAGGGCTAAAACTAAAAAAACAAATCATTTAATTAAGACAATAAAAGATTAAACTGAATTAGAAACTGTAGTAGGTCGAATATCTGTATTTTCTGAGTTATCCAATTTTGTAAAATTCCAAATTCGATTTCATATTTTTTTTGTTATATATATAAAATTAAAATTATAAGCATTTTACGTATCTATTATCTGAATAAGCAATGTGGATTTGAATAATACATAATTGAGAAATCTATCTATATATGCTCCAAATCTGCAATGGAAATAAATTTAAAATACAAATCCAAATATTATTTGAATCTGCAATATTTGAACTTGTAATCTTAATTGACATCCCTAGTAAAAGTCCCTACATGCTTCCTGCTTCACTTTTAAATATTTGTATACTCTCGGATCAAAAATCAAATATATATATATGTATATTCAGACTGAATATATATTTATTATTGAGATAATATAAATTTTAGCTCTTGAACTTGACAATCAAGTTCACTTTGGTGCTTGTAATTTTTTATTCGCTCTAACATCTGAACTAGATTCATTCTTGTCATTGATCTTGAAAAAATATAAAATTTTGATGACGTGGCTCTTTGAGATTACATCACATCATCACTTAAACTGGTCAAACCATTAGTTCTCGATTCAATCAGTTTGATTGGTTCAACTGTTAGACCAATGATAATTATGTAAATAATTAAAATTCATAAAAATATTAAAAAGTAAAAAATATTAAACCGGTTCAACCTTTGTCCCAATTTATTACTGGTTTTGAATAGTTCCCGGTTCAATCACTTCAACTCCTTTGCTTGGACTAGTATATCGAACGGTTCTCAATCCAATTGGTTCAACCAACCAATCAATCATGTTTTAATAATATTGTTCACATCATTAAATCTTGATGGAATTCAAATTCAGGGATCAAAATAAATAAAAAAAATATTCAAATACAGAAATATATCTAATTATCAAGTTCAGGGATAAAAAATATATTATCTTTTCATTTTTTTAAAAATTTGGGATATGGGATAGATGATGATATGAAAACATGAGAGTAGGACTAAATGAAGAGGTTTTGTCGATCTGAAAGAAGGCAATAAGCATATATTGGTGATGAATGAAAAAAAAAAAAAAAAAAGGGTAGACGTGCCAAAAATATCATCAATATTTATTGGGTAAAAATAATAATTATGCAGAACTATAAGGTTGCAGAAAAAAAAATCCCCCCCAAAAAAAAAAAAAAAAGGAATCAGGCGTGGCAACTAAATAATGAGAGTATCCTTGAAATTAGGGGGAAGCCCCCCCTAGTACATGAAAATCTCAAGCAATCTTGCATCAATTTTTTTAGTGATGTTTAGGAATTAGATGAGTTGGATATTCATATTTTTTGAATTGTTTAAATTAAATTTAATTGAATATTTATTGAAATTTAAAATTAAACATTTTTAAATTTGTTAGATATTCAATCTCAATCTTCAATCCTGCTGCGGCTTTATCTATATCTACTTTAAATTCTTAGAATCCGAATATCTAAAATACAACATTTAAATTCACGAAAAATAGATTGAATACTCGAATCTATAGTTTGAATTGGCATCTCTAATAATGTTGGTGATTTGAAACTTTTTTATTTTAACTACAAATAGAACTGAGTTTATACAAATTTGATCACTCATTTCACTATTCATAAAAAATAAAATATTTTATATTTTATAACTAAATAAAAATAATTTCTATTATTGATAAATAAACACAATTGTCGGTCCAAATTCGAACAGATTTATTATTATTTTTTCAAAAGAAGAAGGAATTTCATGTTGGTTTAGGGAGATGATGAGATGAAGATGGAGATTGCTTTGGTAGTATGAGTGGAAATTAAATGTAAATTAATTAGTTTGGAAGTAGTTCCGTAATTGACTTTAACACTTTACACACCCATTATATACTCCATGAATATGCATTTTGGTATAATACAAACTATCATACTTATTTTTAACATTAATTTTATTATATTTGTTCTTCTTGGTACCATAAAATTATTCATAGTTCTTCATCAACCCTTAGATAGGAAAATAATGTATTTCAGCACATTCGAACCCATGTCCTCCAGTACTGACAACAATATCGATATCAATCGAACTAAGACTCAATCGACAAAGTATCATAATTATCTCAAAACCAAAACCATTTCCAAAGTTAATTTCAAAGAGATTTATCCATTTAAATTTATTTATTTTATACATTTTATATATATTTATAATTGGGTGACACATTTTTAACAAGGGTAAATAATATTTTTAATTTATTGTGCTGGAATCTAAATTATCTTTAATTTAAAATTAACCGAACTCAAAATAAAGGGGATAAGACAAGAAAGTGAGGACAAAAAAGGATAAGGGTGGAGGAGAGGCAATGATGGAAATTGGTGAGTTTTAGAGTAAAAAGAAAATAAAAATACAGAGTATTTATGATTGAGAATGTATGTAAATGTATGGGGGATGAATAGTGGTAAATGGGCTTAATGGGTGGATGGTTGGCATAGAGGCCCCATTATGACCACATTCCCACATCTTCACCTGCACGCGCATCCACCAAAGTCTTTCACTATCTCCCTACTTATCCTTAATAATTATTTTAAAATTTTAATTTTTTGAACTGTAGAGATATTATTTTTGAGTGTTTATATTCGATTTTATTTTTCTATTTATTCGAGTGGTAGTAATTTTATCCAATAATGATATTTAAATGTATAAGTTTCAATTCTGTTAAAGCCAAATGCTAAAATATTTTCTTAGTGGTGAGATGCTTCCATGAATTCTGTGAATCTTTTTAGGTTCTCTTTCAAAGCCAAGAGACAAAACTCGAGTCTAAAACCATACATAGACATTCCGATAATAATACATTCTTTAAAGGTTTGAGACTAGAGAGTTGACCCCTCAACCAAATTTAATTAATTTTTTCTAATTATAGAATATAGAAAAATCAATAAATATTAGGTGCAGTAGTAAGATACATTGAACTCTTAAGGGGAGACGTAGGTTCGAACTTGGAGGGATATTCACGAACCTTGAACATGTACCGTAAAACGAGTATGGATATTTTTAAATAATAAAATTGGTTAAGAATTCAATTTTGTCTCAGTTCAACTTGAATTATTTAGGTAATAAATGGGAACTACATTTCATCGCTTTAAATAAGTCTCGATAATTTATTAATGTAAATTTTTTTTATAGAATACTTATTTCTATTTATAATTTCTCCCCAACAACGTAATTAAGTGTACTACAATAATAACTGTGCCCATAAAAATATGTAAAATATAACAAAATACATTAATAATTAAATTTTTAAAGGGTTTATGTGTCTGTCTCTATCAACAAAAATAGTCAAACACTTCCCAACCATAAACACCCATATTGAAAAATCAAATCTTTAAAAAGTCACAAACAAAACTCTCAACAAAATCCCCACCTTTTCTTTTTTACATCAAAAGTAGCAACCAAAGGTCCAAAATCTTCCTCGTTAGTCCCTAATTTCTCTTGTGAAAAATCCCCCAAAAAGGTAAACTTAATGGACAAAGCAAAGGATCTTTTGCCAAAAAGAATGACCAAAAAAATATAAAAGTATGCCTAATCTTAATCTTTTTGGACCCACTTTCTTATACCTTTTTTCGCTTAAACCCTAAATCATGTAAGCTTAAGCTAAGCTAAGCCCCCCAATAGTTGGTCCCATATTATATGTTTCAATGTGTCCCCCGACAACCACCGTGGCATGGTCCCATTGTAACTACACATCATCTAAGATGTGCCCTAACATCTTGGCAATTTAGGGTCCAACCTTGGTATCTACCTTTTTTTTATTTCTCTTTTAGACTAAATGGTTCTTTGTTGGTCGACATATGCCATCGCTTTGTGCCTTTTTTAGCCGCCACACATGCCTTGCACGCGCACCATTAGCCAACATATGTATAGATCAACTGCTATTGCAAATGTATTTATGCAACCCAGAAAATTAGTGGGTAGCTTTTTGGAGCACAGAAATCGAAAATGATTTGAATAGGATATGAATTAAGATTTATATATTTGAATTTAATCAAAGTATTTATGAAAGTTTTTGTATTAAAAGTTAAATTGTATTTTATTATTTTTCTTAAAAGTTGGTAAATTAGTCATTATATGTTAGGTTAAAGAACAAATTTATTATTCTATTAAAAATTTTATCTATTTTTACTATTAAAAATCGGTCTCTTTACGCTAGAACAAGGTAAACGTGGTACGTCACGTGTAACTATTTGGTTATTCCATCAATCACGCTAATTTTTAATAATAAAAATAGATGAAATTTTTAACAGAAAAGACTAATTTACTCTTTCATCTAACTTACAGGAACTAAAATATAATATAACTCTTAATACAGAAACCTCTGTAATATTTTTACTGTTTAAATTCATCACGATTGTTAAATCTATTTTTAATCACCATTAATCACATGTAGCAATAATTGTAATTAATTGATGGTCTCTTCTCTTTTCCCCCCTTTTGGTCCACTAACAAAACACCCTAATTCAAAATGATATGTTTGAATCTATATAACTGGTACATGTTGACAATTAGCGGCAAATGCAACTATGGAACCCAAATGTTAATGGGCAGTTAGCCTTTTCATAATTTAGAACACTAATAAATGAGAATAAAAAATGACTTGATATTAACATGTTCGAATCCTTCTGAATGTTAAATTTATCTTTAATCACCAAACATGATCTCTGTAAGGCACATACACTAATTCATATACATGTGGCAATTATAAGTGCGGAACTAAAAAATTGACACGTAATAATAATTGATAAAAATAAAAATCCAATTATCACATCTATCTTTAGTTTCTCTGCACACACCATTTGCTACACATGTAACAAATAGTGTGCAAATGCAAGTGTGGAACCCAAACATTAATGGGTAGGTAGTATTTTCCTCTTACAGAGCACTAATGAATAAGAACTAAAAAGATCTGAAATTGTCGATTGGGTTTTAACTTAGTTAGTATTAATATTGTTGTTAGTGCAAGAGGACATGAATTTGAATGTATTGAAACGCATTATCCTTCTATTTAAAAGTATCAAAAAACAAAAATCAGAAATCATAATGCTATACTCATATGAAAATAAGTAAATAAATAAAAACCCAAAATTAATATGTTGGAACCCATCCCATTGTTACATTTATCTTTAGTCACTCTGCTTGATCTCCAGGCGCACCAATTGTCGAACATGTGACAATAAGTGTGCAAATGCAAGTACAGAACCCAAAAATTAATGGGTAGTTCCTTTTTCTTTTTCTTTTTTGGTAAAAAGCTAATGAATGAGAATAAAAAATGAGCCGACACCAATATATTCGAATCTATCCAATAAAAAATAATGGGTATTTTTTCCTTTTTGTCATTGGGAGCACTGATGAATGAGGGCTTGGTTGCTGAGTGCTACTGTACCATGCGCACAATATGTTTGCTAAAATGTACAAAAGAAAGGCCCACCACATATGCTTTAGTATTTTTAAATGTGCTTTCCATTTTTACTGTTGATAAGTTAGTGCCTGCCCCCAAAATGCTTTGATGAGAGCTTTTGGGGAAAGGGTTTTCATTTTCATGGGGATATGTATCAAAATTTGTTAAGCAACTCTTTATTGTTGGGGGAGTTTTGTGGGCGCAAAATATATCATTAGGATTGAAAGGTATAAAGTTCTCAATTAGGAACTCTCCTTTTCACCTATGGGGAATTGGGATATTGTGGCTTACATTAACTTTGCATACATATTGCAACTATATTAAATTTTGTCAAAAAATCATATTTTATCAATTGATTTTAGATAATGTCATCTAACAAATTTGATATCTTAATCCAATTGTGACCTTTGTAAAAATTACAACTACTTTGTAATTTTGTGGTCTAATTACATAGAGTATTGGTGGACTAATTTGGGTTTTTAAGAAAATATACTTTTGCATATGATAATAAGATCAAATAGTGGAAGGGATTGGAAGTGGAGCACAAGCATCTATGTTTTAATATATTTTTAAAATTAATATAATATTTGGGACTTGATTTTAATGTTCAATTTGATATGTAAGTTTGACTTTGATATTCGAAATGATACTTAAGTTTTTTTTTCAAATTGATACTCGAGTGTTTTTATATCCCAATTAAGCAGTTGAGTTTGGTTTCAATGTTTGATTTGGTATCTAAGTTTTTTTCTCAATTAAGTATCTATGATTTTTACTAGACCACACATGTAAACTATCCAATATTAGGCCATAATATGTCATTTTGCCTAGGTACCAAATTGAACATTAAAGTCAAACTTAAATATCAAATTAGGACAACAAGCTCATGTATCAAGTTGATGTATTAAATGATGTATTAACCAGAGAAAAATGAGGTAATGGTTGGTTGAATTATGGATAAGTACTGTGCCAACTACTTGTTGGATCGAATAGTAAGCATCTTGTTACCTCTTAAGCAAGAACTTAGATTTAAATTTTGTTGATGGATAAAACAAGAGATTTATCCATTGTTTAAAGGTTAATCCAACTCAATTTAAATTGAATTGGAATTCAATATAACTTATGAACATCTAAAGATTTGAAAAAAAAATTATGGGTAAACTACATAAAGGTCATTTGATTATTAGTGAGTTTATGTTTTGATTACTTAACTTTAAAAAGTTACAAAATGGTCACTGGAATATTTGAAAGTTTTCATTTAAGTCACTAGTCTATAGTTCAAAATTTTTTCATGAAATAACTTTGAATATCATGAATCCGCGAACTAAAATCCAAACAGTTTTCTTCTTCGATCTTCTGCACTGATCGTCAAATCGACTAAGATTTAAGGTATGTTCTTCTACTCATCGATGGTCACTAATCCACTAGGGGTGTGCATAATTCGGGTAAAACCCAAAAAATTCGGTTAACCGACTGAATTCGGTTAATCGGTCGGTTAACCGAATTTTTTCGGTTTTACCCGAATTATGCACACCCCTAGTGGATTAGTGTCCATCGATGAGTAGAAGAAGGTTAATTTTTTTATGATTTTTCGGTTAACGGTTAATTCGGTTTGAAACCGGTCGGTTAATCGAATTTTTTCGGTTAACCGAAAAAATTAATAAATAAAATTATCCAACCCAACCCAATTACCCAACCCAATAAAACTAAAACTAAAGTCTACCCAATTACCAACCCAATAAAAATAAAACTAAAGTCTAACTCTTAAGTATCTACCCAATTACACATGTTTTTTTTTAGGTTTAATGCAAATGGAGATTTTTTGGAGAGAAGAAATGGATATAAATGGAGAATATTAAAGACTTACATTTAAACTATGTGTTAATTTCAAGAATTATGTAATGTTTTTAATTATGTAGTAATTCAAAGACTTACGTAATATTTTTAATTATGTAGTGATTCAATTCGGGTAATTCGGGTAATTCGGTTAATTTTTAACCAAAAATAAAAACCATACAATTTTCGGTTAATTGGGTTAACCAACCTAATTAACCGATATAATTTCGGTTCGGTTAACGGTTAAAAATTTTTGAAGGTCGGTTAATTCGGTTATAGCTATTTCGGGTCGGTTAACCGAATGCACACCCCTATAATCCATCATACCAATTGTTGAATTGTCGCTTGGAGCTCACTAGCTGGACTTTTAAAAGAAAAAAAAAAACTTAACAACCTAATGACTTTAAACAAAGAAAAAACTTTCAAATAGCTTAATGATTTAAATGAAAAACTTTCGAATACTTCAATAACCCATTTTTTAACTTTTTAAAATTGAATAACCAAAACATAAATTTATTAATAATTTAGTGACCTTAAATATAGTTTACCCAAAAAATATAGATAAGTGGAAAGTAACAAATTTATGGAGTGGTGTGACGAAAGATGAAATAGAAGTGAGGGTTTTGATGATGAAAAGTGTCAAAAATGTGGTTGGAAAGTGGGAGTTCCCACAAAAGACATCATTCATACCTCGTTGATGCTAAAGATTTTTTAGGCAAACAAGACATGTTATGTTAGAGAGAAGCTTAAACTGTTAAAGTGGGACTACCCACCTTAACCCTAACCCTAACCATAATATTTAATCTTCTCTAAAAGCTTATATTATAATTTATACCCTTTCACCTTTCTAATTCACCCATGAAAATCCATGCCCCCAGCCCAAACATGTATATATATAAATTAAAGAAAAGAAAAGGGGGTACTGAATGTATATTGGAAGCAATCAACAGCAAACCCAAACACGCCACATAATTCCTCGTGCTATTTGGTAACCAAAAAAGAAAAGGGAATACGCAGAATCTCGTTGTTGTTTGGGGGGTAAAAGTAGAATTAATTAAATTGCTTCACCACGCAAGAATCATTTTACTGTATGTCACACACAATCTTATCTTAAAATTGCCTTGCCTTTACACTAAATCTACTACCCTCACTCCAAAGATCAGTGTTTTAATTCCCTGCTGATTACTCTTCTTTAAGCATTTTTTGAAGGAGGATAATTGATGTGAGTAGTTTTAGTTTGTCATCTCTTTTGGACCCTAATATTAATTGTTCATTTCATGTTCATGCATAAAATACAATTTTAGTGCATTCAAATATTTTGTTTTGGTAGCAGATTGAGATTGAGTTGGTATGAATATTGTTGCCAATGTAGGAGGATGTGGGTTTGAGTGCGTTGAAACACATTATCTTCCTATTTATGGGTTGGGGAGGGACTATGGATTATTCTAGGCGTTATGTCAAAAAGGACAAATATGACCGGCTTTTATCTAATAAATGCTCGAGATAATTAGTGAAATAATTTCAGTTTTTAAATGAGGTTGTAAAACTTATCAAATCATTGTTGGATGATGACTTAAATAACGTATAAATAGGCAGCAATTTTATGGTTTGTATATGAGGTCATTTTGGGTGAATGTAATTATCTGTATAAGAGTAGATTAGGTTTATATCAATAGATGATCTTAACAATTGTTGAATGAAATTATTCACCAAGTGAGACTCCTCAAATATAGGATTAATGCATCTAAACTGCACTCACAAATATTACGTGTTGAATCTCTCCCTCCTTTGCTCTTGTGCCTTTATGTTGTTATTCACTGTTCTATTCACTCTTTCAGCAGAAAATTAATAAAGCTGAGTTGAAATATTATGTTGAAACATGCGCAAACTATAGTCTTTTCCATTACTGATGTTACTTCTTTTGTAACTCGCTCTCTCATGGCCTGTCATCGCTTTTGATGGCCGATGCTTTTAAGGAATTTTTGTTTTGTACTATGCTTAATCCATGATTATGTTCCTTTTTTTGACAAAAGAAAACGTCAATGTGCCCTGTAAATAGAGATATACAGTGATACGTATATGATAAGCATGTCAATTTTCATTTGAATGTCAGAAATTTAATTTAATTGGTTTGATTTAATCTAATTTGATAATAAAAAATTGATAGTTTAAATTCATTAAATACGAACTCAAATTAATCTAAGCATAAAATAATCCGAATTCGAAAAAAGTTAGAAATGATTTCACCTCAAATTGATTCAATCTGAATTTAATAGGAAATATTTATGAACTTGGACTACTAGCCTATACATTGTCAAACTAGGCATATAATTCTACCGCAACATTCTCAGTTGAGTAATGTGCATCAATCATTAACTCGATATCTACGTTTGCGATGTCATAAATTCGATTATTGTAATAAATAACGACTCTAACTCTTTTATTTATCTTCTATGACAAAACCTATTTAGCAATACACGCTATAATAAATAAATATGAGAACATTATACAAAAAATAAATATTTATTGTTGTATTGTTATGATATATTGTTACAACATAAATTACTAACTCATGAATATGTGATATCAAATTATATACTTTGCTTGAAACAAATTAGTCTACTAGGGCAAGTATCCAAATTAAGTTGCAGAAATTGCAGACTTTGTATGACAAAACGAATAAAAATAACTTAATATTGTTAACATCAATACTCTTCTCCTTAGCATGCAAATTTTTCCACAAATGTAATCTTAACTTCGAGAAATCTCTCAGTATTATTTCCACTTCATAGATAGCTTTTACCACTGAATTTGAAACATATTTAAAAATGAGATCGAACATGACAATGTCACGAGCCGCGAATCAAAGCTCGTGACTAATGCACAAAGAGCGTCCCATGAATGTCAATTGATTAAAAAGGGCTCATTCAACCCACTTGAACTAGCTTGATTAGTTAAACATGTGGAGAAACCCAACTACTTGAAGCTTTTGTGGCTAAGTGAAGCACTTAAGTACCATGGTAAATATGGAAACTAGTCTGCGAAGATTTGTAATCTTAAAACATTTAATTTTATAATTTTAGAAGATTCTATAAATCTTTAAGAATCTCAATGGTAAATAAGTTTTAATTTTGACCGTCGGTGTAAAGTAAATTGTATCATTGGATCTAAAGAACTCAACTATAAATAGAGAATTTTCCCCTCATTTGTAATGATTACATTCGTTACTTCATTCTTGAGAAATAGAATATTTTGACAACATTTACCCAAACACCTCGTGAGATTGCTTCCTAGTAACTTTTTTTGTTCTCTCGTTGCTTCCCCTTTATTTTCGATGCCTTAGAGAATTTTTAATAAAAATTCTTACTTAAAAAATCGTCTAAGATTACATAGATTGCGAAACTAAAATTCTAACCCGGTCACAACTATACAAACTTTAAAAAGCGCTTCAGGCATTTACTGAAAGGTAATGCTTGAGATACTCAAAAAGCAATTTTTTGAAAGTCATCAGATTCATCTCAGATTTTTTCATGTCTTAATCCAACGGCCTAAATTTAAAATCTCTTAAAAGATGCAATTTAAAAAATGGCAATCCTACGAGGTAAAAAGCGTCCTACAGGACGTACGTCAATGGAAAGCGCTTCCTACAGAAGGGGGTACTTGGTCTGTACAGAAATCCGATAAAATAAATTGAACCAATTTGATGAGAGAAATCAGAAACCTAAATCCAAATAACTCAAACCCGAAACACATGTGGAATGGGTTATATTTTTTTCACAAAATCTAAATGAAAGCTCGGTCCAAACCCTAAAAGATCTAACTCAAAGTGATCTCCCATTCAAAAGGCCCAAATATGAAACAACTTGAATATGAACATGATTTGAACATAAATCCAAAATAAAAGCATTTACGCATATCATCTCAATAAGTAATTCGTAGAAGCTTGACATCCTCCATTGAAAAATCTCTCTTCAGTTACACTTTTGCAGTTACAGCAGATGGGCACTTTCCTAATGTATTCCACAAGATATAGTCACCAGAAGTGACCTGTGAAAAAGCACAAGTGTAATGAAATAAGAACATCAATCTACAAATATAGCCATATACATTTCCAAAGGAGAGGATCCCCGACATAAACTATCGACAGTCATTTCGAAAGGGTAGTAAAAGCTAAATCTATCAGAACCCGAATAGGTTTTTGAAAATCCTACCTGACTTGATGACTCCACAGGTGCTTTTACAGCAGGATAGATACTTACCTATTTGACGCAAAGATAAAGAATGAGACATAAACAATCTCCATTGATGTCCGTAATATTAACTGAAGTTGAACATGGAAGGCAAGTTGGAGGAATGTAAGACTTACTGATTTGGGATCAATGGAAATTCCGGATAATGATGCTCCGATAATCTTGAACGATACCTGTAACCATGAATGAGAATTAGAGACATAGACTATCGAAAAATACTTCAGGTAATTCTGAAAAGTTAAAAGAGGTAAAATAAGACGACATGTGAGATCATACTTTAGCATAGTTGTATGCAAGCCAGCTGAATGGCTCCTCTAGATCAACTGGAGGAAGATCCTTACTCATCTTTTCCATTAAGAACTCCTCTGTGTTTGCCATATTATTAGTATTCTCTGTCTCATTATCACTATCATCATCCGTTATGCCTTCAAAAACTGATCTAAATGAAGTCGACCTTTGCATCTGCCATGGAGCAAACCTAACTGTTCCGGGGAATGTTGCCTCAATACTTTTCCCAGAAAGTCCTCGTCCACTTGTGATGATTTTCCATTCAACAGAATGTTCAGCATTTGAAACTGTTCCAATCGACGGAGTCCCATCAAAAGATAAAATCCTTCTTCTCGGAAAAGGCATAGTTACATTACAGAACTCCATTGTCAAAGGAGACTTGTAACCTTCCATTAGGTGCAATTTGAACAAAAATGCACCTTCATCTTCAGATACCATAGACAATTGATAGAATCCCTTTACTGGAGGTCCAAGGCAGCATGTTGCTTGATAACGCATCAAAACAAAATTGCCCAATGGTGGTGAGAACATTAGAGCCTGCTTATCCACATTTTGTTCTGGAACCTGAGCACAAGGATGGAATGATAAAGCCTCAATCTTAGATGTGCTCAGCCCTGTCAAAGGAAATGATACATCAGGCAATCTTTCCAATTCTGCTCGACAGTTTATTTGCCCGGAGACTGATAAACTATCAGGAATCTCATCTCGATCGTACATGGCAGCATGAAGAGTTTCATGAATGGTGAACAGCAGTCTCTGCTTTCCTTTGTACAGATAGGGCTTCCATGCTGGTTGCTTGAGGTCTTGTGGAGGGATATCCAATGAAGAAAAGCCATTAGCCCTGACCGAGAATATGTTAGAATAGCTGAGATCCAAGGGCGTTCCTTCATGAAAATAGTCATCATTAAATGTTGTTAAGCAAACTAACAAGAACCTACAAGAAAAATATACGAGGATATCTGTCATGAGAAAAAAATACCATAATGGACAAGTACCAACCAAAAGGCATTGCACTGCTTATGAAACTTCTAAGCGCATCTTTATCCAGCAGCCTTGAACCGCTTTTTGGAACATCAGATGCAAGAGCTCCTATTGCAGCAGCACCAGCTGGTGTAGAAGATGCAACAGGTGCGGCTACTGGTTTTGCCCTTGATGAGATTCCCGATATCCCAATACTTCCAGTAAGTGAGTCTAACAACCCACCCACTGAAGGAGATTGATTTACAACCACCTCAGGCTCCACTACATCCCCAGTAACTATGTCACCAACGGCATGAGCCACCATGAATGCTCTGAAGCATAAGACAAGAAAACACTAAAAACAATAGACTATCTCTCTTTTTTCCTAGTAACAAACAGAATGCAAAATTATGGAATGACTTTAAAGATAAATAACCTTTCAAAAACTGAATTAATAATTATTTTAAAAAATTATTTTGCAGTTGAAGTGTGTAACAGTTGTATGATAAACTCAAAGCACAAAACAAGCTGAAAACTAGCTTTAGTCACAATTACAACAGAACAAATCAGGATAGGAAAATTCTCATAGCCTTCTACTCAATAAAAGACATGTCACAGAAGGAACTGACACAGGAGATGAAATGATTTGACATTTATTGGCTATGTCTAAATCAAGATATTAGATTGATAACTTCAAAAAGAAAAATACTAGATTGATAAAAGAACTTGAAATAACAATGAGTAGAGCACTGTGTTTATTAAATATGTTGCAAGTAACTTACCATACCCTGTGATTGATGGAAGGTCAAGAAGCAAAGAAGACAAATTTTCATGTGCTGTGACAGCATTTCCGCAATCAGACCTCTTACACAACCTTGCATAAGCCTTTACATGTCTGGGCTCAACTAAGGGTAGTATAAGAATGCAATAAGGACCCTTAATGTGCAACGCTAAAGGCCACATTAGATTATTCTCTCCTTCCTCCTCTTTGTTTATGTAAACACCTACAATATGACGTGTAATTGGATCATCAACCCATGAATCTGATCCTTCTCTTGACTGAGATACACGTATACCAAATCCACGAACAGAGCCCTCCCTGTAAAAAAAACAACAAAAATAGATAAAACAAGTCAAAACTAACGAATAGAAAGTAAGAAATTGAAAGAAAAACAGTTTGTCACTTCTGTAATATCCTTTGTTTTCAAATCCAAACGTGTTTCTTTCAAGTACTTTGTTCTACCCAGGCAAAAAGTAAGTAGTCAACGTAATAAAAATAATGGATGGAGCCTTAAAGATAATGATTTACTAAGTATTTAATTTCACAGTAAATTTAGCATGCGACTAGAGATGTACACAAAACACCTATGATCACAAGCAATGAAGGTTTTCCAAGAAAAACCCTAAAGTTCAAGTCGGTAATCGAGTTTCTTATTTATAATTAGTACTGAAACTCCTAATTCGAACTCAAACATGAACTTCTGAGCAAATAATCAAAGCTCGAATGTGAACATAAGAATCGAATTCATTTTTACTGGGTAAACGAGCTTAATCAAACGAGCTTGGTCTCAAATTGAGCTCAAACATTAAAAGTAAAACTGAATTGAGCTCGAGCTTTTTACAAATTAAACTCCAGTCAGCTAAATTACATCCATAACATAATAAAACAATAATAATAGCATGCAATTTAAGCTTACAAAAGTAATCGAGTGATAAAAGATAAGTTCATGTCATTAATAGGTAAAATTCTCAAAGAAATTGTACAAGATCAGCTAACCTTGTCTTTCTTTCAGAGAATGCGGCAGCTAACTCTGAATCAGAAGGAACCGAAGAAAATACAGTGTATTTAACAGGATCGTCGTCGGAGCTCTCATTTTCACTTTGGCAAGCAGCCCGCCACCGCTTCTCCACCACCGGAAACCTCCTGAACATATAAATCAAATCAATCTAAAAGAAATTGATTTCGATCTTAATCGTTTTAAAGAAGTTAAATCGAGATCTAAACCGAATCTCAAAAGAATAAAGAAGAGGAAAAACAGTACAAATCCCCTAACGTTGATATAAAAAGAGAGATTTGAAATGAGATGATGGATTAACCTGGAGAAAACGACGGCGTCGATATTGTTGAGGATCCACAGTGCTCTGATGCTGCAATCGCCAGGCATGGCTTTTGATTTTTCTTCGTTTTAACTTTTTTTCTTTTTAAGTGATAAAGAGAGACTGAAGATCAAACAATAAACGAAGGTGCGAATGAGATATGCTTCGGCGCTGGTTAACCGTCGATGCTTTGCTTATTATTCCAAACGCAGCGTTTTATAGATATTAATCACGTTCAGGGCGCACTATAGGGGGGCAGGCTGGGGGTGGCCTCCTAAAATGGATCATTTATATTTTAGCCCCTCTAAAATCCAAAAAGTTTTAAATTATATATGATAATTACATTTTAACCCTTAAAATAATGAAATTGTGATTTAATATTTCTAAATATTATAAATTTTTAAGCTTTAATTTTCTTTTTATAAAAATTTTAATTTTATTTCAACCATCTAAAATAATTATAACTTTTGATCATATTTACTTTTCAATTTACAAATATAATAGATATAATATTTCAATACACTCGAATCTTATATTAATAAAAACTCATACCAATCAAACTAAAAATCAATCAACATATCTTTAAATTTTATAAATTAAAAGATTGATAATAATAAATAATGTAGTCTCAATTCTTGTTTGGATTTTGATTCTAATTTTTTATGACTTTTGACCTTGAAAAATTTTAAAAAAACTTTAAATCGATATTAATTACAAATAAAATTTAAAAGTAAAACTAAAAACCACCAATTTGATTTTTAATAATATAGATTTCAATATAAAACTTCAAATTAATTGCAAATAAAATTTAAAAATAAAACCATCATTTTGATTTTTAATAGTATAGATTTCAATGTAAAAACTATCAATTTGATCCAATCTTATATAAACTATTAATCTATATATTAATCAATTTTCTCATTTTTCATTTCAACGGATAAATATGATGAATTTGATTTTCGATTTCCCATTTCAATATTCAACCGCCAGTCGAGTACTTTAGAGTTTAGTCAGTGCCCTTTTAAAATGTGGCTACAAGCATGAAGCATACAAGTCCATTTTTTTTATTTAAACTCCCATGAAATATAAGGGGAATTTTGGCACATAATCCTAAATTAAGAAAAATTTATGGAAAATGGCAAATGCATACAACATGAAGCTTTGATACATGGGAAGTAAATAGGAAAAACAAAACCATTAAAAAAACCAAAGCAGACAAGGCCTGTAACATAAATATTCATATAATGTTGGGTTGTTTTGAGAAGCGACGAGCTTGGTTAATACACAACTCGGATGGTCCTAATTAGAGGTCTACACAGAGATAAGAAAGGACTGAACTGGCTCTTCTTTTGGTTCTGGGACTAACCTTCCATTTCTCGACCAGGACCTTCTTTATGTTGGGACAACTAGAGACCACGGTGGCAACTCCTGCCGCAGTTATGCTCGGACAGTACACCATGTGGCATGACTCGAGCATTTGGCAGTTTTTGACGAGGTGGGAAAGACCAATGTCAGTTATTTGGTGGCAATGGGACAGTACTATATCCTTGAGTAAGGGGCAACCTTCTCCTAACTCGGTTAGTGCTATATCGCACAAATTCTGCCATAAAAAGGGATTGATAAGCGAGTAATGAATTGGAATAGAAAAAAAAAACACTCGGGTTGGAAGTTCACCTGTAATTTGGAGAAGTATCGGAAGACATAGCAAAATGATAAGAGTACAAAATGAAGTTGAAAAGAAACATATCTACATAAAGAAGCAAAGAGGAAAGGGAAAGGGAGGGCACACCTGGAGAACACTGACATCGAGGTAAGTGAGATTAGGACATCCTCTTGCAACGGCTACAATTCCAGCATCACCTATTTGGTTGCAGCCACTAACATTTAGATATTTTAATGGACATCCATGACCGACAGCAATAAGAGCCTCATCGCGCACCCTAGTAGAAAAATGGCTAAAAATTCAAACACAGCTGACAACATGAAACAGTATGGACAATGCTGGAAGGCAAGTACAATTAGACACACCTATCACAAAAGCGGAGACTAAGATCCGTGAGAGAGTGACAATTCTCACCAACAGCTACGATTCCCTTGCTTCCAACCTATTTGGCACGAAAGGATTACAAGTTAAGGGTTTAGATCACGATATGGGATTGCTGAAACTAAAATATAAATGATTGCCAGCACCTAAAAGAAGCAAGTCTATAAATGCAAAGACCCAGAAGAAGCAACAAAATATCAGTGAAGTTCTCACTTCAAACATTTCTGAAAATGTTTAGAATCAAAACTACGTTCTTTAAACAATAAACCACCAACTGCCATCTTACTGAAAATCGAAACCATCCTGCATGAGACAGGAGTGAGACAGAGGGAGGAGAGCAGGAAGTGAAAGGGAAAGGGGAGGAAGAGTACTGTATTAAATCTTAGATGACAAATTTTCCCTGTTCCACTCAACTGGCAAAATCATTTTCCTGATGCGGTCAGTACTAGTGGAAGGGGAAGGGGAAGGGGAGGAAGAGTGCTCTGTTAAATCTTAGATGACAAATTTTCCCCGTTCCACTCAACTGGCAAAATCATTTTCCTGATGTGGTCAGTACTAGTGGTTCAAGCATATTGTAGGTAGAGGAATATCTACATATATATATATATATATAGAGAGAGAGAGAGAGAGACCTCATAACATCTCCTGATATGAAGCTTCTTTAGATTTCGGCAACCTTTGGCTATACTGCAAATGGCGTCATCACCAATGCTAGAGCAGTCTACCAAGTGAAGAGCTTGCAAGTATTTACAGCCCCTTCCAACTTCAGTAAGAGCAAAATTGCCAACCCTTTGGCAGTATAATAAAGCCAACTCAGTCAGGCGCCTGCACAAAATCAAGCACTTTCAGAATCGATATTATTCAAAATTTTCACAATGAATTTGTACGGCATGCCACCCAATCATAGGGATTGGATATGGAACCTAGCCACAGACCAAAGCCTGGATTCTTGCCCCCTTAAAAAGTTAGTAGCAGAGGAAAGCAATAGAAGACAAACGTACGGGCAAGATTTCCCAACAGACTCCAGTCCAATGGTTCCAATATTGTGGCAGCCATTAACTTCAAGATGCGTAAGTTCAGTGCAGCCAGTGGCAATCGCTTCCAGACCCCTGTCACCCAGGAAATTGCAATCACTCAAAGTAAGATTTTTTAGCTTCTTGCAGCCTTTGCCAATAGAACGAAGACCCCTGAGACATGAATCAAACTTATAATTCAACAATCATGCCATGTATCAAAAGCATAATAAAACAAAGACTATTGAATCAGACACTAAAACTTTGAGAAAGATCCACTTCCATTCCTAAATATAGAATTCTAGTGGGGCAAACTAATTGGCCAAATAGCCTTCAAGAATGCAATTCAATAAGGGTGATCTTTCTATCATCACGCATAAGATATTAAGGAAGAGAGACTAACTCGTCTGTAAATTGCTGGAAGCTGTATAAAGCCAACATTTCCAATGACAAACAAGAAGCTCCCACAGCCATCAAAGCCCTGTCTGTAACATTAATACATTGTAACTTCAAGACTTTCAAAAGAGGACATCCTTGGGCAATAGCAAGGATCCCTTTATTGCTGATAAACTCTGAATCCAATGACAAGGTCTCAAGATTTTTGCAGTGGGACCCCACAGCCTCCAGTGATTTGTCGGTTATTCTAGCACAAGCTGCCACACCGAGAGATTTCAATGATTTCCCACACTCAGTTGCCAAAGTGACCAATCCTGAATCAGTCAAGCTTTCACAGAAACGCAAATTTAGGTCCTCGAGTTGCTTGCAACACTGGCCAACAACAGCTAGACCTTGATCTCCAACATAGCAACCCTATGATAAACATCATAAGCAACTTAAGTTTAAATTAGAATTACTCGTAGAACATGACAATTAAAATTTCATCTATGTTGCTCCAGCTTCATTTTTCTTTAAGTAACCATGTCCTACATATATTCTTAAGACCCTCCAAATAAAGAGAAAACCTTTACATTTCGGGAGCATAACCATATCAAAACACTCGCACCCAAGTCTGAGTAATATAGAAATTCATAGATATGGTAATGCATTTTTAAGTATTAACGACTAAGGATGGATACTTGGTAGTAGAACTAAATTATTGAATAACTCATAATCAACCAAATTGACAAACATAATAGATTAATAGAGTTAAATATCACCAAAACCTCCCCTAGCATATAATGAGTTACCTGCAAATCCAATGATTTTAAGAGAGAGCATTTCTGTGCAAGGGACATTACACCGAAACTAGTAACATTAGAACACCAAATTAAGCTCAACTTTTCTAGCTTAGCAAATCCATCAGCAACTGCAGTCAAACCGGAATCTGTCAAACAGAATGGTTCACACTCCTCTTCTTTGGGCTCATTTCTTTCACCCGCAAAATGTATCTTTAAAGACAAAAGCGAATTCTCGTCTCTGCGACGCCTTTTCCCCTGCACCAAGAACAAGTTAAGCTACCTCATTAACATGTCCATCATTTGGTCGCTTCTACATTTTTTTTTTAATTCAAATAAATGGCATTCCATTTACATAAATCGATTCAATTAAACTACAGTCAAAATTACATCCGAAATCAACAATTAAACAAGGTAATTAAGATAGATCAAATCTCAGTATCCACTCAGATCCTGAAATCATTCAGATTTTAAGCGTAATAATGAAAAAATAAGCAAAATTTGACGAATCTGAGATTCGATTACCGCGGTAACAGGCAAAGAAATCGATAACCTCTCGTCGATATGAACAGCCTTGACATTAACGAACCGTTGAGCGAGGAACTTGATAAAAATATCAGGGCTACCAGAGGCGCCGATTCGGAGGGTGGAACGGCTAAGCCGCTCGAGACCGAGCCAACGTTTACAGACGAGAGAACAGGCATCATGGCTGGATTTGGAATCAAGCCGGCGTAAGATCTCCAAGATCAGCTCGTCGGGAAGACAAGTATTGATCCAATCATGGCCACGCATCTGAGAAATTAAAATGGATTTTCTTTTAGATAAATTATCTTTTGTTAGTAATGTATGAGTTTTTGAGCGGAGGAAACGAAGGAGAAGTCAGAAAGGGGTGACTATGAAATTTTATGATTAGTTTTTGTTTGTAAATATTTTGGGAAATCGGTGGAGTCGGCGGCGGGTAAGCTTAACTGAGAAACCGCCTTTATTTTACTTTTTTTCTTACTTTCCAATAATGCCCCCGGTATTTTTTAAGGTTAAAATATGTCTTAAGTCCTTCTACTCTTCATAATTTTAAAATTTAGCCACTATACTTTTATTTCTAGGAATTTAGTCTTTTTACTTTTTAGATTTAAAAATCAGGTGCAAATGTTAATATTATTTTGTTAAATTCAAATTCATTACAACTTCATTTTTTTAATTACACTGCTACATAGTTTGTTTTTTATTTCAAAGATCACGAAACAAAATTAACAAGATTAACAATTGAATTTAGTTTTACTTTTAAAAATTAACTTTTTATTTTTATTTAAATATCAAATTTTAAATTATATGTAATCACGTGACATTTTAATCGAAAAGTTAATAATGACTATTTGAATTAATTAACAACATTATAAACTATAGAAATCATATAATGTCAAAATTAAATTTCAAATCTAAGTATAAAAGGTGGACTAAATTTGAAATTTAATCATTTTTATAATGCAAATAAAAAGAAAAGAAAGCAAATCGTGGTGATCCACGTGTCAATAAAAATGAACGACATCTGGACCTTCCTTTTATATACAAATTACATAATTTCATATGTGCCAGTACATCTATAATAAATTGCCAGCTCACGCATTTATTCGTTTTAGACATGTATATTTTGAACGTACCTAAAATGCCCTAACTTCGCCACTTCCTTTTGATGGTGTGTAACGTTCCACTGATAAAAGCGTTTTAGAAATGATTGACCAAGTTTAGCAACATTCCTTTTATGAGTGAGCAAGTTTGGCAACATTTCTTTTACTTGACTCATCAAAATATGGGAACAATTTTGATAAACGACTCGTAAAGACTAATAGGATGAAAATCCAACGCACTTGATTGATATTGCTATTTGACAATCATGGTGGATTTTGATTTGCTTTCGTGATATGAATTATATATACCCATATAACATTTTAATCGAAAAGTTAAAGATGTTAACTATTTAGACTAATTAATGATACTATAAAAATATAAATATCAATTTATGTTAGAAATTAAAGTTTCAAATTGAACATATGAACCAAATTTGAAATTTAACCAGTTTTATAACGCAAAGAAAAATAAAATAAAGCAAATTGTGGTGATCCACATGTGACTAAAAATGAGTGCGGTCTGGACCTTCATTCTATATACAGCTAGATAAATTACATACATGCCAGTATATCTATAATAAATTGCCAGTTCACGTATTTATACGTTTTAAACAAGTATATTTTAGATGTACCTAAAATGCTCTTACTTCGTCATTCTTTTTGATAGTGTGAAACGTTCTATTCTCAATGATAAAAGCGTTTTAGAAATGAGTGACCAAGTTTTGCAACATTCTTTTTAACTGATTCATCAACACTTGAGAACAAATTTAATAAACGACATCGTAAAGACTAATAGTATGAAATTTTGACACATGTGATCGATATTGCTATTTGACAATAAGAATAATTAGTCATAGTTGGGTTTGTGTAATTAAATAAGGTTCTAACCTATTATTTGTATTCATATTATTCAACATATTATCATCCTTTAAACAAGCATTTGTTTTTATTCAACATATTATCATCCTTTAAACAAGCATTTGTTTTACTCATAAAAGCTCTTTATTGTAATATTAAAGTAAAAATAATTTAAAATTTAAGTTAATTCACATCTAATGTTTATATGAATTTGATGAGAATGGTTCATTAAATAAAAATAAAATATTATTTTTAAAAGTAAAATTAAATAATATTTTAAATATTTTTAAAGTATTTATACACATAACACATAATTTATTTTTTGATTGATTAGTCTTTTAAAATTTATGTTGACCTTTAGGTATATAAAATTTCTACTGCATCAATAAAAATTAAGACAAGAGCATAAATTTCAAAATATTTTTACTTTAATAATAAAATTAAGGATTTTTTATGGGTGAAAATCATAAGTTAGTGGACTTATCTATTTATAAAAATAGTTTAAGGGTCTGTTTAAATAAAATGCAGGAGTTTAAGGACTTTTTTAACAAAAAAAAAATTGTATTACAATCCCTACAAACAATCTAGTATGCCTGCGATTTTCCGTGCCCAAATGCATGCATTGTTGTTCTTCCAATAAGTTAAATGACTGACATTTATATTATAAAATTTGAAATATTATCACGTATTTATGAATGTAAAAACAACGTATTTATAATATAAATATGTTTAAAATAATATACAATAAATAATAAAAATATTGTTTGAAATTGATTAATAATAATATATGAAATATATGTTTAAAAATAGCATACAATAAATAATAATACATGAAATATATACTGAGATTAAAATAGAAAGGATATATTATATTGCGAGTAAAATGTAATTTAAACATATAAATACATTAGATTAAGAATATTAAATGAGTAAGATTGTTTATCATGGTGTTATCATTAATCTTGAATTGATAATGAGTTATTGTTACATTAACTTAATCAAGAATATTATCAATACATACAACCGATGGAGATAATAAATTGTGTATATTAAAAAATGTATAAAAATATCAAAATAAAGTTTCAGTTGTGTGGTAAATTTAAAGTTTTATTAATATAATTGACATAGGTTCAAATTCCACCATGTCTTTTTCAATAAAAGATTAAAATACAATGAATCGTATAACTTATTTTAAAGATATTTTCATAATTTATTTAACTGAATTGGTGTTTAATTAACTCGTAACACATACTCAATCAAAATTTAAATAATAGTGTAGATTATATTATACATTTAAAATTATTATTAGAATTAACCAGATTGAGTTAATAAGTCAAAAGAATGTACATATCTAAATTAAAATAAAATTGGACAAAGGTTATCTATAATAAAACTTAAACTAATATAAAATCTGGACAAAATATAAGTATACCGAAAATTAGACGGAAATATAATCTAAATTATGCATGAAAATATTCAAATTTAATATTTCAAAATCTTTTAATGCAATTGCTTAACTCAAAAAAAAAAAAACTTGTATGAAGAAAAAACCACAAAATCAATTTCTAATAAAAAATAAATATGGATAAATTTTAAAAATAATGAGTAAATTACATTTAAGGTAATTAAATTATTAGTAAATTTATGTTTTGATTACTCACCTTCAAAAAATTGCAAAATGCTTAATAAAATATTCAAAACTTTTCATTTAAATCACTAATTTTTTTTATCTAAGTCATTGGGTGGTTAAATTTTTCTTTTTCAAGATTGACTAGTGAGCTCTAAGTGATTATTTGATAATTAATACGGTGGATCAATATCTATCGACGAGTACAAAAATATACATTAAATCTAAGTCGATTTGACAGTCAGTATTAGAAAGAGGAAAATAAATCTGTTTGGGTTTTGATTCGTAGATTCATGATATTTTAAATTATTTCATAAAAAAACTAAATTTTAGAAGAGAAGGAAAATAATAGTTTTCTATTGGTACAGCTGGTGCAAATGAAAAAAGCCATATAATAATGATTTTAACAGTCTAATGATTTAAATGAAAATATTCGAATAATTTAGTGATATTTTATTATCTTTTGAAGTTAAATGACCAAAACTTAAAATCATTAATAGTATATAATGGTATTGGATAGACAAAAAAAAAAAAGAAGAAAGGAAATTTAGAATACCGCTTAAAATCGGCAAATCCCTATCTCTTTCCGAACGGCATGATCATGTGACAAATTCCCAATTCTCTCTTTTTCCCCATCCCTTCATAAACCCTACTTTCATATTAATAAATACAATTATAATTGTTAATAAAGAGAGAGAGAGAGAGAGAGAGAGAGAGAGAGAGAGGAGGAAAACTCTTTTTAAATTTTCGCTTCCAATTGAATTTTGTGCAATTTCCAATGGATTTCTTCAAATCTGTATTTGCCGACGATATTCAATCCCAATCCTCTCATCTACCCACCGACCCGACTCCGGACCTGGGATCGTCTGCTACATGGAGTTTCGGCGGCTTAATAAAGACCCTTGCCGACAAGTCCGAATCCGTGATGGAATCTTACCGGAAGGAATTTGAGGAATTCGGATCCGGGCTAAAGAAGGAAACCGAGATCATCCGGAGCGTGGCTTCACGCGCCGTCAACGATTCACTTGAGATCGGTGCCTCCGTTGCTCAGGAGAAGCTCGAGTCGGTGGGACAAGCCATTGATGACATCGGTAGCTCCGTTTGGAAATCAACAGCTCAGATCATCTCTCACGGTAAAGATACGTTCTTATCACCGTCCGATGATGATAATTCTGATTCTGAAAGTTCTAAAAGATTAAGTACTAGTAATAATAGCGTTGATGGAAAACGTTATAGTCGTTTTGAGATGCAAATTCGTGCGCTTCAATCAGATAGAAGTACTTACTGTATGGAACCGGAGGATTTAGAGGATTTTGAGAATTGGAAGTTAGGGTTTAATTTGGAAGAGAAAAAAGGGGAAATTGAGGGTTTGTTGAGTGAAATTTCAGTTATTCGAAATATTTTTAAAGATGTTGATCCTGATGAAGTTGAATCAAAGAGATATTGGACTAATTATTTCTATAAGTTGAATAAACTAATGAAAGCAGAGGAAGCAAGAGCTAAGCTTGTTAAACGCGCAATTTCGGGGGAGGAAGAGGAAGATTTGAGCTGGGATATAGATGAGGATGACGAGGAGGGTAGTGGAAATGTTAATAGTGTCAAGGAGGGTTCTAGTGAAGACGTTGAGAAATGTTTGAAAATCGATGAGGAGAAAGCAGGATCCTGTAAGGACAGTGATGTATCCGTGGTTTCGAGTATTTCAACGCCTGAGGAGGAAGGATGGTATGCTATCGAGGAGATTCAAAGCATCGATGACAGTAAAGGGGAAGATACCGGGAGCAGTAATAATAAGGTTGATCTGCGCAAGCGATTGACTGTTGCGGAGGAAGAGGAGGATTTGAGTTGGGATATTGATGATGATGATGAAGAAGAAGAAGATCAGCCTGTTAAAGCTTGATATAATACTGGTAATTTGGTAAGTGTTAAATAATAGTGTAAGTCAGGTTCTTTTAAGGTGATTTTATTTTAATTCTTGAACATTGTATATGATAAAGGATTACTTACAAAAAAGATTTAGTTCATTAGGTAAATAGTTCTCAGTGATTGGATTCAATAATTCAATTATATCATCAATCAGTTCCGAGTGAAATGTTTGCCGGATTCTGTTTGTTCTAAATTCATTCCACATTATGTATGTTTGATCTAAATTGTTAACCACTATGGTCAATAATTGATGAACAGGTTTTTTGTGAAGAATTTGAACAGAGTTGTGTATGCTTTTCATTGCAGTTTCCTTTGTGGTATTTGAGACTAGATTGTTTTCACATGAGCTATTGGCAATTTCGACTACACAGTCCGATCTTATCGCCTCACTCGTTAGTTTATTTACTTGAATATAGTTATGAAACTGCAATGGTTGTTTACTGTTAGGGGAGATTGATGATGTGCTGGATATGTGATTTCAGCTTGGTATGATCATTGACTCTTTTGCTTTTTTTGAAATTGACACCGGCTCCTCTATTAGTAATCAGATTGCATTTTGTTTCTTCTACTAAAAATAGGTAAATTAATCTATATACATTATACCAAAGAGCAAACTGGTCATTCTGTAGTCCTCATACCTTAGTATGAGGTAGATGCCACGTGTCACATTATTTCATTAGTCATGCTAGTTTTTAAGAGTACAAATGAATGAAATTTTTAATAGAAAGGATTAATTTGTTCTTTGATCTAGTGTACAATGAACAATTTAAAATACAATTTGATTCCTATTGCAGGGCCTTCTTATACTTTTACCGCCATTTGGATGTGCTTCATTTGGCTGGTGATCTATTCCCCTCTACCCCATATTTGTCTTTGCTTTCATCTGTCATTGGGACATTTGCTATTTTTGTTCATTCATTCTTCATCTAAAGTTGTGTTGCTCCTAAACTCTTCAGTACTCGATTCAAAAATCTCAAAATCAATATATACCCCAAGACTTGTTCTACTTGTATGAACCTACAAGTTCCACAGAAAGATCATTCTCGCCAAAATTATGAAAAATCAACAATGTTAAATACCATGTTAGCTATTTATTTCTTTAGTCAATTCATTCCCACAAATGACATCTTAAAGTAAGAACCCATGTTGGGCTAAAACCATGTTTAAATCCAAGCCAAATTTTGCTCTTATTAGTTGATGTAGTATGCATATTTAGTTGATATATTTTAATATATCAATTTTAGTTTATTCATTTTTATTAATTTTGAAATTTTAGTTTTTATTAAACGGAAATTCTAGTCTTTTACTCTTCAATTTGATTGATTCTTAGTTTTATATACTTTTTGAGTTTTGAAAAATTAATTTTAGCGTAAGTCATACATTTAATTTTTTTATGTGATACGTGAAAAGAGTAAACTTGCATGTCATTAAACATGTAAAAATATATTTGTCTCATAAAATTTTTAAACATGTAATAATACTTCATCCCATAATTATATATTTATCTTATAAAATTTTGAAGGTTTGACAAATATATTATAAGGTGTAATAAAAGTAAAAATAATTATATAAATAAATATAATACTTGTCACACTTTTAACATGTTTGTGGAGTTAAAAAATTTCACTGGCAATAAATATATTCGTATTAAACTATAAAATTGTTATTGAGATCCTATTTCATACTAAGAGTTAGATTGTATTTTACTTTTTAATAAAAAAGATAAAATTATATTTTATCCTTTTACTTCAAAAATTAGATAATTTAATCTTTATAAATTGAATTAAAGAGTAAATTGATTAATTTTATTAAAATTTTATTTATTTCTACCATTAAAATTTGGTGTAGGATCTTATTTTGATATATATAAAAATACAATTTGATTCTTAATACAATAGTCTTCATAATATATATATTGAAATGAATCTTCTCAATATTATTTTTAAACAACCTCATTATAAATTTTGATCATATCTGTTTTTTGACAAAATGATAGAACTAATCGTAATCTCTCTTAACTTATAAATAAAAAATAATACGTTTCAACGTATTTAAAATTACATCCCTTATATTAACAACAGTAATCATACTAATTAAATCGAGAGTTGTAGATATTTTTCACATACTTTAATTCTAACATAAAAGCTTGTTTTCCGAAATCAATAGCTTATATTCGAGTCTATGGGGTCCGTTCAGTAGCTCGTTTATGTAATCTCGTGGGCAATGATTATTACAAAAAAAAATAAAGTTTTTCTTGAATTTGCGGCGTCATTTTATCATTTTTTCTTCTATCTTTTAAAAGAATAATGGAAGTAAACAACCTAAATAATTTCTAGGTTTACCTAAATCAATCTCCATCTATCTAATAAATTATCTGTACTTTCTCTTGGAATAAATTAAGATGCATTATTATATTTAAGCACTAATACATTTTTAATGTATAAATTAAATGAATGATTTGTTAATTTACATGAATATCAAAACATATAAAACAAATGAAAGTCAAAGAAAAAAACTAAAATAGAAGATAAGATTTAAAAACAATAAATCCCTGAAAATTTTATTGAAAAGAAAGCTGCCAGTGGGATTTAAACTTGAAAATTTAATATAAATAAAACAACAATTTATTATCCTAAAATATTTTTAACAGTTTACAGTTTAATTATTTAATTAAAATTTTTATAAAATGATGATGAAATTATTTAAAATTTTTTATTTAATTAACCTATTAAGTTTTTTTAAAGTTTGACTAACAAACTTCAAAGGATGATCCATATTTAGTATAGGGATTATTAGTTATCGATGAGTATAAGAACATAATTTAGATCTAAGTCAATTTGACAGTTAATGTTGAAAATCAAAGAAAACACTGTTTACATTTTGGTTCGTAAATTTAATGACATTCAAAGTTGTTTCATAAAAAAATTAAACTGTAAAAGAGAAGGTAAATGAAAATTTTTATTAGTGTAGATAATATAAATAGAAATGACTATACAATAATAATTTTAACAATTAAATAATTTAATAATTATTTAATAATTTTAAAATTAAATGATAAAATATAAATTTATTAATAATTTAGTCACCTTAAAAAAAAGTAACGAGAAAAATCAGAATTCAAGAGCAGTATAAAATAATAAAAAATTCAAAAACACAAAGAAAATAATAAAGAAAAAGAAACATGATGGGCTATAGTAACTTTAGTTTAGAAAGGCAGAAGAGAGAAGAAGAGCCCAAAGCTGAAGAAAGAGGTAAATGGAAGAAGATTAAGAGCCAAAATCTCCATCACCAACCTTCTTTCGTTTCACCTTTCAAAACCCTTACCCTTAATTATACATTTTTTTTCTTTTAGAAATTTTAGGGTTCCTTTTTGCCCCCATAATTTCCCGCTCAAAGAAAAGGAGATAAATCCAACCCAGATTTTTGCAGAATTAGTGCTTTTTTTTTTAGTTTTGATTCTAGACCCAGATATGGAAATCGATTCTGGATCAACCCACTTCACAGATTTCAGAAGGTAAAATGCTTTTTCACTTTTTTTTGGGGGGTTGGGGATGAGGAACCCTTGATTTTAATTTGTCTTTAATCTTCGATTAATCCAGTTATTATTTTAATTTTGATGCTTTTTTAGCTCTCTTTTTTGTGATTGAATTTCTGGGTTTTTCTTCATTTCTTTATCAAATTATTGTATATGTTAAATTTTGAATTCGTAGTTATTAAGTAGAAATAAAGGGATCTTTAAATTTTTCCCCATTTGGAGTTTAAAGATGCAGGTGGAACTTTGATTAATCCAGTTATTATTATTTTAGTTTTGATGCTTTTTAGCTCTTTTTTGTGATTGAATTTCTGGGTTTTTCTTCCTTTCTTCATTAATTTATTGTATATGTTGATTATTGAATTTTGAGTTCCTAGTTCTTAAGTATAAGTAAAGGTATTTTTAAAAATTTCCCATTTGGAGTTTAAAGATGCAGGTGGGACTTTGATTGTTTTAGCTTTAATGTGTTATAATTATTTATATGGTTTTAGTACTTTTGAAGAAGATGAAAATCATATTTTGTGATTTTTTCTGACCATTTTTGTCATTAATTTATTGTATATGTTGATTATTGAATTTTGAGTTCCTAGTTCTTAAGTATAAGTAAAGGTATTTTTAAAAATTTCCCATTTGGAGTTTAAAGATGCAGGTGGGACTTTGATTGTTTTTAGCTTTAATGTGTTATAATTATTTATATGGTTTTAGTACTTTTGAAGAAGATGAAAATCATATTTTGTGATTTTTTTTCTGACCATTTTTTGTCATTAAATGGAGACAGCTCAGATACTAATCTTAACGGCGGAGAATGTATGAATCCGATGGTCGTAAATGCTTTTCCGGTTGGTATAGTACATGTAATCAATAGTGGTAATGTAGAAAGTGAAGGAGATTTAAGGATGGAACCTTCCGTGGGTTTAGAGTTCAATTCGTCGGATGAGGCGCGTGATTTCTATGGTTTGTATGCAATGCGTGTTGGGTTTAAGATTCGAACCGGTCAGTTGTATAGGTCGAGGAGAGACGGGTCAGTTTCGTCGAGAAGATTTGTTTGTTCGAAAGAAGGGTTTCAGTTGAATTCGAGAACGGGTTGTCCTGCTTTCATTAGGGTGCAAAGGCGTGATTCTGGGAAGTGGGTTATCGATCAAATTCAGAAGGATCATAACCATGAACTCGGGCTCGAAGGGGAAAACAATTCGCCTGTTTTGCAGCAGAAACCTCCCGTTGCCCCAAAATCATTGGTTGAAGTGTTGCGTAGGCCGAAAGTCAAATTGTTGGGGCAAATTGAGAATGGAGGATCAAGTCCGTCTGGTATCATAAATTTCAAAAGGCAAAAACGAGGTGGAGATGGAAGACAACCTTTACCTGAACCATATACGGGTCTAGAGTTCAATACAGCTAATGAAGCATACGAGTATTATCAATCGTATGCTGAAAGTGTTGGGTTTCGAGTTCGGATCGGTCAGCTGTTTCGCTCAAAGAATGACGGGTCGATTACTTCTCGAAGATTTGTGTGCTCGAAGGAAGGTTTCCAGCATCCCTCGAGAGTAGGTTGTGGGGCTTTTATGAGGATTAAGAAGAAAGACTCGGGAAGTTGGATGGTAGATCGACTTAATAAAGATCATAATCATGATCTCGGAGAACAAACGGTGTACGTGAACAAATTTTCGACAGCTTCAAAGAAATTCATAGAGGAAGAAACCAATGGTATGGTCTCTATGGATCTCGGTGAAATGAACACCGGCAAGCTTATTAAAAGAAGCCGAGAAAGCAAAATCGGAACTGATTGGTACCCTGTACTTTTAGAGTATTTTCAAACCAGACAAGCAGAAGATACGGGATTCTTTTATTCAGTGGAGGTCGATAATGGTAGTTGCCGGAGTGTCTTTTGGGCGGATGGTAGGTCGAGATATTCATGCAGTCAGTTTGGTGATGTTGTTATTTTAGATACTTCGTATAGGAAAAGTAACTATGTGGTGCCATTCGCCACATTTGTCGGAGTAAACCACCATAAACAGCCAGTACTTCTCGGATCGGCTTTGATTGCTAACGAATCGAAGGAGTGCTTTACTTGGTTGTTCCAAACATGGTTTAAAGCAATGTCTTGCTGCCGTCCTAAATCGATTATTGCCGATCAAGACATGGCCATCCAACAAGCGATCACCGAAGTATTTCCCGGGGCACATCATCAGTTTTCATCATGGCAGATCAGAGCCAAGGAGCGGGAGAATTTACGGTCAATGCCTATTGAATTTAGATATGAGTACGAAAAGTGCATTTATGAGAGTCAAACAACGGTTGAGTTCAACACGACATGGAATTCACTGGTAAATAAATATAACTTGAAAGGAAATGCTTGGCTACAACAAATGTACGATAAGCGTGAAAGTTGGGTTCCGTTATATTTACGGGGCAAATTTTTCGCTGGCATCCCCATAGGTGAAACTGTCGAATCGTTCTTTGGCACACAAGTAAATGGCCAAACCCCACTTCGAGAATTCATTCCCCGATACGAACAAGGACTTGAACAATGCCGAGAAGACGAAAGAAAAGAAGATTTCAACTCGTTCAATCTCCAATCCTTTTCGCAAACGAAAGAAGCAATAGAAGAACAATGCCGACGACTCTACACATTCACCATCTTCAAAATCTTTCAAGACGAGCTCTTACAATCTTACAGTTACATCGGGATAAAAACCTATGAAGAAGGAACGATATGCCGGTACTTAGTTAGACGGTCTGGGCATGAAAATGACAAGCACGCCGTCACATTCAGTGCGGTCAACCTCAGCGTTAATTGTAGCTGTCAAATGTTCGAATTCGAAGGCGTAGTATGCAGACATGTCTTGAAAGTGTTCAAATTGTTGAACATACGAGAACTCCCGTCTCAATATATCTTACCTCGGTGGTTGAGAAACGCCGAGTACCGTATCTTATGCGGTGCCGAATCCAGGGTAAGTTCTCAAGAATTAAAGGCTTTTATGATCTGGAGTTTGAGAGAAACAGCTTGTAAATATGTAGAATGTGGGACAACATCTGTAGAAAAATATAAACTTGCATATGAGATCATGCGTGAAGGTGGAAAAAGGCTTTATTGAAAATTTTGAGGTAAATTTCATGGAAATAGGTTCTTACAAAATCATGTATGTTTGAATAGCATGTTTCTTTTAGTTAGTGGTTTTTTTTTAACTGTTTGGGGTGTAATTGATTTAGAACTCTTTAACTTCTGTTTCTGAATAACAATGAATTGTTGTGTTGGGATCTTTGTTGCTTCCACTTTTCATTATTGTTTGAAGTATGGGGTTATAGGTTAATCAAACTAATGTTTTGGGAAGAATCTGTTAGGTCATCGATCGATCAAATGAATTATTAAAAAATTATAAAATAAAATTAAAAATTAAAATTATTAAAATAAAATTCGGTTTGATTACTAGGTTGATTGGTTCTTGAAATTCTTTATTCCAATTCAATTGATTTGTCCTGGTTCATAATTTCATGAATCTGATTTTAACAACCTTGAATTAAACCAAAAAAAAAGTAGTGTGGAATTCGAAATTTAGTTAAATTGATTTCGTTTAAGATTTTAATTTATTTTTCTTTATTAATGATCATTTATTATAATAAATATTTTAATTTTTATTCATTTTAGATTATGTCAAAATTATCTTGAATTTAAAAACTTCATTCAATCTACTTAAATCTAAAACTAACCCAAATTAACTTGGTCGTATAAATTCAACAACTTAGATTCGTCAGATTCATACTTGAAACCTGAAAAGATATGAAGTCATAATAAGCTAGACATAATTCGAATTGTCCTGAATTCAAAATCAGTAAAATCCAAAATGACTCAAAATAGAAAATTCATAACCTTAAATTAGAGGTACTCATGAGTTGGGCTCATGCATTAAATTAACTTAAATTAGAGGTACTCATGAGTTGAGTTGGGCTCATGCATTGTATTTAAATTAACTTTTCAAGTTCGAACTTGATTCGGCACGAAAAATGAATTATTTTCTTACATAAGTTTGACCCATTTTAAGAAATGTAAAGTTAACTCGTTCATAATTAATTTTTTAGATTAATTTTATTTAAAATATTTTTTAAAAATATAATAAACTAAATACACTAAAAATACTAAAATAAAAGTTTTCTAACACATTAAAAATACATTAAAAAGTATTTATATTAAAAACACTATTATAAATATAATAAATGATTTATTATATTAAAAATACAAATAAATATAATAAATATTTTATTGTAATAAATATAAGTTTTAAAATTTTATATTTTGGGTTGAGCTATTTAGTTTGATAAGTTTTTTTAAAGTTTTGAGTAACGAGTTTTAATTGTTATTGAGTTAGTAATTTAATATAAATATAAATACATATATAATTATTTAACATATATATTTAATATAATATTTTTTGTAATATAATATATTCGGCCGGATTGAGCTAAAAAGCTTTTTTCTAAGACCCGACCCATATAGAAAACAGACTTTAAATTTTACTCAAATCTATTTTTCGAACCTCATATTTTTATTTAAATTATCTTATTTTTAGATAAACTTTGAATCTGGACTAATCACACGTGAATAAATAAATCTACCTTAAACTCAAATAATCCAAATAACACATTCAAAAATATCCAAACCCGAAATCTACTTTCAGTCAAAATGATTTAAAATTTAAATTAACCTTACATCCGATCTAAAATCAATTCCAAAGATTAAATAGTCATATTGTTGTAAAGAGTGTAACAATTCTAACTTTTGTAAGGATAATGTCTTTTTCTTTTAAATCAGATTTTTATTTAAAAAATTGAGAATAAACCTACAATTAATATTATTTAATTTAATATAATAATAATAATTAAATAATTTTTAATTGATATTGTGGGTACTCGTTAACCGGACGTTTACGTCATTGGATTCGGCTCAAAGTCTTAAACGCGTCGTTTTAGCCCATTTCGAAAGGCTATTTTACTCAATTAAATAGTCAACACCGAGTCACCGACCTAAAAAAAGGAAAAAAAATAATTTTTCTTACAAATAAAGCGCAAAGGCCAAGCAGCGAAGCATGATTTATTTTATTTTATATTTCTATCTCTCTCCCTTTTTTTTTAATAGTTTTCTTCTATTTACTTCTAGGTTTTCCTTAGAAACAAACCGAATAATCTAAGAAAGAAAAAAAATTAAAATTATTTTAAAAAAAATTCAACTAATAATAATTAGGACATATTGATCAACAACCAAATTGGAAACCTAATTCCTTTGCCCTCTATTTTTAAACAAAAAGGAAAAAAGAATATTTTCTTATCCTTTTTTGTATTTTCTTCATAAAATGCCAAGATATTTTGAAGCTTGAAAAACTTGGGCAAATCGACGATGAGAGATTCTTCACTGCGGGCCGAAGATTTGAATGCGCCATCAACTTCCAGCTCGCGAAAGACCAGGTAAACATTTAATGATTATGAATTTAGCGCTAACTTATTTTTTTTAGGTGAATTGGATTTGGATTTGAATTTTAGGTTACTTTTTTTGGATTCTGATGTTGAGGATTCGGATAGATTTTTGGGGGGATTTTGATGTAAATTTAGGATCTTGTTCGTTAAGGTGATTGAAAAATGTGGCGTAATTTGGGATTTGGATTTGTTTTGCATGTTGAATTTTGAATTTCAAGATGGATTTACGATTGATTTTGGGTTTAAGCTGGAAAATTTCCCGTTATGCTATTGAAAGGATTTAAATGTTGGAAACTTTGATGCTATTTTGTTAATCTAAAGCATAATTTTTTTCGAGAAATTTCAACCAATTCAGATGGAACAGTGCTATAAACTATAAAGAGACGGTGATTTTGTTTTTCCTGATTCGTTTTTGGCCAAATAACTTTTAGAAATCTATGGTTTAACTAATTCCATGGAAAATGCTTGGTTACTATACATTTTGTAAGTTCAAAGCAATAGTTATAGGATTATAGGACTAAAAATTTCAAGGGGAGTGTCTATGGGAAACGTAATTCCCTTCTAACCTGATAAAATTAAAACAAAAATCTATCAAAGTTGTTAGGTTACAGATTTAAATATATAATTTATCCTTTTATGCTCGTTGAGCTCAAGAACTTTAGGTTTTAATTGTCCATTATTCCATTTATATTGATTTAAGTACATAGTTTTGATATTTCATGCTTATGCTGAATAAGTTCTTCTATGTTTTTGCTTGTTCTAGCAATGTCTTTCATTTATTGGCACAAAGAGAAGTTTCTCCACGAACAAAACGGTCATCTCGAAAGCTATGGGGAGAAGAGTCAAAGAGCCATCTTGATTCCTGCAGGCCAAAATGTCTAGCAAAAAGAGATGCTAGATCTGATCTTCTTTCCTGGTAATACCATTCTTTTCCAGTTTCTTTCACAGTTTTTTAAGTGGAAGCTACTGAGGTTTATATTTTATTTTGTGGTCCATTCTTTTTATCATCATGCATTCATGGTGATTCATAGCAAGTATGTTCCTATTTTATAGTAGGGATCCTGATAAATTTTATTGCTTTATATTGGGTTGCAGGGTAGAGTCAGAGTCGTTGCAGCATTTTTCAGCAAAATACTGCCCATTGTTGCCTCCTCCAAGGTCTACTATTGCAGCAGCCTTCAGTCCTGACGGAAAAACACTTGCTTCTACACAGTGAGTTACTTGTTCCAGTTTTCTTTCTGTCTAATCAGGTGTCCAGTTCACTTCACCCTAATATTTGCTACATATTTTACTTGGATTTTGGTTCTGCAGTGGAGATCATACAGTTAAGATTATTGATTGCCAAACTGGCAACTGTTTGAAGGTGTTGAGTGGTCATCGCAGGACACCGTGGGTGGTAAGACTGTTGATAACTCTTTGCCTTTAAATTTGGTTAACGTCTACCTGTCACTTCAGCCTAATTGGATGTGATAAAAAAATTAATTTATATAGAAGAAAGCTGCTTGATTCATCTGTATCCATCCAGAAGATCACTATGTATTTTGTAAATGCATTCTTTGATCTTTGATTCAGCACATGAAGATGAAAATATAATTGATCTATAATTAGGTTTTAGTTGATTTACTGAATCCCTTTTTTTGTTTTTGAATGCCTAAACGATTTTGCATTTTGGATGTTTATGGTAAAGTTTGTATTAATATTTTCTGCTGCTGGAATTTTACAGGTCAGATTCCATCCATTGTATCCAGAGATACTTGCAAGTGGAAGTTTGGACCATGAAGTTCGCTTGTGGAATGCAAATACTGCTGAGTGTATAGGGACACGTGATTTCTGTAATTACTCTTGTGTATTTCCCTCTGTAACATTTCACATTGAGAAGCATGAATGTGTTTATGCTCTATGTTATTTCTCATTTCTCACCTTCATGCAGACCGCCCTATTGCATCCATTGCTTTCCATGCTCAAGGGGAAGTTCTTGCAGTAGCCTCAGGACATAAGGTGAGGTTGACTATTCCATATATGTGTACTTCTGTATTTGGATTGTTATATGACTGCCTGACTTTAGAGCTGTTCGTCAGTTATATATATGGCATTACAACAGGAGGGGAGAGACATCCTCTCCGGCTATTATACTGAAGACGAGACGCTCACTTCGAGCTGTGCATTTTCATCCATATGCGGCTCCTTTTCTTTTGACTGCTGAGGTGAAATTTCAGTTCTATCAAATTGATTGTGTACTTTAGTCTACTCTCTTACTAATTAGATTTCTGGGCTGTTTTTCAGGTCAATGATCTTGACTCATCTGATTCGTCAATGACAGTGGCAACTTCTCCTGGTTTCTTGCGATATCCAGCCCCAACTGTATATTTGGCTAATGATCGACCTAATTTGGCAAATGAACTACCTCTAATGTCTTTACCTTTCATGATATGGCCATTATTTGCTAGAGATAATGGGAGAACATCTTTGCAGAATGTTGATGGTGACACTGGTTCAAATGGTGTGCATCAGAGAGGAAATCAACCTGCCTCAGTACGGCTTCTGACCTATTCAACTCCAACCGGGCAGTATGAACTTTTGTTGTCTCCTGTTGAACCAAATAGCTCTTCTCCATTGCCAGAAGAAACAGGAGCCAATCCTTTACCGACTGAGATGGAAACTGATGTTTCCAATTCTGCAATGGAGCCCATGGAGATGATGGAGGTCCAGTCTGTGGAAAGAACTACTCAGTTTTTCCCTTTTGGCGATCCTACCTCATGGGAGCTACCTTTCTTGCAAGGATGGTTAATTGGTCAGACCCAAGCTGGTCAGCGCAATATGCATTTGGCTGCTGGTGGTGGTCATGAGAATTCACTCCCAGCTGGTGAAACAGGAACTTCTGCTTCAGTAGCTTCTTCAGGTATGGTCCCGAGTGTTAGCCAAACAAGAGTTTCTGGAAGACCAAGTTCACGGCATCGTTCTTCACGTTCTCGCATGGTCTCCTCAAGTGGAACTGGTGAATCTGGTTATAGCAACATCATACATGAGAGTAGCGATCCTCAACCTGCTGTTGGCAGAATTCCATCTGAACTTGCCACATCTCTTGCGGCTGCGGTAGCAGCAGAACTACCTTGCACTGTAAAGCTTAGAATATGGCCACATGATATGAAAGACCCTTGTGCTTTCCTTGATCCCGAGAAATGTCGCTTGACCATTCCACATGCTGTGCTTTGTAGGTGTGTTCTTTATAACTATAGTTTTGTGAAGACATTGTAGATTATTATTCTTTCTTATCTAGGAATGATATGCATGCAGAGAGCCAAATTGTATGTTAATTCTTCCATTACCTTGTCCAGTTTTATTAGGCTATTTTTTTGCTTCTTCTTAAACCAACTCCTTTGGTACATTGTTGTTGTTATGTTCTTGTGTATGCTGCAAAATATCACTGATTTATCTTCTTCAAACTATTCTCTGAAAATATGATTGCAGTGAAATGGGTGCACATTTTTCACCTTGTGGGAGATTTTTAGCAGCCTGTGTTGCCTGTGTGCTTCCTCATTTGGAAGCCGATCCTGGAGTTCAGAGCCAGCTTAATTCTGATGTTGCAGGAGTTGCTACCTCCCCCACACGACACCCGATTTTGGCACACCGGGTTATGTATGAGCTTCGTATATATTCGCTTGAGGAGGCCACGTAAATCCCAAACATCTTATAATATATGCTCTATATACCTACCCTTTCTTTCTTCTGTTTACAGTTTATATTAGTATCCTTTTGAAAGTTTGAAATTCTTTTTGTGCAGATTTGGGTTGGTGCTTGCTTCACGGGCAATAAGAGCTGCTCACTGCTTAACATCTATTCAGGTGCAACTCTCCCTTCCCTGTTTACCTTTTTGTGTAGACTATTCTATTCAGTTCATCAAATGAAAATTTGTTATGTCAAGATTTCTGGGTTTTAGTGCCATGGGTTGCCCATGCATATTTAGAAGATACCTGCACAGTGCTGTATGTGAAACCAGTGCAATGTTGTAATGTATGAACCTTCTTTTATCTTATTTGCAGTTTTCACCCACATCGGAGCATATACTACTTGCCTATGGTCGTCGCCATAGCTCACTTCTCAAAAGTGTGATAATAGATGGACAGACCACAGTGCCCATTTACACCATTCTGGAGGTAAAAACATGTGATTTCCTCTATCTATGCATTTACAGTTCCGGTTGCCTCATTTTATTGATTTGGTTGAGAATTGGTCACTCCTGGATGTCACAACGCATTTAAATGTTTCATGCATGTCCTCAGTTTTGTCTGCTTAATTGCAGCTAGTGTCTCTGGTTAAACTCTATTCTATATTGATACATTTTATTTATCTGTTTGTGGCATTGTTTTAAGAATATAAAATCCCTTCTATCATGTTCATTTGCATTTGGGCTTTTTGTGTAATTCGCTTTACTTCATTACTCAGGTGTACAGAGTTTCTGATATGGAGCTTGTGAGAGTTCTTCCAAGTGCAGAGGATGAGGTAAATGTAGCTTGCTTTCATCCTTCTGTCGGAGGTGGCCTTGTATATGGAACAAAGGTCAGCAGTTGACATTTCTATTAATTTCATATTTGTCTTTTTACACTAACCCTTTTTCTTTTTAATCTGCGGTGGCTGACTAATTGTTCCAAATTTCTTCATTTCTCAATTCAGGAAGGAAAGCTAAGGATTCTCCAGTATGATAGTTCTAATAGTACAACTCATAATGTGTCCGGTTTTCTTGATGAAAATATGTTCGAGGTAGGAGGCCCAAGTTTGCAGCTTTATTTTCTTGGATTCATGTCCTTAATGTTTTGAAAACTTACCTAATATTTAAGAACATTGCTTGTGTGAGTGGTCATACATATATATATACACATACTCTTTTCTTTGAACATATTGCTACATCTGCCCAACGAGAACTAATTTTGTTTCTTTGCTGCTTTGAACAAATGGATGTCATTACTTTTTCATATCTTTTTAGTTTGAATTTGTGTGATACATAGACTGATTTCCTTTAGTGGGATTATCCAGTCTTCTATATTTTGTAGAACAAGTTATACGACCCAGGTTTTATCTGATTTTCTTTCTTATCAAAGTTCTGAAATCAACCTAATTATTTTTCTATTGTTGTAGGTCCCAACATATGCCTTAGAATGCTAGTGTGACCGGTAAAGCCTGTTTGGTTGGCTTGCAGTTCGGCTTTGATGGTTAGTTTCCTCGTTTCTCATTTTTTTCTAGAAGAATGAAAATGATTCTAAAAGACAAAAATTTGAGAAGAAAAAGGGACTTTTTTGAACATTTAATATCCTTCACTCTATTAATATTACAGGATAAGATCAATAATTCCTGGAGTTCAGTTACGAAAACTGGATGCATCAACGTCATACTTTTTAACATTTAAGAAATAAAAGTGAACAAGAACAATGCTGATTTTAGCCATCTATGTTGTGTGGACTTAGGTCCGAGTGTTGAATTCAGATATGTATTCAACACATTCTTTCCTAGTTTTTTTTTGCATATTTGGAGAATTGTTTCCCTATACCCATCTCCTAAATACTTCATGAAAAATGAAAAGTTCGACTCAGAGCAACATAGCTAGCAATTTATTTGATCTAATATTTACTCTGTGTCATTCAGGATGACCGCCTTAAACATTGCCGTCTTGCGTACATTATTTATTCCGTCACGGCTGTGAATTACTCGCACACTTTGCCCCTTCTGTAAAGTTTCTCAGCTGGTAGGTAGATTGCAAATCCGATTTTGTATTTCCATTCGTTGCTTCTTAGAGACACATTTACATCATGGAAATCGATCGAAACTCGAAATGAGGTGAATCAGGATAAGAATGTGGGTTGTTTGCATCTACTGCTTGTTCAGGTTTAAATGAAAATTGTTGGAAATATGCTTTTCTGTCTTTGGTTTGATTTTTGAATTTTTGTTGTTTTATTGACATATACAGATTGGTAGATTATAATTTAGTTTTCTAGATTTGCAACTTTTAGTGTAATGAACTCTACTGAAAATTTTCTTTTTCAGTCTTGTTCCTGTTTCAATTTCTGGCTCCATTTTATTATCCCTAAATATGCTTTGATTTATTTATTAGATTTTACACTTGTTTATAAAAAAGTGCTGTGTGATCTGAATATTTGTATGTTCAGTCAAATTTTAGTACAAAACAACATTTAGGGTTTGGTTGGTTGAGTGACAAAGTTGAATGATAGAATAAGAAAGTGGAAAGTTGAAAAGAAAATAAAAATTTTGAGTGTATTTGAAATATAGGTGGATGTGGGTTTGAGTGAGTTGAAGCGTGATATTTTTTTATTTATGTGTAGTTATTGTATCAAGAAAGATTAAAAAAAAATTTAAATTGGAATGGCAAGAAAAAAGAAATGAAAAGAAGTGTACATCAGTTCGAAATTGTGTGCTTTTCAGAAGTTTTACTTTTTTTCTCTCATTTTTCAATTATCAATTATCAAGTAATGGGTGGAAATATTTTTTAGTTTTTCCGCTTTCTTACCGAATGCACTTACGAAAAAGAAACTTTTGCTTTTTATTTATTTTTCTACTTTGTCAATTTTATGTCTTTCTAATTTTATTTTTACTTAACGGGACTTTTTTAATTCACATTAATGAGGTACGAATCCAATACAGTAATACACCATCATTTTCTTTTCAATTTTGTTTCTAGAAAATATATTAACATAATTAAATAGCTTATGATTTTTACCATTTTAATAAAATCATGTTTAATTTTATACATTTAGAAGTTAGTTTTACTTTTAAAAAATTGATTTCACTATTTTTAAAATTTAAAATAAAAGTTCAATTGTTAAGATAGCAGAAATCTTTTTGCTAAATTCACATTTATTATAGTGTTATTTTTTGTTATATAACTATTTATTTAGAATTAAATCTAAATTTTAAATTTTAAAAAGTAAAAATATTAAATTAAATTCTTAAAATGAAAAATAAAGAAACTGAATTTTGGATATTAAAAAAAAATCAAACTTTGCAGCATGATTTTAGCCTCTATGAAATGCGCCTTTAATTAATCCGGACAACGGAGATTGATAAGAGTGATTGATAGATCAAGTTTATATACTGGCGAAACGACGTCGTGAGGTGATTGGAAAGTTATTTTATCATCAATAGAGAAGAAGACAACAAGTGGCAAAATGGAGAGAATCCAAAAATGGAAATGGCAGCAACAACAGTTCAACCATGTCCTTCTTCTTTCATCTTCTTCACTCAGCGACAAAAAACCCGCCTCCATAATATCATCCATTTCCCATTTCTCCTTCTCCCTCCTTCTCATTTACGCCGTCGTTTCAGCTCATCTGCAGCCAGAGATATCAATAGCAGGAAAAGAAGAAGAAAGTGGGACTCAAATGCCGAGACAATTCGTGCCAAAGATTTCACTTTTAACACCCAAAACAACGAAGATGAAGATGATGATGAAGAAGAAGATTATGATGGTGAAACGGCAAGTTCTGGGATTTTGGAGGAAGCTATTGATAGCCTTTGGATTTTGAAGGTACAAGTTAGAAAATTTATATTTTGAGTTGTTAATTGCAAATGGGGTTGAAAAGGGGGGATAGTTTTGATGCTTATAAGTTAAAAATTCTGTGTAAAGTTTAATACTTTTTTCAGTTGCATTGAATTAAATTTTGGAACATTTATTTAAGTATTTTGATACCATTTATGGATTTAGCTTAATGAATCAAAACTGCGAGGGGCAAAGGGCCATTTTGTTTATCAACTTTGGTTGGTTGATTATTAGCCTTATCTTTGTTCAGCTAATGCTAATGCTGTGAAGCATTGATGGTCTAATTAGCTTCTTTGTGAACAAATAAAAGGATGAAGAAATTTGATTCAGAACCTAGCTAATTCTTGGGTTTATTTGGTTTAGTTTAAATAGGATTTGCTTCTGTTGTAAAGTTCAAAACTTAGGGGACTTCGCCTTCTGCAAGGGAGAAGTTAGAAAATTTTTAAGGGGCCGAGATTAAGTTATATATTGTTATGAGAGTTAAAATGTGATGTCATCATTGTATTGACTGATATATTTATGGTTTCAAAAGAACTAAATCGAAATTCTAGCATTTGGGGGGCTATAATCTTTCCATATATTAACTTAGGATTTTATGAATTTTGAATGGTCTAAAGCTGCAATTTTTCATTTTAGGGGGTGTGGGGTAGGCTCCCTTCGCCCACTCTTGCACTTCGAATCTTAGTTGCAGGCTTATATATGAAGTTCTTCCATAGCTGTAAGCTACATGATAAGAATCTTTTGTATGGGACTGACACTCCATATAGGAATTGAATGATAAGACTCCTAAGTTCCAAGAAGCATTTTGGCTATGGATGCTGAAAAACCCTTTGATTTTCTTCACAATAAGGAATTTGAATGGCAGCTTAGGCAAGTTAACTTGTTTGAGAAGCATTAGTATGAGGCTACTTGGTCATTAGCTAACTGTCTGAAGTTTTGCAGACTGAGTAATAGTGTTAGTTTCAACAGACAATAACACGACCGTTTAGGGACTTTGCCTCTTGCACTTCAAATCTTAGTTGCATGGCTCGCATACCTAGTTCTTCCATAACTGTAAACTACAGTGATACTAAGAATATTTTGCATAGGACTGGTTCTCCATGGGAAAATAAGAATCTAATGATACAGTTCCTAATTTCCCAGAAGTGTTTCGCTAATTCGATGTTAAAAAGTCCCCTTTGATGTCCTTCGCAATAAGGAGTTCAAATGGCAGCTGATACAAGTTATAACTAGTTTGAGTACCGGAAAACTACATGGAAGCTTTAGTATTAGGTTACTTCAGCATCAAGAAACTGTGAAGTTTTTGCAGACCCTGCTGATCTCGGCGAGAAATAGTGTTATCTTCTGCAGACCACAATGTTATTTTATCAAAATTTTTTGTTTGTGTTCATAGTAAATAATTTCCATTGATCCTAATACTTTTGCTATTGATCAATGCAGGCTTTCAAATCCTTTGGTTGGGGGCTACCGCCCATTTTACTTTCGCTGTTGTTTGCCAATGGCCCGAAAGCTTTCCTCATGGCATTAGCACTTACAATTGGACAGTCAGCAATAGCTTTTGCCTTCGAAAAAGTTTTGGGAAAGTCACAAAGCAAGCAAAAGCGTAATGCGAGGGCAAGGAAAACGAAAAAGTATACATCACGGCGCACAGTAAGAAATATTAAAAAGGAGAAACAAGTACATGAAGGTCCAAAGAACAAAAAGGGAATGAAAGGTTATCAATCATGGGTCGTTGATGACCAGGGCACAACTAGCTTTGGTGGATGGGACGAGCTCGATGGAACTGAACCAACGAGAACACCATCAACAATGGAAAACGGATCAAAACGGACCACAAAACCAAAGGACAGGTTGAGTATAAGCGAGACCGAAAGTAATGAACCTTTGTTGTTGAGATTGTTGATTGCTGTTTTCCCATTTTTAGGTTCTTGGACTAAGTTGTTTTGGTGATTATTACATTTATAGCACAACCTTAGTGTTGGAACATGACAATACTTACATTTCTTGTGTGTAGCATAGTTGCTTGTTCCGGTTCTCAATCGATTATTTTGTCAGTCATTCTTTAGGCTGGAACTATAGATCAACAATCATAAAGGAAACATTTTTTTCCCACCGTGAGTGTATCAAATAATAATCTTTTTGAAAAAAAACCATTCGTTATACGAGTTTGGTTATAAGTATATACAGCATGTGTTCTTGTTTTTTTTGCTTAAGTTTTCCATAGTTCTGCAATTCTGGTTTGCATGTATTGCTTTTCATGAGTTGGGTTTTCCTTAAAATCCTAATGAATTTATGTTACTCGAATTCAGGTTGGAGTGTTGGATAAAAGTGTATATCCAGTTTAACTAGTTCAATGCTCTTTTTTTCAGACCAATACCCCAATCAATTTTGATCAAATTGATTCAGTCCGATACAAATAACCTTACAATTAATTTGTGCATACCATTGAAAAAACTTCAAGCATGTAAAATTTATACAAAATAAATTCATTCCAATATAAGAACAATAAAGGGAAATACATTGATTTGAAGTAATTCACATTGAAGGATATATAAGGGCATGGGTTTATATATATTTTATCTCAACATGATTCAATCAATTTTACTTTTATTATTTAATTTAAAAGTATTTATTAATCGAGTATTTAGAGTCTAAATTTTTAAAATAGGGCCTTAATCATTGATTTTAGTTTCAACTTTTAATTTTTTTATCAATTTTAAATGATTCATTCATAAATCGGTTTAATCCTACTTTATTACAACTCAAACCACGAAAATCAAACTCTAACACCAAACAAACATAAACAAAGAAAATATTAAAAAAACATAATTTAAAATATTTATTAATAAGTATAGGTATGTTTTACTTTCTTACAAGAAAGTACATACAAGCTTATTATTAGGGGGAATCATCAATCGCAGGGCCAAGTACATACACATTTAAAGCCCTGACATTGGCCTGTAAAGGTGGGGCTCTTTTCTAAGCACTTGTTTTGACAGTCCTGAACAATGCAATTGGTTGGATATAATGTCATTTCACATGCTTCTGTTTCAGCCACCATTATCACAACTGCATACGTGCGATAACGAAAATTTTATATATACAAGAAATTAGATATACATGGGATAAACTACACCAAAGGTGTTTTACTCAATTTTAAAAAATTATAAAAATAATTTAAATAAAAGTTTTTAAATAATTTAATAATTATTTATAATTTTTTAAAGTTAAGTGGTCAATTTCAAAACATAAATTTAGTAATAGTTTAGTGATTTTAGATGTAGTTTATTTTGAAAAACCGTCATTGAGAGAAGACTAATTCTTTTTGAAAAAATCTGTAAAACGTCGTCTGTTCGGAGTCAATACGCTTCTCAACAAATCAATATTGCTCCTAGTTCGAGTCGGAATTATTACCCGACCTTATTAAGAGCTCGAACCAGAGGCGGGGTTCACAAAGTGACGGTCACTTACCAAAAGGAAGTGAGTGTCGCGATGCTTAATAGGGTTTTAACCCTTATCCATTATATGACATCTAAGAGACAATATAGACAGGTTAAGGATTCTATGAACTCTAAATAGATGTTACTTTAATGAATACAGAAAATCGTATCAAAAAATGAGATGGATTTCAGTAAAGAAAAACAAACCAGTGAAAACAAGAGCAATGATCAGAAAGTGAGAAATTTTGGCCATCTTCCACAGGTTTCAATTACCAATTATCTTACACTTTGTATTTGTGAGTTAGCTTTGGAGGTAATTTATATATAAAAATACACAAATTCAAATTAATTAACCTACCATACTAGATGGATTTAGGTAAATCTATCTATTTAATTTCTTTCTATTAGAAAAGAAAATTCAATTATGTCAATTCAACAGCTAATATTTATAAAGAAAATTGATAATTAAGATTTATTTGGAAATGACAGAATTGGCTACTTTATTTGGTAACTAATTAATTTATCACTAATATAAATATAATAACAAAAAATAAAAGTTAAATAATTATAAATATATATTTCATATCTTTTAATTTAAGCAGTCAAATGTTTTAATTTATATAGTTTTTATTTAAAAAATGAATAAATTAATTTTTATACATTAGATCAATAGATAAATTTATTTTCTACTAAAAATATTCCTGCTCTATTTAGATATAATCAACTTTTTGGTGCGTTGGTAAAAAAATTATATGGAAAACCTGATCAAAGTAGTGGGCGTGCCGGAGTGGTTATCGGGCATGACTAGAAATCATGTGGGCTCTGCCCGCGCAGGTTCGAATCCTGCCGCTCACGTTTTTATAGTTTTTTACAGTGGCTTGTAGTTGTAGCCAATAAAGGTGATATTGCTTATTTACACAAATTATACATAAATGAAGTTGTTCTGGTAGTGCCGCCATCATTTGTAAGTTCCATTTCAAGCTCATCTCTTGCTTTTCCATTTGGCTTAATTTCGGGATATGGGTAAGTTTAATTCTTCATAATTTTTAATATTTTGCTTTTCCATTTTAATATTTTAATGAATTTTCTCATAATTTTTATGAGAAAAATGAAAGACGAAATAGGGAGGCATTTATGCATAATTTGAGTAAATAAGCAATATCACCTTTATTGGCTACAACTACAAGGCCACTGTAAAAAACTATAAAAACGTGAGCGGCAGGATTCGAACCTGCGCGGGCAGAGCCCACATGATTTCTAGTCATCCCGATAGCCACTCCGGCACGTCCCCCATTTTTATCATAATTTCCATATATAATTTTACACCAAGGCACCTAAAAGCAGAAATTCCCTTTTTGACATCGGTTAATCTTTTTCTTTTCATGCTTTATGTGGATGGCTGTTGATAGGCTGTAAAGTCTCAAAGTTTCAGGCTTTTCAGTTCAGTGTCCTTGTTCCTCAAACAAGTAAGCATTGAACTCTCTTTATTAGTTTTCACTTTTCATAATCTTTCAAAACTCTAATTGCCTTTATTACTATGTTTCAGTATTTTGTTTTGTTCTTTCCCCTTTAATGCTTGTCTGCTTCAAGCAAGCAAATTGATAAATGAATAAACCATTATGTTATTGCTTTTGAGTTTCACTTGGAATTCTTCTGTAATTTTTACATTATAATGCCTTTCTTCTTAATGAGTTCCTTTCAAAATCATTGCTTTTTGAGTTTTTTCCACTGAAAATCTTACTTGGCATTTATTATGTATAAACGTCATTTCTAATTTATTTTCAAGTTTTAAGCATGGAATTCAAACTGGGTATTCAAAAAAAAAAGATACCTTTCAACAATTTTCTGTTCAAAGTCTTAAGCTTGATACAAGTATATAACTTTGTTTTGCATTTTTTTGTGCCTCTTTTTGTTTTAGTCAGTGTATTGAAGCTTGCCTATGACCTGTTTGATGTTTTGCACAGAGAGAGAGAAAGAATCCTTTAACTCTATGATTCCATATCTGTGAAGTGAACAATTGACAACATGGCTTCCACATTGTTTAGAACTATTCAAATCCACCCATTTTTGCTCTACCCAACTGCATTATTTAGCAGAAGGAATGGTGTTCTTTACTGCACAATGAAGAGTAGTCAAACTCAAACAGCTACACAAGAAAAGCAGCAGCCTCCCAAAGTCAAAGTTCCACAACATGCCCTGAAAAAAACAGTTGATAAGATCACAAGAGACTATGAGGCAATCATTGGAATAGAGACACATGTCCAGCTTTCAACTCTCACCAAGGCCTTTTGTAGCTGTCCTTACAATTATGGATCCCAACCAAATACCAGTATCTGTCCCATTTGCATGGGATTGCCTGGTGCCTTGCCAGTTTTAAACTCGAAAGTGATTAAATTCGCTGTTAAATTGGGTCTTGCACTTAATTGTAAGCTATCTCTAAACTCGAAGTTTGATAGGAAGCAGTACTTCTATCCAGACCTTCCAAAGGGTTACCAAATATCTCAGTTTGATATCCCAATTGCAACTGGTGGTTACGTTGATTTGGATCTCCCTCTTGAGTTCGGTGGTGGCCATAGGAAGTTTGGTATTACCAGGGTTCACATGGAGGAAGATGCAGGGAAGCTGCTTCATTCTGGAAATGGGGATTATTCACAGGAAATTACTTCTCTAACATCGATATATAGTTATTTTTCTAAACATACGGTGCAACCATATAGTATATTGTTTCCTTTACGAATGACATTTCAATAAATCTTGCTGCAATCTGGTCATTTGTGGTGTAGCTTTTCTTCCTTTCACTTTTTGCCCCTTCACCAAATTTTGATGGTTTAGGAGTCAGTTTACTGTTTCGACCTTCTGCTTATTGACACTGTTGGTTATCTTTTGCAGGTTGATCTAAATAGAGCAGGGGTACCTTTGCTTGAGATTGTTTCTGAACCTGATATGAGAACTGGGATTGAAGCTGCTGAATATGCTGCAGAGTTACAGAGGGTGGTTCGATACTTGGGAATTAGTAATGGAAATATGCAAGAAGGCTCACTTCGCTGTGATGTAAATGTATCAATTCGACCAGTTGGACAGTCAGAATTCGGAACAAAGGTCAATAGTTTGCTTAAATTACTGTGCCTTAATTAGTGAGATCTATGGTTTAATACGTCTTGCAGATTCAAGTACCACCATTCCCAGGGGACCAATAGGAGAGTGGCATTGCTTACGTTTCTTCTCTTTTTCTTACATTTCTCTGAATGAGCTCTGATCATAAACTGTTAACCCTTAATCCTTTGTTGTGATTATGATTTAAGATTTTGAGATAGATGCATTTTTCTATCACATTTATAGAGCAAAGCAAAAGCATGGAGTTAGTAGAATTTTCAGTGCCTGACACAGATAACCTTATACCGTATTTGCAGGTTGAAATAAAAAATTTGAACTCATTTTCATCAATTAATAGGGCAATTGATTTTGAGATATCAAGGCAGGCACTACTCCATAGTCAAGGCCAAAGTGATCAAATTGTACAGGAAACTCGTCTATGGGAAGAAGGTGCTCAGGTTAGACCTGCATATTAATATCAAGCTAGGACTAATCTAAGATATATGGTTGACCCTTTACTTCGTTGTTACTTATGTACCCCACAAACCTTTGTGCCCTTTTGTAGAAAACAGTTACAATGAGGAAAAAGGAAGGACTTTCTGATTATCGATATTTCCCTGAACCAGACCTCCCTGAAGTTATCCTCACTCAGGAATATGTTGATAGCATTAGCAACTCTTTGCCGGAACTTCCAGAAGCGAAGCGTCGTAGGTATGAAAAGATGGGGCTGAGCATGCAGGATGTTCTTTTCCTGGCAAATGACATGAATGTAAGTATTCAAAGTAATTTTCTTTGTTCATAATGGTTGCTAATATATCCACCAGCATCCAGCTAAGCATCAGTTAGTTGATTAGGAACCCAGAAAGGAGAGCTCCTATGAAATTTACCTTGTATTGTTGGGTTAAGTCGAAAGATGAAAGCTTGAAAGCTTTAAGTTTAACATATTGTAGCTTCTTGCTCTTGAAATGGCCCTTAGTTTTTTTTCCTACAGTATATGATTAACTGCTAATGTTCCTTGTTTGCTCATCTCCTTAACTAATTTAAGAACATGTGCTTAATATCCCTGGTTTCTATAACTAAGCTCTATAACTAATGTCCTTAACTAATGTTCCTGCTAATCGTTAGCAAGCTTTTTTAACCGTGCCTTGATGAATTTTCTATAACTTTTTACTTAAAAGTCCTTGCATGGCTTCTTATAATTATCTTGTTTGGGATCATAAGAAAATGCTCTAAGTTGATTTTTTTTCTTCACATGATCAATGTTCTAGGTTGCAGAATACTTTGATGCAACTCTTTCAAGTGGTGCTGACATAAAGCTGGCTGCCAACTGGATCATGGGTGATATTGCTGCCTATATGAAGAACGAAAAGCTGTCCATTAATGATATCAAACTTACACCACAAGAGCTAGCCGAGCTGATAGCTTCCATTAAAAGTGGGACAATCAGTGGAAAGATTGGAAAAGAGGTAACGTTTTACTTTTATTACCGGGTGAAACAGTTCAAACATTTTAGAGTCCAGCAGCTGTTTGATTTGCAGATATTATATGACTTTTAGCGGAGAAATTTTTGTATTTTCACAAATTAGCTTTAGGGGATGTATTCTGGAAGCGGTACTGTCTCTCGTATATAAATGAGCATGAAAGGAAAACGAAGCGTTTTGGTTATGTCGACATAAAATCCTTATTCTTTGGTAGTGTTTTATGGTTCTATTAGTTTTAACGATTTCTCTAAAACATCACAGATACTATCTGAGCTGCTAGCCAAAGGTGGAACTGTGAAGGGACTCATAGAAGAGAAGGATCTTATTCAGGCAAGTTAGCCGTACGATGCTCCTTTAAACATGAATATCTGTATCTTAAGATAAACTGAGAAGTACGGTTTTAATTGTAAGTCTTGAATTTTTCGAACATGGTAAGCTAGGGTTAGAAATTATAGAGTGTACGCATATGAGCGAACAGAGCTGAACTTTTTGGTGAGTGTAGTAACTTTAGATGAACCAGCTTGTATGATTACCTGTTGAAGTTTTATCGCTCTCTAAACAGGCATTAAGGGCTATTCAATAGGAAGATAATATGATATAGACCCGAACACAAATAAGCTGATATGTTATTTCTTTGATATTTGTTATTGAAATGATAGTTTATTAGAGATTATGTAACATATGTTCCAACATTTGCAGATAGCTGATCCTGTTGAGATCGGGAAAATGATAGATAAAGTGATTTCTGAGAATCCAAAACAGCTAGAACAATATCGCGGCGGGAAAACTAAGCTGCAGGGCTTTTTTGCCGGCCAAGTAAGTTAAATTTACACAAAAGTTACATTTCTTCTACTTGTATGAAATCATTGATAGCCTCTTTCTAAATTAGTGGTCATATGCAGGTAATGAAACTATCAAAAGGCAAAGCAAACCCTGGCCTGTTGAACAAAATCCTTTTGGAGAAATTAAATGGCCAAAGCTGATTGTATCTTAGGTACGTATCTGGGCATCGATCCTTTAAACAGAATAACAGTAAATTGTGAATACAGATGGTAAAAGTACTCATTGAGGCCCCTGTACTAAGAGCCAGAGTGCATTTTGCCACTTTTACTAAAAAATGCCCAAATTAATCTTGTATATTAGATTAAAAAGCAAACTGGCCCTTTCTATTAAAAGTTTCTTCCATTTCTATTATTAAAAACTGCTGTGGCTGACAAAATAATCAAATAGTTACACTTGGCGTGCCACATGTACCTCATTTTGACGTATAGGGACCAATTTTTAACAGTAAATGGATGAAATTTTAAACAGAATGACTAGTTTGCTTTTTGATCTAATGTATAGAGACTAATTTGACTATTTTTTTAGTAGAGGGGACAAAATGCAATCCGACCCTAGTACAAAGGCTTCAATGGCACTTTTACCGAATACAGATGCATATTCTGAACCGTATTACCTCAACTTTTCATTTTTTCCGTAGTACTTTTGTCTGAAACATATTCGAGAGTGTGATCCTCGTAATATATGAAAAAACTTAGAAAATGTTGAGCATATCCGTGCGAGGCACTTATTAATATCCGACATTCACATGGTAGCAGCCAAATCTGTCCTGCTTGTTGATACAGCTACAGCAAACTGCAAGGTGAAGGAACATATTGAAGTCTGAATCCTTTGCTGAGTTTTCAAATACTGAGTTCATATGATACTTTGCACCATTTTGTAGATCAAATTATCCTTTCTTTTATATAAGAATTATGCATCAATTGAAAGGAACAAATGGTTTTTAGAGATTGATAGATGCCCTCTTGTCTTTTTGACTGATTTATTTTTAGCAGATAAGTAATATTTTTAAGGTTAAATTCTGCTATTAGTCCCTGTACTTTACAAAAGTTGTGGATTCAATCCTTGTACTTTAATTTGGCCATTTTAGTCCTGTACTTTTCAATTTTTAAAATTTCAGTCCTTAACAAATGATAACTATTAAATTAAACAAGTTAATTTTGCTATTTTCAAAATTTGATACTCCAAATATATTTTTATATCACTCATTAAAAATTCTAGGCAATGGGTTAACGATTATGATTTCTATCAAGATCGAAATTTCAAAATTCGAAAAGTATAGGGATTCAGATTGATTTAATTGGAAAATACACATGGTACAAGGCTCATGACTAAAATTGACCAACTTGAAAGGACATGGACTAAAACTGGTCAAATTAAAATATAGAGACTAAATCACAACTTTTCTGAAGTGTAAGGACTAATACAGAATTTAACCTATTTTTAATTGTTGAACTTGAAGTTTAACTCAAGTCTTTTACGAGGAAATATTTGATAAGTTGGGGATTTATCTTGTATAAACAAGATTTTATTGGCATTGACCAAGTCTAATGGATTCACCAAAATTAGCAAATACAAACCCTTCCCAAAAATAGCTGAAAGCCATCCATCACAAAAATTAAAGCAAACCATTTGTTTAATATGGTAAAACTTCATGAAAAAGCTCATCACCATCACCAAAAATGACAACCTCGTATTACATGCCATTGTTTTTCACTTGGACCCAAAACCTCTCTTTCTGGTTGTGGTGGTGGTAGTGGTGGTTTCGATTCGATTTTGCTGGTTTGAGGCCATTAATGGTGACTCCACCGGCACGAAAAGTAATGGTGGTAGCTGACCCGGCTCCCCATTCTGCGGCAGCCCTCCAATATGCACTTTCTCATGCATTGTTAGAACAAGATGAACTCATCCTTCTTCATGTTGAAAACACTAGTTCATGGAAGAACACATTGACTACTTTCTTAAAGAGGCCAACAATTGCTTCAGCTGCTAATGCTATGACACCTAATAATTCTTCCGGGCCGGATTGGGGTTCCACCGATGTTAATTTCCTTGATCAAATGAAATATGCAAGTGAGATTGCTCAGCCCAAAATCCCTGTACGTATAGAGAAAATCGATCCGGATGGTAAAGATAAAGCTACTGTGATCCTTTCTAAATCTAAAGATCTTGGTATTGATCTTATTATTATTGGCCAAAAACGAAGCCTCTCTTCAGCAATTCTTGGGTGAGTTCCATATTAGAATTATTTTTAAACTTTTACGAAAATTAAAATGCAATTTCACTATTATATTAGTTTATATATTTATAATTTTTAGAATCATTAAATCAAAATTTTATCATTTTAAAAGGTTAAACTATAATTTTATTACTATTTAACTTACGATATTATAAATTTTAGAAGGTCTAAACTCAATTTTTTCATTTTAAGAAGAGTTAGGTTTTTTATTTTCGGGCAAAGCTAGAAATTCTTTTTAGGGCCAAATAAGTTATATACTTTTATCAAAATTAAAACACAACTTCTTCGATGTATTAGTTTATATCTTTATAGTTTCTAGAATGATTAAATCAAAATTGTATCATTTTAAGAAGTCAAACTACAATTTTACCACTATTAACTTGTGATTCTATAAATTTTAGAAGGTTTAAAACTCAATTTTTTTCCATTTTAAAGGGGCTAAAATTTGTTTTAGAGGGCCAAATAAGTTATATATTTGCATTAGAGTTAAAATACAATTTCACCAATATATTAGTTTATATCTTTATAGTTTCTACAAGAATTAAATCAAAATTTTATCATTTTAAGGGCTAAACTATAGTTTTACAACAATTAACTTACAATTCTATAAATTTTAGAATGTCCGAAACGCAAATTTTCTATTTTAAGGGCTTCTCTATAAAATATCAACAATTTCTAAATCCGTACTAATTATAAATACTTTGATTTCTCGATTTATAGATATAAACGACCTAGTGGATCAATGAAGGGATCGAAACTGATAGATACCGTAGATTATTTGATTGAGAACAGCCCATGCACTTGTGTTGGAGTGCAGAAAAAGGGACAAAATGGAGGATATGTCCTCAACTCCAAGACCCAAAAGAATTTTTGGCTCTTGGGATGATTTTTCTTTTAGACTTTTCTTCATCATATCTCCAGTACTCAGTTTCATCATCTCAACTGAGCTTTCTTATTATTTTCCCTTTCTTTCTTTTTTCCTTCAGTTGGAATACTTCAAAGATTTGTAAATATTTTGGAACTTTGGATACGCAGCTGAAAACCAAAGCCTTGTTTTTATTATTTTTTTCCAAGTTTTTCTTTAAATATTTGTTAAATATGTTCATATTTGACACATCTAAGTTTTGAGTAATACAGATGCAAATTAAACATCAGTACCGAAGGCATATCAATATCCGATATTAACTCCCGAATTCGATAACATTGATTTACAAACATAGATACTGGACAAAAATAAGTTTAAATTTTACTATTAGTCCTTGTATTATATAAAAGTTAGAGATTTAACCCTATAATTTAATCAATTTTAGTCTTTATAGTATAATTGTAAATTTAACTCATGCTTTCCAATTGAATTATTCTAAATCTTATATTTTCAAGTTTTGAAATTTCAATATCAACGCTATGACAAATGTTAACCCATTTTCCGAGGGCCTTGGCCCTCCTAAAATGATAAATTTTCAATTTAGACCCTTTATAATTTATAAAATTTAAAATTAGTAATAGTAATATTACACTTTAGCCCCCAAAATGATAAAAATTTAATTTAACCTTTTAAAAATTATAAAGATATAGACTTTTAAATTGATGAAATTACATTTTACTATTACAAAAATATACAATTTAATTTCGCCCCCCAAAAAAATTTCTAGCTCCACCATATGAAACCAACAAACTAATATGACATTACATATATAATAAAATTTTTACCGCATCAGATTTTGAAAATAATTGAATTTAATAAATTTAACAATTAACATTTAATGAAGACTAAAATTTTATCATTCGAAAAGTATAGAGAGTAAAAATAATCTAATTAAAGTATAAGAACTAAATCTACAACTTTAATAAAGTAGAGGAGCTAATAACAGAATTTAACCAATTAATGATGAAAACCTGATTCATATAAACCTCAAAATGGACTTAATAGATACATGCTATTAAATTATGACTAGAAAACTTTACCCTTGGTTAAAAGGGTGATGCATGTACAAAGCAAGTGGAGCAACCGAGATCAAAGGCAAAATTGCTGCCGCCACTTCTATGTCGATTTCGATATAAATTACGTATTGATATACATTTTAACTCGTTAGGCTACGGTTATGCCATCAAATGAGAGACTGGATGTGCCAAAATTCTGATGCTTACCGTCAGCCAAGTTGGCGATCGGGAAGCCTTGACTTAAGAGTTGGTTGATTAGAAGAGTTTCGAGTTGGCGAGCAATACTCTTCCCTGGAACTGTGAAATATAGGAAAGAAGCATTTTCCATCCCGTCCTTTGAACGATGCGAACGAATTCGACCATCAAGATCATCCGTCTGTTGGCAAAGATAAATGCACGGTAATAAAATTTACGTTCAAAGATACAACAACAAAAACAATGAACCGATCAGAGACATACCTCTCCAATGTATAGTTTCTTATCAGGTCTGAACATGACATATACGCAAGAAGCACCGATAATTGATGGAGGCGGCTGTTCCCTTGCAGCAATAGCAACACAGTTAAAGACAGGGACATCCGATGTATTTTTCAGTTTATAGAGTTCCATTAGCTTCTTCTGACATATTAATGTAACAACAGTCTCGACATCCTTGAAGACTTCCATTTTGTTTGTTGGCTTAGGCTTATGACTGAGCGATCTTGTTTGAGCTCCTTTGGAACCAAACTGTGTAAGTTGTGCGTTGAATAGTCCAGAAGATGCTTCTTTTGTATAGACTGACGAATAAAGTTCTTCGGCTCTTTGTATTATTGCCTCAGCAAGTCCTTCCACTTTTGCTGTTTCAAATGCAAGGCTTTCTCTACAGATCCCGTCTACCAACTTCCAAGTAGGTATTATTTGCCCGTCAATGTATTCTGTACTCATTGCTTTATGTACGGTGTTTTTGGTAGAAAGTGGTAGACTAAATACTCCATGCAAATGAGTCGATATGATACCTAGACACCCAATTTCATCAAGAGTCTCGACAATGCTACCAGCAATGCACGTCCCTTTCGCTGTTTCTGTTCCTCGGCAAATTTCATCTATAAGCACGAGACTCCTTGAAGTGGCTCCATTAACAATAGATCGCATCTCTGACATTTCTACCTGAGAAATTAGAACCAAGTAAGACTCATGTCACGATTTATATTTACAATGATAAATAATGATTGAGAAAATTGGGGTAAAAGTACCATGAAAGCCCTTATACTAGGAATAGAATCACATTTTGCCCCTTTTACTAAAAAAATGGACAAATTAATCTTTGTATATTAAATTTGATCCTTCTGTTAAAATTTTCATCTATTTCTACCATTAAAAACTGATCCCTGTACGTTAGCATGATATACACACGGCATGCCACGTATCATTGTCTAATTATTCCATCAGTCACAGATGAAATTTTTAACAGAAAAGACCAATTTGCTTTTTGAGGTAATGTACAACGACTAATTTGCCCTTTTTTTAGTAGAGGGGCCAAAATGCAATCTGACTCCTAGTACAGGAGCCTCCATCATACTTTTACCAAAAAAATGGAAGACCAAAACTTGGACGGCTACCACTATAGGGGAAATTCTATTAACATACCTGAAATGAGCTTTTTCCATCAGCTGGGCTATCATATGATTTCATGTGAAGCATTATCGAATCGAATTGAGGAATAAAGGCTGATTCAGCAGGAACCATAAATCCACATATTCCAAGTAATGCAGCTGCACAAATTGATCGAAGTAAACTTGATTTACCACCACCATTTGGTCCTGTCAAAAGAAACAATGACTGCATATCAACCGTATTAAGCACAGCACTGCCTTCGGACACATCAAACCAATACGGTGTCAGTCCAATTATCTTCATTCCTTTCGTTTCATCACATGATTCGCCACTCTGCATCAATTACATAAAACGGAAAAAGCTCTTTATGTGTAATGCCAAATGATGATAGTAGAGAATGATAATCATTCCTTGTTGTAACATAAAATCCTGCACGTTTACTTGTCCCACTATATCATAAGTAGTTTGATCATTAACTCGAATGATGCTTCAGGTTATCATCATTCATAACAGATAATATTACTAGAACAACTATGATGACATAACCAAAAGACAAGCCATATACAAACATTTTCGAGATTACCTTAGAACTACTAAAACCTGTAAGTGTAGGGAAAACCCATTTCCTTCTTCTCCCCTCACTGTAAAGTATCAATGAAATCATAATTAGAATATATTTGGCAAGAATAACAAATACCTGTTAAGTCCTAAGAAATTCCAAAATTTTCAGAAAAAAATATATATGCCTTTAGCAAAAGTAATATTTCGTGAAACAGTGAACTATTGATATCTCATTACAGAAAATTTAACAGTTCCATGTTTTAATTAGTTAAGAGTTAAGACAATGGGCACCACAGGTTTGAGGGTATAATGTCGAATAATAGAAGGCAGAAGTTTCAGATTTTGATATACAACACTGTTCAAACTGATATAAAGCTAACAAATCTCTGAAAATGGGGTAGAGGTGCATCAAACAAATATTTAATTTCTTCAAAGAAATGCAAATGGCATAGAGTTTTAGGAATTATTTCCATGAATTTTCAATCCATATACCATGCTATGAATGTCTTAAGAAATAACGGAATACGTATATGAAAAATGTAAAACTGACCTCACATGAGCAAATAATGCCTTTGCAATAACAAGCAGCATAGAAGCAAAGACGAGGACATTTATCTTGGTTTGTAACTCGGTAGAAAGTCCTCTTAACAATTCCAAAACCCTTGCCTTTGCCTTTGCACCGGCATCATGGTACCTGAAACACAAATAAAGATATTCTGATAATCATCAATCTATTGTGAAGAACTATGTTACTCGGGCTGGGATTTGAGTGCTGGATATGAATATGTGTTCAAAATGAGCGTTTTCCATCTTTTTAACTACTTTCATGTATTCAGTCATATCCTCATACCCAACACAGGTACTCTAAGAAAAAAGAAGAAGAGTTAAATCAACGTAGGTGAAGAATAGAAATGCAAGCACTTCTAGCAAGGAGCCTGGTAAAATTTAATAGCACACCTCGTTAAAGCGTCCTCTACTTTCATTGTAGTAAACCATTCCTCTCCGACCTTTCTACCTTTTGAATCTAAAGCAGGCTTAAGCTGCTTAATTTGTTCTTCTCCAGGAGTACCAGCCCATACGGCTGGCGCAAACCGTTTCCCCTTAAACCAAACAGCTTCATGTTCTCGAGCATATAAGATTTCTCCCTTTGGTCCACCAAGTGGAGCTGAGGTGGCTTTTATTCTTGAGACAATGGGGAGGAAATCTTCAGTTATCTACATGAAAATTAAATACCCAATAAATAACGGGGACTTCATGTAGTATAAAATGAACATTGGAGAAGATAACAAACAAATTAGCACCTAGCAGATTTCAATGTATTCATAAATGTGCACTGAAAAATCAAAGTTTAGTCCAATAATTCCAACTCATAAGCCTTCTCAATGAAGTTAGTAACCAACACATGATGTCTTGTCATCAAATAGAAAAAAAAGCAAACTGTGTTGCAATCAAGGACAAAGTGCAAAACCAACATAACCATATTCATAGCAAACATACCACTGAAGATAAGGCCTCAGCTGCCCTTTCAACTTCGGCAACTTCTTCTTCTATATGGATCTTCTTGACTCGCCCTTTCCATGAAGATTCCATGTCCTCAAAAAATTCACCGGGAATATTGGCATAAGAACTAATCTTTTGATCACTTTCACCATCCAGAAAAATCATTTGACCAATTCTATCTGAAAGCCATTCGCACTCATTAACCTGGGAAAAATCAAGACCCAAAAATCATACATATAGGCATTTAATCTAGAAGAACATAAAAGCCATGCTCCATTCTCATGTCCTACCTATACGGACTGCTATACTTACCAGTGTTTCAAAGTCTATTTTCAGCCCTGTGGCCACCCATGCAGGATCCATCAATAATTTCAGAATTTCTCTGAGGTTGATGCTTCTATGCATGTGCAATATTTCATCAACAACATTTTTTATTCTGCAAAATTCAATATGGTTGGCCTCCCTTAGTTCAAGTAGCTTCACAAGCTGCAGAATGGTCAAATCCAAGAATTAAATACAAAAGACCAAAGAAATTAACAAAATCAAAAAACATGAAAATTGAAGATAAGTAAGATGAGTAGAAAAAAAAAAGAGAGGGTAAAACAACCAACATATAACACTTTCTTATTAGGGAAAATGCAAAATACAAAATAGAGAAATTAGAGTAGAACCTTTGCAGATGAGACACAAGTAAACTCAGGAATTGAGCATTTGATGCTGCTCATTAGTTTGCAAGTTGCTGCACATGAAATACAAGTTAGTACAGAACCTAAATTGAACATTTAAGTACCATAAAATTAACAGAGTATCACATGTCAAACAATCAAGAGATATGATATATAGGTAGAATGCGTATTCAAAATGATTAAAAACATTTCAGACTATTGCAAGGCTCATCTCCAGTTTCTAGTCATCTAAGCAGCATACTCTTTGAAGAAGCATCTGTAGTGAAACATTGCTTGGCAAAATAATAAACACATAGTCAGTACAATCTTCGATAAATAATATAAAGATCACATGATTGTTCAAGTTAGAATTAGGCCAAGTTACTATAAAGCTGCATATTCTAACTAGCTTATAATGGAACAACCTAGTTTAACTAATGGACATCAGCAAAATATACTAGCACCCAATTGCCAATGTTGCATCAGTATGAGAAAACATATCACAACTCACCTTGAATTGCGGATGCAATCTCATGAGAAGGAGGATTAAGAAGAAGATCTCTAATATACCTGAGAATCAGCAACAAAATTAGAAGGCAATTACTTTTTCCAGCAGGTCTCATAAGATATCTAAATTACAACTAGAGTTAAATCCATAAAAACTTGTTTTGGCAGTCACCCATTACAAATCAATATTTGAGATTTAAGTTAAACTCCAAATACTCCCAAACTTTTAGACATCAAAAGTTAAAAGAAAAATGACTACATGGAAGAAAAATATTAAACAAAATTCTTATAAAGCAAACTAAATCACAATAATAACGGAGAAATCTCGAACATGAAAAACAGAACCTTGTGCATCTGATATGATATATGTACTGAACGCTTTACATAGAACAGAGGAGTTAACTCCCTGTAGTTTCGTTATCAATGAGTCAAATATTAAGTGGGTTAGATGGCCACAATTAGCCCCATCAAATAGGATGGAAGGGAGAAATGCACATTTATGAATATCAATCCCCAGAAAATGACAACAAAAATGAATAACAAATAACACAGCACAAATTGATCTACTAGAACAAATACGTGTCATCTTTACTAAATTCTTTACTAGTATGTGTGTTAGAAAAACCAAAAGGTTTTCACTTACAGAGCAGGTAGCCCAGTGCAATGTGGTGGAAGCAACACCTTCAATAAACAAGGTATCCCCTCTGTGGGGATGGCACCTGGAAGAATGCAACCCCCATGGATGGAAAAATGCTAAAGAACTCAGTTTTAAGCAGACAATTGGATATTGGAATGAAATAAAGAAGTCAAACGAACCAATCTGTGTTGCAGTTCCTAGACTTAAAGAACGGGGTCTATTTTCTGAAGGAACAGTAACATTTCTGAAAGTAACCTCATTGTCAAGCCCATAAAGCTCCTTTACCTAAGATGGTCGAATAAACAATAACATGTAATTTTGGTAAAAAGTACGATATGCTAAAGTATAGGCTTTGCTTAGATCAAATGTGAACCTTGTACAGTAGCTCAGTGACAGGACCGCCTCCAAACCATTCAAATTGCCTGGCAGTGCATTCTCCCCACAACAGGCCTCCTGCACCAAATTCCCCCCAACGGGAAGTTCCTGCAACAGCCTCTAATACAGTGAAAAGCTGACCACATATTTTAGCATAAAAGGAGAAGAATAACCATTTATCAGAGTCTGAGGATGAAATGTTTGTGAAACAGTGGTCATGAATTCTATTTCATAATAGAATTCCTATGGACCAGAAATTTGAACCAATGTTCTTTCTAAAATATCAACCCCTATCCCAAAAGTACATAAAAGATGGCAACCAATTGGGGAATAACTTCTACATGTCATCAAGAGGAGTTTAGTGGAAAAATTAGATACCAAGAACCTTTTATGACTATAAACACTCTACAGACGTATGGATTTTAAGCTGTATTTATGTTATACATTTAAAAACTCCACTGCAATTAGCCTTATTACATACCTTTTGAATGCTCTTTTTTTATCCATTTAGCAAGTTATTAACATTCACCTTGAGTGAAGAGTAACATAGATTAAAGGCCTCTTTTGCAAATTCTTGCGATGACATGTCTAAAAGAATGACCAAACCTGAAGCATTGTCTCTCAATGATGAATGGAGAAATAGGTGATGGTATCGACAAGTTCGTAGCTTGGTTACCAATGCTTCTTCTGTAAGACCATCCTCTGATGAATATGTCTTCATAGTCTCTAACACAAAAGTTATGCAATATCCCCTTGCAGAACGTGATATACCTAAAGAGCCAGAAGTTTATCAAATAAATAAAACTTGAAAGCACTAATAACAAAACTGTGCGTCTCTCTCAACATGGGTATGCAGCCATTCAAGCATTGAAGGCAAAGAGAAAGAATGAGATTACAAGCATTCAAGCTCAATATTTAGTCATAATTGATTCAATGGTAGGCATTCTCAGAATGCGCACTTGCAGTCCAATAAAGAAGAATGACACTTATAGAGGGCTAGCGAAATTCAGGGAAATTCAATATAACCATAACAAGCTTGCAAGAGAACTACAAGATATTTTTTCTCAAGAACATTATCCGAAGAAACTAGATTACAGATAATGAAAAGTAACCGTTCATACCAACAACAGGCATTGGCTCTGGAAAATCAAGTTCATGATCAACCCCAACAAGTCCAAACACATACGGACTACCTGGATGAGCATGCCTGGATACTTAAAAAGCAAGTCAGAGCATGGTATGAATGTCAAAAACACCATAAGGAATAATTATTAGATTACATATGCACCGAACAAATACACAAATTTTGTACCATAATTGTTTTCGACTTTCAAAAACCCCAATAAATGACTTAAAACCACATACATATAGAATAGGCACCTTTCAACTGATTATGTACAGCATGAACTAAACTTACCTTTTACGAAGCAATGGCCATCACATCTACACCAATGGAGAAAACATAAAGTAATAGCATCATAAGCTAAAAGGGGCTGTTAAACTGTTATTACCCGGATATAAAACGTCCTTTACGAGAGCGGGCTTGTGTTGGACCTTGAACTTCCTCCACAATACACTACAAGAGGTATGCCATAAAGAAAATCCAAAGAATCAATTGCAAACCAAAATCTACTTCCATTTTTTACTCCAAACTTGAATTAATGCATCAACATCATGGCACTCGCTGTACTCACCACTGAAAAACCATTTCGCGTTAGATCGTCCAAAGTTTGTCGTAGATTCTGCAAACGATCATTTATCAAAAAATTTATGATGACACAGACTAGAAAGAGAATAAATCAAACATTCCATGGGAAAGCCAAGAACCAAATGCTGCTTGAAAAGTTGCACTATTTAATTTTTTTTTTCTTTGTTGCATTTTCCTTTTTCTCTATTTTGTTATGGGTGACAAACAAGAAGATCAGGATTAAGTGACAGAGAAAACCTTATAGCAAAATATAATTTCAAATTTTAAGCATAACAGCAAGCAGAGCAAGATTGGTCCAGTACCACAACAGGACAGCCAGCTCGTGGAATGCTATCTGAACGCAGACCACCAAAAGGATTCAAACCAGCATATTCTACAAGAATGCAAGCATCTATCCCGAGGGCCTCATAAAAATCCCCAACCTGAAGACACGTTAAATTAAAATTTCCAGCAATCATAATTCATAAAATACTATAATAATGGCATACATAAGAAACTCTGTGATATACCCTGCAAAGCAAAACTTCACGTGGGAACTTTGACTTGAACTGTAAAATCTCTGCATTTAGTGTTCCTACTTTCAAACTGCAATGGAATTAAAAAAAGAAAACGTAAATCCATCAATGATCTTCAAATGAGAACTAATATTATTTGATTCCCATTCTTATTCAAAAAAACTAAGTTTAGAGTCCTTAAGCGTCACTCATTTCACATGTCTTCAATAGGAACTGTATATTAAAATGCTTAACTATATTTAAGAGAAAGGATAGAGATTATTAGACTACTGCATCATAAATTCTTAATTCTATTGTCCCTTTTTCTGTTGGGGAGATTGGGAAGCAGGGCCTGGGGGTGTGGAGGGGGCTAGCTAGCATTGTACTTATCCAAGAAACCAGGGAAGCCAACAACTAGAAATAAGTCTAATCTCCACATTAAAAGAACTTTATTGTAGCAAGGAGATATGAAAATTGGAGAGATAAGACTTTATATAAACTGAAATATTTAAAAAACAGTATTGTGGAAAGCACCTGCCATTTTTCAGGTTGGCATCCACACCAAGCAAATTGCTATACACAAGCCTCTTAACCAAATTGAGAGTGGACGGCTTGCGGCACAACTCCAGTCTCTGCAACAAAAGAATGAAAAGTATAAGAGCTTAAGAAATACAATATATGCAAATCAAAAACTTCAACGAAGCAGACAAAAAAGGCACACCTCTTTCCACCAGACTATGTGAGAATGATCCTTATCATCTAGGGATTTATCTGCTGCCTTATATTTCCTGGTGTTTCCTCTCAAAGTCTTCTGATCTTTGAAACAGTGTATCCGCCCAAACTGCCCCCCACTGTTGTCAAGAAAAATTTAGAAACTAAAAACTAAATTTACAAAAGCAAAAGCCAAACAGTAATAAATAGCCAAGACATATCAAAACAATCTCTTAGATAAAAAAAAGAACAATATGAAACCTAAATAAACAAATAGCTTAAAGGGGGGGAAACCATTAACCTATTAGGATATCACCAATGAAACAATTGCAAACCCTCCAAAAATAAGAAGCAAATTGCAAATAAAGGGGCAATCTTATCATCAGAAATACTTCTCATTTTTCATTTCATCACAAACTTCTGCGAAATAACTCGAGTTAGGTCATCTTAGATATGATCTGGCATAATAATTTAGCTAGTTAAAAGTGTGTACCGGCACCAAAAATGATTGAATTTGCAATACTATAAACTTCATAACGTTCATCTTTCATTATATTAACAATGCAGATTTCATAACATAGTTCCAAGAGAGAATGTCACTTCACTGGGTAATGAACTAAAAAGGGTTACCAAGAAAGGCATTTTCAACGACAGGTCCATGCAAAGAACTGAACTTGTTCAACTATTTACATAAGGGTGACGTTTTTACTTTGTTCTAAACCAACAATAAAAATAAAAAGTTTACTCTTTTCCCTATCAAGGCTTTGGCTGCTTGATTTATTTTTTTTTATTAGAAAAAATCAAATGAACCGAAAATAGGGGAAAAGAATTACAGGATAAGTGGTGAAGGGTTATAAGAAGCATGCTTGTTGAGAGGGGAACGAAGGAGAAGGGCAAGAGAACGCCATCTGGGGATTGAAATGACAACGTTTCGCGTAGCTAACCAGTACATGTGGCTATACTGCCTCTCAATTTCGGGGGAAATTAGGGGATTGGAAGGAGATTTGATTCTGGGGGAATTTCTAGGGTTTTTTTGGGGGGGGTTGAGGGTTTTATGGAAAAAAAATCTGCTTTTTTTTCTCTGCTCAGTTCAGTTTCTTTCCCGCCACAAACAAATGGGGTGAAAAGGTTATCTTTGTGATAACAGTGAAAGATAAAAAAAATTAAATATTTTAAGAAGCAAAAAAATGTGAGAAATAAAAAAAAAAATTTCTTGTCTTTGTGTTTGGGGTTCTTTTTTATTTGATTGGTTTTGGAAGTTTAAATTATTTTTTACTAAAATATTTTAGAGAGAAAACTTTCTATTTATATCTACATATTTTATAATTAAATATGGATACTTTTGTAATTATTAAATAATAATTCTTACAAAGTGGTATTAAAACAAAAGCGACCATTTATAAGATCCCTTTGAATCTTATTTTTCCTTCGATTTTCTGAAATCTGTTGAGAGAATTTTAACTTTTTGAGAAAAAATTTTCGAAATATTGTTCGTCGAGGAGAGACAGACAACCTTAGTAGGTCTGTTATTAGGATTAAGTTGTCTATGTTTTGTTTTATTTCCTAACTTTGTCTTTCACCTTTATCGAAAGCCTCATTAAATTTACAAGGTAGCAACATCTTTGTCCACCACAAATTTATAATTTGCAATTAGGTATCACTTAATTTAACTCTTATATATAATAAGAAATGGATTCAAATTTCACCAAATGCAAATTATGGATTTGCAGTGGGGGAAAGGACTCGTACTCTGTAAACTCACTGGCTTATAGAGAATACAGGAGACAAAATTCAAAGATAAAATTAAACATAAACATTTTGAGCTTAATAGCAAATCTGTTGACGAGATTTGTTAACTTCCAACAGACACTTCGAAAACTTATTTTCAACAAATCAAAATTCTCTCAACAAGATCTTAAAAACATTGTATCACCCAAACTCTATTTGTATGGTTGTTAGGCACACCTCCGTTGGAAAACATTAGAAAACTCAAACTCAAAATTGAGTGTATCTAATTGAAATTAAAGTCAATTTTTACTAAATAGTTTAATTTTTTTTAAAATTGATTCAAAATAAAATTCAATTCAAATTTAATTCTTTTAACTTATTATATTTTGAATCCATATTTGACAATTTATATGATGAACAAGTGTCAAAGGTAGTAAAGAAAAATGCTTCATTTTTACCGTAAAGAATGTGAAACGTGAACTACACGAGACTTTTGCCAAAGCTAAAAGCAAAAGTATTTACAAGTGAGGGTAATCCTCTTTTAGTCTCGAGTCTCGACACGTACAACGCAAATCTCATATTAATAAAATGAAGACAATGAGGTAGACAATGGCCTTAGCGTCCAACGATATATTATTCATTTAGTCTTTTTAGAATGTATGCAATTACAAATTAATATAGCAATAAAATTGTACTTTAACCCCAATTTAGTATTATTTTTTGCTCCCTTTTAAGTAATATTTTAGCTTCACCCTTACATCTTAATTAGTCACTCGGGGGTATAATTACCCTCACGATGAGATGGAGATGACCAAACAAAATTTGACCATACAAAAAGCACTTAACACTTATTCCTATCAAGATAGATTATAGAAATTTCACGTGCTATATATATATATATATGTAGATTCACGAAATCCGACCTTAACAAAATGTTGCTCTTGACGAGATAATAAAGAACAAAGTTGTACCACAGTGGGCATGATGTGACAACTCAAACACCAACTAACAAGATATATATGCTTTAATTTCTCAAATAATCTCTGCACTAATTTCGGGAGTTAACCCAACACAAAGTCAATCAAAACCAAGAAAATACAATCACACATAAACTGCTATGCACAAATGTTTTTGTGTAAGTGGCCATAGCAAAAAAACAAAACACTGTTTTAGTTTGACAGACAATAGTTTATCGTTAAGTGTTCAACGTCCAAACCGCCAAAATTGCAGGCTAGAAACCTTCTATATGGTCAGTGTCTTTCACGCGCTAATCAAGCATTTTAGCTAGCACGTGACACGCACACCATTTTTTTCCCGATAAAGCTCGAAGCTGATAATACTAAAAAGGAGCCCAAATAACAAACACTGCAAAAGAGAAAAAAAGATGGAGATAATGCAATCATGGAGATGTAGATTATCTTTCAAAAATGCGACCATAGCTTTGAATATTTTCAATGTTATAGTTGCTCTATTCTTGCTTCAATGGTTTCTTTCTTCTGCTTCTTCTCGTACCAGACCTTCCTCTAACCAACCTAATTCAGGTTCCTCTTAAAACCCAGATCCTCTTTTTTCTTTAGTTTGAAACATTGATTTGATGATTTTGGGCATTTTTTAATGAGTTTTGAAGAATGAGTAGTTGTTGATTTTGTTTGTTTTTGATGAATCTGTTGTTTATGCATATTGTTTTTGTGTTTGAAAGAGGATTTGGGATCATGGGTATTTCTCCAAGTTTGCTTTTGATCTTCTGTTCTTTTTGGGGACTTTTTGGGTTTTGATTTGGATGTTCAAATGCTAGGTTTTGTTTTGTGAATTGGGATTTTGTTTAGGGTTTGGGGACACTAGATTTGGTTAAGAATTTACTGATGTTGATTGATGAGATTTAGGGATTTTTTTGGCGTTTTGCATTATTAACCTTTTTTCGAAGTTTTAAGGTTTTCATTTTGCATCAATGCTTATTTAAATTTACATTTTGGCATTGTTTTTGAAAATAGATTACTCTTCACTTGCAAGTTGGTCACTTACATGAAAATCAATTCTTGGGGTTTGAGCTATTCATGTTTTAAGTGTAAACTACGCTAGTCACTTAATTATTAGTAAGTTTATGTTTTAATTATTTATCTTCAAAAAGTTACAAATTAGTCATTGAATTAGTCATCGAATTATTCAAAAAAATATATTTAAGTTATTGGATAGCTATCTATTCGCACCGCTTGCACTAATCAAAAGTTTTTATTTTCCTTCTCCAAATCAAAATTCAAGCAACTTTCTTTTCTAATCTTCGATATTAACCGTTATATCGACTTGGATCTAAGGTATACTCTACTTGTCGACGGATAATAATCTATCATATCTGTCATTAAATCATCACTTAGAATTTGCTGACTGAACTTTTAAAAAAAAAGAAAAACTTAACAATCCAATGACTTAAGTGACAACTTTTGAATAGTTTAGTGACTTAAATGAAAACTTTTAAATAATTCAGTGATCATCTTATAAATTTTTAAAGTTTAGTGACCAAAACGTAAATTTATTGATAGTTTAGTGATATTGGATGCAGTTTACTCTTTTCTTTAAAGCATTCGTGTCTGTGAATTGTATCTAAGTTCTGATATCTGGATATAAGTACGAGTATGATCCTCTATGATTTTTTTAAAAATATTAAACATACACGTATTAATCACTCATCCGAATCTGGGGAACATAGTTGTCTAATGAAATCGAATTGATTAACGTTTTCAATGCAGTTGGCTTTGATTACATTAAGGAAGCTGAAGAGATGCGCATTGCTATGCAACCTTTGGAACTGATAAAAAGAGTGAGTCTCTACCCTTTAACTCAACAAAAAACACAAAGCAATGTGATATATACAGAGTTGTCCATATCTAGCTCCTACTCTTCGTTTTTCTTGAATTACTTATATCCGACACGTAATTGGACGTGAGTACTAGGATATAACCTTTTAAAGACTCTATGCACACACAGAAACATGAAAGAATTAGGTTAAACTACGGTAAAGGTCACCTAATTATGAAAAGTTACGAACAGTTACCCAACTCTTCAATTTTGTCTTTTTGGTCACCAACTGATTTATGTAAAATTGGGAACACTCAAAAATCGAAGTTAGTTGAATAATAAAAAAAAAAATTACTAATAGTTGGATAAACATTTTGTAACTTTTTATAGTCATATAACTAAAAAAGAAAAAAAATTATACTTGGGGTGACTACTACTATAATTTACCCAAAAAGTTAAAGGGAACATGTGTGAGGTACGTACCTGTACTTAACACTCACATCCGACGCCCCCCTTGATTTATCATGGTATCTATGGCACACGGACTCGATTTTGAGTGGTAGATACAGGTCCAACACGAACTTGATATGTGTTGGATACGGTGGATATAATGTAGGTCCTTTAAAATGGATGTAATCTTGCAATTTGAGCGTTTGTAAGAAACTAAGATTAGCTGGAAATGCCTGTTAAACAAATTGATGTCGTCGAAAATGGTGTTCTTCATGGTTGAATCTTGGGTATTTATAGGTTAAGGAGATTCAGCGAGAGGCATATACCGGACCCGAAACAATTCAACCGAAAGATGCGAAACAGACCGCCGCAGTCGATCTTTCCAAAAGACTACAAGACTTCCGTTCCCTAAATGATGCTTCTAGCTTGAAAGGTAAACCGGCTGTTTCTCACTTGAATTTAGTTGTCAACTATTTTTTAGGTTTAATATATTCTTTTATACCTGATTTTAGCTCTATTATACAATTTGGTACTTGAGTTATTTTAATTTGAGTTTTTTTTTTTAAACAAATAAGTACTTGAGTTTAACTACAATGTTCATTTTAATACTTAAGTCTATGTCCCAAGTAAGTACATATATTTCTGCATTAGAGCATATATGTCAAATATCAAATTAAGTACTGAAGTCAAACTCATGTATTAAATTTGGGAAAAATACTAAAATATTAAATTGACTATTGAAGTCTTTAGACGGTGATTTGACTTGTACTTGCAAAATTTTAAATTTGGAAAAGATACTGAATTATTAAATTGAATATTTAAGTCTTTTAAGCGATGATTTAACTTGTACTTGCAAAATTTTGAAGCTCTTGAATCAAATACTAAATTGAACATGAAAACGGTTTAAACTGTGAATTGACTTGTATTTGCAAAATTTGCAGCTCTAGAGGAATGGCGGAAAAGGAAGATGGAACGAGCTAGACAAAGGGAGATGGAGAAAAATGGAACACTAGTTACCAAAGAATAAAAAAACCCAAGCAAATTGTATCATATGATTTCCGAATCCGGTTTTCTCAAACGGCTAGTTACCTCGCAAACTTAAGCACCCTCCATTTTGTGTAAAGATTTGCTCTTTTTTTTTTTCCGGGGAGGTTCAGATTCATAAAGCCTAAGCAAATCAATATAGAAACTATAAGAAAAAAAAATTCTCCATATAAGTGGATGTGTATCCCACAGTTTTACTTAAGTATAATATAAACAATAATTGCTAAATTCATTAACTTATGCTATTTTCAAAATTTAATGTGTTAAACATATGTATAATGTTATGTCAGCTTGTTATTTTAATTAAAAATTAAAAAGTATACAAATTTAGAATAATTCAATTTTACATTTATGTATGCATAATACAAAACTAGTAATTTAATTTAGCCAAACAAATTTTACTGCTATTGTTTAAGTGAGGTCTACAAAATCAACCAATTCAAAAAGTAGTTGGACTAAAATCAATCAAATAAAACTATAAAGAATAAATTTTCAGCTTTCATAAAGTACAAATACTAATAACAGAACTTAAGAATACCTATGTCAAGAATGCATCAGATAATAGCAGATAAATCAATAAGTCCATATTTTAGAAACGAAAGAAACATTGGAGATTTCAACTACAAACACACCAATACAATGCCTGTACAAACGTGTCCATGTTCTGGACCCTCATAAGTACAAATGGGTAAAGGGAAAATTTTTAAAAACGAAAAATAAAAAATTTGGAGTTTATAGTTTACGAGTACAATCTTACAAAAGCACAAGGCTAATGACTATTTTCGTTGTTACAAAAGCACAAGGAAGGCGACTATTTTCGGGTCGTAGAAAAGCATGTTGAAAAACGTCCAGAAATAGAAAGATTGTAAAACCATTGTCAGCAACATATTGTAGTAGCAACCATAACCTCCCAAAAGTTTCTTTCATTGATTTCCATATTTTATAACCATCGATAGGGACTGACCTAATGCTAGAAAATACGTAAGTCATGGTAGCACAAAGGCAAAATCATGATTGAGACACAATTTTCAAGGAACCAGATGAGGGGAAGAGAAAAAAAATGTTTTAGATTTTTTTTTCCGATCCAAATCTTAAGAAATTCATTGAATAACTAGGCATAAAGAACGAACTTACTATGATAATACGGCTACAACAAACAGTTTTAGATGGCATTGTCCAATTCCCACCTGCAGCACCAGAACCGAATTAGCTGACAATAATGCAGTCATATGATGCGGTATTAACTTCATCGTTTTCAAACTAGAAAAGGGAATCAAAACTAATATGGGATACTTCCCAGACCCCGGTATCAGACGTTTTACGACAGCTCACTTTCCAAATTAACAGAACATGTGGAATCTCTAATACTATATGTGGTTAATTATAGCATCAACTTAGTAAACAGGAAAAGATCTGAATATAAGCACGTTCCTATGGCTTTTAAACAGATAGTTTATGATAAACATGAGATACAAGCCTATGGCATTTTACTCATAAGGCAACTGATGAAGATTTGTTCTAATCTATGAATAACTTTGTAGAGATTCAAAAAATTCTAGGACAAGGAATCAAAACAAAGTAACAATAGCACATTGCCAATGGCATTATTCAGGGTGGAAAAGGCTGTTGCATAAAACCCTATGTTTCTTAAGCAGTACTGAAGCTTTAAACACTCAAATTTTGTTTAAACTTTATGAGGCTACCTTCAGCTAAAGTCCTCCCTTACAGATGACAAATCAATTTGTCACAAACTCTTGTAAAACCGAATGACCTGTTTGGCTAGTCAAGGAAGAATCCAATAATGAACTAACCAAATAACAACTTTGTTGATCACGGCACTTAAAATTTACGAGCAGGAACAATTGAAAAGAATAAATTCATAGAATTGAGGCAGACATAAACAGTAGAGTTGGACAGGGAAGGCGAAACAAGATGTGGGCTAATACAACAACATATATATTACAAAAAAAAAAAGAAAGTACATTGCTCTGGAGAACAAAACATGCACTTAGGAGATAAGCAACTGCATTCATTTAGAACTATAAGTGCCAAATGTTCCATCCTCCTGCATATGGCTGACTACTTGAGGTATACACCATGAAGTTGCACAAAGGAATAACATTCCTAGCTCCTACAAACAGGCATGGCAGGCAACTAGACTACAAGAAAGCATGAGAAATACAAAATCAAAAATCAATATCTAAATATAGGAAGGCCACACCACAAATTATTATGATTTTAAATAAATATATATACAATTGGAAATGCTTGGAAGTTAAGCTCACCTCAGTTTATCATGTCTCACTGCCCGGCTGCACCACATCAAAATCCAAAATATTCCTCTTAAGATATTTAGTTACAGATAGAAAGCTTCCCAGTCCATTCGTCGGCTACACCATAATCTATGCTAAGCTCTCTCATAGGAGGGATATTCTCCATTGCAAAAAGCATAAGGTGAGGGAACATCAAGTTGTTGTGATCATACAACACACACTGCACCAGCACATTCGGACTGGAACTATGGCTAATATAACAAGCAGCATTCCTCATCCTTGATACATCCATTGCAAAATCCAAAGGTGGGATTGAGGGATATGATGGACACACGTACTCTGGAAATATCCTAGACAAATCCCCCCATTCGGCCCATCGTTCAGAAAAACGATTGGGGTAAATCAAAGTATCACCGTTCATCTTGAAAACTTCCGCTTGGTCCCTTGTGAGAACAACCCCTGCATATTCACATATAAAAGCACCTGCTTGTATCAAGTCCAAGGACCTCACTCCCCAACCCGTTTCCCTTGACCTAAATATTTCCAATCTGTTTCTAAGCCCATGTTGTGCAACACGGTTCCGACAAGATGGTGGGCATTGACAGAAGTTTCCACATTCAAATATCACCGGTTTCCCTCTCAAGAGAATTCCACCATAATCATAAGCAAAATCACCCCCATTCTTCATAGCACAGAAACACCCTTCCGTGCACCCCGAAACACAATCACATCCAGTACTATTACTCCCTTGACCAAATACATTAAGAGGGAACACAGTGTTCACAAGGTAATCATAATACATAGGATCATGATCATTATCAATATCATTATAAAGAAAGATCGGAACTCTCTCCTTTTTCATGGAAATATCAAGAGTCAAATACCCCATTGGCCTAGTAGACAAAGGCTTAGTCCTAAGACTCTCAGCAAACTTCATTATCGAACTACCCATCTCAGGTTGCCCTTCAATTCTCGACAACCTAAACTTGTAAACCCCAAACCCTGACTTTCCCACATCAAACCAACAATCAAGAATCTTATATAAACCGTCATAAACATACACTTTGCCCGAAACTCGATTCTCATATTTAAACCCTCTAATCACTCTTACCTCAATCCCATAATGCATACTCCTTTCTAGTGCCAAATTCCCTCCTTCAAGCTTCTGATGCATACATTGCTTTCCAAATTTATCTTGCCCACCTTGGCCGGTATATATTATCGAGTCACCGGAATCTTCATCATCCTCGTACCCACCGGAAATAATAATGCTAGTTGCAATTGGCTCTCCGCTCGAGCTTTGGCTAGCAGGCAATGTATCAATCCCAGCTTGAATTTGTCCATGTAACCCCACCACACAAAGCTCCATTCTAAAGAAGAATACATCACCAATTTCAATACCTGGGATTGCACCCACTATCCTTTTATCGCGATTCAACCACAGTTCTCGATCCCTCATGACGGCAGCTGCCCTCAAATCTCCGCGAGCCCGTCGACCGTTTCCCGGTCCGGTTCTCTTTTCTTCCTCCGAAATGACTAAAACGCGGAGGGAATCGTACATCATTCGGGTTCTTCGAACAAGGTCACGAAAATGCCTCTGGTCATCGATTCCCAAATTCGTAACCCGAACCAGCTCATTGGATCTTCCCGCCTTCTTACGCGAAACGACGACGGATAAAGCTCGTTCCAGGTTGGAACCGTCGGTTGGGCTAGTTTCGGGGGTTAGTTGAGACTGTTCGGGTACGGGTACGATGGCCCGAGAATCCGGGTCAAGTACTTCGACATCGCCGTATTTTTGTATCCTTTTAGCAAAAGCAGAGCGGAAAAGCTCGGAGATTCGGAAATATTCGGAGTAGAGAGCGTTTTGGTCATCGGCTGAAGAGGAAGCGTTAGCCGGAGGGGTAGTTTCGGGATTAGGGATGAAATCAGGGGTAGAATTGGAAACAGAGAAGAGAAAGTTTTCTTGTTGGTGAATAGTCTGTGTTGGTGTTGGTTCGTCGAAAGGCTCTTGCTTAGGTTCAATCTTCGGTGTTAAGAAATTGAAGGTGGTTGTCCTGTTGATGGTGGCGCTAGGTGTGGCGGAGGTGGAGATGTTCACGGTGGCTGGTAGCGGTGGTTCCGGGCAGAGATTGAGGTCTTGGAAAGGCACAAGAGAACCCATTTGCCGTTTGCTTGAGCTTAGCGAAGAACGTGAAAGGGATCCAGTTAGGGTTTCTCAAGGTGCTTCCATGGCGGAAAATGGGAGGGATTCGAGAGCCAAATAAGACAGTTTTTATTTTCTTTTTCTTTTTTTTCCTTCAAGAAGAAAAATTTTGAAAGCCAAGGCCTTAGTATTTTCTAAAATTAATATATTTATATAGCATATGTCACCAATGACATATTTAAATTTAAAATTAATTTCAAAATGTTTTAATTGAATTTAAAAATATCTGTCTCGTATCAATCGGATCTTTTTGTTAACTTAATTGTTAAGCGTAATTTTAAATGTCAACTCAAATATGACGTGGTGTACATATTCAAAATATGTGGATCAAATTTAAAATATGTTCACATATATGACATTTATAGCTTAGATTTAATGTGAGGGTGACACCAATGGTAGGTGGCCCTTAAAATGATAAATTTACAAATTAACTCTTGTATTTTGACTTATTAAAAAAGTCATTTTGATTTTAATGATATAATATATTTTAGTTAGCACGTTAAATTCAAATTGTTTATATAATAGATATAATGTGTTTAACATTTGATTTGTGTGTTTTAAATATGCTCAACATCAATTGAACTCACATTTAAGACTCACGTTAACGGTAAGCTAAGAAAATGACATGATTGATGCGATAATAATATTTTAAAAACTCAATTAAATTGCTTTGAAATATAATGATCAATTTAAAAATTGATTCTGATTTAGTGATAAGTGACTCTGGGAAACACAATTGAAAATGTCTCGAGATCATGTGTGGTTTGTTTATTTGTTTGTCATTTTCTTTTTCTTTGTTCTCATCAAATTTTTAGGGTACCAAGATCATGACATCTTTTTAAATCACTATTTGAAACTCGAGCTTAACAACTATTTTTATATTGAAGTTTTCAAGGATTAACTTAACTAAAAGAAAAATTCAAACTTCGATATGAAAGTATTTATAAAGCTCAGACTTAACTTGAACACAAAAAAATTCAGCCCTAATATAAAAAGTTACTAAGTTAAAATTTTTTTGATATAACCCTTTTTTTCTTTGTTATTTATCTCCTTTTAGGTTTCCATGATTTCTTTTAATTTTTTAATGAAAAGAATTGAGTCATAATTAAAAGATGTCTAGTGCAATTATTTCATTAAATTCTCTTTTGAAAATTATCAATATTATTAATTTTTATGAAATTAATATTATATTAAATATAAATTACTTTAAAATATTAATATAATATAAATCTAAAAGATAATTGTGTTTTATAAATTTTTTTAATTTTATCATTGATATCAATTCATATAAAACTATATATATTGTATTTGAAGGAGTTTGATGCATGAATCAAAATTAAATAAAATTTTTAACTAAATAGTATAATATTCATATTAATATGTTTTCAATATTTATATAGCTTTATTTTCAATAAATTTACCGTTTATCTTAAAACCACATTAAAAATATATATCTGCACACAAAGCACAAATAAATTGAGACATATATTATGGTGAAATTTATCCACTAAAATAGTTTTATTATATTATTTAATATTATATTATTAAAATAATTTCTTAAACTATTCGTATTATTGATTAATTAGATGTTAATTCGTAATTATTAAAAACATATCAATATAATAGAAATTAAAAGATAATTATGTTTTAGATTTAAACTTACTTTTTATTTTATTATTCATATAGTGCGTGTTCATGAACTCAAATAAAATTTTGTACTAACACTATAAAAATCAAATAAAATTTTGTACTAAAAAATTAATATCATTGATATTCATATAATTTTATTTTGAATAAATTTTACATTTTCTAGGTTAAATTATTAATATAATAAGAAATTTAACCTTTTCATCATGTTGCCTCTATTTTTTTTTCTTTATCATCTAGGTCATTAACTTTTATATTTTTTTTACGAAAAGTTGATTGAACTGTTAAAATTTAATAGCACTAAAGTGATAACTCGCATAAGAGCCTGTATGTAGTTCATGAAAAATTAAAATTTTAAAAATCATAAAATAAAATAAAAAAGTATACATGAGTTGTCGTACAAACGGTTACATTAACGCCATTAAATCAAGTAATATCAATTTAGTGAAAATATATATTTATAATATATATTTTAATTTTAATTATCTTTTTATTGCCCGCAATTTAATTAAATAAATATCACAAATTAAGTAATACAAATTCAATTAAAATTATATATTAAAGGAGTTGACAACAATGAATCACCTAACACCAATTCCGCTAAAGATAAAATTAAATTGAATAAAACTTCATACCAAATAATATAATACCGTTATTAATATATTTTCAATCTTTATGTAATTTTATTTTAAACAAAGTTACCAATTTCGTCTTAAAATAACATCTTCAAAATTAATATAATATAAATCTAAAAGATAATTAAGTTGACTAAGTTAATATTACGAATCAAAATAACACCGATTCGATTAAAAATATATATCGTAATACGATAGAATTTACGTCACGAATCAAGCAATCAATTTAGTAAAAATCAAATAAAATAGATAGTTATGATTGACTAAGTTAATATCACGAATCAAATAACGTCAATTTAGCTAAAATCTATAGTGTAACGCCACGAATCAAGTAATACCGGTTCAATTAAAATTAAATAAATTTTATGCTAAATAAGTATTTCCATATTTATATAGTTAGTTGCTTACAATTACGGTGTAAGGGTTGATTGTATATATAAAATAAAATGTGTTAAAATCATTTTATATTTTTAATTAATTTTATGAATAATATAAGAAGTAATTTTAAGCAGAGTTTTATTTTATTTATGCTTTTATGTTTATAAATATAAACTTTTGAGAAACATTATCAACATCTTATTGATGAATAAAATACATTATTCTCATTTGCTTTCTTCTTTCTCTTGTTTTTAGTCTCTTTGTTATTTTATTTCATAACATGTTATGTATATTTTTAATTTTAATTTGATATATATATATTTTAATTTCAAATTAATGTTTTAATATATTAAAATATTTAAAGGTTAAATAAGTAGACAAGAGTTTCAAACGTAAATCTTGAAAATGTTGGATATTATATATATATATATATAAAATAAATAAATACAAATATTTTAAAAATATTTTTAAGTAGTAAAAGCTTTTAACAATAATTTTAATTTTAAATCATTATTGGAGAAGTTTTAATGATGGTAAAATATTTTCTAAAAATATACCTTGATTTTACTAAAAAATGGAAGCAAAGTTCTAAAATAAACAAAAACATTAGTTAGAAATATTAAAATATATGGGTTAAAATTGAGAAATTTAAAGATGCTAAAATAATTGGCTATCTAGTTTCTTTTGGTTTTAAAATTGAGTAAATTGATCTCTTTTTTAAATTAAAGTAATTTAATCTCTGTCAATTTTAAAAGTGATCAACCAATGATAATTAAGCACGACGTTATGTCTTCCGTCAATTGTACATAATTTTGATTGGTATAATAAAATTTTAGCCTTTGATGTTTACATATTTTATCATTTTGATTTTAATTCTAAAAGAATAGCAAATTCAGCCTCAACATTTACACAAATGTTATGGGATAACTTTGTTAAATTATGACCAAATTAATAGAATGTGTAAACTTGAAGGTTAAACTTATTACTAAACCAATCAAAATTCTATACAATTGATGGAAAATATTAACATCGTAATTAATTGTCATTAGTTGCTCACTTTTGAAATTGGTCGTGATTAAATTGCTTTGACTTTTTAGAGAGACCAATTTACTCGATTTCAAATTTGAGAAAGACCGAAAAGATCTTTTTATCTAAAATAATTGTTTATAACAAAATTCACACCTATCAAAATAAAATTTGTAAATTGAAAAAAGTTACACTAACACATGATGATCAATCATAATTTTTTAAGGGCTGAAATTAAATTGTAATTTTATAATATAAAAATGTAATTTCATCATTTTAATAGATTTTATCTTTATAAATTTTAAATATTAAATCAAATTTTTATATTTCAAAGGAGGACCAAAATATAATATTATCATTACTAATTTAAAATTTTAAATTTTAAAAAGGCTATATGAAATTTTTTTATTTTAGGGCTAGAGCCCTGCCAACCCCACTACTTTCGCTACTACAATAATATATACTTTCAAGTACTATAACATGATGATGAGTAATACATGTAATATCTATGTGTGATATGTCTAATATAATGTTAATATATACAACGAATTATTAATATGTCATACCTTAAATATAACAATGACATAAAAAAACATGAATACTTAATATTTAATATTTAATTAATATTACTTTTGGTATTATAATATATTGATACATTGTTTTTAATATTTGTATTAATTTATTTTTTAAACTTTGTACTTTAATATATATTATAAATATAAATCAATTTAAAATTGGATGATAATTTGAGGCATTTGTGAGCAACCATCGAGTTGGTACATAAAATATTGAATTAAGTTCACTTTAATGTAATTTCTCTCTTCAAAATTGAGAATATAAACTTTTACGTATTCGAGGAGAATTCACTCATCTTTTATCATTATATATTTTGATTTGTATTAAAAATAATTTTATTTAAGTTGAATCAATCGAATCAAATTAAATTGTATTTTGTTTTCACAACATTTTTAAATTTATTTTTTTGTCTGTTTTAGTTTGATCCAAAAACTCATATCATTGTTTAAAATATAATTTTATATTAATTTTAAATATTTTAATAATTAAATTTAAAAATATTTTATTATTTAAATCGATTTTAGCTCAATTTGAGGTAAATTTTTGGCTAGGTCTAAATCGAGTTAGCCCTATTGGACTATTCGACCTAGCTCTAAATTTAAAATTTAAGTTCATGTTAAAAATATTCTAATTATGTTTAAAAGTTTGAATTAATTTAGAGTTTTTATTCTTTATTTACGTTTTTTCACTACACTTGAAATGATAAATCAATTTTTTTTATTGAATGAATGCAGCTTTATTATATAAAATGATTTGATAGGAAAGTTTTAAAAGTTAAAAATTAAAACTATTGATAAATACTCTAATTTCTTTACCATTTTAAATTAAATTGGAAAAAAATAAAACACTACAATTTATTTTAAAATAATTGGCAAATTTGCTTTAAAGTCAGACGTGAAGCCAACTTGAATCTACCTATAAAGTTGTTGAGCATTTGCGACTTAAAAGACATATTTAATTAATATCAATTTAGTTCAAAAATAAATAAAATATATTATTTAAAAAGTAACAAGTAGTATTATTAGAGTGGGTTTTTTTATAATTTATATAGAATCTATAAAACTTAAATTAAATTTAGAATAAAACCCGCACATATTAGGATTTGAACATACGAATATACGATATATTTATAACTTGATCATTTCAACCAAAAGTTTATCAAACTTTTATAAAAAATAATTTATTTTAAAAAAATCAACCACATAGTAGTGTGTCGTAACCTAATACGATTATAAAATCATTCATTGAATTAGTGTCACGAGTTAACAATACATCAACTTAGTTAAAAATACTTTAAAATTTTATTTTTAAGAAAATAATAAATATTGGTATAATAACATTTTTAAATTGACGGAATTTATATACGGATATTTTACCACACTAATTTTTATTCAATTAATAAATTATTTACTTTTTTTATACAATGCTTAGAACTATTCATAACCCTCACAACTCTTAAAAATGAAGATTGTTAGGATATTATTGTGGGATATTTTTAGGCATATATTTAGGAATATATTATATATCTATATATTTAGGAATATATTATATATCTTTCCTATTCTTGTGTGACTACTACGTATAAATATTTTTTTTTTGAAACAATACTACGTATAAATATTATGTATACTTTTGAGGTCTATAAATAAGATTGAAAGAAATTACCCTATTATTGTCATAGTATTAAGAGCTTAGGTTCCTCTTTTTTTTTTTTCCAAACTGTTTGCTTCTTATCTTTTATTTTGTCTGATGGTGTCAACTTTCAGGCTGACTATCACCCGCCTTTTAAAATAATTTTTTTGGTTTTTTTCATTGTTCTCAATGGTTGACGATGATTCTACTTCTCCACCATCATCACCCCCACCTAAAATTGAACCTAACTCTCCCTTTTTCTTGGGTCCCCAAGATCGACCCGATGAGTTTATTACTCCTATTCGATTAAAGCTTAACAATTTCGATGACTAAGCTTATGCTATTGGTGTCGCACTATCTTCGCGGCTTTTGAGTGCATTAAATGATGAATTGGTTAGTATGGATTATCCATAGACTGTTAAAAAAGTGGTTGTTGTAGGAAGGGTAAATGATGCAATGAGGAATCAATGTATGCCTCAAATTACCCTTTGATTTGGTCATCTGTGTTTGTTGTTTTCTTGCCACATTTGAGTAAAGGAGCTATGGTGATAGATATGCTTTCTTGGTCTTCTGCTGAAGCTGAGTATAGGTATATGTCTTTCGTCACTTGTGAGTTCAAGTGGCTGAAGACCTTGCTATTGAGCTTAGATGTTTATCATCTTAAAGCTTTTTCTTTGTTTTGTGAGTTCAACTTGAAGGGTGTTAGGATATTATTTTTAGGAATATCTAAATATATTATATATCTTTTAAGCATATATTTAGAAATATATTATACATCTTTCCTAATCATGTGTGACTATTACGGTATAAATATCATGTACTCTTAAAGTCTATGAATAAAATTGAAAAGGATTACCATATTCTTATAAAAGATAATGCATTTTAACGCACTCGAACACTCTTCCTATTACATTGACAACAATGTCAATGACAATCGAGTTAGACTCAATCGACAACTCATTATTATTTATTATGATGTGACTTATTCACATTTACCAATTTAATCACTAGTAATATATCAAATATATAGATATAAATACATATAGTAACATTTATAGATACCCAAAGCTTAATGGCATGCATAAACTAACTAACCAAAATGATGTTCACACCATCTTTATGATTCAATATTTCTAATCGAAAACAATGAACAAATCATGGGTCATTTAGAATTTTTATAACTTTATTTCTTCAATTTTTAATAAGTTGATCCATATTTAATGGTTTGAACTTTCAAAAGGGAAAGTGTTACAATTTTATTTATTAGGTCCATATTACTACATAAAACAAAACTCTAAGGCCCTACTTCATGACACATGTCAAAACAAAACTAATGGTTAAATTTCATTTTTGATTCTTATAGTTCTTTCATTTTAGATTTAAACTCTATACTTTAATTTTGTCATAATTTGACACCTTAATTTTTCAATGTAATTAATTAATTTAATTACTTCGTTTTAAGATGTTTTCATGTGTTAATTTTAAATAATTATTTTGTCTACTATCAGTTCCAATATGATACTGACTACCATGTTAGTAACCAAATTTCACCAAACTGATCAAAATAAAAACAATATTCAAATATATATATATTGTTAAATAAAAGTTAATAAAATTTAAAATTATATTATTTATACAAAACAAACAACAAGCATTTATATATTATAATTTTTTTTCATTTATCTTAAAAATAAATTATTTATACTACATCTTTATACTCTCTTTTTTTTACACAATATATTGTACCGCAATTGGTTAGCACATATCATTTCGCGTATCGGATGATATAAAAGATATTTTTTTGAAGGAACAACATTTTTAAACCCACCTTTCAATTTTTAAAACTTTTAAATTTTTTATTATAATTACATTTAAATTTAAAATATAATTATTAACTTAAATTGTTGAACATAATTAATAATGTGAAGTTGTGAATATGAAAACTTTAACCATTGCGTTGATAATTTATATACTAAATTATTTTTCATTAATGTAGTAAAGTGCTACGGACTTTACTGACCCTTTAACTTTAAGGTGTTTATTTATTGTAAATGCATGGGACCCATAATCATTAATGATAATAATATCTTTTTGAAAAAAACACAGTAAAATGTTTTAAAAATTACAAAATAGTTATTAAATTATTTGAAAATTTTTATTTAAGTTATTAGGTTAATATTATTTTTTTAAAAAAAATTTGACTAACGAGTTCTAAATAATGATTCGACGATCGGTGCAGTGAATCAGTACCTATTGATGACTAGAAGATCATAGCTTAGATTCAAGTTGATCTAACGGTTAGTGTTGGAGATCGGAGAAGAAAACTGTTTGAATTTTTGTTTTTTAGATTTGTGATGTTCATAACAGTTTCATGAAAAAAAGTGAGTTGTAGAAGAGAATGGAAAGGAAATGAAAACTTTTGAATAGTTCAATGACTAATGTGTAATTTTTTGAAATTGAGTGACCAAAATAGAAATTCAATAATAGTTTAGTGACATTAAGTATAGTTTACCCCTAAAAAATTTGTTAATCCACTAACAGATTACTAACGTGACATATTAGCCAATTAAATGACAACACGTGGTACTTTTTTTCTTTTTTCTTCTCTCTATACCTCAAATGAGGATATGTTTGATGAGGCTGCTTGGAAGCTCTCCTGCTATCCCTGTTGTGTTCATTGGTGGGAAACTTGTGGGTACCATGGATAGAGTCATGGCTTCTCAGATCGATGGCACCCTTGTTCCTCTTCTCAAACAAGCTGGTGCTCTTAGGTTTTGATCATTTTTATTGCTCATAAAAGAACAAGAAACAAAAACTGATATGGAAAAGCATGGCAGAGGAAGAGGAGTGATAGTTTTGGAGTATAGTCCATTTTGGATAGAGCAATAGCTGATATGTCTTAGTCTTACAAGCTTCCTTTTTTTGTTTTCATTTTCCCTTCTTTTTGGTGTTTTACTCACAAGTGGGTCTTTTTTGTGTGTTTGAAGAGAGAAAAAATAAAAAGTGTTTTAGAATAATTACATAAAGATCTTTAAACTTTAGTTAAAAGTAAAAAAAAAAAAATTACTGCAATGTGTTGTCATTCAATTAGCTCATGTGTCGTGTCAGTAATCTGTTAGTGGTTTAATAAAACTTTTAACAACAATGACAAATTCAAGCAATTATCTTAATTAGAATGACTAAATAGAGAAAAAAATAGAAAGACTTAAAAATCCTATTTTAAAGTGTCATTGGGTGTAGTTTATCCTAATATCAATTACAACACGTAGAAAGAAAAAGGTTTTGGTGAAATAGCAAACTGAGTTTTTTTTTTAAAGGATAACCTCAAAATTACAAATGAATTATGATTTGATCTGTAATATTATATATAGATTTTGATTTTGTGTAATTTTATAAATGAAATATTGATTTAATCCAATTTTCACATATTACTATCATCACACTACGATTCTTAGTCTTTTATTTTTAACACAATGCCTAGAACTATCTATAGCCCTTCCCCAACCCTTAAACAAGAGGATAGTGCGCTTTAACACACTCGAACCCACGTCCTCTTACACTGGTAACAATATCGATACCAATTGAGTTAAGACTTAATCGACTACTATCACAGTTATTGATATAACTCCAGTTTAAGCTTACATATTGCAATACAAATCGATGTATTTATTTTTTAAAACATGCACTATTGAATCAAAATTAAAGTTTCATATATGCATTTGAACCACAATCAAAGTTTCATTTGTATAATTGCACCAAATCAGAATTCACGTATCAAATTACACGTTGAATCAAAATTTATATGCAATTTTAAGATTTACCCTAAATATATAAATAATACATGTATTTTATTTAGGAAGAGAAATGAGTTATCAAAGGTTAACTCATAATCTTTGGTAAAACATGCAGCATTTTTAATTTTTAATTTTAATTTTTTATTTTGACCTTAAATTATTATTATTGTTTTAATATTTAATTTTCAAATTTTAGTTAAATTATTTTTTAAATGAAAAGTTGACTCTACCAATTAAATTCTAATTACATGGCGGTCCAAATATTTTGTATATTTTTATTACTAAAACAAATTTTATTTTTGTTTACCAAGTGTGTTTATCAATTTTCAACAAATGGAAAATAAAACAAACTTTTATGGTTTTTATGCTTTACCCGAAAACATTAAGATAAACGAAAATTTACAATTCCGTCCTTTCGAAAAAGAAACCTCATATTTGAGGCATTAATTATATAATATCTCCAATCGTCAGAGTTGGTTTATTTCCAATTATAAGTAAAAACAGCATCTAATTTCAACATTCAATTTCAAATATTCTTATTCCACAAACGATACGAAAAATCAGTAAAAGCATTGCGGAGGTTAATACACAACAAGATTAGATTGTATTTGACGGCTTTTATTTTAATTTAAATTAAAGAGCAGATTAGTCATTTCTTTAAAATTTTTCGTATAATTGAAAAATTACTAATGTAATTTATCCAGAATAAATTCACCTAAAAAGATTTAATAAAATATACTCTATTTGGATACTCTCTGAATAGACATCTTTTAGTTTGAGTATGTTCAATTTTGGCAGTCTGTAAGTTTTAAAATCTTGAATCACAAAAGATCGTTTCTGATGTTGAATATCATAAGCCAAACTTAAACGTGATAGATTGTGGCTAATCTACCATATAACAACAAGAACCGCAAGATCTTCGTGTATAAGGCTTGGGTGAATTTTGATTGGAATTGTATGTTGTATGCTGCTCTTCCTTTTGGTTGGAATCATCAGCATTGGAACCAGCCAGGTTTGAAATATTTTTTACTTATGCCGACTTAAACCCATCATTTATCATCTCTACTCATTACATTTCCACTTACACTACCAATAATCTATATGTGTTTGAGCATTACCATTGTAATATTTTTTTTTTAAAAATCATTAGTTATTCAATTTGTTGGATACAGTTAGAGGTGTTCACGGGTTAGATCTAAATAAGATATTAACACACTTTATGTAGGGAGCTTTTTTATAAATAGAAGAAAGGTTACAAATCAATAAATGGGATGTACCGAAAAAAGGTGGAAAAGAATATTAGAGTAGATCTAGTAACATTGAGCATAGCTGTAGGTAGTGGTTGGTAATGTGGACAAAGGGAAATGTGATTGACAATAAGGCTAAACAAATAAATCAAGTTGAGAGAACTTAAGAGAGTTTTGAGAGTCAGAATTTCAAATTGCCAAAGCCCTTTTACCAGTTGTGAAAAACTCTCCTATTTATAATGTCTCAAAAAATGGGAGTTACAAAGCTGACAAATAATAGGAATAATGAAATAAATTTCAATTACAATGACATTAATGGTTAAGATAGATGATGAAGAGTTTTTGTTGGTGATGGTGAATAGTGAACTCATTATGTTTCCGAAAGAAAGGGAAAACAATTAGTGTCACAAGAAAATGTCAAAAGGAAGCCTCTTAACTACCTCTATATTTGATTCACCAAGCAAAACACTCTAGAACATCCAATAGTGAAGATAACCCAAGAGCCCTGTCGTATTCAAGGGTTACTTTCACTTCTTCTACTTTGGTGAAGTGGTACCATATGAAACATCATTCGCAGAACATTTCTTGAAACATAAGATGATGATTATTCTTGGATGATAATTATTCCTAAATGATGATTATTTTGACATGTTTCAAATGCGAGTTGTTCTCAATGTAGAGGTTGTTTTGAACAAGAGTTGTTTTGTGATACTTTTCTTGGTGGAGCTTATTAGGGATGTGCACAATTCGATTTTAACCAAATTAACCTACAAAACTGAATTATTTTAATTAATCAATCAGCCTTCAAATCTAAGGGATTGATTAAGGGTTTTTTAAAAATTTGATTAACGGTTAATTCAATTCAAAATTAGGCAATTTATCAAATTAACTGATTAGCAAAAATTATTAATAATAAAGTATTACAAGCCCAATATATTATATAGGTCCAATATATTATGTAAGCCCAAAATATAAAAAAATTAAAGAATGAGCTTAAATTTATACAAATTCTTGTAATGGGCTTGAAATCATAACAGATTTATATATTTTTAAACTAAGAAAAAAATAAAAATAAAACAAAGAAGCGCTAAGTTTTTTTTCTTCCCATCGCTAAACTTAAGACAAATGGTGAGTTTGGATGGGCGGTGTGTTTACTTGCGATTAGTGTAAAAACATCGGTAGCGGTGAGATTAGATACTGTAATGATAATGTAGTGTGAGACAAAAAATAAGCTAAACGCACTGCATCGCACCTAATCGCCCATCCAAACCCACCCAAAATCTGGGTGGACTCCAGTTAACATTAGACCATCTTTTATTCTTCTTGACTTCAATTTCCTTTTTTCCATTTTCAAACATTATTTGTTTTCATTTCATCACTCAAGTCTAAAATTTTATTGTTTTTAATGTAGTGTTCATTATAATGATTTTAAATTAATGTTGTTACGGCGTTGATTTTTTGTTTTTGCTTTCTTTTTTCTTTTTAAATTAAAAGTAAAGAAAAATAACATTGCAATGATATATTTTTTTCATATTTTAAATTTATTTGAACAAAAAGAACATGTAAAAATTTTGGTTAATTCAGTTAATGGTAATTCGGTTCAGATATCAACTGAACTGGCCGTTTGAACACCCTTAGAGCTTGTTTTGAATAACAACTACATTGGACAACAGTTGTTTTAGCTAAAACCCTGTTATGAACATAAACTATTCTCGAATTAACTCAAGCCCACTCATATTTATAAATAATTAAGTCAAGCCCCTTTTAAGCCACCTATATTTTTCTTAAATAAATATACATTTATATTATTTTTATTTAATATCTAATACATTTATATATTTTTTATTTATTAAAAGTTATACATATTCATTTAACTTTTTTTAATATTGAATTTTTATATTTTATAGATTACATGATATACAACATTACAAACGTAAAAAAGATGAGCGTAATTAATCTCGTGCCTTAAAAGTTCTAACTCTAATATATCTAACATTTTTATTTAAATCCCCACAAATTTTGAACTTTTCACATAGCACGGCCATTAACAAGAAGAAGCCGCATAGCCCGATATTAGCAAATTGTTAGTACCCTGCCCAACATCTTTTGCACTTTATACTTTTAGAATTTAATAACCAAGAAATTCAAGTCATAAGAAAATTTCAGACCGTCACTTTACACGTGTACATATCTACATTTCATAGATTATTTTTAGGATAAATTGCACTTAAGGTCCTTAAATTAATTATTAATAATTTTATGTTATAATCACTCAACTTCAAAAAGTCATAAAATAGTCTTTAAATTATTTAAAAATTTTCATTTAAATTATTAGGTTGTTAAAATCCCTACTACATAGTATTCTTTGTTTGTGACGTCTACATCAGTCAAAAATTTTACTTTTCCTTCTCTTCTACAGTTAAATTCTTTTAATGAAACAGTTTTGAATATACGAATTCACGAATCAAAATTTAAATAATTTTTATTTTTCTCCAACAATGATCGCTAGATCAACTTAGTTCTAACGTATGGTCTTTTACTTGTCAATGAATACTAATTTCTCTGATCGATCATTAAATTAGTACTTGAATCTCACTAACCGAACTTAAAAAACTTAACTCCTTAATAACTTAAATAAAAATTTTCGATTAGTTTAATAACTATGTTATAACTTTCGACAAAAACATAAATTTACTGATAATTTAATCTCGAATATAATTTACCTTATTTTTAACTCATAAATAAGGTATAGAAAACAAGAAGAAGATGGTTGAATGTAATAGGTTATATAGTATATAATAAATATTATTCTCTGCAACAACAAACTGGATATATATCACACACCGTCTCCTCCAATATCTTAAACCTTCTAGATTTCAAATATTAAAAAGCCCCATCCATTTGAACCGTAATCACCATTTTCGACAAGTGTCCTTCCACCTGTTTCCTCTTTCTCCTCATGCATGGCTTCACTGATTTACACGTATGTTTTTTTCACCTTTTTTTCACACCATTACCTTCCTCTATATTAATCTCACCATTCCCTTTACTCCATCACTTGTTCTTTTTACACAACAAAAACAGTATCTTGTCTTTACAGTTTTTTGTCTGAAAAGAAGAAAATGGCTACTGTAGGAAGAAACGCGGCAGCTCCTTTGTTGTTCCTTAACTTGATCATGTATTTCATTGTGTTGGGATTTGCTAGTTGGTGTATTAATAGGTTTATCAATGGCCAAACTGCTCATCCAAGTAAAGTTTGTTTCATTGTTTTTCGATCGAAAATGAGTCGAAATATCGTAAAATAACGATCGTAACATTGTATTTTTTTACAGGTATGGGTGGGAATGGAGCAACAGGTTTCTTTTTAACCTTTTCCATCTTGGCTGCTGTGGTGGGTATAGTATCAAAATTTGCAGGTGGTCATCATATTAGGTCATGGAGAAGTGATAGTTTGGCTGCAGCTGGTTCTTCTGCACTTATTGCTTGGGCTCTAACTGCATTAGCCTTTGGGTGAACCTTTTGATTCTCATTTTATTTTCTATTCGGATATAAATACAAATTGATCTTGGATTGCATTTTCTGGGTAAAGCAACCATTTTACTTCAGATTAAAGACCAAACTCACCTTTTTATTTAAAATTTTATCCAATTTATTGTCATTTTTTGGTTTAAATAAAATTTTTAACGAAAATGTGTTCTTAGATTAACCTGTAATTTGACATAAGGGATTTATGGTACTTTTACTGACTAGGGAGATATAACATATGTTTGCAGGTTTGCTTGTAAGCATATAAATATAGGAGGATGGAGAGGATGGAGGTTGAGGATACTTGAAGCATTCATAATAATCCTTACATTCACTCAACTTTTGTATGTGTTGTTGATCCATGCCGGTGTGTTCAGCAGTCGGTACGGACCAGGGTATCGAGATTCCGACTATGGGATGCATGCACCGGGGGATGAACCAGGGCACAAGACCAGCACCGCTGTAACTGGATCTAGGGTCTGAAAGGGACTATAGTTTAAAACTAGCTAAAATATGTAATTTGGTTTTGTTGTTGATAGCGAGTAATAATCAGCTCGTTCCTTTTTCTAAATTTAGTTAATGTAAGTATAGTTGGGGGTGATCTTTTCATCTTCCTTTGATGTATGTGAAGATGATACAGGGATTTGCAGCTGATCTGGTTTGTAATGTTTCTGGTCTTTTCTAATGAAACATTTTCTGTGGCTTTTGTTTTCGTTTTCTAACAAAATGATTCTTTTTAATAGTATGATATTTAGAAGTAGAGGGACTAATTGGATCGCTTAGTAAAATCGAGACTAGTGTTATTCAACCGAACTTTGGGAGTTAACTCTTGATCCGGACTTATTGCTAAACAAGCCAAACGATTAAACATCACCTCTTTAAATATGGTAAGATGAATGAATAAATTGGACCAAGCCATGTCCAGTGAGCAATAAGCACTTTTTTTAAGGTGCTTCACTAAGCTTGTCAGAGAGATTTTCATCAACTAATTGGACTAAATTTTCAAAAAGGTAAACTATAGATGATGTCATCCAAAATAAACGACTAAATGCCTCAAAAACAACCAAGAGAACAAGCCAAGCTAATCAACACAACATGCCATAAATGACATTTTTCTTTTCCAAGATTTATGGACACTAATGAAAAGTGAGTATCATAGTATTCTTTCATTGATCCAACCTTGCCTATTTTCTTTGTGAAGTTTCTATACTAAAATTCATCCAACCATATTGGATTAAAATATGGTGAAACTCAAATTGGATACTCATCAAGACCCAGTGCCGGTCAATCTTGCCACATTTTCTTGAATCCATGACAAACATTGGTTATTTGTTAGGTACTATAATAATAAGTTATGTCAGGAGCTATTAAATTGAGAAGCTATCTATAGTCCTTATACTAGATGTCAAATTGCATTTTATCATTAGTCCCTATTTGTTGGAACAAAAACAAAATAATTTTTTTGTTAAATTTTCTATTCACTTCTACTATTAAGAACATAAGAACCTGTCTCTGTACATCAACAAATGTACATCAACAAAAGTTACACGCAACACTACTAAGTCAGACGCTTCCATGGTATTTTTACCAATGAAGCTCCTAGGAGACAACTTTCAATAGGGCCATAAAACGAAGAGAATCAAACATTTTTCCAGTATATTAACTCAAATTCAGTTTGTGAACAACATTCAACCATTTTCTCTAGGTGGAAAAAGAAAACAGAAGGGAAACCAGTTGTAAGAACGGCATTCCTAGCATGTAATCTTACCATCAGAAAAGGAACAGATCAGTTAAAGCCACAGGCTATGCAGAAAATTGAAAGAAAAAAAGGAACCTTAACTTGACCCTTCATTAATAAAACCCTCTTTGCGACCTTCAAACCCAGGTCGCAACAGCTTCTTCTCCCTCTTTGCAATGCGTCGCATCTTCTTCTGGTGAATCTTGTCCGCTATATTCTCCGATCTCTTCTGTTGTTTCTCCACTTTCAACTTCTGGGTTGTTTCAACTCTCTCGTTCCACTTCTCAGCATTCTTCTTATGCCTCTTTTTCTCCTTCTGTATACTTTGTTTCAACAATTTTGGATCATCGTGAACCTTAATCCCTGCAGCTCTATCCATTGCTGCCTTCCATGAATGCTTCTTCGCGATAACCTCACCCTTCTCGGGATCTTTCTTAGCTGCTGCTAATTTCATTGCATTTTCAAGCTCCTTTAACTTTGAAAGTTTTCTCTTCTTCTTCCCATGTTTATCTTCGTCCCCAAGTTTAACACGACTAAAAGTAAGTTCCTTTGCAGCCTCTTCAACATCCTTCTCTACATTATCCTTGTCATTAGCCGTTGTATCAACTTTCTTTTCTTCAGCTCCGTTATCCCTCTTTCGCTTCTTACCCTTCTTATCATTCCTCTCATTCTTCTTCTTCTCCGAACCCGAACTATTTCTACCACCCCGAAGCTCTTCGATTTTCCTACGAAGCCTTTCCCTAAGTTCTTCATAAGTCACCGACCGTTCATCATCTACATCGGGCATTATAGGTCTAACCTCGACTTCTTCCTCTTCAGCATCACTATCCTTACCCGATTTCTCCTTCTCTATATTCTCTTTCAACAAATCGAGAGTCGTTTTTGATGATTTCTCAGGATCTAACCTATCTCTCCTAGCTTTCTTAATGTTTTCTCTAGCTTGTTTCTTAGCAGAAGCCTTTTCGGCCTTGCTAAGACCCTGAAACCAAGGTTTATCCTTTTCATCAGGTAAATAAAACCTAGCAGGGATTAACTCAACCAATTTGTCAAAGAACAAAGCACTTTCATGAATCAATGACTTCAAATCAATTGATGATTCGGTCTCATTTAAAGTTCTTTCCTTTTTCTTCACCATCTGCATAAAAATTAAAAAAGAATAGATTTTGTTTTAAACCATGAAAATTTAAGGGTTCCAAACAGCGGCGGAATAGCGACATCGCGGAGCCGTCCGCCACCGATAAAGACCGTAAATTTCACATCAAAATAGCAGCGAATCGCGGCCGCAAATAGCACAAAATCATACGAATCAAGAAACTAACCTTCAAATTAAGATTAGGGTTTCAAAAATTTACCTTATTTAATCGCCTGGTCTGTCGAAAAAACTTGAAGACGAGAGAAGGCTTGTTTGGCGGCGGGATGTGCGAAAGAGAGTTGGGGAAATTTTAAAGGTGAAAATCCTAGAAAACCTTTCAGATATACAATTTTAGGGTTAATTGCAACATACTCTTTCTAAACTATAGCTCAATTCTAAAATGATCTTTTTAAGTTTGAAATGTTATAATTAAGTCCTCAAATTATATTATTATTCCAATTAAGGCTTTTCATTAGTCATTTTATTCACTTTTCTATTATATGTCAGTTTATGACACTTGTATCATTTGGAGGTGAAGGTGTAACCGTTTGGGTCGAGGTTGTTTCATACCATTTTTAGGCTCGAATTTAATTTATTTAAACGATTTATTTTTTATTTAAAATATAAAAAAGTAAACTTAATTATAAGATTGATAAATATTATTATAAAATTATTTTATATTTTTATTATTTCTAAATGATAAAACGAATCAAATTGGCCCTAAGTTAAAAAAATATAAACTTAAATGAGTAAATTCAAATTATGTACACTTCTAATCTAATTACGGCATATGTGCAAATATATTTGAAGTTATTTTACCTGTATTAACTAAAATATATATTTATTATTTTCATATTTATTTTACTATTTATGTTCGAATGTGACCCATTTATACATATACTTGATGGCTTGGCTTTTCTATATAGAATAAAGTAAAAAAAAAAACCCTTAAAACATTAAATTAAACTAAGTCTTGGGCTTAGGGCCAAATTATTTTAATTATTTAATTTATAAATCCATCCGTTTTACTCTTATTCAATATATTTTAATTTATTATTAACACAAATCTCAAAACTACACATTAATTTTGGTTTAATGCACAATTTGATACGTGAGTTTTGATTCGTGTAACTATATACTTAAAACTTTAAGCGTGGTTCCAAGGTATGCATGAAACTTTACTTTTGATTCAACTATTCATATTTAAAGAAATAAATACATCAATTTATACACATATTAGATAAATATAATTATTTGTGTGTACAATATGTAAACGTAAAATGGTTCTATAACGATAATCGTAACGATTTATGAAAATTGAATCAAATGAAAACCTCATGTAAAAAATGTATAAAATTAAAGTTCATGTATAACAATGCACATTTGTTCAAAGTTAACGATAGTTTTGAAATTTATCCCTTTACTATTTATAGACCAAAATTAATTAAAAATAGTTTTGATAAATAAGGTATTTTCAAAAAGAAGTAACTGTATATATAAAATACTAATACTTTTTGAAAAATATAAAATCTAATATATATTATATATTACTTTTTCAAAAACATTTATAAATTCAAAATAGTACATAGAAACATATATGTATTGGTAAATACAAGCAAGGTTGCTTCAATCATACTAGATGAGAATTCATTGGATATCGATTTAAAATAAAAAGTATTGAATTAATTAATTTAAGAATCGATTAAATCAAAATTTTAATTTTTTAATAATTTATTTAACTGAATCAACTAAATTAACAAATTGATTCAAATGCATGTACGGACGGAGCCACGTATATGATAAACATCAATAATTAGTTGTGAGCCAATGGACCCAAAGAAAGTCATAAGTTGAGGGCTCGGTTCGTGATCTGCATTTGGTTTGGATTAAAGCCCATCAATTACCAATATATATAATATTAATTTAGATTAAAAAAAAAAAGGTTATGATTGCTGTTTACCCTAGAATTTGTTCTAGGGTTAGTTCTTAATCACCCAATTTTTTTGCAATCCAATTTGGATGGCAAACAATTATCCATATAAAATTTGAATTATCAATTAACACTCACCGATTCAACTTTTAATTTAATTTGATTTAGATAACAATTTAATTTTAAAAAATCGATTACTATATAATATTTTAGTTTTTATAAAACGAACCCAATTCCAAAAATTGAATCCAACCAAATTGCACCGGTTCAAATCGGCTCATTTCATCTATTTTAACTTTTCTTTAATAGAATTTTATAATTTTTAAACTTATTTCCATTAATTCAATATAAAATATTTTTATCACAAAAAATTAATTAATTAAAAAATAAAATTCGGCAGGCTTTTTTTAACACATGAAAAGAAAATCGAAAACCAAAATTAATAAAATCAAATTGAACCTAACACTATACAATTTTAGGGTTAATTGCAACATACTCTTTCTAAACTATAGCTCAATTCTAAAATGATCTTTTAAGTTTGAAATGTTATAATTAAGTCCTCAAATTATATTATTATTCCAATTAAGGCTTTTCATTAGTCATTTTATTCACTTTTCTATTATATGTCAGTTTATGACACTTGTATCATTTGGAGGTGAAGGTGTAACCGTTTGGGTCGAGGTTGTTTCATACCATTTTAGGCTCGAATTTAATTTATTTAAACGATTTATTTTTTATTTAAAATATAAAAAAGTAAACTTAATTATAAGATTGATAAATATTATTATAAAATTATTTTATATTTTTATTATTTCTAAATGATAAAACGAATCAAATTGGCCCTAAGTTAAAAAAATATAAACTTAAATGAGTAAATTCAAATTATGTACACTTCTAATCTAATTACGGCATATGTGCAAATATATTTGAAGTTATTTTACCTGTATTAACTAAAATATATATTTATTATTTTTCATATTTATTTTACTATTTATGTTCGAATGTGACCCATTTATACATATACTTGATGGCTTGGCTTTTCTATATAGAATAAAGTAAAAAAAAAAACCCTTAAAACATTAAATTAAACTAAGTCTTGGGCTTAGGGCCAAATTATTTTAATTATTTAATTTATAAATCCATCCGTTTTACTCTTATTCAATATATTTTAATTTATTATTAACACAAATCTCAAAACTACACATTAATTTTGGTTTAATGCACAATTTGATACGTGAGTTTTGATTCGTGTAACTATATACTTAAAACTTTAAGCGTGGTTCCAAGGTATGCATGAAACTTTACTTTTGATTCAACTATTCATATTTAAAGAAATAAATACATCAATTTATACACATATTAGATAAATATAATTATTTGTGTGTACAATATGTAAACGTAAAATGGTTCTATAACGATAATCGTAATCGATTTATGAAAATTGAATCAAATGAAAACCTCATGTAAAAAATGTATAAAATTAAAGTTCATGTATAACAATGCACATTTGTTCAAAGTTAACGATAGTTTTGAAATTTATCCCTTTACTATTTATAGACCAAAATTAATTAAAAATAGTTTTGATAAATAAGGTATTTTCAAAAAGAAGTAACTGTATATATAAAATACTAATACTTTTTGAAAAATATAAAAATCTAATATATATTATATATTACTTTTTCAAAAACATTTATAAATTCAAAATAGTACATAGAAACATATATGTATTGGTAAATACAAGCAAGGTTGCTTCAATCATACTAGATGAGAATTCATTGGATATCGATTTAAAATAAAAAGTATTGAATTAATTAATTTAAGAATCGATTAAATCAAAATTTTAATTTTTAATAATTTATTTAACTGAATCAACTAAATTAACAAATTGATTCAAATGCATGTACGGACGGAGCCACGTATATGATAAACATCAATAATTAGTTGTGAGCCAATGGACCCAAAGAAAGTCATAAGTTGAGGGCTCGGTTCGTGATCTGCATTTGGTTTGGATTAAAGCCCATCAATTACCAATATATATAATATTAATTTAGATTAAAAAAAAAGGTTATGATTGCTGTTTACCCTAGAATTTGTTCTAGGGTTAGTTCTTAATCACCAATTTTTTGCAATCCAATTTGGATGGCAAACAATTATCCATATAAAATTTGAATTATCAATTAACACTCACCGATTCAACTTTTAATTTAATTTGATTTAGATAACAATTTAATTTTAAAAAATCGATTACTATATAATATTTTAGTTTTTATAAAACGAACCCAATTCCAAAAATTGAATCCAACCAAATTGCACCGGTTCAAATCGGCTCATTTCATCTATTTTAACTTTTCTTTAATAGAATTTTATAATTTTTAAACTTATTTCCATTAATTCAATATAAAATATTTTTATCACAAAAAATTAATTAATTAAAAAATAAAATTCGGCAGGCTTTTTTTTTAACACATGAAAAGAAAATCGAAAACCAAAATTAATAAAATCAAATTGAACCTAACACTGACGTTGGAATTACATTTTAAACATCATAAAGTGTTAAATTTTTAATATTTTAAAATATTTTAAACAGATAAGAGAAAACAAGGCATTAAGCCTAATGTTGTCACGTATAGTATATTCATCGATACTCTTTGCAAGTTAGAGATGGTTTCTAAAGCTGAAGATATCGTTGGCACAATGACAAAGCAAGGCATCGTGCCTAATATTGTCACATATAGTATATTGATTGATGCGCTTTGTAAGAAAATGTTGATTTCTTAAGTTGAAGATATTGTTGACACAATGAGAAAGCAATACATTAAATATGATGTTGTCACATACAACACTCTAATGCAAGGCGTGTATGGGTTAGGGAGAGTTTCAACTGCATATATATGAACTTTGGAAAAAGATTATTGTTTCTTGACAAGTTCTAGATCTGGTGATATATTCGATTTTGCTGGATGGTTTATGCAAAAATGGTGAACTTAAATTGATATGATTTTTTTTTTAAGAAATGCGGAATAGTGTGTTGCAACTCGATATCATCTCTCATACCATCATAATTGATGGCTTGTGCAAAGCTGGGCATACCAAAGTTGCAAATGAGTTATTTTGTCAACTCTCAGTCAGTGGTCTAAAACCTAGCGTGTACACATATTGCATAATGATTAATGAATTGTGTAAATAGGGATTGTCAGATGAAGCATACCAGTTGTTTAAGAGAATGAGAGATAATGATTGTTTGTCTGATAATATCTGTTATAACGTAATGATCCAGGGTTTTCTTCAAAGCAACTATAGCTCAAAGTCAACACAATTTCTTACGGAAATAGTCGGTAAGAGTTTTTCTATAAATTTATTCATTGCAACCTTATTTTTGAATCTTGTCTTATGATATGATAAATCAATCTTGATCTAAAATGTTTCACATGATTGTCACTTGTAAATTCGAATCAACGTTCATAAACAATTGTACTGGTGTGACAAAAATTTCTGGAAATTACAATGAATCATAATGTCTATTTTCAGTTTATCAATCTTTTCCTTCTTTGGTGAGACATATGTAGAAATGATGATGGAGACTTAACTGCAGTGGTGCCATGGAATACTAACGATGCAAAATGTATATAAAAATTAATAGTTTTTTTCAATTTATAAAATTTTAAAATTTTTATTTGGATACAAATAAAATCACGAAAAATTTCATTGGTCACGTAATTAATTATAGGTAGTTAATTGTATAAAAATTTTAAAATTCAAATTACTTGTTAAAACCAAATTCAATTATCCTTATTCTTTTGTAAAAATTTCAGTGTTTGTTAACGATTTGATTTAAACTAGATTTATTCATGGGTTGAGTTATTTATTCAAGTCTGATAGCTCATTCAAATTTGAAAGGGGTTAGGAAAAAAAGATTATGCTTGAAAAATAGGTTTAGGCAAAAAAATTAAGCATGTTTAAATTGTGAATTGTACTCGAGTTTGAACATTTAAGGCTTAGTCTCGGTCCTTTTTAAGATTATAATGTTTTTATATATATCATGTAATTTATAATACATAAAAATTAAATCTATAATGTAAACATTAAATTTTTTTAATATAATTATATGCAACTTTTTAATAAATAAATAAATAAAATAAAATTATTAAATATCAAATTAAAAATAATATAAGTGGGCTTGAAATAAACTTGTGTTAACCATTTAAAAATATGGACATGTTTAAGCAAAATGCCTATATTTCTAATCAAGCTTGAACAAAAATAAAATGTTCTAATATCATGCCAAGATCCACTCAAAACCGGCTCGATTCATGAATATATTGTAAGGCCCAATTTTGGCCCGGGCCCGCATAAATAAAAATAAATTAAGAGCCCAATAAAAACAGTCCATTTACAAAACTACTAATCCATTTAAAACCCAAATGGCCCAACTCTACCCTAACCTCAAATACCAACCTAAACCCAACCCGGTTGAACAAGCCCAACACCCAGTAGCCCATTACATTTCAGGAAACAAAAATCCTAGGGTTTCTAACTCCCCCTTCAGCCGCCGACGCCAACACACGTCCGCTCCTCCCACGCCCGCCACGCCACCACCTCCGTACGACTGTACCTGCAGAGGACAAACAAACAAAGAAAAAACAAAAATCGACAGCAAACATGGAATAACAAAAATAGCAAATAGAAAAATAGGATAAAAACGGAAGGAAATTGATGTATTTTCGGGGTTATAAAACCCCATTTGCTGTATTGTTTCGGGACCTTTCTTTACAAAAAAAAAGATTGAATGTAAAACACACAGAGACACGAAATCAATAAAAAAAAATTCAAAAACAGAAAAGAATACATCGTTTAGGTGATTGTCCGACTTGGTTTTATTTTTTTTGTGTGTTTTCTTCGATTTGTTCTTATTTTATATGCGAAAAATATAAAGAATGGAGGGAATCTTACCTTGTCGTCGGTGCCGTTGAAGCTCGCATCTAGAGGTGCTCATGGGCTGGGCCGGCCCATAAAAAATTCCGGCCCAGCCCAAAATATGGGCCTGAAAATTTTTCTCAGGCCCGGCCCGGGAAAAAAAAGCATAAGCCCGGGCCCGGCCCATTTTTTAATAAATACCAAAAGTTTATTTTAAAAATTAAAAAAAGTATTTTAAAAATATTTTAAAATTTAAAAATAATAAAAAGTATTTTAAAAATATTTTAAAATTAAAGTGGTGCCCGATGCCCGGCCCGTTTTCTAAACGGGTCTCGTTTTTTTACCCAAGCTCATATTTCGGGCCTATATTTTTACCCAAACCCTCCCATATTTCGGGCGAGCCGTCGGGCCGGGCCGCCTCTACTCGCGTCCTCCTCTGGCAATCAGAGTTGAGGCAAAGGGCGGCGTTTGGGAAGGGAACGAAACCCTTAGGGTTTTTTTTTATCTTTTTTTCTTTTCCTTTTTTATTCTGAAATAGTGAATAGATTAGCAGATTTTCTGTCTTTTATAACGCCTGTAAAACGACGTCGTTTGTGGCCGGTTTCAGTGGCCTCAAAACGACGTCGTATAGCCTTGTGACCCGATGATCCGATTTGACCCGGGGAGGATCTGCGTGTTTTGTTTCAATGGCTTATTTGCGTGTTTGGTCCTTCTTTTTTTTGATTTACTTCAGTTTAATCCTTTTTGTTTTTTTTTTAATTTTGCCACATAATTTGATCCTGCTTTCAATTTCGTCCTTCTGTCAGTTGAGGAGACGAACGTTCGAAGCGACGCCGTTTCCAATGATCTGACTTGATTGCCACATGGGACTTGTGCGTTTAATTTTGGTGCTAGTCACTCTGATTTTAAATGAATTTCAATTTGGTCCTTTTCATTTCATTTTATTGCACGTTTTACCCCTAAATTTCCGTTTTAATTCCAAATTAGTAATTTGTTTTGTTATTTTTGCTACTAAAATAATTACTTTAATATTAATTTATTATTATTATTATTATTATTATTATTATTATTATTACTATTATTATTAGTAGTAGTATTTTATTTTCTTTTTATCAATTTGCCTAACCTTTTATATACATTATTTTATTTTATTATGTAGTATTATTTTAAGTTTTCCATATATCCTTATTTAATTTCATAATGTATTATTTTATATATATTTTATGAGTCTAACATAGTTGGTACACATTTTATGATTTTATTTATAATATATTCTTAAGACTTATAGATATATTGTTTATTTTAAAACTTTTATAGATATAATTTATTGATTGTGATTTTCCTTCTTGCTATTGATTTTTTGGTGTATCCTTTAAAATTGATTAGTAATTCATTTAATTTTTGAATATTGATATTGGTATTTGTATAACCTATGGTTGAAATTGTTGTTGCTATGCTTGTTTGTATTTTTCTATTGATTATTTATTATTCATTAGTGTATGTTGTTTATAAATTGCCCCTTTTTTGGGATCGTACGTTATTATTCAATCACATTACATTTGTTTTAAAGAATACGCCTCACTAAAGCATTAAAATCATTTTATTCCGTAAATATTCAAAATACTTGGTGTTCACGATTTTCGAGAGTATGGCGCCCTAACTTATTGGGCTTAAATTCTTTTCGTTAAATTTAGATATCCGAGTATCCCTTTTTAAATAAAATCGTACAGATTCTAAAGAAAAGTTTTTCGGGATTTCAAAATGTTGGATCCTAACTCACTGGATATGACATTTTGCTACCTCGAATTAAGGATTTTCAAAATAAAGGCAATATTCAGTATTTAGGAATTTTGGGAAATTGAACCCTAGCTTACTGGGTTTTGATTTTTTTTATTTGACCCCAAATAACCAAATACCCTTCTCAAAATGCATGGGTTTTAATGATAAACTTAATTTTGAAGATTAAAAATGTTGCGCCCTAACTTACTGGATGTGACATTTTATTTCTTTGAAATAATAGTGCCTTATTATTTAATTCAATTTATTCAAGTTAAAAGGATCGTGTTTTAAAATCTTTTCAAATTTTCGACATTAAGACATCAACAATCAAATCGGTACCAATTTTGGGCGTTACGAGGGTGCTAACCCTTCCTCGTACGTAAACGACTCCCGAACTTGTTTTCTCAAAATCTCGCAGACCAAAATCGCTTTTAAGGTGAACCGGTCACACCTCAATAAAGATCGGCGGCGACTCCAATTTTTTTTAATTTTTAAGTCGACAACTAAATTCTTTTTGTTTTTTTCAAAAAAGGTGGTTTCGACATACATCTTTAATATTTTTTCAGGAAATTTGTAATAGTGAGCCTCATGTAATGGATTCCAAAATATATGAGCAAACTTAGGTTGGAATTTTTAGTTTTTGGTGATTGTCTATGTTATCTGAACAATTGATGATGTTGTCATCCCGAGTTTGAGCTTTTTTGGGTCGATATAATATGTTATTGTCCATAATAAATTAAATACAATAAGAATTAAAACAAATATAAATATGAAAACGAAAATGGTGCAATAAAATCTATGTACATAAAAGAAAACAATTTCAACTATAATATTAATGGAAGACTTGATTCCACCCTTATTCACATTAAAAGAAAGAAAGCAAAAGAGACTTTCTCTGCAACATTCAATTCTATATATTTAAAATTCTTGCTTGGTATTACAGCAACAAATATATAATAATAATACTAATAAAAGTGGATTATTGTTAAAGGATGATGGCAATATTTGCCTACCCAACTCGTGTGGGATGCGTGTAAAAGAGATAATCATATAAAGGATAAACTCAATATTCAAGGATTGACCAATGGACACTAAACCTATAAATTCCATAATTTTAAATAAAATTTTTATAAAAATTAAATAATTTTTTATAGTTAAAATTTTGAAATTTATTATATTATAGGTTCATGATTTAATTTTTCAATTGAATTTGTATCCGATCGACTCGTAAGTCGTAACACTGATCCGTTAATGAAATATGGATGGCATGATATATTTATATATAGTAATATAAATATCGGATTTTTGAATCCAAAAATAGACAGAAAGAAAAAGGAAAATCTTGGTACACTCGTGGGAAATTATTTTATATATATGGATATGAAAGCAATACAGATACTTAGGAAGTCAAAATACAGCTTTGAACCCAGCACTTACATTTATTTATTTAATTAATATTGTGAATGAGAGATTAGGATGAACAAAATTAATTAGTTTATCTTTAGGAGTATTAGGGTTTTGGTAATTAACTTTATTATTGTTTCTTTCTTTTGATGATCGAATTTGTCTAAAAGAAAGGAACATTGTTTGATTCCAGTCGATAGTGCCAAACACCCCAAAAGTGTGATTTAAGCGTGAGATTATTTCTTTTATCTACAATAATTAATAATTAATTTGTTTGAAAGAGAATATGAAAATTAAATTAGATTTTTTTCACCAAGTTTATTTTATCATATAGTAAACTTTTCATTAATGTTTGATTATTTTGGTACTTGAAATTATCGACTTTAAGATTTAATTAAGATTAAATTGATAAAAAATTAAATATTTAAAATATTACTGTTATTAGATTGTATTTTAAAATTTTAAAATTCACAATCAATACTAAATTTATTCTATTAATAAAATAAAAAAATCGAAATTAATAATATTAAATAAACCATAAAATCCAAATTAAACACAAAAAGTTAACATCATTATGATTGGCTATATTAAGATGTATAATTTTTTGTCGAATTAAAGTACCATATTGGACAAAAAATACAAATACCGTATTAAAACAAGTACCACAGGACATGTTAAGCCTTTTGAAATCAACAACTCAGATATGAAATAAACGAATTTCCATCGGCTAAAATATTTTCTTTTGAAAGTTTTACTATTATAAGTACAATACATTCATAAGTATAATACATTTACACATATATACATGATCTATTGTAGCTTAAAACAGATCAATTAAAAACACAATAATCTGAAGAACTAAACGAAAATTAGGAAGAACCTGACAAAACCCACCCATGACATGTGTACATGTTGAGACTAAAGACCCATACATCACAGTTGTAAATAATAAAACTCGACCACAAGTACTCAATGACCCAGGGCTAAGGGCGTAGATAGGAGGCTAACAGTGGCCTTCCCTGCTTCAAATGGTAAAATTACAAATTATAAATTAGTATAATGATAAATTTACACCTTAATCTTCCTTTGAAGCAATTTTATGATTTCATACATTCGCTTTAACCAATAATTCTATGACCTCATTAGATTTACCAAACACTATGTAAGACAAAAATAGTTATAAAGTAAGATTTAAACAAATAAACCAAGAAAAAGAGACAACATGTTGGATTTTTGGGACCATAATATGTGCTTAACCTCATGATCAACATTTTGAAATTAAATATGGACAGTAAATAAGTACACCTTTAACAACAACAACACCCAAAGTCTTGAAAATGAATTACCAAAAAAACATGTTTAGACATTTCAAAGTTTAGGTCCTTCCCAATAATAACTAAGAAAAAAAAACCCTAAAAAAGTATTGAAAATGAAATGCAAAAAACATGTTTAGCATCAAAGTTAGGTCCGCAAAATCCAAATTATGCCCACACAAGGCACCATTGGGGCATTAGGCTAACACACCTTTTGGGATATAAAAGATGGGTGTGGTCAAATGGGAAAAAGAAAGGTGAGATTTAAGTTTGACTAATTTATTTATTTTTTCTTTGGTTTAATTTTGATTAAAATTGGAGTTAATTGGGCTAAGCAAATTAATAATCAATTACTTTTTACCGGCCTATAAAATTGATAGGTTATAGGGTCAATGGATATACCCTTAAAGACTCATTATTTCTAAGTCAATTTTGTCGATATGTTGCCCTACAAATACAACCGTGGATAATCACCAACTCGAATATTTTTGTTTACCTAACTATTTTTATTTTAAGGTGAACCGGTCACACCTCAATAAAGATCGGGCGACTCCAATTTTTTAATTTTAAGTCGACAACTAAATTCTTTTGTTTTTTCAAAAAGGTGGTTTTACATACATCTTTAATATTTTTCAGGAAATTTGTAATAGTGAGCCTCATGTAATGGATTCCAAAATATATGAGCAAACTTAGGTTGGAATTTTAGTTTTTGGTGATTGTCTATGTTATCTGAACAATTGATGATGTTGTCATCCCGAGTTTGAGCTTTTTGGTCGATATAATATGTTATTGTCCATAATAAATTAAATACAATAAGAATTAAAACAAATATAAATATGAAAACGAAAATGGTGCAATAAAATCTATGTACATAAAAAGAAAACAATTTCAACTATAATATTAATGGAAGACTTGATTCCACCCTTATTCACATTAAAAGAAAGAAAGCAAAAGAGACTTTCTCTGCAACATTCAATTCTATATATTTAAAATTCTTGCTTGGTATTACAGCAACAAATATATAATAATAATACTAATAAAAGTGGATTATTGTTAAAGGATGATGGCAATATTTGCCTACCCAACTCGTGTGGGATGCGTGTAAAAGAGATAATCATATAAAGGATAAACTCAATATTCAAGGATTGACCAATGGACACTAAACCTATAAATTCCATAATTTTAAATAAAATTTTTATAAAAATTAAATAATTTTTTATAGTTAAAATTTTGAAATTTATTATATTATAGGTTCATGATTTAATTTTTCAATTGAATTTGTATCCGATCGACTCGTAAGTCGTAACACTGATCCGTTAATGAAATATGGATGGCATGATATATTTATATATAGTAATATAAATATCGGATTTTTGAATCCAAAAATAGACAGAAAGAAAAAGGAAAAATCTTGGTACACTCGTGGGAAATTATTTTTATATATATGGATATGAAAGCAATACAGATACTTAGGAAGTCAAAATACAGCTTTGAACCCAGCACTTACATTTATTTATTTAATTAATATTGTGAATGAGAGATTAGGATGAACAAAATTAATTAGTTTATCTTTAGGAGTATTAGGGTTTTGGTAATTAACTTTATTATTGTTTCTTTCTTTTTGATGATCGAATTTGTCTAAAAGAAAGGGAACATTGTTTGGATTCCAGTCGATAGTGCCAAACACCCCAAAAGTGTGATTTAAGCGTGAGATTATTTCTTTTATCTACAATAATTAATAATTAATTTGTTTGAAAGAGAATATGAAAATTAAATTAGATTTTTTTCACCAAGTTTATTTTATCATATAGTAAACTTTTCATTAATGTTTGATTATTTTGGTACTTGAAATTATCGACTTTAAGATTTAATTAAGATTAAATTGATAAAAAATTAAATATTTAAAAATATTACTGTTATTAGATTGTATTTTTAAAATTTTAAAAATTCACAATCAATACTAAATTTATTCTATTAATAAAATAAAAAATCGAAATTAATAATATTAAATAAACCATAAAATCCAAATTAAACACAAAAAGTTAACATCATTATGATTGGCTATATTAAGATGTATAATTTTTTGTCGAATTAAAGTACCATATTGGACAAAAAAATACAAATACCGTATTAAAAACAAGTACCACAGGACATGTTAAGCCTTTTGAAATCAACAACTCAGATATGAAATAAACGAATTTCCATCGCGCTAAAATATTTTCTTTTTGAAAGTTTTACTATTATAAGTACAATACATTCATAAGTATAATACATTTACACATATATACATGATCTATTGTAGCTTAAAACAGATCAATTAAAAACACAATAATCTGAAGAACTAAACGAAAATTAGGAAGAACCTGACAAAACCCACCCATGACATGTGTACATGTTGAGACTAAAGACCCATACATCACAGTTGTAAATAATAAAACTCGACCACAAGTACTCAATGACCGGGCTAAGGGCGTAGATAGGAGGCTAACAGTGGCCTTCCTCGCTTCAAATGGTAAAATTACAAATTATAAATTAGTATAATGATAAATTTACACCTTAATCTTCCTTTGAAGCAATTTTATGATTTCATACATTCGCTTTAACCAATAATTCTATGACCTCATTAGATTTACCAAACACTATGTAAGACAAAAATAGTTATAAAGTAAGATTTAAACAAATAAACCAAGAAAAAGAGACAACATGTTGGATTTTTGGGACCATAATATGTGCTTAACCTCATGATCAACATTTTGAAATTAAATATGGACAGTAAATAAGTACACCTTTAACAACAACAACACCCAAAGTCTTGAAAATGAATTACCAAAAAAACATGTTTAGACATTTCAAAGTTTAGGTCCTTCCCAATAATAACTAAGAAAAAAAAACCCTAAAAAAGTATTGAAAATGAAATGCAAAAAACATGTTTAGCATCAAAGTTAGGTCCGCAAAATCCAAATTATGCCCACACAAGGCACCATTGGGGCATTAGGCTAACACACCTTTTGGGATATAAAAGATGGGTGTGGTCAAATGGGAAAAAGAAAGGTGAGATTTAAGTTTGACTAATTTATTTATTTTTTCTTTGGTTTAATTTTGATTAAAATTGGAGTTAATTGGGCTAAGCAAATTAATAATCAATTACTTTTTACCGGCCTATAAAATTGATAGGTTATAGGGTCAATGGATATACCCTTAAAGACTCATTATTTCTAAGTCAATTTTGTCGATATGTTGCCCTACAAATACAACCGTGGATAATCACCAACTCGAATATTTTTGTTTACCTAACTATTTTTATTTATTAATTAATTACGAGTTAATTAAAGATTAGCTCAGTTAAAAATGATAATATATATATATATATTCCTTTTATAAAACAATAAATATAAATTATGCGAATGTTTTTGTTTTTTTATTTATACTATACTTAAGCTCGGATTGAGGTGATAGCAATTCAATAGTGAAATGATAAAAGTATTCTTTTTTATAAAATATTAAATATAACTGTGAGGGTAAAATTAGTTTAAATCTAAAATAAATTTATAAGAATAATCATATCTGATAAAATTTGAACTTGAACAACCATGAATTGTGAAGCTCTAATTTTGTTATTTCAATTAAAATTGTATTTAATTTTATATGATTTTTATATATATTATACATAAAAATGTCACCCACATCGTAAATATGCTATAATTTAATGTGTATATATGTTTGACAATATTAGATTTATTTAAGGATTGAATTTTTTTCTTAATTATATTTGAGTTGAGATTTTAATAAGATCTTTTGTAATTTAAATAAGCTTGTTTTGATCCAATTATTTTTAATAATGAAATTATTTAAATTTAATTATAAAAATAGAAAATATTAATATACAATTTTATTATTTAATGTTGGAGAGAAATAGATAAAATTAGAAAGAAAAAAAAGTCCCTAATCCAATTCATGAACAAATTTAATTCGGAAATTTGTAATTTATTTTGTAAAAGGAATAAAATTAAGTCCCTAATAGAAAAGAGGAGCAACTTTGGTTATAATTGTCATGGAGAAAAATGTTATGAAAGGGATGTGGGTGGAAAACATTAAAATTACCATAATGTTTAGTCAAATTTTCATCACATTATCATATATATGCCACAAGGGTTATTAATATGGCTGCTAGAAAAAAAAATTTAATTAGCATTTTTTTTTGCAAATATAATATTTTGTTAAGTAATTAACTTAGTTCCTCCTATTAGGTGGAGAGAAATTGGATTTCAACATAAAATTTAATTTTAAGATTTAATATATTTTTGTCGATTGAGTCTTAGCTCAATCGGTATGGATATTATTGTCAATGTAGGAGGACGTGGGTTTGGGTGTGTTGAAGTACATTATCTTTTTATATATGGGTTGGAAAGGGACTATAGGTGATTTTAGACATTCTGCTTAAAAAGAGCATATATGATTTCTCAATCCTTAAAATGAAAGGATAAATTAGAACACGATAAAATCTGAATCGATAGTAAAGTGGGAAAATAAATAAATTACCTATCATGCTTCTTGTACTTAACTGTTAACGATCCTTATAATCCTATCATCCCAGATGTGGGAAACATTCTACTTCTAGAATTATTTGTTTTGTCTAAATGAAATAAATTTAGTAATATTAGATGAGATAAAAATAGTTAAAATATAATATAATGATAAAAGAATAAGTACTTTTATATATAAAATTATTAATTTCTCAATATTCTTGTAAATGTAAAATATTTTAAAATTGACAAACAAACCAATTAAATAAAATTAATATAAAATAACTCGAACAAAAAATTCCATTAAAAAGGAAAATAACTCAAAATTTGATGGAAGATATTCATTTGGAAGTGGAGAATGTTAATCACGTTAGTATATTTATTTATTATTTTTACTTAAACCTTTCAAGTCATTTTATTTTTCAATTTTGTTGAAGTACACAAATTTAGTACTATATTTTTAAAATATATTTGGAATTAGATAGATGGACTTTTTATTTATTGTGAATGAGTTTAGAAGTTTAATTATTTGGAAAATAACAATTACCATATAAATCACAAATAATATAGAATATATGTTTGGAATAGACTAAACACAAAATATAATAGATTGAGTACTCATCTAGGGTAAGATTTAAATCCAAAATATTCTAGTAGGAAACCCATACGTCAATGTTTTTGAAATTAGATTGGTGGTCGAATGGTTAGACCACTAGTTCCCATTCAATTAGTTTGGGTCATTCAAACAAATAAATCATCAAAAGTTTAAAATAAAAATATATAAGAAACAGTTGAATCAATTTTTAGACTAACTCAATTGATCCATACCAGGTTTGTGGATCAATCAAGTTTTATCTCTCATCAAATTGATAGTCCAATTGATTCTCAATCCAACCCATCCGACCAACTAATTTGTTCCAATTCAAACAATATTATTATACATAACATTCACGCATTCGTCTTAAATTTTAATACTCAAAATCTCAAAACATCAATTGTAAACATCACCAATACCTTATTAACTAGTTTGATGGATTCTTTTAAATAAAATATAACTACAAATTATATATTAATATTAGAGTTTTTTCCAAAATTAAAAGGTACCAATGTTATTTTGATGGGTAAAGTATATATTTTAGCGGTTGATTGTTGTATTTCAAAATAATAAAAAAATTGGTTTTTTTTTTACAATTTATTGTAGGTTTTAATTATATAAATTCTTTTTAACACAATGTCTAGAACTACACAGTCTTTCCCCAACTCATAAATAGGAGAATAAAACGCTTCAGCGCACTCAATTCCATGTCTTCCAGCACCTATATCAATCAAACTAAAACTCAATCTACAATAAATTTACTTATAATCTCTTTAAATACATATACACTTCTATATTTGCTATAAATCTTTAACTTAGATAACATCATAAAATCTAGATGTAGAGAATCATACTAATTCAAGTATTCTTTTGGTTATTGTCAGGATCGACCCGATTAAGCAATAAGTAAAAAAAAAATAGCAGAATAAATTGAGAAATTAAACACACAAATTCAACATGGAAAACCCCCTCCAAAGAGGACAAAAAATCACGGGCAAAGATAAATTTATTATAATGGCAAAAGAACGAAGAGTACAAAAGATGAAGATAAAAAACTAAACCCCGAAAAACCCGAAAACAAATAACACTTAAAACGTAAACACAAAATTCTCTAAATGTGTTATGAGTTCTAATCTCTAATGTGCGTGTTTTCTAATGTTGTAAAAGAACCTATTTATAGGCTAAATTAGTAAGTCAAATAAACTATGCTAATAAATGTTAAATATATTATACTAATAAATGCTAAATCTTCTAAAAAAATATATTTTGTTTAACTTGACTTGCAAACAATCTCTTAAAATTTGGGTCATACCACTCTTATCAGTTTTTTAATCCCAAAAGACAATCAAATTAAATGTATCTCATCAAAATCAAAAGCTTTAAATCTTAGAAACATTTAATAATTGAACCCACTTCTAGTGAACTCATGACTCAGCCGAAAGTGTTGCATTAAAAATCTTCAATTGGGAAACACTCAAAATCTTAAGGAAAAAGAAATATTAAAATAAATTAATTTTAAACTTTTTTTCCCTTTGACAACTAAATTAAAAAAAAATTAATATATCATTTGATGCCTAAACCAACGACATTATTTGACTCAATGAATAGTTAACATGTGTACTCTAATAGATTATATTAACCATTTAGATTAATTAAAGTTTAATCATTGTCGTTCATGAAATTGAACTTTTGATACTTGATCATCAATAATAATGATATGTTGAAATGGAAAGTGACAATGTCATTCTTATTGATACTATCAACAATGGTTATGCATGGATAATAGCCTTTCAAAAGTACGACTCATCCATTACTTGTGAACTGTTGGCAAGTTTAATTCCGACATATTCCAAGGGAACAAAATAATGTTGCGAATTGCTTGGCAAAGATGACTATTAGAGATTTAAACATGATTTGCACTTTTACAGAGCCTCCAACGAGTGTTCAAGTATTGTTGTTGGCTGATCTTCAGCAACTCGAAACTAGGATGAACTCCCATTAGAGCTATGTTGACGTAGTTGATTTCTGCTACTTTAATTTCTACCTAAGTTCTTGTTAAGGTTTAATTATTATGCTAACAATCTTTGCACTTTTTCAACTTTAGAAATTTAATCTTTTGCTTTTTTTAAGAATTTAATATTTTATCTTATTTGTTTTAAAATTAAAGTCCAATTAATAACATTGTTAAATAATTTTTTGTTAGATTTGAAAATATATTATCAATTGGAGTTTGATTTTTAATTCACACATTCGGATATTAAAATGTCACATTCAAAATTAACATAAATCTATTAATATAAAATAACTCGAACAAAAAATTCCATTAAAAAGGAAAATAACTCAAAATTTGATGGAAGATATTCATTTGGAAGTGGAGAATGTTAATCACGTTAGTATATTTATTTATTATTTTTACTTAAACCTTTCAAGTCATTTTATTTTTCAATTTTGTTGAAGTACACAAATTTAGTACTATATTTTTAAAATATATTTGGAATTAGATAGATGGACTTTTTATTTATTGTGAATGAGTTTAGAAGTTTAATTATTTGGAAAATAACAATTACCATATAAATCACAAATAATATAGAATATATGTTTGGAATAGACTAAACACAAAATATAATAGATTGAGTACTCATCTAGGGTAAGATTTAAATCCAAAATATTCTAGTAGGAAACCCATACGTCAATGTTTTTGAAATTAGATTGGTGGTCGAACTGGTTAGACCACTAGTTCCCAGTTCAATTAGTTTGGGTCATTCGAAACAAATAAATCATCAAAAGTTTAAAATAAAAAATATATAAGAAACAGTTGAATCAATTTTTTAGACTAACTCAATTGATCCATACCAGTTTGTGGATCAATCAAGTTTTTATCTCTCATCAAATTGATAGTCCAATTGATTCTCAATCCAACCCATCCGACCAACTAATTTGTTCCAATTCAAACAATATTATTATACATAACATTCACGCATCGTCGTCTTAAATTTTAATACTCAAAATCTCAAAACATCAATTGTAAACATCACCAATACCTTATTAACTAGTTTGATGGATTCTTTTAAATAAAATATAACTACAAATTATATATTAATATTAGAGTTTTTTCCAAAATTAAAAGGTACCAATGTTATTTTGATGGGTAAAGTATATATTTTAGCGGTTGATTGTTGTATTTCAAAATAATAAAAAATTGGTTTTTTTACAATTTATTGTAGGTTTTAATTATATAAATTCTTTTAACACAATGTCTAGAACTACACGTCTTTCCCCAACTCATAAATAGGAGAATAAAACGCTCAACAGACTCAATTCCATGTCTTCCAAGACCTATATCAATCAAACTAAAACTCAATCTACAATAAATTTACTTATAATCTCTTTAAATACATATACACTTCTATATTTGCTATAAATCTTTAACTTAGATAACATCATAAAATCTAGATGTAGAGAATCATACTAATTCAAGTATTCTTTTGGTTATTGTCGGATCGATCGATTAAGCAATAAGTAAAAAAATAGCAGAATAAATTGAGAAATTAAACACACAAATTCAACATGGAAAACCCCTCCAAAGAGGACAAAAATCACGGCAAAGATAAATTTATTATAATGGCAAAAGAACGAAGAGTACAAAAGATGAAGATAAAAACTAAACCCGAAAAACCCGAAAACAAATAACACTTAAAACGTAAACACAAAATTCTCTAAATGTGTTATGAGTTCTAATCTCTAATGTGTGTTTTCTAATGTTGTAAAAGAACCTATTTATAGGCTAAATTAGTAAGTCAAATAAACTATGCTAATAAATGTTAAATATATTATACTAATAAATGCTAAATCTTCTAAAAAATATATTTTGTTTAACTTGACTTGCAAACAATCTCTTAAAATTTGGGTCATACCACTCTTATCAGTTTTTAATCCCAAAGACAATCAAATTAAATGTATCTCATCAAAATCAAAAGCTTTAAATCTTAGAAACATTTAATAATTGAACCCACTTCTAGTGAACTCATGACTCAGCCGAAAGTGTTGCATTAAAAATCTTCAATTGGGAAACACTCAAAATCTTAAGGAAAAAGAAATATTAAAATAAATTAATTTTAAACTTTTTTTCCTTTGACAACTAAATTAAAAAAATTAATATATCATTTGATGCCTAAACCAACGACATTATTTGACTCAATGAATAGTTAACATGTGTACTCTAATAGATTATATTAACCATTTAGATTAATTAAAGTTTAATCATTGTCGTTCATGAAATTGAACTTTTGATACTTGATCATCAATAATAATGATATGTTGAAATGGAAAGTGACAATGTCATTCTTATTGATACTATCAACAATGGTTATGCAGTGGATAATAGCCTTTCAAAAGTACGACTCATCCATTACTTGTGAACTGTTGGCAAGTTTAATTCCGACATATTCCAAGGGAACAAAATAATGTTGCGAATTGCTTGGCAAAGATGACTATTAGAGATTTAAACATGATTTGCACTTTTACAGAGCCTCCAACGAGTGTTCAAGTATTGTTGTTGGCTGATCTTCAGCAACTCGAAACTAGGATGAACTCCCATTAGAGCTATGTTGACGTAGTTGATTTCTGCTACTTTAATTTCTACCTAAGTTCTTGTTAAGGTTTAATTATTATGCTAACAATCTTTGCACTTTTTCAACTTTAGAAATTTAATCTTTTGCTTTTTTTAAGAATTTAATATTTTATCTTATTTGTTTTAAAAATTAAAGTCCAATTAATAACATTGTTAAATAATTTTTTGTTAGATTTGAAAATATATTATCAATTGGAGTTTGATTTTTAATTCACACATTCGGATATTAAAATGTCACATTCAAAATTAACATAAATCTATTAAGATCAATTAAACTTTAATTTTCAAATCAAATAAATGGAGAAACTAAAAAATTAATTTGATTGAATTTAGGTGAAATGAATTCCCAAATGTTAGGGTTTCTAGAAAAAATATGAGCTTTAAAAAAAACACACATTCCCTTCCAATTAAGAAGAAAACAAAAGGGGATTAGTTTAATTAAAGATTTTCTTAATTAAATAACACCGCAAATCTAATCTTAGTAATCTACTTTGAAAAGACATGAAGAAATAGTGAATCACAATAATCTTACACTTTTACCCCTTTCTAAAGGCAAAATTAATTATTAATTAATTAAAACATTAATTAATGCGCAAATGCTTAGCTGTTAAACAAAGGTTAAGCAGTAAAGTTCAAATCTTTAGGTAGGCTTTCAAGTTCACCCCCTTTAATTTTTGTGTGTGAGAAAATCCGTACTAATCACGTATTATTAGTGGATAATCTGGATTTAATTAAATAAAATATAGGGATAACGTGACAAGTGGGGTGCAGCTATTCTATGGCACTGTTGTTACCTATCCTAAAAAATTGGTCACATGCAGCCTTTACACTTGCAAGATGAAAGGAGTAATATGTAATGATTACAATTTGCAATTATAAGTTATTGTATCGAATAACTATAACTAAAATCAATATAATATGCAATCGGATATATAATTATAATCAATGCATTCGTATAATTAATTAAAATATTTTTAATCTAAATTAGAATAAATCTCAACAGGTATCACACGGTGAGAATTTAAACCATAATAAAATTTAGACTGAAGTTATGCACTTACGTAAATATTCATGATGAGAATTATATTTTTATGAGAGTTTAAATATAATTTCTTCGTTTTAATAACTTCTATTTTTATAATTTTTTAAATGACTAAATCATAATTTTAATATTTTTGGGAGTCAAAATGTAATTTTATAATGTACTACTTTACTGTTTTAAAAATTTTAAAAGGCTAAAAATGAGATTTTCTTGAGGTCGATGTCTGTGCCAGTCCCTTGGAGTTACCCCGTAAATCGAACCTGAATGTTCAAAAGCCCAAAACCTCAACTTTTACAAAAAGTCAAATATCTTTTATTTTAAAATGATAATTAGGACCGATTTAAATTTATAAAACAATTCTTGCAAAGCCTGTGAAGTTATCCAAAAACTTATAAAAATTACAACAAACCACCAAAACTTTGAAAATACTATTTAAAAAATAAAATAAAATTGTTCCTTGAAGTTGTTAATAATAATGGGATGGTCAAAGACACTGGTATTGGTCTATGATCTTTCGACCTTCAAACTTGTTTGGTGGTACAAAGTTGAAATTGTATTATTTTGTTTGGTATAATGCTTTAAGTTGTCAATAACTAAGACCCTTTCGGTTTTTCTTAAATAATTGAATCACTGCCAGAGGAAATATTTTTTACGAAATACTAAAAATGCCATTTTTTAATATTGATTTTTTTTTGTAATTATATTATTTGTTCTTTCGGGAAACACAAAAATAAATAATTATTTTTATAATTAATCGTCATTGATAATTTGTTTTATATACATCACGTTTAAAACATGAATAAATTTTCTTCCACTAAATTACACATGATTCTCAACCCTGTTTTAATTATGATTGAATTTTACTACTGAATTTTAATTTTAGATCTTGACAACTTTTGTGTAATTTTAGGACAATTCTTTTCAAAAGCTAAGAATAAAGTTCTATCTAATTAAAGCATAATGATATAATTCAAAATAATTCTTAATATTTTTATTCTCTTTAACACAAAAAAAAAATTATAATCAAGTATAATTGAAAATCTCTATCCAAAATCTCACACCGCTGTTGTAGTTCAACTAAGATAAGTGGGTTTTCCCACGTCTTTTCACCCCAATTATGAAATGTTAAACCAATTTTTTTTATAGATATTTATCAGATTATTTAATTAATTATATTCGTTTGAGTGACTATTCAAAGATTGAATTTAAAGAGGGGGCACATGGGAATTTTCAATGCATCCAATGGCACAAATCGACGGTGTCTTTCTAGACAACAAATCTAGAACATAACACCTGTCCATGGTGACAATTCATAAAACATCAAAAAAGTTTGATTATTTTAATGAAAAATACCCAATATGGAATCCAACAAATTATAGTTAATTAAGATTTAATGGAGATTACTTGGATGAATCTCCTTAAGAAGTAAGCAAATCCAACACTTGGGGAATTTTCATTGGTTACCTAGTAATTTTCATGTAAAAAAATTAGCCACCCACTTTATAATAATCACTCTTTTTTCTTCCATTTGTCCTATATATTTTATATATGTATTTCTTGCTTAGATTATTATGCTTTTTTATAAAAGCTACATATGACTAGTGTCAATATGCATAAGCCCTAGTTTATATGTGGCATAAAGCTATGGGATTTCTGTTTCCTTTTGTCCCTTTTCAAGTCCTTAGCATCAAATAAATATTTATGCTAATTAGATAAAGGTCTTCAATTAGAACATGTCACCCAATGCCTTGACATTCTCACTTGTCCCTTGCAATTCAATCATAATGACCTTAATAGCCTCATACAAATTTCAAAATCCCTTTTCTAAGTATGAAAAGACCATGAACAAGGAATATTTGTGTTACCTATCAACTGAATACTAATTAAAGCAGGAAATTATCAAATATTTTTTTTATTTCAACAAAATTTTATGTAAAATGTATAAATAATTTTAACTATATTTAATGTTATATAAGTATTAGATAAAGGAATAAATGTCAAAATCATACATGAACTTTGATATAATTTGTAATGTTATATATCAATATTAATTTGATGCATTTATATGCATCAAACTTTAATTATGGTTCAATTTTCATATTTCACTAATCTCGTTCTCGTGATGCACAATTTATTGCTAAGTCATGTGTAAATTGCTAACATGTTATTTTATTATGTTAAAAATAAATAACTTTAAATTATTTTCATCTAGATTAAAAATAAACACACTTGGGAAAATGATTTCTTGTTTCTCCCCAAAATCTTTTCTTAATCTAGATGAAAATAATTTAAATTTGTTTGTTTGTTTTAACAAAATAAAATCCATGTCAACAATTTACAGAATTAACGGAAAATTGTGCCACATAAATAATAAGATTAAAGCAATGTGAAAATTGAATTAAAGTTAAAATTTAATGTATATAAATATACCAAATTAAAATTGATGTATAACATTATAAATTATATCAAAACTCGTGTATAATTTTAATATTTATCTCTTACATATTAGAGATTAACTGTACACAAGAGAAAGAAAAGAGGGAAAAAATAGAAAGATAGGGATGATTTTGAAAACGACTGATGGGAGGGTTGAAGCAAAAGGCTTCTTTAGTGCATATATAAATATGTGACACACTAAACCCAATATGGCACAGAATTTGCTAGAAAAATAAAGGTAAAAGACGATTCTTTTTACCTTAAAAGCATTTTATCTTAGGTTATATAGCTTTTCTCTTTGTTTTACATGTCTTGGGCACTAATGGCTAGACACTTTGGTTGGAGTATTATGGAAGAAAGCTGGAGGAAAGGTCCTTGGACAGCTGAAGAAGATAAGCTTCTTATTGAATATGTCAAGTTACATGGTGAAGGTAGATGGAACTCTGTTGCCAAGCTTGCGGGTAAGCAAAATTCATAGTCTCGAATCGGGAAATGAACGATAATAGATTTTAGGATTTGGATTTTGAACCAACTTAGATTAGGTGTCGAGTTCAAACATTATAATTGCATTGAGCTAGACATGTTTTTTATGTATGAAATAAACATATATTCTTTGCTGTTTGGACAGGGTTAAAAAGGAATGGAAAGAGTTGTAGGCTAAGGTGGGTGAATTATTTAAGGCCAGACCTTAAAAGAGGCCAAATAACACCACATGAAGAGAGTATAATTCTTGAACTACATGCAAGGTGGGGAAACAGGTAAATCAATGATCTGATTCTATAAAAACTTTGGGTTTTTTTCTGTTTTGATTCGTGTAATTAAAGAACTTGAAACAAATCAACGAAACACATTCATCAGGTGGTCAACAATTGCAAGAAGCTTACCTGGAAGAACTGATAATGAGATCAAGAACTACTGGAGGACCCATTTCAAGAAAAAGCCTGATAACTCCATTAAGGCAAAAGCTCGAATACTTAAAAGGCAACAATTTCAACAGCAACAAATCCTGCAACAACAGCAACAACAATATCAACAACAACAAAACCAATTAGACATGAAAAGGATCATGTCTTTGCTCGATGAAACGGAACATAAAGTTCCGTATGTGCCACAGATGAGTAGGCAAGAAACTATGGGTACTACTAATTCGTACCTCAACCACAACAGCACGACGGATCAAGAACAAGGCTTCGTTTATCCCATGATAATCGATGGCAATGTTTCGAGCAGCGATACATCGAACGAGGAATTTCTTTGGGACGGTTTATGGAACTTGGATGATGATTTCAATGGGAATTTCAGTGCTGCATGTGCAACGAGCAAAGCTAGTTTGCACAATTTAGCCACCCCTTTCTGCTAATTTTCTTTGATTTAACATAAATGAATAACTTTTTCAGATTCGGATAGAGTGTTGGATATGAGTATGGTTAGTTTTGTTTTAAGTTTTTTCATGTTACGTCGGAGATAAGTGTCTGACAAAAGTACTTCAATGAAATTGAAGAATCCGAGCAACAATGTTGTATGAAAATTTTATGGTGTGATCAATTAAAATTTTTATTTTAGATTATGACACAGTCATAACGTATTAGATAAATTAGATAAAGGTCTTCAATTAGAACATGTCACCCAATGCCTTGACATTCTCACTTGTCCCTTGCAATTCAATCATAATGACCTTAATAGCCTCATACAAATTTCAAAATCCCTTTTCTAAGTATGAAAAGACCATGAACAAGGAATATTTGTGTTACCTATCAACTGAATACTAATTAAAGCAGGAAATTATCAAATATTTTTTTTATTTCAACAAAATTTTATGTAAAATGTATAAATAATTTTAACTATATTTAATGTTATATAAGTATTAGATAAAGGAATAAATGTCAAAATCATACATGAACTTTGATATAATTTGTAATGTTATATATCAATATTAATTTGATGCATTTATATGCATCAAACTTTAATTATGGTTCAATTTTCATATTTCACTAATCTCGTTCTCTGTGATGCACAATTTATTGCTAAGTCATGTGTAAATTGCTAACATGTTATTTTATTATGTTAAAAATAAATAACTTTAAATTATTTTCATCTAGATTAAAAATAAACACACTTGGGAAAATGATTTCTTGTTTCTCCCCAAAATCTTTTCTTAATCTAGATGAAAATAATTTAAATTTGTTTGTTTGTTTTAACAAAATAAAATCCATGTCAACAATTTACACAGAATTAACGGAAAATTGTGCCACATAAATAATAAGATTAAAGCAATGTGAAAATTGAATTAAAGTTAAAATTTAATGTATATAAATATACCAAATTAAAATTGATGTATAACATTATAAATTATATCAAAACTCGTGTATAATTTTAATATTTATCTCTTACATATTAGAGATTAACTGTACACAAGAGAAAGAAAAAGAGGGGAAAAAAATAGAAAGATAGGGATGATTTTGAAAACGACTGATGGGAGGGTTGAAGCAAAAGGCTTCTTTAGTGCATATATAAATATGTGACACACTAAACCCAATATGGCACAGAATTTGCTAGAAAAATAAAGGTAAAAGACGATTCTTTTTTACCTTAAAAGCATTTTTATCTTAGGTTATATAGCTTTTTCTCTTTGTTTTTACATGTCTTGGGCACTAATGGCTAGACACTTTGGTTGGAGTATTATGGAAGAAAGCTGGAGGAAAGGTCCTTGGACAGCTGAAGAAGATAAGCTTCTTATTGAATATGTCAAGTTACATGGTGAAGGTAGATGGAACTCTGTTGCCAAGCTTGCGGGTAAGCAAAATTCATAGTCTCGAATCGGGAAATGAACGATAATAGATTTTAGGATTTGGATTTTGAACCAACTTAGATTAGGTGTCGAGTTCAAACATTATAATTGCATTGAGCTAGACATGTTTTTTATGTATGAAATAAACATATATTCTTTGCTGTTTGGACAGGGTTAAAAAGGAATGGAAAGAGTTGTAGGCTAAGGTGGGTGAATTATTTAAGGCCAGACCTTAAAAGAGGCCAAATAACACCACATGAAGAGAGTATAATTCTTGAACTACATGCAAGGTGGGGAAACAGGTAAATCAATGATCTGATTCTATAAAAACTTTGGGTTTTTTTCTGTTTTGATTCGTGTAATTAAAGAACTTGAAACAAATCAACGAAACACATTCATCAGGTGGTCAACAATTGCAAGAAGCTTACCTGGAAGAACTGATAATGAGATCAAGAACTACTGGAGGACCCATTTCAAGAAAAAGCCTGATAACTCCATTAAGGCAAAAGCTCGAATACTTAAAAGGCAACAATTTCAACAGCAACAAATCCTGCAACAACAGCAACAACAATATCAACAACAACAAAACCAATTAGACATGAAAAGGATCATGTCTTTGCTCGATGAAACGGAACATAAAGTTCCGTATGTGCCACAGATGAGTAGGCAAGAAACTATGGGTACTACTAATTCGTACCTCAACCACAACAGCACGACGGATCAAGAACAAGGCTTCGTTTATCCCATGATAATCGATGGCAATGTTTCGAGCAGCGATACATCGAACGAGGAATTTCTTTGGGACGGTTTATGGAACTTGGATGATGATTTCAATGGGAATTTCAGTGCTGCATGTGCAACGAGCAAAGCTAGTTTGCACAATTTAGCCACCCCTTTCTGCTAATTTTCTTTGATTTAACATAAATGAATAACTTTTTCAGATTCGGATAGAGTGTTGGATATGAGTATGGTTAGTTTTGTTTTAAGTTTTTTCATGTTACGTCGGAGATAAGTGTCTGACAAAAGTACTTCAATGAAATTGAAGAATCCGAGCAACAATGTTGTATGAAAATTTTATGGTGTGATCAATTAAAAATTTTTATTTTTAGATTATGACACAGTCATAACGTATTAGATATATTTATAATGAAATTATTATTCATTGCATATAAAATTCTAAAGTCAGAATAATTATCATCGTAAATAGTGAAACGTACTTTTGAATCCAACTCAACTCATGAAGAGTGGCATTTTTAGTTCAAATTGGTGCCACACATACTATTAAGTAATATTTGGTTATTAAATTCATGGGAGGAAATTAAGATGAAAAGAGTATTAAAGTGTATGATTAAGGAACTTTACTGTATTTATTTTATTGCACTTTCAAGTTCTTTTTCTTTGTAGAAACATTCTTAAAAAAAAAGAAAAGAAAAGAATCAACATTAATTTATAATATTAACATGAAGATCCTTAATTATCAGAATAATTAATCACATCTAATCCTCTTAGTGCTGGCAGATTTTGCTGCCATCAACTTAATTTAAAAACTATTTCATTGTTTCTTTCATTAATTAATTATAGTTATAAAGTGCATTAGATTATAATTTAGGTTTTCTTTATTTTATCAATTTACTTCACTACATAATTAACCCATATATTTAAATTTTATGTCATTAAGATTCACAGTGACTGTCGAATATTATCACGTGTTTGATACAAATTTATTCTTTTTAATTTTTTTCAATATTTAATCTCTCAAATAAAAATTTCAATAGCATAAAATTAAAATTAAAATAAATTAAGAGGCTAAGAGTGGAACTAGATTCTCTTTGTTGTGCTTATTTCAGGCATTAAATTAATTCCCAACTTAAATTCTTTAACTTGCAAGTGCGGTGATAATGTCACTTAATTTGACATTCTTCAATTATGGATGCTTCTTTGTAAATTAATTATATATATTAATAATTTCTTCTATAAAACCAATCACAATTTAATTAAAATAATAAAATTCCCGACTAATTGAAGAAAAATATTCCAACCCCATCAAACTAAATACACAACATATCACTTCTATTTTTATTACTCTATAGAACCCTTATGTCTTGTCATTGCTATGTTTCCTTTAATTATTCTCTTTTGAAGTTTTATGCCATCAATTAAAGCATAAATTGGTGGCTCTAAAAAAGAAAAAGATGATGAAGCATCTGGGTTTCAAGGAGTATATACTTAGGAGGAAAGAAAAGTACAATTTTCTGATTGGATCTTTTAGGATGATATTTATGCATTTTAAAATATTCATAATTTTATTTCGTATTATTATGGTATGTTATATTTTAATTATATTTCTCATGCGGGGTTTTTTTATTTAAAAATTACCTTCCATCTTAGGTCATTTTCAAAGAGAAAGTTGAAGTTAGAAACAAAGTGATATGTTATTTTATTATTAATATATTAGTACTAGTAGTAAAGCCTACGTTAAAGATTAGAAGTAGATTCTTCTTTGATTGCAGTCATCTCATAAGTTATCTTTTGTAGATTTGTCATTTTCCTCAATGCATAAATAATAGTTAATTTAATATTTATCTTTAATAATAAAATTAAGAGTAAATTAAATTAACTATTTTATGTATGAATTAAGGTTAACTTAATTTACTAGGAAAATGAATTAAAATTGAGAAATAATTCCCACCAATAATCATAAAAGAACAAAATGAAAAGAATATAAGTAGATTATGTACAGGAAATTGTTTTTTAAATAATTCATCTAATATAAAATTGTTAATCCATTCAAAATTTTATGCACATAATAAATACAATTATATGTCAACATATAAATCTAAAGCTTAAATGTAAATTTCGCCCTAAATTACACTTCCTTTCCAAAAACTATACTTGTTTTTTCAGTTATGTATTTTAATTTTTATTATCAAAAGTAATATTTAAATTATTAATTTCCTCTAATTTTATCTTAAAATATGATACCAAGCAATAAAAACATAACACGTGGCATGTTTTTATTAGATATCTTATATTTTTTTAAGTAAAATAAAATATAAGAAATAATTTTGTCCAAATTTGCAAACCAAAATCCAAACATTTTTCTTCTCCAATATCTGACACTAACTATCAGATCAATTTGGACATAAGGTTTGCACTTCTACTCATTGATGGGTACTAATCTATAGTACCGATTGTCAAATCGTCACTTGGAGCTCATCCGTACTTAAAAAAAAAATTTAACAATCCATTGACTTCAATAAAATCTTTCCAATAATTTAGTAACTTAAATAAAAACTTTTAAATAGTTAAATGATCATTTTATAACTTTTTAAAGTTAAGCGATTAAAATATAAATTTACTAATAATTTAGTGACATGTAATTTGCCTTTTCATTAAAAATAAAGGTGAAATTAAGTCAACTATAAACAAAGTGAGATATTACCATCCTATGTTAATATTTGAATATTCATTATCCTCCTCTTTTCTCTCTATAAATTGTATTTTGATACATCAAACATTGAGATAAAATCGAAAGGTTTGATGGATCGAAACAGACAAATTTTACGGTAGGTTAAATTGATTTTTTTTATTTTTTTAATAGAAGTAACCGAACATCGATATCACTCTAAAACTTAAAACATAGATGAACTGATTTTTGCTTTTCTTTTTTAGAGGTAAAACCAACGGTACAAAATACTATGATCTTATTCATAATTTAAAGCATAAGATGATATGAAACATACCTACACACCGGAAAATTGAAAACTATTGGTCGCACAAAGATAATCCAAGCAGAAAGATGGCTGATTGGTTGACACTGTAGGGAACTTGAGATAGAACTAATCCACGTATGGTATTATGTTGGTTTGAATCTTTTATTCTTAAACATTGGGTTTATTCTTATATTTGATGTTGTTGATGAACCCTTCAACGGGTCGGTATTGTCTCTTGTTGTGGTTTTGTCTCTTGACTTTGCAGAGAGTTTAAGTGCTTAAGGTTGCTTGAAGAAGCGACATGTTTAATAAAGCAAGAGCATCTTGTCAGAACAGATTGTGCATGACGCACAATCAACTATCAATTGAATTCGGTCATCTGCACTTAGTAGGGTTAGAAACCGTGCCCTTTAAATGGCACTCAAGCTCTCGTAAAGTTGAGGAAAAAACCCAATTAAAGACAATATTGACCCATTGAAAAATTCGTGAGCTCCGAACATATCAAATTTTGAAAACTTCTCAAGAAGAGGTCAACCTTCACCCAATAGATGCATATCTGAACATTCCATGCTCACACCCGAACCTGAGTAACAACCTCAAATTCTCACTGAACCAACAACTCTTTCAAATCCTTGAGTTTCATCAATACATTTCTTCATTTCCTTCTCAGCAGGACAAGACATAGGCAATTGATGAATCCATCCCAAAGGCAACAAAGCTGCAACAAACTGTATCAAAAGTCCAACAGGCAAGCTCGTATAATCCCCACCTTTTATCCCAAGCAAAGCAGCCAATCCAACACCCCAAAACCCACCAACAAGAGACGATAAACACACCGTCGATGCTACAAACGAAGTGAAAGACCCTTCACAACCTTGAGGACACAATGTTGCCAACAGCACCATAAAAGGAAGGATCTTAAACTGTGCTAGTGTTTCAGCTAAACCAGAGAAACAAAGGGTAAACACTTCATTTGATATATGAATTCCCGCATTGATCTGTCTCACTAAAATAAGGTCAAGCAAAAGGGAAAATGCATACACAAATTGTATGCCACCAACAAGTTTTCTCGTGGGGATTTGTTTCCAATGATTATCATAGATTAGGGTCAACGAAAGAAGCATCAATTGGCCTATTACTTTTGACATTCCAATCACTGAAAGGTCTAAGTTTAGACATTGAATTTGGTAGGAAAAGGTTGAACCTGACAGGATAGGAACCATTGCAATGGATGTTAGGATCCATGTTAATGGCTTGGATATGGTGTCTTCACTTATGGCAATCATAAGGCCAGACAAGTGTTTTCTAATGTTGTCTGTAATGGATTTTCCTGTTGGGGTTTGTCTGTGGGACAAACCAAGACATTCTGATGAAGAAATTGCAAGTTGAAATGATAACAAAGCTGAAAAAATGAGGAACATAGTCCTAGGTTGTAGTTTGTGTGAGAAATATCCACCTAGGAAGTTACCTAGGATCCCACCAACAGCTAAAGCCATGAAAGAATAAGATTGAAGACCTTTGATTCTGTGTTTTTGACCATGTTCTGTCACAAGAGCATCCTTTGAAACTTCTTCAATGGATGCTCCAAAGTTACTAAGAAGAACACATGCCATTAAAGAAGGTAGTGTTTGACCTGTAACTGGAATCAAAGCTAATTGCCCCCATGAAAGTATCTGCAAAAGAACTGAAACTTGGATCATATCAGTATACCATATTTTAAGCTAGTAAATTTCTCAAACATCTACTGATCTAAATACAAGAAATATAAAACTGACCTCCAATGCAAATATAAGGTATTCTATGAGGACCTGCAATATAAAAAGCATCTGAGAGGATACCATAAAGAGGCTTGGCTACCATGGGAAAATTAGCAGAGTTTTGAACAAGCTGCAATGTTGAAGGATTGAAGTTAAGATTGTGAGCCATGTGGAAATTCAAAGCCAGCCATGGGAAACACCTAAAACCTTGAACCCAATATCCCAATCCACACAAAGACAACATCGCCTGAAAACCATAATGGGATTTTGTGTTGGTCATTAGAACAGGGTTTATGAATTGGGTTTTGGGTTTTATGTCATTTTGAATAGGATTTTGATGTTGTGAAGACCTGGATATTGATCTTAACTTTGTGCAGCTTTCATGGATTCTTGGGGTTTTGGGATTGGTCAAGAATATCGGAGTTTTAGTGGAAATTACTGGGTAAATCATAGTTTTTGTAGATTAAAAAATGGAATTTTCTTGAGTTTTATTGATATGCAGAGGATGAAGAAGATCAAACATATTCAAGTTATGAGGAAGAATGAACATTAAAAGGTAAAATTATACAAGGATTTTATTGAATCTATACGTTTATATTTCATGCACGTGAATAGTTAATTATTCATATAAAAATTAAAATAAAAATATATGTGAATTACTTATATTAATTATGTTTAAACGATTTTATATATAAAACTTTACACCACAATTTAATTTTTATATATATAATTAATTTAAATTAATATTTATATATTAAATTACACGTTAAATTAAAGTTTATATATGAATCAAATATTTAATCCTTAATTATATCCTTAATTATATTCTTGAGGAGGCATCGATTACGATTTAAAATGGACGGACCACGTGCTTTATGTCCTAAAATATGTTGGATGTATGGGGTCAAATCAAATGAATAATCGGTCCAAATGCTGATATATTCAAGTAACGATAGTAACAACACGTGTAACATCTTGTTCGAAGACTCCTATGAACCGTTGCTTTTTTGGTATTTCTGTAATAAAAGAGTGATGGTTATTTCATACGCGCGCCTGTTTCCCACGCTCGTGTTTTGCGACATTAACGGCTCCGCGGCTGCGTGGCCAACGAGCATAGTTTAGTTACGCTAGTGTTTTCAAGCATTGAAAATGGATCTAGTAATTTACTAATTTTCAACTTAAAAATAATATAAAATATGACATGAATAAAATTATAAATAATCTTTAATTTTAGTTCAAATATTTATGTTGTGCAACAATCAACTCGAATTGCTAGAAAAAATATTTTCCTAAGTAACTTAATGCAATAATAATAAACACAATTCAAATCTGAAAATTTTTAAAAATATAGTGATAAATCAATATAAATTTTCAGTTTTGAAAAATAGAGAATAAAGAAAAGTTTGGAAAACTAAACAAGTAAAAAAGCGAATTAATCAAGACTTTCTAGAATTAAGAAAAAAACAAAGATGAAAGAATGGAGGATGAAAATGAAGATGGAAAATGATAAGTGATGGAGGGTGATAAAGATAGTTGGATAGATAGCTTAGTATATGTGATGAATTTGGATCCACCACTAAATTTAAATTATAATTAAATCTTTCATTGATTAATTATAATTTGATAATTTAAGATTATAACGAAATTTTTACCTTTAATTCAATCTACTCGATAACATTTCATACTTTACTCACTCACCATTTTCTATCGACCAAAATCGTATCAACCAATTACAATCAAAGCAAACAAATTTTTTTTTAAATGGAAGAAAATCTCTCATTTTAGTCAAGAGAAAAGAGAATTAAAATATAAAACGAACTCAAATATATCATATTTAGTCAAGAGTTAATCAAGAGTTTTAGGTGCCAGAAGCTTAATCCAAATGGCTAAAGAGAAAGTTTCGCTAAAAACAATAATATAACAGAGTCAAACGACCATCCAATGACAATAGAAAGAAATTGAGAGCTTCTTTGTTAGAGTTTTGAGTTAAAATTACGACTAGTTAATTAAAAAGTTAAACCGTGAGGGGAAAAAACTTTGTTTCAATGTGTTTTTTTTTATCGAATGAGGTGGTTGGACCATGGTGATATTATTCCAATCTATAAAGAGGTTCCAAATTCTTATTACATAACTTTTAACAATTAAACGGTAAACTTGTAACTTTTTAAAATTGAGTGATTAAATTATAAATTTACTAATAGTTAAATGACATTAAATATAGTTTACCCTATAATAAATAGTGACCAAAATATTTGGTTAATTCATTGAGTTAGCCAAATTAACTGAAATTTATATGTTTTTGTCTTTTGTTAAAACAAGTATAAAACATACAAAAAAATACATTAAAATTAACGGAAATATATGGTTTTGTCTTGAAAAGTTAACCAAATTAACCGAAATTCCATGTCTTGAAACACTATATAAGTCTTGAAATTAGCACATAATTAACACATAATATTAATTATTAAGTTTGATTAATTCGGTTAATTACCTGATTTTGAACTGAATTAATAAGTGACTGAAATTTTAAAAAATTATTAACAGACTTCGATCGAACTAAAGTTCAATCACCGACCGATTAATCGACTTAAATCAATTCGACTGGTTAATTCGATTTTAGTCGATTACCAAGTTAACAGGCCAATGGCATAAACAATAACCTTAATATAGTCCAGTGACCAATTTGTAGTTTTTTAGAATTAAGTGATCAAAGTGTAAACTTAGTAGTAGTTAGTGACTTTGGTCTAATTTACCCTAAATAATTATATAAAAACGGGAGAAATACGGTGAAACGGCACATTCCAAAGCATAAAACGATCTTATAAAAACAAACCAAAAACCTTCCTCTCCGATTATTATTCTAAAACCATTATTCCAGCAGACCAAAAAAAATAAAGCTTCAGGGCCATGGCCACCCCTTCACCGCCGCAACGACAACAAGAAGAAAAGCAATCGGTTTCACTTTCAAAGAAAAAGAATCAAAACAGGAAGAGAACAAAACATGACCCAGAACTCGAACGACTCGACTCACTTCCTTGGAACTCTTCTCTTCCCAACGAAGAAGAAGATGACACCTTCTCTCTCTTCATTGGCTCTGGGGACCTCGACGGAGGTTAGCCTTTATAAATACAGCAAGATCCCATATATTATATATTTTGCTAGAATGTGTTAAGTTTTAAAACATGGATATTATTAGTTTGGTTTTTTTTTTGTTCATTTAACTTTAGCAAGGTAGCAATATGACTTAGTTTAAGATGATGACTGTTTTTTTGTTTGTTTGAATTTTTTTGATTTGACTTAATATTGGCTTTGGAACTGAAGGGATGTTTGGGTTTATGGGGTTTTAGGTGCTGGAGCTTAGTATCTGTTTAGTTTTATCATTGTTGTTTTTAAGGGATTGGATTTCAAAAGGATAAACTAAGTCAATCAAAGTGGTCATTTAGGATTACTTTTTGTTACTCATTTTATTTATTTCTTTGCTTTTGTCACATTTCTAAAGAACTTAAGTAACTAGTAAAGTCTTCAGATGTTATGGAATTTTGGGTTCATAGGTTTGAATTTGACGATATTCGGTTGTGCAGAAAATTCATTGCAAAGTGTCGATAACATCTGTGGCTTTTAATTTTTGTTGTGCATGAAACAATGATGATATAAGCGTAGTAAAGGGTATGATTCGTGTAAAGTTAAACTAAGTATTTGGAAGTGTTTATGTCGCTTAAAATATTTGCTTGGAGCTATATTCTGCTAAGGGTTACAGTTGGACGGTTTGAGCTTGTTCCTATTTTGTAATTTTTGTTGATTATAATGAATGCAGGCTTTCTTTCCCTTGAAGAGATCGATGAATCTGATTATGGTTTAGATGTGCCTGGAGCTAAGAAGAAAATTTCTAATAAAAATTCAAAATTGAAGAAACAAAAACTTGAGGAAGTCACTGAGGGCTCTCGTGAAGATGCTGAAGATGAACCCGAACCTGCAGAGGGAATGGCAGAGGAGAAGAATGTGAAGGCCAAAAAAAAGAAAAAGAAGAGTAAGAAGAAAAAGGCAAAGGCTGTTCAACAAGAGGATGAGTCTGCAACTGGTTAGTGATTTAAGTATTTTGATTTTGATACACTGATTAAACTACTTGTAGTGTATTATTTGATTAAGACTTGTTTAATTAACTGGTATCTTCTACTTCTAAGCCCCTTTTGCTTGTGTCGTGTGACTACATCATGCTTTATTTACCACAAGTATATCCTTCTACGAACCTTTTTGTTGATTTCTGGATTAACACTCAATGTAATGTGTTATGACCCCAACATAATCTTATAACTGTATTTGCAGTTATTGACAGCAAAGATGATGAGAAAGAACAGATGCTTTATGAAGATGAAGCTGAAGCATATGCTGAATTTTATGCATGGAATGAGTTGAGACTTCACCCTCTGCTTATGAAATCAATATCTCGGCTTGGTTTCAAGGAACCTACTCCCATACAGAGAACTTGTATTCCTGCTGCTGCTCATCAGGGAAAGGTTTGTTGTCTAGATTCTTGTATGAAGTGTTTTACTGTCAATGATGATGTCCTTTTCGAAGTAATTGTAATTTGTTTATTGGATAGGATGTTATTGGTGCTGCTGAGACGGGATCTGGGAAAACACTAGCCTTTGGCCTGCCCATTTTCCAACGTCTCTTAGAAGAAAGGGAAAAAGCTGCAAACATGCTTGAGGAGAAGGGTGAAGAAGCAGGGAAGTATGCTCCAAAAGGTGTTTTACGAGCTCTTATCATTACTCCTACTAGGGAACTTACGCTCCAGGTATTAATAATCGTCTTCTTGTTGCTTTTGTCAGCTCGTCAGTTGCCCATACGGAACACACTAACCCTTTTCAAACCACATAGCGTCATTGTAGTTGCATGTATGTTTGGATAAGAATAAATGGTATTTTATTTAGTCTATTAAAACCTGAATGCTGAAGCTTTATAGCTTTGGATGCGTGGACCTTGAAAGCCTTACCCTTTTTTCATAGTCCTAGCTCCATGAATTTTTTTAATGAGTTATCGTAGTTGAGAATTCTCCTGCATTTTGTCACAGAACACACTAACCCTTTTAACACCACATAGGGTCGTCTCAGTTGCATGTATGTTTTACCTATTTTTGGACATTTTATTTCCTTTCTCCAGGTTACAGATCATCTTAAGGAATTTGCCAAGGATATCAATGTTAGAGTGGTTCCCATTGTTGGTGGCATGTCAGCAGAGAAACAGGAACGTCTACTAAAAACGAGGCCTGAGGTAATTGTTGGAACTCCAGGGAGATTATGGGAGCTTATGTCAGGGGGAGAAAAACATCTTGTTGAGGTTAGAAATGAAATGATTTTGTTCAAGTGCTCTAATTTTTTATGATTTGTTAAAATCGAGCATCGTTTTCACTCTCCTTTTTATTGTGGCAGTTACATTCATTATCATTCTTTGTACTGGACGAGGCTGATCGGATGGTTGAAGCGGGACATTTCCGAGAGTTACAGTCCATAATTGAAATGCTCCCTATGACCAGTGGTACTACTGACGGACAATCTCAAAACACGCAGAATTGTGTTACGGTTTCAAGCTTATCAAGAAAAAAGAGACAAACATTTGTTTTTTCTGCAACTTTAGCACTTTCTGCTGATTTTCGCAAGAAGCTAAAGCGTGGTTCATTAAAATCCAAGCAGTCCACCGACGGGCTGAATTCGATTGAAATTCTCTCTGAGCGAGCAGGAATGAAACCCAATGCTGCAATTGTTGATTTGACAAATGCATCAATTTTAGCAAAGAACCTTGAGGAATCTTTTATTGAGTAAGTGCTTTACCTTTCTTTTGCTAGCTTTGCTCCTTTAACTCATCTACTTACAAACATTTTTTACGATTAAAGATGAAATCTGCAACTTCCAAAATTAGAACATATGTTTGAATTCTATGGTGGTCTTTCTTGTAGCAGAATAATAATACTTTATCATAAATTCTGCAGATGCAGGGAAGAAGATAAAGACGCCTATCTGTATTACATTTTGAGTATTCACGGTGAAGGGAGAACAATTGTTTTCTGTACATCGATTGCAGCTTTGCGTCATATTTCTTCAATATTGCGCATCCTTGGCGTCAATGTTTCAACTCTTCATGCTCAGATGCAGCAGCGAGCTCGGTTGAAGGTTTCATTCCCCTGACTACATTTCACTTCTTTGTAGATAGTCTGAAGAGATTTGGGATTTCTACATCTTTTATAATTGCACATCGAATCCTTTCATACCCAAGTTTTAGCCATCATTTTTGCTTGAATGTAACCCTGTCCGGTTCTCTTTTTGATGCAGGCCATTGACCGTTTTCGTGCAAATGAACATGGTATTCTTGTTGCCACTGATGTTGCAGCAAGGGGCCTTGATATTCCCGGTGTTCGAACCGTTGTCCACTATCAACTTCCTCATTCAGCAGAAGTATGTTGAAATTTGATGCCCATTAATGAGATTTCGTTAATATTCCCCTAGTCTTAAAATCTCAATATTGATTATATTTTTCCGGTTTTAGGTTTATGTCCATAGAAGTGGAAGAACTGCTAGAGCCTCTTCTGATGGGTGCAGCATTGCTCTTATCTCTCCAAATGATTCCGCAAAGTTTGCCTCTCTTTGCAAATCATTTGCTAAGGTACCGTTTTGAAGGAAAATTTCCTGATTCTTATCTAAACCTAGTTGTTGAATCAAATTTATCATCTAGTAGTTGGCTTACATGCTTTACTAGTGCATTGGATCCGTATGCAGGAAAGCATCAAACATTTTCCTTTAGAGAGCTCTTACATGCCTGAGGTCATGAAACGACTATCTCTAGCACGCCAAATTGACAAGATCTCACGGAAAGATTCCCAGGTATATAAATTTTAATCATTTAGCCATCTTGCAAGCCTTATTACAATTCGGTACCAAGTAATATACGTGCTTGAAATGTTTTCTTTTTACCTCCTATTCCTTAGTTTAATTCTAATTGATTTTTAATTTTGCACTTTTAATTTCTCTTTCTTGGTTATTTGTAAACTTATTTTGTTTTCCTGTAGGAAAGGGCGAATAAAAGCTGGTTGGAACGGAGCGCCGAGTCTTTAGAATTAGTAGTTGAGAATTACGATAGCGAGGAGGAACGAGTGAAGAAGTTCAAGCAAAAGAAAGCCAGCTCTAATCACTTAAAGAAGTTACAACAGGTTTTTATTTGCTATGAATAAATAATCATTATACTCTGTTACTCAGATTCAGGTGTATATGTCGCACATGACTATGTTCTAATTTTTCGAAGTTTTCCCATTTATTTGGAGGATCATATCCTTGGACCTATATATGAATGTGTCAGACATAAGTGTCATATACGGGTACTTAAATGAAGAGTCAAAGCATCATAGATCATACTAAACCCTGAATTTCAACTTCACCAACTCTTTTTTGGTACAGGAGCTCAATGGATTGCTTTCACGACCACTGCGCCCGAAAACATTTTCACATCGCTATCCAACTGCAGTGAGTTCTTAACATTGTTGTTCGGCACTCATCAAATTCATTTCTCGGTTTAGTTGGTTACAATTTCATTTGCCGTGTATAATTTACGTCCATTTGTTTATATTACTTGTTTCCCAGGCCGGTGTTACACATCTTATACAGCATCAATTTGAAGAATTGGCTAAGCAAAATGGAGATGACAACTTGGTTTTGGGTGAAAACAAGAGACGGAAGATGGTGGTTATCGGTCAAGATTGCGTGGAACCACTCCAGGCACTTCGGAGTGCTGGTCATGAGGTTGTAAATTTAATGTTTTAATTTACTAGCCTAACTTTGTTCTTTCCCCGGAAACCTTCTCATACTGGAGTAGATTTATATTCATACCAATGTGCAAATCAAATGGCTGCTGCGAGTTATTGGATCATATCTAGCGCTGGACATATATTTTTCATGTTCGAAACCATGATAGATGAACTCTCTTTTGCGATGTCTCAGGTGCACATGGATGTAAAAGAGAGGGTGGAAAAACGAAGAAATGCCGAGAGTTTGAGAAGAAAAAGGAAAGAGGAGAAGAAACGTACGGATATTTATTCTTCTGTCCTTTTTTCTTTTTCTGATTTTTGTTCGCCACACACTCTTTTTAAGAGAATGCTCTAAGCTTCTTTTTTTCTTTTGGCTGTTTCATTGTATTTCCAGGTTTACGCGACCAGCGTAGAAAGCAGAAGAAACAATCTCAAGGGAGAGAGTAAGGTAATGTTACTCGGGCTCGACTTTGAATGCCGGATTCGAGTATGTATCAAACACGGTTTCATTTACAATTTTCAATGTTGTTTTTATATATTTATAGAACCAAATCTCCGTACCAAGTCTGTGGAATGTGTCAAACATGGGTACGGAGAGAGAATTTTGATTACTTAAACTCGGGGTGAATGTTGGATTCGAGTATATGTCCAACGGTATTACATTTAAATTTTTGTATGTTTTTTTCATATATTTGAAGAAGCAAATGTCGAATTGTTATGTGAAGCTGTAAATAAACGTGAAAAGAACCCATATTTGCATATCATCCATTATTATTGGTAAAAAGGCTGATATTAAGCAAATTCGTTCTTTTAAAAAATGGTGTAATTTAATCTTGATAATTTTAAAAGTGAGTAATTAATGATAATCAATCATATTGTTAATTATACGTAATTTTGATATTTAGCTTTAAAGTTTACACAATTTTATCAATTTGATCTTTCATTCAATAAATTTAACTTGCAACGTTGTGTATATGTTTAAGTTAAATTTATTGAATTTTTGAAATAAAGACCAAAATGATAAAATATGTAAAAATTGAGGGTTAAATTGATTAAATTGACATGATAATGAAAAAACAGTCGAGACTTAAATGTAATATTATACCAATCATAATTATTCCTAGCAATAATTTGAATATCTAAAATGTATTTTTTTTCTTTTGCCAAACTTGTGGAAGTACTTAAAGGGCACTATTTTGGAACTTGAAAATAAGAATTTTGATCACATAATATATGACTATCAAAAATAGTATAACACAAATACAACACATGAAAATATGGTTTTATGATACATGATTATGCCAAAATTTAAAGATTTTAAAAGTTAATCGATATTTAAATTCATCAAGTCACTTATTTGTCAGTTTGATTGGTTTGTATAGTTCGATTAAATAAATTATTAAAAAATTATAATTCAAAAAGAACAAGTTCAATTGTTAGTTCAACTCATTTTTTTAGTTCAGTTCAACCAATTCATATCTATTTGTGGATCAGCCTGTCTAATGCCTCCTCTTCGTATTGGTACCCAGGTTGTTTTCCGGTTCAACAGACTAGTCCGATCCAGTTCATGGTTTGAGTTATGTTAGGCCGAAGTTTAATTTTTAAAAAATTTCTGACCTTCGAGTCCAACCCGTCCAGGCCCATCTGAGGTTGAAAATAGTAAAACGGGCTGAGCCGGGTCAACCCAAAATTGGAAATCCAAACCTATGCCCAGCCCAGAGCAGGTCGGGCCTCCCAGTGCAAAATGTAATAAACCTGGGCCCATTTCATGTCTTGGAAAAACAAAGAGGAAGTGTTCAGCCCACTTTCGTTTATCCTCAAAGAATAACCCGATAAGGGAGGACCGAAATGAAAAGCGAAGAAAGGAGTGAAATTTGTGGGGCTGTGTGTCCATGGAAGTGCTAGCAAGCTCCTCTGCATCTTCTACATACCCTCTTTTCACTTTAGATAACCCCAACAAACCATTTTCTTTCACATTCAACCCCATCATCATTTCTCAGGTAATGTTTTTAATCTTTTACTTGATTTATCAAGGTTTTGCATGGGAATGATTGCATTTTTTTATCGTAATTTAGATGTTCATAGGTTGAGAAATGAGCTTTTATGGCTGGTTTTTTTTTTTTTTTTTTTTTAAGTTTGGGATGGTTTTAAACTGGGTTTTGCTTATTTTTTTAATTAAATTTGGCAGTTTATGTTTTTCATGAATTTTATTGCTTGGAAATTATTTTTATTATATGAATGCCGATATTATAATTGTAATCAAAAGGCTATTATTAGTTTTAATTGTTCAAGTGTACCACTCACAGGTTCATCCATGGAAATCTTTTCCTGGTAAGAAGATTGAAGCTCGATTATTGTGTCGGATTTTGTGTAAACGGACGAATCTCGAACACTCTGGAAGTTGGCGCAGCAGTACTAATGCGATTTGCAAGCACAAGTTTGTGTTTCACGCACTCTGCAGACTGGATAAAAACTTTACATCTCAGTCTGGTTTATTTGCAATAAGGCATGGGCACCTACTTAGATCCTGGAATACAAGTAGTCATCAAAAGGTGATTAGTCATTCGCAAAAGATCAGAGAACATTTCTCGGTTGTTTTCGTTCGCTTAGTTGCTGCTATGTTGCTGGTTACTTCTGCTTCCGTTGCTCTAAGCAACACGCGCTCATGTAAGTTCTAGTTTACTTAAATTAGTCTCGTGAACTGCAAGGGTTTCTTTTGTTTAGATATTTTGTACCGATTCCTTTTTATTTTACAGGGGCGCTTTCTGAAGAAAATCTCCTCTTTCTAGAGGCATGGAGAACGATAGACCGTGCATATATTGACAAAACTTTCAATGGACAAAGTTGGTTTCGTTACAGAGAAGATGCACTTCGAAATGAACCGATGAACAATAGAGAAGAGACATGTAAGTAGAATATAGTTTGCTGCAGCCAGATTTGTATGCATACGTAAAAATGGACTGCAACCAGCTTAATAGGCATCTTTGTGTTTTATCAGTTCATATCTCATATGAGTTCGTAAATGTCAACCCAATGATTCTTTCAATCTTGTAGTTGTTGTGTTAGGAAACGTTATGTTCATCTGCTTGTTGCATTTTACATTTGTGTTTGAATCGTTTGTGAAGGTTAAATATTATTACCTTGTAATCTCCATTCCCACTCTTAAGTTCGATTTGCATGTTTCCTTGCAGACATGGCTATAAGAAAGATGCTCGCAACACTGAATGATCCTTTCACTAGGTTTCTAGAGCCCGAGAAGTTCAAGAGTTTGCGGGTATGGGGCTGTTTTTTTCTCTCATATCTTCACTAACTAAATTCTAGCCTGAATAACACGGTAGCTATTATTCAGCATTGAAATATTTTCATTGGTATCAGTTTCCATAAAATATGGTATATTTTCTCTGAAGGCAGTCGGGTACTCAAGGGGCTCTTACAGGTGTAGGGCTATCGATTGGTTACCCAACAGAATCTGAAGGATCACGAACTGGGCTCGTTGTTATTTCAGCTACTCCCGGAGGCCCCGCAAATCAGGCCGGCATTTCATCTGGCGATATTATCTTGGAAATAGATAATGCAAGCACGGAAAGCGTGGGCATCTATGAGGCAGCAGAGAGATTGCAGTAAGCGTGTTACTCTCGGGGAAGATATATTTATTCAGCAGAGCCATATAGAGATCTTTCATTCCATTTTCTTTGCTAATGTGTCGATTTATACATTCTTTTTCAGTTATTTACTGTTATGCTCATCTTTTTGACTAAACTACAGGGGACCAGAAGGAAGTTCCGTGGAATTAACAGTTCAAACTGGACCTGAAATAAAGCACTTAACTCTCACGTAAGTTAAGTGTTTCATTTGAATATCTTATGATGTATTTGAACTTGATATATTAGTAATTCTACCGATATTAATTAATTCAGCATTCAAAAATATGCTATTGTTATTATGCATTCCAAGTTAGGTGAGCTAAAATAGGAGAATATGTATTCTGTCATTTTTTATACCTTTTTTGTGAGAGATTTAAGATTGACCCATTTTGCAATTGCAACTTTCTAGGCGAGCAAAGATTTCACTAAATCCTGTAAAATCAAGGCTATGCGAAGTTCCTGGTTCGGAAAAGAACTACCCGAAAATCGGTTATATTAAGCTAACATCATTCAACCAAAAGGCTTCCGGTAAATGGAGATATTGACTGCAAATACTCTTTTCTTTTTGTCGAAGATTTGGACTAAGCCATGAAATCATATATCCTATAATTTCTTAGGAGTCCATTCACACGATAAACTTTTAAATTTGTTTTCTTTGCATAAACAACCTCCTTTTGTTTTCTTCATCTTTTTGTGCATTTTTTTCACCTTTTTCTAGTTCGGTTGTGCCTCTTTTTAGCCTCGTTAGCATCTTTCCAAGGGGGACTTTTGGAGATACCCTTCCCATCCTTCTCTAATACATAGGATATTATCCTAAAAAATTGCATTTTACTGTAGCTGCTGTCAAGGAAGCGATCGATACTTTAAGGAGTAATAACGTTAATGCCTTTGTGTTGGACCTTCGTGATAATAGGTGATTAGCTTTCGACATGATCTGTTTTAAACTCGCCCTTAAGACAGGTTTTTCTAAAAGATTAAATTTGCTGCAGCGGTGGGCTTTTCCCTGAAGGAATCGAAACCGCCAAGATCTGGTAAGTTAAAACCATTGAAATTAAAATTTTCTTTTATCCATGTCAAGTTCATAGCACAAGTTATCATCATTTGTTTTTGTGGAACAGGTTAGACAAAGGCGTGATTGTGTATATTTGTGATAATCGTGGTGTTCGAGATATATACGACACGGATGGAAGCTCAGCAATAGCAGCTTCAGAACCCCTAGCTGTACTGGTAAGCTCAGTTTAAACAAAAGGACTTCATTTTTTACTGTTACAATGTCAACTCTATTTCTGTATGTCAGATCATGGTTTCCGTTACCCGAATTTCCATTAGGTGAACAAGGGTACTGCAAGTGCAAGTGAAATTTTAGCTGGTGCATTGAAAGATAATAAGCGTGCAGTATTGTTCGGAGAACCGACATACGGGAAAGGGTAATTTACACTTCGTTTACTTTAGTTTATATACAAGCATATCATCTTCCTATATCCTTGTAGATCCTAACTAGAGTGGTCCATTCCACACCTGCAGCAAGATCCAATCGGTTTTTCAGCTATCTGATGGCTCTGGATTGGCTGTTACCGTAGCTCGTTACGAGACACCTGGACACAATGATATCAACAAGGTTTATTGCCGATCTCTGTGCATCTCTCTCGCTCTTTCCCCATGACCCTTGTTTCATCTGTTCTTCCATGTAGGTTGGTGTGATCCCGGACCATCCTCTACCAAACTCATTTCCGAAGGATGATGACGGTTTTTGTGGCTGCCTTCAAGACCCTGCATCTGCTTGCTATGTTAATAATGTTCAGCTATTTAAAAGATAACAAATGCTTTCTGGGGAAGATCATTCTCTGTGCATTATTTAAACATTCTTTGAAGGTTTAATTTAGTACAATTACTTTCGTTCTCGACTATGTTACATATGCTGGTCACCGGATAAGGGAAAAAGATCATCCGTGCCAAGATTTGAATCCGTACTTGTTACCGTGTCATCTTTTAAGGATCGTTGTATAATCAACTGATTGAACCGAGTTTTCAGGTTTGTATAAATGTTTTACATTGTCTTGGTATTAGAAAGACATTCAATTGGTTGTGATTTGTATTTCTTTGCTTGAATGTTTTATCAATCACAAAAAGGAATTAGAGTTTTGAAACAAACATTAAGGGGGGAAAGAACAAAACAAAACATTGAAACATGGTAGGGCAATTTACAATCATGAAAAAGATTATAAAAAGTGAAAACTAATAAAAGAGAGTTCAATGCTTACTTGTTTGAGGAACAAGGAGATTGAACTGAAATGCCTGAAATTGTGAGACTTAACAGCCTACCAACAATCACCCACATGAAGGATGAAAAGAAATAGAGTGACCAACGTTAGAAAAGGAAATTCTAACCTTTTGGTGCCTTGGTATAAAGTTATATGGACAATATGACAAAAAGGGTGGGCGTGCCGGAGTGGTTATCGGGCATGACTAGAAATCATGTGGGCTTTGCCCGCGCAGGTTCGAATCCTGCCGCTCACGTTTTTTTTTTTTTTTTTTACAGTGGCCTTGTAGCCAATAAAGGTGATATTGTTTATTTACTCAAGCTATACATAAATTAAGTTGTTCTGGTAGTGCCGCCGTCGCCACCATTTGTAGATTTCATTTCAAGCTCAGCTCTTGCTTTTCCATTTTGCTCAATTTCGGGATATGGGTAAGCTTGATTCTTCATTACTTCTTCATTCCATTGTTAATGGTGGAAGGAACCTTTCTAGTTTCCACTATTCTTTTGCTCGTTATTTTAACACCGTTTCTAATCACATGGAAACTTTAAGTGAGAACTCGATGTCTTTTAGGCGAAACCCAAAAACTTATCATCGCTTCGATAATGTTGATGATGCTTTGACTTTGTTTAATGAGATGATTGAGCAGCACCCAAAGCGTTCCATTGTTGAATTCACTAAATTATTAGTAGCCCTTGTTAGAATGAGACATTATGCCACTGTTGTTTCTCTGTGTAGCCAAATGGAATTGTTGGGAGTTTCCCATAACGATTGTTCTTTCAACATCTTGATTAATTGCTTTTGTCAACTTGGTGGAATTGATTCTGGGTTTTCTGTTTTGGTCAAAATGCTGAAGCTAGGTGTTAAACCTGATGTTGTTACTTTTTCCACTTTGATTAAAGGACTTTGTAATCGAAGTAAGATTTCTCAGGCGGTGAGTTTGTTTGATGAAATGATTGAAAAAGGATATCAACCTGATTTAATTGTTTACACTACAATACTGAATGGGTTGTGTTATACCAGGAATACTGATTGAGCTGTTAGGTTTCTAAGGATGATGGAAGAAAGAGGTTTTGAACCCGATATTGTAGCATATAGCACTGTCCTTAACTGTCTTTGTAAGAAGTGCTTGCTAAAGGAGGCTCATGATCTCTTCTTCAAAATGAGAAAGCAAGGCATTAAGCCTAATGTCATCACATACACTACATTGATCGATGCCCTTTGCAAGAAGGGAGTGGTTTCTAAAGCCAAAGATATCCTTGGCACAATGAAAAAGCAAGGCATTGAGCCTAATGTTGTCACATATAGTATATTGATTGACCCGCTTTGCAAGAAGGGAATGGTTTCTAAAGCTGAAGATATTGTTGGCACAATGACAAAGCAAGGCATTAAGCTTGATGTTGTCACATGTAGTATATTCATCGATGCTCTCTGCAAGAAGGGAATGGTTTCTAAAGCCGAAGGTATTGTTGGCAGAATGACAAAGCAAGGCATTGAGCCTAATGTTGTCACGTATAACACATTGATTGATGTGCTTTGCAAGGACAGGATGGTTTCTAAAGCTGAAGTTATTGTTGACACGATGAGAAAGCAAGGCATCGAGCCTGATGTTGTCACGTATAATACATTGATCAATGCGCTTTGCAAGAAAGGTTGGTTTCTAAAGCTGAAGTTATTGTTGGCATGATGAGAAAACAAGGTATTGAATTTGATGTTGTCACATACAACACTCTTATGCATGGTACGTGTCAATTAGGGAGAGTTTCAACTGCATGTGAACTTTGGAGAAAGATGCTTGCTTCTGGAAAAGTTCCAGATTTGGTGACCTATTCAATTTTGCTGGATGGTTTATGCAAAAGTGATGAACTTGAAGTGGCATTGAAAGTTTTTCAAGAAATGCGGAATAGCGGGTTGCAACTTGATATCATCTCTTATTCGATCCTAATTGATGGCCTGTGGAAAGCTATGCATATCGAAGTTGCAAAGGAATTATTTCTTCTACTCTCAGTCAGTGATCTAAAACCCAACTTTTACACATATTGCACAATGATTAATGGATTGTGTAAAGAGGGATTGCCAGATGAAGCATACCAGTTGTTTAAGAAAATGGGAGATGATGATTGTTTGCCTAATAGCTGTTGTTATAATGTAATGATCCAGGGATTTCTTCGAAACAATTATACCTCAAAGGCAACAGAACTTCTTACAGAAATGGTCGGTAAGGGCTTTTCTGCAGGTTTGTGCACTGCCACCTTATTTTTGGATCTCGTCTTATATGGTAAATCAATCTTGTCATGACTCTCACTTGTAAATTTGAATTAATTTGCTTATAAACAATTATACTGCTGTGACAAGAATTTCTGGAAATTAGAGTGAATCATAATGTCTATTTTCAGTTTAGTTGATGATGTACTTCAAAGATTAAGGATGAATGAAACAAATTTTATACACCGTTTTTCACTTCTCAGACCCATGGAAAAGCTATTCTGGGACATAATCTTTTTCATCTGAAGTCCAGCTTCGAATTTCATACAAATATAGTCTAAGTTTTGCTCATTTATTGCAGAAAACTACATATTGTTGTTGGTAATGGCTGATTAATATATCATCCCATGATTTGTAATGCTCATCTACGTTAAAACACACTATTTCGACTTACATATCTATCTACTGTGAGCAAATTCAGTGACACCCTGGACTCTAAGTCGAAGGTTTAACTTTTGCAGGCTGCCTTAATCTGATGTATCAGACAGATAAACAGCAAGAACCACAATTATATCAAACTTTGCATCTTCTTAATTACCATTCTTGCTTGATGTCTGTTCCAAATCGATCTTTTCTTGCCATGACTGCTTCATATCAGACAATTCACACTCCTGCATAGGCCTGCCATCGGACAAAGAACAAGACCGGGGAACAGAGAATGACATTCTGCTAATACTTTGCCTCTTCGATGCTGAAGACTCAGCTGTCGAGCATAAGTCTTCTTCTCCTCTAGAAGTCCCTGCTTGTTTGTTGTGATTATTCGGTTTATCAGCAGGCAACCTTTCTTCTTCCACACATTTTGCTCTCTTCCTATGCAATGAACCATTATTGCCATTTTGAAATGATGGAACCCTTTGATCATTAGATGAATATGTTGGACAAGAAGAGTTCTCCTTTAGGATGACTTTTGGGATCGTGGAGGTTTCAATACCAATGGAATTGTCGAAAACCTCTTCGTTCATCCCATCTGAAGTTGCAGCCTTTGCAGCTGCTTCCATTTCCCACATTTTAAATATAGCTTCTCTTAGATGTTCTCTAGCTATATCGATATCTATTATGGGTTTCGGATAGTTCAACCCCAACTCCACACCTGCAGCTTTAAGCACGGTATGAGGTGCATCCCAAGGATGATGGATCCACTCGGTCGGCATCCTCGCTAGCTCCGGCAGCCATTGCCTTACATATTCACCTTCAGGGTCAAATTTGGAGCCTTGAATCTGTCTCCAAAAAATCAACTTAAAATGAGGTCCGAGATTATGAAGATAACATAAATTACAAGTTACCATGAATTATAGATTGTATGGCCTTGAAATGGAGGGTATTGGAATTACTTGCTGTAATCAGTATATGTAGTTAATAAGTTTTTTGGGAACCCGACGTACCTGTGGACTGTCTAATCGTTCTAGCTCGTGACCATCCGGTAAGCTCCCAGAGATGTACTGCCAACCAAGAATATCGCATTCTAAATCCGCATCCAAAAGTGTGTCCCAGAAGTACTTCATTCCCCATCTCCATGGAAGAAGAAGAAACTTCACCGCGAAACTCGAAACAATCACTCGTATTCTGTTGTGTATCCAACCAGTTGCCCAAAGCTCCCTCATTCCAGCATCCACCAACGGATATCCGGTCCGACCTTGTCTCCAAGCCTTAAAACGGTTCACATCAGCATTCCAAGGGAAATACTTCAAGTTGCTCAACAACGGTCTCTCATGAGTGAACGGAAAGTTGAAAGTAAGGTACCGGGAATATTCTCTAAGCCCGACAGCCTTCAGAAAAAGTGTCACACTCTCTTCCCCTTGAGAATTCTGTTCTCTTCGCCATAGTATCTGTTTCATCCTTGCACTCTGGAAAACTTTCCTCACACTTAGCTCCCCGAAATGAAGATACGGAGACAAAAGTGATGTGGAGTTGCCCCCAACCTTAAGCCTACTTCTTGAATAGTCGCATAGATTATGTTCAACAAACTCCATTATAGCCTTATCGGCGCTGCCCCAACCTGGAGACCACGCTCTTCCTAACAATGCATTGCTAGCTTTTTCTGTTTCGTTTTCGAGGCCCAAATCTTCAATAGAGCACCTTTCTACTGTTCCTGTCACTGACAAGGAAAGAATACAGCAAACTAGTTACTCGTTTTGCAACATACAGGTGTATATATACATTTACATATAGTAATTTCTTCAAGGAAGATGAATGTTGTAAGAAGATTAGGATGATCTGGTGACCATTTAACATCATTTAGAACGAACCATACCCGATTACATGTTAGTGTTTAAAATTACCTGCAACTTGGACCAATCTCCATGGGGGAAGAAATGAAATGGGTTCCATTTGCATGTTCAAACACTTATCCCAATATGCATCGAAGGTCGTAAAAGCTTGCCCTTTCTCATCATATATCTCCCATGGTTCATATAACAAATCTCCATTATAGCTTCGCACGGAAATCCCGGCCTCTGCAAGTTTCTCTTTGATGTTATGATCTCGAACAAGCGAAACCGGATCTGGGAAAGAACAGCAAAAACGTAAGACCAGGAACTGGAACTCGAAATAGTGTTCTAGAAGCATGTCAACAAACACCTATCAGAGGAATCAGAAACCTACCATAAAGATGGTTAAACACGAGTTTAGTCGCTCCGGTAGCTTTGATGCAATCTAAAAGAGCTGACAGAGTACTATGGGTCTTAATCAGCACAAGTTCAGCACCAAGAGACTTCAAAGACTGTTCCAAATGAGCAAGAGATTGCTTCAACCACCATCGCGATACTCGACCTGGATAGAACTGTTCTTCCTCTTTAGGACACCATATATAAACCGGGAAAACGCTGCCATCCCTAGCGGCGGCGGCTAAAGCAGGATTGTCATCAATTCTAAGATCTCTCCTGAACCAAACTATTGTCTTACTGCTACTACTCATGTTTTCCGGTGAGACCGAAGTGTTCGAATTCATAAAAGAAACCCCTATATCTTTCCTTCAATCGAAAACATGAACATCAACAAAGTTCTGAAAATCCCACTCACAAAACCCTGATTCTATGTATCCAGGATATTCAACCAAATCCCTAATTTCCACCAATCAAAACACCAAAAAGGTTTACAAAATATCACTAAAATCCATGACCTTTGATGCAGACCTCCATGAGCAACTAGCAGAACTTCTTTAATGGCATACAGTGAAAAAGCAGGACAGATTCAAGACAGCAAAAAGAAAGGAAAAGAAATAAGAGTTATCTCCAAACAAGGACAACTAAAAACACACAACACAGGGTTTTGTCTATCATTTAAGACAATCAAAGTAAATACCAAACTGAAATAAATTAATAGATAATTGAAGAAACACCCATTTTTTCCCCGTGAAGGTAGAAGCTTTAAAAGATAAAATTTAGCAAAAACAGACAAGGTAAATTGATGATGTTTTTGTTCATTACTTACAGTGCATTATCGTAGAATGACATTTTCCTTTGAACAAAGTGAATTTACCCAATGTCTTTATGCCAAAGGAGATACTTGTGGATCCCTGTATGTGTCAAGTTCACGTGGGGGACCCAATATAAATATATTGATAGTGGTGGGAGACATATCTTGTCTGCTTTGTGGATCCACTGTAAACTTCTTACAAGATACGGTTTTTTTTAAGTGTTAAAAAAAACAATATCGAATACTTGCAATAAAAATGAAAAATTCAAGATCTTTCGAGATGATCCTGCATTGAAAACATGCAGGTAGAGAGGAGCTTAAACATAAGTAAAACTAATACGGAGTTTTTGTATTAAGAGTTGAATTATATTTTGTTTATTTTATTTAAAAAATTTAGTAAATTAGTTTCTGTATATTAGATTAAAGAGTAAATTGTTCATTATATTAAAAATTCTATTCATTTTATTATTAAAAACTAATGTTGCTAACATATAGGAATCAATTTTAACAGTTAAAATGGATAAATTTTAATAAAAATAATAAATTTACTCTTTAATCTAACCTATATAGATTAATTTATTTATTTTTTAAATTAATTCTTAGTATAGGAATCTTCATGATTCTTTTTATGGATTTTTTTTCTTCAGTTCCTGCCATATTTATGATCATACTAGAAGCTAGGACAGTTGAGAATCTAAAACACCAATCTTAATTTTCCAACCCTCTTTTGTCACGACATGAATAAAAAAACTTGGTTATTTGGCCTCTCACAATCAGATTTGCCATTAACGTCTGTATCATTGCCATTATTGTCAGTATCATTGCATGTGATCAACATTACATCTCCATTAGTAGAGTTGAGAAGTCAAGGTTGTGACAAATTTATCCCAAAGACTTGCAATCAATTAGGTTCTCCACCTAAACTTTTAGGCCATCTTTGTGGACTTTCAAGGCACAATTAGCTTTGGACCATCTGATATAATAATCTAAAAATTTATTTATTTGAAAGATGGTATCTATTTGATGCATAAATAACCTTTCTTTTTATTAGGTAGAATGGTTGTTTCCAACTAGCAGAACTCTACAAATAAAACAAATGCAGTGGAAATAATATCTGGTGAAGGATTTTGTGACTGAAGATTACTTTACAAAAATTTAATAGCAAAAGGCTGATCATCATGACAAGTGATTGAAATGAAAATTTTCATTAATGAAGGGTCAGGTCAAACTGTTCAATAATAACACATCCATTGTCACCTCAGAAGCATCATGTGGAATGAGGAGCATAAAGTCCCGACATGTTTTGAACACCCTGAGCTCCTAATCAGCCTTCCTAGGTGTTATTTAACAATAATTAAACACAGGAGTTTCCTAAGCATGCGGCATTGATGACGGGATTTCAACACTTTTAACTTGCACGCTCTCTAATCACCTCGAGATCCATCTCAGTTGGGTCAGTTGCCTGGATTTCGTAATGAATGCCCTCTAATTCCCTTATGAACCTTTCCTTGGATGTTGCATACAGCATCTTGGCACGGATCCTTGAAACAGACGGTGACCTGCAGAAGAACATAGAGAGACTCTTACAATTCCATAAAAGCATCAACTGCCGATGGCAAAGCGGATATAGTTGACTCAATATTGTATGATAAGCAAGTAATGCACCAGAAAACAGGACTATCAATACAGCATCATGTAATCATACACAACAATCTTTGCTCATGTTTAGAGTAAAAACCATCACCAAATCAACTCAACTCCAAAGTTTAATTTAACTAAATATCTTGCACCTTTGATGAAAATCCAATGCGAACATAGTTTAATTTTGGATGGAAAAAAACTTCATTCTCTAATGATGTATTCTTAAAGTCACATATAAACACAAGTGTAGCATGTCAAGCATGACTTGACATCCATGGATTCAATCATCACTAACATTTGTCCCTACTGCATCATCCATAAATTGTAAGGGTTTACAATCTAGCAATCCTAAGACAAACCAATAGAATCATATCAACGAGACGTAAACGATCAAAACAACCAATTTTCAAACAATAAAGCAATTATGATACATGGGAAAAGGATTATAATCTTTTTCCACCCATAATTGCATCCACTTTTAACGCAGTTGCACCATGCGATGAGGATAGTAACAGTGCTCACATAATTGACTTATTCTACAATCGAAAGAGACACTAACCATGCAATAAAAAAGATCTTGCTCTTCTGACAATTCTCAGAAGTCACAAAATCAAAGTCGTAAACTGCATAGCGGCAATCATTCTCAGGCAATGAAGCAGTGAAATCATCATAGTTCTCTGATGGACCTCCTGTTTTTTCAACAACTACCTCCTTTTTCTTCTCATCGATCTTAAAGATCACGTATCGAAACACCTTCTTTCTTTGCAGCTCCAGGTAAGTGCTTTTGCTGTGATCAGCCACTCCCATGCCAGATGATGCATTTGTCTGAAAAACCAGAAACAAAAGCTCAATCTTCAACACTTACTCCAACCAAATTGACTAATTATCAATCTTTTAATATTAATAACATAACCAAATTATGTTCAATGAACGATATAAGAACAGGTCCAATATACAAAAGAAAGTGATACACATGAAAAACTTTGGTAAAAGTACTATGGAGGCCCATATACTAAGAGTTGGATTGCCTTTTGCCTTCTCTACTCAGAAAATGGGCAAAGTGATCCTTGTACATTAGATCAAAGAGCAAACTAGTCCAGTGGTCCTTTTGCTTAAAATTTCATTTATTTTTAAGGTACATGTGGCAAGCCATATGTCACTAATTGGTTATTTCTGTTAGCCACACAAGTTTTTAACAGTACAATTGGATGAAATTTTTTACAGATATGACCAATTTGGTCTTTGATCTAATGTAGAGGACTAATTTGTCCATTTTTTGAGTAGAGGGAGCAAAATGCAATTTGATTACTAATACAAAGGCGTCCATGGTACTTTTACCGAAAAACTTTCACAAATTTTAAGAATTTCATATGTCCAAGAACACAAAATTATATTCGTAAGTGCTATGCATGTTATATAGGATATGAGGATGATGCAATGCAAATACAATTTCAAGTTCATAAGTAACAAACCAATAAATAATATACTTCAAAAGCCTAATCCTGCTTCAAGTCTCAAAGGTTCATTAATTTACAATGAGATACAGTGCTACCATTACCATTAGGGATGAAAGTGCACAAAAAAGAAGAGACAATTTACTTCAAATTAGCCTATCCTACAATAAAAAAGCACTTCTTTTCATTTCTTCAAGCGAGGTTCTTGAAATAACTTCACTTCAACTAAGCTTGACTTGCTTAACATTCTCATTGATTCTAATTATTGAAACTGTATATATATATATCCATTATTTCTTGACCCAAAATTGGAAAAAGAAAAAATAAACAGCTAAAACTAAAAGCTAAGATATAACTAGCTATTTACAGATTGAATCTAACCAAAAAAAAAAACACACTACCTACATACCCATATAATAAAGAACTTAACTTCGTTTAAGTTTTCAGCATGAAAAGAAAAAAAAAACTAATATTAAGCCAAAATAAAGAGAATAAAAAATGAACCCAAACTAAATCAGACCTAAAAGAATCATGAGAAAGAGTAACTTACTCCTCTGGAAAACATAGCCGCTTGAAAAAATGAAGAAAGAAAATGGGGGACAATGAGAGAAAAAAACAATTGAAGAAATGAGCAAATAGCCACTAGAGAGGCAGGTTAAAGAAAACGAGAAAATTTTTGAGGGATAATATAATTTTTGGCCCCTGATAATTAAGTACACTTTAGTCATTGAAATTGGTAATTAGATCTATTTTAGTCCCTGAATTTAGATTCTATCAAGATTTAATGACTGGATCTTAAAGACTGAAAACTAATCGATATAAGGCTCCAAACCAGTAAGTTGAATTGAGTGACTTGGAAATTACTTGAAATTGATAAAAAATAAAAAATTGAGACAAAAGCCGATAGTTGAACCGATTTAATAAATTGTTTTTATTTATTTTTTAATTTTTTTATGGATTTTAATTATTTATTTAATTATTATTGGTCTGATGGTTGAATTGATTGAACTAAATAGATCGAAAATCGATGATTTAATTTGTTCAACTATTAGTTCGATTATTAAAACACTTAATGTGACACTCTAATATTATACAATTTTCATATGAAAATTTATATAATTTCTTAAATTTTCAAGTGGTGATGTGACACAAATTCATTCATAGTGTCACGTTATCAAACTTTTATATTTTATAAGTTCCGGACTAAAATGAAGCTAATTATAAATTTCAGGGATAAATTATGTTATCCCAAATTTTAACAAAATATTTTGTACTTTTTATTGATTTTCTTTTTTAGATAAATCTGAGGGGAAAAAAACTCGGTTCTTTGAGAGGAAAGAAAAGACTGCGTGGCATGGCATGGCATGACAACTCGTTTCTTTTCTGACAATGACAGCATCGTCATCCTGTCATTCTAACGTGGATTTTTCTTATTGATATTTTTATGCCACGTCATTCCTGCTGGATATTTTAAATTATATTAATTTAAATTGTGATGTTATTATATCTATTTAAAATTTGATTTTGGATTTTTTAAATATTGTATATAATTCCTTAGAAAAAAAAGTAATATTGTTTACAATAAGTCAACTTTTGTCAAGTTTATAATGTACAAATAAAGAGTTATAAATAATAAATAATAAAATATTATTATTTTATTTTACAAAATGGTTTTATAAATAAAAATAAGAAAATAGAATGTGACTCTATATCTAAGGCTTAGTTTGGATAGGCAGTGTGTTTAGCTCTGGTGACGTTAAAAATAGTGGTGGCGGTGAGATTAGTTATTGTAGTAATAAGATTGGATACTGTAGCGGTGAGATTAGAAACAGCGGTGAAGTGTGTGTTTGGATTCAAATGCAACTGTAGCAATGAAGTGAGAATAGAAAATGACTTTTAAGGACATCAGATTAGAATTGATATATATCAAAAGTTTTTTAAATTATTTTACTTTTATAAAATTATTAAAATATGTGAATTTATAAATTCATTTAATAAAATATTAAAATGTATCTTTTGATATTTTATTTATTATCCTATAAATTATCATATTTGTATTTATTTAAATGATAGTTATAACATTAAAACACCTTAATTGTTATTTACTTATTATCCTTTAAATTATAATATTTATTAATTTATTATATAATATAAGTATTTATCCAACCTAATCTAGAGATAAATTGCTTGGGCTTTTCAAACATTAAAAGGGAAAGAAAATGTTAAAAAAATAGAAAGGGCCATGGGTAAAATTAGAAAAAAAAAAAAAAAGGGTTGCGTTGAGTGCACTGAAGCAAAAACCATCAGTGAGCAACTGAAAGTGTAGCACAGTGAGAATCAGTCCACTGGGCAACTGAAGGTATTATCCAAACATCTCATTAGTGAGATTGAACTAAAAAAGTGGTTCAAGCACACTAAAATGGAGCTAACTGGTCATCCAAAGGAAGCCTTGTAATGACCTAAAATTCACGGGCATCGGAAAAGTATAATATTGGGCCTCCGTCTTAGTAAATTGAGTTAGAAAATAATTATTAAAAATATTTACGAGACTAGTTGTGTGTTTAATTAGGTTTTAGATAGGTGAATTTAGCTTAATTAAGAGTAATTAGCAAAAAAAATTAAATTACAATAGAAATGAAAGTTTAATTATAGATTAAAGGAAAATAATAGGGACTAAATACTAATTATGCCAATTGCCAAATTTGAGGGGCATAAGCATAAAATCTAAGATTTTATGTGTAAAAATATATTATTAAATTATTAATATTATTAATATTATTATTATATTGTGAAATAAATAAGATGGTGACAAATGTATGGTAATAATTTACACATGTGTCATGATAATGATTGTATAAATACACTTGTATTAAAATTATGTAATTACTTATTATATAAGAAAATATTATTATATTATATTATTAAAATATTACATTTATTAAATAATAAACAAAACATAAAATGAAAAAAGAAGAAGAAAGAAACATAACAGAATAACAAACGAAACAGAGAAGAAACAGGGAAGAAAGAAAGAAAGAAAAATAAAAGAAGAAATTTAGGGTTTTCAAGATTCAATTTTAAATTGGTAAGTCAAATTAAGTCATTCTCTTGTAATTTTGAGTTTTATGAAACTAGAACAAAATACTATTAAGTATGTGCTGAAATTTTGGAAGATATTAGATTTTAGACATTAAATTTTATTGAACAAAAAGATGAATTGGGGATTTAAATGAATGAAATTCAAGATAGAATAGATAAAGGGATTAAATTGTAAAGTAAGCTATAGGTTTTATGTTGTAGGGACTAAATTGAGGAAAATTCGAAATTAGTGAAATATGCTGAAAATTTAGTAGTTAAATTTGAGTTTGGATGAAATTTGAATAAAAATGAAGTGTGAATTGAATTAAAAAAGTAAGTAAACTTAGTTAAGATTAAATTGGGAATAATGTAAGAATTGATTAGAAATTCAATTATTTATTTTAATTTAATGTTGTAATCAATAGCGAAAATTATTATTATTTTCGTAGCTAACGTAGAACCCGAGGCATCGGCATCAAAAGGAAAGGAGAAAGCTATCGAGGACTAAAACGGGAGATTTACGGTTTGTATTACTATAATTTGAATTTATTTTTTTTCAATTGTTAAATTTCAATTAAAGTCCTTGGTAAGTGAAATTGAGGTGAGTATTAAAATATTGCATTGAATAAAAGTTAATGAAATTATGAATATGCGTGAATATATGAATTGCATATTGATTGGAAAGGAGAATCGAAATGAATTGAATCGAAGTGAAATTATCTGAACTGTGTATTGATTAAAAAGTGGAAAGTGAAATTGAATTGAATTGTGATTGAATCGAAAGTGAATTTGAAATAGAAAAATGATCTGAATACCCTATTAACTAGTCGGGCTGAGTCGGATATAGTTGGCATGCCATAGGATTGGAAGAATTCAGGGATACTTCGACCTCGAGTCGATGAGACACTGGGTGTCACTATATTTCTTCGGATAGATTCGATGAGGTACTGGGTACCAACTTACTTCAGCTTGGCCGATGAGACACTGGGTGTCAACTTTGCTTCGAACTATCCGATGAGGCACTGGGTGCCATTTTGGTGTGTTTGGTTGGATCCCTGTATCCGCCAAAGTCCGAGTCTTGTTAATAGGGGCAAATAAATGGAATAACAAAAATTGAATGAAAATGATCGACTTTATTCATGAAATGGAAAGTGAATTGAAATTGAGAAATGAGAATGAAAAGAATGAATCAAATATTCATGAAGAGATTTATGTTCAAATGAAATGTTATATGATATTAAATTGATGAATAGCCAAATTGAGTTATTATTGTTGAGAAACGAAAGTTAAGAATAAATTAGTTTATTTATGAATTAATTGTTATATAATTTGACATGTTTATATGTTATTTTACTTAAATAATTTAAATTATAGTAATACAATTGAGTATGAAAGATTCAGCGTACGGTTGTTTCCGTGCGCAGGTCGATGGAAGTCAAAGGTTCTGGTTCAGCATCCGGATCAATCCCGACTTCAGCATAACTTCGGTGATGTATTTTTCCTTTTGGTAAATGTGGCATGTACTTAGGTCTTATTAAAGAGTCTTGTAAATTTTAGTTGTAAAGAATTGGTTTCTAATGTTTGAATGATAAACGAAATATTAAGTTATAAAATGGTATGTTCGGTACTAAAGTTGAAATGAGATGAACGAAGTTTATTAGTTAACTTTTATAAAGTATTGTGAATATTGTTGATCAATTTGATAAGTAAATGTTTGAGCTTGATTTAAACATGTTTGAATGTGAAAATGTGTTGGTTTCTGTATTGACTGTAAATTGGTTGCGGCTGAATTTGCAGGGAAGGTTAGATAATTATAAAGGGATTATATTGATTTAAAAAAAAAAAAAGAAACGAAATGAATGAAGTCAATTGGTAAAAAAACATATGAATTTATGGTTATATTTTAATATATTTGTCATTTATTTAAGAATTATTTGTAAATTATTTGATATGTCCGGTAATACCTCGTAACCCTGTTCCGACGACGGTTTGAGGTTAGGGGGTGTTACAAGCTAAATCTCACATGTCGAATTAAAACAATTTTAATGGAAATATTATTATTTTTATCAAGTGGTGCAGTCCGTTAAATTACTGGTTCAACTAATTCGAAGGTAGATTTAACAATAATTAATTAAAAATAAAATTATATAAAAGATTATAAAGCAATTCAATTATCGATTTTTATCTTAAATTTCAAATTCTTACGGTTTCAATTAATTCATTTAAAAACGGTTCAATTATTTTATCTGAATCAATATATTTATTAATTCTCGATTTAACTAATCCGATTCCAACAACTCTTCTAAAAAGTTTAGATAGAATTATCATAAAGCAACAACAAAAAAAGTTAAATGTCCATCTGTTTTAGATGGGTAGCTTTAACAATTGTAGATTAGTTGATTTTCATTTTATATATGATAAAAAAATGCACTTTTATTAATTACAAAATTAAGAAATCAAAATTTAGCTCTAGAGTTTAATTAATTACTTAACACGTAATTATTAAACTAGAGAAAATAATTGACGATGAAGAGAGAAAAAAAGAAGCGGACAATGAAGACCCCAGAGGTGAGAGGTGACTTGTTAACAGCATCAAACTCCCCCACATGGAATCTTCATAATATAAAATACATCTTTATTTTATGTTTCTCAAACAAACATTATGTTTTGCTTTGAAATGACTCCATGCATCTTTCATGGAATCCATATGTTATGTCCAGCGAAGACAAACCATAAATAAAACAAGTGAGCTTTTTTTTTTATATATATAATAAAGCTATATTTTTTTAAATTTCATCTTTTTATTTTACGATAATTGAACATTTAATTTCCTCATTTTAATTTGACCCAATTTGATTGTTATATCTTACAAAGATCGATAAGTTTGTTGACACCTAAAAGAGATGGTAAAGGTTAATAATGGTTTAAGGTTACAATAATTGGAATGCGGTGGCAAGAGAGAATGAGAGATCGGAGAGTGTAAACTTTTAAAGGAGGATTTACTAATCAAAGTTAAGGGGCCTCTCTAAAAGTAAAAAATTGTAGTTTAGTCTCTTTAGAAATAGTAAAATTATAAATTAATTTATGGTAAAAATTCACTTTACTCCCTAAATATGAAAAAGAAATCTTATTTAGTCCCTTCAAAAATAATGGACTTAAAAGTTAGTATATTGTAAGTTGTATATATTTTAATTTCGTCCTTAAAAAATTTCATTCATGTATTAGTTTCGAACTTTTTAAGATTGGATTGTTGTATTAAGACAACAAATATGCATAACGTGCGAGTGGTTTTACGGAATGTGAATGTTAGGAGAGACCGTGTAATTTTACGTTTATGAAATTTTGTGTTGAATTGTGAGATGCAAGGAGTACTCGAAAGGACTTAAACTTGCTAGTATGTAAGATGAGATCTTTCAGTCAAAAAGTGTTAACCAGGAAATACGAGCAAAGCTCACGTGGCATAGGTATAACAAAGTTATTCTATTTTAGTAATCTAACTTAAAAACCAAAATAGATGAATAATAAAGGTAAGAAATTAATAAAATTTGAATTTCCATTAATTTATCAGCAAATAACACAATCAAACCTTCATTGTATACATCCCAAAGCCAAAAATTAACAACAATATATCAGATGTACATCCCGTGTTACATAAGTAAGAAACACAAAGAAACAAAGAACACAAACTTTAATCCAGTCTATACAAATACCAAATTCAAAAACCCAAACCCTGTTTTAATCAACCATGGAAGAACACATGCAGTAACCAAAAAAACCTGCTAAGAACTTCACCATGTCTTGCATTTAAGAAGAAAACAACAACAAAATGATGATAAAGATTCAAGCACTTCGAGCCAACATCTCTTGAAAATCAAGGTCACTTCGTTCCTTCTCAAGCTTCCTTTCTTCACGAAACTTATATATAAACTCATCAGCTCGTTCATCAACTCCCCTTAAATGCGGTGATCTCGCAACCACCGCTTTCCATGCATCTTCGATACTATAAACACCGCTCTCTTCCGCTACTTCTTCATTTCGTCTGCTCGTCTCCGCCACCGCCTCCGGTTGTTGTTCCATGCGCTGCTCACCGTAAAGCTGGTCTATGTATATAACTTTCCGATTATTCTTCACCTGGTTTCGGTAATGTTGGTAATGGTAAAGGTGGTCATACTCATGGTTAAACGGCCGACGACGCCCCCGGCCGGACGAGTGACGAAGGAACCGTTTCTTGAAAGGTGCAAAGAGATGAACCGAGCAGAACTCGACGACACGACGAGTCACCGTTTTGATCGAATTCGAAACGTCGAAGCTTTCGAGTTTCGATCTAACTTTAATGGTGAAGCTCTTCCAAGCCTTCTTGGCTGGTTTCAGCTTCTTTGCAAGGTTCAAAGGAGGCATATAGGTATATAGGGTATTGTTTTTTAGCTTTTGAAAAACGAAGCAATGATGGGGTTTTGATTGAAAACAAGATTTATGATTTTATTTTATCAGTGGTTGAATAGATTATGAAGAAGAAGAAGAGAAGATTTGGTTCATCTTTGGTGTATATAATAAAATAATGGTGTTCTTTTTTCTCTTATGGGGTGGCTTTTGAAATGGACTTGTCTTTTTGTGTGCTTTATATTTGCTGGAACACCACTTTTGAAAGTGTGGGAGACAAAGGGATTTAGTTGAGGGGAAGAGAGGTTACTTTACAATGGCATAGCAGCAAAATTGTATAGCCAAAATGGGATTTTCTAAGAACTTTCGGCAATTTTGGGGGGCCAAACTTAGGTCCTAAGTTTATGTGAAATGTTGGTTGAAAGCAATGTTTTTTTTTTTTTTTTGGGTTTAACTATGTTTAGTTTTTAATAATTTAAGCTAATTTTGTTTAAAGTTTTTATTAGAATTAATTACCACAATGGATGAATAATTAACTCAACTCTAATTAAAATAAACTATAAGAAAATTCATATGTTAACCTAAAATAGGTCTCAACCCTAGGATCTTATTATATTCTCTCATCAACATAATACGTGATAGGTTATTAGATAGTTCATAGATGACTTTTTGTCAAAAACAATTCGTATATAACCTTCCGCAAGGAACTATCCATATCAGCCATTTGTGTGGGATAGTCCGCAAGCGACCCTTTGCGAATCCTATCTAAGTTAGCCTAAAGATAATCTGCTATGCACCCTTGTAGGGACCAGTAAAACATAACAACCTTGTACAATCTCAATTATGAGAATGTCAAAGTAGGACTATATAGTAACTCCATGGCGATAACTGACTTATAATGGCCCTGACATCTGGCTAGCACGTACAACCTTGCAAAATATTGCATTGTTGACTATGTGACACTACAGGACAAGAGATGATCCTCCTATATAAACTTGAGTGCATGAGGGACCAATGATCAACACCTTCCGCATTGAAAACTCTACATAGCAAGCTTAGCAATCCTTCTCCTTACTCTAGCTTTTTACTTATCACGGTGAACCGACTTTTTTCTCTACTTTCATCTCATCCTTATTGATTACTTATATAAATAAATCTCAAAATTACCAGAATTTCAACTTTTTCATTAAATTAATGCTTCATTCGTAAATTCAAAAAAAAATCAATTAATAATTTTATCAATAGAAATTTAAAAAGAAAATTACAACCACTGACAATAAATTTAGACTTTTTTTTTTTTTGGTGTATGTGTCGAGCAAAAGTGATAGATATTGACTCCACTAATTCTTTACTTGTTTAGTTGAATCCAACCTTTAAGGATGGGTATGGTTAAGATAATGACTTAAATCTTATTGGATATTGACTATAAGGTTAGAGTATTAGATTACCTTGTAAAATTATTGGAATCTTATTTAGAAAAATATAGCCAAATTATAGATATGAAAATTCCATTTTAATTCAAAACACATGAATTATTTTAATTCCAAAAGGTTATGAGTTTGCTTTTAGTGAAATTTGAATTAATTGAAACATCTTGAATGCTGGATTCTGAAACTAGATTTTGGAACTTTAATAAGAATTTTTTAAAAATTTAGGGTCTAATTATTCTTTTTAAAATTTTTATAAGATTAATAAGAATATTTAAAATTTAAAATTTATGGAAATTTAAAAGAGGTAAAATTCAATAAATCACCATGAAGGTCCGCCTATGAATTAAATTTACAAGGACTATCATAAAAGATAATATTTATAAATTTTATATTCAAACTGGATCGATTAAATCAAACGGATAGCCGACCCTTGAAATATCCAAAATGGAAGTTTCCCTCTGGTGGAAGCAATACGATTTAATAATAAATCATGGGTTATCCTCTTCCCAATTCATGGTAAAAAAGGGGGAAAGATTTAAGATTGTTTAATCATAGGGTTTAAAATTTGTTTATTATTTTAATCTTCTTCTTCTTTTTTTAATTATCTTTTCCAAAAGATCTCCAAAATCTATTGCTGCCGTAAGCCATTTTATCCAATCCCCAACCTCCTATTTTGTTTACAGCACTTGAAAAAGCCCCGCTAATTCACACAATTAGATAAACAAATAGATGAGTTCCAGACACAGTTGGTAAAAAACGAAAGTTTGGGGTTTATTGCTTGTGTTTTAATTTAAATGGTATGAGTATATTACCGATATAAGAGAATGTTGATTTGAGTGCGTCATAACTTATAATGTATTATATTTTTATTTATAATTAAATTTTATTTTGATTCATCGAATTTTGATTCGGATGATTTAATTTTTTTAATTTGCTTGTATTGATATTAATTTAATTTAATTTTACAATGGTTCAAACTTACATTTAGAGGTTAATTTTATTTAAATTTATTTGTTTATAATTAATTAAAGTGTCCCACATATTGGTAGTTGTTGACCCTAAATACAAAATACATAAAACATCCAAATGTTAGGTTCTAATCAAGCAACGTCGGGGGGGGGGGGTTCTCATTGATTAAGAATTATGAAAATCTTTAGTTACAAATGAATCAAAATTGTAAGGTGAAAGGGCAAGTGGTTACGAGAGGAGGAGGATAAAAGTATTATAAAAGTTTCTGTATTAAAAGTTAAATTGCATTTGATTTACTTTGTTTAAAAAAATAAGTGAATTGGTACTTATATTTTAGATCAAAGAGCAAAATAGTCTTTTCTATTAAAAAATTCATTCATTTCTATTATTAAAAACTGGCGTCGCTGATAGAATAACCAAACAATTATACATGGTGTGTCACGTGTTCCTTATTTCGACATACAATGCCCAAATTTTAATTGTAAAAATTGATGTAATTTTTAGGAAAATGACCAGTTTACTCTTTGATCTAAGAAGAAAAGACTAAGTGTGGGTTTGGATAAGCGGTGCGTTTACTTGCGGTTAGTGTAAAAACAACGATGGCTGTGAAATTGGATATTGTAGCTTGAGACAAAAAGTAAGTTAAAGGCACCGCACTACCCATCTAAATCTACTCTAATTTACTCATTTTCTTAATAGATGGAATAAAGACTTTTATGATAATTGAAAGTTGACCCTTGAGAGTTGAGGGTGGAACCTTCAATATTCCAAGTCCAACCCATGTGTGTTGTCTTAGTTTAATTTAATTATTTATCTTTTCCTTTTAACTTTTTAGTATAATTGATGTATGGTGAGGGGATTTTTGGATATGCTTTTCCAACTTGTAAAGATTGCAAATATAGCTTGTAGCTTTTGGGAAACAACATTCATTTTCTTTCAAGTTTCAACTTTTGCTTTACAACTCATATAAAAAATGTTACTACTTTTGGAAAAATGCAAAAGTTAAAAGAAAAAAAAAATCTAATCTAATTTATTGTATTTTAATAATTTTTGATTTTGATTTTATAATAAGTTACAAAGTCGAACCAAATTGAAACCTTTAAGGGTTGGAAACCCATCATCTTCCGAACCTCTCTTCCCCTAAAATCTAATTGGTTTTTCAGATTATTAGATACTTTCCACTTTTATCTTTTCTTTTCTTGTTTACTTAACCAAATGATAACTTGTATAAATGGGGTTTATTTGGGTGAATTTCTCATAATTAACTAAAAGAGTTAACATATCATTTAGTATATATATTTAGCTTTAATGTTTAATTTCATATTTAGACTAAATGATTTAATGAATGTTTGATTCGTGCGTTATAGTAATATATATATAGATACTTACTTGGGACAAAAAAATCTTAAGCACTAAATTGAAGATTGAAGTCAAATTTAAGTATCGAATTAAATATCGAAGCTAAATTGAAGTATCGAGTGTCATGTCATCGAAATTTTTCCATTTGCTAAGTTTAAGGACTAAAATAGACCTAACTGCTAAGTTTAAGTATCAAAGTGGACCATAAAATGTACATGTATTAAAGTGAACCTAATTATTAAGTTTAAGGCTTGGTTCCCACTTCCCACGCACAAAATTCCCTTGCTGGATCAAGTTGTACTTTCTGTTTCTTTGGACCAAGAGAATACTTTTTATTTATTAAAAAAAGTAAAAAATTAATTTAATATTTAATTGAGTTTATAATCTATTCAGTCTAATTTAAACCATCATATCTAAAATAAAAAATTGCATGCAAGTTAAGAAGCTATTTTATTTTTTGAGATAAAATTAAATATTTTTTATTCAAATATTTGTAGTTTTGAAAAACCTGAAATATGCCTCTCTCTTTTCAAATATTTATTTTTAATATTTTATTATATTTTTATAAGAAGTTTGTTAACTCGTTAATTTTATTTGTAGAATAATGTGCCAAATAAATTTTATTTACATTAAACAATTATTATATTAAAAGTATCTATGAATTAAAAAAAAAAAAAAGATTCAAAATCAATAACAACATTCAAAAAATTGGATCGATACCCACCGCAACGTTTTGGCTCGAAAAATAGAACTGCTTTTAAAAGATCAACACCTCTTCCAGTTTCAGTTCCATTTTGGCGGGACACTTTTTCACCCATATTCAATAAGCAATTAAGCAGCCATTAAAATGCTTTGTCGAGAATGGACAAGGGGTTTCTTCAACAGCAAGCCTTCTTCAACTTGCATTTTGATCTTCCATGGGATTGAATCATCCATTTGTAAACACCTTGCTGTTTTTTTTTTTTTTTCAAACAGCTGAGCAGCCATTGCTACTACATTTCCATCAAGGGATTTGAGCCAAACAAAAAACTATGGAGTTACAACTAAGATTTTCTTTTTAGATTTAAGCCAATTGTCAACGAAATAGAAAATGAAAATTCCTCGAAAGATGAAACGTGGAAACATGAAAGTAAGCCCGCCAATATCTCGCTTTGAAAACTTCTTTTTTCCCCCTCTCATTTCGCCCTTCCTCTCTCTTTCATTCCCTTTGCAGGACAAAGAAACAAATCATAACCCATTTTTTTGGATCACTTTTGGAACTCTCTGGGTGTTTTTTTTTTGTTTCTAATTTGATGTGAAAAAAAAACAGAATTTCGGGGTTTCTTTTAGTGGGATTTGGTGAAGGGTTTGGGGAAAAAAGGAGCTCTGGTTTTTGTTGATGAGAGGCCGAAGCAGTAATCATATGAATCTATGGAGATTAGGAGAGTATCAAGGGAATCGGCTAACCTTCAACGCCTGATGCTTGAGCGTCCTTTCAATTTCCTTAAATGGAATGGCAGATCTTGTTCGTCATTGCAATTCTGAGCGTGACATTGAGCAAGTAATTGAATAATTGAATTATTTTTTCATTTATGCTTTTTTTTTCTACAGAGGATTGTTTGGGATTATAGGAAAAGGGTTTCTAATTGCATGAACTAATTGGATTAAGCTAATGGGTACATTATATTAATGACTCACTTGAGAGTAAAACTCAGAATTTGGTTTCATATATGATTTTATAAGCAAAATATGAATAAGAAAAGCTGATTTTGGTTCAGATTTTAGCATTATCGTTTTCATTGTTTGATTGTTTCATTTATTTCCCAGATTAATTCCTTACCCTCTTTTGTTTTATTGAAGGCACTTATCGCTTTGAAAAAGGGCACTCAACTCATCAAGTATAGCCGTAAAGGAAAACCCAAGTTTCGTGCATTTAGACTCTCTCCGGTGAGTTCACTTTTCTATGTATTACATCTTAATGTTGAACATTGCCTATAGACAAAACCTTCTAGGAACCATTTTAGCTTTTGCCATCGTATTTACGAATTGAATAGCACTTTCAATCATCCATGTATAGCACTTTATGATCAAATGACTGCAACATCGTGTTGTTGTCAGTGGCAATGTTTTAATTCGGATTATTAAAACCAATGCAGTTCTTTCTCTCTTTGAGTCGTGTTTAAATGCATGTATGATTTCAATTTTAGCTTCATTAAACAGGATGAAACAGCACTAATATGGTTATCACATGGAGAAGAGAAGACACTGAAATTAAGCTTGGTCTCTCGTATCGTTCTTGGACAACGAACTGTGAGTTCGATTTCAGCCTTTTGTTTTGTTGCTTAACCACTAAGATTTCCATGGCAGAAAAAAACAAAAAACAAAAAATAAAATAAAAGTGATGTTAACCATTTATTTTGTTAATTTCTACAGGCTGTTTTTAAAAGATATTTGCGCCCGGAAAAGGACTACTTGTCATTTTCACTTCTATACAATAACGGTGAAAGATCTCTCGACCTGGTTCGTGCCTGTTATTGCCTATACTGCTCTGTTCATTGTATCTTTGGATATGGCGATATGACCCTTCAAGTTCGAGTAACATAGATTATTATGCTATTTACTCATATTAAATTTGCTTACCTCCCTAGATCTGCAAGGACAAAGTTGAAGCCGAAGTTTGGTTAGCAGGGCTCAAGGCTTTGATTGGACAGAACCGTAATAGACGGACTGAGAGTGTTTTAAGTGACGTGAGTTAACCTTTCTGCATACATGTGTATTTGTTGCCTGTGCTTTTATTTGCTAACTTCAGTGTCTTTATGACAGCTTCAAGAAGGATATTTTGTACGAAATGGTCCCCGATTTGGTACTGCTCTAGAATCAAACAATTTCTGTAAGGTGTCTATAGATTTCGGAAGCTCAGATGTGGTATCAGAACGTGAAAATATGCAGATGAGAAATAATGGTGGAGATGGTTTCCGACTTAGTGTTTCAAGCACGCATAGCTGTGCGAGTGGTGGATCTGCAGGTCCAGATGATATAGAATCATTAGGTGATCTTTATGTGTGGGGAGAAGTTTGGTCCGATGGACTTAATCCTGATGGGTCAGTAAGTTTAGTCCCAGCAAAAATTGATGTGCTAACTCCTAAGCCCCTAGAATCAAATGTTGTACTTGATGTTCATCAGATAGCTTGTGGGGCAAGACACGTTGCTCTTGTAACGAAGCAAGGTGAAGTTTTCACTTGGGGTGAGGAATTGGGTGGGAGACTTGGTCATGGAATAGAGAAAGACTTTAGCCGTCCCCAGTTAGTCGAGGTCTTGGCGCTAACTACTGTGGAATTTGTTGCATCTGGAGAGTATCAGACATGTGCTGTATCCACAGCTGGTGATTTATTCACTTGGGGTGATGGTACCCATAATGCCGGAATCCTCGGTCATGGCACTGACGTTAGCCACTGGATTCCAAAAAGAGTTTCTGGTGCATTAGAAGGTATTCAAGTCTTATCAATCGCATGTGGCGCATGGCATTCTGCTCTGGCAACTTCTGATGGGAAGCTATTCACATTTGGAGATGGAACATTCGGTGTTCTTGGTCATGGAGATCGAGAAAGTGTTAAATATCCGAAACTAGTTCAAATGTTAAGTGGACTAAAGACGATTAAAGTTGCTTGTGGTGTATGGCATACAGCAGCCATCGTAGAAGTTATAGGCCAAGCTGGTGTTAACGTATCATCAAGAAAGTTGTTCACCTGGGGTGATGGTGATAAACACCGGCTAGGTCACGGAAGTAAGGAAACTTATCTACTTCCTAACTGCGTATCTTCACTAATTGACTACAATTTCCACCAGCTAGCTTGTGGACATACGATAACAGTTGCGCTTACTACATCAGGACATGTCTTTACCATGGGTGGTACCGCACATGGTCAACTAGGTAACCCGAACTCTGATGGAAAGCTACCATGTCTGGTGCAAGAAAAACTTGTAGGTGAATTTGTTGAAGAAATTTCATGTGGGGCATATCATGTTGCCGTCTTGACATCAAGAAGCGAAGTATTCACTTGGGGAAGAGGTGCAAACGGAAGACTAGGACATGGTGACGTAGAAGATAGAAAAACTCCAACATTAGTCGAATCATTGAAGGATAAGCATGTCAAGAATATATCATGTGGCTCGAATTTCACTTCAAGTATATGCATACATAAATGGGTCTCGGGTACCGACCAATCAGTTTGCTCTGGCTGCCGGCAAGCATTCGGTTTTACTAGAAAGAGACACAATTGTTATAACTGTGGTATGGTACATTGCCATGCTTGTAGTTCCAAGAAAGCATTAAAAGCAGCATTGGCTCCAACACCGGGTAAACCGCACCGTGTATGCGATACTTGCTATGCAAAACTTAAAGCTGCAGAAGCTGGTAATGCTTCAAATCCGACTCGGAAAGTTAGCGGTCTCAATTCTTCCATAGATAGTAGGGAAAGATCAGATAAGTTCGAAATAAGGCCTTCGAGGCTCTTGCTTTATCCCACAGCAGAACCAGCCAAGTACTTCGAGATCAGGTCAGGAAAACATGAGGCCAGATCCAATTCTCCGTCTCTAGTCCGAGGTTCGCAAGTACCATCACTTCTACAACTTAAAGACGTTGCATTTCCAAGCTCATTCACTGCTATTCAAAATGTTTTAAAACCTGTTCCTTCTCCTTCTCCACCATCACCACCACCTCCACCGGGATCTTATTCTCCTATCAACTCGAGATCTTCTTCACCGTACTCCAGGAGACCAAGCCCTCCCCGTTCCGCCACACCTGCATTTTCGAAGGGCGTTATGGAAAGCCTTAGGAAATCAAATGAACTTTTGAACCAAGAAGTATCCAAATTGCAAAAACAAGTACTTGTGATATATACCCTTTTGCTATTCCAATTTTTTCCATAATGTTCATTTGCAGCCTACCATAGAAACTAATTCATTTTTCCTCAACTTTTGATCGGTTATCAGATCAAAAGTTTGAAGCAGAAATATGATTCACAAGACATGGAGATTCTGAAACTACAAAAAAGTGCTCAACAATCCACTTCATATGCCACAAAAGAATCATCCAAGTCTAATGAAGCCAAGAAACTAGTGAAATCCATCACCGATCAGGTACCATTTCATTCACTTAAATATTTCACTTTGCTACTACATATATATAACCACTGATTGTACAATTCTATATTGTTCAACAGTTAATGGAAATAACAGAGAAGTTGCCACCTGAAGTTTCTGATGATGAAACCTTTAAAGCTATTCAAACTCGAGCCAAAACGTTCTTAAACCGACTTGAAACATCTGAAACTTATTTGCCTGCAAGCTTGGAATCTTCACCTATGGAAGGTAACACGGATGCAAGCAAATGGAGACCATCAGAGTCTTCAGCAATTAGAGACGGAAGTGAAAAAGAAATTACCGAACAATTCGAACCTGGAGTCTATATCACTTACGTTTATCACAATAATGGTGGAAAGATCTTCAAACGAGTTAGATTCAGGTGCGTACTTAATAGTTCATGCATACACGCATATATACGGATTTGAAGCTTAGCTCGGTTAGTTCATGCAACTATATTTACGTGTTGGTTTCCTGCTGACCGAGATTCGAATATTAGTCTCATTCATTGTACAAAAGTTGCATTGCAAGTGTTCAATGACTTGCATATATTGACACTCCAGCATTTTTGCAGTAAAAGGAAGTTTGATGAACAACATGCGGGAGAATGGTGGTCCAACAATAAAGATAGGGTGCTTATGAGGTACAGTCCAAACGCGGCAAAACTGGCTTCGGCTGTTTCATCCCCTACTCCACTGCCGGCTGATGAAGAAACCAGTGAAGCTGCACCCCCTTCCTAGAGTACATGTGTTCGGTAAATATTCATTCATATGCGAGTACAAGGGTATGATTTCAAATATACCCATGTCGGATACAAATTCGTGTCCAACACTTACTCGAGTTAAGATCAAGGGGCTATCTTGACAACAATGGATCAACAATTAGGGGATTTATTTGTTTTTAGAAAAAAAAAAGGGTTGGCTATATAAAATTCACTTTGCCTTAAGGTTCTCTTGATTTCTTAAACCTAATTTGTAACTGTACAATAGATAATTTTTTTTTTCTTTTTCAATATGATTTTTGGTGAAGCTATTTTATATATATATATATATATTAGAAATTGATTTATTCAACAATAGTCAAGTGAAAAAGAATATATTTTTAAAACCTTTTATATGCTGTTGACATGAAATCGATAAACCTTACAATGAATTTAGAGGTGCTCATGGGCCGGGTCGGGCCGGGTTCGGGTCCAGAAAAAATTTTGGCCCGGGTCCTAGGCCCGGCCCGAAATATGGGCCTAGAATTTTGCCCAGGCCTGACCCGGAAAAAAAATTATATGCCCGGGCTTGGCCCGGCCCATTTTTTAAATAAATACCAAAAAATTATTTTAAAAATTAAAATAAAAATTTAAAAAAAAGTATTTTAAAAAAATTTTAAAATTAAAAAAAATTAAAAAAGTATTTTAAAAAAATTTTAAAATTTAAAAAATTTAATAAAAGTATTTTAAAATTAAAAATAATAAAAATATTTATTATATTTGGGCCGGGCCCGGGCCAAAAAAGTTGTGCCCGAGGCCCGGCCTGTTTTTTAATCGGGCCTCATTTTTTTGCCCAAGCCCATATTTTGGGCCTATATTTTTACCCAAACACTCCCATATTTCGGGCGGGCCGTCGGGCCGGGCCGGGCTGCCCGGCCCATGAGCACCTCTACAATGAATCAATACTGTTCTTAGTAATAATTTTGTTTTTCGATTTTAACAATAACTTTGAGTGCTTGAGATTATCTAAAGATGTTATAGGTTCAATAGGGTAAAAGCATCTCATTAAGATGGACTATGCATGATACACAATCATCTATCAAGAAAATGTGAGTATTTGCATTTGATAGGGTTTGAGCTTGTGCCTTACAGTAGTAAAAGTATTATAGAAGCTTTTGTACTAAATCTTATATTGCATATTTACATTTTGTCCTCTCTATTCAAAAAATGGGTAAATTAATTCTTTTACGTTAAACCAAATAGTAAATTGACCTTTCTGTTAAAAATTGCATCTATTTTTACCATTAAAACCTGGTTCATGTAGATCAGCATGAGTAACATGAGGCACGCCATATGTAACTATCTAGTTATTTCATTAATCACGTTAGTTTTTAATTGTAGAAATAAATAAAAATTTTAACAAAAATAACCAATTTACTCTTCGATCTAACATATAGGGACTAATTTTATCATTTTTTGAGTAGAGAAAAAATGCAATCTAACTTTAATATATAAACTTCCATAATACTTTTACCGTCTTATAACATATGTGACACTTACGAAAAAATAATTAAGTATTTATAAATTGCATCGAGCCATGTTTCGATTCTTAAAATTTTTTCAAGCTTGGTACACTCTACTCAAATAATTTAATTACTATTTAAAGTATAATAAAATATTTAAAATATAAATTTCATATTAATATAAATTTTATTATTAAATTTAAATAAAATATTTTATAAAATTAAGCAATTTAAATTCAAACAATCTAAAAAAAAAAAAAAGTCATGTCCAAACTCGAGCCCACCTGAGCACCGGGCAGATAATTTAAACATGTCTGAAGAGATAGTCTGTCGTTAAGGAACCTTGTTCCCGCCATTTTAGTACACGTCATTTCAGTTAAAAAAGAAAGGTATAATGACATTTTGTCGTCCTTAACCTTTTTAGAAATAATCAATTTAGACCTCGCATAATTGGATGGAAAAATTAACAGTGCCGTTAACTTGCTGATGTCGATGCCGCATGTGCTAGTTGCTTGCGTGGCAAATTAATTAAAAATTTCAAAAAATTATAAAAAATTTAAAATAAAAAAATTTTGTATGTCTTTTTATTACACTTTTACTTCAGTATAATCCCTCTTCCTCTTTGATCAGACTTCAGAGTAAGGGAAAAAAGGAAAGAAAATTATTCATCAATAGTGGGTCTTGGGGATAACAACAATCCCAGTTGCCACAGCAACAACGACAAAGAAAAAGATAAGAAGAAGAAGCGTGAGGAAAGCAACATGAAGATGAACATCGACTTTCAAATCGGTGATCGAATGGGTTTATTTGGACCACCACCCCAATTCTTCTTCTACGGTGGGTTTTGGGGTGCAAAAAAGTTTGGAGAGAGGGATGCAGATAATGGTTTTTGAATCACATTCCTATTTCAAAACACAGTGATAGGTTCTTGTCTCCTTCTAAGCTAAGTTGATTTATATGCTCTAAGGATTGAATTGCATTCCCAAAAAAAATCATTATACCACTCTGATATGGCTGATTCAGTGTTGATTTATATGCTCCAAAGATCAATGGGTTTCTGTAGATTATTAATTGAAGTCAGAAATATAATTATATTGGTTCAAAGATTAATGAGCTTGTTTTTTTATTGTTAAAATATGATGATTTTTTGCGAATGGATAAAGGATGGTGATGGATCAACGACGGTACAGCAACGGTGGCGGCAGAGACGGAATCCAGCGAGGCATCATAAGAAAAAAAAAAAAAAACCTGCCTTTTTCATTTGCTTGTTGTCAACTGTTTAAAAGCATTTTTTTTTTAGAATTTTGGTTTTTTTTGAACAGTTATAATTTGTTATTTTTTACTTTTTTAATTTATATAATTTTTACAATTCTTTTTTATTTTTTAAAATAATTACTTATACGGTATATGAGATAATATAATGCCACATCAGCAATTGATACATGTAGACCACCACATAGCATCCATATCAGCAAGTTAGTGGCATTATTAACTTTTTTTATCTATTTTTGACTAATTTGACAAAAGATAATAGTTTGAGGGCTAAATAAAGAAAAAAAAAAGAAAAAGGGCTAATTTGATTATTTCTGAAAAGGTTGAGGGTGAAAATTGTCATTATGCCAAAAAGAAATTAACACTTGAATTTTCTTTATTTCCATTGACTTCCCAAATTCTTCTCTGTTAAGAACCCATTCGTAATTTTGGGTTTAATTTCCATTTCATTTTTCCGGGAAAAAAAATACTAGTTCAATTTTCCATCGGCCAAACAGAAGTGCTTTTTTTTTTTCTTTTTGAATGGGACAACAACAATCGAAAGACGGATTGCTATACAATCAAGTGAATTATGGTAACACTAAAGGGATTAAAGCTCTTTTCCATGAATTGCTATACAAACTGTGTAGAGTTCTTTTTAAGTGATTTGTTTAAAATTTTCAGCAAATCCATTGGTTATGAATGATGATTGCCAAGCACCACTAGACGTTGCTAGGGCGAAAGGATACGTCGATGTCGTATGGGATATCGAGGTATAAACGGACCCTTCATTTCCGACACTCTACATATTTGCACAATCTGCTCACATTGATGCTATGCAGGATCACATATGTTTTATTCTCCGGTTGGATGCGAGAGTTTTATGGACAGGAATTAGTCGAAATTTTGTTCCTCCTCAAGTGGTTTCAAGAAAAGTGTGGGTAATCTAGAATACTTATTGGTGTCAGTCGTGTTTTGCTTGTTTGTTGCTTTATGCCATAGAAGCCTTCTGCCTATATAGTTTCTATTGTTCCAATTCCCTAAACAAAAAAGTGTATGTTCTCATTAATGCGTTTGCTTGCAGTTGGGTTGTTGTTCTACCGATCGGTCCCCGTAATCATACGAAGCCGTTCAAGTTGGGGCTGGCAATATACTCCAGTTGTCAGGTGCTCCAAATTTAATTAGTCTCTGTGTGTGTGTGTGTGTGTGTGTTTAATTTATAGCAAACTAAGGATGCAAAGAATGGTGAAGTGAGCCAAACATTAAATACATCGAACGTTTTGACCTCGGCTAAACCAGTACTTCAAATACAATAATCCATGAGCTTGTCTTAAACTGTCCTGCATCTTATCATCAAATTAGCTTCAGCTTTCTTAAATACCTATGACGGTACGATGTGCATAAATTATGAGTTTACTTACTATTTAGCAGTATGGTATTAGTTGTAGAAATTATGTATGTATAGCTTTTGAACTGAGCAAAGTTTGGATGCTACTTGATGCATGGATAACAAACATGAAAGGAAAAAAAAATAGCAGTTGAATAAATTCTGAGTATGCAAGGTTTTATACCCTTTTTCTCCTTGAGTAATTTTCCACCTCTTATTTGGATTATTGGTGAAACAACAGGATGCCGAACCACGTACAGTTATTGCATTGTGAAAGCTAATTTGGAGGAACTAAATCTGAACCAGCCTGATCCTTCGGTGACAATCATCGATAACACAAGCCGTAAGGCGTAAGTTCTCTTGCCAATGTTTCTACTTGTCAATCCCGTTTTGGCTATATTTTGCTTAATTTTATCTTTATGATTGTCTCAAGACACGGGAGGCGGAGGCAAGGCGTAAGCATGGTATTTATCAGTTATTAATAAAAACCCCTGAATTTGACTTGTAAACATGATAAAACTAGAGTTCTATGATATTGGAAATCACCAGTACTCGAAACTGCTGGCTTCGCTCGAGTCTTTCTTTGGATAAAAGGCTTCTTTCCCTCTTGTGACTGCTTTGCCAATAGGTGAAAACTGGTTATGTAGCTTTGATGCTTGGATACTACGTTCATTTGTTTCGGGTTTTGGATGATAAGAAGCATGTTTTTCGACATTGCAATTCGCGTCATCACGGTCTGGTTCTTTTCCAGAAACAGAAATCGAACTTGCACCTTGCAACGAAAATGACATGCAGCAGCTTCATTGGTTTTCTGACGCATGCAAAGGAATTCCACAGGTATTTATCCACGCTTTATATACAGATGTTTCTTTTATGCTTCTTTTTAAAGTCATTGGTAATAGGAAGTCGAATTGTTCCATCTACAATCGTGTTTTTGCCTCCCTCTTACGATAATTCAATCGTTGTCCAGTTAGAGATTGTTGGAATTGATCCGTGAAAAGGTATATGTTTTTGGACCGGTTGCTTGAGGGTGTTGAATAGTTAACTGGTTAATTTTTACGTCGAATCTCCATTTTATTTATGGCATTGGAATATGTAGGCCAGGATAGGCCAGGATTCCTGAATTCCTGCATAATTCTCAGCCTCCGGCTGCTCCGGCAACTGCACGACCGAACGCAGAGGATTTAGAATTGGCAATGGCGATCAATGCCTCTATCCAATCAGCTATTTTGGAGACATCTATTGTCGATTTGCACTCTGGAAATGGAGCTAGTGCATCTGCTGATTGGGGTAGCTCTTCAAGTACCAGCGAATGGACTATGACCGAAGCTAGCTTCGGTACCATTTCAACTGAGGTCATCGAGATTCATAACAATAACATTTCTGCTGTCCCACCAACTTCAATCCCATCAGCACCACCAGCCACGAAAGAGGTCGTAGAAGATAGTCCGATCCAATATCAGTCGATCAGTTCCACTCCCATCAATGCCTTCCTCAAACTGTGAAAGCTTACTTTATAGTGCCGGTAAAACAAAACACGACGAAGGCCCTTTATGTACAATATGTATGGATGCTCCCTCAGAAGCAGCCTGTGGTCCTTGAGGCCATGTCGCCGGATGTATGCGTTGTTTGAATGAGATCAAAACCTAGAAATGGGGTTGCCCTGTTTGTCGTGCCGAGACTCAGCAGGTTATGAAGCTTTATTGTGTTTGACATTCACATCCGAGTTTTCCCGACCTGTAAATTTTTCGATGATTTCTGCACGTTGAAGAATTCTTTTTAAATTTTCTTTTAGCACTTGTTGTAAAATATATTTAATCAGTTTATTAGAACTATATAAAAGTACTAAATACCGCTCTGTGCAGTTTCGCCATTGATAGTGTTCCATCAGGCCTAGATAACACCTAAGTCAACAACCTCTAACAACTAAGTCACTGTTACACAGCCTTATCACCCACGAGCTTTGCAACTCAGGTGATGGCACGGTGCTCACATAACAAAGATTTTGGAAAGCACCAACCAATCAAAGGCAACCACATGTTCTACACGATCAACCAATATATGCCTTCTCTAACCTAGGGGTTACAGGATTGGAAACACTTTTTTTTTTTACCTTTTAAAATATATAAAATTATAAATTAATAATGATAATTACACTTTTAACCTTCAAAAATTATAAGATTTTAATTTAATTCTTTAAAAAATTATAAAGATATTAGTTAAAACAATGTTCAAAATTCAAATTGTACTTTCAACTTTTATCAAAATTTATAATTTATTTCCGACCACTTAAAAAAATATTTTTATGGTTTCACCCCTTTCTCGCCTCAACCGAAGTCTACATGCACTCAATCCTCATCCCTTTTCTCCTCCATCTCCATTGCTTAATGTACGGCTCTCCCTCCAACAAAATGAACCGTCTTTGATCTCCATCACAATTTTCTTTATGTTATTTTTCTCATATCAACAAAGCCAACCAAAAAATAAAAAGACATTATCAAGAAAATTGATATAAAATTTGATGATATAAATATCAAATAGAACATGATATTTTACGTCGGGTATAAATAGATCATGTCCTATAAAATAAACACCATTAACATACACATCTAATATATATATGTAAAATTTTAAAAAATACCATACATGTACACATGCAAAATACCAAATACGTATAATCTTAAAACTCCATCTTTTAGCAGTGGATTATGTGTAACACTGTAAAAAGGCAAACTGCAAGTTGATGTGAAACATGAGCTCTTTCCCACACAAGCATAGTACTTAGTAGTGAAAGGGTTGGCAGAACCTTTGTCGACGGCCATACTTTTTAACACTTTGCATGAACTCATAAACAAAAACAATGGGACCAAAAGCTCTTTTGGAAAACATCCTTGTCATCTTCTTCTTTTTGATTTATTTATTATATATATAAATATATACCTAAAGTGGACTATCATGTTTCCTTAATGGAGTTTTTAGTAATCCACTTGGTAACTTTTTCTACTTAAATTGAATCTTAAATTTGATAATTGTTCTCATGTTTCGACTTAATTTTTTTTTTGTTTATTTTAGTTTTTGAACTTGACAATTGTTCTCATACTAAGGCTTGAACTTTAGAGTTTTCAAGGACTAACTTGAAAAAAAAATTCAAGCCCCAATATGGGTACAATTGTCAAGTTCAGGATTTAACTTGAATAAAAAATTTCAAGTCTTAATATGAGAACAATTGTCAAGCTCAATATCGAACTTGAAAAAAAATTTAGGCTCTAATGTAAAAAATGTAGTCAAATTCAAGCTCTAAAAAATAATTTAACCCTTATATATATATATATATATAATAAGGGTAATTATACTTTTGATACCTGAATTTAGTTTCAATATTCAAATTAGTATTTATGTTTTTTTTCAGATTGATAACCGAATATCTATAGCTTTACTAAAATTGGATGGCGTGAACCAATCAAATTTAAACACGTGATATTAAAATGTGTGAAGAAATTAAAATTAAATAAAAATAAAAATATCTGTTTGAATATTAAAACAAAAATCAAGCGTTTACCTATAAATAATTAGCCGACATTCATATATTATTAAAGCAGACAAAAGAGATATGAAAATTTCACGATTTAGATGCACTTTTTATGCAATTATTCAACATGTCTATCTGTAATCATGAATTGACCTATTTTCCTGTTTATGATTTCATCTCCTTTCTAGGCTTTAGCCCCAAATTTGTTCAAACTACAATTTCACCCAATCCCATCATTTTTCAGATTTACCACACACTCCTCTTTATTTTAATATGATTAAGCTTATTTATAAACTTCATCTTTCTATTTTACAAAAAAAAATTATTTATTTAAATTTTGTTCTTATATTTTATGAAAATTAAGAAATTTGTCCAATTATTATTAGCAAACATATGAACTTGAATAGTTGATTGTTGTGTAAATTATTCAACACTTGATTTCTTTTCTAATTCCTTATATGAGTTGCTAAACCATTTTTAATAACGGTTTAACCTCAATGTTCAATAATGTTATCCAATTAAATTGATTTATTAATTTTCGTAAAATACAAAAATCAAATTTTGACATGACCAATTCTCAATTTCTATTTTAAAAAATTAACGTTCGAGATTCGACTCCTTTACATAAATCATACATAAATTTTACTATATATGAATTTTTTAAAAATTATTTTAGTTTAACTTAGAATGTATTTCAAAATTAGTTTAATTTCTCTTTATAATACTTAATTCTAATTATAATTAATTCAAATATATATATAAAAAAAGTATTCCATTAAGTTTGGATGATTAACAGCCATCCTTTTTTTTCTTTTATACATTTTGAGTACTTCCATGGCACTTTCTTCACTTTATTTGAAATGAAATTGTGTCCACCCACTAATTCAACCCCCACTAAAATGAAGCCCATGCTTCTTTTTTTCTTTTATGGAGCTGGATGGTAAATATTAATGGGTTAAAATATGCTTTTAAGTCTTTATACTTTTTTGTATTTAGAATTTGGTCCATTTATTTTAGATTCAATTATTAATATCATTAAATTTGTCGATGTTAACAATTGGATATGCATTTATAAATTTAAAAATAAGCGGATTAAATTTTAAATATATGAAGAATATTGGAACTTAGAGCATATTTTAACCGTTGAATAATTGATCTGATTTTTGTTTAAAATTAATTTAATTTTGATTTAAATATTGTGGATATTTGAATCTATTATCCAAATCCTTGAATTTAAATTCATTTACATTTTTTGTTTATTTTATAGTTAATTTTTAAATTAAAACTTAAAAATATATATCTCTTATAAGCATTTAAAAATAAGTTGAGTATTTGGAACACTAATAATGTATTTTTTATTCCACAAGCAGCCTTAAAAAATTAACATCGGTCTTTTTTAATATTTTAATAAAATCTAATGTTTATATTTTGAATCAAACCGAAATTAATTAACTACATATAATATTAATACCATACATAAAATCGACCCACAAAACACTCCTAATCCACTACCATCTTTTTTTTTTACAAAACATAATTTTCTTCTGCATTAAATCCAAAATTAACTCATTTGGATTCTACAATCACAACCTTTATTTGTCACAATATAGTCTCATTTATATGTATATTGTGGAGAGATCCCAATTCTATTTTTGCTTTTCCCTCTGGACAGTTTAATTATGAATTTCATTCATCTACTTTATAAAAATATAAAAATTGATCTTTCTATTTTAATTTATTAAAAATTGATCTCATATTTTGCTAAAATTAAGAATTTAGTCGAATTTAGTTATGATATTAAACATTTTTAGAATAATTATCATCATCGGCTCAAAATCCTAATGGGTTTGGGCCGGATCCTAATGAGCTCACTCTCCTGCAAGGTTACATGTGCATATAATACCGTATAAACATGTGTTGAGTCTAGAGTAGAATACGTGTCTATATACATAGAATCTACCTAGCATGTTATATCAATGAACAGTACCCATGTCATATAAATATACAAATACCACTACCCGAGGAAGATAGTGAAAAACACTCAACAAATATCAATATTAAATCATTAATTAGGAAACCAACGCTTAAATAAATTATATGCAATGAATTATGGAAGAGATTAAAAGAATGATGATATTTACCTAAGTTTGATAAAGTTGAAGGAGCAATTAAAGTGGTTTGAAAGAATTGCTAACCTAAGCATGTTTTTGCCCCCTGAACAAAGGAATAATACAAGTAATCAAGAGATTATATTGTATCAATAAAGATTAAAGGAGAATATGAACTTTGTTTCCAAAGCAATCAATATATATTATTATAAGTTTTGTAAACATCTTCATGTCTCCAATGAATTTAGCTTGTATTAGGAAAAGGAATTTTTACCAGGACATTTAATTATTGCACTTAATTTATAAACTTGGTTGATTCCATCATATTTAAATAAAATCATGGTATAATGATAAATTTAGCTTTAATATTTATAAATTTTTAGTTCAATTTGACTATTAATCTTTCAAAAAAGTCAGATCGTTTTTTAACGGAATTAATTCTTAATGATGTTGGCGTGAGAACCTGCATGATAGTTCACGTGTACTTTATGCTAACGTAGAACTATTTGACTTATATATGCAAAATACTTTAGTATGAAGTAGACGTGGATTGTATTTGTGAATTTGTGATGTGGGTTGTCATGTTTAAAGTTTTAACATTTTATTTAGTATTTACGTTTAAAAAACAACTTGATACTTTTTGGAAGGTTAATGAACAAATTAAACTCTTTTAAGAGGTTGAAAGTCAAATTTAGCTAAAAAATATACACGTTAAGGACATATCTAAAATTATTGACTATGAATTTTAAGTTTTTAAAAATGAAGTTGATTTAAGACTCTCCGACCTAATTAGGTAAATAAGAAGCGTGTTTTACTAGACATAGAGGGAAATGTATTTAAATTTTAAATTTTAAATTTATTAGATGGTACTTTTTAAAATAATATCAAATCTTAAATTTTAAGACCGTCTTCTGCTGGAATAAAATTAGATATAAATAAAAAAAGAAAGAAAATACATTGATTTGGTGTGATAATTTGAATGACAGGCAAAAACATTAGGGTTACAACTATTGGCACACATCAATTAGGGAAACTGTTTCTTGATGGACTGATGCTTTCAGATGATGCAATTGCAAGCAAGTGAGTGAAGGGCATTGTAGTCTATTTAATATAAAAGGTGTTGTCAATCAATGAAAAATTTTAAAAAAAAAGTGGAAGAAACAAAATCATATTATTCCCTCAATTTTATTTTTTAACCCAATAACTTTATGCTGTCTCAATCAATCACCTTTCTTTTCTCTCTTTGCTTTTACCTCACTGTTAAAAAAACACTCTTTCAAGGTTAAGCTGCAACTTTGAGATTAAGTTTTATACAATTTAAAAAATTTAAAAGATTTAAAAATGGTGAGGTTAATGAAAATTTTAAATATTTTAAAAGAATTTAATTAATTTTAAAAATTATATACATAATGAGAATTTTCAAAAATTAGGAGTTTAATTAAATTTTTTCTAAAAATTCAAAGGAGAAATAAAATTTTCCAAAAATTTTGACCACCATTACAGTTTGCAGGCTCGAATTTGAATATCGCAATTCGTAATTGCGATACATAGGTTTTGATGTGCATATTATGTGTGGTTTTTATTTATTTATTTTGAATTAATCTCAATTTTTCATTTATTTTGTATTATATTAATTAAATTTTATGTTATATTTAATCGAATTCTTTTTGAATTAATCGAGTTAAATTTGATTATTCAAGGTTTTGACCAAATTCAATATAAAACCAACGCAAAATCAAAGAAAACAAAGCTAACTGCACATATTTTTTCCATTTCCCATAAAAACCCTAGACAATGTCTTTTTAACTTTTACCCCATGTTAACATTACCAGTTCCAGTCAGCGTCATAAACATTTTGCAGTGAACTCAGAGTTTTACTGAGAGTTTAAAAAAGATAAATAAAAGCTACCACATTAAGACATGATCATATGATGTTTTCTAGGATTGATCAAACAAAAAATGTTCAAACAAACCTCAAAGAAAACAATGGAGTACTCACTAGACCTAGCTGCTTTGCTTTACCCCTAGGTTTTATATATATATCAAATTATCAATCGACTTCTTCTTCTTTAAACCCCTTTACTGCCCTTTTTCTCCTCTTTCTCCTATGGCGATTCGTTTTTTTTTTTTTTGAGTAGTCCTAGGTGAAAAACCTACCTGTTTTCTTCAAACACTTTTTGGGCTGTTTATTTTGCTTACAATATCATGGTGTTTTTCAGACAAGTTTGAGATTTCACAAACTACTGTTCATCTTCATGTTTCTCCTTTGGTTTCTCTTGATCTGTTTGTGATCATTTAAGGAATCATCATCTTATTTGCATTTTTGTCTTTTTCTCGATATGGATTCTCTTCAGGGTTTCGAAACCACTGGAAACCCTTCCGTTGCTTTAACACCGATTTTCCCTCTTTCGATGACCACCGTGAGCGCACCGTCCGCCGCCATGACCACCACCAACGGAAACCCTTTATCAGTCTCCTCCCTTTCTTCCTCTTCCAGCTCCTCCACTTCCCCGACCAGAACTCTCAGCCGTTACGAGAACCAAAAGCGCCGTGACTGGAACACCTTCGGTCAATACCTCTGCAACCACCGCCCTCCTCTCTCCCTTTCCCGTTGCAGCGGCGCCCACGTCCTTGAATTCCTCCGGTACCTAGACCAGTTCGGGAAAACCAAAGTCCATACCCCACTTTGCCCTTTCTTTGGCCACCCTAACCCTCCAGCCCCATGCCCTTGCCCTCTCCGTCAAGCTTGGGGAAGCCTCGATGCTCTCATCGGTCGCCTCCGTGCCGCCTTCGAGGAACACGGCGGCAAGCCTGAAGCTAACCCCTTTGGTGCTCGTGCTGTTAGGCTTTACCTACGTGAAGTCCGTGATTCACAAGCTAAAGCTAGAGGCATAAGCTACGAGAAGAAGAAAAGGAAACGTCCCCCTCATAATCCTCCATCTCTTCCACCACCAAATCAGTAAGCAAAAAAAACCATATATCTATATATATATATATATATATATATATATATATGTTCAAGTATCAACAAGAGCTGCATGGGAAAAAAATGGTTTTTTTTTCTCATATGTTTGTTTAATTTATGTTATATAAACCATAATGTCTTAAAAAGCTTATTTCCTTTTGTTATTTTTGTCAGGTATTTCTCTCTTTTTTTCCATTAATGGATAATTACCCTATGTCCCTATATATCTGTATATCATTTTAGATCAGTAGAAGAAAACCAATGTCTACTATTTGTAGTAATTTAGATCTATGTGATTTATAACGTCCAATTTGTCTTTGATTGTACTTTCCATAAACCATTTGTGACAAATTAAGTTTCAATTTGCAGATCAAGTTTTGTGTCTGTTCTTCAATGGTGCATATATACATACATATATAATTTTCTTCCATTTCTTCATGGGTGCAATAATGGGGATCTTTACAAGAACCGTAAAGAACAGTGAAATGTTGTTAGACTTAGTTTCACTTAAAGGGGGAAAAAAGACATGATTTGAAATGGACACTAAGAAGGAGACAGCAAGTTGTCCAGTTGTAGATTATCATATATCTGGAATCACCAATGTTGAATTAGCAGCTATACCACAACCTGGATTAGATTTTATATATAGAGAGAGTTTGATGTGATAAGTGACAGACCAATAAATATAGAGACCTGGCTATGTTCTAACCAGTGTAGTATGTTCAACCCTAGTTTGGTGTTTGGTTTCCATGATTTGATTCTTTGAAAGACATTTTCTGATGGAAAAAACTCTTGTTTGAAACATGTTTTTGTTTGGGTTTTATATGTACTGTTCTTTTGATCTGTTCTGTAAAATGAATCCCAAAGTTTTCTTTACATAACTAGGTTTTCTTGAGATTTAGGGTAAAGGGTTTCTTAAAAAACCAAAAAGATTTAAATCAAATTATTTTACGATATAGTGGAATTTTTATATTAAATATACTTTGCTTATCAACAATATTAAGTTGAAACCTTTTTTGGCCCTTACAAGGGACTATTATTTTTACTTAAGATGTCCATCATTATATGATATATTTAAGATTCTGCTGGGACCAAAGTTGATTCTAATGCATTACAAGTAAAAAATAATTTCTCCAAAATTAATTATCTCATGCATGTTAAGTTTTGAGTATCAAGTGATTCGAAAATTAATATGATACCGAAGGCTCGATCCGAAATGTGACGAGACCTTTTTAACTTAGTGGTACATTTTATGTATATTAGCTAAATCCTTAGATTTTTTAATTATATATCTTCTAATTGTTTTTGCATGATTTGTACGATTCTATATAGGAATATGAGAAAAGGATTGTATGAATTAGTGATGTCACGTTATCTGTATCCCTTTTTAAGAGTTTAATGTCATATCAATATTTTTATCTTAAAAAATCAATTCTAAATAAAAATCCTGAAATTTAGGATGAAAAGTGATATCTTTATTTCATAAAATTATTTCTCTATAAATATGAAATATGATATGCAAATGGCCTTATGATTAAATTGAGAGAGATTACTTGTTTATGAATGTGGATGGTTATTGGAGTAAAAAGTTTTAGAGTTGTTTGTAGAGATTATTTTGTTCGAAAAATTATTTGGTTCATTGTCAATATTTTACTCTCTACTCGTGAACTTTATTTCACTCGCATGAACTAAATAAATTTTTGAGCGCATGCGTATAGGATTAAGCATAACATTTATTTTGTCAATTGTTTATTTTAGCATTAGTGATTTAATTTATGATTTTGGGTGTTGTGGATCATTTTTAAGTTATAACTTACAATTATATTTGTATTCTTCTAACTGGTTACATATTTTTATTTATTCGTAAGTTAAAAAGTTAAGATATCATTCTCTACCCAAAAAATTAAGTATCATTTAACTTAAAATATAAATTATTTTTGAGAAGTTAACAATGTGACCAATTTGAATGTTAACAGTATTGATGATAATGTCTACAAATTTAAATTAAGGTTTAAAAGAAGCATTAAAGAATAAATATTGCATTTCTAGTACGAGAGTGTAAATTCGAACTTTGGAGGCAACAATGTTGCGAGGAACAATCACAAACTTTGAATATAAACAGTAAGATGGATATGCACGATAAATTAAAGATACATTACACTCTTGACTTTGGAGATGACGTTATTGGAAGAGATAATTACGATCTTCGAAGCGATCAGTTCTCATACCATGGGCAAAGATAAAAATTTTGAACTGAAAAATCTTGAGAGGCTAAAACAAAACTTTATCAAAATTTAAAGGGTTAATGAGGCAATTATACAAAAAAAAGGGGATCAAGGCTCAATCTCTTGGTGTGGCTCCTACTTCGTAACCCGTAAAATAAACACGAAGAATACTCTTTAATTGCAGCTTAAAAATATTGTTTTAAATTTAAAAAAAGACATTAAATTTTAACATGGATTAATTAAGAAAATAAAAAAGCTCCTCTACCCAATAATAAATGGAGCCGACAAATTCAAAATTCAAACTCACATCTTCTAAGATATTGCAACAATAACCATCTCGATTATTCATAATTGAATTTGAAATTAAATTTTGTAATGAAAAAATACATTTATTTCATTTTCACCCACCAAACTCCAATTGTTGATTTCAATCTCTTAAGCCCACTGTCACTTTCGTGAATTTTCAAACACACCATAAAATTTTTTCCATTGTCAGTCCAAATAGGGCAAAAAAATGATAATCATGTATAGTGAACAATCTTTTGTTGTGTTCTGCCATATTTACTGTGTTTGTAAATATTATTACAATAAATAATAACCATAACCGTTAACAAATCATAAAATAACGCTTACAACTGTCTCAAATTGGCTTAAGTTAATAATAATAATATTATCATTCTTGTTTTATTACAATTTATATATTAATAGGTAAATATATTATGTTGAGATAAATTTATAAATCATAATTTTGATCTTAATTAATCTATAATATATATAAAAGCATGAGTTTGAAAAAGTTTTGAACCGATGAGAATATTTTTATTTTTCATTGTATTACTAAATTAATAAAATAACTATAATTTAATTTAGAATTATTAGTTAAAAAATTGTGCTAATTTTGATATAAAATTATTACTTGAGTAGAACTCTAAGCATAAAATATAGAAAAGTTTGTGATAATTACAATTATAATTATTAGTAAAAATTTGAGGTAAAAAGTTGTTTTGATTTTATTTTTTAATTCGTGTTTATTGATGTAAAATAGAATTAGTACTTGAATAAAACTTTAAGCATTTTAATTAACACTTAATTAATATTAGAGTTATATATCAATCAAATTTTAAGTTTAGCTTTATGAATAGAATTTAGTAATTAGACATATTTAATCAAGTAATATTTAAGAAAAATTCTCGGTAAAAAATGGAGACTTTTAGCATTAATAAGTTAGAATTATAAAAAATTAATAAAGAATTAAAGTCATGGTTCTTCGAATACGCAATATCGAATCGTATTTGAACGATGACGACACTGGAGATTGACTGAAGATTTTATTAATTGATGATGAGGTAATATGATATTATGATTTTATTTTTATTTTTTCTATAAGTTTATACTATGTGAAGCAAGTTCTCTTAAACTCGTTTCTTTTTTTACCTATCTGTTATTTGTTTGATGCAGATGAAAAATGATTTGAGAGCTTGCTTTGAAAAGAAAGTCAAATTTTAACAGTTGTTTTTAATCACTATTATTAAATATATTTATCAATTTAGTTGTGCAGATGAAAAATGTTTAGTGGGTTTGTTTTAAAAAGAAAGTCAAAATTCGACAATTTTTAATCAATATTATTAAATATGTTTATTAACTTTTGTTTAAATATATTTTTTGTTTAACATGAACTATTACTATAATTATTATATATGTCGTTTTACATATTTCTTTTATTTTTTAAATTAATATTATAGTTTATTTTCTCATATAATTTTAAAATTGTATATTATTTAAAATTAAGAGAAGTTACCACTGCGAATGATAGATAACAATAATTAAAATGATGTTATTTAAAACCTAATAAAAATTTAAACGCGTAATTTTATATACAACACATATAATATTAGAAATTAGTATAGTAATAAATAAAATAATGTATTTTTAATTAGACTTGTTTTTATTTAAGAAAAATAGATGAAATTAATTAAAATAATAAAAATAAATGGTAACTTTTTCCAAAATGTAAAGATTATATTTGTAATCTAACATAAAGAACGAGTTATACCATCCATATAATAGCAAAGTGAATTAAATAAAAGAAATTTAAATAGTTCAATGATAATTTTATGATTTTTTGAAATTGAGTAACCAAAACATAAATTTATTAATAATTCAGTAACCTTAAGTGTAATTTTCCCTTTTCTTGAACACTGCCAGTTAACAAACAGTTTTCACCGTAATAATAAAAAAATTTGTACCGTTTTACTGTTTTTTACTCCATGATGCTCAAAGCTGACAACAATCTGACACAACATGGTCTCCTCTCTTGTCATTCATGTCTGCTCCCCACTTTCACATCCATCATCACCTAGTTTAATGCCATGATCCCCTCTCTGATTTCGCCGCGTGGATGAATGACAGCCGTTGATGAATTGACCCCCACTTCTTGATGCGGGGGACCTTGTTGATATGAGTGTAAAAGTTGTCATGTCAAAGTCAATAACTTTTGGAAACAGGTTCTGGTTTTCTGTCAGTAATAAGATAAAAAGGGCTAACTGGCATTAATGAATTATACTAACATTAACCCATATCATTAATAATTTAATTTTAAAAATCATGAAAAATACAGTATAGTGATTAAAAATTATTATTGCATTTTAAAATTTTCTAAATAGATTATTATAAAATAATTTTAATAATTGAATTGTATATCGTTGGTTGTATTTAAAAATAGGTATATTAGTCATATATATTATATCAAAGAGTAAATCAATCTTTTTGTTAAAAATTAGTCCTTATATGTCAGCATTAGTACACGTGGTATATCACATGTAAATTGTTTGATTATTTATTCAACCACACCGGTTTTTAACAATAGAAATTGAAGAATTTTTTAACGAAAATGACCAGTTTGCTCTTTGATCTTACACACATGGACTAATTTGCTCATTTTTTTAGTAAAGGAGATAAAATGCAATCTGACTCTTAATACATAAGCTTTCATGGTACTTTTACCAATATTTTAACCATTGAACTTAATAATTGGTGCCTGACCGTTTTTCTTAATTTGATCTCTAAACTTTGATTTCGTCAAAGTATGATGACATGCCACTTTTTAATTGTGTCGCATTAGTATACTTTAACGGAATCCAAGTTCATGTGCTAATTTGAAAAAAGCTGTTAAGTTTAAGGATTAATATGAATTCAAGTACTAGAGTGAACATAGCTGCTAAATTTAGGGGCTAAATATTGTATTAACCCATAAAATAATTACAATGATTTAGAAAAAGAAGCAGCACGTCATATCAATGAAGAGATTTGCTTCAAAGCTCAATTATTTCACACTTTGTTATTTAATACTACTAGCAATACAAAAACTATTTTCTATTTGGAGGATTCATATTTAATGTGGTATAAAATTTTATACGCTGTTATTGTTAAAAACATAGTAATAATATTTTTTAAATTATTCAATAATTTATCGATAATGTCTTTTAAATATGATTAATTGTACTGTTAATATATTTATTTTATGGGACACTTATCAACCCATGACTCAACTTATAGAGTCTAAAACCTCCATTGAGAGTGTATCAAATATTAAATATTTTAAATAAATTATTTTCCAATTAACTAAGAATAATAAAAGTTATCTACTTATTTTTTTTATTAAAGTCTTTATCCTATAAAAAGAGTTTATAAAAAGTTTGGGCTTATAAGTTCAAAAAGGTAAACCAAAATCAAGGCCCAAATATTTTACAAGGCCTATAATTTGGGCTAAACTTGGTCACATTGAGCAAAATAAATTCGACCCGTTCAGTCAAGTAAGACCAGCTCGATGAAGTTCAAGTTAATTATTATAATTTTAAAATTAAAATTTTAAATTTTTATATTGAAAAAATAAAAGTTTCAGAGGCTCGATGGACAAAATCGAGCCTCGAGGAAAATTTTTTCTTGCCAATTAAATGTTATCAAATCCGATTCATGAATACCTCAATTTGTTTGCATTGAATTGCCTTAGAAGATCCAAAAAATGAAACAAATAATTAAAATTAAGTTTAATTATGCCCCAACTCTTTAGATTTTAAAATTTAATCTTGTTTGTTATCTGACAGATGCGAAGGTAGAAAATTATTTTAAGGGGTCGAAATTGAATTTTAATTTTTACGATAGTAAAAATGTAATTTCATCATTTCAATGGCATATATCTTTATAATTTTAAAGGATTAAATCAACTTTTTTTTATCATTTTAAGGAGCCAAAGTGTAATTTTACATTTACTAATTTAAAATTTTAAAAAAATTAAAAGACCTAAATAAATTTTTTCTATTTTAGGAGGGTTAGGCCCCTGCTACACCTGGCTACGCCCTTGTTATCTGATTTGAAAAATTAAAACCTAATTAATAAAAAATATTTGACATTCTAATATTCAAAAAGCTTGAACTAAAAATTAAAGCCTAATCGATAACACATGTTGAAGTTTTATAAATGTCAATTAACAGCGTTAAAAATTGGATTTTATTTTATTTTTTCTCAATCAAACAAGTAAATTGACTTGAAAGAAACTAAAAGCATAATTAGACTTGATGAAATGGTCTAATCTAATTTTAAATCACAATCACCAGCTGTTTTCCTTTTAAGTTGCTAGCCTGTTTGCCAACGGCGGCAGATTCGTCTTCATTTTTCAAAGTAAGATTTTCAACACTGATTTTTTTCTTCTTATAGTGGGGACACAATTCTATGTTATTTACAAATTTGGCCACCAACTGTTTTTATAGATTCCTGGCCGTGTTTTCTTTTCTTCTTCTTGATTCTTCCATTGACTGCAATGCCTTTATCTTTGGGTTACTTTTTCTCTATTCCACATAGCCAAGCAATATTCTATATGAGTAAGACTTGGAAAATAAGCCTTGGAATTGACCAATGAAAGTGACCATCAAGCTATACACCAATATTCTTTTTTTTCACCTTTGAATTTAAGGTTTAATTCAATTGGTCTATTCAAAAAGTTATATTTGGCAAGTTTTAAATTTAAATCTCGATATTTTTCATGTCAAAATAATCTTAATCCATCAATTTCATCCATCCTTATTGGGGTGGATTTTTTTTTTTTTGAAAACTGGGTTCGAGTCAATAGGTTTGTGGGTCTTTTTTTAAGAAAAAATTGTAAGGTTTTATTATTTAATTTTATAATTGTTGGTTGATTGGGTATTAACTCGATTGATATTGACATTGTTGCTAGTGCAAGAGGACGTGAGTTCGAGTGTGCTGAAGTGCATTATCCTCCTGTTTAAGGGTTCGGGAGAGGATATGAGTAGTTCTTAGGTGTTGTATAAAAAGTATAGATATTATAAGAACCTATAACAAAATTAATGTTACAAAAATTTATAATTGTTTTTATATATTTTAATCACAATTAAAAAAAACTTTATAACACATTGTAATATTTTAGCTATTTTTATACATTTTGAAATAATAGATGTTGATGATGGCAATAGAATGACTGCAAAAATAAGAAAAATAAGAACACAGATTTTATATAGAAACCCTTTCGGGAAAAACCACGGACAGAGGAGAAGAAATTCACTAATATTGAAAAATTAATGATACAAGAGGAGTTTCGCCCCCACAGATCCTCTTATTTTGTCACTGTATTTTATTTCTTTAAAAAAGTGATGGGATTCGAGTCATACAACTCTAACTTATTTAATTAGATAATTTAAAATTTTTATTATATATTTTATTTAATCTTGTGGGAAATGAATGTAATATAAAATTTATGTAATATTTCAGGGCAAATTGAGTTGAAGTTGATAATTTTTTTCGAAAATTAAATTTAAATAAAAATAAATTTAGGATGAGGGAACATTAAGATGGAGTCGAAGCAAATCTAACTCGAGCTTATTGCCATCCCTAATGGTAATAATCCCCTCATTTTCCTAGGCTATAAAGTCTACAAATGGAGACTCGGAAAAAAAAGGGCCTTGAATTGACAAATGAAAGGAAATAAGCTAAAGCAAGCTTTATTGACTAACAATGTTTTATTTTTCTTTGAATCAAAGCATTAATTTAGTACATTCGTATAATCAACTTTTTTTAAAGATTTGAAGTCTAAATCCGAAATTAAGGTAAACCTTCGAATAAGAGCAGGTGCAAAGTAAAAAATAAATAAAATAAAATTTAAAAAGATAAAAAGATAAATTTATCAACTTAAAGGGCCAAAATTAGAATTTCCCATTTTAAGGGGTTGGGTCCCTGCCACCCCTTAACACCGCCCCTAAATATTACTGCACTGGACTCCCAGTTTTCAATTGGAGTGGGTGAACTGGGCAACTAGTGGAGGGGGTAATCCCCCTTTTGCCCCTGTAATCTTTTTAAATTTATATTTGTTAATTTTACTTTATTATTAGTTTAAAATTAAATATATTAATATATTTTATTAATCAATATAAATATAATTTTTAACAATTTCTTAATATAAACACAATTTTAATAATTAATAATTAATTCATTTTATAATATATTATTTAATATACATATAATTTCAATCATTTTGGATTTTTATTATAAGTATGCTTATTTTAATCCAATGTTTTTAATGATTGTTTTATAGTTTCTCCTTACTTTTATCACTACGATTGAGTCCAAAACATATCTCACTATTGATTTTAATCTCATCCTTAATGATTATTATTTTATCTAATTAATAATTTAAATCGACTATATAATTAATTAAAATATTTATAATAAAATGTCGGGATTTTCATTTTAATATTTTATTAAATGAATTTATAAAAATTCACATATTTTTAATAATTTTGTAAAAGTAAAATAATTTTAAAAACTTTTATTATATATCATTTCTAATCTAATGTCCTTAATAGTCATTTTCTATTCTCACCTCACCGCTACAGCTGCATTTGAATCCAAACACACATCTCACTGTTACAGTATCCAATCTCACAGGCAACGCTGTTTTTAACTTCACCGAAGGTAAACATACCGACCATCCAAACTAAGTCTTAGTTCATGCATTTAAAATAAATGTATGAACGTAGACAAAGAGATAAGCATTGTCTTGCCCACCCTCACCCTAAATAGTAAAATTCTCATTTAACCCCTTAATTTTTATGAAATTATATGTTAATATAATAGTAAAATTATATTTTGATCCCGATAATTTATGATTCATTTTTATTCCCTAAAATAATTTTCGAAAGGTTCAAGATTCAAATATTAAAATCCGCAATCTTTTTTCTAGTTCTCAAACCGTAATGTCAATTTTCATCAAAAACAAAGTAATCTATGTCCAACCCAAGTAACTTAAAACTAATTCTTAATTGTGAAAGCGAAAACCCAAACAACGTATCCATTATAGTGTGATACTAAAATAACATTGAGAGCCATAAATAAGCACATGCATTGTCCCAATTTTCTCCTGTTTTGTAAGAATTGCTGGTCATGTTCCATTGACCATTATTGTCTCCCAACACATCCCCTTTAAGTTCCTAATCCCTGTTTCTTTCCCCATTGGCTATGGTTTGTTCAAAACCCAACAGCTCCCTATCCATGCCAGCAACTGTCATGTTCTTTCAACACTTCAATAATTTCCCCCTTTGGATGGCTACTTAAGTTAGTCGAATTTTTAATTTTGTTTTAGACTTTTTTTTTTATATATATTTATACTTGATCTATATTTTAAAGATAAATATCAGTTTTGGCTTGAGATAAAAATATTTAAAAAAATATATTTTTATCAAACACATATCATTTTAAGAGTAATGAATTAAATATCTAATTTATTTCAAATTAATTAATTAATCAAAATAAGTTTAAACCAAAACTTACGCATTTATATAAAATGAGACTCGAACTTAATGTTATCATTAAATCCTCAAAAGCTTTTGTTGATGAGTTAAATTCCAAGCAAATTTATAAATGCTCTAACCACGCAAGGGGCAAACAAATGAAAAATAATAATATTTAAATTTGTTGTAGTTTACAAAATTGTGAATTTAATATATAAATAAAATTCACTGCTTTCACAAAATACAAGGATTAATAATGCAATTTAACTATATAACTTTCACATAAACTTATACTATATATATATATGGACTTTTTGTTTCCTGTTTATTTTGAATAGATGTGTATCCAAATTCCAAACCAAATGCCTTGGAAAACATGACATGGTCCCCCCAATATGATGCCCTACTTCTAAGGGAACTCACACCATTCTCATTGCTCATCATGTAGTTGACATTGCTCCCATTGCTTTCCCCCAATTCTTACCCTCTGTTTAGAAGAGTTTTTATTGATTATTTTGGGGAAAAACACATGAGAATTACCATTGAAGCAAAGTTATTATTATATGCATTTTTTTTTATTAAGGAAGCTTTGGCTCATAGGGTTAAGGATGTTCTAGTCCCCTATGTACTGAAGGCGGAGACAAGAAGGCAAGTAGTGGTAAAATTATTCTTTTAGTTCTTTTAAAATGTACACAATTATAAATTAATATAATGATAAATTTGTACTTTGACATTTTTTAAATAATATTATATTTTTACCACTGCCTATATAAATGTTTAAATAATATTATATTATATCGTTTATTTATTTTATCATATTCACTATCAATCTTTAAATTTTAATCAAATTATTATTATTTTATGAAAAACTAACAAATTTGTAAAAGTTTAACCACGCATATTTTGCAGCTACTTTATAAAATTAAAATACATATTTTTCAAAAAGTTTATATATTTTATAACTCTAACATTGTTACAATTTTAACAGTTAAATCAAATTTTTGTCCAAAGATCAACAATTTCACTAAAATTTGAAGATTGATGGTCAATGTGATAGAAAAAAAGAATTAGGACCAAAGTGAAAAAATGGTAAATGTTAAGAGCTAAATTTGATGCTTGAGTATTTTCTATCCCAATTAAGCATCTACGTTTGGCATTGGTATTCGAGTGTTTTTGTCCCAAGTACCTATACATCTTGGTCCATACAATGTCGTTGGATATCAAAGTGAACATTAAAGCCAAATTCAAATACCAAATTGAACATCAAAACGAAATTCAAATACCAAATGGTATGTTTACCCTAAAAAGAACAAAGACACATGTCAAGGCTTTTAATAAGTGATTTTTTAAGAAAAGAAATTATTAAGGCAATTATTCTTGACTGACAGACACTTCTCTAATCCCATAATTATTCTTTATTATTTTATTATTTTAATAAATTACCTCCTTTATTCTGTTTCATTTCATTTTTTTTGTTTCACTTCTAATTTATATATGTTGTAATTTGTATATTTAAATCATATTTTATATTATATAAGAAAATATTTGATATACTACTAATGAAGTTTTAAATTTCACAAGTAAAATTTACATGCGACACATATCAATATATTGACCGTACATATTTTGACCCATTTTATAGTTTAAAATAAATTATATAGGAATAATTTTATATTAATGTTTATATATTCTTATAATTAATTTTTAAAATATTTTTTATCATTTTTAATTAGTGAAATGGATTGTTTGGGTGAATCGAGTCTGAGTCTATTCTTCTTTTGAATTGGACTTAAACTCGACCATCAATATTTCTAAATACAATATCAAATTTTAAAAATTAAAATTAAAGTCATAGATGTGGATTGTCACGAGGATATCAAGTCAACAATTAATTAATTTTTAAAATTTAAAATTCAAAAATTATTTTAAACTAAAAGTATAAAAATTATAAAAAAATAATTTTAATTTGTAAAATATTAATTGCTAATGTGGCATACACTTAAGTTGTCATTTTTTAGTGATTTGACAAACAATGCAAGTTTAAGGACTAAAAGATACGAAAATTTGAATGGATGGCTAAAATTAGAGATGCTCATGGGCCGGGCCAGGCCCATAAAAAATTTTAGCCCGGCCCGAAATATGGGCCTAAAAGATTTTGGCCAGGCCCGGCCCGGGAAAAAATCATAAGCCCGGGCCCGGCCCATTTTTATTTTAAAAATTTTAAAAAATTAAAAAAAGTATTTTAAAAATATTTTAAAATTAAAAAAATTTTAAAAATATTTTAAAAATATTTTAAAATTTAAAAAAATTAAAAAAAGTATGTAAAAAATATTTTAAAATTTAAAAAAATAAATATATTTATTATATCGGGTCGGGCCGGGCCCGGGCCGAAAAAGTGGTGCCTGAGGCCCGGCCCGTTTTATAAATGGGCCTCGTTTTTTTGCCCAAGCCCATATTTCAGGCCTATATTTTTACCCAAACCCTCCCATATTTCGGGCGGGCCGTCGGGCCGGGCCGCCCGGCCCATGAGCACCTCTAGCTAAAATAATCTCTCTCTTTTTTTTTTGTAAAGTTGGAAAGCCAGATAAATTATTATATAGTTTTTAGATTAATTCGACTCTATTCAATTTTTTATTCGTTGTACTTTGCACTGGTCGAATTCTACATTTTAATTTGTCTAACCTATATTTAGAGGTATACTATACTTAAAATTGTATTTGTATTTATAATAGTGGAAGGGGTTAATATTATTAATTCATATATAAAGTCCTACATGGTCCACTTCATCTATGAACACCAAACCTAACCTAATTCATTTAAGATTCAAATTAATTAATGGGTAAATTATACTCAAGGTCTTTAAACTATTAATAAGTTTATATATTGGTCACTTGACTTCAAAAAGTTACAAAATGGACTTCAAACCATCTGAAAGTTTTCATTTCTTGTTAGAATTGATGTTGTATGACCTTTTCTATTTGCATCGCTATCACCAATCGAAAGTTTAGTTTTCTTCATGAAACAACTTTGAATATAACAGATGTGCAAACCAAAATCCGAATAGCTTTCTTCTTTAATCTCTGAGCTGACTGTCAAATCGACTTGGACCTAATATATATATATTTACTCATTGATAGGTATTGATCCACCGTACCAATCGTGAAACCAAACTTAAAAAAAAACCTAAGAACCTAGTGATTTAAATAATAATATTCGAATTGTTTAACAATTTAAATGAAAGCTTTCGAATAGATCAATGACCATTTTGTAACTTTTTGAAGTTGAGTGACCATAACATAAGCTTACTAATAATTTAGTGACATTGTGTGTAGTTTACCCTGGACTAATTTGTAAATCCTAAAAAACTATTAAATTTAATGTAAAAATATATATAAAAAAAGGGAACTGAAATATAAAATGAAAGTAAAATAAATATAAAGCAGTTAAAAAGCAAAGCGAAGGCAAAGCTTCCAACTTTTGAAAAAGCCTGAAATCATATTCAATGGGGTTTCAATTCGGGCATCTTTGCTTCAATCTTCTCTTCTCTATGCTCACTCTTCTCTGAAAATTGGAAACGCTGTCGTTTTATTATCTTCTCTCGCTCAATCGCCCAATCTAGATTCGGTGCTTTGATTGTGTGTTCAGTTTAATTTCTGCAATTCTTTTGTTTTCTTTATAGTTTAAAGCCTTTTGTTTTATTTTTGGAGTTTTTTAGTTGTAGTTTAGTTCTGAGTGAGTTGAGATTTCGATTTGACGCTTTCTGTTTGGTTGGTGATTTCTTTTAATTGACTGTTTTCGGGTATTTTTAGATCGATTTTGCTTCTTTGATATGTGATTCTCAGTTCTTAGATTCCCTTTTTGTTATCAGATTTTGATTGTTCTGTTAAATTGATGAAAAAAAAAAGCTTGATTTTTTTAACGATAAGTAATCTTAACTCTTTCTCCAATCTTTTCTGAGTTGAATTGCTTTGAATTTTATTGATTGATTTAATGCTAACTATTTTGGGGTGAATAGTTGAGACTTGAGGATCACAGCATCATTTCATTTTTTGTTTTAAATTGATGATAAAGTGTTGGGATATTAATAAATTTTTTGTCCCACAAGAGTTTTAGATTGGTTACTGTAAATCAATTCTACTTCGGGATTCAATTTTCGACCTGCTGAGATTCGGGTTTTGAGTTGAGGGTTGTTTGGTTGCTGTAACATGTTGGAAAAAAAAACTATGTTGGTAGGTAAGAAATGTGCAAAAAGTGAACCTAATAGTGCATACCTTGCTGCCTAGTGCTAGCATGTCACAACTAATTAAGCTTAACATAGTAATTGATTGTTTGGTGAGACATTAATCGCCTCCAAAAGATCATGAGGTTTCTGATGATTAGCATGTTTTTTTCCTTACCGGTTGTCTAGTTTTTGTTTGTTTGTATGTCATGTCCTTTGACAGATGATATAAACCTAAAATTTGTTTGTGAAGTTGCTTTCCCTTTTTTTTTTTTTTTTTTCTGTTCTGAAACGTTAGCCCTCATTCTAAGCTAATGTACTGTTATTTCATTCTTTTTCTATATGCAGAACTTGTTTGTTGGATATTTCGGTAAACAGTGACGAGCTAAAAGTCTGCAAGATTTGGTCTCTGAGAATAAGATTGTTGATGAAAAGGGTAGCTAAAATGTACATCTAGAAGTGTGACATTGTAAGGGTCGTGTTTATAAACCAATGGAAACTGCAAGGTGTTGGCTCAACAAATTGAAATCTAAAGATAAGTTAAGGCCTTCAAAGAAGAAAGAGGCTGCAAATGGAAAGGAGGGGTCTAAACCACCAGCAAGTGAAGAGGCACCGTCAAAAGTCACCAAACAGCGGGTAGAAGCTGCAAAGCAATATATTGAAAACCATTACAAGAAGCAGATGAAAAGCCTCCAGGAAAGAAAGGAGCGGTATGATTTAAATTCTTCCCTCATGGAAATTGTTTTTCTGCATATATAATGTTGCAAGCAATTTTATACTGTGTTCCATATTTTAGATCGACAATTTGGTGGAATTATCTCATGTTGAGATGCTTAGTAGCATGTTTTGGTTCAAAACTTCATACAGAAAACTTAATTTTGCCAGTGCTTTCTGTATCATCTGTAAAATATATAACATGATTAGGACTGTGGGGAAAGTTATGGTAGTTCATTTTGAAGAATAGGAATGATGGTTAATTATGATTTTTTGCAGACGTGATATTCTAGAAAAGAAGTTGGCTGATGCTGAAGTCTCTGAAGAAGAACAAAACAACTTACTAAAGTGTTTTGAGAAGAAGGAAACAGAATACATGCGACTCCAGCGGCATAAAATGGGTGCTGATGATTTTGAGCCATTGACCATGATAGGCAAGGGTGCATTTGGTGAGGTAATTATATCTTCATCATACTATACATCATCACATAGGTTCTTGTCTTCTATTTGTGCTCTTGCTTTGACACTCTTGCCAAAATTTAGAAATTTTTGGCGAGTTATGACTACCACTAGATTTTTCTGTTGCTAAAATAGTGTTTTTAAATTGTTCTGCCTGTTTGGCTTAAAAAAATTGTTGTGCCTGCCATCAGCACTTTATTTTCTTGAGACAATGCATCTAGTAAACTTCTGGAAGGACAGGCTCCTACATATGTACTGTATTTGTTGAATAGTGGCAAGTTACTAAAGCTTGTGGGTTCTTTGGATGTAGTGTTAACACTCTCTTGTGACTCACCTTTTTCTGAGTTTATAAAACCCATGAGAATGAATTTTACGATAATAACTTTTAACTTCGCATCTTCTCATCACAGGTTAGAATCTGCAAGGAGAAAGCAACTGGTCATGTTTATGCCATGAAGAAGCTTAAGAAGTCAGAAATGCTTCGCAGAGGCCAGGTACACTATTTCAACCCTGCTATATAATTGCGTAAATGCATTTTGAATCACGATGCTAACTTTCTAATTGCATTTATAATTTTCAGGTCGAACATGTGAAAGCTGAGAGGAATCTACTTGCGGAGGTTGACAGTAATTGCATTGTCAAACTATATTGCTCCTTCCAAGATGATGAGTATCTATATCTCATTATGGAATATTTACCTGGGGGGGATATGATGACTTTACTGATGCGGAAGGATATATTAACTGAAGATGAGGCCAGGTTTTACGTTGGAGAAACTGTCCTGGCAATTGAATCAATCCACAAACATAATTATATTCATAGGTGAGTTGACGTGACAGTGAATCTTCTTAAGCTTTTTTGTAATAATCTTCCTGGATTTGCACTAAGGGGTGAACTCATTCTATGTGGCATGCTGCAGAGACATCAAGCCTGACAACCTGCTACTTGATAAAAATGGTCATATGAAATTATCAGATTTTGGATTATGTAAACCATTAGATTGCAGTAATCTCCAGGAAAAGGATTTTACCTTAGCAAAGAATCTCAGTGGGGCTCTTCAAAGTGATGGACGACCTGCTCCACCAAAACGCACACAACAAGAGCAATTGCAGCATTGGCAGAGGAACAGAAGGATGCTTGTAATTACTTATCTATCATATAGCTAATTCAACGTTATTTATTGTTATCAGTGATTGAGCTATTGAGTTCATAAAGCAAGAAAGTCATAGACTTGTTGCTTCTTATTTTCCATTGTTTAGAGTTTGCAAGGCTTATATTTTACAGCTGTTAGTTGCCTTAGATATTCTAGAACGACCATAAGCTCAACTCTTTTTCATGCTAAGTTTATTTAGAAAGCTTTTTTCTTTTTTGTTGAAATTGCAAATTAATGTTGCTTAAACATTTAAATGTTGTAATACTCAGGCATATTCTACGGTTGGTACACCTGACTATATCGCTCCAGAGGTTTTGCTGAAGAAAGGATACGGAATGGAATGCGATTGGTTTGTATATTAAACATTTTTTATTTAATTTATATTTCATGAAATATGCTTATTTTAGCAAATATTTTGTAAGATATGTTATAGTGGATTTTTGGATACTTTTCTAGGTGGTCTCTTGGTGCTATCATGTATGAAATGCTTGTTGGATATCCACCCTTTTATTCTGATGAGCCAATGTCGACCTGTCGGAAGGTAAGTTTTTATCATTACATTGTTATGCTATCATGTATGAAATGCTTCTATATCGCAACTCTAAAGTAGTTAGTAGTTATTGTTGTCTTTGTCATTGATGATTGTTTATTCTCCTTTGTTCAATATCTTCTAGATAGTAAATTGGAGAACGCACTTAAAATTTCCCGAAGAAGCAAAACTATCCCCCGAAGCTAAAGATCTTATCAGTAAACTCTTATGTAATGTTGAGCAAAGGCTTGGCACAAAGGGCGCTAATGAAATTAAGGTGTTGTGCGGTGTGTTCTGTTCAAGATTCTCTGATTCTGTTCTAAAATAGAATGGAAATGACTATATTAACTGTCTGTATCTGTTCTTTTTCAGGCTCACCCATGGTTTAAAGGTATTGAATGGGACAAATTGTATCAAATGAAAGCTGCATTTATTCCTGAAGTCAATGACGAGTTGGACACGCAAAATTTCGAGAAGTTTGAGGAGGTGGATTGTCGTTGTTGTGTCTAAATATACATTTGTGCTAAGACATATTCTTATTTTTCTCCTTTCTTTCATGCACCAGGCTGACAACCAAATTCCATCTGCCACAAAATCAGGTCCTTGGAGAAAGGTTAGTACAAATAGACTTTTTTATTATAATATTTTGAACCTCAAGAACTCGACTAGCCAGCATCATACAAAATTTGTACGTGTTTCAGACATGTTATTGAACTCAACCTAACATGGTTAATAAAGTGCAATTGCTGTTAAAGGACATGAGCAACGTTAATCAATTTTACACTTTTTGATACAGATGCTTTCATCCAAGGATGTAAACTTTGTCGGTTACACATACAAGAACTTTGAAATTGTAGATGACAATCAATTACCTGGCATTGGTAATTTTGGTTCCTCCAATTTATACTTTTGTCCCTTTGTTCCTTTTGTTTTCCATGCCTGTAGCGTTCCTCTCGGTACTTTTGACATACGTTGTGTTTTTACAGAGATCATTGATGCATGCTTGTCTCTATCTTTGTCCGTTCTCTTCCGGTTGTTTTGCACACAAGCTTATCCTATGTGCAAATATCTTTGTGTTTGACCCATTTTTATTTATTCCGTTGTGCAGCGGAGTTGAAGAAGAAGAGCTCAAAGCCCAAGAGACCCTCCATCAAATCCCTTTTTGGTAAGACATTATCAAGTATTTGGGAGATATAGTCTAAGGCATATATATATATAATCCAGTATTTGGGGATAATTCACTCAGTATCGGCATATATTTTGCAGAGGACGAGTCCGCTGCAGCTGCCAGTCAACCTGTTCAAGGGAGTTTCATAAACCTCTTGCCACCGCAACATGAAGCCCCAGAGAATCATTATAGAAAATGACCTGACTCACTTTAGTGGTGTCCATGGGATTATAGCTATGGCCCTGGAAATCCAAAGATAACAAAGCTTTAAATATTATCTGGTAAGTAGCTTTTGTTTTTTGCCACAGCTTACCTTTCAAGTTTCCATTGAAAAAGTTTTTAAACAAAGTGGTTTGAGATTTATGAGATTGGCTCTTGAATCAGCTAGGAGATTGTTCGACTGTAAAATTATATATATATATGGAAGTAAATATTCTTTCAATATTTGTTGTGTATTATTTTTCACACCCAACCTATATTATGTCAAAGAGAGAGAAGTCATGTAGTATATACCCCATTGTTGGTTTCTTTATTTTATTTTTATTTTTTAATAAATTAAATTAAGTTAATTTGTTATATGATTGACAATAGGTGTAACTATTTCAATATACATGAAAATGGCTAAAATTTATTTCAATGCGCATACACTATCCCTCCTAATTATTGTTAATAAAATGGTATCGATAGTTGATTCTAATTTATTTGATAATCCATAGGAAAAGATGCTGTTAGGAATATTAATTCTATCATTGTGTTTTATGCTTTATGTTTTATTCACAATTTATATGGGGTGTTTTGAATAAATTAAAATCCTAACCAAATTTAAACAAAACAAGTTCAATTAAAGATTGATATAATTTTTCAAATCAAATTTTGTTTTTTTTCTAAATTAACTTTCACAAATAATTTCTGTTTAAAAAGCATTTAAATTTTATATTTCATATATTAATAAATTATTTTATCATATTTATATTATAATTTACGAAATTTGTATTAATTTACCAATGTTTGTGATTCTAATATCTAATTATAAAAGTATTAAATAAAATTTCATATCTTATAATTCTAAACTCGACTTTAATCATAAACCCAAAACATATAGTACCAAGACAACAAATGAAGGGTAAAAAAACGAAACATATGGAAGACAAAAGATGGCACCCACTGTCCCACATTTTACAATCAAAATTTTGCTTTTCATATTTGTCCTTATGAGCTGTTATTAATAGTTACATGGACTCCCCTATTCTTCTTCAATTGCCCCTAAACAAAAAAAACTAATGCATGTGGTATTCTAAAGCTAATCTACCTTCCCATCTACGATTCCTGTATAAAACAGATAATGCTAAAGAAATAGGTGTTATGGACTCAACGGGTATACCATACACGATCAAGCTCTGGATACTTTCTAGAGTGAGTGTACCTGGCAGATCTCCCTATTATAAGGACCGAATCAAATAAGTCCCAATTTCAACAGAGTTCAACATAAACTGTATAAAAAGATGTTATTTACTGTTAACAAAGTTAATATTTCGAAAGGTTTTTATAGTTCTACAAATGAAAAAAAAAAGTCGTGTCATTTTTTTAAATGTGTTAACTATGCCCAATTTGGCCTTATTTGATTCTTTTTAATAGTATAGGGACTATTTTGATTCAGTCCCTATAATTGAGGGGCTTCACATGTACTTTCAGCCTTACTTTAGTGACAATAACTCACTCAAGAAAAAGACTGCAACAAGCAACTAGTTCAATTGTATGTATTTACAACAACATACCTGACTAAGTTTAAAAGGGTGCCTCAAATGATTCATCCCAAATATCTCCACTTCCATTAGAAGCATCTTCAATATCTTCTTCCATGGAAAGCCTAATATATTCTCTATGTGCAAGACGATCCCACTCCGTCAGCGTTGGATTTTCACGTTCCTAAAATAAATATATCTTTGTAGTCAGCACCTCGTAAAGAGGGTACTCATAATGGCTTTAAAATTTAAAAGTTAAACTTGGATATATATACCTGACGAATAAGAAAAGGATCACGAGTTTCGAAAGCAATGAACTTATTGTTATTGAAAAGAATGTTAAAAACATGTCCAGAAAGTTTGCAGCTTTTCATGTCGCGTAGGCTGATATAGTCCTCTTTCTGTAATCATCGACACCAATCATGTATTAGCACCGATCATGCAGAAATATGTAGATCTACACACAGTCAAAACAAAAAGACAAGTTATCAGCTGAGAATCCACTACTCACCTCTGGTCTGATCATGTCAACAATCTGGCATAGTACATCCTCAAAGAGAACTATTTCTTGGGCCATGCATTCCATTCGATGTAACTGCTCCTCGTAAAAGAATTGCAGTTCATTTGGTGTGAGCACCCCATTTCCATCCAAATCAATGCATTTAAACCTAAACAAACAATGTGGCGGATCAGGTAACTTTGTCATTATTAATGATATCTCATATGGGGCTACTAAGAAAACGCAAGGTAAAAGTATCATGGAGGCCCTTTGTAATAAGAGTTGGATTGCATTTTGCCCCCTGTACTCAAAAAATGGGCAAATTATTTTAAATTTTTCATTTATTTTTATTGTTAAAAATTGGTCCTTGTACGTCTAAATGAGGTATACATGGCACGCCACATGTAACTGTCCGATTATTTTGTCAAACACGCCTGTTTTTAACAATAGAAATGGGTGGAATTTTTAACAGAAAAGACCAGTTTGCTCTTTGATCTAACATACAAAGCTTAATTTGCCCATTTGTGACTCCTGGTACAGGGACCTCCATGGTTATTTTACCAAAAATGCAGCTAAATTTATTCAAACCACCTCATGCTCATGATTGAAGTAAACAGTATTCCAGACCAGGTTCCAATGATTTATCTTCCTCTGACAGTATAAAGTAAACAAAATCTTCATAACCCATTTTCCCCTTAACCTTGGCACCTGAAAAACCAAAAGCATTATCATCTATCTTTGTTCTTTGATATAAAAGAATAACTAAACACTTTCAACAGAATTGATTTATGAGGATAAATAACATAAAGAAAATAGTATATCACAAGTATGAACCTGAGAAAAAATCCTATCAACAATCCGGTAGGTAAGAGCATGGTTACCATATCTGATAAGGTTCTCTTTATCGATAAAAAAATAATGTTCGGTGTCAAGCTCCCAAAACTTGCAGTATATTACGTAGAAGTGTTCATAAGAGAAGTATCTGCAATTTAAAACGGTAGGAATAAAATGTTATTCATCAAATTAGAGAAAATATAAACAAAATGCTGAATGAGAAACAAAACTTCTCAGAAACTAATATTATTATCATAAAAAGCATCACCAAATTTGCAGGCTTTCATCTGATCGCTTTACCTTAAAACTTTGTTAATGTCTTCTTCTTCATCCACATGCTGCATTGCAGAAATTAGGTTGCCACACTTCAACTCACGGAGGGTAAGATGGCCAGTTCCTGATCTATTTATATAGTAAAATATTCTATATACAACTGTTTCAGCTGTTACATACAAAATAAGTGAAAATATGTAAGGTAAAACCATATTGAGTTACTATTCGCAAGAATTAGAACTTGACAATGACAGCACAGCATAAAACCTAAAAAGTTCAATAATTTATTTCTGAAGCCAGTGGCCGTACACTAAGTAATATATTGCAATAGTGCCATTCTTTACGTACACTTAACACCAAATGCTAGAAGTTACATCTACTCTTACTAAATATTAAATATGCAAAACTAGAAATACAGTAAGCCAAATATAAGTCTGGAACCTGTTTGACATGCGTGAAGTATGAAATCAAGACAATGCGAATAAATACTCTAATCCCAAACAAATTGACAAAGATATTTGTTGAAATAATTGTGATCATACCATATCTTTCCTGAAACTCTGGGGTGCTTCGTAAAAACTCCAGCCCAGGATGACATGCCAAAAGTTTGTGTAAAATGGGCTCGAAATCACCCTGTATTCAGATACCAATTACTAAAAGTAGGCAGGGACAGTTATTACTTTTACAACCATAGATTTTCCGTTCAGCAGCTAGTTTTTAACATGTCATATCAATACACTATATAATCATATTATTTTCTCTCCTTGCTTGGTATAAGGTACAATCATATTCAAGTAACATGCATTTAAGAAAGAAGAATATACCTGAGTAAGGTATCTGCAATGAAGTTTCTTAAGAACTGTATAGACTCGGGTTGCTAAATCCATAGTTAGAAGGTTGCCTCCAATCCAATAATTGACAAATTGATCCCTAAAAGTTACAGCGTGATAAGAACATATCTAATCATAACTTGTTTAGTTTAAAATCAGGTATTTAAACATGCAGGGACCTTACAATTTTATAATTCAATTATAACTGACTGTGTTTCATAGATAAATCAAGTCTCAGATAGCAAAATCATAATAAAATGATTTGCAAGTTTGCAAGAGGACTAAAATTCCTTAACACCAAAATCTACTCAAGCTTTCTTCAACAAAAAGAACAACCAAGAACCTAACCAAGATTCAATGAATTACTCTCAGGTTGGTCCTATTTAAATCCTACAGTCTATTTCCGCATCTGTACTCAAACCATTTCATCATCAATGCACAAATTCAATCAAAACCCGTTGAGTGGATTTTAGTAGTTAGGCTGATAATCCCATCCTACCCTTCTCTAAACTACCAATCACAGCCTTCTAAAAGTACAGTAAAAGACTAACCCAAAAAGTGATACAAGACAATAGATATGCCAACATATTCAAGGATCATATAAACCCTAGTTAAGGCTATTCCAAATTCCACAGCAATGGGTTGCAAAGGTGTGTGATGACTGACCACCGCAAAACCACTTCTCTATTTAAGCAAAATATTGCCAACAAAAAATTCTATTCCTTGTTTACATCAGGTCCTCCTCCCTCTATTATCATCCATCAACAGTGGTTCTAGATACCAATACACATATCATGCAACTATAAATCCGAAGGTGCATCAATACGTACCTTGTCACGATACCACTGTCGTTGATATCAATTTTTCTAAAAAGAGCCGTAGAGAAAAATGATGGTAGCTTGCAAATATCTTTTGTTACCGCCTTGAACTCTGCCACACATGACATAAAACATTTAACACCGCCATTGACTACAGAACCAGATTAAAAACCATAAATGGTTCCCTCACCATGAATTTGCAATCCCAAATGACCATAAAAGTACTGATCAATCGCAAACAAGCACCGCTCTTTCAATTCATTTGGAGGCGGACAGCCGTTTTTAAAATAAAACTACAAGAAAAGAAAAAACCCAACATTTTCTTTTAGAATTCCATTACCAAAAAAACCCATTAAATTCATCTAAGTTTCGCTTTAAAGTTAATAGGCTAAATTCTTCTATTAGTCACTGTACTTTGAGAAAGTTGTGGATTTAGTCCCTGTATTTTAATTTGATCAATTTTAGTCCTGACCCAATTAGTAACATTTAAATCCTTTTTGGCTAAATTCAATTAGTAGTAATGTACTATGCGTAAAGTTATAAAGATAGTCCGTATTCTCCAATTCAGATCATTCTAAGTATCTATACTATTCAAATTTTAATATTTCAGTTTTGCCATAAATTTCGGTCGTTAATCCATTAACTAGACTTTTAACGAGTGATATCATGTTTGCCTCATTATATTTTGGAAATAACAAAAGTTCATGAATTTAACAATTATTATCTGTTGAGGACTAAAATTGAGCAATTTGGACAGTACAGGACTAAAAATGACCAAATTAAAGTACAGAATTAAATTTACAATTTTCGCAAAGTACAGGGACTAATAGCAGAATTTAACCTAGTTTGTACCTGTGGTATCACTTCGCGGACCGGCTCGCTAACTAATTTGAGTGGCGAACCTAACAAAGAAGGGCTAGACCGCTGTTTGACGATTCGAGGAGAACCGGAAGTACTACGAGGCGAAAGCGGAGGAGTGCTTGATGAAGGAAACGTTGAGGGCAATGAAGTGGCTGTTGAAACGGCGGAATTCGCCGTCGCATTTGAAAACGATCCCGTTTTGACATCATTAAGCAAATTCTTAACCTAATTACATCAAAACAAAAACAAAATTAAAACGCCATAAATAGGAAAAAATTAAAAATGAAAATTAAGATGATTAAGATTAAAGCGTTACCAGTCGACTGGTTTCAGGGAGGGAAAGCCAAAGGAGAAAAGTTCTTCCGCTAGGAAAGGATTGGAATTGAGAGCTAAAGGAGAGCGCTCTGAAAGCTGAAGTAAATCAGGATCTTGAGATGCCACGTCACCTACAACCTCCATTTTCATGATTCTTCTTTCTTTTTTTGAATTTTTTAATCCCGAATTCAATCCCCCCCCCCCTCCCAATCAAACAATGAAAACTGAAAAATTAGAAACCCTTGATCGTCACGTTCAATGGAGAGAAAAATAAAAGATTTAATCTTCTTTATTTTTTTTAAAATATATATGGATTGGATTGTGAACCAGAGTTCCAACGAATTTTCTCAACGGAAAAAAAAAGGAAATTAAATCTTCTTTTTAGTGAATTGAAGAAAAAAAAGTTGTTTGGGGATAAGAACACTAAGAAATTCTTGGTTGATTCAGCGGAGAAAACAGGGAAAGAAAAATGTGTGTTTTTTGAGCTTTTACAAGCAATGGCAGGCGAAGTGACTGTTTAATTATGTTTTCGCTTTTTTGGGGTTTGATTTTGCAATTATCTCTGTACTCTTCAAACTTTTAAAATTTGATCGTATACTTTTATTTCGGGTAAACTACAGAAGTAGTCACCCAACTATTAGTAATTTCTTTTTCAGTCACTCAATTAGGAAAGTTACAAAATGATCATACAACTATTTGTAAATTTCTTTTTTGGTCACCCAACTATTCCATTTTATCTTTCTTATCACCAACCGGCTAATTTAAAAATAAAAACACCAAAAAAATATAAGATAACGGGTGACCAAAAAAGACTAAATTGAATAGTTGAGTGATTATTTTCTAACTTTTCATAGTTGGGTGATCATTTTGTAACTTTTCATAATTGGTGACAAAAAGAAATACTACTAATTGAGTGACTACTTATGTAGTTTACCCTTATTTAAAAAATTGCATTTTTAACGTTTTTTATTAAATTTGAATATATAGCATATTAATATTTTAAATTTTGATTTAAAATTTTAAAACAAAAATGACATATTTAAATTTAATATAACTTCTATATCAATTAATATAATTTTCAAATTAAATAATTAAAAAGTTAAATTCTTGAAATTAAAAATAATAATTAAAATTTAGAAGTATAAGCATTGAGCACAAAATTAGATTTGCTTTCTGAAAATATGACATAGGTGTCCGTAATTTTCAGAAATTTAGAATTTAATATTTTTATTTTTATTTTAAAAGTTTAGTCCATCCACTTTATATCTTTCAAAATTCAAATTCAATTGTCATTTCAAGTTCAATTGTTAAGATTATTAAATGTCTTGATGTGACATTTAAAATTAAAAATACTCAATTGGTGTTTAAACCTAAATTTTAAAATATAAAAAATTAAAAAAACTAAATTCTTAAAAGTTAAAAATATAAAATTAAATGCCGGATTTATTGCACCTTAACCTTGTTTTCGTGTCATAATCTTGCACGTGCGCATATTCATGAATATTCTTTCAAACTTAAAAATATATAATTAGATTGCATTTATGGAATACAATTATCATCTTGTACCTCAGATCATATTTTTTAAGATGTAATAAAATATTAAAATTGATTTTCTTACCTTATCAATAGTAGATAAAATAATTATATTAATTAAATATAAGCATAAATGCATTTGAAGGTTTTTGTTTACATAACATCGCACCATGGCTGTTTACTAATTTATTTTCAATGGTGCATTTTTCATATAAATAAAAAATTAAGAAAATTTCATTTTAAATTTTATATTATTATACTTTTATCTATTTAAAAATGAAATATAGGATTTTTGGACTATTAGGACAAGGCGGATCTGATTAAAATTTCATAAAAATATTTTAAAATAAAAAATAATAAACTCAACCTCTTGATCCAGATAACAACCGATTAAGATTAGTTCCAAAAACAATAGGTGAGACATGCAAATAATATAATCACTATATTCACCCCAAAAAGAACATGACTTGCCTCCACCATTCAAGAAAAAACAAACTTGGATCAAAGTTCATCCGACAATTCAAGCGTTATTATCCCTATATGAATTAGTATTTAAAAAATTGAAAAATCGGAGTAACATAATGGTATGACCACTATAACATTGTACCAAGCAATACTAAAATGAGAAACAACATTCATCTTACAGATAATACTAACACAAGATTTGAAGGTATATTAAGAGTCATCATATGTCATAACCAGAAAACCTTTAGGCAGTGTTTTTTTGCTTTTTTGGTATCTGATTGAAAGAAACAAAGAAACACCAAGTGTTTATTACAGCTAAACTGTTGGAAATATATGAACAATTTCACCCTAAAATGGGATCAGTTTATCTCTTTCTTTTAGATGCATCATAATAGCAAAGCAAGAACACTTGACGATGGTACGAGAGGACGGGATTGGAAAGTTCATTTTTTTCTGGGGATTGTTGTGGATGGAACCCAATAATGGACGATGACATACGGAGTAAACGGTTTGTAAATACCACTATAGTGTCGATATCTCCATCAGAGAATAGGATAGAGGGAAATTCTTCTTACCAGATGCATGTGTGGTTTATTTCCTTTTCCCACTCCCGATCGTCAAAAGATCAAAGCTTCGGAGGGTGTCATCACGGCCAGCTCTTGTGACTGCAGTACGAGTGAAAGATGATGATTTAGATTCAAAGCCGGGTTGAACTCTCTGAGTCGTTGACATGCGACCACTGCTTGAGAATAATCTGCTAGAACGATTCTCACTTGGCTCACCAGAGGAGCCAGGTTGGCTGTTGCCTGATACAACAACAGGCCGCTTTGAAGCACTATCATTTCTCGAAGAGGAGCGTGTCCTTTCAGAATCAGGTTGCTGAAGGAGAGAAAAGTTTCAACAGAAAATTCATTAACTTCGGTAGTGAACAGCTAAGGCATTTAAACTCGAATTTCTGAGGAAGCGAAATTCAAAGGAAAACAATAAATTAAACGTAAGAATAAAATAAAAAATAAAGAAACGCAGAACCGAGATAGCTCACCGCATCCTTGGATGATGGCACGTCATCTGAAGATCTGTGTCTAGACTGATCACCATGCAAACCATGGCCAGAGACATTCCGTCTTGCAAATGCCTCAACCGCACCGGAAAACCTTTCTCGAATCTCTTGGCCAACTGCAAAAAATAAGGATATGTGCTAAAGACTATAAGTTCACTAATTTAAGGGAATCGGAGTAGCAACATGGGGAATTCAGGTGTCTTAAATATGATATTTTATGTCAAAAAATTTATAACCAGTTAAATTGTCGGAATATATTCTCAAACCAGGTTGTGAAAAGAAACCGACCAGATGGCCTTTCTGTTCTTTCAGCAGATACTCCGGGGGGACTTAAACCTGGCTTTGGGCTTGCCTGTTGAGGAATGACAAGAAACACGGTATCAGAATCCTTAATGAAGAACCAAAATCAGTATTTCCATGAAAATCAAGGTCATCGAATTAAAGATCACTGACCCGTGCTCTTGAGCTAGAGCCAACCTGTGGATATCTCAGTATAGTCCAATCAAATACATAGTCAAACTGATATCCTGCACCGGTTATTAATTCGGGAGTTCAATCAAGCAGATTTTATGATAAAAGATCTCTGTGATGAAGAACTAATGGAAAGATTGGTTAAATTTTCAAATATTAGAAAAGTGACAGATATATGAACAATGGGACTTTAAATAGCGAGTTAACCTTCACGAATAAAAAGGTCCCGGAACAGCCTTTTCAGGTATGAGTAATCTGGTTTGTCTTCAAACCGTAGCGATCGACAATAATGAAAGTAAGATGTAAACTCAGATGCATACGATTTGCAGAGGACCTGAAGATGACATATTACTAGTCAGACATACATTCAACCTTAAATTTATCGAATATGGAGAATAAGCAAAATTTCCCGTATTAACAGCAAGCAAGTAATGGTACCTCTATGGGAGTAAGCATCTTCTTTTCACTAATTTTGTCATACTTCTGCTTTTTGGTGCCGGCTTTCAGGCCCTGCCATGGAAGGCTGAGACGAGGAACAAGAAACAAAGTTAATAAATGTGACTTATAACAATGTTACTGAAGTAAGCGACCCAGTAATGCGTTCAACCAACCTTCCTCTTAGGAAGTACATAAGCACATAACCAAGAGATTCCAGATCATCTCTCCTGCTCTGCTCTGCAAGTTATATACAGCATAGTCGGATCAAATAGAAAGCCAAAAATGAAATAAATAACAAAGGGTGTTCGCTGAAAGTAAAACAAAAATGAAGTTTTGATGCACTAAGTTTGCTCACCAACTCCGAGGTGAGTGTTAACACTTGCATATCGAGCTGTTCCTGTAAGATTCTTGTTTTCCCTACAAGAAAAAAATAGCACAAGATGAGGTCGCTGAGTTAAATAGTGAATTCACTAGAGAAATATGTATTAAACATATGAGATATACTTATTGGAAGAATTGACAAATAAAGTTAAAACCGGAATAAGTATTAAGCTTTCCTGAATAGTTAATAATATGAAATCGAAATTTTTGAGGCTTCCTAAGTAGGTAAAAGTACCATGAAGACCCCTGACTAGGAGTCAGATTGCATTTTTCCCCGTTTACTAAAAGTTTTGGCAAATTAGTCCTTATACGTTAGATCAAAGAGCAAATTAGTCCTTTCTATTAAAATTTTCATCCATTTCAACTGTTAAAACTGACATGGCTAATAGAATAACCAAATAGTTACACATCACATGCCAAGTGTACCTTATGCTGACATAGAGGGACCAACTTTTAGTAGTAAAAATGGATGGAGTTTTTAACAGAAAGACCAGTTTGCTCTTTGATCTAATGTATAGGGACTAATTTGCCTATTTTTTGAGTAGAGAGGGCAAAATGCAATCCAACTCCTAATACAATGGTACTTTTACCCCCTAAGTATGGAAATCCCAAAAATAGATGCCTTAAGTTAGCCAATGATTGACGAACATAACTGATGAAAACATTATGGACTATTACCTGTATGGTATGTGCTTGTGTGTTTGAAGATCCCTATATTTTTTCGCAAGGCCGTAATCAATTATATACACCTACAGTGAAAAATAAGAAACAACGGAATTAAACAAGACAAACTTGGAGACCCTGTGGTATATTGACTCCAAACGATGCTGAAGTGTCAAGCTGAATTTCAGTTAAGGGAAAAAGAAGTTCCCGTGAAAACCTATTCAAAACTATCTAACCAAAAATCTGTAAGCTGCAGGGATTAAACAGAAGAACATGCCTGGTTTGCTTTGCGCCCTAAACCCATCAAAAAGTTATCAGGCTTTATGTCACGGTGAAGAAAACCACGAGAGTGCATGTACTCAACTCTATTTATCTGAAGCAACAGGAAAGAGCAATTATTAGTAAGGCAGCCAACTAACTAGAATAAAAGTTTCCGAAATAGGTGGCATACTTACTAACTGATCTGCAAGCATCAAAACAGTTTTTAAAGAGAACTTCCGATTGCAATAGTTGAACAAGTCTTCTAAGCTTGGTCCAAGAAGATCAATAACCATAACATTGTACTCACCCTCAACTCCAAACCATTTTAAATGTGGAATACCCGCTGCACGCATAAAAGAAAGTAAGAAAACTACTCCCTAACTACAACTGACAGTAATAAATAGATTGAGAGAGAAACTAAACTTACTTCCCCCTTGTAGAAGCATATACAGCTTTGACTCATAGTGAAGCTGTGGATGCTTAGTCTTGACAGATTCCTGCAAAACACAAGGTGTACATATCAGAAACAGATACAAAACTTCGAACATTGGCAATACGGTGACATTTCAATTGAAGTATCAAGTGGCAAACAAAGAATAGAAGTGTAACCACAACCTATCAATTAAACTTCTACCCAAATTATTTAAAGCACTTTGGCAAATCATGGAAATCTATCAGCTAAAATACAATGCCCCATGGTCCCTAACTCCTTTATATCATTATACAAGTAAACATATATATAAACTCTCCAACAATGCCTTCATAGCTTGTCATGTACTATCTCCAGAGCAATCTTGAGTTAATTGCAGATATCTCCACTCTGACTAGGTGAACTACTTGAAAGAAGAACAAACATCACTGGTTGATTTTCTTCGAGCTTAATAGGCATAAAATAACTGCTTTGGGCTTAAACATTCACGACATAGCTCTACAACATTAAACCTAGCATCTCCATAGTAGCATATGCATATAAATCAGCTAATAAACTAGTTACTACACCACCCAAAAAGCAGATCAATGATATGAAACACTAGGTATCCAAATGAACCATAAAGAAATGCATCAAAGAATAACATCAGATACAAGTGCAACAATTGTCAACTATATCAACCATGTATTTTAATATATATATATATATATATAGTGATCAACCACCAATACACTATAGAAAAGAAAACACACAAAAAAAGGAAAACCCTTTCCCCATCCCTAATTAAATTTGTGGGGAAAAACAGTAAAACACCAAATTAATAATAATAATAATGAAGATTACTAGCTTAACAGCCACTTCTTCTCCACTTTGTACATTAACGCCTGCAAAACAAGTACATCAAAAAAAATTTAATTGAAGCAGCTTTAAAGAGGATAAAAAAGAAGAAATAAATTTTCATTAATCATAATACCTAAATACAGTTCACCAAACGATCCACTCCCGATCTTTCGACCAAGCTTGAATTTGCCACCGATAATATGCTCCATGATCTCTAATCTTTTATTGTAACTTTATCACGATATAAAAGAAACCCTCCCTTCTTATTCCACTTTATTAATATTGAAATTGACTACAAGATGTTTCTCTTCAAACCAACTCTCAGATCCATCAAAAATTCTTACCTATTAACTCCAAAGATCAAAACCCAGATTATTGAATGCTTGTTAGACCCTCCAAAAATTCCAAAAAAAAAAAAACACCCTGTTATCCCTTTTAAGTGACTAAAGGGAAACCCCAAGGGGAAAAAAAACTTGATTGAAAATTTCACGAAAATACATTAATCAGTGAACCAAAACAAGCGTTTTGGGGTCATTAAGCTGCATTTTCTAGGTGGGGAGAAAAAAAAAAGTAGAGGAGATAAAACTTAGGCAGTATTAAAGAAAAAAAAAGGTATATTTTGTTTTGCCCCGGAAAAAGGGGAATATGGAAAAGAATCTAAAACAAACAGATTTATCGGCAAGAATTTGGGATAATGATCTACGGATCTGAGTTAAGGACAAGGATTTAATTTTCTCGGGAATTTTTTCCTTGAAGTAAACCCCCCCCAAAAAAAGGGAAAACGGATGATTTGTAGAAGAAAAAGTTGGAGCTGGATGATGAATTAGGTGGATTTTTTCTTCTTCTAATATTTCTTAAGTGAATTTTTTAACAAAAATTACTCATTTGATTTTTTTTAATCTTGGTGTTTGATTGAGAAAGGTGGCCTTTTATTTCTTTCATTTCTATACTCATTTTTACATTAAATTAGCAGATAATTTAAGTTTTATCTCAATCAAATTTTAGTGTATTTCAACTGATTTAATGTCTTTCAATCCACTTCGATTAACACCAATTCTTAAAATATAATTATTAAATTAAATTATTGAATCTAATTAATAATTTTAAAATATATATTTACATATAATTGTGATATATTTATATATTAATATATAATTTATTAAAAATTAATAATTATATTATAAATCTATATGAAAATAAAAATATTATAAACTCGAAATAATACATTAAAATATACCGAAATTAATATATAAAACAAAGTAATTTAATTATAAATATATATATATATATAATAAAAACTGAAATAATACATTGAAACACACTAATAATAATTTGTACTACAAGACTCTACTCAACTCAATACAAGTTAAGATTTCACAACCTGCTTATAGAGAATTTCAAGGAAATAATATTTTTATTGTGAAAGAATATTATTCATTAAAGAATAAAATAAATTGGTCATGTTGGGTTTGGTGATATAGGTTGTCTTGTTTTCATGATATATTTTATAAGCTATAGAATCTTATTTTAATTCATATGATTTAAAATTAATTAATAAATCAGATATTCGAATTTCAATATGATAATTATTTTCCTTTTATTTTGGATTCTAAATTTTCTAAAAAATATTGTAGGCATTATATATAGTTTAAAATTAAAACAAGTATTTAATTCAATTAATTCATGTAAATACTCTTTAAAAACGCAATATTTAAGAATTTAAAACTTAATCCGTTTATGTAATTCACTCTTTAATATGTGTTCAATAATTCAGACTTAATAAAATTGTGTTAAACATTTTATTAAGTTCACTAACTAAATTCTGAAATTACAAAATGACTCCTCTTATAAATTATAAAATTATATTCACTGTTTATTTTATTTTATAATTATAAAATTCCTAACAAGAACAAATAAAAACATGTTTGTTTTAAAAAAGAGAGAACATAATTGAATAAAACAAGGAAATATATCAATATGAAATATTCTCCATTTGTCAATCAACCGCTCCATCCACTGTTAAGAGCAGACAACTTGGACACAATTATTTATTTTTTAAATATTCAAAATATTAATATGGTCCTTTATAACATTGGTTGCTTGCTTGAGGACAAAGACTAAGCAAATTTTAGTAACCTATAGGTTGACAAAGGTGAAGCCTATTTACACTTGGGTAAATTGTATTTAAGGTCACTAAACTATTAATAAGTTTATGGGTTGGTCACTTAATTTTAAAAAATTACAAAATGATCATTGGATTGTTTTAAAGTTTTCATTTTCAAGTCATTGAGCTATTATATATAGATATATATTTTAAGTCTAGCTAGCAAGTTCCAAGTGAAGATTTGATGAACGATACAATGGATCAATATCCATCGTAGAACATACATTAGATCTAAGTCGATCTGACAATCAATATTGAAAATTGAAGAAGAAAGTTGTTTCATTGGTGCAGGTAATGCGAATAGAGAATACCATACACTATCGATTTTAATATCCTAATGACTTAAATGAAATTTTTTTAATAGTTTAGTTACTTATTCGTAACATTTTAAGATTGAGTAACCAAAATGTAAACTTACAATATTTTAATGGCTTTGAGGTAGTTTACCCTTTACAATCTTTTTATATCACAAATGAATGATTGCTACGTAAAATTTAATATTTTGAAACATAAAAGATTAGTGGCGAAAAAAAAAGCATAAAAGATCCCAATGTGCAAATCTCTTTTTCTAAAGGGAAAAAAAGAGGGTCTGATTGTCAATTAAGATTGGGTTTTCTGCCGACGAGCATTTTTAAGCATTGATTTAATATTATTAAATAAAAAATTTAACAATTATTATATTATATATATTATAATATTTCACCTAAATGCAACCTAATTACTTTGATTATGACATGGCCTACAACTTGTCGACTTTTTTTTTTTTTTTTTTTTTGGAAGACATCGACTATTGTTTGGTTAAAATGTTTGGGAGATCTATATATTATGAAAATTAAATTAAATTACTCCTTTATTATTAAATAATTTATTATTTACATAAGCCTGAATTGTAATAAAGTTAATATTTATTATATAAAAATATCGTGATTTTTGTTTCAATTATAGTTTAATTCTAAACAAAATAATTCATTTACGAACCATAAGAACTTTAAGAAAAATAAGTATGTTAAGCGTTAAATGATAGTTTTAAATAATAAATGATAAATTTGTTCTAACTTTGTTTTATTTGATTTTTTAGTAGTACAACAATAAAAATGATTTATTTAATAGTAAATAAACTAATTTGATCAGGTCCTTATAATAGAGGGACCTCTTAAGTACATTCACTTTACTTTCCCAATATGTTAGCTAATTAGGTATTAGCATTGTTGCCAAATAATAAGGTTTTGGGCCTTTATGTATCTAAATTCGAATCTCGCAATACAAAATTATCAAGTGTGGGTTTTGAGTCACATCATGTGTTGTTGTCATATCTAGGTTTTAGTTCAAATTATTCCAATTATTATTTTGCTTATACCTTATATTATTTTATCCTAATTTATAATTTTTGAAAATGTGTTTATAAGTAACTTGTACTTGCAATCCTAAAAAATCAACATATTAAATAAACACATAACACTTTTAAAAACTTATTAGTAAAAATTTATTTTATCTTTTTGATCATCGACGGTTAAATTATTAATAAGAAGATAACTTAGCGACTTTTAAAATTAGCATAATAACACTTTAACCCTCAACATTTATATACGTGTCAATTTCATATTGATTCTAAAAGAATTAATCATCAACATTTACACATTGTGTAATTTTGTTTTTGCTTACATCAAGTGTTGGTTTATTTTAGACTTTTGGTGTTTCTACTTTGTTTTGTTTTTATTATCAAATTTAGCTGCTTCTTCTTCTTTTTTTTTTTTAGGTGAAAAGGTTACAAATAAAAGTAAAAGCGTAAAATATACCAACTTACACAATCTGCAAATGTTGAGAGTTAAATTTTTAGAATCAATACTAAATTGACACAATATGTTAAAAGTTAAAGTTATTATTATGTCAATTTTAAAAGCTATCACGTCATCTTTTCGTTAATCATTTGTGGACATGTGACAAGAAAAATCAAATAATTGATAACCATTTTATAACTTTTAATAATTAAATGATGAAATAAACTTATGGTAATTACTAGTTTACCCTAACTAACACTTTTAATCACCCAGTGGCCAGAGAAAAAAAATCTTCATATCCTGCCTCATAGCCATTGGATACTCCATAGACAAAAATGTTAAGTAATTGATTAACTCAAATGATACCTATTATTACCACATCAACTTATTGTTTTTCACGTAATAATAACAAAATCACATCATCCTAATTAATAAGATCATCAATTATTGTTTAAATAAAAATAAAGTTTGAAAAATATTAAGATTAAAAATGATTAAATCGGAGAATATAAACTAAATTTATGATTTATACATAGTATAAAGACTAATGATAAAATTTGACCATTTATTTACAATTATTTATAAAAAATAAATGGACGCAAAAAAGAAAAAAAAGTATTCCTAAAAATAGAAAAGAAACTCATAATTTTCTAAATCCATCTTTTCTTGCCCATATACTTTTACATCACTTTTAAAAAATCATCATTAATCCCTAATGAAAATAAAATTAAAGATAAGATTCCTTTCCTTTCATTATGACCCAAAAGTTACTTATTAATTCAATTATATAGTTAATGTTTTAATAATTTTAAAATAGTATTTTTTATCATACTTAAACGTGTAAATTTTTTAAATTTAATTACATATTTTTGGGTTCATAAATTATTTAGAAATGGTATAAAATCGCTTATTATATGGTTTACTTTTAAATAAGTTTAAAATATTATAAAATTATTTAAAACGCTTATTACCAACATGTAAAAGACCAATTCTACTTTCATTTTCATTATATAATATAAAATAATTTAATATATTAAATATAAAAAGATTGTTTATAATTATAACGTCGCCATTGGCAAGAAGAAAAAAAGGATACTTTTGTAAATTCCAAAGCAAAACATATCATCAACCAATACTATATTTATCCTTTATACTTCGGCATTTCCAATATTCGTCGTTAACTTTACTTGAGTTTCCCGTTCTACCCCTCAACGTTTCTTTTATTTACCTCAAGCAAATTTCCTCTGTTTTTCACTTCCCAACCATCCCCTATTAGTCTCCAACAATAACAGTCTTTGGATCCTTTATTTCTCTCCCTAAAAGAACACCTTTTTTTGTTTGGGTTTCACTTTCTCTCTCTAAAACCCTTTCTTTATCTCAGAACTTTCCTTTTCATTGGGTTTTTTTTTCTCTGCAAACTTTCTTCTCTTTTTTTTTTTTTTGGGGGGGGGTTACTAGAGTGAGCTAACTTTAGAACCCAAATGTCAAAATTTGTTCCTTTTTTGTATTTTTCATGAAAAATTGCTGCTCTTTTTTCAATTCCATAACAGCCATTTCACCATTAAAAGATCTGTCCTTTTAGGGGGTAACAATGAAGTCTTCAACTCGACTTGACTCAGTGGTGTTCCAACTCACACCAACTCGAACCAGGTTACAATCTTCTTTGATTTGTTTCTATTACTTAGCTTGCTTAAAAGTAATTGGTTGAACATTTTTTTCTTATATATGTATATATGTTGTAGAATGTAGAGGCATGTTTTGTCAGGTTTGAAATGCTAGCATTAGAGTTTGTTTTTATATATGATTTTGTTGAATTGGGTATCGTTTGTTTGTAACCATTGTTGATATAATTTATTATGCTTTGCTTCACTTTTACCAGGTGTGATTTGGTTATATCTGCAAATGGGAAGACTCAAAAAATGGCTTCAGGTTTGCTTAATCCATTCCTTGCCCATTTAAAGACTGCTCAAGAGCAGATGGCCAAGGGGGGTTACTCAATTATCCTTCAACCAGACCCCACCATTGATGCAACTTGGTTCTCTAAAGGAACTGTGGAAAGGTTATATATGTATATATTGCCATTGGATCACTGTTTTTGTGCTGTGATAGTGTTGTAGCCGAGTCTGTATCTACCAAGCTTGAAATTTGAATGAGATAGTAATTTTTATTTTTGGCATTTGCAGGTTTGTTCGATTTGTGAGTACTCCAGAGATCTTGGAACGAGTGTATTCTGTCGAATCTGAAATTTTGCAGATTGAAGAGGCTATTGCAATTCAAAGCAATAACAATATAGGATCGAGTGCCGTAAGTAATACTTTTAGGGGCTTTATTTTTCATGTATACCATAGAGATTATGTATGTTTGTTGTTTTTTTTTCTTTTGACAGGTAGAAGAAAATCAAGTAAAACCTTTGGAAAGCTTAGAAGGTACTGTTAGTAACTTATGGTTTTCACTCTGATTGGATTTGTGCCATTGTTAATATAACTATGGATGTATTTATGGACTAAAAAGTTCTGGTGTTACTAATTAAGGTTCTTAGTGAAGTATCATGCCTGTTCAAGTCTTTCAACACTAGTTCAGAAAACTTTCTCTTTCATTTTTAATTTTTTAATTGTTCTTGTATTATACTCGATGGCTTTCGACAGGTAGCAGGGCTACATCTGATTCCAGTGATGAGAAAGCCATCGTCCTTTACTCGGTTAGTATGCGCTAAATAATACTTAGCATGTATTAAGTCTTCTCATGAATTTGATTAAATCATTTTCCCCCTTGCAGCCTGGTCCACTACCACCTGAAGCGAATGCATCTTCTGTGGAGGGAAATTCTAAGTATGTTGTACTGTGTCTGAATGGGCATTTTTTAATTGAGGATATCGAGTTGAATATTATCGATAGTTTTTAGTGGTTACTTTCAGTATTTCATATTTTGATGTATTTTTCTGTCCGTCTACCTTCACTTTTAGCGAGTGAGTGAATCAGGGATGTCGCAAGTGCAGTAACCTTATAATGGTAAATACTATTACAGGTCAGCATGTAAAATATCGCAGGGAGGTGTTTTGATACTCACACTCATCTGACAAGCAAAACATATAACTTACCCTTTTCATGTTCGTGGGTTTGCTTTACCTTTCAATTGTATAAGGTGTACGTACTTGAACTTGGTCACTCGACCATTCAGCTAGTTATGCTCAAACTCAACAAAACAGTGAATGAGTCAAGTCTGAGTATTTTGGGGACTCTGGTCTAGCCCAAGTAGGTTGGGAGTAAGTTTGACTCGGTTACACCCTTAATAGAGATGATTTTTCTTGGCAGACACAAGGGAATTTAAAAAGGACAAAAAACATTGCGGATTTTCAGGAGAGGATTTGGAATTGAGGCATATTAGATTCTTCGATCATTACATTGATGTTTTGCATAACTTTATGTTTTGCATATTAGATTCCTTATTAAAAGTAGAAAAAGGCTAAAAGAAAGAGAGGAGTGGCATACTGTTTCATGACAATGACGGAGAACATAATGTTGAATTGTCATCACCTTTTATGTGTTTAAATTGTTAGAATAATCTTACGGCCAATACATAACTTATTGTTTTGACTTCTCACTAGAGCTCAACTTTTGAAAGTCCTGGAGACAAGGAAGACAGTGCTGCAGAAAGAGCAAAGTATGGCCTTCGCACGTGCTGTAGCTGCTGGTTTTGACATTGACAATATGGCACCTTTGATGTCATTTGCTGAAACTTTTGGAGCCTCTCGTTTGAGGTACGTGGAATTTTCAAACAGGCAATTTAGTCCTATGTGGCCATATAATCTTATAGGTGATACATGGTGGAAGAATAATTTATGCACCTGTGAACGGTCTCTTGATTAATGTCTTTTCTTGCAGGGATGCTTGTATAAAATTTACTGAATTATGGAAAAAGAAGCATGAAACTGGCCAGTGGCTTGAGATTGAAGCGGCTGAAGCGATGTCCAGCCAATCTGATTTCGCTGCTATGAGTGCATCTGGCATTGTGTTTTCAGAAAACAATGGAAAGTCTGGTGTTGAATCAAGTACAGGTACGAGCTTTAAACTATGTTGTTCTGACTCCGCCTTTTTTGTTGAATTACCCATCTTTGCACTCGTTTATTATGCATATCCAGACAAGGGTATGGGTGAATGAAAAATCTTTTAAAAGAAAATTGAACATACCCGTGCCTGCATTTGATTGGTCTTGATCCTAGGAATCTTGGTTTATGGTGTTCATCCATTTTCTTTTAGCACCTCATTTGTATGCTTGACAAGTATTTTATTCATGCTTGCTACTTTCACATAAATGATGAACTGAAATAAATAAAATTCTGATATGGCTAGATGGGAAGGTTCCAATGGATCAGCAGACCCTGAGCCATCAAGAGTATTACCAAGCTCAGTATCCGCACCCCATGTTTCCTCCTTGGCCTATCCATTCTCCACCAGGTGGTATGCCACCTTTTCAAGGATATCCTATGCAAGGGATGCCTTACTACCCGAATTATCCGGGTGGTAGCCCATTCTTTCAGCAACCTTATCCATCAGCGGAGGATCCGAGACTCAATGCTGGTAAGCGAATACAAAAGCGACATTCAATGGAGAGCAGAGATAGCCATAGTGGATCAGATACTTGGGAAACGGAGAGAGCAAAATCTCAAGAAAACGAGGAGTTGGACAATGAAACTTCATTAAGTCCAAAACCGAGCAAGAAGAGTAGCAGGTCAGGGAAAAAGCAGTCAGGAATGGTGGTCATCAGGAACATCAATTATATCACTTCAAAAAGGGAAAATTCTTCAGGTAGTGAGTCGCAGTCACATTCTGAATCTGAAGTGGATATGGAAGATGGAAATATTGAGCATAAGAACTCTCAGAGATCCTCAAAGAGGAAAGGAAGTCGAACCAAATCTGTTGATGAATATGATAGGGAAGAAACAGTTCATGGGAAGGAGACAGATGGTGGACACTGGCAAGCATTTCAAAATTATTTACTTAGAGATGCTGAAGACGAAGAACGTAGAACTGATCAAGGCATGTTTTCGACAGACAAGGAATTTAAAGGAAAGAGAAGACCGAATAGGGTGAATGAAAGTGAATATCCCTTAGTTTCTGGAGGACGAGAAATGGGTCAATTCGAAGAAGGGAATACAACCGACATGCATGAAATTAGTGCAAGTGGCTCTCGCATGCGTATAGCATCAAATGATCAGTCATTGATTATTAGAAGAGGTGGTCACTCTGCTGATGATGGAAGGTTCTTCATTGATGGTGAAATGGATGGCAGGAGGGGTTATCGAAGGAATATAAATGATGACTTCATTGTAGATAGACAACAGAATCCGTCAGATTTTACGAATTCTCCATCTGATCCACAGACTTTTAATCGGTTTGAAAATTCACCCAACATTTCAGAAAGAAGACCTTCAAATAATATAAATGATGATTCCTACATAGTTTCATTGAGGTCAACTTCAGCTACCCAAGCTGGAACTGATGACCGAAGTGCTATCAATATGGATTCCGATTTCTCGTTGTCACTTCAGAAAGCAGAAAATATATCTAACAGGGCTGGAAGCCAGGTCAATTATGAACTGGATGATTTGAGTTTGATACCTGAGCGTGGAGCAGAAATGGGGTCAATTGGTTACGATCCTGCTTTGGATTATGAAATGCAAGTTCATGCTGAAAGTGGTACCAAGAAAAATAAAGATGTCATGCAAGGGTCTAAAAAGTCAGAAAAGGACCGAAAATCAAAGCTTACTTCCGATCCTTCAGATAAAAAGAAGACTATAGGGCCAATACGGAAAGGAAAGCCTTCAAAACCGAGTCCTTTGGATGAAGCAAAAGTCCGAGCTGAGAGGCTAAGAACCTATAAAGCTGATCTTCAGAAACTAAAGAAGGAGAAGGTATGCTGCTCTTGCTGTCAGCTAGTTCATGTGGTTTATCAAATGAATTCTTTTTTCGTTATTAGTTAACTAAATTTTAACATTTTTTCAGGAAGAGGAGGAGATTAGGCGACTCGAAGCATTGAAGATGGAGAGACAAAAGAGAATTGCTGCAAGAGGCAGTTCCGTTCCAGCTCAGTCATCCGTGGCTTCACAAAGCAAGAAACAATTGCCGTCAAAACTTTCTCCAAGTACTCATAAGGGATCAAAGTTTACTGATGGTGAGCCTGGACCATCATCGCCGCTACAAAGATCCATCAAGCCTGCTTCTGTGGGATCAGTTTATTCTCATAAAGCCTCCAAACCGAGTAAATTGAATGGTGGAACTCCGTCCCGTGGAAATAGATTAAGCCGCTCAGTTTCATCATTGCTGGAACCGAAGAAAGACATTGGCGGTGTAACTCCTGATACAAAGGCATCTATGGCAAGGATTAGGAGGTTATCAGAGCCAAAAACAAGTAGCAGTCCACTTGTTTCTTCAGTGAAGTCACGGCACTCTGAACCAAAGTCGAAAACAAAAGTATCTGGAGTGCCTGAAAGCAAAAAAATATCAGCAATTATGAACCATGATAAAAGTAAGATTGCTTCTCTTCCCGAGCTCAAAATTAAAACAACTAAAGATCCCAATGTTACGGACAACAAATCGGGAGGAAATGGAATGACTCAGAAGGTCAGTGGAAATACTTCTTCGACCATTGATGTTGCTGAACCAAGTAGGAACACGGACAAAGGTTCACTTAATATTGATGGGGACGACGGTACAGTAATTGAGAAAACCGTTGTGATGCTTGAATCCATTCCCACGGTAAATTCATCAGAAGCAACGACACTAGAACAGAAGGAGAGCAATGGCATCTTTAAAATCGGGAGGGAAACTGAGATGGTGTCAGATTATGCCGCCATTCGTGCACCTGTTTCTTCATCGAATCTTGATGCAGTTGATAAAGAACATCAGATACAACCAAAACCGCAAGCTTATGAGGTATGGTTTATAAGACCTTGACAGGGGAACACTTTTTTATTTATATACATCTTTCAGGTGCCTGTAAATGTCATTCTTGTTCTTAATATGCTGTTGTACATATCTGCAGATTCAAAAGGGAAATGTAAGTAACACCGACAAGGAATTGTCAAAATTTACGAGCACAAGTGTTACTGAAAAAGAGTATCAAGCCCCTTTAGCTCGGGTGTCTTCTTTGGAAGATCCATGTACTGAAATTTCAGAGTATGACAAAGCACCTCCGACAAGCATGCAGGTTGCAACAACAGACTCGGAGAATGTTAGAGCTCTTGTAGCTGACACGAAGAACTTGAAACTGGAAAAGATTCCTGAAGTGTTGGATAAATCTCAAGTAAAGGAGTCATCGAAAGGGTTTCGACGGTTATTGAAGTTTGGAAAAAGGAATCATAGCTCAGCTAGAAGCGAACATAGTATTGACTCAAACAATGAGGCTGATGAGTTGGTTGCAAACGGTGCCTCATCTAGTGAAGGTAATTGCTTTGTGTTCCTTCCCTTGTGCACTTCGATGGATAGTGAGATACAAAATGTCACGACTATCATTTAACAGCAAAAGGAAAAGTCGGACTATCTCAGGATCGGATGCTCTACTTGTTGCTGGTGTATTGGCACCCTGAATTAACTTTACCTCATTTCTTAAACGAGATAAATGTCTTGGTACGTGCATGAAAGATATTTTGGTTTCACTATGAAGCTCTTAAAAATGGTATGCCATCATCAAAATATAGATTAGGTGGAGCACCGCAAGTTTTATGCGAGTATTGTCTATTGTTTTTGTTGTAGCTTTCAATAACATTGTGATTGTATTTGGTGCCAAAGCTGACTAATTTTATGGTTCTTATCAGTTCAATCGTTGAAGAACCTAATCTCTCAGGATGAAACCCCGACAGCCGATAATACTCCACAAAAGTGTAAGCATTTGCTGCTCTCATTGCCCTTTTATTTGTATTCTTCCCCAACGTTCACAAATATGTCAGTATTTTACACCACTAAGGTGGAGTATCTGAAGTACTTTACATATAATAACCATGCAGCTTCTCGTACATTTTCATTGTTATCACCGTTCCGAAGCAAGACAAGTGAAAAGAAGTATATGGCTTGACAATGAAGGTGAAACCACGAACTTTGTTTTCTTCTGCGGATTTGGCTGTCTTAACATTTACATTTTATTTTTCATTTATTTTCCCTTATTGCAACCTGAAAAAAAAGTAGGTACCATTAAGAATATATGCTTGTAAAAAAATGTTCTGCAGTCGCATTCATTGGTTAATGTTGTTGAACTGAATTGGCTTTTTAGCAGACTCTTCCACTTTACATGATTATATATAGCTTATTTTTTCTATCCGTGATTTTGGTAGAAGTATATGGAGGCCATTGTACTAGTAATCAGATTGCATTTTGCACCCTTTGCTCAAAAAATTGGCAAATTAGTTCTTGTACGTTTGATCGAATAGCAAATTGACCCTTCAGTTAAAATTTTCTTCTATTTATGCTGTTAAAAATTTATCTTTGTATATCAGCATGATGTGTATGTGGCACGTCATGCATTACTGTTTGGTTATTTTGTCAGCTATGCCAGTTTTTAACAATACAAACGGATTAATTTTTTAACAGAAAGGATCTGTTTGCGTTTTGAATTAACATACAGGGACTAATTTGCTCATGTTTTTAGTAAAAAGGGGCAAAATGCAATCTAACTCTTAGTATAGGGGTCTTCATAATATTTTTACCCCATGATTTTCTGCCAGTTCTTGAGACTTACATTGGTATATTATCAATGTACAAGGTCGAAGAACTCGAACCTAAGGTCCGGGGGTTCGAGTTTCAGCATTTGTAATCCCTTATACTATCATATGTAGCGTGTATCAGATATTGCCATTTTCCAGCAAGATTACCACTAAAATGGGGGGGGGGAGATAAAGATTTCTTGAAAGTTTCAATTGAAATTCTCAGGTTTATTGATACATATTAATGGATGATACCCAAACTATAGATGGAAACAAAAATAGTACTAATCAAAACGAATGATGACACATGATATATTGCTTTTGCTCATTCTTGTTAAAGCCTCCTTTGTTAAGCACTCGGCTGCTTGTTGTGGATCCTCTAAATGCCCGATGAGATTCACAGCTTCTTGATTTTTCATCACCTGGAGTGAACAACAGTGCACATAGTAAGTAGAACGAGATGCAGTTTTTTAACCTATTTACTCGGGCTCAGATGTAGTGTTGGAAAACTGTATGCGTTTGATGCATCTTTAAGTTTTTTGTATGTACATCAGAAAATGCATTGGACATAAAAGACGGTGAGTTGAGCAGATTAAGCTTCAAAACACGATGAAAAAATGGTTTATGTTGATGTATACCTCCCAGATTCCAGTGCTTGCTATAATGATGAATTCGGTCTCAGCATTGAGCTTTTCGGCCCCGACAACAAGTTCCGAGCTTCTGGGGTGCCTTATTGCTGTTACATTACTTGAAGCGCAAGCTAATATGCGTACTTCAAGCACAAATATATGACGTAACCAGCATCAAATAATTTCATTTACAAAAAAGGGATGCAAATACTAAGATTCGAATAAAATCATCCATGGAATAAAATATCATATTAATCTGATGGATTGAGCCTAGATTATACTAAGATGAAAATTAAACCGATCAAAAAGATCATATTAATCTGACCAATTGAGTTGAGATCATACTAAGATGCAAATTAAACCGATTAAAAGTGAATTAAATTGCTAAAAACTAATTATATAAAATTAATGAGGTTTAAACATGAATTCTAATTTGTTTATTTTGATGAATTTAATTGATTAAATTGAAAACTAGAGGTCTGATGGAGTGAACTGAGGTTCACAGTTTATAGTAGACAAAAGGGTTTCTGTTGTAGGTGTTAAAATACCTGGAAACAGTCTGCGAGTCCAATGTCTTCTAGCTCCACCATGGTGCTTGCTGCTCAGTTGATGAGCCACGCCATTTCTACATACAACGGCTCTATAGCCACCTAGGTTGGCCATCACAAGCTTTTCTCCATTGATAAGCATCGCAGATGCCGACTCGGTTTGGAACGTCTCGTCTTCTTTTTGTGCCTCCCTTGCCTTTGCTCTTGCTCCCAGATATGCCTTCTTCATTGTCTCTTTGGTCTTCTTGTTTATTTGAGACTGTAACGCCAAAGTTTTTCACACACAGGCCCGAGTTTTTAAAAAGAGAATTATACACTAACACATACATACATACATACATACATACATACATACATACATACATACATACATACATACATACATACATACATGGTTTTAAGTTATGCTAGCAGATTTCGCCGCGAATAGTGGTTATAATATCATGAATGTTACCATCGTTATGATTTCTATTAACTTTGCACAATGGTCGCATTATAGAACTAGATATGTATGAAAATAGGATCCAATGTTCATCTGTTTAGACTTCTTATACATCAAGGCCATATACATATACATACATATACATAATGTATTGTAAAAATATGATATGTTGTGTAATCATCTCTATGTAAGCAATAAGTGCATACATTTTTCCTTATTTGAACACAATTTGTTATCTCGTATACTATGTTTCATAACACTCATCATTTCGGTTGCAGATTTCGTTGTGAGTGTGATTATGATATCATGAACACTCATCATTTCTTTCCACGAAATCATGATTTCAGTTGCGGATTTCGTCGCGAGTGTGATTGTGATATCATGAACATTACGGTATTATTCTAAAGCTATATGTACATATGTATATGAAAATATGATTCAATTGTTTACCTGTTTAGGCTTCTTATCAAAGAAATGAGATTGAATATACTTGGTAACTCCATCACCAATCCTAGGATCAAAAACTCCAAAGAACCATAACTCAAGTTCATCAAATTGCTCCCTTTGAACGACCACCGTATCGAAATCCGGCTCACCGGAGCCGCCTCTCACCGACTTATTTTCTACCACATGGTAGCCATGAGAGATTGGCATCATCCATGAAGGCTTCTTTTTAACCCCATTCTCTCTTTTCTTGCTCCCACCATCACCAAATCTAAATCTTCTTAGCTTAAACGCCTGCTCCATTAAAAAAAAAAACCCAAAAAATATAAAAAAACAAAAAACCCAGAGCTTGGTTCATGAAAACTAAGGTTTATATGAAGTCAAACATGGAAAACAAAATCTGGGTTTCAATATTTTGAAACCATTTCATATCTTTTTTCATACGTTAAATAAGTTTATGAAAAAGAGTTACCTTTAACTATAATATAGGATCACGAAATGTTTGAAAAAGTGGTGCTTACCTTAAGCTTAAAGTGGATATCTTTTAGTCCCATGTTTATGGCTTCAAATTTTGATGCAAAGAGACTTGAAGGAGTGATGTTGAAGAAGAATTATATACAGAAAGTAAATATTAAAGCGAAGTTTTTTTTTTAAAATAATTTAAAGTTTTTGTTTTTATTTTGTTGTTAGTAAAATATTTATATTGTTTTATAAGAGATATCTGTTGGAAAAATACTTTGAAATTTTAAGTAATTAATGTTTTTAAATGAGAAAATTTATTGACTTTAATTGTATCTGTTCAGCAAATTTACTCATGTAACTGCCATTTTATGCTATTTCAAGTGTGTGTGTTTTCTCTAATTAAAAATTAAAATTAAAAATTAAAACAGGAGGAGACAAAATTCTTGTCAGTTGGGTAGATAAACCAAATTATGTTCTGCTCATTAAGTAGACCGCTCCATACAAAATATAAACGTATACAAATTAATTCTTATTTTGTTAAAAGTTTTATAAAACCAATCCTTGTATGCCATAATGACATACATGTAGCTATCAACTAATTAAGTGTTCAACCGTAAAAATAAGTCAGTTTATTTTTGATTTAATATATATAGACTAATTTAGTCTTTTTTTAATAAAAGAAGCCAATTACAATCTGATTCTTAGTACAAGGATCCCTTGATACTTTTACTCTAATTAGACTTGCAACAAGGGAAAACCGAATGTGTCGTTCTACATCATGGATATTTTTAAATTAAGTCAATTTCGTTTGGTTAAGAGTTATTGGACCGTTTTAGGTTTGGTCCTATTCATATTTAGTTAGTTGTAACTTACCTGAAAACTTATTAAATTAGGGGGTGAATTCAAATTTTTTTTAAGGGGTCAAAATTAAATTATAAAATATTTGATTTTTGAAGGATAAAACAAAAAAAATTATTTTGAAAGTCAAAATGTGATTTTACCACATATATATTTTAATTTCGGTATTTTTAAAAGATTTATAAAATAATTTTCCATTTCTTGAGAGCCCTTGTATTTACTTTTGTATTGAATACCTACCTATAAACGTAATTATACCAACCAATTAAACTAAATTTCAAATTTTATTTACTTAAATTAACATCATATGATTAGGCATTAAGAACATATTTGTTTACTTAATTAACCATTTCAACAATAAAATAAAATATTGTGGGTACAAGGATTGAATTTTTCTTCTTTTTTTATAAAAATGGACCGACATGGAATTTATCGGTTCTGGTAAACAATTTATTTGAAATAATTAACCATCTTTATTTTCATGCCTATCTTGATTCAACTCAATGAATGGCAAGAAAAGCAGCATGAAAAATAACACAATATTTGACATTGCCACGTGTAATTTAACCTCGCGATTAGTATCAGACATGAGCTTGAATTTAGTATCCAATATAACTCTAATATAAATTTATTCAATCTTTAAAAAAAATATACATCGAGTTTAATATCATATATGGGTGTATATGTAATATAATTAAGATTTTTAAAATCGAATCGATGGTGAAATCGATCAAATAATTGATTTATCGATTCAACTGATTCAATTAATTCATTTAATTTAATTAAATAAATCATTAAAAATTAAAATAAAAAAAACACACATACAAATTCAACCAATTCAACCGATAAATTAATTAGATTTAAACAATTATGAATATATATATAAAGGCGTGGCTCTTGTTTGAATTGCATTTACAGCAAAAAGCTAAGAAAATAACACTTCAACTGCTGAAATAAAACAGTGGTTATAAGGTCTAAGAGCAGTAGGTGTGCAGACCAATTCTGGAAGATAAACTAAGTTCAGAGGCCAGACAAAACGAATTGGTCAATTTTTACCATTACTCCTTGTATTACATATAAGTTGTCAGTTTAAGCCACCGTATTTTAATTTGATCGATTTAGTCTTCGAATATTTTAAATTTTTAACATTTCAATTATTAAATCAAAATTTATTATTAGTTGTGTACACATAAACTGTATATTTAATCTCTATTCTCCAATTTAATATTTTTATATTTTTAAAATTTTAAAATTTCAACTTAAACTCAAATGTAACTATTAAATTCATTAATTAAAGTAATGAATTTGTATGAGTATTATGTGTAGTTAGTAGTAATATATAATACACATAAAAACCCTATACCATAATAGCAAATTTTAATTTAATGAATGTAAAGATTATTGTAGGGTAAGAATAAAATACAAGGACTAAGAAAATCTCATGTGATAGTCTGATAATTAAAGTGTTCATCATTCTGGGTGTAATTTGGATTCGAATTGAGTTAGTCGTACTTGTTGTTCAAGTTTTGCCCAATTCTTGTAATTCACCAAAAAAACAAATTCAAAGATTTTAAAACTAAACCGATAGTCGAACCAATCAAAACACTTATTCTCACTTTGCCCGATTTCTCTAATTCAATTGAATAAATTATTTAAAAAATTCAACCAATCGATTTAACCAATCCAATTCTCAATCCAACTATATAACTTGGTTTGAAAAGAAATTGGATTTGACTCGAGCTATCAAACAAACCAATTTCGAATATTCTAATGCTTATGTGTTAAAGAATCTAATTGAATTCTTCTTTTTTCAAATTAATATTAGAAAATGAACACTAAGCACATATAATTTTTAAGGAATTTTTTGAAGAAATTTTCAAAGCATTTGTGGCCATCAGAGGAAGGACAAATACACCGCTGTGCTTATAGAGACTATTATTATGCCTCTCATGCAGCCAATATAAATTACCACAAGTTTTCACAAACAAAAATCTAGCAATAAATTCACTACAAAATCTGTCTTAGACCAATGAAACTGCACTCAACTGATCTTAATTGAAACAAAAAAAAAAAAAACCATTCCGAAAGAACACATTGCAGAATGTTGAATGACAAAACTAGCAAATCCTCGCGATTCAGGTATCATTTCAAGATGATTTCTCCTTTTTCAACTTCGCGAGTTCTTGCCTGACAACCCCAGCCCTCTGCAAGATACATTATATATCCGGTTAAGCTCAGATCAAGGTTTCAAGAAAGCCTTTTGGATTTTGAGAAAAAAAACAATTGTGTATAAATCCGGTGAGCGTATTAGAAGTAGAATGAACTGACCTTGATCTTAGCTAACATAAGCTTGAACCGATCAAAGTCGTTGAGAGATGCTCTTCTCTTCTGAACAATCAACTTTCTACCCCATGAGCTATTCTCCCACTTGTTCTTAACATCTGCCATTGTCAAATAAATGAAATACAATTAGAAAGAAAAAATTGTTTGAGAAACAACAACAAAATGTCGGACAAAGTTGTTGTACTTACCGGCCTTCTCCATAGCTTCAATCAATGTCTTCTTCTTTGGAACACGGGGAATGTCGATTGTGATATCTGTCAATGTAAGCCTCTTGAAGTTCATTTGGCCTCTGACCATATCTGGAGCATCGACAAGTGCCTGACAGACCAGGATAAAAGCAATACACATAATTTCTTAGCACACAAATATTACCAATCTGAGTTAACATGACTGCTAAAACTCCATATTCTATTATTCTCTGAGTTAACACCATTCATATATACCTCAAATAACACATCAAAACAACATCCACAGATCAACGAAAGCCGAGAACAAACACATAACAAACATCTACACTTAATCCACACATTAGACTAATGTTTTTTCTCCAACACTTCATTCTTTATTATTTTGATACCCTTATCTGACGGATAGTCTTACCTCGATGCATGCATCAGTATGCAGTCTCGACCCCTCCAAATCAAGGGGGAAAATTAGCAATACATGTCTAAAACACAATATCCAGCACTTCGTTACCAAGCATATAACACAACTCCCACAAACAGAATCAGCAAAATACAATATAACTTGACATCATGCAGATTCGATTGTTAGCGACAAATAACATGTTTCAGACTAGATTAAACGCAACAAGAAAAACACAGAGAACCCAATTTTAGTTCAACTCTTTAAAAACAAAACCACAACTTTCCACTAAAAGTTATTCATCCTCATACGAAATAATTTCTAATTAAAATGCCCTGAGAAACATAATTAAGTAAAACCCCCTAAACCCATACAACATTGAACCTCAATATCCCCCTTAAACATAAACCTTCACCATAAGCCCCATTAAAATCACAAAAATGTTAAGACCCCAAATGCTATTTCGTCGTATAAGAACAAAAACTATTTAAACCCTAAACCCCAAATGCGCTAGTTGGAATACTTAAGAAACATAAAAACCCCAAACCCTTACCACGTTGAACTTCATTTCCTCCCATTAATCACAAAATTTTACCCCAAACCCTTACCACGTTGAACTTCATTTCCTCCCATTAATCACAAAATTTTACCCCAAACCCCCATTATATTCACTAAAACGTGAAAACCGAAATGCTATTTAACTATTATAAATCCACTGAACACATTAAAGATAATACTGTGCTAAAATCGGGAAACGAAAAACGACATACTCTGTTTTGGTCAACGACATCGACAATGACAACCAACTTGCCGTAATCTTTGCCGTAGTTAACGAGAGCCACTCTCCCGATCTCAACGTACCTCTTGAACGGCTAAAAAAATCAGAAAAAAAAAAAAAAAAAACCCAGATTACATGATTGAGGAGCATGCCAAATGTACCCTCTATTATAGATTGAAGAAGAAAAACGCACCATTTTCGTTCTCTATGAGTGTTCGTAGCTTAAGGAGAGGCGGAGGGTAGGAATTAGGGTTTCTCTATGATGGATTATTAGTAGGGTGCTTTGTCACTGTTGGATCTAGGTTTTTATTTTATTTTGGATTAATTTCATGAAAGGTCTCCAAACTATGACTGAGATGCTAAATTAATCTGTAAACTTCAAAATATTCTAATTAAATCCTCATTGCATCACTACATCGATCAAATCTTTTCATCAACTTACGTAAAACATAATTAAAATGTGAGGATCAAATTTAAAATACTTTAGTATGTTTTGCATCAACAACATGGGTATAACGTGTTACACAAATAATTCTCCTAAATTTTAATGACACAATCTATTACCTTTTAACGTATTTTTAAGACATTTTTTAATACGTTATATCCTTAAAATTTGATCCATGTACTTTGAATACATCCATATGATATGAGATTCCAAGTTGGGGTTTGATTGATAAAAATTTTGATCAATACGATATTAATACTTTAAAAATTAAATTAAAATATTTTAAAATTTAAATCATAGTTTAAGGATCCCTATTGATATTTAATGTCCACTTTAGCATTAGCCTGGTGCAGATAATTTGTTAGCGCTAAATTCGATTCGGTTTGAATTTTTTTATTTTCAAAACCATGATAATTTAGTTTGTTTTAATTCAATTTGTAATTATTTTGTATTAATTTTAGGTTTTGAATTTTTGAAATTTTTTAACAAAAAATATTATTTTGTAAAATTTTAAAATTTTGCATAAATATGATACTTTTCTTGAAAAATATTTTTATACAAAATTTTAAGTTATTTAATAATAAAATAAATTTTATATCATTTATATTTTTATGTCTATAAATATAGAAGTTGTCAAAACATTCGTTTCATATTTGATCCATAAAATTCATATTTTCTTTTTGCTCTCCTATTTTTTTTTTACTTTCTTTTATTTATTTCATAACATTTTAACTATTTTAAATATAAAATATTTTTCACATTATAAAATTTAAAATTAATTATAAATTAAATAAAAATAAAACTTAGTTAAGGTAACCACAATTATTGACACGATTAAACTATTAAATTGATTCGAAAATTTACATACATAATATTCGCAATTACATTAAAATATTAATTCTACAAAAAGTTACGGATCACTCCCGATGATATATACACATACAGACAATATATGAAGTAATGAGAGTGCATACGAGCTTTGATATTAGATGTGCTTACTAATTTATGAGATGACAAAAACCCTAAGCTCACCTCTATCTCCTCTGGTGATTCGGGTATCGGCATCAATGAAGGTAACATCAAAGTCGCCGCTCCCTGGATTAGATGGAGGCCTCAAAGCGTCGGGAATCCGAGGTACATCCAATGACGGAAGCTGAGAAAAGGTCCCTCTAGTTTTCACACTCGTTTTCTCGAATGTTATTTTGATCTTCGAAGATCCTATATGCAAAAACCAAAACACAAGTCTTTTATCAGTTTACCGATTCCGACTCGGACAATTTGACGGACCGGTCCTGTCCGGCTTTGAACTTAAAACACAAAGTAGAAGCTAAGTACTAACCTATGATTTCAAATTTGTGAGCTAAGGTAGCAGTAACTTCAAGTGGAGGCAATGGCCATGGAGCTCCCAATTCAATTTCTGCTATATTATCAAAATCTTTGCTTATGACATCAATTCTCTGAAAAACCTGCAAGTTCACGAAAAAGTACATGTCCGATATGAATATGTTCCGTACATCCTTACGTCCTGAATATAGAAATTACGACAACAGTAGGATTTGCTGCAAACCTGGCCGAGAGTTACGGGGAGCAACCTTCCAGTGGGAAGTCCAGGACGGCTCCCGCCGAGTGTACGAGACGAGAATGCACTGCTGTATATCAGTTTCCATCTCCCTTGCAGCTTATCAAGATCGGTCAATAAGTCCACAGGTCCAGCAACCGTTTCGAGTTCCTTGGCGGCATCATCTGCTTTTCCGAGATCATCTTGGTTCGCAGCAAGACCTCTATTCAGCCCAGAAACAATACCCTGAATCCAAATCAACCTCCATCAAGACATTGGTATCGGAAAATGATGTTCATATCAAACACGTTCCCCGATAATTAATTCAATCAAAACATATCCGTATTGTGTTCGTATCATATATATATATAGATTGAAGTCTAATTGGACATAAATTACGACATTTTCACATCAAAAAGTATGATTCCAGCTTTAGTCCTCTATTTTTATAAAATTATTAGTAGGTCCAAATTGATTACACCATAGTTGTTGATGTTATAGTGATGACATCAATTTATTTTACTGTTATTGGACACTGAAAAATTCAATAAACAAATAATATATTTTATATCAGTGAAATGCTTAAGCTGTTTAAATAAGAATTCACCTCTTCTATTTAACAATGGTATTATCAATTTCAACCTACTAATAACATAGTAACCAAATTATATCAAATTAAAATAAAAAGATTAGTTCTCAAATTTCAGCATGGTACAGGGACTATAACCAGAATAACACCTAAAGCAAATCCAGCGAAAACCCAGAAAAATGATCTGCAACTTTTAAACAAAAAAATACCAGTAATTTAAGCTTCAAAGAAGAAATGAGTTCAGATTTAGCATCTTGAGGTGGAGGCGGCGGCGGCGGTGGGGTGTCAACGACGGAGACATCTCCAACAGCCGATTTTAAAACAGGATTTCGCTTCCTTTCGGGACGGCGCCGTTTCACGCTAACAATAAAAGGGTAGGGTTTCGGGAGATAGAGAGGAGCTTTAATGGAGGAAGAAGAGAAGATAGACGCCGGGGATTCTAGAAGAAAACTTGAAGAAGCCATTGGCTCTCAAGTGGCTTTTGCTTGCCCTGTTTCGGAGCTTTTTGCAAGAGTGCTTTTTTGGGGGGTTTATTTTGTTATTTTTCTGTTTGTCTTTTTCTTGGTGGAAAAATTAAAATCAAAATCTATGGTTTGTATGGCTGTTAGAAGTCTATAGAAGATTTCCTCTAAACGAAAAACAAAAATTTATGGAAGAAATATAGGTCAAATTTTAGTTATGGTCACTCTAATTTGAGTATTTAGTCTTTACATTTTAAATGGGTGTAATTTAATTAATCTATTTTATATGATAAATGTAATTTTGGATTCATAAAAGAACAATGAGGTGACACAGCCTCAAATTATCACGTTATCACTTGAAACTTAAAAGTATATATTTTAAAATTTTAATTTCAAAGTGATAAAGTAATACAATTTTAAAGTAACATGTTATATCCAAATTCAAATATGAAAATGAACTTAATTACCAAAGTAAGGTATCAATGTACAAACTAAATTTCAAATTTAATCATAATAAAAAGGTCGTCATGTGGGTCAATTTTAATTGATTATTCCGATTCTTAATCCATTTGCATTTAATGTTTATTTTATTTTATAATTACTCCATATAAATTGTTTATATGGTACGCTAGTTCAAATTGTGTAGGTATGGGTTGTGTGTCAATATGATACAAGTGGCATGAATATTAATAGTTTTCTTATTTTTGATCCTCATTAAAGACTCATTTTCAACTTTATTTATGGAAATAGGTTATTTTTTTCATTATTTATTGGAAAGAGTCGATTTTAGCAAAACGCGTTCACGTAGGAGCATTTTTGGGAAAAATTTCAGCAAAACGCGTCCCTAGGAGAGCGATTTTGCCATGTCTACCCAAAATGCGCCCACGTGGACGCACTTTACTGATTTGGCAAATCGCTCCCCTAGGGATGCGTTTTAGCCTGTATTTTTTCTCCAATGGCTATTTGATTATTTGACCGTTGGGAGGTCCAACAGTAAAAAAAACCTATAAAACCCCCCTCCCTCCTATTTTTTCACACGTTAGTTCTTCAATTTTCTTTCAAACTTCTCTAAATTTCTCAAAGCTCTCTTTATTTTTTTTTCTGAATTAGTATTTTTTTATAATTTTAAAAATATTTGATAGTGTTAGCAATGGCCGAAGAATTAATTCGTCTCGATCATAAACATATCTCTATCGAACAAATAAAAATGATAAGGGTTAATTTTAATTTTCAATATTATTTAATATTTTTTTCATTTATGTAATTTTAATTAATTTTTATTTAATAATTTTTTATAATAGTCTGTAGATCGGGTGTTACAATGCTATATTCGTAATATGTCTAGTCATCCATCACCGTTGATAGAGAATTACTTGCGGGAAATGAGTTTTTGGCACGTGGGCACTATAGGCTGGGGGTGCAAGTTGGACCCGAAACTCATCAGTGCGTTAATAAAGAGGTGGAGACCCGAGATGCACGCATTCCATCTTCCACACGAAGAGTGTACCATCACTTTGGAGGACGTGTAGTTACAATTGAGATTGTCGGTGGATGAGTCTGCACTCACCGGATCTGTTCAATCTGTTGATTGGGGAGCCGTATGTTACAATCTTTTGAGTGTGATTCCGAATAATATTTACGGAGGTCGAATCGAGATGGACTGGTTACGAGACACATTCCAGAGCCGGAGAATGATTCGACTGAAGTATAAAGAATATGATATGCTCGGACATACATTCTTGAGATGATTGGAGGTTATCTGATGCCGAACTTGTCACGAAACCTCGTACATCTGAGGTGGCTGCTGAAACTCGTTAATTTTAGAGCAGCTGGCAAATTTAATTGGGGTCTGCCATGTTGGTAACATTGTATCGAGAGATGTGTAGGGTGACGCCACCAACTAAAACCAAAATCAGAGGTTGCCTATCACTACTACAATCATGAGCTCGGTTTCACTTTTCATTTTTACGTCATCGAGTGGACCACCCATATATATTCCCACTCATAATGAGGTAAATTTATATTAGATTTCACAATTATTACATAGATTTAAAATATAATTGTATGCTAAAAATTTATTTAATTCGGTGGAACCATTCGACGAGTTATGTTGGAATACCTACTGCTCTTGAAGATATACAGCTTCTATTAGACTAACGGTCGGAAGCACAAGTAAGTATTAAATAATATATATACATAAAATAGTCGTTTCATATTTAGTATTTAGTATTATGTATATAACTAATATTTTTATCATGCTAGTATAATTTCAATAGACACCATACAAGAATCCGAAAATTCAGGCAGTAATTTTGGATGAATTCTTTCAAAATATGAACATTTGGCCTGTGACGGTCCCATTTGTCAACTATGCTACTGTGGAGATGCACTAGATGGATAGAGTATTGCGGCAATTTAGATTTCGACAACCGATTCCCGTGGCACCTGAGGTGCTCGATGATGAGCACAAAATTGACTTACGAAAATCGAATCGAATTGGCTAGTATTCTGGTTAGAATATATCGAAATATGGAAAAGTCGGTATAATCATATACCTACTCGGAAACCGATCATCGTTCCAGAGTTAGCGTATGCCCTGGATTACATGCTATGATTTAAGATCTATGGCAAGCCATATTTACTATCAGAAGAGCAGAGGCGTCGGTAAATTCGTGTCGAAAGAAAACAACGGGGCCCTTTAAATCTAAGAAGAAAGGATGACGATACGGGCCCATCAACAACGCCCACACAATCACCGAGCTCAACGCCTCAATCGACGACACCCACATCACAGCCTCTTCACATTATGCCAGATGCGTATCCTAGCCCTTATATGTATCCTAACCCTTATATGTTTCCTTTTCCCAGTCCTATGCCAGGTTGGAATACATAGCCCGGTGCATATCATTTCTCGATGACTCCGACTCAACCAACGATATATAGGTCGTAGTCGTAGGAGGGATCATACGAGGCACCATCGGGGAGCTCTTCTTATTACCAATCTCTATCGCCTTATGGGATTCAAACACCTCCACAGTATGTGATGCAAACACCTTTGCATTCTTTATTCTATTAAGGTAGGTCATCCTCCCAACACCCACAACCACAACCCCCACCGGAAGCTAAACCAATGAGGAATTTAGAGCGTAACCGTCGACGACCCCCATATGGCACTGATTCCGACTGGCACCAACATTGATTTTTTAATATATTTGTACAAACTGTTTTTATATTGTTTCATTTAATAAAATAAAAGTTATTTTAAATAATTTAATAGTAATTTATTTTTATATTTTAATATATTTGTACAAACTATTTTTATATTATTTCATTTAAAAAAATAAAAGTTATTTTTAATATTTTAATAGTAATTTATTTTTATATTTTTAATAAAATAGAAATAATGCAACATAGTTTTATTACAACAACTATCAACTATTTTGATTTGGACATGATCGAATTGTATGACCTGAGTTCCTACACCATCCGCACAACTTTTGTTGGTTCGTTCTTTCCAAGATATCTATATTGTTACGTATTTTACTCGAGCAATGTCGACCTTTTGGTTTGCGATGCAATTCTCTATTCGGTAACAACTTAAACGGAGCAAGCGATACAGACAACCACTTACGTTCATTTGGGACCGGTGGGAATACATGTCTCCACACATTGTATATGTATTCTATTTTGTACATTTCATCGACATATCTCATGGGATCCAAACGAAGATTCTGACAAGCTGCAATTGCATTAACGCATGGATAACGAAATGCGTTAAACGTCCCACAGTTGCAAGTCTTATTTCTCAGGTGTACACGATATTGCCCGCTTGTAATACCTTGGTTCAGCCTATCAAACTTCGTTACACGAAACCATAAGTTGTTGCAATCGTGACACACTGTATGCATGGTGTTGGCCCTTCGCCTTATTAATTTCTTACAATACCTTCCGGCACCATACATGGCCTCCGTGTATTTGGCCTTTATAAATCGCTGCTCATTTTGGAAATAGTGCCACTAAATGAAAATATGTCTCTCGCACAACCGAGGTTATCGACAAATGACGCGTTCCTTTTAGAATAAAATTTATGCATTCAGCTAGGTTTGAGGTCATATGACCATATTGTAGGTCACCGTCGTATGCTTGTGTCCACTGTTTGAAAGGTATGTTACAGAGGTAGTCTGCGTCTTGTTCGTTAACTGAACGCAAAATCGCCAACATCTCATGAAAACGATCTTTATTGATCTTGTACCCTGCCAATATACGTTGATAGCGAAAATTACATACCACTCTTCCATTCAGAATAAATTGAATATTACAAACAAAATTATATTAATAGAGATTAAATACCTATGTTGGTCAATTGTCATCGTTTAGTGGTAGACCAATATTACCTGTAGTAGTTGGACGCAACATGCCTTAGATAATACCGATGGTGTGTGTGATCCCATAGGCTTCTCTGTCACTCAATTGCGACTAGTATTCTAGTGCCCTGATTCGATATAACGCAGATATCAAGTTGGGGGCAGACATACCTCATTAACCTAGAAAAAAGAATATCAGTTATCACCTAACTCCCTCGGTGTTATTGCAAACGCAATTAGAAGGATTCTCCTATAGCTATCCTGTGCCACAGCTAGCAATAGCCGATGGGCATATCTAACATACATAAAGGTACTGTTAATTTGTACAACTGACTTGTAGTACACAAATGTGTCCCAACATTGCTTAAAGCTCCAGAACAGACACTTGAACACTTGGCATCCACGGAGCAATTGGTTGTTGTAGTACGCATGTGCCGTTTCAAGGTCTGTTATGCAACCTAGAACGTACCTCTCCAGCACCTGACACCACTGCCAGACCTCATTATATGAAGCGTCCCACCCACTATGCATATTTTCCAACGCCTTCTACTTAGCTATCCAAGCCTTGCAGTAACAAGGCATGTACCTCAGTTGGCTACGAATATTGGCAATTAAGACTGACACTGAAGTCCTGGGATTCGCCTTCACGGTCGGTAGTATTAAGCTAGCTAACATATCTGAATCCATCTTGGGATAATCTTATGAAACACCTGTCAATGAAGTACGTTAAATAATGTAACATTACTTAATAATAGTATTATTCAAAAACTCTAAACACCTAGTGATACTGTACCAGCAACACATGTATGTGGACCTTTGTATTTTTTATCTCCCATAAGCCTATCTTTTTCCTAATTGAAACCATGATTTTTCATGAACATTTACTATCTTACACTGCACACTTAGCCTTGAAGTTTTCAGATTTGGATTTAACCACGTTGTAGTTAACCCCGTTCATGATGCTATGTTGTTTCAATGCGTCAATAAAATTATCCTTATTGGAAAACTCCTTACCAACTTCCAATTCATTCGAATCCAATGACGAACTTGTACGGTCACGTCTTCTGTGTGGTAGATCTGAAAACTCCAACGCATCATCTGTCGATAGATCGACATTATGCATATGGGCTGGAGGCGAGTACGCCCTGAATCGTAGACATTCTTCTTCTTTATCTAAACCCCCTTCAACATCTTCAGGTTTGGTTGGAACAGGCTTCGATTCAGAAAATAATACAACTTCTACACCATCGGGGTCGGGTTCTCGAGGTAGATCCACATCGAACTCATTATCCAACCCACCATCATCTACAACGTACAAGGTCCCTTCGCCGGTGGACGTCGTAAGGAGTATATCATCCCTTCTTGTGGACATTTCATAATGTCCCTAATCAGATGTGGATTGCCAACCACTAGAAGTTGATGTCATTCCCCAGTATGTATTTCCAACATCAAACATCGATCCACCGAAGTGCATGTCCCATCCACTAACCGAGTGTCGTGCAGGGGTTGTATACTCCATACTGCTACCAAACACGGGGGCTTTCGTGTTCTGCCTCCTACTAACGGAGTGTTGGGCATGGGTCGTGTATTCCTCTCGAACAGCAGTAGATGTTGAAGTCACAAATGCTTCATTTGGTGATGAAAATTGTACATATAACTCAAGATAGGGTGATCCACTAGCGAGATGAATCTGCACCATCGCCTTCAAGCTACGACCACCTTTGATATCAAATGAGTCATATGTCACGAGATCAACTGAAGCACAAAATCGATACTTAATAGACGAAACTCTCATTGGCGTCGTTCCGAAGAATTTACGCTTAATTCTTTTACAAGGTTCTGTCAAATCTATTTTTTGGTTAAAAATCAGTCGCGTTGTGTTCTCTGATAAAAAAACAACATCGTTCTCGGTGTTACGGACCTAACCATCATAGTAAATAACAACAGTAATACATTTACTCATCTTCAATTTCTATTCTACTTAGCATTAATTTTTCTTGCTGTAACTTATGCAACCTGAGAATGAAATTTGGCTCATTTAAGATCTAAGGCTAAACAGGAACTACTGTAAAAAAAGAACGTCCACGTGGGAGCTTTTTTCAGTAATTTTGCTGACAGTGCATCCTGCTTGAAGTGTTTTTGACACTATTTATTCAGAACTGTCTTCTCAAAATTATTTTTCAGGGACTACTGTAGAAAAAGAGCGTCAACGTGGGAGTTTGTTTCAGTAATTTTGCTGACAGTGCATCCTGCTTGAAGCAATTTTTACACTATTTGTTCAGAACCGTCTTCCCAAAATTATTTTTTCAGGAACTACTGTAGAAAAAGGGCGTCCACATGAGAGTTTTTTCAGTAATTTTGCTGACAGTGTATCCTGCTTGAAGCGTTTTTTACATTATCTTTTCAGAACCGTCTTCTCAAAATTATTTTTTCAAAAACTAATATAGAAAAAAAAACAAAAGTTTTTATAATGTCAAATCTTCCCTAAACCCTAAACACAAAATTATTTTTTAGAAAACTAAACCATAATTTAATTAATTTTCTTAAAAACACTAAGCCCTAATTTAATTAATTTATTTAAAACCCCAAAAACCTAATTTAATTAATTTTTTTAAAACCCTAAGCCCTAAACCTACCAAAAAACCTTAAAAACCCTAAACTAAAAAACTCTAGGGACTAAACATGCAAAAAGCCCTAACCCTAGAAAATCACGGGCTAAAATGCGTACCTGGGGGAGCGATTTTGCCACGTCAGTAAAACGCATCCACTTGGGTGCGTTTTTTGCTGACGTGGCAAAATCCCTCCCTTAGGGACGCTTTTGCTGAAATTTCCCCTAAAAACGCTCCTACGTGGACGTGTTTTGCTCGCGTTTTCTGCTGACATGGCAAAATGGCTCCCCCAGGGATGCGTTTTGCTAAAATCGGCCCTTTTCGGTAAATAATGAAAAAATTGGCCCATTTTCGTAAATAAAGTTGGAAATGAGCCTTTAATGGTAAAATGGTCGATTTTGTGGCTATTCTGAAGTCTATAAAACATAGGTAAAATTATGGTTTTGGTCCCTATGTTATGCTTAGATTTGGATTTTTAGACCATTTGCTTTAATTTTACATAATTCGGTTGTTCTATTTTTCAATGCCATTAGCTAATTTAAATAGTTGTTGATCTTGATTTGTTTAAAGGGATAAAACAATATTTATACTCAAATTCTACAACTTTTATAATTTGGTCTATGTAACTTTTTTTTTTACATTAGTCCTTAAACTTGGATTCCATCAAATAGTTTAATCCTTTTCTTAACAACTTTAAGAGGTGTTAACATTGCACTCTCTTAAAGTATCAGGACATCAATTTTTTAAAAGAAAACAATAGAAATAAATTCAAGAATTCAAGAATATATAAAATAAAAATTACAAAAATATAAAAATATAAAATAAAATAAAAATTCACGTGGAAAATGAACTTCCACAAATTAGCACCAAAGATCATTTAAATCCACACAACTATTTATCCATGTGAATTATTGATTTGAAATTTCTATAAATTTATATATTTTTACAATTTTAGAAAATAACAATTTCAAAATAAATATTAATTTTTAAATTATATATTTTGAATTTTGTTTACCTTCTTTTAAACATACATTTTAATAGATTTTTATGATTTTTTTATATTTTTATAAATTTCCCATATATTGTATAATTTTTATAAAGTTTTAATTTATATATTTATAAATTCCCAATAATTTGATATTTTTATAATTTTCGAAATATTTTTTGAAAAAATTAATTGATAACCTTCTAATGATGTTAAATAGAATAAATTATTTAATGGATAAAAAATTAAATACAAATTATATAAACTAAATGTTGTTTTATCTTTTTTCTAAAAGCAATCACTTTGACAAAATAATAAAAATGATGCGTTGGGCGGAGGTTCTAAGAAAACTACATAATTAATGGTGTAAAATATTTAAATCAATTAATGGTGTTGTAAAATAGAAAGAAATAAAATTATATAAATTAATATAATTGAACCAAAATCATAAACTAACCAAAAAGTAAATTAAAAACTCATTTTGTTAAAAAGCATTATATTGGTTAATGGTTTTCTATGTAAATGTTTAAATTTTAGTTTAATTATTTAAATAAAGGATCATATTTGATACACGGTAAATATATACATTAAAATTAGTGTTTTCGTTGTAAGAACTTAATTTAATTAATTTTTATTATTATTAGATAAATCAATTTAGTCCATATGCTATTAAAATTTTAAAAAATAATAATAATAAAAATTAAATGTCCAACAATTAACCGTTACAAACACCGATTGTGCCAAATTGTCACATCAAACATAAATGTGCCTGACTGTCATAATTAACATCCCATAACAATCAACCATTCAACTTAGGCATCCCTGCATAACATGTTGTCCCTTATGGTTTATATATTGTATACGTACTTCGATCATATGGTTAGAATTGAATTGATTAGATAAAAAATCGATTAATATATCGATCTAGATAATAGATTGAAATCGATATTTGAATGATTCACGATTGAACTTGTTTATAGTTTTTAAATATTATTTTATTAAATTTTAAATTATTTATTTAATTATTACTGGATTGGTGATCAATTCAATTGAACTAAGAGCATTGGTGATTTGATCGATTTGACCTGCATTTTATGTTTTAAATCATCGACAAATTTAGATATAATTGGGCTTAAACTTGTCTCTGAATTAAGTTTCGGAGAGAAAGTATTCAATTTTGAACTAGCTTGTTAAGTATAAAAAGGGTGAATATTTGATGCACTTTCGGTACATAAGTTTCATGCATTGTCAGTAAAAAGAAAATGGACATCTCATCATTGGTGAAATAATAAATAGTGGAAGACTTACAAATAAATATTAATAACTTTATCTAAATATAACTCCATTTGAAATCTGAAAGTCGAAACTCAAAATGAAATCAAAGCCCTGAATCCTAAAATAAAATCTTGAATCCAAACCCAAAATTTGAAACCCGAGACAATATAATAACTATAATTAATATTTAATTATGTTTAAATAGAGTTATTAATATTTATTTATAAGTCTTTCACCATTTTTTATTTTACCTGGTGATAGTTTGTCATATCATTATTCATTGATGGTGCATAAAACATATTGGCAAGTCGAGCCAACCCAAGCTCAATCCAAACAACTCATTCTGGACAAGTCAACTTCACCATTAATTAATCTATACTCTATAGCATGACTCGTGTGCAAATATGAAGCTTTTTAATTTCGGGTAAACTACATTAGTCACTAAGCTATGGATATATTTTGTTTTTATCACTTAACTAAAAAAATTACAATTTGGTCATTAAATTATTCAAAAGTTTTCATTTAAGTCATTGAACTATTCAAAAGTTTTTATTAAGTCATTGAGTTGTTAAGTTTTTTTTTTCAAGTTTTGCCACCAAGCTCCAAATGACAATTCGACGATTAGTACGGTGGATTGGTACCCTTCGGTGAGTAGAAGAATATTGTAACACCCCTAACCTATATTCGTCACCGGAACAGGGTTACGGAGTATTATAGGACAAAAAATAAAAAATCATTCAAATCATACATTAATACAAACATAATCAAATTGTTTGGACCTTAAAAAACTCAAATACTAACCAAAATACAAAATCAAAATGACATTAATCGGGTCAAAAACACATCAAAACCAACCTAATATGTGCCCAACCAATGTACCCTCATTGGTACCACAATTATATACAATTTAATCTCAAAATACACATTAATTTGATTCATCAACTCATTCAAGCAATACCTAACAAAGTCACCACAACCACGACAAATCAAATATATGTAAGTCACACATATTAGCATAACAACTATACCTCATTCTCATACCCTTTGCAAATTGGTTATTTGCACAAAATATCATTCATAACATTTACATAAGCCAAATATTAACCAAAATAGCACAAGGGCCTATACATGCCATATAATCCAATTTAACGTTTCAAAAACTACTGAGACAAACTAGATAGTGTGACTTGAGTGCCGATCCGATCATCCAACCTTCCGAAAATCTACAATGACATTAAACAACACAAGTAAGCTTAATAAAGCTTAGTAAGTTCGATGAGATAAACAAAAATCTTACCGAACTAACTATAATAAATCAAATAATAAAAATCATCAATGATAACTCCCTGTCATTCACAACTTCAATCGATAAATACATTCGTATTCAAATCAATACAAAAATAAATAACATGCCTTTCAAATTCATTAAATAAATCACCTTGCCGAGGTTTTTCCATTCGAAGAACGACTTATGGATAAGAGTACATCGTCAACAGAAGCTCATAAGAGCTGGTCCTCCCAAATACGCCAACAGAAGATTGAAAGCTGAAAAGAAGCTCATAAAAGCTTAACAGAAGCTCGTAAGAGCTGATCCACCCAGTCACACCTAAAGAAAGTAAAGCACGAGAGTTTGCAACAAATGCTGAAACCCAGTTTACTTGGGTAAAATGTTGATATCTCCCTCTAATACCATTTCCACTCTAAACCCCCATCATACACCAAATCACGAATGTACTCAAATCTCGCGTTCAATTCAAATCGAATATTCAATTTAATATTATAATTAAAACAACAATTCATTTCCAACAATAGAATATATGCATAATACCAATCATCAATTTATAAAAATGTTAAATTTTAACCGTAGAAACTTACCTAGACTGAATTGTAGTAATTGCAGAAGTTCAAGGACTATTCTGCTATTTTTCCTTTTCCACGAGTATTTACGAGATCTTGATCTAAAATATAAAATTACTCATTTATTGGCAAATATTTCATTTCCTATCCATTTTACAATTAATATACAATTAATACCCTTTTATTTTTCAAATTTACGCAATTACCCAAACTTTTATAATTTTTGCAATGTAATCCATTAATTAGTTAATATATCAAATTAACTAATTTTCTTAGATCAATAATATATAAAATATTCTAGACCCTCATACTACCCTAATAAACCTAAAATTCACTATCAAACCCTAATATTTTGACATTTTAACAATTTAATCCTAAAATCAATATTTAACAAAAATCACTTTACAAAATCATCACACAACACAATTAAAGCTCCAAATCCACGTTATTCATCAAAAATATCTAATATTTATCAATCAAAACTTCCAAAATTTTTAACAGGATCAGAAACGAAGGTACGGGTTAGTTGGACCTAATTGCAATGATATAAAAAATATAAAAATTACAAGAAACGGGTAAGAATTAAACTCATATTGAAGCTCCTATGCTCAACCTATTCTCCAAGCTATTTCTATGGTGTTTCGGCAATGACAAAAGAAGAAAATGAAGAAGAAAACCTATTTCTTCTTACTTAATTTTGTTTTAATTTCAACTAAATTATAAGTTTGCCATTGTAATTTAATTATTTTGTCCTTATCCACCAATTTGCCATCCCACTATATTATTTAGGGCTTAATTATCACTTAAGTCCTTCCTCAATTAATAATTACACCATTTCATAACCTAATTGATATAATTAGCAAGTTTTGCACCTTTTTCAATCTAGTCTTTTTTAATTAATTAACTATCGAAATGTTAAAATTTTTCAATGAAACTTTAATACTACCTTAATTACACTCTGTAAATATTTATAAAAATATTTATGGCTCGATTTATAGAAACGAGGTCCTGATACCTCACTTTCTAAAACCACTTGACCTTAGGGTCTTACCACTTGAACCTAATAAATTGTTATAAAATATAAATTACCAAATCAAAAACCTTTCTAAAACCATATTTGACTCGTTAATATTAAATAATAATATTATGAACTTACTCGCTGGATTTGGTGGCCTCGAAACCACTATTTTTGACACCACTGAAAAATCAGGCTGTTACAAATATACTTTAGACCCAAATCAATCTGATAGTCAATGCTGGAGATTAGAAGAAAAAGTTGTTTAAATTTTGGTTCGCATGTTCATGACTTCCATAATTATTTTATGAAAAAAAAAACTGAACTATAGAATAGAAGGAAAAAGAGAGCTCCCAATTTGTGTAGGCTATGTGAACAGAGAAAGTCATATAACAAATAACATCAAATTTAATAGCTCAATGACTTAAATGAAAATTTTTGAATAGTTTAGTGACCAAATTATAACTTTTTTAGTTAAATGACCAAAGCAAAAATTTACCTATAATTTAGTGACTAATAGTGCAGTTTACCATTTATTTATTTATTTAAATTATTAGAATTAGAGAACAAGTTTCTTGTAAATGGCAAAATACCTCATTTGTTGCAACACTCCTTTAAACAATAAATAAGGGGTTCTCTTGAACTAAGAAGGAGAAGGAAGAAAGCGAGTGAGTGTGATAATTCCTCTTCCTCAAATTAATCATTTCCAAGGATTATTATCCCAACCAATAATTAATTGTACGGATGAAACATTGATAGAATTCAAAAAATTTATTATTATCATTAAAAGATAAAAACGGTGAAATTAAAATTAACTATATTTTGAAATAATTTGAGATGTTAATAAAATTAAATATATTGTTTGTCAAATATTAATTTGATTCACCAAAATATTCTCAATCATTCATAAATTTGGATAAATGCTTTTTCTTTATATATATAAAATCAAGTTGAAGAATAGTGAAGAAGAGGCATATTTAGAATTATGAATGTCAAGTGGATCATATATTTGATTTGTGCTGTTTGTTTGTTGGCTAATAAATATTTTTTGAAAGAAATATTTATATTTTTACATATTCATGTTTAATTTTCATACATTATTGATGAAATAAATATATTTTGACTAAACTACCTACTTTTTTTTTATAATACTTGAAAATTTCAACTAACTTGTTTAACTTGTTTGATGATTATATGGATTGGTTTTGTGGATTGCTTCTCATTAATTTCTCAATTCTAGTTGTGGTGAGAAAATGTTCGGTACACTATTAGTGAAAATTTTAGATTTCTATAGCAGAGTTAAGACGACGACGATAAACGTATTGTAAAGTATATTAAAATATTTTTTGCATTGTATTTAAAATTATCAAATTTATGAATAATTGAAATTTAAATGTTAGACTTACAGTTTTCTTTACGTGAAAATTTAAAACAGTTGGTTAATTGTTTGATATCCTCACGGTTGAATTTTGATAAATTTAAGAGCTTAAATTGAAATGCTTTTTGCATGATTTAAAAAAATAATAAAATAAAACAACACACATACATTAAGTTAAAGCCACTATGAGCTAAAAGGTCATTAATTTATATGCGTGTAATTCTGTTTCCAGTTGCTCAGGTACATCTCTAAATATCTCCCTTGAAATATATCTAATACTTCACTGGTCAATATTTTTTAGTATCTGCTTTAACTTTCTCAATAATCTTGAAGAAGAAATTGCCAAATGTCTGTCTTGGAGGGTATTAACCATCTCTAAACTATCAATATGAATCAAAACCTTGTTGAATCCCCGTCTTTCAAGAAAAATCAAACCATCATTGACATCTTAAAACTTAGCATCAAAAACTAAACATTCCCCAAATAATGATTAAAACCTAATATCCAACATCCATTCTGTTTTCACATCACACCCCCAGCAGCAGCGAAACCCGCATTTGACTTAATAGCACCACCAATATGTAAGGAAATCAAATTATCTGATAAAGGTAGATTGAAATTGGTAAGACGTTGTCTTGATGGTCCTTTCATGTGAGCTAAATTTTATTTTTCTTTTTCCAATCATTTATGCATGAGATTTTCTTTTTGTATTTTTTAAAATTAAATGAGTGTTTATTACGGATATATATTTCATCATTCTATTATCTCAAAATGACACAAGCATCGATGTTAAGGTTTAATAATTATAATAGGAGAAAATATTTAATACATTGTCGTGAAATTTTAAACTCCATGAGTAGGGTAGAGGTTGACAAATATCCTATAGAGTATAACAAATTATTAAATATATATTTATGAAAATGAGACATATGTCATTTTTTTAAGAATGCTTGTAAAATAAAATACATATACTACCAGTATACCAAATAATAGATTTATATTTAATATAACGATATTGTATAAATTTATATACAGTGAATAAATAGATGATATCATTTATAAAATATTTATTAATAAAATATATTTATCTAATTTATTAATCATATAAAATTTGAATATATTATTAAGCTTAATTCTCATTAAAGAGATAATAATAGCTAAGTTAGGCTCTCTTGCATTGTCCAATTATGGTATAAGTAGGCTTGTGTTTTATTGGTTGGGTGGCCTAATTGTATCCGATTTATTTAAATGATAATAAAGTTAATTTTAAAACTTAAATTTATAAAATATATTTTATTACATTTATTAATATAATAATGAATCGAGCCATTGAGTTGGATCAAATTCAAGTACGAATATGAATTTTAAAATCACATTAACTCAACCTGACCAATGAATAAATAAAATTGATATTGCTAATAGAAAAGAAAAAGAAAAAGAGAGTGATTGACAAAATAGGCTTCCAAAAGAGTAGTTAAGTATCCTATTAAAATACACATAAGTTTTATATTATTTATAGGAATTTAATTCCTCTACTTTTTAGATTTTAAAATTCAGATCCAACTATTAGCATTTATTAAATTTATATCGTTAATGTCACTTTTTAGTTACATTACTACTGTGATTTTTTTTCATTTTAAAAGGTCACACTAAAATTTTAACAAAAAAATAGTATTAATGAGTTGAACTTGAATTTTAAATTCCAGTAGTAAAAGGACTAATTCTAAATTTATGGATAATACTTGGACGTGTGGCATATTTTATTTAAGTGAAATTTTAACCATTCCAAGTAAAAATGGTAACAAAATAACAAGCAAGAAAACCAATTGAGATCGTGTTGAATACAAACATATATTTTGAAGAATTATTTATATATTAAATATGAATATCAATAAATTAATAAAAAAGAAGAAGTAGATGGATCTACATTACAATTACTTCCACAACTATGTTAAATTGGGGTTAAAGACAAGTTCCCCAACTTTGCATGTTTTACTTAAATATACAACCACAAATATATATATATAAAAGGAAATTATTAATACTAGTATAACTATATTAATAAAAATTATATTAGAAATACACGATATTTTTGTTGAATTGGTTAAATAAAAATTTAAAAATCATGGTGGCTTATGTTTAAATATTACCGTTTGTTGATTTAAATTGATACAAAATGATAAAATATTTTTAAAATAATATTAATTATATTATAAAAATAAAAATTTATTTTTAATTAAATTAATGTCTGATTAATTCGTAACTAGTACAATATTGATTCCTTCTGCTTTAAGGAGAACAGCTAGCATTAATAGTTGTAAATTATTTGTTGATCAGTGCTCAACAACCTTTTTAAGTGCAATTATTAATAATGTATCGAAATAATTAGGGTAAATTATATCTAAAATTATTAAATTATTAGTAAATTTATATTTTGGTTACTCAATTTAAAAGTTATAAAATGATTATTGAACTATTCAAAAGTTTTCATTTAAGTCGATGGGTTGTTAAGTGTTTTTTCAAAAGAAACATGACTAATGAGTTCCAAGCGATGATTCGGCGATCGATATAATGGATTAATACTCATCAACGAGTAGAAAAACATACATTAGGTCCAATTTGATTTGTTGATCACTATCGGAGATTGGAGAAGAAAGTTGTTTGAATTTTGGTTCGCAGATTCGTGACGTTCAAATATGTTTTATAGGGAAAAAACTGAATTGTAATAGAGAAAGAGAATGACAATGCAAACAAAAAATGGAAATACAACATCGATTTAATAGTCCAGCAACTTAAACGAAAAATTTCAAGTAGTCTAGTAGCTATTTTTATAACATTTTGAAATTAAGTAACCAAAACGTAAACTTATTGATAGTTTAGTAATATTAAGTATAATTTACCTAATGATTAATTGAATTAAATCCAAAGTTTTAAATCATATTTTTTCTTTTTTTTTGGGTTAATTTACAATTATAGTGGAACTTTCATTTTCAAACGGTTGAACTTATTTTTTTTAATGGAATTAAAACACCACAATGATTATCCTCCAATTTTCCCACTTTCCACTATTTTATAAATGATTGCAAAGAGAAGGCAGAAATCATTTAGTGTTATCAAAAGTGGAAAAGTGGGAGAGAAATGGGAGGAAAATTAGGGAAGGGATTTATGAAAGGAGGGAAAATAGAGGAAATAGAAGGAAAGAAATATGATCATGGGTTTTCTTCAGCTGAAGTAAACACACTGGCCGCCATAGCTGAAGCTTTGTTCCCTTCTTTGCCACCTTCTTCTTGTTGTTTTGAAAGACGAGAAAACCAGACGATAAGCAAAGCTGTTCGATCTTTCATGGAAACTTCTGCTTCTCAATCCCCAACACCGGACGAGGTAAAAAAGATAAGCTTTTTTGGTTAAATTATGGTTTTGGTCCTTGTAACTATGCTTGAATTTGAGATTTAGTTTCTCTCTCTACATTTGTAATGTCAATCGTACAAATAGTTAATGCATTAGTTATATTTTGTTTAAAACAAGGTTGTTTGAATCAAACCGATTAGATTGGGAATCGATCGAGTTACTGGTTCGAAGGATATTGAATCGGGTGAATTGGGAATCGGGCAATTGAATCAGATTTTTAATATTTTTTATTTTCTACGAACTTTTAATAATTTATTTAATCGAATTAAATAAATTAATCGGATTGGCTAGACCGGTAAATCGGTGACCTGATTGGTTCGATCATCAGTTTAGTTCGAAAAATCTTGGTTTAAAACACTGTTTTCAGAACTGGATTGAATTAGTTGGTTGAACTGAGAATCGGTTGAGGTATGAATACATAATAAGGGAATGGATGGTTAAATCGATAATTGAACTGATTCTCTCTCTCTCTAAATATATATTTTTTCTATTTTGTTAGTAATTTTTTCAATTAAACTTCATAAATTGATCAGACCGATTCTGAAAAAGTTAGTTTAAAATGCTCACGTAAATATTTTTAAAATACACTTATTTTCAATGTATAATGCTAACATATTAGTGTAGGAAGGAATGTTTTTTTTTTAAATATTATGTTGGCATTTTAATGGAATAGTAAGTCGGTGTCAAAGGGGCAAGCAGGGGTTTCGATATCCCCTAAAATGAGATTTTTTTTTTTACCTTTAAAATTTATGAAGTTCTAAGTCCGTGTACCTTTAACATTCCAAAATGATAAAAATTTTGAATTAATCCTTTAAAATTAAAAAGATATAAGCTATTAAAAGAATAAATTTACATTTTAAACTCTCATAATATTATATAATTTAATTATGTCTTAGAAAATTGTTTTGGCTCCACCTTGTCAAGAATAGCGAGATTGAATTATACTAAATTATAGAGTCTAAAAGCTAAATTAAAAATGTTATTTTTAATAAAAAATTATGTTTTCGAATTCAATATTTTATTTAATCATTTGTAAGTATAAAATACCACAACTAGATTACAAGTACAATTATTGGTCATAATTCACTTTTAAGTACTTGGCATAAAATTTTGGTCTTATACCATGATTTCACTCTTAAATTATATTGTTTTCTCACTTTGATATTTATTTATTTTTGGTCCTATTTTGATACTTGAAACTATCAATTTCGTCCTATTTTACCTTCAAAATTATCAGCGTTGTGTACCACTTTCTTATTAAAACTCTTTCTTTTTCCTTTTGGGTAAACTAAAATTTTGGTCTTATATCATGGTTTTTTCATTATGGTGTCTAAACTTTTTTGCCTCATTATTTTAGTATTTTTAACTATTAATTTTGTCTCGTTTTACTCCCAAAATTATCAACATCATGTGTCACGTTGTTATTGGAAACATTTTTTCTTTTGGGGTAAACTAAATTTTTTGCCTTATACCATGATTTGGCCCTTGAACTTTTTTTTGTTTCAATTTGACACCTAAACTTTCTTTTTCTCATTTTGACACCTAAAACTATTAATTTCATCCTAATTTGCCTAAAAATTATCATTATCATTATCATATGCCACGTTATTATTTGAATTTTTTTTCTTTTGGAGTAAACTGAAACGAAAATGAAAATTTAAATATTAAAGTGGGAAAACTAATGTACTTTGGTCTAAAATTTTAACTTTAATTCCTGGAAATTTATAATTTTTATGATTTTACGCCTAAAATTTTCTATTTTTTTTTTCATTTCATTGCTTACATAAAAAAAGAAAAAAATGAGAATAAATTTCAAGATTTATTGATTTAATTTTACAGGCAGCAGAGATGTTGTGGAAAAGATTATTCATTGAATGTGTGGTGGTAGTGAGAGTTGTATTGTTGTTGTTATCAACAAAAGTAGGAACTTTGTTGCTTTGTGGAAGCCATTGCTGGGGTAAGGAATGGCCGTACATTAATGGCTTCACAAGCATGCCATTAGCCAAAAGGGAGCAAGTTTTACAGGCCTGGTTTAAGCATCGTTTCTTCACTCCCTTTAGGGTCGCTTTCCTCTACTTCAAAGTCGCCATTCTTTTCACCATCTTCTCACGGGTTAGTACTTTTTCGATTGAAAAATTCTATTCCCATTATCGGCACTAATAATATTTTCAATCTAAGGGTTAAAGATTTAATTTTACCATTTACTTATTTTATAATTTTATATTTTTAAAGAGATTAAATCATGATTTTATTATTTTTTGGGAAGGCTAAGACCTTTAGACTACTCGCATATAATGTAACGTATTTTATTATTTTTATTTTACGAGTACAATTTAATTAATTAACTTTTTATATTCTAATTAAAATTTAGCATGGAACATGATATCTTGTTATTTAATTAAATAAAATATATTTTATTATTAAGTATATATTAAATTATTGATATATATAGCTGAGGGTAATTTAAAAATATAGCTGGAAATATATTTATATATTATTTTTAGATAACATAAATTGCCTAATGTATATAAGAGAATAACATTTTGCTCAACTCCCTCAATTTCGAGTCAGTTTTTCGAGCTTCAATGAGTAGATGAAGTTTTTAAATTATAAGTTAACCTCTTAAAAATAAAGAATTTTAGATTAATCTTTTTAAAATATTAAAATAATAAATATATATAAAATAAAATTATATTTCTGACTTTTGTTTTTGAAATCAAGTTCTAAAGGTAACAATTTGATCCTCAGGTGGATGAAAATGGTGAAAACCCAGCATGGGAAGCTATTGGGTATAACATAGACAAAGTTGAAAATGTTCCAAATGAAAGACCTCTTCAACAAGGAATTGTTGAAACAATGCATGTAATAGACTCCATTGATCTTCACAAATTACTAACAGAGAAAGGCCTTCAAGTTACACAAGATCCCCACAAAAACGCCATCAAAATCAAATGCGACGCCGTAATAGTCGGTTCTGGGTGCGGTGGCGGTGTCGCGGCGGCGACGCTGGCTAGTTCGGGTCTGAAAGTGGTCGTTTTAGAAAAAGGATGCTATTTCGGCCCGGCAGATTATTCCCCTTTCGAAGGTCCTTCGATGGAGAAACTATACGAATTAGGAGGTAGCCTACCGAGTATCGATGGACAATTCGCGATTCTCGCCGGCTCCACCGTAGGCGGTGGTTCAGCGGTTAACTGGTCAGCTTGTATAAAAACGCCGGAATCAGTTCTTAAAGAATGGACCGATGAGTGTAAAATCCCAGTTTTTGGGAGCAACGAATATGTTTCCGCCATGGATATCGTTTGTGAGAGAATCGGTGTGACAGAAGACTGTGAAGAAGAAGGGTTTCAAAATCAAGTTCTTTGTAAAGGGTGTAAAAATCTCGGCTTTGATATCGAAAAAGTGCCGCGAAATTCCTCTAGCCGCCATTACTGTGGATCTTGCGGCTTTGGTTGTAGAAGAGGGGACAAGAAAGGGACCGACAAGACATGGTTAGTGGATGCTGTTAACAATGGCACCGTCATTTTAACAGCCTGCAAAGCAGAAAAATTCATGTTGGAACAAAACACGACAATGATCAGTACGAGAAAGATGAAGTGTACGGGCGTTATTGCAACAACATTAAACAAAAACATTACGAAGAAACTACAAATAGAAGCTAAAGTAACAATATCAGCTTGTGGGGCACTTCATACGCCACTTTTGATGTATTCGAGCGGACTTAAAAACCCGAACATCGGCCGAAATCTCCGGCTCCACCCGGTTTTAATGTCGTGGGGTTATTTCCCGGATTCCGATTCCGATATCGAAGGTAAAGCTGTCGATGGTGGGATCATCACATCGGTTCATAAAGTGTTGGGACCAAACAACAATGTACAAGCCATTATTGAAACACCATCATTAGGACCAGGACAGTACACTGCTCTATGCCCTTGGGTATCCGGTTTGGACTTCAAACAAAGGATGTTAAAATTTTCAAGAACCGCTCATTTGATAACAATTGTGAAAGACCGAGGGTCCGGTGAAGTTCATATGGGGGGACGGGTAACGTACAAGTTCGATGCGACCGACCGAGAGAATCTCCGAGCCGGGTTGAGACGGTCGTTGAGGGTTTTGGTTGCGGCCGGTGCGGTCGAGGTCGGGACTCATCGTAGCGATGGGCAAAAGTTGAAGTGCAAAGGGGTGAGCAAAGAGGAGCTGGAGGAGTTTTTGGACACGGTTTTCTCGGTAGGCGGACCGTTGTTCTGGGGCGACAAATGGATGGTTCACACCACAGCGCACCAAATGGGGAGTTGTAAGATGGGGAGAAATGAAAAAGATGGGGGTGTTGATGAAAATGGGGAGAGTTGGGAAGCTGAAGGATTGTACGTTTGTGATGCAAGTGTGTTGCCTACTGCTATTGGTGTTAATCCTATGATTACTGTTATGTCTACTGCTTATTGTCTCTCTAAGAGAATAGCAGCTAAAATACAAAACTTATAGGGTTAAAATATGTCATAAGTACTTACACTTTTCATAAATTTGGACTTTAATCCTTTTGTTTTTACTTTTAAGAATTTAATATCTCTATTTTTAGATTTTAAAATTTATGTCTAATTGTTCATGCTATTAAAATTATTTTGTTAAATTTAGATTCATTACAACATTATCTTTTAGTTATATTGCTACCAAGTCAGTTTTTTCTTTAATTTTAAAATGTCACACCAAAATTTTAACCAAATTTTTTTAATAGTGTTAAGAATTGAGCCTCAATTTTAAAACTTGAAAAGTTGAGGATTAAATTTTGAAAATACAAAATATAAAGATTAAATTCTAAATTTATAAAAAGTATAAAAGCTTATAGTATATATTTTAACCAAATTATAGTGTTTTGAATTGGATTTAATCATTCACATTGGAACTACATTTTATGGAAATGGGGATCTTCGAAAAACTGTCCAAATACATGATGATACAAATAAAATTAAATATACAAATTCATTATTATACTTTGTTTATGCGAAAATTTATCATTTTAGAAATATTTACAAAAAGAAAACTTAAAACTTTCCCAAATATGTCAAATGGTTATAAAATAAAATTTATTTTATCAAAATAAAATTTCAAAATTAAAATTAGTATGAAAAAATCGAGAAATGAATTGAACCAAATCAAACCACGAGCAATTTGAAAAATTAAAAAAACTCGATCGAATTGAATCAAACTTATCCAATACGCTACATTGGGGCAAGCAGGAGTCTTGCCCCCTAAAGAAATAGAAAATCTATTTTTAATCTCTCTAAAAAATTGAAAATTTTAACATAAAAATTTAAGCTTTTAAATCACACTTTGACCTCTCAAAATTTATAATTCAATTATGTCTCTTAAAAATAAAAAAATTATAGTCTAATCTTTTTAGAATTTGTAAAATTTTAAGTTAAGATAATGATAAAATATATTATTTGGTGCCATTAAAAAATTTATAATCTAATTCTAACCTCAATTTTTTTTAAACTTCACCCTTATGTTAAGCAGATACCACATATCTGAATCTCGTTACACCCAACCCAAGTTCAAGTAACCCTAAACTTTAAATTCTATATAAATTCTAACTCAATCATATCCATGAACAAGATTTAAATCGATAGACGATAAAAGTACCACGGATACCCTTGTAGTAGAAGCAAGATTGTATTTTGCCCATCTACTAAAAGAATGGGTAAATTAGTCACTGTACGTTAAATCAAGAACAAGATGATCATTCTATTAAAATTTTCATCCATTTCTACAATTAAAAACTGATTATTGTATGTCAGAATGAGGTACATGTTTCACACCAGTGTAATTGTCTGATTATTTTGTCAATCAAGCCAGTTTTTAACAGTAAAAATAAATAAATTCTTTTTAAAAAAACTCTAATTTTCTCCTTAAACAAATAAAATGCACTACTTTTATGACACAAGGACAATATATGGCCATATAAACCAAGAACAAAATGATAGTCCAAAACGACATATCCGGCCATTTAAGAGCTTATTACAAAAATATCGTCTTTATTAGCCTATAATAAATAATAATAGTACAATTACTATGTGTATATATATTATATGATTGCAGGCTTGAGACGGTAGATCATTTTGTTAAATTCTTTTATCCACCAAATGCCAATGCCAATATGCTATAAATTACAATGCATGGATCAAATTGTTAATCACCTAATTTGGTCTCTTTGCGTTTGAGAAAATTATTATGAACATCTTTCACCGCCCTCAGCCACCTAAGTGGTCGGCATCTCTTTGCGGTTGCGGAGGCGATATCGGAACCTGTAAGTTTACACATTTATCTTTCAAATACGATTGCATGAAACGAATTAAATTAAAATCGGATTTGGTTTTTTATTATCTTTTGAACTCGAAATGCAGGCTGCATAACATGCTGTCTCCCATGTGTCACCTTTGGCCAAATAGCTGAAATGGTTGATCAAGGACAAAGCAGTAAGAACATATTTGAGGGAGGTCGATTAGTTTTGAAATATTTTTTATTGGGAGTTGTTACAACTCTCAATGAGTTGATATTTTTCTAAAGTGCTTGAAGTTGTCTCAGGAAGTGGTGGATTCATCATCTATCGCGCGAGTATTCGCATTCGGTAATGTTTAAATCCTTGCCCCTTAAATAATAACAATGGACAAGTGTAGATAAAAGAATCATGAAGCCCTTATTTAAGAGTTGTATTGTATTTTGCTCACTTTATTCAAAACAAGTGTCAATTAGTCATTGTTCATTAGATCAAATAGCAAACTGGTCTTTCTATTAAATATTTCATTTATTTTTATTGTTAAAAATTAGTCCTTGTACATCAACACAAGATACATGTGGCGCGCTACGTATCACTGTTTGGCTTTTTCATTAGTCATGTCAGTTTTTTTTATATAAATACAAGTAGATGAAATTATTAACAGAAAGGGTTAATTTGCCCCTTTTTTTAGTATAAGGAGCAAAATACAATTTGACTCTTAATATAGGACCTCTATGGTACTTTTACCGATAATTATGCTACCACTTGATCAAGCTATCAAGCGTGTATGCTCATGTCTCCTTGATAGATGGCAGTCCTTTCCAACAAAGCGTTCTCGCTCTATGAATCCACTACCTTCTTATATAGCCTCGGACTCTTCACGGAGTTGGGAAACAAAACTTTGGCTAGGATCAATACTATCCATTTGAAGGGTTAGACAACTTCCAATAAACAAGATTTTGAAGATTTTTTTAAATTGGTCTCTCCTCGACAAATTCCATTATCATATCTCATCGGCCTCTTCGACAAACAGCCATTAATGGTGTGTCTGATACATAATTTTTTTTTTTTTGTTTTGTCTGAAAAACAGCTTGCGTGCAACAAGGTTGCATATATTGTGTATTGATGTTGTTTTCATGCCAATGCCTACTGTCGTGTGTTTATAGAGAGAAACTAAGAGCCAAATTCGGGTTGCCAGCTGAGCCATGCCATGATTGTTGTGTCCATTTTTGCTGTGAATCATGTGCTCTTTGTCAAGAACATGCTGAGCTCAAAGCTAGAGGCTTTGATCCTTCCAGAGGTTGAATTTTTTTCTCTGCCTGATTTCATAAATACATGCTTTATGGGTCGAGTGAATTCAGATTTTAAAATTATTAGATTATTTCGAGTTTAGTTTATTTTAAAATTATTGAATTTTGAGTCAAAATATTTTAAGTTCAAATTCTTTCGAGTTTTTTGTTCCAATTGTTTTAAGTTCAGATTAGTTTTGAATTAGGATATGTTTTGAATTGAAATCAATTCAATTTCAGATTGACAAGTATAATGATCAAACCTATCAAATTGGGCCGAAATGAGCCTTAACAAGCAAAATTATTTAGTAATCAAATTTGTCTGACAAGCAAATTTAGGATCGGGTAAGAAAATCAAAAAACCAAAAATTGTCTGACAAAGATGTTTGGATGATTTATGGAACACCAGTTTAAAAATCACAATTATTCGAAATGAACTAAATTTTCTTTTTATTAAATTAAATTTATAATTAATTTTAATTTTATGATTTAAAATTTAAAATTTTATATTAAAATAGTGAAATTAACTTAAAATTTTTAATATAAAATATTTTTCAAAAAAACTTCAAAACTTTACTAAATAATATCTAAAAATTTAAAGAATAAAAACTAATTTTATGTTAAAAAAAATCCAAATCCCAAAATTAATATAAAAAATGGAAAATCGTAAAATCTCAAAAACTTAACCAAATTCACCCTTAATGCAAATGTATATATTGCAGGTTGGAAAGGACCAGCAACTGCTCCACCAAGCATGCCTCCTACAATGAAGAGATAATCAGCAGTAGCTATCAAAGGAGATTACATCAATTTCTTAATTACATATTTACATCATTATTAAATCATATTTATATTTTGAAGAATATATGTAACCTCTTTTAAGGCCAAGCACTTCGACTGTTGAATTTTATATTTTATATTTTTAGTTTTTAATTTTATTTTGGTTGTATGCCTTTGTTTTAATTATGTATACGTGATTATTGAGTCGATGGATAAAAAGCACTCGTTTAAAGGCATAGTTTATTTGGATTTTAAATTTAGTCTAAACCCTATTATGTAATTAAAGATTGGATCCAATCCATCAATGATATTTGTCGAAACCTTTTGAAATCAAATTTTATTTTTATTTAAAAAAACGAAAATAGAGATCAATCTTTTTATTTAAGTGTGATTGGATCACCTCAAAGCTCATTTTAATAAAATGTTATACTTATTAAAACGATACTTTTTGGTCTACAAAATTCAGAAAATAGGTTCGAGAGTCGATTACGCACGAGAAAGGATTAACACCCTCGTGATGTCCAAAATTAGTACCTAGTAGATTACTTAATGTCTTAATGCTGAGAATTAAAAAATTGAAAAGAATTTAAAATACAATCCCATCTTGCAAAATGATATTTTTAATTAAAATTACTTAGGTAAAGTAAAACAGATGTAAAAGGCCTTCTTATTTCGAGGTAAACAAAAATGTCACATCCCGTAACTTAGGACACGACATATTGAATCCTCAAAATAAGTTTACTCATTATTTGATTATCTAACAAAATCTCATGTATTTTAATTTTAAAAAGGATGTTCGGTTATCTGGATTCAAAGAGAAAGCCGAATCTCGTAAGTTAGAGCACAACTCTACAAGTTCCAAAAATAACGAACATTGTCTTAGTTTTAATTATTTCTTATAAGTTGTGTAAAAAACAGATTCACCACTTAATATGATACGTGGTTGAGCCGTAGTGAGGAAACAAATAAATGTATCTAAACCTAAGGGGACATATGGTAGGTACTAAAATAAAAATAAAACGGCTACGCGAATAAAGAGAAGAAAAATCGAAATGATGATGGTAAAAAACAATAATAAGTAGGTAGCTAAGATCACGATAATCTAATAGTAATAATGCAACACAAATTGATTATAATAATGATAATGATTATGACATGATTAATATTTTATTTAACAATATAATGAAGAAGAATAATAATAATGCAACAAAAATTTGTGATAATAATGGTATAATAATATGCATAATAAAATATAAGCATAGTAATAATAATAAATCATAATTCTAATTTGCATAATAAAATAATAATGATAATGATAATAAAATATAAAAGCACATACAAGGAATATAAATAAATAAATTTTAATTATGGAAGAAGGTGGAAGAAATAATAAATAAATAAATAAAACGGCTTATAAAAAGGATTGAAATTAAGTAGATTAAAGATTAAATTGAAATTTAAACAAAGTTTAAAGCATGAATTTGCGAAATAAATAAAAAAGGGGCATAAAGGACCAGATTTAAAATCCGGCAAAATCTAATGTCAAAAAAAATAAAGAATTTAACTTAAAACGCAAACATGAAGAGGAACCAAATGGGTAATTATCCCAAACCCAGCACACGTGTCATCCCCTAAACGGTCCACACTGGTCCAAAGACTAAATTACACAAAATCAAAACAAAAGGGGCAAAAATAAAAGAAAATAATAATCAGTAGGATGAAATTGAAAAGTAACAAAAAAGCGGAAGGGACAAAGAAGCAATTAAACACCCTTTACAAAACCACGTGAATCCTACTGGGTCGAGTCGGGTTGGCGGGTCAATCCATCAAAATGACGCCATTTTGGGGTTTAAGGAAACAGGCAAAAACGACGTCAGTTTTATCCCTATTTAAGTTTAAAAAAAGAAAAAAAAATCATTTCATATCAGTTTAAAAAAATAGAAAACCCTCTTTTTTTTTTCTAAAACATGCCTTATGGACGGCCACTGGGTCCGGCGAGCCCCCACGACGGCCACTGTTATGAGCTGAAAAACTAGCAGAAAAAATTCGCGAAGTTTAATTGAAAAGAGGAGTTTTGGGAATTAGTAATACGGGGCGTTTTGGTTATAACAGAATGGTTCCACGTCACTTTTTTGTTAGTTTTCTTTAAATTGCATGTATTGCATGGGGAAGCAGTTATCAAGAAAATCAGAAGAAAATAATTTCTGAATTCTTTTATCTTCTCAATTCTCACTTCTCTTTTTCAAATTTTCTTTTCTTTCTCTACTCAAATTATAGTCTCGTATCAAGGGTATCAGAGCTTTAACGATCCCTTTTGAAGGCTAGCGATAGTGTATCTACTCGGTTGCAGAAGGAGATGGGAAGTATGCAGCAGGAAATTTTTAAAATCCAAAAGGAAATAGCTCATTTGGAGACCAAAATGGAAACTTGACTGTAGGAGTTTAAAGCTGAGTTTCGAGGAGATTTACAAGCCTTGTTGGGTCAGTATTTTGGACCACCGCCGATAGGTTCATCAGCAAATGTTACAGTGGATAAAGGTAAAGGGGTTTGGGGAGCTCCTCCAGGGTTCTTACCTAAGAACACCAAATTACCACAGGTTCAGACGGAACCCTTTATTACGGATGGGGGTAGTGTACACTTGAGGGATCCTTCATATGGCGGGAGCTTCTATTAAATTCAGCCGGTTGGAGTGCCTCAAGTTCGATGGTACTAATTTTCGGGGATGGTGGACCAAACTGGAGCAATATTTTGAAGCAGAAGGTACACTCGATGCTAGTAAGGTCCGTCTTGTAATGTTAAACCTAGAGGGTCGAGCGTTAGAATGGCATCATTTCTATTCTCAGAGAAATGGAGGCTTGCAAATGCTGTCTTGGCCGGCGTATATAAAGAGCCTCCAAGATCGTTTGGATGTGGGCCATTCGGGGATCCGATGAGAGAGCTGGTCAACTTGAAATAGCAAGGTACTGTTGAGCAATTTCAAGATCTGTTTGTAGGATTACTAAATCAATTACATATGCCAGAGTCGAATGCTCTTAGTATTTTTCTTAAAAATTTGAAGGCTGAAATAGGTCACTACTTGGATTTATTTGCACTTTTGACACTGATGGAAGCTTTCCAGTTAGCTAGAAAAATCGAAATACTCATCTCTTATTCAGGGAAGGGGCCTACAACTTTGGGGGTTAGCTCACCTAAAACTTTAACCAACACTTCAGCTATCTCGAGGCACTCTTCTTTTCCCACAAAGTTGGTAGCAAGTTCACAGTCTGTTACCAATGTATCATCAAACAACTCAGGGTCTAAAACCATATCTCCAGCATTGATGGCTGAAAGGAAACAAAAGGGCCTTTATTTCTGGTGTAGGGATAAATACCATGCGGGGCATAAATGCATGAAATCCCAATTGTATCAAGTCTTACTGGAACCTCTTTCTGATGGTGAAGTTGAGGAATTTTAGGAGTGCTCTGACAAATTAGAAGAAAATAGGAATGATGAAGAGGGTCTTAAGTCACCTACAATTTCGCTACATACTCTTACTGGTTTATAAGGGCATAATACCATGAGGGTGGCTGCTCGAGTGGGGACAAATTGGGCTATCATTCTAGTTGATTCAGGGAGTACACATAATTTTATTGACATAAGACTGGTCAATAGATTGTCTTTACTAGTGATGCGCTAGGGGCAATTGAGGGTCTCGGTGGCGAATGAAAGTTGTTTGTTTACTAGGGGATTATGCAAAAGGGTTACATGGGAGGTGCAGGATCACAAGTTTGAAACTGACTTCATGGTTTTGTCGTTGAAAGGTTGTGATATGGTGTTGGGGGTGCAGTGGTTATTGGCGTTTGGGGACATTATTTGGAACTTTAGTTCTTTGACTATGCAGTTCAACTTAGCAGGGGAATTATGTGTTCTTCAAGGCATAGTCCCTGGTTCGTTAGCAGCTGGAAATAAGGAATTCAACTCGAGATGTTTTACAATAATGGGGCAGTTGTTGAAACCTTTTACAACAGTATTGAGCTCACCTGAACAAGTGACGCTTTCTACCAATGAGGACAAGAGCCATGGGAACCAGCTTTAAGAATTATTGATGGAACTTGATGACATATTTCAAGTTCCAAAAGGGTTGCCACATCGTAGGATGCATGACCATAAAATTCCCTTAAAGGATGAAGGAGCAGTAATCAAAATTCGGCTCTATCGATATCCAGTATTTCAGAAGACAGATGGAGAAGCTCATTCAGGAAATGCTTCAAGCTGGAATTATTCGCGACAGTACAAGCGCTTTTGCCTCTCCTATTGTCATGGTTCAGAAGAAAGATGGGAGCTGAAGATTGTGTGTGGATTATAGGCAACTAAAACAACATACAATTAAGGATAAATTTCCTATTCCTGTAATTGAGGAGTTATTGGATGAACTAGGGGAAGCTAGAGTATTTTCTAAACTGGATTTAAGGTCTGGTTATCACCAAATTCGTATGTAGGAACTTGATGTACATAAAACTGCATTTCGAACACACGAGGGGCACTATGAATTTCTTGTGATGCCCTTTGGCCTCACTAATGCCCCTTTCAGTTTTCAAGCTCTCATGAACTCAATTTTTAAGCCATTGTTGAGGAAATTTGTGCTAGTCTTTTTCGATGACATACTTGTCTACTCAACATCGTGGTCGTAGCACCTGCAATATTTGAGGTCAGTTCTTCTTAATCTAAGAGAGCAGCAATTATATGCTAAGATGACAAAATGTTGTTTTGGTTCATCCCAAATTCAATATTTAGGACATGTTCTGCATGAAGGAACGATTTCTATGGATACCACTAAAATTGATTGCATATATTCATGGTCCATTCCTCGATCAATGAAGGAGCTGCGCAACTTTCTTGGTCTCACGGGATACTATAGGAGATTTATAAAGAATTATGGAGTGATTGCTCGACCATTAACTGACTTGTTAAAAAAATGGTTAGGAATGGTCCGACCAAGCTACTGAAGCTTTTCAAGCACTTAAACAAGCTCTGAGTATAGCTCCTGTGTTGGTACTTCCTAATTTTCAGCTAGAATTTACGATGGACACAAATGCAAGTGGGTTTGGCATTGGTGTGGTTTTACAACAACAAGGTAGGCCGATAGCCTTTTTTAGCAAAGCTCTTGGGGTACGCCATCAAGCCTTATCAATATATGAGAAAGAGATGTTGGCGGTTTTATTGGCGGTTCGAAAGTGGTATACCTACTTGGTTGGTCGGCACTTTAAAATACAAACAGATCATTAGAGTTTGAGGTTTTTGTCCGACCAAGTGGCCGTTACTCCACTTCAGAATATTCTGTAGCTTCAAAATCATGACCAAAAGTATTCTTGTGATGGCCGGTTTCTGTTCAGAAAAGGAAAGATCGTGGTGGGGAAGGTTCCACAACTGCGACAGGAGTTGTTCCTCCACTTCCACGCTAGTGCATTAGAGGCCATTCAGGGGTGCACGTTATCAGGAAATGGCTTTCGAGCCAACTATACTGGAAGGGCCTTACTACTGATGTTAAGAAATAGATCCGCAAATGTATAATTTGTCAAAAATGCAAAGGTGAATCAGTGGCTTCCCCTGGTCTTCTACAGTCTTTACCAATACCTAATCGAGCTTGGTCTGTGATCAGCATGGACTTCATTGAAGGATTTTCAGCTTTAAATAGAAAGGATTCCATTCTTTTGGTGGTCGACCATCTCACTAAATATGGTCACTTTTTAGCTTTGACTCATCCATATACAGCTAAAAATGTGGCCCATGAATATCTGACTAAAGTCTACAAACTACATGGCATGCCTGATTCCATCATATCGGACAGGGATAGAATCTTCATTAGTAGTTTTTGGCAGGAGCTCTTTTGGAAATTGGGAACTAACCTCTTATTGTCGACAGCCTACCACCCTCAAACAGATGGCCAGACTGAGGTCCTGAATCGATGCCTTAAAAATTATTTGCGGTGTATGACAGGGGAAACACCTGCACACTAGTTTCAATGGCTACCACTTGTTGAATGGTAGTATAATTCTTCCTATCATTCCTCTATTCAGCTCACCCCGTATGAGGCTTTGTATGGACAGCCCCCACCTACACACATGCCTTATTTGGCTGCTGCCAGAAAGTCACTCCAGTTTTGCCTCAAGAAAGCTCAAATTCGTATGAAGCATTTTGCAGACAAACACCGCTCTGAGAGAAGCTTTGAAGTTGGTAACATGGTTTACTTGCGATTGCAACCTTACAGACAACAATCGATTTGGAAGATTTCCAATCAGAAACTGTCCCCAAAGTACTATGGACCTTTTCCTGTGATCCAGAAAGTAGGGGCAGTGGCTTATACTCTACAACTCCCACATAATTCCCGGATTCACCCTAAATTCCATGTTTCTCAATTGAAGAAGTATGTGGGTTCTGCTCCAACTCAAAATCAATTGCCACTGGTGGATGCTCATGATGCTTTACCAAAAGAGTCGGTTCGCATTATTGACCGAATGATAGTTAAGAAAGGGAGTCAAGCTTTGACTGAAGTGTTAGTAGAATGGGCTGACTCTTTCCCCGAAGATGCAACATGGGAATCCTTCACTGCAATCCAAGCCAAATTTCCTCATTTTCAGCCTTGAGGACAAGGCTGTTATCCGGGAAGGGATTATTGTTATGAGCTAAAAAACTAGCAGAAGAAATTTGCGAATTTTAATTGAAACGGAGAGTTTTGGGAATTAGTAATACGGAGCGTTTTGGTTATAACAGAATAGTTCCATGTCATTTCTTTGTTAATTTTCTTTAAATTGCATGTATTGCATAGGGAAGCAGTTATCAAGAAAATCAGAAGAAAACAATTTCAGAATTCTCTTATCTTCTCAAGTCTCTCTTCTCTTTTTCAAATTTTCTTTTATTTCTTTACTCAAATTTTAGACTCGTATCAGCCACCGGTCGCCGGTGACGGGCTCTGCCGCTCTCAATGGCCGAAAATGCAAAAGATGGCCCTTTTTTGGCCTTTCAATTCCCCAAACCCCGATCTGAAGGCCAAAACCCTTTAAAAGAAAAAAAAAAGTTTCGATCTTTCCCTTTTTTTTGTTCGCTGGTTTGACAACTTTCGGGATAGGAGGAGACGAGGCTCTTAACGGCAATGCGAAAACAGAGTTAGGCGGAAGGTCCCCCTTTTTTTATATATTATATTTATTTATTTTCTTTGCTTAAAAATAAATAAAACAGAAAAATAAATCACATTTTTTTTTGCTTTTTTTGTATTCAATTTCTCATCTTTTTTTTTTAAGTCCCCTTACAATTGGGTTTTTAGGCTTTTTATAGCCGATTCTACACTATTATTTTCTTTTTTTCTACTGTTCTTGCCACTGTTTCTTTTGTGTGTTTGTTCTGTCCTTGCAGGTGGTGGTTGACGGTGGTAGAGGCTAGGGTGCGACGCTGAGGTGGGAAGGAACAGCGGCACGCAGGCTAGATTAGGGTTTCTATTTTTGAACACTGTTTAGGTTTTTGGGCCACTTGGGCCATTAGGGTTTCTCTGATTTGGGTCCTTTGGGTTTATAATTTTGGGCCTACTGTTTTTTAAATGGGCTATCATTGTAATTTAGACTTTGGACTCTTATTTATTTGGTTTTATTTATTTGGTTATTTTTGTTTATAGTGGGCCGGGCAGAATTGGCCTGTTACAGTATTAATATCATACATAGGTGTTCAAGCTCGACTCATACTAAAATATGGACCTCAAATATTTACCAAATTTATCATTATTTATAATTAGTTGACCTAAACTTAATTATGCTCACTTGTATTAATTTTATTTATTATTTATATATATATATATTTATTAAAATTTGGAATATATATTTTACGAGTTAAATTTTTTTCTACAACCAATTTATTGAATCTAACATATTTGTCTATTCCTCTTAAATATTGGATGAGTTCATCGAGGTATGATGGTAATATTTTATTAGAAATTCTATATGGAAGTGGAAATAATAAATTTAGAATTTAAATATGTGTTTAATAATAAGAAATAATAAATAATGAAACATATTATTTGAAATTAATTAATTATAATAACACATGAAATATGTATAATATTAAAATAAAAAATAGATTAATTTATGAGTAAAACGAAATTTAAACACATAAATACATCTAAATAAATAATACTAAATGCACTACAATTATTTTAAAATAAAAAGGCTAAAATACCCTCTAATAATATGACTCATTTTAATTAAGGAAGGATATTTTCATAATTTCTTAATTGAGTTGGTACCCAGTTAATCCATGACACCAACTCATTCAGGGGCTTTATTAATAGTATAGATATTTTGCCCAAGTCTAATTCAACCCAAAATATGGATCTAAAACTTTACTTAAGCCGACTAATATTTTTAAATGACTAATTCAAACTCTTTTTAAAATATATTATTTTTAATTTAACATTTGATGCTTTAATTTTTATTTTATTAAAATTTTAAATATAGACAACTTAACATTTATTTTCTAATATAAAAATATGATAGTCTTAGGCTTCGAATTTGAAGCTCAAATTTGATCAATATTTTAAACAACTCTAATTTTTATTGTTTAAGTCCATTTTTCAAATATTTTATTTTTGTCCAAATCTTTTCGTATTTTGAATGAAAATTCAAATTTAGACGAGTATCCCGACCGGTGAATAAGTTTACTTTCGACTTGAATAGGCAACACAATTCGCGTACAAATTTACATGTAGTCATCATGGTTTGAAAATCAAACCAATGATCAAAACAATCAAATTATTGATTTTCAATTCGATATTCAATTTAATTTTAATTGAATAAATTTTTAAAATATCATAAAAATTTTAAAATCAGTTCAACTAATTTTTATCTCAAATTCAATCAATTTCAAATAATTCACTCAAAAATCGATTTAATCTTTCTAGTCAGACGGAAACATTTCTCAACCCAACCGATATAATCCTAGTCGTGCATTTCTAAGCCACCATTTTACACGATCCTTTTTCTTTAAACAATGGAAAAGGTTGAACTCTGCTGTTAGTCCCTATGTTTTACAAAATTTATAAATTTAATCCTTATATTTTAATTTAGTTACCTTTTAGTCCCTATACTTTTTAAATTTTAAAGTTTAAATCATCACCAAATATAGTTATTAAATTAATTAAATTAACTTTTGTTATTTCCAATATTTGTTACAAAAATATATTATCATATGTAACTTATTATTTTCACATAGTACTCACTAAAAATCCTGTTAATAGATTAATGACTGTCATTTGTGCTAATATTAAAATTTTAAAATTCAATAAGGACTTAAAGTGATCCAGTTGAAAAATATAGATTGAATCTACAATTGTACACATTCTAGTAATCAATTTAATCAAACATATTTAACTACTAATATTCGGGTTAGGACTAAAATTTCAAAATTAAAAAAGAGCATGGACTAAAATTGACCAATTTGAAAAGTAAAAAAAAACTAAAATTGATTAAATTAAAAGTACATGGACTAAATCCACAACATTCACAAAGTACATAGACTAGAACCCAAATTTAACCAAGAAAAAACACGTGCTTGAAAGACTTTGACCAAAGAGAAAATGGTAGCCGCGCACGCATGTGTAACTTAAACGCAACTACCCAGCAAGTAAAGCCTCCCAAAGCTGTCATTTTTATAACAGATCTCCTTCCCATTCTCGTACTCTGTCATGTCCTAAAAAATCTCAAATCCAAAAACTCCATTAACAAACCCTCTCTTGTCATATTCTTAACAAAATCAAAGCCTTTTAAGCAGATTTTTATTTTTATTTTTCTGTTTCACCATGTCTGATATTGCCCAAGAAGCTTGGAGAAAATACCTTATTCAACTTCAAGTTCACCCTCTTAGAACCAAGGTAAATAACAAAAAGAAATCTCTTTTTGATCAATACCCATGTTTTCAAACTGATTACTTTATTAGACTCTTGCTTCAATTTTGATCAATGGGTGTTTGTTTGATTTTTTTATTTGATTTTTTTGGGGGGTGATTTTGCAGGCAATTACAGCTGGGTGTTTAGCTGGTTGTAGTGATTTAATAGCTCAAAAGATTTCTGGGGTTAAAAGGATTCAATTGAGAAGATTGCTTCTCATCATGGTATGGAGTTGACTTTTTTTTCTTTTTTGCTCTCTCTGTGTTTGATGTTTGGATGTCAAGAAAATTGGGAGAGGAAAAAAAAATGAAGAAAGAGAAATTGAATTCTCCCTTTGCAGCTTTATGGATTTGCATATTCAGGACCATTTGGACACTTCCTTCATAAAGTGATGGATATCATTTTCAGGGGAAAGAAAGGAAGTAAAACTGTTGCAAAGAAGGTAAAAAAGGGGTTAATATAACTTTTAGTCCCTGAGCTTGGAAATTAAGTCCATTTTAGTGCTTGCATTTTTTTTTTTTAAGTTCAAGACTAAAATACACCTACAAAGTGGACCGGTATCAAAGTGGACTTGATTGTCAAATTCAGGGTCTAAAAGTTATATTAACCAAAAAAACACGATGCTCATATTGTCTTTCACTTCATTAGCTAATTCCCGGATTTTAATTTTTTACTGTTTAATTTTTCTTGGAAAATTCGAATTATTCCTTTTTGTTTTCCTTTAGGTGTTGTTGGAACAGATGACCTCTTCACCTTGGAACAATTTTTTCTTCATGATGTATTATGGATTAGTGGTTGAAGGTATTCATACCTTCGTATTATCGATTCGTGTTTGATTCATATTTGTACATAAATACGAGAATATAATCTTAAATACACAAAACAACTATGAAATAACAAAATGAATATATCCATATCTTACACTTACACTCGATATTGTTCAAAATGCTTTACGGTATTAAATTGAAAAAGAGACCCCAAATCCGAATAACATAGATATAATCAAACATATGAGACACATTTCAAATCCGAATAACTAATGATATTTATTATGTTATTGTTTTTTACAGGAAGACCATGGGGTTTAGTAAGGAGTAAAGTTAGAAAGGATTATCCTAGTGTTCAATTGACTGCGTGGAGGGTATATGGGAATAGATACTCAAATTTGAGATAAGTGTTAGATACGGATATATATCTAATATGAGTATGTTGATGTTTTCTGACTTGCAGTTTTGGCCTATAGTTGGGTGGATAAACTACCAGTACATGCCTCTGCAGTTCCGGGTTTTGTTTCACAGTTTCGTCGCTTCGTGCTGGTGAGCCTTTGTCTTCCTCATTCTCTCATATTTTTCTTCCGTTTATTGCCTTGGAACGGAATGTCGGGTACGTATTTGTATCCCCGACACAAGTATATGCAATTTTCTTTTGAAAGTTTTCCGTATAATTGGAAGATTATAGACTCTTGTATTAGGAGTCAGATTGCATTTTGTCTCCTTTATTAAAAGGATAGGCAAATTAATCTCTGTAAGTTATACCAAAGAGCAAACTAGCATCAACTTCTGCCATTAAAAACTAGTATTTGTATATCAGCATGAGGCACACATGGTTGTTCTGTCAACTACAGCAGTTTTTAACGGTAAAAATGGATGAAACTTTTAATAGAATGACCTGTTTGCTTTTTAATTTATCCTACAATGACTAATTTTCTCATTTTTTAGTAAAAAAGGCACAATATTGTATGGCTCTTAGTACAAGAGTGTCCATTTCATATTTATTTTCTTGGTATGAATATGTCAAAAGAAATGAAAAGTCGGAATGATATAAGTTTTTTCTTGCTAATATTTCAGGGCCATCTTCCTCAACCTAAAAGCAAGATCATCAGTTGCAATCAAGGCGGCGTAGACTTTCTCTTATAGCTTGTTTGTATGGCTTATGATTTAGCTTTGCAAGGGTGTTAAGATTTTCATTGTTGTTGGATTCTAAAATAGGCTTTTGATTATGTGGTTGTTTTAGACTATTTGATTTTCATTTTTCTTTTATATATAAAAAGAAGGTACTAGTTCGGAGATGTGAAAAATTCGCAAGATTTTTGTAGCATCGGATTCTCAACGATGTCAAGTTAATTTTCTTGCTTCCATGAAAACGCATTGTTGAAGCTTTTCAAAATCTAACTCATAATGTTAATAAATTTTCGACTCATCGAAATATTTGTTTTTATATCTTAAGTTAATTTTATCAAATGAATTTAATTAAAATATGTCAAAATTAATTCAAATGATAATTGATTTTATAAGTGAATTTTTAAGTTAGTTCAATAGATATACAAGCCATAATTTAAACTAATATCAAATCATTTACTTTTTAATTTAAGTAAATACAACTCATAAAATTAATTATTTTCTCATCAGTCACAAAAAATATTTACATATTCTGTATTATACAGTAAAAGGACCAACCTTTACCTAAGCACATGAACTAGAGATTACTTCAAAGCCAATGCAAACCTTTGAGTAAGAGTATTGTAAAGATTCAATTATATTTTATTTTTATTTAAAACGAGTAAATTAGTTACTATACATTAGATCAACGAGTAGTTTAGTTATTTATGCTAAAATTATATCCATTTGTATTGATATAACTGCATCGTGACACATACCTCATGTTGATGTACATTATTAATTTTTACTAGTAAAAATAGATAATTTTTAACAGAAAGACTAGTTTGCTATTTGATCTAACGTCTAAAAAATAATTTACTCATTTTCTTAGTAGAGAGAGTGATAAGTAATCAAACTCTTAATATAAAAATCCCTGTTGTGTTTTAATCAAATACTATCCTTAAAAATATTAATTAAGTTGATATAAAGAATCAATTATACGTGAATTTAGTTAAGAAATAATAAAATTGTTTTTATAAGATAAATTATATCATTACGAAGGTTATTTTTATATAATAAAATCTTATATAATAAACCCTAACCTAGAAAACTATTATTTTCAAAGCTTTAACTTTATTATTTTAAATAAATTTAAATTTTTAATAAATTTATTTTTATAAACGTGCAATAATCTAATATAAATAAAAACAAAACAACACTTACGTCGAATTAAAGAAAAAAAAACATAGATTAACTAACATTACCCAAGAAGAAAAACTCACAATCGGTCTCGAAAAAGATAGGGATAATCAGATGCATAAGAGTACAAACTTCAATTACGTGGATATGAATTTTCATCCAATCACATATCGGCACGTCATATCAAATTTTTGGGGAATCTTCTTTTGCCTTTTTCACATCTTGATCCACCTTGAAAGTTGAGTAGGGTTAACGATTCCCGGAATGTGGGTCCCATCGTCCTTCAAAATTCTCGCCACGTCAGCATAGCTTTGGCTCTCTTTCTTAAGATTCCTCGGTTCAGTTTCCAGCTTAACAACCGGTTTTCTCGGTCCAGCCAGTGAGCCGATTACCGGAACAGCCTCTGATCGAGCCGGGTCGAATTTTTGACCCAACAACGTACCTCTCGTCAAGAACTCATGCGCCATGTAACCAGCTAAAAGCTGGTTCGAACAATTAGAGGAGGGTAGAGGTTTAGGACCGGTATAAACCGGTGATGGAACCGGCATTGACGGTTTAAATGAATAAAAAGGTTCTCTCTCTTTACGCTTTCTTGAGATCCCAGGTGTCAAAATACTATGCGGGTGATGACTCATTTTCACGCCACGTCAGAAGAGGGTTAATTCCGTTAAACCATCGTTATGTAAGGGCAAAAACGTCAAATGAGAAAATTGATATTTTTTACCCTTTTCACTTGAATAACTGTCAAATCAAAGCAAGCGGAAACGTACAAATTGGAGAAATGACAAATTAGCCAAAATGCCCAACGTTAAAATTTAAAAAATTATCAATAAAATTTAAAAAAACTGGAAAACATACATTTTCATAACAAACCCCAAATTTATTAAATCAAAATTTTTAAAAAATATATTTTAAGAAAAGGGACAGATTTTGGAGATGAAAAACAAGCGGTGCTAACCCAAAGAGAGTTTTAAAAATCTGGGTGCACGGACGGCGGATAAGCGGTGGAGCCGCCGGCTGGTGGCGGAGGAAAACGGTAGAAGAGATCTAAAATAACAGCAAAATACAGGCAGGCGAAAGAAAAGAGGGAAAAAGAAAAAAGAGAGAAAAACAAGAGGAAAATACCACAACAAAATGAGTGATCAAAAATAATAAAAACATTATATGATTGGGGTTTTTTTTGAAACTGTCCTTTGCTTTAGATAAAATGACGGCAATGCCATTATTGGGCTTTTGAAATGACGGAAATACCTTCTTTTCTTTCAAATAAGATAGTTTCTTTTTGGTCAAATTATGCTAGTAATCCTTGTACTATATGTAAATTATGGATTTAGTTCATATACTTTAATTTGATCATTTTAGTTCTTATACTTTTTCAAATATTAGAATCTCAATCTTAACTAAATAGTGGATACTAAATGTGTTTAATTAAATTTTGTTATTTCTAAAATTTTATGCAGCAAATATATTATCACATGTGTAGTGTCATGCTAGTTTGCTATTCTTACATAATATTCAAAGAAAAGCCACGTTTATTTTAGATAATGAATTTGATTGCTATTATTCGAGTCGGATTAAAATTTAAAATTTGAGAAGTATAGGAATTAAAATGATCAAATTTGAGAACGGTGACTAAATCTATGACTTCCGAGACTAATAATGAATTTGACCTAATAGATTTAATTGTTACCTTTCGGTTCAATGATAAAATTTTAAATTTTAAAAATTATAGAGATTGAAATTGATCAACTCAAAAAGTACAGTGATTAAAATTGATTAAATTAGAATACGTGACTAAATCCACAATTGTACATAATATAGGGATTAACAACCAAACTTAATCATTTTCTTTTCCTCCTCTAATGAAGTTTCAAATAAGGTTGATAAATTTGCTATTGTGCTCCTTAATTTTATTTATTTATTAATTTAAATAAGATGTTGACTTAAGATTTATTGTTTAATATTATTTTGAAGATAGAAAAATTATATAATTGAAAATAAAAGCAATATATACAAGAACTTATCCATAAAGTGCTTTTGTAATGGAGATATAAAATATGTGAAGATAATGCATAAAGAATGGCTAATAAATCAACATCAATGCCACTATTGAATTGGAGACTTTGGCTTTGGGTTAGATTATGCTTATCTGTATCGAGAATTTACTAAGGAGTCATAAATTTGTATAAATCGATTGGATGGGTTAAAAATAATTCAGTTAATTTTAATATTTTATTTAATCAAATCGGGTTGGACCAATAATTAATCAATTCGATCATCAATTTTGATCCTAAAATTTTAGACTTATGAGCTGAATTAAATTTAAATAAAAATTATTTAATTTAAATGATAGTAATATATTTTACTACGAAGATTAAATAACTTTGAGTTATACATATTTTATTAATGGTTGGTTTAATAAAATTTAAAGTTGTTGCTTTCATTATATAATTTTATTATTAATATCAATGTTATTTTTGCTTATGTAACACCACAATAATTTAAAATCAAGTAATCTATATCGTTATAGTTAATCTAAAATAAAAAAAAATTAAAAATGGGTTGAATTGTTGTTGGTTTTTTGCAGATCGATTCTTAGCTCGATTGGCATAGGTATTGTGATCAATATATGAGGACATGGATTCGAGTGTGATAAAGTGCATTATCCTCTTATTTATGAGTTAGAGAAGGACCATAGATAGTTCTAAATATTATGTCAAAAATAAAATAAAATATGATCAGAACCTGTTAAAAAAATTATTTAAAATCACCAATGATCAAATGACCTTGGTTTATCACTATGGTCATTAAAGTACCTATAAAACAACATCTTAAAATTACTTTATTAATAAAATTTATATTTTTATTTGATTTAACCGGTTGAATTAGAAATCAATTAATGATATTTTATTTAAAGGGTGAATATGGAAAGTCTTAACATAGTTAAATTAAATTAATACCAATTAATAATATTAATTATTGTGGCGCTTTTGTACCAAAACGAATCTTGTGGAATTTCTATGTTCATTGCCACAAATTCCACATGGTTTCCTTTTTGCTTTTGGACCATTTTATTCATCTTTTCAATTTCATATTTATTCTTTTAGTCAAATTAAAGTAGTGGAGACATATGAACCTACTTCCAAAAAACCACAATTTGTGAGGACAAATATTAAAAGAATTATGAGCAAAATTTGCCATATATAACCATTTTTTCCTTATAAAAAAGTTATAATATGAGGGGTTTTAAATCAATTAAGTTATGAACTAATTAAATTTTTAGAGTATGATGATAAGTTTTTTCCCCATATCTTAAATCACACATTTTGTTTTTTTGGTAACATTAAGGGTTATTTCTAAAAATAAGAAAAATAAAAATTATTATATTTGATTTGTGAGTATTTTCATTTTTTATATTTTCGATCAAATTGGATTTATAAATTTATTTATTTTGGCTTTTTAAGTGAAAGGATTATAAAGAAAAACAAAATTAAAAAAAATTATTAAGAGTTACTTTTTTAGAACCAATACCAAATTGACACAATGCATAATGTTAAAATTTAAAATTGCTATTATACTAATTTTAAAACTTGTGAAGCTATTTTCCCGTTAATAATTTAACGATAGTAAGTAAAAATTAAATAACTATTAACGTAGTTTATCCAAAATATAAAAAACATAAAATAAAAATATATACATAGTCTTTGAGAAGGCCTTGATGATTGATAAAAGCCCAGCAGAATATAGGGCCTGAAGGGCCCATTCATTAATTGTCATAGCAAAGGACTATAGAGTCAAGCAGCGCCACCCAAGACCATCATAGCACCAACTTACCTGGCCCTATAGTATTCGACTATTGGCTTGTAACCTCTAATGTAGTAATAGTGACTTACCACACGACACCTTAGGACAGGGGATGGCTTGTATGTATAAAGCTGAGAATATGAGGGAGAGGATTAAGGAAGGTTATTTGAATATTAGATCAGTTGAGTTGGGAATTGATTGAATTAGATTTTTAATATATATTTTTTTATTTTTATGAATTTTTTAATGGTTTAATTAATCGAACTGGACAAACAAGTTAAACAGAAGAACCAATAACTTCTTTTGATTTTTTAAACTTTAAGATTAAGCAATCTATTATCGTTCTCTTCCTTCGTCAAATCAAAATATCCTATACTCAACGACTCTCCACCCTATCTTCAAGAAAAACAAACCAACCACCTTCACCACTTCTATTTTTTATCAACACTACTCTTAAAATGCATTCATTAAAATCAATTTTTGGTGCATTCAATACATTCTAGATATTTATATATTTGGATATATTACAAAGTTTTAAGAGTTGGATCCAATCTGTTACATTAAAATGATACCAACCCCCTACTGCCACACTGTGACGGTGGTGGAACGCCGACGCGAAAGGTTGAAGCCTGGGCCTATCAAGTAGGGGCACCATTAAATCAGTCAAAAGTCGGAGGCTAATTATTTGATTTACACATACCACCTAGACACAGCGTTGAGAAAACCCATTCAATCCCCCCTCCAAAAAAAAAAAATCACTTTTAATTGATATATGTCAAATAGCAAGTATTTAAATATCGAATCTATTATATTAACAATTTTTAATTTTATCCATTTATATGATTAATTGAATAAATTATTAAAATTTTAATAAATTTTAAAAATAAAAATAGAGAAAATTGATTAAACCGATAGTCAATCAAATTTTTTAACTTGATTCAACCGATTCGTGAGTCAATCAGTCAAATCCTTTATTTTGGACTGACACCTAAACCAATTCTTGATCTAACGATGTCGGATAATTAAATCAAAATACTATTTATATTATTTCATTTTGTTTTGAAATTGGTATGTAATGATACAAATGGTATCAACTATCAATACAATACCGATCCTATGTCTGTGTTGCTAAAGTTAAATGATAAGGTTGATATATTTTTTGGTCCATGAACTTTACAATTAGATTCACTTTCATATTTGTATTTATTTCTTTTATTTATTTTGGTATTTGAAATTTGATAATTAGGCATAATTCTATCAAGATTTGATAACGTAATACTTTGAGGTTGTACCACGTCATCAAACTTTCATATTTTTCAAAATTTAGGGACCAAAATGAACATAATTATCAAATTTAAGAACCAAAATAACATTAACCCGAAATCATACTTACATATCTAATGTTGATTGAGAAATTTCCTTTCTGATTTTTTTTATATGTATATGATTATGATGTAATGCATTGGTCTCTTGTTTTCCGCAATCAATCATGCATGAAAATTTATACTAAATTTAAATAAAATAATTTCATGAAATAATATTTTTTTGTAACATTATTAAAATAAACTAAATAAACCCAAATTAATTTTCTTAATAATCTTAAACCTCTCATAAAAGAAATCTTAAATTCAACTCAAAACAAATTTATCGACTTAGGTGGAGTTTGGATGGGCGATTAGATGCGGTGTGATGCCTTAGATAAATAATCTGACCTATAAAATCCTTGCATAAATTCAACTATCTTTTTTTTTTAAAAAAAAAATTCTTTTTGAAGAGAAGACATTCAACTACTAATATTTTCTCTTTTAGCTACTTATCTGTTTATTTTAAGAAAGATTATAAATGCAATGACAAATAAATTATTAAGCAAAAATAAAGAAAAAAAACTATAACACCAATAGCAATAAATTTGCCTATCTACGAAGCACATGGATATTATCAATGATGCATGCATTTTCAACAGCAATGTTTATGTACTTTCGGATTTCTTTTTTATTTTGATTTTTTTTAGAAAAAAAAAACCTTTCATTTTCAATTTTCTTAACTTTCAAAGGGGGTTGGTTGAAGTTGGACCCATGCATGTGCATATTAAATCTATTTAATCATTTTTTGGATACAGGGATGAGTCATGGAATATGTTTGTTTTTTCAATAAAAACTATTCATTATTTAAAATTAACGTTTATATAGTTTAAATTTGAAACCGTGATTTTTTTCAAAATTTTAAAAATTCTCATTAGATTTTGAAAATTTTAATTAAACTCCCATAACTTAATGCCAAGAACCATGATTCCTTTTAACATAAATACCGGTCCATGTTATACTCGATTTCTTTCCAAAGAGGGTTTAATTTGTTAAAATTTCTAGGGTTTATATATATATTACTTTTATGGGTGTGTATATGGCTGAAAATACCGATAGCTACAGCAAGTTGTTGAGCAGCATGAAATAATAGGTTACAGTGATTTATCAAAATATTTCTGGTTTGGATTAAAAAGAGTATTCCTATATTCATACATATAATGTGAGTGTGATAACTTTTTATCCATACATTTCTTCAAACATAGGACTTCGATATATATATATATATACATTTACTCTTGAAAAGTTCATAAGAATATTAACTAAAAGGAAATTAGTATAAATAAAGCATTTATATTTAATGTATTGTATGAATGTATAAAATTAAAATAGTTTTACATTAGCTTTCATATTTTTATACGATTAATAATTTAACGATATAATTATATTTATTATATACGTAAAATTTGAACTAGTCCAATATTTCTATCATATTAATATGAAACATTGTATATATTAATCATATTTATTCAATGGTTGGTAAAGCAAATAGCTAGAAAATTTAAATTTATATCAAGTTTGCCATGCATTATATATATGAACGGAAGGTTGGGTTATTAAAATACTAATCGCATACAAATATATCGAATCGAATCCTCCTTCTATACATATTTTCATTTGTTAAAAAATAAATTATCTATATTTATTTTAAGAGCTTTTAATGAAATAAACCTATGGATAAAAAAGAAAGTACTTTATTCATAGAAAAAAATGATTGATGAGACTATTACCAACATATCATGACCTAATTGGTGACCTAAATAAAGGTGCTTTAAAGTGATGATTAAACTTAGGTTTCCTTTTGGTTTAAATATTTGTGGTATTTAATATTGGGAGAAGTTATTGTATGAAGCTGTGATTTCACGTCATTCTTATTCATTTTAATAGAAGAATAACAAATTAGATTTTTCCTCCTAATTTTCAACCTTTTCCTCTTGTAAAAATTCAAATCCAACTAAAAATGCAAAAAATTAGGAGAAAAAATCTGATTTGTTAGTCTGTTATTGGAAAAGGATAATGATGATATGGAATCACAGTTTCATATGATCCTTTCTCGACTTTAAATTATTATTATTACAAATATTTTTATATACAAAAATCGAGTTCTTGAACGTTGGGTTACATGCATGATAGAAACAAAGCTAACTTTTAGTTGGCTATATATATATATATACACACACCAAATTTAAGCCTATTGGTATTGGAGTTAATTAATTAGGGTTTAGTAGTATGCAAAATAACAAATCAAGGGGTTGATCTAATGATGAGCAAAATAAAAGGTAACCTCGTGAGCTGGTTTTTGAGATACAACTTACTCAGAAAAAGGTTGGTTTTTGATACTTGATAATAGTGGTTAATATTACATTAAATGTGGCCAACAGTTAGTTGTTGAGATGATTTAATGCGACCCCATTGGTTTATAAAAGCACTTTGGGGTTTCATCCATCTCATGAACGTAGCTAAAGTTGAACAAAAAAACAAAAATGGCAAGCTTTGCTCAGAGAGTTGTCTTGTTTTCTTTGCTTTGTTTTAATGTGTTTGTGGTGAATGTAGTTGCTAAGAATGTGGTAAATACGGATGAGAAGTACTTTTTGACTAAGGGAGGTGGGTTTGGTGGTGGGGGTGGTTTTGGTGGAGGTGGAGGTCTTGGAGGTGGTTTTGGTGGTGGTGTTGGAGGTGGAGCTGGTGGTGGTGGTGGACTTGGAGGTGGAGGTGGAGCTGGTGGAGGGCTTGGTGGTGGAGGTGGAGCAGGTGGAGGGCTTGGTGGTGGAGGTGGAGCAGGTGGTGGACTTGGTGGTGGCATTGGAAAGGGTGGTGGACTTGGTGGTGGCATTGGAAAGGGTGGTGGACTTGGTGGTGGCATTGGCAAGGGTGGTGGACTTGGTGGTGGGATTGGAAAAGGTGGAGGCCTTGGCGGTGGGATTGGCAAGGGAGGTGGACTTGGAGGAGGACATGGTGGTGGAATAGGAAAAGGAGGTGGAATTGGAAAGGGTGGTGGACTTGGAGGTGGTATTGGCAAAGGAGGAGGCCCTGGTGGTGGAATAGGAAAAGGAGGTGGAATTGGAAAGGGTGGTGGACTTGGAGGTGGTATTGGCAAAGGAGGAGGCCTTGGAGGTGGAATTGGAAAGGGTGGTGGACTTGGAGGTGGTATTGGCAAAGGAGGAGGCCTTGGAGGTGGAATTGGAAAGGGTGGTGGACTTGGAGGAGGACATGGTGGTGGACTTGGAGGCGGTATTGGCAAAGGAGGAGGCCTTGGAGGTGGAACTGGAAAGGGTGGTGGCATTGGCGGTGGCAGCGGCTTTGGTAAAGGTGGTGGTTTCGGTGGCGGTGTTGGAGGTGGTGCTGGTGGAGGATTCGGAGGTGGTGCTGGTGGCGGTGGAGGATTCGGAGGTGGTGCTGGAGGTGGAGCCGGTGGTGGATTTGGAGGTGGAGGTGGAGCTGGAGGTGGAGGTGGATTTGGCGGTGGTGCAGGAGGTGGTTTTGGCGGAGGGGCTGGTGGAGGTGGTGGAATTGGACACCACTAAACTACAAAGCTCACGTTGCATGGATTGCTGTCATTAGTCCAAAATGAGAGCATAATTTGAATGATTCGTTGAAACATTATATATTAGTAATAAATTACTAAAAAGTCAATAAACCGATACCAATTCCAAAATCTACCCTAAATTAAAGCTACTTTTATTTCCATTATTACCTCTCTTTTTGTTTAAAAATTATTTCTCATCCCTATATATTGTGAAAAGAAACCTTTTGTTATCAATTAGGTTAATATTTGATATATTGTAATTGAAAATTGAAGATTCAATACCATTAATAAATATTTTCTTTATTTCAATTATGATGTTGGGTGGCATATGACTTTTAATTTACATTTGTGGAAAATACATAAATCTTGTTTGGTTTGCATTTTTACGATCATTCAATGGTATAAAGTGAAACCAAATTCAAGAGAGGATTAGGGTCTATGATATTTGGAGTCCAATTAATGTTTCAATAATCTCCAATAACTCTGAAAACTCCATGAATGGAAGCTCAGAAAGAGCAATTAGCATTCATTGCCATAAGTGAATAGAACGCGACATATGAAACAAACTCGAAAAATCACCATATATTACAAGTTTGTGTATCATTTATCATTTTACTTCCAATAATCTTGAGTACCATAGGCTTGAAAGTTTATGTATCTTCTCCAATGAACGAAAGCTCGAAATTTAGGACTTTGATTCGAGTCCAGTACTACACATTGCCAATTCAGGGAAAAGGGTCTACAAGCAAACTTCCAATGAACAAAAAGATTCACTTGATGTTTGTGGCTAACAAGTATGCAAATCAAATGTAATTTTACGTATCTTCTCCAATAATTCTGAAACTCCATGAATGAAAGCTCAAAATAAGCATATCGACTTATCAAGGACTTCAATGTGAGTCCACTAGAATTCAAAGAAAAGAGCTTACAAGCAAACTTCCTATGAACAAAAACGATTCACTTCATGTTTGTAGCTAAATAACATGTAAATTTATGTATCTTCTTCAATGACTCTAAAAACTCCATGAATGAAAGCATGAAACTAGCATTCACTTCATGTTTATAGCTAAGTAACAAGTATGCAAATAATGTAAATAATGAAACATGAAAATCCATGTATCTTCTCCCATAACTCTGCAATTCCATAGATGAAAAGCACAAAAATAGTGTAATGAGAGGACCTTCAATGTGAGTCCATTAGCATTCAAAGCTACACATTGCCAAGTCTAAAAGCTAGTAGCTTTGCCAAGATGGACATAGCATGAAAAAATTGACTCATTACATAATTGTGTAAAATCTATATGAATATTCACATACATTGTAAATGAAATTTAAACTTATTTGTCATCTCCACCGATCTGAACTCCATGGAAGATGAGAACAGAGAGTAGTGAAAGAGGGCATTTGATTTAAGTCCATTAGCATTCAAAACTAAACACTGTTCATAAGACATTTTAGCTTTGCCAAGATGGACTAAATGGAACCCCAAGTAAAAACACTCAAAACAAGAACTATGAGCCATTTATTAGTGTATCTTCCTCACTGATTTTAGCTCCTTAATGTACAGCACACACAAAAAAAAAAAACTGCGAGGAAAGATATTTGATTTAAGTCCATTAGCATTCAAAACTAAGCATTGCCTATTAAGGCTTTTTGGCTTTGTCAAGATGGACTAACATGTACTGTATAAAATAAAAACAGGCATTCCACCATTAAAGGAATATATATATATTGATTATAAGAAAAAAAAAGGACAAACCCAAAAAAGTAAACAACTCTAAGAACCAAGATAGTATCTTCCTTTCCTAATCCAACCATAACCCATCATTTTCCCACATTTTCTCAGCATCCAAACACCAAAAAGTCTATTGAAAGGTAATGACTTTAGCAAGGGTGATGAATCTGGTGATGTGGGAGAGGCGTCTGATGAGTCGTGAAATGAGTAGGGTTTTAAGGACTGAGAAAGGTTTTGGCATTTTATCTTTGAACATTTTGGGCTTTTCCATAGAAAAAAGTTGGCCTTCGAATTAGACCCAACTACTGAATTATTTCATCTTTTTCTGGATAAAATAATATTTAGTATTTACCAATTGTTTTCATCTTGGTCTCTGGTATTTTACAACATTAGTCTTGAAACTTGATAGTTTTTTCAATTTGATCCTTAAACTTAGATTATGTCACATCATCACCGGAACAGTTTTAATTGTTTTAAACAATTTTAGATTTTATAAAAAAATTAAAATTTCTAAGTAGTAACATTTTGAGAGAGTGACATCTAATCACATCTTAATGAAATCTAAGTTCAAATACCAAATTACGAAATTGGGGAAATTTGCCAATGTTAACCAACAAAAGTAGAAACCAAATTGATTGAAAAAATTCAATGCCACTTCTAGAAGAAAAAGAAATACAGTGGATTTATTTGAATTCAATTGTATCTTCTCAAGCATCTTTTAAAATGTTTGCTTAAAGAAAATTGATTAACTTTTTATTATTGTTTAACAGTACAATTTTCTCAATATTAAAAAGCCTATTCTTTTTCTACTATAATTTCTATGAGAATTGAAGATTAGAACTTCAAAATCATACCATAAAATATGTCATAACCAAAGTTCAAAGCAAATAAACCCAAAACTTGCAAATGATAATTTAATGCCACTGAAAAACTTGTGACATGTTTATTTGAACTCCAAAATTAATGTCAAACACGAGTATATCCAATACATGTCCGGATATATGCCGGAGCATGTTCGGAGACAGAAAAATAAATAGTTCGAGTAACATAATAAATGAATATACAAACCAAGTTTTATTGTTTTCCTTTCAACAAGAAGCTCCAAGGTTACAGGATATGGCTGTTCATCAGCTTTCATTGCAGCCTTAATCTTGAAACCATATGCTCAGATTTCTGCCATTAGAAAGGAATTTGCAGGTGAGTACGGGAATATAGCCCTTCGATGATCGTCCAAATACATTGAAAAACAAAAAAATGATTGAACATATCCATGTTGGATTATAACCGTATCCAAGAGTCATATCCGAGTACAAATAATATAGGTTTCATCCCTATGGGGCAAATGCTAGTTTCTTTTACCAATTTTGGTAAGCGGTTACGATCCGTATCTTAACGTTCTATGATTGACTCTCGATATTAAGGTGAACTCGAAAGGGGGCTGATTAAACAACGGTAAACTATTTGAACTCGGAAATCAATCTGGACAAACTATAGAAACTGAAGTAGAATCCTAGATCTACGATCAACGTGAGTTGTTGTCTTAAGACCCTTCAACAACATAAACGAGTATTCCATATCAACAAGAAACAATCAGGATTTGTACCATCGATCACGTTTCATTCAAGAAACAAAAACGAGTAATATAGGTTTCATCCCTATGGTTCTTTTACCAATTATGACAGAAGTTTTCCAGTGTTCTAGCATGGTAAGCGGTAACGATCCATTTCTTAAGGAAGCTTAAGGTTCTAAGATCAACTCCCGTTATTAAGGTGAACTCAAAAATGGGCTGATTAAACAACGGTAAACTAGAAGTACATCGGACCACAAGGTTAAAACTAACTCGGGAATCAATCGGGACAAACTATAGAAACTGAAGTAGAATCCTACATCCACAATCAACAACAAAAAAAGAGTATTCCATATCAACAAGAAACAATCAGGATTCATATGATCATTTATGTTTTCATTCATGAACTAAAGAAAACCGAAGGGCAACTAACCTGTTCACTGTACGGCAAGTACTTTCCATCAAATGTGACGACAACACGGTCTTTCCCGTCCACGCCTTTAACTTTGTCAACAGAGCAGTAGAAGTCTATAGCTGACATGCTAAACAAAAACGATGAACATGAATTAGTGAATGGACATATGAAAATTAAAATCATTTAGACACCCAGAGCTTGTTTAAGTTCTCCGTGCTTGAAAATTGAAACTCGACCCCCCCAAAATGCTCCGAGACTCCATATTTTGTTAAGCACCTATTGTATGAAATCCATGCTTGACACTTATGCGAACATAAGTCCAAGGATATGATATTCCAAAGACCCTCCACACACACACACACACACATATATATAACTCGTGTTTGACAATGAATATGAGGATATGAGCTCAAAAGACACTTCAAATGTGCGGAACAATTTTACATAGAACTCCCTTAAGCTCTCTTAATTCCTGTTCTACCCCTAAACTCAAACACCCCAAACAGATCTTTTGGCTCAAGAAAACAATCAGAAATCCAGATTTTATTTCTAAATTCAAATTGTGTTACAAGTTCCAGAGGCTAAATTTTTTCATTTTCTACTCACTGATTAGCTCAAAACCCTAAACAATCCAAAGAAATGAATGGCCAAAAAATACACCCAAAATAAACCACTGAAAAAAAAAAACAACTTACATCCCATCACCAAACTCTTCATTGATAATCTCCTTTATGCTCTCACCAAAATGCATCACTGCCTCATTCAACCTGCAAAAAAGCAAAAAAGAAAAGGTATTTAAAAAAAATATTCTTTTTTGGATAATTTAACATGAATTGTGTAAGAAGAAGAACCTGTAAACAGTGGGTTCTTGGATAAGGTTCGGATCATAGGACCGTAACGGTGGTTTCATCATCTCATGGAGAAGCTCCTCAGGCAATTCGGGCAAGGCTGCCCTTAGCTTAGGAGCGGTTTCAGTCTTGAGCTGAGCCTGGCGTTTGAGGAGCTGAGCCACGTAAACGTTGGTTAAGCCGGTTTCTTCGGCTATTTGATTGTAGGATTTGCCAGATTTTTGCTTTACGGCTTGCAGGCGGCTGCTGATAGTGTGTTTACTTTGGCTGTCCATTTTTTTTCCCGTGTTTGGAAAGAAGGAAAAGTCAGGAAAGTTTCAAGATGAAATTATCGGAATCTTTTAGCATTTTTGGTCAAATTCTATAATTAGTCCATGCATTTTATAAAATTTACGAAAATGGTCCCTTCACTTCTATTTTAGTTAAATTGATCTTGTTTTTTTACGAGTTTGTAAATCTTACTCTAATCGTTAACTCCTATATATTTTACAAGACTGAACCATTTAAGGGACAAAAAAAACTTAGGTTTAAGTCTTCAATTGATGCCCGTTTTGGACAATCCCTACATCCTAACCCTATCTATAAACCTAAAAGGATTAAATTACAACATATTAAAATATAATGATTAAATCTTAAATTTTAGAATAATAGAGAGGCCGAAGCCATAATTTAGCGAAAAGCTACGTTGATCTTGATCATGTTAGATATCTTCCTATGTTTCACTAAACTCCGAGGATTCAACACAATCATACTCAATTGAATTCCTATACTTGAAACAAAACACCACCACGATGTAGAAAACAAGGTTAATTGAAACCATAATTACTAATATCAAATTGAGGGGTGAAGTCAGAAAAGTTTTTTAGGGAAGATACAATTTTACTATTTTAAAAGTATATATCTTTATAACTTTCAAAAGATATTAAATCAATTTATTATTATTAGAGGGACTGGAGTGTAATTTTACTTTTGTTAATTTAAAATTAAAAAAATTTAAAAGCACTAATTACCGGGTCACTGCCAGCCGCCCCTAGCTGTCCCTGTGTCCAATAATAATTGTCCAAACGACTCTTGTTTATGGTGTCCTGGAGCCAACCAAGTTTCTCATCCCCATTGGTTAATCTTTTCGACCACGAATGCCCTGACTGGGCTCATGGGAGCCACCTGGTTTGCAAACAATCTAGCAATGGTTTGTTCCAAAACTCCATCGAAGGCCCCGAGTAATACCAACTGAGGTGCCAAATGGGCAATAGACATTGTGCTTGTTAAGTAAATCAGGATCACATATTTTTTCGATCGGATTAAACTTTAAAAATCGATAATTGAATAAAATTAAATTCATAATTTAAAAAAATTAATGATTAGAACAATTGAGTAGATTTTAACCAAACTAGTCCATCCTATATTCATGAAGCTCACATTTTTCTTTTGTGCTTTCTCAAATCCCAAATATCCCAATTCCCATCCCTTTGCCTTCAGCACTCAACAATCTTCATTCATATATCAACCAACAAACATTTAACTCAACTAAGAAAATCAATATACAATCCCTCATTTCCTTCAATAATTCTCTCCACTAAAATCCTTGAAATCAACAATCACATCCATTAAAACCCCATTACTAGAGAATAAAAAAACCCAACCTGTTCTTCAAATATTCACACTGTATATATAATTTTTCATTGATTACAAGTTCCTTTTGGCCAATTGAAACGATTTCTTCAAGAACAAGTTAGCCGTTCGATCATTTCTATGGCACAATACTCGTAGTATCGTGTTTGGGTCCGATCTATTCCATCTTCCCGTCGTCGGTGGCATCGGTAATTTTTGACCTATGCCGATGAACCCTATTCCACTGGTCTCACAGGTAACGATGCTGAAATCTTCTATTAACTGTTCGGTGCTTTGCCCCATCAAGGATATTACTCCTTCAGCTTTCTCGGCTTCTTTTTGGATTACATCTTCGGGTATAGCGCAGAACACCCTTTTTAAGCTATCGAAATCTTCTTCGATCATCTCGTAATCGGACCGGTTGAAGATCCGAGATGGAACTCCGGCGAGGAGTACCATGAGGAATGCTTCGAATGACGCTTTCATTACTTCTTTCATTGCTAATGCTTGTGCTTGGTCCGTTAGGATAGTGGTGAGAACGGTGAGGTTTTCTTTGAGGATTCGTAGGGTGGGCCGGAGTCTTGAGCTGGTTACACTGCCGGCGTAGAGGCTTTCGTAAAAGACGAGGCTCGAGTCGAGGAAGATAAGGCGGTACGCGGCGACTTCCGATACGTGTTCGCATGCGGATTGGATCGATTGGTTCGCTTGTTCGAAGTAGGAAAAGGAAGTAACGTTCTGCTTACGGTTGCTTAAACGACTCTTCGACAAAACCCTCGGCGAGACTGCGAGGGTCTTGTCGAGGGAATGGATGTGGGTGATCAAGTAATGCAATGTGTTGAGGCGGACGTAAAGGCATTGCGTCCCAATGCTCGTCGATGGGGACGGATGTTGGTATTTAGTGGTCATAAGTTGGTGCATGTCCTCGACACGAACCCCGCATGGACTAGCCCTTTTCCAAAACCTCGAAAACATCGAATCTTGGTTGCATCTCGTTAATGGAGGAAGTGCTGGAAGATAATTCTGCTTGGAACCTGAAAAAAGAATCAAATAAAAACCCTAAAACCTAAATCAAAAACCCGTGAAGGAAGCACAATGAAATGTTACTCACCACATGATGCTACAAAGATAATATATTCTTCAATGATTTTCTCTAGACCTTCGGCTAAATCAAGAATCAAATCCTCAGTAACCCCGATCGGAATTTCAAAAAAATCATTCACAGTTTCCTTTATTAATGCCATCAACTCGACCGCCGAATGCGCGTACAGCTCGGTTTTCGACTTCGGGTTCCATGTCTACAACATAAATTACAACCAATTAGTATGCTTTTTAACCATAGATTTAGAATCCAAAAAGTAAATTGATTTACTTCAGTTTTCTTTGCACTCAGAAGTAACTTTTTCCCTTTCTTTAATCTTTCATCGATCCATTGTCCCAATAGCCTTATTGTGACTGTATCAACTTCATAAGGCATCATTTCTCTAATAATCACTTTGCCTCCGTTGCCGCACTCATCGAAATCTTCAACCACCATTTGAACCAGGACTTTTTCGAGTTTCGCGGCTCGTTGTAGCACCCCGACGATCTCACTGTTCAGCATTTTCGTCCCGGCTAAATGTTGTTTCAACACTTCTCCGTAACATTGATGCAGCGTCACGGCTGCAATACTGCCCGCAGTTGTATGCCATTTCTTCAATATTGGACTAAATAACTCCCTCTCTTGCGCGGCTAAATCCTCGGTTTCTTTAGCCAATTGAAGTAAGTTTTCATAAGCTTCCCCTCTTCCTCCCATGGTAGCATTTTTCACATTATCATTGATCTGTGGCAAGAAATAAGCATATTTGATGATAAGAATATAGTTTGCCTATATATTGCCTATTTGTGTGTTAAAGTACTCACCCTTGCAAAAGCATTCTTCATGGAAGATCGAATGTAGTGATCAATACGATTACCGGACGAATCCGAGACTTTTACATCCCCTTTCTTGCCCTCCTCTGTTTCGATCCGACGGCATTCGGCCAAAATCTTGGTCGATAATATTCCCAAAGGTAAAAGATTATCAATCCCACCAATAGTTCCTCTATTGAAATACTCATGGTAGTTAAGCAACTTTTTTTCCGCCCAATTTTGCATCACAACCAACATGGACAACAATATTTTCATGTACGTTTCGTCCCGATTCGACTTCTTCACGTCGTTCTCCACCTCCGACAACATAGTAAACGCTGCGCGAAGGAGGTCGGGTTCCACTTGGTTTGTCACGACGTATTGCTCAAAAAGCACCCAAGCAAAACACACGTTGTGCATCGGCTTATTGAACCCCAACGTAGACCACGTCTTCTTCATCAATTCGAGCAATTCATCAACCTCGTCCAACACTAACGTCTCGTCCCTAGTGCTGAAAATGGATCTAAGGAGAGCGGTATAGATGTGTACATTGAGAGGGTACCCGTCGGCCCAATGACAAACTGTAGTGGGAGCGCCATTGCTGCTCCGCCAACATAAAGACACGATGCTGTTGCACAACGTACGCATCATGTCGGAATTCTTGCTGGTGTCGATGGCTTTCAACTCACCGGCTCGGATTATGTCGCGGAGACGGATCATGAAAGAATTGGCTTTGTCTATAGGTATTGATGGATAAAGGATAAGGCCTGTTTCTAGTATCTTTAGCTGACGTTTTTGCCATGCATGGTACTCGTGCGGGTCATTGAATTCGGATGGTTTTAAATGCCGAAGAAGCTCTAGTGGAAGGATTATAGTTTCTGATCTCTTTCCTGTCTGTTGAAAGCAAAATTCAATAAATTAGTAGGGACTAAATTTGTGAAAAACCCTTTTTAAATTCGGTAAAGAAAAGGGTTAATTGCGCTGAACATCCTAAACTACCGCTTAGATTATAAATCAGTCCCAAGCTTCAAAACGTTCTTATTGAATTTCAAATTCACTATTACTTGTAAGCTTGGGGTTTAAATTTTAGCTCGCTTCTAAAGAGCATGTTTAAGACTTCATGGACAACTAGAAGGAGCGCAGCTACGGGTAGGCCAATTAAATGGACTAATAACAGTTTTTGTCCCCCTAGTTGTTAAGTATTCCATTCAAGTTTTATAGAAAAAGTTTTTACCTTTGGCCTCCCAAAAGTTTAAAATTTTATTTTGATCTCAATATTGAATTCCCCACTTAGCCCTTCAAAACTAGCTTCTAACTTGTTAAAAACAAACACCGTCATTAAAATTTGATCCTGGCTAACACCTAAGCTGACAGCTAGAGTCACAGAAAGACCTAAAAAATATGATATTGAGAGATTAATTTGAAATTTGGGATGCTTTGGGGACGTATTGTGGAATTAACCAAAATTAAAATTAAAATTTTACTACGTACTTGGCCCGCGAGGGTTCTGGTGAGAGTCTTCCTAAGCCTATGATCACTTTGTTCAGTCACCCTCATTTGTTGCCTCATAAGTTCTGCTGACGTCAACGGCCGCCGTGGCCAGGGATTCTGCGCCGAAGAAAACCCCATTCCAATGCCAGAACCGGTGTTAATACTACAATGTCCTTGAGAAACAAACGACGACGTCCCAGACATTCCGCCGCCGCCATTATAGCCCGTCGGAATAAACGACATCCTCCGAGAAGGCGACTTTTTCAACATCTTTAAACCCAAAGCCTTTTTAACCTTACTCGTTGGGGTCATTACCACCCCATTCACCCGCCCGTTTATTGAACCTGACCCGTGCGATTCATTCCCTCCTCCATCCACAACATTCCCATGGTGATCATGCGAAGATGACATCGAAGTGTTCCGTCCTCCGAACCCCGGCGATGAACGACAAGCCGTGAAGAAAATCTCGTAAGCTGCTTCACGGATGGCGTCACAGTCGAGACCATCGAGGTATTCGAAAGGCCATTCCAGGTCGATTTCGTACTCTTCCAATACCGGGGTTGGGGTTGTGGTGGTGGTGGGAAGGGAAGTGCCGGTGTTGGTGTTTGTGGCGCCATGGAGGGGACCGGTGCACAACTCCCGCTGTGAACGGTGGTCCATGGCTGAGAAAGGGTTGGGGGAATGAGGATGGGGGAAAGTCGACAATCAATGGAAAATGAATTGAAAGGAGCCCGTCGAACGGATGGGAAAATGGGTTTAGATTTAGTTTTTATAAGGAAAGAGACAACAAAAAAAGAACAAAAACAAAAAACAGAGATATTGTCGGCCATGAATGATTGACTGGTTTTATGGAGGTTTGCCAACGTTGTAATGCAATGAAAACGAAGAATGATAGGCTGGTACTAAATTATACTTAAGATAGCAATATTTTCTTTACTAGTCAAATTTACTTCTATCCCAGCCTCTAATAATCATCTCTTTTTATGTCACTGTAAAAAACATATAGGTGAATTTACTGGCAGGTCCTCTCTTACATGGACCCGATAAGTTAATCCTTGATTAAAAATAATCATGTAAGAGTTAAACATTTACTATTTAAAAATATCACTTATTGGTTAACATAATTAATATTTTAAAAGTTATTTTATGGCTCTGTAAATAAAACGTTAAACTTCAAATGAAAATAATAATTTTCATGCCATTTTTAAATAGTAACTATTAATCTATTTAATAATGAGAGAACTGAATTGATCTAGCCCTTAAAATAAGAGGACTTGGCATACAATTTCACCAATATATACTTAGTTTATTTTTTCTTGATCTGTACATTATTGTTTGAATTGGAATGGAACAATCAATTGGATTAGGAATTAGTTGGAGTATCAATTCAAAGAAATTGGTATAAATAGGTTAAATTAGGCTAAAATCGGTTGAACTGAATTTTTTATTTTTATAAATTTTTAATAATTTATTTAACTGAACCGGACGAAACAATCGAAGCGATCAGACTAATTAGACTGGTGAACTAATAGCTTGACCGAATCAGATCCGGTACTAAAAATTTTATATAAGAGTTGATAATAACGATTTGATGCGTTGTTTTCGAATTTCATAGGGACAAACGGTACGTCATGAATGCCTTCGTGGCAAATAAGCGAACAATTTTTGAGAAGGTAATATTATTATAAAAATAAACTTTTTATAGTAATAAGCATAATACTTTAAGGTAGTATTTAAAGTAATAAGGGCAATGCAGTGAAATTAAGTTATAATCATGTTTCAATATATATTAAAAGAAAACACTTTCAAAATACTTTATTTTAAATTAAAAATATTCTTCCCAATAGGTTGACAAAACATTTATAAATTAAATTAAAATCTCTACATTTTATCATAATACAAAATATCAAAATTCTAAAGAATAAAAATAATATTATTTATGTTTTTGAATCGTATTATTTTAATAAAATTTATAATGAATTTCTACTAAATAGTATATTTTAATTTATATATAAAACTAAAATGGGAGGTTCTCGGCATAATAACCTATATATATTTCCTTTAAGAAAAAAAATACAACTTAAGAGGCTCTCTTTCAAGTTTCAATCATCTAATTCCGTTTGTGGGTCAAATTTTGCTATTACAACTAAATTCTAAATTTAATATATTTTTAATTTAACTAATTTTAATTTTAATATTTATATTTTTAAATTTTTAAATTTTTAATAACAGTTAAATATATTTAGTTAGATAAAACATATATTTATAAAATTTAACTCTAGTTTAATATCAATATACCAATGTCGTCCATTATTGTTGTCGAATAAAACTTCAATTGAATATGTATAATCTAATGAGTTAGAGTAGAATTGCATAGGAGTGTTCAAGCGGTTAATCGTTCGATTAATTGAATTGAAGTAGTATTAATTGAAGTAATTTTAATTTTTAATTGTTAACAAAATTAAAACTTTTTAAAATATAAAGTAACCGAACCCGAAATATTTCAGTTAATTGATAATGTTTTTGGTTAAAACAAGTATAAAACATATAAAAAATAAATTGATAATGCTCATTTGACTAAATTATCGGAATTAACCGAATTAAAACTACATATAATTTGTATTATTAATTATTAAGTTCGGTTAATTACCCGATTTTGAATCGAATTAACCGATAAACAAACTTTCAAAAAAATATTAACCGACTTCCAATCGAATTAGATTGGTTTGGTCAGTTAATTTGATTTTAACCGAAATTTAAACACCCCTAACTATGCATGGGTTGGGTCACCTGTCTAGGTTCGGTGGCCTAATCAAAGAATGGGAGAGTTTGGACAAAAATACAAGACTCAAAAAATAGATTTGGGTAAATTTTAGGACTCATTTTTTATATGAGTTGGACTTTGGTCAAGATTTTTTTGGCTCCAACTTGACTTGACCCGAATATATTATGTTATAAAAATAATTATATTAATTATATATGTTAAATAATAATTTTATATCTTCACATTAAATCACTAACCCAATAATAATTAAACCCATTACCCAAAATCTTAAACCCAACTAAAACCCAATCCAAAATATAAAAGTTGAAAATTATATTTAATATAATAAAACATTTATTATATTTGTGGTAAATACTTTTTAATGTATTTTTAATGTGTTAGAAAATTTTATTTGAGCGGATCTTAGTGCTATTATATTTTTAAAAATTAATTTAGAAAAATTCAATATGAATAGATTGGATTGAGTCCAAATTTACCTTTTTAAATTGGATCGGACTTAAAAAAATAAAATCTATTTTTAAGTCGAACTTGAGTTTAAAAATTAGTCTAAATACATGTAGAGTAATTCTAAAAGAATAATGATATTCCGACTCTACAAGCAACAAATATATATATATATATATGTATATATGAATTAGATTATTCCGATCAAATCCATGGTAGAGAATAAAAATGAAGAAAAGAAAAAGTGAAGTGCATCCAACCCATTGAAACATTACTATACCCACTATTTTGATATTAAAATTGGATAGTGATGAAATTGGAGCAGTAGGTTTCTTTTTGTTTCATATTTATTTGCAGTCCATAAGAATCTGTCGATATTTCCGATTCAAATTTCTTGTTGGTCGCCTAAGAGCCTTTTTCAACAGCTTATCTTCCTTTGATTCGAACACAACAAGATCCATTTCTATCTATATGTTTCCCACGTTTCCTACTTGGCGGCTGCTGCTTCCTTTTTTTTTTTTGAGAAAAGGTTAAATTTTAATTTTGGTCATTCTCTTATGTTTAAATTTGAGATTTAATCTCTACACTTTAATTTATAACATAATTTGGTACCATTTTTATAATATTATTAATTAGTCCAAATAGTTAATCTAGTTAACTTTTTATTAAAAGATTATGTGGTTATATATAATTAGTCCAAATAGTTAATAATATTAACTTTTTTTTATTGAGAGGCTAAATTATTGAGAATAAAAGTAAGGAGACTAAATTCTAAATTTACGAAATGTATAGGGACTTAAAGTCTACTTTAAATTTCAAATTTTTACTCTATAATTTGACACAATGAACCCACTACAAATTGTGAGTGAACCATACTAATTTATGAATTAATTAAAACTTTAAAAATTCTGAGTGATTTTGGATTTGATTATTTTAAGTTTGGACTACTTTGGGTTGAAGTTATAGTTTATTAATTGGGTTTCTGAGTTAGATCGCCTTGGACTCAAGTTATTTTGCGATATGTGTTCAGTTAATTTTGAGTTTGGATAATTTGAGTTATTACGAGTTAAGGTAATTTTTGGTTCGGATGATTGTTTGGGTCATTTGAGTTTATGAATCATATTTTCAAGTCATTGCATTTCAAGTTACTTATTCGGGTGATTTTAGGTTTAAGTCATGTTTGAATTAAGTCTTTTTGAGTTTAGGTGTTATTGGATTTAAGTCACTTAAGACTCGGTTCACATAAGTTCACATGTAAAAACTCTATTCATACCAATGCTTATTGAGTCAAGTAGTAAGAAGAAGCACAATACCCTTTAAGCAATGTTTCGAATTTGAGTCTCGTAGGTAAATAAAACACCACCAGGAGAGTTCTGCCCTCTTGTTAAATTGTTCAATTTAGCTCAACTCTAAATTTAATCGAAACTCAATAGGACTATCGTGTACCAAAAGATCCCACAAACAAAAATAAAAGAGTAAACTACACTATTAATCACCCAACTATTAATAAATTTCTTTTTTGGTCACCCATGGCTCAACTATGAAAAGTTATAAAATGGTCACCCAACAATTAGTAATTTTCTTTTTTGGTCACTTAACTATGGGAAATTACAAAATGGTCACCCAACTATTCAATTTTGTTTTGGTTACCAACATTTATACATTATGTCAATTTGAGGGTTAAATCTGTTATTATGCCAATTTTAAAAACTGCCACCATTAATTAGCTAGTGACCAAAAAAAAGACAAAATTGAATAGTTGAGTGGCCAATTTAAAACTTTTCATAGTTGTGTGATAAGAAAAAATACTAATAGTTGAATGACCACTAGTGTAATTTATCCAAAATTATATATGTATAAATATAACACAAAACCGAATGAATAACATGACCCTTGAAGGCCAAAAGCACATCACAGTTCAATAGATTTTCCATTTGCCTTATCTACCGGCAAGCAAAAGCTTGATAAATAGTCTTCACATTGAGTAGTGTTTTATTGTTTATTTCTCCAAGTTGGTTCAGTTGCTTGAGCAGTATGTATCGAAGTTCTACTTTATTGACAGTCTTGTTTGCTGTAAATATTAATGATATGTTTTGACCTTCAATTACAATCTTCTGGATAATAATAAACTTGCATTCTGTTGAAGTTTGCAGGGAAGGGTTGTAAAGAAAAAGAAAAATGAAAATAGCAGTGATTGGAGGAGGGATTAGTGGGTTGATATCAGCCTATGTTCTTGTCAAAGCTGGTGTTAATGTGGTGCTTTATGAGAAAGAAGGTGATTTGGGTGGCCATGCCAATACTGTTACCTTCCATGATGTTGATTCGGACCTTGGTTTCATGGTCTTTAATCGGGTAAGTTTTTTTTTTTTTTTAAATAAATTTCTGATTGTGGTCATCAGTGGGTTGAATCGGTGCGACTGATTTAACCAATTAGAGATCAAATTGTTTTTGAACTAGCAAAAAGAACTTAAAAAAATAGATAAAAATTGATGGTTGAATTGTATCATTAATTTTTATTTTTTTTACAATTAATTTTTAGTTATTTATTTAATTATTCTTAAATTGATGATTGAACTGAGAATGAACAGTTTAACTGGTTTGATCACCGATTTAATTTTTAAAAATTATTTACATGTTAATATTTTAATGTCCAACGCCAAATTTTTATAAAAATTAGAAGACTGGGCCATGAAATTTAGCCTGTAAATGAAAATTCTTTGTCCAAACTCTGCCCAAATTAGGATGAGTCATCCGGTTCATGGACAACTCTAAATTTATCACATATTTTATGTCTAAAAAATATAAAGCATGTGAAATTAGTTGTCAGAATTAATGAAACAAATATTAGTCTAACACTCTATATACACATTTCCAAAAGTTACACAAAAGAAAAACCAAAAGAAAAACTGATGATGAAATCATGATGGAGGGACTAAATTCATAAAAGAAAAGGGCAATGTGTTATAAGAATAAAAACTAATTAAGACATCGTTTCATAATGTATAACGCAATGTGTTTTAATGTGCTGAAATTTATATTTTTAGCAGGTAACATATCCAAATATGATGGAATTGTTTGAGAGACTTGGAGTTGACATGGAACCATCTGATATGTCATTCTCAGTGAGCTTAAATCATGGCAATGGCATTGAATGGGGCAGCCGTAATGGCATTTCCAGCTTGTTTGTACAGAAAAGGAACCTCTTTAATCCTTACTTTTGGCAAATGATTAGAGAAATTATCAAGTTCAAGAATGATGTTATTAGGTCAGCAATTAAAAATGTGTCTATATATATATATATAAAAACTCATTGCTGGATCATAACTTTGTGATATATTGATTATCTTCACCTCCCATTTTTGCAGTTATCTCAAAGTTCTTGAAAACAACCCGGATTTCGACCGCAATGAAACGTTGGGACAGTTTGTTGACTCGCGGGGTTACTCCGAATTGTTTCTAAAGGCTTATCTGGTGAGACTCAGAGGCTGTCTTTATGTTGAAGTCTACCTGTTTGATAATAAGTCACTGTAGCAGTAAAATAGCAATGACAGTGTTGGTATATTGTCTCTAGGTACCAATATGTGGTTTGATATGGTCTAGTCCTACTGAAAGAATTATGGAATTTTCTGCTTTTTCAATTCTTTCGTTTTGTCAAAACCATCATTTACTTCAGGTATGTAAGAATCTGAGTATTTGTGAGAATCTGTTTGATGTCTCTATGAGGAATTTCTGATACTTTGGTTTTCTTTATATAGCTTTTTGGACGGCCACAGTGGATGACTGTCAGATGGCGTTCGCGCCAATACGTAAATAAGGTTTGTTTTCTCTGTTTGCACCATATCTATTGCTAAGATGATTTGTCTTCAAAGTATCTGAATTCATTTGCATGCATAAGATGTAAGCTTGCTTTGATGTTTGGTTATTGGCTAAATGTCCATCAGATCAGAGAAGAGCTGGAGAACAGAGGCTGTATAATAAGAACTGGGTGTGAAGTGCATTCAGTTTTGAGTGATGATGAAGGTGAGTCTTTGAATTCAACGTTTTGCTCGAGTATATGTTTCGGATACGTTCAAGATTTATTCAGAAAGCCGGTTACACGTTCAGCTAAAGTTTATTGGTAACATACTTATAGCAACATGGTCTTGTGTTTCATTGTATTGAACACAATCAAGCATAGTAATCAAGTATCTAGAGGAAATATATAAGGACTAAGTATTTCTATATGTGAATCAAACATGTTTAAGTTGAGGCTTTGAAGATGATCAATAGTAACTTTATTTCTGTTCCTCAATCTGCTGAAACAACTATTTCTTGAAACCATTCAAACATGGTGGATGCGGAGTATATGTTGAGACTTTCCTCATGTCAGAAACTTTTTATGGTTCCATTAGTAATTATAACATGTTTGCCACAGGTTGCACCGTATTATGCGGAGATGAGTCTCAAGAATCATTTCAAGGTTGCATACTGGCTATTCATGCACCAGATGCTTTGAGGTTGTTAGGGAGCCAAGTAACATATGATGAATTGAGAGTACTTGGTGCTTTCCAATATGTCTATAGGTACCTGTCTTCTGCAATGCATCTCTCGTATGGATTAACGTTTCACCATGACAGAGATAACCCTATTGAAGTATTTGAATATTTGATAGATAGTCAGTGGCTCTATATATCTCTCATCTAGGATGAATACTCAAGTCAATTTTCACAATCTTTTATGATTCTTCATTGGCAGTGATATTTTTCTTCATCATGACACAACTTTCATGCCGAAAAATCCTGCAGCATGGAGTGCATGGAATTTTCTTGGAAGTACTGACAAGAAAGTATGCTTAACATACTGGCTTAATGTGCTTCAGGTAGGTAATATGTTCTCTTTGCTATATTATTAAACTCGGTGTCATGGCCGGCAGCTATTGGTTTGAAATATATAATGTTTAATCACAGTTCTCATACAGTCTCCTATGTTTTTGGTTTGAAATATGTTGAGTCTCACCATGACCAGGAGGACTGTGTTAGATCTTCCACCTAAAGTATGATATTAGGATATTGCAAGTGGGATTACTTCTTGAAATTGGATTCTAACCCTATTAACTTTAGAGTAGCAATTATTGTTGTTTAAATTGTCTAAGATTGTCTACATTGTATGATACTGCAGAATCTTGGAGAGACAAGCCTACCGTTTCTTGTAACGCTCAATCCAGATTATACTCCACGACACACTTTGTTTAAGTGGAGAACAGGCCATCCAGTACCATCTATTGCTGCAACAAAAGCTTCACTTGAGCTTGATCAGATTCAAGGGAAGAGAGGGATTTGGTTCTGTGGAGCATACCAGGGTGAGCAGATTTGGTCATAAAAGACCCTCGGCAGACGGTCTTCGTTTTGTTAATCATGTTATAGCTTTCAAACTTCCTTTTCATGTTATATATGTAGAGTATGCATTTGAGCTAAAGTGCCCTTTTTGGCACTTAGCAGCCAGCAATGCATGGTCTTTTGTTGGTTGTCTGACATGTAGGAAATTTAGAAATATTTTATGATAAGCATGCTTTTTCTCATTGTTTTTGTCTCTGAGAATTTATTGTATGGTGATTTGATGCATGTTTCCATTCAAAAGATGTATGCCGTAACTTAGTTTCCAGTGATTCATTATGGTAACTAAAGTCATTTTTCTTTCAGGCTATGGCTTTCATGAAGATGGATTAAAGGTACCAACTATTTACAACTCGGTTAGCTGTAAAATGTGCTTCTTTTAGTATGCATCTTAACTGTTATCAAACTAATTCATCCCATATGATTAAATTGTTTCCCAACCTATTTTACACCAAGGTTTTTACTTTTTTCAAAACAATTCATATAGTAGAATGAATTTCATTCTTGAGGTTCACTTCTTTCTAGGCCGGGATGTCTGCTGCAAATGGTGTGCTGGGAAAAAGTTATTCTGTTCTGAGCAATCCAAAACAAATGGTACCCTCTCTGATGGAAACAGGGGCTCGCTCTTTTGTTACTCGATTCCTCAGTCATTTCATATCAACCGGCTGTGTGATGTGAGTTCGTATATGTTCTTATGCATTCTTTCTCACTTCTGCTGGTTGTTAACTGTTCTAATGATACAAATACTTGTCCAAGAATTATGAGATCATTCCATGTTTTGATGCTCAACAACATGGGTTCTACTCTAGATTTCAAGGGCTAACTTGTTCACATTTCATCAGTCAATATGAGCAAACTATTTATGTTTAGATATTTATTTTTTATATCAATATATGTAATGGCAGTCTAGCTTCTCCAATGCACTTCATATTTCTTTTATTTGTTTAACCATGGACATCGATTGGAGATTTCATAATTGTAATTAAAATATCTTTATACTTTTTCCATGAACAGCTTGTTGGAGGAAGGTGGCACAATGTTTACCTTTGAGGGAACTAGCAAAAAGTGTAATCTAAAAACTGTTATTAGAGTTCACTATCCACATTTTTATTGGAAGGTAAATACTTCGGAATCAAGGTCATATATTATTATGTCAAACTATGTATATTCAGCCATTGATGAGCACTTAAATTGATTTGTCAGGTTATGACAGAGGCAGATTTAGGCCTTGCAGATGCATATATCAATGGAGACTTTACTTTTGTTGATAAAAATGATGGTCTTTTAAATCTCATCATGGTAAGAAAATTTACAAGATAATAACAATAAGCTATACCTACTGGAATATACTTTTACAACATTTGCTTTGTTGATTGCAGATTCTCATTGCCAATAGAGATTTGATTTCTTCCAACTCAAAACTGAGTAAGAAGAGGTATACTGTCTCTTGTAAACCACAGGAATATAGTGTATGTATCTATCTATATATATATGCTTCTCCTAAATCTAATTGATTTAGCATCCAACTTCTGTGGTTTAGGGGTTGGTGGACGCCATTGTTGTTTACAGCAGGTTTAACATCGGCAAAGTATTTCTTCAAGCATGTCTTACGACAAAATACTCTAACACAAGCTTGTAGGAACATTTCTCGTCATTACGACCTGGTACGATCGAGAAACAAAAATTCCGTTCTATGTGTATATACAAGTATAAAACATGTATTATGCTTGGTATATATATACGTACATACACACCTATTTTTGTAAGTAGATGAAAAGTATACCTATGGAGTTGAATGAAATAAATAAGTGTTTATAATTTCTCTTTATTTTTTGATGATAATTTACAGCTTATCGAGAGATATTCCTAATGCTTATAATTGTTCTTTGGTTTTGTTCTATAGAGTAATGACCTATATGCTCTATTCTTGGATGAAACAATGACATATTCATGTGCAGTGTTTAAGGTTAGACTTACCATCATTAAACAAAGAATAAGCTTAATCACTTGGAATTTTGTGTTATTATTCATTAAATAAGATTGTTGGGCAACTATTTTTGATCTTATATAGTCTGAAGATGAAGCTTTGAAGGATGCACAACAGAGAAAGATATCTCTTCTGATTGAAAAAGTAAGTCCAGACTGCTCTAGTGGTTGTTTTTAATCGTATTTTGGAACTTTTAAACCATACCCTAATATTTTTCATCAAATTTTCTTTTCAATGATCCAGGCAAGAATTGATGGTAACCATGAAATTCTTGAGATTGGATGTGGTTGGGGAAGCTTAGCCATTGAGGTTGTCAAACGAACCGGATGTAAATATACTGGTATTACTCTATCCAAGGAGCAACTAAAATTTGCAGAGATGAGAGTTAAGGAAGCTGGACTTCAGGTATCTATCTATTATCTGCAAATTTTTGTAAATAACAAAAATTATTCAGTCCCGACTGTGAGTATTAAACTAAATTTGTGTCTGATACGGACATGTTCAATTCTTTTTTCTCAAAAATTTCCATGTATTTGAAGAGTCCTTAGAAGACCATATTTCCATGCTCAAGTCTAGTTATATACACAGACACATTTATATATATATATAAGAAATGCGTAGAGTCGGAGGAACATTAGTAAACTATTGTCAAAATGATAAGCAGCAAATTGCCTGGCAATGCCATTATGGAGAATGCTGGGAACACATCTAGGCTTGTAGTCCTTGCAGCATAGTTGATTTGCTTACTAAATTTAAGGTAAATTATACAATGTCACTAAACTATTAATAAACTTACATTTTAGTTAATCAACTTCAAAAAGTTATAAAAAGGTCACTGAAACTATTTGAAAGGCACTAGGCTATTAAAACTATTGCTATATATTGCCTTCTTTGTTCACATCACCTGCACCAATCGAAACGGAAAGCCCTTCTTCCCCTTCTCTTCCACAATTTTTTCAAGAAACAACTTTAAATGTTACAAATCTACGAACCATTATCCAAAACAGTTTTCATTTAACTGTAAAAGTTGGCTTTTTTTTGGATTGAAATTCATAATGTTCTAACTTTGCTGCCAGGATAATATAACATTTCAACTCTGTGACTATCGACAACTACCTAGCACCTACAAGTATGACAGAATTATATCTTGGTAAGTTCTTTAGCAACCAGTTTTTTACTTATGTTACTCGAACTTAAATGTCAGTGTCGGATGATATGAATCATTTTCGAAGTTTTACCATACCGCATACCAATATCTCAGTATATGTTGGATAAGTGAATCAGACACGGATATTCTAGAAAAAAAACTGGAAACTAAGACCGGAATTATATATGGCCTTTGCAGTGAGATGATAGAAGCTGTTGGCCATGAATACATGGATGAATTCTTTGGTTGCTGTGAATCAGTTTTGGCAGAAGATGGACTTTTTGTTTTACAAGTAATTGTAAATTTGTGACTTGAAACATTTTCGGACTGTTTGTTAAATGCTTGTGGTGCGTTCATGTTTCCACAGTTCATATCAATACCGGAAGAACGCTACAATGGGTACCGACGGAGCTCGGATTTCATCAAGGAATACATCTTCCCTGGTGGATGCTTACCATCATTCACTAGGATAACATCAGCCATGAGTGCTACTTCAAGACTATGGTATAAAAATCTGGGCAAACTACACTTAAAGTCATTACATTATTAGTAAGTTTACATTTTGATTACTCAACTTCAAAAAGGTACAAAATGGTCACTAAACTATTTGAAACTTTCGAATAGCTTGGTGACTTAAATGAAAACTTTTGAATAGTTTAGTGACTATTTCGTAACTTTTTGAAGTTGAGTGACTTAAATATAAATTTACTAATAGTTTGGTGACTTTGGGTGAAATTTGCCCTAACAAAATTTCTCTATATAAACATAGTCGTTTATTGTTTATATCATGCAATTATTATTTTTTAATCTTGAAAAATTAATTTGTAAAAATGTGTAGTGTGGAGCATGTTGAAAACATAGGGCTTCATTACTACCAAACACTTAGATATTGGAGAAGGAACTTCTTGGAAAATCAAAGGTATGCCTTACGATACCGATACGGATATACTTGCTACTGTTTTCTATGATTTCCGCACCCATATTTGAACAGGGACGAAGTAAGAAAATTAATTTTAGGGAGGCGATGAATCATGGAAAAGTTAAAATGCAATTTTATTATTTTACTAATATGTAATTGCATAAAAATCTAAAGGGTTAAATGATAAATTTACTTTTTTGTGGGGCCAAGGCACTGCTTGCCCCCTTTGCCATCCGCCATGGTTCAAATACCTTTGCGTGAAACAGTATTTTATGAAACTGAAAAATCCGAGAATTTCTAGGATATGATATGGATATACTCATTTTTCCTATATTCTTCTTATAATTTGGTAGAATATACTCATATTCATGTCTCAATATGTATTTAGAATAATATTTTAAGAAGAATAAAGAGTTTAATATCGTTATTAAGTAACTTATTACGAAATTTTGCATTTTGATTTCATTGTTGATAGCAAAATCATGTCATTGGGATTCAACGAGAAGTTCATCCGAACATGGGAATATTATTTTGATTATTGTGCAGCTGGTTTCAAGTCAAATACACTTGGAAATTACCAGGTGAATTTTCTTTTTTTTCCCCTGGTACTATGAATTTATTTTTCCGGGAAAACAATGACAACACTGGAGGATTTTTTATGACATGTTTGTAGGTTGTATTTTCTCGCCCTGGAAATGTTGCTGCACTTGGCAATCCATACAAAAGGCCCCCTTCAGTACCTTAACGAAGCATGCACCATTTGCTTTGTACTTGTTGAACTATGGTGTAACGAGACACTTTGGGATTGATTTCTGAGCAAGCTGAATAAAAGTATTTTAAAACTTGGGTAGCTAATAAATATAATTATTTATAAATAATTGTTACAATTTTGGGATTGGCAATAAAAATAATAATATATTCTAAGAATTCTACTAAAAAGTAAAAATAACAATTAAATTCGAAATATATATTTATTTAATAAATTTTATATAAATATAAAATATTCTTAAAATGCTATAAATACATAAAATCTCATACAAATAGACGAGTTTAGTCAATTAGATGATTTGATTGAAAAGAATATTATTAGGTGGTTGGTAACTTGGACTATAATAAAGTTGGTAAAATATACACATCCACTCCCATTTTGAATAAAATTCAACTGTTACTTTCTAAGATTAAACACATGCGTTTCAACGAGATATTCCGTTCTGATATAAATTGAAATTTTTATCTTATTCTAAATTTTCATCTATATATGTCATATCCATTTATCAGTTGGAATAAGATTTTAATATTTAAACTATTTTTTATATTTTTATTTTGTAATTTTATTTAAAATTAAAATATAATCAAGTTACTTAACATAATTAATAATTAATAATTTATATAAATATATATGTACGTTTAATATATGAAAATATTTAAAAATATATATTAATAAACTTGAAATGGTACACCTAAACATACTAATATTAGTATGCACAATACTAAAACAAAAACAATACGCTCACTGGTACAATCTCGACTTCGTTGACCAGTACAGTTGCATTTTTAAGGTAAATTGATTTCATCTTAGCTAAACCGGACGGGGTGATTTGTTGCTTAATAATAAGTATGATGTAAATAAATATTTGATTAAGATATGATTTAAACTTTTGTATTCTTCGTACATTTTCAATTTAATTTCTCTATTTTTTATCGTAATGAATTTACTGGTCTAAATATTGTTGTTAATGAGATCTGAAGTGAAATTCCATCTTCATTAAATTAATTTATTAATGGAATGAGAAATTCAATTAAACCCAATGATTAGTTTTAGTACAAATTTACAAAAATTGAACAAATTTCAAATTAAATGATAGCGAAAACATGATGAAGGGATATTTGTCCTTTCATGGTGGAAACTGATCAAAGAAGAAATTTAGAATAAAAAAAATGATGATAGGTGACAAGTGATCGATTTTGGCTTACTCTACAAATAAGTTAATTCGTAAAGAGAGAAAGTGGGGTGATTGCTTCAGAGGTTGCTAATTATGATTGCAACCATTCAACTTGCATTCCACTCAAAAAACAAATCATTTTGTTTTCTTCAAAATTCATTTATATATATTTCAGTTTCAGAGAAACCGCCATCGTTGAAAGCTTAACACAGTAAACATGGCAAGCTTTGAGAGAGCTTCACCAGCTTTGAAGGAGATACTTCTCAGAATATACAAGTAAGCCATTGTTTTTTCTATGTTGAAACATTCAATCCACAATGCAATCCATGTGTTCGTATAAATGTTTGTGTTGAACATTTTTCGTTACTGTATTCGTATTAATCCTTTTGTCATTGCAGTGCAGAAAAGCCAATAGAGGTTGATTATCACTTGTATGAATTTGGATCTGTTGAATATCATATAAAGGTAATTTTTCCTACTTATATGAGTTCTAACTTCTAAGCCATTGTTAGCTGTTTTTTTTTGTTCTTTTATTATTTTTTATCCTTATACTTTTTGAATTTTAACTTATACGATAGCAGTTAAACCCGTTTAATTAAATTCAATCGCTAATCTTATACTATACAATAGATTTAATCTATATTTTCCAATGGATCATTCTAATTTCTTCATTTCTATTTTTTCTTTTACAGTCTTCAGTATCTGAACCACAAGTTACCTACTTGTCGATATCGACTCCATTCCTGTCCCAAGGAGTGTTTCTTTCATATGGGTTGTCACCATTTACCCTGAAAATGGTAAGGCAAATCTCCACTGATGTTCTTCACATTGTAGAGCCTGCAAATGATGGATACCAGCTTACTCTAAGACTTGATTTTTCCATGCTCCCACATAACAAAGGTTTGTTAAATAAATACCCTTTATCTCAATGATTTTTTCTTTTCCCCCTAAAATTTTCTACTTATTTGGAATATCCTTAGAAGGTTACATATTCATATACATGTTGATAGAATGGCATTAGGGACGAAGCCGGAAGTTTCTGGTGGTGCCCAGGATAAAATTAGAAAATTTTTGGATCAAAACTAAAATAGCTTAAGCTGAATTATTAGTTTTTAATAGCCAAAACTACAATTTTCCATTTAATAAAGGAGCTAAAAGGGATCAAATTGAATTATTAAGGTTTAGGAGTGGCTAAAAGTGCAATTGGACCATCTAACTAGTCTTTGCTTGAATGTATTGAATTGAAGGCATGTAATAGCTAAACATGGCTATCCATTCACTGCAATAGTAATACTTTCCAAGAAATTTCAGGGCTTATTATAACTATATACATAAAGGAGCTAAAATGGATTAAATTGAATTATTAAGGTTTAGGAGATGCTAAAAGTGTAATTAGACCATTTAACAAGTCTTTGCTTGAATGTATTCAATTGAAGGCATGTAAGAGATAAACATGGCTATCTATTCACTGCAATAACAATTCCATGAAATTTCAGTGCTTATTATAACTAAATACTTACATGTATGTATGTATGTATGTATGTATGTATGTATGTATGTATGTATGTATGTATGTATGTATTTCATTTGTACAGAATCTCTGAAGATAATCACTGAAGTTTCCTCGGTCCAAGCTGTAATACTAAGTTCACAGCTGAAAGAAATGTTGCAAAATGTGAATTCTTGGGATTTATCTCAAGGGATATATAAACCAATCAAACTTATTTATCATCCCAAAGAGCCTTTCTATGTCATCAGACAGGTAATTTTTTTTCTCAATTTGCAATGATTTAGGATCAACAAAGGCTTAGATTCCATTGAAAAACTCTGTATAATGCATCATGTGTCTGACATTTATATTATACAATATCATCCTTCAATTTCTAGCATGTTGTCTGTCTATGTTACTCGGAGCTCGGGTGTGAATGTCGCGAAAACGGGTGTGTCCGGCATTTTTGTTAACGAATGACAACATTTTTGGCAGCCTCAAAAGATAGTAGCAGTGTTTCCCATGAGATTCAAAGATAACTCAGATGTGATCATTGCAACATCCTTCTTTCAGGTTTTCTGTTTAAGAACACAACACTGTTTCTGGGGTAAAAATTACCATGGAGGCCCCTATACTATGACACATATTGCATTTTGCCCCCTTTACTCAAAAAATTGGCAAATTAGTTCTTATACGTTACATCAAAGAGTAGACTAGTCCTTTTTGTTAAAAATTTTATCCAATTTTACCGTTAAAAACTGGCGTAGCCGATAGAATAACTAGACAATTATACGTGGCATGCCATGTGTATCACCTCATTTTGACATTCAGGGGCCAATTTTTAACAGTAAAAATGGATAGAACTTTTTAACAGAATAATCAATTTGCTCTCTTTTTTTGTAGAGGGAGCAAAATACAATTCAACTCCTAATATAGTAGCCTTCATGGTTATTTTACCCAATTTCTGGTTATTTCTGGCATTATATAATTAAACTCATTGTTACAATAGCTGCAAAAAATAATCTGATTTATTTTGGTTCCTTATTTGTTGCCTTGTTAGGAGCTTATGGATGTGGTGAGTTTAAAAAAGTGGGCTAAAGTACCTCCATGCAACTGGTCTCCTATTCCACCTCTAGAACTTAGAGGAGAATCTTTTGAAGATTTGAGCACTAATGGAGGATTTGTCTCGTTTGGTACATTATATTGTCTAAATACTCTTTTTTGTAGGGATAAAGTGACATTTAATATCTGATCTTAGTATTTTTTTTCAATTTGGCCTCTAAATTTTTTTGGTCTACATTAATCTTAGAATTTGATAACTTTTTTCAATTTAATCCTTGAACTTGGATTTAAAGGTAAAAATGTGTTATGTCATCACCTAAAATTTTAAAATTTTATATAAAATCTAAAAGAATACCAAAAAATTATTTGAAAAATTCAAGGGATGACGTGGCATAATCTCATAGTGCTATGTCATCATACATTAACAAAATTCAAGTTCAATAACTAAATTGAAAAAAAACTATCAAGTTTCAAGATTAATAGGGATAAAAAATTCAGGGACCAAGATGAGAAAAATTGCCAACTTTAAGGACTAAATATTACTTTACCCATTCTTTTAAATATTCATAATTAATGTATATTCATTTCATACATGAATACATAGATATGATTCTCCCAAAATTCTCTACATATAGGTAAAAAAAGAACTTGAAAATATTTACATTTCACACTCACTCTAATCTGAATAACATGAGTATAGGTTAATTTTAAATAACATTTCAATCTGACACTTGCAACCATATTCGAGTAACATGTTTAGATGACAATTTTGTTTGACAGATATATCTTCACACCATGTTGAAGGTAAGAGACTAGACAAGACTGTGTGGAGTCTACTAAATTTCTATGCCTATGTTAAACACCATGTAAAGGTAAACACATTTCTTTCTTGATTTTAGCTTTCCCCGCCCTTCTCATCTTAATTTTTCTTTTCTTTCCGGATAAACTAACATTCAGTTCTTAAATTTGATAACTTTTTTCATCTTGATCCTTTATTTTTTTATCCTATTAGTCTTGAAATTCAGAAGTTTTTTTTTTCCAATTTGGTCCTAGATTTGGAATTTGTCAAGGAATGAGATTGTACTGATGTTATCACTTGAAAACTTTTTTAAAAATATTTGAACTTCTTTATAATTTTTTTGGGATGTTATATAATTTTTAAAATTTTTTAGGTGATGAGTGAGGAGTCTAAGTTAAAGGACCAAATTAGAAAAAAAATACAAGGTTTCAAGACTAATGTGAATAAAAAAAATTAAGGCTTGAGAGACTAAATATTGCTTTATGTTTTTTGTTTTCATATTTGGAATTATAATATTTGCAATTTGTGTTCAACAGTGCACCAGAGGCTTTATACAAAGAAGGATGAGAAGGCGATTGGACAATTTAGTTGAGGTACTCAGCTGAAACCTTGTTTTTATTTTTATTCAAAAAATGGGTAAATTAATTTGGCACGCCAGAGAGTAAATAGGTCTTTCTGTTAAAACATTTTATTTATTTCTACTATTACAAAATTAATTCCTACACGTCATGTATGGTGTTAAATTATTCATCAAGAATACCAGCTTTTAATAGTAAAATAATTATTTTTAACAAAAATTCCAGTTTATTATTTGATTTAATCCATAGGGACTAATTTATCTAATTTTTAAAAAAAAGAATAAAATACAAGACTTTCATGATACACACATTTATATTGTTTGTTTTCAAGGGTATATAGAAGATCCTCAAAAAGGACATGAACTTGGTTAAAAACAAATTCAACATATGCGTATTTGACACTACACTCGAAATCCCAGAATGCATTAACTTGAACTAACCAGTAATGATTCTTTTTAATCAACCTCAGGTCCTGGCAAAGTCAAGGGTAGAAGATGGACAGATTAAAAAGGTTCAAGGTATGAATTCAGCATTTAGCACATACATACATGTAAGCTGGGAATGATAAAGTAGTGATAATGAAATGTTTGGGCAGGGTGGAGAAAGATGAGAAAAATGGTGGGATCAAAATCTAAAATGATAATAAGAAGATGGGGTGACCTGGGAAAGAAGATAAAGAGAATCCGTTTCCGGATTAAAATCCATGGTTTTGCCCGCTTTCGTAGACGATGGTTAACAGTGCCCAGCTTCTCTTCTTCAACGGCATACACTAAACTACAAACTAATGGTAATAATAATTAATTACCCTTTGTATTTACATACGACAAGTTTACTGCATTTGGTGAAATTTAAAACGAAACCTTCTTACTTTTCTTTTAGTTTTAGTTCAAATAAGTGACCCTTGACGGTATAGATATTTGTGAAAGTCTATTCAAATAAATTTTCTTATACTCATGTTATAATGATTTATTACGATTGTATGAGTGTGATGATGTAAAATTTTAACGAAAAATGTTAAAAATACTTAAAGATTTTTAAATTAAAAATATATATTTTCTTTTTACATTTATGTATGATTACTAAATTTATAATGATTTATTAAGATTGTATGAGTGTGTTGATGCAAAATTTTTAAACTGGGAACATAAGAAAACTTGTTTTTGTATAATCATAGTTTCACATATTAAATTAGAAACTTTTGATTACGAGTTCAGAGCTCTTTTCTCAAAATTACATTATAAAATTTTATGACTTCATCATAAATTTGGCCATTAACGTTCTAATTGTATTTTGGAATTTTTTTATCATCAACCTTTGATTTTTTTAAACTGTTTTTCTAACAAATTTAATAAATAAATTCAATGTTTCAATCTTTCATACGTTTGTTTCTCGAGAAATTTTTCTACCGAATTAATTTTTTAGATAATTACATTTATTTTATTTTTTAATGTATTATTTATTTGTTTTATCATTTTCCACATGTAATTATCTTATTAAATTATCTAAGTAATCAATTACATCTCATTAAAATATTATACATATGAAATTACACATTATCCCGTTAACTTTTTTAACGGTATTTTCATTAAATCATTAAAGAAAGCATATTAGAAAAATAATAAAGGTTGATGGCCAAAAAAGGTTCAAAAATACAATAAGAGCTATTTTGACAAAAAAATACAAACATTAATAGCCAAATTTATCATTAAACTAATTTTTAATGGTATCATAGGTTTTGACGAATTAACGTTAATAATATAAAAAATCAAATAATATCAAAGTAAAATTAAAAAAATTCTATAGAAAAATAAAATTGTAAAGAAATTGAACTATTATAGTGTTGTTGTTTTTTTGGTGAATTACAAGAGAACTGCAAAGCTCTAATAGCAACGTAATTAACATGATTCAAAACATTAATCATCATGCCAGCACACGGGTTTGAACTATTATAATTTTGACATTAAAATTTAATTATTTATTATAATTATAATTATTTTTGATAATAAACTTTTGTTAGATTTTTATGTTGCACTGTTCTAGAACACTCTAATAATCAAAATCAAGAGTTTTGAGATTTCATTATCCGTCAAACGCGTATTCCTTTCTACCTCAAAATCGCATTTTTTCCTTGCTCTTCCAATGTGAAAATGTGTTTATATATATATATATATTTCTGAAATTAAATTTTATGTGCGGGTTTTAATGAGGATATATTTTAAATTTAAGTTTTTATGGTGTGTGAGTTTTGGTTAGAATATATTTTGATTTTTGTATAGAGTTTATTTTAATTTTAATTGATTAAATATATATGATTTCTAATTTAAATAAATTTATAAAAGTATAATGTCAAATTTAGTATTTAATGTTTATATTTTTTCAATTTGGTCATTATTCTCTTAGGATATATTCAATCGTTTTTTAACGGGAATTCTAATTGAAACATTAATTTTTTAACAATGTTGGCATGACAACTCACGTAGCAGTCTGTGCATATTTCATGCTACCATGATACTATTTTTCTTATATGTTACATCAATAAATAATTTAAAATTTTAAAAAATTATAAACAAGATGTCAAAATTCAAGAAAAAATAGGATGGAGTAGGTGTGAATTGGTATATAAGTTGTAATGTTTAAAAATTTAATACTTTAGTCAATGTTTTTATTAAAAATAATAGCTCAACTTTTATTGAAAGGTTAATGGTTAAATTTATTTTTTTAAAATTAATACTAAATTTAATAAAAAAATGAAAATATTGAGAACTAGATACGATATTATGCCAATTATAAAACGGGTGATGTATTGGGAATTTATTTCCACCGTGAAAATAAATTCCAGGAAAGATTCTAAATTAGACGGTCAGAATGAATCTATGGAGCCCATCATCATCATCATCCATGGAACAACCACTAGATATCCAGATCCAGATTTTCCTGGAAAATGGGGACCATAAGTTTCAATGAATCAGTCACCAAAACATATACGTATTGCCACCTAAACTAAAATCCAAAAATCCATAAAGAAAATATCCATAATTCATGTTTTGTGAATTAGAAAAATTTTATTCGATGGTTGAAAATTTGTTTTTATATTTATATTTTTAAAAATTTATTTTTCTATTTTTCAGATTTCAAAATTCAAGTCCACTAACATTATTAATTTCTTTTTAAAAAAGTTGTATGTATGACAGGAGAAACCCGAGGACTTGTACGGGCCCGATCCTCCTAAAATATAAAATTTTGCTTTTGAATCTTTAAGTTTTACAATATTTTAATTTAATAAATGATAAAATTACATTTTACCCTTTTAAGGTAAAGAAATTCTGATTTAATTTTTTAAAATTTATAAAGATATAAATTATTAAAATTATGAAATTTCATTTTAACTCATAAAATACACAATTTAATTTTACTCCTTGGAGAAAATTTCCAAGCTTGCCCTTGAGTGTGATGTTTTGAAATTTAAAAATATATATATTTAGTTCAACTTCATGACTATATAACTAAAAACAATGTTATAATAAATTTAGATTTAAACTTAAATTTTAAAACATAAAAAAATTAAATTCTTAAAAATAAAAACACGGGACTAATTTTTAAAATTATGAAAAATATTGTGATATATTTTAACCTTTAAAACGATTCGACCCAACCCTACTTCAAAATTAACGGAGATTAAGGATTCAACGTAACTATGGAAAAAAGAAAATTCCAAAAGAAGCCAACATTATATATGTGGTCACTAATGCTTCAATGAAGCTCTCCAGTCCACACAAACACACCAGGCTCTCTAATTTACACCCAAAAAATATCATCATTTTTCAATTTTTTTTAAAAAACCCAGTAGAGCTTTACCAATCACAAGTCATAAACAACGAAAAGAAACCCCCATTCTCCCATTATCTGTAAGAGAAGAGAAGCTTTTGAATAGGTCTTCAATGGCTGCTTCTACTTCGGTTTCAGTAGCTGGGTTTAAGGGAAGTTTAGGGAAGAGTTCCTTCAATGGAGGTGAAGATTATGCCATGTTGGCGGCTAAATCGGCTCCCAACGTCGTTCGAATCGGAAAGCCAGTTCGAGCTCAGCCGATGATGAAGAACGTTAATGAAGGGAAAGGGGTGTTTGCGCCGCTTGTGGTGGTTACTCGCCAAATCGTCGGCAAAAAGAGGTTCAATCAGCTTAGAGGAAAAGCTATTGCCTTACATTCTCAGGTATCCATTTACGGTTCCTATATTCGCATCATAGTTGAATTGATATTAAAGGGTTAATATATTATTTGGTACATGAATTCTTTTTCTGTTCCAGTTTAGTACTTAGTTTAGCTTTAATGTTCACGTGTACTTAGAAAAACCTTCAAATATCAAATTAAAAAAAGAATATCGAAATGAAACTTAAATATCAAATTAGAATAAATAAAATTCCAAATACAAAATTTAAAAAAAAACCAAATTTATATAACACTGTATATTTATATTTTTCAGAAATCCATATATCCTTGTCGTGTTTATAATGTTTTCTCATGTTATATCGTTTTCGTGTTGTAATTTTGTCATCATAATTATACGCATAATATATTTTTATTTTTATTTTTATATTCTTCAAATCCTTAAATATTTTATTATTATGCATATAAGCGCATTTAAACCCGACTACCATGCTTAAATTAAAGACTTATAACATTTGTAATTTAATTTAATACCGTTCGGTCCTTCCATTATTATATATTAATTTTAATCACTAACATTTTTTTTATATATTTTCAAGGTAATTAACGAATTTTGCAAAGCAATAGGGGCAGATGGTAAACAAAGGCAAGGATTGATTCGTTTGGCAAAGAAGAATGGTGAGAAGCTTGGATTCCTTGCCTGATTTATGGCCTTACACGTGGACTTTCGTTTTTGTCTTTATTTACAAAATGTTCCATGTTTATGTAGTTTCATGTCCAACAAGAACATACTTCAGTTTTATTTTGTATTATTTATATAATAATTTTTCAGACAATTGAAAATGAAAACTCACAAACCAACAAGTTATAAAGCTTCATGGGTTTATTTCATCAAGCACTCACTCTCAAACTATACTTGAATTTTAATCTAGCCTCTAAACCTTCAATATTTCGATATAGGTCAACAAAATTGTTAAAAATCAATACCCTAAGACGATGAGATTTTCAATCAAACGGCCAATCCGATTTCAATTAAACAAGCTATTAAAAATTTATAAAAATATTAAAATATTACAAAACTTTTTTTTAGAAAAAAAACCAATTCAATCACTACCAATTCAAATCGATTCACAATCTAACCAGAGTGATATACTTACCGATTTCCGATTCAATCAGCAATCCCAATCCGGTTCCAAGTTACGATAATTATGGCTAAGATCAGCAAGATCTTCAAAGAAAAAGGAAATAATAAGCTTAAACATGGGAGAACAATCCATTAACTACATTCCAATATCAAAATCCAAATCAAAGCTATCCATACGATATTTTTCAAGAACCCCTAAAAAAACACACATAACAAAATCTTGATCCAGCAAAAAACCATGACTCAAGGAAACAAAAATCTCTAGAAAAATTCAAATCCCTAAACAATGGCATTTGCTGCACTTGCAATTCTTGGCCACAGATCAGCACACTCCTTCCCAATTGGACCAGTAATGGCAGAACCTATATAACAATATTATCAATTAAGTCATTTCAATTAAAAAGCAGGTGTGTTGACCTGAAATTATCAAATTCGTTTTCGAATTGACTTTTTACCTTTCATTTCTCCCTTCGGATTCACAATGACACCAGCATTATCTGCAATCGAGACATGATTCAATTCAGAAACTAAGAACACTAAAACAGCATAACTCTAAGAAATTTAAGGAATGCAGTGTATCAGAACTCGTCATTTCTCTTGAAGAGTTGGTGTCAGTCACATACCTATATCTGACACTAACAACAGAGTATGAGTAAAATAACAAAAACCAGTCCCAGAGTGTTATTCAGTGAAATATGCAGTGATTAAACGGAGCAGATGCAAGCTTCAAGAACTTAATGCATCTACAACAATGGAGACACTCGGTTTTCCAAACTAGTAACTGAGTCGGCCATCGAACATTAAATTGAATATCTGGCTCGTATGTCAAGACCGTTTAAGACTCACTGAATTTCATATCACAACGTTCACATATTAGAATATGTAGGGCCCAAATGGAGCACATGCAAGCTTCGGAAACTTAACGCATCTGCAACGATGGACACAGTTAATTTTCCAGACTAGTAACGGTATCAACCACTGAACATTGAAGTAGATACCTGGACTTTTGTCTGGTAATACACAACATAATTTAATTCCTATTAAACAAGTCAATCAGAGATGATAACCATAGTTGCCATCAGGTATTGGGGTAAGGTCAATACTTCAATTTATCTTGGTATGAGATGTGTAGAGAACCACCTAAACAGGAAATAGGAGATCACGATGAAAGTTCCCCAAATGAGTTTGACTTACGAAATGGAAGATCCCCAATGAGAGAAATTTCACTACAAAAACACTACACAACTCGGATAATTATGCTGCTCTCAAGTTAGGGCCAATTTCAGATTTGAGCTTTGGGTTTCGGTTGTTTTCAGCTGCTGGTCATTTGTTTTACGGCCTCGGGTTTTTCGAGTTTGGGTCATAAAAGGTTTAAACCATTTCAGGTTACTAGTTCAGGCTGTTTAGGGTTCGGGTTATTTAGGACTAAATTCATTTCATTTCGAGATCAGGTCAGTTCTAGGTTAGAAACAATTCAGGTTGAGGTTTTGGGCTCGAATGGTTAGCTTTTACCGTCAAATTAGAGTGGCCAGATTTTTATCCAAGTCGATCATGTCAAGTTATTAGGTTCGGGTATGAATCAACATGTCCATCTACAAGTTTTACTAACCCTAAACCCTAAGATAAATTAGTTCACTTCAAATTATCTCTCCAACATACAAAAACCTTCGAAAACTATGAACATTAGCGAATCAATTATCAAACACTCACAACAGAGCCCGAATAACATAAATCAAAAGATCCCTAATTTCAATTCACACTACCAAGCAATAAAACCACAAACAATAATAATTAACAAATCTATAAAAAAAAAAACAAAGATTATACCTTCAAAGTACATGTAAACACCGTCCTTTCGGCGCCAAGGCTTACGTTGCCTCACAATGACGGCAGGCAAGACCTTCTTCCTTAGATCAGGCTTTCCTTTCTTGACAGTAGCCATCACCATGTCTCCAACACAAGCCGATGGCAATCGGTTGAGGCGACCCTTGATTCCCTTCACGGAAATGATATAAAGGTTCTTAGCACCGGTGTTATCTGCACAGTTCACGGTGGCAGCCACTGGTAAACCCAGCGACATCCTGAACTTGTTTCCAGCTGATCCTCCACGCCCTAATTAAAAAAATAAAAAGAATTATCATTGTTCATATTTTTTCTAAGGAAACAAGCGGAAAATGGAAAGAAAAAAAGGAAATAAGTAATGGGTTCAGAGAAAAAAGAGAGAAACAAACCTCGCTTCGACATTTTCGACGGCCGAATACGAGCAGAGATCGAAAGCTAGGGTTTTTCAAGCAATATATAGGGTTTTTTTATTCTAGGTTAAATTCTATTATTAGTCCCTGTACTTTAACGAATGTTGTGGATTTAATCCATATACTTTTGTTTGGTCACTTCTAGTCCTATAATTTTAAAATCTTAGTCCTCGCTAATGATAACTGTTAAACTTATTAAATTCTGCTATTTCAGGCAAAGTAATTTCAACTTATTATTTTCACATATTACTCACTAAAAATTTAATTAACGGATTAATGACAACTATTTGCATCAAGATAGAATTTTCAAAATTAAAAATTTAGGGACTTAGAATGATTCAATTGGATAATATTGACCAATTCTATAACTACTACTATTTGAGTCAGAATTAAATTTCAAAATTCAAAAATAAAGAAACTAAAATTGACCAATTCAAAAGGTATAAAACTAAAATTAATCAAATTAAAATATAAAGATAAAATCCATAATTTTAATAAAATGCAAGCACTAGTAATAAAATTTAACTAAGGTGTCAATGTATCTCTTCCTCGTACTTTCAAATTGAGCCTGGGCTCAACATTGATACCTTGGGTCATTTTCAATTTTGGTTTGATCGATTTTATTTTGATTTATTTAGTCTTAAATGAAAACTTTTAAATTGTGTAATCATCATTTTGTAACTTTTAAAATTAAGTAATCAAAATATAAATTTACTAATAATTTAGTAACTTTCAATATAATTTAACCTAAAGAAATACTAACAATGCATATATATATTTATATATATATACACATACCTAAAACTTTTAGATTCAATCAAAATGAACAAAAATACAATATCTTTTGTTTATGAGAAATCAATGATAAGATTTCCAATCAATGATAAAATCAAAACCTACATAACAATCTGAAAACAAAGCATGAAAAATTAACAATCTCAAATTCCTGTATAAAATACCTAAATTTCGATCTACACACCATTATAGGACAGTAAGGGGTCGGTTACAACTACATGAATTTCGATTCTAGATCCTGTTACTTGGACCGCTGTACATTTTTCGGTCGGAGAGTGGGGCTTCGGGTATGGATGTACGCCACTGCAATCGAGAAGGACTGTAGAGCTGAGAGCGATGGTTGAAAATGAATGAAATACAGACCATCGTGAACATTTGATATGCTCAACGTTGGAGAACCATGCTCGGAACCCTGAAACATGAAAGTCGGGAAAGGGTCAACCATAATGTTTTGTAATATTGTATTGTTGTTGTCTTTCAGATTTCATAGTATTGCACGAACCTGAATGAAAAAATCAAATAACTTGCATGCCTCGAATATTTCGGTTGGAGGTATGCCGTCCTTTTTGCTTGATCTGGCTTGAAGTACCTTCACCGGACAACCCAAGTCCCAGCCACCACAGTCGCAATGTCCACCGGATCTCCATCTTTCGATAAGACTCGATGGGCCACCATTTTGGATTCTCGGACCACCGTGAATACCCGCTGGCACTATAATATCCATACTCGTTGAGCAATCACCGGTATAGCAATCTGAAGGGTCAATCTTTTGCTTAACCCCTGTTTTCTTGAGAAACTTTAAGCCCCAACCTCCAACTTCCGAGTGAGGATTTTCGGGGAAATGGTCCCTTGTGATAATAGCGAGGGATTCAAAATTTGGTGGAAGTTGTTCATCTAACAGATTCAAGCGGTCTAGTGCATCGGAATTATTGATGGGATCTGAAGAAGAATCTTCGATTAAGGAAATTGACCGACGGTATCTCGATATTGTTCTCTGTTTGGATAAGTGAGTGTTCTTGAATACTTCCGCCACTTTTTTCGATATACCCTTATTCTTCCCGTGGTTATGGCTTGAAGTTTGTGGTTCCAGGTTAAAAGTTTGATTACCATCAAACAAAACAAACTCCGTTTCCATGACTTTAGAATCTAGGGGGCCAATTGTGAAAGAAGTAGATACCTTCATCTTACCAACAAGATGTAAGTCATTATCATTAATCCCATGTTCCTTATGACCACCCTTGCTAGACCGGAACAAGTATGTATATCCCAGACCTCTATTCCGAGCCGATCCGTCCTTCAACAAATTGGCTACATATACCACCCTCTGATTATCAAGGGAGAAAACAAAATACAGAATCCCACCCTTCCACGTGCATTGAAGCATTCCCTGCGAAATCGTTGTCGAATTAGAAGAAAAGGATTGATCAGAGCACGATGAGTTTGAACTTGACACGGAAACAAGCCTTTTCTGCACTGTTTCTGATCCATTACGAGTATCCAATACAGGTGTTTCACTTCCGAGCTTATTCGAGGAATAATTCATGAAACCACCAAGGGAGTTTGTGAAATCAGAACTTATCTTTGATCCTTTAATATCCATTAAACTCGAATCAACGTTCGATACACCCAATTTCTGTAACAATGGGCTCTTCAATATATTTGCCATACTGTTGCTGCCCATTATCGAACCTACAACCCATGGATCAGCCGGACCAAGGACAACACTACCAGTCTCAACTGCCAATGGACAGTCAAAAACAAACCTGTCGAAATCACATGTATCTTCATCCCGGATTTTAGTTGAATTCAATCCATCAGACAAAACACCCATGTTCAAAGAGCTCAAGTTGACTGAGATGTTGCACCGAGCTGCTTTTGCCGCATTGATATGAATCAATTCCAGGCAACGACGAAGATATCTCTCGTCTAGAGTAACCACATGCCTTGGGATCTTATGACTTATGTCGAAAATACTCCGTTGCAACAAATCCTTTATAAGATTTTTCCGACCTTGTAATCTTTTAACATTTAACATCAAGGCATGCCATGGATTTACCTTTCTTGCCAGCTTCTTCAATTTCAACTCGGAATTATTCATTCCATTCTCTCCTACTGATAAATCCCCGTTTTGCAACGAATCGTCATTCCCCTGTTCATCTTTCCGGTCAGTCACAAGCATGCCGTCCATTGTCTTTAGCAATGAGCACGGCTGATCACCATATTTTCTGTCTCGACATGGTTGATGCAAGTTTGAGAGCGGACAAATTCCCCACTATATAAGCCTCCAACAATCGGATTCGTAATTCACAAGCAATCTGAAGAAAAATACAAACAATAACCAGTCCTTATCTCAACTAGAAAGAACAAGGCTAAGATTTAAGACAAATCTTGTCGGCAATGGATTTTCGGTAATAAGAAACCAAAGCATAACGTGTCTGAACTCAAATTATAGCCTTATCAAGTAACAATGGCGCTTAGATATATATATGACAGTATGAAGTTATGAAGAAGAAAGACAAGAACAAACATCCTACATTCCCTTGTCTTTTTTTCATTTATTCTCACAGTATCTAGAGGGGGGGAAAAGCAAATGCAAATCAAAGGAAAGTTGGTTAGCAATCAAAATCATATATATATATATATATAAACAAAGCTCAAGATTATGAAATTGGGTCCTTGAATTCTCACTGTAGAAACACAAATAAAACAAATTAAAGACAAACTATCATAAGAATCTCATTAATTTCACTAAAAAAACCCAGAAACTTGACTGAAATTAAAGCCATGAATGAACCCTAGGCAAAACTCCATCACCATACAAAGGGGGGGGGGGGGAACTTACCCTCAAAGCAGCAAAGAGATGAACCCTAATCCTTCATCAAAACTGGAGCCGTCAACCTGGTGTAAATGAAACCAAAATATATATATGGAACACTTAAACCGGAAATTTCAAGTGATACCAGAGAAAAAAAACAGAAATAAGCAAAGAATAGAAGAAAAATAATAATAAGGTTAAAGAAGAAAGTTGCAAACTTTTAGGAATAGAATAAGTAAAAAGATTCACTTTTTTTTTTTTTTTTGCTTACCTCAAAGAAATGGATCCACGAAAGGAAGCTCAACCACCTTAAATTCAATACACAAAGTAACACAAGCAAAGAAGAAGAAGAAGATCTCCAATGAAGTTAAAAATAATAATAACAATAATCACCTAGTAACAATGAGCTTAATTCAACCAATATAATGGAAGGGAGAAAAAAAAAAGACAACTTTGTTTTTTGTCAGAAAGAGAGATATAAAGGAAGAAGCAAACTTTACTAGGTTCCAAAACACTGTTTTGTTTCGCCTCTTGTTAACTGTTGAAGACACCGGTCATAATAACAAATAAATAATATATTATTAAAAGAATCCAAGATTGAAGCAAAAGTAGTGGGAGGGGAGAAAAATTGTTGTTGTAAGCCACGTTTAGTTGTGGAATTTTGGTTCTTCAAGGTTCATGTTCTCTCCTTCTATGGTGACCCCACTTTTTTTTATTTTTTTAATTTTATTTTTAGTCAAATATACACATTATAAGAAAAATGAGAAAAGGATCCGGATTAGGAAAGGGGGGAAATCTTCATAAAGAAACCACTAAAGGAAAATTAGATTAAGAAAAGAATAGGAGATGAGCTGGAGTACACATACACACAAGATATGAAAACAGAAAATTGTCATGAGACTGAAAAAAAATGGTCCACTTCCTATGTATGGAGGGCAAATATAATCCAAAACGCGGTAATTTGTTTTTAGCAAAGTTGTGTGAAATTGTATGGGTTGATTGCATTAAAGGGGAATTTGAATAGTTAAACATATTCCTCCATCTAAATTCATTTAAGTAAGGAATTAATTTAAAAAGGGATAAAAATTAATTAATTTACAAATTATTGATGGAATAATTTTTATATTTTTTAAAATTTTAAAAATATATTTATTTTAAATCAAAGGAAAATTGATAATTCGAACGATTCTAAAAGTATTGATTTTTAGTTTTTTTTAGCTAAAAAAAGGATTTTTTTTGTTAGACATGTGAATGAGAGAGAAATGAGAGGAAGATAGGGGGGAGGCAATGGTCAAAGTACTGCCAAGTTGGTACTGTGTTTTTTCGGAAAGCTTGAAAAATAAACAACATGAGATTGGTTTTTTTGGGTTAATATAAATTTTAGTCCTTGAAATTAATAATTAGGTTCGTATCTAAATTTAACTATTAGGTTTATTTTAAAATTATGTCATATTATGAACTAAAAATTAAAATTTGTATAATTTCAAAAACTACAAGCAATTATATAGCGTAATCTTATCGTGTTGAGTCATCAAATTTTAATGCAATCCAAGTTTAGAAATTAAAATTGACCTGAATACAAAATGGGTTTTTTACACAAATAATACTAAAATAGTACAACCATTTTATTATGTACCAAAATGGTACAAACAGTAAAAAAAAGTTGACGAAAGTGACAGGACCCTGGTCGAGGGTCTACCACAGGCGGCACCTCAGCCCGTATTTTTTTCTTTCTTTGTCTTTGGGACCAATGGTCCCCAAAGTGGCAAAATGAAGCTGCAGGAAAGAAGAATGAGAGAAGAAGAAGAAGGGGAAGGAGGCGCAGTAGGAAGAAAAAGGAAAAAGAAAAAGAGAATGAGAAGAAGAGGGAGGAAGGGAAGGGAAACGAAAGGAAAAAAATAAAGAAAGATATATTTTTTTAATAGAGTAAGTAATGGTATAAAGGAAATTTGTTTATTTTTGTTGTTATTATTATAATGTGATTGGTTTTGATTTAATTGAGATTTAATTTTAAATTTATTTTTTTGCAAGGTATTATTTGATTAAAAGAGATATTAAGGTATGTTTATATTTATCTATATTTTCATTCATTCATAATTTAATTTTAATTTTTATGTTATGTACATTCTATGTTTTATTATTTATGTTATGTACATACTATGTCTTATTATTTTATTATTTATGTTATTATTTATGTTATGCACATTCTATGTTTTATTATTTTATTTTATTTATTTGTTAAGTGTGTTTTATGTTGATTAGATATATTTTTATGAAATTTATTTAGCATGTTGTAATGAGATTTTTTTACAAAAATAGTATTAAAAATAAAATACCGAAAAAATATGTTTATGAAAAATAAAATACGAAAAGAAATAAAAATGAAAATAGTATATTTACTGAAAGTAATTGTAATGGCCTAAATTTAATATTATCGAACGTTGGTTTCAGAACCACAAATCTGATTTAAAGAGAAATTTATTTTAATATTTTTGCATGAATATTGGTATGATAGGAAAATCGTATGAAAATATCGATAGAAAAATTTTACTGATTTAGTGGTTAGTTAGAAAAATAAATTATTGAAGAAATTGGGTAAAATAAGTATCGAGACCTCGATCTTATAAAATCGAGTCGGAAATATTTTTATAAATATTTATAAAATGTTAGTAATATGGTATTAAAATTTCATTAAAAATTTTTAATATTTGGGTAGTCAATTAAGTGAAAAGAACTAAATTGAAAAAGGTGTAAAAGTTACTAGAAGGATTAAATAGCTCAATTGTTAAATGAGGAGGAACATAAATTGTAAATAAGCCCAAAAGGAGATATTTTGGGCGGCAGAGAAAAATCAGGAGAATTAGTGAAATGAGGGTAAAATGGGAAAATAACAAATTTTACTAACATAAAAATGTGACCAAATTGGAGTATCTAGAATTCTCTTTATTTTTCTGCATTCTCATTAGCCAAAAATATACTAAGGGTTTATTCAAGCTGGTTTTTCATAATTTTTGCACCAAGTGAGTTAATCCTTGCCTTTTTCTTGTAATTTTTGTGTTTCTAAGACTTTTACAACTAGGTCCTATTACTAAATTCATTAGTTTTGATTTTATGAATGAAATTGAAAGTTTCTATGAATATGTGCTGGAATTTTATGATTAAATAGCATGAAATTGAAGCTTTAATTTGTTTACTGAGATGATTTTATTAGGTAATTTCAATAGAAATTTATTTGTAGGACTTAATTGTGAAAAAGTTTGGAATTAAAGTCTAGTGCTAAAATTCTGATTTCTAAAGGTTATAAAATAGTTTAAAGTGATATAATAAAGTGTTAATTGAGAAAAATCAGCTCAATTGAGAGGTTAATTGAGTAGGGATGAAATTATCATTTATTGAAAGCCTAGGGAAAAAATGGTAATTAACATCATACACTAAAACAGTTTTGGACAGCAGCAGTAGGTTAACTTTGAAAAATCACCAAAATTGTAGAAATTGAATTAGAGGATGAATAAAATATTAAATTAAATCTTATTGAGTCTAGTTTCTTATAAAAGAAACGGTGTAAGAAATGAAATTGTAAAACATGAGATATAATAGATTTTGTGAGATAAGATCGAATGAATTCTGGTTCCCCTGTTCTGAATTTGGAAAATAATTAAAAATTATAAAAAATGATTATGAGTTATAATTTATATTCTTAGAATCCTTAATGAGTCTATTTTCAGAAGAAACAAACGGAAACATCATCCAAATTCTGTACAATGAGATAATTAATTTTTAGTGAAGAGGGGTCGGAACTGTCAAACAGTGAAACAGAGGAAACTTTAAATAATAAAATGTACTTATTGGATAAACTAAAAATTCTGAAAATTTTATGGTAAGAAGATATGTGAGTCTAGTTTTGAGGAAAATTACCGGATCTTAATTTGGAGTTCTATAGCACAAGATATAAATAATTTAGTGACTATGACTCAGTGAGACAGCTTTAAATGCACTATAAATAATAACGGAATTATTGAGAATGTTACATATGAACATGAAATGTATTAGATTAATGATTAAATTTATTTATTTAGATCCAGAAAATTCAAATACGAAGCTAGATTGAGGAAAAGAAAAAGTTCGGGATTAGTAGATTTTTGTTTACGAACAAGTATCGAGGTAAGTTATTGTAACTTGAATTATATTCTTAAATGCCTGAAATGTTTGTTATTGATGTGAATATGATTTGAATGTTCATTGTATAAAAATTGATGAAACACTGATATATTTGATAAAAAGGGGAAGAAATCCCGGTTGAATGGAAGAAAAATTTAATGGATCTCTGAAAAGGAATTGACGGTAAAAAGTATCTAGCCCGGACGTGTGGTCCTATCCTGATATAGCCCTCCCGAAGAATATGTGGAAAATGGATTTAGCCCGGACGGGTAATCCAAATTAGGGTCTGAATTTAGCTTGGACTGGTAATTCAGATCCAAGCTCATTAGAGTAATTGTCATTGCAGAGGATTTAGCCTGGACTGGTAATCCCGACAATACTCTATGAATTTATATTACAAGGGATTTAGCCTGGACTGGTAATCCCACTGTAAGGATGAGGTTCGCGGGAGTGTGCTCTCTAAAATGGAAATGTGCGCACATGAATATAAATTGACGGATCCGGATTTGTACACTAAAGTGTACCCTTGAAAAATCCATCGAAATTCCGAGAAATTCAACGGGATAAATATGGAAAAATAACAAGGAAATGAAGATCATGGAATTGATGAGCTCATCAATCATGGTATAAATTATTGATACATGGAATTTGTTGGACTAATTTGAATGTTGAGTTTGTGCATGATAGGGGAATAATGTATGAAATGGGTGTATGAATGTTTATTGCGTTGTATTGAAAATATTAGGTAAGTATAATTCTTGTTACATGAACTTACTAAGCACAAAGTGCTTACCCTATTTCTTTTTCCCCTGTTTTGTAGTGTTAAGAGCTCGGAAGTCGGATTTTGTCAGAGACGTATCACACTATCAACCTCAAGATCTCGGTATATAAAGAAACTTTATTTTGGAAATCAATGGCATGTATAAGCTAGTAAAGTAAATGTTAATGTGAAATGAATGTATGGTTAGCCATTGGTATGGCTAACAAATTTTGGTTTTGGTATGTGATGAGGTTATCTTATGAATACGTTAAATCTATCTTGAGAATATGTTGAAATTTATTGGTTGTGTTGGATTGATCTCGGTTTAAAATTGCAGGGAAGATTAGATACTTGTAAAATGGGTTATATTGAATTTAAAAAAAAACTTTGGGATTTTGCGAAAAATTTATTCGGTAAAATTTGGTAATGCCTCATACCCTATTTCGGCGACGAATATGGGTAGGGGGTATTACAATAATAAAATTAGAAAAAAAGAAAAAGAAAAATACGAACAAAGGGCCAAAATAAGTGTTTTTTATTAAAATTATATAAAAAATACACTAAAATAATACATTTCAAACATTATGTACTAAAATAATAAATACGAAAATAGTATATTTTTGAAAGTAATAAAATCCGAAAATAAGAAAAATCGAACAAATGGCCAAAATAAGGGTTTTTACTAAATTTATATAAAAATATACTAAAATAATACATTTCAAACATTATGTACTAAAATAATATAAAATAATAAAATACAAAATAGTATATTTTTGAAAGTAATAAAATCTGAAAATAAGAAAAATACGAATAAATGGCCAAAATAAGGGTTTTTACTAATTTTATATAAAAACACACTAAAATAATACATTTCAAACATTATGTACTAAAATAATATAAAATAATAAAATACAAAAATAGTATATTTTTGAAAGTAATAAAATTCAAAATAAGAAAAATACGAATAAAGGGCCAAAATAAGGATTTTTTGCTAGATTTATATAAAAACAAACTAAAATAATACATTTCAAACATTATGTACTAAAATAATATAAAATAATAAAATACGAAAATAATATATTTTTGAAAGTAATAAAATCCGAAAATAAGAAAATACGAACAAATGGACAAAATAAGGGTTTTTACTAAATTTATATAAAAAACACACTAAAATAATACATTTCAAACATTATGTACTAAAATAATATAAAATAATAAAATACGAAAATAATATTTTTTTAAAGTAATAAAATTTGAAAATAAGAAAAATACGAACAAATGACCAAAATAAGGGTTTTTTTACTAATTTTATATAAAAAATACACTAAAATAATATATTTCAAACATTATGTACTAAAATAATATAAAATAATAAAATACGAAAATAATATATTTTTTGAAAGTAATAAAATTCAAAAATAAGAAAAATCCGAAAATAAGAAAAATACATTGAAATTAAAAACAGAAATTTGTTTTGAAGTTGGAGGCATTGCAATGGCTCGATTGATTAACGACGATCCTTACATATCTGATGCGGCTAATAATATGGTAATATATTATTATTTGTTAATCACAGGTTCTATTAAAAAAGGATATAAGTAATATATAGAAATAAATCATGTTATCATAATATTTATTTTCTGTAATTTAACACTATCAGGGCTCGTACCGCGTATTAAGGGGCCGGTTGAACGGTATAAGATATCCCACGGATGAACGATTGATGTCCTACTTGGAGCAAGCTGGATTCGGGTCAGCAGCATTGATCCAGACGCTCGACTTGCGATACGATTTAATATCTGCACTAATGGAGCGATGGCGCCCGGAGACCCACACTTTTCATTTTTCGTGTGGGGAGTGCACAGTGACTTTAAAGGATGTTGCACTGCAGCTTGGGCTCCCAATCGACGGGAGTTCCGTAATGGGAGTAAGTGCATTTGTTGAGCCGGCTGCACTATGTTATAGCCTACTAGGAGACTCGCCCAACGATGATGAGTCAAATTTTTCGGGCTTGAAATTTACATGGCTGAAAGGCAAATTTGGACACTTATCAGCTAATGCCACTGAAGGAGAGTTGATGTGCACTGCTCGAGCGTACATCATACATATTATAGGGGAGTACTGATGCCCGATTCAAACAACAACAAGGTTCATATCATGCACTTACCTCTATTAGTTGATTTGAGTAATGTTCGCTCGTATAGTTGGGGCTCCGCAGTTCTGGCAATGTTGTATCGGGAGCTTTGTCAGACGACAAAGCCTGCTGTCGTAGACATGGGCGGATGTCTTACATTGTTGCAGTTATGGGCACTTTATCGGATGCCATTCTTGGCATCAGTTAGTTACCAACCATATTTATATCCACTAGTTAACAGGTGATAAAATATAAATTGTCATTAATTGACAATTTCTTTATGATACTATTGTAACGATACTATATTGACTTGAAATTTGTTTTCGTAGATGGAGTATTTATCCGGGTATCGGGAGGTCGTACACTGTCCCGATATACCATCAATGATCGAACAGCATGCTGGGGAAGGGGTAAGCTATTCTAATATTCGTGACATGTTACTTTCTATATTTTACTCACACGGTGTTAAATTATAACCATGCTATTAATCATGCAGTTTATATGGATGCCATATCGTAGACCGAAATTTGCAGATATTATACCCTCATCTGCCTACGTTCATTCTCATATGTGGTGCACTAACGCACCAATTATAAACTTTAATGTAGTAGAGTGGTACTATAGGGATCGAGTGCTACGACAATTTAGTTGCGTCCAATAAATCCCAGATCTGCCATGCGAGGTAGGGGTGGTTCACGGCATTAACAAGAGAGGGAAACCGCAGTTGAGTACATACAATGGTACTCTAGTTTGGCAAAGCCATATCTGCTTGGAGGGCAGTCGACTGCAGTCCCCCCGCACATGCAGCTACTTGGAGTATACGAGCCAGTGGCTGATATGGAGGCGGAGCCAGCGGCAAATATTGATCCCGAGCCTGATCCTGTACCAGAGCCCGAGTCGAAGCCCGAGCCAGATCCCGAGCAATCACATTCACATTCGGATTCACATTCTTATCATTCAAATTTGGCGGGCAATGACTATTTCCCGAGCTTGTCAGGGGGATACCATCACGGGTTTGATATATTTGGATCGTACCCATTGCAGTACAGCACTCTCGACCCGTATCCACTGTAGTACATCAGTCCCCCTGGGTCGTATATTTTCCATATAGCCAGGTCTCATCCACCTGCACAAACGGCTTGCAGTAGGGAAATGCCCGCACACATGGATCAAACGTCCAGAACATCCGATGGAAAATTCTTTTCCCCGGCTGTAATTGGTCGTCCGAGCTGTAATAAGGTATTGTCTGTAACTCAATCACAGTTCCCGGTACGTACTCCCACATAGTAGCTATCCAGCATTGTATCTCGTTATACAACGAATCATAATCCCCATATAATTGCTCCATTGCCATCTGTTTAGCTATCTACGCCTTTCGATATGATACTTGATACTAGAATCGTGCTTATATTTCGACAATCAGTATCGAAACTTTAATGGTCGGCATGTCCTTCACCATTGGCATGATACACGTACAGATAGTTTTGGAATCAAGTTTTCGATGCTCTTCCATATCTGCGAATTTTGAATGAATGCAGCTCGTACCAGCCAATTGTAGCATTCCGCTGCTTTCCAACACTCCCCAATATATACTGTCGGTTTAGACACTACGACTTTATAATCCACTGATATGTTCATGCTATACCGTTTAATAGTAAATACGCACTCTTCTTTACTTTCGAATCTCTGGCCTACGAATAACTCCTCATGATCAAAATTTACAGCCAGTCGGTGAGCAGGAAGTATTTCAGGGTACTCCAGGAACTCAGCTACATGCGCTGCGTCAGGGTCTATGAGCGACATGTGTGGCCCAAGATTATTGTGTATCACAATACGTCGCATCTGGTTCCCGACCGAAGATGCGTTAATGTTTCCATCGTTATTCACATCTTCATTGTCAATGTCATCAGGTACATCGTCCACATCGGGATCACTGTCGCTATCGACCTCTTGATCACAATGATCGCTAACATCGTATCCATCATCACCAACCACATCAATATCGGGTGTAATATTGAGATCGATACCGATCTCATCTATAGTCGATTCACTATCAACGTACGATATTGGAGCCACCATGCATAGTTCTTGAGCTCCATGTTCTTCACCATATGCATTGACATCTTCATTTTGCTCAATACCGGCTAACTCAACAAATAAGTGAATCGATGCATTTTTTGTCACTCCCATTCCCACAGTAAAGAGCGATCGTTGTTTCCATGTTTTTGTCGTCTACAAGTTCTATTTCGATGAATTTGATCGAATTTGTCGGAACTGGAAACTTGTAGAAAATTTTTGATATCATTCTCCCACAATGTCTAACAAATTTTCAATTAATTCTTCCCTTCATATCATCCAACGAGACATTTCTATTAAATCTCATTGCTATTTGTTGCCGACATTCAAATATACATCCAACAGTTGTTGTCAATATGATTCCATTGAAATAAACACATACGAAAAACTTATCATCCATCTTCAATATTCAATTTGTTAAAAAATAAACAAAATTTCAAAAAACAATTTCGAACAGTAAATAAAATTACTTAAATAAAAATAATAATGTTTCAATATGCAATTTTTTCATTCATAAGCTTATACTATTTTAGTTATCATTTTGTACATGAACAACATTTAACCACTAATCCTAATAACTAACATAATAATAATAATAATAGTTTTTACTAAAATAATACTAACTAACAATAATAATTAGGGTTTTACTAAAATAATAACTAACAATAATATAGTGTAAAACTAACAATCATACTAACTAAAATAATAATTAGGGTTTTACTAATCCTAATAACTAACCATAATAATAATATTAGTTTTTTACTAACAATAATACTAAGTAACAATAATTATTAATAACTAAACCCTAAAAACTAACAATAATAATACTGACTAAAATAATAATTAGGGTTTTTATTAATCCTAATAACTAACAATAATAACTAAACTAACAACAAAAAACATAATAACAAGATAATCCATTATTTTTTTTAAAAAATACCTTATTTTTCTATTTTTTTTCTTCTCTTTCTTTCTCCTTTCTCTATTCTCTTTCTCTCTTTTTCTTTTCTTTTTCCGGCACCACCCTCTCCTTCTTCTTCTCCTTTCCTTTTCTTTCTTCTCTTTCGTGCAGTTGAAGTGAAAGTGAAATTGGGGACCATTATAAGGTCCTCAAAAGGCGGGAAAACATGGCACAGGTGTCGCCTGTGGCAGTGGCACCTTTGGTGCCGCCTCTGCCATTGACACCTTTGGTGTCGCCTGTGACAGACCCTCGACCAGGGTCCTGTCACTTCTGTCAGCTTTTTTTTTTACTGTTTGTACCATTTTGGTACATAATAAAATAGTTGTATTATTTTAATATTATTTTAAATTTTTTATATTATTTATGTAAAAAACCCTTGCACAATTTATGCATTAAAATAGATAAAAAAAATCTAAAAATTTCAGAGAATAAAAATTATATCAACCCGTCTTTTATTCTCTTTGCTTTAATTTCATTTATTACAAATTACAATCTCCCGGAATGTTGATTGTAATTCTTTTAATATTCTTATATTCTCCTTTCCTACTTGTTCTAATTTATTGCACTGGACAATCATTACATTATTGGACTTATATCAAATTCACATAATCTATTCAAGTACAAAGAATTTTGAGAGGGTTTGGAGTAAAATTTCAGACAGAAAAAATAAATTTTGATAAAAATAAATTTATTTTAATATGAATCATGTGAATTTTAAATTTTTATACTAAATGTTTTAAAATATGTAAAGTTATGTAGATTGAGTCTTAATTTGATTATTATAGGTATTATTACCAATACAGGAGAACGTGAGTTTAAATACACTGAAGCATACTATACTCCTATTTACGAGTTAAAAAGAACTATAAAAAATAAATATAATCAAAACTTATAATAAAATTATTAAAAATATAATTAATTAACCTAAACTCGTTTAAGCCACGTATCAGCTGAATTAATTATTTATAAATATATACGAGTTAAAATTTCTTTTAAATTCTCTATGAGTTAAATCAAACTTAGATACTTATATATAATATTGATATCATGTATAAATTAGACCTAAATCCAACTCATTCATGAGCACCTCTGTTATAGATAAAGTGTGTCCAAAAATTACCATAGTAATGTCTTGGCCCAAATACGGGCAATCTTATTTTGGGCCAGTAAAACCCTAAAAGGCTAATTGGAAAAAAACCCCTAAATCTAATCCATTGACCTGCTCGCTTTGATCCACTTTAGATTTGTTTTTCATATTATTTATTGTTTTTTCGACCGTCCCTTGCTCTTTCTTTTAGCTGCTGCTGCTGCTTCTGCTCCTAGTGTTTTTTTGCCTATTGAAAAATTTTCGAGTGTTGATTTCAGTAGCCATCGAAACCCTAATTCCTCTTTCACCATGAACTGTTCAAGTAAGCTCTCTAATTTTTTTTCTATACTTAAACACTGTCGGTTTTTTTTTGTCTGAGAGATTTTCGTTTTTCCATGCAGTCTCCGGTGAGGTGCCGGAGGAGCCCGTTGTCTCCACGAAATCCGGCTTGCTCTACGAGAAACGCTTAATCGAGCGTCATATTTCGGTTCGGCTTCTCTCTCTTTTTTTTTTTTTTTTTAGTTTCTAGGGTTCTGTTCTTTAGTTTTTAAATTTATTTTAATGCTTAGTAAAGTGTAAATTTTCTTTTTAATGAAAAGGGTTGTTCTTTTTTTTTTTAATTTCGCCTTCTGTTCTTATGTTCTATTTTACTTTTTAGATTTAAGCTAACTTTTGATGAATTAGCTGTATGTTTGATAGGATATTTGTATTGCTGTTTGAATTAGGATTATGGGAAGTGTCCAGTTACTGGGGAGGTACTTACTATGGACGACATTGTCCCGGTCAAAACCGGCAAGGTGATTTTACTAAGGGTGGTTTCCTTACATGTTTTACCATTGATTCTTTATGAGCTGATTTCTTTGTTTTCATGGTGTTTGTTCCAGATTGTGAAGCCCAGATCTTTAACAGCAGCTAGCATTCCTGGGATGCTTGGAATGTTTCAGAATGTATGTTTTCTTGACACACACACACACACATATAACATCTGAATTAGCTCAAATTATTGTATACCTCATGTTTATCCTTTTCTTTTTTGCTATCCATGTGAGTGCATGGTGGGAATGGGTTTTTACTTGTGCTGTGTAATTCTTTGTATTCTACTATTGATTTTACAGCAGGGGTCTTACTTCACTGTATTTTTTTAGCTAGAACTGAATGCTTCCCTTAAAATTTCTTTTGTTGTTTCTTTGGAATTGTTATCAATGCAATTTTACACTTAGCAATATATTTTTTTTTACACTGAATTTTCTTTAGCTTTTTGCTTCTGATGTTTCGTTCGCCCCCCATTACAGGAATGGGATGCTTTAATGCTATCCAATTTTGCATTGGAGCAGCAGCTTCATACAGCCAGGCAAGAGTTAAGTCATGCACTCTACCAGGTAACTACAATTTGGATATCAGTTGTTATATGATGTGAGCTCTTTTTGGCAGAATCTATTTTACAATCTTACAAGCGGTTATTTTTCTTTTAACGTTCCCCGAGAAGATGAATACTTAAGCATAATGTTGTTGTATGCTTGTGTAAGGAGTTTTCTTTTTACCTTGAGCTTTTATGTACAGTCCTTGTACTTTTTTTAATTGAACGCTTTGCTTTAAAACTGTTTACCCCCAACTGTAAAGGAAGCTGATTATAAAGATCACTTGTCAAGATCATGTGGTTATCAAATCTGATAATGGAAGTATATTGAGTTTTAACTAACCATCTAACTTTGGTGTTTTTCTTTCTGGTTATGTATATATTAAGTAATTATAATGCTGTTCAATTTGTTTTTGTACAGCATGATGCTGCCTGCCGTGTGATTGCAAGACTTAAAAAGGAAAGGGACGAAGCCAGGTCATTGCTCGCACAGGCTGAGAGGCAGGCACCCTTGCCTGCATCAGCAGCTACTGCCAATGTTTCTGCTCTCAGCAATGGAAAGAGAGGTTCTTTCTGAGTGTGCTTTTCATTAACATTTGTTCATCTTAAACTAATTCAGTATCTTATTTAAGATTTTCTTTTTTGTTAATTATAGCTGCAGAGAGTGAAGATATGGGCCCTGGTGGAAAGAGAATGCGTCCTGGGGTTTCTGATAGTATTATTTCTGAGTTAACAGAATGTAATGCAGCTCTGTCACAACAGCGTAAAAAGCGCCAGGTACAATTTTTATCTAGAATATTTTGATTAATTCCAACTATTGCTTTCCATATAACATATTCATATTTTCCTTTTGGTCCCTCTCCTTCCAATCTTTTCCTTGGGCTTTCTTTTCAGATACCTCCCACTTTAGCTCCCATTGATGCTTTGGAGAGGTATACCCAACTATCTAGTCATCCTCTTCACAAGACCAACAAACCTGGGATCACTTCAATTGATATCAATCTTTCAAAGGTATGGTGCTCTTTTAGATAATCCCTTTAGTAAAACTGTCATTTTGCCTACACCTCTATGGACAGGAAGCAAATGTGTTTTGGATATTGCATGTTTGTACTCTTAAAAATTAAGGATATGAGAAATAGTTTTTTGTTTGGTTCAATCATGTCATGTCATGTTAGGCTATCAATTTCTGATCTTTTCATTATACTGTAAACTCATTTATGTCCAGACTGTTGCCTGAAAAATCTGTGCCAGTGCCATTCTGCTTTTGTTTGGAGGAATATAAATAGCTTAGAGGATTTAGCTAATGCTATAATCACTAAGAGTATATTTTTTAAATTTTATGGATAACCATGCAAATTTGGTCCATTAACTTCCTTCTACGTCTGGTTGTTAGGATATTGTTGCCACTGGAGGGGTTGATTCAAGTGCTGTACTCTTTGATCGAACATCTGGGGAGATCTTATCTACACTCAATGGGCATTCTAAGAAGGTTTATTCAGTTTCCTTTATTTTGTTCAAGGGTTTTTGTTTACATTTTTCGCTTGAAATTTGTTGTCTGACTACATTCTTCTTTGGTAGGTTACTAGTGTAAAATTTGTAGCCCAGAATGATGTATTTTTAAGTGGTTCAGCAGATAAGGTAAGCCGATTCTTCAAGTCTCTTCCCGTTTTTGTTCCTTTGCATCAGTCCTTATTTTAGGTTTATGTTGCTCGAGACAGGTTTTTTTTGAAAGGATGTAGTATTCACATTTTAATCATTTAACCATAACTGAACTCCATGTTTTACATACATATTAGCTTGCATCTCAGTTTAACTGGTTTTTGAATGTTGTAGACTGTTCGCATTTGGCAAGGGTCTGAAGATGGAAAGTATGATTGCAGGCATATTTTGAAAGATCATACAGCTGAGGTACATATGTTTTGAGTACACATATTCTGAATTGTCTGCTTGGTTATCAAGTTTTGGTTCTGGTTCATTTGTGGTCTTATGGACATGAGAATAAATCTACCTTCTACTCTTTCAGGTGCAAGCTGTCACAGTCCATGCCACTAACAACTACTTTGTAACTGCTTCACTTGACACGACGTGGTGTTTTTATGATCTTTCGTCTGGTTTATGCTTGACCCAGGTCCAACTCCTATATTTCTCCTTCTCTTTGATCTGTAAGGTTTTTCATTACAATGGACATCTTGCTATTATTGTTTGTGAGGTAAAATGGACTAACTTATCTCTTAAAGTTGATCCTGAATGCTGAGTTCTAACAATAAGTCTAACGTGCGTTTAATAGATTCATGAAGTGCTCTAAAGTAAATCTGTGATCTGATTTTGTTCCACGCCATAGCGTTATGTGAACTATCAGTTGCTTGTTAATTTCTGACATGTAATGAAATTTCCATCGTCTTTAGGACTTCCAATGGAAAGACATAGTTAGCATTATTTTTACCTATTCGGGTCTTGGTAAAATGATTTCCTTTTTCCTTGAGCTAAATTTCCATTTCATTTATTTTGAAGAGGAAATCCAAGAATGAGTCAGATTTTTATCTGTGCAGGTTGAAGACCCATCAAATTCTATGGGCTATACGTCTGCAGCTTTTCATCCTGATGGCCTTATCCTTGGAACTGGCACCACTGGAGCTACTGTTAGAATTTGGGATGTGAAGAGTCGGGTATATAGGAACTACTTTATGAAAGCTGGACATTTGTTTTTCAGATGTTTTCTTTGTCTACAATTTTTTTACAACCACTTCCTCTTTATTCTATTACCCTACAGGGAAATGTTGCCAACTTTGATGGACACACTGGGGCTGTAACAGCCATATCTTTCTCAGAAAACGGTTACTTCCTTGCAGTAAGCACCTAGCTAAATTATGCATGTTATGTTGATTTTCATGAATTTCGCAATCTGATTTATGTTTTAACTGCAGACTGCTGCTCATGATGGTGTTAAGTTGTGGGATCTACGCAAATTGAAGAACTTTCGATCTTTTGAATTATATGATCAAGACACACCAACCAACTCAGGTATGTTCATCTTGATAACAGACCCTGCATGGCTATATATTACCTTGTCTTCTATTGGCTCTCTTTTCAGAATGAGTTAAATATCTCATAATTTTGGGCATAGTTCTACCATTTACTTGTCTATGCTCCTTGCTTTTCACCTTGGCAACTTTTGAGCGTGGGAAATAAAAAAAGAAAGAAAAATAGAGCAAAAAATGAACTTGTTATCATGAAAAGCTATATTTAACCGCAGCTTGAATGTTTTCTTTCTTCTTTCAGTGGATTTTGACCATAGTGGGAGTTACCTTGCAATTGCTGGCTCAGATATAAGGTAGGTGCTCTCAACTCTATATAATATGTAGTTTTTGCATGGGATATTTCAATGAAGTGAAACTTAAACTGGATGTGGCGACTGTTGTATGCACATAACATTTCAATGGAGTGCTTAACAAACTGTGGAATTTTAGTGATAATGTTGGATGCCTTTCAATTAAAACCCAAAGACCATGTTTTTAAACTTGCCAGAAATCTTATGTTCTCCGTTTCTCTGTACTTAACAAGCTCATCCTTTCCACAATATTACGTTGAAACTTCTTTAATCATTATTCTTGTTGATACTGATTTAATTTTGTGCTTTCAGAGTTTACCAAGTTGGCAGCGTAAAAGCTGAATGGAATTGCATCAAAACTTTACCTGATCTGTCCGGCACAGGTTCATCTTCTAATTCCTCCCTGGCTCAATCCATCATTATTTTCGATTGCCAGCTGAAGTAGAAGTGCCATGTTCTTTTCTTTTTGCAGGTAAAGCAACTTGTGTCAAATTTGGTACAGATGCGAAGTACTTGGCAGTGGGATCAATGGATCGCAACCTTCGCATATTTGGCCTTCCCGAAGGTGATGATGCTTCAACAGAATCATAAAAAGAGATCCCTTCTGTTCATATATGATAAGTTGCGACTGCTCGGTTTCGTGGTTAAAGTAGAACTGTCAGATTTTGAGGTGGGTTTAAATCTTTTAGTCTTGTGCTTCTGTTCCCAAAAATGCTTTTTTGAAGCTAGGGAGGGCATGAATGTCTACCATTGTTGCCATTCCTCCATTAATCACTGTCTCATTTAAAAAGGTTTTGAAGAAATGAAGCCAGGTGAAAATATATTATAGACAATTCCAACTCCTAGAACTGAACCATCACTAGTGGGATTTTTTATCTTAAGTAGGCAGCACTTATGGACTTTTTTTTTTTTTGGGTTTTAGTTTTGTTGTGGCCTTAGATTGTAGTATTTATTTGTATACACTGCAAGAGTGGATGGTATATTTAGAGTTTTTATGTACCATTTTTAATGTTTGCTGGTTTTTAAGAGGATTCCTCCTCATTGCTGCATTTTCCTCCCCTATTTAAACTGAAGGCTGAGCAAGAAAAATTGAAAATTGTGGTTATTTTTTCGATTAAAAAATTGTGTTTAGCCAAACTGATATTTTTTTTAATTTATGATTAGTTTTAATTTTTTATGTAAAAAAAATATATTTAAGATACTAGGTAATTTAAAAAAAATTGTTGGTTTTTTTTTGTTTGCTTGAAAATGATTTTTTTAAATGTTTGAAAGAAAATTTTGAACCTTTATCAAATAGTCTAAAAATTATAAAGTACTGTTTATTTCGTCAAAATAAATCCAAAATTAGTATGTATAAAACAAGGATGGATGGAGATTTTAGAAGTTGAATTATAGATTTGCTCAATGATAATAGATCACCAAATACCAACTATTTAAAAATTATACAAATTTTAATTTAAAACTTTGATTTTGAAAGAAGTATATGTAATTATTTGTATGTAAAATATTAGCATAAAATTATACTAATTAGTTTCATGTATAAAATCATAAAAATTAAAGGTTAATACGTTTTGGTATGAGTTTATATATAATTTTAATATTTATCTCTGAAAAGACATTTAAAAGAATTCTCTTAATAAAATTCAGTACAATTTATTCTGAATAATTTATTCATTTAATCTGAAAAATACATTTTAAAATTTCTGTAAAATAAATATGTATTATTAATAAAACAATAAAAAAGTTTTACAAATGATACAGCCAAATTGTTCATACTAGAAACATTAATAGATTAGAAGATAGCAGTAATCAGAAAGAAATATGAATCGCTCACTGTACTACTCAATTAAACAACCCCCCCCAAATGATTTTAAACCCTAACTACAACCAGATTTGTCATCATAATTCATTTCTAAAACCCCAAAATGAGGGCACATTGCAGGGATTGATGGATTTAGATTATTACAAGTCGAAGAAGATAGTATGTGTCCTTAACCATGCAATTGGAGCTATAAGTATTTCTCTCTGAAGAATTCTTTTCAGTTGCTTTCAATTGAGGCATATGGTGATGCATGTGTGAAACCCCATAGCTGCATGGTTTAAAATCACATGAAATACTAAAAGTTACAATCAGGACAAACAGTTATTAAGGAAGAAAAAAGAAAGAATAATGCAACATTTAGTCCCTAAAATTAACTTTTTCTCATAAAATTTCCCATTGTAGCCCATGTGATGACATGAGATTATGAGATTGTGTCATGTACTCATTATCTTTTTCTTTCTTTTTTTTTAAAATTTAGATAATGTCATGGCTCAATATTAGAGTGCCTCAACATTCCATGGATCAATACCAAGAGAAGTTGCCGAGTTCCGAGTTCATGTGGCTACCGAGTTCTGAGTTCATGTGGCTTTATCCCCAAAACAAAAACACATGCTAGGGCTTTACTTATAAAGAAATAGTATTTATCATCCATGAAAAATGCACAAGAATTCCTTGTGAATGAAGCCTCCAACTTATTGGTTAAATTCCTTGCCCTAATTTGATAAGGATGAAATTCAAAACCATGAGCTTTCCTTTTTTTTTGTATAAAGGAGGCTAAAATATGGGGATAGGGGAAAGCCGGAGCTCGAATTCTGGGTCTGTTGGATCTCACATCTTTACATGAATCAGTTGAGTTAAGCTCTGGGTTCAATTTTTGCAGTAGTTAAATTCATCACCTAGTATGCATCAACAAGAACAAGCATGCCACATGTTCTCAAATATTTATTACTTATACCATTGGTATGCTATGGGTTAAGTTTCTATACATTTCATAAATATTCCACCTTTACCTTCCGATTTTCAGCTATAATTTGAGATCACTAAAGGTCGTATTTTAAGCCAATGTTGAGAATCAGATAACCAATAAGATATTGTTAAAAAAAGGGTCAAACGAGCATAAATTTACCTCGACATTATTAAGGTCGAAGTCCCGGTTATGAGCCAAACACAAGTTCCCAAATGTTTCAGAAGGTCCACTACTTCCGGTTAAACTATTAAAAAGAGAAAATCACAAACCATGACAAAAAAGACAAACATTTGTAGTAAATGAGAAAACTCGAGATTGTAACTTACAGCTCTCCATCCAAGCACAAAGCAAAATTGCCACCACCACCAACTGCTAACAAGTCGTTCAAACATATATAGTAATAACGATTGGCACCTGTTTCAGTAGATAGGACACAAAGATCAAAGACTATAATAGCATGGAAATACCTTCAACATCGGCAGAGTTCGTAAAAATATCAGATTAAAAGGAGACTAACATTTCACACAATGAAAAACCAGCATATTAGTCCCTGATACACAATTACTAATGGTTAAAGTACTAGGGAGGTCCCTGTATTATAGGGACCGGATCAAAGTAGTCCCTCCATTATCAAATGGATCAATTTAGTCCTTATACTATCAAAAAGAATCAAACAAGTATAAATTGTAACAGAGTTTGACATTTACTGTATAAAAAATGTCTTTTTTCAATTGCAGTTCAATTTCAAAGAAAAGATTTCATTCACAGAACCATAAAAACTTTAAAAATATTAACTCTGTTAAACAGCAAATGACTTTTTTTATATAAAAAATGTTATCTCTATTCAAATTTGGCCTTATTTGTTTCTTTTTAACAATACAGGTACTAAATTGATCCATTTAATAGTAGAGGGACTAATTTGATCAGGTTCCTATAATAGAGGGACCTCTCAAGTACATTCACCATTACTAATTGCTTGTACTATCCATTAAGGTCGTAATCATTTCCTATCTAGTTTCAGGAAAGAAACAAGAATCTGTTCAAAAAACCAATCTGTATTCGACATTTGACAATTCATACATTTAATTTGAAATCAAATTGATAATGTTTTAATAGCAGCATGAACAAAATCCCATCTACCAACCAGCAACATGCATTAAATCGATCTCAAACTTCATAGACTGGTAATTGGTAAGGTTTGTACTGACACCGTTCATTACAGTTCTAAGAAACAAAATACATCAGATAGTTTTAACAAAATAGCATACCAGTTGGTCTAAATAGCCTCGGTTCACCATATACAGTTGTGAAAACAAATGTCTGGTTTGTTCCCTGTCATAAAACAAGAAGAGAAAAGCTTACTTGAAACGATACGTAGAAGAACAGCAAAAATGGAGCAAATCACAAAGAGAAACCAAGTCATCGTAAATAAAATCATATTTGTAAGTTAAATAGGCATGTTAGCTTACTTGATATTTTCTCTTGAGTGTTGGTTTCAAGGGACATTCTAGCATTGCACCAAAGACGGCTCCTTTCCTATCTCCAGTAATCTAAAATTTGTACAGCACCATGCAAATAATAATTCCAAGGTTCAGATAGATAACCTCTCATAACAATTGAATTACTAATATACAACCATCAACATACCAGCAAACAAGGGCCAGGAAGTTCAGCACTCTTGCGAATAAGCGTACGAAGTGATATACCATGTTTCAACGTACTGCCCTTCATTTCAAAGAGTTAATTACCAAATCAAAGATCCAAAATCGGAAATACAATGTAGCTTTTCACCAAAAGAACTTCAAAGCTTATTGCAAGACTTACCTATACAACAACATCCATTGACACCCTTTAACAATATTGGGAAGGGAAGACACCAAGAATTCGTACAAATCACAGGTAATAAACACCGATTCATCAGAAAGGTTCAGTGGAGGTTTTATTGAACTCCGTTGCTCTCGTGTATCTTGAAATTCATCGGAATCACTCCTCTCGGAGGTACGGTCCTTATCCTCACCCCGAGGACTAATAGTTTGCTTGTTGTCACTATCTTCCGAAATTTTCTTCTTAACTTCATGAACCCTTACTAATTTTTCATTTGTAAAAGGAATTATGAGGTCTTCATAGCTATCCAAGGGTTCATCTTGCAACTCAAGTTTCCTATATTTCCATCTAATAGGAAGTGACTCGATTGGCTTGAGATGACTTCCATGATCTTTCGATCTAGACCCGCCCGAGCTTACGGAAGGGGTAATATAAGAAAAAATGGAATACAAAGAGCTTGATCCTTTGGAATACAAACTAGCCTACACATTCAAAAACTTTTTCCACATCATGAAATCACTCAAAACTACAAGTCACAGCAAATTTAAAACTTAAAAAGGCAATGAAGTTATTGACTCTTTCAACACATACAAACATTAAAACATAAAATAACCCAAAAAAACACAAACCTTAAACAAAAATATATATTATTACTTGACCTATCCAAAACCCATTGTTTAAAGTTTTACACAATTGAAATTCAAAATGAAGAACTTCAATTTAATCCCAGTCTATGAAGCGGGTTCTAGTCCAAAATAATGAAAATATTTTACATTTTTTACTCCTTTCATGCATTATCTAATGAATATGTATATAACCCAAATTATCAAATTACAGTTACTTTCCAAAGATCATAAACAAAACAGAGGAAAACACAATTTTCAGCGGCCCCAAGTGTTTTTTTAATTAAAAAAAACAATATAGACGTCAATAAAAGATTAACTACATTTCTATAAACAACCCAGATCTAGTATCTAACAAAAATACTAAAAAATTACCTGAGAAAGATCAGATGGAGTAGAATGATTTGATGAATCTGAAAATAAACGTGAAAGACCCTCAGCTACTTTATCTTTCAATGTATACATTTTCAAATTCTTTTTCAAATGATTCGGTGCTAAAACTGCTTTCTTTTTAAGCTTTAGCTCATGAAAATTAAACAATTAAATGGAAATTTATGTAAGAATTTAAGGAGAAATTTGGTGATTTGTCGGTGGGGAAAATGAGTGAAAAATACAAGAAAACGAAGCGGACCGCGGTGCGACGTTTGGCTTTTGCTTCGATTTCTTCTTTTGGAAAAACATCGAATTTCTATTTATATCCCTAAAACATGGTAACTCTTTTCCATTTAATATATTACTATATTATTTAATTATTTTCCTCAAAACGTTCAGCCTAATTTAATTCATAAATTTGAATTTTGTTAAGTAAGGTTTGAAATTTTAAAATAAAAATTATATAATTTTTAGTTTTATATAAAAGTTTTAAATCACAGATATTAGAACTTATTCTTAAACGGAATTTAATTTTAAGAATAAATTTAAGAAATTTTGTCAAGTTTAAAATTAATAGTAATTTATAATTCAAGATAAGCCGGTAATACCAAATTCAAAAATCAAATAAAAATTTTAAAAGTATGATATTATGAAGTAGAAAAAGATGTTTAAGAAGATGTTCAGGTTTCTAATTCACTAATCATGCTTTTCTTTCCACTTGAGTACCATGTTTCAATTTTTTCAAACAACGACACTTTTGCTATTTGCTAGCCTTACTTCCTGGATTTATCTCATTTTTAGCCCATAACCACATTTAAGTTATTTATATATATTTTTTAGTCTAAGAATTCGATAAAAAAATTAACTTGATTCACACATTTTTTGTTATTTAAATATTTTTTTATCATTTTACTATATTTATTTAATTCAAAAATAATTTGTCAACAGAAGTGTTGTTTGCACTTGAACAAACCGTACACTGAAGCAAGCCTCTCCTATTGTAAAAACTGAAAATTTTGCCTATAACTTATAACGTATAGGCCATTTGATTGCCCTCTGGTTTCGTCATGGTGAATAATGTTTAAAAAACTAATTTTCATAATTAAGTACTAGTTTAAGCAAAAGCCCAACTGGGGAGTTATTTAATTAATTTTAATGACTTATTTGACCTATCAACTTTATAAAAAGTCATTTTAATTCATTATTTAATTTTTCGCTTTTTAATCATTAAATATATGTTTTTCTGTCAAATTACCTAAAATAAATGAAAAATTAATATTTTTAACTTTACTGATGTGGCATACACGTAAATTTTCATGTGGATGACACATCAGTATTTAATTATTTTAAAAAATTCAAAAATCAAAAAATTATAAAAATTAAAATGTATAAAAGTTATTAAAAATATATTTTAATATTTTAAATTTTAAAAATTAATTAAATGATGAAGTGTCATCCACGTGTATGTCACATTAGTAAGTTAAAAATATTAACTTTTCTCCATTTTGAGATCATTTGACAAAAATGTAAATTCAAGAGCTAAAAATATGATAAATTAAATGAAGGACTAAAATAAATTTTTAAAAATTAAAGGGCCAAAAAGTGATTATGTCATTAATTTAAAATGATATAAGAATTCAAAATTTTATTAATATTTATACATTCTTATAAACCCGAATTAAAATTTTAACAATAGAATTAATATAGCTCATTTAGATTCAATTATATAAATATTTACTATTTTGAAAGGATTAAGAAATTTAAATATTTTAGGACAACCTTAAACAACTCTAACTCCCACCACCCAAACAGGATAAAATATGGCAAGTTTCTTTTAAATGCATTCTAGGCAGGCTGCCATTTTCTCGAGAGAAAAAACAAAATAAAAATGCAGAAAAGAACAAATGTGTATGCACAGGGATAAAGTGACATGAATTTAATAATCTTTTTCAGCATCATCTCTAATTTTCTTTTCTTTTTTTCATAATAATCTTACAACTTAATATCTTAATTTAATTTTTAAATTTAGATTTCGTTAAAATGTGATTACGTGGTACTCGATTATACCATACTGTAACTTTTAGATTTTATATAGTTTTATTATATTTTCGGTGATTATGTGATGCTTTCTCATTATACTTTAATAAAATTCAAGTTTAAAGTTCAATTAAAAAATTAAATTGAAAGATTAAATATTATTTTATTTATTTTAAGTTAAAATATGGCATAAGTCTCTATACTCTTCACAAATTTAAAATTTAGTCTATATATTCTTATTTTCAAGAATTTAGTCTCTACTTTTCAAAATTAAAATTTAAGGATAGAATTTAAAAATATTAAATTAAAGGATTAAATATTATTTTATTTCTTTTAGGTTAAAATATGTGATAAGTCTTTATACTATTCATAATTTTAGAATTCAATCCCTAAACTTTTAGTTCTAGGAATTTAATAAATTATTGGACTAAATTCCAAAATTATAAAGTAGAATGACTTAAAGCATATTTTAAACAACATATGCAGTAGGTTTTCAAGGCAAGTTCTTAAGTGAGATACAGTACCGTATCCTTTCAGTCAAAATTTTTCATGGCAGATTCCTTTACATTCATACCTCCTTGCCATTTTCCCAAGCAGGGAATATTGTTACAACTTTCCATTATTCAAATATTTTCTTTTAAGTTTTTATCTTGAAAATAAACCCCATTTTTTGTTCTCATTCTCTTACAAATTATTAAATTAAACCATTTGTTTAATAAGTTTTCATCATTCCCATAAATCACCACAAAAGCATAACCCTTTTTTCCTTGTTTTTGATTTCTTCCAAGTTCATAAAAGAACTCAAAACTTAAAAAAAAAAAAAAAAAAGGACCAGTAAGCTTTCCTACAAATCCAAGCCAAAAACTGAAGGAAACTACAATGATTTGATTTTTATAAAAAAAAATGGGTTCTTCTTTTTCTTTGAGACCCTTTTTTCTTTCCCTCTCATTCATTGTATTGTTCACAAACCTTGAGCTTTCATCAATGGTGGAATCTGGTTCAGATATCACAACTTTGGTCTACAAAGGATGTGCAAAGCAAGCATTTACCGATCCAGGTGGTGTATACTCTCAAGCTCTCTCAGCTTTATTTCAAACCTTACTTTCACAATCCATGAAAGTAAAGTTTTACAAGACAACAACAGGGACAGCTCAAACCACCATTAATGGTCTGTTTCAATGTAGAGGAGACTTAAGCAACAGTGATTGTTACAACTGTGTAAGCAAGCTCCCAACTTTATCAGACAAACTTTGTGGTAGCAACACTATAGCTTCAAGGATCCAACTTGTTGGTTGTTACATGTTGTATGAAGTGTCTGGTTTCCCCCAAATTTCAGGCATGGAAATGCTATACAAAACTTGTGGCGGCGGTAATGGTGGTGGTGGGGTTGGATTTGAAGAGAAAAGGGACACAGCTTTTTCAGTCTTGGAGAATGGTGTGGTGAACAACCATGGATTTTTCACCACAAATTATCAATCTGTTTATGTATCGGGACAATGTGAAGGTGATATAGGAGATTCAGATTGCGGGGAATGTATTAAAAATGCAGTTCAAAAAGCTCAAGTTGAATGTGGTGATTCAAATTCAGGCCAAATTTATTTACATAAATGCTTCATTAGTTACAATTATTATATTCATGGAGTCCCTAAAAGATCATCATCTTCATCTTCACATCCTTTAGCTGCTGCTTCAACAGGTAAAAACTTCGAGAACTCCAAAAGGAAAAATCAGTTTCAAAAATGTTTTTTTTTTCCATTTAAACTCTTTTTCTTTTTTTCTTCTGGATGTATAGAAACAGGGCAAGATACAGGGAAGACAGTGGCTATAATATTAGGAGGAGCAGCTGGAATTGGATTCATTGTTATTTTGATGATGTTTGCGAGAAATTCAATGAAGAAACATGAGGGTAATATGTCTTCTTTTTCTTTCTTTTTAATTCCTACATATGATATGGATTTGTTTATCATTTTCTTCTTTTGCTTTTTGGTTGCAGATTCTTGAAGGGTTTTCAGAGTTCATTTAAAGGGTGTAAAAAAAATGGTTTCTTTTTTTTGTATGTGTGTGTTGAATTGAACATAAATGTTTGAACAAAGAGAAAGCAGTAGCCATTAGGGGGGGAACCATGAAAATGTAACAAATGAGGGGGTTTTTTTTTGGAAGAAAAGTGAAAAAAGAAAAATCATGTTTTGTGTTATTGAATTAATGGATGGAAAGACAATGACAATTTGTATCCTTATCATATTTTTATTATTTTATAGCATTTATATACATGTTTTTACCATTCTATTATAATTATTGTTGAATAAATTTTAAAAATATTTATAAAATGTGTTTTGTTTCCTTATAGAATGGTTGTGGCGTAATGTAGTAATAGTTATTGTCCTTGTGAATTTAGTAAGGTTATTAGAACTTCACTTGGATAAAAATTGAATCCGAAAAGAGGTTGAAGCAGTTGATGTTAGTTGAATTGAATTTTCTATTTTTAATTTATGTAATCAGTTGATCTTTAGAAAATAAAAGGAAATTTTCAAATAATCTTATTATTATTATTATTATTATTTGCAAGTGTAAGATGTAATAATTTATTAATATTTTTATATATTATTAGATGAGTTAGTATTTAATACATTGATAATATATTTTTATTTTACAAATAATCTTAACAAATTATCACGCGTTTTTTTTTAAATATTTGTTTATTTTAACATTTTACTATATCTCTTATAAAACACTTGTCAACCCTCTAATACTACTTGTGGAGACTAAAACTCACCAAATATTTTCATTGATAATGTATTTTTTTATTCGTAAGTAATATTAAAAAATTATTACGTGTCTCTTTAAAATTCCACTAAAATATACTAAATATTATTTTTTATTAAAGTAATATTTTTCTTTATTTTCAAGCTAGTATTATTGGATCACTTTTCTTTATTTCTCTTTTTTACTTTTTGTCACTTTTCTCCTTTGAGTTGAACCCAAGTTTAGGACAAAAAATAATATGTGTGTTTGCTTGTCAAATTTTCTTAACTTAAATCTGTTTTTCTTTTTTCTTTTTTAATACTTGTAATACCCTATTTTGACCCGGGTTTAAAGGGCCCGATTTACAATCGGCCTATATGGCCCAAGTCTAAACAAAACTGAGGCCCGAATCAAACCCTAGCCCAAATCAAAGCTCAGGGAGCAGATGGAACCCTAGGGCGCGCCACAGCCGCAAGTCTCGCATAGACCTGTCCATGGGCCGGGCGGCCCGGCCCGACGGCCCCCCCGAAATATGGGCTTGGGCAAAAAAACGAGGCCCGTTTAAAAAATGGGCCGGGCTCGGGCTCAACTTTTTGGCCGGGCCACCCAATATAATAAATATATATTTTTTATTTTTTAATTTTAAAATACTTTAATTTTTTTATTTTTTTATTTTTAAAATATTTTTTTTGTGTTTATTAAAAATCGGGCCGGGCTCGGGCTTATTACTTTTTCCCGGGCCGGGCCTGGGCAAAATTTCAGGCCCATATTTCGGGCCGGGCTCGGGCCTAAGAGTCGGGCCAAAATTTTTTCCCGGGCCCAGCCCAGCCCATGGACAGGTCTCGCACCCTTCGCACGAGCCGCCTTCCCGAATCTTCATCGGCACATCAAAACAAAAAAAAGAAGAAGAAACAAACAGATATGGAAATAAATTGAAGATTTGCAAATCAAATCAAAGATTTGTTTCTTTATGTTGTTAATACTTCGGTTATAAAAGAGCCATTCATGTATTGTAACAGGGGATTCGAAAATCAAATAAAAACAAAGGCTTTTATTTTCGCAATACAGAGAGCATAATCGATTAAAGGTGGATACTTGTTGTTCTATGTTATTTTTCTGTTATATGTATTTATTTTTATCATTTATATACATATAAATAATATAAATACAAAAAAGGAAAGAAATAACCTGGGTTTTAAGCCCTGATCGTTGTGAACGGCCGAGGAACCGTCTCCGAGGAAAGACGGTCGAAAATCGAAAGGTTTCTTGGACTTTTGAGGTGTTTCTTTGAATCTTTTGAGGGTTTTGAGCCCGAATTTGCGTTTAGGGGCTTCGGAGAGACCGGATCTGAGATTCTCCCTTTTTCGACCACTGCATACGACGGTGTCGGTGCCGAAGATCGACGGCCGATGCGGTGGCTGATGACCGGCCGATGACCGGGCCTTAAGCCGGTGCCCGGAGGAGAGGGGGAAGGTTGAGAGCCTTTTTTAGGGATTTTTTTTAAAGAAAGGGAAAAATGATTTTTTGACCGAATTTTGGCTTAAATAGCCCTCCCAAAACGGCGTCGTTTAAGGCCCGGGTTGATCCGAATTCGACCCGACCCAGCCTTAGGATCCGCGTGTTTTATACGGAGGGGCAAATTGCGCTTTTAGCCCCTCCGCCTTTTTAATATTTTACAATTAGGCTTATTTGTTTTTTTTTTAAATTAGCCCTTTTAATTTGTTTTCAAATTCAATTTAGCCCTGCTGGAACGACGCCGTTTTAGAGGAGAAGGGAAAACCTCTCTTCCAGCCCCTTTCTGTAATTCACGTATTTGATTTAGTCCTTTTGGCTCTATTTATTTGCGGATTTACCCCAAAATTTTGAATTCCAGTTCAATTTAGTATTTATTATTATTTATTATTATTAATTAATTCTAATAATGTAATTATTATTTTTTCATTTATTTATTTTTTCTTTTTTTTTCCTAACAAATATTCTTTTATATAAAAACATGTGTATATCTATGTTTTTTGTATTTTCAAAATGCTTAAATACCTATTTATTTTAACATGTATTTTATAATTTATATGTATAATCATATTTTCCTACTTTTCTCTATTTTCACAAATGCATTATGTATTTTGTTTATATAAATCTTTTATAATCTAATGTTTATATATAAATTCATGTGTATTCTTCATAGTTTAATGTGTATATCATGTACCTTTTATTTTTTATTTTTGCTATTTATTTGTGTTTTCATTTGTATTATTTTGCTCGTTTATGTGATACTTTGCATGTCATTGTTTATTTTTTTATGTATATTAGTTTTATTTATTTATTTATTTATTTGTATGCATTATTTCTATGCCATTGTTCTATTTATTATTGTTGTATTTATCATCGTGGCATATATATACATTATAGCATTACATCATCTTTTTACTCGAATTTAAAAATAATGAAACTTTTCAAAATAGAGATAATACTCGTATTTAGGATTTTCAAGAAAGTTGGGCCCTAACGTATTGGGTTCCGACTTTCTTCGTTGAATCCAACAATCGAGAATTACTCTTTGATCAAATAGAATAAAACTTGTCATCGGGAATTCAATATGTTGTGTCATAACGTATTGGATGTGACACGTTGATTTCTCGAGATAAAGATTTAAAAAAATAAAAATAAAGGAAATATTGAATGTTTGAGATTTTAAGAAATCGTGCCCTAACGTATTGGGTTGCATTTTCTTCATAAATTTTAAACAATTAAGTATTTTCTTAAGTTTTATCACACAAGTTTTCATTTTTGGATAAACTCATTTTGAAGCAATAAAATATCGTGCCCTAACGTATTGGGTGTGATGTTTTCTGTTTCAAAATGAAGGCATCTTAATAATTAATTTAATTAAGGATCGCATTTTTAACTCTCGACATTGAGACATTTATTGATCAACTTGGTACCAATTTTTGAGCGTTACGAGAGTGCTAATCATTCCTTGTACGTAACTGACTCCCGAACCCATTTTTCTAAAACTCGTAGACCCAAAGTCGTTTTTAGGTGATCCAATCACACCTTAATAAAAGATTGGTGGCGACTCCAAATTTTCATCGACAACTAATTTTTGTTTTTTTCCAAAAATAAAAAATGGTTTCGACAATACTAATCACCGACTCGAATTTAATTTCATTGCTTTTTTTTTAAGAAGAAATTACATACAAATCTAAAAGAAATTCAAAATATATAAATAGATTATCATAAAAATTATAAATTTATAAAAAATTACAAAAAATACAAATCTAACTCTCTTTTGTCTATATCCATTTCAAACATGATTTTTAAAATATTTTTATAATTTAAAAAATAATAAATTCCCAAACTTTTAGATTTTTCAAAATGACTCGTGAAACATGCATTTTTAAATAATACTTAATGTGGAAGCCTATTTATTGAGAACTGGATTATAATAAGTATAAATTTACGGGAGGTTTGAACTCGGTCTCCATCCCCTTTTTAGGTTAAATTGTGGATTTGGTCCTTTTGCTATATTTGAATTTGGAAGTTAATATCTTTAGTCGGTCTAAATAATCAAAAATCATTAACTATTAGGATTTTCTCTTAATAATATGTCTCATTAAAATTTTATATCAATATTATTTTATACAATTCTTACTGTTACTTATAACTCGCTAAATTCTTGGACCGAAAAATAATATATGATTAAGTGTGTTCAAATCCACGTCCTTTTGAACATTACGACGTCAATGTTACCAACAAAGCTAAAACTTAATTGGCCAATCTGATTGATTAAAAAATATATTTTTAAGAAAAATATTTCCAAGTTATAATTTTAAACATGAATCGAATTAACTAATAAGTTTAATAAAGTAGAAGAAATAATATCAAATTAGAATTAAATTGATATAAGTACTATGGAAGCCCTATATTAAGAGTTAGATTACATTTTAGCTCATCTATTTAAAAATGGGTAAATTAGTCATGTAAGTTAAATCAGAGAGCAAATCGATCATTTTATTAAAAAAATTATCCATTTTTACTGCTAAAAACTAGTCATTGTATGTCAACATGATGTTCATGTGACATGTCACATATCACTGTCTGGTTATTCCATCGACCACACCAGTTTTTAACAATACGAATGAATGAAATTTTTAACAGAAATGACCAATATGCACTTTGAACTCACGCTCAAGGATTAATTTGCTCATTTTTCGAGTAGAAAAAGCAAAATGAAATTTAACTCATTGTATAGGGGCTTCCATGGTATTTTTACCAGATTAAATCTTAAAGTTTAACATAGTATAGGGATGAAAATCATAAATTAACATTATACAAAACTCTCATTTCCTTAAATCAATAATAATTGTAATTAATTTTTATTTCAAGAAAAAATATAAAAAATAACAAAAACGTTTCTTGTTAACTATCAAAACGTTAGAAAACAACGGTTTCAATCTCTTTTACCACAAATCACACGTCCATTTCCCGAATGCCCTCAAATTTCTACTCCTCCTCTATTTCCTCTTCAACATTGACCCTTTCCTTTCCCCTCGTCGTCGTCGTCAGACGGCTTCGACGACGAAAAACGGGCCCAATTTCACCGTTAATGACGACGAAAATCTCCGTCGATCAATATAGAATCTTTAATATTTGATTTTTTTTCTTTGAAAGAATTTGTTGTTTTGTTTTTGTTTTTGGAAAGGTGAAATCATGAATAATAATAATGTGGCACCGTTTCAGCTCTTGGAACTCAACGTGATCTCTGCGCAAGATTTAGAACCCGTAGGTCGTCGTAAAATGCGAACCTACGCTGTGGCTTGGGTTCATTCAGAGCGGAAACTCACGACTCGAATCGATGGCCAAGGCCATAATAACCCGACGTGGAACGATAAGTTCATTTTCCGTGTCGATGAGGAGTTTCTATACGGCGATACATCCGCCGTCATGATTGAAATCTACGCCGTTCATTGGTTTCGTGATATTCATGTCGGGACTGTTCGTGCTATTATCGGAAACCTTATTCCTCATATCTCTTTACCGTTGAACCGTCGGCAAGAATTTTCATTAGGGACAACGTTCGTTGCGCTTCAAGTTTGGAGACCATCGGGTCGACCCCAAGGGATTTTAAACATTGGGGTGGCGTTGCTTGATAGTTCAAAGAGGAGCATGCCGTTGTATTTGCATATGGGGTCGTCGGCGGTGGGATATAAGCATTTAATGGGTGAAGAAGAGATGCCTGTTTCTTCTGCTAAAAGCAATAGCAATGATAATGATCAACAAGTTGTTGTTCATCCGTTGGTTAAGCCTAAGCTTCGACGAACTAAGAGTGATTCGAGTTCAGTTTTTCCTTTAGATTTAGGGCCTAAAACGAAAGGTTCATCGATTATCAATGGTGGTTCAGTTGTTAACGGTGGTGGGTCAATTGTTTTCGGATTCGAACCCGAAAATCATAATGGTAAAACTAATTCCAGGGGCAGTTCAATGGTGAATTATACAGTTGGGAAACTTAATACTAACAAAGGGAAATCAAGTTCGGTTGTTAACGGGTTGGAGGATCCAAGAAAATGGGTCAAAAAGGGGAAATCAAGCTCGGTTGTTAATGGATTTGAGGATCCGGGGAAAATGGCAAAAAAGGGAAAATCAAGTTCGATTGTTGGATTTGAGGATACCGGAAAAAATGGCATCAATGGTCAAAGAATTGGGTTGAAAACACCACCGGGGAAGTCACCGAATGTGTTATACGGTGGCCAAAAGAAAATGGGCGGGACCAAAGTTTGGACCGATTCAGAAATTGGTCCCTCGCCGTCAGAAGTGGCGGCTGCGGTGGCGCAAAACATGCACCATAACAGATTTGATGATTGTGAGAGTTCAATATTGGGATGGAGTTTAGATGATCAAAGCATTGAAGGGCTTCGATCGAAGTTAGAACGATGGAGAACGGAGTTGCCGCCGGTTTATGACCGGGGTGGTGAAACTTCGAGTTCTGTTTCGACTGCGGTTCCGGCGTCAAAACGATCGAGACATGCTCGAAGACACACCGACAACGGCAGCACGTTTTCGTGTTTCGGTAACATTTGTGGGTGCGAAATTTCGATTACTTGCGGCGGTGGTGGGGCTGCCCCCGGTAGAAAAAAGGGGAATTTGCATCGAGGTCCCCCTAGCTCCATCCCTGATGACATGAGTTACCTTTGAATTTGAGAAAAGGACTTAATTGACAAAGAAAGAGAATTTTGAGTGGCCATAAATTGAAAAATGTGGAACTAAATGTTTCGGATATATGTAATGGGGAAACCTAAAAAATGAGATTTGAAGAGTGACCGATTGATGAAGTTGAGTTAGGCCATTCTTTTCCCCCTTTTTTTTAATATATATTTTATATTTTATTGAATTTACATTTGATTTTGTAATTTGGAGAAAAAAAAGGAGAAAGTATTGCTAATGGTTATGAATACCTTGAAGGTTGTTGATTGAATTTTAAGAATATTTTGTCATAAAAACATTTAGCAATATAATAAATATTAAATTTGTAGATAAAATTTATAGTTTAATGTGTAATTTGATATATAAATTTTAATTTTATTCAATTATGTTCATGAAACTTGAATTATGGTTCATATGTATATATATAACATTAGTTTTGGTTCAATTGTACATATTTAAAGATATGAATACATATTTATTTTCGTATTAGATTAATATAATTGTTTTTGTATGCAATATATCAATTTAAAATGGCGCTGATTCGCTAATGTTGTTAATGGTTTGTAAAAATTGAATCAAATCAAAATTTCATGCATGAAATCGCGCAAAATCAAAGTTCATATATGACATTGCACATTGAATTAAAGTTCATGTATAGTTTTGATATTTATCCTTGTACTAAAAAAGTATATAAGTTCTTAAATTTTGACAAAAAATAAATTATTGTTTTACGAAAAACATTAAGTATCGATTAATTTCATCAACCAATGTTTTCTATCTTTGATTGTCACGTCATTGACGTGGCCATTAGCGACGTTGTCGTGGTGCTCCACGCCAACAATAGTTGTTGATGTGATAATGCCATGACACTTACCGCTTAAGCAAAAATAAAAATTATTTTTAAAAAATAATTAAAATTATAAAATGTTAAATAAAAAAAGTTAAAAAATAAAAAAATCATATAAAAATTTTAATCTAGAACGAAATGTCTAGATCATTTAAGATATCTTTCTAAATTATATAAAGTTTAGAAAATATTAAAATTCCTTTCAAAAATATTAAAATTATTTTTCTTTGAAATATGAGATGTGCATTGATGCTTTAATTATACTAGCACCTTTAAAGCTATAAAATAAAATGTTTTAAAAAATAAATATATAGTTTTTTTCCATTTTATTAATCGTACTTGTAAAGTTTTACAAAATGTGAAAATATCTCAATTAAAAAATGTGTACAAATTATTTTTGCTATATGGCACTACTACGTTGTGTGGAGGGTCAAGTCAACGTCGTTAATAGTCATATTAACAATGTAACAATCAAAGACGAAAGACGTTTGTCAAATAACTTAATTTATGCAATTTAAAATTTTAAAGACTCAATTAAATGCATTTTTCTTAAAGAAAATTAATTTTTTTAAAATCAAAATTAAAAAGGTTATATACCCTTTTAACCTAAAAATAATAAAATGGGGTAGAGATGCTTTAAATATTTTAAACAATATAGAGGGACTCATGGCTCCAAAAACACAACATTGTGGTCTCAAGTTCCAATCCCACACAATACCTAAGCTTTGGAAAAGGGTTTCCCTTAATTATTTCAAGGACAAACATTGTTGAGAGTTAATGGCCATTAAGTTCCATATTTTTTAGGCAAATAGGGAAAAAAGAATACCAACTTTATGCTTTTCTCCCCCTTCAAAGTTATTTCTTTCCTGTTCTTTTAATCATATATAAATGGTTAACCAATATTAGCAGCATTAGTTAAAAATAATATTTCAAAAATTTTGTAATTAATGAATGGTAATGCTTTAAAAACCAACAAAAAAATCATTAAAAAGAATGTTAGATTTAGTGGAAAGATAAATTACATTTCAAGAGATATAATTTAGTTTCAAATATTAGATATAATGTTGATCGGAGGGGTAACCACGAATCCTGAAAAGATTAATCACATGGATCACATGACCAAAGTTAGAAAACTGCTTTAGGGAGGCCAGAGGTGGATCATAATTTTTTTTGAGGGGCTAAATTATAAAATTACTATTATACTAACTTGTAATTTTTAAAATTTTGGGGGATTACAAGATAATTTTACTTTTTTAAAGAGGGAAAAGGCCACAACTTGCCCCCTGTCTACACTCTTGATGGACTATAAAATGAACATGAAAATATTTTCCTCCTAAAACAAGCATGCCATAAGTTATGGAGTTGAGTCAAATCATGCACAAACTCTTCGATTTCACATAGATTCTCTTATTTTGACATTATGGGAGACTCTTACCTCATAAATCCACTAGAAGTCTTAATAAAATAAAAAGACATACCGAACTCCCAGCAAAGTTTTATTATCACTAAAATTTAATTTATATCTAGTTAAGTTCTTAATATAATCAAGTCTTTCACCAGCTTGTTAGCATAAAAATAAAATAATAAATGCTATAAAAATATGCATAAATAAAATTATATTATCCCTTTTAACAAAATCTTTATTCTAATTTGAAAGAAGTTGTAGCTAAATTTGTTCACGATTTAAGTGGCTTACTTATTTTATACAATTTGATTAAGTTTGGACATAAAAATCAAATTGAGTTGACTCAAGTTTAATTTAAATAAAAATATATTTAAAATTAAATTAAATTATAAAAATATATTAATATAAAATTATATATTTTAATATTTTATTAATTTAATCAATAAAACGGACTAAGAAATCATGCCAACTGACCAAAAAAATTCTGATTTAAAATTCTTTTAAAACCGAATTACTATTTGAGCTGACCCATAAACAACTTTAAAACAACTAATCAAGTCAAATTAAAATTACTTTTTTCCTACTTTTACTTGAGTATCATAATTAGCATAAAGAATATTGGGTTTTGATAATAAAAAGTATAAATATTAATTGCTTGTGCATTTGTCATTGATTACATCTTCCTAATGTTAGTTAATCCCATTTTTCCTTCATTAATCATTATGTATTTTTTTAGGTCACAAAGCATGTTTTAGAATTACTTTTTCAACTTAAGAGCTTTCTTTTGATATTTTTGTTTCAATTTTATAATTTCTAAAGACAAAATCAAAAGTAACCATATAGGAGACTTCTTCAAAAGGTAAATTGTCCATATTAATTATAACACATGATGTGTACCATGGAACCTTCTAAACATTATAAATATTTAATTTAGAAATAAAGTAAAATTATGAGGAAAAACTGAATAATTATTTCTCATGTAAATTTAAATTATATATTAAAGAAAATAAAGGTAAGTACTAAACAAATATAATTCAAAGAGAAAAAGATTACCTGGTCCAATATTATTATATGATAACACATATCCTTAAAATAAAAAATAAAAAATACATTTTATGTATTTTTAACCCCATTTATAAAAATAAAATAATGTTCAAATATATTATTTTTAGTTTAATTGACATGAGCGTTATTATCAATGTAAAAGAATGTGGATTGAATGCACTAAAATATATTATTGTATCAAAAGAACGTATTTGATAAAATCTATAATGAGATTATTAACATAAAAACTTTCATATAATTCAAGTTATATAATTATTTAAAATTTTACTTAAATAACTAATACATAAATTAGAAAAAGGTTAAATTCTAGCTAAGAACATACTTTAACCTGACAGTTGACATCAGAGACTGCTTCCTAGGAGTTCTCGTAGTTACCAACTTATGCCCTAAATATTTATTATTTTTTCAGTATTACGGTTAAATTTTATTTTAGGTCCCTCTACTATACTCAATCTTAACATTTAATCCCTACATATATTTTTGAACTACAATTTCAATCGCATTTCAGGTATTGAATTGAATAGCTTAATTCAAGTTAAGCTAACTAACTAGGCTCAATTAACTATCCCACCTATAATTTTTATAAGGTAGAACTTGAACACTTAATGTTTACGGCCTCAAATTTTACCAACATTACCAAGGTTTCGTTCGCCTTTAACTTTTTTTTAATTTGACATGATTTGATCTTTTACTTTTATTTTTATAATAGTATTAGTTAGTTTAAATAGTTAACACCATTAATAATTCGATTAAAATACTAATGTGAATTTTTCTTATAAACACCCATTCTAATACCCAAAAAAAATCCATGTCAATATAAAAAGTTGGAAATGGTAATTTTAGAAAATTTATATAGAATTTTTACTAAAATGATTAACGATATTAATCATTTGAATTAACTAAAGATGTTATAAAGGTAGACGATATAAAATAAAGATATCAAATTATGTCAAATTAACTTTAGTTATTTTTAAAATCATTTTGGCTTTCATCCTTCAAATTTTATTCAAATTACTTTTATGGGGTTAGAAAAGTTGACTAAATTAATGTAGTAGCTAGCATGGCAGTCTATATGCATTTCATTGTTGACATGAATAATTTTTCAAAAAATATTAACTTTTGAATTTTGTTGAATTTGAAAAATTTTTTTTAATTTTATGAAATACACATGGACTATCATACAAATTGTTATGTTAAAGTCATTAAAATTTTAACATTTTGTCAATATATTCATCTACCAGAGAATAATTTAACTAAACTTTAAAGATTGAGAATTAAAATAATAAAAATAACAAAAAATAAAACTAAAATTACAAAACAAATAACTAAATTTATTATTACACCTTTCATAATTATAAATCATAAAAGAACATAAATTCTAAAGAGACATAATTGATTAAAAAAAAAAGAACACAGATATGATCATGTCTGAAAATGGTGAAGGTGGTGGGCGCACCAGGGGACATATGGGTCCCATCATCATCACTCCCTCCACCACCTTCTTCTCCCTTTTAATTCTTCACCTCACCCAAAACCCTTATAATTTCTTGCTTTTTCTTGTAATGGAAGGTGGCTTAGTTTTACTTGGTGGCGGAGCCAACGGCGGCGGAAGCGGTGGTTCTTCTGGGTTTTCAACAAACGAGTCAGCAATGTCAGAGGCAAGCTCGTATCTAGCCGAGACTGAGCTTGAGCTAGGACTAGGGCTGAGCATTGGTGGTCCTACAGGGAAGATTAATAAGGCTAGTGGTAGAATCTTGACTGCCAAAGACTTCCCTGTTCCTCGTCGAGCTTCCATGAACGGCGGCACTCCTCCTTCAGTTACCGTTTCAGGGACCAAAAGAGCCGCCGATCAATCTGTCCCCCATGACGGTGGCTCTCCTACTGCTACCAGGTACATATACATACATAAATACATATAAAGGAAATTAATTTACTTAACGTAAATTCCATGTTTTTGAATGCAGTCAAGTTGTCGGATGGCCACCCATAAGGTCTTACAGGATGAACAGCTTGGTTAATAATAACCAAGCTAAAGCTCCAAGAGCTGAAGAAGAACACAAAGGGATTAATGAAGAAGAAGAAGAAGAAGAAGATAAAGCTATAAAAGATGGTTCAAAGCTGAAAAAACCCAATGAAAATTTAGGGCATATTGGGTTTATTAAAGTCAATATGGATGGCATTCGAATAGGAAGGAAAGTGGATTTGAATGCTCATTCTTCTTATCATAGTTTGGCTTCAGCACTCGAAAATATGTTCCTCAGATCCGCCGGTAAAGTTTAAACCCGAAGCTTTATGCAATGGTGTCTAAAATTGAAGTATTTAGCATGATAGTTAAAACTGGATAAATTAATTTAATGTAAAAGTGTTTATGGTTATCGGACTAAGTTGGATTGAGATTAAGTGTGATATTTATATATTTTATGTTTCTAATTGAAATATAGACTTAACTTTTGTTCAATCTCATTCATATTTATAAATTAATTTAAGTCTATTTTATATTTCTATATATTAATTTGAGTTTTTTTAAAAAATTTACTAAAATTTTATATTAGGCACCTTAACTTTTTTAATGTTTATATTATATAGTATTATATATTATTGTAAATTTAGTTTTATGTGTTATTAATTATATTTATATATATATTATATATAACATAATATAATATATTATAAATATAGAAAATAAATTGGGTTAGGTTTGGGGTTAGAATGTTTGAACTCGAGAATTATCTATATTTTAAATTGGCTTAATTTTTTGCCCACATACTTTAAAATTTTAGGCGGGTCTTCAAGCTCGGAAAGATAGTCCAATCTATGAACATGTCTAGTTTAATCGGTGGTCCAACCAATGACATATAACTAGAAATAGTCATAATCATTTTCAACTAGTAAAAGAATAGAAAATTGAAAAAATCGGTTAAAATTTAAAAACCCAATTTTTTAAAATTAGTTTTTAATTTTTAATAAAAATTGTTGGATTTTTTATGTTATGTTTTAGTCCATTAATTTGTATATATGTATTCAACTTTTTAATTACTATTAATTTATTTTTATTTTTTAAAGTAATTAAACCGGTTAAATTGAAATGGTTTGACCTCCTATTTGATTCTTACGTGACATTTCCTTTGTGTAGGTGCAGAGAAGCAACAATTAACAATGCCATCTAGGCTTTTGGATGGATCATCTGAATTTGTTTTGACTTATGAAGACAAAGAGGGAGATTGGATGCTTGTAGGAGATGTTCCATGGATGTATGTTTTTTTTTTTAAAATCCGAAAAATGAAATCAAAACTAGTTTGATGTTTCCCTGTTTGTAATCTGTTTTTTTTTTTTTTTTGTATTTTTAGGATGTTTCTCACCTCAGTTCGAAGGCTCCGAATTATGAAGACCTCCGAGGTTAATGGACTTGGTAAAAGTTTTTTCTTTTCGGTTTTCGGTGTTTGATTTTTACCCATTTTTTATTCTTGTTATTCATCTGTTGCAGCTCCGAGATTCCACGAAAGGAACCGAACACAAAGAAGTAAACTGATATAACATTATCGACCGACATCACAATTCGCCATTTAAATTTCCGTATAAAAAAAAAAGAAGAATTCCACAGTTTGAACACAAAAAGCTAAATGAATTTAGAAAAGAAAATTGATGGTTGTTTTCGTATTCGAATCAATATAATTTTTTTCGACCGAATTGATGTGTTTCAACATACTGTATATATGTGAGTACTGGGAAAAAAAAAAGGAGCGTTTTTTTTGAGCTTTGCTGCAACTTGTGTGTGATTTTGATATTTAGTGTTTTCCATTATGTTTTGTTTATGCTTTACATTTAATATAAGGTTCTGAGTGTTTTTGTTTTTGGTTACTAGCAATAGTATTGGTATGCAACAATTTGATATATCGATTTTATTTTTTTGTATTATGTAATCGTATTGTGTTCGAAATTGTGTTCCAAAGAATATCGTATGGATCAATGAGTATTTGACATGTATGTTCTAGTAAAAACCTAGAAACTTAATTGAGACTCAATTTAAACTCAAGTACCTATTTTTACATTAAAGTCAAACTCATGTGCTTAACCCGGACAAAAAAAATTTGGGTATCAAAAAATATATTAACCCCAAAAAATTTAAAACTTTGGCATTAGAATGAAAAAAATTATGGGTTAAAATATGCCATAGGTCTGTACGATTCACAAATTTAAAATTTAGCCCCTATTTTTTTAGTTTTAAGAATGTAACCTCTCTATTTTCAGATTTCAAAATTTAGGTCTAATTGTTAACACCGTAAATTTTTTTAATAAATTTGTTGGTGTGACATTTCAAAAAAAAAAATTTAATAGGCATGTAACTAAATTTTGAAATATGAAAATAGAAAATTAAATTTCCTAAAAATAAAAATATAGAAACTAAATTCTAAATTTATGAAGAATATAGAGACTTATGTCATATTTTAACAAAAATTATGCAAGGGTCTGATTCATTATCTAAAAGGTTGTTATATATATATATACATGTATTTGGTGGTTGATTCAATCAAATGTAATCTCAGGCATGAGAGAGGTATAAGATACTGCTGCTGATGAAAAATGGAACACATTTAGGTGATTTAAGATTATGCAATCATTGTTATTTTTTTCTTTGCTTATTGCAAGCCCTTCATTCAAAAATGGTAGGTCTCCCCATTCCCATTATTACTTTCTTTTCTCTTCCTTTTAGCTGTCTGAATGGCAATTAAATATTAGGGTAAATTACACCCAATATTATTAAAATTATTAGTAATTTTATGTTTTGGTTATTTTATTTTAAAAAGTTTTAAAATAGTCATCGAACTATTTGAAAGTTTTTATTTAAGTCATTGAGAATAAGTTCCAATAAACGAGTAGAAAAACATACTTTAGATTCAAGTTTATCTGAATCTGATAGCCAGTGTAAGAGATTAGAAAAAAAGACATTTTAGATTTTTAGTTTACAGATTCATGACGTTCAAAACTGTTTTATAAAAAAAGAAAGTTGAACTGTAGAAGAGAAAGAGAATGAAAGCTTTTGATTAGTGCAGGCGGTGCAAATAAAGAATGTTATACAACAATGATTTAAACAGTCCAGTTACTTCAATGATAATTTTTTATTAATTTAGTGACTATTTTGTAATTTTTTAAAGTTAAATGTCTAAAACGAAAATTTAGTAATAGTTTAATGACTTTAAGCTTGTTTTTTTTTTTTTTTTTTTATGTAGGCTCATTCAAAACAACAAATAATAGCAATGGAAACCCCAACAGCTGGAAAGGTTCTATATATATAATCCTAGGAAGACATTGTTGATTGCCTCTAATGTAATAGAAAAGAAGAAGAGGGTGGTTTTGGCAATTATATATGTTCAATCGAGTACTTGGACATTTCAAAGAGTAAGAAGGTCATTGGTGCTACCTTGTGCTGTCGGGTTCACATATATATATATATGGTGGTGGTGGACAATACGAATTTTGTACCAACTGTGAGACAAATGACAAAAAGAAGATGTGTTCTTGATGATCATTACATGATGGGATAATATTGTATTAGGAATTTAATTTGACAATTAGGTCCATTTTAGTATCTATATATTTTGGATCTATTTTGATTCTTGAACTTGACAATTAAATTCATTTAATCTTAAAATTTTTAATTAGTTATTTAATTATTATTGATTTCCCAGTTGAACCAATCAAACTGGATGAATAAGAAAACAATGGTTTAACTTGTCAAATCACCAGTCTAATTATCAAAAGACATGTCACTCTAAGACTATTACACACTACCAGAAAATTTATATAATTTTTTAAATTTTCAAGTGATGATATAACATAAGCTCAAAGTGCTATATCATCGGACTTTTACGTTCAAATACCAAAATGAACTTAGTTGTTAAATTCAAGTGCCAAAGTGGACAAAAAATTATAGACACAACTTAACTTCAAACATCAACAATTATATTTTTTCCATTACATGATGAATTATTATGCTAGTAGAGTAAAAAACATCGACAAGCGGATTGAAATCGATACCACTTGCTTTTAAGATATATTAAGATAATAATAAAATAACTAAAAAAGATGGATAGATTAATTACCCTTACATGATCTCTTTACACTTTGTCGAATATGGCAATAGATAATCTGAAGGGATAATATAATTTTAGATCCCTAAACTATTAAACATGTAATATACCCGACATGATAATGACAAGAATTGTCCAAACAACAATTTCATTTATGAAAGCTTACGAAAGAGAGATTCAAGTTTTTCTTGGCATTTCTTGCATGAATCCATTGGACAATAGGATACAACAAAAAGTTCTTTTTTTTGGTTCTTTTTTCAACCTATAGTTTATTCATATGAGCCATACATTTAAACCTACAAAACAAATTACTCAAGTTTCTTACTGCAAAAACTCTCTTGGATCGGTGACATAACCGGTCAAAGCTGATGCAGCTGCTGTATACGGAGAAGCAAGATATATCTGGCCTTCTTTGTGCCCCATCCGACCAGGGAAGTTCCGGTTTGTTGTTGAGACACAGACCTGCAATGGTGATTCCATTAAAATTCTCAATTTTTTAGGGCTCCTACTCTCGTACTCGTGTTTGAATATATGTTGAACATGAACATAGGGGTAAACTATAGAAAGCAAACTGTGTCAAATATGAATATATATTTAACAAAAATATGCTCTATGCTTTTTTTTTCCATATATTTGGAGGTTCAAGCTCTTGTGTACACGTATTTGAATATATGTCAAACCCAGGTACTTTGGGAAATGAAAAGTTCGGGTAATATAGGGAGTAAACTATGGGAAAACAAATCTAATGCTTTTGAAGGTAATATTTCAGGGTTAAGAACTAATTACCTTTGGTTCGTTCATTCGTGCATATGTGTCTTTCGGGCCACCCAAACAAGCACCACAGCTAGGGCTTGCGGGTGTGTCACAGCCAGCTTCTTCAAATATCTGGGAGCATGTCTTCCCACCAGATCCGGGTACAGGGAGAGCATATAAGTCCAACCAAACCTGCCAATTTTAACAGTTAATAACAAATTTTTTTTATCATTACTTCTTTATTCGTTGATTCTAATTGAAAACTGGGGGATGTTTTATTATTGATGATACTGAGTCGTACCTTTTGTGTAGCCGGGACAAGGAATGTAGGAACCTTGACCTTCTTTCCCTGCAGGTCAAGCAAATTAAAGTTTATCAGCCACAGCTTAGTTTCTTTATTGTACATAAACTACGCAATAATATATGAGCTCTACGGATAAGGAATGGGAATGTATGACTCTTACTGAAGCTAGAAAGACTTTAGCAGCAGCAAGAAAATCTTCAGTTTTACCACCAGTACAAGATCCAATATAAACTCTGTCTACTTTAACATCTTTGCATTCTCTTGCCAAAGCACGGTTATCAGGAGAATGTGGCTGCAAAATAGATTTAACAGATCACTCCATTGTACACACAGACATACACGAGAGAAGAAAAAGACGGCGAAGATAGAGATAAAAGCAACTTTTACAAGATAAACTTTAGTAAAGAGCAAAAGCAACAGGGAGATGGGGGCGAGGGTGTATATAAAAAAAGAGCTCATCACTTATACAGGCACTCACCTTAGCCACCAAGGGCTCCAACTTTGAGATGTCAAATCTGTACTCGGAAAGATAACTGAAAGCCAGACGAGAAGATGTAATCATAATTGCACTCATCTCGATACAGTTCCAAGCATGAAACAGTACAGTAAATATCGACCACGATAGAATATAAAACCAAATCCTATTTCAGTCTAGAATACTGTTATATGCGGGTAGAAATCACAGTAGCATATACTAGGATTTGCAATCCTATTTGGCTATAAGTTCTCGTTTTAAGTGATAACTCAAAGAAGAATGAGACCAGTCTCCCATTGAATCATACTAACCAATAGCAAACAAGACCATGATAATAAGAACATGAACTCTTTATTAACCCTTTAATCACAATACCTTGCTTGTGCATCACTGTAAACTGGTTCATATGGCAGGGATGTTTTACCCTATAGAAAGCAAAAGATATTAATCCGTAAGCTAGGCATGAAAGCAGCAATAGACATTAAATGAAATCAACATTGTTCAAGAGTAGATGTTGATCCAAGTAGGGAATTTGGATAAACACGCTCAATGATTTTTGCTCTCACCTCAAGGTACTTAAATGTAGTACTATCAGCGGGAACGACTCCATTCTTTCCCCCAGCTTCAACAACCATGTTGCATAACGTCATCCGTTCTTCCATCTATCCAATACAAGTAAATTAGAAAATTAAATTCATGATTTCTCCCAGCAAGAAATCAAACTAGCTGAGAAGATATTTAAGAACCTAATGTTAACAGCTATGGAACATTACAAGTTCACTTACATTTAGACTTTCAACCGTTGTTCCGACAAACTCCATGGCTTTATATGTTGCACCGGCTACAGATATTTCACCAATGATCTGCTCAATGGGAACCATTTTAGAAAAACATCATATGACCAAACTTATATAAAAATGAAATGATTGCCTAAAAGTATATGATCTTACCTGCAAAATCAAATCCTTTGCAAGCAGATAAGGAGGCATTTCACCATCCATCACAAATCTCAATGTTGGTGGAACCTGCAATTGAACATGACCTGTAAGTATTATACCACCAAATAAATTGCAACTCTGCAAGTATCGTCCTTCAACTCATAAAAATCCTCATATTTGTTCACAGAAGGAAAGGCCAAGACAGTCATCAAATCAAACTAGAAGCCTAGAGCAGAAAACAGGAAGGAGAAAATCACCCATCAAAGAGCTAGAGCTTTGTCAAAAATCCTTCAATTATAGTTGGATAACCTAAACTCCCAATTCGCCACAAAAAAAGGGTCAATAATTCTACAGGAAGCATAACACTAACAAGCGTAGCCAATGCAACCCCCCCCCCAAAAAAAAAAAAGGAATACACGCTTAATCAAGTGAAACCTTAAAGAATAATTAACAAACCTTGAGCAGAAGCTTCCCGGTGCCTAAGACAAAGCCTGCATCAGTATTTCCAATTCCTGTAGCAAATTGACCGAATGCTCCAGCAGTACATGTGTGAGAATCTGTCCCTAACAAAACCTGAAGGCAGATATAAAAAACATAACAGCAATTCAAGAGCATAAGGCCTGAATTTAAGTTTTACAATTCAAAAATTCTGGTAAAGATTTGTTACCTCTCCAGGCCTGCAGTGACCTTCTTGGGCAAGTGCAACATGGCATACACCTTTATAATCAGGGTTTGCCTACAATGTTGTGAATTAGCATTCAGCTTTATGTAAATAAACAGAGAATATACCCCTAGTTTCTCAGAGTATTGGACTAGAAATGAATTACGAGATAAAGTAGGTAAAGTGTCATACCTTAAAATTACTAAGATCTTTTATATCATAAAAATACTTGATATTTTGCTCTGTGCAAAAATCCCTCAAAATATCTACGTTCCGATTTGCGCGTTCATCACTTGTAAATATGTAATGGTCAGGTATAATAACAATCTTTTCACGGTCCCAAACCTTCAATACCGGAATAATAGTAAACAGTTAATGAATTCAGCCACTGCAAATAGACAGCTTGAACACAATTAAATGCAAAGATACAAGGATGAAGACTCTACACTACCTAAGTACTTCATTGGCAAATGAAAAAAGTTGTAAGAGAAATCACCAAAATCAGTTTCCAATCTTCAAAAATGCATTCAATTGAGAAGAACAAGAAGAAGCTTACAACAGTGACATAGCTATTGTTACTTCATGAAATCACAAATTTCAATTTTGAAATGCTATGTGAAATTGTGAACTCAAAAGGCTAATTATAATCTAACAAGCATAAAAAACAGCTCAATTATGCACAAAACTAACCTAAGAGAAAAGAAAAGAGTTAAAATCAACAACAACAAAAAAAAGGAAAAAGAGAGTAATATAGCAAATGAATACCTTTGCATTTTGACCAAATTCTTTCTTGAAGATACCAATGGAACCAGGACCACAAACATCATGTGTCATCAATATATCAACATTAACCCAAACATTATCACCAGGACTCAGCCGTGGTTTCTCAGAGGCTTTTGCAAGAATCTTTTCTGTCATTGTCATTCCAGTCTTCACCTGAAAAGAAACCCCATTTTTTTTAAATCAATACAAATCCATTAACCAATCGATGAAAATGAAACAATGGAAGTTAAACAAGGAACTAACAGAGCCTGTGGTCGCTGGTTTACGCTCTGATTGCTGAGGTGCCATGACTGAGACGATTTTCTTCGAAGCTTGTTTCTTACATTTCTGAATGGCGATTTGAGATGTTGAAGGGAAAGCAGAGACACCCAAATCTTTCTGGTCATTAAAAAAAGGGTTTTTACTTATTAATAAAAAATAATTAAACACTAATCAAAATCTTAAAAATGGGTAATCGAAAGCACTGACCTTGTTCCTGATAAAGGAAGAAGTTGGGGACGGAGAAGCCAAAGAAGACGCCATAAGATTCAGCTCTTAGTTAAATTACCACAGAATGTAAAAGGAGAGGGTTGCTGATTTTCTGTTTGTTTAGCGAGAAAAAGAAAAAGGGAATATAAGCGGCGCGGGCGCAGACTACACCAGCATACGAATTAGCACAAGCGAGCGAATATGGAAACGGATCCCACAAGCCCTTATTTGGCAAAACCTCAATCTTAAAAAACCGAAGGGTAAACTACATTTAAGGTTACTAAACTATTAGTAAATTTATGTTTTGGTCACTCAACTTTAAATTTTTATAAAATTATCATTGAATTATTTGAAAGTTTTCGTTGAAGTCATTGAACTATTCAAAAATTTTTATTTAAGTCATTGAACTTTTAATTCTTTTTAAATTTCGACTAGCGAGTTCCAAGCGTCGATTTAAATTTAACTATCAGTATAGTGGATCAGTACTCATTAACGAGTAGAAGAACATACTTTAGATCCAAACTAGTTTGACGACCAGTGTTGAAGATTAGAGAAAAAAGATGTTTAGATCCTGGTTTGCAGATTTGAGATGTTCAAAGGTGTTTTTGAAAAAAAAACTATAAGAAGTAAGGGGAACGAGAGCTTTCAATTGGCATAGACAATTCAAGTAGAAAATGCCATACGAGAATAATTTTAACTACTTAGTGACTTAAATGAAAACTTGGTGTCCATTTTGTAACATTTAGAAGTTATATGACTAAATTGTAAACTTATTAATAATTTAGTGACCTTAGGTCGAATTTACCCAAAAGATAAATACGTTCGGTCATTGAATAAAATTACCCCTTTTGGGACAGATGTTGGGTCTTTGTTGCAGTTTATAGACCTCTCTTTCCAAAAATCAAAATCTTTCAGTAATTCCCCTCCCTGGGCTTCGCCATCTCTCTCAATCCATCTACGTTAAAAGCTCCCCCACCTTTCTCAAACCCATCTCCAACGTTCCTTTATCTCGGAATTTAAGGTACGATTTTCGTTCTTCTTTATTCGTTCCTATTGTTAATTGTTAAAGTCTATGTTTCTCTGAAACACACATGGATGTTGAGATGATTTGTGGGTTGTTCTCAGTTTTTGTGGTTAAAAACATGATTTTTAAGTGAATCCCATGTCAAAAAGTGGATTTCATTGATGATTGTTTATTTGGGGTCTGTCATTGAATCAACATTATTTTTAAGAGAATCCCATGTCAAAAAGTGGATTTAATTGATGATTGTTTCTTTTATTGCTTTGAGTAAATTTTCTCTTTTCTTTTTCTTGGAGCGCTGTGGATTTGTGCGTGGGAATCTTGGTCTTTCTTTGATTGATAATTTGAATCTGTTTCTGGATAAATTGGGGCTGCCTTAGATTTGGGCTAATGAAGAATGAATTATGCATTCAATGCCTATAAGTGAACAATGAATTGTGCTTCAGACTATGTTTCTTGAACTTGGGTACAAGTGTTGGATTCGTGTATGTGTTAATATGTTTAATTTAAAAAAAAAAAATTTGGAGAGGGTTTGGAAGGATCATATCTAAAAATGAAGAGTGAAATGAGATTTGATGTTTTAAATATCTGGGGTAAAAGTATCATGGAGGCACTTGTACTAGGAGCCAAATTGCATTTTGCTCCATTCACTCAAAAAATGGGCAAATTAGTCCCTGTATATTTAGATCAAATAGCAAATTGGTTATTCTGTAGGTTAGCATTAGGTACACTTGACATGCCATGTGTCACTGTTTAGTTATTTTGTCAGCTATGCCTAGTTTTAATGGTAGAAATAGATGAAATTTTAACAGAAAGGAGCAGTTTGCTCTTTGATCTAATGTAAAGGGATTAGTTTGCTCATTTTTTGAGTAGAGGAGGCAAAATGCAATTTCACACCTAGTACAGGAGCCTCCATGATGCTTTTACCAACATTTGGGCTATTCTTTCTGTATTTGAATTATTAAATTAGTAATGCTCTTATTAAATTTGGATATAAATTGCTGCAATATTTGAACAGCTTTCATTGTTTGCTATTCAAGCTAACCCTGAAACATTGAAACAATCTTTAGATTTGGCTTCTTAAAATCTAATGGAGTGGAAGCAAAGGTTGCCCTAGAAGATGAACATTTTGCTTTGTGACAATCTGAAGCAGGAAGTTGCGTTTTCTCCCACAGCAGTGGCATTGAGATGGATATGAACTTCACTGCTGATTCTTCCCTGGCTCCATCCAGATGGAGAAAAGTTGCATACGGAGGGATGCAACCCGGATACGACGACAACCACACAGATGAAACTTTCCTTGAAGATATGGTAATGAATGCTAATGTCGTTAAACGGAATATGCTTAAGGTGATGCAAGATTCGGTTTCCATCTCACAATATCTATGCATTGTTTTTCTTGTGGTCTTGGTATGGATCTACACCCTTAGGTCAACCCTTAATGAAAACTCCCTCTTGCTTCTCGATATAAGCCTTCTTGGTTCTGGTTTCATAATCCTAGTATTAACTGAAGAAATGCTCTCCCTCAAACGTCTTTGGAACTACATCCTCAACGTTTCCTTCTTCACAACCGGATTATTCGTGTTAGCTCCAATATACCAAACGTTGACAAGGTCCATCAGCTCGGATTCCATTTGGGCAGTAACCATTTCACTCCTCTTGCTCCATCTTTTCCTTCACGACTATTCCGGTTCTACAATAAGACCTTCGGGTGCTCTCAAGAACCCTAACTTAACCAGCTGTATTTCCTTAAACGCTTCCATCGTTGCTTCGGTTTTCATAGCATCCCGATTACCATCACGGGTACATGTTTTCGCCACCATGCTGTTTTCATTACAAATCTTCCTATTTGCACCATTGGTCACCTACTGTATTAAGAAATACTCTTTCAGGTTGCACCTTTTGTTTTCTCTGGGGTTAATGGCTGTCACTTTAACATTTGTTTATAGCCTGCATTGCTTGCTCTTTGTGTTATTGGTGGGGATTTTGATCTTTGTTAATGTGGTTTGCCCTTACTGGCTTATAAGGATTCAAGAATACAAGTTTGAGATTAATGGCCCCTGGGATGAGGCTAAGCTTTGCTTTGATATTACAGATTGAAAGTTCACTGATAAGAATTTGGTTTCTATTTTACTCGGACTCGGATTTGAATATAGGCATATGGTATAGGTATTGTATTATCAGCTATGTATTTGGCAGGTCCTTGAAAGGTCATATCTTCGTATCCATATCCGAATATGCAACAAAAATGGGTTTCGGATGCAGATGCTTCAAGAAAAATTAGGAGTTGAAGTTGCACAATTTTTTTTTTGTCAATTTTTAGCTGAGAAGTGTATTGATGTAAATTTTAAGCCATCAAAGTTTTATCATGTAAGTTGTAACTAACCTTTGTATGTTATGTTGCCCGGATTTGTGATAAATGTGAAATACAGATATATATATCTTCCATAGATATACTCAATATCATGAACTCAGCTCAATATTTGTAAAGTTCTTTTTTTTTCTTTTTTCTTTTTATATATTTGAAGGATTGTAATTTTTTTATTTATGTCCGAATATATCAAAAGTTCCATTGAGGATGAATTATTCATCAATTAATTTATTTTGTTAAAAAGATCATACCCTGTATACATGTTTGAATACAGAAAAAATCGAAAAATGCAGACACAGGAAAAAACTTGGATGAAACATTGGACAGGTTGAAAGATTAGTATGATTTCAGAAATGCAAGTCAATACAAGTTAACAATAATCAAAATCACGAGGTTTGGAGCAAAACTCGATAACAATATCGAAAAGACCGAAAGAAATGAGTCTAAATATACAACAAAAACATTAGAAAGAACTTAATTTCATAATCATAAGACATGAGTATGGAGCACAGACCCTCATTGTTCCATTCTCTCCATTGTAGTTACTCAGGCTTTGGCTATTCTATTCTCGTTTCTTTATGGACTCGGAAGAGGTTGGAGCTTCGCCCGTTGGCTGGCTTACACTAGCTTTGGCATCAGCGAGAAACTTTGGATCCGGCTCATGCTTATCCACAGGTTCCTTCATTGCCATATAGATGTAGAATGCAATAACTATATTGACTGAAATTACAGCAACGAATCCACTCACCAGTGTCAGAGCATGGGGAGATAAATTTGTTGAACCTATTCCAAGAACCAATGTTTCCCGTTCAATAAACCAGATTATATAGCATAAACAAATAAATCAACAATGGAACTCGATGCTTTCACAACAATTATAAGCACTGATAATAGAAAAAAGTAGTATGCAACTACTTCACTAGGTGTGGGATCAAAATGGATAAACTGTAATATATCAGCATATGTATTTCACAACTTTGTGCATCTAAATTATTCAACTCAACAAAGAGCTCCAGGTTTCAACACTGATAGTGTTCTCGTTTTCTTACTCATTGACAGAAAACAAGTTCTTATCAAGGCTCTTGTTGAGCTTTTGCACTGACCGGTTCCAATACATAAGCACCGATCACCATTTTACTGATAACATGTAGTTAAAGCTTCCAAACCAATAGGGTTCGTTTCCATGTTTTCACCATTCTACTGAAATGAGTTTAGCCTTCATTTGTACTGCAAAAGCTAACAGTAATGAGATGAACTACTCGAACTCAGGACTTAGCCTAATTAGTTCATGCAAGTTTAAGCTCAAAACCCACATCCCGGACCATCCCCTTCCCTTATCCCAGACTGTTCTAACTAGATCACGTAGTTTCCTTTAATAGGTGGCATCATCAAGAAGTTTAAGCACAAATCGTAACATCCATAACCCTTTCCCTTATCCCAGACTGAGGTCCAAGTAGCCTACGCTCAAAACTTAACATCCGCAACCCCTTCCCTTATCCCAGACTATTATCTAATTAGTTCATGTAGTTTGCCATCTAACAAGTTTAAGCTCAAAACCTAACATCTGTAACCCTTTCCTTTATCCCGGGGTATGGTCTAATTAGTTTATGCAGTTTCCTTTAAGATGTGGCATCTGACAAGTTTAAGCTTGAACCCTAACATCCGTAACCCCTTCCCATATCCTGGACTATGGTCTAATTAATTCCTGCAGTTTAAGCTCAGATCCTAACATCCATAACCCCGTCCCATATCCCGGATCGTGGTCTAATTAGTTCGTACAGTCTTCATCAATAGATGGCATGTACTCGAATCCCAATATCCGTAACCCTTTCTCATGTCTCGTATTGCGATCGCCTTTGTTAATAAAATGAAAAAAATAGATGAACTATTCATGAATTAGATAAACATAATGCTAAACTAGGTTAAAAACGCCTAAATTTAAAATTAAAAAGAGAAAAAAGAAGATCCAACTTCTACATTAAAATCAAAGGGGAAAAAAACCAATTTTGAGACGTTCAGTTAAAAAAAAAAAAGGAATCCATGGGTCTTACCAGGAAGTAAATTATGATTAAAACCATACAAGATTGCAAGAGGAGCTATCCACATGAACATTGATGCAATGAAGAACTTCTTAATTACTGCAGCAGCCATGTTTAATCTAAAAGAAAGGGGCAAACACATATGAAATTAATTAAATTAAAAAAAAACAGAAAGATAATTACTTTATCATCGATTCTAAGAAACTGGAAATTAGGGGTTTCAAATAGCGGCGGGGAAACTTGGGATTCAAATAGAAATATAATTGCTTTATCAACCGTTAAAAAGTTTAGGGTTTCAAAAATTACCTTTATTTAATTTCCTCGTCGGGAAACTTGAAGGCAATAGCAGACAGCTGAAGGCAAGAGAAGGATGGGTCAGGGACTGGAATTTTCAAATAAAATTAGGAAAACCTTTTCTGGAATTTTCAAATAAAATTAGGAAAACCTTTTTTCTTTTTGATATAAATCCTTGTAAAATAATTAAAAAAATTAATTAAACTCTTAATCAAAACCGTACTTAATTGGAAAGTTAAACGAAAGTATCAATTGAACTCCTGAAATTAGCTTTTTCGTTAAAGCTCCTGATTGCCAATTAACACTAGTGTTGGGCTAATTACGCCAGGTTCGGATCCAACATATTGGTATAATTTTTATTTGTTTTAAGTTTGGTTGGATTTAAAATATGAGTCATAAATTTTATTTAAATTTATAAATTATTAACTCAAGTACGTCTTAAACTCACTTATATTATTGTTTAAATTTTAAAAAAATTATTTATATTATTTTAAATTTAAATTTAATAATTTTATATAAGTTGGGGGAATAGGAATGCATTCCCCCTATTCCCTGGGCCCACCACCAAACAGACGTTTGGATGGGTGTAATCGTATTACGTCCCTATTCCCTTCCGTGTCTATTACTGATATTGGCTGTAATAGACATTCTGAGTTTGAAGCAGAGAATAGGGATCCCCCATCAATTCCCAATTTTATTTTCCGTTTTCTGCCCTCATCCTCTCCCGACGTTTCCCAATTTTTTCCCTTCCAGATTTCTACTTCTTCTTCAGGTACGGTACGCTTCTTTTCTTCTCACATTTGTTTTCTTTTCTCCATTTTCTTTTCTCCAGATTTCTGCTTCTTCTTCCAAATTTTTTCCCTGTTTTTCTTTTCTTTTCTTTTCTGTAAAATCGATTTTGATTTTGTTTTGCTTTTGCTTTTGCTTGTGCTCAAATCTGGAATATTTGTTTTTGTTCTCCTAATTTTGATTCGTTTCTAGCGTTTTCCATTCGGCTTTTCTTTGTATTGCACGTTCGATTGAACTGATGATGCGATGTGATAGATGTTAATATCTGGTTTTGAGGTCATTCCATGTCATTCCATATCTGGTTTTGGGGTCATTCTGGCTAAATGGTGACCTTTGCCTTCAGTTACGTTCTTCGATAACTTGAAAGAGATTCAAGGGAAAATCTCTTATACTGTATTTACTTCTTGTGTTTCAATAATTAGAAACCTCAAATGGATGTCAAAATTTAAGAGATAGGATACTTTGATTGCGAAAAGAAATGAAAGAAAAACAAAAACAAAATTTGCTGTTAGTGGATAGTTTATCCTTTGATTCTAAACTTTGCAGGGGAGGAACCATGCTATGCTGGTGTGCCCATGTCTTCCATTGTTGAGCAAGGTCTTGGTGTTGGTGATGTCATTTCTCTATTGTGGTTCAAACGTAGCCTTCCACGATACTGTACTAAATTTATCGAGGTAGGCTGCTGAAATTTATGATAACCTTTTATGAGTTATGAGCCCTTTCTCCCTAGTGACTCATATCTACCATCACCCTTCACAAGTGTTACCCCTCCTATGATAGCATCCTTGTTGAAGTTCAAATTGGCCTAATCCTTTTCTTTTTATTTTATTATTGTCTTCATCTCTAGAAAGCATCATTCTTTTTTGTTTTGACTAATATGTTTGATCTGGCCAGATATGCATCATGCTCTGTGCTGACCACGGTCCTTGTGCCTCTGGTGCGCACAACACTATAGTGACTGCAAGAGCTGGGAAGGACCTTGTGTCCAGTCTTGTGTCAGGTTTGCTTACAATTGGTCCTCGCTTTGGTGGTGCAATTGATGATGCTGCACGATACTTTAAAGATGTTTACGATGGGGTAAGTTTCAATATTGTTATTGTAGTGACTTTGATGAATTTTTTTTTCTTAATACAGTCTAAGATGTTGCCTCTTTACTGTCCTTTTACAGGGTCTTACACCTTATGAATTTGTTGAAGGCATGAAAAAGAAGGGCATCCGTGTGCCTGGAATTGGTCACAGGTACGAGTGGTTTTTAATAGTCATGATAGTTTTAACCATGCAAAAGCTACTAAACATGGGATCTGCTTTTCTATTGTTTCGTCCTAGATCATGTTACATGTCTAATGGTTACAAATGCTTTCTTTCCTGTGAAAAGGATCAAGAGAGGGGACAACAGAGATAAGAGAGTAGAGCTTCTCCAACTGTTTGCTCGCACAAATTTCCCATCTGTGAAGTACATGGAATATGCCGTTCAAGTTGAAACCTACACTCTCTCAAAGGCTAACAACCTTGTCCTCAACGTGGATGGTGCCATCGGGTCACTTTTCTTGGATCTTCTTGCTGGTAGTGGAATGTTCACAAAGCAAGAGATTGATGAGATTGTTGAGATTGGCTACCTAAATGGGCTCTTTGTGCTAGCACGATCCATTGGTTTGATTGGGTAAGTTTAGATAAACTTTCCAATCTTAACATTTGGTGTTTTGCTTGAAATTGCTGACCTTTTTCCACTCAAAACCATTGGATTTGGATGTTGTCAAGAATGTTTTACTGTGTTATTGACATTCAATTGTTTGATATTTCAGGCACACTTTCGATCAGAAGAGACTGAAGCAGCCACTATACCATCACCCATGGGAAGATGTTCTCTACACTAAGTGAGAGAGCATTATGAGCAGCAGGTGCAATCTCCTCGAGCATTGTTATAGAATCTGCTTCAGTAGCTGAAGCCCATGTCAAGGATGTGAGTAATAAAGGTAAAAATGGGTTAAAAAATATTGGATTTGGGTTTCTTTTTGGCAATTTGTTTATTGTGCTTTTGTTTAGATGATGAGAAAGAGTCAAGATGAATGAACAAGTTTGATTTTTATTTGATTGGTTTGTTATGTTCATGTTAGTCTGGTAAAAAGTCTTAAACTGGGTCTGAGGATTTAATCTGTGCTTCTTCTTTGCTGGAATTTACTTTTTTTTTATTTGGAAATTATTTGTTTGGTTGTTGAGAAAGGAAGGGAAACTAAATCATGATATATGTATATATTTGTTTGGATAAATCATGATAGTTTGTTTTTTTGTTATGTTGTTTAACTTTGTTAGTTCTTTGGTGCCAGAGCTGAAAACCCGAATCAAGAAGTACTTTGAAGGGGATGAAGAGGCACTCCCTTCAGTTCTTGAGGCCATTTTGCGGAGAAAGTTGGCTGGGAAGCATTTGGAGACCGATGATGAATTGATGGATGAATTGGAGGTGCAACCACGAGACGATGTGGATGATGAAGAGTTCGAGTCAGATTTTGATAATTTGTACTCGACTGATGAAGAGATACTTGCAATACTTACAATGTTTTTGATGAAATAAAGTGTGGATAGAAAACCTGTCAATACTTGCAATGTTTGTCCATAATGTTTGTAAATGAGAAATGACCCTAGTCTACTTCATTTCTCAAAGCCAATCGCTTGCGATTGCATGTAAATGTCACTAGAAGGCTGTTGCTAAGGCTTAAGAATCTGTTTTATGAGTCAATGTTGGTTGTTTCAAGTTCACTTTAATGTCACTCTGTTTATTGCTTTCTAGTTTAACTTTTGTATGGTAAGTGATTTGTATACTAGTTGTTTCTCTTGAATATGCATGCAGAACTTACATATTAGTAGTTACAAACACAGATTTGCTGCTTGATAACAGATAGATTTTTTTTTTTTTCATAGTTTACCATGGTTGCTTTATGCCTATATGATTGTTCATAGAAATTTTTTTTTTGAAAGAAGCCTATGCTTGACATTTATTTAATCCATGTTTTCTTAGCAAGTATCTACATTATTAATCTATATTATATAGTATTATATATTATGATTTTATTAAATTCATATAAGAATATTTAATATTAAGAAATTTATTAAATTATATATTTTATTAAATTATATTTAATAATAATTATTTTAAATTATATTATATAGTATTATATATTATGAATTTATTAAATTCATATAAGAATATTTAATATTAAGAATTTTATTAAATTATATATTTTATTAAATTATATTTAATAATAATTATGTTAAAATATGATTAAATTATTTATTATTTATATTAATAATCTTATTAAAATTTAATAACAATAACAATAATTATCTACTTAAAAAAAATTCTGTTAAGGGGTATTCTAATCATTTTAGTTTTTTTCCTTATGCTATTATAATATCATTCCATCAACCAAATACAAGAATATTATTACGTCTCTATTCCATTACAGCCCTTAATGATTGATACGAAAAATGAAGAAAACAAATTGAAAATGAAAAGCGTGAGCGGCAGGATTTGAACCTGCGCGGGCAGAGCCCACATGATTTCTAGTAAAGCTCCGATAACCACTCCGGCGAGCAGACTGCTTTGATGTGCATTTCGATATAATTTTATATCAAGGTAGAAGAAAGTTGAAATAGGCATGAAATCCTTCTGTATTTTTTCACACTAAAAATCCTTTGTTTTTAATGGGTTCGTTTCAAAATCATTGCTTTTTTTTGAGATATTTTTTCCATTTAAAAACTTGGCATTTGTTATGTATCGATGTATTTTCTAATTGGTTTTCAAGTTTTAAGCCAAGTACTAGTGTATCAATGTATACTCATAGGTCAGCCAAGTACTAGTGTATTTTGACATAAAATATGCAAACAGCAAGAGTCGGAGATCATCTCTAGAAACTTGCTCAGTATCAATAGGAGGGGCCTCTTCATAGAGAATATTGTTTGAGGGGGTGTGATCCTCACTATCGTCGTCTCAACGCTCATGGATGGGTCGGAATCTTCATCATCATTAGACACATTCTTTGAGAGTTATCATCAAAGGCACAAGGCTGGTTATTGTCTCTATTCTGATCACTGTTATTAGCATCGGCATTAGCATGGACAACATTGTTCGAACCAAAACGGAGACGGCCTAGGGAAAAAGGATAGATGGAGCTAGTACGGACAGCAACAGGTGAGACAAGTTCCATGCAAGTAGAACGGATGGAACCTCTGGTTCTTGAGGCCCTAATGGTAGATCTAAAATGAATTTGGTTGACATCGAATTCCGAGAAACCCAGACTAGCCTAATTTCTTCTGTTTGCTCTGGTTGTCAATTGTCATGGGGACTGCTGTTGCGAGAGTGGCCAATGGTGCCACATTGGATGCAGACCTTACACACTCGTTCATAGCCGAAGTGGACCCAAAATCTGATTCCGTCATCACCTTGGATGTAACAACCAGCAATAAGAGGTTTCCAAGGGTTGATATCAACTCTGACCCCGAGAAAATGAATGTTATGAGGGTAACCTCCATTGCCGTCCACATGTAAAACTCTACCTGCAATTTGACCAATTCGAGTAGCCACCAGACGCGTGCGGTACTCGAGGGGAGGCTATCCACGTGATCATTTGAACAATGCATGGAAAAATCTTTGGAAACTCAAACTCCCCCCCAAAATTACCGTGTTCCTCTGGAAAATTTGCAACAATTGTCTGCCTACAAGACACCTTTTTTCTAGAAGGATATCCACGATTGGTAATGTGTGCCCGTTATGCACCAAGCACAGGGAAACTACTGAACACCTTTTCCTTCAATGCCATTTTGCTAGGGCTTTATGGTTTGGTTCTCCACTTTCGTTTCTACCAGACTCCCTTAATGTGCCCTCCTTGTCTCGTTGGATTCTCCACTGGCTCGATATAAATGACATCTCTTTACAAGACTCCAAGAGATTCTATACCCTTGTTGCTTGCTCAGTTTGGGTTATCTGTTTTCAAAAGCATTTCCAAAAATGATATTGTTATCAGAATTAATGATCTTTTCTCATTCTTTTGATCTCCCAACTTTGCCAGCGGAATTGTCACCGGAAACACGTCGAAGACAGGTAATCCATTCATTCACTGACTCACTCACCCAAATGCTCTTCTCTCTTCTTTTAATCTTCCATTTCTTTATGTTCGTCACTTCTATTGTAAATATACAGAAATTCAGATCAAAGGGTTTTTTTTTTTTCTATTTCTCGAACTTTTAAAGTTCAAAAATGGCGGATAAAGCTAAAACCCAGAACACATCTCTGCTCCACGGAAAATATGAGCTCGGTTGTATGTTGGGTTATGGAACCTTCACTAAAGTCTATGATGAACTACTGATATCATGAAGATCAAACAAAGATCGTAAACAAAAGAACAAAAGAATGAGCAAGGAAGATAGTAAACAAAACGGGTACGACAAAGCTAAGGCGGATATTTGGTATTGTGGGGGTGGTTTTTCTGTTTCAAGATGATAACTTGATGGCGATTATAAGAAGATTTTTAGAGAGGAGATTTCAAGTAGGCTAATCACCAAGGGTTTTTTTTTTTTGGCGGGGAGGGGGGAGTTCTCTGATAAAAGAAGAAAAGCTGGGGAGGGCGGCTTAAGATTTAATTTTTATTTGTTTAATCTGGCATGAAAATTAGGTGGCTTTTAAAATATATTAGGTGGAAATTCAAGATTTGTTTAATTCCACGTCATTCCTCTGTTATGCACTTAACGGAAAAGAAAAAAAGAAAAAAAGAAATTAGTGACGAATTTGTAACTTGAGTGACAAAAGAAAATTTAACAATAATAGAATGATGGGTAGTTTACTCTATAAATATGTATAAATTCAGTCCAAATTACAATCTTTTCTTTTCATTAATCTCTTTTGCTATTAGAACTCCCCCCTCCCCCCTCCCCCGGTTTTATTTTCTTTCTTGAGTGCTCAAAGCAGAAAGAACCAAGAAGCTTTCAATTCTTTTTCTTTCTTCAATGGCCGAAACAGATGATTCAGTATCGGCAGAAAGGAAAGAACCATCTTCAATGGCTGAAACAGGGGAGTCATCAGCAGCGTCAGGGGAAGAACCATCTTCAATGGTTGAAACAGGGGAGTCATCATTAGCAAAAGAGAAAGAACCATCTTCAATGGCTGAAACAGGGGAGTCACCAGCAGCGTCAGGGGAAGAACCATCTTCAATGGCTGAAACAGGGGAGCCATCATTAGCAAAAGAGAAAGAACCATCTTCAATGGCTGAAACAGGGGAGTCACAGGCAGCGTCAGGGGAAGAACCATCCTCAATAGATGAAACAGGGGAGTCATCATTAGCAAAAGAGAAAGAACCCTCTTCAATGGCTGAAACAGGGTCACCGGCAGCTTCAGGGGAAGAACCATCTTCAATAGATGAAACAGGGGAGTCATCATTAGCAAAAGAGAAAGAACCATCTTCAATGGCTGAAACAGGGGAGCCACAGGCAGCGTCAGGGGAAGAACCATCTTCAATAGATGAAACAGGGGAGTCATCATTAGCAAAAGAGAAAGAACCCTCTTCAATGGCTGAAACAGGGGAATCACCGGCAGCTTCAGGGGAAGAACCATCTTCAATAGATGAAATAGGGGAGTCATCATTAGCAAAAGAGAAAGAACCATCTTCAATGGCTGAAACAGGGGAGTCACCGGCAGCGGCAGGGGAAGAACCATCTTCAATGACTGAAACAGGGGAGTCATCATTAGCAAAAGAGAAAGAACCATCTTCAATGGCTGAAACAGGGAAGTCATCATTAGCAAAAGGGAAAGATCCATCTTCAATGGCTGAAACAGGGGATTCATCATCATCATTAACAGGGGAAGTAAGGGAGTTAAAGAAAGAACTTGAAAGGGTGGTAAGAATGATTCTTGAAGAAGAAGATGATGATGACAATAGGATTGATACAATAAGCGAATCCATAAGAATCTTGTCTCGTTTAAGAGAGATGAAGTTGAATCAACCTGCTGTTATTGGAATGGATGATGATAAAGGTAAAGCAGTCTTGCCACCTAAGCAAGACGGCGCCTCTCCTATGTCATCTCCATCACTCGTCATGGGTAATCCCTTTGTTTCGGTTTCAAACCAGGTTAGGCTTTCTTGTTTCTTTAATGGGTTTTAATTGATTTCTTGTATTATCATTCCAGAAATGTTGTAATTCTTAAAGAATCTTTTATGGATGTTTATCAATTTTCAGGCGCTGAAGTGGATGAAATCAAATGAAGCTAAACTAAAAAGCCAAGAGATGATGGACGCGAGTCGAGTTTCGGCAAACATGCACCTTGAAAGGTTGTGTGGTTCATTTTCTGATAAGGTGAGAGCTGCTAGAGAGCTTAGCAAACTGACAAAGTCACAACCAGCATACAGGGCAATTTTTGCCGAGCTCCCGGACAGCATCTCGAGATTACTCGGTCCGTTATTGTCCGAGGACTATTACGATCCCGAACTCGAGCAAGATTTGAGCTACAGAGTTTCCAAACTCAAAATGAAGCAAGATTTGATGGAAATAGTTTTAGACATTTCAACCGATGACAACAATAAGCAACATATGGCGGAACATCCTAGTGTCATCCCTTTGCTTGATCGCACTCTTTACACTGGAACCATGGAAACAACGAGAACTGCTGCAATGACTCTGGTATCGTTATTGTCACTCGAATCTAACAAGTTCATCATCGGAAAATCCACCATTCCTGCGGCTTTGCTTCGATTCGTAGACATAGAGGATGCTGCCGCAGCTATACTCAGCCTCTGTACTGTACATGAGAACATAGCAAAGTTTAATAAATTAGGGGCAATCAAGGTTATGTCGCAGAAGATTGATGAAGGTATACTTGTTGATCAGCTATTGGCGATTCTTGCAGTTCTATCTTCACGTCAAGACGTCTTTTTTGAATTTGAGGATGTTGATGCTTTCCGACGCTTGGTTGAGCACAGAAGAAATATCAGTTCCCAACGTGCTGAAAACACCAGCAGTGCTAGTGCCGCCATACGTTGTTTCACGCGCAGATGAAATTAAAGGGACTACTCTGTAAACATTTGCAGAACTAAGGGACCAAAAGGAAATAAAAACCTTTTCTAGCTTGATATGTCTTACTTGATGAAATAAAATCCCAAGGGAAAACCATTCTTTTTACATTTGATTTCATTCTTCTTCTCAAACAAATTCAAATATTGTTTGCTTTGAATCTTCATCTTCAATTCCAATGGGCTTAAATTTAAAAGCTGACTAAAAAATTAGGACCTAATCATAAAAAAAAATATTAAGAGTTAAATTTATCATTACTAATTTATTTTCATAATAAATGAGATTTTGAGCGTTAGTACTTTTTCACAAGCAATTTCGAGCATAATTCCATTAATTAAATTAATTACTATAATCCTTATTTGAGGGAAAATATAAGGAATAATGTTGAATTTAGTTTTAATGTTTATATTTTTTGTCAATCTCATTGTTATTCTTTGTTTAGCTAAATTTGATAATTAATTTTGAAAAAGAGTTAAATTATTTTTTAGCGGAAATTTTGATTAAAACATTACAATTTTAGTGATATTGACATGGTAACATATGAGGTAATCCACTTATACTTAATCTTGATATGACATTATTTATTTTATATGTTATGTTAACAAATAATTTAAAATGATAAAATATTCAATAATTAAAAATTAAAATTAATATATATAAATTTTAAAAATATAAAAAATAGTATGGATTATATATGAATTGTCATACATATTGCACTGTTTAAAAATTAAATATTTTAATCAATATTTTCATTAAAATAATAATTTAACTCATTAAAAAATATTATTCTTCAAAATTAGACTCTTTAAAAAGTTAAAATCAAATTAAAATAATAATAAATTGAAAAAATTAAATTAATATTATGCCAAAATATAATTGCATAGCAATAGATAATAAATGGTCAGTCAAGTTCTAACCTATTTTGACATAAATGTTTTCGGAAAATGATTTACTTTTACGGTGTTTGGATGAATTTGTGTAAAATATTTTCATTGTTTGGCAAATTTCCTACAAATATTTTCCGAAAAAGTTGTTTTACATATATTAATAAATTTATATTTTAAATTATTTTTACATATATTGCAATGATTTATTTATTTATTTATAATATATCATAATATTCAATTATTAATTTGGAATATTGACCGTCATAAATTGAAAATAATCAAAGTCAAATAAATTATTTGTAATTGTGTTATAAAAAATAAAAACAAGGATTGAATAATTATAAATTAGCTTCCAAACCACAATTAATACTAGAAATTAATAATATTATCCAAATGCATAATTAGTAGTACACTACATAATAACAACAACATTGCCCAAGTGCATAACTAATATTACACCACAATTAAAGTATCAATATCTTCAACCTTGAGAAAATTTTTGAAGCCAAATTTTTTTATGCTTCTTACTTTTAACTAAAAAAGTTTTGGCATCAAAATTCATGACTCACTAGATAATCAAACACAGAACACAGGAAGTCATTATCAAATACTTCTTCCTCTATCGACATCACTTCTTCGTAAAGATGTGGTGTCTTATCCGCAATAAATTGGTCCAACGCATTAGCAATTTTGCCAAGTTGTTCACCCACAAATTTAATTTGTTCATCAATGACACTTTCTTGAACATTTTTTCTTTTACGCTTGGATGTGCCAGATGAAGATGTTTTTATTCTTACCTCTTCAGTCTCTTCATTGTTGCAGTCTATAGGCACTGAATCTTGGTTACCATTATAACACCCCTAACCCGTATCCATCGCCAGAATAGGGTTATAGAGCATTACCGGAGTTTACAAATTAATTTACAAACATTTCATTTCATCAAGCATTCATATTTATAAACAATCAAAACCAAAACATTAATGAGCTAACGTTGGCCAATTTAACTTATACATGCCATTATAACCAGAATCAAATCATTCAAAATTATCGATAGAACCAACAGATAGTGTGATATATCTCCGACAAGCTTCCAACCCAATCGAGCTTCCGATAATCATTTTAATGCATCTAATAATTATACATATTACCAATAATAATTCAATTCCAATAATAAAACACATATTTATATAATATTCATAGTTCATACAAACTTTCCAGGCTAAATGGCAGAAATACCAAAATTCAATGACATTTTGGTAATTTTCTATTTTCCTCGAATTTCCACCCAATCTTGATCTAAATTAATATTTCATTCAATTTATTAATTTAAATAATAAAACAATCCATTTCATGCAATTTGGTCACTTTTTGACATTTTACAAATTTACCCTTAAAATTTTACTTTTATTCAATTTAGTCCCTGAACCTAAAACATGCAAATTAGTAATTTTAATAAAACTCATGTTAGTTGAATAATCATATATTTTCCTCCTCTCCATTCCACATCCTTAATGTATATAACATGCTTATATGTAACATTATCTATAATTTTACTATTTATTTATATGTTCATTCAAAGCTGTCCACTTGAGTCATAGTCACTAAATTATTTATATCTTGAGCTACAGAACTCCGAATTAAGATTCGATAAATTTATATGAAACTAGACTCCAATATATTCTTACCATAAAATTTTCATAATTTATGGTTTAGCCAATAAGTACAGTTTATTCTTGAAATTCATCCATGTTCTACTATCTGACAGTTTCGTCCCTTCTTCACTAAAAATTAATTATCTTCTCGTACGGAATTCGGATGATGTTCCTGTTTATTTCTATTGAAAAAGACTCATTAAGAATTTTAAAATATAAATTCTAACCCACAATTATTTTTATAAATTTTTAATGATTTTCTAAAGTCAAAACAGGGAACCCGAATTCATTCTGACATTGTCTCACAAAATTTATTATATCTCATGATTTACAATTCCATTACTTACATAGTTTCTTCTATGAGAAACTAGGCTCAATAATATTTAATTCCATATTTTTTATCCTCTAATTCATTTTCCACGATTTATGGTGATTTTTCAAATTTAACCTATTGCTGCTATCCAAAACTATTTTAGTGCAAGACGTTGATTACTAAGTTTATAACTCCTTATTCCCTTTCTCTATAATATTTCCCATCACTTTCACTTATTTCCTTCACTAATATATCAAGAACATAAGACCTTATATAAAAAAACTCTACTATAACATCATTTCCATGCTTTTTCAATAATATTAAACTTAAAAATATATTGAAATCTTGATGTTCTTACATTGTCTTATTAGTTTCAAACTTTAACTTGATTTTCTCTCTCCTCCAGCTTCTATTTCTTGAATCTAACTTGATATTTTAGCTCCGCATAGTCTCCTTGTTATCTTTCTCTCTTGATGGATATGAAAATTCTTTTGATTTCTAAGTGAAAATTGTGAGTATTTGAAGAAAGAACTAAATTGTAAAGAAAAGAAAACTAACTTTCTTTCTTTCTTCTTCTCACGTTGGTGCATGGAAAAGATGATGATAATTCTTCATCTTTCTCCTTACATATTAAATACAATAATAATAAAATAATAAAATATCTCATTAAAATATTAATAAACTAATATTTATTTATTTAATTAATCTAAAATATCACCAACATCATCATTGCCTTCTTGATGTCGCTCTCTTCTAATTGACCATTTTGCCCTTTATAATCTTTAAAAATTTCATCATTGAGTTGTCATTTAATTTGATAAAATTGTGATTTAGTCCCTTAAAATTCTTTACTTTTTCAATTTGGTCCTAATTCATCCATTTTTCTTAGTTTTTAGATTATTCCACCCTTAAAATATTTGCACTATTGGTCCTTCAACTTTTTCATATTTACACTTTACCCCCTCAAATTTTGAGTATTCACTCTTGATCAACAAAACTTTTCTCACTTTTGCGATTTAATCCTTTTTTGAATTAATATATCATAATATACTTCCCAATGTTGCCACAACTCAAAATTTCCCTTTTTGTCACTTTATTTCCTTATTTTACTATATCAAGGATACCTACTTTCTTACTGTAGTAATTTTCGGGGTACTACAGTAGTAATTTTCAGGATATTGCAACCATCATCCAAATCTATGTCAGCAAATGTTCTGGCAAAACTCCCTATTGCCATATCTTTGCCAACATACCAAACCTGAAGGAAGCCCCAAGGCTTCGGTGCCATGGGCTAAGATAAAATCAGCTTCTTCAGCATTCTCAATAACTTGTAGGCCCAAACCCTATAAGAATAAATTGATATTTTACGACATGTTAAATCAATCAAGCTGGCTAGTCGTGAAGTCTGAGTACAACTGTTAAAGCAATGAAGAGGATAAAAGTATTTGTAATTGGCACACCAATGGATGAACTAGGTGTTTAGATCCTCTTTGAAAGCCAATGGCTGAAGTTGTAGTTTTTCAACAAAAGTCCTTCAGTACACGGGGACATGTTTTGATAGCAAACAGGCTCTTAGTAAAGGAATTATTTGAGTTTTGGTGCTAATTAATTTATTAGGGCCTTTATGCGGACATTATTAAATTCTTTAACCATAAATCCTAAACTTTGTAACTGGAATCTTCTCTGGCCACAATCCTTAAGCAGGTAAACTTTCTAATCTTCTTAAATCAGTTAATAGCACAAAAAGCATTCATTTCATTCTAAAGTTGAAATGGTTTACACATCTCGTAAAGTCTCTTTCATATTAAACTGTCTATAGCTATTGTCAAGCAAACACAAAATTATGGCTTGATTATTTCAGAAGCTAGTCATAGAAAAGGTAGCAATAGAACAAATGTGTACTTCTAGTGGACCACAGCAGCTATATTGTATTTGTATTCAATTTAATGATATGCATATGATGATTACAAACTATCCAGAAGTCAGAAGGTAGACTTTTAGTTTACAAGGCATCTTGGATGTTTATTAGATAGTAATACAACATACGTTAGGAATATGTGGTTTTAATGCTACAACCTTCGAATGAGAAAGAGGAGAGAAACTACATGAGATTTCTTAAACCGAGGATGCTATTTGAGTAAAGCAATAAATAGGAAGAAAGAATAATTAAGAAACACTCAAAACAGTTTGCATACCTCAAGAGATATAGCACCCCTATCACTCTAGGTCATATGAATGCAAGACTTCCAAGAGCAGTAAACCAAGCATTGTCCTTCCTGAATGTGATAAATATTGACAGGTAAACTCTCAAGATGTATGTTACAGGCTTCCAGAATAAGAAGTTAAAAAACAAAGCAGTATATAACATTGCAGCTGCAATTGCATAATATAAGCATAATAAGGCGCATCTGGAAAATCCATAAGACAAATTATTTTGATTTTAAGGTTAAAAAAGGTTGCCTAGTTTCTTTTCTTTTTCTTTTTTAAATGAAATTCTGTAAAACATGAAATCTTTATTCATATTAAAAATTGCATGGAACTTAACAGGTAGATAAATTTTTTTTTTGCAGTACCACAAATTTGGTCCAACTAATCTAATGCACAATGATTTTTTTTTTAAATGTGTTATAGATGTTGGGGATTTCTCCATACGTAAGAATAAGATAAATAGGGGCAAACCTTTGCAAGTACTGATGTGTTAATTCCCCACTAGTGATGGCTCCCACAAAGAGAGAAGGATCAAAGCCTAGGTTCTTCAATTTCTCTATTGTTGTTGATGCACGTCTTGAAGAATTACTTATGATCACCATCTTGGCACCAGTTGTTGCCAGCTTTTCCACTGTCAGCTATAAGGATTGTATCTTTTATGGAAAAAGGACCGATAAAGCACTAACATGCATCTTACCTAACATGTGAAAAATTCAGTATATCAGCAAAGAAAAATCTAACCACAATGCTAAAACTCAAATGAAAACATACATGTTGAAATCGCGCCTGGGTAAGGTTGCTTGCCATCATGAAGGACACCGAATTGATCCAAGAACCAAGCCTATGAATGACCACCAAGTTAACCAAAAGCAACGAATATCTTAACAGTATGTATTAGTACTAGCAAATATACTCAAGGTTGGTGTAACTACCTACATTTATGTATTACATAAGTTAATTTTAGAAGCCTGTTGTGTCAACCCAGCTATGCGAAATTTTAAAATCCCATCAGCAGTTCCTGGTCAATAAATCCTATACTATGCGAGCAACTATTCTCAAGGGAGATTAAGTAAGAGTTATTCATGAATCAAATATTTCTATATGTGAAGCATTTCTATGAAGGTCTACGCGTATTTACAATACGGATCATGTTCCTTAAAAGAAATCATCCAAATTAAGTGATTGCTTGACATTCAAACCGGATTGTTAGAGTTGTGTGACCCAAATTCCAAGAGATTGCTTGCAAGTCAAGTTAAACAAAAATATATTTTCTTTCTAGAAGATTTAGTATTTATTAGTATAATATGTTTAGCATTTATTAGCATAGTTTATTTGACTTACTAATTTAGCCTATAAATAGACTCTTTTACAATCTTAGAAATATACACCCATTAAATTAGAACTCATAACACATCTAGAGAATTTTGTGTTTACGTTTTGAGGGTTCTTTGTTTTTCGAGTTTTCGGGGTTTAGTTTTTATCTCCATATTTTGTATTATTCGTTCTTTTGCCATTATAGTAAAATTATATTTGCCCGTGGTTTTTTATCCTCTTTGGAGGAGTTTTTCCACGTTAAATTTGTGTGTTCAACTTCTCAATTTCTTCTACTATTTTTACTTGTTCATTGCTTAATCGGGACGATCCTAACAAATGGTATCAGAGCTAGTTTAATTTTCATAGATCAACCCGTTCAGAGATGGCAGCAACAAGGTTTGAAATTGAGAAGTTCGATGGTGAGACAAATTTCAATCTCTGGCAAGTTCAGATGATGGCAATTTTAGTTCAAAACGGCTTGAAAAAGGTTGTTACAGGGAAAAAGCCTGAGAATCTAAATCAAACAGAATGGGAAGAGCTTGATGAAAATGCCTTATCTGCAATCCAGTTGTGCCTTGCGAATACAGTATTGTAGGAGGTATTGATAGAGAAGACCTCATCTGCCTTATGGAAAAAGTTAGAAACTCTTTATGTTACTAAGTCTCTGGCTAACCGTTTAGTGTTGAAACAACGTCTATTTACGTTTCGCATGAACGAAAGTGAGCTTCTTAGAGATCACATCAGTAAATTCATAACTCTTTTAAATGATTTAAAGAACGTTGAGGTTCATATTGACGATGAAGATCAAGATATGCTATTATTGTACTCTTTACCCTTTCATACAAGTCTTTCAGGGAGACCCTGATTTATGGCAGAGACAAACTCTGGTTCAAAGATGTGAAGGGTCATTTGTTGAGTAGAGACAAACTCGACAATGAGTTTGGTTTGAATAGCAAAGCAGATAGGCAAGCTTCCATTTTGGTAGCATCAAAGAAACGAGACAAAAGGTGTCACTATTGTAAAAAGTTAGGTCACGTTAAAGTAGATTGTTATAAACTGCGAAATAAAAGAGCTGCTGAGAGTAACGAAGAAGATGTAACTGGTGCTAATTTGGTCGATGAAGGCGGCGATGATTTCTTGTTAGTGTCAACGAGCGATAACTCAAAGCTTACGTCTGAGTGGATCCTAGATTCATGATGTTCTTTCTACATGTGTCCAAATAGAGAATAGTTCTCCACATACAGTTCAGTTGAAGGTGGAGTTGTGCACATGGGAAACGATTCATCTAGTAAGATAATTGGTATTGGTACTGTTAAAATTAGGATACACGATGGGACGATTAGGACACTCCCAGATGTCAGGTATGTACTTGATTTACGAAAGAATCTCATCTCCTTGAGTATTTTAGACTTGAAAGGATGCAGAATCAACATCGAGTCGAGTGACATTAAAGTATCTCGTGGAGCTCTCGTTTTGTTAAAAGGTAAAAGAACTGACAGTCTTTATATTCTGGAAGGTTATATAGTGACTGGTGAAATCAGACGTCCTTCATCCGTTATAGAGTCAAAGTCAACTCGTTTGGAGCGGAGACAACTTGGTCACAGAAGAGAAAAAGGTATGACCGTTTCGTTGAAGAGAGGTTCTCTTTTGGATGCAGGTTTTGAAAAGTTAGGGCACTGTGTTCGTGAAAATTAGACCCAGGTTAGTTTTGATTTGGTAGTGCACTAGTCGAAGGCTAGAAGTCTTCCAGCTTCTAAGCATAAATTCGACTCAGTTAAATTCCTGTATAATTTAAGATAGGCCCGTGGCGGGTTTTGGCAAAGATGGCGTTGAAAGGATTATTGTCAAGGTAGAGATTGTTAGAGACCCACATTCTAAGAGATTGCTTGCAAATCAAGTTAAACAAAAATATATTTTCTTTCTAGAAGATTTAGTATTTATTAGTATAATATATTTAGCATTTATTAGCATAGTTTATTTGACTTACTAATTTAGCCTATAAATAGACTCTTTTACAATCTTAGAAATATACACCCATTAGATTAGAACTCATAACACATTTAGAGAATTTTGTGTTTACGTTTTGAGGGTTCTTTGTTTTTCGGGTTTTCGGGGTTTAGCTTTTATCTCCATATTTTGTACTCTTCGTTCTTTTGCCATTATAGTAAAATTATCTTTGGCCGTGGTTTTTTATCCTCTTTGGAGGAGTTTTTCCACGTTAAATTTGTGTGTTCAACTTCTCAATTTCTTCTACTATTTTTACTTGTTCGTTGCTTAATCGGGACGATCCTAACATGGATAGTTACGTTTGGTTCAAAGCAAAGCATAGATTTACAATCGAAGTTTAAACTTTTAACCTTGCAAATTCTTGCAAAACCAATTTTTGATTTCATCTCCAAAGAGATTTTTTTTTGCTTTCCATTTCCAAAAGGAAAGGCAAATAGCATTTGAGTTGCATTGAAATTTGAAAGAAAAGTCTAAAGCAAAATGAGGAATTAAATTATTTAGAAGTTACTGTCAATGCTAAAAACCTATATGAAAACACTTCAATTGTCCAAATTACAACTAAAATTAATACTTTGATTAGCTAAATGCGACTTCGATCAATAAGAACTTAAAATACAGATTTGGGAGAGAAAAGAGAAAAACTTGGAAATTAACTACCATTTGAGTACCTTGAAATGACGCGTTTCGGCAAGGGGTTGAAGGCCATTGAAGGTTTGAAACATAGGTTCAACGGAAGGAGCAACAAAGCATTTCGCCATCATCTTCCTCTTGTTTCTTTCTTTTGTTTTCGATTTTGTTTACTCGTTTGCCCTACGACTTGCACTCTGAGTTGAATAAATTTCGATCTTTTATCAATTCTTTTAGAGGCTGATTTTTCCTCAAACTATATAAGTTTCGATGAAGAAGGATGGGAGGAGGAAAAATGGAAAATGTCTTACAGAAATAAAATCGGTAAGACATTTTCCCTAAAATCTCTTCTCATTTTCCCGTGTTTCTGAAAATGTTTAGCAATGTAAGTTATTTTCAAGCAAACAAACACTGGAAAATCAGGAAAACATTCCTGATAAACAAACAGACCCAAAATATCCCTCTCAATCATTCTTATTTCCTAGAATTGACAACACTATCTTGGGTAAATTACACTATAGGTTATTCAACTATTATTAAACTTTTGTTTTGGTCACTTAACTATTAAAAATTACAAATTAATCACCAAACTAATTGAAATTATTATTTTTATCTTTTTCTGTTAAGTATCGATAAAAGATAATAGAGGAATGACGTGGAATTTTAAAAAATCTTGAATTTCCACGTAATATGCTTTTAAAAGCTACCTAATTTCCATGCAAGAGTAAACACGTCGAAGACATGTGATCCATTCATTCATTGACTCACTCACTCGCTCGCATGTTCTTCTCTCATCTTTTAATCTTCCATTTCTTTATTTTTGTCACTTCTATTGTAAATATACAGTAATTTAGATAAAAGGGGTTTTTTTTTTCTATTTCTTGAACTTTTAAAGTTCAAAAATGGCGGATAAAGCTAAATTCAAGCTTGGTTGTATGTTGGGTCATGGAACCTTCACTAAAGTCACAAAGATTGTAAACAAAAGAACAAAATAATGAGAAAAGCTAAGGCGGATATTTGGTATTGTGGGGTATTTTTACTGTTTCAAGATGATAACTTTGTGGCGATGTATAAGAAAATTTATAGAGGAGATTTTAAGAGTCTGCCATGGTTTTCACCTGAGGCTCGGAGGCTAATCACCAAGGTTTGGGACGTTTTCTCTGATAAAAGTAAAAGGCTGGGGGAGAGCGGGTTAAGATTTAACTTTTATTTGTTTAATCTCACACATGGAAAGTATATTATGTGGAATTTCAGGATTTAAAAGAAAAAATTTAATTAGTTTAGTGACTAATTTGTAATTTTAAATAATTAGGTGATTAAAAACAGCTTAACAATAGTTTCCTATATATAAGTATAAATATATATAGCACAAAGGGAGAAGGGTGAGAAAATTCAGTCCAAATTACAATCTTTTCTTTTCATTTCTCTCTTTTGCTAGTAGAACTCCCCTTTTACTTTCTTTCTTTGAGTGCTCAAAGTAGAACGAACCAAGAAACTGTTAGTTCTTTTTCTTTCTTCAATGGCTAAAAAAGGGGAGTCATCTTCAGCAAAAGGGAAAAAACTATCTTCAATGGCTGAAACAGGGGAGTCATCATCAGCAAAAGGGAAAGAACCATCTTCTATGGCTGAAACAGGGGAGTCATCATCAGCAAAAGGGAAAGAACCATCTTCTATGGCTGAAACAGGGGAGTCATCATCAGCAAAAGGGAAAGAACCATCTTCTATGGCTGAAACAGGGGAGTCATCATCAACAAAAGGGAAAGAATCATCTTCAATGGCTGAAACAGGGGAGCCATCAGCAGCAGCAAGGGAAGTAAGGGAGTTAAAGAAAGAACTTCAATGGGTAGTAACAATGATTCTTGAAGATGAAGATGACAATGGAATTGATATACTAAGCGAATCTATAAGAATCTTGTCTCGTTTAAGAGAGATGAAGTTGAATCGATCTGCTATTATTGGAATGGATACTAAAATTAAGTCAGTCTTGAATGAGCTAATCAACAACTCTACTCTTTCATCTCCACCACTCATTATGGGTGATCCCTTTGTCTCGGTTTCAACCGAGGTTAGACTTTCTTGTTTCTTTAATGGGTTTTAACTAATGTTGTAAACTTGTAATCTAATTCTTGAAGAATCTTTTATGGATGTTGATCAATTTTCAGGCCCTGGACTGGATGAAGTCGAATGAAGCTGAACTAAAAAGCCAAGAGATGATGGAGAAGAGTCGAGATTTAGTAAACATGTTGCTTCACAAGTTGTATTGTTCATTTTCTGATGCGAAGGAAGCTGCTAAAGAGCTTAAAATGGTGACAAAGTCACAACCAGCATGCAGGGCAGTTTTTGCTGAGATCCCGGACAGTATCAAGAGATTGCTCGGTCCAATATCGGTCACCGTGAACCGTTCCAAATTCCAGCTCCAAGAAGATTTGATCAAAACAGTTTTAAACATTTCAACCGATGACATCAATAAACAACATATGGGGGAACATCCTATTGTCATCCATGTGCTTACTCGAGCTCTTTACTATGGTACCACTGAAACAAAGAGAAGTGCTGCAATGGCTCTCGTATCGTTATCGTCACTCGAATCGAACAAGTTCATCATCGGAAAATCCATGGCTCCCACGGCTTTGCTCCAACTCGTACGAGTAGGGGATCCGTTGGCAAAGATGGATGCTGCTTCAGCTATACTCAGCCTTTGTACTGTATATCAGAACATAGCAGAGTTTAATAAATTAGGGGCAGTGCAGATTGTGTTGCGGAAGATCGGTAGAGGTATACTTGTTGATAGGCTACTGAGGATTCTTGCAGTTTTATCTTCACGTCAAGACACCGTTTTTAGAGATGAGGAAGTTGATGCTTTCCGACGATTGATTGAGCATAGAAGAAATACCAGTTCCAGACATGCTGAAGACATCTGCAGTGCCGCCATGTGGTTCTTCACGCGCAGATGAAATTAAAGGGACTACTCTGAAAACATTTGTAGAACAAAGGGGCTAAAAACAAATAAAAAACTTATTCTAGCTTGATATGTGCTGCTTGATGAAAGAAAATCCCAAGGGGAAACCATTCTTTTTACATTTTGTTTCATACTTTCTTCTTAAACAAATTCAAATATTGTTTGCTTATGATGAAATCAGTGTTGTTTGAAAGGACTGGCAGGCAGGGGTACCAATGTTGTTAGAGGTGTAAAACCAGTTCATCTTGAAATTTGGTATGGATAAAGTTAAAAAATTGACTAATTTTTTTATAAAATTTTAATAATTTATTTTCTTTGAACTCATTGAATTGAAAATTGACAGATTGATTGGTTTGATTATTGATCCGATTCCAAAAATATTAATAATAAAATAGATATAGATCCTAATGTCCTTAAGTGTGTATCCTCCAATTTAAAAACTGAGTACCATGTGTAGCAATAAGAATTGTATAAAAAATTAAGGAATATATCAAGAAAGCAAAAGTAATCAAAATTATAGCCAATGAACAAACTTGAGATTGATATTCAATTAATTTTTATATTTTTATATCCGTTTTACAATCCATGATAAGAGTTTGTGATTATTCTTTTCAACAACGTCGTCTTCAAAGTTTAAATATGCATTCTCTCTTTAAGAGTATAATATATTTTACCACTACCCAATACTTCATCATAATCAAACACCAAGTTACTTGGTACTAACATATTATTTATATTTTCATATTAACAAACTATGATTTCTTTAATCTCATGTAATGTAAGAATGGCAGAAACCTCAATCATACACTTTAAAATTTACCAGCAAATCATGCTTAATTGGCTATAATTTATTTGGTTAAAAAAAACTAATGATTCACTCAAATTTTGACACCATTAATATCCCCATGGCTCCAGTGCAGTTAAGCCCTCCTCACCACCATTTCTACATATTTTCCAAACAAAGAAGAACAAAAATGATAAACAGCTTCAAGTCCAAAGATCCCTATTGTCTTCATGCAAAATCCATGAATCTGGATTGACAGATGTACATTCAAAAGACTTCATGCCTTATTGTCCCCATCTAGAAAGTAGCATTTCTTTTTTGGCCTTATTTTCTCTTCTTCTTTCTTGGCCTTATGTTTTTTTTTCTTGTATGTGTTGTTCTAAATCAAAAGAAAGCAACAAATCACATCAAATGACACCCCTCTTCTTCCTCTTGCTCCGGCACTTGCTCCTGCAAACATAACGTTACCGAACTTTTCATTTTCTTTAAAGTGCCCGTTTTCAGAACATAGTCGAAGATGAACATCAGTGTATGATCCTCCATATATTATATGCCATTGGGTCTACATTAAGACTTAACAATAACAAAAACCCCAAATGGAAATGCATTTTGAGACTCCATACCTTGATTATAGTAGGAGTAATGGAAGACTTGGTTGAAGCTAAGGTTCCAAACCCGAACTTCGGTTTCTTATCTGCAGCCTTTATTATCTGGAAAGAACAAGTTAAAGACTCATCCACGCTCATCATGGCAGCAGCATTGTCGAACTCGCCGCAGTAATTTGGTGCTGAAAATATGGTTACAAGTTGCCTGTTAGCAAAGAATTCATATCCATCTTCAACCACCTACAAGCATAAATTATCTTTCAATTAGACAAAGGAACCCGAAGCCATAAGAATCTAACAAATGTTTCCTGTAGAACGAATTTAAACCTGGTGTGCTCGACATATGATATCAAGATCAAGCCTCTTGAGACAATCGATCACCCTGTCGGAACCAAACACGTAGGAAACTCCCCGATCATTAGGGCCCCATCCCAGAATGTCTTTACTAGGATCAGACCATAGTAGATCACACAGTAAGCCAGAGTCTGGAACATCAGTAGGCCTCTTTATCTTTCTAATCTGGTCCATGCTACGGAGCTCTGGTGACAGTCCACCATGCATGCAGAATATTTTTTCTTCAACCAGAGCTGCCACAGGCAGGCAGTTAAAACAATCAGTGAACACTTTCCAAAGCCGGACATTGAATCTTCGTTTGCACTCGTCATAAAATCCGTAGATGCGGTTCACTGAAGCACATTCGTGGTTGCCCCTTAGAAGGAAAACTTTTTCGGGATATTTGATTTTGTATGCAAGGAGAAGGCATATCGTTTCGAGGCTTTGTTTTCCACGATCTACGTAATCCCCCAAGAATAAGTAATTGACACGAGGAGGGAAACCACCAATCTCGAATAGCCTCAGGAGATCAGAATACTGACCATGAATGTCTCCTGGATCATGACAATAATCATCAAATAAGAAACATGTTATGTATGATTTATGCTTAGGTTTCTCAATGAATCCCATCTTAGTCAGATTGAGTGTAAATATCAAATATAAGTTATAGATGTATTTCGAAAACAGAATATCGCGAAGCTTATGGCTATGGCAGCAATAAGAATTAAGAAACCTTCAAAAATGGAAAACAAATTCACACTATGCAAAATATGCAGTTGCAGTCAAATTGCACAATCTCCGGTTAAATTACCATGGAAGTCCTGCAGTAGGAGTTAGATTGTATTTTAGCCCATTACTCAAAAAATGGATCAATTAGTTCTTGTACATTAGATCAAAGAACAAGCTGGTTTTCTCTGCTAAAAATTTTATCCATTTCTACTATTAAAAACGGGTCTAGCTAGTAGAATACCCAAACAATTACATGTGATGTACCACATATACCTCGTATAAGACGAATTTTTAACTGTAGAAATTGATAGAATCTTTAACAAAAAGACTAATTTGCTCTTTGATTTAATTTACAAGGATTAATTTGTCTATTTTTTTAGTAGAGATGGCAAAATACAATCTAAATTCTAGTAAAGGGTATACGGTGTTTTTATCCACAATCTCGTGAGCAATAATTTAATAAACCAATTTTAAGTAGTTTAAATTTAGCCATACCCATCATAGGAATGAAGAATTTTTATGAACATATTCATGAATCAGCACCATTAATACTACATAAGGAAACTAAATTTGAAAACTTTTCAGAAATAATCAAATAAATCATAGTGTTATACAACATGCAGAAGGTCTAATTGCTATCAAAATGCCCATAGGCCCCATACAACAAAAATAACTTCAAGCTTGACTCCAAAAACAAATGGAAGATAACCCATTTTAAGTAGTTTAAATTCAGCCATACCCATCACAGAAATGAAGAATTTTATGAACATAAGAACACAAAAACTTTCCAGAAACAAATCATCAAACAACAAGTGAACACATAAACTGGTAACCCCCCCCCCCCCAACTTCAAAAAGAGTCAAAATTATCCATAATTATGAACAGAGAGACAGATTTAAATTTAAAAAAAAAAAACAGAGAAAAAGAAGATACCGCAAATCTTAATAGGTGCTTCAAGCTCTAAAAGAACAGGCTGCCTGGAAAAGATATCTTTAGAAACAAGACAAAGCTGCCTTATTTCAGACTCAGAAAGCTGGACTAGCTTCCCTGGTTTACCTCTAACTTCAAGCAACCTATTGATTATACCATCAAGAACACGAGCATCCATAATACAAAACCACCCTAAACAACCCTTGGGACCAAACAAGAAGAAGAAGAAGAAATAGACACCCAAGAAGATAAAAGGAAACAAACGAGAAAGAATCAAAGAATAAAGGGGAAAAGAAAAGTCTTTGCACCACTTACATGCTTTGATCTTGTTGTGAAAGTGAAAGAGAATATCTTTGGGAAAAGAATGAAGTGAAAGTTTAAACACGGACTGGTCGTTGATAGTGAGCGGGGGATTTTTTCCCTCCCTTCTTTTTGGCTTTTATATTTTCTTTAGAATGGTGCTTAGGGGGGATTTTACATAAATAATACGAAAAAATTAAAAAATATATCAAAATAATATAGCCATTTTATTATATACTAAAATGGTACAAACAATAAAAAATCTGATCGAGGGTCTGTCATAGGCAGCACCTTCGGTGTCAGTGGCAGAGGCGACACCTGTGCCATGTTTTCCCTTTCTTTTTTTTTCTTTTTCCTTCGCTCCCTCTTCTTCTTCTCCTTCTCTTTTTCTTTTTCCTTTTTCTTCTCCTTTCCTTTCTTCTCCTTCGTGCAGCTGAAATGAATTGGGGATCATTATAAGGTTGGGGTGCCGCCTGTGCCAACGGCACTTTTGGTACCGCCTCTGCCATTGGCACCTTTGGTGCTGCCTGTGGTAGACTCTCGACCAGTTTTTTTTTGTACCATTTTGGTACATAATAAAATGGTTGTGTTATTTTAATATTTTTTAAATTTTTTGTATTATTTGTGTAAAAAACCCGTGCTTATGTTTGAAAATTTTTGGGTTCACAAAGTTAAAATATAATATTTTTCCTTTTAATAATTTATATTTTATATTTTAAATCAAAATTTTATCTTTAATTCATTAATAGTGGAGGTTCCTATCAACCTCTTATTTTTCTTGTTATTTTTAGAATTTAGTTTTCGTAATTTTATTTTAAGGAATTCTAGTTTTTATTTTTAGTTTTTGTATTTAAAAAATTAACAATGTTAAAGTTTTTTTTTTGTTAAATTTAAGTTCATTTTAAAGTTTTTTTTTTTGTAATGCTACCACTAGACCTGTCCATGGGATGGGCCGGGTCGGGTTCGGGCCGGGCCCACAAAAAATTTCAGTCCACTTCTCGGGCTCGGCCCGGCCCAAAATATGGGCCTGAGATTTTGCCCGAGCCCGGCTCGGCCCGGCCTGTTTTTAATTAAAATTAAAATTATATTTTTAATAAAATTAAAACTAATTATTATTAAAATTAATTGTTAGTAAAATCATCAATTTATTAATTATTAATTGTATTAATTGTTGTAACAAAATCTAACATTTGACTAGTAAAATTATCAAATTATTAATTGAGAAGACGGGGAGATTGGCATTGGAAATGCAAAAACAAAATTTTCCCTGATCTTCAGAAGAATAAATCAAACATTCCAAATTTTATTTTTGGAAATCCTACCTAAGTTGACCAAAATAATAAAATGCAGTTAATGGTTTTTGGATGTTAATGATTAACAAGCATTTACTAAAATCGATGCTTTATCACCGTGTTTTGTTCCATATTGTATTTAAATATATATATATATATATATATATATATATATAACTTTTAACTTTGTAAAAAATATTATATATATATGAATACTAAATATGGTTTATAAATTAATTTGATTAGTAAAATTATCAAATTATTAATTGTTAATTGTATTAATTGTTGTAATAAAATCTAACATTTAATTAGTAAAATTATCAAATTATTAATTGTATAAAACTAAAACTATTATATTTTAAAAATAAAAAATATATATTTAATATATTTTCGGGCCGGGCCCGGGCCAAAAAAGTTTTGCCCGAGGCCCAGCCCGTTTTCTAAACGGGCCTCATTTTTTGCCCAATCCCATATTTCGGGCATATTTTTTTACCCAAACCCTCCCATATTTCGGCGGGCGTCGAGTCCGTAAAGGCCGCCTTACCATGGACGAGTCTAACTACCGCCAATGGAATATTTTGTTGTTTTAAAATGTCACACTAATGAATTTAATAGAATAACTTTGACGGTATTAACAATTGAATTTGACATTTGAAATCTGAAAAGTAAATTGATTAAATTTATGGAAATAAAAATAAAGCGGCTAAATTTCAAATGTACAAAAAGTATAAGTACTTAAATATATTTTAACTAAAATTTGTCAATCCATGGATCTAATTCAAACTAATTTTATTTTTATTTAAATTTAATTTCAAAATATATTAAGAGTAATATGAATAATATATTTTAGACTTTTTAATATCATTTTAAATAATGAAATAGACTTTAATGTTAATTTTTTTAACATTTAAACTATTTTGTTATATTCATTCGAATGTATTATCAATACCTCATTAGAATAGGCCTCGTCACTCTTATTTTATATGGTCTCAACTTCGCTAATGATGATTTTACCTATGGACAACATCTCATCAACTATGGTCCTCATAGACATTCACGCTCAACACACGATACATCTTTGGTCTACCTTACTAAAGTTTGGTGTTGAGTTCTCTTTTATATGAAATACAGGTGAGATCTTACTAATCTATATCAATTCCATCATCATCTAGAAATCTATCAGGCTTTATAACTGATCAATCATGACAAAACTAGAGCAAACACATGTTAAAGACTTAGGGCCAAGGGATCAACATCGAAGCGAAGAGATAAACAACGACCTTGATTCATTGGTTGAATGAGAAAATTTCACTTTAGTTTCTCTCAAAATATAAATAATTCAAATTAAATCTTTTAACTTTTATTTTACATTTTTGACCCTTCAAAATTTTATAATTTTATCTTAATCGGACTTCCCCTTTTCAAGAAATGATCATCCTCACTTGTAAATATCATTTCTTCTATTTTAATCCTCAAATTAGATATAAAAATAGAAAGTTGATTTAAACTGTGTTTGATATTTGTAGATATTATTCCTGTTGTGTGTGCCCCTAAGAATATATTCTTGGTGTCCTTTTCTTTATAAAAATCATAAAATATTTGATAAAAGGAAAAGAAATGAAGACAATAGACGAATTAAAATTTAGATTGAAAAGTATTTTCAATTTCAACTCCTTTGATTTGATGTTATTCTTCTTTATGCCAAAGTGATTAAGAATAAATTACTTCTTAGATTGGATTGGTTAGGGTGGAAAAAATAACGATAGTTTGAATCTGAATAGAATGGTGAGTCGGATTAATTGGATTGAGTAGCTGAATCATATTTTTCTATTTTAAATATCTTTTGTTTCTATAAAATTTTAATGATGTATTTAGTCAAACTAGACAGATAGGTTGAATTCGTTGAATCGTGTTTTCGATATTTTTATTTATATAAATTTTAATAATCTATTTAATTAAATCTGAACAGATTGGTTACACCAATAAATCGATAATTTAACTGAATGGACTAGGACTCGAATGCTAAAAACCTTGAGTAATGGTTTGGATAATTTTAAAATACTATGCATTTATTTATTGTATTACTATTTTTAAAATATAATTCATTTTTATTTTAAAATATTATAATATAATTTACTTAAAAATAAATTTGAAATTTTGAATGTTAAATTATAATAACTCAAATTTAATAATAAAAAAAGAGTAAATTATACCAAAGATCATTAAACTATTGTAAGTTTACATTTTAGCCACACAACTTTAAAAGGTAACAAAATGGCTATTGAACAATTTAAAAGTTTTCATTTAAATAACCAGACTATTAAAATTGTTGTTGTATAGTCTTCTCCGGTCGCATCGCCTACACCAATCGAAAGCTCTTATTCTCCTTCTCTTTTACAATTCAGTTTTTTTTCAAGAAACAATTTTTAACATCACAAATTTATGAATTAAAATCTAAACAATTTTCTTCTCTGATCTTCGATATTGATCGTCAGATCGGCTTTGACCTAGATATATTTTTTTACTTGTCAGTGGGTATTGATCTATCATACCAATCATTGAATTGTCACTTTGAGCTCACTAGTCGAACTTAAAAAAAAAAACTTTATAGCTCAATGACTTCAATAAAAAATTTTGAATACTTCAATGACTTAAATGAAAACTTTCGAATAATTTAGTGACCATTTTGTAATTTTTAAAATTTAAAGACCAAAATGTAAGCTTATTTATAATTTAGTAACCTTGGTTGTAGTTTACCTTAAAATAAATAATTCTAAACAATTGTGATTTCAAATTTAGTTGATCAAACTTAAATTCAACCATTACACCTCCAATTTAGACCTATTTAAGAATAGAATTATCCATTTAGGATCCAAGTTTTGTTGAATATTTAGAAAATTTTGAATGAAACTTGTACAATAAAATTAAGTCCATTTAAAATATTATTTAAGATCGGCGTCAAACATTTAAAGTCCAATATTAGCTCAACTCAACCTTTTTTTGTTATTTTATTTTGTTGTTATATATTACGTAATTTATATAGTGTAAAAAATATATCTATAATATTTTTTAGAAAAATATCTATAATAATATATAATACTAGATGAAAGTGTCACGGGCCAAAGTGCAAAGCTCATGACCATCGCACAAGATGAGTCTCATGGAGGTCTATCAATTAGATGGAGATCATTTAGTCTACGAGAATTGGCTCGATTCAAAGAACTGTTGGAGAAGCCTGGGTGGCCAAATGATGAAGATATGGCAACATAGACTACCTTGATAATTATGGGAACTAATCTTAAAATATTGATAAGAATCATATCTTGTAAATATTATATTAGATTTGATATTGTGTATCTTGTAAATCCCATGGTTTAATGGATAGACTAATCTCGTCCATCGATGTAATTTAATCTAAACCGTAAGATTTGGGGGAGCTCAACTATAAATAGAGAGCCTCCCCCTCTCTTGTAAATCATCCATTGTCTCTTTATTATTGATGAATAAGAACATATTGAGAGCATTTACTCAAACACCTCTTGCGTATTCTTTGTGTGGTTTTCTGTTGTTCTTTTGTAGCTTTATTTGGCATAATTGCTTCCACTATATAAATTGGTGCATTGGAGGAATTTTAAATGAATTCTCACTTGCGGTGGTTAGGCTGACTTAGACAAATTTGGAATGAATGGATCGTCTAAAGTTGCACGAAACACGAGACGAAAGTTCTAAACCCGCTACAAAAACACATGGTAGGTCCTTTATTATAATGACCGTATCATTTAATTAATCTATTATTAAATATATTAATTTAGTCTCTATAGTATTAAAAATATCAAATAAGACCCACTTTGAACATAATTAACATTTAATACTTAAAAAATCATTTATTAGTTAATATCTTTAAAGAATTTATGATTAATAATGAAATAAATAAATTAAATTAAATTGCAGATAAAGAAATTTGGGTGGTTTTTTTTCTTTGACGTGATTTTATACCTCCCAATCTCAACTCATCTCGACCCCAATTTCATTTAAAATTTTAATACATGAATTCAACTTTGAAAAATAAAAATTGTGACTCCAACTAATTTATCCAATCGAAAATATTAAATAACATTTATATTATATTATTTTTATAAGATTAAATAAGATGCATATTATAAAATCTTATAAAAATAAAAATATCTAATTAAAATATAAAAAAAATTAAAATGTTGTATAATCCGATAAAAGTTAAAATTTCAAATTAAAATATATATATTAAATAAGAATCATATTTTGATAGCCTTCGACTTCAACATAATTTTTTAATTTAAAAAATGGCCCCGATTTTGAAAATAAAAATGGTAGCCCATGTGATAAAAGTGGAAGTGAAAGGCATTAAATTTGAGAACCCTAAATTAGTCTCCCTATGGCCTTTGAAATCTCAAGTTAATGGGATAGGCGTGTCCTACGGGACTATCCAAAAAGCAAGGTCCAAATGTAACATTGCATGCATATGTGTGGTAAAAATCATGGCTTCAACGCCTTTTCATCCATTATAAAAGGGAATCAACTCTTCCGCTTTTGCTATATTGCAAAACATAACAATGATGTCTAAAGTTTGCTTGTGTTTGGTTTTTCTTGGAACAGTGCTTGTTTTCAACCTTATTCCCACTTTAGCTTATGAGCAAAACCCACTATTCCAGCATCGTGATCCTTCTCGGCGGCGGATTTTAGTTGTAAGAGAGGACGGTGAGGGTAAGAACCCATTCACCGGTGGGAAACGGTTATTAGGAGAGGATGTTGAGGAAGAGAGTCCGTTCGCCGGTGAGAAACCACCTAGTGATGAGGGAGGGGAGCCAGGAAGATTATTGGAAGAGAATGTCGAGGAAGAAAGTCCGTTTGCTGGTGAGAAACCACCTAGTGACGAAGGAGATAAGCCCCCAGAAAGATTACTAAAAGAAATTGAGGTCATCGGTGAGAAACGAAAACGAAAACTACAAGCAGATGTCGAGGAAGAGAGTCCATTCGCCGGCGAGAAACCGCCTAGTGACGAAGGAGACAATCCTCCAGAAAGATTACTAAAAGACATTGAGGTCATCGGTGAGAAACGAAAACTACAAGATGTTGAGGAAGAAAGTCCATTCGCCGGCGAGAAACCACCTAGTGACGAAGGAGACAATCCTCCAGAAAGATTACTAAAAGACATTAAGGTCATCGGTGAGAAACGAAAACTACAAGACGTTGAGGAAAAGAGTCCATTTGCCGGCAAGAAACCACCTAGTGACGAAGGAGACAATCCTCCAGAAAGATTACTAAAAGACATTGAGGTGATCGGTGAAAAACGGTTACTACAAGCAGACGTCGAGGAAGAAAGTCCATTCGCCGGCGAGAAACCACCTAGTGATGAAGGAGATAATCCCCCAGAAAGATTACTAAAAGACATTGAGCTCATCCGTGAGGAACGATTACTACAAGACGTTGAGGAAGAGAGTCCATTCGCCGGCGAGAAACCACCTAGTGACGAAGGAGATAGTCCTCCAGAAAGATTACTAGCAGGCATTGGGGTCATCGGCGAGAAACGATTACTACAAGCAGACGTCGAGGAAGAGAGTCCATTCGCCGGAGAGAAACCACCTAGTGACGACGAAGGAAACAATCCACCAGCAAGATTACTAGAAGAAGAAGAAGAAGAAGAAGAAGAAGACGACAATGATGATGAGAAAAAAAACAAACCAGCTAAATTACATACGAAGAACAAACCACACGATTCGTTTTACGTCGAGAAACCACGAGAGGCTCAACCACTGATCCTACAACGATTTGTTAAATCTCCTCCTAGACGCTTATTACGTACGGATAATGACGATGTTTCACATGACCCACATTTTCCAAATGTTATGAGACGACCTCATCATAAGCATCCACATGAACATAAACCATAAATCTCACCTTCTTCAAAAATGGAAATTGAGGGCTTACTTACACTATAGCCCTTGAGCAAATAAGTACCTTTTGCATGGTAATTAAGTGCCATTAGCATGTAATATGTATAGCTAGTTTTATATCAAAGTTGGTCCCAAGTCTTGATTTGAGAGGCCATTAGCATGTTTTTATGTAGGTTCCAATTATTCCTACATTATGTATATATAAAATGAGTTATTATTAATCTAAAGGAAATAATATATGCACATAAGAGCATATATGGTTTTTTTGTTTTAAATTTTTGCCCAACCACAATTTTATTGATAAATAAGAACTAATGCAACTAATACCAGATTTAGCGAGTGCATCATCCCAACAATTTAATTCTCTAAAATATAAATAATTTTAAGATTTTTTAACAAATTCATACGATTATTAATAATTTTAAAAGTTTTAGCAAATCTCCAAGATCAGACTCAACCTCTAATTTTTACTATTTGTACATACAAATACTTAAGAGATGATTTGTGTATGCTAAAACTATTAACTTATCTCTTAATATTATATAAACTCATGTTTAATTTAGTTTACTCGTATGATTAATATAAATTAACCCCATTGGATATGTAACTCTATCATTTGAGTAGAGGCATTTTTTATTATTTAAAAATTGCATATCCAATTGGTCCAATGACGTTAACAAAACTATCTCAGATCATGATGTAAGTCAAGATATTATTCAGAATCTTGATTTAAAATTTATCTTTTATCATCATTGTTCCTGTGATGATAAAATGGCAAAGAAGGTAAAATTATGCAAGGCAACTGGTATCAAAGGCGACAAGTTACAAAATTAAGTGCTTCTTAAAGGTTGCACCATATATCCTCATTGAAGGATCTTGAATTAGTGGATTACTAATTAAATTCCATTCAACATAGTGATATATATGCTCCATATAGTCTTAATTCGATAATTGTTATTATTTCATCCTTATAAAAATGTGAGTTTGAACACACTCATTCTAATTTAAGGATCGGGTATGATTAAATGTCATAAGTTTAATTATGAATTTTATTTCAAAACTTTACGAATATCGAAAATTAAATAGTTAGTCAAATTAGGTAACACTGAGTAATTAGTCATAACTTAATATTTTATACAATGCGAAAGTCAAAAAATTTGAGATGCACGGTAAATATATTGTCTCATATATAAATGTGCAAATCAACTTACTATTTCTACTTAATACACACAAAATGTCACGCCATTTTAGTTAATAAATTTTGACGGATGTCATTTGAGTCATGACTAAAAATTCAAAACTAAAAATTTTAAAAATATAAACACTAAAAATAATCAAAATAGGAAATATAAATTGAATTCCCAACTTACGTTAATAGTGAAATCAGATTTAATTATTAGATTAAATTCTGAATTCTAATTTTTTAAAAAAATCTACAACAACTTACGCATAATCAGAATTTATCTATTTGATTTCTTGCATCCTTAATTGTGAATATGATAAAATTTCATAATAATATCTTTGATTGTACAAATTGCTTTAGGTAATCATCGAATCACAAATATTCCCGCCCCTTGTACCAATAAATTACTTGAAAAATTGCACCTTGCAATAGGGATATGTCCCTTGCTGCAAGTTGCAACATATATATGTCCATAGTTTCTATAACGTTTAACCATTAACATCAAAATACAATAAAAAATGGTTGGAGATATTTTAGACTGAGTTTGAATCCCAAATTTATTATTGTTGGAAGGTTTTTATTGAAATAGCATTTTGGATTAAAAAGATTAAGTTTAGAAATATTATTAAATCATATTATTTTAAAAATACAAAAAATTAATGATTTAATTTTAATCTTCACAATCTTAATTTTATCATTTTAATGTGCCATAAACTAGTATTATTTATATTATTTATAATAGAGGTAGTGACAATATAAATCCTGTTACATTCTAGAAAAATGGCATGAGACAATATATATGATCTTGATTCTTGACCCATGAAAATAAAGTGCTTTTAATTAGTTATCAAAAGGGAAAAATCAGGATACTTGAGAAGTTAAATTAAGATGCCATTATGGAACAGTACTGTTCTTATTGTCACCATATCCATCCCTTCACATTTTCTTGCTCCTCTCTTCGATTTCAAGAAGTTCTTCAAGCAAATTATCATCCAAATACTCTATTTCGAACACCTGTTTGCCTCTTTCCATTGTTGAAGAAGAAGAAGATGACGATGAACCGGTCGAAGTGGAACGGTGGTAAGCGTTAGCACCCATGGGATACTCGTGCGGGAAATTAAGAATGGCAAACTGACCTCTCATGGCATAAGCGGCTCTATCATAAGCTCGAGCAGCCTCCTCGGCGGTGTTAAATGTCCCGAGCCAAACACGAGCTCCTTGTTGGTTGGGGTCGCGTATCTCGGCCCCAAAAGTCCCCCAAGGCCGACTACGTACTCCCCGGTATCGAGTCATCTCGACTCCGCTGCCTTTCTTGCTGTTATAGTTACCCTCCATTGCCAAAACTTAAAAGCTAAAGCTGTTTGTATTTTGTGCATGGCTGATATGTGAGTGGGGAAGTAGCATTTTATATGGATTGGAAAAAGGGCATTCTTAAAGTTTGGCAACACCTTTTTGGGTCCCTACATAAATTAAACACATGAAGGAATCCATGACTGAGAATTGTTTCCACGTGCTTCTCAGAAACTTCCATTAAGCTTTATTTCTTTTTGCTTTCTAATTTACCCTATAGCTTATAAATTAAGTTTTGGTTATCTAACTCTAATTTATTAGTAAATTATCATTAATTTTATCGATTTATAATATATATTAACAACAAGATGATATAACACTTTATATCATCATTTCAAATAAAAATTTGAGGGTAAATTACACAAATAATCTCTGTACTGTTTTTAATAATTTAAATTTTTCTTTTATTTTTTTAAACTTACATTTTTTTTCCTTTTATTTCTTCGTCACCCGAAGACCCCTAACCATTCTTGACTTCAACTATGACTTATTTTATTTAGCAGTGCCATGCATGCTTGTTACTCTGGGCAAAGTTGCCTCTCAAAGTCGGGAATTACATATGCAATTATTTTTATTATTGTCTCAATGACGTTAAGAAAGTGACCTATGATCATGATATATAAAGAATGTTTCGCCTTCATAATATTCAGAATATTCTTTAAAATTTATCTTCCATCATTGTGCATGTGACAAATTTGGCAAAGGTTGTATGAGATATATGCAAACTACAGGCCACGAGAATCAAAGGTTAGATATTACAAAACTAAGTGCTTCTGAAAAGTTTTTTTTTAATTCTTTTTCTTCTGATGTATGTATATAGTTGATATATATATATATATACCATACATCCCACATTTCCTATGAAAAGGATCTTGAATTTGACTGATGAAAAATCCGTACTCTTTTGCCCATGCAATTAATATCTTCAACAAAACATTGTAATAGGCCCAATTTGTCCGGGCCCAAAAATACAAATAAAATAAACCATGAAAATATAATAGTCCAGTAAATAAACATTCAGTTTTTTTTTACAAACACTAAGCCCAGATTACAGTAACTAAACCCAATTAGCCTAGCCCAATATCCCCAACCCAATTAGCCCAACACCTAACCCTAGCCCAAATCACCTAGCCCCAGACTTTCCTAAACATCAGAAACCCTAGGCAGCAACATTCGGCCTCAGTCGCCGCAGCAGAGCCAGGTCTCCTCCTCGCACGTGTTGCGCCTGCGCTCATGTAAAGCCTCCGAGCCAGATTCACGAGAAAATTGTGCCATAACTTACTGAGCTTCAATTTTTTTCGATGCATTTAGATAATCAAGTGTTCATTTTATTTAAACCATATGTTTTTAAAAATAAAGTTCTTAAGATTCTAAAATGTTGGATCCTAACTTACTGGATATGACATTTTGTTATCTCGTTTTTAAAATAAAGGCAATACCCGAAATTTGGAATCCTCGGGAGAATTGAGCCCTAACGTATTGGGTTTTTATTTTTCTCGTTGAATCTAAATAATCGAGATTTTTAAAAACATACAAATTTCAAATAAAAACTCATTCTCGGGAATTCGACACGTTGTGTCCTAACGCATTGGATATGACATGTTATTTTATCGAGACGAGAATTCTAAAAATAAAAGGCAATGTTCGATATTTAGGAATTTTGTGAAATCGAACCCTAACTTACTGGGTTTTGATTTTCTCATTGGACCCAAATAATCGGATATCCTTCTCAAAACGCATAGGTTTTAAAAATCAAAGGATAAGCTTAATTTTGAAGATTTAAAATAAATGAGCCTTATCTTCCAATTCATTCAAAGTAAAAGGATCGTATTTTAAAATCTTTTCAAAATTTCGACATTAAGACATTAAACAATCAAATCTGTACCAATTTTGGGCGAACTTGTTTTCTCAAAAATTCGCAGACCTAAAATTATTTTCAAGGTGATCCGATCACACCACAATAAATGATTGGTGGCGACTCCCAATTTTCATTTTCATTTTTAATAAGTCGATAATTAAATTTTTGTTTTTTCAAAAAAGTGGTTTCGACAAACATAATGAAATATATATACTTATTATATAATAAAATGCTCTAAAAAATCAATTTTCACATTTAATTTTCTTAAAAAAAGTGATTTGAATTATGAATTGAGTCTTACTTCAGGTTGGTACCATTACTATTGTAACAAAAAGAAAGATATCTTTAACTCCGATTTAAGGGCTTCAGAGGATAAAACTATACAATACATTAGAAGAAAAAAAAGTTTTAACTTTTGAGTTTTTGTTACAAGTCCATTTATCATCGAGGAGAACGCTATACAGGAGTGAAGCTGAATTTTAAAAAAAAAGAGATCGAGGTGAAACTATATAATTTTGATGGGTTAACGTTAAAAAAATTGTTTCTTTTTCTTTTAGTTTGTTTTTAACTTTTCTTTTTATTTTCCTTTTATTTCTTCTTCACCCCAAGACCCCTAACCATTCTTGACTTCAACTATTTCTGATTCTTTTTAGCAGAGCCATGCTCGTTACTCTCAGAAAAGTTGCCTCTCAAAGTCGGGAATTACATATGTAATTCTTTTTACTATTGTCCCGATGACGTTAAGAAGGTGACCTCTGATCATGATATAAAGAATGTTTGGCCTACATAATATTATGAATATTCTTTAATATTTATCTTCCATCATTGTGCATGTGACAAAATTGGCAAAGGTTGTGTGACCTATATGCAAACCAAAGGCCACTAGAATACGAGGTTAGGGATTACAAAACCAAGTGCTTCTTAAAAGTTGTTCTATTTTGTGAATCACACCTTGGCGTTGCCACCGCTGAGTTTGGAACCCTGAATAGACTGCCGGTGATAAGTCGGAGGAAGGTGAGGATGACGTCAAGTCATCATGCCCTTTATGCCTTGGACGACACACGTGCTACAATGGACAGGACAAAGGATCAAGATCCCACGAGGGTGAGCTAACTCTAAAAACCCGTCCTCGGTTCGTATTGCAGGCTGCAACTCGCCTGCATGAAGCCGAAATCACTAGTAATTGTTGTTGACACCATTTTTTTGATAAAACGGGGTCGACTTGGATTTGAAAACGAAAAAACAGGAGTCGCCACCAATCTTTTTTGATGAGGTGTGATCGGGTCACCTCGTAAAAGTAGTTGTTTTTAACAAACAATTTAATTTTATTAAAACAACGATTTTGGTCCACGAAATTCAGAAAAAACGGGTTCGGGAGTCGGTTACGTACGAGGAAGGATTAGCACCCTCGTAACGCCCAAAATTGATACCTAGTTGATTAGTTAATGTCTTAATGTCGAAAATTGAAAACTTTGAAGAATTTTAAAATACGATCCTTATTTTTTTTTAAAAGAAAACTTATATAAATCAAGTTACTCGTTAAGACCCTCTAGTTTTGGAAAGAGAAAACGTCACACCCAATGCGTTGGGACACGATATTTTACCTCTTCAGAAATGAGCTTGTCTAAAAACTTGCATAATAAAATTTAAAAGGGGATTCAATTGTTAACGTCATGTAAAAAAAATGCAACCCAATACGTTAGGGCATAACTTCTCAAAAGATTAAACATTGAATATTGCATTTTTTAGAAAAATCCTCGTCTCGAGAAAACAACGTGTCATATCCAATGCATTAGGACACAACATATTGAATTCTCGATAATGAGCTTTTTATTTATGTTTTTATTTTGAAGAGCATTCTCGATTATTTAGATTCAACGAAGAAGATCGGAACCCAATACGTTAGGGCTCAATTCTCTCGAAGATCCCAAATACCGAGTATTGCTTTTAATTTGAAATTCTTCCGTTTTTTGACAAACCCGAGTAAAAATGGATGTAAAATAATGATAATGATGATAATGTAAGTAAAATAACACGAGCAAAACAAAAGATAAATAAATAATAAGACCAATAAAATAAAAAAACAACCATGCAGGCACAATAACAAATAATAAACAGATAAAAACTAAAGCAAGAAAAATAACAATAATAGACATGTAAATAAATAAATTAACAAAATTAAAAAATTATAACAATATAAAAATGTATATATATAATTATGAAAATGAAAAACATATGCATGTACACATATTTAAAACTATTATACATGAAAATATATGTAAGTATGTATATAAATGCATATATACGTATATAACAATCATCAAATATGAAAAGTATATACATGTAGGTAAATATATGAATTATAAAATATAAAGAATATAAACAAAATATATATTTTGAAAGTATAAAGAATATGCAAGAATATATATATATGTATATTTATGAAAATGAAATATATATAGACATGTATGTAGGTATGTGTAAATATTATTATAAAATATAAAAGTATATGTAGGTACGTATATATATATATGCATATGTATATATACATATATATATCATAAAAACGCATGTATGTTTACATATATAACAAAGATTTCAAATTTTAAAAAATAAATGAGCAAATAATTACAATAATAACTAATAATAGCAGTAATAATATCAAATTTATTAAGAAAATAAACAAAATAACAAAAGGATTAAATTAAACATTAAAACAATATTCGGGGCTTAAATCTGTAAATAAATAAAAAGGAAGGACTATATTGAATACGCGAATAACATTGAGGGACTGAAAGGGAAATTTTCCCTTCTCCTCTAAAACTGCGTCGTTCGAATAGGACCAAAATATAAACGAAACAAATTGCAGGGTAAAATTTAAAAAAGTAAAAACTCAATTAAAAAAGCATTAAAAAGCGGAAGGGCTAAAAGTGCAATTAGCCTTTCCGTCGAAAACACGCGAATCCTTCAGGCGGGTCGGGTCACACGCGGGTCGGTCGGACCAGGTCGACCTTAAAACGACGCCGTTTTGCTCCCCTATTTAAACCAAAAAAATTTCAAAAAAACTTCATTTTATCTCCTCTTCAAAAAAAAATTTCTCAAAAAGGTGTATTTTTTATTTTTTTATATTTTGCTCTTTGTATATTTGTACGTATATGAACTGTTTTTTTTGGAGAGAAAAAAATATAAAATAAAGATAAAAGTAAATGAGTAATAAAAGAAAAAGAAATATAAACTGAAAATCACCTTTGAGTGAATCTATTTGTTTGTTTTTGAATCTGTTTTGTATTTTCTTGCTAAAATGTTCTACAAAATCTTTAAAAAAAAAAAACCCATTACAATTTGTTTTTGGGCTATTTATAGCCGATTCTGTCTTTGTTTCTTCTTTCTATTTCTGCTTGCGTGTTTTTTTTTCTCTTGCAGGTGGAGCAGGTGCGACGGTGGCAGAGGGCAGGTGCACCACTTGTGCTGATGATGTGACGACGGCGGCGGTAGCAGAGGGGTTAGAAGAGGCGGCTAGGGTTAGGCAGTAGGCTAGGGTTTCATTTTTTTGAAATGTTTTGGGCTTAGTGGGCTGCTAGGGTTAGATTTAGGTTTGGGCTTGAAATTTTGGGTAGTGGACCCGGGCAAATTGGGCTTGTACAATTGTCGGTCAGCCATACGGCGGTGAATTCTTTCCCGGTTGTTAAAAGTTGAGATATTAGGTTATTGATTGTTTACGTTTGAGTTTCTCACACTATTAGAGTTGTTTATAGGTTGGGTTGGGCTGAAGTATGATATTAATACATTTAATGTTTGTCCAAGCCCGGTCCAAATATGAGTCTAAACGTTTTCCCAATTTCGCCCATATTTTCGAATAGCTACTTCGAACTCATTTAGGCCAACTCATATTATTTTAATTTTTTTAAATATATTTATATTATTTTTAATTCAATATTTAATAATTTTATATATTTTTCATTTATTAAAATTTTATATATAATCATCTTAATATTTTTTATATACTAATATAGATTTAAATTTTATGTGTTATAAATTACATAATATATAAAAATAACATAATATAGAACAATAAAAACTTAACAACAGGCTAGGCTCAAGCCTTGAATATTCAAGTCCGAAACCAGTCTATATTTTAAATAAGCCTAATTTTTTTTGCTCAAACTCATTTTTCGAGCATAATATTTTTACCCAAACCCTCTCATGAACAACTCTACTCACCGTGTGCAATTGTCCTATGCGGGTCACCACTTTAATTCTTTTTCTTTCTAATTTATCTTTAGAGTCGTTTTGGTCAATGAACTTTAATGTATTATGAAAATACCACTAATATATCGATTTATAATATTTTAATCATTGAACCGTTAACGATGTAAAAACAAAACTGATATCACATGTTATATCAACATTCCATGTGCAAATTTTAGTTAGCCTGACTCAATCTGACCAAACCAAATTATATGAACTAAGAAGATAAGGCTTGAGTTACTTACATGTTTGATGTATATAAAATTGTTCTAATTCATTCATAGAGTTCATTTTAAGTGATGTAATTGAATGCATTTGAAATTTGAGTTTAAATATAGTAATTCTTTTTACTACCATCGAGTTGAAGTGCATGTTCAATTGTCCCAATGACATTAAGAAGATGATGTAAGATCATGACATATAATATTCAGAATATTCTTTAAAATTTATCTTCCATCATTGTGCATGTGAGAAAATTAGCAAAGGTTGTGTGAGATATATGCAAAACCAAGACCACGAGAATCAAATGTTAGACATTACAAAACTTAGTGCTTCCTAATGTATGTATATAGATCTCCCATATATCCTATGCCAAGGATTTTGAATTAGAGTGATGCAAAATTCTTATTCTTGCCTATGCCATTAATATCTTCAACATATCAAAATATATACTCATCCTTTTAATAAAAATAATGTGGTTCAATCAGACCCATTTTTCATATGCATTTGCAGTAGAAATCTATGTTCATTTCAAGACTTTGTTTTTGCTCAGATTATAAAACGATGGTTTGACTGTTATTGGAAAGTTGAAAAGTCGAGAGTTTGATGAATTACTGATATGTGCTTTTACTGTAGATAGCAAAAGTAATGAATCAGGCTACACATGCTTCTTGCTTAACATGAACTCTCCCTGGACGACAATCATTTTTTTGGTTCCGTTGCTCAACGTATTGAAGAGGAAGACAAAAAATCGAGACAATTTAGGTTACTAAAAGTTTCTACTCTTCTGTTATTCAAAAATAGTTGGTCTTACTTTCAAGTTAATTATCTTGATTGTGCCATCCTCGTATCTTCTCAAAGTAATATTTTTTAAATTACTATTTTACCTCTTAATAGTTTTATATATTTTAGTATAAATATAAACTAAATCAAATATATTAAAAATCATATGTGAATATGTTATATGGTCTCAACTGTTATTTTTAATGTATGGAAAAATATTTGTAATTATTAAGTATCCAAGCAAATTTTGATTGCCTTGTATTTATGAGATAATTGGGTAAAAGTACCATGAAGATTCCTGTATTAAGCGTTACATCACATTTTGTTTTCTCTACTTTAAAACTAGACACATTAGACCTTATACATTAGATCAAATAGTAAACTAGTCGTTCTGTAAAAAATTCCATCCATTTTTTCTATTAAAAAGTCCCATCCATTTTGCTTGTATTAGTTCTTTCATGTCAATATGAGGTACACATGGCATGTCAAGTGTCACTATCTAGTTGCTCCATCAGCCATGTTAGCACTTAACAATAAAAATGGATGGAGTTTTTAACAAAAGAGCCCGTTTGCTCTTTGATCTTATGTATAATGACTAATTTAATATTTTTAGAGTGAAGAGGACAAAATGCAATCTATTCCTAACACAAGGGTCTCCATGATATTTTTATCTTATTTTTATAAAATATTGTCTAGACAATTTATATTTTAGGTATTGAAAATATATTTCTCAATAAAGTGTTTTTATTAGTCATCAAAAGACAAAATCAAGAAACCAGACATTGAAGATACTTGACTTGACTAGTTAAATTATGATGCCAATAGAACAGTACTGTTCTTAATGTAGCCCATGAATTGTCACCATTCATCCCTTCAAGTTTTCTTCTTCTTTTTCTCGTCAATTCCAAGAAGTTCTTCAAGCAAATTATCATCCACATACTCTATTTCGAACACCTGTTTCCCCCTCTCCCTTGCTGAAGAAGAAGATGACGATGAGCCGGTTGAAGACGAACGGCGGTAAGCGTTAGCACCCATGGGATACTCGTCCGGGAAATTAAGAATCGCAAATTCACCTCTCATGGAATAAGCTGCTCTATCATAAGCTCGAGCAGCCTCCTCGGCGGTGTTAAATGTTCCAAGCCAAACACGAGCTCCTTGCTGGTTGGGGTCGCGTATCTCGGCCCCAAATGTCCCCCAAGGCCGACTACGTACGCCCCGGTATCGAGTCGTCCCGCCTCCGCTGCCTTCCTTGCCCTTATAGTTACCCTCCATTGCCAAACTTAAAAGCTCAAGCTGATTGTATTTTGTGCATGGCTGATACATGTGAGTGGGGAAATAGCAATTTATATGGATTGGAAAAAGGGAATTTTTAAAGTTTGGCACCACTTTGGCGTCCCTTCATAAATTAAACACATGAAGGAATCCATGGCTGAGAATTTTATTCACGTGCTTAACAGAAACTTCTATTAGGGTTAAATTATTTTCTTTCCAAATTATCCTAGGGTAAACTAAAGAAATGGTCACTTACATATTTTTTAAATTATATTTTAATTACTGAATTTTGATTTATTACCAAATGATCATTAACATTATTAATTTATAATATTTTGATCACTAAATCATTAACATTGTAACAATAAATTGATGTGACATCATCATTCCAAATTAAAATTTAAATATTATGTTGCACAACATAAACTAACACATTTCAAACCTGACTCGATTCCATCAAAGCCAAATTATATGAACTAATAAGATCAAGCCTTGAGTTACTTACATGTTTGATGTATTTAAAATTGTTGGCTTCAACTTGAGTTTAATCTAATTCATTCGTATACCTCATTTTAAGTGATGTCATTGAAAACGTTTGTATTTTTAGTTTAATTATAATAATTCTTTTTACTGTCATTGAGTTGCAGTTTTTTTGTGTGCGTAATTTTTAAAAAAAATATTGTATGTTCAATTGTCCCAATGACGTCGAGAAGGTGATCTAAGATCATGATATATATAAAGAATGTTTGGTCTAACATAATATTCAGAATATTCTTAAAAATTAATCTTCCATCATTGTGCATGTGAGAAAATTGGCAAAGGTAGTAGTGTGAGATATATGCAATCCGAAGGCCACGAGAATCGTTAGACATTACATAACCAAGTGCTTCTTTTAATCTTTTTTTTCTTTAATGTATGTATACAGATGATATAGTAAAATATATACCCCATAAATCCCATATATCCTATATGAAGGATCTTGAATTAGAGTGATGCAAAATTTCTTATTCTTGCCTATGCAATTAATATCTTCAACATAGTGAAATATATATATATGTACCCATTTTCACGTTTGGTTTGATAAAAAAAATGTGGTTCCATTTCTTCATGAAAGGAAGTTTAAATCAATTTCAGAAATAGTGAATTTTATAAAATACTCTTTTTTTTAAAAAATTTATGGGATATGGAATGTTTAAGTTTATCTCTTTCTAAGAGACTTTCGCCGTCGAGATTTTTGATCTCTTCCTGTTTATGGTAGTTACAAAGCTAATTTTGATGCGCGTTTCAAGCAATTTAGTGAGTGTTTTAATTCCTGATCATTCAAGTGCGATGATGAGAGCATGTGCTTTACACACTGACTACCTCCGATCTGCATTTACAGTAGAAGCTTATGCTGCCTTTTGTTATTTGCTCGGGATATGAGTTCCCAAGGAATAGAATTAAAAGAAGATAGTTTGACTATTATTTGAATGTTAGGAAGTTGAGAGTTTGATCTGAATTTAATTAGCCGGTGATTAAAAAAGATATTTGAATTATTATAATTATTTGTGTAATTTTTTATAATTGAGTAATAAAAAAATATTTACTAATAATTAAGTATAGTTTACCCTTTTTATTTATAATATAAGTAGGCAGTGACAATATATTTGCAGCTACCTTACAGAAATTAAAGGTTTTTTTTTTTAGGTCAATTTCATGATTTATAGTGTCTTTGACATTGAAGATAGTTGACCAATTAACTTAAAGATGCCACTGCAACAGTACTGTTCTTAACAATTGTCACCGTATCCACCCTCCGTCACATTTTCTTCTTCTTTTTCTCTTCAATTTCAAGAAGTTCTTCAAGCAATTTATCATCCAAATACTCTACTTCCAACACCTGTTTGCCTCTTTCCATTGCTGAAGAGGAGGAACCGGCCGAAGTGGTAGCATTAGCAGCAGCGCCACCGCCGCTACCCATTGGATACTCGTGCGGGAAATTAAGAATTGCAAATTGACCTCTCATGGCATAAGCAGCTCTATCATAAGCTCGAGCAGCCTCCTCGGCGGTGTTAAATGTCCCCAGCCAAACACGAGCTCCTTGCTGGTTGGGGTCGCGTATCTCAGCCCCAAACGTCCCCCAAGGTCGACCACGTACGCCTCGGTATCGAGTCATCCCGCCTCCGCTGCCTTCCTTGTCATCCTTGGCCTTATGATTACCTTCCATTGCCAAACTTAAAAGCTCAAGCTGTTTGTATATATTTTGTGCATGGTTGATATATGCGAGTGGGGAAATAGCATTTTATATGGACTGGGAAATAGGCAGCACTTTAAGTGTCCCTACATAAATTAAACACGTGAAGGAATCCATGGCTGAGAAATTTGTTTACAAGTGCTTATCAGAAACTTCGATTAAGCTTTAAATTATTTCCCTTTCCAATTTATCCTTATGGCCAATTTATGAATTATTTTTCCTTTTATAAGGTTCTTGAATTAGAGTGATGCAACAAAATTCTTATTCTTGCTTATGTAATTAATATCTTCAACCTATTGAAACATATATATATATATATACTCGTAATTATAAAATGCTCTCAAAATTCAATTTTCACGTTTGATTTTCAATTTTAAATTAGCACAATTTAAGGTTCACGATTTTGACCTCGACCACAACCTCCTCTTCTTGTTTGTGTTTAGCGACGAAAAATACAAAAAAACCTGGTTTGTAATGGACCGTCATGGTTCCCTTATGAGATAGACCACTTCTCTTGTGCTAGAACAAAGAAAAAAACAAGTTGAATATGTTCACAACTTGGGCTTGTGAATTAAGGCAGCTTTAACGAGAATCTGATTTTTGTGCTGGAGAACCTTCTAGGGGTAGTAAAGGGTATAATTCCAAATGAATGTGATTGGAAAATTTAAACTATTTTATAGATTTTTCATCGATCGACATTTTTTTATCAGAAAGATGGATGCTGGGATAGCTGTGATAAATACACACTCCGCTTCCATTATTTGTGTTTAATTGATATTCATTTTAAAATCAAATTCATACTTAGTTAAACTTATTTTTTAAGTAAAATCATTAGAAAAAATCAAGTAACTTGAAAAAACACTACCCCAATCAAATTCCAAATGTTTAGTGAAATTTTTGCGATGGATTGTTATGTTGCTGCTCAAGCAAGTTTTTGGTTGTTTAAAAAGTTTTAGTTTTTATATTTTTTGAATTAGTAAATTTTAGTAAATATACTTTTTTTTTAATTTGAAATTTTAATCTTGGCCTAAATAATAGCAATTAAATTCATTTGGTTAAATTCAATTCTTAGTCATGTATTATACGTGAAGGTGTAGATTAGTCCATTTTCTCCAATTAAATCATTTTCAGTCCCTATACTTTTCAAATTTGAAATTTCAATCTTGATGCAATTGATAGCGTGTACGGCGGCCGAAGTCCAAAAAGAGGCCATTTCGGCCATTTCAACCTCCCTAAGCCCGTTTTGAAGCCGAAACTTCCAATAATCAAACGAGAATGCCTAGGCAACCAAAGGACCCCTCGACTTCCGACCACCTTTCATCGGAGGTGGCTACCTCAGACATCCACGACGGTGGAGCGCAACCCTCAGGTATGCCCCTTTAGACTTTTTCTTTTTATTCTATGCCTTTTTTATTAAAATAGATTTGTAAAATAAAAATAAAAAGAAACGAGAAAACAGAAAAGAAACCAGGAAAAGATCAAAACCAACACCTTTTTAAACTTTTGTTCTGCTTTTTGATTTACTAGTGTGCGTAAAAAATTACAAAGATGAAGTTTTGGACTTTATAGCAGGATACAAGACCGTTTGTTTCTATTCTTTGTCTTTTTGCTATTTACTACCATTGTTGCTCGCGTGTTTCTTTTTGTTGTTGCATTCAATTTTTGCAGGTGTCAGACGCGTGAAGATGGTGTGCAGTGGTGGTGGCATGCGTGAGGAGGCTGACCTGCGTGGGAGAAGCGGCGGCTGAAGAGGGTTAGGGAAGCTAGGGTTTTGGTAAAAACTTGGACTATAATGGACATGTAATTTTGGACTATTTATTTATCGGTTTGGATTTTTGTTTTATTTTGGTAATTTGGACCCAGGCCAAAATTGGCCTATTATAATATTACACATATGATAATATGTTTGGTGCATCAAATTTTGGAAATAGCAGAACTTAACTTAATGTGTTTAATTGTTATTGTTTGATGATGACTGAAATTTTATTGAAAAATATAAAATTAGTTAAAATAACCAAATAAAAATATAAAGATTAAATCACAATTTTAAAAGATACAAGGACAAAAGGAGAAAAAAACAATTTCTTGTCATTTCAAATAACAGAAAGCGTATAGTCTATAATTATTTATAATTTAGATAGTGAATATGTTCCCAGGTACATTTCAGAAACTAGAGCCTTTCACTCTATTTAATGTGTTGACTATTGGTGTAATTTTATATATACATATATATGTCCATGAAAGTAATATGCTTTAGTTAGTTATCCAAAAGTGAGAATCAAGATACTTGACCAGTTAAAAATTAAGATGCCGTCACATTTTCTTCTTCTTTTTCTCTTCAATTTCAAGAAGTTCTTCAAGCAAATTACCATCCAAATACTCTATTTCGAACACCTGTTTGCCTCTCTCCATCGACGAAGATGAAGATGAGGAACCAGGGGAAGACGACCGACAGTAAGCATTAGCATCGCCGCAACCCATAGGATACTCATGAGGAAAATTAAGAATCGCTAAATGACCCCTCATGGCATAAGCGGCTCTATCATAAGCTCGAGCAGCCTCCTCTGCGGTATTAAACGTCCCGAGCCAAACACGAGTTCCCTGTCGGTTGGAATCGCGTATCTCTGCAGCAAATTTCCCCCAAGGCCGCCTACGTACGCCCCGGTATCGAGCCGGCTCGCTTCTGGTACCTTCTTTACCCGTGGATTTACCCTCCATTGTCTACAATCTGCATGGCTGATATATGTGAGTGGGGAGGAACAGAATTTTATACATGGATTGAGAAAAGGTGGATTAATTGTCAAGTTTGGCAAGAATTTTTAGGGTCCCTACAAAAAATTAAATCATAAGAAAGTATCCTTGGCTGAAAGTTGTTTCCACGTGCTTATCAGAAACTTCGATAAGCTTTAAATTAAATTTTGCTACATATCCAATGTATCCGAATGGTCAAGGTGGATGGCTACGGAGCTTTTAGAAACCCTTTTTTTTCTTCTACACTTTTCGGCATACATTTATTCTAGATGTACCGTTATGCTGGATGAATATATTTATAAAAAAGTTTAATGAATGTTGAAGATGTTGAAATTTTATTGTGTGTATTGTTTATTAATTTATATAAATAATATAAAATAATAAAATTATCCTTAAAAATATAATTTATTTTGTAAAATAATAATATTTTAATAATTTTCTAATTTAGTAATCGTGTAACACCAACTTAATCAGGAGCTTAATAATAGGTATACGTGTGTATCCATATCTATACTTCGATAAAATGGATGACAGAATTTGATGTCACGAGTCAACTCGACATCGACTTAATTGTGAAATTATTAAAATATATTTATAATGCTACTTTTATCTTTATATACTTTTATATACATTTCAAATAAAACAATTCAAAAATATTATTTAAGACTCAAACACAACCAAAAATTTTATATAAAATTATTGGGAATTATCCATATTTATGGAAAATCAAAGATATGGGTATCAAATAATAGAAAGTCAAAGATATGGGTATGAAATATTGGAAAGTCAAAGATATGGGTACCGAGATATTGGCATAATAAAATCTGAGATATTTGCAATATATGGTCCCTAATTGTAAAGTAACTTTGCAAGTTGATCCCTGAACCTCAACTATAAATAAGCATGACCATCTCTCATTCTGTATCTCAAACTTGCCATTCTCTACTTAAGGCATTGTTTTCTCTCTCTCTTTGTAAATTCTCACTTGTATTTTGGAGTGAAATATATTTGGTAGTGCCCGAGGGCGTAGGCAAAATTTCTTGAACCTCGTTAAATTCTTGTGTTCTTTATTGTATTATTCGCATGAATTGTGAGTGTGATTGTAGTGATTTATTGTGCTATCAAATTACGATTGAGGGATATTCGCTAGGAAAGACACGGTACTTAAGCGATCCTTGTGATCCACCTCTCTTCCCGGAATTGAACTTAGTGTGATTTTTAGTACAATAATTTTACTCTTTTGCACGCTTCCGCACAACAATTGGTATCAGAGCTAGATTCGTACTTGGGGAATACGATCGTTCACGGTACTGTTCACGTACTGTAGTTGGGATTGAGGAGAAAAAATGGAAAAGGCATCGTCATCAACAAAGACTACTGTGACCAATGCGAAATTTGAAGTAGAGAAATTTGATGGTACCAATAATTTTGGTATGTGGCAATATGAGATCCTGGATGTCTTATGTCAGCAAGAGCTAGATATAGCCCTTGAAGAAAAACCTGACAAGATGGATGACAAGGAGTGAGCCAAGATCAATAGACAGGCATGTGGAACAATTCGCCTATGTTTGGCCAAAGAGCAGAAGTACTCTGTCATGAGGGAGACATCAGCGAAGAAGTTGTGGGATACACTGGAAGAAAAGTTTCTAACAAAAAGTCTTGAAAATAGGCTTTATATGAAAAAGAAACTTTATCGATTCACGTATGCACCCGGTATGTCGATGAATGACCATGTGAACTCATTCAATAAAATTTTAGCAGACTTGCTAAATTTGGATGAGAAATTTGAAGATGAAGACAAGGCATTACTGTTGTTGAATTCTCATCCTGATGAATATGATCATCTTACCACCACATTGCTTCATGGGAAGGATACAATCACATTTGATGCAGTCTGTAGTGCGTTGTATAGATCTGAGACTCGAAAGAAAGATAAAAAAGATCACAGAGATACAACTACAGAAGTCTTAACAGTAAGAGGTCGTTCATGACAAAGAACAAATCTGGTAGAAGGAGTAAGTCCAAAGGGAGACCTGCCAAAGATGAATGTGCTTTTTGTCGTGAGAAAGGGCATTGGAAAAAGAATTGTCCCAAGTTACAAAAGGGTAAAGCTATTTCTGATGCATGTGTAGCGGAGCATGATGATGAGTCAGACTTTAGCTTGGTTGGCATGGCAATGGCATGTCATACAGATGAGTGGATTTTGGATTCGGGATGTACTTACCATATGTGTCCTAATACGGACTGGTTTTCTAGCCTTAAAGAACTAGAAGGTGGAGTTGTTTTTATGGGCAATGATAGCGCTTGTAAGACAATGGGAGTAGGTACAATCCAATTGAAGAATCACGACGGCTCAATTCAAATCTTGACAGATGTTCGCTACATACCTAGCTTGAAGAAAAATCTTATCTCATTAGGGGTCCTAGAATCTAAAGGGCTCACAATCACTTTGAGAAATGGATTACTAAAGGTAGTAGCTGGGGTGCTGACGGTGATGAAAGGTACAAGAAGGAATAATCTGTACTATTTAAATGGAAGTACAGTTATTGGATCAACATCAACAACTTCTACGAAAGATGCAAATTCAGAGGCTACCAGGTTATGGCATATGTGATTAGGACATGCTGGTGAAAAAGCTTTGCAGAGTTTGGCGAAGCAAGGCTTGTTGAAAGGTGAAAATTCTTGCAAATTGGAATTCTGTGAACATTGTGTTCTGGGCAAGCAGACGAGGATAAAATTTGGTTCAGTAATTCACAATACAAAAGAAATTCTGGACTACGTTCACAGTGATGTGTGGGGACCTACTAAAGTGGCTTCTTTGGGAGGTATGCACTATTTTGTTACTTTTGTTGATGATTATTCAAGAAAAGTATGGGTGTATCTAATGAAAAGGAAAAATAAAGTTTTGGATGTATTTCTGAAATGGAAGAATATGGTGGAGACCCAGACTGGTCGAAAAGTCAAACGACTTCAATCAGACAATGGTACTGAGTACAAGAATGATCCATTTCTACAAGTATGTCACGATGAAGGCATTGTACGACACTTCACTGTTCGAGATACACCACAACAGAATGGGGTGGCAGAACGTATGAATCGAACTATACTGGAGAAAGTTCGATGTATGTTGTCTAATGCTGGATTGGGCAAAGAATTTTGGGTTGAGGCAGTTACATATACGTGCCATCTAATTAATCGGTTGCCATCAGCTGCAATAAATGGAAAAACTCCTATGGAGAGGTGGGCTGGTAAACCTGCTACTGATTATGATTCTTTACATGTTTTTGGTTCCACTGCATATTATCATGTAAAAAAATCTAAGTTAGACCCAAGAGCAAAGAAAGCATTATTCATGGGTATAACTGGTGGAGTAAAAGGATACCGTCTCTGGTGTCCTGATACAAGGAAAATTATTTTCAGTAGAGATGTGACTTTTGATGAATCAACCATGATGAAGAACAATGATTCACAAAAGGATAACACAACCAGTGGCACTTTGCAGCAGGTGGAGCTTGAAAAGGTTAATGATGATCCAGCTAATATTGAAGGAACAAATGATGAAGAAGTTTCGACCCAAGAACTTCTACAGCAACATGATTCAATTGCATATAGAAGGCCAAGAAGAGAGATTCGTATGCCTGCTCACTTTGATGATATGGTGGCCTATGCACTTCCAATTGCAGATGATGATGTTCCTTCTACTTACACAAAAGCAAGAAGTAACCCTGATGGTGTAAAGTGGAAGCAAGCTATGAATGAAGAAATGCAGTCTCTTCATAAAAATAGGACTTGGGAGTTGGTGACACTACCCAAAGGAAAGAAGGCAATTGGATGCAAATGGGTATATGCAAAGAAGGAAGGATTTCTTGATAAAAATGAAGTTCGATATAAGGCTAGATTGGTAGCAATGGGTTACGCTCAGAAAAAAGGAATATACTACAATGAAGTATTTTCTCCAGTTGTGAAGCATTCGTCTATTCGGATTTTGCTAGCCTTGGTTGCGCAATATGATCTTGAACTAGTTCAGTTCGATGTGAAGACCACATTTTTACACGGTGATTTGGAAGAGGAAATCTATATGACTCAGCCAGATGGATTCAAGGTTGCTGATAAAGAAAATTGGGTTTGCAAACTGACAAAGTCGCTTTATGGATTGAAACAATCTCCGAGGCAGTGGTACAAGCGATTTGATCAGTTCATGAAAGGGCAAAGGTATACAAGAAGTAAATTTGATCATTGAGTGTATTTTCAGAAGCTACAAGAAGGATTTTTCGTATACTTGCTCTTATATGTTGATGATATGTTGATAGCATCTAAGAGTAAAGTTGAAATTGAGAGATTGAAGACTCAACTCAACCTTGAGTTTGAGATGAAAGATCTAGGTGAAGCTAAGAAGATCCTTGGCATGGAAATATGTAGAGATAGAGCTCATGGCAGAGTTAGTTTGTCTCAGAAGCAATATTTAAAGAAGATACTACAGAAGTTTGGCATGAACGAGCAGACTAAAGCCGTAAGTACCCTGTTGGCTTCTCATTTCAAGCTTTCTGCACAACTATCTCCTTCGACAAATACGGAACAAGAATACATGTTACAAGTTCCGTATTCTAATGCAGTAGGTAGCTTGATGTATGCAATGGTGTGTACAAGACCCGACATTTCACAGGCAATTAGTATAGTGAGCAGGTATATGCATAATCCTGGAAAAGGACATTGGCAAGCTGTGAAATGGATTCTACGGTATATTCATAAGACCATGGATATTGGATTACTGTTCAAGCAGGATACTACACTTGGTAAAGGTGTTGTTGGGTACGTTGATTCTGATTATGCCGGTGATTTGGACAAACGGAGATCAACCACTGGTTATGTGTTTACTCTTGCTGGAGGACCAATAAGTTGGAAGTCTACACTGCAGTCTACTGATTCGCTTGTCAACCACGTAAGTGAATACATAGTACATAATGAGGTCGTAAGGAAGCTATTTGGTTACAAGGTATGGTTAAAACCTTGGGATTGGTTCAGGAGCATATTAATGTGTATTGTGATAGTCAAAGTGCTATTCATTTAGCAAAGAATCAAGTCTATCATGCACGTACAAAGCATATCGACGTACGTTTCCATTTTGTGCGGGAAATTATAGATGAGGGGAAAATTCACCTTCAGAAGATTAAGACTGCAGATAATCCCGCAGATATGATGACCAAGGTGGTAACAACAATCAAGTTCAAACATTGTTTGAACTTGATCAATATTCTGTATGTTTAACAGTTGAAGAAGGCACTATCAAGTGTTGTTGACAAAGGCAGAGAGAATTGTGTGAAGATAAGATTACTCGAATCAAATCTTCAAGGTGGAGATTATTGGGAATTATCCATATTTATGGAAAATCAAATATATGGGTATCAAATAATAGAAAGTCAAAGATATGGGTATCAAATATTGGAAAGTCAAATATATGGGTACCGAGATATTGGCATAATAAAATCTGAGATATTTGCAATATATGGTCCCTAATTGTAAAGTAACTTTGCAAGTTGATCCCTGAACCTCAACTATAAATAAGCATGACTATCTCTCATTCTGTATCTCAAACTTGCCATTCTCTACTTAAGGCATTGTTTTCTCTCTCTCTCTCTTTGTAAATTCTCACTTGTATTTTGGAGTGAAATGTATTTGGTAGTGCCCGAGGACGTAGGCAAAATTTGCTGAACCTCGTTAAATTCTTGTGTTCTTTATTGTATTATTCTGCATGAATTGTGAGTGTGATTATAGTGATTTATTGTGCTATTAAATTACGATTGAGGGATATTCTGGCTAGGAAAGACCTGGTACTTAAGCGATCCTTGTGATCCACCTCTCTTTCCTGGGAATTGAACTTAGTGTGATTTTTTAGTACAATAATTTTACTCTTTTACACGCTTCCGCACAACAAAAATTTGTTAAAAAATTATAAATTATAATATAAAATATTTTTATGTATATAAATATTTATCAACAAATAATAAGTTAAAAATGGATGGCTTAATTTCACAAAAGAACTTGTCAACTTCATTACACGTGAGATAGGGTTTAAATGACGTCATTTAGATATTAATTAGTTTGTACTCTAATAGTTTAGTGACATGGTAGATTAACGCGTTTTTTTTTTTTAGTAAAAGACGACCACAAGGGTCAGAACATATTATTAGATAATATCACTAATAACAGCATTATGAATGTCTTTTGGATAATCCATATCAAAAAACCACTTCTTAGTTTCTCTACACATTTTAGTGCAAATTAAATCGGCCACCCTATTACAGGACCGATGAGACCAAACTAAGCTGGCGAAATTAAACAAATTAACAGCTTCTTTGCATTTTTTGATTCTACTACCTATAATGGTAATATCCCCATCATCCATATTCCACTTGTTTGCTAACTCAAAGACTGCCGGGTTTGAATGTCACATTTCCGTCAAGTTCAACTTTGTTCGCAACCTCCACACTTCTCTCCAAGGCTATACACTCGCCTCAAGAACCGAAAAACTACCTTCTTGGAAGCCACCACCACCCCAAAGACAAAACCATCTTCATCTCTAATGATAACACCATAGCCCATCCTATTATTATTGATCTGTAGCATCAAAATTAACCTTTATAGTGCCATTCACGGTCTCTTCCATTTCTTAATATTCTCAATCAGGCTAATATGGGAGGATTCACTGGGTTGTAAATCTGAAACTCATCGCTTTCAGATTGTCGGCCTTTTCCCGATACTTTGAGCTTTGTCAATTTGGCCATTGAAGATAAACTTGTTTCTCTGTTCCAACAATTCCAGGCGTCGTAATGAGGTCTCGCCATTGCCTTTTTATCAAGGATTCTCATCATGTCCTCCATCAGTAGATTAACGCGTTGTTTAGTAATTAGTTTAACACTAATTTTTAACGATTTAATTTTTTACATTTAAAATAAAAATAATTTCATCATTCATTTTCATAAAAAAAATGAAAAATGATAAGTAGATAACAACTACTTATTATTTAACGAGAATATTTTCAATCTATTTTATTTTAATTTTTTTATAACTTAAATTTTAATAATTAATTTTCATAACTTAAATTTTTAATACTTAATTTTTTAATTTATCAAATAGTACGGATGAAAGAATTCAGCTTCTTTTAGCATTATTAGTATAAGATAATTTGTTGAGTAATGTTTTGCTTATTCCTTATTGATATGAGCATCAGGGTACTTATATATGTTGTCACTGGTATTATTACAGTTCATGATAGGGGTTCACTATTTTGTCTTGACTCTGCTGCCTCTAGTACTGACATTCTTTGCAAACTCTAGGCTTGCTGGACACGTGTCTATGGAATACGCGGTCCTTTTTGCTCCTGAGACTGGTGTTCTAGGCGAGCTCCGCACCTACTGAGCACGTGTCTGGGTAGCCTGGGGAGCATGTGGCACTTCCTGCGAGTTCCTTGGGTACATGCGAAGTGAGACTGCGATCTTCCCTAGGTCCTCGCGAACTAGTTCTGTAACCTTATCTCGCAAGCTAGTTCTGTGAGCTGTACTTACGATCCTACCTTATGAGCTCGTGCAAGGTTCCTGCAAGCTGGGACTGTAGCTTTATCTTGCGATACAATATTTATAGAAAATATTTTAGAATTTCCATTCAATATTATATTTTTTTTATAAAATAAAAATATCTTTTATATTAATTTTCCGTTGTTGAAGTAAACTATCTTTTTGTAAAATAAAAGTAAACTTCTTGTCAAAAAATTCAAAAACCTTTCGATATATAATAATTTAGGTTAAAAATATTTTAATTACTAAAAGAGTTGTGCTTGATAAGAATTGATTTTATTTATAATTATTAAGATGTAGTTTCTTTATTGTACACTTCAATGCGTCCTAAAAGTAAAAACCCAATTCTATAGGATTAAAATTTTCATTTAGATATGTACTTTGGATCATGACCATATAACTGCGTTTGTGTATTATAATTATATAAATGCATTTACTTGTAATTACAAATTACATTGATTTTTAGAAAAAGCTGTTCTTAAATTTAAATTTTAATCCACGGTGACATGGGAAACCAAAAGTATAAAATCAAAAGGAAATCAGAATAATAGAAGGGATATTTGCTTTATTAGGTTCCAAAACAATGGAATAAATATTTGATTCGTGATAATATGATATTTTGTAAGTCAAACTTCTCCAACATGGAATTTCTTGATGTTTCAAACATTTTAATTTTACCATTAAAATTTTTAGGCAACGAATGAGATTGTCATCTTTGCTTTTTCTTTTCTCTTTTTACAAGATTCTTCCATTACCATTGAATCTTATCTTTAGCTTAGTAAATATTTATAGATTTAAATACAAATATTTGTCTAGAAAAATTTTATACCTCATTTATTACTTTTAACTTAATTCTCTTTATATTTTAATTAACCAAATAGATATATTTACATTAATTATTTTGTTTTGTAATAATCTTTTATTCTATGCTCCTACTGAAATAAAATATGTAGAGTTAATATAATGTTATGATGTTATTTTATAGGATTAATATGCGGTTTGCTCCTTAAATTCATCCACAAGTATCTACTTGTTACTTCTTCTTCTTTTTTTATACTTAGTTGATATCTGAACTTGTATTATGTGGCATATTTTGGTACTCTCCACACTAACATCGTTAGTTCATGACAACCAATCACATGATGACATATGGCAGCCTCTCATTATAAGACGTGGCAAACTTATTAAAGAGAATTGTTTAAAACATATAAATTAATTAAAAAAAGTATGTTTTTTTTTCATATCAAGTATGAAACATTAGATGTGTTTTTAATAATTTTATATTTTTATAAAATATCATGCTATTTATATTATTATTATTTTGAAATGAAAAATATATAAAAATATAGAAGATCCAAAAATTTTACTGAGCCCAGTCTAAGTTAATTTAGGCCCAGTACACCTTTCCTTTTCATTTGGGCTGTCCATTGTGAGTTTCCAAAATAGCTCATCAAATAAAAATATTAAACTTTATCCTCTTAACATTTTTCGAAAAATATGTATCTCAAATAAGTCATATATTTAAGAAAAAATAATATTATTAATATATTCTATAGAAAAATAAAAATTACATTTGTTTATTAATTATATTATATTATATAATATTGGTAATTATAAATGTTAAGCAATAAACTTTCTACAAATAAACACTATACTTTTGCCAGTAGAACAAGTATTTAATATCACTATAATATTTTATAATAAAAATAATAACTATAAAGATATACTTGAATTATTTTTAAAAATAATTAATTATCATTTTAAAATTACTCTTAAATTATTTTAAAAAATTCAATACTATTTAAAAATATAATTAATTAATAGATTGTGGACTGAAGATTTAAATACAAATTATTTATTACTTCACTTATGGTTAAGCCAACACTTAATTTAACCATGGATTGTAATCTTGATATAGTTGTAGGAATACTAATAGTATTAGACCAACATTTTGTTTAATCTCAGGTGAAGCTAGAAATTATATGATATAAAACTTAAAATTTAATCTATTTATATTTAGAAGGTACTAACATAGTAATTAATCCATTAGGCCAAGAAAAGTAAGGTCCTTGTCTGCCCAATTTAATTACGCCCTGAATGGTCACTTTTCTTAGCTTTTAGGAAAAATTTTAACCCAAATATATAAAAATTATTAAGTAAGATTTAAAGAGTGAATTATAATAAATATACGAAAATTAAGTATTAAAAATAAAACACGTGATATTATTTAGATTAAAACTTTCCACAAACTTAATCTCAAATATTATTCCTTTAAAAAAATATATAAAAGAATCAAATAATCCAAAAAAAATGACAATATTTTGACCCACTTTACTTGATTGTAATGAATAAGGAAGTTGGAACTGGTCAGTGGTCATTCTGGTCAGGTCGGTCTTCATTGCACGTGATAGCACGTGCTCAACCCATTGTATTTTAGAAATATAAAATGTTATTTATTAATTTACGGAATAATTTAAATGCATATTTAATAAAAATAACAAGAATAAACTATACTGATAATCACTCATCTATTAGTAAATTTCTTTTTTATCACTTAACTATGAAATATTATAAAATTATTATTCAATTATTTGATTTTCTTTCATTCTTAGTTAACTATGAAAAGTTAAATCATTAATGGAAAGACAACGTACTAACTTTTAAAATTAATAAAATAATAAATTTAGCCATTAATGTTTACATATTATGTCAACTTAGTCTTATTTTTTAAAAAATTAACCTTCAATGTTTACAGTTATCTAATTTTATCTTTTTTACATGAAAATAAGACTAAATTAACACAATATATAAATATCGAGAGCTAAAATTTATATTGTGTCAATTTTAAAAGCTACCACATCATCTTTCTATTAGCTATTTAACGCTAATGACCAAAAATTTTTTAAATAATTGGATGAATTTTATAACTTTTCATAATTGAATAATAATACAATTTATTAATAATTAGATAACTATCTTTCTGATTTTAAAAAATAATTTCATCATATCCAATTCAACCAAAAAAATGAAAATTCATTCGTGGAATTATTGTATTCATTCAGATTTAGTGTTTATATTTTAATTTAATATAATTTGAATTTCTAAATATTAATTATATTATGCTTTAATCTAAATTTTGATTAATTTGTTAAAAAAAAGTTAATTAGATCTTATTCCCAGCTGACAGCCTCACGTGATTTCGTCATCAAACGTGAGCTCCCACGTAATTTCGTGCATCAAATTTTGATCCTTTTTTGTACAAATGGCAGCTGTTTATTCGTTACATGATTAGAATCAACGTATCAGGTCCTTGCAAAGCGAATGTAAATTAAAAAGTGTGGCAGCTTGTACTCTAAAACGCTTAATAAAAAAATGAGGTGTAATGAAAAGAAAGGTTAAATTTTTTTATTAGTCCCTGTACTTAGAAAAAGCTTTGATTTTAATCTCTATACTTTTATTTGATTAATTTTAGTTTATGTACTTTTCGAATTGGTAAATTTTAGTCCCTATACTTTTAAAATTTGAAATCTCAGTCTTGGTCCAAACAATAACAGTTAAATTCTATTACTAGTTGTGAATTTACTCCATTTTGTCCAATTGGATAATTCTAAATCCTACATTTTCAAATTTTGAAATTTCAATCTTAATGCAAATGATAACTGTAAACTAGACTTTTAGCGAGTAATATATGAAAATAACAAGTGACATGATATTGCACATATGATAATAAGTTTTGAACATCGGATTTTGGAAATAGTAGAACATTACTTAATGAATTTATCAATTATTGTTTAGTGAGGACTGAAATTTTAAAAATTGAAAGTATAGAGACTGAAAATGACCAAATAAAAGAACATGAATTTAAATCTACAATTTTTGCCAAGTATAGGGACTAATAGCAGAATTTAACCAAAAAACAATATACAGTCCTACAAGATAACGATGTAGATGAAGGTAGTGCCTGACTTTTATACATGGTTTAGGAAGTTGCCTTAGGAGCTGATCCCTTTGTCCTAGTTCGAAAGGATCATTAAGACCGTGCAAAGGATCACATTGTTAATCTTGCAAATTACAGCATATCAGTCATGTTTTTTTTAATGTGAATGTTGAGAGTTGCAAATTTTTATTTTTATCTATGCTTTCTTTTATTATTATAATATAATGGAAAATGGAAGAGGATGAAAAAGTCTGAACATATGCCATTTAAGTGTCAGCCAGAGTTCTAAATAAGTCTTAACTTCTGTTCTTGTTTGAGTGAGTATCTACTAATACCTGTAGAGTCTAAAAACTTTTCAAACACTGTACTCAATAATTTTCCTCCTGATTTTTAGAATTTTGTTTTCATGTATTACACTAGAAATTAATTATCCTTATATTCTTAATTTTTATTAAATAGACTAAAATTTTATTTAATTTCTATGATTGTTCACTCTCTTTTTAATCTTTTACAGCACCAATTTCTTTCCTTTATGAATTCACCCATCAACATATGTTTTGTTTCCTTTTGTCATTTGGGTTTTACAAAATTACTATTTTTTTCATTCATGGTCAAAAAGTATATTATATAAAACAAATAGTAACTATCAAGATGCGATTTTTCTTGGGATCTTTCGAGATTCAAAATAGTTAATGGATGAAATTAAATGTCAGAAAAATAAACTCTATTCAACTTTTCATCATGTCACATTAGATTTTTGGGAAAAATATACTGTAAAATTTTAGGAATTATGAGTAAAAGAAAAGTATTTAATATATATTAAATATAAAATATGATAAATAATAAAAGTCAAACCTTTCACTCCAAATGCTTAAATGATTTTCATTTTGGAATAATTTCTTTTTGAAATCTTCTTTATTTTAAAAGTTTATGATTAAAGCTGCGTTCGGCATTGATTATCTAATGAGCTTTTAAGAAAAAAATATTGTTGTAGTAAAAGCAATAAAGAACGGGATAAAAATTAGAAGTTTTTTCAGTTTAAAAAAAGTCATTTTTCTCAGATGAAAAAAGCTAATTTTTGGTGCTTTTTTCAGTCAAAAGTGCTTTTGAGGCTGATATTATATTTTTTACCTTATTTGTTGTCTTCCTTTTTTTCTCCTTTTTTCAGACGTTAGAACTCATTGTTTCCCCTTTTTTCTTTTGTCTGAACTCACTTTTCCTAAAATATTTAAAATTAATATTATATATTAAAATATTAACAATAAGTTATAATAAATATTTTTTTATATTTTTGCTAAAATATCATAATATTAACTAATTTGAATATTATTTAAATACATATTTGTTACTTTATAATATCATGTCTAAAATGGATATTTTATTTCTCAAAAGCACTTTTTGACAGTAATACCAAATACTCAAAATTTTCAAAAACACTTTTCAAAAGCACTTTTCCACAGTATTTTTCAAAAGTATTACCAAGCTAGCCCTAAGTCTTTCTCTACTTATGTATTTATATTATGATCCTTTATTGGTTTTAAACTTTTTTAAATTTTATCATTGCCTTTAATTAAATTTATATTATTATTGAATTTTATTTATATTTACGAAAGTATTATGAAAGTGAGTGTTATTTAAGCATCTCGTATTACGTGGGTTCACTTTTTAAAATTTATTTCATATATTTGATTTAGTTTAATTATTGCCTTTTTTAAAAAAATAGTTATTTCATGCTATCAATTTTGTTTTTACAATTTTGCATTGTATTCATTTATTAATTTTACTTGGGAATAAATAGATAAAATATAATTTTATGTTAACTATTTATTGTTTTTGGAATTTGTTATCAAAATCATATGATATAAGCTAAAATTGCATATTTTATGATAATAGACAATCATAATTACTTTCACAAGTTATAATTAAAACAAAATAATAATTTAGTTTATAAGTATTATTTTTATTAATTTTTAAAATATATATTTAATTTAAGTTCGTATCATTTTGAGTTACTTGTTTTAATTATTTGAGTTTAAGTTGGATGCATTCAAATTACTAACTTTTCATAGTAAAATCGGATTGGTTGAGTCAAACTTTCATGTTTGAATCAAATTTAAAATATTTATGCTATTAGTATATCAATCTTTCGTAAATAATAATTCATTTGTAATTGGACCAGTTAATAAATTAAAATAATGTTTGATTTAGTCAAACAAAAATAATTTAAGGTATAATCATCAGGCTCACGTTAATGTGATTATGCTTTATTTTACAAAAAAAATATTTAACTTGTAGAAAGTATAAATATTTGATCACAGTCCAAGTCAATTACAAGATAAAAATTAATCAAACAAATATATTTTTCAGAAAATAAAAAGCATAAATTATAATTTTAAAAATATTCCCAATTGTTAAAAAATAATAAATAAACCCAGACTGACAAGATTTATTTTTTTTTAAATTTTTTTTCTCGCAAATTGATAAATCCAACTTTCCCCAAGTAAACTGCCTCTCATCAACAGCTGTTGCTGTTGGTGTTGCCTATTCCTCAGGTCCCCCCCTCCCCATGTGCCAATTTTTTTCCCTTTGTAAAATTTTATCCATTGCATTTATTGGCAAAACTTTTTTTCTTTTTCAATCTTGGAATTTTCAAAATTCATTATTCATATGAATATCGATTAAATATAAAATTCGAGTCGAGATAAAATATTTTTAATATTGATTTTTTTTTATAAATTTGAACTGATAAATTATTTAAGGAGCATCAACATCTTTATTACTTAACTTAATAACAAGTGTTAATAAAAAAATGTTTTCAAATGTTGTTTAATTTTAGAATTTGATCAATCAATCAGGATCAATAGAGACTTTATTTTGGTCAATTAACCATCTGTTCAAAGCAAAAGAAAAACTCAAGTCACTATACAAAGCAACCAAGAAAGAATCGAAACCAAAAAACTTAACCAGGCAGGACTGGTAGGCCATATTTGTCAAGAATATGGACTAAAGAAGATGGTGGCTGATGCAATCAGTCAAAAAAACACATCTCCTTCCTATAATAAGAAGCCACTCAATCAGCAGCCAAATTAGCAGCACGGTCATTAGAGATTAAAAGTCTTTTTTTTTTAAGTTATGGTTATCGGAATTGGATTGGATTAGCCAGTTGAATTACCTATGAATTAATTTTATAATACTTTTAATTGATTTTTTAAATTTATTTAATTGATTATTGTTAAGCTTGAATATATGATACTTAATATTTAAATATTTAATTTAAAATTAAATTCCAATCAATAAAGCATATCCATATTTAACAGAAGTTCAGTTAACATTATTATCATTTTATTAAATTCCTGAAATTAAAAATACATTTTAAAAAGCATATAAAACTTAAAATTAAAAAGGTCAAAGAGTAAAGGGATTGGATGCAAAATTAGACCAATTTGGAAACAGTGGATGAGGTAACCTTCGCGTAGCGCTGATGCAAGTAAAAAAGGACTAGCTTAATTATTTGTGAAATATTTATTTATTTTGTACATATTGTGAAATATTTATAAATATAAATATTTGTGGTGGAAAAGGTGAATCATAAAGAACGTTACTTGAAAAAATGGACAAAGAATATTGCAAATTTGCTTTTCAGCAATAATAGAGTATGAAGAAAAATGACAAAATTAAAGTAAATAACATTATCATTTAAAAAAAACTTTGTACTGTATATGTAAACAAATGCCAGGTGTCTAGGTGTACATATCATAAATTAAATACAATATCAAATATAACATAAAAGGTAACCCTAAACACTTTAAAATAATTAAATACAATTACATATGTGTGAAATGTGGTAATATTGGTAGTATTTTTATACAATGCCTAGAATTATCCATAGCTCTTCCCTAACTCTTAAATAAGAGGATAATACGCTTCAGCAGACTCGAACCAATATCCTCATTCACTAACAACAATATCGATACCAATTGAACTATAACTCAATCAACACTTGAATTATTTTAGTACTAATAAAAAAGTTGATCTAAATTCATCTTAGTCAATTCCTTAAATGTTACATGATCTAATATTAAAACTCTCTCTAAAGGCTTGAGAAAGCTCAATTTAAGAAGGTGAGATCATGATTTTATGACAATTAAGGTAAGGAAATAATTCTTTTTAAGGATAATTTTGACACATTTACGTTGTCTTAATATTATTTTTCATATATGATATGAAAAGGATTAAACTTTATTGTTCCTACCATTTTAATCTGCAATACACTAAACTTTCTGTAATGCTTTCGTCTTCATCGGTCGATACTGCGAATAGGAATGGAGACGAAATCTCTATTCTTGAGGATTCCAACACAAAGAAGGTTTGATTTAAGGAATCAGATGCAACTTCTAATGATGTGATGGTTGTGGATCCAGTACCAGTGCCTTCGCTGTCATGGAAGGATATGTTAATGGGAAAGGAAACTTTAGATTACAATAACAAGAATGATGACCAACATTTTGTTGATAGCTTCTCCCTTACAGAGCAGGATGTCAAGAAATCTTTTGTTGATGATGTTCCTTCCATTGACTTTTCGGAGAGAGTTTATCAGCTTTTGGAAAAGGAAATGTCAACCTCTGTGGTTCTTAAGATGCTCGGAAGAAACCTTGGAATCACGACACCTTGGATGGAACTAAAAAAGGAAATAACTTGAAAGGGGAGAAAAAATTGGGATCGCGCTTTCAATCTTTAGCAGATTTGGAGGCGGTTTCATCGGAAGAGGAAACGATTAAGGATCCCCAGACTGATTTGAAGAAAAAAAGGGAAAGCAACTTTAATTGGTTCTCAAAATAAGGTTTCAACAGGAAGGAAATCCATTAATGATGGTTTTAAGAAATCTAATTTGGGTCTGTCGGTAGGAAAATTTCATAAGGGCCAAGCTCGAGTATTTCAAGCCATTATCACTTCGGTTGACCAATCCACGGGTGGGACTAAGACAGGTGTGGATTCATAGGCTCCCTTGGCTGCTAAAAGTCATTCTCCTTTTTTAATAAAGAACATGCCTCTAGCAATCCCTGCGATGGGTTATAGCAGGAGGCCCAGGATCGGGAAGTACCTGAAACAGCACTTTCTAAAGTCTCAAGTGCCATGCATGATTCTCTGCCAAACAATGAAGGAAACAACAGACCTTTAATTTCAGGTAATTCTTGCTCGTTTTTTCCTTTGGTTTTAAATTCACAAAATGTTGCTGTTACAGGTCAAATACAAGTGGAACCCTAATTTTCTCTTCACAAAAAAGCAGACCATGTAGTGCATTTTAATCCTACTTTTGAAGAGAATTCTTTTGTAAATGTAGAGGTAAATGAAGGTGTTTTGGAGGCCAAAAATCATTCGGCAGTTGTGTTTACTAATAAAAGTCTTCTGGTGACTGTGAATGAGGAATTGGGGGCAGTCAGTCGGCTGGAATTAATTTGCCTAGGGAGGTTTTTAAGGGACAGAATGCTAAAGGGACTGGTCCAAAAGGAGGTAGGAAACTTAATAAAACTTTAAAAGGACCAAGAAATCGTTTCAAAAATTCTAAAAATATTTGAGTTCTATTTGCAGATTCTATGAAGAGGGCAGCGAAACTTATTGCATCTGAAATTGATAAAAATTCTGCTAAGGATTTGTCACAGCAACTAGGAGAGAAAGCGGAGTTTTCTTCTTCCATTCATCAATAAGATAAGTTTTTTTTACCTTTGTAATATTTTATTATTATGAATTTGTCTATTTTATCTTGAAATGTATAGGGATATGCGTCTGATAAATTTTTACGAGCTTTTCGTGAGTATAATAATCAGCATAGGCCTGATATAGTTAATCTTCTTGAGCCAAGAATTAGTGGGAACAAAGCTAACATAATCATTGCGAAGTTGGGATGGGATAAGTCTCATCGTGTAAAAGCAGTAGGATTCTCTAGAGGTATCTGAATCAGATGGAAAAATTCGATTGACTTAAAGGTGGTTGGTAACCATCCTGAATTTATTTTGGCTCGTATCTGTTCTATTTTTCATCCTAAGCCGATCTTTGTTGCTTTTGTGCACGGGAGCCCTGATAAAATGAAAAGGAAGATTTTGTGGAATGATCTGTAACACCCCTTACCCTTATTCAACTCCGGAATAGGGTATGAGGCATTACTAGAACACTTACACATGTAAACGTATTAAACCGAGTTACAAAATTTCATTCAAATTTAAACTCTTCAAATTTTTAACATGCTTTTATAATTCTTTATAACATATCCTCAAAATATTATATTCATAACAAATAGGACCTACGAGACCCGATACTTACTCATGTAATTCAAAGCTCCATTTCCATTTTATTCAATTCACAATATTCCGTGTTCACAATTCAAATTAATTTCTCAATCCAATATATATATTTCAATACCACACTCTCATACTATGAAACTTTATTTTTCCATATGAGCTTAAACCATGATCATCACATATCAAAGACAAATGTTTTTGACATTTCCATCACATAAACCGAATTAATCAATGCAACTCAATGATATAATCATCAATATATCATTATTATCATATATATATATCAAGACTAAATTTCTTATATATTTGATCAATTGCTTTTCAACACCGCAATAGTTCCTTCGGTACCAATACGTATTTACCATTCAATTTAACATTTACCGATTATAATCGGGCATATGACCATTATACACAATTCTTTCATACATTTTATTGTCCTCCTCCTCCTCTCCATTCCACATCCTTTATGTATAAAACATGCTTAAATAGCATTATACATAATTTCACTATTCACTTATATTTAAATTCAAAGCTGTCTATTTGAGTCAGCGTCACCATATCATTTTTATTTGAAGCTACAGAGCTCCAAATTAAGATCCGTTAATTTTCCCTGAAACTAGACTCACATGTCTTCTTACCATAAAATTTTCAGAATTTTTGACTTGGCCAATTAGTACAGTTTATTCTTTAAATTCACCCCTGTTTCACTGCTCAACATCACTGACCTCTTTTCACTAAAAATGAATTATCTCACTGTACAGAATTTGGATGATAATTTCATTTATTTCATTTGAAAATAGACTCATCAAGGATTCTAAGCATATAAATTATAACTCATAATTATTATTTTACAATTTTTAGTGATTTTCCAAAGTCAGAACAGGGGATTCCAAAATCATTTCAACCCTGTCTCACTAAAGTTCAAACATCTCAAAATATACAACTCTTTTGCTTGCTCTATTTCTTTTATATGAAAGTAGACTCAATAAGCTTTAATTTCATATCTCATTCAACCACTAAATCACTTTCTACAATTTTTGGTTATTTTTCAAACTAACATCACCGTCACTATCCAAATCTATTCTATTCCAATATCTCTCATTCACATAGCACTATAACCATTTATTTTATAACACAATGCAAGACTTCATCACTTCAGTCACTCTTTCGTAACTTATCACATTTCAATCACATTCTCATATCTCGTTAAACATGTCGGTATAACAACAAATATTTGGGGTTTTCACATAATACCACCCATGTTACTATTATCATTCGATACACGTAGTAGCCTTCACATAGTACTACACACGTGATCAATTTTTACGGTTCACATAATAGCCTTCACATAGTACTACACACGTGATCAATTTTTACGGTTCACATAATAGCCTTCACATAGTACTATACACGTGATCAAGTTTTACGATTCACGTAGTAGCCTTCACATAGTACTACATACGTGGCTAAAGTTTTTCGGTACACATAGTAGCCTTCACTTAGTACTACACATGTGACCATCATTTATCAATTCACGTAGTAGCCTTCACACAGTACTACACACGTGACCAAAGCTTCTCGGTACATATTGTAGCCTTCACTTAGTGCTACACATGTGACCATTATTTATCGATTCACGTAGTAGCCTTCACACAGTACTACACACGTGACCAAAGCTTCTCGGTACACATTGTAGCCTTCACTTAGTACTACACATGTGACCATTATTTATCGATTCACGTAGTAGCCTTCACACAGTACTACACACGTGACCAACACTTTCACTTTCATATAGTGGCCTACACACAGTCCATGCCACATACGTGATCATTTCTGTCACTTCATTCGTATCCCTTTTTATTCCGAATGTTCAATCGGGAAATTTCTCACCTTTTCTCATTTTTTTTTTTACTAATCAAAGTCAATTCCTTGTCTTTCTTGACTTATAATAACACATTTAACTTATTTAACACTCACATTATTCAATCCAGTCCAAAAATCACATTTTGGCAAAATTACATTTTTGCCCCTAAAGTTTCACAAAATTACAATTTTGCCCCTAGGCTCGGAAATTAAACTTTATCCCTTATTCTTATGTATTATGACATACTTAACATTTTTCCCTTCTATGAAAACACCAAATTCCCACTCTAACACTTACTTATGAACATTTAGTATTTTTATCGATTATGTCGTTTTACTCGTTTTCACTCAAAATCGCTTAGCAAAAGTTGCTTAACATAATTTCTAGCTTCATAATCTACCATAAAACATCAAAATAAACACATTTCACATATGGGTATTTTTCCAAATCTAAACCCTAGATTAAATTATTGCTAGAATAAGCAAAATCAAGTTACCGGGACTCTAAAAACGTAAAGAACATTAAAAACGGGGCTTAGAATCACTGACTATGGAGCTTGAAAGCTTGAAAACCCTAAAAATGGCTTCCCCCCTTGCTGATTTCATCCCAATGAAGAAGGTGAGCCCAATTTGCCATCTTTTTCCCTTTTAATTCATTTTAATTACTAGATTACCAAATTGCCCCTAACTTAAAAATTTTCTATTTCACTTATCTCATGCCCATTTTTGTCTACCAACTTAACCAATGGTCTAATTACCATATAAGGACCTCCAATTTAAAGTTTCATAACAATTGAACACCTCTAACATGTAGAACTCAACCTTTGCACTTTTTACAATTTAGTCTTTTGTACTAAATTGAGTGCCCAAACGTCGAAATTTTCGAACGAAATTTTCACAAAATCATTCCGTGAAATCGTAGACCATAAAAATATAAGAAAAATAAATTTTTCTTCATCAGATTCGTGGTCCCGTAACCACTGTCCCGACTAGGCCCAAAATCGGGCTGTTACATGATCTAAGTCATTCAATTCCACTTGGGGATGCTCATTGGATGGCCATTGGAGATTTTAACGCCATTCTCTCTTCAGTTGAAAGAAAAGGTGGTCATATCAAAGGTAACAGATGTTAGTTTTTTGGTGAGTTTATGGATAAAGCTCAATTGCATAACCTGGGTTTTTAGGGACCTCCTTTTACGTGGTATCGTCGTAATCTCTCTAAAAGACTTGACAGGGCTGTGGGTAATGACGTTTGGGTGGAATCTTTTCCTAACTATTCGGTGTCCCACTTACCTAGAATTAAGTTTGATCATCGTCATCTTCTTCTCAAATTTTGCCATGAGGATAGACTTACTCCTAATCGCCCCTTCCAGTTTTTAGCTGGCTTGTTGCATCACAAAATTTTTTCTGATTTTGTCAAGAAAAATTAGATTTTTGACAGTAATATGACTAATGTGATTTCTGGTTTTACGGGTAAGCTTAAAAGCTGGAACAAATGTGTTTATGAACATATAAACCAAAGGAAGAGGCAGTTAATGCATAAGCTTTCTAGAATCTAACATGCCTTGGACCTTTCAGGGTCTAATTCTCTTTTTCATAAGGAAATTTTGATTCGAGATGAGCTTGAAATATTCTTCACCATGAAGAGATGCTCTAAACGTAAAAATCAAGATGCGAGTGGCTGAAATTGGGAGACCGTAACACTAGCTACTTTCATAGACGCACAGTTCAGAGAAAAATTTTTAATAAAATCACTGCTTTACGTAATGCTGATGGGGATTGGATTTTTGATCCTGAGGTTCTCAAGACTGAAGCGGTTAATTTCTTCCAATATCTTTATGGGGAGAATCCAGGCTCGTTAGGAATTCTGCATCCTAGTGCTTTTCCTTGCCTTAGTTCTGAAGATGTTAATTTGCTCAGGAGAAATGTTACGAACGAGGAAATAAGGGTTGCTCTTTTTGATATGGCACCATTGAAAGCCCTAGGTAGCGATGGTTTTCAGGGTGCTTTCTTTCAGAATTAGGGATGCCATTTGTAAGTGGGTCAAGAAATTTTTCGAATGAGGTACCATCTATCCGGAATTCAATAACACACTTATTGTGTTAATCCCCAAAGTTTAAAATTAAAAAAATTTCTCTCAGTTCCGACCTATCAGCCTTTGCTTGATTTTGTACAAGTTGATCATGAAGGTCATTGCTAATAGATTTAAGAGTATTTTCTCAAAGATCATAGGTCAAGAACAAACAGGCTTTATTACTGGAAGAAGTATTATCGATAACGTCATTATCGCTCAGGAAGTTTTACACTCTATGCGAACTAAGAAGAGACTCCAATGGATGGCAATCAAGATTGATTTGGAAAAGGCTTACAACAGAGTCAGATGAGACTTTGTAAAAGCCTCTCTCAATGCAGCAGGTATTCAATCTCATTTGGTTAAATTTATTATGAATGCTATCTCGTTTTCCTCTATGCAGGTATTATGGAATGGTGCACCAACTTAAAAGTTTAGGCCGGTAAGGCGTATTCGACAAGGCTGCCCACTGTCACCATACCTCTTTCTCCTTTGTATGGAATGGTTGGGTCATAGATTTCACAAAAGTATCTCTACAGGGGAGTGGAGTCCCATTTGACTATTGCACATAGGACTGAGTCTTTCGTACATGTTCTTTGCAGATGACTTGGTGATTTTTAGTCGAGCTGATTTGATTCATAGTGGCCTCCTCAAAAATTTGCTGAGTAACTTTTGTGAGTTATCCGGTCACAAGGTTAATGCTAGGAAAACGAATGTATTATTAAGAGTTAATGAATTGTTAATGAATGATATTAATGACATCATTGGTTTTCAAGAAGTTAATGATTTGGGCCACTATCTCGGGGTTCCACTTCTTCATCGAAGAGTTACTAAAAGCATATTAGAATTTTTGGTGGAAATAGTTTGCAGTCGACTTTCTAGTTGGGATGCTAAGAGACTTTCCTTTGCTGGAAGGGTTACCTTAGCACAGTCGATTCTGTTGTCTATAACTAGTTATCTCATGTAATCGACTCCTGTCCTTAAAGTAATTTGCGACTCTATTGAATAATTAGCAAGACAATTCATTTGAGGAGCTACGAAAGGCAAAAGAAAGATGGCTTTAGTAGGGTAGGATGATATCTGTCAACTTAAGATTCATGGAGGACTCGGTTTTTATCGCTTGGGGGATCAGAATAAAGCTTTCATGTTGAAAATTGGCTACAACCTTATTACAAAGTCTGAAGCTCTATGGGTTCAGGTCCTTAGAGCTAAGTATGGACTGTGTAAAAGTATGCCGGACTCTATTATGAGGAATAGTTGCTCCTATATGTGGAAAGCAGTTGCCAAAGCTTAGCCTCTGTTGCGTAGTAATATGAAATGGTTCATAAGAAATGGGAAAACTGTTCGGTGTTGGGAGGACAATTAGGTTACTAATATGGGGCCTCTTAATCAATATGTTCCGGGTCATAAAAACATTGATCCTAAGACCAAAGTTAATGAGATGTTTTGGTTAATGGTGATTGGAACCTTAATCTTTTCAGATTGTGATTGCCAGAAGAAGTGGTTAAACTTATCATTAGCATTCCCCCTCCTTTAGACCATGCTAGACCAGATATTCTATCTTGGTCTAGAACAACGACCGAGGTCTTTTCTGTGAAGAGTGCTTACTATTTGTTTAAAGAGGAATCTTGGAATCCGAAGGAAGAGAATTGGAGCATGATTTGGAAAATTCTAGGGCCCCAACGTGTGAAACAATTCATCTGGTTAATCCTCAAACAGAGACTTTTAACTAACTTTGAAAGAGTTAGAAGGGGTATTGCGCAAGATGGGTCGTGCCATCTTTGTGGCCATATTACGGAGGATATCCTTCATATTCTTAGGGATTGTTCTTTTGCGAGGGAGATTTGGCACCATATCATACCTGCTAATCATCTTGAAAGTTTCTTTTCTGGTAATATTTCGGAGTGGCTTTTCTCGAATTTACAATCTCTTTCTACAAACAAGTTGAGTGATTCATCTTGGGATTGCCTCTTTGGGATCATTCTTTGGCGCATCTGAAAGAATCGTAATTTCAACATTTTTTAAGAAAATGCTATGAATCCGAAGGATATTATCAGTGTCTCTTATAGTTGGGCGAAACACTTTCTCTCCACCCATAATGAAGTGTTGGTTTCTCAGCCGAAGCAGTACTCAGTTCGCCAAAACTCAGGTATGTGTGTATTCCTTAATACTAATGGTACTGTTCACTCGGTGTCTGGTTTCTCTGCTACAGGTGGTGTGATACATAATAGCAAAAGGGGAGTGGATCCTAAGTTATAATCGCTTTTTTAAGAGAATGCTCAGTAGCTGTGGGGCGTATTGGATGGACTACTTATCCTTCAGAAACAAGGTTACGATGAGGTCATTATTCAATCAGACAATCTTGAGAATGTGATTTCTATCAGCAAGAGCAAGTTTGGTGGTCCAAAAAACTCACTGATAAGGAAAATTCAACAAATTCTAGCCTTTAAAGAGAATTGGTCCTTGAATTATGTTCCTAGAGAGACCAATCGGGTAGCTAATGCTTTGGCAAAAATGGCTCTGTTGAGTGTTGAATCTTTGCATATATTTGAGGATCCCCTTTTGGAGATTAAAGAGATCTTGAAGGATGATAACTCTTTTGACAACTTGTTTATGATCTACTCTATGTAATTCTTTGTTTAATTTACCAAAAAAAAAATTATTTTTCATATTATACTGTATTTTAATTATTTTTTATGTTATTTTTATATGATGTCTTCATCATAAATTTTATATAATTTAAATTTAAATTTAACTTTAAATTTATTTATTTGAATTAAATAGTTTTGAATATTATATATTAATACAAAATATAATATTCAAAATTTGGCTGGAACATTGTGAGAGGCATTCTTAGTTAAATAAAAATTGGTGTATTCGATTTTTAAAATTTTAGATTCAAGATATATAATTAAAGCGACTCATACTTCCTAAGCTAAACTCAAATTAATTGAATCTAATTAAAGCTATCTTCTCTAAAAGTATAAACAAATAAACTAATTATAATTAACATGAAATTAATGTTGGTCTAGCTAAGCTAGAAGTAATCATGGGCCGGGCTCAAAAAAATTTCAGCCCGCTTCCTAGGCCCGGGCTCGGTCCGACCCGAAATATGGGCCTGAAATTTTGTTCATGCCCAGCCCGGGGAAAAATACTAAGCCCGAGCCTGGCCCGGCTAGGCCCGTTTTTAAAAGATTAAATTAACTTTTTTATCATTTGAGGGGCAAAGTGTAATTTTACCATTACTATTTTAAAATTTTATAAATTATAAAGAGTTTAAAAAAGAATTTTTATTTTTATTTTAGAGTAGAACCCTTGCCCATGAAATATTATATCAACAAATTTAGCAATACTAATAATTAAAATTAAATTTTAAAATTTGAAATATAAAAATAAAAAATTTTAAAATAAAAAAAATTCAAAATATACGGGCTTAGGGAAATGGGAAATGGGGAGGGGAAATGAGAAATTTATTTAAAAATATATTTATTATATTCAGGTCAGGCCGGACCGGGCCAAAAATTTTGCCCGAGGCCCTATTTGTTTTCTAAACGGGCCTCGTTTTTTACCCAAATCTATTTTTCGAACTTATATTTTTATCTAAATCCTCCCATATTTTGAGCGGACCGTCGCCGGGTCGCCCGGTCCATGATCACCTCTAAGCTAAGCTAGCTAGTTTGGCATCCATCCTTCGACCGTCGTTATTTATTTAATAAATTAAGGAAAGACATTCGTTTCTTAAGCATATCAAATAAGATATTTTTAAAGTGTTTTTTTTTATAACTTCGGCAACGTTCAGGAGATAACACCAATTCTATGATAGTGATGTGAACAATGCCGTTAGCGATTAGAAATTTCTTTCCTATGTTATATTATTGTCGAGGGGTTGATTCCCTCTCAATAAAAATTTCAAAGTATAATTCATCGAATAATTGATTGGATTTTTAAATAGTGAAAGTATCATGTTCGATAGTATTTTTGCCCATTATGATCTTTTAAGGGTATGAGTTCAAACCCTACTCAAGAACAAATGCTAAACATTTTTTTAGTGGATTAAGCGTTCATGTCAACCTCCATAAATCATTTGAGAGTCCAGTCCGATTAACTGCTCGATGGATGATAGTTCAAAGATTTCTCCTAAAAAAAGTCAATCCCCATCATTAATTATATATAACATTTGTTGAGTAAATTGATAAAGAGTGAAATTAATAAAAGTTTAGATTTGAGTCTTGTGGATGAAAATGAGAATAATGTTGAGAAGCTTTAGTTTTTATTTAAATGCTCAAGAGTATGAATTTAATATTTGTATTTTTTAATTATCTCGATTCGTTTATTATTCATAAATTACATATATAATACTATTCAAACCCAATTTTGAATTAAATATTATCCTTTATTGTGAAATTTCCAATAAATTTTCGAATATTTAAATCTACTAATTTCAAAATTATAAACATCTTGATAGCAAATAATAAGTTTAAACTTCAAATTTGGATGTTATATTTGAATAAAAAGTGCGAAAAAGTATGGTAATATAGATGGGGTACACAAGGTTTGACTAAAAAAGGAAACATGAGAATGAAAGAGAAAGACTACTTTTTCTTACCAAAGCAGCTTAGAGTCCTTCAAATTAGACTGTCAACACGCAAATATGAAGACTGTCGGTTCCGTCCCTTTTATAGGGTCTTGTTGACCATTGTGTTTTTCAAACTTTGAAAGACTTGAATGTCATTGATTTTTAAAATAAATTTGTTAATAGTAATTTTATTTGTTTATCAAAAAAGGAATTACTATATATCTATAACAAGATTTGAGATTTAGATGATCTTTTAATAAATTTTATAAATATAATTTTATTTTATTAAATATTTTAATGAAATAATATATTAATTAAATTTTATTATATTTGAAATAAAATTAATTTACTAAAATTTGAGATAAGAAATTGTTATAGAAAACAAATTTAATAAAGAGTGTATTTAATAATTTATTAATTAGAAAGTTGTTACAAAAAGAAGAAAAATAAAATATAAAAATAGGCTGTACAACAAAATAGATTGTTATAATGAGATGGTATTGTAGAGAGGGTATTTGATGATCAAATCATTGATGCTTAATTCCAACAATAATAGTAGTATTATAGTGTACTAAAATGTCTAAATTTCCCAAACCGTGTCGCTTAAGTTGTCCTAGAATTTTCAAATTTAGCCAAAAGTTTTAATTTTATGGTGTAAACACAAGGTTGATTATAGAAGGTGACCAATTTATTCTATTTTATTTCATTAATCAACAATTACTTTTTATAAAATATTTAAATATATCAAAATATTTTATATAAAGATGTCTTTAATATATTAAGCAAATCATATCTCGATTGTGTAAAAAATAATGGTTAGAAGTAGAAAATCCTTTGACTTAAATGCAAGAGTTCAAATCTTATGATTTTGAAACAACTAATTTTTAATTTAATTTAATTGATTTATTCAATTGTGGATTGAGTCTTAGTTTGATTGGTATTAGTATAATTGTTAGTGTAGGAGGATATAGGTTCGAGTACGCTGAAGCGCATGCATTATCTTCCTGTTTAAGGGTTGGAGAGGGATTACGAGATATATAATAAGATTATTTTATTCAATTTTTAATGCTTTTTTATCTATTAAGTTTTAAAAATTAATTCAATTTTAATTTGATGTGACAATTTTGTTTATAAAGAAATATTTGATGGCTTGCATGTGACTTTTGAAGCTCTTTTTCCTTTATTTATGATTGATGATGATTGACGAAAAGTCAAGGACTTCTTACAAAAAGCATTAATCCTTAAACTTATACATCCCAAATTAATTTGATAAATGCCAACCTTTTCTATTGATTCCAATTAATTGTTTTGCTTCAATTATTACTACTATTATTGGGTAGCCTTAATCATCACAATTTTATTTGCTTGTTTGTTTATTTAGAAAGAGCAATGTTAAATAAATAAAATTATTAGTTTTAAGCATTTGAAATGTGAACAAAAATATCGAAGGTTTCTTTTCTTCTTCTAGTATTCGTTAATTACTTATCTCAAACTTTATTTTAATTTTACAAGTATATATCTAATCAGGATGATGTGGGTTCGAGTGTGCTAAAACGCATTATCTTCCTATTTATAGGTTGATGAGAGGCTATAGATAATCCTAAACATTATGTCAAGAAAAATAGATTGAATCAAAACCTAATTTAATCCATGGACTAGCAAAAAGAAATAAATAAAACTATGTTTCTCATTTGTCAGTTCAATTCCAAAGGAAATATTTCATCTATTGAATAAAAAATCTTTAAAAACATTAGCTGAATAATATATTTTAACCATAAATATCCTAATAATTAATTAATTAATATAGGGATTAGTTCAAACTAGTCTAGTAGGTACTTTACCCATATTCTTGGTCCCCAAGCTTAATCCATGTCAAACTCTATAATTCAAAGTAGTGGGCCAATCCTTTCGATTTTAGTCCCCCAATTTTTCTATTCCCCCATACCTGCTGTCACTTAATTAATTAATTAAACAAAAAATAATTTATTTTTTAATTCACAATAATCGATACACCGAAAGTCTGAAAACAAGTTTTCTTTTTTCCAAGCCAGAAAACTTGTCGTGGAAACTTGATAGAAAAATTTCACACCAACTACGTAGTACGTACTCACATTTCAGACCCTATTTTTTAATTACTTTCCCTTAAAATAAAGTTTCCTTTTACAAAAATTGGTCAAAGTTTATAAAAAATCCCTATATTTTTATGTAAAGTTCATTGTTGTCCCTCTACTAAAAATTGCTCTAAATTAATTCTTCTGTATTAATTTTTTCCAAAGCATGACATCTTTATAATTTATTATTAAATTGTAGATAATATAGGTGAAATATATAATACTCAACTAATTTACCCATGACTTGATCCGCTTATAAAATAACCTAACTATCCCAAAAAATTATGTATTTTTAAGCAAGAGATGATTAAAAGTGCACTATTTTTTTAGGATGGTTGAGCTTTTTATATGGGTAAATCAGTTGGGCAAGATACATTTTATTCAAATTCACGACAAATTGTAATAATGTCGTGATTTTAATAAAATTTTAATATACAATGACTAATTTGAAACAATTTTTAATAAAATGACTAAAATGAACTTTATACAATAATATAGGGACTTTTAGTTACCTACAAAAAAATTCATTTAATTCAACATATAATGTACCCATTTTCTTGTCCCTAACACCTCCCTCATTTATAGCCCGCCTGGTTTTTTCTCTTTTCTTTCCCCCCTCTCTTCTCCATCTTCTTCCCTTTTCACATGTCTCTTTGATTGACCCCCTTTTTGCTCCTCTTTCAATGTGTAGACCTTTGTATGTTTGATTTGTTTTCAAGATCCAAATAAACCCTTTTCTCTGCATTGTTTGAACTTTGAACAACTTGTTCTTTCCCGTGTGTTTAAATGGATCTTGTGACCAAAATCCAATCCTCACAACCACTTTCACCAATCACAAGTCCAGGTAAGTCAATCTTAAGCTCACATTCCCATTCATCTGATACAAGTTTCCCTATCATAGCCATTGCTGTCTTAGGAATTTTAGCAACAGCTTTCTTATTACTCAGCTATTACATCTTCGTCATCAAATGTTGTCTCAATTGGCAAAGGATTGATCTTTTAAGACGGTTTTCTTTATCACAAAGACGACCCGAAGACACTTTAATGGTTTATTCGCCGGCAACGGAACAACGTAAAGGACTCGATGAATCGGTGATAAGGAAAATCCCGATATTTCAATTCAAGAATGAAGGAGAGAGTTGTGAATGTGCGGTTTGCTTGAACGAATTCAACCAAGACGAGAAGCTAAGAATAATACCGAATTGCAGCCATGTTTTTCATATAGATTGTATCGATGCTTGGCTTCAAAACAATGCTAATTGTCCACTTTGTAGAACGAGTATATGTATATCTAATGATCGGTTCCAATTTGACCCCATCATTGCTCTGAGCTCAACATCACGAGATCCCAATCCGTATAACGAAACTGTCATTAGTGGCGATGAAGATTTCGTTGTGATTGAAATAACTAACAACAACAACCAAACAGGGGATGGGTCAATACCCGTACCGGTGTCGGCTTCGCCATGGAAAATTGAGCTGCCGAAAAAAGCAACAAGGAAGTACCGTAAAGGGAGTAGTATGGGAGATGAATGTATTGATATTAGAGATAAAGATGAACAGTTTGTGATTCAACCAATAAGAAGGTCAATTTCAATGGATTCATCGGCGGATCGACAGCTATATTTAGCGGTACAAGAAGCTATAAGGTTGAACGGTGGCCGGCAAGTGAGTGAGGTTAGCCCCATTGAAGCTGGTTGTAGTAGTAATAGAGTGAGAAGATCTTTTTTTTCTATTGGCCATTGTAGAAGGTCTAAAAGTAGTGCACTTTTACCTGTTTATTTGGAGCCTTAAAAAAGAAGAAGAGTTTTTAGGGGTTTTTCTTTTTTGCGTTTTTTGAACATAAAGATTTAGGAGAGTTAATTAAATTTGTGAGATAGAAATGTTTGATTTCAAACTTATTTAAAAAATTGATTATTTTATTTGAATTTCTCTATGGGGTTTATAAATTATAATTGTTCATGAAACATTGGGTTCACAGTTATATACATATATGATTATAAACATTATCATCGATTGCTTAAACAAACAATTCCATTTTATAAAGTACTTAATAAATTTTGTTTTACTTGGCGATTGAGTATCAGTATTATTATTAGTGTAAAAGACATAAGTTCAAGTACATTTATCCTCTTATACTACTTAAGGGTTCCAAAGGATATATATATATATATATATATATGAGTAATTATAAGTATTATATCAAAAATATTTCTATGAAATTGTATAATTCAATTTCAATCCATTTAAAATTTTTTTTCTTAATTCACCTGTAAGTATCGGAAGTAATTACTTCACGATTGCTTGAGCTTTATGAAAATGGCAGAAAAGGGTCGGCTTCAATTCAATTCAGAGAATCCGACAGCTACCAACTTATATTACTAATAATGTTATGGTTGTTGAAGAAGGAATATATGGTTTGCTCTAAGTTAGTATGGTCCTAATTTTTTCTCTTCAAAGTACCCATTAAATTTCCAGCCTGTTAGAATTCACTCAATACTTATAGGGATTAATATAATAAACGGTAAAATTTCTGCAATAAAATTACAGTTTAATTTTAAAAAATAATTTCTGGATTCGTGGACTTTTCTGCAAAATTGAGGGTGCTTTGAATGTCATTGGCGTGGTCAAGTCAAGGGATGCACTATTTATCTTCCACCTCGTAAAAATCTTTCCAGCTCAATGTTTCGCCATTTTCAGTGACAAAACTGTTCAAAAAATAAATGCTAAGAGATTCATATGGGGGAAAGAGTTGAAGACAATGAAATAATTTGCAATTTCTTCAAAATAAATAAATAAATAAATAAAAACCCTTAAATGTTGCATTGCATTGAAGATAAATGGTTAAAACATTATCATGTTCAAAGCACCACTTTTTTGGAGAGATAAAAATTACATATCTATATATTTTAATTACTAATTGTTACGATAAAACAATACGAATATGATATGAATATATAAATATTTCAAATTTTATATATCAAAATTTATGTAAATAATATGAATATAATACGAATACACGAAATGCGAGAACTAAAGCTAAATTCATACAGTAACTAAACTAGAGATTCTGTGTTACTTGTGTAGCACTTTAGTGGGCACCGGAAATGGCAAAATAACATATCACCCGAACCCATTGTTTTTTTATTTCTTTTTCACCCATGTGCTTATAAGCATGGGCAAAGATTGTGATAAACTGAGGCAACTCTTAGGGATTGTGGGGATGTTGGGATTCATTTGGATGAATATATATATTTATATATATGAAGATAATACATACAATTGGGGTAAATAAAATGGTGCCATAAATTGCATGATTGTGTGATGAGATTGCAAAGATGATTTGTTTTTGTTGAAAGGAACATTTTTTGATAAGATGTTTAAGTCTTGTTGTGTAAGTGTTTTTATTCTTTTATATGAAATGGAATTCAATGATCAAAACGTATAGCAGGACCAATTTCGTGAAGAACCAGAAAGCTAACTCAAAACTGACAATAAGAGGCACAGAAATTTGGCCTGTCCCTACCTTCTTTTGCTATTAAAAGAAAAGTTAGGTAAACTATATCCAAGGTCATTGAACTATTAGTAAATTTATATTTTAGTCATTCAAAATAAGAAAAATACAAAATAGCCTATAAACTACTTGAAAGTTTTCATTTAAGTCGCTAAGCTATCAAGTTCTTTTTTTTTTTTTTTTTTAAGTTTGGTCGTCGAGCTACAAGTAATGATTTAAAGATTGATACAATGGAACAATATCACCGACGAGTAGAAAAACATACTTTAAATCCAAGCCATTTTGACAGTCAATGTTAGATATCAAAAAAAAAGTTATTTGAATTTTGATTCGCAAATTCATAATATTCAAAGATGTTTCGTGGAAAAATTAAACTGTAAAAGAGGAGGGGAAGGAGACCTTTCAATTGGTGGCGGCGATGTGAATAGAAAAGGTCATACAATAGTGATTTTAATAACCTAGTGACTTAAATGAAAATTTTTGAATAATTCAGTGACTATTTTGTAACTTTTTGAAGTTAAATGATCAAAATGTAAATTTACTAAGAGTACGTTTGGGTCGCTGTAATGGAATAGATACGTAATGGAATAGATACGTAATGGAATAGAGGCATAATAGGTAAATCTTTTGTTTGGTTGAATGGAATGGAATAGAGACGTAATGATATTCTTGTGTTTGGTTGAATGTAATAGAGGTGTAATAGCATAAGTAAAAAAACTAAAATGACTAGAATACCCTTTGCAGAATTTTTGTTAGGTATGATGATTATTGTTATTGTTATTAAATTTTAATAAGATTATTAATATAAATAATAAATTATTTAATCATATTTTAACATAATTATTATTAAATATAATTTAATAAAAATATATAATTTAATAAAATTCTTAATATTAAATATTCTTATATGAATTTACTAATACTATAAAATATAATTTAAAATTATTATTTATTAAATATAATTTAATAAAATATATGATTTAATAAAATTCTTAATAATAAAGATTCTTATACTAATTTACTAAAATCATAATATATAATACTATAAAATATAATTTAATTTAGTTTTTATTAAATATAATTTAATAAAATATATAATTTCATAAAATTTTTAGTCATAAATATTCTTATATGAATTTACTAAAATCATATTATATAATACTATAAAATATAATTTAATTAGTTTTTATTAAATATAATTTAATAAAATATATAATTTAATAAAAATTTTAGTAATAAATATTCTTATGTGAATTTGTATAATTTAAAATTATTATTATTAAATATAATTTAATAATAATATATAATTTCATAAAATTCTTACTAATAAATTTTCTTATACGAAATTGTATAATTTAAAATAATTATTATTAAATATATTTTAATAATAATATATAATTTCATAAAATTCTTACTAATAAATTTTCTTATACTAATTTGTATAATTAAAATTATTATTATTAAATATAATTTAATAATAATATATAATTTCACAAAATTCTTACTAATAAATTTTCTTATATGAATTTACTAAAATCATAATATAACTTGATAATAACATAAACATAATTAACTTATATTAACAAAAGGTTAAATGAAAATGAAATTCTACATCATAATCCATATGTTATATAGTTTTACAACATCAAAAAGTTTGAACATTGATTTTTAATGGTCAGAAAGAAATCTTCTGACCCATTCCAACCGGACTTCAGAAGGTAAACTAAAGAAAACGAGCATTTGAGTTGGATGATCTAGAATTTTACTTAAAGCTCGATACCGCTCATCCACGGTTAAACCTTCTATTTCACATAAGTTTTGATATAAATTTGTAGCTTGTTCTTGGATGGTCTGGAATTCTTCTGACTTCTATTGAACTACCACATCGGAGGCAATACTCCTACTGATTTGTTCGCCAATGGCCCGCATGTTTTCCGCCAATAAAGTGACAGCGTCATTAAATGAAGAATAAATATTATCACTTGCATCAAAATTCTTCTTTTTTTCTTTGAAATATTAGCTATAAATAACAATATAATACAATACACCAACCAAGACTTGAGGTAGTGTTTTTATATTGAAGCAAGAAAATATGGTTTAAAAAAGAAATTAAAATGAACAATACAAATCCATGAACAATAAAAGCAATTGCTTATGCAATTCAATATCAAATCTTTCTAGAATCTACTACTAAACTCATAATACAATGAAACATTTATGTCCATTCAAACTCTCGAGTGTTGTAATCTCACAATTGTACTTCTAGTGTGAATTCTCTCCCTCGAACAGTTGATGATTGTTTTAACACTTACCCAAATTATAATGATTCAAGTAGCTAAAATTAAAAAAATACTCTATGCAAAAAATCAGCATGTATGTGTTTTACTGTGTTTCTCTGTATTTGATTTTGAGGTCTTACAATTTTTCTTTAGTTTAGAAGGTTGGATAAGTTACCAAACCTCTTGAATTGCAACTACGCTTCAGCTTACCAACGATTTATGTCTGGAGCAAATCGGTAGCTAACAGTCCAATACCTACAAAATTCCACATAGAACATCAATTTACTGGAACAGCGGTGGTCAGATACACCAAGCGCAAGAAATTTAACAAGGGTGCTAATATACAAAATAATTTACACTTCTAAGCATTCAACTAGTATTAAAATCAATCATACATGATTTAGATAAGTCTGAAATCTCAAATTTTGCAAGGCCTGAAGCCACAATTGTTATGCACACAACGCTGAATTTTTTTTAGTAATTTTTGTGTGCATTTAATTAATTTACAATGCCTTTATGTTATAGCCTGTTCTGTTGATGGCATGGTTAAATTGCACTTCGACTCCCCTAAGATGATAAAATTTCTTTATAATCCTTTTAAAAACTATGAAATAATATGGTAATACAGTGATATCATATTACTTTCACCTCTCTAAAATAAATTTCTTATTTTATCCCTCACTATTCTCACTATTTTATTATTGGATCAAAATATTAAGTAATTATTATCCAAAAAATAATCAATTAACTTAAATAAACCCTCTAACTCAATAAATCAATTCGATTTATTGAATTTGACTGATTTTTTGTCTACCTACTTAGCCAACAGAAAAAAATACAAATTTAAACTTTGAAGATGAAATTATTAAGAGGGGCAGTCATATGGTCCCTAGACCATAAAACAAACACGAAAAATACCCTCAAAAAAATTCTAACAAAAAGAAGTAGAAAAAAACAATAAAAGAATGTAAAATTAAATAGATAATCAATCTCTGCAAATAGCAAGACACTAATTTCATAGAACAAACAGAGAGCAATTTACACAATATAAATGGACTTAAGCAGGTTTGGCCAACAACAGACAACTTTAGAAACAAAATAAGTCATCGTTGAACAACATAAATTAGGACATACAATGCTGCAAACAACCTCAGCACCCTTTGCAAACCTACCGAAGCTTTTAAGCAATGGTATAATATCCAATGGTAATATCCTTGAACAACATAAATTCGTCTTCTTTCGTCTGAACTTTTAAGGGCTTAAAAAACCAAAACTTAACTACTACACTCTACTCTTTAAGCAATGGTAATATCCAAAGGATCCCTTTTACACCGAAGAATGTAGCTTCAGTCCACATTGCATCCGACCATTAGTTTCTACATCTAAACCTTTTATGGACTCATCAAAATGCAATGTCAAAATTAAAGTATTTTTCTTTTCAGTTTGCAATTGAAAAATAAAAAGTGCCAGTTTCTTGATTTTTACTTTAGGTGGAAAAGTATTACACATACTAATCTTCTGCTAAACCACAGTACAGCCAAACAATCAAAGCGACAATTTAGCAAATTACAGAAATCAACAACAAAATAGAAAAAGAAAACTTCAAATTTAACATGATGCGATAAAAATCGAAATACCCAAATCCAGTTTCTCAATTTAATTTCAAACAGAAACCCCTACTAAAACAAAATGTGGCCATTGCAAGGTTAGAAAACAATCCAATGTTATTACTCCATTAAAATTCCATAACTTCAAACAAAAACAAATTATAAGTCAAAGTTAATAACTTGCAGAACCCAATCCACAATGTTAGCAGGTTTTCTGCGTGGACAAAACCCAATTTCTATATTGTTAACTTGTTGAAAAAATATTAGAGAGACAGAGAGAGCAAATCTGCAAAAATATAATAATAATAATAATAAGGTTGTATCTTCCTTACCGGTTCCAATGGACAGAACACAGTTTCATCGATGGAGAGGAACGAAAAACGTGAGATGGAGGCTGCTTCCTGATCGGTGTTCGAAGTCCAGTTGTGACGCCAAAGAGAGGTAAAAAAGAGAAGGAGAAGACGGCGAGGAGAGTGGAGAAGAAAGCTAGAAGGAAGAAACAGAAGACGGTGGATTTTGGGTAAAACAGAAGTGTGAATCGGGAGGGTAAAACAGGGACCAAAACTGAAGCAGGACCTAAACTGAGCACAAGGAAGGGATTAGAAATCGATGAATTTTGGGGATTACATCCGTAATGTAATAGACCCGTATTAGGCCAATACACCGAACCAAACAATGTATTGAGTGGGGCCCACTGCCATTACACCCAACCAAACATGGTGTAATAGTTCATTGATCTCAAGTATAATTTATCCTAAAAAATAATAGGGTGACCTATCTTGCAGGTCACTCAATTATGCCGAAATTTTTTATCACTCAATTATAAAAAGTTATATAAATAGAATCCAATTAATCACGTTGGTCTTTTTATTATTATCTAATTTCGTTAACAAAAAATGACATGGTGATTTTAAAATTGACATAATAAGAAATTTAGTCCTCAACGTTTACATATTATATTAATTTGGTCATGATTCTAAAAATTTAAAACTCGATATTTATACATAATCTCAATTTAATCCTAATTCTAAAAATTCCTCCAATGTTTTCCCTTCACTAAACGAAAAGAAAACTAAGTTTCCTCTAAATTACAAATTGGAATTAATCTAAAACCAACACAAATTGATTTCCCTTTAGATATATTAATATTTTCTATGCAAGTAAAACATGATATAAGATTAATTAAGTCTTTCTATTACAAATCAAAACACAAGTTCGAATAAGATTAATTTCATAACATAAAACAAATAATAACACCTATAATTATTCCCTTAAAAGACGATATGTTGTTTTCATTCGGTATGGTATTAAAGTAGGAGAAGCTTTCAAAATACTTCAAACTCAAGGCACAAATGCTGAAAATGCCTATGGAACAATATCAATATTCCAATGGCAAATTGATAGTTTATAGCTTCACAACTTGTAATAATCAATGGCAGGCTTGCTATCAATTGGGCTAGACAAAACCTTGTCTATATATTCCTTCAACACAAATTCTTTGTATCGAGGAGGATTTGTCTCTGATATCAGTTCTTTGATTGTCCCAAATGGTTCTTCAAGCATATCAGCATGTCCTGAAAAAAAACATACCACCGAAATTCTAGGTCCGACACGATTGGCAGTCACCCTATGCTTCACACTCTTGAACTTGTTATTTGATAAAATCTATACCATAAAATAACATAAAACATTCAGTAACTAATCTATTGGGACAGTTTAATGTAAATTTGATGTGAATTGAAGCTAACCTGAAGAAGATCACCGATGTTTACCACCAAACCACCTCGAGCAGGGTGAACATCGAACCATTGGTCGTCGTGAAGGACTTGGAGGCCAGTGACATGGTTCTGGAGAAGTAATGCCATTATCCCTGCATCTGCATGTTTCCTTAGACCTAAAGTGAGTTCAGGTTCAGGGCAAGGTGGATAGTAGTGGGACACAATGCTACACCCTTTATTGCATCCCATTGAGCTTAGATGGTCTGGTTGAAGACCAAGTGCCTCTGATAGTAACTCGAACAAAGTTTCTACCAATATGTTGATGTGCTTATTGTACTCCATTGTTGGTTCCCTGCAATTTGAATAAATGCTCCCAATTTGAATAATACTCGAAAATTTTCTACTGATACATGCTACTATATTGGCTAAAGTTTGATCATTCAATTTTAAAACATATACGGGTTTTAATTTGAATGCGTCCATAAGTTGGGTCAGGCTTAGCTCAATCGGGTTTGATTGTTTAAGCATGAATTTAACATCCTTTATGTTCGCTAAAGCCTGACGCAACTTAAAAAATGAGTCTAAAATTTTACCCAAACTCTCATGTATTTGTAAATAGTTAAGTTAAGGTTATTTCAAGTTTGTACCTTCTTTAAAAAAAATTTTGAAAAAAAATTATATTATTTTTAATTTAATAAATTTATATGCCTTTTAATTTATTAAAAAATTATATATAGACCACTTATATAGTTGTAAATTTTATAAATTACATAATATATAAAAATAACATAATAAATATATTAAAAACTTAGAAAATGGGTTAGGTTTAGGCTTAGATGTTTGAGCCAACTCATATTTTAAATGAACCTAATCTTTTTTGCCCAAGCTATCCTAAACTTTGGGTGGGTTTTCGGGCTAAGGTGAATAGCCTAGCCCTTGAACAAGTTTATTTTAACCAATGTTGTTTGAATTGAACAAAATCGATTGGATCGGGAACTAGCTAGGATATCGGTCCAGAGAGAGGCAAAAACCGGCTAACACGTAAGTACGAACCAGTTTAACTGGGTTAAAGAATTGATTGAACTGGTGATTCATCCAGATTTTATAATTTAATTTAAATCAAGCAAACTGATCAAATCGATCGAATCGGGAGCCGATATCCGACTAAGGGTGAGTTTGGATGGGCTATTGGGTGCGGTGCGATGCGTTTAGCTTACTTTTTGTCTCACGCTACAGTATCTAATCTTACCGCCACCGCTGTTTTTACACTAACCGCAGGTAAACGCATCGCCCATTCAAACCCACCCTAATTCTAACTCCAAATACATTGATTTTAACCTAAAAGATTCAATGCAATCAATTTTAAAAGTTGATATAAAGTAAGACTGCATTTGAATTTCAACTTCGGTATACAACTTTGAAAACAACCTTCACTCTAAACTTGTGTTTCTATATATAAAAAAAAAAGCGATGAACTGAACTCCTAAATCACTTCACCTTATGTTTAAATTTAAACTCACATTGTACCATTGATTTTTAATCTAATCTCAATCGTCAAGGATATATTTATTTTCACCGAGACAATCTCCTAGTTATCTCAGTGATTAAAAAAAGAAAGAGATTAGTGCTTAATTACCTGTAAACTGGTGGCAAATCTGAAGAATCAGGATTAGACTCGAATGAAGTAAGCCTCAAACTGTCTCTCCAATCAGCAGATTGTGAAGTGTAAAGATCAGAGTTAGAGTTGAATACCACTTTCTTTGCACCGTCACGGCTATACAGCTCCATCTTCAACTCCAAATCTTGTTCATTAAACAAACGTGTCGCTTCAATCATCTCATCCAAAACACTTAATGGGATCCCATGGTTTATCACTTGGAAGAAACCCCATTCCTCTGATGCAATCCTAATTTCGTTTACAATCTCCTGTCGCCGGATACTGTCTCCGATGTTGCTTAAATCTATGATGGGAACTTCGATGTTTTTATGGGCGGAATTCAGTTCGTCGGCGGCAAGATCCTCGGCTGGTCGAACGAAAAACTTGGGGATGTTGAGTATTCCGGTGTCAACGAGTCCTTTAACACCAGCTTTTGTGTCGTCGAATTGCTTCAACTCTTTGGTTCTGTCATAAGATACTGAGGTGATGGATGCCATTTTCTCTGATAATTGAATTGCTTTTTTCTTTTCTTACAATGTTTACGAATGGATGTTGTTCAAAGACTATATCTTAGAAATGTAAGAGCGCACACACACATAAATATATATACGCATGTACAGATATATGTATGAATAAATTAGAGTATATGCATATAGATGGTGAAGAAGATGATATTAATATACGTTATTAGAAATAAAGTTAATTTAATTTATATTTGATACAATAATAATACATATAACTACTAAGTATACATGAATAAAAATGTGAGTTTAAAAATTATTTAATTCACTTAAAATTATATATGAATTTTGATTTAATATGCGATTGTATGCAAAAATTTTGATTTTGTGCAATTTTATACATAAAATTTTAATTTGATCCAATTCTTACAAATTATTAACTCAATAATCGATATAGCATCGTTTTATGTTTATATATTGCAAACAAAGATAAATATATTTATCTAATATAAAAATAAATTGATTTATTTATTTCTTTAAATATGTATAATTGAATTAAAATTAAAGCTTCAAATATACATTTAAACAATACTCAAAGTTTCATTTATATAATTATACTAAATTAAAATTTATGTATTAAATTACACATTAAACTAAAATTTATATATAATTTTAAGATTTACCCATGAAGTAATTATATATATAAAGAAATCATTCTATGCCTAAAGAAAAGTACTACTAAAAATAGAAAAGAGAAATAAAAGCGCCAATATATATATATATGAAAAAAAAAACAAATTGCCTAGGTAATACTAAAATAAATGATTCTTAAATCAGATGGGTGGTCGAATTGGTCAAGTCATTGTTTCGTCTGTCCGATTAAAAAATTAATAAATTAATAAAAATTAATAAATTCGGTTCAACTGCTCAATTTAACCAGTTTTTTGTCCAATTCATTCTGTTTGTATCGATTCGCAAGTCAATCGATTCAAAGCCTCCCTCCAGATCAATACCTCGGTCGGTTCTCCATCCACTAGTCCACTCTGATTCATATAACTTTGGCTAAAATCCCAATTTAATATCTATACTATTACTATATCTTGTATTAAAGTTTATGTTATTTACTGATTGAGTTTTAGTTTAATTAGTATTGTTATTATTGTAACAATCAAAAGAACTTGGGTTTGAGCGTGTATTACTTTCCAATTTAAGAATTTGCGATTATGAGTAGTGTTATACCCCTAACCCCTAGGCCACAACTCCTCGAGAATCAGGGCCAACACCCAGAAAACCACTCCTCGAGAACCAAGCCCACTCCTTGGGAAACCCCTAACATTCCACCTCTTGAAGCATCGAATGTACGAACTCCTTACTAAACACCTCACTTGACCACGATATAAGAACTCCTCGAAGACCCTTGGATCCAGGCGCACCTACACATAAACCATGTGTGGACCCCACTTCACCACGATTTATGACACTAGTTGCCAGACATTAATTTCGTTTGACATAATTTGACAAATTCACATTATCAAACTAATTAATTCACATTATACAAAATAATGACAAATTATACCTTAAAAGAACCTATTTAATAGGAGTGGAGTGGGTCAAACTATAATTTTATTATGTATTAACCTATAAATTTATAAAATTTAAGAAGATAAAAATTCCAATTTTGAGAGATCAAGAACACTAAGTTATCTCCTTCCTTTACCCTACTACTGAAATTATGATTGTAATCGTAATTTTTATCCGTTTTATAATTGAACACTAATCATATTCTAAAAGAGAACATATATATGCATAAAAGTCAGTCTCAATAATAACTTTTGGGAGATTGTTTTAAATAGGTGTAATTGAAAAGTAATGTGAAAACCCACAGTTAGTACCCAAAATTCAAAGCTTTATTGGAAATAGAATAGTTTAGTCGTCGGTGTTGTTTTACGTGTTCAAATCTTGGGAAAATTGATAGTTTGTATTACATCCTTATGATAATAGACTTATAATTATAATGTAATTACAAATATATATTAGAAATAATTATAAAATAAGATAAATATTAATATTAATATTAATATTAATAGATTAAGAATTGGAATGGATTAAAATTGACTGATTGAACTAAAATCAACACGTGATAATAAAATATAATGGGACTAAAAACTCACACATAACAATTATACGTAAATGGAACTTTCAAATCAATTACAAAGTGCTTTGTGACAAACCAAAATTACCATGTGTAGAAAATGATGACATCGCATAGCCATAATTGTTTTTCTTTATTTAATTTGAATTGATAATGAGGTAAATAATAAAATTTATATTAGTACTAATTAAATGATTATTTTATTTATAATTAAATAAATTAATATGATATAAATCATAAATTAAAGGTGGTCAACTTACTTATTTTTGCGCTAGTTTTTTTAGAGCTTTATTCGGTATAGGATAGTTTATCTTTTATATCTTAAGTTTCATTGGAGAGAGCTATTTTTGTATGTGGGAATATTTGAGGAGAGAAAGTGCAAACAATTCTATACCACTAAGGCTGCATTTACCTTATGGTATTTGGTGCTTAAATTGAGGAAATTGTGTAGTAAATTTATTTTTTGAATAAAATTTCGGGATAAAAGAGTTATTAATTATTTAAAATTTCTATTCAAACATGTGTTACAATACCAGGTTTGACAAAAAATGCAACACTTGCAAATTAGTGTGCAATTTCAAAAGTGGTTTAAAGAAGTGATTAAAAATTTTGACTAAACTAAAAGGGAGGGGTTTTTGTTCCTTTCTATCCACATGCGAGTCTTGTAATAATTTTGAAAGCTTGGTGTCTATGTCCATTGAATCTAGCATTGCATGCACTTTTTCTACTTCAAAACTACAATAGAAATTAGAAAAGCAATATGCAATGGTAGCCAGCTAGGGAAGTCAAAGATAGAATCTTACATAAAAGCACTACAAATCCAACTTGTTTTTATGTGCCCTTGTTGATTTATTCTAATCAAATTTGGGTTTGATTATATTTAAATTCAAACTCAATTTTATTATTTTTTGAATAATTCATTGTTATGTTATTCCAATACCAAAATGGATAGAAGAATGCAGCGCCTGCGTGTAAAAAAGATGGGGCACACAATCTTTGACTAAAATAGAAAGATAAGAACTACTAATTTTCTTACTGCGCCAATTTATAGGGGGAATTCCATCCACATGCAAATATAACGAGTCTTGGATAGATTAGATGGAAAGTTTCATTATATAAAATCACGAGTATATATGGATTATAGATTAGTTCCTCCATTTAATTTTTATATAAAAAAAATTATATATTTTTTAATTTACAATAACCGATCACCGATTGTCTGAAAGATGTGTTTTTTTTCCAAGCTAAGAAATAAGAGAAAATTCACCAACTACGTATTCTCGTTTCATATCTGTGTTTTTTTTTACCCTTAAAATAATGTAGTTGCTAGTAATTAATGGTAGTTGGAATTGAATTGATGAGTTTAATAAAATATTAGTAGTTCAAGTAATATCAAAAATTAAAATAAGAAATTGAATTGGTTGAATGAAATAAAAAGTCATTTAAATTAGTTTAAATATTTAATTTAAATTTTATAATTTATAAAATCAACGTTTGTAATTCATAATAATAATATTATTATTATTTATTTGTATGATGTTTTATTTTTTAAAATAATTAATTTTGGTTGAAATGAAAAACTAAAGTTTGGCCACCAATTTGATTTGCAAATATAATGGTTCATGCTTCATTTTCGAATGGGCCAGAGGCCATACTGGCTCAGGTCAAGGGGCCCAAGAAACAAACAAAAAAAAAAACCTACAAAATAGATATGGTATGCAATGTGAATAAGACATGAATGGTGCAAACTTGTTGACCTGGGGAAGGCCAATCAAAAGCTAGTAGAAAAGTATGAATGAAAGGGATACCCTTTAATGCTGATTTAGAATACAAATCAAAAGTACCTAAAAGTCTATCTTACGTTTCTTGGCCTTTATAGTGTTTTTAGTGTAATTTTATTGATGGAATGCATCTAATTCATAGTGTAGAAACATCCATAATATTTTTTACCGATAAAATTCTTACCATGGGTAGATTAAGGGAGATCACAATGATTTAGGCCACGCTTAGTCATGTTCTTGGAGAGATTTAAGTACATAGCCATGTTTGTAATTTTCATTCTTCAATCACTAGATATTAGATAGTATAAGATTAAATGATGAGGAAAAATACAATATAATAAAAGAAAATAATACAAATATGATATGAATGTTTTAAATTTATATGATACAGATTATTCATGTATCAAAATTTATGTAAAATAGAAAATATCTTATTCTTATACAAACAAAATACAAAACACATAATTAAAAAAAAAACACTATTTTATTCAGTTTGGTATTCTAATGGCAAATTAATAGTTTTAATTTCACTGCTTGTAGTAATCTAAAGGAAGCTTGTTATCATCAAGCGAGCTTGAAAAAAACTTGGCAAGATATTCCTTCAACAAAAACTCTTTGTATCGAGGAGGATTTGCCTCTGATAGTAGATCTTTGATTGGCCCAAATGGCTTGTCAAGCAAGCTAGCATGTCCTGAGAAAAAACATGGTACTGAAATTCTGGGTCCGACATGACTGGCAATTGCTCTATGCTTCACACTCTTGAACTTATCATTTGACAAAACCTGTCCATAAACAACAAAAAAACAATCAGTGACTAATCTATTGGGATAATTTTTATGTGAATTGAAGCTAACCTGAAGAAGATCACCGATGTTTATGACCAAACCGCCTCGAATTGGGTGGACGTCGAACCATTGATCGTCGTGAAGGACTTGGAGGCCGCCAATATGGTTTTGTAGAAGCACCGTTAATATGCCTGCATCTGCATGTTTCCTTACCCCTAAAGTGAGTTCAGGTTGAGGGCAAGGTGGATAGTAATGGGCCACTATGCTACACCCTTTACTGCATCCGATTGAGTTAAGGTGGTCTGGTTGAAGACCAAGTGCCTCTGATAATAACTCAAACAAAGTTTCTCCCAATTTTTTCAAATGCTTAATATACTCCATTGTTGATTTTCTGCAAATTTAATAAAACCAAAGAAAAAAGCCCAATGTAAATTTGGAAATTTTCTACTAATATATATGTTCCTATATTGGCTAAGCACCCCTTAATTACATAGTTTTGGTTGGTAACAATTCTAAGGAATACTACATATTTCAAAGTCATTTTTTAGAAAGTTTAGAAGTACTGATTAGCTAGAGACAGTAAATTCCTATAGTATGTTTTATACCATGCAATTTTAACTCCAGCTTCTCTATTCATAAAATGAGAACATCTCATTGAATCAGACTATACATAACATATACCCAACTACCAAGGAAATTATAATCATTTGCCAATGGCAGAATTTGAACCAAGCCCTAAATGGCATCATTGAGCATATGTGCTACAACTTGATCTATACATGCCCTTAAATATCATTTTAAGGCATAGATTCAAACTATACCAATAACAAATAATTCATATTTTCTTTAGTACACACGATTCAATTTAATGAAATGCTCTGAATCTTGCGTGGCTTTCAATAGAATCGAAACACAAAACCTCAACTTAATACAATATCATATGTGAACTTGTTAAGGGATACGTGAACCTTAAATAGACCGCAATTCGAATATTTCTCTTGAGAAACTCGAAAATCATATGGGGTAAAAATCACCGAGATAGTGTTTAGTTACCTGCAGACAGGTGGCATTTCAGAGGGGTCAGGATCAAAATCTAGCAAAGAGAGTTGCAAAGTGTCCTTCCAATCAAGAGCTTTTGAAGTATAAATATCAAAGTTAGAGAGGAATTTCACTTTCTTTGCACCGTCACGGCTATACAGCTCCATCTTCAACTCCAAATCTTGTTCATTAAACAAACGTATCCCTTCAATCATTTCATCCAAAACACTTAATGGGATCCCATGGTTTATCACTTGGAAGAAACCCCATTCCCCTGATGCAATCTTAACTTCGTTTACGATCTCCTGTCGCCGGATACTGTCTCCGACGTTGCTTACATCTATGATCGGGACTTCGACGTTTTTGTGGCCAGAATTCAGTTCGTCGGCGGCAAGGTCCTCGGCTGGTCGAACGAAAATCTTGGGGATGTTAAGTATTCCGGCATCGACGAGTCCTTTAACACCAGCTTTTGTGTCGTCGAATTGCTTCAACTCTTTGGTTCTGTCGTAATCCACTGAGGTTTCGGTTGCCATTTTCTCTGCTAATTGAATTGCTTTTTTCTTTTTCTTTTAAAATCTCCACAAGTGGTTGAATGAATTAGAAGACCGACTTTTAGTTGAATCAATTTAGTCTGATTTAATTTAATAAATTACTAAAAAACCATAAAAATTAAAAGGTTAATTTACTTATAGCTCACTAAATTAAGTTTATCTTTTAATTTTGAACTATTCGAAAGTTTTTATTTAAATTATTGTTATTCTTTTTAAGTCCATATAATGAGTTTCAAGCAATAATTCAGCAATTAGTATAGTAAATTAATACTCATCGACGAGTAAAACGTACTTTAGATCCAAGTCAATCTGATAGTCAGTGTCGAAGATTAGAGAATAAAACTGTTTAAATTTTGATTGACAAATTATGACGTTTAAAGTGGTTTCATGAGAAAAATTGAATTATAAAAGAAAAGGGAAAAAAAACTTTCGATTGTTCGATTGGTGCACACTGTACGAAGAGAAAAGACTATACAATAATGATTTTAATAGCCTAATGATTTAAATGAAAACTTTCTAATAATTTAATGACCATTTTGTAATTTTTTTAGTTAAGTGACCAAAACATAAACTTATTAATAATTAATAATTTAGTAAACTTATGTGCAATTTACCTTAAAATTTTTAAAACAATCTATTGTGTATTTAACTAGTTGTTGAAGTGGTAGCGAAAAAAGTACGCTTTTGAAAAAATAAATATAAAATTTATTATATAATTAATTTTATTAAAAGGTGAGACGTGAACTACAATGACTGAAACTTAATTTTTAGTTAAATTGCACATGTTATGCGTGACATAGCGAAATAGTAAAGATGGTAAAATGTAATTCAATTTATAGTATAAAAGCATTCATGATATTTTTACCAATGAAATCTTTACTATGGGTAGACTTAAAAGGGAGGTCACAATAGTCTAGACTAGACGAAACCCATAGCCATGTTTCTAAGATTAAATTATGTGGGAAAAATACAATGTAATAAGAGAAAACAACACAAATATGATAAGAATATATGTATGTCTTGAAAACAATATAATTCAGATTATTTATATATCAAAATTTATGTAAAATATAAAATATCTTAAACATGCTTATTATACAAACAAAATACACTACACTACAATTACTAAATTTGTGATACAAATTAAAACACACACAAGACTATTTTATTCAGCTTGGTATTCTAACGGCAAATTGATAGTTTATAGCTTCACAGCTTGTAGTAATCTATAGGAGGCTTGGAATCAAGTGAGCTTGCAAAAAACTTGGCAAAATATTCCTTTAACAAAAACTCTTCATATCGAGGAGGATTTGCCTCTGATATCAGCTTTTTGATTGGTCCAAATGGCTTGTCAAGCAAGCTAGCATGTCCTGAGAAAAAACATGCCACCGAAATTCTAGGTCCGACATGACTGGAAATTGCTCTATGTTTCACACTCTTGAACTTATTATTTGATAAAACCTACCATAAACAACATAAAAAGAGTCAGTAGCTAGTCTATTAGGACAGTTTCATATAGAGTTTGTGAATTGAAGCTAACTTGAAGAAGATCGCCGACGTTTATGACCAAACCACCTCGAGTGGGGTGGACGTCGAACCATTGACTGTCGTGAAGGACTTGGAGGCCGCCCATATGGTTCTGTAGAAGCACTGTTAATATGCCTGCGTCTGCATGTTTCCTTACCCCTAAAGTGAGTTCAGGTTGAGGGCAAGGTGGATAGTAGTGGGTCACTATGCTACACCCTTTACTACATCCGATTGAGTTAAGGTGGTCTGGTTGAAGACCAAGTGCCTCTGATAGCAACTCAAACAAAGCGTCTCCCAATCTTTTTATATGCTTAAAATACTCCATTGTTGATTTTCTGCAAATTCAATCAAACAAAAATAGGAAAAAAAATGTAAATTTGACAAAATTCTACTGTAATATGGTCCTGTATTGGCTAAACTTCCCTTTATTACATGGTTTTGGTTTCGTCACATAAATTTAAACTAAAATTTTTAAAAGTCTTTGAAGTGTCATATGCTCGAAGAGAGTAAACCTCTCAACAAGTTCAATATTGTTTCAGATTAAAGTTCTGTTTCTCGACTTCATTAAAAGCTATACCAATTTGACAGAGTGAGAACGACACATCGAATCGGGTCGTACGTGATGCACAACCACTTACCAAGAAAATAGTGATCATTTTCCATTAATAATGTTAAAACCCAAGCTGGGATTAAACTCAACCGATGACAAATTGCCACCATTATCTTTTGTAGCACACGATTCGATCCGATAAAGTGTTTCGGCTCTGTAAATTTCATACAACTTTTGACCGAACTGAGATGCAAATTCTTGACCTAAGATAATACTGGATGTTTCGAAGGATTGAACAATTCTAAATAAATGACACTTGGAAAATTTTCTTGCGAAGAAGTCGAAATTCCCTCCCAAAAGTCAAATTTCTAAATTTAAAAGGTAATATGGAGTAAAAAAAACCAAGATTAGTGCTTAATTACCTGCAGACTGGTGGCATTTGAGAAGGGTCAGGGTCAGAATCAAGGAAAGTAAGTTGCAAAGTGTCCCTCCAATCAGCCGTTTTTGAAGTATAAAGATCAAAATTAGAGTGGAATTTCACTTTCTTTGCACTGTCACGGCTATACATCTCTTTCTTCAACTCCAAATCTTGTTCATTAAACAAACGTAGCCCTTCAATCATTTCATCCAAAACACTTAATGGGATCCCATGGTTTATCACTTGGAAGAAACCCCATTCCCCTGATGCAATCTTAACTTCGTTTACGATCTCCTTTCGCCGGATACTGTCTCCGATGTTGCTTAAATCTATAACAGGAACTTCAATGGTTTTCTGACTGGAATTCAGTTCGTCGGCGGCAAGGTCCTCGGCTGGTCGAATGAAAATCTTGGGGACGTTGAGTATTCCGGAGTCGACGAGTCCTTTAACACCAGTTTTTGTGTCGTCGAATTGCTTCAACTCTTTGGTTCTGTCGTAATTGACTGAGGCTTCGGTTGCCATTTTCTCCGCTAATTGAATTGCTGTTTCTTTTCTTACAATATCTATTAATGGGATTTGTCCAGTGACTTTATCTGAGAACCAAAATACTAAGATGTCCTCATGGTTTTAAAAATTCAGAACACGGATTTAAGTTGTTTCAGGTTGACCAACTTTTGATCAGAATTAATATATCAATTAATTTTTATTTAATTAATTTAATTTAATCCAATTCTAACAATTATATATATTCGTATCCGAACAAATTAAACAAATAAGATTAATTTTGAAGTGGATGGGTTTATTTTTATATAGCGAACATTTTTTAGTTTTTTAATAATATATTGAGTAATTAAGTGATTTTGATTTTGATTTTATTTACAAAATTAAGTGGTTGTTGATGTGGGAGTTTAGATAAGGTGAATTCTTTTAAAAATAAATATAAATTTCTACATATAAATAAATTTATTAATAGGTGAGATGACTGAAACCCTATTTTTTTTAGTTAAATTGAACATCATAGCAGAACTAGTGGGTGGTCCTAACTTGTTTTGTAAAGGTGAACAATAATTTAATAATGCAGCCCTTATATTATCCCACGTGATGCTTTTCTAGACAAGGATCTATATATATTGTTTGAGGTCATCACTACAATTTTAATAAAAATTAATTATAATGTAGTTACAAAACATTTGATTGGATGGGAAAATGCAAAATTTTGCAGCAAGGTCAGGGCTTAGACGGTGAAATGGTGACCTGTGAAGCCTTTGAGGAGGAGAGATTAGTGTTGGGTGGAGGCGTGGGAAGAGTGAGAGCTGTTTGATGGAACTTGACACAAAGCTATGAAAATCATGATAGGTCGGAAATTATATTTTAGCCTATTAGGAGTTGGTCTTTGTGTTTTGTTTAGGATAGGTTTCGACTTTAGATTAAAAATATTTGGGTTTTTGTTGATTTTTGTATTTTAAAATTTTAAATATAATATATATAATAATGGTATTAAAATTCTGTCATGTGATTTTAAGTTACATTTAAAAAGTTAAAAATAAAAATGAAGAGATATAGTAAAATCTCGATTTTACTTGTGGAATAAAATATTTTCACCACTTGTGTACCAAATAATTACCCTATTATATTTATAATATATATTTTATATATAACTAGAATAAGCTCGAGTTTTAAAATTTTGTCCAAGACTCAACCCAATTAAAAAGAAGACTTATATTTTTGTTTAAGTTATTTTTGAGTTTTGTCTACTTATTTAAGTCCTATCAATATTTAAGATAAAGTTTTAAATTCGAGTAGATAACTCTACCTTTATAAAGCTCTAAATGAAGAAATAATAATGTGACTATGTGAGATAATTTGAATCCAATGGGACAAATGGGCAAGGATGCTATGGAGCCCAAACAGCTCACATGCCTAACTAAAGATGACGGGCTAAAAGGATATGAAGAACTTGTGTAACCCAAATAATTAGTACAGTTTAATGCTAATTATATTTAGGCTGAGAGTATTACTAGGGTAAAATCCTCTTAACAGATTCAAATGTCTACTTATTCCAATTGGTGTTGGTTGGAGTAGCTTTCCCATGTTATTTTAATAAATTCTATCCTTCTTAGAAATATGTTAATTTACCATTTGGTATTTAAGTTTAATTTCAATGTTCTATTTAACACCCAAATTAATTGACTTAAGGAACATTTGACACATACACTCAAGTAAAAAAGATAGATACTTAATTGGAACAAGAATAAAACTCAATTACCAAATTAAATATTAAAGAAAAACTCAAATATTAAATTAAAAATTTTAAAATTAAACTTAACTATCAAACAATATATTAATGAAAGAAAAGGAATAATTTTGCCTTCTGGTGCTGTTTCCAAATTGACTAACGATGTTGTTACATTTTCGAAAAAAAGAAAAGTTGGCATTACATGATTATGTAAATAGAAAATTCAAAGAAAATAACATATTCATTTATTCAAGTAAAAGATAAAACATAACACGCATGATTTGGTAATTAATTAATTCCCACATATGGGAGTTAATTTATTGATAAAATCCTAAAAAGAAGAGATTTAAAAGAGCTTGAAATGTGCAAGAGCAGAGGTCCCTTCAACACCTTTAAGGTGCTTGAATTTGAAATAATCCACCACATTGGTTTCCTTGTAAATTTGTGGGTTGTTTTCAGACAACAGTTCCTTGATCGGTCCATACCTTCTTAATGCATTTTGTGGTTCAATATATGTTCTGAAAAAGCTAGCAATTGATATTCGAGGTCCAATGTTTCTTGCTACTACCCTATGGTACACGCTGATGAACTTGTCGTTTGAAATTAGCTGCAAAATATGACAAAAAATAAACATCACTTCAGTACATGATTTTTCTTGATATAATAATTAAGCCTTCAATACTTACATATTTTATCAATTTGGCCTTGGTTTTAAATTGAAATTTGTATAAATTTTTAAAAATTCTAAAATTATATATATATATATATATATATAAACTTTAGTTTCAAATATACATATAGTAATAGACGGAATGTTTAAAGTTTGAGAACTAAGTTTTATATTATACTAATCAATATTGAGCTTTGGAAACTGACCGGTATATTGGTCTAGACAAAGAGGTTGAATCAATTAGACCGTGAAACACTCTAAACCAATTGAATTGAGATAAAAATAATGATTGAGCAGGCGGTGAAATTAGGTTTTATAAAATTTCTAATAACTTTTTTATGAATTTTTTAATAATTTAAACAATTAAAAACGGACCGACAATTTGATTATCTATCCAATTTCAAAAAAAAAAAAAAGCTCTAAATCCAAAAATAATATAAAAAAACGTGAATTAAATCAAACCAAGTTATCATTGAAAATTCAATAAACTGAAAAAAGCAAACCGATGAAAGAAACCGAATCCTACTCACCCCTCACATTGTAAGGTGAAATCATGGACTTACTTGTAACAGATCTCCAAGGTTTATTATAAGAGCTCCGGGAATTGGGGTAACATCAATCCATCGATTATCATGTAGGACTTGGAGGCCACCAATTTGGTCTTGGAGGAGCACGGTGAGGAAACCACTGTCTGTGTGGACGCCGGTGCCCATTGTGAGTTCTGGTTCAGGGCATGCCGGAGAATAATGGCCCATAACATACAGTCCCTCGGTGCAACCAATGTCCTTGAGGTGCTTTGGGTTTAGCCCTAGAGCTTCTGATATCAATTCGAAGAGTGTAGTCCCCAAGTTCATCACATTGTTCGTGTAATCAAGCATTATATCCCTGCCAAAATACCCATCCAAATCGTTTTAAGTATATTAGTGCAATGACAAGTCATTACATGAAAAGTTCGTGTAATAATTTTTTTGGGTTTATATAAGTTTTAGTCCCCGAACTTGGTAGTTAGGTTCATTTTGGTACTTAATACCTTTTTGGTATAATAATAAATTTAGCCCATAACTTTTACATCTTTTGTTAGCCTTAGTTTTTTTTTTTTTAATTACTTCGACTCTCGGTCCTCAAATTTTAGTAAAATTACTCATAATGAAACAACTAATAGGATTGTTAAAATTTCAACAACAATTACATGGTAGCTCATGTGACAATATGTGTACTTTATAAAAATAAAAAAATTTATTAAAATTTCAAAAAGTTTTAAACGTCTACGTCAACAATGAAGTACATGTGAACCGTCACATCAATTCCATTAAATTTTTAAAAGTTTGGTTAGCTTTTTCGTCAAAAAAAAAAGAAAATGAATTTGATTAAATTTTGAAAATTGATGACCAAAGTGATTAAAAAAATTAGGACCAAAGTGACAAAATAAGTAAACGTTAATGGTTGAATTTATCATTATGCAACTTTTTTTTGTCCACTTTGGTTAAACTGAGCAATCTGGTCTGTTTTGGTCCATGAACTTGGGAACTCTAAAGGTTTAATGATGTGATACCCTAAAATTGTATCACCTTGTTACTTAAAAATTTTTAAAATACATATTTTTTAAAAATTTTAATTGATGATATGACATAATCTCAAAGTGAAACGTCACCATATCTTGATGGAATCTAAATTCACATATAAATGAACTTAGTTTCCAAATTTAGAAACCAAAATGGACAAAAAAAATACAGCTATCAAAGTAGAACTAATTACCAAGTTCAAGGACTAAAAATTATAATAATCCTTTTTTTTTTACCTGCAAGTTCCAGGTAGCTCTTGAGTAGCAGGCGGATTAGGGGCCATAACACAAGTAAGGGTATCCCTCCAATAAGCAGCCATAGTTTGAGACATATCAATCTTAGTATTGAACGTAACCTTCTTGGATTCATCTCTAGAATAAAGCTTCTCTTTGGCTTCAGGTTCTTGTTCATGGAACCTACGGATCCCATTGATCATCTCTTCCAAGGTGATAACAGGGATTCCATGGTTAACAACTTGAAAGAATCCCCATTTCATGCAGGCGTTACGGATTTCATCAATTATCATAGCCCGTCGAGTGGAATCGGTGTTGACACCGGCAAAGTCAATGACCGGGATGTTAACATTGTCGGGGGCAGGTCCTGATTTGATATTAAGGTTCAAGTGATCGTGCACGAAAACACGTGGGAGCTTTGCTAAGCCCGCGTCGACGAGTCCTTTGATGCCGGATTTTGATTGGTCGATGGCCATTAACTCGGTTTTCCGGTCATGGTCGGGCTCGGGTGTGGCAATCATTTTCTTTGTTTCGTTTAATGCAATGAGAAAATGAATGTCACAGTCTCCTCACTACAAAGCCCAATGACTTCTTGGTTTTGGAAGTGAACGATGCTTTGTTGCCTTTATATAGACATTTTTGACGCAGCCATAATTAATTTATTTGTTCCGTACGGTTGTTTTGTGTGTGAAATGTTTAAATATCGATATAAATGTGCCAAAATTTTAAGTAAATTTTTTTAATACAAATTATTCATTGCCCATTGCTTGTAGAAATGAAATTAAGGTGTCTTCGTTAAAAAAGAAAATCGAGGTGTCATTAGATTATAAGATCATTAGTTTTAATTTTGCAATTCAATTTGGTTGGTAGTGATACTGTTTATCATACTAGTAATTAACATTTGTATTTATATTTGATATATCACATCATTTATTTATAATAAAATTGATTATTTATATAAAATTTTATGTTTATTTACTTATAAAATAATTAATCTTTTTACCCGTGGTATCGTATATTACTTAAAATATTTTTATTAAATTGAATCGTTTCACTTATTATATATATGATAAAAAATTCATACATAAAAAAAAAATTCACCAAGTAGCAAGAAAGAGGTTAAAGTGGGGCAATCGGATCGGTTCACCGGTAGAGGCGAGAGCTAGAACAAGGACAAGAAGATAAGTTAATTGAGATGGCAAGTACTTAAAGTAACTTTAGGGTGTTAAAAGATCGATATCTTATTTCTAAGTTTCTAAAGTATTTATAAGAATGTCTCTCGTCCGTTGATATGATATAGCTAAATAAGCGTTTTATCCCAACCTCACCAACTTCACATTAACTCAACTAAGACACATGTCAGGTTTCGGGTCGTCTTGCCTCACGCGGGTTGCAAATCCATCGGTGAGTGATTGAAGCCACATTAATTCAATCATACACATTGGATTATGGCTTAGAGTCACCCTTTTGTTTTTCAATCCATGATTTGATTTTTAACATCTTAATTTTTCTCATGAAAGTAAATAAATAATTCTATTTTTTCATGCTTATAGTCTTGTAGGAAGATATGGAAACTATACGTGACATAGACAAGTAGATGAAGTGAATTGAGGATGAGGCTGTAATTAAATCTCACTTAAATTAACTTCATCCTTATACTCTTGTATGTTTAACTTTTAAAGAGACAAAAATGTAATTATATGTAACACCCCCTAACTCCAAACCATCGCCGGAACAGGGTTATGAGGCATTACTAGACATTTCGGACAATTTACAAATAATTCTTAAATAAATAACAAACATATATGAAAGAATTATAAATTCATATAAATTTTTACTAATTGGCTTCATTTTTTTTTTAAATCAATATAACCTCTTTATAATTATTGAACCTTCCTTGCAAATTTCAAATCGCAACCAAACCAATTCCAGTATTTCAACCATTACATTTATATACTCAAATATACTTAAATCATACTTGACATATTGACTTAACAACTTAATTAATGAAAACCCTATTAACATTTCTAATTAGTTCATCAACTATTGAAGCCATTCCAATTCAATACCAAAGCCATAAACAGTTTCTACCATTTTACTAATTTAATCGTCAAAATACCGAATATCTTTCTTTACAACAAAATTATATAACATACTAAAATAACCATTATAATCCCTATGTACATGCCACTTTCACTTAAAGGAAGAAAACATCACCAAAATCTTTATGCTGGAGTCGGGATTGTCCTGGATGCTGAACCGAGACTTTAACTCCTTTTTAACCTGCACACGGAAACAACCGTACGCTAAGTATTTTATACTTAGTGGTATTATCATAATTCAAATTATAATAGCAATAAAGAAATAGAATTACCAAGCATGTAACTATCCATCTTCTTAATTATCAATTAATTCTTAAACTTTCATCAATTAACAATAACAATAAAATTTATAGCTATTCTTCAATTTCAATCACATATCACATGTAACAATTTCAATCACTACTTGAACATTAAGTTCATGCCTTTTGTTTTCAATCTCAATTTCAATCCACAATTTTAAATTTCCTCATATTCAATACTGCAATCGATCAAATTCATTTGATTTTCTCATTTCAATTATTCACCCTATTAACAATCTGGACTTTGACGGATGCACGGATTCCAATCCAAACACACCAGTACGGCACTTTGTGCCTAAAGCGGTACATAGTACCTGATCAGTATACGATACATAAGTGCCTGAAACGACACATGAGGTGCCTGATACGACACATAAAGTGCCTGAGATACGACACATAAAGTGCCTGATGTACGACACATAAAGTGCCTGATCGGCAAAGCCGATAAATCCCGTACTCTTCCAAATCCTATGGCACGCCAATTATATCAGACTCAGTCCGACTAGTTAATAGGGTATTTCAATTTCACAATCCAATTTTCACCTTTATTTCAATAATTCATTTTCAATATCAATTATACTTTTTCATTCACTAATCAAAACACAATTCAATTGAATTTTACTTTTCCATTTTCAAGTCAATATTCATTTCAATTCCACACATATATCCATTATTCAATTGAATTTCTTTCAACTTAATAATAATACTTACCTTATATTTCACTTACCTTATTATTTGCTTACCATACACATAATTTAAATTTAATATTAAAATAATAAATAATTTAAATTATAATAATACAAACTCGAATTTTGCAGTTACTCCTCGACAACCTTCTCCTTCCCTTTTTGTGCTGATACCTCAAATTCTTTATTAGCTACGAAAATTAAATAATTAAATATTTAATTACAACACAAATTTTACAATAATAATAAAATTTCTATCCAATTTTATACTTTAATTCCAATTTAATCCTAACTAGATTTATCTACTTTTCTAATTTAATTCACACTCTATTTCTATTCAAATTTTATCTAACTCAAATTTAACTACTAAATTTTCAGCATATTTCACTAATTTCGAATTTTCCTCAATTTAGTCCCTACATGTAATGGCTTGAATTTTCAGTGGTGTCGGAATGGTGATTCGAGATCACTAAATCTGACAAATGAGTAGAAAATATTATTAATTTAGTGAGCATAAATTAAATGTGAAGTTAGGAAAATTTTTAAAATAGTGAATAGTGTACTAGGAATAAATATTAAAATAATTAGAATCGAAAATGAGGTATCGAAACCTCAAACTCATAAATTGAGCCATAAATATTTTTAGAAATATTTATAGAGTGTCATTGAGTTGGTAGTAAAGTTTCGTTAGAAAATTCTAACGTTTGGGTGGTCAATTAATTAAAAAGACTAAACTGAAAATAATGTAAAATTTGTTAAAATGATTAAATAGCTTAAGTGGTAAATAAGGAGGGACTTAAGGCATAAATATGCCAATATGGAATAGTTGAGACGGCATAAGAGAAGAAAAATCTGAAAAAGTGATGTAATAAGGGCAAAATTGGAAATTTTGTAAAAATTAACAAATAAAAATCCTAATTAAAAGAGTTTCTAGGCAATTCTTCATATTTATCAGAAAAAAAACGCCATTGAATGGTCCCTCCAAGCTGGTTTTTCATATATTTGAATCATGTAAGTTTAATTCTTGATTATTTCTTCTAATTTTTGTGATTTTGATACTTTTACAATTACGTCCAACTAATTATTTCATTAGTTTTTGATTTCATGGCTGATTTTGAGAGTTACCATTGATGAGTGCTGAATTTTTATGATGAATTAACATGGAATTAAAGCTTCAATTTTATTATATGATGATTTTATTAAGTAATTTTGATAGAAATTGATTTTAGGGACCTAATTGTGAAAAAGTTTGGAATTAGGGTTTGGTGTTGCGGTTTTGAATATAAAAGGCTATATAGTAGTCTAAAATAGTTGAACAAGGTGTTAATTGAGAAAAATTAGATCAATTGAGAGGTTAATTGAGTAGGTACCAAACTGTAAAAACTGTAAAGTTTGGGGTAAAAGTGTAATTTCGAAAATTAAATGGGTATAAATTGTGAATTAGAATTGAATTAGATGCTGATGAATGAATAAATTTGTATTTTAGATCAAGCACCCGAAGATAAACGAGGAAAGGAGAAAATTACCGATTAGTCACTAAACTTCCGCAACTTTTCCGAAGTAGTCAAGTAAAAGTTCATATGGCTGAAATTTAACGATTAAATGTTAATTTCATGAATTATATAGTTTATGATGATATATATTTGTTGATGGATTGAAAATAAAATAACAATGTGAAAACCGAATAAATGATCAAATTGAGCGGAACGTCAGATTTGAGTACTTCTGATCAGTGACAAGTGATAAGTGGTAGTTTTAGCTACACTTATCTGATCAGTGACAAGTGACAATTGATAAGTGATAAGTGGTAGCTTAGCTACACTTATCTGATCAGTGACAAGAGATAAATGATAAGTGATAAGTGGTAGCTTAGCTACACTTATCTGATCAGTGTAAGACCATAGTTGGGTTATGGCATCGGTATGTGTTATGTGTAAGACCGTAGTTGGACTATGGCATCGAGGAAATGAAGTACTCAATTCCGTAAGACGTTCACTAATTTGATAAAGTCGGTAAGTGTTACATAGACTCATATTCAAGTGGTAGATTTATTGTAGTTGTTGAAATTGAGCTCAATTAAATGATTTCATCTATTGGATATTGTGTATGGCAGGAAGTGTAGTGAATAATAAGATATGAATTATTATGATTAGTTCGGTAAGATTTATCTTAAATGCCTATGAACTTACTAAGCTTTCTATAAGCTTACTTGTGTGTGTTTATTGTTTCTTGTAGATTGACATATAAATACGTTCGGAGGATCGGATCTACATCAAGAATCACACTATCCAGATTTACTCCGGTATATTTTGTTAAACAACTTTTTGATTTATATGGCATGTATAGGGAATTGAAGTAAAAAGTAATAGTATGAATGATTAAGAATGCAAAGTAAATCTGAATGTGATGGTTGTGTTAGACAATGAAATATACATGTTTTTAGCTTGGAATGGTTGATTGGTTGAACTTTATTAGTATTTAAATGAATTAGTTGAAATACTGAAATTGGTTGTAATTTGAAATTTGCAGGGAATGTTAAATAATTATAAAGGGGTTATATTGAATTTTTTTTTTAAATTTCAATGGAACAGTTTTTGGACAGCAGCATTGTCGTAACTTTGAAAAATCACCAAAAATAGTGGAAATTGAATTAGAAGCTGAGTGAGATATGAAATTAAAGCTGGATGAGTCTACTTTCACATGAAAGAAATAGAGTAAGCAGAAGAGTTATATGTTTTTAGATATTTGAATTTTAGTGAGACAGGGTAAGAATGTTTTTTGAAGTCCTCTGTTCTGACTTTAGAAATTTATTAAAAATTGTATAGAAGTAATTATGAGTTATAGTTTATATGTTTAGATTCCTTAATGAGTCTATTTCAATTAGAAATAATTGGAAGCACCATATTAAGTCTGTACAATGAGATAATTGAATTTCAGTGACGAGAGGTCAGGATAGTCGATCAGTGAAACAAGGGAGACTTTAACTAATAAAATGTACTAATTGGCTGAACCAAAAATTCTGAAAATTTTATGATAAGAATATATATGAGTCTAGTTTCAGGGAAAATTTACGGATCTAAATTTCGAGTTTTTTAAATTTATTTATAATTAATTTAATGACTGCTGCGCAGGTGAACAACCTTATTATAAACAGTGAAATAACTTTTAAAAGTAAATTTTTATGCCCCGAACTTTTAAGTTAAGTCAAGTAACGCCTCATGCTCGACTCCGGAAACGGTCTCGGATAAGAGGTATTACACTACAACATAAAACTTATAGATTACTTTACAATTTAATCCTTTTATCAATTCTAACTAGAAATTCTATCATTTAAATTCCTAATTCATTTTTTGTTCAACATGAATCATATTCAAAAATCTAAGAATTTACAAAATTTTAGCTTAAATTCAACAAAACTTTATTCTAAAACTTCTAAAACATCAAAATTAAAAGAAAAGGACTTGATTGACTTACCAAATTAAAGCTTAAATCCTTAAACCCTAGTTTTTCCTTTTCTTTCTTTCTTTCTTTTCCTTCCCTGCTTCGAATGGTCTCTGTTTCTTTTCTTCTTTTGTTTCTTTTGTTTCTTTTATTTTATTTCTTTTATGTATTAGTTAATAATAATAATAACAATATATAATAATAATATAATATTATTTAATTCACAAATATATTTTACTTAAATTATAAGAAAATATTTTATTTTATTACAAGTATGTTTTATATATTTTACACATGTATTATTTTATCACCATACAATTGTCTTCATCTTATTCATTTCCTATAATATAATATCTTAACTTTAATTAATATAATTTATAATATTTTAATTAAATAATATTTTTATATTATAAATCAAGAAAAATCTAAGATTTTTCCATGTATTGCCGCCTAATCTTAAGCCATTGGCTTATTTACCTATCTGGTCTCTATTTCTTCCTTCTAATCTACAATTAAACTTTTAACCTTTATTCACTTTAGTCTCTTCTTACTAATTACTCTAAATTAGGATAAATTTACTTAATTAAAACATAATTAGACACACCACTAGACTCATAAATATTTCTAATAATTATCTACAGGTTCAATTTTCTAAGACGGAGGCCCGATACTACTCTTTTCTGATGTCCGTGAATTTTGGGTCATTACATTATATGAGTTGATATTGCGTACAACAAGGAAAAAGGACCAAGAGGAGTAGGGAGGAGATCACGAAGGTGCAATAGAGAACGGTTCGTCTAAAGAGATTGAAAGCTGAAATACGAACAAGAGGACAAGTTGATCAAGAAGACAATTGCCCGGAGTAACTTTAGAGTGCTAAAAGATCGATCATTTCTTCATTGTTTATTAGGGTATTTATAAGAAAGGTCCTCTTGTTTGTTAGTATGACGTGACATGATATTCATTTAACCCCTCCTAAATGCGTAAAGAATAATCATGTCCTTATATCATGAAACTTTATCAGTATGAGGTAGTTATGCCTAAATGGATTTACTATTGTCTTGTAAGTGTATTCACACAATGATAATATTTACACTTAAATATGGGTGACTTGCCGAAGCACTGCTTCAAAGGGAGCCAACACATAGATCAACAATGTACACGTGTCCGAATGATAGAAGAATATAACAATATGTTATATGATAAATACTAAAATATTTAGATGAGGTATTCCTAGATTAAAATTATATGAAAGAATAATAAATATTCAATGGAATGGAGTTTGATATATGGATGCATCAAACATTTATAAAAATCGCAAGTGTTATTCAAGTTTTAGCATCCACAAGGAAGAGAAATGATAAATTTGATAAAATTTACCTTCGCTCGATTCTGCATTCCTAAGTTAACTAGATGAGAACATATAGATAAGTTTTAACATCCATCCTTAATTTTAATTTTTAAATTTTATAAAATTTAAAATCATACATAAATTTTGATTCAATATATAAAATAATTATTAAAAATGTTGGTAGGAAGAAAATATTTAAGAAAAGTTTCACATCAAAGAAAAATAAAATCCATAAACAAAGTTTTACCAAGTGTACGAACGGTTGGCAAAATTTTCAAAGGCTGGAGCTTTCTTTGTGGTTGGTATTGGTATAATTAAATTGGAATATTGGTAAGTAAAGTAAAAAGAATGTTAAGTTGGAATTTTGTACTAGATTTTTCGTGTAAAAGCAAAATTGAAAAGAGATTACTTTATCTATGAAGTGAAACTAGTAAAATTGGTGGTACACATTTCTTAGAACACAGATGAACAATTAATTAAATTAATGAGCTTCGTGACCATACGTAAACCTACATTCTAGATTTAAAATATATACCTGAATAAGTTGAAATTGTGTTTACGTTTCTTTAAAATTATAAAATTATATTTTTTTTATATATTATGTCTTCTTTGAATCCAAACACATCTTATTATTGATTTTTATCCCATCATTACAGTAATTAATCTCATTGAAATTAATTTTACCATATATAAAATCTTGTCCCCTCTTAAAGCATTTGAAACAAAATGTGAGTAAATGTGAAGGCTCTAATCTCAATTCTCAACAACTTCCATCATCGCGTTTTTTTGATGTTGAATAAAAGGGATCAAAACAGAAAAACAAATACCAACCACGTGTCTCTGTCCTTTTCACAAATTCAATATATGTTGACAATTTGCCTAATTTGGTTCCTGCGTATCCGAAATTCAAAAACTTCTTTTAAGGACTAAAAATAAATACCATTTATCATTTTGAGACAAAAGCCTCCACGTTCTTAAAAGGAATTTAAAAAGAAGAAGCATATACTGTGAAATTTACATAGATAAAAATTGCATATATTATTAAAAATAAAAATTATGATATCCTTGAAACTAAAATAGAAGCTTATCGCTGTGAATTTTTAAAATAGACTGCAGATTTTATTTTTATCATGAGATAAAGAAAATGTCCAGAATATTAATAAAGACTTAAAACGTAAAAATATACCATGCTTAATTTACCAGTTTTATCTTCTAAATAAATGCATTAAAACATAAATAAACTGGTAAAATTTTAAGTTCTAATCTCCCAAATCATCTCTTTAAGATTATAAATTAATTTAATGAATTTTAAAAATCTTATATCAAGGTGGCACCATCACTCCTTGGATTCATTATTTATTTATATCAAATAATAGAGTAATTTTTAAAATTTATAATATAAGAGTTACTGGTTCGTATGGTTCGATTGAATAAATCACTAATTTAATCAGTTTTTAGCTTGGTTCGACCAGTTTGCAGATCAGCTAGACCGATATCCCGGTTGATTTAAACAACTATGATTCTACGTCTCTACACTTAATACATTTGGAATTTAGCCCTCCTACTTTTATTTTCAAAAATTTAATCATTTTATTTTTTGGATTTATAAATCTACTTTCAAATTATATATAACTATGGAATATTTTAATTAAAAAATTAAGTATATTAACTATTTAAACTAATTAATAACACTGAAAAAAATAAAGACGGAATTATATGAGAAATTAAAATATAATGAGTAAATTTATAAAATATAAAAGAAAATGGAAAGAAAAGAAGGGTGGTGGAGGTGTGCTATGAGTCAGCATAGAGAAGATCTTTTCAAGTTTACTTTAATATATAGGTGTAGATTTTATTTCAATAATTTAATACCAAAATAACATGAATAACTTGTTAGATGAGACTCTAACCAACGTGAAAACATAAATCTGCACAACACATCATCAATTAAAATAACTTGCAATTCTATTTTATTCATTATTCAATTAAACTAATACTCCATTGAATTGTCATAGTATTAATATTTATTATTTTATAAAAATAAAAATATTTTAATAATGTCCTATTAAATTAATGTCCGATTAACTCCTAACTTCATTTCAATTAGAGGCTTTATATAAATATGTAACTATTCATTACTTGCTTTTGTATTGAACTTAATTTTATTTATCATACTTTGTTTTTAATTTTATTGAATCTAAACGCGTAGGGATCAATTTCAAATTTATAAATAAACTTTAATTTAATGTGTAATTTGTTACATGAATTTTGATTTGTGTAATTATACAAATGAAACTTTAATTGATTTAATCACACACATTTAAAGAAATAAATATATCAATTTATTTTTATATTGGATAAATATAATTATGTATAAATATTAAATGATGTTATATAAATAATTGTGTTAATAATTTGTGAGAATTAGATCAAATTAAAATTTCATATATAAAATTGCACAAAATCAAAATTTATGTATAAAATTACACATTAAATCAAACTTTTCCCATGCAAATTGATTTTTTTTCAAATCACCCAAAAAAGATGAAAAAGTTAATATTTTTCACTTTGCTGATGTGGCATACACATTGATTGTCACGTGGATAACATGTCATCATTTAATTACTTTTTAAAATTTTAAAATTCAAAAAATTATAAAAAGCATTTAATTTTTAAAAAAGTATAAAAATATTTAAAAATTTAAAATTTTTAAAACTAATTAAATGTTGACATGTTATCTATGTGGCAATCCATGTGTATGCCACTTTTTCCATCTATTTTGGGATGATTTGATAAAAATACAAGTTCAATAATTAAAAAGAAGAAAATTAAATAGAAAGCTAAAATAATTTTTTTTGCAAAGTTGGGAGAAAAATTATTATATCTTAATATTTTAATAATTTCATTATTATATTTCACGTGTTATTTACTTTAAAATGTTTATTTATTTGTTGGATACAAAAGGTTTTAAATCATTGATCATTGATTAAATGCTAAAGTTACATATTTTATGTAATTAAATTGGTTAATTTATGAGAATACACCACTAATTTTGCCATATTTATTAAATTTTGTGCAGGAATGCAATTTGGGGCTAAATAGAAGAAAAAGGAAACAATTGGGCCAAATTAAAGAAAGAAGCAAAGAAGGAGGGCCAAAGTAGAATTTTTCCAATATTAATTAGCTGAAAATTTTGTTGACTTAGTGGGGGAGATTATTTTGGGATTTATTTTATATCATGGAATAATTTTTTTTTCCTTAATTTTCTATGACTAGTTGGCTCCTAATTTAGTAAAGCCACTAGTATAAATAGAGGCTACATTGTTCATTTATTCATCAATCAAAATATTAAGCTTTCATCTTTCAATATATTTTCTCTCTTCTTGTCACGATTTCATTTGTTGTTTCTTTAGTTTCTTTTCCTTCAATTTGTTAAATCCTAGCAGCCACCAACTTTAGCCATTTGCAATTCCTTTTTCAAAATTCCCTTTTCATTTTCCAATAGTCAACCACCCCACTTTAATATATTTTTCCAACCCCTATACTCAATCACGTCACCAATCCTTCCACCCATTTTTACCTTATCCAATTATGCCCAATACCATCATGTCCCAAACCTTAGTTAACTAAACCCATTTTCAGCTTTATGCCGGAATTAGCCTCGTCATAACTCGTGAGTTACGAACCCGAGCAATTCAACTCCTAAAATTCCAGTACTTATTACTTCTCCGGATTAAGAGTATGATTTTGTCAGCTCACAGAGTCAAATCAACATTAAGTCAAAAAAGATGTCGTTTGATTTAGTGTGGTTAGACGTACAGTTGGAATTCCGAAAGGAACGTTTCTAATCGGTTTTCTGTGAACACATTGGCGTGCCAAGTGGAGATTGTTGTTTGGTTCCGTCAAGGGAAGTAGTAACCGGATTTAAATATCCCACACGGTTGAGGGTATTGGTTCGAGCTAGGCTCTTCTAGAACGCAAAGCTGCCGGAGTTCTAAATCACAAACGTTTCGTGGTTGTTCGATCGGTAAGGGTTAGTTATTGGACGTTCCATAACTAATTTACACAAGGAAGAGTTGGTGTCCGAGGCGTCCTTGGTAGCTATAACTAGCTTATTGGAAAAGAAGAGTTCATCTAATTTCGAGGATCGGTTCAAAGACGAGGAAAAATCCGTGCCTAAGGCTGAGCTTATTCTAATTAATTTTTCTTCATATTTATTTCACTGTTTTTATTATTCTGTTTTTAACTTTTACTTTTTACGTTATTTTTCTGTTTATTTCAGGTCTTCAAATTTCATCCCCCCGAATTTCTTGGGCGCGACAGCTGCCCCGACATAAATCTGGTCAAGAGAGCAACAATTTACAGTAAACCCAGTCTCTGAGGGATCGACCCTACTCCCTATACTACTGAAATCGCAAATTAGGCGTAGGTTTATGTTGGTGGATTCGACACCCATCAATCATGTACGGATAAACTCCATATTATTAACTGATATTATAATTTAAACATCAGATGGATTTGAAACTTTGAAGCACAACTAATATAATCATATAATTAAATTATTAAAAAATAATTTTATGATAACATATTAAATTAAATTAAATCATTTATTTTAGCTACTACGGATTAAGTTTTAAAGATAACATAATTTAATTAATTTAATAGTTATCATTTAATTAAAACTAAAATCTTAAAATTCTAAAAATATAGGGACTGAAATAATCAAATTTAAACACAAGTATTAAATCCACAAAATACATAAAGTATGAGATTTAATAGCAGAATTTAACCATCATAACATATCACCAACAAGAAATTATAAACAACTATAGCTTTAGCACCCAAAGAACACTAGAAACAACACACATGGTATCAACAATGCTTATGCTATATAAAGGGTTCATAAGTTCTATAAGTAATGGAAACTCCATGGCCATGTTTAGAGCTTGAAATGCAGCAGGGCAGACGTACCATCAAGGCCTTTTGCATTGTAATAACCAGCATATTCCCTCATGGTGACTTCCCTGTATTTTGGAGGATTTTCTTCTGATATTAACTCCTTAATAGGTCCATAAGTTCTTAAATCTGGCAAAAAAAATGTACTGAAAAAGCAGGCCACTGATACTCTTGGTCCTACACAATTTGCCACTACCCTATGCTCCACACTTCTAAAACCATCATTTGATATTAGCTGCAAAAAAAAAAACATCATTAGAATGTCGAATTAGTTGCAAAACCAAGTTTATCCTAATTGGTTCATGCAGTTATTCTTAAAAGATAAAAAGCTTTGCCTGTAGAAGGTCGCCAATGTTAACGACTAGTGCACCGGGAGTTGGGGGTACGTCAACCCATTGGTTTTGGTGAAGGATTTGGAGTCCACCAATATGGTCTTGTAGGAGCACGGTGAGGAAGTCGTTGTCGGAGTGCTTGGTTGTACCGAGAGTGAGTTCTGGTTGTGGACAAGCAGGGTAATAATGCGATAACATGCCGAGACCTTGAGTGCAACCCATGTCTTTTAGGTGATCAGGCTGCAATCCTAGAGCTTCTGAGAGTAACTCAAGTAGCAAGCAGCCCAATTGCATTACTTGCTTTGAGTACTCCATCATTATATCCCTACATATGTACAAACACACACTTGAATATACATACATACATACATACATACATACATACATACATACATACATACATACACCACTAGATATTATGAGGTTTCCAACTTGGGCACGTAAATAAGTATGGCTCTAATTTATCACTTGATTGTGGATAAAAAACCAATTGAATAAAAGTCTATGTAGGACCACTGTGATGTGGACTCTTTTGTATCATGTTCCAGTTATTCGATTCGGAAGGGTGGTAACCGGAGTTCTGTAACTTTGTCATAACCAGGACAAAACACTTCACATATGTAATAAGATACCTGGACACCTCCGGCAACTCATGTGGCATGGGGGGATTAGGAGCCATAAGGCAGAACAGTGTATCTCTCCAGTTAGCTGCTGGTGAACTATAAAGATCGAAATTGCTGTTGTAGGCCACCTTTTTTGTACTATAATCCCGAGTGAAGAACTTCTTTTTCGCCTCCAAATCTTGCTCGAAAAACTGAACAACACCATCCTTCATATCTTGCAGGACACTCAATGGAATCCCATGGTTCACAACTTGGAAGAAGCCCCATGATTTTGACGCATTTCGAACTTTGTCGACAATGTTCCGAAGAGTCCCTGGATCTTCCTTCACTCCTTCGAGGTCAATAACCGGAATACTAACATGGATACCATTAGAAACAGATGAGTTCTTGTCTAACTTATCTGGTCTGTAATGGAACATCCGAGGAACATGTTTAATTCCAGAATCAACAAGTCCTTTAACACCAGCTTTTGTTTCATCAAAAGCTTTCAGTTCACTAATTCGGTCATATTCGGGCTTTGGTTTCGCCATTAGAACGCTCTTCCTCAGAGCAATTATCAGCAAATGGAAAAAGTCAAAAAATAAAGCATTCAGTGATTGATGAAAATTCAACTTTATAGTAAACCCATCATTTCAACATTCACATAAATTATTGCACACATAGCTTAGGTTTATAAAATAAGATTACAATTAAACATCATTTATCTCCATGGCTAGGTTTAGAGAGCTTGAAATGTGGTAATGGTGAAGTACCACTAAGACCTTTTGAGTTGAAGTATGTAATAAAGTCTTTAACAGTAGTTTCCTTGTATTTTGGAGGGTTGTTTTGTGATAGCAACTCCTTAATAGGTCCATATAATCTTGTATCTGGTACAAGAGCAGTAGTGAAAAAGCTTGCCACTGATACTCTTGGACTTGCTGAATTTGTTACTACTCTATGGTCCACACTTGTAAATCTGTCATTTGATATAAGCTGAAGGACAAAAAGAGGGGAGGGGATGGCGTCACGGTGTTGAATATGAACACGTTTTAAGAAAAATGAAGAGTCAGAACGAGATTAACTTGCCTGTAAAAGATCTCCAATGTTAATGACTAGTGCCCCAGGAGTTGGGGGTACATTAATCCATTGATTTTGATGAAGTACTTGGAGACCACCAACATTGTCTTGTAGGAGAATAGTGAGGAAGCCATTGTCTGCATGCTTGCTTGAACCGAGAGTCAGTTCTGGTTGCGGACAGATCGGATAGTAATGGGATAACATGACCAGTCCCTTAGCACAATCTATGTCTTTTAGGTAATCAGGGTTCAGACCAAGAGCTTCAGACAGTAATTCAAACAGCAAATACCCCAAATTCATTACTTGTTTCGAGTATTCAAGCATTATATCCCTGCAAATTGAATACAATCATGTTATGTCATGTCCGTTTAAGAAAAATGACGAGTCATAGGAACATTTTCATGTACCTGAAAACTGCAGGCAATTCTTCTGGTTTGGGAGGATCAGGAGCCATGGAACACACTACTGTATCTCTCCATTTAGCTGCCGGTGCGCTATAAAGATCAAAATTCGAATTGTAAACCACTCGTTTCGTGTAATCCCGAGAGAAGAACCGGCTTTTAGACTCCACGTCTTGCTCGAAGAACCTACGTGCACCGTCCTTCATTTCCTCCATGACATTCATTGGTATCCCATGGTTAAGTACTTGAAAGAATCCCCATGTCTTGGACGCGTTTCGAACTTTCCCGACGATCTCTTCACGAGTAGTTCGATTTTGCTTCACTTTTTCGAGGTCTATAATGGGAATACTAACCTGTATGCCACATGAAACTGAGTTATTCTCGAATTGATGATGAAACATCCTTGGAACATGTTTGATTCCAGAATCAACAAGTCCTTTTACACCAGCTCTTGTTTCATCGAAAGATTTCAATTTGCTTAGTCGATCGTATTCGGGTTTTCGAGTGGTGGGATCTTCTTCATCGGTACACTTGGACTTGGTTATCAGTGAGTAATCCATTTAGACTACTCAAATCTTATGCTAACAAGCTCATCTTAATATGAATATATAATGGTAAACCATCACAGTTATGATATTTTTCTATAGCCAATGAGAAAATGATACAAATTTCATGAAGTAGATGATTAGGTAGCTTGAAAAATCAAACTATTGGTGTTTTTAATGGTGTACAAATAATGGACCATTAAACCCAAGGTATGGGACACATAAATAGTCACTAATCATATATAGTGGGAAATATGATTTCGCTTTCCATCTTTTTCCACATAAACCTCTTATCATGCAAAGTGATAATGTTTAAAATATGTGTTGTTGATAAATTTCAAATTTAGTTTTTGTAAATTTAATTTTAGCAATTTACTCCTTCTACTTTTAAAATTTTAAATTTAAGTTTATTTATTAGCACTGTTTAAATTATTTTGTTAATTTCACATTCATTACAATATTATTTTTTAATTACATGATTGCTAGGTGAGTTTTATTTCTTTATTTATTTCATCTTGTCACACCCATAAATTTAATAAAAATTAACCTTATTAATAATTGGAGTTGACTTTTGAAATCTAGAAAATAGTCAAACTAACCTCCATAAAAAGAATAGTATAAAGATTAAATTTTAAATTTATAAAAATACATAAATTTATTGTATATTTTAACTGGATCTCACATGTTTAATGATAGAAATTGTTTTTGAGCCTCTGGTCCATTTAGATACTGGAGATGCAATTTGGAGGAAAAAACTAAATTTTAAAATAATCAAATTTTATTCGATTAAATAAATAATTAAAATTTATAAAAATAAAAATGATATAATCGTTGAATTTAATTAATTTGTATCAGTTTAATATTTTTTAAAATTCTATTTAATGGTCTGATTTAATTCATATTTTCCAGTGTTATAAAAATATAATTTTTAAATTAAAAAATAGTGAATTATTATTAAAAATAAAATTAAAAAAAAAGCTACATCTCAAATGTATAAAAATTAAAAGTTAGTATATTTTAAAATTATATGTTTTTAATATCAAATGAAAGAAAGAACATTCACAACGTAAAACGTCATCGTTTCCAGGTCCTTTACGCTTCGAAATAAAACACTGGGAAAATGGCAGTGGGTTTCAAGGTGAAACAGAAAACAAAGTGAATGAAGAAATAATATTAAGCTGAAAACTTCTTCAAGAGAAGGAAAGCTCATTCTCTCATTTTTCTCATGGTAGTTGAAACCAAGAAACCCTAATCATATTCCCAAAAAGAAAGTTCATAATTTTTTCGAAAGTTTCCATCTTTTGTGACACTAATCGTTTTGGGTTTTTGCAGGATTATTTGAAAACAGTGGTTCCTTCTCAACTCCTCGCTGAACGTGGCTCTAATCTCGTCGTCATCAACCCAGGTAACTCCCTTTTTTAACGATTTTCCTCCAAATTTTGAAATTACAGAACTCGGGTAATGGATTAATTTGCTTGTTAATTTTGCTTAGGTTCTGCAAATATTAGAGTAGGGTTAGCTAAGCAAGACTCTCCTTTTAGCATTCCTCATTGCATTGCTCGTCGCAGCAACCAGTTACCCAAGTTAAATGTTCAGGATCAGGTTCACCCCTCTTTTTTAACTATATCTCACCCCTTATTTTTCACTTGTTTTTCATTTGGGATTTGTTTGGATGAAAATTTGGATTCTTCTTCTTCTTCTTCTTCTTTTTCAGTTGCTTAATTCTCAAGTTACCACAGCGCAGCATATGGAGCGGGAAAAGGCATATGATGTGGTGAGTCATGAGTGTGTTCATGTTGGCTTTCATTTTTTTTTAATGTCAACTTGTTTTATGTAGTAACCCAAGTTGGAATTCAATGTTTGTTTGAAAGATTGCGTCGTTGTTGAAGATACCTTTCCTTGATGAAGAGGTTGCCAATAATTCTGTTCCACGAAAGGTAAGGATTTTAAGCTGAAGCTAAGTATGGCCACTAGTGGTAGCTATCTATTGACTTATTGGAGCTTGTAGTGCTAAATCTCTTAAGGTAATAAGCAGATGGGACGTGTTGATGGGTATAATCCTCAGAATACAAGGAAGGATGGAGCCTTCACTTGGACTGATACACATGTGAAGGACCTAAATTCATCAGTGCCACAAGGTGATTGGAAATTCCAATTTTTTTGCCTTGTGCCTACTTATCAAGTTTACTTGTGGTTGAGTGGCTCTATGAAGTATTGTGTTGCACCTTTATTGCTTCTAATTCTAGGCGGATTCTTTGGATCTGTGAGTTCAATTTCTCTAGTTTCACTTTGAGCTTCTTATACATGGATATTGGTTGTGCAGAAAGTTCATCAGATAAAAGTGTCATAGCTGAGTCCTTGGTTCAAAATGAAGGTACTGAATTGAAGGAACCTACTTTGGCTGAACTCAAGTTCAGGGAGGTCATATTTGGTGAGGAAGCACTAAGGATATCTCCCACTGAGCCATACTCCTTAAGGCGTCTTATTCGTAGAGGTCATCTAAATATTTCACAACATTACCCCATGCAGCAGGTCCTGTCAATATTCTTGTCAACATTTGTATATTGAAGCAATGTGCTTGTTATTTCTCCTTTTAGGGTCTAACAAATGACATCACTGCAATTAAATATTGAATTATCTTGATCCTGCTCAGTATGTTGTTTACACTGAGATAATACAACTTAAATATGAGATAGTTGCACTGTTATTTAAAAACAGGACAATTAATCTACTTTCTTAAACTTACTTTATCATTTTGCAGGTCCTTGAAGATCTGCATGCTCTATGGGACTGGATTTTGTTAGAGAAATTGCATATCCCTCACCAAGAAAGGAGCTTATATTCTGCTATTCTTGTTGTTCCAGAGACATTTGATAATCGTGGTATGTAAAAATTGATTATTGTTTTCTAATTGTAGCAAGTCCCGTCCCTTTGATTCTGTACTATGTATTTGTGGTAAAAGTTCCAGATCCAGTTTATATGTGTGTCAGTAAGATCATTCCTCACTCTTACTATATGGAATGTTTTGTAACTTCAAATTTTATGGGTTTTGCAAGCAGAGATAAAGGAAATCTTATCTATTTTACTGCGAGATTTGCGCTTTAGCTCAGCAGTGGTACACCAGGTGAGAAGTTTATCTCATATTTTTTAGATGCAAACGTGGATCAAGTTGCGATACCAGCATTACTTTTGTGTCTATGTCATATAATACTCAAATTTATAAGCAAAAAAACCTTCTTGATGACAGGTATCCTGTCTTGATAGTGTATTTTTTCTGTCTTACTGATTATCTCATTAGATCCTTTTTCCAGCTTTACCAGTAGAAATGTCTAAGTAGAAAATCACTCATTGTGTAATATTTGCTTCAAATATGATTATCTCAGGAAGGCCTGGCAGCAGTTTTTGGGAACGGATTATCAACGGCGTGTGTTGTAAATTTGGGTGCTCAAGTATCATCAGTTATTTGCATTGAGGTAACTGATTCAAAATTCAAATAGATCTCTATTATAATTTGTGTACATTCATTCTTTTTCTTCTGTTGAAGGGAATACTCTACTCTCAAATTAGTCTTTTTCTATTGATTTCATGCTTGGTTCTATTATTTGTGGCATAACTGGGAAATGACTAATTTGAGAGTGTTGCGGTCTTACTCTACTAAGAACTCTTATTATGTGCAGGATGGAGTGGCTCTACCTAATACAGAGAAGACTTTACCATTTGGTGGAGAGGTTTGAATTCTCATCATTCTTTCTGCCTCTCAGCTTTCTTCATGCAGAGGAAGAAGCTTCATTATTGAATGTTTGTCAATGTACGTTTCTTTTTGTTGGCTATTTCATCATTTGTATTTACTCTTCCAGGATATATCAAGATGTCTTCTTTGGACCCAGAGGCACCATCAGACATGGCCACAAATTCGTACTGATATTTTGACAAAGCCTATAGATCTATTGATGCTGAACAGGTTAAAAGAGTCCTACTGTGAAATCAAGGTGAATCATTTGGCTTCTGGACCTGGTATTCTTAGGTTTATTTGCTGTGGAAATAATCTTATTGCACTTTCTCAATGCACTGTTGCACAGGAGGGTGAACTTGATGCTATTGCTGTAGTTCATTCTTATGAGGATGCCATGCCTGCAGGATCTCATAAGACGAGGCTAACTGCTCTGAATGTATGTTTTAACTTAGATATCATTTCCTTTCTTCTCTTGAAGGATTTACTATTGATGGTTCATTTTAAGTAGGTTCCTCCTATGGGTTTGTTCTACCCAACGCTTTTGATTCCTGATTTATATCCTCCACCACCCCGTTCTTGGTTAGTAATACTTGTTCAAGTTTGGGAGTAGTTTTAAATTATTTCCTGTAGGGCTATTTTGATGGTGTGCTTCACCAGGTTTCATGACTATGAAGATATGCTGGAAGAAACATGGCATATTGAATTCCCAAGAAGATCTGACATGCCAGACGGTCTTTATCCTGGCAGTAATGTTGGTTTACAAATGTGGGATAACTATCCATTTGTCTCAATGAAACCTAAGAAAGAAGAGAAGGTTGGCCTAGCAGAAGCCATAACCAGCAGTATTCTTTCAACTGGTATGTCTGCACACTGCTAATTTAGCACATTCAAATAAGCTATAGTACCATTCAAACTAACTTATTAGCTGTGTTCAATTGACAGGTCGCATAGACTTGCAAAGAAAATTGTTTTGTAGCATACAATTGGTGAGATTCTTAAGACAATATGCTTTTATTTATTAAAAACTGTAACTTTTAACATTGTTTTGTGCTTCAGATTGGTGGAGTGGCTTTAACTGGTGGGCTAATTCCTGCTGTGGAAGAGAGGTTGGTTTCTCTCCTTTCCCCCTTTGTTGTCCTCCTACTTTATGCAAATAGCAGTTAATATATGCATTAATTGGGAATCCAGCATTATAGCTAACTACGAGGATCCTTGCCTGCAAAAGTTGTTGTATAAGGCTTGAATAGCACTTACATGGGTTAGCCCAAAGTCCCTAGTTCTCTATAGGCAGTGTTGACTAAGAATGCATTAATTGCATTCATTGACCGTCAAGAAATTGGTAATAATTCTTCTAGATTAGTGGGTAACTTGCAAGTTAATATTGAGATCCAATTTTTTCTGGTCTCCATAATGGTGAACATTTTCTTAATGTTTTTTTAAAGTTGTGTGCAATCATTTCACCAGACCATCGTTGTTTCTTCTTTTTTATATGCTTGCAGAGTCTTACAAACCATTCCTTCAAATGAAGCAATTCATACTGTTGAGGTAAGTCTTGCCTGATTTTAATATTCGTTAAAATTTTGCTACATCTGTCTTCTGCACTAGATTGTGGCCACTTCAATATGGTTAGAATTCGAGTATATTTTCTAATCTTGATGTTTAGATGAACTTAATTTTAATATTCCTCTTCAGTGAGTTATGTTGCTCTGGACATAACAATTGGTGCAAAAGGAATATGTAGGGTCGAAAGACATTTAGATTTAACTCTTTGTATTGTAACTCAAAGAAAAAAAATTTATTCTTTTATGTCTAACGTATCTCATGATCAGTTGAAGTTAGCTTTATACTTGAATTAGGTTCAACGTTGTTTGGGTTTCCTTTTGCTTACGTATGGTTAGTTTTTTTTTTTTTTCAATTACGGATGATGGTTTTGGTATTCTTGGATCTCACCTGTGAAATAGGTTTTGCAATCAAGAACGAATCCAACATTTGTGTCCTGGAAAGGCGGAGCTGTAAGTCATCTTCCATCCTTTTTCTTCTTCCATGTTTGGGTTTCTTTTGTTTTTGGTACAATGCAAATGCACTTGTTCATTGAATTTGCTTATGCAATATCTTCATGAGAGTGAGGTTTTTTTGATATTCACATCGGTAAGTACGGGACCAGAATTACTGTATTTATATGTAACTAGCATAGAGACTAGGTTAACTGTTGTGTTAGCTTTTTATGCTAGTTCCTTGTGTTGTGTTAGCTAGTCTAGACTCTAGATTAAGATTACTTGAAATGTTTGCTTATACCATGATGATTATTACAGATCCTTGGAGTCCTAGATTTTGGGCGGGATGCATGGGTACATCGAGAGGACTGGATCCGGAATGGGATTCACATCGGGAGTGGCAGGAAATACAAGGATTCTTATTTTCTTCAGGCACAGGCAATGTGTTACATAAATTCGTAGAAGCTGGTAGATAGGTGAAAACTTCTCTAAAACCAGTGGTCATCTACAAGGTTGAAGGTGATATTCTCTTGGAAAGTAAACAAGGCATTAAGTTCCTAATCCACACACTGTAGCTGTCTAGAAACTACTGAGACATGCCAATGGTTCTTCATTTTGTCGTTTTCAGGAGCAAGTGACTAGTTGACTGCAGTTTGGGATTAGAAAAGCACTTGTCTATTAGAACACATACTGCTGCTCCTTGGCGGGGTTCGTTTTTGTTTTAAGAAACTTGTATATCCATGGGAGTTTGCAGTCCAGAATCTTCAGCATAATCAATACAAACTAGAATGCGATGCATCATCAACTTTGTATGGCATGTATCACTAATTTTCATTGTTAATGGGGATAACTTTTGTTGGATCGATTCTGACATCCTGTTCCCTCAAAGCCCCTTTCTTTCTCTTCATAGTTTTGAGCTGCCATGGCTGTTAATGAGATGGTAATATGAGTGACGTAGCTTCATAATGCGAAAGCTCCCCGATGGAGTAAAGAGCCCAATAGTAGAAAAGGGTCGGTCGGCTAAATATGCCACGCCCACCCTCGTTTGGTGGGTGCCAATATTAAAGTAGTTTATAAAAAAATATTGAAGGCAACGCAAACTAGAGATCAACTTCAATATTACATATGAGTAAAAGTTTACCCAACTTTCAATTAAATAAACAATCTTTTAAACAAATACAACAGTTGTCACATTTAAGGGATGTGACTTATTATTTTGAAAATGAAACAACCTATACATTTTGTTTATTTGTTTCACAAATATAGTAACAAACCGGCAATCGTCAAACATAAATTGCAGCCCCAATCATGTCCTTGCAGTCCAATCATCCATTTTGTTCCATTCCCATTGAACCTTGCGAAAAATGTAATAAAAAAAAGTGTATCTATAAGATCATGAATATTGAAGCTAATGGGCATTGAAGTCTCCCGTGGCAGCATTGGTTTTAAATATCATTGATGAACCATGATTCAAGCTGCTGCTCAATCCATACTAAAATATAGCTTTTATATGGATAGAATCACTTTGTGATGGGCAATTTAGACTCGAAAAATACCAAAGCTAAATCATGAAAATAGAAGTAATATATATATTGAAATACAGAATTAGTGAAGCAACACATCATACCTTGCTTTTGATATTGACTGAAACGTTTGTTGTTCAACCGTCATGAGTGATAGCATCTGCTTCAGCTTTATAAAGTTCAACCGGGCTCGTAAAACCGAAGCTAGGAGGTCTCACATCTTTCCAGTGGACAACATAATTGCATGTAGGCTCTGCACATTCAAGAACCAAAGCTTCACAGGGTTCACTGCATTTACCGCATACAATGTAACGATAAGGCTTCCATACAAAAGTGAGAGGATGTGGGTGGTCTTTTCCTTTGTACATGCTTCCAGGCTTGATGAACAGGTAGATTGCAAGGACACAGTTGGGATGAGCAGAAAACTTGCAAATTGCACAATGATAAAACCAGAGATTTGGATCTCTTTCTTTCTCACAGAGGTCACAGTAATGATATTTTGGATAATCATTACCTTCATGATAAGTGAGTGCTGGTGGATGTTCATGGCGCTTGTGTCGAGTTGAAAGCGGTAGCCTTGAGCAATCAAAATCCAAATTAAAATGGCAATGCTTACAACTAAATTGACTTCTCCAAGTTTCACCACAACCATTACACCTTCCATGCTGATTACGATTAGAGAGGATAGGGTGCTGGTGTCCTGGATGTTTGGTCCTATAATCAATAACCGAGCATTGAAGACAAATATGAACATTAAATTTATTACATTTATAGGAAAACCCGCCACAATCATATTCGCAAATACTACATTTGAATAGGTAGCCGACGACAAGGATGTGGAGTTCTTGACAGCCATGAAACCAGAGGTGTTTCTTCCTCGGTGATTTAGCACAAGCTTTGTGAAGAAAGAAATTACACTGTAATGAACAACAGTAAAATGAATCCAAAATTAGCAACATGCAACCATCACAAGTTATATCATTCTCCATGACATTGTCACTTAATATTAGGTCATGTGCATGACTGAAGTGTTTTATTCTTGTCATTTCTCCACCTTCATTTTGTTCGATGACACAAGTGATGGGATTAACACCCAAATCATCATCATGTTTCCCAGCTATGTCCTTTGCTTCAATAATATAGTAACGATCTCTGTATTTTGTTGCACATTTCACATGGGCAATGAAATTGCAGCGTAAGCAATAGTAACTCCCATAATCTATGTTCACTTCAACATCACAAAAGCTACAATCCCGAATTTTTGACTCGTTTTCTGAAATGAAATAGTTGTGATATATAGGATGGTAATGTCGTCTGACTCTGATGATAGGTGGTATTGAAATACATTTTGTATGGATCATAAGGTTGCATGTAGAACATATATAGGCAATATAATTTCCCTCGAGACCACATGCATTACAAACGAACGAAGGTTGTCCCTGAAACAAAGTGAATGGGTGTTGGTGAATTTTATCTTTCACAATAGGTGGTAGGAATGCACACTCAGTATGAAGAGAGAAGTTGCAAGTTGAACAACAATAGACAAACTTTTCATGTTGGGTTTCTTGACATGCCTTGCAAAGTAGATTTCCACTGTTCAGTTATGGAACAAGAGGATGTCTACCAAAGTAGGTTGCTCGGCACATTTAATGTGAAGGGCAAACGTGCAAGCTGAACAACAATAAAGAAATCCCCTATGCCGAGTTTCTCCACATATTTTGCAAGAGAAACGTTTAATGTTGAACTGCAGAACAAGAGGATGTTCTTTGTGAAATGGATGGTTGATTTCATGAGGTAGTTCAGCACATTTAATGTGCAGGTTGAACCCACAAGCAACGGAAAAGTATCTAGACTCTCCTAATGGTAACCAACACCCAAAACACACAGCATTTTCAAGCTCTTCGTTACCGTCTTCTAGGAAGACGGATGGATCTTTCGTGGCTATGTGGTTAAGCTCTTGAAGCTTTTGTTCAGAAATGTTGAGGGTAAATAAAGCACATTTGATATGGAAGTCTAATCCACAAGAACAGTGATAAACAAAGAAGTCACATCTTTTATAGGAGAAATCACAGTAACAGCTTCCACCATATGGTGATTCTGGTAAAAGAACAAGAGGGTGATGGTGATGATAAGGATGGTTAATCTTTGAAGGTGCCTCGGCGCATTTCTTTGTGGAGAGAATTCACACTCCCCACAACTGAAGCTTGGATCGGACACCACCTCTCCACACCTTGAGCATTTAGCTTTTTTGGTTTCATTGCTCTGCTCTTCATTGAACACCAATGGATGTATGTGCCCCAAGTTTTGAGACTCCATCTCCATGTTTTTCTTTTTCTCTTTGTTTCGACTCTCAGAAGTGATTACGCGCCAAAGATTAGCAGAAAATGATTTTGAAATTCAACACCAATGGCTTAAACTCGTATAATAATAATCCAAATTTAGTATCAATTCTTACGATTGTCCCTTCAAACAAACAAACAAAGAGAATAATCCAAATTTAAACTAATTTGCAAGTTTAGTATCTAAATGTTTGTGTAAAGATAAAGCAACGAATATAATATTAAACATTTGGAAAATGAAAATATTAAAGCAAATGTATTTGATTGAATTTTTGGAAAACAAAACAAAAATATGTGATAAGTAGAAAAGAAAATATTTTTTTAACATTGTTATTACTAAAATGTTTAACAAAACTAAAATGATGAAAGTAAGGATTCAAACCCACGTAAATATAGAAATATTTTTTTTTTCAACATTTTTTTAAATATTTAATTTGATACCCTAATTTAAATTCATATAAATGTAGTTTTTTTATTCGATTTCTCATGTTGATATTATAAAAAAAAATACCTTTTCTTTTTCAAAAATTTTACCAAAAAAAAGTTACTTTCTATATAAATCCGTCTTAGGCCCCGTTCTACTTTGCTTTTTAGAATGACTTTTGCAATAAAAAGTACCATTTCAGAAAAAAATTTCTCTATCAGAAAAGTCATTTTCTCCAGATGTTTCTCCTTTTCTGTTGAAGTACTTTTGGCTGATAATTGACCTTTTTAACCTGGTTAAACGTTCTTTCCTCTGTTGTTGGTTCTTTGGAGCTGTATACCCATTTTTTTTTCATATTTTCCCTTTCAAAGGTCTTTCCTGTTCTTTATTCCTCTTCCGCGGGTAGTTTCTTTTCTTCTTCTTCTCTTTATTTATTCATTATGCTTTGTTTTTAGTTACTTTTTAGTTCCTCTTCCGCAGTTTAACTCTTCCGACAAAAGAAAAAAAAATTGACTTTTATGCCTCTTTTGCTTCATTGTTATAAAATACTCTTAGGGATGATACCTAGGTTGGACATAAATTGCTTCAAATATGTGAGTTTATGACCATTTATCTGCCTCATCTGTGAATTAGATTCTGTTATGATAGTATATGGTTAAGGAATGTGTTTATGGAAGAACTGGAATAAAGGTCCTAAACAGGCATATAATGCGTAGGGTAGCAGCTTCTTAATTTCCTCTGCTCATCTATGATCTTATTAAGAGTTTCAAGCTGTTGATACTTAAGTTGGTATTTCTTGAGACAAATGATTTCAACTATGGCTATTTTTAGCAGTTTACCCAGCATTTTTGCTTCCTCTAGGATATGTGCAGCTTTTACATTTATGCTCATATACCATATGTGCTACTGGCTCAAATTCCATAGACTTTGAGGTACCCTTTCAAGCTTGTTGTACCCTCTTGCTTCATTTACCCTGAACTCTTCATGGTGTTGTTACTTAACAGCATTCAAAGTCTGCATTCTATTCTCCTCAATCGGTAAACTAATTGACTATCTAGCCCTCCTAAAATTAGATTTGTAAGTTGAGAATGCCAGGGGATATAGCCTTGTCTGGTTTATCAGGCCATAGTTTTTTGATGTTAGTTGATGATAGTTCCAAGTGCCGCAACCTGGCACACAAAACCTGCAGACACCACCCTCATTGCCTGAATTATGCATGTTTGTGATGATAAATACATACACTCATTAATGAATGCTAAAGAATTTGTTATTAATGTGATTGATAAACTTGAAGTTCAACTAATAGAAACAAAACAATTTGAATTATCATTAAAAACAATTATATAATTAGTGGTCAGACTTTTTTTTTTTCCTCAAGATTAAGGAATTATCTTTTCTTAAGGAATGAAATTCTTATTTTACTGCTCAAAGAATTCTAGAAATTGACATGGAGAATTACACAAATTCCTCAAATTAGGTGATTTCTATTAGAACCTTGGCTGTAAAACTTGTAAGGTGATAATTTCATCAAGGCCGATGATGTACTGCATAAGCAACCTCTAGTCTCCGTTACCATTTATGCTTTACTATTATTTATTACATTTTTGCATTGTCATATCATACTCTTACAATATTAGTTATAACATGCAATTAGAACAGTCTTTAACATAAGACATTTCTAGTTTCTTTATGCACTAACCAAAAGAGAAGAGACTAACCTTATGGTTGAAAAAGGGTGTCTTTTCTCTGCCAACTACCTCTATATCCTCTTGCTCCCTTTTAGATGTCATTGCATACATCTTTGTGTTTTGTACCGTTGATCTGGTTTTCTGGACAGTATTGAGACAACCTTGAAGTTAATTACACCTGTGGCTCATTCTTTTTATGACGTGAATTATATTACCATTATAATCATAGCACAATTTGATGATAATGAGGCTTATATGCCCAAATAAATTGCCAACAATAATTACTTTGCAGGTCTTATGTTATTCCTTTGGGTATTTTGAATTACATTTACAAATACATTAGGCACAGTTACTTTGGAGTTGATGCCTGCAAAGTTTACATATCTAATAAGGAAAGTAGCACAAGTATGTTTAAATGGAGCCTGGACTATATAGGAGGCTCTCCTATCCCTCACAGTACTTGAAGAAGTTTTGATAAATTCGATCGTAGTGTGTCTGTCAATCGTCAGTTAAGGAGCTTCTTCTAATATCAAAATTCAGATGTGATGTGAGGATGGTTACAACATAAAAAATAAAATGCTAATATTATCGAGTATAATTTTTTTTTAATTTATCAGGTTAAAAGAACATCCTAATGTATCATTTTTTATTGTTTTTTTTAAAGAGTGGAGAATTCAATCATTCACATTCATCATTACGTAGTGTGATTGAACGAACTTTTAGTGTTTTGAAAAAAAAAATGGGCCATTTTAAGGGATATGTCAAGTTATAGTTTTGAAAAGCAAACGATGATTGTTGTTGCTACAATGACGATACACAATTTTATCAGAAAACATGTCGGTCGAAATGATGCAGATTTTATGGAATACGAAGATATTAACTGAGCATATGAGAATATTATTGATTCAGAAAATACGCATGGTCGAGAAAGTGATGATGATGACGATGACGATGATGATGGTGATGATGACGGTGAATCAAACAATTCAAGTGGTTTTGAAATGAAATTAACAAGAGATGGTATAGCTTCTAGTTTAATGAATTCACTTTAAATTGTAAATGCTATTGTAAAATTTTTAGTATTTATATTTGGTATATAAATATTATCTCTTTTTAAATTTTTAATCCAAATATATGTAATATTTTAATTTGTTAGGTTTATGTTTTCTATGTTATGTTAATATATAATATGAGTTATATATTCGAATACATTTTAAAATAAAATAATACAAATGTGTTAAAAGCATAAAAATAAAAATAATTTTTATGATAATACAATTGTGTCAATATCTAATTACAAATATTTAATTTTTATATTTAAATATAGTTTATATATTCTAATTAAATTTAATAAATAATTAATATTAATTACTTAAAATATTTAAAATTAATATTATATATTAAAATATTAACAATAAGTTATAATAAATTATTTTTATATTTTTGCTAAAATATCATAATTTTAACTAATTTTAACATTATTTAAATACATATTTGTTACTTTATAATATAATATATAAAATGGACATTTTATTCTTCAAAATCTTTTTGACAATGATATCAAACACTTAAATTTTTTAAAAGCACTTCTCAAATATATTTTTCTACAGTATTTTTCAAAAGTACTTTTTGGCCATAGTAAAATTTTCTATGTTAATATATAATTTGTTAGGCCCTTTAGTCGACGCCATCAGGTAAAGTTAAGCTCCATTTGGCAAGAGCATAAAGTAAAATTTTCTTACCCTTTTTAACCCACCCTTTTGGCGCCTAAAACTTCCTGAAAAAATAACCGCGAATATCCCAACGCGGTAAAAAAGTTTCGCGCCAAACTTATTTTCAATGCAATACCAAAACCCTCCCAAATCCCCCCCTCTCCATTTTTTCATTTCCATTTCTCAGTTATTTCTTTTTCTTCTTCTTCTTCTTCTTCTTCTTCTGTGTTAAGTTAATCAGATATGAAAGCCATGGATATAGACACAGTAGAAGATAAGAAGATTCAAGAAATCCAATCATCCATGGATAACAACGTTGTTTCCGTCGTTAAGTTGCTGCCTAACGACCCTGATTCAAACCTTCATGCAAATACCGTTAGTCGAATGGTAACTGCGACCGGGTTTCGTGTTTCTACCCTGACAGGCTCAGGTGATCAGTTTGGAGAATCTGAACCAGTTCAGGCCATAGTAAAGGAGGAGCCACTTTTGAGACTGAAGGAAGAGCCTGGTTTGGGGTTTGACAGTGACGCTTCCATGAAAGAAGATAAGGTGACTAAAGTGAAAGAGGAGCCTTGTTTGGGGTTTGGGAATGAAGTTCGAGTGAAGGGAGAAATGGGTTTTAATCAAACAGAGGAAGCAGTAGCCCAGAAGGAAGATTCATGGCCAATGGATACTTTTGAAGAGTTTCTCCTGTTACAAAACTCAAAGGTTCAATCTCTTAATGAGTCTCGCAAAACCCAGATTAAAAAAAAGGCCAGTGAAACTGCTGAGTTAAAATCTAACAATCAAAACCCTCCATGCGTGAAAAAGGAGCCTGATTTTGAGTGGTCACAAAAACGGGTCGATGTAAAGAAAGAGGTTTCTCAAGAGAGGAAAGTGAATGGTGTTTTAGTAGAAGATGAGGATTTTCCTGAAGACCCAGATTGGTATTTAGTTGGAAGAACAATAGTTAATGCTGTTTCAACAACTAAAGGGAAGAACAAATTGTTGGACAATGAGATTGTTTACTTCACTTTCCCTTCTCCAGTAGCCAGTTACAAGCTTCAATCCATTGTTCGATTCTCCACCAAACGTTGTGGAGAGGTTAGTTTATTCAAGTTGAACTTAATTTGTACCTTATTCGATTAAAAAGAACGATGTTTATTTAGTCCTTTTTTTTTGTTATTGAATAATAGATTGGTCGGCTTCCAATGGATTGGGCAAAATGGGTGAATCCTCTTGTATATTCTAACAAGGTTAAAGTTCTTGGTCGGTGTATAGCTGCTCCTACGACACTTAGTATCATGCAAGAAGTCATGTTATTTGTAAGGTAAAGTTTTGGTTTTTCTTTTTCTTATTGATTGTAACATGTTGCTTTAAATAAAGGGGGATGATTAAATTTCCTTGTTTTGTTATGTTTGTCAGCTTTTACATTCACAGTTCAGTATTTACAATGGGTGATAAATCTTCCTCGATGTTTGATGCACCTTGGAACATGGAGTCTATGCTTAGTCCTTTGCTTAATCTATTTAGATACCTTAAAATAAAACCATATCAGAAGGTATCCCTCTATGATGATACTTTATGGTTCTTGCTATAATGTTGTTTTGTGGTTCTTATGTCATTTCTGTTGTTTTTGTTGCTCCATATCAGGCTGACTTCACTCCAGAAGAACTTAATTCTGGGAAACGTGTTCTCCATATCCAAGAAGTATGTGTAATTTCTCTGTAACTTTGAATGTTAGTTGTCAAAGCTTTAACTTCATAATGCAGTGGGTTTTGCTTGGATGTTCATGGATAATTAGTTGTCCTCTAGTGAGTTTTATGTATTGTTTATACCTCAAGTTATGCTGCAAATGGCATTCTTCACCATTGATTCAAGATTCATTGCTCAACCAATGTACTGTGAGCCTTTAAGGTTGAGTAGTTATTATGTTGTTTTAGATACCAATGCATACCGATTAACCATAGTTGCACATTGGCTTTGTTCACTGGTGTTTGAGCTTGACAAACATGTAAAAAGTTGGCAACTTTTGTTGATTATAACAGGATGGTTACAGTGAAGTTACAGCGGCTTTGCCTGCAGCAAAACGAAGAAGGGGTTGTCAGGAGCAGAATAAAGATGAACAAGATATTTCAGAGGCATCTTTGAATAAGATTGTTGGTGCTGCAGACACATACGATTTGGAGGTAAGGGATTTCTTCTAAGCATCTAGTTTGAGAATTTATTAACAAAGTCTTCTCTATGTTCCCTCATTCTTTTGCATACATTTAGGAAATGGAGCCCCCACATACACTCATGTGCAAGTTGAGGCCGTATCAGAAGCAAGCTCTTTACTGGATGTCTGGGTGGGAGAAAGGAATTGATGCTGAGAAAGCTGCACAAACTCTTCATCCATGCTGGTCTGCATATCGCATATGCGATGAGTACGTATATTTGTTATAATAGTGAAATTTGATCAAGCATTTAGCCAATTAGTGAAGTAGTTTGTAACTTGACCACACATTCTTTCTAGCAGAAGGGCTTCCTCAATCTATGTAAACGTCTTCTCTGGAGAAGCTACAGTTCAATTTCCAAGTGCTAGGCAAATGGCAAGAGGAGGAGTAAGTATTTGTTCTCAGATTATATAAATTTTTAACTTCTTTTTGATTGGGATGGTCTTGGCTATGATAGTATTTTAAAAAAAAAATCTAACTAAACAAGTATATTTGCAGATTCTAGCTGATGCAATGGGTCTCGGAAAGACTGTGATGACAATAGCTCTAATCCTTTCAAGACTTGGTAGAGGAAATCCTGATAATGAAAAGCCTGATTCGAGAAAAGCCGATGGTAGCATAACCACAAACAAGAAAAGAGACACTTATGGAAGTGGCCCACGCAGAGCAAAGGGAGGCACTCTTATTATTTGTCCCATGGCATTGTTAAGCCAGTGGAAGGTGATTTCTCATTCCATTTTGCACTGAGAGATAAAGAGATTATAGGTTGACCTCTTTTATGTGGTATGTAATGAGTTCTAGTGAAATTCCCAGGATGAGCTTGAGACTCACTCAAGGCCTGAAACTATATCAATTTTTGTTCACTATGGTGGTGATAGAACCAATGATCCCAGGGTGATCTCAGAGCATGATGTGGTCTTAACAACATACGGGGTTTTAACTGCTGCTTATAAAAGTGTAAGAGAATACTTAATTCTATTTAGCTATTTTCCATGCCAAGCTGAGTTTTTGCTCCAAAATGTTTTGATGCATGTCTGAAATTTTAAGTTATCCTTCTTTGGACTGAATTATGTGGACATTCTTATATAGGATGCCGAGAACAGCATTTATCACAGGGTTGACTGGTATAGGGTGGTTTTAGATGAAGCTCATACGATTAAATCCTCAAAAACACTAGGAGCTCGAGCTTGCTTTGCATTGTCTGCGCATTGCCGTTGGTGTCTCACTGGAACCCCAATTCAGGTTTGCCTTATTTATCATTGTCCATTTTCTTTCCCCTTCATGATAGCTATGTGCTTAATTTCCCTTACTCATTGTTTCCTGCAGAATAATTTGGAAGACCTCTACAGCCTTTTGTGCTTCTTGCATGTGGAACCATGGTGCAACTGGGCATGGTATAAACAAGTTCAAATAATTGTGTATCATCTAGTGAGTCCTATGTATTTCTCTGTTCATGATGTCATTTGTGATTTATATAGGTGGAAGACAAAGATTCAAGGGCCTTATGAGAATGGTAATCCAACAGGACTGAAATGGATCAAAGCTATATTAAGGCTACTGATGTTGAGAAGAACAAAGGAAACAAAGGATAAAGAGGGAAGGCCTATTCTTGTTCTTCCTCCAACTGATATTCAAGTCATCGAGTGCGAGCAGTCAGAAGCTGAACGTGATTTCTATGATGCTTTATTCAAAAGATCTAAAGTATGTGTGCCTTATCATATACATGAATTGCTTTTCGAGTTGAGTAAGTTGATATGAAAGCTAAAATATCTCTATTTGATTTAAACAGGTTCAGTTTGATCAATTTGTTGCACAAGGCAGGGTTCTTCACAATTATGCATCGATTCTCGAGTTATTACTTCGACTAAGGCAGTGTTGCAACCATCCTTTTCTTGTAATGAGGTCAGAAATGCATTTCATGAACTTATTACTGGTGCAGAAACTTTAGTTTCTTTCCCTCCTAACCTTTCTTTAAATGTGCACAGTCGAGCTGATTCGCAGCAGTATTCGGACTTGAACAAACTAGCGAAAAGGTTCCTTGAAGCTCACCCTGGTTTGGTCACTTTGAATCAAAATGCCCCAACCAAGGCCTACATTGAAGAAGTTGTAGATGGTATCCGGAGGGGTGAAAACACAGAGTGTCCAATATGCATGGAATCTGCAGATGACCCTGTCCTCACACCATGTGCACATAGGATGTGCAGGGAATGTCTCCTCTCAAGTTGGCGAACACCAACACTAGGATCATGTCCAATCTGCAGAACACTACTGAAGAAAACTGATCTCATAACATGTCCAACTGAAAACAAGTTCCGAGTTGACATAGACAAAAACTGGAAAGAGTCATCAAAGGTTTCAAAGCTATTAGACTGCTTAGAGAGAAGTTGCCAGTCAGGTTCTGGTGAAAAGAGCATTGTGTTCAGTCAATGGACTTCATTTCTAGATCTCTTAGAAATCCCATTAAAGAGGAAAGGAATTGGATTCTTACGGTTTGATGGGAAACTGGCTCAAAAACAAAGGGAAAGGGTTCTAAAAGAGTTCAATGACACGAGAGAGAAACTGGTAAGCCTTGCATTACAAGTTATATATATATCATCGAATCCATTCTTTAATCTATTTCGTGTTTGTAGGTATTATTGATGTCTTTGAAAGCTGGTGGAGTTGGCCTGAATTTAACAGCAGCCTCTAATGTCTTCTTAATGGTATATACATTTTCAATACATAACAAAAAGAGTCAAATTGTTATCGTTTTGGTCTTTATTTATGACAAAATCATCCTTGTAGGATCCTTGGTGGAACCCTGCAGTTGAAGAACAAGCAATCATGCGAATTCATCGAATTGGACAAAAGAGAACAGTTACTGTTAGAAGATTCATAGTTAAGGTGAGTTTCATTGTTTATGAAAATGACAAAGTTGACAACTATGATGGGATTTTTTCAAATCCCATAATTCAACAGTTTGTGTTGAAATTTACTAGGTTGATTAGGTCAATCTGCCGGATTCTTTTTCTTGAGTTACATTAGGAAACATTGATCTGTTCTTTTCTGGGCTATTATTATTAATTTTCATTAATGGACAATGATAAAATCCAGGAAACAGTGGAGGAAAGGATGCAACAAGTTCAAGCAAGGAAGGAGAAGATGATTGCAGGTGCTTTAACTGATGAAGAAGTTAGGTCAGCAAGGATTGAAGAGCTGAAAATGCTTTTCAGATGATTTTATAAATTAATCCTTTTAATTTTTATGAATGGTGTATGTAATTCAGATAGAAACTACAATGGTAAAATTCCTTAAGGGGGCTTCTCCTAGTCCTTTGGAAGCCCTTTTTTTTTTGTTGTAAATTTTGGTTATTATCAATGGCAATTATTCTCTCTTTTTATATTATTAGCATGCTTTTCTCAATCCATTTAAAAAAGAAGAAGATAGAATCTTAATAAATTCTTTTGACCATTCAAAATCAAACATTCAACAGTGTCCCTTTGACAGTACTGAAGTTTTCCAATCAAAGTATCAAATTAAATTTCTTAATACAAAAAACGAAAGAGAGAGAAAAGAAAAGAAGAAAATAAAGAAAGAAAGCTACAGAAAATCTTATTATAAAGAAATGTTCTTTGAATATTCTGAAATAGCGGTGACTGAATTTAGATTACAATTTTATAGATTCATTAAAAGAAATCTTTGAAGAGTCATTAGACTCTAAGAATATTAATATATTGTAGGTGTGGCAGATTAATAGTTAAATTAATAAATTAATCAAGTAATTGATCTAACATATAGGAGAAATTCAAACATAAAACTAAGGAAAACTATTTTTTATTAATGAAGTAATCATACAAATTTACCATTTTTAACAATATCATATTTTATCAAACCTATAAAAATACGTGGAATAAAATAAAACCTTCAACGACACGTTGAGAAAAAAACAACAAATGTGGGCCACACACGTGTCAGATCGGGTAAGGTTTGTAATTGACCACGTAACTGATGTCCTAGCCGTTGGATTGACTACAAAAATTATAAAATCATGATTAGTAACGTTTATTTGAAGCATTGGGGGTGGTCCAAATCAAGTGGCGCGTGGAGAACACTAACCTTAACCTCCCACGGTTTTTAGTTGCGGGGTGTGGGGTCAGCTTAATCTGAAGTCGACAAGCCGTTGTTTTTGGTTATTTAGACTGGAAGTTTTTGACCGTGATTATGACTGATGAATGATGATTATCTGTTGCCCCTTCGGTTTGGGAAGTGACTGGCTGGCTGGCTTCATATTATTTTCTTGTGTCTCAGCTGAGTCTAGCTCGCCGGTTAAAATATAAGATTAATGGATTTGTATTTTCTATACTATGGTATATTTATTTTTATTCATTTTGGTATTTAAATTTCGTAATATGTTCATTCATTTCAATCTTTCAACTTGGAATAACGTAATATTGTAATGTTATATCACATCATTTCATCAAATTTAAAATAATGTTTTTTTTAATTTTTAAGTGATAATATTGTATAATTAAATTTTGATTAAATTTCTGAAAGAAAAAAGAATTAGTAAAAAACAGCTTTACTTTCCAAAATCAATCGAGCCAAAAAAAGCTCAGTCAAAGTCAAAGAAAGATGAGCCAAGCCCAAAGCCATTTGTAAAGTGTAAATTGCCAGCTAAGCTTATCCTTTTCACGTGCGTTCCACTTGACCACCCCTCCTTCCTATATAAATAACCTTAAAGCAAACGCAGCATGTGAAAACTCTCATATTATCTCTCATTTTATAAAGAAAAAAAACCCTAATCTCATCATCAATGTCAACTACGCCGAACAAAATCACCTCAACCAACGGTGGCGATAGGCGGCAGCCTAGTCGACTTCAACGTCGTGCTCCTGCTTCCTTACAGATCAGTCCGGTTGCTAGCTGGAACATTGCAATACCTCTCTTGTCTCCGCTCGCCTGTTCGCCTCCTTCGATTGATCGGAGGACCACCGAGAGAACAGAAGAGCCACCGCCTCGTCAAGAACAACAGCAGAGGCAAAGCCAGAAAACGGAGCCTGAGAAGCTTGTGTTCAAGATGTGGCAGCATCCAGCGGCACCGTTTTGTTATGAACCGGCATCGTTAGTACCGTCGTTTGTGCCGGTTTAGATGTATATGAAGATAAAAAAAAAAGAGTAGTTAGATCTAACGGCGTGGTACTGTTGGGAGCCTTTTTCTTCATCGTGCACATCACCATTTTTGTATAAAATTACTGAAATATCTAATCTGTTCATATTATCATACTTTTTTTAAACAAAGGATTCGATTTGAAACAGTGTATTTCCTTTTAATTTCGTTTAATTATTTTAAATCCTGTTTGGGGGGTGAGAAAATGACGGAAAGCGAAAGATAACAAACGAATAAGGGACTAATCGTTTTAATTCAAAGGAGAGAGGGTGAAATAGCCATGGATTAGGTGCCGACTTGTTTTGTTTTTTTCCTTTTAGGTTTGTTATTGGATATGGTTTGGATGGTCGTCAGCATAGAAGAAAGACATGGGCAACATTAATATAAACAATCATATAGATTCGGAAAATTCTTGTTCAACAATAATATAGAAATGATATTTTAAGAATCAATATTTCAATTATTAATATTTTTTGACTTGATTTTGGAACTTGTAATCATTTATTTATTAATTTGTTTTTATCGATGTATGGTTTCACTCTGACTCAATAATTTATTGGATAGTTTTTCTTCATGATTAATTTTTTCCCTGATGTACAAAGCATCAGTTCAAATATCTTATTTTAAAAAAATTAAATAGTGTGTACTATGTTAATAATCTTAATTAGAAAATAAATATTTTATATTTTATATTTTTACTTAATTATTTAATATTTAATATTTGTTGAGATTTTCTCTCATATATTCATTGTCATCATTATCAGTTAATATTTTAATCGAGTATAAACATGATGCAAATTTGTTAAATTTAATATAAATAATTTATAATAAATATTAAGTGATTTAATTAAATTATATTTTCTAAAATTAAAATGATATTATAATTTCATAAAAATTGAAATGATCATTGAAAATCTATAAAGTTTGGGTAAGGCCTACAAAGACCACAGCACATGGGGTTTGGGGGTACTTTGGGCAAAATCCAGCTTGCAGCATTGATTTGTCAGAATCATAATTAAAATCTCTTCCGCAGATCACAATCAAAATGGACCCCTGTTTCAGCGCTTCGATTATAACCCTTCACCACCTAATCTCTCACCCACATATAATGGGATACTTCAAATCACACAGTTATTCACATTTTCATGGTCTAGAAGTAACTCGGCTCAACAGCTATTGCAATGTATGCAGTCAAATTCCAGAAGAAACTATGATAGCTAATGGGTTTGTTCGATCCTGTTCTAGTATTGATGATGAACTTATTATTATTGGTTTTCTACTATTTCATGTTAAGAGACTAGTAGAAGATAATGTTGAAATATACCTTGCTCAATAGTTGTATCCAGTGCATTCACTCTAATTATCCTGCTTTGTCAATTTAGCTGCTGAAATCAATTTCAAAATCCTTTCTTAGTCATCCTAATTGATATTAATATATTTTATGTTCGATTTGAAATATGAACTTAAAATTTTATTGAAGCTTGATTGTATTTGTAAATGATTAATAGTTTATATTTTATATAATTTTTTATTATTAAAGACAATATAATATATATTTTTAATATTTACATATTATTATATGTTTAATTTTATATTAAATAAATTATGTCATATATAAAAATAAAATAAATTACAAAAGGAATAAAGCTTGAGCTATTAAATTTCAGTCGGCCTCTTTCAATTATTCCTACCCATACCCATAAATAAACTCATTGGATACTAAATGAAAGATGAAGGGCCGGGACAACAAGAAATTACACAAACCATTTCATGAGCTTGCAGTCTAAATGTTTGTCTTAGTTCTACCAAACCTGACAAAACAAGGGAATCATATTTTGAAAATTTCCATGTAAATTTGAGTTCAAACATTGAATCAAATGAAATCTCAGGATACCAAAAATTACCAGCATTGTTCTGATAATCCAATGGCTTTTGTTTCAACCAAGGTTGATGCAGTCCTTGCTTCTGAAAATAACACAAATAGCATAGTCAGGGGGACAGAAAAAAATGAATACCTCGGGTTTGGGTATCAACGTCGAATACGTGTATTTATCCCTATTTTCATAATTAAATATATATTAGATATATGTGTTAAATTAGTTAAAACAAGAAGTAAAGAATGGACCTTTGCAGGATTTCGTAGCTTTTCTTTTTTGGGTATTATTCCTTCAAAACCTCCAAATGAAAACATGAATATGTATATATAAAAAATTAACAATTAATTCTTAAAAAAATAACAAATTTGGCTCATTGATTGAGTACCATACCAGCATTTCCAAGCCATGGACTTGGTTGTTGCTCCTACATAAAGCAAAATACCACAATCAAGCACATACATACATACAATCATACATACATACATACATACATACATACATTACCTTGGAAGAGCCTAATTTTCTAAGCTTCCTATATGCAGCTGATTTAGACATCCTTCCATTGCCATCTTGATAGCCTGGGAGGCAATGGAACTGCAAAGGTTGTAAGGGAATTGATGTAGTTGTCTGCAAACTCGCCTGAAAACCCGACTCCATCAATCAACGCATCGAAATTAAACAATGCGAAGGAAAATGATTCAAAAAATCAACATAAGAAAAACATGAATGATTTCAGCAACTGTATGTATATAACATGATTTACATGCATACCAGCTGAGGGTTCTTTTCGTACGGCAGTTTACGATCAATTAGAGGTGCTTCAATGCTTGCTGGAGGTAACTTTCCGGCCAGACAACCTAGTTTAACCTTTTTATTCTTCATTTTCAACTTCCATAGCTGGTATGTAAGAGATTGGAACATCAAGCGACAGATCATATACACTGAAATTTTGGCAACAAATTAGAGTTACCTGTAGGAATTGAAGATGAACTGAATCATCACCATAATGTTCAAGGAAAGCTTGGCGATTTTTGTTTGCCACTTCCTCCATTACATCCTGGTACAATGTTCTGTCTCCATTGGCATGTTTCTTCTTTTTCTGAACAATAAAAGTAAAACAATGCATGTTTAAAAGTGTTTGTTGATGTTTTTATTACAAGGTTTAAATGAAAAGAAGCAATACCATTGCAGGGGACTGTAGCTTATGTTTTTGCTTTGCTTCTTCATTACCTGAGAAACAAATAACTGTCGCAAGGGTCATTATTTTATAATTGATCACAATTGAGTCATGTTCGAGACTGTAATTTAAATCGCCGATCGCAATTTACCGGAATTTGATTGATCGTTCGAAGGTTTTTGGTTCAGCCATGGTCGACGTTCTTGTTGCTGCAAAAATAAAATAAAATATTGCGGTAAATAATGTCACTAATAATTTAAAACAATAAAAATAAAAGGGATAACAAAGAAAGCTACAATTTTTCTGGGTTGAAGTTTTTTAGTTGATTTATGATTTGTTCCATTTTCATCATTCAAGCATTGAGCTCCTATGGGTTCTTCTGGCATAAAAATGGATGAAGTAGCCTGCATGAAATTTTCATGTAAAAATCAACATAAATATGAAATAATAATTGTTAAAAAATTCAAGCTATGGGGAATGTAAGTACCGATGGGAAATCTGTATGAAATAAATCATCACAAAATAAATGATTAATGAGAGCTTCATAGGTGGTGGTGTTGGTTACTTCCTCCATTAGCAAATTTTCAGATATTCACAAAGATAATTGAAGCTAAATTTGATTTTTTAATTTGGAGATTTTGGGAATTATTTATTTATTTTATGTGCCATTGGAGGAATATAGTACCACTTTCATTGTTGATACATGTCCAGCTGTGGGTGAAATATTTGTGGTCACAACTATTGTGCTTGGGTACTATCATCAACGGAAAAATTAGATAAAAAAAAGAGATGAAGAATATTTATTTGTTGGGAAATGGAAAAGTTTGATTACTTTAGAAACTTTGACATATATTATATGGGTTTAATTGTTTGATGAAAAATGATTTTGGAAAATAAAATTATATTTTTCATTGCCCAATTATCTCACGGAATATATAATTGGGCTGGGAGTATGGGACTTGGGTTTGTTTTTCCTTTTGGGCTTTATGTCCTTTTCTAGTTATATCAAATAGATGATAAAATATAATGATTTCATGTAACTTGGGTTTGTTTTTCCTTTTGGGCTTTATGTCCTTTTCTAGTTATATCAAATAGATGATAAAATATAATGATTTCATGTAAAATTATTTTAATTTTTAGATTATCTAAGTGGATCTCTCATATATATATGATTGAAATAAAAGATTAAACCAATCTATCAATTGATTTTAATGGTCAATGTGGTTAAAATGAAAATTATTAATGAAAGAGCTCAATTAAAAATTTTTTATTTTAAATGCATAATTTTCTCTCTTTACGTGGAATTTAGTAAAAGTATAATTTCAATTGTATTGTTGCTTTGATTTGGGATTGGACATTTCAAAAAGTGATTTCTTCAACCATCAACTTTAAAATTTACCATCAAATAATCCCTATTTTAACGCATGTCCAAACCAAAGAACAAAAATGATAAATTGAAAATAGACATTATGATTCTTGTCACTGCAGTAGAATTGTTTATGAACAAATTGAATCAATTTATAAGTGCAACCTTTCAGATCAAGAGTGATTTACTATATCATAAGACGAGATCAAAAAATAAGTTGACACTGCATACTATTTTTATAAGAAATCCTTGAATCAGTAACTATCAAGCAAATAACCTCTCTTTGCATAATCTACTAATCATTATGTGGTATGTGTAAACGTCTTAGGCCACTGAGTGAGAGTTTACAAAATAATTCTTTTGCACCTTAGATATAGCCAGCTTTGCACCAGCCATCTATTAGAATTGTATAAGAGATGATATTGAGTTGCAACCGAAAAACTTTCATTCCCACTTCGATTTCACCATTGTTGCATAAATTATCCAACAATATCGATTTCCCCTTCCAGACGTTGAATCCTCACTTTTAGCTTCTATGTGGGTTTCCCCCAATTCGGTGAGCCCACCACCAAACATTAGTTTGGTTGGCTGTAATGGTATTACAGCCTGAATCCATTCCAGCTCTATTACGGGAAAACGTTGAATAGGCATTCCCTTCCTTCACCAGTGAATAGCCATTCCATTCCACGGGAGTAAATTTTTTTTCTTCCCATTTTCATTTTTTGCCCTCAGCTTCATCTTCTCCTTTCCTTTCCATCTCTGCGTTTCCCTTTTTTTCCTTCTTATTTCCCCATCTGCTGCTACTGTAGGAATGCTGAGAGATTACCTTCTTTCTTTTTCATTTTTAGCCTCATTTTTCATCATCCTCCTTTCTGCAGTTTCAACTACAGCCTCTACGTTCATTACCTTCTCCATTTATAAAGCCCTGAACACCATTGCCCCTCACCAATTTTTTCAATCTTTTCCTCGTAGCAATCGAGAGCGTAGAAATTTCCCAATTAAGGGCAAAATCTTCAGCAAGGAAAAAAATTCAGACTTAATTGAAGAACACATTACATTCTGGTTTTGATTTCAAAGCGATTCAAGATAAGGTTTCCCTTCATTTAAGACCTTGGCATCGTTCATTTCAGTTCTGGGTTCGAGCAGTTGATATTTATGGGCTATAAGTTCTCTTCTTTATCTTCTTCTTCCTTTGATTCTTCTTCTTGTTGTTAATTTGATAGTTTTACATTGTTGGGTAATTGTTGAAATGATAGGTGTTTCAACTTCGAGTAAGTTTTGTGAAGGATCCACAAAAGCAATAAGCAATGTGGGATTTATTATTGGTGACTATTGTTGATTGAATTCAATGTCTAATTTGAAAATTTACTTATATTATTGGCACGATACTTCTTTATGCAAATAACTTCGTTATATTTTGGGATTTTCTGAGAGTTCCTATGTTTCCTGCTTGTTTGCTTTCTCTTTTCAAGTGCGTGGTTCTTTGTGTTATTTTTTAATAGTCTAAAACTTTCACGGAACTGCCAAGATACTCGTACTGTCATGGGAAGTTTTGATAATGATAAATTTTATGTTGTTATTGAGGAATAAATGTAGGCTTTTGCAAGTGATTGATAATTCAAGTAAATTTTTACATGAATCTTTAGGCAGAGCAATCCATCTTTCATTGGTAATTAGGTGAAGCCTGTTTAAACCTATGTTTGTTGCTTCAAAATTGGTTACTTTTCTGAGCTGCATGTTGGTTCACCATTTAGTATCTGCCGCATTTTGTTAAATTTTGGATTTTCTGCTTAGTGTTCATATGATGTTCTTGTCTACATGCCCCAGAATTGATTATTTGCTTGATAGTTTATACCATGGTTTCATTAAGACTGAAGACACTTTCGTCCTTGTATACAGATGATGTTGATGTTCCTCAGGTGCAACACTATCGGCTTTTTCTGAAAGAACATGTTGTTTTTAAGGAGGTATTGTATTCTTGAATGTGTCTTAATGAAATGATGGAGGTTTAGACTTGGAAGAAATTTAGATCAGGAAGAAAATCCAGGAACTTTTAGAAAGAGTTCATTTTATGATATTTGATTTTTATAGGCTATTCCAATTAAAAATCGCCTCGCCCTGTCAAAGATACACCAGACATACAGAGTTCATTTTCTTTCTATAAGTATTATCATAGGGATATAATTATTAAGGTTCCAAATGCTTTCATCCTTGTTCCTTGCTGTGGCATCTTTAAACACTATTTGTGCTAATTCTTTTACTGAAAGTTGTTTCCCCTCCTTATATCTATAGATGAGGTTTTTCCATAATTAATTTTGTAGGAATTATTTGTTGCATTTTTTTCATTATTTATTGCATGAGGTTAATGGCTTGCTTGAGTTTTTCCAAGGTTCTTGGTAGTTATATCAATTTTTGGTAATTATTTCTGGTTTGAAGCTGGTTATATATTATTGGATCATGGTGATCATTATATGTGTGCTTTGACTAATCAAATCTTGGTGGTAATACATTCCACGCTGTGTGTAAGTAGGAATTTTTGTTCATTTCATCAAACCTAGGTGAAATTTGTAAATTATGAGCCCCAACTCTTTTGCAAGTGAGCTGTAAATTTGTCATTGATGTTCTTTTGTATCATTAAATTTCTATAATTTCAGGAATGATGGATTTCACAAGGTAAGTTTTTTATTAAATTTTTGCTTATGTGCCAAGAGTCAAGAGTGGCTCAGATGCCTTGATCAATGGCTGAGCCATAATAATGGTCTCTATACTGTGATGGTATACTGAAAGTGTGACTTCCAAGAACAAGTTCTATTTACTGCATTATTTTCAGGTACTTTGGATTATAAAAGAATTAGACAAATGTGGTTGCTCTTTCAGAAGCGTAAGAGTGTGATTCAGATGCACCAAAGGAAAATTTACGATGAGGAATGTCTGAAGATTGATAACAGTGAAAAGTATACTTTGAATAGGCAGTTATTCGAATCAATATCAAAGTCTCTCAATGAAGCTGAAACGAAGGAAGAGATTGATGGCGTGGATACAAAGTAGACTTTGAATAAAGCTGTTATCTGGGTTCAACATAATCTGCACCATCTACGATTTATGTTATTTGGATTCGTTCCATTGTAGGTGTTGAGTAGGGTATGTATGATGTATCTAGTGTAGGTTTATTCAATATTTTTGAGATTTTTATGTACAAAATTCTTAAAAGATCCATGTTTCAATGTTAATAATACTATATGCTATTTGCTCAAAGCTCCGTAGTAGAACCACTAGTCCATCTCTCTAGCATGTTATAATTTTGAGAAATAAAATATTGGTATTGTTATTGTTTTATTTTGTATTATCCAAAGTTTTAATATTTTTCTATTTTTAATGAATTTCTGATAATTTTGTTGAAATATAATTGCAAGTTTTATAATTGATTGGACATAATATATTCCTCATATAGATATTATGCAAAGGTATTCCTTCGAATAAATTCTATTTGTATCGTAATAATAAAGTCATGAAGACTTGACTAGTAAATTTGTTATAAAACCTTTTAAATTTTATGAAATTATAAATTAATATAATGATAAAATTATAATTTGATCTCTTATAAATTAATTATTCATTTTAACCCTTAAAATAACTTTTAACTTTTCCTCTGCTTTTAGCACATTAAATTGTAATGCGTTTAAAAATGATAAAGTAGATTATATATTATTTTAATAATATTATGTATTATAATTTTTAAATTTATATAATAATTATATTAAGAATGTTATAAATTGTATATTATTTTATTAAATTATATTTAATAATAATTATGTTAAAATATGATTAAATTATTTATTATTATTTTAATAAAATATATTTAACAATAATTTTATTAAAATTTAATAACAATAACAATAATCATCTACCTAAAAAAATTCTGCTAAGGGTATTCTAGTCATTTTAATTTTTTTCCTTATGCTATTACAATATCATTTCATTAAACCAAACACAAAAATACTATTACAGTTATATTTCATTCCATTCAACCAAACAATTGAATGCAGCTCTATTCCATTACAGCGAACCAAACATTTAATGTGTGAGAGACCAAAATTTGAACATTTAAGTAATTTCATCATTATCCCTGGGGTTTTGTTTGTTTGTTCTGCTAAATTTGCTTATTTAGCGAAATCAAGACACTGATCTATTTTCTCTTCAAAATTAAGTATTTATATTTGGATTTTAAGATATTATCCTGAATTTTTTTTTTTAATTTTGAGGTGGAAGTGAAGGCAGCCATAGTAATGACGGTAAAAGAAGCTGAAGATAAATTCTGACGATATTATTTCTAAATTTTAAAAGTTAATTTTTTAAAATTATGATTAAATTGATATAATATGTAAAGATTAAAGGCTAAATTTATTATTGTATTTATCTAGGGGTGAGTGTTCGATTGAATCGAGTGAAAAATTTTTGATTTTATCATCCTAACTCGATTTGAAATTTTTTGAACCGAATCGAGTGAAATTGTTCGAGTTAACTTAAAAAAGTAAACATGTCAAATTAAAATATTGTTACAGCATGACTAATCATATGTTAGAGCACATAAATTTGAAGTCATGTATATTTGAAATTTTTAAAGCAAAAAAAAAAAGATACTTTAGTATGATAAACTTAAATCATTAATTAACTTATTTAGGTCTCAAAATTATTATTTTAGAATAAATTTAAAATTTAACTTTCTTCATATATTCTTTAGATTTTTTAAAATATAAATTTTGAAATTTTATAAATATTTTAAATTTTAAAATTATTTTAAATTTCTGAAAATTTTTATGTAATTTTTGTTGAGAGAGAGACCAATTTGAGCATTTTCAAAATCGATAAGGACTAAAGGAGTATTTACACCAATCTATTATTCGAATTGTAAAGTTCAACTCAAAACTCGAATTACTTATAAGTCAATTCGATTAACTCAAAATAAATTTTTTTTAAAATTTTTTTGAATCGAATCGAGTTTTACTTACTCGTAGTAGACATGGCACACCACGTGACAGAATTTGGTAATTTCGTCAGTCACGCCAGTTTTTAACAATACAAATGAATGAAAATTTTAACTACAAGGACCAATTTACTCTTTAATCTAACATGTAGGGACTAAATTATCTAATTTTTTAATAAAAGGAACTAAGTATAATTTAACTTCTAATACAATTTTAGGGATGGAAAAATGTATTCATCAACGAAAAGTAAACACCATTGAATTTTGATTGATTGCTAAAATGGGGTCTACAATTTGATGAGTTTTGATTATTGTGGGACTCTAAATTCTTCAACGATTTCAATTTCGTTCAAAATAGTTCACTCAAAAACGACCCTCAAATAATAATTTAAGCAATTAATTTAGTCAAAAAAAGACTAACTTCATAGATAATCCAATCTTTCAAAAGAAGGACTGAAAAGCAAAACCATCTCCATCCATGAAAGTGACCCTCACCATATCAATTTTTTGTACCTAAATGAAAAGTTTTTAAATATTCCTTACATATATATAAGAAAAGAGAGTCCTAATCCAAATACAAACTTACAGGTGAAAAGAGAGAGTATACGTAATGTATCTTCTCCACTAGATTTTGTTCTTTTCTTTGCTTTTGGTTAAAGAAAGGTCCCCCATTTATTGCATTTTTGGTACAAGTGAAAGATTCACCTTTCAATTTCGTACATCTTAATTCAAGAGTACGTTAGAGTTCGTAAATGTCACCTATTAAAGATGATCATATGAATAAATTGAATGAAAGTTATGATACCATTGAATTTAATTTCGGATTTTAAATTTCAATACTTTAAAGTTATCGTACGATTCAAATTAAATTCGGGATTTTCATGCAAATTTAATTGAGCAGTAAATTAAATGATTCGAATTTGCAATTTTATGAAAGAAGAAAGAGTATAAGGACCACATGTGCTACCAAGCAAGTTGAAATAATAGATAAAAGGCTATAAAGGTAAGGGACACAATGAAAAATAAAATAAAATTAGGTCTGAACATATAAAAATTTATATAACATGATGAACCACATGTGATGGCCTGATGATTAAGGATGTTTATCGCCCCAGATGTGATTTGGATTCGAGTCGCATTTGTTGTTCAAGTTTTGTCATATTATTTTAATTCACTAATTCATCAAAAAAAATTATAAAAAAATATAACACGATTATAATACGAAAATAGGATGCAAATACATGAATTATCGAATTTATAATTAAAGTGAAGGAAAGTGGTCCTATTTCTTCAAATTAATGTTCTTGTTGGGGACCCCTAGTAACAATTCCCAAGAAAGTACATACAGAAAATAAACACCAGCAGCCTCTAGCTGTACATTCTTTTATTTTTTTTCAAAAGGATAAAATAATATTTAGTCCTTTAATTTAATAATTTTATCAAATTTAATCCCTAAATTTTTATCTATGTTAGTCATGGAACTTGATAGTTTTTTCCAATTTGGTCCATAAACTTAGATTACCTTAAGGTATGACAAGGTGGCATTCTATGTCATCACTTGTATTTTTACTTTTTTTAGATTTTATATAAAATCTTGGGTAAACTACATTAGTAATCACCCAATTATGATTTTTTTTCTTTTTTAGTCACCCAACTATGAAAAGTTACAAAATGGTCAACTCAACTATTCAATTTTGTCTTTTTTCGTCACCCAACTATCTTGGATTTTAGGGTTCTATTTTTACATTAGCCAACTAGTGACAAAAAAGACACAATTTGAATAGTTAGATGACCATTTTGTAGCTTTTCATAATTGAGTGGCTAAAAAATAAATTTACTAATAATTGGTTGGCCATTTCGTAACTTTTCATAGTTAGATGACAAAAAAAGAAAAACAACTTACCCTAAATTTTTATAATTTGTGCCACATTATTACACCTTAATTGAAACCAAGTTTAAAAATCAAAATGGAAAAAGTTACTAAATTTCAAAACTAAAAAACTTCAGGTACCAAATTAAAAAATAATGATCAAATTTAATGTTGCTTCATCCTTTTTCAAAAGGAAAAAGAAAATGATTCAGCTGCAAAAAAGCAGCATGATTCTGAAGTTTAAGGCCATCCCACTTTCATAAATCACTAGTCTAATTAGCTAGGCATATAATAGTGGAAGAAACATGGCAAGTCTTTCTTTATTATTTTGCTTAATTTATGTCCCCAACATCAAAAATTCTGTCAGCCTGTCCCTTTGTAAATGGAGAATATAAAAAATGGAAGGACTCAATTTTAAATATAATAATTACATATATTTTCTTAATATTTATTAAACATGAAGTGATACTATTTTGTTAGGTTGGCTAACCCATGTGGCTAGTTTTTGTTGTCCTAAGTATACAAATAAGCTAACAACTCCCACTATTGGTTAGCTTTTGACAATTTTCCCCCTCACGATTATTTTTTTTCATTTTTTTAGATTATTCCCAAAATTCTAATCATTGTCCTTTACTAGAAGCTATAATTTGAAAAAGTGCACTTCATTTAAGTGCTTTTTTTTAAAAAAATATGAATTACCAAGGACATAAATTAAGGTCCTTTCATTAAACAATTACCTTAATTTTTCTTCTTTTCCATTTGCATGGGATTATAATATGATAACAAAGAAAAAGATAAGATGGGAAAAGTAGGGTTCTCTTTTTGTGTTTTTATCAAAAAGTTGGCTTGAATATCAATAGAAGAGATTACTTTAAAATTCTATCAGTTTTTCTTTTTAAACCAATCATTAATTTACTGATAAAATTGATGTTTACATCGTTAAATATGTATCGATAAAAGATAATTTTCATACTATTTACTAATCGAGTTAAAACTCAATCGGCCACGCAATAAAAACTTTATGATAAGAGGAGAAGATAAACACCTAAATCTTCCAACAAGTGGACAATTTCGTAGTTTTCTTTAACCCGATAATCAAAACATATACCTTTGACATGAAATTCATGATTTTGTAAGTAAAATAGAGCTTTGGGATTTTTAATTTTTATTTATTGGAGAATGTTTTAGATGAACAAATAAATTGCTTTTGGGGTTCATATTATTTTAAAACCCTAACTAACCTTGAATGACAAATCTAATGCACTTCCCTTTCGATATGTGGCTACATCCATGCATTTATGCTCTTGGCTCTATGCATGAAATTGAGTTAAATAAAATTATGGCCAACTACTTTTTGGATGTGTTGGTTTGGGTGTACTTTGCTTCACTTTTTTTAACCCTTTAAAAATTCGATCTAATTTATTTGTTTACTTTAAAAAGTATATATAAATTCAATTTCATATGAAACACTCATTAATTCCTTAACTTTTAGGTGGGTATTATCAACCAAACTATGCAAAAATGAATGATAGTCTTAAAGTATGAATATCATTTTCTTCGTCTCATTTATTAGGAAAAAATGAAAATTATAGAAAAGAGGTTAAACAATGATTAAATTAACTTTATCACATGATTTTTTTATATCTCTATAGCTCAATACCTCGTTTTTCTATTTGGAAAAAACACATTTAACTATAAGCATTTATTATTAATTAATAATTTGGTTCACATTTGTCTTAAAACTCAACTCATGTGATTCAAACTGAATCATTCTAATTATAAAAATGAACACGAAAAATGATTAAAATAAAGAAGAAATAATGTAATTAAAAATTAAAACTTATGACATAATGGACTTACTAAACCCATTTATAAATTTGAAAAAGAGGGGAAAAAAAAAACAAAAAAAAAAAACCAACTGCAAACATAAGGAATACTTCCAAAACTCACAGACCGCATTCAAATACAACCCACCATCTTGTCTTTTCAAATGAACTGAAAGAACTGTCTTAAATTCTTTTGCTTCAGTTCTCGTTGCTTAGGGAAATATAAATATCCCATTTTGATTTCTTAATGAAATTCGTTCCTTTAAGCTGTTGAAAACCCCAAAGGCATAAGCTTTATTACAGCAGCTTCAACTTCCAGCAATGGTAGCAGAAACTTGGATACTTAAAATTGGGAACCAGGTAAGTTCCAATCTCAAACATGCCCTTCTACTCGAACCTTCTTCTAAAAAAAAGAAAAACACCCAACACAACCAAACATCCAAAAAACCTCAAACTGTTGGAATCTTGTCTTTTGAAGTAGCCAATGTCATGTCCAAAACTGTTCACTTCCATAAATCCTTGTCTGAACCCGAGATCTCGAAGCTCAAATCCGAGATCTTAAAATCCCAAGGCATTTCAAATTTAGTTTCAGCCGATGAAAGTTATCTTCTTTCACTTGCTTTAGCTGAAAAGCTAGATGAATTAACCAAGGTTGCCAATGTTGTGTCTAGACTAGGCAAGAAATGTAATGAACCAGCTTTGCAAGGTTTCGAACATGTTTTTGGGGATATCTTGAATGGGGTTATTGATGTTAGGGAATTAGGACTTTTAGTTAAAGATATGGAAGGGATGGTTAGGAAATTAGAAAGGTATGTTAATTTGACTGCTAAGTTGTATAATGAAATGGAGGTTTTGAATGAATTAGAACATGGTACTAAGAAGTTTCAAGCTAACCCACATGAGGAAAGTAAGAGAGCTTTTGAACAAAAATTGATTTGGCAAAGACAAGATGTTAGGCATCTTAAGGATGTTTCGCTTTGGAACCAAACATTTGATAAGGTTGTTGAATTGTTGGCTAGGACTGTTTGTACTATTTTTGCTAGGATTCTTGTTGTGTTTGGGGAATCTGCTTTGGGAAAAGATGGGGTTTCCGGGAGGGTTAATGGACGGTTTTCCGATCGAGTCGAAGTTGTTTCTAGGCAGTTGAAAGGGGTTCTTAGTAAGAGTAGTAGTGTTGGGAGTAGTCAACTTGGGAATGTAGAGAGAAGTGTGGCGGAGAAAAGGGGAGTGAGTTTGAAGCATCGAGGGATCGATTCACGGAAGGGTGAAATCAGGTTGTTTCGGATGGAGGATTCCGGTTTTCCTTGTGGGACTAGTCCCGGGAGACTTTTGAGCAATTGTCTTAGTTTGGGTAGTTCAGCTTCGAGGTACGATGATGGTGATGATCGGATCGTTGATCATGATGATCGAAGTAGTCAGATTTCGGGTTGTTGTAGTGTTGCGAATGATGGGGTGAAGAGAGAGCGGCCGAATCGTTCTCCTCCCTTTTGTTTGCCTCGACTAAATGATCGTTTGAATGGTGATCACAGGCAATCAAGTTGTGGAGTGTTGAGTAATGCACAATTTGGTCCTAAAAGTAGGTTAGCTCTATATGCTTCACCCTCCACCGTGGGAGGTTCGGCTCTTGCCTTGCATTATGCTAATGTAATAATTGTGATCGAGAAATTACTGCACTACCCTCATTTGGTCGGCGAAGAAGCTCGAGACGATTTGTATCAAATGTTGCCAACAAGTTTGAGACTGTCTCTAAGGAATAATCTCAAGTCCTATGTCAAGAATTTGGCAATATATGATGCTCCATTGGCTCACGATTGGAAAGAAACTCTTGATGGGATATTAAGTTGGCTTGCCCCACTGGCACATAACATGATCCGGTGGCAAAGCGAGCGGAATTTCGAGCAGCAGCAAATTGTTGCTCGGACTAATGTTCTTCTTCTCCAGACATTGTATTTTGCTGATAGGGAAAAGACTGAAGCAGCCATCTGTGAGCTTCTTGTTGGGTTGAATTACATATGTCGGTATGAGCATCAACAAAACGCGTTGTTGGATTGTGCAAGCAGTTTCGATTTCGAGGACTGTGTGGAGTGGCAATTGCAATGTGAAAATTCTTATCTTAATTAGTTTACATTGTTCAAATTATCAATACATGTAGAGGCATGTAGGGTACTTTTTTGTGATCCTTATAGTCATGAGAAAAGACGGATGAAGGTTCAACAAGATACTTACACAACAAAAAGGCGCTCGTAACCGAAGCCTGAAGTTGATTAATGCATTTACTTTCGAAGGTACGGGATGTCTTTTCTTTCCAAATTACGAAAATTTCGATTAATTTAGAAAGAAAAGAAGTATTTCCCTCCTCTGTGAGTTGTGTACATGTTTTTCCTGTTCATTTTTACTAGTTTCTTAAGGCTACCTGTGCCTTTGTTATATTGTAGGTCGATAATGCAGTGATTTACAATTCTTTTCGATTGTACTTGGGTATATTGATGCATTCCCCATTGTGACGACTAATGGTGTATTACTAATGTTTTTAGTCGATATTAGATATTTCCTCTGTATTCGTGGTTGCTAGACTTAAGATTTGCACTCGAATCAGCATTCGAGTCAATGGCACAAAAGGCTTTTACATCAACTATAAAATGGTGGTTTCTGAAAAGAAACATCACGTTAGCATGCTGTTCCCTTAAAGTAAGGAAGGAAGCATGAAAGTGTCTGCAGCATGCATAAAGAATAGCATCATTGGTTTTAAGCACTCCTTGACATTATTATGCTTTATTTATATATACACATATACATATATGATATTTTCATGGCTTTCTTCTACTTGATGCCTTAAAATTTCATGAAGGCTGTGCAATGCATATTAACTGAATTATATAAAAAGTTGGCATTTCTCATTTCAAGTGTCTTATTTTTTGCTCTTTTTTGAGGGCATTCACCTATTAGTTATCTTGGGGTGGGGGCCTTGAAAGCAACATTTAGTCCCTCAACTGGTGAATTTTTCCAACTTGGTCTCGAACTTTTTTTGGTCCGCGTTAATTTGAAACTAGATAACCGTTCTCACTTTTGATCCATTTGATAACGTGGTTCTCTGAGATTGTGCAATGTCATCACCTTAAATGGCATAATGTCAGAGTGTCATGCCATCAAATTTACCAAGAGCGGGAAAACTCGTTCAAAGACCAATTTGAAAAAAAATACCAAGTTTACAAAAATAGATCAAGCTGATGGCACAATATCAGACTAATTGTTGATTTGATAAATTTTGTGCCAAGGAAAAATAGATGAAACAAAATGTAAAGGGGATTCAAATTAAAATAAATTATTTTACAAAATATATATAATTATAGACTTAATGTCATTTATAGATTATTTAAAATTAATTCTTGTTCTCAAAATCAACCATATCAACACCAATGTTTATACTGTTGAAAATCATCTTGCCAAGTAACGAATGCAGTTCTGGTATTGGGGAGTTAATTTTGGCTTCTTCGAACGCATCTTCGCACTGGCTTATATGATCCACATTAGAGCTTAACTCCATGTTTAGCTCATCAGCGTCACGTTTAGAGATAGCATCAAGGATTGCTCGTTTGTTTTTGAGAATGGCTTTGTAACCATCAATGCAAATATTTAGGGGAAAAGTGATGGTTTTTGAGGTAGTGGGATCCGCTGCGAGCTTTGTAGCCTTTGCCAAGGCTTCCTTAGCCTTGCTATCAATGGCTTCAATCTCAGCTTGAAGAACAGTCACGGGACTTATATCAGCAGTTTCACCTAGGAATGGACCAGCTGTTGTAACACATTCGGTGGGGTGATTAACTTCTTGACAGATTTTTTTAAGCTTAGGGTTGACGTTGGAAGGTATTTTAGAAACTGTTTGGGGTGGCTGGTCTTCAGAAGAGCTGGGGGACTGACCATCGGAAGGAGATGAAGCTAAAGCTACTAAAGGGGAAGCGGTATATGCAGAGAAGGAGAAGAGGCTGAGAAGGAGGGTTAAATGCTTCATCTCCATTGTCTTGTTCTTTTAGAAGCGATCGAGTTCTGTCAAAGAAGGAGAAACAATGATAAATTTAAACTAGTTGAAGGCATTAGATTGTGGACAGAAATAACATCATGGTTCAAGTTTTACCCAACAATCTAATTTTAGCATTAACTTCTTTCCGTTTTATACAGTGGCTCAAATTCATTTACTTTGATGGAGAAATATCCGAGAATATGTAACCAGATTTAACCTAAAAATAGGTAATGAAAATTTCTCCTTCACAAAATTATATACATAATATAGGGTCATACTAGTAATTACAAACAACTAAAAATGATGCTTCAATCCAATATTAATAATATTAAGTCACCAACAAAAAATGCAATAATTTTCATTAATTATTGATCATGTTGGTAATTATCTTGACAAGTAATGAATTCAATTCCGTTATTGGTGATTCAATTGCAGCTTCTTTGAGCGTATCCTCTCAAGCAAAAACATTCTCCATATTGAAACTTAGCTCCATGCTCACTTGGTCAGCATCACCCACAGAGATAACATCAAGGATTTTTTGTTTGCTTTCTAGAATGGAATTGGAATTATCGATACAAGTTTCAAGACTCTTGAAGGAGGGGGGTTCACTGAAAGCTCAGAACCTTTATCTAACGCTTCTTTAGTCTTGCTATCAATTGCATCAATCTCAACTTTGAGAATGGACATGGGGTTTATGGCTATCAATTTCATCTAGGAATGGCAACATTCGATTGGGTAATTAGTTTCTCCACAAAGTTTTCGAAGCTTAGGATCAACATCTGTAGATAATATAGAAAATGTCTGATCCTTTTGGAGTTGGAGAAAAACTGAAAATTTGAACCTCAAATGAAGACTGATGTGGAAGTAGTAGACATAGAAAAGATGACCATATCTATTTTCTTTTCTCTTAAAAAGTTGGAGATTAGAAGATAACATGTATCTAATTTTAGTCCAACGGGTTCTTGTTTTATTACAATCAAATACTTTGTTAAAGAAGTATTGGAGGTGGTGGAATTTTTATTACTTACAGATTATCAATTTTTTATGGTCATCATTACATCATATATAGTTAAATTTATGATTTAATTATAGATAGAAGGTATAGGAATATTATCTCTTTTCAATAGTTTAATGTTATATCGGTAATTTTCTCTTGAATTTTAATATTTTCATTTTCATTTGATTCTTTTATGGGTGAAAATACTAAAATTTAATATGAAATTGCTGATGTGGCATTAAATTATTGAAAAAAGGATACATATGACGTAGCGTCTGTTTCATACAATCCTTCTCTAACAAATGTATATAATAATTTTGATGCCATTTCTTAGTCACATTTGGATTGAGTTATATTACGTTACTATTATCAAAAATTAAATTACATAATCTTTTTAATTTTATGTATGGTTTAATTAAGAAATGCTTATATTTTAGTTTTTAAAAATGGTCAAGTAACAAAAAGTTTCATATATATATATATATGTATATATATTGTTGAAAGCATGTACATGATAGGGCCAAAAATAGAGTTCGCAAAATAGGTTTGAGTTTAAAAGTCCCGTTTGTGCCGATTTAAGTTCGTAATGATTTGACTCTGAAAATTTTAAGTTTGAAAAAGTTCATTAAATTTAAGAAAATTTAAACCCGAAATAATCTAAATCTAAGGATAAACAATGAAATATGAGGTATACAGTATGAACACAATTTTATAATAATCTTTAAATCATATTTAATATTTAATATTTAATATTTTTAGAATTTTTAATAATTATTGACGATTATTATATTTATTATAAATTTCAAATAATTGTTTATAATTTTCTATTTTAATAATTTATATATATTTTTAATCTTTTACAACTTATCAACATTCTTTTATAATTATCTATAATATTATAAACTACATTTAGAATAAAATAAGATAAATAAGTTTCCAGATTCAAATAAATTTGGGCGTTCATTTGTTCGGGTTCATTCTAGACGAGATTTTTTAGTTTTTTTTATTTTAATATTTTATATGCTGTGTGGCATGCCTCATCATCATACTTTTCTATGTGCCATGCCATGTGCCAACTTCTCATTCATTTTGTCAACCACATAAGCGTTCATTAATGGTGCTCAAATCAGTCAACAATGTTTTTGTTATTGGAGGACCTAGTTGAATTTTTTTTTTTTACTAAGAGCTCATTTGAGTGAATCTTTTAAAGACTTAATTGATGGCTTTTTCTTCGGGTAAACTGCATTCAAGGTTAGTAAATTACTAGTAGGTTTACGTTTTGATCACTTAACTTAAAGAAAAATACACAATGGTCCTAGACTATTTGAAAGTTTTCATTTAAGTCACTTGGCTATTAAAATTGTTGTTGTATGGCATTCTCCATTTGTACCGTTTACACTAATCAAAAACTTTTCTCCCCCTTTCTCTTCTATAGTTCAAATTTTTTTTTTATAAAACAACTTTGAATATCACGAATCTGTGAACCAAAATTCAAACAACATTTTTCTCTAATCTCTGACATCAATCGTCAAATCGACCTGAATTTAAGATATGTTCTTCTACTTGCCGATGGGTACTAATCCGCCGTACTGATCAAGAAATTGTCTCTTGGAGCTCACTAATCGAATTAAAAAAAAACAAACTTAATAACTCAGTGACTTAAATAAAAACTTTTGAATAGTTTAGTGACTGTTTTGTTACTTTTTGAAGTTGAGTGACCAAAATGTAAACTTACTAATAATTAATGACTTTGGGTGTAGTTTACCCTTTTTTACCAAGAACTTTTCACCTTTTAAGTCTAAATATAATAAAATAAAATTATTTAAATGTAATTTTAGTAATCTAATAAATAATAAAGATTGTTTTTGTCAATTTAATTTTTTTCTAAAATCTTGCTTTATATATTTTAAATAATAATTCAAATAAACTAACTTTATACATATAATAATATTAATTATGTTTATAAAATTATATTATATACAATCATAAAGTTACATATTACTTACATTATATACAATATTTTTATTAAACAAAACATCTATATCAAGTTTTTATTTATGAAGCGAATTTATGTTGTGTATCATATGTAAAAGTAAAATTAATTATTATGTTCAAAATAAAAGTATTTATTATTTATAAAAGATCAATATTATTTGAATCTATCTAAAACTTCAAATAATTATAATTACAATTACAAATAATATATCCAAATGATTATATTTGGAATTAATCATTACGAACACGATTAGATTAGTAAGTAGAATATATATGAGTTTAGACTAAAATAAATTTGGATAGAGCATAACATGGTAAGACTTATACCAAAATAAAACCCAAGAGAAATAAAAAAGATGAAAATTATTTGCGAAAAGAGCATATACCCTTTCAAAATATATTAAATAAAAATAGGGTTAATTTTATCAAAAATCTCAAACTATCTCTCAAATTTTAAATATTAAATTGATTCTTCAAAGTGTTAATGAGGTTTAATTAAGATATATTTGATTTAATCTAAATTCTATTCTGTGTAGACTCCATCCGATTTTATTGTGAGTTGATTTCAAATATTGTTTTTATCTAAGTTCCATCAAGTTTATAAGCCTTTTAAGGGAAAAAAATTGATGGAAAACCCCACCTCACTTTACAATTTCTTTTCCCACCAAGGGAAAGTCTTGAATATTATATTCAAATGGAATGTATATTGATCAATTTCTTAAAATTAAATATTAAGTAGGTAAATTTCTTGTTCACATAAAATAAATATTAAATAAATTTTAGGGGTTACAAATAAAAATTGTAATAACTTTTAGGTTTAATGCATTTCGTTGTTCCTCTAAAAGCTGGTCATGTCAACATCGATTGTCAAACTGTTGGTAATTATCTTGACAAGCAATGAATTTAATTCTGCCATTGGCGACTCAATTTTGGCTTCCTTGAACTCCTCCTCACATGCAAATACATGCTCCATGTTGTGGCTTAGCTCCATGCTCAGCTCGTTAGCATCACCCATAGAGATTGCATCAAGGATTCTTTGTTTGCTTTCTAGAATGGCATTGTAGTTATTAATACAAGTTTTAAGACATAAAGGGAGGAGTCTTGAGGTAGGGGGATTCATTGAAAGCTCGTAAGTCTTGTCTAACACTTCCTTGGTCTTGTTATGAATTGCATCAATCTCAGCTTTGAGAATAGACATAGGGATCATGTCAACATTTTCATCTAAGAATGGAATAATTGATGTTAAACATTCGATGGGGTAGTCAGTTTTTCCACAAATTTTTTGAAGCTTAGGATTGACGTCGATAGGTAATATAGAAAATATTTGATCTTCTTGGGGTTTAGAAAAGCTGAAAGATTGGGTGTCGAATGATGATGGGGCTAATGCTACTGATGCGGAAGTAGTAGACATAAAAAAGAAGATGGCGAAAATGGGGATTAAGTGCTTCATATCCATTGTCTTTTCTCTTAAACGATGGAGATTGAGAAATGAGAAGATTAAATTCTATCAAAAACAAAGAATAATGATGAATTTAAACTAGTTAAACCGAAAATAACATGTTGGTTAAGGGTTTAGGGTTGTTTTTCAGTGCATGATTTAATCATGCTTGGTAGGTAGTTATGAATGAGTTTAATTTTATTGTATTATTTTATTATTTAGGTGTTTTTTTTTGTTGGTTTTCATTTCTATCCGAGTTGTTTTATGGTTAAATTTTGTTTGAATTATAGTTGTATGACTCTTGATTTTGCTATTAATGAATTTATTTTTATTGAGAAAAAAAACATGTTGGTTGGAATTGTGCTGGACAATCTAATTTTAGTGTAATTTATTTTTGTTTTCTTACTATTGCTTACATTCAAATAACTTTTAGAGAATATTAGGAAAGTAAACTTTTTGTTAATTTTGTATGATTAGGATTACATTTGTACATGTTCAGTTTGGACGATATTTTTTAGTATTTTCTATAATTTTTATGATTTTAGTTTTTATATGTTGTGTGACGTTATTATATTTGTTTATGTGGCATGTCATGTGTTAGCTTCTCATATCGGTCAATGATGTTTTTGGTATCTGAAGGACTTAATTGATTTTTTTCATTAAGAGCTCAATTGAGTGTATCTTTTAAGGATGTAATTTTTTATCCAAATGTCAATTTAGTAATATAATAAATAATATAGATTGTTTTTTGTCAATGTATAAGTTTTTCCAAACTAGTGTCTTATATATTCAGATAATAATTCAAATAAACAAAATTCATATAATAATTATATAATAATATTAATTAGGTTTATAAAATTCATATATATATTATAATAATCATAAAATTACATATAATAAGCATTTTTAGTTATGTTATATACCATATTTCTATTAAACTAAAATATCTATATAAAGTTTCTACTTTACATGAAGCGAATTTGTATTGTGTTATCATTATATAAAAGTAAATTAATTATTACATTCAGAAAAAAATTATACAACGTCAACATTATTTGAATTTGTCTAAACCTACTCGACTTGAATAGGTACAAATAAAAAAAGACCCGAGTTCGAGAAAATCCAAGCCTGAATTAATCCGATTCCAAAGACAACCCGATACAAGCCCTCCCAAATATGATAAAGTTTATCTCAAAATAACATCCGAAAAGAATCTAAAAAGGATAAAAAAAGTGTATACCAAAATAGCATATACCATTTCAAAATATGTTAAATAAAAATAAATTAAGGTTAATTTCACTAAACATTTCAGAATCATCACTTAAATTTTAAATTGATTATTTAAAGTATTAATGAGACTTCAACTTAATGGCTCATTGCGAAGAGGCTTTAGCTTGATGGTAGAAATTTTGAAATATTATATTTGAGTTACATCATGTATAAATATTACGTGCAATTATTAATTCAAATTTTATTCTAATCTAAGCTCTATATATCCAAATTTATTTTGATTTAATTCCAAATGTTATTTTGATTTATGCCCCACTTGTAAATTCTATCCAAATTTATATATTATTGAAATGATTTTGATGATAATTATTTTGGATAGGATTGAAAATTATTTTTTAATTAAGAGTACGGGCTTCGATGCTTCACTACGTTTATAGTTTGGGCCATTTTAATGGAAATCGCCACCCTACTTAACACAATTGTTTGCACTCAGTGAAGTGTAGAAATTTCATTAATAACAATGAGTTATAGATAAAAATCTATGGACGTGTATGGGTCAAATTCTTAAAATTATGGGTTCCTAAAAAATTAAATAGATACAAATATTTTTCACATAAAATAAAATTTAGGTGTTATTGTAATCCTGTGCTTACCTTCAATAATACGGATTGGAGGGTTACAAATAAAAAATCAATAATTTGTAGGCTTCGCCTAGTTTGTTTTGTAGGCTTTTTCTTTAGTTGCTTCTCTAAAAGCAGATAATGTCAATGGTCAAATTGTTGGCGATTCTGTTTTAACTTCTTTGAACGCATCCTCACAGCCAAATATATTCTCTACATTGTGGCTTAGCTCCATGCTCAATTGGTTAGTATCACCCGATGAAATGGCATCAATGATTCTTTGTTTGCTTTCTAGAATGGCATTGTAGACATAAAGGGGAGGAGGAGTCTAGAGGTAACGGAATTCATTGAAAGCTCGGAAGCTTTGTCTAAAGCTTCCTTAGTCTTGCTATTAATTACATTAATCTCAATTTTGAGAACAAACACGAGATTTATGGCAACATTTTCATCTAGCAGGAATGAAGTAGTTGATATTAAATATTCGGTTGGGTGGTTAATTTTTCCACAAAATTTTTTAAAGCTCAGGAGTCAGGATCGACGTCAATAGGTAATATAGAAAATGTTTGTTCCCCTAAGAGTTTTAAAAAGCTGAAAAATTAGGCGTCAAATAAAGATGGGATTAAAGCTATTGATACCGAAGTAGTAGACATAGAAAAGAAGATGATGACAATCGAGATTAAATGCTTTTCTCTTAAAAGTTGGAGATTGATATTTTTCCCACTAAGTGAAAGTCTTAAAAATTTGTTGAAAGAAATGAGTTATAGAAGATAAGATTCATGCATATTATATTCGATTTATTTTCCGCTAATTGAATATTAAAAATGATGTTTCAATTTTGATGTGCCTCCTAAGGAAGCATTAGAATTTCCTGAAGCAGATAAGGATGGGGATGCTTTTACCCCTCAGTCAATTCTAATGTAATTCAGTATTACAGATTTTTATTCACAAAAAAAAAAAAACGATGTTTCAATTGATTGTTAATCCATATGGTATATATATTGGTCAAATTCTTAAAATTACAAATTCTTAAAAAATAAATAGATAAAATTATTGTTCACATAAAATAAATATTAAATAAATTTTAGGGGTTACAACTAAAAAATGCAATAATTTTTAGGCTTAATGTATTTTGTTTGTCATTAGTTTTTCCTCTAAACTTTGACCATATCAACATAGATCGTCAAACTGTTGGTAATTATCTTAACAAGCAATGAATTTAATTCTGCTATTGGCGACTCAATTTTGGCTTCCTTGAACTCGTCCTCACATGCAAATACATGCTCCATGTTGTGGCTTAGCTCCATGCTCAGCTCGTTAGCATCACCAATAGAGATTGCATCAAGGATTCTTTGTTTGCTTTCTAGAATGGCATTGTAGTTATTAATACAAGTTTTAAGACATAAAGGGAGGAGTCTTGAGGTAGAGGGATTTATTGAAAACTCGTAAGCCTTGTCTATCGCTTTTTTAGTCTTGTTATGAATTGCATCAATCTCAACTTTGAGAATAGACACCGGGATTATGGCAACATTTTCATCTAGGAATGGAATAGTTGTTGTTAAACATTCGATGGGGTAGTCAGTTTCTCCACAAATGCTTTGAAGCTTAGGATCAACATCGTTAGGTAATATAAAAAATGTTTGGTCCCCTGGGGGTTTAGAAAAGCTGAAAGATTGAGTGTTGGATGATGATGGAGCTAATGCTACTGATGCGGAAGTAGTAGACATAAAGAAGAAGAAGATGACAAAAATGGGGATTAAGTGCTTCATATCCATTGTCTTTTCTCGTAAACGTTGGAGATTGAGAAATGAGAAGGTTGAGTCCTATCAAATAACAAGGGATGATGTCGAATTTAAACTAGTTAAACCGAAAATAACATGTTGGTTAAAGTTGTTTTTCAGGTGTTTGATTTAATTATGCTTGGGAGGTAGTTATGAATGGGTTTTTATCATACTATTTTATTATTTAGGTGTTTTTTTTTGTTGGTTTTCATTTCTATCGGAGTTGTTTATGGTTATATTTTGTTTGAATTACAGTTGTATGACTTTTGATTTTGCTATTAATGAATTTTTTTATTGAGAAAAAGAATATGTTTATTTGAATTGTGCCAGATAATCTAATTTTAATATAATTTATTTTTGTTTTCTTATTATTACTTACATTCAAATACTTTTTAGGGAAATATTAGGGAAAGTGAATTTTTTTAACTATAAATTATCAATTTTTGTGTGATCACAATTACACCATAATTAAATTTATGATTTAATTTAGGAAAATGTTACATATGGATAGAAAACTTATACACAAATATAGATAACAATTTTGATAACATTTCTTAGTCCGGGTGGGTTTGGATAAGCGGTGGAGTGCGGTGCGGTGCATTTAGCTTATTTTTTGTCTCATGTTACAGTATCACTAAAGTATTTAATTTCACGGCCACCACTGTTTTTACACTTACCACAGATAAACGCACCACCCGGTTACTATTATCAAAAATTAAATTACATAATCTTTTTAATATTTATGTTTGATTTAATGAAGAAACGCTTATGTTAAAATTAAGAGTATGGGCTTCATCACGTGTATAGTTTGGGCCTTTTTAAGGAAATAATAATAATGGAAATAGCCACCCACTTAACATTGTTTCCTTTCCCACCCAGTGGAAGTCGTGAAAATTTATTAACTGCAGATTCGGAAAACGGAAGTGGAATTTGAAGCAATGAGTTATAGAAGGTAAGATTATGCATATTTTATTCGATTTGATTGCCGCTAATTGTGCATTTCATATTGAATTTTTTGAATTTTTTCCCTAATTTCTTGGTGTATTTTGAACATTAAGTTGATGAATTGTTCGAGAATGTTGCAACTTTTTTCGAAATTAGTAATAGAATTATTATTATTTTGATGGATTTTCAGATTTCCGCTTTAATTTTGATTGTGACTTAGTTTGATCCCTTACGTTTCAGGGCTTTTGATTGTTTATTTAGATTTAATTCTATTGAATTTGTTAACTTATTGTAGTTTCTTAGATTAGCATTAAGTTGATGAATTATTCGAAAATGTTGGAACTTGATGAAATTAGCAACAGAAATGATCCTTTGTTTTTGTTTTCCCTGAAGGATTTTCATATATTTCAGCTTTGCGTTTAGCTTTTAGCTTGGTTTGATCCCTTAGGTTTCTGGGTTTTTGACATGGCCTCGTAGAATAGTCCTCTTACAATCCTTTCAAAAATCAATTAATTATGTTGATTCGTTAAATTCCTTGCCTATGATAAGAATTGTAGTGATGGAGTCGATTCTCTGCTTGAATTTTTGCAACCAAGAAAATTCATATAATTGATTTGATCTCAGTAGCTGACCTTTTTTATGTTTTTCTTTGAATGCTTCTCCCAGTGAATCTTTCATCAGTGAGAAGTTAAGTCTTAGCAATGTTGTGTTTCAATAATTTGATTGTAATGATATCAAGATTCTCATATTGCTTTTACTCTGTTGTTTGCTTTTCGGGATGGACCTGATAATCACTAACGTGATGTGGTAACATCGATTTTTTTTTCTTTTCCACCTTATATTTTTGCGACTATGTTGAGAGCTTCATTATTTCCATTCATGTTTTCTAAGTTATGGCATGACCCCTTATTGTAAAGGGATCACCGCTCTTCGAAATCAGCTCTATTTGATGGCCTTGATAATCTTGAAGAAGGTGGTATAAGGGCTTCTTCATCTTTCTCTCACGATGTTAAGGACCATGACAATGGCAAAGCTATAGAGAGCTTGCATGACAGAGTTGCTTTTCTGAAAAGAGTAAGTTCTGTCAAAGAGGATTTACATTTCTGTTTTATTGACAATTTGCAACTTGTTAAATATTAAATATATATATATATATATATAAACTTTTGCTGTCTTTTCGAGTCTCAGTGAATGGCCTTGTTAACAAAGTTAGATGCTTGAATTTTATAGGTTTTTGCCTTTAGGACATGTAATGAGCTCCTCACTGTCAACATTCATTGGCTATTCTACCTTTTTCTTCTCACACTAGTTTCATAACACTGCATATTCCAGCATGAAGTCTTCTATTTGTTCGTTTGTATTAATGGGCTTATGTTAGTTTGTGCAAAGTCTTGTGCTCCTTTACTTGATCAATAAAATTGTTCTATGGGAATTTTATTAATCATTCTTCACTGAAGATGTCCTAAATTTTATGGTTTGTACTCATTTGGCCAACTATTGATATGCCTAAATTGTTTGTAGTTAACAGGTGATATACATGATGAAGTGGAGAGTCATAATCGTATGCTTGACCGGATGGTGCGTAATTGCAGCTGTTAAACCCAAAACTTCAACTTTCATGAAAAATTCTGGTTTACTTGTTATTTAACTGATTTTGTTGTAAATCAGGGCAATGGCATGGATGCTACAAGGGGCATAATGTCTGGCACCATGGGTCGGTTCAAGAAGGTATCTAAACAAGTTTTGCGCTACTATTTTAACTTCATGTTTGTTTAATTCAGTTTCTGATAAAAATTGGCTGAATATTATGAGGCTGCTGCTCTATAGGTGTTCGAGAAGAAGTCCAACAGGAAAATGTGTACACTGGTGATGGCCTTCGTGGTTTCCTTCTTAATAATATACTATCTCTTTAGGTAAATGGCATATTTAGTTCATTACCGTCGATTGTGAATTCTCGTGCTTTGTGCTTTAACATAGGCGCTGTCATCTCTTTTGCTTTATCTGCTTGAAAGATGTTTATATTAACGACGAGTTAAGGTACTAAAGTTGATTGCATGATTGGTTGAACGTACTTGTCGGTAGTTGGAACCTTTTCGTTTTTCAAGTGATCAATGGCATTCTTTGAATGTTATAAGATCTTATCAACTCCAAAAAATTATTGCACATCCTTTTGCTTAATTGCTTAATTGATTATGACCACATATGTACCAAAACAAGATTCATCACTTGTATACAAGGGGAAGAGCGTGTTAATCGATAGGCTTCATTAGGGAAATGCTTAAGAATAAACAAAACGTACAAGGCATGACATTATTGAGTATTTTCTTGAATGAATCTTTGCTGTTGCTGATAGTTTCCTTGTATGCAGGATGCTTCGATATGTCCGTGGTTGAAGAAACTGCAACATTCTTGGAAGTTTGGTCCGTATACGAGAACCGAATGTCTGTCAAAGGCACCAAAAAAATCCCATTTCTTTTCTTGAGAATCTGGTACTGCTCGCAGTTTGCTAGCACGGTAGTTCATTATAAGAAGAAATTCGAATCGCAGTTCAACTGGTTTAAGGCAGGCAGTCCCCCCCACATTTGAATGTTGTAATGTTGATTTCAGCAGACAATTGTTTTTTTACCAAAGAAGTAAAAAACAGAAAAAAATGAGAATTGAAATTTATATATATAGCATATTTATAGCTCCAATTGTTGTAACATGTTAACTATGTTAGACTAAAGTTCTTTCAATTTCATGGCAATGCAACGTCCATAAAGTTGGGTAACATAATAAGAACACAATTAGACTGAGATAAAGATTAAAATTACTTTTTATTTTTTAAAAATAAAAACTAAAAAGAATCTATAACTTTAACAACAGCCAGATTAGATTTACTGGCCGGTCGAGATTGTTACAGTATATTGGATGAATCTCTTTATTTCCACTGTCAAGATCACTTTTGATAATGACTGCAACAAGTTATAGAGTCGTCTTTAATGAAGTTTATACTACAGTTTTTTTGTATTAATTAGTTACACAGTAAACCTGAAGGTGGATTTTTATAATTTTATATTTTTAAATAAGTTTTATAGTATTTTTGTTTTATTTTAAATAAAACAATTGCAAATGTTGGGATTTGAACCCATATCACCAACATTTATAAAAAACAATTTCACCATTTTAATCAAAGCTTTATTTTTATGTTTTGTACATTTTAGTTATTACAAAACTGTTTCACCTACATTGGTAATGTCGTTGATTGAATTGGTATCACAAGTTAACGCGATATTAACTCAAGAAAATGACAATATCATGATAAGCAATTATAATGTATTTAATATTTTTAATATGATGTATTTAGCTATTTAAATTTCCTTTTACTCTCAATTAAAACTATTTTTTATTTCAGACGTATTGCATATTTGTTAAACCTTATATTTCATAATTTTTGTATGTCATTGTTTTCTTTTACATGGTTCTCACACATAAACGTGTAATAGAATTTCTAGTATTATATAATGTAATTTAAATCTATAATGTAAGCATTTAAAATACTAAATATTAAATTAAAAAGAACATAATTTTTTAATATTGACATGCCTAAAATAGACTTGAGGTAGATATTTATAAATATGAGTGAACTTAAACAAAATTTGAGACCAATATTTCAAATTAAGTTGAGCTTAAAGTATAGATTATGTAAATACCATAACCCCAATCTATTCTACAAATATTTAAATATATATATATATAATCATACTATTTGATTAAAACACCGTACCTAGTTTCAAGAAGGTATTTCTACATCCATTTAACCATAGACATGCACTTTGCTAGCTAGCCATTGGTACCCCCATTATCAAACAAACCATGATCATATGAACTTTAACCCTTTTTTGTGTCAACTCAAAACAAAGTAGATCCCTTAGGCAATAATAACACCACCATTAAAACACCTTGCAATTTAGGACCCCCAAGTAGCCAACTTCACTTAAATGGGTATTATTTTATGTAAGGAAAATGACTTACATGAAAGAAGAAAATAACTTGAAGAAAATCATAGATTGAAAAGATTACGTGCAAACTACAAATAAACAAAGGGGGACAAAATGAAAGGCCATGATTCAAATTTTTGTAATTTTATTTAGGTTAAAATATATCATAAAGTCTTTATACCCTTCACAAATTTAGAATTTAGTCCCTATACTTTTATTTTAGGAATTTTGTCTCTCTATTTTTCAGATTTTAAAATTCAGACCTAATTCTTAACAATATTAACTTTTTTGGTTAAATTTATTTGTATAACATTTTAAAATAAAATAAAAAAATTCACTTAGTAGCAATCTATTAAAATATTAATTTTATAATGAATATGAATTTAACAAAATACTTTTAATAGAATTAACAGTTAAATTTAAATTTTTAGAAATAAAAATATAAAGGTTAAATACTAAATTTATAAAGTAGAAAATTTTAATGCAGATTTTAACCTTTTGTTTATTATTTTACAAAAGCTCTTTCTCTCTCATTTGCTTCCTCAGCTATGTTGGGGCACGAGAAAACGACGTGCTCCCCACCTGCCCACGCGCACGCCACCCCACGAAACCCTAATTCCCATGCTCACCTCATTTTTTGCCATTTTATTACCAATGACCAATAAAATTCTCCAAAAATTTGAGTTTTATGTTGGAATTTTATTACACATAATATATTATTTATGGGCTTTTAATTTAAAATTTATTTCGAGTTAATGTCTTATCATATGTGAAGTTTTGCTTAAATTTATTTTGATTTCGATTAAAATATTATATTTTCTTTTATACAAGTATCATTCCATTTAACTTATCAATTTAGCCTTGTTTTATTTAATGTTTAATTATTATCAAATTTATTCGAATGTATATTATTTGTACTCGCAAATGTGATTTTATCCTAAATTTTAAAAATTGGACTAATGATTAGACTGAGTAGACTATCAATTTTCAATTTGATCGGTTTGACCATCAATCCAATAATAATTAAATAATTAATTATTTAAAATTTTAAAAATATACATTAAAAGTGTATAAAATCAGTTCAATCGCCAATATTTCGTCCTAATATTTTATATTTTACCCGTTCCAAACGATCACTTAGAGATTGATTAAACCATTTTATCTGGCATGATAAATCGATCAGATCAGGCTAATCGATCCAATTCTAATAACATTAATTTTACCTAAAAAACTATAATATAATATATGGAATTTAAAACAGCACAAGTATTATATGAATAAATAAAATTTTAATTCATATAATATGATTTTTGAATATTTATGATATAAATTATTAATGTATACATGAATGATGACAATTACTTGGAAATTCTTATAAATCTTGAATTAAAATAGTTTTTATTATCATTTTAGTACATTAGTTATACAATATATTGTTTGTATAATAATTTAATGGTGTATATGAATATGATAATTAATATAATAATACACACACTCTATAATAAATTATAGTAATACACACAGGCAGCTAATAACTCCCAAATAAATAAATAAATAAACACAATACAGTTTTCAAACAAGAAAAGAACATTTGATCCAATCTTGTCTTAAGTTTTTTGTATACTCTTTTTTTTTTTTTTTTTCTTTTGTGAGTTCTTTTAAATACTGCATAATTTTATATCTCTCATTGCTTTAGTTTATATATATATATTTTTCCCTTTCCTTTTCTCTCTCTCTTTTCTTCTCTTTCTCTGTGTTTGATGCTATCAAGGGTTCTTTGAATTTTCTTCCATCAAATAAATTCTTGGTTATCGTTTGATCTTGTTCATCCGTCTTCATCACAGATTAAATTTGATTCCCCAGTTATGGTGTAAGGTTAACACTGTTGAAGCAGCTATTTATAAACCCTAATTTTTTTTTCTTGTTGAATTTAGCTATTTGATCTTAAAACCTTCGACCCAGTTCTTGTTTTTGTGTGTTGGATTTAGCTTGAAACGCTGGCGAACCCTTGGTGGGCTAATCAGGTGAGCCTACCGGGTATGGACCCGGCAGGCAATTCACCAGCTTTAAACAAAAGTGACCTTGAAATCTCTATGAACGATGCTAGCAAAAGTAGAACCAACGGAAGAGGGGATGATGATGATGAAGATAGAGACACCGGCGATGAGCCTAAAGAAGGAGCGGTCGAGGTCGGTAACCGAAGACCCCGAGGTCGTCCACCGGGATCCAAAAACAAGCCTAAACCACCCATTTTTGTGACAAGGGATAGCCCTAACGCGCTCCGTAGTCATGTTATGGAAGTCGCAAGTGGAACCGATGTAGCCGAGAGTATAGCCCAATTCGCTCGGAGAAGACAACGTGGAGTTTGCGTGCTTAGCGGCAGCGGCTCGGTCGCCAACGTTACCCTAAGACAACCGGCAGCACCCGGCGCGGTGGTCGCCCTTCATGGAAGGTTTGAAATTTTGTCTTTGACCGGGGCTTTTCTCCCCGGACCGGCTCCACCGGGATCGACAGGGCTCACCGTGTACTTAGCTGGTGGTCAAGGACAAGTTGTTGGAGGAAGTGTTGTCGGTTCACTTATAGCAGCAGGGCCTGTTATGGTCATTGCAGCAACTTTTTCCAACGCAACTTATGAAAGACTGCCTTTAGAAGATGAAGAAGAAGTTGTAAGCGCCGGTCACGGTGGACCGATGCAAGGCGGAGCAAACGATTCACCGCCGGCAATTGGGAGTAGCGGAGGCGGCGGTTCACACACAGGTCTGCCTGATCCATCTTCACTTCCAATATACAATTTGCCTCCAAATTTACTCTCAAATGGAGGGCAACTAGGGCATGAACCCTATGGTTGGACACATGGGAGACCACCTTATTAATAAAATGGAGAGACTATCTTTCATATATAATTAGAGAGTGCGACAACTTAATTAAGGTCTTACAAAAAATGTTTGTGTAATCTGTATTGAAAAACTAGAGAGATTGGGAGAAAATTTAGCAAAATAAAAATAAAAATAGACAAGTGAAACAAGATAAACAATCTTGGGGGATTTTAATGTATATTAAACTCTCTTTCCTTTGCTTTTTTTTTTTTTTTTAATGTTTGCAATAATAAAAGATTATTTTAGAGGCTACTTTTTGAAATTGTTAATTTCCATTATTGATATGAAATTTTCATATGAGATAGGGTTTTTTTTAATTATGCATCATGGGTTAGACATGTAAAAGAAATATGTAGCTGTGCAGGGTGCATTTTTTTTTTCTGCAGGGAAGAAGGTATGTTGATGTTATAAAGATTATTGGGTTTTTAAAATATAAATGGTTTCAATGCTTTGGTTAATTCCACTTATTGCCCAGATGATGAACTTGCTTTGAATACTGCCCTAAGTTTCATGTCTTGTTTTTGTGCTTGATTATACATAAAAAGTATGTATGTTTGTCTGGGTCTTAATGTCTTTCATACAATTAAAATTTAAATTTGTAGTGTAAAGTAAAACTTCCTTTAAAACTAATGTTATTTTATTCTATGAATAGACTGCAAAGGATATCAACAACATAAAACTATACATTCTGCAGGAAACGAAAAACATAATATATATATATATATATATATACACACTTTTATCCTTTTTCTGGGAATTTTGAATTAGTTTTTAATTTTAAAGAGAAACATATAACATATATGTATTTGTGTATAAGTATTATATATAAAATAACCCTAAAAATAAGAGAATAAAACACAAATTTCCTAAGTCAAATCATTTGATCTTTCCTTGTAATTCAATGGAACATTATTAAGCTAAAACAAAAGAAAAAGGGTTTTACCTGAGACACTCTTATCATTTTATTTATTATTTATTAGCATGCAAGGAAGCAATAGCAAAGCCCTCCTGCATATCAATGAGCTTTGGAATTTGCCTTTAATTACCCCACATATTAGACCTAACCAAAGCACCCTCTTCCATTTGCAGTATGCCTCTTCCGTCTGCCATTTTTTATTAGCAATTTTTTTCCGCCTATCCATTAAATTCAAAGTCAAATGGCCGAATTTGATAAATTACATTCTTCTTCCTTTGCTCAAAAATAGATAAATTAGTCATTATACATTAAATTAAAAAATAAATTGGTCTTTTCTATTAAAATTTCATCCATCTTTATTATTAAAATCCGTGATTGATGAATAATTAGACACATATATGTAGGGACCAATTTTAATAGTAAAAAATTGATGAAATTGTTAATACAATAACCATTTTGTTCTTTTATCTAACATATAAAGACTAACTTATCCATTTTTAAGTAGAGAAAAAATTTCTACCTTCTAATACAAAAACCTTCATAATACTTTTACCATACAATAAAGTAAAACCATTGTAATTTTATATGTATCTTTTACTAGCACACTATCAAGATATAATTTTTAATTACTTAAGGCTTTTGTCTAAAAATAAATGATTATGTCACATATATGCCAAAACTTTCCACAGTTTTGATTGATGGTCTGTTCGATAAAATATTATCTAAAATTGAATGAACAAACAAAGCATTTGTATAAAATAAGTGTTTGGCTATAATATTCAACAAATTCCATAAAATATGTATATTTCTACAAGAAAATTTGTTCTTTCCTACTTCAAGCTACCTTAATAATTGTCCAACTCTTATTTTAATAACCGTGAGCAGATCAGCTTATTTTATATCTGGAATCTTGGACAATAGATAATGTTAGGAAATTTATATGATATGGATCCCATTTCCTACCTTGCAATTAATTTAATCTCTTTGAAATGAGAATTTATTTTAAGGAAAAATGTATAGAAAAATACTTTTCCTTAAATTTAGTAAAAGTAAATTGTCGATTAAGTCTTAGTTCAATTAGTATCGTTATTGTTACTATGCAATCAAGTACATTATCTTCCTATATAAGAGTTAAGGAAAAGTTATGAGTAATTCTAGGTATTGTATCAAAAAGAGCAGATAAAATTTATAATAAAATTAATGTTAGAAAAAAAAAAGTAAAAATTAACTTATTAAATTATTTCAAAATTATGTAAAACAATAAATAAATACTCTTTCCTTGAAAGGTGATTAAATGTTTGGGACTTGAAGTTCTTTAATTCCTGCAATAAATGATTCATTGTACCATATTTTAGACCAAATGAAAGGGAAAAAGTTAGTCAGGATTTGATCCTGTAATGTAGTCAAAGGCAATTTAATTTAGAAGGATGTAGATGGCTCTAAAATAGTAGCCAGAGAGGAGTTTTTGGCAGTTTAATTTTTGGGTTAATTTCCCGATTGGTCATTTAATTTTAGTTCACTTTTTACTTTGATAATTTAAAAATAATTTTCAAGTAAATTTATGGTTTAGACAAATTTTAACATTTTGGTCCCCAAAGTCTTAGTTTTTTTTTTCTGGCTGAAATGTAAAATTCATCCTCAAAACTATACTAGTTTTCCCATTTAGATACCTAAGGCAATGGTACTTAAGCTATCGATTCCGTCTCATTTTACATCAAAACATGATACCAACCAATGCGAACATGACATGTGAACGTTCTTATTAAACATTTTTTTTAAATAAAATGAGACAAAAGTGATAATTTAAAAAGAAAATTTTATATACTTAAATGGAAATGATATAATTTGGAGACCAATTTTGTGTTTTATACTAAATCCCGCCATTTATAAGCATTATCTAAATTTAATATATCCTAATTATCCACAAGAACGTGATAGTTGATTTGGGTAGTCATTAAAAAATTAATGAAACTTGACACTTGCGAGCAATTATGAATGTGTGGAGATGAAAATCTTAAAGGTGGATAATGCAATTTTTATTCTCACCTCTCTTTGTCGTCCATTGATATGCCATGTGGCTTTTAAAATTTTTTGAAAGAATGGAATTGGGATTTTAGAAAACAGTGGTTTAATTATTTCTGTTTTTGTACTTCAAATAATTATAACAAAATACATTATTTGATTTTTAAATTTTATTTAATATGATAAGTTATATATGGTGGGACCTAAAAACATTAATATTAATTTTAGGATTGATTTGATAAAGGTAATTAATTGATAATATTTTAGATAATAAAATAAATTTAATATTAATTGTGAATTTGTTTAATTTTGTGATTAATTTGTTAAATAGAGATCTATGCGTGTGATTTTTTTCAAATTTTAAGATTTATTTGATGAAAGTTAATTGCTAATATTATTAGTTCATTATAAACTTTCATGCACCAAAATGTATAATTTTTACTAAGTACAAATATCACAATACTTACATTAAACATAATGTGCAAGCCCTAATCCTAATTAACAAATAAATCAAATAACTTGAAAGGAAAAGGTGTAATCTTTCTGTACTTCCCATTAATTAAAGCACTAATCCTGACTAACAATAAAAAAAAACTATGGAAAGAAGATCATATTATAATTTGATTTTGCTGATGACGGTGCATTATCACGTGTTTTCATCAGCAATCAATTTCTTAATTAAAGAGTGCTTGAAAAGATGCAAATCTTTATTTACTTAAGGATAAATCAGTTAATCAGAAATAAAAACACACATATAAATATTTAATATAATCTTGTTGACGGGATGAAACGGCAAGGAGTGTAGGATGGTTATGACCGCGGTTCATCTTGGTAGGGCGGAGAGCCTTGTTGTCTAGTGATGGAAGAAAGGTGGAGAAAGTGACTAAAAGATAACGAGTGAAAGGTGTTTGAGGATAAAGAGCCTTGTTGGTGTGTTTCTTGACCTTTTTAATGTCGTGAGTAGGCATATATATATATATATATATGTGAGATAGAAAGTGTCACTGTCTTATTATAGAGGCAATGATATAATCTTCTAGGTTGATGATATAGCATTTTAGGATAGTCGAGTAATCAATTAGTGTAATGTTTCATGTGCTCCAAGTCTAGGCAGGAGTAGCCTACTGTGAAGTTATTTGGTGTTAGAGGTTCGCTTTGTGGGGACATATGTGAGGCTCGCGGAGGTAGTATAGCAAATCTTGTACATTAGAAATAAATAAAAGAAAAGAAAAAAAATTTTGTGGATAACACAATTTAGGAAACATTTTTCTCTTCCAAGTTAGTTTTAATTTTTAATTTTGGAAGGGCTCAAATTTTAAATTAGGTTCTTAATGTATTATTATATCAATCAAGTTGTTTCATCAATCTCATTAATAGTTTGGGCATTAAATGTCGGCTCAAATATGATATGGAGTATATTTAAAATATATAGGTCAAATTGGAAATACATGTGTATCTCCCACATGAAAGGCTTATATTTAACTTATTAAAAAAAACTCCTAAATTTTAATGATAATATATGGTTTTTTAACACGCCAAATCCAAAATGTCCACACCATAGGTACACATGCGTTTAAAATTTGATCCATATGTTTTAAAAATGCTTCATGTCATATTTGAACTATAATAGCTCGATTTTCAGTGATGTTGAAAACAGTGGTTCGAGACCACCAAACCCGAAAAATGAGCTCATAAATTTTATTATTTAATATTTACGAGCCAAATGAGATTTCTAAAAGATTTTTGAATTTGTAAGTTTGTGGTTATAAGGATTTATTAGATTAATTAATTTTGAAAAAGAGGTATTGAGACCTCGGTGTTATAAACCGAGCCGTAAATATTTTTATAAATAATTACGGGGTGTAAATAAGGTAGTAGTAAAGTTTCATTAGGAAATTTTAACATTTTGGTAGTCAATTAATTAAAAAAGGACTAAATTGAAAAATGTGCAAAACTTGCTAAAGTGATAAATAGTCTAAATAGTAAATAAAGAAGGACTAAAAGGGCAAATAGACCCATATGAATGGCTGAGGCAGCATAGCATGTAAAAAATCAAGGATTTTATGTGAAATAAGGGCAAAATTATAAATTTTGTCAAATTAAAGAGAAATAAATTGGAAATTGAAAATTCTAGACAAATTCATCATCATTTTCAACTCAAAAACAGCCATTGAAGAGGGTTTAAGCTGGTTTTTCATATTTTAGCTTCATGTAAGTTTAATTCTTGCTTTTTCCTTAAAATTTTTATATTTTTGTACTTTTACAACTAGGTCTAACTTACTATTTCATTAGTTTTTATTTTGTTGAAAGTTTTGGAAGATACCATTGATAAGTTCATATGATTTTAGCTATTAGATGATGAAATTGAGATGTTGATGGGTATTTAAAGGTATTTTATTAAGGAATTTTGGATGAAATCATGTTTTACTGGATTAATTTGTAAAGTTGTTGAATTTATGTGAAATTTTGAAATTTCATGAAATTTATGGGCTGCTATTGATATATGTGAAAGTATTTAGGCTTGGAATAAGGAATAAATTACATGAATTTTATTATCCGAGCCTAGGGACGAAATCATCATTTAGTAAAAGTATAGGGGCAAAATAGTAATTTTTTCCTGAGATGTGAATTGGATAAAATTGAATGTAAATTGTATTAAATTGAAGTTAAATTTACTCATATAGATCCAAATAGATCAAATACGGAGCTAGATCGAGGTTAAGAAAAAGTGACGGATTAGTAGACATCAATTCACGAACACTTGTCGAAGTAAGTTCGTGTAACTAAATTATGTATATTCATATGCTTAAATTTGAATGTTGAATATGTAAATTGTATAAATGTCATGTATGTGTATATAATTTACCTCATATCTGATAATTCCTGACAAATGAATAAGTCCCGATAAAATGAATGAAACTCGTTTGGATACAGGGTTCTGTTTCCCGAAATGGTAATGTTATTGCATATGTTGCGGACGTACCGTAGCTCAAAAGAGCGTTCCGTTACAAGCCCTCTCAAGCTTCTCGTTATAATGTTCTTGCGAGCTTCCCGTTGAATGCTCTTCTGAACATCCCGACTAGTTGTGTTCTGCATATGTTGTAGACGCACCCACGCTCTTTTGGGCGTTCTGTTTATAGGTTCTTTGTGAACCTCCTGTTAAAGTGCTCTTCGGAACTTCTCGTTAGTGCTCGCATGAACTTCCCGTTATATGGCTATCTGGTGCTCTTTGTTAAACTGCTCTCCAGAGCTTCCTGTTAAGTGCTCTTTGGAGCTACCCGATATAGGCTATTTGTGAGCTTCCTGTTACTAAGCCTGAATAAGCTTCCCCTTACATGACTCAATGAGCTTCCCGTTATAGTGCTTGAGAGAGAGCTTTCTATTTAAGTGCTCTAATGAGTACTCCCAGAGATGAATTGACGAATTTCTGATTTGTACACTTTATGTGTACTACCCTCGTATCCATCGAGATTTCAAATGATTCAACATGTGAAATTCTGACATGAAGACAAGTGAAAATCAAAATGAAATCAACATCTGAAAAATACATGAAATGCATGGAACTTGGTATTTGATGAGCTCATCTTTGGTATTGATATTTACATGAAATGATTAACTAACATATTTGATGAGATTATGTGCTTAGGCTATGGCCAAGTTGTTTGGAATGCATGAGTATGTTTACTTAGTGTACAAATGAATGGTAAGTTTACTTCCCGTTATACGAACTTACTAAGCACTAAGTGCTTACTCTGTTTCATTTTCTTTGTTTTATTGTACTAGGAAGCTCGTTGGGTTGGAAGCTTGCCGGAGACCACTCACACTAACCACCAGCTCACTTGGTATATTTATGACATTATTTTTGGATATAATGGCATGTATAGGTTTGGTTAGCCAAAGTTGGCATACAAATATTTTGGTTGTAAATAGCCATTAGAATGGCTTGTGATGAATGTGTTTTGGCATATTAACATATGAGTTAATTTCATGTTTGGTATGAGTGCTTAATTTGGTTTATGAATATTAGTATGATATTAAGTAAATGTGGTCAAATAGATAAATTCACAAACATGGATTATGAAGTGATATGGCAAGTATGAGACTTGAGTTTTGCATGTTTTTTAATGTTCTGGATTGACTTTTAGATATGTTAAAATGTTTGTGTAGGTGAATGATCAAATGGGTGAGAAATAAGGCTTAGAAATGGTCTTATTTTGTCCACACGGGCGTGTGTCTCAGCTGTGTGTGACACACGGCCTAGCACATAGGTCGTGTGTGACACACGGCCTAGCACATGGGTCGTGTGTGACACACGGCCTAGCACATGGGTCGTGTGTGACACGCGACCTAGCACATGGGCATATGTCCTAGCCATGTGTCCTCTACATCTTAAAATTTTAAAACAGAGTACTTGAAATTGATCACACGGCCTGGCACACGGGCGTGTGACTTGGCCGTGTGACCCCTGCACTTAATTAAGTTGCAAGTTAGAGAGTTACACAGGTTAGGAACACGGGCGTGTGCCCTACCTCATATGCCACATGCCCTAAGACATGCGTGTGACCCCTGAACCTAGGAAAAATTTTAAAATTTTGTGAAAAATTCTCTGAGTTTCGGATCCAGTCCCAACTCATATCTAATGTATGATTTGGGCCTCGAGGGCCTATAGAAGGGACGATATGGTTAAATTATAATTAATTTCTGATACGATTGTAAAATAACATGAAATATCTGAATATGATCTGTAAATTTCGGTAATGATCTGTAAATTCCAGTAATGCTCCTAAACCTTGTTTTGGCGACAGATACAAGTTAGGGGTGTTACATGAATTAGACATGTTCTATATTAGGTCGAGGCTACGTATGATATTAGCACACTTAATGCTTAATCAAGCCTAACACAACCTTAAATACGGGCCTCAAATTTGCCCAAGTCCACCTATATTTGTCAATAACTAACCCAAAGCCCATTTTAAATCCGTCCATATTATTATTACTATTTAAATTTTTTTATTTTGTATTTACTAATTTTATATGTTTTTTTTTATTTTATTAAAATTTTAAGCATAGACAACTTAATAATTTTTTTATAAAATAAAATATATATTACAAAGTAGAAAATAGGTTGGGTTGATTGAGCCTTGAATGTTGGAACTGAAGTCTAGCTTATATTTTAAATGAGCTTCTTCTTCTTCTTCTTCTTTGCATAAATCCATTTTTCAGACCTTTTACTTTTGTCTAAATCCTCTCATATTTTGGACAAACCTTTGAGTTTAAGTGAGTAGCCAAACCTTTGAACAAATCTAATTTGAATTGAAAGGTAAGGTGATGAAGAGATCTAATTAATATTAATATAATGTTGATAGTTTGAAGACTTTATTATTTTGTTTGTCTTCATGCAATATTAGATTTAACAATGCAAGAGCAAATCACTTTCAATGCATATATATACCATAACAAGCATCAATTCTATAATATAAACCTAAGTAATTTTTGAGAAAGGTAAACAAATATCTATCAAATTTTTGATAATATTTTTAAGATCCATCAAATGAAAATTTTGTTGTACATCTTAAGATAGAAATTGAGCGGAAAAAGTAATATATATATCCAAGGATCCTTCAAAATTTTATATTCCCACCTAAGATATTATATACTATGATAAAAGAAATTAAATTTTACTATTTGTGTTCTTACCTTATAAAAGTTTTGGAATTAATCTCTATACTTTAATTTAGGTATTTTTAATCCTTGTATTTTTAAAATTTATAATTTTAGTCCTCGCCAAATAATAATTGTTAAATTTATTAAGTCAAGTTCTCTATTTCTAAAATTTGATTCGCAAATATATTATCATATGTGTAGTGACATATCATCTTGTTATTTTTACATATTACTCACTAAAAATTTAATTAATGGATAACAACTATCATTTGCATCAAGATTAAAATTTTAAAATTCAAAAGCATATGGACTTAGAATAACTCAATTAGAAAATATGGACTAAACCTACAATTGTATATATGGTACAATACTAGTAATTAAATTTAACTAAAAGGATTTAATTGCTATTGTTTGAGTAAGGACTAAAATTTCAATTTTTAAAAAATATAGTGACTAAAAATAACCAATTCAAACAGTACAGAAATTAAAATATATAACGTTGGTAAATTACAGGAACTATAATAACAAAATTTAACCTTGAAAAGATTTTAAGATTCTATCAACACACTCAAAGGGTCATAGAAGGGTATATAAGAAGAAGTCAAGAGAACATGAAGGTCCCTCTTCACATGAATTCACATGTCATAGTTAATAATTCCCAATAAAAAATTACCCAAATTTTAACAACTTGGATACAACATTCCAATACTAAAGTCACAACATAAAATGGACCCCATTTTTTGTTCAATAATTACATTTAAATAAAAAAAGGTGTCAATTAAAAATTAATTAATCATAATGAAAAAACAAATATATATTCTCCTTTTTGTTCCATTTGCCTTTACAATTGTTGGCACCCTACACACATAGAGAGAGAGAGAGCGCTTCTGTTTTAGACAATGTGAGATGGTGAACAAAGCCAAATTTGCTTACGCCAATTTGAAAGGGAATCCACTAATCAATGTCTTTGCATTAATGAAATGTAGACCACCCAATACATAATTAATATTTTAATTGAATGATTAATTCTAATTTAATATTTACTCGTGGGGCAGCACCAGACATCATTCAATACAAATTCTTTTCCTATTTGCATATTTAGGATTTTTTTTTTAATTTCGTAAGTATAATATTTTGAAATGTCTAAATATTTAAATTTAATAAATAAAATTTGAATTGTAATAAGATTAAATTTTAAATATATAAAGAATATATTTTAAAATCGTAAAATATTTTATTTTATTATTTATTATTTGCTCTCTTTTCAAACTTTGATGCTGAAATTCAATGGCACCCATTGCCTTTGTGTCGTGGAGTACACGTCATTTTTTTTTGAGCCAATGAATCAAAGAGTTCTATCACCTAATTTAATTTCAAAGAAATAATTAGCTCTCTAAATATTAGACCAAATAGAAATGCATAATGTTGAGTGGCAAAAAGTTGATCAACGTCAAACAAAGCCCTAGAATGTGGCTTCATGTTTATCTAATACCCTTTTTTTTTTTTTTTTTTCGTTTTAATTTTTCGGGTTCATAATTAGATCGGAGAGATTGCTTTAGTTTTAATGATTGTTTAATTTCTTTAATTACTTTAATATCACGTCTTAATCAGAGGATGCAAGTAATTTTGAACTTTTTGCATGGGTTATACCTATATAGGAAAATTTCCCATTAAAAATAGGATATTTAAAATATACATAAATATAAATTTAGCTATATTTTAAGTTAAATTTAATTATTATTAATCTTTTAAAAAATGACAAATTACTTTTATTTAACAGAAATACTAATTAAAACATTGCTTTTTCAATGAAGTTGGTGTGGCAACTCGTGTGGAAGTCCATGTGCACTTCATGTTGATATGTCAATATATGTCTTATATGTCATGCCAATAAATAATTTAAAATTTATAGAACTATAAAATAAATCAGAATTTAAAAAGAACTATACAAAAATCATAAAAATTTTAAAAAATTAGCATCAAGTATCGTGAGATTGTCACACGACTATTATGTTTAAAATTTTAGCATTTAGTTAGTATTTCCATTAAAAAATCAATTTAACTATTTTCTAAAAGATTGGTGATTAAATTTAACTCTTTTTAACTAAAAAATCAAATTTACAAAAATGCAAACATAAATAATTAAATTCAACAAAATAGCTTTAAAATACAGAAGAAATGAGCATTTTATGTAACAAGCTAGACTCACCCTTTTGGGAAAAAGAAGAAAAATAAAATATTTTTGGATGTAAATAATAATAAATGTGAAATTCAAACATATAATGCTCCCAAAACCGCAATAACAACATTTAATTATAAGGATAAGATTTGATATAAAATATGCATAAAGTGGTGATTGAAGTTTACGAAATCTTGTAAAAGTAAATATTCTAATATTTTTAATCTCGAATTTGCCACACTCTTTCTCCAATGTTTTCCACATCCTTCACTTACCTTTGCCACGATGTTTATTTCTTAATAATTTTAAAACAATAAAATACTAAAAATACTTTTATGTTTTATATTAATTAAACTATAAATGTTTCTATTTTAAAATATTTATCCAAAGCCCAAAAATACAAATGCAATAGGATTTGGATATACATAGATGCAAAAACATGGAATCCACGAGCCAAAATCAAACAAATTAAATCAAACGGAGCTGAAAAGTTTTCTATTATTTAGATCTCATAAATTAATTAATCTATTCTTTTATTAAACCATTTATATTATAGTTTAAACATTTATTTTTTAATTAAAATGATGAACTGCATGATACTTTTGCAGTGCATAAAGTCATCATTTTAAAAATGTAAAATCTTAATTAAACTGCATCTGTAACATTATCCAAAAGGCTGCACAGCATGTCTGCAAACATGAATTATTAATTTTATTATTACGTAAGTTTCGTAAAACATGAGCTATCCCATTTTTAATTATTAGACTTTTATATACTCTCAATATTCATATTAGTGTTAGATATGATGGTGATACACATTACACGAGCTTTTGAGATGATATTTTTAGAAGGATAGCTATAAACTCCAAAAATTTAATTTTCATAAACTATAAAATGAGGTCCATCATTAAAGAAAATATTATAAAAGTAAAATAAGTTGATATATTTCATGAACTTAGACTAGAAATACCCAAGTAACTGTCAACTTATCACATTTATATGAACTAAGTATTTGGGAAGTACCTGCATTATATGGATTAGATAAATAAAGCTAATATTTACTAGATTAAAAGTATCTTAAAATTATATTTTCAATTGCAATTAAATTATAAAGAAAAAAATTCATTTACAAAACAATATTCAAATTAAATATCTTTAAAATGAACCGACATATAGAAAACAAACGCAAGAGTTGGATAATGATAATCTGAAAATGGAATTAGAAAAAGTGTCAAATGTTTCACTTTCTTAATTATTATTTAATTTTTTAATATACCACATTTTATCGTTTTGTTAATTTCATATATCAATATAAATTTAGACTATAAAAAGACAGACGTACAAACTTATAAAGTTTGACAGAAAAAAAAAAAAGTACAACAGAGGATATTAGTTAAAAATAGAAGAAAAGAATAAACTTTCCGCTCTAAAAGCTTCTATTATTATATAATTTGAATTACAATTTTTATTCAATTTTCAATAGATATTTATTAAAATAATTATAATGTTTAAAACACGTGTGTTGACCTGATGGTCAAAGTGTCTAACGCCTTAGATGTGGCTCGAGTTCAAATCGTACTAATTGTGTTATTGTTAGGACTTTACTCTTCTCTTGTATAACTCACCAAAGAAAATAATTAGAAACAATTTTTGAAAAAAAAAACTATCAGCTTTTTTATCAAATCAAATGAAGTATAAATTGTTTTTTGCTAAATTATGATGATACCTCCATTATATTTAAATTTAAGATTTAGTATATATATTTTTATTTTATATAATTTAATTACTTTATTTTTATATCATCAATTAATTCGGAGCAAAAATTACATTAATTCTTAATTAAAATGAATTGAAATAATTTCTTAATCTAAAAAAATATGTTTGAATTTCTAATCTTTTTAGGACGCTCCGATACGCCGATGTTGACTGGTCAACCCCTCACGTGTTTCCACGTGTCAATCTTCTAGTGGCTTTTGTGTCCCTATAAATCCGGCCATTGCGGGGAGGAAACAATTATTTATTTATTTATTAGAAAGCATGAAGCACCCCTCGAATCGAACCCCGCTTACCCTACCACTAAAACTACCACTTCATTTTTATTTAAGGTTAATTGCAAAAAACCCACCCAAATTTTTCTTAAACTTCAAAGGGTTCTAATAGAGTTCAAGTGTTTAGAATTTAATTCATATATTTCAAGTATATTCAACTTCAGATTCAAGCTATTCAATGTCTAAATTGATGTTTAAGTTACTAAAAGGCTTTAATTAATATAAGATTGATACGTCGATGACTTAATTAAAAATTTTAAGCTTTATGATTGGGGTTTATATTATATACAGCCATAAAGAACCATTTATGGCTTATTTAAGCATTTAGATACATTCTTTGTGGTAATAAGTTTAATTAAAATAATTATTTAATGAAATTTTATGAAACATATACTTAAAGCTAATTCATCAAAAGTTTTAAAAGAAAAAAATGTTTATATATAATTGATATATCCTTTCGCCGTTCAGACACGCGTCAATACTAGACACATTGTAGATTTATGAGTTGACTTCATTTGAAGCTTCCATTCAACCTAAAGGGACGCATCCATCCGTATTTAAGTGCGAACATTGGTTTTAGTGTGAATGCACTTCCAAAACAATTTGGAGTCTATTTAGGCATAACAACTTCGTAATGATAGAGACCCATGATATATACTCATAATTATCATTTACGCATTTAGCGAGACTAAATGTGTATATTAATGCCATGTCATACTAACTGACAAGGGGACCTCTTCTTTAAATACCCTCAAGAAAGATGAAGAAAGGATCAATCTCTTAATACCTAAGGTAACTATGAGCAATTCCTTCTTGCTCAACCTATCCTCTTCTCCCTATTTTGGCTCTCGGCTTCTTTAGGTGAATTAATCTCCGTTATACCACCTTCATCTCCTCATTGTCTTCCACCCTTATTGTACTCAATATCGACAATAATAATTTTGACATAAAAAATATGAATAATCTTGAATAATTGGAAATAGTATATAATTCATATTACATAAATATCGTGATATTTATATTTTTGTATTCTTACTGGTTTTAATGTTATATGTTGTTTATGTTATTTTAGGTGTTTAATTTTCAATTTTTATGAATAACATGCTTTAACTATCTAATATTAGTGTAAAATATGCTAATTTATTTAACAATTCAAATATTATAATAAATTGTAAATCATAATTAAAATATTTTTATTATATTTCTTTTAAAATGTTAGAATAAAATGGGTTCCAAATATAAAAAACCAACATAAAATAAACAGATAAAATTAAATTAAATATAAAATGACACAAAAATAAAAGCCTTATAATATCATATAAATGACACCAACATAATACATATATAACAAACTTGGTAATGTCATAATCTTACACATTTGACCTTTGATCATTGTGAAATAATTAAATCCCACATTTTCCTCATGTCAAATAATTTCTCCCTTTAATAATGCTAAAGATAATGATTAATTAATCCAAAGGACAACTCATCTCTAATTTGAAATTTTCAGCAAATACAGACATAATGTGGAGCTTAATGCCGGCTTTACAAATTAAAATTTGATTATTATAATTAGGGAGACTTAGAACGTTGGCTTGGAGTTTTGTGAGTCAACAATACTACGTTTCTTAAAATTAATTCATAATTTAATTGTTTTCTTTTTCTTTAATCACTAGTTGCCATTTTAAAATCAGTGTTTTTTTTTTGGCTGTTTTCATTTGTAATTACATTGACCAAGTGTTCTACAAATAAATTTAAAAGTATGGTACTTTTCATTCATCAATTAATCTTTATATAATTAAAAAATTAATAATATGAATTTTTAATAGTGTTAACATGTTTAAAATTTTTATGGTAATCTTTTGTTTGAAATAGAACTACAATTAAAAATTAATGATATTTTTCATTTTATTTTTTAAATAATATGTGTTAACTTTATCAAAATTTGACTTTATTTTATTATTTTTAATTATAAATGTACTACTTTGACGGGTAATTTAGGGCAGGAAGGGCCTCCAAAATGAAAAAAAATGTTAAGTCTCCTATAAAATAATACAATTATAAATTAATATATGATAAAATTACACTTTAACTTTTCCAATAATAAAAAAATCCTTTGTAATCCCATAAAAGAAGAAATTATAAATTAATAAATGATAAAATTATGTTTTGACCTCAAAAATTATTATTAAATTTCAACTCTTCTCAAAAAGTTTCTAGATTTACCCATATACCCAAAAAAATTTAATAAAAAACACCTGAAGATTTATTTATTATCTTTAAAATTTAAAATCTCAATTGATGATATACGAACTTATTAAAATTAATAAATTAGTCAGTAAATGAATGTGTTGATTTCGTTTTCTTGATGGGTAAAGAGAAAGCCCAGCAATGACAAAGTTCAAAGCCCATATTGAAGTAGGATGCTAACATTGCTCCTTTGGTCCAATTAAGCAATGAAAGATAACTAAAGATTGGCATATTTGGGCCACAGTTTATTTTAAATACAAGTAAAAAACCAATTATTATAAATAAATAATATATACGAATAATTATATTATGCACAATTAAATCGATCATTAAAATATATATGTGTGACATGCATATTGTGTGACTTAAATCACAATAAATTTAGAAGAAACCATAAATTATTCGAGTCTCATCTTATATAAACTATCAACCTTACTAATATATTAACGCATCATTTTCGATCCATACCAAAACCTACCTAACCTGATTTCATATGCATAGTTTCCAACTGGAACTGCATCAATTTTACATAAAATCCATTAACAGTTGATTGATTGATTTATTCGAGAATTTCATGTAAAAATATAATTTTTGAAAAATTATACAAAATGAAGAACCATAAATCGCATCATGAACTTATTCTTTAATTTGTTTAAATATTTTTTGAATTAAATCTAATTCTTTAAATTCTTAAATTAAATTTTTTTTAAAAATGGGGCTAGGGTTTAGTTTATTGTGTATTGGGCATTGGGTTTAATTTATTAGATTGAGCATGGGGTTTAATTTTTATCTTAGATTTGGGTTTTGGTTATCTTATTGAGTTTTAGCTTGGATAATAGATTTGAGTATTGGTTTGGATTTAATTTTTTGCTTTTAGAGTTTGGACAAAATTCACCCATGATGAGAAAAAGATCCACACATTAGAGTGACCTACACATGATATGTACATATGATGAATTATTATGCATAATAACAGTTGAATTTGATCAAAAGTCTCTCCCATGACCCACAAGCCGAGACATCATTAGTTGAGTTTAAATGTATATTGAAAACAAAGGCCCAAATGGGGGATTCCATTCAACTCATTTAAATAAATGTTAAGTTGGTGGGGTAATTCACATCAAATTGAACTTCATTAGCATAATCTAGTCGACAACTCTATCTGCTGATCTATAAGTAAAACCAAAGTCTAAAAATATTGAACGAGCCGCGGAAGCAAAGATAAATCAAACATTACATGGTTAAATCCAGAGATTACAACATCTTGATCAACCTCTATTACAATGTCCTTAAATCCCATGTCGCTAGTCAAAGTGTGGCCTAAAATATTCACTTTTACAAACATTTATAAATACCATTATACATCTTACAACATCCTTAATCTTGAAATGGATAACTATTAGTTCAACATCAACTCTCGAACATAAACTATAAAACAGACAGAATGCAATCAATACTAGATTTTGTTTGGATTCTAAATTGACTTGAGTTTTTTAAAAATAACTTTTCCAAGACGAAATTATCAAATATATATATATATTAATTACTGAAACCAAACAATAAAAACTATGGGCAAATCCATGTAATTATTCTCATTTTCAAACTAAAACTTGTCAAATTGCATAGGTCAATCATAGTTAAAAGAAGTGAAATAATTTGGTTATAAACATGGCCCCTAGATCCTAGCCGTGATGTTGGGTAATTAAGAATTAATTATGCCCACATGGAGACAGCAAACTCCAAATTTATTTTATATAATATATAAGTTTTGAAATCTAGTCCCATTGGAACAAGAGCTGCTTTTTCCATTCTAGCCTCCCCTTATTATTATTAAATTCGTACTTTTCTTTACTACTTTCTCCTTTTCGATTAGGTCATAACATTAAATATTAAAAAAAATTCAGATCTAAGAGAAAAAATTCATTAGTGTTAGACAATTAAATCTGAATTTTAAAATCCGAAAAAGTAACCAAATTTAATTTGAAATCTGCCCATCTTACTCTACTTAAAGAAAACCAATGACTTCAACTTGAGACATCCAATTTCTTATTACTCAATTTCATAGAAAAATAAACAAATACATGTGCGGAAGATCTAAAATTTCCCAAATAGAAAGTGGTGCCAATCCTTTGAAGCAAGACCCAATGCAATTTTGAGGCTTAAATTAATTGAAAGTAGTACTTTTTTGCCTATCATATTCAGGTATGCCATTTCTCCTAGATTCAGTGCTCCATTCAAAAATCAAGCTTCCATTCCATGAAAAGAACAAAATGAAATGTATTTTATTTGGAAGGGGGGTGAAGGTTCAGAGCCCCTAGCACAGCACTTTTTCCCATTTAATTACTACCCAAATTTTATCATATTAAAAAAAAAGCAAGTTGTGCCATAATTTTATCACTCACTCAGATCCATCATATATGTTCTTTATATATCTTTGGTACTTCATGGAGCAATACTAGCTATCAGTTTCATTATGGTTTGCCACCTTCTAAGAGACATCTTCCATATTCACAAATCATAAAAGTTAAAAAACTAAAATTAATTTTAGTTGTTGACTTTTGAAATTCATAGGAATTAAATTATTTTGTTTTGACTTTTACTCAATTACAAAATTGAAAAGATAAGAATAAAACGGGTTGATCAAATTTAATTCAAATCAAGATTTATATTCATATTTTATTATAAGTTAGTGTTAATTTGTGACATTTAAAAAAAAAAAAGATAAATGATAGATGGCATAGGCATTATTAGGCCATAGGTACAATCAAGTAGATGCTGGAAATGAAAGCAAACCCCAAATTTGTCGTTCACCCAATTAATGAACAATTCGAAGAAGTTGATTGGAGCAACAGCGACGGCCAGCTATTGCGACCATTTTGTTTTTTGTAGCTGAAAATGGTCAGTTTGATTCCATGGGTCAACTTCATTCTAATTAAAATAATAATTTCCCCTGAGTTTGCAATTTTATGTTTATTTTTTTATTATTTATTCCTATATATCACTTATCACATTTTGTCGCGTGGATTATCCACGGATTAAAGTTAAAAAGGAGAAAGAAAAATATCTAATGTGAAGATAATTTTAATAGTTCAGTCATAAAAATCTGATTGGCTAAAAGAACAAATAAAAGGCTAGGGTTTTATAGGGTAAGAAAGTGGTCCAAGTGGAAAAGAAAAATAGTCCAAATGATACGTACTGAACTATAAGGTTCATGCATGAATTTGGTAACCAAACAAAACCAACACCAAAAGCTAGCGATAAATGTACCCATTTCTCTCATTCCTCATTTTTCCCACTCTCTTTAATAAAAGAAAAACCACCATGAAAATTCATATCTTGTGAATTTAGTTTTGTCTGCAATATGTTCTCTTTTCATTTTCATTGGTGAATGCTTCATATATGGAAAGGAAACATGCTAAATATATATAGTATATCAATGTTTCCCAAAATACCCATGTCCAATGTTATATCGAAACAAGACATGTTTAAACATGGGTATAGGACATTTTTTTGGATTAAAAATGGCAAATATACGTATATAGATATATATATATATATATATATATTAGCTTGAGAGAGATTTTAAATTGTTTGTGAACTACGAAGGCAAACCAATCTGTTTTTAAGATATGCAATAACTTGATCTTAATCTAGTTTTTTGCACTGTGCATGTATGTAAATCTATATTTCTTATTTTTAGAGTGATGTTGTTGAAGAGAATTTCTAATAAAAGCTATTTGATTAGATCTGAAACTATCTAGGCAAATCCAACATGAAATCGAGCACATTAAGCCGGGGATGAAAGGTTAAAGGAGTGAACTTTGTGTACCATTTCCGTCGTCATTGCCGGTGCTCAGGATTGAAGAACCTTAAACTTTGTTGGCTTGCATCAGGACTTTCCGAAGCTCGATGGCGATTCCTTGTAATAGGACTGGCTTTCGAATGACTCCATTGATTCCAATCTGTGAACATCTTTCCCATGTATCATCTTCGGTGCTGGCAGTCATGGCAACGATCAACGGCCAGTTACGACTTCGGAATTTCCGGATTCTCATTGCGACTTCGAATCCATCTAACTCGGGCATCTGAAGCTCCAAAATGACAATCTGGAAAGGTGATGAAGCTGGCCCTATAGAAGTGAGGCATTCGAATCCAGATGTTACGGCAGAAACACTGCATCCCAACTTCTCGAGAAGCTTTCGAGTCACGGCACGGTTCAGATCATCGTCATCGGCAAGTAAAACTTGCAAACCCTTGAAAAGGGAGTTGGAGCATGGCTGGTCTGATGATTCTCCCAACTCGTTGATTGTTATACTGATGGACGGTCGGAGTTGAAACCGAATAACAAGCGCCATGCTTTGAGCTGAACCCTGAGGATTTTGTACTACCCAGATGTTCCCATGCATTAACTACACATTTGTTTGAAATCATGAAAAACAAATTAGTCGAAAAAGTATAACACGACAAAACAATAAGTTAACGGTAGAAAAACGGATGCATGACGTGTAACCGGATATTCATCAGACCACAAAAATTCTTTATCCTACTTAATGTCCCACAATGTCGCGGATTTACGCAAGCAGACAATTTAGTACTCTTGTTTGTTACCTGCACTAGCTTTTGGCAAATGCTGAAGCTCAAGCGTTCCTCGGCTCGATTGCTGTTATATTTTCTGCCACTGATCTGTAACTCCGACATTGAGCCGCTGCTCTCTGGCTGAGAATTGCTATTCTCGATCCTAATTTCAAACCTGATATGTACATCTCCATCCAAGGAGCTGTGCCTCCAGGCTGCCCGTCTTTGATCATTACGTTCCTGACTACCATTCTCGGAGAACACCCGGAGTACAACAGTTCCACCTCCACTATTGCCATCCAATAGGCTCCCGACCATATGAAGTATCACTTGAAAAACTCTCCTTTCATCGCCGAAAACAAGATCAGGCAAGGATTTCTCAACTTCAATTGAAAAACCGAAACCCCTATAAACAGACAAGCATTTGGCAAGACAAGCAGCTTCTTTTATCATGGAATGCAAGTGAAGAGATCGCTTCTCCAACGGGGATCTTCCGTTATCCATTGTTGAAATATCCATCACATCGTTTATCAATGTCGATAGCACGTTACTGGTCTTCATCATCGAATCAACAATAATCCGTTGATCATTATTCAGATTTCCATCCTGCATCATCGAAAGCAATCCTAAAATCGAGTGCATAGGTCTCCTCATTCCATCACTCATTACCTTCTGAAATGCATTTCTAACTTGGCTTGCTCTCATGGCATTTTGTCGTGCCAGTTGCAATGCTCGATTTTGCTCGACCAATTGGTCCCTCATGAGTTGAGACTCTTCGAGAACCGCAGCATGAGAGAGTGCAACAGCCACCTGATCCGCAACGACCTTAACTATCTCTAGTTCTTGGTTGCTCCAAGACCTATTTTGTTCACTCGGAAGAACACAAACTAATATCGCATAACATGTCTGAACTAGCTCGGGAGTTCCCCCTTTAAAATTGGATACTCGGAGCATTGGCATCCGAATTGCAGCCACAGGTCCTGGCTCACCATACTCTCCATTGCTTGCAGTGGCAAGTGAAGAGTCAGGTTCGAGGATGTTCACTCCATCACTTCCTTTAATCCTCACAACATCCGGATCCGTAATCGGAATGGTAAAATTATACGAAAAGTTCCTTCCTTTGAGTTCATGAGTCAAATTCATCTTGGTCTTGATCTCATTAGGCATCCATACAGCACAATTTTGCAAACCTAATGTCTTAGACAACTCCACCATCGTTGTGTACAAAATAGTATGCCTATCCAATGATTTACGGATTTCCTGCGTTAGCATACGGACGTGCGCACCGGTCTCCTTCTGTTTCATTATAATCCCAACTTCCCGCCCGAGGTCCCAAGCCTTTTTCTTCAACATAAACTCCCTCACCTTGACCTTAAGAAGCAACGGAATAAGTGTAATAAGCGTAATAGCCGTCGCACAAGAGACCAACGCGGTGAGAATCTTGAACACTGTGAGAGCCAACATAAGCTGAAACGGATGCGGACCGTAAGTCCATCCGTTAAGCAAATGAGTCAATCCGCAAAGCACGATAAACGCGATGAACTCAAACAAGACCCATTTGAAAGGCACATTGGAGCAACTAACAAAGTAAAGCAATTCTATGGGAATCGAAAAATAGGCGACCGCAATCAAGAAATCGCTCACTCGTTGCGTCTCTAAGATACTTTCAATGCTCCAAAAACTCCCTTCATCGTCGCAATTACACCTCGGAAAACCGGTATCAACCGCCGTGGAGGCCGAGATCAGAAGCGAAGAAATCAACAACCCAGGAGCTAATGCTTTTAACATTGCATCCAAAATGAACTGTTACACTTTGTGATTCAATCCATTTATTGAAAATACAAATTTTTAAACACTACACTCCATCATCTAAAACATAGCTCACTTGAGCTATAACATTATAATCCCAATCTTCAATTCTCATTGCCTGTAATAGAAAAACAAAAATGAAATTTTATAACATTGAATTAAGATCTAACAAAGTTTGTATCCCCAAAATTAGCATATTAAGAAGCAAAAAAAGGTAAAAAGATTTAATCCAAAATAAATTTCATTTTTTATATTATCAAATAGTACAGTAATAAAAGAACACGACATTTTCTTCATTCAAACAAAATACTCTTTTATAGTTTAAATTTTTAAAAAAAAAATCAGCTTTCTCAGAGAAGCAGCCCCCACAAGAACAAAATTTAAAAAAAAAAACCCAGAAACCAGGAAAAAGAACAAAAAGCAAACCATTTTTTTCTGATAAAAATACCAGAAATGCAGGCTGAAAATTAAACCCAGAAAAAAAAACTTACCAGAAACCACCTTCAGATCTTTTGATTTTCCATAACATGCAAAGCTAAACACAACATATTTTGATGACTGCTCCCTTCAAAGCTCAAGTCTTTATTTTTGTTGACGTTCCAATTTTTCATTCACTAGCCATCTATATTGACATCTTTCAAAAACAAAAACCCAGAAAAAAAATGTGTTTACATACATATAATTACAAAAACAAAACCACCACCACCAACAGCAAAAAAAAAAAAGAAGACAAAATCAAGAACAGAACGCTGTTTTTAGAGCTGTGTGTGTGTGTGTATGTCTGGTTTTTAAACCGGGCTGGGTCTTGAGGGGTCCTCTTTCAAAACAAATTTTTCTCAAAAACAATTAGTCCCCCTTTGGTTTTATAAGAAAGCTGATTAAAAAATTTCAAAAAAACAAAAAGGAGAGAGAGAAAACAGGGAGAAGAGGAAGGGGAGAGAGAGAGAGAGAAACAGTTGGGACCCACTTCTTACATGAAGAGAACTTAGACGCCCTTTTGAACCAAAACGTCTTTCTCATACCCAAATAGAGGTTTGTTTTATTTTTTTCTCTCTCTTTCCTTTCCTTTTCTTTTTTATTTATTTATAATTTTTTCCAGTAAACCAATCTAATCTCTGCAGTATTTTATAAATTAGTAGTGTAGTTTTTTTATTTCTAAAGCAGTTTTAAAAATTACTATTTGTTTTTAAATATATATTTTTAATATACTTAATTATTAATATTGTTTATAAAGTTGTGTTAAATATTTAAGCAATTTTAGTGAAATTGTGTATTAAATATGATTAACGTGTGATGTGTGTTTAAGGGTTCATATGCAATGAATCGTATCAAGACTGTACTATTAATAAATTAATGAATTGTTTTTGAATCTATTAAAATAAATTATAGCTTGGATTAAAATTAGGATACTAAAATTCATGAATTTCAATAGGAATTTTAGAACGTGGATAGATTTTAACCATGGTTATGGTAATTGTTTATTCCCCTTTCTCAAAATTATTATATACTAAATATGTTTAAATCTTTATTTGATTTTTAAAAATTTGAAGATATTAAACATGAATTGTGAAAATTAAATTGAAGCGAATTGGAGTGGGTGAGCTGATATTAGTTTTCAAGATTGAAGAGACACAGATGATGAAGCAAAGCGTGCCAACTGTGGAGCAGTGTTAGATTTAGCAACATTCGCTATCCCTAATCAATATATTTTATTTATTAGATAGAAGATGTTTACCATATCAGGTTTGGTGTAAAATACACTTACTTTCATAGTTTCAAAAACATCAACTTCCCCAACTTACGTTTGAAGGAATCACATAAGCCACTACAGATCTAATGAACAATTTTAAATTAAAAGTTAACGAGACAATTGTGATTATTTATCTATATATTTTCTATTTAGTTTGTTCATTCATTTATTTTCAATTGTAAAATAATAAAAAAAATAGTTACATGTGAAAGTGTTCCACTATATGAACTCGTCCACTCCTTAAATATTTGAGCTCTCATTTGAGTCAAGATATAAAATCCTCACCAGAAACAATAACATTGTGTAGAGAAGTTTGTCAACTCTCAACGGATAACACTTCATAGATATCTCTTGATAAAGTCGAACTCCCACAACAAAACTTCTAACTTATTGTTAAGGTTATGTGGATTCTCAGTCTATATTTATTTTGATACAGGTTTAGATATATTATGATAATCAGTCTAAGAGTATTTTATAATGATTAATTGTAGTTATAATTTTTTGAATGTATTTTTTATAATTTAAATTAAAAAAATTACATACATTAACTCAACAATATATTACGTTTAGAATATTATTATATTTAAATATAATATACTTTACTAAAATAATTTAGTACTGATTAAAATGTTTTATTTCGAAAATAATTAAAACATTTTTATAATTAATAAATTAATATTAATTAATAAAAAATAAAATTATCTTTTTATTTAAATTTCATTTGTTTTTTTTTTATTATTTAGTTGGATTTTTGTTGCCACGAAGCCTTCGTTTCATTTTGATTATTAGGCGCGTGCAGTAGTTGTCGGTTTTTTTCATGTATTGACAACATGTTTGAAATACTTTATCCCTTGTTTGGCATGCATCGATATGATTTTTCAAATTTAATTTAATTTTATTTAATCATAATATACTATTTTATATTTTAATTATGTAAACCACATATTTCATGTTTTGGAATACTATTTGCTTGATGTGAAAATTTTAACCCTTAAATATATAAAATAATAATAATTTTCTCATTAAGATAAAAAAGTAAAGAATTACAACTAATTATATTTTAAATTAATCTATTTAACCAACAAGTGATTAAATTACATTTCTAAGGTTTGAACCTTGAAAATTACATTATTAAGAAAATAACTCCAAACTTGGAACATAAATTACAAAAATATTCTAAAACTTTGAAATCAAATTAATACTAAATAAGTTTGAGCTCACTCAATTAGGTTTGATGAAGAAAGATGAACATAAATTTTTATGTTTGAGTTAAAATACGATTATTTATGCATGAATTTGATTTTGATTTAAAATAAATGAAAATGATTCTTTTAAGCTCACAAGTGTAAAGAGTTAACTCTCTCACTTCAAATTAAATTAATTTCATTAATTGTTGTACGCGCACTTAAAGGAGTTGTGATTTGACATTTGCATTAAGCATTTATTGTTTGTGAAGCTTATTTTAATTTGCTAATTGACTAAGAAAAAAATCTGATGCCGTTTTCACGACTCAATGAAAGCAAAATTTATTTGGAATTAGAATATGTCCTCTTGGAAAATCAGATTATAAAAAAGACCTTTCAATTAAAGTTACAATTTGATAGATCATGTAAGAAATAAAATTACATAAGAAAAATAATATGAATTTATTCATTAACGTACAAAACAAAATCATATAGATGACATGCATACAATAAAACTATTTTTAAATAATATAATTTGGACTGCGATCATTATAATCGTACAATTGGACATATTCTATTTAGACCGAAATAAATCATGTAATTCAACTTAAACAACACATAACTTGCATGGAAAGAAGTCTGAACTTAAAATCTCAATGTTTCGACGACTTTGACCTTAATATTAAATCAAAACCTCATCTATAAATAAATTTCATTTTTTACCTATTTAAATTTAATTTTTCGAGTTTACTATTTTTAGCTATTTTTAGCTAATGAATTTAATTAATTACCTAAGCTGTTGGGTAGCAAAAAAGTGAATAATATAGTGCGTCAACAGGGCTTCTGTTTTATTTTGTTTTAAAGAAAAAAGAAAGATAATGAGAGTGTGAGCAAAGTGAACATGTTCTACCATAGACATAGCAGTCTAATTTTTAATAGATATTGACCATGTATTTGGTTTAGCGCATGTATAATTGATAAATTATCATCTTATTCGTTCATTGTGTATTTACTCATCTTCTTTTTTTATGGGCAAACTAATAGTGAAAAGGATGTCATTGTTATTAAATTTAATTTCCTCTAAAAGAAACCATGGTTTCTTATAAGTTATTCATTGCGTGCATAATCAAAATTAGCAACTTATGGGCAGATTCATTGCACACATTAGGTATTGACACCATATGCTTCAACTTGTAGAGTTTCTTTTTATGGATGAATTTAAGATAATATACTTCAAACTTTATTTTTTTTCATAGTTTTTGCTGATTAAACTTTGTTTATCTACTATTAGATTTAATAGATATTATTGCAATACAATGTAAAAATGCTTATATTTATAACTGTTTTTATTTTCTATTTTTAAAGTTGTTGAGGAGAGGTTGCTCTTTGGGCTTTTCTCATATCTTCAACGAGATATTGTTTATGTTAGTTTATTTTTGGGGTTTTGTTTCTCAACTTAAAGAAAAATTTTAAGGGTTCACGAAGTTAAGGGAGCATCTTACCATAAAGAAAATGTTTAGCATACTACCACTTGGCTCTGTTGAGGGAGGTTGCTCTATGGGTTGATCTCGGATTCTCAACGGAAGTATTGTTCCTAGGGTGTATGCTTGATTTTAGCCCTAAGTTTGTCTCTCGACTCTGTGAAGAGTATAAACATTCCAAGAACAATAGCTCCACTATACAGAGGTCACATTAACTACTCAGAAAGCGACACTTCAAAAACTTATCTCATTAGGAGAGTCGACCCCTTCAACAAAATTATACTTTTTTTAGCATTTCTTCTTTTGTTTTGTCAAAAAGATTAAGATTACAAACGAAATTGCAATCAAGACAAAATAAAATTTAGATTGAGAATCTACACATGATTTACTTAGGAATGAGATGACAATATAAAGCGAGAACAGGGCGAATGTTGTCAAATCCACCATCACTCCATAGTTAATACGTTCTGCTTTACCACTCTCCCAACTACTATGGAAGCGTAATTTTGAAAACCACTACAACTTCTATAAATGCTAGATGCATTTATCCCCACTGCGTCCCACTTTGCCTCACCACACTCCCCTTCAACTTAATTTTTGTTAGTTATTTATAATATTATCAATCTTTTAAAAGTAATTAAATATTTAAACACAATTCTTCAATAAAACATAAAATATATGGGTTCTTTCTATTACACATTATTACAAACTTACACATGTAATAGTTATATATATAGCATGGTAAAATCATAATTTCATGTAGTGAGGCGGTGCAGAGCAGGTCAAGCAATTATCGTAATTGTTTCATACTCGTTGTTAAAAAAAACCTACCTCACATAGCCCTACATTTAAATCCAATAAGCAATATATCCGATATGTAATATCATACATGAATTTTGGTTTTGTGGAATTTTATATGTAAAATATCTTTTTATTTGATTCAATTTTTATAAACCACTAACACCATTATCGATGTAATACTATTTTATTATTTCGTATTGATACACAAATAATTATACTAATCCAATATGAAAATTGAAAAATTGTATTTATTTCTTTAACTTTGTATGATTGAATCAAAGTAAAAATGTTATATGCACATTAAATCAACATAAATATTCCACGTATATAATTACACTAATTTAAAGTTTATGTATATAATTATGTATCAAATTACACTAAACCAAACTTTATATATAAACTTGATATTTATCCCTAAAAATATATCTACCTACGTATTCATTAATTAACATTTAAATGTTAAAATAATTTATTGGTTTAACAAAAAAAATTATGAATATATCAATTAACATTAATTCCAACTTAAATGCAGACATTATGGCAATTAAATTTTGTGGTGGAATACTTTAATTGTCAAGTGAATATTAGTTTAAATGTTAACAGTGATGTATTTAGATTAAAATGAAAAGTATGCGTGTGGAGGGTTTGGGATGAGATAATTACGTGACTAAAATATCACTTTTCTGTTGAAGCTTAGGTATAATCTTGTGTGAAATATTGATGCCTTATGGGTTCGTGTACTCCGTTCAAAGTATGGGATGAATGAAGGGGAGTATGCCGAAGTGTATTGCTCAGGTAGGGGTTTGTTTCTTTGGAAGTCATTCTCAAAAGTTTGGTCTATACTTCATAAAAACTTAATCTGGTTAGTGGGCGACGGAAATAACATTAGGTGCTGGAAGGATCATTGGATTGGACCTCTGATAAATTAAATTCTTGCTTCTGCTAATATTGTTTCAGATTGCTCTCTCAATGAAATGATTACAGAGGAAGGTGCGTGGAATCTTGAACTTTTTTGTGTTTAGTTATCAAATGACATTTTAAGATGTATTGTGGGTATTCCTCCCCCACACCCTTTCGGGGACCAGATATAATTTCCTTGTGTCACACTGTTACATGTGATTTTTCTGTCAAAAGTGCGTATACGAATGTGAAAAGAGTTAAGTAGGGAATTGTGGTTGACTCTTCATGTCCTGTTTGTGGCCATGGCTTGGAAGATGTCTTACATGTTCTTAGAGATTATTGCTCACTAGAAAAAGATGTTTGGCTAAATGTTATATCGGTAAACCAACAAAGGAGTTTCTTTTCGGATAATTTACATAACTGGCTAGTTTCTAATTTGAAGGCCCTTTTGAAAAATGCATGGGGGAGGAGCTAATTGAGCCTGCTTATTTGGACTCCTTGCTTGACATATTTAAAAGAATCGCAATCTCTTCGTTTTTCAAGATATAACTTGGAATTTGAATGAGATTGCCAAAGTCTCAGATAACTAGGTTAAATAGTATTCTACAGTGTTTAAAGATAATTTAGCCTGCTGTCATGAGTTTATCGTTGGGCAATCGACAACAGGAAATTAGGTTATCCTAAATACTGATGGAACTATTTTGATAGGTTCTGGTTTTACTGTTGCTAGGGATGTTGTACAGGATGAAAATGGGGTTTGGATTTTTGGGTATAACCGACATTTGGGGGAGTGCTCAATTTTTTACGTTGAATTATGGAGCATTTTGGATGGCCTCAATCTCATCGAACGAAGAGGACATGACAACGTGATAATGCAATCTGATAGTTTGGAGGCAGTTAGAGCGATTCAAGATAGTGTATCGATTATTTTGAATTATGTTCTAATCAGGAGGATCCAACGCCTTTTGTCTCATGAAGGTTAGTGACTTTTAAGACATATATATAGGGAATACAACCATGTTGCGGATGCTTTAGCCAAATTGGCTTTTTGGGATAAATGAAGACTTGCAAATACTTGATTTTCTTACTAGGGAGATTCAAAAAATCCTAGAAGCTAATAGAACTAAAAGTATTTTATTTCAAAATGTTTCCATGTAACTAGTTGTTTATCTTGTTTTATTTGCCAAAAAAAAAGTCTTAGTAAAAATATTTGCCAAAATTAAAAAATTAACACATTTTTAGATTTTTTTTCAATCATCGCATGTATTAACTAAAAAATTTATTGGCAAATATTAAAATCGGTATTAATTTATATTTATTCGTATTTAAAATTCCATACCTAATCGTACGGATACCAAGGAAGTCAAGGGCACTCTATTTTCCACGGCATTCAACGGTCGAGATTGGTGGGAAAATATCCTAACTCTCTTTCGAATAAGCAGCTAAAATTAACAGTAACGTGAAGCACGTGATTCACCGACCCAAAGAAGGAAGACGACGCGTTTTATTTACGCGCGCGTGGATTCAGTTTTAATTAAGTAATTATTTTATTACAATTTAGCATATGCTTTTCTTTTTGGGGTAGTATTTTAAAAACGGTGAGCCACACGGGATGGTGATGGTCCAGCATGATCCGACCGTTCCATATAAGGAAAAACTCATGATCCAAAGAGATTTTGACCGCCCTTCTATTACTTGAAGTAGTAAAGTATAAATTAGATTAAGAAGGGAAAAAGAGAACGAATTTTTCTGTTCAATGTGGTTTTTAATTTGCAGTAGATCTTGCGATTCGTGATTTTAAATCTTTTATTTTATTTTATAGATTTAATATTTTATATATTCTTTTAATCTAATATTTAGGTTAATTTTGTTAACATTACATTTCTTGTTACCTAGTTTGGATGGGGACACGATTAAAGAGGACTTGACTAGAGAAATTTAAATAACTTGCTTCCATGGCTTGCCGTCCCCTTGTTAGTATAATGTCTATAGCTCGTCTTCTCTCACGTCCATGGCTCCTCATCCCCTTATCTGCTTGATGTCCATAACTCGCCATTTCTTTATTCGTATACCCATAAAGATAGTTTTTCGAAAAATCCCTTAAAAAATACATGTTAAGTCTAAAAAGGATAACGTGTTCTCATATCACCTAATTATCTTCCAATATGTTTTATCAAAGAAAAGGAAATACGAAAAGTAATAAGAGAAGCATCAACAAATTAGAAAAAGAAAATTAAGGTGAAACATTGCACGTAAAATAATGTATTTTATCAGTCTTTTATTTTATTTTGTTTTATTTCAAAGTCCATTAAATTCAACGCAATAGTGATTTTTTTAAATTTAAAAACGAACTTGAAAAAAAAAGTATGGGCAGGTTTAGATTTTAATATTCAAAATCCGAATGATCCGTTTTTATTTTTATATTATGTTATTTTTATTTATATATCATATAATTTATATCACGCAAAAAATAAATATATTTACTAATATATATGGATAAAAATATGATAACTTGTATATGTTTGTAAATTTAATAAAAAGGGTATTGACTTGTATAAATGAAAATTAAAACTCTCATTAGAGTTTAGACATCCGTCCGATACGATATTATATAAAATAAATAAATTTAGTAAAATGAATGATGGCATGCAATATAAATATTAAATAAAAATTATATTTATAGAAATAAAAAATAAATTTAAATAAATTTTGATTAATCTTTTACAAATATGAAATGAATGATATCTCGAGCTAAATCGAATTAGTGTAACTAAGCATAGAATTATTACTTACAATAATTTGACCGGATTCATAATATAATAAATTACCATCGACATTTCCTAGAATGGATTATTCGAATTGTTAGATTACGTAACTACGATGAGTCAAAAGTTAATAATTAATACTCTTTTCTCAAAAAAATCTATAATTAAATTGGAATTTTTCACATAATTCTAAATCCAATGAAGTAAAAACAGAGTCGAAATGATCAGATGTTGAAAGACAAAGGCAGCTTTGAATCTAATTGCCAGTCTTTTTCTTTTACGTCACGCCAAGCTCCGAATTATTGTAATTTTTGAAAAATAGTTCAATTGGATTCATTTTATCTATGCTTAAAGTATGGTTAATAGTTTCAATATTTGAAAAAGTAAAGGGATTAAATTCTTAAAAATAAAAATAAAGAGATTAAATTTTAAATTTACAAAGAATATAATGACTTAACCATTAATATATCTATATTATTGGGTTGGTGTCACGAGTTAACCGGATGCTAACTCAATTGGAAAAGACTTATTTATCTTTTTTTTAAATGATAACTTGAGTTTGAGTATAATGAGTCTCACTTTTGTATTTTTGATGCTAGAAGGATTGATAGTATTAACATTGAAATTATTTTGGAAATTGAAAGCGAAGGTTTGATGTAATCTATTTTTCAATAAAGTTATCGAATAAATTTAAGTGGTTTATTCCATCGATTAGTTTAGTTTGGATTTAAATAAAATATTGTTTTTGGATTGGTTGGATTCAAATTTAAATATATGTTTTAAAAATATTTAAACTAACTATAAAAATATATAATTTATATAATTTAAACAATAAAACAAATTTTAGGTGAGATAAATTGAACCTGATTCTAGAAAATTTTATAAAATTTAGTTGTGACTCCTACTCTTAAATATTAAATTTCATATTCATTTTTATATAATATCGAAAGAGAGAGATGAGAGCCACACAAATAAATTCGTATAAAATAGGTGTCTAACGAAAAATTTAAATACAAGTCAAAATTTATATTTGTCTTTTTAAATGTCGAAAATAAGTAATAATTATACTTTTTCTTTATTAGAAAGAAAGTCAAAGTAAGATAATTAAACGTTTGGGGGAACCCCAAACTAAAGGAGGGATAAAATACAATGAACCCAACCGCATTAGCATTGAATTTTTGTAAACCCTTAAAATGCTTTCCCAAAATCCAAAAATATAACTTAAACCACAATTTTGGCACCATAAGGGGTAAAAGTTAAGGTTAGGTTACACAAAATTTCAACGCATAAAATATAATTATGTCTCTTTACAACCTATAAAAACAAGGGATTTAAATCACTTTAATATGCTTAAGAAAGACAACTCATGCACTTAATCACATTTTGTCTTAATATTCTTTTTCTTTCTTTTCTTGGAAATTACTCTGACCAATCAAACTACAATGTGTTTTCATTGAATAGTCATCCATGACACATCCACTAATTGGACATAGTTTTCACTGCCTCAATCTTCTTTTTAATAAAGATTTAGATTATTGATGAAGTTAATATTAAAAATTTATTGGGTATAAATTTAATTAGAAATAATTAAATGATTATTTTTTACAAAATATTAAATATAAGTATGAACTATGAAGATATTTTTTTCTAATTTAAACCCAAAATAAATTTTAAAAAATATGACTTGAAATCAAGAACATATTTTTTTTCACTAAAAATTTCGTAATCTAGTTTAACAAAATTAGTGATAAAAAAGGTGTGACTGTTGTTGCTGGTTAATGGACTGTTAAAATGTGAAACCATCCAATCATTTTTATTGTTGATGGAAGTGATGGTGAAATTTCATTTTCAACTCCTACATGAGACACTGATATTTGGGGAAAAGAATAATAAAATAACAAAATAAATGGAATTGATTTATGGTCCAAGATCGAACTTCTTCTTGTCTTCTGTCTCACTCTACAAAAACAATCCCTTGTTTTTTACTTCCAATTCCCGCCATTGCTTGGTTACCTTTTATGCTGCTATTTTGACTTCCATCAGACCTTTTCATTTATTTAACCTTGTACAATTTTAACATGGGTTAATATTCCATCTTACACCTGAGTTTTTTTTTCTTCTTAATTTGATATTTAAGTTTAAAGCTTGTTACCCACACCAAATGGTATCACATGACCCAATGAATATTTGATACGTGTGCTCTAGTGAGAAAACATAGGTGTTTAATTGGAAAAAATATGTTAAATACCAAATTGAAAATTAAATCCAGATTTAGGTACTTAAGTGGAACAAAAAAAAACTCAAGTATCAAACATAAAAAAAAAGGTACCAATGGCACGTTTGGTTCGCTGTAATGAAATAGAGCTGTAATGGAATAGAGGCAGAATAGTAATTCAATTGTTTGGTTGAATGTAATGGAATAGAGGCGTAATACTATTCTTGTGTTTGGTTGAATGGAATGATGTTGTAATAGCACAAGGAAAAAAAAACTAAAATGACTAGAATACTCTTAGCAGAATTTTTTAATAAGATTATTAATATAAATAATAAATAATTTAATCATATTTTAATATAATTATTATTAAATACAATTTAATAAAAATATATAATTTAATAAAATTCTTAATATTAAATATTCTTATATGAATTTTCTAAAATCATAATATAAAATATTATAAAATATAATTTAACATAATTATTATTAAATATAATTTAATACAAATATATAATTTAATAAAATTCTTAGTATTAAAATTCTTATACAAATTTAATAAAATCATAATATATAATACTATAAAATATAATTTAAAATAATTATTATTAAATATAATTTAATAACAATATATAATTTAATAAAATTCTTAATATTAAATATTCTTAAATGAATTTACTAAAATCATAATATATAATACTATAAAATATAATTTAAAATAATTATTATTAAAATATAATTTAGTAAAATATATAATTTAATAAAATTCTTAATATTAAATATTCTTAGAATTTACTAAAATCATAATATAATACTATAAAATATTAATTTAAATTAATTATTTTTAAATATAATTTAATAAAAATATATAATTTAATAAAATTCTTAATATTAAATATTCTTAAATAAATTTACTAAAATCATAATATATAACACTATAAAATATAATTTAAAATAATAATTATTAAAAATATAATTTAGTAAAATATATAATTTAATAAAATTCTTAATATTAAATATTCTTAAATAAATTTACTAAAATCATAATATATAACACTATAAAATATAATTTAAAATAATTATTATTAAAAATATAATTTAGTAAAAATATATAATTTAATAAAATTCTTAATATTAAATATTCTTAGAATTTACTAAAATCATAATATATAATACTATAAAATATAATTTAAATTAATTATTTTTAAATATAATTTAATAAAATATATAATTTAATAAAATTCTTAATATTAAATATTCTTATATGAATTTACTAAAATCATAATATATAACACTATAAAATATAATTTATTAAAATATATAATTTAATAAAATTCTTAATATTAAATATTCTTATATGAATTTACTATGATCATAATATATAATACTATAAAATATAATCTAAAATAATTATTATTAAATATAATTTATTAAAATATATAATTTAATAAAATTCTTAATATTAAATATTCTTATATGAGTTTACTAAAATCATAATATATAATACTATAAAATATAATTTATAATCTACTTTATTATTTTTAAAGCGCAATACATATTTAATGTGCTAAAATATCATTAGTGAAACAAATAATTTAATTATTCTACAATAAAAAAATAGAAGTAATAAATAACTTGAGAATTATATTTTGCATAAACATAATATTCATATATTAACAAAAGGTTACATGAAATTCATGAAATTCTATGTCATAATCCATATGTTATACGCTTTTACAACATCAAAAGTTAGAACATTGTAATGACATACCATCCCAAATATTACAAATGCAAAAAAGTTACGAAAATATCATCAACAAAACCATGATTTTTAATGGTCAGCAAGAAATCTTCTGACCCATTCCAATCGCACATCAGAAGGTAAACTAAAGAAAACGAGCATTTGAGTTGGATGATCTGGAATTTTGCTCAATGCTCGATAGCGCTCATCCACAGTTAAACCTTCTATTTCACATAATGTTGGATATCAATTTGTAGCTTTTTCTTAGATGATCTGGAATTCTTTTGACTTTTGTTGAACTACTACATCGGAGGCAATACTCCTACTGATTTGTTCGCCAATGGCCCGCATGTTTTCCGCTAATAAAGTGGCAGCATCATGAAATGAAGAAGAAATATGATCACTTGCATCAAAATTCTTTTTTTTTCTTCTTTGAAGATGTGGAACCCCATTGGTTTCTATTTGGTTGCAGTTCCGTAGCAGAAACATCCATGTCATCCAAAGAGACATCAGCTTCGCAGTCATAGAATTCGTTTCTTTCTTCATTAATATCTGTAGTAGGTACATCCTGAACATTTATTTCTTCAATAACATCAGCAGCTGTTAGAGCATCTCTCCCAGTCGCTCGATCTCTTGCGTAGATGGCAGTAAGTTGGTCGTAGTAAGGGAAACTACGATGTCTGAATTGACCAGCTTCTTTATGACTCTATAAAAATGAGGAAATCATATTAGTTATAAGTTTGGTAAAAATAAGATAATAAAGACTTGAAATAATTCTTACATTTAAATAAGAGTTCCAAACCGCATCTTCAGCAACAACGATCTGCCTATGCTCATCCCAACCAAAACCGTTATTGCTTTGGCCATTAAGCATGTCATACACAATTGACCAATCCCTTTTTAGTAACCTAATCCTCGATTCCATATTAGGTCTAGCCTTCAACATTGCATTGGGTAAAGCCTTTTCTAACATTTTTTCCAACTCGTTTAAATAACCGGCTTTGAACCCCGTATCAGCATTAAATGTTCCAACATTGTGCAAGTCCACTATGCAGGAAACCAATGCTGCATCTTCTTCTGGAACCCATTTCCTTTTGGTTCCTCGAGAAGCTTGGGAATAAACATTTGATTCTGAAACACCTGACATAATTATATTAACAAAAAAAACAAATTAAAATTAAGTTTAATATCATGAATCAAAAGGTGAACGCTTTATAAAATTAAAATCAAGTTCAATATCATGAATCAAAAGCTCAACACTTTATAAAATTATAACACATGATGAATGAAAAGAAATTAAATTATAATTCAACAAGTTTAGTACAATACAAAAAACAATTCAAACACCACCAAAGTTTCACAAACTAGATACATAAAATAACATAAACAAATTAACTCAAACTCATTTTGTCTCTAAACCTAAGTAATTTCTAGATGCTTGCCATTCATCGAACATTTGGTTGGCTAGTTCCATCCTCCAAGTAGCCCATGCATCCGATGGATGAATATTTATGATATTCGGTTCATCGCCATCTACCACATTACTAGGTAATCATTCTCTCACCTCCGATTCAATAGGATCAATACTCATATAGGTTTGAATAAAATTATGGAGCAAACAACATGCAATAATGATTCTATTATGCACCCTTATAGGATAGAATGATGGACTCCTAAGTATTCCCCATCTAAGTTTTAATAACCCAAAGCATCTTTCAATAACATTACGTGCTAAGGTATATTTCATATTAAAAAATTCTTGCGGAGTACTTGGCTGATAACCCTGACGCCACTCAGTCAAATGATATCGTTGTCCTCTAAAAGGTGCAAGAAATCCCTCACAATTTGTGTATCCAGTATCAACTAGATAATAACAACCTATAAATTTTTTTTAAATGATTAATTCCCTAAAAAAAGTTTGATCTTAATGAATAATTCAAAGTCCTCTAACTATCCAGATTACCATGAGAAACTTTTAGTCCATGTCTCCTACTAATGGCATCTCGAAGAACCCGTCCATCAGCAACAGAACCTTCCCAACCAAGAAGAACATAAACAAATTTCATATCAGGTGTACAAACACCAAGCATATTTGTTGCTATGTCACCTTTTCGCGTTCGATATCTAGGTTTATCAACTGTTGGAACCCTAATCTTGATGTGGGTTCCATCAAGAGCACCTAAGCAATTCTATATCACATGTTATAAAAACTTGAGTTAGGATACTAAACTTAAATCTAAATCAACTAAATTATGTACAAGCTATATATAAAACTCAATCCAATACCTTAAACCATTTCCACCTCGTGTCTGAAGAATTAGCTGTAATTGACTCTGCCTTTTTAAATAACACATCTTGTAAGCGTACGACCGCATTTAAAACACTATGAAATGATCTGCTAACAATTTTCCCGGACCTATTAAAGTTATGCTTGATAACTCGATTTTTAAGGTGATGGGAAATGATATGTAAAAACATTGCCACTTGCTCATCAACAAGCATGTTCCTTGACGACTTCAATCCCCCTAACGTTTGTAACATCTCACATAGTTTAAAAAAGACAAATCTATTCAACCTAACTTGTTCAATACAGGTCTCTTCACTAGCATATATAAGCCTATTCACATAATCCCGTTTTGCATAAAAATCTAAAATATAGGACCTAATCATTAGTCTATAAGTATGTAGGCTATGGCTGGCATCCAATGTAAGTAAGAACCAACTCGTAGTTCTACAGATTTGCAACCATATTGTCAACGCAATACCAATTCTTTTACGCCTCACACTTTGTGCAATTAAAGACAGACGAGCCATTAATGTAAGATATTAAAGTGTTATATTGCTTGAGATCATAATAAAATGGTCACATTTCTCCAATCATAATTTCAATAACAGCAAAATAAAATTAAATAATTTAATTGCCAAAGAACTTACAGTGATTGTGTGAATAGAAGACGCTCAACTGTGGGTGGAGGAAGCAATCAAACAAGCCAAAGAATTCAAGTTGCAATAACACACTATCAAAGAAAAATGAACAATACAAATTTAGAATCTTTACGAAGCAAAAAATAGAAATTAAAATTATCTTTGCAACTTGAAATTTATTTCTTTATCAAATTAGTTGTCATGATATAAAAGCACTTTAGGCCTTGATAATACAATCACAGATGGCATGCCTAGTCTATTAACCAAAACCTTATGTAGAAATAGACTATCCTTGTGAGGTGAACAAATTTTGAAAATAGTCTGCATCAATTTGCATAAATTCATCTATATATTGAATTAAAATTAAATCTATATTTATACAATTGCATTCAGAATGAAACAATCCAATCTCAATCCAAAATAGCAAGCAACAAGGGAAAAAGAAGAGAACAGATTGAAGACCTAACATTCTCCCAACATGGTATGTATAAAAATACGGGCATAGTTTACCGTCAGACGGTAAAAAAAAGGCCAAAAATAGAGAGGAGCCGCATTCAATAACATCTTCCTCATTAATATGCATTTATATCTGAAGCTCACATCCAAGTCCAAATAACAAATTGAAGGATGTCCTATCCCCAAAACAAAAATTTTTATTTAGTTCCACCAATAAAGTCAGCATAACTTCAACTGTCAATCATAACTATATAGATTAAGCTGCTTGATCAACCAGTAATAAAGGATATGTTAGGAGATTTCTAATATCGTTCACTATCTTTCCTAGTTTTTCTTTGTTTGCCTGCCGAGGAAACAAAATCTATCACCATCATACCATATTATTAATTTTAGTTCCAAAAGCTCATAAGGCAATGTAGAGAAGAAAATTCAACAAATATCGTTCACTTCATCACTGAGAACATGTACCCTCCTTCCAAAGCAATAATCGTTATCCATTAAGCAGACACTATTGACATTTATCATAGAAACAAACAAACAAAAACAAAATCCACCAACTAATCCCAAACTTTTGAACTAAAGTAAAACAAAAACAATAACACCCACTTGCAATTTTCATGTCAAGAATGTAATAAAATATTTCAGAATTAAAATATGCACTTTTATGCCATTAAAAACAAAACATAATCAATTTATACAACACCAAAGTAATATATCCATTTTCTATGTTCATGCCAAGAATGAAAAAAAAATCATTGAAACCTCAAATGAACCATAAACAGAAAAGACCCATTTTTCATCTTCATCTAAAAACTGTAAAAAAATAAAAATAAAAATCCATAGAAACCTCAAAATGAACCAATCCTAAAAACAAAAACAGGAAGTACCCATTTTCAATCTTCATCTAAAAAATGTAATAAACAACAATTCGAACCTTAAATGAACTATCTCAACACACACCAAAAGAAAAGAAAAATGAACAAACCCTCATCTAAGAATGTAGTGAATCATTTGAACTGTAAAACTACTCATATCTAAACAAACAGATAGATAATATACAAAAAATTAAAAGCCATTTGATATTCATGTAAACAATGTCCTTAATAAACATCCACTCCAACCTTCAAATAACCCATTAAAAAACTACATATACCAATGCACGTATACAAGATACACATCAAAAACAAAATACACTCATTTGCCAACACAATCCCAGAGACGATACAAACCATTCAAAAATTAAAGTGCACCATTAGAATTCAAAAACACAAAAAATAAAACAAACCCATTCTCCAGATTCTTTTAAAAAGGAACATTCTAATTGATAGATCAAAATAAATAAATAACTCAAACCCGATGCTCTAATAAACATTCCAATAACAGAAACAACACCATTCAAAAAGATAAAAAGAACCAAAAATTGATCAATCAAAATTCTCAAAAGCCATATGCAAACATATCTTCCACATCTGCATTACAAAGATTAACCAAATAATCATAACAAAAAACATACCCAGAGACAAGGCGAAATCCAGCCTCGTACCTTTGCTGAAGACGACCTGTACGGGCCACCAAATAAGAAAACGATGGAAGAAGAAGCAGAAATTGATGGAAGAAGAAACATAAATTACCTTTGCAATATCGATGGAAGAATAAGCAAAAATTGATGAGGGCAGAAAAAGGAAACGAAAATAAGAAACGGGTAAGGAATCCCTAATCGGCGCTAAATGGGGGGAATGCCTATTACGGGATGTGGGCGTATTAGGGATGGGATAGATTCGGGACGTAATAGCATTACGAGCAACCAAACGCCCGTTTGGTGGTGGGCCCGCAGAATAAGGGGAATGCATTCATATTCCCCCCAACCAAACAACCCGCAAGTGTTTAGAATTTAGGACCAAATGGTAAACACATGTGTACCTATTGTTTGAACAACTAGATTTATTGCAATAAAAATAATAAACAATGTCTTTAGAATTTAGGAGAACTATTTTTTTCCCTTTCTAACTTGTTAGATCCAAACAACTTATGCAACATGTACATGCATGTTTATAATCTAATCGATGTGTTTTAAATATACACCACCGAGCTAATGGTTGGGCTCACCAAAGGATTTGATTGATACAAAACTGTTACTCAGAAAATTCAATTAAAGCGTTTTAAAATTTAGTGACCAGTTAAAATTTGGACCATGGTTTGAGGACTTTGGTGCAATTAATCCATAAGTGAAATTATTTTACATGGATTATGCTTTCGCTTTTATATTTGAGTTGGGCATTTTTGTTTTTTAAAGGGGAAGAAATTCACTATTTATTCTAAGATGATTTAAGAAAAGTAAAATCATCTTTTCAAAAAAGAAAGTAAAGTAAAATGATGTGAACAAAATTTGAGTTTGGATTTGTAGTTTAATAAATTTTGAGATTTAATCCTTATATTTTAAAAATAAGTTTGCTTACATTTTATTTGATAAAAATCAAGTCACATAATTAAAATAATTAGTATTTATCATCATGTCAAATATGTTAAGTTGAAACTTTTAAAAAGAAGATACCAATTATGTTAATAATTTGAAAGAGAGAGAGAGAGAAATATTTAAAGTATAGTGAATAAGAGTGAGTTTGGATGGACGATGCGTTTACCTATGATTAGTGTAAAAATAGCAGTGGCGGTGAGATTAGATACTGTAGTGATACTGTAGCGTGAGACAAAAAGTAAGCTAAACGCACCGCACCGCACCCAATCACCCATTCAAACCCACCTTAAATCTTCCACTTGACAAAGTACATAGAAAAATAGCATATTTTAACACCATAAAATTTATACTTGTATAAATATTTTGATTGAATTTGGTGTCACTTAGTAATCGAATATCAATTGAATTAATGAATAATAAAAATATATAATTATAATATGATTATCTATTTTAATTATTTAAATAAAAGAATAAATATAAATTAATAAAATAATCATAAGTGAGATAATATCATCTAAAAATTGAAAATTCCTCATTTGACTTGGTCTTTCAAATCATGGGTTTGTCATTTAATTCCTTCCTTTCCCCCATTAGGCTTATAGCAGCCTCGTTTTTTATTTTCTACTCGTCACTTTTTCTACCACCCATTTGTTCAATTCCCTTTTGCTATAATAATTTAATCTTAAAATCAAAATTGGTTTTAATTATTATTTTCAAAACATTGTCTTAATCCAAATATCCAATCAAGCTCTATATATATGCTTCCTCGGTGGCTTCTTTTTATGATATATTATTTAAAATATTTAAAATAAATTCGTAACATGATAAATAAGTAGAAGTTTAATTGCTTTTCTGAAAAGTTTGATAATATTTTGATGCATTTTAAAAATTTAAGTACTCAAAGTGTAAAAAAAAAGTAGAGGCTTAATTATTTTTTTGAAAATAAGTACCCAAGTGAGTGAAAAATACAGAGTCTGAATTAATATTTTAATAAAAATTTTAAGGGCTTTTACACTCTTAAACTAACAATAAACTAATTTTCTTAACTACTACTTTCGGTAAATGGAAAATTCAATGTTATCTATCTTGTAAAATTAGCGTTAAATTAGATTTTGATAAATGATGTGTATGATAGAATGAAAAATTAAGTATTAAATTTAAACTATAAAACTGTTTGATATATTAGTAAAATTAATCTTATCAATATGATATTATTTATTTAATTTGAATAGTTTTAGATAAAATTTAAAGATAATAATTTGAATATTTGAATATTTTAATGAAATAGAAAAAATATTTAAAAAGTAACTATCTATTTATTTATCTTATTAAATAATTTTTTAAAATATATCAAATAAAAAGTTAATTTAATTATAAATATAATTAAAAATCAAATTTTGTTTTCAATAAAATGAGAAATTTTAATGATTTATCGGAAGACACCAAAATGAAAATTAAAAAAAGTTAATGATGGAAGGTTCATGAACATAAAAATCCTCAAAGAGAAACTAAATTGCTAAATATGCTGTCCCTCTTCTTTTCTGTGGAAATGTTAAATCACTTTTTGATATTTGGCAATCAAATCACATTTTTGTTCAAAGCATCTCCCCGTTTCCCATAATTATCATTAACTTCAAAGAAATTGGTATTTTTTTATTTTTATATTTTATTATTTGAATCATTCAATCAATAGCTTATGAAAATTTACTCTCTTTTCTTTTAAAAGTAATTGACAAAGTTTAAATTCACAAATTTTAATAATTATAATTATTGAATTGAGATTTTAAATAAAAATATAAAGATTCAATTTTAACTTTAAAAATTAAAATATAAAGATTAATAACATATTTTAATATTAAAAAATAATTGATATTATTTAGAGCCACACTAATTTTTCAATTTTTAGTGTCTATACTCAAACTTATATTGTGTAGATAATATATAAGCTTTGTTCATATTTATTTTTACTTTAAATCGTATGCTGTTCTTATTCGAAAATTTTCAAACAAAAAAGAAAAAGTTTAAAATCAATGTTTGTAAATATTAAATATGAATATATAAATATATAAATATATATATATATATTAAAATATCAAAATTATATAAATACATAAATTACAAATTTCTTTCTTAAAATAGATATGGCACTCACTTTATGGGGAATTGTTGACTTTAATTCGTTACACGAAATTTGGTCTCTAAAAGAAAAAGGCTGGAATAAAACTACCCGCTTTCAAATTTTTGTTGGTATTATTTCAATTTTTTAAATTAAATAGGGTAAAATTAAGGGAAAATTTCGATTTCAGATTATTTTTCTAAAATTATAGATTGATTTTGTAGCAAGTGAGTGTCACGTGGGTAAAAATACGTCTAGCTTAACACGCTTTTAATGAAAGATTATAGTTAAAATCTAATTAAATTGGAATTATATATACATAATGCTATTACCTTCCATGTGATGATGTGAATGGTACATGTTCTTATTGAGCAAAAGTTAATGGTGGAGGGGTTCCCTGCGCAATAGAACTTTGCCCAAACATAGCCCACATGCCTTATATATTACACACCCCATGTGTCTCAGACAAAAGGGGTCAAATCCTTGCCCTCCCACACCCCCTTACCATACCTATACATGCCCAGTTGCAACATTTTTTCTTTTTGAATATATATTTTTTGTTTTTGAAAATCTTTAAGCCGGAACTCGAATTTTGCTTTGATCGGTTCTTATAATCATTCTTAAGAGATGCCATCGATTGGAGATTTGAATTTAAATGTGTGGACTTATTACTCTTTATTCTAAACTATCAAAATTTTTGTTTTTTTAGGTATAACAATTGATGTCATCATCTGTTTTACGATTTGAAATTAATTTTGTATGAGTCAGGGTGGCGATAGTCAAAAAATTATTTTAGGAGGGTCCAAAGATGCATCATAAACTTGGAGAGTCAATGTGCAAATTTATCATTATACTAGTAAAATTTTAAAATTTGAAGGAGCTACAAGAAAAATTTACCATTTGGGAGGGGGCAAGGCCACCGCCTGCTATTACGCCCCTATATTCAAATAAAGTCTTCTCAATAATAAGGACTCCAAACTTTAATATCAAATCACTAACATATTATTTCGATACTTTACATTTTCAGATAATCTAATTGAGGTTAGTTCGCGTGAATACCTTAGAATTACGCGTTCATTTCAACCCTGTTAATTTGATGTAATCTTAAAGCATTGATAGCCATAAGTTTAACCACAAACAACATGATTTGAGAGGAAATTTTGGTCCTTGTCCTTGTCTCTCTTACTTTTATTGCAAAATTATTTTAATGCACAGTACAAAAAAATGATGCAATTCTGGCAAATACAATGAACAAAATGACTGTTTCTTACAATAAATTGAAATTAAGAGTGTGAAGGCAAGGACATATTGTCCATGGAATTTTAAGGCCAAGATCTTTGAATTAAAGTCTCTTTTCAGGGATGTGATTTATATAAAGTCAATTGTAGGGGGGAGGCATTCTTGTCTGCTAATAACTTTTACTTTTTTGGTTGTAAAGCTAAGACATTTAGATGCCTTAATTTGATTAGCAAACAAAATCTTCAGTTATGGTCCAAAAAATATGAGAGTTTTAAACATTTCTTTTTTGAGAGATAGAATTTGCTTGGCCATCTTCAATGCCAACAGGACATGTTTGATCCAATATTTGTCAGAGAAAATTTTCGAATTTGGGAGTAGCAATGCATTTTTGGTTTTAATGTAGCGGGAATGTTTCATTTATTTTTCAATAAATTTATATTCATCCGTTGATAAAATAAAAGAAGGGTAGGGATAAAATAGTGATAAGAAAACTAAATGATCCGAACTAGTTTTGGCTTGGCCTAAAGAACTCAAACCTTAAATTCAAATGAACCCAAAATAAAATATAAAATGATACAAAAGCGAAACGAATCGGACTATAAAAACTCAAACCAAAATGATTCAAATATTTTAAAATTTCAAATTCAATTAATTTTACATGAACCTAACCAAAACTATATTTTTCTTAAAAATAAATTACTAACCCTAAAACTTAGATGAGAGGTTTGAAGTTTGAAATCAGATGCTTAAATTTCGTAGGGAAATAGACATGTAGTTATTGCATTGTTAAGGTACGGCTATGTTGAGGGTAGGCAGCTAATTAAGTGGGCAGCCCACCCAGGAAGCTAACAGCCAGGGTTTTAAAAGATGTTGACAACTTTTTTCATAGTAAATAATAATAAAAAGGGACAGAATTGGTTGGGTCACATTGGACCAACATTTGTTAATGTTGTAGGAAGTGAAATTCGATGGTCCATTTTCTCTAACAACCTAATATCTCGGCCCCCTTTAATTCTCTTCTGGCCCAAAATAAATAAAATGTCTATGGAAATATTTCTCAACATTTTCTTTTATATATAGAAAAGAAAGGAAAATACGTTTTATTTTTAATTTTATAATTCTTTCGAAATATTTTCGTGGCTAAAAGGCTTTCCTTTGTAATGATACAAACACCTCTTTTAAGCATATCAATGTGAAAAATTTGATGAAGAAACAAAACGGTTTGATATGTATTTTATAAAAAAAATTCTTGGCCTACAATTAATGTGAATTGTAAAATTGAGCACAAATATTTGAACACAAAATGATGTTAAAACAAATTCAATTTTGATCGAAATGATAAAATTAAGGTTTTAAGGATCCATGTATCGTGTTTAAGTCTCATCATTTGTGAGGGTATTTTTAATTTATTTTAAATTTTATAGATTTTATATAAAAATATAAAAAGATCAAAACGTCATCATTGTAATATTTGTTGCTTTGTAAGAAAGAAGAGAATATTTAATCATTTTCCAAATAAATTGGTGTTTGATTAGCTTGCGAATTGAGTTACACTTAAATATAGTACTAGATTTTTGCATACCCATGATTATGTGGATGAATTTTTTTGTAAACATATATTTTATAAAGAATTTATATAAAAATAAATGAGGCTTTGGTTAAAATGATAAACATAAAATTTTGACCGTTTTAAGTTCAAATCTTATTATTGTAGATTTATTTTGGTTTTGCAAATTTTCTATAAAATATAAAATAAAAAAGCACCATCATAATATTTTTATTTTTAAATAAAATTCTTCTAATTATTTTTATCTAAGTTTGAGTGTATTTGACAAATTTAATTTTTAGCTATGAATTTTATAAGCATTGAATTTATACTATAAAATTGTTTGATATATATTTTATTTGACAATAGTAATTATTATTATTTCATAATTGTAGTCTTATTAATAAGACATTATTTATTTTATTTATATATAATTTAAATATTTTATTTTTAATAAAATGAGGAAATAAGTTAATTTAAAAATAAGATTTTGAAAAATAAGATGAATTTAATATTTTCCACATGATAAGTAACTATTTATTTATCAAATATTCAACTTTTTTTGAAAATTTTATATTAAGTAAAAAATTAATTTGATTATCAAACACATTTAAAAATTAAATATTAAAATTTTTATTTTTAATAAAAGAAAAGTTTTCAATAGTTTATCAAACACATTCTTAGCATCTCATTGACTCGTATACACTTAAATATAGTATAGATAAATATAGATATAAATATAAATTAGATTATGACCAACTAATGTAAGTGAAAAAATTATGTAACAAATCTATAAAAAAATTGATATAAAAATTAAATTACCTTTGATTGAAATGATTAAGTTGAAGGAAAGAAGATTTTGAGGTTTTGAGTTTAAATCCTAGCACGTGATGTATTTTTCACATAAATTATAGGTAAAAAGATAAAATGCCCTCAAAATAGTAAACTTTACAATTGAATTAAGATCAGATTAAACATGAAATCAACTCAATAAAAAAAAAAAAAACAAAGAGCTAAATATATGGAATCAAAAGCATATACTTCATTCAATATAATTAAACATTTAACTAAATTCGTCATTCTTACATATGATAATTAATAGCAAACCCATTATCCCAATCGAAGTTCCAAATCCAAATCTTCATTGGAATCTCTAACCACACCAACCTCTAACTCCAACCTTACACTCTCATTAATCTTCTTCTTCTTCTTCAACAAATTATTATTATTACATTCATAATCCTTGAATTCCTTGACTTGAAAAACTGATTTTGCACCCTTCCTTCGCCATTTCTTCATTTCATTAGAGAAACCAGAAGATGAAGAAGAAAGATGATGAGGTAATGTAGAACAAAATGAAGGGGCAATCAAAGAAGAAGAAGAACGGAAATTAGGGTTAGGGTTAGGGTTAAGGTTAAGAAAAGATGGCTGATCCTTGTAGTCTCCTGGTGGAGTAGATGACTGTCTTAATAACCTAGCTCTCTCTCTCCTATGAACATTCATGTGACCACCCAAAGCTTGAGCCGACCTAAATTCCCTCTTGCAGAAGCTGCAAGTGTAAGATCTTGGCGGCCATGAAATCCCACCACACACATAATCTTCTTCTCCAAACTCTCTCCATGAGGAACCCTTAAGCTTGTTGTTGCCTATAATGATGCTATGGTCGACTCTCAAGCTCTTCTTCTCCATATGGATATTCCTTTTGGTTTTTAGTCTCTAAGCTCTCACATTATGTCAACTTCATAAAGGCAATGAAATGGAGTTTGGTTTCTCGATTTCAGAGAAGAAATTTTAAGTGATTAAAGTTGCGAGAAAACAGGCCATGAAAATTCTAAGCCAGGAGCTGAAAAATCGCACTGCAAAACTATCCTTCTTTACGTTTGGTCACTATGCCTTTTTCTCCATATGATAAAACACACCCTTCTACCTACTACTTTAAATTATTTTAAACTATGCTCGAACTTCGATGTGATTATTAGATACGAAAATATTTTTTTTTAAATTCAGTCAGTTGCCATTGGGTAAAAAGAAAAAGAAAATCTGAGCAAAGAATAAATGTATGGAGAAAGGGTACAAGTTATGATTTCTCATCCATATCTGGACCAATCGACAATAAGTACTGTAACTATACATTTAATGTTGAATGTCCAAAAACTATCACAATGCCAAATTAAATGAATTGATTAATGAATCCATGACCTCATGCATGTACCAGTCATAGATTTTGCTCGAATCTTCATCTTCATCACACATGTATATTGGCTTACTTTCTTATTGAAATTCATTTAGTAAAAATCATGTTTAAATGCAAAAAGGAAGAAAAAAACTGGTAATTTAAATGATTATTGTTTGGACTTTGGAGTCTGTTTGTATAAATAATAAATTTGAAGAGTATTTTTTTTAATTACAAGAGGTGGATAAAATTCTATCAATAATATGATTAGTGTGATTCAAATTCAGATCACATTTGGGGCGGTGAATACCCTAATCATCAGGCCAACACACGAGATTCTTGAATAATATTTTTAAGTGTAGACCTTAACAAAAATCCATTATATGTTAATAGCATGAATTGATATTCGTTGATAAATTATTGGTTTAGTGGTATAGGTTAACTTAATTCTTAAATGCAATTACTAATTATAATTAAGTAATTAACCTTACCCTTGGCTTTTCCTCTTTTAGCTTAGTTTAAAAGATACCATAGAATTGTCGATTGAGTCTTAGCTCAATCAGCATGAATATTATTGCCAATGTAAGAGGATGTGCGTTAGAGTGTGCTGAAGCGCATTATCATCCTATTTATGAGTTATTGGTTGGGAAGGGATTATGAATAGTTCTAGGAATTATCAAATCTATAATGAGATTATTAAAAAAACACCATAGAATTAATGTCTTCAAAAATTAGATTTATTTTTTTGAGAAAATGATTTAACATTTTTTAAAGTTCATAATATTTAAGTTTTATACTTAGTCAAACTCTATTTTGGTTATTTTAATTTCTATACTTTTCAATTTAGAGATTTCACCTTGATACAAATGATAGTTGTTAAATCTATTAAGTTAAAATTTGCGTTTCTAAAATGTTAAAATATACTTCAAGTCCATTACTCTTTATACATTTGAAATTTAATTCTTTTGCTTTTACTTTTAAGAATTTAGTCTCTAAACTTTTCAAATTTAGGTTTAATTGTTAAAATCGTTAAGATTCTTTTTTTTAGATTTGCGGTATAACATTTTGAAATAACAAAATACTCACTTGGTACTTGGTAGCCATATAGCAAGAAAAAGAGATGTTGCAATGAACCTGAATTTAATAGAAGAATTTTGACAAAATGTTAGCAATTGTACTTGTATTTTGAAATGTGAAAAGTAGAGAGACTAAATTCCAAATGTACGAAGAGTATAAGAACTTGGTACACATTTTAACATTTCTAAAATCTTATGTGGCAAACATATTATTGCACATGTAATATCATGCGGACTTGTTATTTTCATATAATACTCACAAAAAGCCACTATCATTTTAGTTAAAGTATTTAACAGCTACCAAAACGAAATTTCAAAATTTTAAAAAAATTAAAACTACATATAACCAAATTAAGGAATAGGAACTAAATCCACAAATTATGCATAGAGAAATACCACTATTATATATATTGAACTAAAATATTTAATTGCTACAGTATTGATTAGGGTCAAAATTTTAAAATTCAAAATATACGAGATTGAAAATGACTAACAAATACGACTAAATTTGCAAATTAAGCATATTGCAAGGATTACTAGCAAAATTTGATCAATATTATCCATCATATAATTTCAAGCACAAGACACATGCAAAAGATTAATGGCATTTCATATCATTCAGAAAAAAGCTATGATTTATGTCAAAGGAAGGGAAATGCCAGTGCAGAGCACCCCTCGATTTCCTTTCCTTTTCCTTTGTCTATTGAGAGAAAAAAAGAGATGAAGTTTCATCAGAGAAGCGGTTTAAACAAAAGATACTGCCATATTTAGCTGATATTCATTGAAAGACTAGCAGCCAATTAGCTGCTCCCTTGCCTTGCTATTTATAGTTTCTACATTTTGTTAGGGTTCTAAACCCAAAATTGCAGTGTTTACCCGCAGTGTATTTAACAGGTTACCGTCTCTTCCGCTCATATAATTTAAGATACAATAATTATGTAGGTAGTCTGTAATGTTCTTGAATGTCTAGTTTTAATATTCATGCCTGATACATATTCGAATGTTACTTAAAAAAAAATTGAATGGACCTAATCAAAGATATATTCATATGATATTCATACTTGACATGCGCAAAGACGGCAAGCGAGGGGTTTTGGCCCTACTTAATTTGGTAAAATTAACTCTTTAATCTTTAAATTTTGATAAATTTAATTAATAATTGTAAAATTTTCATTTTGAACTTCTAAATTTTTTTAGTTTTGCTCTGATTCTTCCACTATAAAACATGGAAATCTATTTAATTACTTACCTTGCATGTCTCATCAATATTGGAATTTGTGTTAATTTTTCTTCCTGTTCTTTTAGGTTGAATTTGGATATTAGTACAAAGATATGAAAGTATAGAATCATGAATGACATTCACACCTTACTTCCAAGTAATATTGGGAATCTATTTAGTTAGATTGTATATCTCATCAACGTTGAGTTGATGTAAAAAGAAAAAGTACATGGAAAGTATAAAGAGTAAAGTAGAGTGTGGAATGCATTGAAATTAAGAATTGAGTGAGACTTTGAGACATCAAAGGCTGACAGATGTGATGAGAATTGAGAGATGTGCGTGCGTGTTGGTTTGAAGTTTTAACTCTTTTTCTTTGTTGTTTTGTATTGTGAATCACGGTAAGCCTTGCTATTCGTCGGCCACAGCTCTTTGTTTCATGGGAGATTCCAATTTCCAACGGGGAAGGAAGATCGCAATCATTTTGTAAGTACAGTATCTGTTGTTGCTATTTTACATGGTTTATCTACAGTGAAAGTATAAGATAATAATGTGACAATCGAATGTGTAGTGGCTCCAATCTCAAACATATACTATAAAATAAGTCTGATATATATACAAAAATTATTAAATATAAAATTTTAATTTTAAACTATTCATCATGATTATTTAAAGCAGACTGGACTAAAAACGATTGAGATACCTGTCCGAAAAGAGATTAAGTTGGTTGAACTATAGTTGAACTGGTTGAACTGATTTTTTTTTTTTATGTTTTTAAGCCAAAATTCTTGATCCAAATTAGGGAAAAATGCCCAACCCTAAACCAGTTACCAACCAGCCCAAGTCCAACCTACATCAATTTTTTTTTTGAAAAACTATGAATAGAACCAACCAATGGAACTATTAGTCTTGCCAGTGTTTTAACCCACGGAGCGGCCTATGGAACAATGACCACCTTTGAAGTTTTGGGTCGTTTGCAAATTAACCTAAAGGACTAATAATAGGCTTCTTTAGTCCAAAAAGTTTCTAAGGTGGATCACGATCAACCTAGTTTTTTACCCACAATTTATATACTAGATATGAAAACTTTGAGCCAATTTAGGTATCAAACAACAAAGATTATGCATAAAAGAATGAGAAAAAAAAAAAGCACCTCATAATCTCTCCATTTCAATTTCATGCATGATAATATGTGATATACGGTAGACCCAGGACCAAAGAACATGTTCCAATAAGCAAGAAAAAACAACATAAATCCAGTTCGAAATTTCACAGCAAAATGTACTAATTTGGGGTGAAAAAAACTTCAATCATTTTCATCAGTGTTGGATGCACCAGAAATCTGGAATTTAAGAAACTCCAATTCCATCTCTAATTCAAAGTTCTTTTGCCTTTCAGTTTCCAATTCCATCCTCAGCTTCTCAATCACTTGCACCATTTGATCTTCTTTGTTCATCACTTCCCCTCCAAACAAGTTAATCAACTCACTCACTTTTTGCCTTTGATCATCCAAACTCTTCTTCAATGCCATCAACCCCCCCACCATTGTTTCTGCATTAAAAGTGTTCTCAGTTTGTTGTTCTTCACATGGTGGAGTTGTAGTACTACTAACCAAGCTTGACTCTGCTTCGGGAGAGTTCAAATTCAAGCTTGATTCGGAAGTTCCCTTTTCTAAAATGATGGTTTCACCACCGAAACGAACTTGTTTCACCACGGAATCGTCTCTTGACTCGGTGGGGAAAACCGGGTCGAGTTCGAATCCGTCTTCGTTGAAATTCCACCCACTGATTCTTCTTTGTTTAACGAGCTCAGACCCTGATTCTCCCTCAACATCATCTTCGTCGTCGTCATCGACGTCGTTCTTTCTTAGAATCTTGCTTACTCTAAACCTTTCTTCGACGCTAGGCAATCCATGTAACACATGCTTGACGAGGAAGTCAGAGCCTTTGCTGCTCTTGAAAAATGGATGCCTCAAAAGCTTATCCGTCGAAGGTCGCTTCGACGGATCTTGATCCAGGCACGAAGCGACCATATCTTTAAAAGCCTTTGAAAACTTCTTGCTCTTACCTTTGTTGATGCTGTCTTCGTAATCGGAAAACCGAAACCGCTTGGTTATCTTCATGATCAAAGACTTTGAAGGTGGTAAATGGGATAATGGTGGTCTTCCATGGGCTAATTCAAGCGCCGTTATACCAAAAGACCATATATCAGCCTTGAAACTGTACCCTGTATGTGAGTGTATCACCTCCGGGGCCATCCAATATGGGGTTCCGGTCATGTCCGTGAGCATCATCGGCGACGAAGAAGTCGATGAACCGGACCCGTAACCCGAACTCGACTCGTAAACCGAAGCCGAAACCCCGAAATCCGCGAGCTTAACAGACCCGTTTGAGTCCATCAAGATGTTCCCAGCCTTTATATCTCTATGCAAATGGCCTTGATTGTGGAGATACGATAATGCATTAAGGGTTTCTTTGAGGACAATTGCGATGCATTGCTCTGATAAACCGTCGGGAAAAGAAGACGAGATGATGGACTGTAAAGAACCACCGGACATAAAAGGCATAACCACCCAGAGACGACGGCCAACGGTGAAAGAACAATGAGCGTTAAGGATGTTGGGGTGAGAAAAGAGGGTCATGATCTTGGTTTCACGTCGGATGTTGTCGAAGTCAACCTTGAACTGATCAAGGTCGATGGATTTGATGGCGACGGTAGTTGAATTCAAGGGAATGCATTCGGCTTTGTAAACTATTGCACTAACACCAATACCGATTTCATCAACGATCTTGTAAGAATCCGAGTCCAATGGGAACTGAACCTTGGGGTGATGATGATGACCTTCTTGTTCATACGCCATTAATGGTTTCATAATCTTGTTTTTGGTTGTTTGAGATCGGGTTTTTTCCCGGAGGGTTCTTGAAGAACAAGGATGATGGGAAAGAGAGAGAAAAAGACTGGGGTTTTAAGCGGTAATCTTGTGAGGTTTTAAAAAGGAAGCCATTGTTGAATATTGATGTGAGAGGATGGATACATGTGAATTTGCAACCACTTTCATCTGTTTAAAGATAAAAAGCTACTCAGGAGCCAAAGGCCGAAAGCAATACTAATGATTCTCAGCTTGTACAGTTTTTACGGTTATTGAATTGCTGGGTTAATTTTGGTTCAGACCCATTTTGGGTCCAATTATTTTCGGTTTGGGTTATTTGGGGTTCTGGGTTATTCGGGTTTAATTCAAGTCATTGTGGGTTTCAACTTTCAAGCATTTTGAGTTAATATTATTTTAAGGTCAAATTAATTTTAGGGTCGGTTTGATTGCTAGTAAAATATTTTTCGTAAAATGATTTTGAGAAAATTTTTTAATTTTCTGTAAAATGATTTACTGGAAAATATTTTCTGGTGTTTGATTGAATCTGTGTAAAATATTTTCGGTTGTTTGGCAGATTTCCTGGAAATATTTTTCGAAAAAATTATTTTTACATATATTGATATATATTAATAAGTTTTATATTTTAAATTATTTTTACATATATTGCAATGATTTATTTATAATAATACTCAATTATTAAGCTACAATATTAATCGTTATAAATTGAAAAAATTAATATCAAATAAATTATTTGTAATTGTGTTAAAAAACAAGTATTGAATAATTAAAAAACAAGTTCTTGGAAAATCGATAAATAGAAGCAATTTTCTACCGGAAATGAAGGAAGGAATGAAGGAGGCGATAGAGAGGAGAGCACGGAAAATGTCTTACGGAAATTGAAAGGGTAAGACATTTTCCCTAAAATGTAACCCATTTTCCCTTGTTTTGGAGTTCATTTTCCAAATGGAAAATGTTTTCCGCCAATCAAACGCTGGAAAAGTTGGAAATGATTTTCCGGAAAATCGATTCTTTCAATCAAACAGACCCTTAGATTTAATAAATTTGGATTTGGGTTGTTTGGTTCAAAATTGATAGATCTAGACAAATGGCAACCGTTATTAGCTCTTTTTTTTTTCTAAAATAAAACACATCTTACATTAAACTATTTACACGAATGAAACTCGAATTTTGACGCCTAAGATCCTAAAAGAACTAACGAAAATGGTTTTCTAATTTGTTTTATAAATTTAAGAGTTAATTAGTAATTTAATAGATTACGAAAACTCAATGTGTACCGAAAAATTTAAATAACAAATTTATAAATATTGATATAAAAATCAAACGTGTTTTTAGTTGAAATGGTAAAGTTAGATTAGTAAAAGTATAATGTCTTTAAACTTCATCTTTTTATTATCAATATGCATTTTGGTAAAAAATCATAAATATCCTCAATAATATTTGTTATTTTACAAAAGAAATGAGTTTTGGTAATTTCACAACCGAGTTGAGATTCGGTTAATAGTTGACGCAAACTTAATCAAACCTTTACATAATAATATAGATATGTTATAAATTGGGAGGATTCATTACACCGGTGTAACAATAAAGTAGTTTTACACCCTTTCATATCTCTTTGTGCCATTAATATTTTAATCTCCAACCGTTGAATATATTGATATAATTGTACTTGTTATGCATGTAAGTTTTCTAACCAGTCCAATATATTGATCATATTTATCTAAAATACTATATATATTAATATTTACTGAACTGTTAAAAATTTATTTTACATAAAACAAATAGTTAAACTTTTTTAAATTTACATCAAATTTGACATACATGATCTATATGAATGAAATATAATATGTGATAGTAAGATAGTTAAAAATATTAATGGTACAAATACGTACGAAAGGGGAGAAAACTACTTTAGTTTATACTTGTGTAAGTGTCACAGGGCTAAATCTTTCGTCTCGCGATCCGTGCGGGCTTAGGTGGTTCGTTTGCTCCAAACTCGCCTAAGTCAGCCTTTACTCCCAAAACTGAGGATTCCTTTAGAAATCCTTTAAGGCACCAATTTGTATAGCGGAAGCAATTGTGCCAAAAGAAGCTTCAAAAGAACAACAGAAAGCCACAGAAAGAACGCAAACAAAGTGTTTGAGTAAATGTTCAAAGAGTTCTATTGCTCTTAAGAATTCAACTTACAATGGATGATTTACAAGTAAGGAGAAGGCTCTCTATTTATAGTTGAGCTCCCCCAAAACCGACGGTAAAGATTAAATTACATCAACAGACGAGATTAGCCTATCCCTTACTTTTAGGGATTTACAAGATTACGTCATATCATATCAAATCTACAAGATATGATTCCCTTACTTACTAAAAATAGCCTAAGTTGCCATATCTGCATTATCGGGTTAACCAAGCTTCAATCTGACAGGCTTCTCTAACAGTTCTTGGAATTGGGCCAGTTCTTGCGGGTTAAATGATCCCCATCTAATCGATAGACCTCCATGGGGCGCATCCTGTGCTATGGTCACGGGTTTTTCACTTTGGCCCGTGACATTCTCCCCCACCCATTCTCGCAACGCCCTCGTTGCAACTTCTGAATGACACCGACTTGATTCACCTTGGAACTCTCTCGTTACCTTGGTTTCTTCCCAACTTGTCTTGCGATCAGATTGTCCCTTCCTTTGAAACCTTTGCCTCAGCTTTCGTCGCCTCTTAACTTGAACCGTTGCACTCGTTGGTACATCTTTTTGGCAGGAAGTCTCAACTCTAACTTTCCCCAATTTTGACTTGTTCCCATTGGAATCCCCTTAATTCTCGCATCTTGGCTTTGTACGACCTTGCCAAGACAACAAGTCAGAATTTAAAACACTATTAGAGTGTTCGCAATGTACCTTACTCGCAACATTTGCTCGTTTCGACTGCTTTTGCATCGCTTCTTTCCCCTCAAAGTCTGTACACAACCCACCTTTCCCAAAGGTGGCGGCTTCACAGTCGACTACACATGCCTTATATTGGTCTCATGCTCTAGTAACTTTTCCGAAGGGGCTTTCATAGCATTTTGTTCTCTCAAGTTAATGTTTCTCCCATACGAAACATCTTCGACTAGTTGGATTGACGACAATATTTTGGGCCCAACCTTCATATCCCAATGCACCGACACAATAATATTTGATAACGGCCTAGTGACAATACGAATTTGATCGGCCCATGGATACAAAACTGTCTGGATCCTGTCAAGGAAGTTGAAGCCAAGTACAGAATCGTAATCATCTAATTGGATTACCTCAAAGTCTTCTTTGCCCTTCCATTCACCGATTTGTAACTCCACATTACAAACTACTCTAACAGTTTGGGCCTCATCAGAAATTATCGTCTTGATCTTTCTATTCGATTTCGTAATCGACAAACTAAGCTTCTTTACAGGCTTTTTTGATATAAACAAGTCCGGTGCTCTTGTATCAATAAGAGCACTCCGCTTCTAACCTGCAATGTTGATATCTACAAACATCAACCCTTCTCTACCATTCTTTTTCTTAGGAATAAGCACCATCGAATTGACCCTCGATGTATTTTTCTTAATAGGCTTCGCCTCTTCCTTTGGCTTATCTTTCTTTTTGATAATTGAAATCATCGATTTCCTTGGATATTTTTGCGCCATGTGTGGTCATTGACAAAGGAAGCATTTCATCTTTTTCCCCTTGTCCATTGGGTTGTTGGATCCCTGCTTCGCATCTCGTGGTTTCTTATTGCCACTTGTGCTATCAGTACTATTGTCATTTTCACTATGTACCTCTTTATCGTCCTCATGGTTTCTCCTACCATTGCCCTTTCCGTTGGGCTTAGACGACTCGAACTCGTCTTTCATTGGACCAAGCTCAACAAATGACTCTGCTTTAGCCATGGCTACAGTAAGTTTAATGATTCCTTACCTACGCAACTCATGCTTTGCCTACGACTTTAACCCACCCTCGAACCAATAAAATGTTTCTTTCTCACTCAAGTTGGAGATTTGAAGCATCAACTTGCTAAATGCCCGAACATACTCCCGAATAGTGCCTTATTACGTGAGACGATAGAACTTAGCCCGAGCCTCCTTCTCGGCATATTGTGGGTAAAACTTCTTCAACTCTCTTTAAAACTCCTCCCAAGTCCCAATTGCATTCCCACCACGTTTCTCATCCGTGGACCTACGACGCTATCACAAGAGAGCCACATCAGTAAAATAGATTGAAGCAGTGTTTACCTTAATGGCATCATCCTCGATGCCCATCGCTAGAAAGTATTGCTCCATTTTTTACAAGAACTTGTCCACATCCCTTGCAGACCTGGCACCCTTGAACTTCGCCGATTTGGGAACATCCATTGCTTGTTGCTTCGACCTTGAAGACAACATCCCATTACTCAAAGTAGCTTTGTAAATCGTGAGCTCCCCCTTAAGCTCTTCGATTTCCTTCTTCATGGCTAACACCATATCCTCGAGAGTCTCATCCCTCTCTGCCAGCTTTTTCATAGTGGAATTGACTAATTCATTCATCTTTTCTGCATTGGCGCCGAGAGAATCCAACATAAATTCTCTGAGATGCTCTTCCATTGAGTCAAACTAATAAAGGTTGAGAAGGATGAATGTGAAAGCGGATCGTAAAGTTTGTCAAAGTTGCTGATTTAACTTAGGGCTCTAAATGTTCTTAAAGAAACATGAATTTTGACACAACCTGAAACGAAATTGAATCCAAGTAAGATAAAACAATTAAAATAAATAACTAAAATAAAATAATAAATCAAAGATTAAATAAGAGAATAAAGAAGATAAATGGAAAGATAGAACGTGGCTGTAGCAGTCCTAAAAAGCCTTGGAAACACGAAGAATCCACAACCCCTTTCAAGCAGCTCTAATTTCCCCTCCAAGATAGAAACCTTGGTAAGAAAAAGTTTGAAGATGATCCTCACAATCTAAAAAGATTGTTAAAACTTTTTTAAAAGAAACTAAAGAGAAATTCTTGAAAAGAAAAACCCAGAGAGAATTTATTAACTCAAAAGAGAAATAGAATAATAATTTATTGAATGAATTATGTACAATGCAAAGGCCTATATATAGGCTAGCTAAATAAATCTAAATAAAACTCTTAAGTATATTAGAACTCTAATTTAATCTAAACAAGAAGTAGTTTTAAACTAAATTTTCTTGTTAACATAAAACTCCTAAATAACTTAAAATACTTAATAATTATCAAAAATTCAGAATAAAGTAATAAAAAAAAGATCTGAAAAATATAATATTGCGCTCATATATAATAAAAATTAAGTCTAAAACATGAACCCAATATGATTTAAACTCGAATTAAAATATTAAAATTCGTAATTCTCGTCATAATCCCGTTCAGAGATTCTGCTCGCGCAGTCTTCACTAAAACGGTCATAATTTGAGCTCCTGAACTCAAAATCGAGTGATTCAAAATGCGTTTCAAAGCTAAGAGATAGATCTTCAAACACCATGAGACATCTTAACCGAGAAATACTAGGATCCCATCCAAAAAGTCATCGCAAGTCTGCTGATTTCATAAGCCTAAAAATTGGCAGTTTTGATGATGGGAATATAATAAATTTCGCCCCATTCGTGCATGTATCACAAACCCATTTGTGCGTCCCTTGACCAACTCAAGCATCTCCTTCATGTTCCCTACGGACTCCTCGAGATTACCCACTCGATTTTCCAAAGCTGTCAGCATGTCCCCGAGCGACTTGCTTTTCTGGCTCTCCCACGGGTCTGCATTGGCTCATTTTGATCAACAACTTCTTTTGACACCCCAATGGTGTCTTCGAACCAATAGCTTGGATACCACTTGTCACGGGGCTCGTCTTGCGATCTGTGCGGCCTTAGGCAGTCTGTTCGCTCCAAACTCGCCTAAGTCAGCCTTTACTCCCAAAAGTGAGGATTCATTTAGAATTCCTGTAAGGCACCAATTTGTATAGCGGAAGCAATTGTGCCAAAAGAAGCTTCAAAAGAACAACAGAAAGCCACATAAATAACGCACACAAAATGTTTGAGTAAATGCTTAAAGAATTCTATTGCTCTATTCAACTTAAAATGGATGATTTACAAGTGAGGGGGAGGCTCTCTATTTATAGTTGAGCTCCCCCAAAACTGACGGTAAAAATTAAATTACATCGATAGACGAGATTAGCCTATCCCTTAATTTTCTGGATTTACAAGATTACATCATATCATATCATATCAAATCTACAAGATATGATTCCCCTACTTACTAAAAAAAGCCTAAGTTGCCATATCTTCATTATCGAGCCAACCAAACTTTAATCTGATAAGCTTCTCTAACAGTTCTTAGAATCAAACCAATTCTCGTGGGCTAAATGGGTTTTAAATGCCAACTTGGATGTTTAGTTGCTAGGATGAAGATAGGTTTTTAATTAAATAAATTTAATTTGGATTGCCACAGAAGGTCGCCGTTAGGAAGGTAACGGAGCTTAACGGTAGAGTGATCACTTCGTAACAAAACGAAAACGTAAGTGACTAAAACATAATATTTCAAACATAAGTGACTAAAATATATTTTGAGGTAATAAAAAATGACTATTTTTATATTTTACCCTTTAATTAATTTGTAATAAATAAATGTTACTTTATCGATTTATCTCTTAAGATTGTTTGGGTTTTTAGGGAAAAACCATTTTCTTTTTCTAATTTCCTTTATTTTTTTTGAAAATTATTTTTAGTTTTTTTTCTTAAAAAAAGGAAAAACTTAAGTTTTAAGGAAAATCTGAATAAATTTAAGTTTTACAGAGAAATGATTTAAAAGAAAAAATTTGAATTTTATCTCTACAATTGAAAATTTTAATTTCCTGTAAAATTTGGTTTTTTGAAAAAATAAAATTAGGTTGTTAAGTTGTTGGTTGATATCTATGGTTTGTTCATTTGATACCTATTTAGATTAATGATGCAACTAGGATTTAGTTGGTTGTAGTCTCAATATCGATGCATGTTTAGTTTCTAGTTTAAGCTGGTGCATTTCCTGAGTTATGTTGCAAAAGGTTTATGGACTGTTATATACCTTTAACACGAAGAAGAATAGTTTGAACCTATAATGTAATAGATGAACTTAAGCAAACAACACCCTTCAATAATTGGTCATATAATAAGAAGCATGAGATTAAGGTCTTCTTTATTCTTCCAATGCCATAATTTAACACAAAATGACAGAGCCGATCAACAAGATAAGCATTGAAAACACAACAGACCACAAAGTAGAAGACAATGGAATCTTAGCCTTGTCTCTCCTGATGATCATCCCTTCAATAACTGCAAAATTTGAAATCAATATGAAAAACGAAAGAAACATTTGCCCAAACATCTTTTCCCAATATTGATCTCCATCATCATCTACAACCAAAGCTTTGACAACAGCTCCAACAAATGCTGCAATGTTGATGAGAATTACTGTAACCAAAGGAGCAAGAAACATGGTGGCTGTTCGAAAATCAAAAACGCCCATCTCATATAGCTTAACTTGTTCATCATCGGTTACTTTATTGGTCGGCAAAAAGGTAGCTTCCTTCATGCCAAGCTTATTTAAAATAACATCCAAGCATCCATAGGTGTAGGATGTTACCGATCTCATCATCCATATTCTCCATTCATTTCTCCATACTTTGATTTGTTCACCAGTTGTAACAACTTCGTATAAGCTTTTCGAAATAGACGATACTAGAATTATCGAAAATATGTTGAAATTCGGATCTGAAACCTGTGAGACACAAAAGGTAAACGTTCTGTACTAATCAAGATTAATTAATACGGTATCAAATATGAATACTTGTTACCTTCGGGTACAAAGGGATGCCATTGAAGAGACAAAGTTGAGGTATAACAGCGAAGCCCCAAAGAGAAAGGCAATTAAGAAGAGGCATGAATGCAAGTTCTGAATAGCACAAAAGCTGAACCAAAGACATCTTTAGAGGACCATAAATGAGAGGGCAAAACCTAGAAAGAGCAACGGTAACAGGCCCAGATGTCCATCTTGTCCATTGAATTAATGAGTCATTGAAATTTGTGGTGCTTGTCCCCAAGAATTGTAACCTTTCAGGATTAAGATACACTGATTTCCAGCCTTTACGATGTAAATTAAGTCCAGTAAAGTAATCTTCTGAAACAGAAAAATATAGAAAACCCACCTAGATATATTTGAAAGGATGGTTAATCAATATTCATATATATATAATATGATAATTTATATCCAAATTAAGCTTTTATTTGGACATATATATACTTGCCTTTGAACCCCATACTGTCTGATTTTCGTAGGAGCAAGAGGCTAATATGTTGGCATTTTCGAGCGACATCCTTGAAGATTCCCCATCCTTTATGAAACAAGGCTTATAATCTTCAACTAGGGTTTTAATGAAGTCATTGGATGGACCAAATAAGCTCTTGAGTGCCATATAATCTATATTAACAAGTCATTGGTTATGACATATTCAACTTGTCTAGTTATGTACTATAAACAAACAAAAAAAAACATACACATCCAAATGAAAAAGAGTACTATGATACAAGTAATTTGTAATAAATATAGTACAAAATAAATTCGGACGAGTCCAGATAAGATTGAGTAAATATTTTTAAGATTGAAGAGTGGGCAAAAATTCACATAGTCTTATTGACACCCTACAAAATTCAATATAAATTAATGCAATCCTATACAATATTTAATAATAAAAATTATCTTTTATTAAAATAAAATAATTATTAAGACTTTCAATTTTTTAAATGATAAAATGCTCACGCAACAAAAATATATATTCAAATCACAACTAAAATTATTAACACCTTTAATTAATCTAGCAGCGAACAATTTAACTAACCTTGTTCCTTGTTAAAACTACCCAATAAAGCCTCTCTCTTTATACAAAAGTTTGAACCTGTTATTATTGGTCCTCCGACGCCATCAAAACCATACCAATGTACCTGAATTCGATAGAAAAATATGAATAAAACAGTCAATCACAACTCATTCTCATCAATTATATATATATCAAGTAGTAGGTAGACTTATTCATATATAGATTAGATTATTTGTCTCAGCATGAAAATTTATTTGAAATACGAAAGGATTTTGGACTAAAATACAAAGCTTGAAAAATGAGTTTGAACAAAAACAAACTTGTTTAAAATATGAGTTAAGCTTAGTCTTCAACATTCAAAATTTGAGTCCAGACCTTGAACCAAGCTTTTATATATATATATATATATATATATATATTTAAAATCATCTAAAATATTAATTTTAAAAAAATAATATATATTTAAAACATAATACAAATAGGTTTAAAATGAGCTTGGGTGAGTTATTAACAAATATAGATTGGCCTAGCAAAATTTTTAGGTATATATTATGGTTCGGCTGGGCTTGAGCAAATATAAGTCTATCAATATTATACACACGCCAAACACAAACCTTGCCCAATCCATAAAATGTCTATCAGTGGGTCTAGTGGTAAAGAGTTTGAAATTCCTTAAGCAATGTCTTAGGTTTGATGTCCCTAAATAGACTCCCATTTAGAGGTAAGTTGGAACAACCCGATGCAATTGCCTAACACCAGAAGATCTCAAATTAAAACACACCCACCCACATTTTGCATATAGAACCTTTTAAAAGATTCAGTTATCAACCTTAAATGCAAATCGGACTTGGTTGTCGTAGATGTCATCTTGACTTATATTTCGAAATGTTTGAGGAAACTGCACGAATGCTAAAGAAGAAGGTGTTTGAGAATCACAGTAAAAACACATTGCTTTCCTAGCTGAAGTTGGGTCATTGCAGTACATGTCGCAGTCAAGGGCTAGGATATACGGAGAATTGCTTATCATCGCTGAGACCCGAAGCTAGCAGCAGCACGACGTAAACACAACACGAACTGTCAATATATTAGTTTGTAGAGAAAAAAACATGTGACAAAGAGTGTAGAGAGAGGACATACAAGGACGTTGAGGGCTCCAGCTTTGAAATTATGATTATGAGAAGGTCTTTTCTCACGAGAAACATAAATAAGTTGGGGTATTTTAACTTCATCTTCCTCTTTATTTATGACCTGTAAAATAATTTATTTTTATTTTACCCTCGTTTTGATCGATTCCAAAATATTGGTATTGTTTGAATTCTTTTATGAATTAAAAAAAAAAAGAAACAATTTAATAATAGATAAATAAATTACAATAAATATAAACTACAAGTTGTGTGGTACCTCAATTACTGAAGGATGGTCCCGAGTATTGTTGATGGCAACATTTGTGGGAAACTGTCCTTCAACAATTTTCCTTAGCCGTTGCTTCAGAACCTCATATTTTTCCTTGACACAAAATAAATTTAATTTTTTAAAGTGTGTACAAATACAATACTAATTATGATATATCCTAATAAAGTTATCATGTAATATTTATGTATAATAAATCTCAGACATTTAAATTTTCAAAACCTCAAGTTTAATATAATGTCTACAAATAGTAATATATTTGATATTTAAGAAAGCTTATAACTAATTATGATTAAATTAATATTGGAGGATTTAATTATAACTTTTGAAGCTTAGGAATAATTTAGTTTATGTTTGGTGAATTAACCCTCTCATCAAATTACCTCCATCTTTTTCCTCTCTGCCTTAAATTCGGAACCCTTATAGTCTCCATTATCATTTTCGGAGCTTGAAAAATAAACGTCCGGACAAGCAGTCCCGAGACCATATTTCCTACGAAAAGGAACCCAATACTTGGCAAAGTTCCAAGCCTCCTTCGTACAACGCAACGTCGCATCGGAGCCGGCATCGTCGGATATATAAACATGAAGCTTTTCCGGTGGATAATCCAACGCCATGGCTGATATCACAGTGTTCATAACTTCCACACTCGGCTCCTTGTTTGGATCCGCAGTGCAAATGAACACGTCAATGGCCGGAAGCTTATCATCAGCCGGCAACCTCTCGGGGAATACGGTCCGATAAACCTGGCGCCAACGGCAGGCTTGTTGAAGGAACCATGCGAAAGAGAGAATCAACTCGGAGACGAAGATTAGAAGCCATGGAAGAGTGGGGATGGTGATGTTTTGGGGGTGTTGGAAAAAGAAAGAAAGCCTGTAATGAATCAACAAGAGTATGGCTATGGAATGGAGGATTGCATGGGTTCTGTTGATGATGATGGTGACTTTGTTTACATGGCATTCATGCAGAGGAAAAGACTTCTCCATGGATGATTGCTTGTAGATGATTGAAGCTCAAGACTTAAATAAATAGAGAATACTTGTCAACTCTTTTTCTAACCACTAAACCCTCATTTTACGCTTCATATTAAAAAACCAATAATATTGTGTGACATGTATTAAAAATATTTAATTTTCTTTTAATTTTTATTAATAAAAAAATCCAACTAATCAATTAACTTTTTCGATTTTCTCTTTCCTATTTAAATTTTCATCCCAGCAGCAACACCATCACGTGCACCTACCATTCAATACCTAAACCACTTCCATCGTTGTTATCACTTTCATCGTGAGCATTGAAAATATCCGAAGCACTCATAATCGAATCCTTGCAAACAGAGCTTCTTGTCTTTATCACTGGATAGGTCAAAAAGAGATGAAAAATATGGAGTCAAATTCTCAAAGCAGACAGCCTCAGATCATCAAATTTTGAGATAAATATTTGAAGTCTTTTTAATGGGCTTTTTTACAAGATCAAAATCAATCAAATAAACATATATATTATAGTGGATGCAAATAATATATATATATTTAGTAGAAGGAAATGTGATAATAGAAGACCATATGTATAGATAGGTTATATGCATTATATTTCTAATACCCTTAATAATAAAAATATTGATAATGGTTTGGTAAAAATACTTGAGTTATTACATTTATAATTGTAATTAAAGTATAAAAACTAAAAGTATTAGATAAAAACCGCAATTTTTTTATAATCTAATTGCACCAAACAACCTCTAATTATCACTCTCATTTTAAATTGGTCTCAAACTTCAAAATATTCTATTGCATCTCTAAACTATCGATGTATAACAATCAAGTCATTTTATTATTAAAATTATTAATTGAATTAGTAAATGACACAATAAATCTTATGTAATACAAATAATTCAAAATGAAAATTAAAAAAAAGTAAAATGATGTCTCATAATTTTATTAAGTAAAATTTAAAATGAAAAGTCAAAAAAAAGAGAGAGAGAGTGAGTGAATGATAAAGCATTAAAAACTTCAAAACTAATATTCTATTTAACAATTAAAGTAACAATTTTAATAATAAAAGAGCTTTATCAATTCAACATCTATAATTAAAATATTTTAAAATTTTAAATAAATTTAGAATGAAAATTATTTGATGCAATTATCTCTTTATTTATTAATAGGCCGGTCGCATGTGTATGATGATGGTGACATAGAGCTAGCTCATTTGGCTTATAGGCTTTGCATTTTTTGGTAGTCCCTATAGCCTTTTGGAAATATGCAAAAGTCTTAAAAAAAAGAAAAGCTTTATCACGCAGACCTATTTTTAATGAGATTTATAGGAAAAAAGCTAATTTTTTTATTTTTACAAATAATTGGTTTAAAGGAAAAAAATTCTCTCATTTTCGCAGCTGAATAATTTAAATTTCTGTAAAATTTAAACTTTCTAAAAAAGTAAATTAATTTTAGAAGGTAAAATAAAAATTTATTGAAATGAGGTGATTAAAATAATTGTATAATATTATTGAATTAAAATGAAAATTGAATGGAAATGATTGTTCTGAATTTATAATTTTAAAATGAAAGCTTATGGTAGTTTATAAGAAAAACAAATATATTAAAGAGACAAAAGCTTGTCAGAAAAATAAAAGAGGAAAAGTGTGGAGAGCCACTTCATTTTGCAGGCGGAAAGCGACATGAGAAACCGCAAAAGAAATAGAAAATTATCATATAAAGAATCACGTGAAAGAGGAAATTAAATCATTTTTATTTTTTAATACAGGTGGCACAAAATGATTGGTTGAGATAAAAAGTGATTGGTCATTAATTAGTTTGTGGGTATTTGACAAAAATATCTTCATCTTCGGTGTTGATTTGGTAACTTTCTCTTTACAGAAATAAAATTTATCAAGTTTGGGGAATGGTAGGACTCAAGGATTTTTTATAAAAATATTAATTACGAATTTGAGTTGTCTCTTGTCGTGTTTGGTGGTGCTGTCTGACATATTGACGTACCATTTTACTTTTTGATCAATCATCATGGTTTTATAAAAATAATTTTTTTTGCTGTTACTATTATGTCAGATGGTATTGATATGTATTTTTTAAAATATTTATAAAAATACAAATATAAATTGCGAGAAAGAAAGCAAAATAAAAAAATAATTTTTATTGGTACCATTGGTACGTCAAGTGACACCGATTTAATTTAAAAAAAAAACTGGAAGAACCCGATTAGAATTCAAAGTATGTTATCACAGTTATATTTATTTTTTGGTTTGAAGTTGAATGCATCAAAGAGTGAACTATTTTCCATTTGTATTTAGCCCATGGAGTTGAAACATATTTAGGGAATCTCTAAGTTTAAGTTAAGGAAGTTGCCTATTAGATATTTGGGGTCTCTTTAGTAACTAGGAAGTTAACTGAAAAGGATTCTCTACCACTTATTGCAAAGATTAGAGCAAGGATTGGCCATTGGGAGACTGCAGTTAATTCAAGCTATGCTATTCAATATTTCTAATTATTGGTGCAGACAATTTATTCTTCCAAAAGCTACAATATATAAGATGAATGGGATGTGTATCAGATTCTTGTAGAAGGAGAAAGTGTCTTCTACAACAGAAGCTAAAATATAAGTTGGAATCGGATATGTTCTTTGAAATAAGAGGAAAGATCTCTATAGTTTGAACAAGGTTTGCATTCTTGCATTGATCAGAAATATTCTTGCTGGTGAAGGCTCTTTATGGGTTGTTTGGATAAGAGCTTACCTCATTAAAGGTGCATATTTTTGGCAACTTGAATGCGGACGTAATATGAGTTGGTGTTTGAGGAAGCTTTTCAACATAAGAGATGAGGCAACTCAATTTCAGAGCATGTTTTCTGATCCAAATAAGGCTTCAGTAAGTAAATTGGGAATGAGGTTAGAGAGAAAAGGTGCAAAGCACAGTGGCATAAACTGATTTGGTTCCCATTACATATCCCAAAACATGCAATCGTTACCTGGATGGTCATTTTGGGAAGAATTCAGAAAAAAGACAAGCTTATTCAGTTGGGTATTATGAATGATGGGTAGTGCAAGTTAGAGGCCAAGAATCATCGTTTCTTTTAATGCTGATATTCAAAAGGCATATAAAAATATATTCTTGGACTGTGCAGGACTGACAGAGAGATCGTGAATTGGCAAAGGGATTTAAAATGGAGGCAAGGCTCTCATTGCAATTATATTGAGGACTGCTTAGAGTGTGTATATTTACTTGATTTGGGAAGAAGGCAATTATATGGATAGAGTTGATATAGTAGAGTAATTTGCATAGGAGTGTATTGTTGTTTTTAGGAGTTTTTGTCAATACTACCAATTTAAAATTTTACATTTAGGAGATGACATACTTTATCTAAGGGATTTAAGAGGTGTTTGAAAATAAAACTGGGAGTCAAAGCTCAATTTTATTTCTAAATTAGATCTGTCCCTGTTTTTTTCATTTTCAGTGTCTTAATCATCCATCCGATTATATTATACGTGAAAAATATTATATATTTATAAACAATTTATTTTAAATCAATTGAGGTTTTGGTTGAAATGATTAAGTTAAAATGATGTACAAGATTTCCTTAAGTAAATGTATTATATCTTTTATTATCAAGATTTACTTGATTAAGAAAATGCATTGTATGTTTTATTACCTTGCATATGTATTATTTATTTTAGTTTTGATTCTAAATTTTATTTTTACTTAAGAGTTCTAACTTTTGGATTTTAATTGTGTTATTAATTTATTATTTTAAATTCACTAATTTTTATATTTAGTTTTAAAGTTAAAATTTTCGTAAAAAATTAATTTAAATAATATTTTAATTTATCCTTAAAACATAATATAATATTTATCATAGAAATAAATATTATTTAAAAAAATTATTTTTTTAAAGATATGTTTTTAGCGGCGTTTGTGGGAAAAGCGCCGCTAAAGGTCTTGTTCTATAGCGGCGTTTGTGTAAAAAGCGCCGTTAAAAGTCATGATCTTTAGCGGCGTTGGTGGAAAAGCGCGCTAAAGGTCTTGTTCTATAGCGGCGTTTGTGTGAAATAAGCCGCTAAAGATCTTGTTCTATAGCGGCGTTTATTGCTAAAAATGCCGCAAAAGTTAGCGGCGGTAAAGCGCCGCTAAAGGCCAAAAAAACGCCGCTAAAAACCTATTTTGATGTAGCGACCTTTAGTGTAGTTGATTATGTTTTTGTTGTCTAAACTATAAAGCTATTTGCTCTTTGTATAATTAATAAAATTAAGTGTGATTTATCAAGAAAGGCTAAAGTAAGCAAAACAATAAAGGCAGTTCACAACAATCTCTTCCAAAATTGTTCTAGTTTTTTCTCCTCCTTCCAACAATTTAGACGAAGGCGATGCTTATGGCTTTTTGCTTGATTAGTGTTGTATGATTGTTGAGGCTTTTTATTTAATAAAATTTTACTTGGCTGAGAAAAGAAATTAGACAAAGGGATAATAATAATAATAATAATACCAAATTAAGATATACAAATAACCGTCAAATTACACATTGATAAACTAAAACCATAATTCAAACGACGACAGAAGCAATGGACATATATAATATCAACCCTTCAAAGTTGAACATACAATAAAAGACATGAAATTACTTATAAATCCTAATCGAGGTTCTTTTTTTTGTTTTCCAAATGCCAGTCTTTAAGACAAAATGGCAGAGCCAATCAACAAGATACACAATGAAAACACACCCGACAACAAAGTAACATATAATGGAATACTGGCCTTATCTCTCCTGATTATCATCCCTTCAATAACTGTATAATTCGAAACCAATATGTAAAACGAAAGAAACATTTGCCCAAACATTTTTTCCCAATATCCGTCTCTATCATTATCAACAACATTCACGACCAAAGCTCTGACAAATGCTGCAATGTTTACAAGAATCACCGTAACCAATGGAGCAAGAAACGTGGTGGCTGTTCGAAAATCAAAAATACCCATCTCATATAGCTTAACTTGTTCATCATCGATTACTTTATTAGTTGGCAAAAAGCTAGCTTCCTTCATGCCAAGCTTATTTAAAACAACATCCAGGCTTCCATAGAAGTAAGATGTTATCGATCTCATCATCCATATTCTCCAATCATTTCTCCATGTCCGTACTTGTCCTCCGGTTGTAACAACTTCATATAAGCTTTTCAAAATAGCCGATACAAAAATGATAAAAAATATGTTGAAACTCGAATCCGAAACCTGTGACATTCAAAAGGTAAAGGCTTGTACTAATCAAGATTAATTAACACGATATCAAATGTGAATACTTTTTACCTTCGGATACAAAGGGATGTCATTGAAAAGACAAAGTTGAGGTATAAAAGCGAAACCCCAAAGAGAGAGACAATTAAGAAGTGGCATGAATGCAAGTTCTGAATAGCACATAAATTGTACCCAAGACATCTTTAAAGGACCATAAATGAGAGGGCAAAACTTAGAAATTGCAACACTAGTAAGCCCGGATGCCCATCTTGTCCATTGAATTGATACTTCATTAAAATTTGTGGTGGCTGTCCCTAAGAACTGTGGCTTTTTGGGATAAAGATACACTGATTTCCAACCTTTACGATGTAAAGAAAATCCAGTGAAGTAATCTTCCACCACACAAAAGTACAAGAAACCCACCTACATAAAAGGATGGTTAATTAATATTCATGTATGACAATTATAATCCAAAACCAACTTTTATTGTTAGTGTATACTTGCCGTCGAACCCCATGATGTCTGATGTTCATAACTGCAGGAAGCTAAAACGTTGGCCTTTTCCAGCAACATTCTCGAAGATTCCCCATCGTTTATGAAACCAGGCTTATACTCTTCGACTAGGGTTTTAATGAAATCATTGGATGGACCAAATGATCTCTTAAGTGCCATGAGTTCTATATTAACAAGTTGATGGTTATTAGATATTCAACTTGTCTACTTTTTATGTACTAAAGGAAAAAGAAAGTCATAACTTACATTTAAGTTTATGAATATTTTCATATATTTTAATTGAATTATTTTTTAATTTGAACATTAATTTGGCTTAATTTTTCAACTTCACAATTTAACAAAATCATAGTAACAATCTAAAATGAGTCAAGGAAAGATCGAGCAAATATTTTCGAAGTTAGGGACAAAGGATAAAATAATTTTCAAGCTCAGATGGTATAAGGGTGAGCAAAAAATTTTATCCCTAAAGCTCTGTAGTAACAATTTAACTAACCTTGTTGCTTGCTGAAACTACCCAATAAAGCCTCCCTCTTTATATATAAGTTCGAACCTGATATCGTTGGTCCTCCGACGCCATCAAAACCGTGCCAAAGTATCTGAATTCGAGGTGAAAAAATTTAATAAAATAGTCAACCACCACCCATTCTCATCAAATTTAAATATAAATTTATTAGCAACTGACGGGTCTAAGAGTAAAAAATTCGATATCTCTCAAGCAAATAGAGTTCCATTTAAAAGTCCCACCTAACTAGTCTCTGGATTTAGTCGGACTCATCTTAGACCAATATATATATATGCATATATAATTTGTAGAAGATGTCAATTATTGACCTTGAATAAATGTCGAATTTGGCTGTCGTAGATGTCGTCTTGACATATATTTCGAAATGTTTGAGGGAATTGCACAAATGCTATAGAAGAAGGTGTTTGGGGATCGCAATAATAACACATTGCTTGCCTAACTGAAGTTGGGTCATTGCAGTACATGTCGCAGTCAAGCATTAGAATATATGGAGAATTGCTTATTATCGCTGAGACTCGAAGCTGGTAGCAACACGACATAAACACGACGTGAAATATTAATGTATTAGCTAGCAAAGAAGAAAAAAAAAAATTTTAAATGTGACACGGAGTGTGAAGAGATGGTATACAAGGACGTTGAGGGCTCCAGCCTTGAAATTATGATGATGAGAAGGCCTTTTCTCACGAGAAACATAAACAAGTAGAGGTATTTTAACTTCATCTTCCTCTTTGGAATGTTCATTTATAACCTGAAAAATAATATAAGACAAATTTTCAATTAAACTATAGTTTTTATCATCAATTGCTTTGCATTTGTATATCATGTTTTGATGGAATCCAACATTTATTTTTTAAGAGTTTATAAGTACAAATAACATAAGTATAGTACAACCAAATGTTTGACCAATTACGAAATAGAATTAAACTATTATAATGCAGAAATGGATGAAGAATTAAAATAATCCGAACAAAATTTACTCATTGAATTACTCAATAGACTTATTCAATGGTTGAGTTATTTATCCAAACCCGAAGACCCACCCAAATTTTTGAGTTATTTATCCAAACCCGAAGGCTCACCCAAATTTTGAGAGGGTTTAGGCAAAAATATTAAATTCAAAAAGTGGGATTGGACAAAAAAAATAGGCACATTTAAAATATAGTCCAGACACAATAAAGGCCCAAGCCTAACTCGACTCATTTTCTAAGTTTTTTTGTAATATATTATGTAATTTATAACACATAAAAATTAAATTTATAATATACAATACAATAATATAAACATTAAAAGATATATTAAATATTTAAATTTAAAATGGTATGAATATTTTTTTAAAAATTTGGATTAGTTATTTACTAAAATGGTAAACTTTGGTACTATTTGAAATTCATCAAATCAAATCAAACTTAGACAAGTAGAAAGTGTATTAATATTATAAATAAATCTGACTCGATCCTAACTCATTGAAACTGTTATTTTGATGGTTTTTTAGAGTTGAAATATATTGATTGAGATGGTATTGTGGTTTTGAATTGTGTTTGGTTACCATTAAACTCATTTTGTTTTTGCTAAAGCTAGGTTGGTTCCGGATTGTTCTCTTCTCCCTTACCTGGATGGTGGTGAGATATATGAGAAAAATTCTTTAGGATTTGGTGGATTGAGCGTGGTGTTTCATGTGGTTTGAGTGGCGAGGTGTAATGGCATTGTGATATTGTCGTTCCTAAATTTTGATTGTTCTCATCTTTGATATCGAATGGGCAATGTATTGGTGATGTGTTGGTACAATTCGCTCCCATGAATAAGGGGTGATTATCAACAATCAATATGACATTTTGCTTTGTAGTTACTTTTGCTTTGAAGACCTTTCAGTTAAGTGGTAGTCCAGCTGAAATTTTGTTAACAATAGAGGGTGCTAATCGGGTGGCTATTTAGGTCGTCTTTGAAGGATTTCGGTGATGATATCTTTCATGCGTGATGGCACTTAAGCTGGTTCTATTGTGGTTGTTTCTGACTTGACGATGCTGATTACTGTCTGATGTTGTATGATGCTATTTGTTTAGCTTGCACTTTATTGCTAATTTTTATCAGCATTGCATTGCATTGCATTGCAGTGTTGTATTTGTTTTTGAGCTATCCAATTATCATTTGGTGTCGTCTTGTTTCGGGATTTGGATTATGAGTTTTGTAGGCATTAGCTGGAACACATATTTTGAGGTGATATTGCTTTGTACGTAGTTGAGGAATTCTGTTGTTTCATACCATACCTTTTATTGTCTAATAAAATAAAATTTACTGAAATTATAATATAAATTAACGGCGGCATAGGAATCTTGACCCAAAAGTTATAATTTTATTTTTAGTGACATAACTAATTTAATAATAATTAATTACTTAATCAATTGAAATTAAGGGGTACCTCAAGTATTGAAGGATGGTTACGAGCATTGTGTAGGGCGTCACCCGTCGTGGAATGTTGTTGAACAATTCTCCTTATTTCTTGCTTCAAAACCTCGTACTTTTCCTTTCAACACAAAATAAATTTATGTTGAACAATGTGAGTAAAAAAATAAGGTAAGAAATATATTTATAAAAATTAATATTAAAAATAAATAAAATTTTAATTGAAATAATAATTTTTCTTTAAATTTATCAATTTCATTTTTTTAGATTTTACATCATTTATATTCACAAAAATACTTCATATGTTTATTATTTTATAAATAAAAGGGTTTTCAGAATTGATCAACCGAGTTGGATTCGATTTATGGGTAATACCGACTCATTCAACCCTTTAAATATAACATAAATTTAATTTAATAATTATAATCAGAATTAAATTTGTATAATTGAATTTTTATGTTTATAATATTATAAGGATTATTATTTGGTACACTAGTCTTGGAAAGTTTCAACTTACAATCGAGTTGAGATTTTACCGTGTGTTCTTAAGTTTAATTTTAAAATTAAAAATAAATAAGACATGTGGCAAAATCTTGATCTCACTTATGAAATAAAAACTTTCTACCGTTTATATATCAAACAATTACCCATATTATAATATTATACGTATGTCCAAAATGGTAATATCTTCTGGTTTCGCTATTAAAGTGATGACATGGATTTTATTTTTATTTTTATTTTATTAGATTTTATCACACCCACAATGTAGATGAACTAAAATATTTTATATTAAAAATATATATTTATAAAATTATTTCAACAAATTATGTTTGGTGAAATGGTGAGAGAAATCTATTCAATTTGCTAGTATTGTGTTCAATTTTAAATAATGTTTTCTAATTTTATTTAAAATATTATTTAAAAGTATTAAAAGACAAAAAAACCCTTATAATAATATAAATTACACTTTAAAGTATGAGTATTTTAGTAATTTCATAACTAAAATTATATTGAGTTGACCCGTGGTACCAACTCAACTAATCATCTTATATATAGTATAGATACTATTACAAAATCAATGCAACATAAAAATCAAATAAATTATATCAAAGTAATAGTAAATTTACATGTCATAATTTTATTTTTAAAAACCATGTCACCACTTTAATGGCACAAACTAATAGTGTTATAATTTTAAACCTATTAATAATATTATAAAAGTTAAAACAAAAACAAAAATCATGTCAAACTAAATTAAAAGATTAAATTTCAAGTTTTAGCATAATTGAGCGACTAGAACCACAATTAAATCTTTATAATTATATATTTTCATCAAAGAGCTAATTTTACTCAAGCGTCCTCAAATTGTTGATTTAAAGGTCATATTTTTAAAATAGTATTGTCCTATCAACTAGGTCCTTCCATCAATTTATCTATGAACTTAACCGTTAAATGTTAATTCGTATAAATGGATGAAATTTTAAATATATATATCTATATCATATAGATAACTTAGATTCGGCTTGTTAAAAAGAATGGATAGTTTTATTCAAGTGTAAGAGAATTATTTATTTTATTTAATATGTTTTATCCAAAGAAACTTATAATATAAATATATACATATTTACTATTTTATCAGTGTGTTTTAATTTTTTAAACCAAGGGTGAGTTTGGATGGACGGTGCGTTTATCTGCGGTTAGTGTAAAAACAGCGGTGGCGGTAAGTTTAGATGCTGTAGCGTGAGACAAAAAGTAAGTTAAACGTACCGCACCGCACCGCACCGCACCCAATCGCCCATCCAAACCCACTCTGACATAAATGCATAGTTGATAATAATTATAATATTTTTGAAGTTTAGTAACAATTTATACGTATCATCAAATTACCTCCATCTTCGTCCTCGCTGCCTTAAACTCGGAACCCTCAAAGTTTCCACTGTCAACTTCGGAGCTTGAAAAATAAACGTCCGGACAGGCAGTCACAAGATCATATTTCCTACAAAACGGAACCCAATACCTCGCAAAGTTCCAAGCCTCCTTCGTACAACGCAACGTCGCATCGGAGCCAGCATCGTCGGAAACATAAACATGAAGCTTTTCCGGTGGATAATCCAACGCCATGGCTGATACCACAGTGTTCATAACTTCCACACTCGGCTCCTTGTTAGGATCGGCGGTGCAAATGAACACATCAATGGCAGGAAGCTTATCATCGGCCGGTAGTCTCTCGGGGAATACGGTCCGTGTAACCGGACGCCAACGATAGGATTGTGTAAAGAGCCATGCTAAAGAGAGAAGCAACTCGGAGACGAAGATTAGAAGCCATGGAAGAGTGGGTATGGTGGTGTTTTTGGGGTGTTGAAAAAAGAAAGAAAGCCTGTAATGAATCAAGAACAGTAAGGCTATGGAATGGAGGAATGCATGGGCTCTGTTGATGATGATGGAAGTTTTGTTTACATGGTATACATGCAAAGGGACAGATTTCTCCATGGATGATTGCTTGAATTTTATTGATTGATTTAGCTCAAGCAATGAATAAATAGATAATACATGGCAATGATTTTGCTCACAATTATTTGTCAAGGAAATATTTTTCACGTGCGATACTTAATAAATTCATAGACTAATAGGTCTCAATAATCTCCTAATTAATAACTTTTATATTTAAAGTTATTCGATTGATATGTATATTATTATTAGTATAAAAATATAAATTTAAGTGCATGAAACATATTATTTTCTTAGATAAACGTGAAACAAACAGATTACTATGCTCGAAGGATCTGCTTAATAATGCTTCAAATGATTATTTTTCCAATAAATAAATAATTACAGCAACGTGATTTAGAATGATAAAATTAAGATATGGTTGATGAGCAGCTCATGCACGCAAAGATATTCCATTAAGTTTAAAGGAAATTTATTACAAAAGATGGAGCTGAAAATGTCAACAGCAGAAAATAAATTAATTGCTTTTCTTTAATATTTTCGAGAATTTTATTTGTTAAAAAAATCAAATAGAGCTTTCCTATCAGATTCGATGCATACGTTTAACCTTTATTTAGGAAAGTAAAAACAATCTCTTTAAAACAATCCAATACCCTTACTAGTGACATTCCATTAATAAGAAAATACAGATAACTACTTCTTCTATTTACGAAAATTTTAAGTTTAGTATTATAACAATTAAAAATTTTAAATTCAAACCTATTATTCTTTAATTTAAAATTTTGAGATTATATATAAATAGGTATAAATTAAATTAATAAAATAGTAACTATCACTAAAACAACAATTCAATCTTTTTCATTAGAGTTGAAAGTTCATCTCAATCATTGCAATTCATTCACACACAGAAAAACCATGAAATTTATGAAATTGGTTTTTTAAATTTTCAATATATTTAATCTGTATAGTTATAAAATAGTTATTTGAATTTGGTGTTATTAATTAAATAATACGATGGATTCAAATATTAAAAAAAACTTTTTAAATTTTAAAACATAAAAATATGGATACAAAAGTTAAATACTTTGATTAATAAATTTTAAATTTTTACAATTTTTAATTTATAGAACTATTCGCTTCAAATCTTTCTAATATTTATTTTACGATTCATAAAATTCATTTTACACAGTTCGTGACTACTTTTTTAATATTATCATCCCAAACTTAAATTCTTTTCCTTTTGGAATTCATATCTATTTTACAAGTTGTGAAAATTATTTTTTTATTTTCAATAGTTTTATTTGAATAAGATGTATAATTTAATATGTAAATCACTTTTTTTATAAAAGAAATAATTTTTATACTTTGTAATATATTTTAAAAATTCAACGAGAAAAATTGAGAAAAATTATCAAATTTTGAGAATAATGTAGACAAAAAATTTAGATACTAAATTGAGAAATATTACCAAAATTTGCGACTAAATATTACTTTATCAATTTATCCATTAAAATGATAAACTTGCGTTTAAATGTACTCCAAAATTTATAATTATTTTTATATGTAAAAAATTCTGACTCCGTTAATATAAATATGATGGTATATAATATAAACTTATATATACTTAAAATATGAATCTATGAAAATAGTAGTAATTATTGAGACATGTTATACAACTTTAAAAAATATGTAGTTTAAGTAACTTTAGGCAGGTCATTTGAGAGGGGATTTCCACTCTATTTTTTGAACGGGAAGACCGTCTTTCTCCTTCTTAATTTCCGTTGATAGGGTGTATCAACAAGACAAATATTCTAATTCATTTATGAATTTAAGAAAAATAAAATTTAATAATAGATAAATAAATCACAATAAATGCAAACTATACTTAATGTACCTCAATTATTGAAGGTAGTCACTAGTATCATCGATGGCATCATTTGTGATAACAGTTCATTACCCAAAAACAAAATAATTCATGTGATTGCTTACGCGTGCATGAAGCGACAAACAATTACCATCATATTCATAAGAATTTCACAATAGTCACTTCCATTGATATATAATCAACTATTTCAAAAATTTGTCTCAATAATCTCTCTTTCCTAATTTTTTTGAACCAAACCAAACAATCAACAAGTAAGCTGTAGTTTATCCTAACACAATTCCCTTAATTCAATTTACTTAGAATATAATTAAGCAAATTAACCATCAATGCTTTGTTTAGAATTTGCATTAATTATTAAAACACTATAATTATAATTTTTACCAAAAAATAATATAATTATATCTGAAAAAATGAAAATAAAGCAAAAGAAGAAGACTCAATCAATTCAATAGAGATTTGTGGATTTTAAGATCTTCCATTTGTCTTACTTGCTGCCCAACTTAATCCGCCTGCAAAATAATTGATAAAAATATTGTAAAAATGGCTATAAAGCCATAACAACCGAGTGTAAACAGGGGGTCGAAAAATCAACAGAAAAGAAAAAAAATATCAATAAAAACAGAGAAATCTTCAAGAAGGTTTACTTCTATTTTACGTTTTAATCTATTTCTATTTTATTTCTTTTACTTTACCTTTTATTTTTTTTCATATATACTAGATAAAAAAAAGGGATACGAGCGGACCTATATTCGGGTTTCCGACGCCGTGGACGGCCGAGGAAGTCGCCTCCGAGGATAGGCGGCTAGACCTGTCCATGGGCCGGGCCGGGACGGGTTCAGGCCGGGCCCGGAAAAAATTTGGCCCAACTCTTAGGCCCGGGCCCGGCCCGGCCCGAAATATGGGCCTGAAATTTTGCCCCGGCCCGGGAAAAAATAAAAAGCCCGAGCCCGGCCCGGTTTTTAATAAACACAAAAAAATATTTTAAAAGTAAAAAAATAAAAATAAAAATTTTTAAAATTTAAAAATAAAAATAAAAATATATATTTATTATATTCGAGTCGGGCCGGGCCAAGCCCGGGCCAAAAAAGTTGAACCCGAGCCCGGCCCATTTTTTAAACGGGCCTCGTTTTTTACCCAAGCCCATATTTCGGGCCTATATTTTTACCCAAACCCTCCCATATTTCGGGCGGGCCGTCGGGCCTGGCCGGGCCGGGCCACCCGGCCCATGGACAGGTCTATAGGCGGCTGGAAACCGAAAGGTTTCTCGAGCTTTTGGGGCCTTTTGGTTAATTTCTTTGGGGATTTTAAACACAAATTCGGGCTTAGGGGGTTAGATAAAGCTAGATCTAAAATTTTCCTCGTCGTCGCCGATGGCCGGCGGCCGACGATGGCCATACCTTTGGCCGGGCTCTGGGGAGTGAATGGGGGGTTAGGGAGGTTTTTCTGATTTTTTTTTTTTGTTTGAAAGAAGGGAGAAATGAAAAATTTTGAATAAAATTTGGCTTTTATAGCACACATAAAACGACGTAGTTTCACTTGGGGGTTTTAGTGCTAAAACGACACCGTTTGGCGCGACCTGCGGGCGACTCGACCCGTACCCAAGGATCCGCGTGTTTCCATACTAATGGGATATTTGCTTGGCGAGTCCTTTTGTTTCTCTCGTGGTTTTCGATCCTGTCCTCTTTTTATTTTTTCATTTTACCACATAATTTTAATTCTCTTTCAATTTAGTCCATATGCTGACCCCCAGGGAATGACGCGTGGGCGACTTGGGTTTTATTGCCAATTTGGGCCTCGTTAGTTATCACGCATATCGTTTTGGTCCTTTCTCTTCTATGTGTTACTAATTTGCCCTAAAATTCTGTCTAGTTTCATTTTATTTTTTAATTTTAAATTATTTTTGAAATATTTTTTTTATTTTTTATTTTTAAAATTATTTTTTGGTATTTATTAAAAATGGTTCGGGCCGGGCCAGGCTCGGGCTTAGGATTTTATTCCCGGGCCTGGACAAAATTCTAGGCCCATATTTTGGGTCGGGCCGGGCCTAGGCCTAGGAGGCGGGCCGAAAATTTTTTGGCCCGGCCCGGCCCATGGACACCTCTATCCGTATGTTATTTTAATTATTTTATTACTAAATTATTTATTTTAATACTATTATTATTATATAATATCACTAATATTGTATTATTATTATTATTACCAAATATTTATAATATATACATGCACATATTTTACAATCCGTACATATCCATACACATATATGTCTTTTATATTTTATAACTTCAAATATATATATGCTTACATTTTATGGTATATACATACGCACATATTTCTAATTTTATAAACATGTATGTATATATATTTACATATATTTCATAATTTTATATATATCTATATACATATATACACATTTTAATTTACATACACATATATGTTTATATGCATACTTACATATATTTTTATATTGCATAATATTTAAAATATATATACATATTTTTATTTTCATGAATACATACACATACTTATATGTTTTTATATTTTCATATAATTTATATATATACCTACATATTTTTAGATATATACATACTCATGTTTTTACGCTTTATAATTTATATATATACATAGATATGCATATTCGTTTATATATATATATATATATATATATATACATTCACACATTTTATAATTTATAACTTAAATATATTGATATACATACATTAATATTTATCTTTTATTATTCGTATTGTTATTGTAGTTCTATTTGACATTTATTTATTTATTTGTGTGTTCGTCATTATTTTTAGGAATTGCTTTAGTTCCTTTTTATTTACTTATTATTTCATATATACTTGATTTGTTTTTTATGTATTTTATTTTTTTATTGTTGCTCATTTTAGTTATGCTTGTATTATCATTATCATTTTGTTACACATATTAATATTGTGTTTATTCCTACCATTTTATGTTAAATTAATTTTATTTAATGTAAATCATGGCTTTAAAATAAGAAAAATTTCGTATTTTGAGATTCGAAAAGATCGTATCTTAACTTACGGGGTTTCGACTTTCTCGACGAATTCAAATATACGAATCTTTTCAAACTTAAGTTTTTTTTTTAAATCTCGGAAATTATTAAAAGATCGTGTTCTAACTTATGGGACATGATTTCTTTTCTAAACCCTAGATCATCAAATATCTTTCAAAATAAATAATTTTTTTTGCATTTATTCACGTATCGAGAATTCAAGACATTGTATCCTAACTTACGGAATATAATTTTTTTCTCGATTAACGTGAAATTTGCTCTTTTTCTCGAAATTTTTAGCATTTCAACAAAGGATAATGTTTTGGATCTTTTTTAAATTTTCAATCTTCGACACTAAGACACTAATTAATCAACTAGGTACCAATTTTGGGCGATACGAGGGTATTAATCCTTCCTCGTACGTAACCGACTTTCGAACCCGTTTTTTGATTTTCATGGACCAAAATTGCTGTTTTGATAAAACCAAATTGTTTATTAAAACAACTATTTTTCCAGGTGGCTCGATCACACCTCATCAAAAAATATTGGTAGCGACTCCTATTTTTATTTTTATTTTTCAAATCCCAAGTTAACCCCTTTTTATCAAAAAAAAAATGGTTTCAACAATAAAAATGGAGAAGTGCTCAAAAACCAATGAAACAACCATCTTGACCCAAGTCAACGATGTTATTCCATCCCAAAACTCCTATGGAACAATCAACACAAGCTCGTTCAACCATACCTCGAACATTATGAGCACAACACAGAGAAGACAATCAAAATCCAAAAGCACCAAAAAGACAGACCTAATTCATAAACACCCATCAACTTAATTTCCAAACCATAAAATGCAAAAGACACAAGAGAAGAGGAATCACCTTCAAGAGGCCAAAGGCATTACCTCTAATGAGGTTTTTCTATGAAATAAATTATTTTTTGTTGAGAAAAAAAATGCACAAACATAAATGATCGACATATATATATAATATCATCCCTTCAATAATTCAACATACAATAAAAACATGAAATAACTTAGAAATCTTAATAAAGGTTTTTTATTTTTCCAATGTCAGAATTTAACACAAAATGACAGAGCCAATCAACAAGATAAATACTGAAAACACAACAGACCACAAAGTAGCAGATAATGGAATACTAGCCTTGTCTTTCCTTATAATCATCCCTTCAATAATTGCATAATTCGAAACCAATATGTAAAACGAAAGAAACATTTGGCCGAACATCTTTTCCCAGTACCGATCTCCATTATCATCCACAACCAAAGCTTTGAAAACAGCTCCAACAAATGCTGCAAAGTTTACGAGAATAACTGTAACCAATGGAGCAAGAAACATGGTGGCTGCACGAAAATCAAAAATACCCATCTCGTATAGCTTAACTTGTTCATCATCTGTTACTTTATTGGTTGGCAAAAAGCTAGCTTCCTTTATGCCAAGCTTATCCAAAATAGCATCCAAGCTTCCGTAAGTATAACATGTTACGCATCTCACCATCCATATTCTCCATTCATTTTTCCATACCCTAAATTGATCACCGGTTGTAACAACTTCATATAAGCTTTTTGAAATAGCTGATATGAAAATTATCGAAAATATGTTGAAGTTCGAGTCCGAAATCTGTGGCACAAAAAAGAAGTAAAAGGTCTGTCCTAATCGAGAATAACTAATATGATGTCAAATATGAATGCTTTTTACCTTCGGGTACAAAGGGATGCCATTGAAGAGACAAAGTTGAGGTATAAGAGCAAAACCCCAAATAGAGAGACAATAAAGAAGAGGCATACATGCAACTTCTAAATAGCACATAAGATGAACCAAAGACATCTTTAGAGGCCCACAAATGAGAGGGCAAAACCTAGAAATAGCAACACTAGTAAGCCCAGATACCCATCTTGTCCATTGAATTGATGCTTCATTAAAATTTGTGGTGGCTGTCCCTAAGAATTGTAGCCGTTTGGGATAAAGATACACTGATTTCCAACCTTTACGATGTAAAGTAAATCCAGTGAAGTAATCTTCCAACACACAAAAGTACAAAAAACCCACCTGCATAAACATATATAAAAGGGTTCATTACACCAAACATATCCAAACTATTGTCTATAGCATAAATTAGTCCCTAAATTTTAAAATATTCTAATCGAATCCTCAAAGTATCAATATTGCATCAGTCATATTCTTCTATCAGTCTAACCATCAAATTGTAAATACATGTGTAACTAAAACACAATAATTAATTTGTAAACATATGTGTATCAATCATACAAATAGTTTAGATTTAATATGTTTAAAAAATTATACAATATTATTAAAATTTAAGAGAAAGAAGCTAATGTATACTTACCTTTGTACCCCATGTTGTTTGATCTTCATACGAGCAAGAGGCTAAAACATTGGCATGTTCTAGCAACATCCTTGAAGATTCTCCATCTTCTATGAAACATGGCTTATAGTCTTCGACTAGGGTTTTAATGAAGTCATTGGATGGACCAAATGATCTTTTGAGTGCCATAAGATCTATATTAACGTGTCATTAGTTATAACATTTGCAATTTATCAATTTCTTACGTCCTAAAAAAAACTTGTTAACAATTTATGCTACACTTGATTAGAGATAAAAAAAACTTGATCGAGATTGAGGCGGGCAAAAAATCACCCACCTCATTGGCATCTCTACATAATTAAATATATATATGTTGAGAATCACCTTGCCTAACCCTACTCATATACAATAATTCATATTTAATAATAAAATTAATCTTTTATTAAATATATAGAAATATTAAAATAAAATATTTTTTAAAAAATTATTTTTATTTTAATACTGAAATGAATTTTTGGGTCAAGGCAAGCCTCCCTCACTTCAAACTTAAGCAAAATAATAATAATAATTTATTATATTTTCATATCAATATAAAAACCTTTAATTCAGTAGTAATAACTCTTTTTTTTTCTGGTTTAAAGTAGTAACAACAATTTGACTCACCTTGTTGCTTACTAAAACTGCCTAATAATGCTTCCCTCTTTATATAAAAGTTTGTACCCGATATTGTTGGTCCTCCGGCACCATCGAAACCATGCCATTGTATCTGAATTCAAAGGAGAAAAATGAATAAAACAATCGACCACCACTACTTCTCATCAAATTAAAAGATCAATTTTAATATATACACACACAAGATCTTAGTTATCAACCTTGAATACAAATCGAAGTTGGCTGTCATAGATGTCGTCTTCACTAATATTTCGAAATGTTTGAGGGAATTGCACGAATGCTATAGATTGAGATGTTTGAGGATCACAATAGTAACACATTGCTTGCCTAGCTGAAGTTGGATCATTGCAATGCATGTCACAGTCAAGAACTAGAATATATGGAGAATTGCTTATCGTCGCTGAGACTCGAAGCTAACAGTAAAAAGAAAACAACATAAACATAACATAAGCTATTAATACGTTAGCTAACAAGAAAAAAATGTGACTTGAAGTAGAGTAGGGTGAGTGAGAATCGATGATAACCAAGCTAATTGATCGATTCAGTTAAGTTAGTTAAGGTCTTGATTAAAATGATTAAGTTAATCGGATTAAATTTCATAACCCAATTAACTAACCTTGTTGATGTGTGAAATATCAAACATGTTTAGTATTGTATTCTCTGTACTTGCCCTTGCCCAGGGGGCTTACGGGAATGTATTGTTAATATTTTATTCCCCTTCTCTAAAGAGGATTTTGTTTTTTATTTAAAAGAGACTATAGTAAAAAAATAATTGATTAATCGACAAAACCAATTGAACTGAAAAGTATCAAATCAGTTTAGTGAGATCAATTAAGCTTATATTAATTTATCGATTTAATTATAGTTAAAGAAAATCAATCAAACTTATAATCAAACCAATCAAATTAAACAATTACTCATAAATCTAAAGTGACATACAAGGACATTAAGGGCTCCGGCTTTGAAATTATGACGACGAGAAGGTCTTTTCTCACGAGAAACATAAACAAGTACAGGTATTTTAACTTCGTCTTTCTCTTTGTGATACTCGTTTATAACCTGCAAAATAATTTGTGACTTTTTATCATCAATTATTTTTCTAATAACATCATATTGTTTTAAATATAAAAAAAAAGTATAAATAGTAATAAAATTATCTTAAACTTTCTTATGAATATAATAAAATGGCAATTAAAATGAATTGAAATTAGGGGATATACCTCGATTATTGATGAGTGGTCAAGTTTATTGTTGACGGTGACATCCCTATGATATTCTTGCACAATTCTCCTTATCCGTTGCTTCAAAATCTCGTATTTTTCCTTAACCGAAAAAATAAATAAACTTTAATTTATCACTTCTGGATTTTTAATAAAATTATATTTTAATTCTCCATAAAAATATATAATTTAATTTTGGTATAAAAAATTTTCATAATCCACTGGTAGTGGTCTTTAATTAGCAAAGCAAAGTTTGCAATAAGTATATAATGTATATGAATAATGTATAAATTTGCAGTATATTACTTCCATCTTTTTCCTCTCTGCCTTGAACTCAGAAGAACCCTTAAAGCCATCTTCGGAGCTGGAAAAATAAACGTCCGGACAAGCAGTCACGAGGCCATATTTCCTACAAAAAGGAACCCAATACCTGGCAAAGTTCCAAGCCTCCTTCATACAACGCAACGTTGCATCGGAGCCAGCGTCGTCGGAAACATAAACATGAAGCTTTTCCGGTGGATAATCCAACGCCATAGCCGATATCACAGTATTCATAACTTCCACACTCGGCTCCTTGTTAGGATCCGCAGTGCAAATGAAAATATCAATGGCCGGAAGCTTATCATCAGCTGGCAATCTCTCGGGGAATACGGTCCGGTAAACAGGGCGCCAACGATGGGATTGTGCAAAGAGCCATGCTAAATAGAGAAGCAACTCGGAGACGAAGATTAGAAGCCATGGAAGAGTGGGGATGGTGATGTTTGGGGGATGTTGGAAAAAGAAGGAAAGCCTGTAATGAATCAAGAACAGTATGGCTATGGAATGGAGGATAGCATGGGTTCTGTTGACGATGATGGAGATTTTGTGTCCATGGCATTCATGCGTATGTACATAGTTCTCCATGGATGATTGTCGATTGCGATTTTGCCTCCACGAACTCCAAAACCTTTAATAAATTTGAAGTGTACTTATCCACCACATATTATGCATAGGATGCCGATGGATATCTTTTTATTCGTATAATATATTTTTATCTATATTATTATTTATTTTTAAACATCTCAATATAATTTTTTCCATTATTATTTATTTTAAACATCCCATTAAACTAAGGTCCGTTACGTGTAAAAGGTTTTATAGAAAATATTTTCTGCATTTTCTTATATGTGTTTCACAGAAAACAGCTTGGTCAACGGAAAATGACTTACAGGTCAATGGAAAATAAGCATTTTTCCTTATAAAATTACTTACCCTTTTCAAAAGCGTAAGTTATTTTCTGGTAAAGAGCCCTCAATAGATAATTTTATTTTTATATAAAAATTAACTTAAATCAAGTTTAATATTATTATATTAATAATAATTTTTATTTTTATTTTTAAAAATATTTAAAATTATTAAAATATTAATATAAAATATTATATTTTTAATATTATTAAACATACGTATTTAATTATTTATATTTAGTCATATAATAAATTATTAATATAATTAACATAATTTGTTGTTTTTAATAAATTATTTAATATTTAAATTTTATTTTAATAGTAAATTTTAAAATAATAATTTTAAATAATATTATTCACATATTATTGAAAATATCAATATTAATATTTTAATACTAAATATTTATTACAATTATAAATATATTAATAATAAATGTTTTGTAGTATAAATGTTAAAATATATCATAAGTCTATATTAGACTGTCCATGGGCGGGCGGTGGCCTGCCCGGCCCGACGGCCCGCCTTAAATATGGGAGGTTCGGGTAAAATATAGGCTGAAATATGGGCTTGGTAAAAAACGAGGCCTGTTTTAAAATGGGCCGGGCTCGGCTCAACTTTTTGGCCGGGCCCGCCCACCAATATAATAAATATTTTTTATTTTTATTTTAAAATACTTTAAAAATATTTTTTTATTTTTTATTTTTAAAATATTTTTTGTGTTTATTAAAATCGGGCCGGGCAATCAATGGGCTCAGCTTACTCTTTTTTCTCGGTAGGGCGGCCTGGCAAAATTGCAGCCCATATTTGGTAGGGCCGGCCTAAGAGTCGGGCCAAAAATTTTTTTCGGGCCCGGCCCGGCCCATGGACAGCTCTAGTCTATATACTCTTCACAAATTTGCAATTTAGTTTCTGTACTTTTATTTTCAAGAATTTAGCCCCTCTACTTTCTAGATTTGAAAATCAAGTCCAACTGCAGACATATTGTTGATTTTTTTGTCAATTTTGTTAATGTCACATTTTTAAATAAAAAAAATACTCAGTTGGTAGTCATATAACTAAAAAATGATCATTGCAATGAACCTAAATTTAACAAAATATTTTTAATATATGTAAAAACAATGTAAAATATAAAATTATAGATATAAAATAAACTCAATTAAATAATTAAAAAATAAAAAAATATCAAATGTATGTTTGCTTAATTGAAAACGACTTTTATTAGCTTTTCCAGAAAAGTAAGTCATTTTCCAGAAATCATTTTCCGGAAGCCATTTTCAGTGAAACAAACGGAGCCTAATATCAGGAATCAATCGAGCATCAATTCAAAAAGTTTATTTAAATGATTTTTTGTATTTAAAATAAATTATATTATTGGAGGGTAAAAATGGTTGTGGACAATAAACTTGATCATGGCTTGGGTCAAGTTCGAGTTGTGTAACATCTGCGTTTTAACTAGGAGTTAGGTACAGTGATGGATCAGGTCAAGAATTAGTGCAAAATTCTTGAAATATAACAAATAGGAATTGAGTATTAAATTAGAAAGTATTTAGACCCGATAAAAAAATTAGAGAATACTCCTTAGATAGGAAAATTTTAAATAGATGCATTGACTTAATTGAAAGAATAGAGAATTTGTTGTGGCCAATATAGGAAAAATAATAAGTTAGGAGATACATAATAGTAGTGAAAAGAAAGGAAGGATTAAGAAGAAATTTAACCAAAGTAAAGTATGAGTCATCTTAGGAATTATGAAAGATGAAAAAGGATAAAGTGGTAATTAGCCAAATAAATATTTATTAGACATAATGATTACAGGCTATAGTGAAAAGATGGATGGTCAAAGACTTACTGACAATTTTATCATTTTACTTAAAAATAGAAAATTGGAGAAAAGATATAATGTTGTCAAATCATCACTTTCATCTCTACCAAGCTCAAAACCTTCATTTTCTTTGGAATTTCTTTAGTAAAAACTATATTAAAGGCTAGTGAGCATCTTAGTTTCATTAGAGAGCCCCCCCGTAAATATGTTAAAGAAAGGAAAAAGCAAGAGTTAAGTTTTTTGTTTTCAAGTGATGGAATTATCATGTCATACATGTTTATTTATATTAAATAATATAGGCAAGTCATTTGATTTTAGTTTTAATATATAAATGTTATATGCTTGTTATGAAAATTGAAGAGAAAGAAAAGAAAAAGGGGACCTAATTGAAGGAAAAGGAAAAGAGAAGGTTGAGGAGTAAATGAAGAAGAGGATATTTCATAAGTACTACAAGGATTTGAATTTATTTTCTTTAAATATTTATGATTTTAATATATAAATTATTTATGATAGAAATGTAAAATTAATATATATAAATATTAAACAAATGATTAAATTGTGAAATTATGAAATATGTAAAGAAAAGTATAGGTGAAGAATATGAAATTATATAATTGTTTGAATACTATGTAATGATGTTGTGAAAGAAATATATGTGTGAAAATTATACTATACATATGACTTATTTATTAAGGACTAAATTGTGAAATAGGAAAAATATAGAATATTTTTCAAGACATATATTTATTATGAGAAATTGTATTAAATTTGGATTTAATGCCCGAGTAGACAGAATGTAGAACTACTAGGATATTAGTGGCATGTCATTAAGGGACCTTAGTGTGCTATCCGATTATTAGCACATTAGTGCTCTCCGTTTAGCACATTTGTGCTCTTTGTATAGCACCTCAGTGCTCTTTGTTCATTAGTGCATAATAATGCACCTCTGTAATTGTTCAGTATATCCAGTACGTTCTATAAAAGTCTACTATGGGCTAAGGTTGTGAAAGGTGAGCAAATGATTTCCACAAAGTGTTGTGGTAAGTTTAGTAGCTATGAAAAGTAAGTTGATTTTTTGTTAAAGTAAGATATAATTGTAGAAATTTTGCTTGTGTGTGATATGTTTTAAATTTAATAAGTTTAAACATTATAATATGATTTATTTACCTATTAGTTACCTTATAATGCTTACTAAGCCTTCACCGGCTTAACGCATTTATTTTAACGCATAGGTATAGTTAGACTTGAAGAGCTAGAGTCGAGCTAGGAGATCTCTCATCTCATCTCATCACATCCCCAAAATCTCCAAGAATATAGGTACTATATTTTGAGTTAAAATGGCATGTACATAGGTAGACCAAATGTGTTCCCAAGTGTTAGGGACTAAAATATAAACTCTTGAAACTCTATCTATTTTGGTTTTTATTTGAATTATTTTGGTTCTATATGAAATTAATTATTGAAGTTTTAAGTATGTTTGCAAATGTGGTTTGTTAATGTGACAATTATGATTGAATTGAAGTTGTTTTAAGTCGTTTTAATGCATCTTAAATTGGTTTCTAAGAGTTGAGATGAATCCAATATATTGCAGGAGGTTTAGTGAACTTTTTAACTGAGTTTTACAAAAATTTACCCAATGTATCGATACCAAGAGTATAGGTATTGGTACCTAGACTTTGAAACTCAAAATTTCTAAAACAGAATGTAATTTTGGTATAGTTTTTTTGTGTTGGTATCGATATTGAAGGCTAGGTATCGATACCTTCATCAACATTTGAATTTTTGGAGTTCCAGAATGCTATTTTGGTATTGATTTTGTACAATGGTATAGAAAAAATATATCGATACCTTTTGTTTAAGTATCGATACTTTGCCCTTGTTTTGAGTAAAAACACTTTTTAAATCATTTTCAAATGCAATTGATCATCCATTAATGACCCTGGATATTTATATTAATAAGTTTTTGGTTAATTAAATTAATACACTATGGGTAAATGTTTAAATTATACAGTTTCTGGCCAAAACCACTTTGGCACTAAATGTAATAGTCTTATTCTCGGTCCATATGGTCGGACCAAGTATAGGGATGTCACAAGTTGGGTCGATACAAAATTTTAGGCCTGTTTTCTAGTCTGGGTCCAGCTTGACCTAAAAAATGGGCCTAAAATCCAGTCAAAGCTCGTCCCAGATTAAAAGTGCTATACTCAAGTCTGACTTAGCCCACCCATATATATATATATAAAAGTTTATTTTTTATATAAAAACAAATTAAAAAACGTAATACATCAAATATACTAAAAACATTAAAATAAATATTTTCCAACAAAATGAAATTACATTAAAATAATCTTTATAATTAAATAACATTAAGATAATTCCAACTTAGCAAATGTCTCTAAAATAATAACAAAACTGACAATAAAACAATAGTTATATAATATTCAAACAATAACAACAAAATAGTAGTAATATAATAACAAAATGATAAGAAAACAACAACAAAAAACTTATTCAAGTCAAGCCGGGCTAAAAACGAGCATGTTTATCCTAAGTATATTTTTTGGGCCTATAATTTTGTTGAAAAAAAAAATTTCGGGCTTGAGGTAGCACAAGCCATGATCAAGTGTAGTGGATAGATTTGTGTTACTGTTTTTGTATTGAACCTTCCTCCATGCATGCAATGGAGAGGTATTTGGAAGATGAAAGTAACACAGCATGGTTGTGGATGTCTTCATTCCAAAAAAGAGAAGTGAAAAAATGAGAAAGATTTGGTTTTGTGAGACTCGCAAACTATACTGATGCAAGAAGGGTGACGCTTCGTCTGAACGATTTCTGTTTATTTGGATATAAAATATAGGTAAACTTTGCACACTTCAATGGTATAAGTTCTTATTGGCGTAAATCAAATACTAAAAAGGCTCCGGAGGTATCAAAGGATTCTTCAGATACAAGTGGAACCCTCGAAGGTGAAAAAGCTATAAACAATAATTGTCTCATAGAAGAGGTGGCTTGTAACACCCCTAACCCGAATTCGTCGTTGAAATAGGATTGCGGAGCATTACCAAAATTTACAGATCAAATAACAGACATTTCATATCATCTAGCACTCATATCAGAAACTAATCCAAATCCATCACATTGTCCCTTATGTGAGCCATCGGGGCCCAAAATACATGTTAGAAATAAGTCGGGACTAAACTGGGTACTCAGAGAATTTTTCAGAAAACATTAAAAATTTTCAAAGCTGCAATGGACACACGCCGTGTGGACATTCGAAATTAGGACAAACGGCCGTGTCCCAGCTCGTGTCCAAAATTATGAGCTCTCTGACTTAGGTCACACAGCCAAGCCACACGCCAATGTGCTAGGCCGTGTGAGCATTTTGTTTTGCACTAATTAAAAGATACAGGGGACACACAACCGTGTCACTTGGCCGTGTGTCACACACGACTGAGACACACGCCCGTGTCTCTGCTCTTGTGGACAAAATAGGCCATTTTTCTAGCCACATTTCTCACCCAATTTGTCTTCAACCTACATCAACACTTTTTGCACATCATCAAGCCATATAAAACTACTTAAAACAAGCCAAACTCAAGTCTTAAACAAAACATATCATCACATATATCCAAGAATCCATACTTACCAAATTAACCAAATACACATATAAACATATTTATACCTAATATACCAATCTAATCCAACCATCAATATGCTTATGAATTATCCATCATTCAACCATACCAAGCACACATTAAACATGATAATGCCATATATATACATCAAATTCAAGCCATTCAAATGGCTAATCACAACAAAACAATTGTATGTCATCATTGGCCAAATGAACCTATACATGCCATTATAACCAAAATCAATTTACTATATATACTGAAACGGGCCGATGGATAGTGTGATGTAGCTCCGACCAGCTTTCGAGTTACTATAAAACAGGGGAAATAAAATAGAGTAAGCATTTAAGCTTAGTAAGTTCGTATAACATGGAATTTAACTTACCATTTATTCATATTTAAGGTAAGCAAACAAGATATATCCAAAGCAATTTGGTCAATAGCCTAAACACTTATCCTCACCAACCATGTTAGTCATGTATTTCATATGAATATCAAGAAACATGTATGAGCTCAACAATAATCAAATTTCCATATACATATACTTTCCACATCATGTGTCCATATAACATGTACAAATCATATCCATGTATTTCAAGTACATAACCATAATAATTCGTCTCGAATTCATATTGTCTCATATCAAAACTTTGCCCGTTGAACCATTTAAAATATCGTTGGATACACTGGTAGTACACACGAAGTGTACAAATTTGTAATCCGTCAATTCATGTACAGGTATGCCCATACGAGCATGTAATCAGGAAGCTCTTTCGAGCCATGTAGCAGGAAGCTCATGAGAGTTATATAACGGGAAGCTCTTGCGAGCCAATTATCGGAAAGCTCATACTAGCCATAAACGGGAAGCTCAAGAGAGCCATTAATCGGGAAGCTCAAGATAGCCAAATATCGGGAAAATCATGATAACCATATAACGAGATGCTCATAATAGCTAAATAACAGGACGCTCTTGGGAGCTGTGGTGTGTCTGCAACACATGCAGGACCACAACTAATTCGGGAATCCTTAATGACATGTAATTTGTATCCATCAAATTTTCAATGTTCAAACGAGACTTAGTACTTGTCGGATATGTGATCAATAATATACATGGCATTTTATACAAATCACACACATAAAAATATTCAATTCAAATCATACAAATATACAATTTAGTTACACGAACTTACCTCAATAAATATACGTAGATTTGTAAGCTACTAATCCGATACTTTTTATTTTTCTCGATCCAATTCTGTACTAGGTCTATCCGGATCTATACGAATGAATTTAGTTCAATTTAATACAATTCATATTCAATTCAGTCCAATACACATCTTTGGAAAAATTACTATTTTGCCCCTATATTTTTTATTAATTACGATTTTATCCCTAGACTCGAAAATGAAATTCATAAAATTTAATCCTTATTTCAAGCCTAGCCGATTTTCATATATATCAATAAAATCCCATGAATTTCATAAAATTCAAAAATTTTCCATGAATTTTCCATCTTTTCAATTTAGTCCCTAAATCATAATTTCATCAAAATTCTCTTTACAAAAGTTGATTATCTATTAATAACCTTTCATTTTTACCATAAAATTTCATAATTCAACTATACTCATCCATGGTAAAACCCTAACACTTTAATAGTTTTGCAAATGAATCCCCAATATAGCTAGATTAAGTTATTACTATCTCTAAACATAAAAATCATTAAACGAAACAAGAATACATACCTAATTAAGCAAAAATAGCTTACTTGAACTCAACATCCATGGCTAGGGTTTCCATGTATTTTGTTTTAGGAAAGATGATGAAAATGATTATATTTTAATTATTTATTTTATTTATCATCATTATTGTATCGTATTTCCAAAATTAACCTCAATAATTTCTTAATTTCCAATGATGAATAATCATTCTTATCTACTAACTCCTCAAAATGGTCTATTTTTCATATAAGGACCTCTAATTTTAAATTCCATAGCTATTTAATACCTTGAGCTACTAGAATTCAACTTTTACACTTTGTGCAATTTAGTCCTTTTCATCAAATTAGACATGTAAAAGATAAAATTTCTTAACGAAATTTTCCTATGATATTTCTATCATACTATAGGCCATAAAATAATATTAAAATAATTTTCTTCTGACCTCGGATTTGTGGTCCCGAAATCACTGTTCTGATTTCACTGAAAACGGGCTGTTACATGGCTACACGTAAGAAAGAGATAAGGTAATTTAGTTTTACTTGTTGGGTTTGATATGTGCCTTGTGCTGAAAGGTGCTTTATGCTTTCATTTTGGTGTTAGTCAGGTGTATTGTTGCAAGGAAAGCCTGTAATGAATCACGAACAGTATGGCTATGGAATGCAGGAACGCATGGGCTCTGTTGATGATGATGGTGATTTTGTTTACATGGCATGCATGGAGAGGGGCAGATTTCTCCATGGTTGATAGCTCCAGGTTGCTTGAAATTTATTAAATGATTCAAGCTCAAGACTTAAATAAATAGAGAATACATGACAATGATTTTGCTAACACAGCTTCTGTATCCTATATAGATAAAAATTGAAATATCCATTGAACTAATTTTGGTGGTTATATTTTTTAAAATTTATTATTATATTTTTAATAAATATAATTTTTTAAATTTTAATTAATGTGATTCTAATATACCAAATTATTATAATATTACATTTATGATTATGACATTCAGAATAGTTGCATTCCATTAAAGATTTACCATTAATGAATTAAATGTGAGCATCATGTAACATTCAAAGATGAGATCCATACGTCTCTTAAACTCATTCCAATACAAAATAGGAAACAAAATTTCGATACGTCTCAAGCAAAAGTTATTACTCAACACAACAATCCAATCTTTTTCACTATGCCACTGAACTGAAACTTCATCCACAAAATAACATGCAATTCATGAAATTTTCTTTCCCTTTTAGATTTTTTTAAAATCTTTATCTAATTAACATTATGTGCCTGAGCACTTTCAAAATCTTTAAGATATATCAGTATAATTTCTATAATTAATCGATAATATGATTATTAATAAAATAGCAGGATAAATAAATATTATATGTAATTTTATTTAATTATTTTAATACATATTTGTTGGGTTATTTTCTTTAATATTTAACATATGTTACTTATCATCATATGTCGATCATTGATGAGTTCGTCATCATATGAATTTGGACATGCATTATTAAAATTATCAAGATCTTTTTCTTTCATGTATTCTATAAATTATGGGCCTTCTTAGTTCTCCTATTATTGAAATTACGAAATATACAATATGCTACTATAATCTAATTAACATTGATTTTATGCTATATTGAAGTGATGTTGTTAATATGAGAAATGTTTTTTTTTAGAAAAACAAATGTTTTCTCATCTATATTTTAAAGCTTTGAATGTCTCACATTAAAGAGTTCACGAGCTGTCTATGGTGCTTGTGTCTATCACCATTCTCTCAAACGGTCTCATATCTACATATGTTGCAAGATACTTTTCTTTATTTACATAATTAACATTGACCTTATAATATTTGATTTCATAGTCCAACTAGTCTATATCTTTAATTATAAAATTAGGTTAAATCCTTTTTATAATATGTAAATTAAGTAAAAATAATATAATATTTATAAAAAAAGGTTTTTATAAATTGTTCAAAACTTTCATAACACTCCTTATAAATAATATATTTTTCCTATAACTTTAAAAAATATATTTTTATAAATAAGTTATGATAAAAAGAAAGTATAACATTTTTTATGAATAAGTATATTATTTTGTATAACATATAGCATGGACACATAAATAAGTTATGTCCATACTTGGCCATAACTTTTACAAATAAATATATTATAACACTTTTACAACATGTAAATTATTTTTTATAATACATTTTTAGCCATAACTTTAGAAACATTTTAGGATTTAAATTTTATAATTTTTGTTATAATTTTATAAAATACACAAATTATTTTTATAATATAAGAAAATTTATTTCCATAACCATCCCAAACAATCATACGTGTTCATACTTATAAAATACTTTTTAGAATTTGTATAAAAAAATATTTTATTAAAATTAGACTTAGGTGTAATTATCTATGTAATTACTCCAATACTCACCCTCCCTCCTAAGAATTGGAAAGTGTAATTGAGGTGTTCCAATCATACCCAAATCAGTAGGACCCATCAATTACAATGGTTACCTAAATATGTCACATTGTGTAATTACACGCAATTACACCCAAATTCAATTATTAGGTGTCTTTCCAAACACTATTATAATGTAATTTATTAGAATTTACATTTGACATGAAAGTGAGAGCTTTAAATTATTTAAGTGTATTGATTGTTTTAAGTTTAGTCCATTTATAATGTGATAAATATCATAATTATACATGAACTTTAATACAATTTTAATGTAAACATCAATCTTAATTTGGTACATTTGTATACAACAGACTTTATTTTTGTTCAATTTTCACATTCCACTAATCCCATTATTTATGTGACACAACTTTCGATTAGCTAATATGTAACTTACTGGCATGACATTTTATTGGGTTAAAAAATAAATTTAAATTATTCCCACCTAGACTAAAAATTAAGCATACTCATGAAAAGGGTTTCATCTTTTCCACAAGAAGTATGATTTTTTAATCTGAATGGAAATAATTTAAATTTGTTTACTTTTAACTTAATAAAATATTATATAATAATTTACACATAATTTAACGAAAAATTATACCACATAAATAACAAAGTACTAGTAAAATGTGAAAATTAAACCAAAATTAAAATTTAATCTGCTCCATCGAACATGTTCCACTCCATCGATCTGCTCTCTATTCCAAATGCACTTTTCGCTAAAAAATTTGTTCCAACGAATTAGACTAATTCTCTCTCAAATTTTTTCAATATATATCTTATTTTTACAGACGATAAAGTCATTATTATCTAGAAATAATAAAAATGACAATAAAATGGAAGTAAAAATTAGAACCAAGCAAATATAATATAATATAATATAATTAAGCTGAAACAATTATAAAATGTAATAAAATTAACCAAAATGCTAAAATTATCTCTATAAAAACATAATAAAAATAATAGAGCAAGTAACAAAATAATAAGAATAGAGCAATCCGTTATTATTAACCCAAAGGCAAAGCTAAAAAGGCCATTCAAAACATGCCCAAACCCACTTTTACTTCTTTCAAGCCCAACTCTAAAATTGGCCCAAAAAATCAAAGAGAACTAAAAAATAAAAATTTGGTCTCTAAACTTTAAAATATTTTAATAACATCCCTAAACTATCAATGTTACATCAATTAGGCTCTTCAATTATTAAAACTATTAAATGATACATTAAATCTTACGTGACAAAATTTAAAATGAAAATTTAAAGAAAGGTAAAATGTTACTCCATAACTTTTAAAAATAAAAACTAAAAATAAAGTAAAATAGAAAAAAATGGTGTTCAATAAAGCTTCTATAAAAGCTTCAGAAATCTCAAAATTTGATATAACCTCAATAGTTTGAAGATGTAATTAAAATGCTTTAAAATATGAGGATCAATTTAAAATGAAAGTCATAATTTAGGGATGTTGTTGCAATTAACTCAGAAAAATAAATTATAGAAAAGTAGATCTCACAACTAACCCTAGATATATATTTGTAAGTAAATAGTAAATACAATCTCCTTATTTATACATTTTTTGGCCAAAAATCCTTTTTCTTTAATTTGTTTTCTCTTTTTACCCTTCAAAATATTTTTATATTTTTTATTTTATGATTTTGTTTCTCACCCTGTTTAATTTATTTTTAATAAATAAAAAGTTTAGAAATATTTTAGGGGATCGAGCCTGCCACCCCTAGCTTCGTCACTCGATGATATTCGTATAATTTTTGACCTCTCAATTTAGATTTTGTTAAACATTTTGATTACACATAAATAGTTTTTTTATAATTAATTTTGTTAGACGTTTCAATCCAATACAAGTACTCAAAGCAATAAAAATATATAAATAACAATGGGGAATAAAATCGTAAAACCATGAGAATAAATATATGTTTTCATTTTATAAAGTTTAATATTATTATAAACATTTACGTATTTATATTGTATTTGGTATTATATTTTAGTTTTTATTTGTATAATATGTGAGGTTGTGCTGTCCTCTGTATATTCTTCGGTAAAATATCTGTTAAAAGTTTATATTTTATATTTGTATTTTAATAAATAAAAATTAGATTTTTATGCTTATGATTTGAAATTTCAATTCAATAATTAATATTTTTATTTTCTTAATTTCTATTCAATAACATAGGAATCCTTAATACACTTAGATGATGATTAATTCTTTATTAGATAATTGGTCAAGATTAAGATCAATGATGAAATTCATCCAGTGATCGCTTCATTGAGAGAAATGTAATTGGACGTTCAACCAATTCGGAAAAGTAATTGCACTCTAGTATTTGGTTCCTCCTCTAAGGGTGTGACATTGTATGCTAGGGACCATCAAACAATGGTTGTTTCACACTTACGAGTGTATATTCTTTGGCTTTGGATATGAGTGCATTTGTCCCTAGATCAAACTCACAACTGTAGAAATATATTTGGAAGTCTAGAGTACTTCCTAAATTGAAAATATTCCTTTGGAAATGTGGGTTTAAGGCCGTTCCCACAAAATCTTTCACTCGGCCAAGACACTTCCAGTTGGAGGATTTATGTTTGTTATGTTTTAGCTCTCAATAAAATGTACAACATCTATTCAATGATTGCTAAACTACATGTAGCTTTTAGCGTTACATCCACACTACTGCCCAAGTCTCCTCCATTTCTGGTACTGAGTGGAAGGATTAGCTCATTGCAAATCTTTCATCGAAACTGTGGGCAATCAAATCGAAAATCCCTTGAAATATACTGTTTACTTTCACCTTATGGAAGGTATGGCTTACTTGCAATGCTCTAGTCATTGGTCATGCCCACCCTAAAGAGCACTTCTTGGATAGGGTGATATTAGCGACTGGAGAATTCTTTGCCTTTTCTCCACGAGTGAATAAGAGAGATTTGCCTTCTTTTATTTCAGTTACTTGGAAGTTGGAATCTGCCCCCAATAAACTAGTATAAGCTTAACATCGATGGCCTACTTAACACTTGTTAATAAATATGTCAAATTGTCAGTATTTGACGAAAGTTATTAAAAATAATGATATCACGTACCATTTCACAAATATTATTAAATTAAATTAAATTATCAAGCAAACACCTTCAAATATGGATAATCTTTTAATCAACCCACGTCTATCCAATATCAAGTTTATACGACCATTAGATCAAAGCTTTATCAAGGAGAAAAATAAAATGATTTATCCAATCGGCCCACATTTATCTAAGATCAAGTTTAGACAATCATTAGATCAAAGCTTTATCAAGGAGAAAAATAAAATGATTTATCCAATCGACCCACATTTATCTAAGATCAAGTTTAGACGATCATTAGATCAAAGCTTTATTGAGAAGAATAATAAAATGATTTATCCAAATATTATAACTTAAAATTTCATAAATAAAATTTCTTTTATTTATTCCATTTTTCAGGGTCTTATTTCTTTCTATCTTTTTTTTTGGGGGGTTGTAAAGAAAAAATCCAAATCTTATTTCAACTTGAAATTTGAGTGTACAATTGTACTAGAACCATTAAATGGTTAAAATATGTTCAAAGTCTTTGTATTATTTATACATTTGAAATTTAATTATTCTACTTTTATGTTCAAAGTCGTTAAATGGTTAAAATATATTAGTTTCTTTGCTTTTCAATAACTTTGTTAAATTCCTTCTATTAAATCCGTCGTCATTTTTCAATAATTGTTATTACTTACATTTTTAAATCTAATGGGATAAAACTTGTTTGTCGATTAAATCCTAATAACTTTTAAAGCGAACAATATTGATCCAAGATCAAATCTAAATGATCCTTAGATCAATCTCAAATAATTTAAAGAAAGCGACTATCCAAACCCATTTTGGATATAAGTCTTGATAACCCTTAAAGTAGAATTCATTAATTTGAGGTCAAACCTCGAAAACTATTGAATACATATCAAATTAAATTCTCAAAGTAAACATCTCCAAGTCTCAATGGCCTTTGAAACTACATGTTTCCATCCAAGATTAAATCTAGACAACATTTGGATTAAAACTACATCAAAGAAAAGAATCAATTAATTTATCTAAAGATTGTAATTCTTAATTTCATAAATAAAAATTCTTTTATTTGTTCCAATTTTTCTAGGTCTTATTTCGGCTCAGGATTTGAGTGTACAATTGTACTAGAACTTTTAAATGATTAAAATCTATTCAAGTTTCTATATTCTTTGTACATATAAATTTTGATTAATTTACTTTTAGTCTTTCTCTTTTCAATAACACCAACTTTTTTTTGTTAAATTTATTGCTCACTTGTAGCCATTTTATTAAATACATTGATTACATGTAACAAAAATGTTTGTAATCTGACTTACGTTTTCAAACCTAAAAACTAATACAAAGAGTATACTAATTTGAAGTATATTTTAAATATAGGGACTAAATGTCAAACTTTGCTAAAGTACAGATAGTAGTGACATATTTTGACCTTCCAAAATATACGAATAAATAGTAAATTGAAAAAAATTTTGAATTTACAGAATTTTATTATAAAAAAGAAAATTAAAATTTTGCTGGGTTTTCTTGTTCCTCTTTTGCTGCTTCCCCTTTTTCTCCTTTGTCTCTCTTTCTTTCTCTCTCTAGAATCTCAAGAGAGCTGCCAAAGCCCCCATTTGAAACCCAAAAAAATAAAGGAAAAAAAATACCCTCCGTTGACTCTTTTTATTTTCAGGTTCGTTATCTCCATTCGATCTATGCTATGTAGTCAGAGTCTTATTGATTTTTCTTTAATTAATTAGGCCCTTTATTATTATTATTATTATTATTATTATTATTATTATTATTTCAAATTTGTTTTGTTAGGGTTTGATTTTAATCTAGGTTTTAAATCTAGTGATCGTTATTATCTATTTAGGGGTTTAACTTGGATTTCGATTCCTGCTATTGGGTTTTAATTCGATATTTTGTTAATTTGGGTGTTATGTGAGTTGTGTCATAAGTTTCTGTTTGATTCTTTTTTAAGGTAGAGTTTTGATTTTATTAATGTTTTCTGATGAAGATTTTATTGTATTTTAATGGTCGTTTTTTTTCTCCGTTTTGAGTGGTTGTAGTAGCTGAATTCGACTAATTAAATTAATGATTATCTTTGAAAGCTTGTATGGTTTTTGGGTGATAATGTTTGTAATTTTATTCGTAAAGGACCGTGGAAGTTTTTATGTAATTGTAGTTCTACTATTGGGTATTGGATTCTGTGCTGAAAATGTATATGCATATGCCCATATGGCAATGGTGTGTCAGTGGTTTCTTAACTTGGTTTTTCTGTTGTGTAGCAAGGGGAGCTGAAAGCGTGTATGAGAAGGAGTTTGAAGCGTGAAGATGGCCGGCATTGCAAGTGAGGACTGTGGTGTAGGAAGGTATGCTGAAGGGATTTCAAGCGGGCAGCATTGCCAAACAGGGGAAGCGTTGGCTGAATGGCAGTCTTCTGAGCAGGTAGAAAATGGAACACCTTCAACCTCGCTGCTTTACTGGGACTCTGATGATGGCAATGATGGTGGTATGCCTTTAGATCCCTTTCATTTTTGGTTGAGTGCTCTTTGTTCTTTTAAACTTGTTTTGTTATGCTGTTTGTTTATTGACAACCATTACAAAGTTGATCCGAGCTTTAGGGTGAATTTTTCCATTATAATGTCCAAGACAATGAGTGATCAAAAACATGTAGTGGCAAGATAAGACAATTGGCTTGCATTCAATTTTAGTGAGTCTATTGTGTTGTTGCTGTTTGACCTTTGTAATGTGATTGATGGTCTCTGATGTCTAGAAATTACTTAAAATCGTAGTTATAACTGATTGCATTTTGGAATGCAACTGAGGGGTCTCTGATGTCTAGAAATTACTTATAATCATAGTTATAATTGACTGCATTTTGGAATGCGACTGAGTGGTCTCTGATGTCTAGAAATTACTTATAATCGTAGTTAGTATTGTTGGACTAAGTTATTGAAGCATGTTAAGTGGAGCCACAGTTTTCTGGAGATTAATTTTAGCATAGATGGTTTCGACTTGTTTATTGTTGTTTTCCTATCTATCTCATTGATGGATGGTAGATTATAGAACACAAGTGTTGAATAGGCTAACTTGCTAATAGACGGTGTTTGTTCTAAACTATTTGAGTGCAAATTAATCTGGTTACGGAATACTTATCAAGAAGTTTTCTCAACCGGTACTTTTTTTTATTGCCATTTTAAGTCTGAACTGTTTGGAATATATTTTTGTTATTCTTCCCTTTTTTATGATAATAACTTTTTAAAGAGTTTACTTCTTTTAATGGGAGGTGAATTATGTAGGTTGCTAATAGATGATACTTGTTTTGAACCATCTGAGTGTACTAAAAGCAGAAATTAAGCTGGCTAGGGAATACTTGTTAAGACGTTTTCTCAACCACTTCTTTTTTGATATTGCCATTTTAAGTATGAAGAGTTTGGAATATGTTTTTGCTATTCTTCCTATTTTTATGATAAAACTTAATAAACTGAATTTACTTATTTATAGGGCCAAAACCTTCTGAATTATATGGGAAGTATACATGGAAGATTGAGAAATTTTCGCAGATAAACAAAAGAGAACTTCGCAGTAATGCGTTTGAAGTCGGTGGCTACAAGTGGTATGGGCTTATATGTTATTGGCTATTAATTTCTTCTTTGCTTTTTCAAATTCATAATTTGTCATTCTGGAATTCCTGTTCTTTCATGTCATTGTGGAATTACATTTGGATATATTTGTTTGTAGAAAATAATAGATCTTTTAAATTTCATAGTTCATATTCTTGGAGGAAAAGACACACATGGCTTTGTATCAGGGGAAATTCCTTAGTTTTGACTTCAGCTATTTGCCATGGTTGATAGGTACATTTTAATTTATCCACAAGGCTGTGATGTCTGCAATCATCTCTCATTGTTTCTCTGTGTTGCTAATCATGACAAACTTCTTCCAGGTTTGATATTTGTCAGATGTCAGTGAATCTTATATTTGATATATTATCATTCCTGTAATATGTTATTGAAATTATGTGGTCCATCGCTATATTCCTGAGACAGGTTGGAGTCATTTTGCACAGTTTACAATAGCTGTTGTGAATAAAGATCCAAAGAAATCAAAATATTCAGGTTGGTTGGCTCAGATATAGTTTAAGTAGGGATAACAGAGATTATGATCTCTGAATAACTTGCTGTGGATTGCAGATACTTTACATCGATTCTGGAAGAAAGAGCATGACTGGGGGTGGAAAAAGTTTATGGAGCTCTCAAAAGTTTATGATGGATTTATAGAATCTGACACACTAATAATAAAAGCTCAAGTTCAAGTTATCAGGTATTCAGTAATTTATTGATAAACAAACCTCTGCATGTGGCGTTTCATTCAATTCTTAGATAAGTACTCCTTCATGCTGATCTTCATTATTTTATTGCATAGCCTTTGTAGATAAGTAAGTACTTCCAATTTCCTTCTGCTGTTTACGAGTAGCAACTTAAATGTAGAATTTGAATGTCATTCTTCGTGCTTATCAACACAACTTTTTTGCAATCCCAGTTTTCAGAAAGTATAAGACTCGGGTGAAACTTTTGGTTGATAATTGTTTTACTCTGCCATTGTATTATATCTTTGACGAAGAAGCTGGCTTAGTAATCGGTCAGTATAGTTTAAGAAGGTTCCTTGCATGGAGTTGTTTCCTCATTCTGAAAATATAGCCTTGGTATGTTGCTGCCAAGTTGATTTCTGGTGTTAACTTGTGTACATCTGATTTAGTGTTTCTTCCTTTTAATATTTTTTCCATATGGATGAGCAAATTAAATATTTCATTTTGAATCTGTAGGGAGAAAGCAGACCGGCCTTTTCGTTGCCTTGATTGTCAGTATAGAAGAGAACTTGTTAGGGTATATTTGACAAATGTAGAGCAAATTTGTCGTCGTTTTTTGGATGATAGACGAAGCAATCTAGGGAAGTTCATAGAAGACAAAGCTAAGTGGTCAAGGTAAATGATTTTATGTTTGGTGATTTTGTTTGGTCATCACATTTATCCTTTTGTTGCCTTTTTCTCTCAATCTATTTGTTTGAAATTGTTGCAGTTTTTGTACTTTCTGGTCGGGGATTGACCAAAATTCCAGGCGCCGAATGTCCAGGGAGAAAAAAGATATGATTTTGAAAGTAGTTGTGAAGCACTTTTTTATAGAGAAGGAAGTTACATCTACTTTGGTAATGGATTCACTCTATAGTGGGTTGAAGGCTCTCGAAGGACAGGGCAAGGGCAAGAAAGCAAAGTCAAAATTATTGGATACTGAAGAAATGCCAGCTCCGATTGTTCATGTGGAGAAAGATATGTTTGTATTAGTGGATGATGTGCTGCTACTTTTAGAAAGGGCTGCTTTGGAACCATTACCTCCGAAAGATGAGAAAGGTCCTCAGAACCGAACAAAGGTAAGTTTCTGAATATTGATGGTAGGTTATAATGAGTGAACATTCGGTTCAAACTAATATAGAGTAGTTTGTAATCCCATTTTTGAAATTTCTTAACAAGAGAAAAATATTTAGTACAATTCTCTACTTCTCTTTCAAATGCATGAATTCTCCGTGGTGTTTATCTCTTCTCTGAAAGCTACTGCATTGTTCCGACATGCTTTTCTGAGAAAGACAATTCCAACCCTGGGCCATTTATTATTGTTTTTTACAACAACAAAGAATAGAACCTTTACTCTCAACATGAATTTGTGTGTATATATATATATATATTTAAAATGGTGTTTCAGCTTTTTCCTTGCTCAGCAAAGCTTTTCATTTAGTGTAGGATGGGAATTCTGGAGATGATTTCAACAAGGATTCAATTGAGCGTGATGAAAGGCATCTTACAGAATTGGGTCGCAGGACAGTAGAAATATTTGTTCTTGCTCATATATTCAGGTTCCATACTTTTTAACAAAAAATAGCTTGTTGATATTTTCCATTACTTATATGTAAATACTGTTAACGGTATTATATGTCCTTGTGTTTTTATGCAAGTATAAATATAGGACTCATGACTAATAATTTTGTGTTTGTCCAATCAAGTATGGTTTCAAGGGAGCATGTAGCATTAACCATTAAATAGGTTGCTCCATGGAAATCAGGAAGGAAAGGGGAATGTAGGTTGTTATTATGTGTGAATTTTCTTTCAAAGTACCTTAACATTTTTCTTGCGCCGACAGTTTAAAAAAAACATATGGAGGGTAACTATTTGATAAGAGTTGCTATGTAACTTAAATTGTTCACTGACTCCTGCATTTTGCTAGACATTTTCTTCTGTTTTAAAAATGCAAATTTTAATTGATTTTTTTTTTCTTTTATGACGAATTTGTTTAGTTTTGAGAAGTTACTCCACTTGTCCATAGAATTTTCTTATTGCTGACTGTAAATGTATTTGCTTTCCCTTCAAAATTTAGTTTAGCATGCAGTTTCCTTGCAAAATCAATTTACCTTTTTCCTTAATTGTGACTTGGGATCGTGCACTTTGTTAACAAGGCATGCCTATATCTTCTTATCCGAAGTTGTGATTGCACAAGCACACTATGTCTTGTATAGGTCAATGTCTTAGTAAACTTAAGTTCTCAGTGACACATGGGACATTATCTTATTTTCTGGTGGATTATGTGGACATAATTAGGTTGTAATGCAGTTAGTCGTGGCTTTGGATTCGTTTAAATACACATTTTTGGTCAGCTTGTTGGAATAAACCATATTCTTAATTTTCAGTAGTGTTCCAAACTTCTATGCTGCAAATCTCCCTAGGATAGTAATGAATGATATTTCCTTATTTGCATCTATATGCTCTAATTTTTTGTTTATATTCAGCAACAAGATAGAAGTTGCCTACCAGGAAGCTGTTGCTTTGCAGAGGCAAGAAGAACTCATTCGTGAAGAAGCTGCATGGCTGGCTGAAAGTGAGCAGAAGACTAAACGAGGAGCATCTGAAAAGGAGAAAAAAGCAAAGAAAAAACAGGTATAACCCTTTGTTTTGGGCATGTTAGGCCTTCTAAATATTAGAATGAACACTCTCCTTGGGCCACCCGAGTGCAAGAAAATGAAGTAAGGTTTGCATTTTCCGAAATTTCTTTCATGGTGTTTACCAGAAAGATCCCCTAATTTAGTTTTTGGAAGCAATTTCAAGTATATCTGCTTTACTTCCGTGTTGAAAGAATTAAGTGAGTAGATGGCACAGACTTTTTTCCTCCTGAATGCGACATATTTTCTCCTTTTGTAGGCTAAGCAAAAGCGGAATAATCGTAAAAGCAAAGATAAAGGGAGGGAGAAGGTTATTGTAGCAGTAGAGGAGAAGCAACCAGAAAGCCACCTGGATCATGTAAAGGAAGTCCCTATAATGGTGGAGTTGCAGCATGTGCCTGAAAAGCCTGATGTGCTGGGTGATGTTTCTGATGTTTCTGACTCGGTGGACGGTGCCACTGAAGTTCTTCAGCCCGATTCAGAAGACAGAGATGCTAGTCCTGTCAACTGGGATACAGATACATCGGAAATTCATCCTCCCACAGAAGCCAGTAGTAGTGGCATAAATGGTCTATCATGTGTACGGAATGGAGTAGCCGATAGAAGGAGCACATTTATAATGGATGATAGTTCATCAACGTGTTCAACAGATTCAGTACGATCAGTGGTAATGAATGGGCACTACAAAGGGAACTCATTTTCAAACAACCAAAATAAAAGATCACCAAACCGGTAAAGTGTTGCTTAGGTTTCTTCCATGTGTCTGGATGCGAAGACAATGTATTTTATCTCATACGGCTCTTCAATTTTGTAGAGGAAAGGACCAGCGAAGGAACACATCAACCGATGGCAGTGGTTGGACTGTCGAAACTAATAGTCGGCCTTCTTGTCCTAGACTAGATGCGGGGGAGAGCAATGATGTTTCTGAAAGTAGCAAGGCTGGTGAATCCGATTCTGTAGCTACTGTTTCCTCCTTGCCGGATCAGACAAAGTGGGTTGAGCTGGATTCTGTTAAAAAGGTTCCATCTCATTAAGCTCTTAATTTTTTCTGTTTTCATTTGTTACTTCTACAGTTGCATATGATTGTTATATCTTCTCAATGTAATAGGAAGAAGTTGATTTAGAAAGACCTAAAGAGAAGACGGCTGCTATGCCATCCTCTCCTAGTGGCCTTCCGAGAAATCTGTCACCTACTGTGCAGTTCAAGTCAGAGTACAGGAGTGCTGGCAATTTGGATTCTATGCCAGTTAGGAAGGCAACGACAAACAGCTTGCAACAGAGTGATCAACCTGCATCTTCAAGTACATCATTTCAAATGGCCGGTATATCAAAATCCGAGATTCAGAAGGCTGCAGCTCCAAAACCAACCGAAAAACTAATGGCCTCACAAGTACCTGTCATGTCAAGGCCCTCAAGTGCTCCTCTAGTTCCTGGTCCTAGGCCAACAACTCTTGTTTCTACGGTTCAAACTACTCCTTTTCTTGCTCGTTCAGTTAGTGCAGCTGGCCGTTTAGGTCCTGACCCGTCACCAGCTACTAGTTATGTTCCTCAGTCCTACAGAAATGCAATAATGGGTAACCATGTTTCTTCTAGCTCAGCTGGTTTCACTGATCCCAACTCCCGTAGCTCAGGAGTGAATTCGCTGCCAGCATACTCACAACCACCTGCCTTGGTATCTGCACCGGTTTATATACCCCATAGCCCCGATAGGATAGAGCCAAATTCTGTCCAGTCGGGCTTTCCATTTGGCATGGTAACTAGAGATACCTTGCCAAGTGCACCTCAATGGTTGGAGAGTTCTCGAAGGGATGGAAGTAGAAGTACGCACTCTGATCCTTCATTGCTTAGTGAGATCCAAAATCTTGACCTGTACAAGTCCGAACGTAATGCAACCCAGGAACACGTCTTTGCTGAGCTTCCAGCATGTACATCTGGATATCATTCCCAAGGTGTATTGGCAGATGAGTTTCCGCACCTTGATATAATCAACGACTTGCTTGATGAAGAAAACAATGTTGGGAGAGCAGTTAGGGTAGGAACAGGGTTCCGTTCTCTTGGCAACTGTTCACATTTATTTCACCGGCAATTTTCTTTTCCTTCCAATTTGGGCATGTCGGGTGAGATGGGATCCTCGAATGGTGCATGCAGGTTTGACCGAGCACGCAGTTTCCATGATGATGGATTCCGACAAGGTTACAGTACTTCCTCGGACAACCATTTCGATACCCCGAGGGAATTTATTCCACATGCTAACCCCCTACCTTACGCCAATGGACAAATTGATGGATTGGTCCCAACCCAGTGGCTAACGCCTTCTTCTGATCCATCTTTACTCGGGATGAGGAATACAGATGTTGACAGTTACCCATACTACAACCAAGATTATTCTAATCTGGCATGCGGCATCAATGGCTATACAGTATTCCGACCTTCCAATGGATACTGAAAAAAGGTAACCGAAGGCCAAGTTCGTGCACGAATTCAGTTGTTACTTATTCGATCCGATAATGTATTTGAGGAAAATTTATTGGGTCTTAGGTTTGGAGTGAGTTTGTAATCTTTTCTTTTAAGGAACACATTTAGTAAAGAGTGTTTACGTTCTATGCATCAATCATTTATAGCTTTATTACAGCTTTGTTCTATTTCTTTTAGCATCTTTGTTAAAATTTGAGGCGGTTTTTGGCTTGCCATGATCCAAACCATAAATCTCTAAGAAATAATGATCGATCAACGGTCAACACAGCTTACCCCCCCCCCCCGGGTCGTAATATATTTATATTTATGACAAAAAAAATAATTATATTTAAAATATAAGAAACTAGACATTTATGTATTAAAAAATTGATATAAAATTAAATTTCGCTTTGGATGAAATGGTAGAGTTAGAGACATACTTTGCAAAAGTTGTGAATTTAATTTTATATTTTTATTTGATTAATTTTTGTCTTTGTATTTTTCGAATTGGGCAATTTTAATCCCGATCCTCGGTTAAATTCAAATACTAATCTCCACTAAAATCATTCTAAGTTTTTATACTTTTAGAATTTTGAAATTTTAACAAATAATAATCGTTAATCCATAACTGAATTTTTAGTAAGTAATATATGAAAATAATAAGTTGACATGACGTTACACATGGGATAATATGTTTGACATATTAAAATTTGAAAATATCGAAATCCACAACTTTTATAAAATAGAGACACTAATAACATAAATTCAAATTTCTAACATGTATACAAATGTTTTTAGATCTTCCACAAAAATATAAAAGCTACCATCAAAATGATAATTTTTTACTTTTTTTTAAAAATATTTATTTTTTAAAATTTACAATTCTTAAATTAAATCTCCATTCATAAGTGACACGACCTCTTAAAATTACTATAACGGTCACTTTTTCCCATTTTCAATATACGGAAAAAAGTTAAAAAGTCTTCACGTGAGGCGCAAGAAAAGGCAGGCAAGCCAACTGGTAAACAAAATCTCCTTATATATATACACAGGACAACGCACCCAACGCCATAAACCCTAGATTTCTCTTCTTATCTTCTTCAAACCCCTAAACCCTTTTGAAATCCACTTCAAATGTCTAAGCTCTTTTTTATTTCTTTTCTCTCTGTTGAAGAATTTTGCATTCAGATCCAGTTCCTTTGTTTGGACAGAGTAATCACGGTCGATTTTCTCTTAATCTATGTTTGAATTATTCTCTCTTTTTTAAACAGATTTTGTTGAATCAACCGTGTTACTCTGTCTAATCAGATGTATTGGATCATCAACCTTCGATTCATTTAGCCATGAAAATGATGAAGTAAAGGGCGATCTATTTTCCTCCACCAATATCCAGAGATAAGCAAATTGCCGGAAACCGGTACTCTTGCAATCGGCAACAAAAAAATCAAAATGAAAAAGCGATGTGATGTGACGTTTTTCTTTCCTTTTTGTTGTTTCTAGATCTTGATTGCTGCAAAAATGGTGAAACACGTGGGCCTTTGGTCAGCGCCCACTGCTTTCCAGCTTTCAGGTAATCACTTTTAAATATTCTTATTCGATATTGAGTAGAAAGTAGAAACTAGAAAAAAAAAAGTGTAAAAAATCAATTTCGATAAATAATTTCTATTAAAATTTAACGATTATCTTTTAAAAACATTAACGATTATTAATAAAAAATTGATAAAAAAACTTAAATTAATATATATGAGCAATAATAATAAAAAGTTGAATGGGAGGACAATAAAAAAACTGAGAATTAATTTTTTATTATAATATTTTTTTATAACTTTAACTTATCTAGACTATTAATATTTTTGTTACTAAGTCGATGTTACCGATCTTTTTATATTTAGAATTAATTCTATAAAAAATATAGATATCCAATGGTGCTTCTCCACGTCTCAAATCCGTGACCTATATGAACATAAAAGGTTAAATGGCAACCATTGGTACCATTTGGACACGCATTCCTGTCAAAACATCGTTTAATAAGGGTATTATCTTTTTGAATGCCGTTGTAAAACAACTGATCTTTTAAGATTTTGTCCCAATAAAAGCTAAAAGACATATAATGAAAAAAAATAACTATAAATATTGAATATAAATAATAAAATAGATATAAAATATTAAAAATATATGGATAATTATAAATAGCTAAACATGTTACATCATATATATATTACAATAAAAGTAGTATGGATGTTTTTATATTAGAAATCAGTTGTATTTTTTTTCTTATTTAAAACATGAATAAGGATAAATTAGTGTCTATATTTTAGATGAAAGAGTAACTTATCATTCTGTTCAAATTTTAATCTAATTATATCTTTAAAAATTGATCTTTGTAGTCAACATAATGTACATGCAGAGGCGATTCTAGGGGGGCTGGCATGGGCCCCGGCCCCCCTAAAATGAAAAATTGTTATTTAGGCTCTCTAAATATTTTTAAAATTTTAAATTAGTAAAGATAAAATTACACTTTAGCCCCCTCTAAAATTATAAAAATTCGATTTAATTATTTAAACTTTATAAAGATATAGACTATAAAAATTTAAAATTTCATTCGGCCCCCCTAAAAAATTGTTCTAGCTTCGCCCCTATGTACACGTGACATGCCACATGTCACTATTTAGTTATTTTATCTATCTATCAATTTTTAAGAGTAGAAATGAATGAATTCATTATCAGAAATGACCAATTTGTTCTTTGATTTAATATATAGTAATTAATTTGTTCCTTTATTTAACTAAAAGGAAAAATCATAATATAGGATATAATAAATAATTATATATCAAAATTGTGTTCATAAATAAAATAAAATATAAAGATATATTTTACAATAGTAAAAATTAATTATTAATAAAAATAAAATAACATCCCTGAGGCATGTAATTTTAGAAAATTTGATTTTATAATGTTGGAGACGGTAAATATATGCGTTTTGTTGTCGTTTGTAGGGGTGTTTAGTCGGTTAACCAACCCGAAATAACATTAACCGAATTAACCGACCTTTCAAAATTTTTAACCGTTAACCAAACTGAAATTTTTTCAAAAAATTTAACCAAACCGAAATTTTTTCGGTTAATTCGGTCGGTTAACCGAATTAACCGAAAATTATATGTTTTTTTATTTTTGGTTAAAAATTAACTGAATTACCTAAATTACCTGAATTATATGTTTTTTTTTTTATTTTTAGACTTTTGTTTTAGTTTTAGTTTTGGTTTTAGAATTTTATTTTTATTTATTAAATTATTTGTAATTTTTATGATTGGGTAATTGGGTTGGGTTGGATAATTGGGTTTGGATTGGGTTTAGGTGAATCGTGGGCCTATTTATATATTATAATTTTATTTATTAATTTTTTCGGTTAAACCGAAAAAATTCGGTTAATCTACCGATTTCGAACCGAATTAACCGTTAATCAAAAAATCAAAAAATAATTAACAGACTCCCGACCGAAAAAATTCGGTTAACCAACCGACTAACCGAATTCGGTCGATTAACTGAATTTTTTCGGTTTTACCCGAATTTTGCAGACCCCTAGTCGTTTGTGGATATAAAACTGGTTGTACTAGTGTAATTTTAGTGTGTTTTCTGTTATTAATTGCTCTTTTGTTTAAGTTTGTTAATGCTATATTTCGATGCTTTAGGGAAATTTGAAATAAGGAAATTACTAAAACCGTGCAAATTGGGAGATGTAACCCCTGACACTTACAGGTTGAAAGTCACTGCCCAAAGCTCGCATTTCTAAGCTCATTGCCTTCAGACAATCCCCTTTCGTCGTTGAATTGTTGACCTCAAAACTTATTTCTTTAATATCATGTAGAAAATCTAGGTTTTTACTTAAATATATTTTTAAAAAAAATTAAATATCTAAATAAGTTGTCAGCTAGATTAATTACCGAAATGGTACGTTTTCTTTAATCGCGCCTATCTGACAAGCGCAAATGAATTTTTTTATATTAAAAAATATATTTTTTTGTTTAAATAAAATATTACTTTTTTATTTTTTTAAAAAATATTTAAATATATATACAGATAAAAATACGGTCAACGGGTTAAATACAGGTAAAAAACGGGTCGTGCCTGTCAGATAGGCGCGACTAATCGAGCCTGTCAGACAGGCGCGACTAATCAAGCCTGACAGGTAGGCGCGAATGGTCTGTTGTTGCTGCATGCATGCCCCTTGCCCCGCTCCATCTACTAGCAGTTGTTGCTGTATCATGCTGTTGTTGTCCCTTCAATGGGAAAAAATTGTAAATGGGAGACCTTATAAGCATGGTCCCCGAAACCCCATCCACCGGAGGAGAGAAAAAAAAGAGAGAAAGGAGAAGAAGAAGAAAGAAAGGAAAAAGTAATGTATTATTTTAGTAAATAATTTTGTTTATAATTTAAAGAGTTTAATTAAGATATTGTGATTTTTTTTGTTATTAATTATAAATTATTTATGTTTAGTGTTTATAGTTTTGGATTAATATTTTGTATGAATGTAATTTTTTTTGCTTTTTATAATTATTTTAAAATTAATTTGTTAGTAATTTAGGATTATGTTATAAATTTTGTGTTTGTAATTATTTTAAAATTAATTTATTAGTAATTTAGGATTAAGTTATAAATTGTTGTGTTTAGTTTAGTATTTGGTGAGTTTAACATATAAGTTTATAAAAATTAAAAATCATTTCATTTTGAAAATGAATTTGGACTAATGATGTTTAAGCTCATTTAATATTTTTAAGTTACTGTTAAATATTGGTATGTTAATAATTGTTTTAACTCATTTAATTTTTTTATATCAACTTGGATATCAAATTGTCCAAGTTTAATCATAACGCTCTTTTTATAAATTTATATACTTTAAAATTATTTTTATAAAAAATGATTATAGAAATATTGAAGAATATAAATCAATTATTAACAAACCAATACTTAACAACAACGTAAAAAATTAAAAATTGATAATAATACATTAATAGTATCAATTAAAAGCGTTCACCAAAACTCATAATTAAGATTATTATTTTGAGTAATGGGAGTAGAGTTTTGGCTGTGTGAAAAAATATGAGATATGAATATTTTTATTTACAATAACAAGTAGGATATGAATCTTCAAATTCCATTTAATGCACTTTTAAGGTTGACTATAAGTATGAATTAAGATATTGACAAATGCTTTTATTAAAATTATTTAAAATTTTAATTAAAAATTTAACACCCACAAATATCAATGTTCAAAGTTAAATGCATGTACATTAATTTATTTTATACATGAACATATTGTTGGCATAAGTAATTTAAGGGAGAAAAATCATTATCAACCTTGACAGATTGTGTAAACATTTTTCAATCTATATTAGTTATGTGTTTTGTGATTTTTAGTAATGTATTTTAAAAAATAATTTTATGGTTATTTTGTTTGTAATTTATGATTAGGTTATAAAAATTGTTAGTGTTTAGTTTAGTGTTTTGTGATTTTTAATGTAATTTTTATATAATGTAATTTTATTTTATTTTTATTTATTTAACAATTTTATTGATTTATTAAAATGTTGATTAAATTTGTTGTTATATAATTTTATAGGTTGTTTGAAATAAACTACTCGGTATGTATCTATTTCTATTTTTATTTTTTAATTGTATGTTTTATGTTTAGATAGTTTATATTAATTTTAATTATATTATTATTGTGATCTAACATAAATTTTTTATTGTAGGTAAATTATGAGAAATTATTAGATATTTACCGTGTTTTGTTTCTGAAATTTGAAATAATTTATTGTATTTTTGAAACAAGTTAAATGAATTCATTTTTTAATTGCGATTTGCAAGAAATTGGTTCTTTAATTAATAATAATAATAATCACATATCAAGTACTATTAATGAGATGGTAATAAAATTTTTATTTGATACTCATGTTATTTGCTGAATTAAATTATATTGTATTAAATATTTTGCTAATTTAATAATGTCAGGGTCCGTACCGCGTATTGAGGGGCCATGTTAATAGTGTAGGGTTTCTGCCAGATGAACGCCTAATACCATACTTAGAGTTAGCCAGGTTCAGATCAGCGGCATTGATTCGGACTTTTGATCTGCGATACGACTTGATTTTCGCTTTAGTCGAGCGGTGGCGTTCGGAGACCCACACATTTCATTTGCTGTGCGGGGAGTGTACCATCGACGGAAATGCGATCACGGGCGTAAGTTCAATCTCTAGGCCGGCTACCATTTGCTATGAATTACTTGGACACTCGCCAAGTGAGAGGAAATTTACTAGTTTGAGATTTTCATGGCTAAAGGTCAATTTTGAGCATTTACCGATTACTGCCAATGAATAGGAGGTGATGCAGGTAGTTCGAGCTTACATTATGCACCTTATAGGGAGTGTACTCATGCTGGATGCAAACGGCAGTACGGTCCACTTGATGTACTTACCCCTATTATCCAATTTGCAAAACACCCGTTCATACAGTTGGGGGTCCACAGTTTTAGCCATGCTGTATCGCGAACTTTGTCGGACGACAGATCCTTCTGCGATGGACATAGGCGGATGCCTCATACTGCTGCAGTCGTGGGCACTTTACCGGATGCCATTCTTGGCATCCATTAGTCACCAATCATATATATTTCCACTCGTTGATAGGTGATGAATTTTTACTCGTTATAAGAATTACTTGACTTTTTTTCAGATTATATTGTTCTAACAATTTGTTTTCGTAGATTGGGTACTAATCCGGGTATCGGGAGGTCATACACGGTTTCGATATACCGTCTAATGATTGAGAATCATGTTGGAGAGGGGGTAAGTTTTTCCAATATAAACTTAATTTTATTATTTTATCTCACTCGACCCGCATTAATATAACAATGTTATTAACTGTGCAGTTCATTTGGATGCCGTATTTTGTTCCAAAAATTATGGCGGTTATTCCCTCATCTTCCCACGTCCACTCAAACCTATGGTGCATTAGCGCACCCGTTATCAATTTTCAGGTAGTGGAGTGGTATCATGGCGATCGAGTACTTCGGCAGTTCGGTTGCCTACAGTATATCCTAACACTGCCAGTACGATTAGGAGAGATCCATGGGATGGGCAGGAGGGGGAGGTATGGAAATGATTGGGGAGAAGTGCATGAAGGATATATTACGATGTGGAACAACCGATTTGGGAGGGTACCTCAGATGGATCGTGCTTTGGATCTGCAACCCTCGTTAGAGTACATACAGTGGTACTGTGAGATAGGAAAACCATTTTTGTTTGGTGGGCGGTCGATGGTAGTCCCTCCGCATACGACACGAATTGGGCAACCCCTTCCAGATCTGCATCATGCACCAGAACAAGAGCCAGAGCTGGAGCCGGAGGCAGGGACAGAACTACATTCTAGGGATAGTTCTTATCATCCAGATTTTGGGGGCGATGACTATTTCTCGGGCTCGTCAGGCCATAGATATTATTCAGAGTTTGATATCTTCAGCCCATTACCACCTCAGTACTCCAGTCATCCTAGCTCATATCCACCTCAGTACTCCGCTCTTTCCAGCCCGTATCCACCGCCGTACTCCACTCCTCCCGGCTCAAGTTCATCGATGGCATTTGAGACATATGATTTTTCATCTATGTTTCGCACACCCCTACATACGGATGACGAGAACGTCGATCACTGTAATCGTACGCAACGTGAACATCGAGCTCTACAAAAACATACCCCTAAAACCACACCATCAAACCATCAATTTTAAGGGGTTTTGTAATATAAATAACTTCATATTTATGTAATGAATATAGCTGGTTGACTATCCACATACGATATCGGAACCACCATACACGGCTCTTGAACTCCATCTTCTTCACCTAATGGAGTGGGATCTTCAGTTGCCTCCACACCAGCTAACTCAGCAAATAACTGAATCAGTGCATTTTGGTTGCTCCGAGTCCCACAATAAAGAGCGACCATTGTCTCCATGTCTTCACCGTCTACAAGTTCCATTTCGGTAAATTTTATTGGATCCGTCGAAACTGGAAATTTGTAAAAAAGTTTTGATATCCTTCTCCCACAACGTCTATAAAATTTTTCACTAATTTTTTCCTTCATATCATCAAACGAGATATTTCTATTAAATCTTATTGCTACTTGTTTGTGACATTCAAATATACATCCCACGATTGTTGTCAAGATTTTTCCATCGAAATAAACGCATACAAAAAACTGATTCTCCATCTTCAATACTAGATTTGTTAAAAAAATTTCAAAATTCTTAAAACAGTTTCAAAATGCAAAAGAATTACATAAAATTTTTAATGCAAAATTTTTCATTCAGAAGCTAACAAAATTAATAACCTAACAAAATAACTTTCAAATAAGAAAATTACTAACAAGACTCTACATTCTATTTAAAAAGAAATAAACCAAAATACCTTATCATTCTTCTTATTTTCCTTTTTTTTTCTTCTCCTTATCTTCCTATTTCCGTTCTGCTAAATTTTGTGTTTGTTCCTCTGCTAAATTTTATGTCTGTACTTATTTGATTTTCGGGAGTATATATAGGAGAAAAAATAAGCAGTAGTGGGCACCACCATTCGCGCCTCTGAGTTAGGCACAACTAGTCGCGGCTGTCAGATAGGCTCAACTAGTCGCGCCTATGAAATAGCCGTAACCTGTATTTCGTATCTATACCTGGGTTATATACTGATCCAGAAAAAAATTAATAATATTTTATTAAACGAAAAAATAAATAAAATATTTTAATAAAAAAAATTGATTCGAGCCTGTCAGATAAGCGCGATTAAAGAAAACGTACTATTTCGTTAATTAATTTAGTTGACAAGCTATTTAAGTATTTAATTTTTTTTAATATATTTAGGTAAAAAACCCGGAAAATCTTCAATAAACCTTCATTTGTTTTTTTTTTGAAACAAAAGATCCTTTTGTTTTTTGTTTTTTCATGTCTCATATCACTGAAGAGGGCAACATCTTCAGACAATGCAGCTCATAGAAAGACTACCTAAAACCCCCAATGTCTCTCTTCTCACTCAAAACGCATCTCAAATTTCTTCACCCAATGCGAAAAAGATCCCTCTTTTAGTTCACAACGATTTCGAGTTTCACATTAGGCATCAATGTAAATCAGGTAAAATCAACCTCAACGATGCTTTGGGTTACTTTGACAAGTTAATAAAGGTTAAGCCCTTTCCGTCTACTGATACTTTTAATCATGTATTGGGTTCTGTTTTAAAGCTTAGTCGTGACTCTAATGTGATATCATTGTATAGGAAGTTGAATTATGAGGGAATTAAGCCAAATTTATGTACTTTGAACATTTTGTTGAGTTCTTATTATCATTTGAGGCGTATGGACTTTGGGTTTTGTGTTTTGGGTGATATCTTTAGGAGGGGTTTTGAGCCTGATTACGCTACTCTTGGGAGATTGTTGAAAGGTTTGTGTGTCGAAGGGAAGGGTTTCGAAGCAGTTCAAGTGTTTGCTAAAATGCGTGAAAGAGGGTTTCAAGGTGATGTTTTTACATATGGGATCCTTATTTATGGCCTCTGTAGTATCGGTGAATCTTGTCCTGCTCTTAATTTGTTTAGGAAGATGGCTAAGAGGAATTGTGAGGGGTATTTGCGTATATATGGTACAACCATTGGATCACTTTACAAAGATAAGTTGGTTGATGAGGGACTCAATTTATTCTTTGAAATGGTTTCCAAAGGGATCACTCCTGATGTTGTTGTTTATAGTTCTTTGGTTAGTGGATTGTGTAGTTTAGGTAGGTTAAAGGAAGCTGTGAAATTTTTCGATGAAATGATTGGTCGAGGGATCGCTGCCGATTTGGTCATGTACAACCTGTTAATTCATGGTTTTAGTCGAGAGGGAATGTGGAAAGAAGCCATAAGAATTTTCGATAGGATGGTCGGAGAAGGAATATCTCCGGACGAAATAACTTTCACAACCTTGATTAGTTGTTTGTGCAAAAAGGGGATGGTGGTAAAAGCTCATGAAATGTTTGCATTCATGAGGCAAAAAGAGATGAAGCCAACCTTGTTTACTTATAATTCACTCATGGATGGATTATGTAGGGCAGGTCAGTTAGATGAGGCAGCTAAGCTTTTCAGGTCAATACCGGATCAAGGTTACGAGGTCAATGTTATAAGCTACAATATTATGATTAATGGCTATTGCAAGAGTCAGAAGATCGATGAAGGTTTCCAGCTTTTTCGGGACATGCAGTTTCAGGGTTGTAAACCGAATGCTAGAACCTACAACACACTTATACAAGCACTTTGCCGAGTAGGGAGGGTGAGGACGGCAAAAAAGATGTTCGATGAGATGTATGTTTGTGGTAGTCAATCTCCGACATCATTCACATATACTATAATGCTGGATGGACTCTGCAAAAATGGTCATGTCGATGAAGCAATAGCTCTTTTTCGTTCCCTCGAAGGTACCAAATATGAATCAAGCATTGAGCTATACAGTATACTTATTTATGGAATGTGCAGAACAGGAAGAATGGAAGAAGCAAGGAATATGTTCAATGAAATGTCACGAAAAGGGTTTGTCCCCGACGTTGTAACATATAACATATTGATCGATGGTCTTTGCAAGAAAGGGATGATACTCGAGGCCAATAAATTGATCGTAGAAATGGAAGAAAAAGGTTGCTTACCTAATTCCATTTCCTTTAACATCATCATTCAAGGTTTTCTTCGAGAAAATAACATCCCCGAAGCCATGAATCTTCTCAAAGAAATGCGTAGGAGGAATTTCGCACCAAATGAAGCTGTCACTTCATTGTTACTAAACCTTGCTGTGGAGGATTCGCAATGTCGTGCGACCCTAGAGTCACTTCCAGTTCCGGATGCTCTTAAACCGGAAAATTTTCTGGGTAAAAGTCTGTAGAATGTAAAGCCAAAGCGATCCTCAAGGTTAATAATCAAGATGTGCCAGCCCTATAACATCTGTACAACTGGCTACCTTCTTGAAACAATTAGAAGGATGGGAGTTTGACCGGTTTATGTGTGTATTATTTACCGATTTAAAGTTTGGAAATATAAATGGTAATAAGAATTATATAAGAAGACATACTTATCTTATAGTATTAATTTTGCAGTTTTGTCCAATGGAGAGTATACTGTTTACTTCAAGCAGCCACTACTATAAAAAAGTATAATTTTTATATATAATTTTTTGTTGTGACTGAAATATTATTGGTTTATTTTACAGAAATTGACTTTTAAAAAGAAAGCATAAATTGATTTTTAGAAACTATTTTGGAAAAAATTGTAAATTTTAGTAGAATTAGTTTTATTCAAGAAAAATATTTTAATATTGGGTTATTTTTGAAAATTTTGGCTTTTTTCTTTTACGTTTTCAAAATTAAGAATTCAATCTCTATACTTTTATTTCATGAAATTTAGTCACCCTACTTTTCAAATTTTAAAATTTAAGTCTAACTTTAACAGTATTAAATTTTGTTAAATTTGTTGCTCTGACATTTTAAAATAAAATACACACTTAGTGGTCATATAATTAAAAAATAACTTTATAATTAACTTGAATTTAACCAAAAAAAAAAAGTTAACAGTGGTAACAATAACGCTTAAATTTTGACAGAATAAAATTATGGAGTAAATTCCTAAATAGACTTGTGGCACATTTTAACCTTGTTAATATATTACTTCATGTTGATTTGTTTGTGTGGAATTCAAGTTTTTTACTTTGGTAGAACAGAAACCACTCTCCAGAGCAGGTGATTCCATTCTTCTTATTCACTATTATTATTGCCTTAATTTCAGTTCCCAATGTTTCGTTTTCTCCCTAAAACAATCCTCCATGGGAGACCCAATGAGTTCAAAGCTTTCAAAACCTACAATCTTTTATACATTTTTCGAAACAACCCATCATTTTCATTCTCTCTCAAATCCATCTCAACTATTGCAAATCAACAATCGTTTACAGTCTCTTACCTCATAAAAAATGTGGGTTATCCCCATAATCCGCCATTTCAGCCTCCAAATACGTCAACTTCAAAACCCTGAATAAACCCGATTCCGTCATCGCCTTGTTGAAGAACCATGGATTCTCGAAAACCCAAATCGCAACCCTCATTAAGAGGCGGCCTTGTGTGCTTGCATCTGATGTTGAGAAAACCCTTTTGCCCAAAATCACTTTTTTAAACTCCAAAGGCATTTCAAGCTCTTATCTTGCCAAGTGTTTATCTAAATGTCCATCCCCTCTTATACTTAGCTTAGAGAATAGAATTATTCCTTCTTTTAACTTCCTTTGCGATCTACTTCAGTCCAATACCGATATCCTTGGTGTTCTAAATTTGTTTCCTCGTATGCTTTTGTATGATTTCGATTCTTACATTTTGCCTGATAGTAATGTTTTGAGACAAAATGGAGTGGCTGAGCTTAACATAGTTAAAGGATTTCGTCGGGTTCCTAAGACATTCTTTTATACTCCAATTCAATTCAAAGAGATTGTAGAGAAAGTAAAGCAAATGGGGTTCAGTCCTGAGAGGTTTACTTTTATTTTAGCTGTTACTGTTTTGGGTTCAATGAGCAAATCCACTTGGAAGACAAAGTTTGATGTTTATAAGAGGAGGAAGAGATTTTAGATGCTTTTAAGAATCATCCCTTAGTAATGGCAGCTTCTGAGGGTAGAATTAAAGCATTGATGGATTTCCTTGTGAATGTAATGGGATTCAAGGCTTCATTTGTTGCTAAGCAACCCTATTTGCTAGGATTGAGCTTGGAGAAGAGAATTGTTCCAAGGGGTTTGTTTGTTAAAGATCTTATATCAAAGGGTATACTTGCGAAAGTATCGGGGTTGACGACATTGTTTGCAAGTTCAGAGAAGGTGTTCCTTCAGAGATTTGTGTATTGTTATGAAGAAAAAGCTTCTGAGCTGTTAAAACTGTATAATGAAAAATTGAACCTTGCTGCTGGGGAAAAGCTTAAGACACCAAAATTATAGAATATATGTTGAGATATTTTCTTTATCAGTATTCTTCTCTGTCATAACTTAGATTAGTTGGTTGCTTACTCGAGATTAGAGATAGGAAGGCATAATTACGGATTCCATAGAAGCTGTTGCTTAATATGTCTGTTAGCCATCAAACATGGCTGTTGAAGCTTTAGAAAGAACAATTGAATCTTTCATGTTAATCTTTTCCATTTTCAAGTGCAACAATGAAATGTGTGTTCATTTGAATACCTTTGGTTTCTTTTATGCTATTCTAATAAACGATATAGGTCTTTCTTAGTTATATTCCTTTAATTTTCTGCTAATTCGTGGTCATATTTATCATCTACCATAACCAGTTTCTCTTTGAAGCTTGACAACAGTAATGGCATAATAGTGCTTTGTACAAATTTTGTCAATCATTGTGTTGCACTTTGATGATAATGCCTTATTTGCAACATTTTAGTACAAGTACATGAACAAATTTATGGGATCGGTAGGGTTCCTATGAGGATGTTGTTGGTAACACTTTTGTTCAGTGTTTGTTCTTCATTTTCGGAAATTGGTCGGCCATGAACACCTCTAGATCCAACATTGCATACAACAAACAAAAGAGATCCTTTTTTTTTTCTTTTAATGAGCAAATGATAGCTCTATTTATGATCAAATCAAATAGGTTTGAGGTCTGACCTCACTCGATTTCGGATTAATTGAGATCCGATGTGATTTCTGGATACCAAAGTCTGAAGTTTTAGACAAAAGAAGTCATCTTGAATTAGAGTGCTAATAAGAGCTTGTAGTATACTAGCAATGGAACTTTGTTCATTTTTTAAAAGGAAAAACACCCACAAGCCTATGTATGTTTTTCAAGTCTTGATAAAGTTTTTAAATTTCATAAACTAAAGTAAGAAAATAGAACAGAACACAGGAAGCCTCCTTTTGTTCATTAAATTTGGCCAAACAATAAGCAATTTACCACATTTCTGACTCCCCAGTCTTGTTCTTCATAACTTGTGGTCTCTTGTTCTTCCTCCTCTTCTTATTGCATTTCATGCAGGTGAAAAATGTGAGTTCTAAAATTCAAATCTTTATCCCTGAGTGTTAGACTTTGTAGTACAAGATATCCCCTTTTTGTTTCTTTGTTTGATCTAAACTTCGACTTTGATTCTTTTCTAGTTTTTCGAAAATGAGTGTTTTGGTTCTGGTTTCATTTTGAAGTGTCTAAACTTTTTGTTTTGTACTTGGTATAGAGATGAACTTGTGATGATTTATGTTGATTGAATCAAAATGAATTTACTAATATTCTAATATGGATGATCCAATTGATATGTCTAGTTCAATGGAAGTGGAAGTTACAAACATTTGTATGAACAAGGAATCAGATTGTGTAATAATTTACTCGAATGGTGTTTCGCAGGATTCAAATAATGAAGCATTTTTCAGTTATCATAATGCCATGCAGTCATGTGAATGGAGTTGTGGAGCTTCAAGGAACCAAAGAAGGAACTGAAGCTAAATAACATTAGGTGAAAGGATGCACCACTGAAAACATGATTGAAAATCTGAAGAGCATGGCATGTTAAACGCCAATCTTGAGGCCAGCCTACTTGAAGCAAAGAGTGATAATCGAGAATATCGAAGCACATATCCTACCTTGCTGCAGTAAATGTTCAAATGAAGCACACTGTTCCACAGCCATTTGCCCTTGCAATTCAAAACTGTGCTTCACGCAGAACTTCTCCCCCTCTGGCTGAAGCTGATATCGTAATTGGTGTGAACAGATCCTCTTAACCCAAATGGTGCACATAATCGAAATACGACAAAGCAGAATCAGGTGATCTTCTTTAAACTCCATGATCCATAACCGCATAGTAATGAAGTGTTCTTGAGCCAATGCAATTGCATAAGACATAGGCCTTCATCAACTTTTATGTCTGTTAGAAGTATAAATTAATGAGAACCATATCAATTGATAATATTAGCAAACTTTTATTCCACTGGAATCTTGATTTGTTTTGACATCATTTTTGGGTAGTTGCCATTAACATTGCTCCTATGAAACACAAATCTTGTCTGATTTAGTTGCTTTTTGTACTTCTACTCTAAACTAGTGGAGAGACACTAAGCTCTGGAGGCCGAGAAAACCCAAAGTGAAACTACTCTTTGTGAGACAAACGTCCACACTGATTCAGACACATTGGTTTCTCGTTTTAGTTTCCGGTGAGTCCTCTGATTTAAAAGGAGAAAAGGAGATTTAGTCTCATATGTTTTAGTTTGTTTCTATCTTTTACCGACCCATATTCAGATGTTGTTATGGGGACATAACCGTCCAGGGGTTCTCCAAATACATGGAAAACTGAATACATACCCGTACCTGAACAGACACTCGTACAGAGTCCAAGTAACATAGGTCTGAGTTCATCTAGTTGACCCTATTGGAGGAATCATTTCTTTCTATGTTGGTTATAACCCATTATAAAGAACTTTTTCAACTTTGTGTGAAGATTTGTGTATTCAATTTGTGTGGTTTCATGGTAATATATGTGAATTTAGAGCAATGGCTTTTGCCTCCATTAAGAGATGAAAAAAAATGAAGATAAAGTTGAATAGAGGGGCCATTAAAGGGGGATGCTTCGTTAAGGTGGAACTTGTGCTTTTTTCTATGAAATGTAAACACACTTGTTTTGCTTAGATATGGCATCCCTCATCATGAAAAGTTCTTAAAAGTAAAAGAGAAAAAGATGCTTATGGAGTGTAAAGCACATAGTGTTATGGGTTATATTATATATATATATTGGTGACTTAACAGCAAAAGACTACTTTTTGAGCTGAAAATGCCTCATTTGTGTTAGTAAATTTGCTAGTCAAAAAGGATTCTGGCTTTAAATTTTTGCTTAACTTTGAGAAATTGGATTTTCTAAACCACTAATCTACCTTTTTTTTAACTTTGCTTTTCCAGGTAGAGAATTGTGTAATGGAACCCTCATTTTCTTCACAATAAGAAGTATTAGCTTTTTAATTAAAAAAAAATTAGTTAACCGAGTATCAATTCAGATGATAGATGACAGGCGTACTTAAATCCACCAATATTGGGTTACAAAATAAAATAAAATATTAAACATAAATATCAAAGAAAAAAATGAATAAGCTTCAACTGCATTACTAATAAAAGAGAGCAATGAAAATGAGCAACCCAACAAAATATTAAAATGAATAAGCTTTAATTGCATTTTACTTATAAAAGAGGGTAATCAATAAGGGTTACCCAACAAAATAATTTCTCTCTAAAAGCTAGGATTAATGCAGATTCTCCTCTTTTTTCTAATATTTTATAATTATAATTAATGAAAACTTTAAACCCAAATTTGTAATAATTTATATTGTTCAATTCAAAGTGGATGACTTTTGTGAAATTAGGAAATGATTAGACCATATATTAAATTAGATTTAAATATATAATTTTTGGTACGTTGTTTACTTTTTTAATAATTAAAATATATGATAATAGTATTACTTCACCAAGCAAGATTATCACCTCTCTTTTTTCTTTTTCTTTTTTCAATTTTAGAAAACAAAACAAACTTTATTTGTTTTGTTTTTTCCACAGCTAAAGCTTTTAAGAGGCCAACCTGTATTTTCTTTCTATTTAAGCTTGGAATCACACTATTTATGGCATTTTCCCTCATTCATACACCTCCTTCCTCTGGTGGGATGCAAAAATAATAAATAATAATAATAATACGACATAAATACGCTATATGCTTAAAATACATTTTGCATTACACATTTATAATTTTGACACGTTTAATAATTTAATTTATATTCATGTTTATACTACTAATAATACTAAAAACCAAACCTTGAAAACAAGAAAAGTAAATACAAATTATCATATATGTACGTGTATGTATGTATACATATATTTCCTTTTAAGTGGGAAAGGAAGTGAAATTATTTAAGAGCATCATGCATGTATTATAATTAGGAATTGATATGTTTGTATCCATGTGCTCCATAAATTTTATATATAATTCTTATTACTAATTATAACCTCAAATTGAAGGATAATACATGTTTAAGCACATTCTCTTAATTATTGTAACAACAATAATGTCAACCAATCATTAAGACTCAACCCACCTTCGATAATTTTACCGGAGAAAAGAGAGGTTATTATTATTTGATTAGATGTTAAAAGAAGTTATTGCTTTGACTCCAATAATTTTCCTTATTATTATTAATATCATTCAAAACTAGTAACAACCAAACCAATGGCTTTAATTTCTTCCACCAAACTTCATTTCATTTTCACCCCCTTTTTTGACAATCTCGTTCTTTCTATTTACAGTCCATCATTTTTCAAACAATTTTAGTTCAAATTTTCCTCTTTTTCCCCACTCCAACTAAATCATACTGAAAGATTAAACAGATGATCATATATTTCAAGTTTTCTATAGGTTATTCTGGTTTTGGTCTCTCTGCTCTTCTCAACTTTAAGATTTAGCCTTTTACTTTAATTAAACCAAATAAATAATATTGTTGATTATTCCAATTAAAATGCCAACATGAAATTTTTTTAAAACTAATGACATTATAAAAGTTTTAAAAAAAACATATTATATCAAATTAAAGTACAAGGATTAAATCTAAAATTTGAGCATAGTTAAAGAATCAAAATCAAATTTAACCCTTTTTTTCTATATAACCAATGACGCTGCTATTTTTGGGTATTAAACTAGTTTGAAAGCCAAACGCAGCCCTAGAAACAAGTTTAAACATGGAAGTTCAAAAAAGCAGATATGGAGGATAGAAAGTGGGATTCTATGTCATATGACCCACATCATCACCTACATATATATATATATACATATGTATGTACTAAAATAAAAATTCATTGCATGGCCAAATCAAATATCAAACCATCTTTCCCTGTTTCTGCCTCTGCCCTCTTTCTTTCTTTCTTTCTTTCTTTTCTTTCTAAGTCTTCAACAGTTGAGGGGAATGCTGTCTGGTTCGAGACCATTCATCCCGAAGGTCTTGGAAGACTCGGTTTCGAATGATCTCGGACCAGGCTTCATTCCCCCTAACTCCGGATATTATTACAATAAAGATCGTATTTTTAAGAATAGTTTCATGAATCGATAGAGTATGGGTTCGAAGTTCAAACCCTATTTTGTTATCGTTGTTGCATTCATGAAAACCTCAGGTTAGGGGTTAATGTTTTTCAAGGTTTCATTAAGCATTGAAATTCATCTTTTGTAATAATCATTGTATAGAATCTTAAGCAGGTATGTATATATATATTAGCTTTGATCCATTTTATCATATTAATGCTATTCTATATTTGCTTATTTAAAGCACATTTTTTAGGGAATTTTTTGTCTTCAATTATCCCTGCTGGAATCTTTGCTACGATATGATTTTTTTTTTATGAAGAATGCTTTCACATTTTCAAGCGATATTCTTCACATTGTTTTAAAGGTTAAAATCCATTGTTGGTCCCTATACTTCTACCAAATTTGAAATTTATCTGTACTTTAAAATTAAATTTTCAATCTTCTTACTTTTTCAATTTAAAGATTCTAGTTCAATCATAATCGTTGTTTATAGTTTCTGTCAAAATTTATCAACTTAATATATTTATTTTCAACAACCATATGCCACATTATATGATAATACCCTAATAAACATGCAAACTCGATAATTTTTGACGAGAAATATTAACAATGTTAATGATTCGATTATGATTTTCAAACCAAAAATATATAAGAAATTAAATTTTAAAATTTCAAATACAAGTAATATATCTCAAATTTTTTAACTAAAGTACAGGGATTAACAACATATTTTACCCTATTTTTAAAATTCATATAGATCATTGAAAGGAGCTTGCAATCAAGCAAGTTTGTCTTGAAATCAGTGCCCACCTATTTTGATTGAAAAAATTTAAGATTATCTGTTAAATGAAGCTTACCCTTTTTTGAAATATACTACCCATGCATTTAATTTTAGATCCCGAATATCATTATTAAGATCGTAAATATAATAAATATATCAAAATCAATAAATGTATCGTTATTTAAATTCCTAAAGTATTGTTCCAAATGCACCTTAAATTTGTTCATCTTTCTCTATTTTCACCAAATTCCTTGAAAAAAACACCTAGAAATTAGAAAAAGTTAAATTTCATCTTTTTTGGAGTTGAATTTTAATTTTAGTTTTTTTTTTTTGGTTTCTTTTTCTAAAATAGCTTTGCTTGTGGGGAGTTGCAAAGAATATAAACTTATAGAGTTGAAGGGGCAACTTTTACTTTATTAGTTGCATGAGAGGGAGATATTCCCCATCTTTGAATTTTCTCCCCTTTTTTCCTTCTTTTTTCACCTAAGACTGCCCCCATCAATCATAATCCATGTGGGTCGATTTCGAAAATAAGTGTCTGATCATATAGACATGTATTCGATATAAATATTTAATATTCAATCTTATATATTTAGATGAATATGTGTTTGGAGCTCGGATATAACCTAATAATTTACTACTATTGTTTGCAAGACAAATCAATTGTTCTCCTTTTAATTGAAACATCAGATATGAGACTGAAATTATTTGCAAAAAAAAAAAAATATATGTTTGAAGTTAGAAGGTTCATTTTCAAATCTTATAGATGTTCTTAAAACAATTCGTATCATGTATTATCTATCTATTTTAATTCAATCGGACTTAATTTTAATAATATCACTTAAAACAGTTATTTTTTAAAATATATTATATATATATATATATATATATCCCTTTTTTTATCTTTGTAATTTTGGAGATTGCAGTCAAACAAAAGAAGTTAAAAATGTAAGCGTATTTGGTCCAAGATAAAATTATAACATTTTGGAAAGATCGAAGCTTAAGAGTCTTAAATGGAATTCGTAATTTTTGGGGAGCATTAAAATGAAAACTGTATATTTAATCGCTAAAAGAGCTTACTTTTATTATATTAGGAGGGCCAAAATTTAAAAAAATTATTTTTCAAAAATGTCTCTATTTATCTTTGGCTACGCTATTATATAATCAAACCGATAATTGAACCTAAACCGAATTAGAAAGAATTTGAACAATGCCAATAAGATAGAACTTAAAAGAGATATAGATTTAAATTTTGGAATTAATGGACATAAAATATAAATAAATAAAATCTTATTGATTTAATAAATACTTTTTATTAAAAATTAAAAATACTTCAATATATTTACTTTTATTTTGTTTTTCTTCCTCTAGGTAAGGCTTTACTTGAAAGCGTGTTTAAGCTTTGAATTCATAGCATTATTTTCTTGACTTCAAAAAAAAAAACCTTAAAATATTGATATAGATAATGAGAAAATAGGTTTTTTTCAAAATTGCTAATGCTGATAGACAAATTTAACAAGTTGGCAAATTTAATTTAATATTTCTTAGCGTACCATTGATCATAATAATTATAAAATTTTTAAGATATTAATTTCAAGAAAGTCAAAGAAAACTAAAAATATTTTTAAAAATTCATATTAATTTTTTATTGCAATAATTTTTCAATTCACCTTAGATATCATTCAAAGTTCAAACTTCTTGAATGAATCTTAATTCATTGACATTATAACATTATTATCAACGTAAAAAGACGTGAATTTAAGTATATTGATGTACATGTATCTTCTTATTTAAGGATTAGGAGAGATTATTATTATAAATAAAATTAGAGAATATTATAATGTTTAATAACATTATCTATATTATTAATCGTATATAAGATTTTAAATACAGCAGACAAATCTAGGTTTAGCCTTTTCAAGGACACTGGCAAAGAAAAATAACTGAAATTATTATCATCCGTACAATTATGTAAGAAGTGACATCATATGATGCAACGTACTTATAATTAAGTAATCAATCCTAATTTAATTAATTAAGAGCAGTCAAAGAGGAGGAAACATCTTGAGTATGCATTATAACAAAAGTGATTCCTATGCTCGATAAAGTCATTTATTATATTTTTTAACTTTTTTCTTTTTCAAAATACAAGTTGTGATACCCAAATCTACACTTTTTAGCACTTTTTGGTTACGATTTGAAAATTATTTATAAAAGAAAATATATCTCTTTTTTTTTCATTATCAAATAGGGTTTATTTTCATGACAAAAATGCTTTAAAAGCTAAAATTGTTCAAACATCCAAACAAAATTGAAGTGTATGTCTGTACTCTCACGTAGTTTATTTTTATTAATTGTATAAATATAATGTTAATTCTTTTTTTACTGACGTGATACAATACAAATACTAAGAGAAATGTATTGTAAACATGTTACAATTATTCTAATTATATTTTTTAGATTTAATATTTGTAATTATAATTATAATTGTATTTTGTATATTTATAATAAAGTTTATTCTTTTTCTTAATTATTCTTATAAAAAAATTTTCCCATATTTTCATTACTTTGGGCCCTAAAATGGATTGGACAAAACAGTTTGGAGGTTAGGTGGCCCATTCAAAATGGCCTAAAGATAGAAATATAATTAAAATTTTTCAATAATTTATTAATTGATTTTGATGTTTTGAAATTTAAATGTTCAATATAGAAAAAGGAATTTTGAACTTTTAGTAAGGGTACACAAGTACAATTTGATAAATTTTTTAATGCATTATTTTAGTTTCTATCGTTTTTTTTCACTCTAATCCTTAACTTTTTTTACCCCAATCAATACATAAAAAATTATATTTTTTTTGTGACCAAAATGAAAGCGACCTTGAAGTTGAGTAACTAAAATGAAAGTGTAAATATGATATGATGTGTATAGTTAACCGCCGTTAGAAATTTAACGCTTAAGTGGCTAAAATGAAAGTACCTTAAAAGTTGAGTGACAAAATTGCAACAATTTCATTTTGAGTGACCAAAATGAAAACGTTCTAAAAGTTAGATGGCTAACTAGATAATTTACCTTTAAGACTATTTGAAATTAAATTTTAGAGATAATATAATTTTTATCTTGAATTTAGTAACTAGACAACTAGATTTATTATGATTACTGAACTCGAAAAATACAAATGCTTGATGACGGGACATTTCGAGATTGTCTCACATCATCACTTGAAAATTAAAAAATTTATATAAATTTCAGATGATGACGTGGTATAATCTTAAAGTGTCACATGCAATATTTTAATAAATAAAAATATTAAAGTAGTTTTTTTTAAAAGTCGATGAGACTTTAGAACAATTGGCAAACACTCAAGTTCTAAGATTAATTTTAAAAAATTAGACTAGTGGTCAAATCGGTCATATCGTTGGTTTTTGATTCAATTACTGATCCAATAATAATTAAATGACAATTCTATTTTTAATAAAATTATAAAATATATATTTAAAAGATTAGAAATCATTTTTATCTTAATTTCTAATCTTTTACTGGTCCTTAATGGAAACAGTTAAAATCTTATATGTATTGTTATACCGATTAATTTCTAATCCGATTTCAACAACTTTAGCCCTTGAATATGATACAAATTACACGTAATCTCTCTCTATAATTTTATGGTAATTTAAATTTCACAATTTTGTAATGTATTTAAATATCCAAATCCATACTATAAAAATGATATTTATTTGGGTGAATAATGCATGGTTGTTACGCTTCATGGTCCACAATGGCGGCGCTGGATACACACACAACCCCATAATTTACACCCACATCTTATGGATAGGCACAATTCCTGTTTGGATTTTATTATTTAATATTCTGTTTAATTTTTTTCCTTAAAATTTATAAATATAAATGAATTAAAAACAATAATAAAACCAATTCATACATGATAATAATATATGGTAAAATTGAAGATTCAGGTGCTCTCTCAAAATTTATTTATTTATTAAATTTTAATGTTTTTGTTTAAATAAAATGAATTTTTGAATTTAAAGAAATTTCTCATTATTCTCACCCTACATGGTAAAATTAATTAATTATTTATATATCAAAGTTTAAAAAAGATTGAAAATCAAATCAAAATGTATTAAGAATATAAAATTGAAATTTTAAATGATTTTATACTATTTTTAATTTTATGAATTAAATTGAATTTTCTATGCATCCTTGACCAGATAATTTTTAAAAATGAGTTCAATTGAATCAATTCGGTTTCTCTTCTTATTTTTGAATGATTTACTATTACAAATAATATATATATATATATATATATATATATATATATATATATCTAAATTTTGATAGATTCCTCTCAAAAAATTTGCAGCAATTTGATCCCTATAAATTTGAAAACAAGCAACTAAGGATAACTAGTCTCGACGTTATTGTTTTTGTCAATTGTAATTTTGATCAATATAATAACAAATTTAGCTCTCAAAGTTTAGATATTTTATCAATGTGATCAGGATTTAACAAAATTAACCTGCAATATTTGTGTAAATATGTAAATGTTAAGACTAAATTTGTTGATCTTTTAAAATCAAGACCAAATTGACAAAACATGTAAATATTTAAGGGTAAATTTGTTGTTATACTACTTAAAATTATGCACAATTGATGAAAGAGATTAACAATCTGACTAATTATCCTTAGTTGCTCATTTTTAAAATTGACAAGAATTAAATTGCTTGGGACCAATTTGTTCAATTTAGAAATTGAGAGAGACTGAAAAGGAGTTTTTACCAAAATAATAATGTGTGGCATGCCAGGAGTCCACGTGTCAACTTCTGAACCTCATACCCAAGAATCTTTCTAAAGAAAAGCTTGCGAACTAGCATGCCTCATCCATGGCGGCAGCCATCTTTTTTTTTTACTAAGTTTCATATTAACTTCCCCTTTTTAGAAATATTTTCCTTCTTTTACTTATCAATCTTTTTTTTTGAATAATTAGAACTTCATGAGAACATTATAAAAGGAATCTGCCAAAGGAATTTATATTTATGCAAGAGGTATGTGGATCGCCATTGATTAAAGCTTCATTTCTTATGGGTTTTTGCTGTAAATTTTTATTTCTTTCAACTATTTGTTGTTTCTGATGTAATTATCAGAATTTCATATGATTTTCTTGTTTAGTAGCAATATTAGAACGTATTTTATGTTACTTGAATTCGGATATGATAAGGATATGCTCGATTTTTTATGAACTTTTTCATATATTTAGAGTATTATATATTCCATAGTCATACTCGAGTATATGTTAGACATGGATATGATTGTTATATGTTTGATAATTTTGCTGATTAAGTTACCTTATCCATGGTGGTTCACTTGTTATGTTCTACATGAGATTAGATTCTATTCCTCCGATTTCAGGATCGCGGATCGAATGGATCATCAAACGAAATCGAACATGGAGAACGAGAAGAACGTAGAGCCGGTGACTGATTTACGACTGGCGCTGGGGTATTCGGGTCGCAGGATCGAGAGAAGGTCAAGCAATGATCTCGGTGCAGGTGCAGGTGCAAATGCAACTTCCAGGATCGGCATGACATTTGTGGCGACCGATCCCTTGTCCGAAATAGTTTGGTCTCCCCACAAAGGTCTCTGTCTCAAATGTACCGAATGCAGCTTTTTGGAGAATAAACGTTGCCTTGTCCAGGACACAGCAGGACCGAGCAATGCGGTTCGTTCGCTGCAAGAAATCGATACATCTGCAAGATCAATCGATGAAAAGCCTATAGATGAACAAAATATACATACATCGTCCTTGGCTTTCCCCATTCTGAATTCTAAAGTTTCTGATATAGACAATTTGGGAAACGACAAAACCGAGTTGTGTCATGAACTGCAGACCGATAATGGTAACTCTCCTATAGGAACTGCTGCCTTGGCAAATCTTGCTGAAAAGAATGATCCAAGAGATGTTGGTGATCGGACTCAGTTGTCCGGATCTCAAGAGAAAAATGTGGCATCCCCTGCTGAAAATGATATGCAGGGTGTAGGTGATAATGAATGTGTTGCAATGAGTAAAGTTTCAAGTTCGGAATCTGCTTTTGAAGTTGAAAAGATATCTCAGCTCAATAAGGAGATTTCCGCTAGTAAACATTCTCCGACTAATAGTGGAATCTGTAGATATAGAAGAAAAGGGAAGGAAAAGGCTTTATCTGATGGGGATGTTAAAGGAATGATTTCGAAAGATGACAGCCACGAGAGCGTCGAGAGTTCCAACAGCATAGGCGAAAAAAGGTGGGGCTTTGAGCAACAGTTGATTGTGGGGAGTAAAAGATTGAAAAAACACGATGGTTCCTTCATGAACTGGATATCCAACATGATGAAAGGGTTTCCGAAACCAAAAGACGAGACTCCATCTTTGCTTCTTACTACTACTGCTGCAAATACGAATCACTCACACAAGAGTCTCATCGAGAATCTTGATGCAGGCGATAAGATACAAAATCCGGGGCACGGAAATGCCGGTTTTCAATCTATTTTTCACTCGATATACTCTCCGAAGACTAAGGTTCAAGGAACAACACCACAAAGTGAAAATGATCAAGCCGGACTTGAGCTGACTAACAAGATTTGTAACGTCGATGCTACTCCAATCGCTTGTCACAGAGAAAACTTTAACTTCCTTAATGTGTTTAATGAAAGGTTCAAAGAACCGATTTGTGGCAGCAGAGTAGGCCCGCCGACTCGGCCAAAGATTGCATCGATTACTTCGTCTCTGAGTAACAGAAGTAGTGAGGCAAATATTGCCGTGGGTGTGGAGAAAGATAGAGGAAGCACTAGTTCTTCTTTAGGTAAACGTAAAATGAAAACCGAGAACATTGATTCAGACCCATCTTCTGAAGCAAAGACATTTTGTAACATTGGTTACAAAAGCAACCTTCAAGGGAGTTTGTGGATAACTCGGTTTACTCCCAAGGCTTCTAGCTCGTTATTTAACCGGGATACCGATGGTGCCGTTGAGTGCTTGAGTGACTGCATGAAACCTGATCTTTGCCCCCGAAATGATGTTAATGTTTCCAACAAGCCCGAAGAGGAGGCATCCACCGGTTTACGCTCCCTTAGATCGGAAGACTCACAGATGATAGCTTCTCATTTCGTTAGGAGATTAGATGTTCTCAAGCAGATCATGCCTTCCAGTATAACTGAGAATCGAATTTCATCGACTGTCACCTGTTTCTTTTGTGGAAGAGAAGGCCATCATTTGCAGAATTGTCCGGAGATAACCGATACTGAGATCGAACATCTTCTGAGGAATATGAAGTCATGTAATAGATACGAACGACTACCTTGTGTGTGTTTTAGATGCTTTGAACTCGGTCATTGGGCTATTGCCTGCCCTTCAGCATCAAGAGTTCAACATCACTCTGCATGTAGAGCCTCTTCTTTGGCTAGACTTGAAGAAAATACGGAACTTTTAGACAAAAACGGAGACGCAATTGCTGGAAATGCCACTCAGATTGATACCGGAAAAGGCCCAAGTACTCTTTATGAAATTATTGCAGACAAAATGAGATCAAACACAGATGTGAATAAGGAATATGTAAGTTTGAGTTACAAGGAAATCAAACATTGGGGTAATTTCACCAATCAACAGGTTTCGGACACACCAAAGGCGATCTTCAAAGCAGTGAGGATGCTTCGTTTGTCACGGACAGACGTCCTAAAGTAAGTGGAGCATCATTTTACATTCGTAAATTCATTTTAAAACCATGAAAAACTTGATTCTTAAGCATTCTTAAAAACTGATGTTTTGATTTTTAATGCTACATTGGTATCAGGTGGAAGATTATGGAACCATCGATCTTGCATCTCAAAGGTTTTTTCCTCCGATTGCGGCTCAGGAAATGGGAGGAAGGTTTAGGAGGAACTGGATATTATGTCGCCTGCATAACAGGTTTCGACACTACATCGTTAACAGTTTTATCATTGATTAATAGTGAATTATTTGCATGTTAAAATATTTTGATGTTACCATTTTTGTTTCTTGTTAAATTTCCAGAGGCAAACAGTCAGGGTGCACAACAAAGTTCCAACAGGTCCATTGTTGTTAATGTAGGGGGGATGAAATGCTCGGTCGATAGCCAATACATCTCCAACCACGACTTTCTCGAGGTAAAAACCAACCCGACTTGATTGTTTTAACCCCCTATTTGCTTGCTTGGAACAAAGACCGAAATTTACTAGCATGCATCTTGTCTACATTGTTGATGACATTAATTAAACGGTTTCGCAGGATGAGCTTACCGCATGGTTGCTCGCAACCACAAGGACTGGTGGAAAAATTCCATCAGAGGAAGAGTTGACAACGAAAGTGAAAGAGAGAAGAATGTTAGGGCTTTAGTCACTTTTTCAATATGCCATCAACACATGGTGTTCTTCAATCGTCTCATCTGATCCGATATTAGGTTTTTGCATAGAGGAAATGGATTTTTGTGAAAACCAAACAATTATACAAAATTTACCTTATGTAACACATTGGATTTTCTAGTCATTATGCTCTTTGAAAACAGAACAACTTACGGGGTACCTAGACAATTGAGCAAAAAGATAGATAATCGGTCGAATCGATATCCTCGTAACTTAAGTTGGTTTTTAATTAATTTCATTTAATTTTTTTCATTTCTTTCCACCACTACATCACATACCTGCAAGGTAAGCTTAAAACGAGCATCTACCGAGTCCTGTATGAACAAAAAATATAAACATTTTCATCCAAAAACATTTTGTTCTTAAGCACCCTACAATTTTCACCCAAAATAATGCATAGATCATGGATTGGGGTAGGTCATCCAAGAAGTTTAGTTTAAAGAGAATTTACTGACACAACAAATCCAGTTCAATTTCATCGTAGATGCTAGACTTGCCGGTGCTAAACAATTCCTAAAAGGAGAACCTGGCAATCTCTTCATCTTCATCCTCCCGGATAAGATCTTCATCCTCGTCGGTGAACCTGTCATAATCATCTTCATCTTCTGGTTCTTCCACTTCATCTTCAGGATCCATCATTGTATTTCTTCTTCCATCTTTGTCTTTCAAACCAGTACTCAAGACAACGGTTTCGCCTCTCGTTTGTTCCATATCCCTCCTCAACTTATCCATGCTCTCTTTCCGGCGTTCTTCCTCTAGGCGTTGTTTTTCTGCTCGTCTCTTGTCCAGATCAGCCCTACAAATTTTGGGTTATTACCATATAAACTTAAAAATACTCCGGATCAGAGTTCACAAAATTAAAAGAGGGAGGCTATACTTGTAAGTTTCCATGTATTCCTCGGCACAGGCTTCAATGGCTTTAAAGAATTCATTCATTCCAGCACCAGAAATCGCAGACACTCCAACCGATCGTAAATTCTTGTAAAATTCATCAAGAGAGAGCGAGAGGCTCTGAGTTAGAGTTGATGTGTACGTAGTATCTGAACTTATTGCCGCTTGAAATGTCTCGAAATCTTCCATCCACTGCACAGAATAATTTCAATAATAAAGGTAACTGCGCATTGTATATATTGCATGTCAACAAGAAAAAGCTGGAAACAGTAAAAATTTAAGAACCCCGAAAAAATGGTGTTCCACAGAAGTTCGATAACCAATAGAAGTGGTTGCAGATCAATCATGCAAACACAATGGAAGCACAATTGACAGATATTTATCTGAGTGCCAAACAAAACATTTGCATCTAATATGGAAAAATAAATATACCTCCAAAGCAAACTGATGTTGTGCAACATCAACCTTGTTGAATGCTAATACAAGAGGCAACCGTGTCTTGTAAAGTATGCTACAAGCATAAAGCATGTTGCTCATGAAGGTAACCGGACTTGATGAACGAGGTGTATCAACTACGTAAGTGACAACAGTAGGAAACGTTGAAGCAAATGCTTCTGTAATGATAGCTCCTGAAGCAGACCAAGTAAATATCTCAATCTGCCCGGGAGTATCCACAAGAACATAGTCGAGTTGATCTGCTCGCCTCTCAATTACCGATATAACCTGAGATTGGATATTTGCAGAAGTCGTATACATGACATGCCATATGAAAGGTACAAGCACATCAAGGAACAGAATAAAGAAGATAAAAACGGCTACAAATATCGATGCAACTCTACATGCACATGCATTGTAACCTATGATGTATATAAACTTTACAACAAAGCTAGCCATTATCTGGTTCAAACATTTTGATACAAAAAGGTTATTGTTGAGGGGAAGTCACTCTTCGGGCTGGTCTTGGACCCTCAAAGGAGATGTTGTTCCTGGGGCGTCTATGCTCGGTTTTAACCTCAGGTTTTGTCTCACAACACCAAGGAGAGCCCAAACGGGTTCAGGGAGCTTGTGAGAGCACCTCACCACCAAGGAAATGTTTAGCATTTGGCCTTGGAGGGGTTCGAACCCATGCCCTTAAAGGGCATTGGTGGGTAAGAACACCACCACTTGGCATAGTTACCCCGGGAACGATACCTCCATTGAGGGTCCAAGACCAGCCCAGAGAATGGCCTCCCTTCAAGAGTTATTTTAAAAGTAAATGTAATAGATGGAGACAACTCTTCCTAGCACAAAAAGTCTTTGCACTGTTTTAACGATTCATATCACAAAACCTAATGCATAAAGTTCAGAAGCTTTACCTCATCAAATTTGGTAGCAAATAAATTGAGTGATGTAAGGATTCCACCATTAGGTCCAAGATTGAATTGCTTCATAACTTCCTTGTATTTAACAGTATCTCTTATATCAATATTAGCACCAAATGGAAGGGTCATTACAGCAGGGTCAAGATTCATCACATAACCCCTAATATTCGAAGCTTGAGTATGGCAAACAAGCCTATGAAGCAACGTCGTTTTCCCACTCCCTAATCGAATCAAACGACATATTTCAACAGTCAAATTTACTCAAAACAACTTACAGGCAACCTGAATTTCATTTACAGATCAAATATGCAACATAAATTAAACATTAAAAGAACACCCAATTCAACTTTCTAAGTTTACCTGCCATTCCAACAACAATGATAATTACTGGTTTTTTCTTGAAGCCGGACGAAGATGACTCGATATTTAACTTGTCCATAATACCAGCAAGCTGCTCTTTTTCATCATCGCCTCCCTAACATAATGAAATCAAATAACACAACCAGATAACAAGAACTACCCAGAATTAAAATAATAGTAACTGACGTTCTTTTTTTAATTTTCAAATGTTTTGACTTGAAATTACTTCATTAAAGGATGAACCCGTTTAGGTACCTTTTTTTCCGAGGAATTCATTTGCATTGAACCGCCTTCTTCTGGGGTTTTAACACTTGGTTTTTCCGACTCGGAATCAATTTCCATCTTCGATAAAAAAAAAATTCAAGTTGTTTATGAATAAAAACGAAAACCAAGAGACAAAACGTTTTGAGTTACGATCAGAATAAGAACAAAGAAAATAAGAGTTAAGGGGAAAAAACCCAGAAAATAAACAGAGAAGAACAAGTGCCTGAAATTAAAAAAGGTGATGCAAGCCAACCTCGTTAGTGAAATTCTTCAAATGCTTTAAAATTTGGAGTTCAAGGGTTTCCACTTCCCGGTTTGTTAGGGAATTGGAGAAACAAGGGTTTTACGCATTTTATGTACACAGAAAATGGGTTAAGGCAATTTGGGGTCTCAGATATTTTTCATGAGCTTTATTCAAGGCCCATTATACAATAATTACTACTTAATTTTGAAACTTTTTAATGTGGTGTTTGTATTTGAAAAAAGAATACATATTTTAATATCTGAAAATAATTATGTAATTTTTTTTTGTGATTTATTCGGGTTTTAGGGTTCATCAGTGGCGGAGTTAGGGCTGGCAGGGCTCAGTCCCTTAAAATGAACAATTTTTCATTTAGATTTTTTTATAATTTATAAAATTTTAAATTAGTAATTGTAAAATTATACTTTAACCCTCCAGAATGATAAAATTTTGATTTAATCCTTTACAAATTATAAAGATATAGACTATTAAAATGGTAAAATTATATTTTTACTATTGTAAAATATCCAATTTAATTTTGACCCTCAAAATATTTTTTTTTATTCCGCCACTAGAGTTGATTTGATAAAAAATCATCATTAACTAACAATATTAATAAGAGATAATATGAATTTTTGCCCCTAAACTTATGAGGGATAATATGATTTTAGGTCCACTTTGGTGCTTGTACTCTTTTTAATCTGTTTTAGTACTTAAACTTGGCAACTAAATTTATTTTGGTCATTGAACTTGAAAAATATGAAAAGTTTGATGATGATGCACTTTAAGATTGTGCCCCATCACTTTAAAATTAAAATATATATATAAATTTTTAGGTGATGTCGTGGTATAATCTTAGAGTGTTATGTATAGTGTTCTAATAATCAAACCAATAGTTAAACCAGTTAAACCATTGGTTCTCGATTCAATTGGTTTGATCGATTCAACTGTTAGACCAACAATAATTTAATAAGTAATTAAAAAATTATTTTTTAAAAATAAAAAATTTATTAAACCGGTTCAACTTGTTTTTTGTTCCAGTTTTCAATTTTTATTGGTTTCGAGTAGTTTCCATTCAATCGATTCAACCCCTTTGTTTGGACCAGTATACCAGTTGATTCTCAAATTAATAGGTCCAACCAACCAATCTAATCATATTCTAAGAACACTGGTCTAGTTGCATGTTTTATGTACCAAAGTGAACCCTAAAAAAGTATAGGTACCAAAGTAAACTTAGTTGTCAAGTTTAATGGCCAAATTTTATATTGTCCCCATTAATAATGAGATATTATCAAATTAACCTTGAAACTCAAAATAATCACGACAATCATACTGAATTTATACTATTATTTAAGCTCTTCGCTGAGTCGGTTTAAAATAAGTAATATTATTCAAAGAATAAAAGGATTTTAGTCTTTTCACTTTAAAGAATAAATCAATAAAAACATGTGTATGATGGGATTTAAACCCAGCCAATTACATTAATAAAATCTTTAATTTACCATTTAGCTAAATTTTTTATATTTTTATACATTTTAATTCTATTGTGCATATTTTATTACGTTATCAATTATATATCTATATTATTGTATATTATTTTAAATAGATATTTATATTTTAAAATTGTGACTTCCATACGTATGTTTATTTGATACAAATTTGATGGCTTGTTTTTTAATTTTTAACTTGGGCTAAAAAATGTCATGCATGATTAAAAATATTTAAAAGGAAAATCAATATACATGGCTGTTTTTTTATCAAATAATAACAATTTTATTTACACATAAACGTCCAAATAGAAGCGGATTGGATATATGCCATTTTTTTATAATATATTATTATAATATTATTAAACTTATATCTAAGTGGTTGGAAAAATAATTATTATATTTAGTTATTTTGGATGGGCGATGCGTTCGTTTGTGTTTAGTGTAAAAATAATGGTGGTGGTGAGATTAGATATTATAGCGTGAGACAAAACGAAAACTAAACGTAGTGTAATGAAAGTAAATGTCCATTCAAAGGGACAAGTTTGTTAAATAATAAAATTTTGTTTTTGTTATAACCGGCGTGGCTGAAATTATTTTGTGATTTTTTAAACATATATTGTTTATAATTACAATTGTAATTTTTTTAAAAATTCTTAAATAAATCCTTAATTCTTAAATGCGTAAAATTCTCTACAACCATAAATTTATACATTTTATACATAAGTATTAATGTTTGGACATCCATTAGACAATAAGAATGATTTTCAACTTTAAATATGATGCAAGTCCAGGATTAAATCTTAAAAATAACAATTGAATATTTGTGGATGAAAATTAAAATTGATATCTTTAGTAAGTGCGCAGCAGCTCAAGTATCTTGTCTTTACTGCCATGGACACTAAAAATTCCATGATTTGCATACTTTATTCAATATTTCTTAAAAAGGAAAACATCTTTCAAGAAATAAATTAAATAAATACTTGATGATTTAATGACAATATGAAAAAATGCTCTTTTTTATCTCATCAAATTAAATTTATAATTTTTGTTTATTATCATGACAAGTGGTTTAAAATTTTCATAAGAGGGTTGATTTTAACGCATGTCTTTTTATTATTATTTTAAATAATTATCCTTTATTTTATTATCAAACTTAAACAATATATATTAAATTAATTGGTGATTTGGAATTAATTAATGTATATATATTGAATTAACTAACAACTTTCACATTTTAGCTTAACAACCTTTGTACATTGGATTCCATGGACCATAAAATGGAAATTCTAAGGTTGGTTGACCTTCATATTACAATGGTACAAGGTGTCACATTGCTAATGTAAGATTTATATTTCCTTCCTGAGATAATGGGATTCCCTTCAATGAAGATTCACTGTTTTCATTACCTCATTATTGATATTCCGGGAGTTTGATTTTGATATCAAATATTATTTCCATATTGTTTAGTTCACTCTATTAATAGAGAAATTATTTGATGGACTCTTTCCACAACATTATTTATAGTCTCTTTCCAATTATTTAATGACATTTTAGTCATTTTTTTTATGTTATTGATGCATAATTTTAGTAATTTCATTTACGCTAAACACTAAACTTTGAACCTAAATCATGATTCTCGAACTCTGAACCCGAAACCCATCTTGAACATTGAACCGTGAATCTTGAACCCCAAATTTGAATCATGAACCTTAAACTTCAAACTCAAACATTGATTTAGGGTTTAGGTTAAGAATTTAAGGTTCAAGATTCGGGATAAAAAATTACTGAAATATTATTAAATAATTAGAAAAGAACCATAAATAACATGATAGTAAAAGTCCATAGTAACATAGACACCACACTGAAAAAATATCAAACTCGGTTATCAAATGACAAATTAAACTTTTACTATATTTATTTAATTATTGTTAAATCAACCGATTAACACAAAGTGTAATTATTTGATACACCCCAATTAAATTTTTTAAATTCGTCAAATGAATTGTGACAGTTATATATAATTTTAATTTTTTATTACAACCTATAATACACTTGTGAAAAATCCAATAATTTAATGAGTTTGATGCTTTTGCTTTTTTATCTTTTCAGGGTAGGTTTGGATGGGAGATTGGGTGCGGTGTGGTGCGTTTAGCTTACTTTTTGTCTCATGCTACAGTATCGCTATAGTATCTAATCTCACCGCCATCGCTATTTTTACACTAATCGCAAATAAACACACCGCCTATCTAAATTCACCCTCAATCTTTATATTTTTAATTTCCTTTTCAGCAAAACCAGTGGAGTAACGATTTTATCCTTAAGTTCAATAATTATGTTTTTTACTCTCTCTACCTAACCATTTTGTCTTCTATCGACTAAACCCTTTCATCCCTAAAACTGAAATTAAATAACACAGGAACCCCAATTTAGACTTTTGACCAAAAAATTGAAACATTATACACTTTTTTTAGTTATCCAATTTTGTTTTACGAATTTTAATTTTATTTCAATATTTGTTCATAGTTTAATGCCAAAAGAAGTTGACTTGCATTTTTCCTCAACAAGTATAAAAACCTTCCCCCATCTACAAATCTCAACCGATCAAAGCCAAACACCCCCCCCCACCCAAAAAAAAAAAAAAACTTCATTTTCCCAGAAATTCCAAGTACTTTCCTGTTGCAATAATTTTTTTCTCACTACTTATTTTTCCCAATAGTTATCAACAATTATGATCCATGGTAAGATCAGCTAATTGTTACCTTATTATTTCTCTTTTTTAATTTCTGATACTGATTTTATTCCATATCACCAGATTATGGCCCTCCTAAAATCATCATCGTCCAATTCCTAGCTGCTTCGATCATCGGAGCTGCAGCAATCGCCGCCGCAAGTTACTTCCGACCGAAGAGAAATCCCGTTAAAGATCGTCATCGAAGTCTTCTTATTCCACTGCAACAGAGGACAGGTTCCGGCCGTTTTGGAAACCGGGAAAGATTCTCTCACTATGTTGGTATTAAATTTTAGCATTATTTTTCCCAAATAAACCCCTTTTTTTTATTGGGGAACTTTATTTTCTTAAACTAGGTTTTTGGCACAGCTAGGCAGCTTGGATTTGAAGATGCAAATGAGTGTCCGAAACTGTGCAAATTGGCTGAAAATTATCTGAAAAAACCCAAAGATTGTGAGGTTAAGATCTTTGAGTATTTTGCTGAAGAACCAGAAGCTGACATTTTATATGGAAAGTTGGTGGAGGAATTTGAGAGATGCATACTTAGCTATTTTGCTTTCCATTGGAGCCAAGCTCCTAATATGATTAGCCAGGTATAATATATATATATATATATATATATATGAACAAAATCTCTTAATCATAATAATCTTTGATTAGGGAATTTATTAATTAATTAGTGAATGATTTAATGAAAATTGTTTTGCATTTCATGTCAGGTTTTGGGTGTTGAATCTGAGAAGAAAACAAAGCTAAAGGACTTTGTCATGGCAGCTACAAGGTGATTCCGACGCTTTTTTATTATTAATTACCAAAATAAAAATTTATCATTTATTAATTTACAATTTTTTTAAATTTTTAAAAAAGTTAATATAATTTTTAGCCTTTAAATTTATAAATTAAGTCTATTTTAATTTTTATATATATTATTTTAGCACTTGAATTCAATAAATAGATTAACTCAAAAAAATATAAAAGTTTAATGATATAAGAACTTATGTCACTTTTATAACTTTATTTTTTTTATTTTTAAAATAATGGCTGGAGCAAAGTTAAAATATTATTTGAGGTCAAAATTGAATAAAAATTTAAGGGCCAACATGTAATTTTATTATTATATTAATTTATAATTTCTTAAAATTTAAAGGGATTATATATATATTTTGAATGCCAATGCCACTACATGCTACTCTTTGTCTCTAATGATTTGGAACAATTTTGAAGTGTCGCGTCATTAAATTCAAGAGAATTTAAATTTAAAGACTAAATTGGACTTACTTAACCAAAGTAAATAAAAATTATAAATATTAAAATTGATTTAATTGTTAAATTTATGGACTTTCTGAAAATAACTAAATGCACTCTTATAGTGCTAATTATATTTATATTATAATTTAAGTACATCAGAGAAATATTTTCAAACTTTTATTACATTAGTTTTTTTATATTTTAAAACATGTTTATATATGTATGTTTTTTTTGGTGAATTGTTTTATATTTTTATTTGCATTATGATAGTCCCACGATCTAGTATTATATTGTTTGGAGACGACTAATTTTGTGTTTTTCTTTTAATAGTCGAAATCTGGATCAATATAGCAATGCAAGTGGGTATTTTAAATTATTAATTAATAGTCTACAATAAATATTTAATTAATTTGAAAGGTATGCATTCACAATGTTTTGTTCATTTGGTCGTTTTGAAAGTTTCATTCGAAAAACATTATAATACTCTCTTTTTTAACATAAATTATTCCAATAATATAAATTTTATTTAAAAATGGATATAAAGCGAGATTTAATTTTGATCTTGACATTTTTCTTACATTGATTCTTGAATTTTTCACACTAATTCTAGATTTTGATAATTTTTTAATTTAGTTCCCAAATTTGGAATTCATTAAAATATAATAATATGACTTATGCAATAATATCACCTTAAAACTTTTTTAAAATACTTAAATTTTAAATATTTTTAAAACTTTAAGTGATGATTTGAGTGTGAGGATTAAATCAAGAAAGTTATTAAATTCCAAAATTATTATGGAGAAAATAAATTAAATTACTAAATTTAAATACTAAATATTGTTTTATCTAAAAAAGACTTACGGAGAATCGACTTTTATTAAAGATTAACAACAAATTATTTTGTTAATTTGGATTGATTATAGGCAAACGAGATTTGAGAGGGTGATAAAGGATTTGAAGGTGGCTAGGGTTTTCTCGACGTTGGTGGAGGAAATGAAGGCGATGGGACGTGTGGACGGCGAAGCAAAGTGTACGGACGTGATGGTGCCGGTGGCCCACAGCCGGCGGAGCCCCGTGCTGTTGCTTATGGGCGGTGGTATGGGGGCCGGCAAAAGCACCGTCCTCAAAGATATTATTCTCAAAGAGTAAGGCTAGCTCCATACCATTCCAAATTTTATTAATTATATAAAATATATAATTTATAAGTTAATATAATTATATTATCTTATACAAAATAAATCTATTTTCAATTTTGTAATGAAATATTATTATTTGAATTATACAGCATCAAATATATGCACGTATTATAAGTAATTAATAAAATAAATGCTAAATTAATCACTTATTTTGTAATTGTCTAAATTCACCTTAATTTTAAATTAATATAATTTATCGTCCTCTTTCTAACCTCCAAAGCAAATTTTGTATTGCAGTTTTTCTTTTATAATTTAGAAACAATTTTAATTAAAATGTAACAGTTAAATAATTTAAAATATATTTTAGACACTATTTATATTAAATAATTTTCAAAATTATATGAAAGTAAAAAAAATTATAATGAAATTCAATTTTTTTAATTTTAGTTTTATTCCTTCTTTTAGTATGTTATTTTTTTCACTACAGACAGTTCTCACCAATTTAGAAATGGGAGATTGACTCTTTTTGGAAAAGTCTTACAATGTTCCTATGAAGCTCATGTATTTTTCAATTGGTTAGTATTATTTCTAATCGGGTTGTCTCCCTATTTTACAAAAAACTTCAGTGCCTAAAGCGGTAAGTTGTCGCCTCTTTAGACAATCTCGGACACTTGGGCTTTTATCAGAGTCGAAAGACAAAATCCCTGGTGTCAATCAATTGAGGAGTTCATCACCTTCGAATGGAAAACATTTTGAAAACTTCTTCGAAAAGAGTCGTCCTCCATCGGCAATAATGGTTTCTGACAATTAAATTGGCATTTGCAGATCATTCTGGGCTGAAGCAGCAGCGAATGCTGTGGTTGTAGAGGCAGATGCATTCAAAGAAACAGATGTTATATTCAGAGCTCTCAGCTCTAGGGGCCACCACCATGATATACTTCCTACATCTGAACTTGTAAAGTTTATCCCCCACCTCCGCCATTGATAACTTTTTAAGCTCATCAATTCCCTATACAACAAACTACTTACATTTCAACTGTAAACTATAAATAGGTTCATCAATCCTCCACAGATGCTGCATCATCACTGCTAGTGACAGCATTGAATGAAGGGCGGGATGTGATAATGGATGGGACTTTATCATGGGAGCCTTTCGTCGAGCAAACCATCGCCATGGCTCGGAACGTTCACAAACACCGTTACCGGATGGGGGTCGGATACAAGGTAGACGAAGATGGCAAAATTACTGAGAATTACTGGGAACAGATAGAAGAGGAGGAAGAAAACGATGATCATCAAACACATAGGAAACCTTACAGAATTGAACTTGTTGGAGTTGTTTGTGATGCATATCTAGCTGTTGTTAGAGGTATAAGGTAAATGGCATTTGCCAGTTTGATTAATCTTCAGAATTAAGAATAAGGTTTTGTTTCTAATTTGGATTGAATTGTACAGGAGAGCTATAATGGTGAAAAGGGCAGTGAGAATAAATTCACAGCTAAAATCCCACAAAAGTTTTGCTAGTGCATTCCCAAGATATTGCCAATTTGTTGATAATGCCAGGCTTTATTGCACCAATGCTGTTAAAGGTCCTCCAAAGGTAAAAAGTCTTACTTATCAAACCCGGAGTTTAACTCGTTTCATTCATGACTTGGGATTCCGATCTCCAATAACCCCTTTTCCTTCTCCGTAATCATTGTTAAGCACAATTTAAATGATATTTTGTTAATGGGGATTTGAAAAAGTTAGTGGAACTTGGGGACCATGTGTATGGTACCATTCAACCTCCCACTTTAAGTTGTTGGTTCCATGGGACCGGGACCATATTGCAAATGGTCCAATGAAACTGGTCCTTTCTGCAAACCCCATGTCAACTAACTTAATTACTTTATTCCTTTTATTGCTTCATCTTTTCTGAGTAATGTGTGTGTATATATGTATGTATATAAACGACAGTTGATAGCTTGGAAAGATGGAGAAAACAAGCTGTTGATAGATCCAGATGACATAAAATGGTTGTCAAATGTGAGCAAGTTGAACCCAGGTGCAGACTGTGTAAATGAGCTTTATAACCAAGACCCTAGTCCAGTAGATGAGCCTGGTTCGGTCTGGAAAGACATTGTTTTGGACCCTTCAAGACCAACCATTCAATTTGAGCTAAAAGCTTCCATTCAAAGAATCGAAACAACGACGCTGACGACAACATCAATTGTAACATGAACACAAGTACATATAATCTAGCTTCATTGCAAAGAGTATGTTCAAGTTTTTTCAAAAAAATATTCATATCGCCATTGACAAAGCCTTCAATTTTGGTTTCAGATCAACTATCTCTCCAATGTATATCTTTCATGTAATATTCCAGGAAGGTTAATGATAACTTTTGGCTTTTCAGGTTTTTTTTTTTTTTGGAATTTTGGTGAAGATAACTTCAACTCTACTCGTTTTTAAGTAAAATGCAGGCACTTTAATATATTACTAAGTCGTATGGATGTACTTTTTGAAGATTGTGTTTGACACTATTTTCTAGGCTTGAAGAGTTTAGATTTGTACAAAATAAAAATTAAATTATGGGATTTTCAGAGTTTTATTTTTCAAGACTCTCTTCGATATTTAAGTTGATAGAAAAAGACGATAAAAATACAAAGGAGTAAGAAGTGATTTTGGCATAATAACAAGAAAGTGAAGTTAGAGACCGAAGAAAGTGTATATAGATATTTATATAGGGGTCTTCGATTGCCCTAAGATTGTTGCTTGCATGAGAGAGCATAGGGATCTAGGTGCTCGTACATGTGACTGGTGGTTGTCTTTGATAGTTGCAGCTTGCATGAGTGCATGGGGATTAAATTACCCATTGTATGTGATTGGTTAAAGTAGATATTTTGATGTAGACATCTTTGACAATTGCTGCTTATATGAGTACACCGAAATCAAATCGTGTATTGTATATGATTGAGTGAAAGATATATTTTTGGCCTGGCCATTTTATTAGTTTTGTGGTCTTACTTCTTTATTTATATAGAGTATTTTTATATTGTTATTGATGATTGAAAGTTACTTATTGTACCAAGTGTTACGTGTAACTTATATTATCATGAAATTAATAAAAAATCTCTCCTCACCTTATGGAAGTATGCCTCAAATCTACTTATACAACATATGTGACTAGATAAATATAACTTTTTTGCTGAATTGAATTAAATCGAATCATTATATTGGACCGTGTTAATTAGTATTAGACCAGGGAAAAAGGTCGAATTTGCCTCTAATCCAACTAAACCCAAATCAGGCCCATCGTAACGGCCCAAAGCTGGGACCTAAAGATCTGATTCTAGGGTTTTCACAGCCTATATATATAAGCAATTTATCAAAAGCCTCCTCTCATCTTCCACCTCCCACAATCGAAACCTTTAGGCGGCGACTACTACTCGAGCTTCATAACACACGAAGCTTTTAACTATGGTACTTACATTTGCTCCTTTCTTCTTCTTTTTCTTTATTAGTTTTATTTCTTTTCTCTTTTAACTATGGTACTTATATTTACCGGTAATTTTTTATAGGCGGATGTAGAGACGGAGGTTGCGGCGGCCGGTGTGCCCAAGAAGAGAACATTCAAGAAGTTTAGCTTCCGAGGTGTCGATTTGGATGCTCTCCTTGATATGTCCACTGATGAGCTTGTCAAGCTCTTCCCTGCTCGAGCTCGCAGAAGGTAATAACACAATATTCATTTTTTGCTAACATTTTCCTCCTCATTTTTAAATAAATAAATATGAAATGGGTTTTATTTTTTTATTGTTTCTTTTTTGTTATGTGATTGTAGGTTCCAGAGGGGTTTGAAGAGAAAGCCCATGGCTCTAATTAAGAAGCTTCGCAAGGCGGTAAGTTAATCTTTACTTTTTGCTCTTTAGTTCTTGCTTTTTAATCGATTATATCTATGGGATTTATGTTTAGATCTAAGGTTGATAGGTCCATGTTGAGTTACTGGAGTTTTCATTTTATTTTGGTAACTAGTTGTAGCCTTTTTCTCATTAATGTTTAAGCTAAAAGAAACATAGAATTAAAGAATTCTTTTATTGGCCTCATGAATCAAAATTTTATACTATTATTTATATATGAAGTGATTTTCATTGAAATGTATTTTATTGTAGATCTTACTAATTGAAGTTGATCTTTCCTTTCTTAGAAGAATGTTTTTGTAAATTGTTTGTACTTTTGTCTCATAACGTATTTCATTAACTTAATGATTATGTTAAAAATTATGCACCTTTAGTTTACTCGTACTTGAGCGTGACTTTCCGTAATAGGTATGCATCCTACACGGGTATTTTTATAAGTCATATCCATATATCCATGTGTTGCGCACAAGTTCCGAGTAACATAGCTGATGCGTATAACAATATAGTTTTGATTCAATGACGTACTTGTTCTTAGTTTATTCTCATATGCTCTGCGTTTTTCCCAATATCGATCTCTTTTTACATGTTTTAAGTCCAATTTTAGGGTTCAAGTCCTAGGTTGTTGATTTGTCATAATAAATCTATAGCTTAAGTGAATTTTATCAATGATTGAACAAACATTAGTGTTCGGTTGTTCTGCTAAGTTGACCATTTCACTCTTTTAACATTTGCTCTGATGCATTGGTTCAGAAAAGGGAGGCTCCACCTGGTGAGAAGCCGGAACCAGTTAGAACCCACCTGCGTAACATGATCATTGTACCCGAAATGATTGGAAGCATTATCGGTGTGTACAATGGCAAGACATTCAACCAAGTTGAAATCAAGCCTGAAATGATTAGCCATTACCTTGCTGAGTTTTCTATTTCGTACAAGCCAGTCAAGCACGGTAGACCAGGTATTGGTGCTACCCATTCTTCTAGGTTCATTCCTCTAAAATGAAGTCTTATCCTTGCAACTTTGGATGCTTTATTTGATGTTTGTATGAAGAGATATTTTATGTTGATCAAATTTTGATTGATGCACTATGACAATTTTTATATCGTTCCGAATGTTATATTAGATAATGCAACTTGTTTTGCTTTTGGAGTTGATTTGCATGTTCCATTTAACTTTTTATCTTAGTTGATGTTAATGATTTGTTTATTTGCCCGTTGTTGCTGTGTGAAAGCTTGGTGCCTTCTACTTAATCAATTTTAATCTCGAGTAGTGTTCGTATTTCATGATGTATTGTGTGCGGTGTCGAATCTGCCACATTGGGCATTTTCCGAAACCTTAACATGGTTTGACTACTTGAATTGTGGCAAACCTACGTATGTTCAGTTCGGACATCTCAGTACCCAAATTTCTAATTTGTAGTATTTCTTATTCAAGGTAAAATTATAGATGTGGTCCCTTAATAATGCCCGAATTAAAAGTCTAATTTTGATTTTTCTCTTAAAAACAACCTTGTGGATCATTATGCTAAGGTGATTTCTTTTTGGTTCCAAGGTGCATTCAGAAAAATTTTCATCTATAGGTTGATTGGGAATAATTAATCTTATACATTCATAAACTATATTGAATTTTATAATATGAATCGACCGGTTGGAACATTTTTATGTTGTGGTCCATAAATGAAATGATAAAATCAACAAAACATGGATTATTTCGGTTTATATGTTTTGTTTTTGGAAAGGAAAAAACAACCTTAATTTGTCTTTTGTTTTTCATCTTTTGCGTAAGTGCATTTAAATCCAAATTCGATATTGGGTGTAATATTTATTTGAAATAATATTTAATTAAAATTTAATAACGTTTAATATTAATTGTTTAAAGATTTTAGAGATGATATTTCACATATTAAAATAAATATTAATGAGTGACAATGTTTTTCTATTTTATTGAATCTTATAATATTAATGAATTTAAATATTATTTTAATGTTTTTATTTTATTTTATAGCATTATATTTAAATGTATATATTATTTCTCAATAGCATTTAAATTTTAAAGCAAAATATTTTTAAAATGACATTTTAGAACGGCCCCAAATTGAACACTTAATTGAACCATATACTCAAACCCTATGTTTTCACAATTGGGTCAAATAATATTGTATTAGAATTTAACAACTAATTTCATGAAATAAAATAGAAAACTTAAATGGGTAAAAAAACTGAAAATTAAAAGAATTTTAATTAAAAAAAATTACAAATATTGGAATCTAGTTATCAAATTGAGGCGAAAACAGTTCCACAATAGGAGCAAGTTCCCATTAACCCAATCTTATCATTCAAAATTGCGGAATTTTCCATGCACGAATTGGAGTGACGTGTGATATTGCGATGGGAGTGAGGTTAGAAAATAGGAGTTATTTGTGAATTAAAAAGGTGTGGGTCCATTCCGAGGTCCCTGAAGTTTCCTCCCAGTTTCTTGTAAGGTTCTATCTAAGGCCTTTTCTACTTTGGCAGCTTCACCCTGTCAACACACACATTGGACTAATTATCAGCATTACTGTTAAGTACTGAGACTGCATCTTAATATTTTTTGTTTAATTCCATATCTTTATGTTTTCTTTAACACAAGCTATATAACCGACCATATACATTTAAATATTTATTTATAGTATTATTACTAATGTAAACTCCTAAAAACTCAAGATAATTAGATTACTAAAAAGATCAAATTGAATAGTTGAATTATTATTTTGTAATATTTCATACTCGAGTGACTAGATAAAAAAGTACTAAAGTGATAATTAATATAATTTATCCTAATTAAAGAAATCAATCCATGTACATAAAAGATCCATGTTTTTCTATTATTATATTTTTGCAATATTTTCCAAGCAATCCTTTTTAATGTTAAATCACTTTATTAAGCTTGTATTTGATATTTAATCTTATAAATTTGATTTTAGACTTTTCTTACATCCCTTCAACACACTAAAAGGAAAAAAAGTTATTAATTACGATGCGTTGAAAACAATGTTTTTAGAAGAATCAGTGTAATAGTTAATGGTTTTAACTATTTAAAAAGTAAAGAATCCGAAATCGAAATAATAATTTCACAAAATTTCTATACTAAACATAACTTCACCTTATTAATTTAATTGCAACTCTTTAATATTCGCATTCAACAAAGTTAAAATTTTGATGTTGGTGATGCCACAATCTACACGTATTTTTATAAAAAAGTACATGAAAGTTAAATTTTAAAAAATTACAAAAGTTTGTAGTTATTTTTTAAAAAATCCACATCATGAATGAAGTACACATGTAAACTAAGGGGTTGGCAAGGACCCGATTTTTTAAAATAGAAAATTTTTATTTAGGTATTTTAAAATTTTTAAAATTTTAAATTAATAAATATAAAATTACACTTTAGGCCCTAAAATGATAAAATTTGATTTAATCCTTTAAAATTATAAAGGTATAGGGTATTAAAAATTTAAAATGGTGAAATTGCATATTTATTATCATAAAATTATAATTTAATTTCGACTTCTAAAAGTTTCCTGGCTTTACCCTATTTGTCACGCTGAATTGTCATATTTGTGCCATTAAAATTTCAATAACTTTTTCTTTCTAAAAAAACAATTAATTTAAAACTTACAAGTTAATGACCAAAGTAATCCCAAAAGAAAAAGAATTAGAGCTAAAGGGACAGAAAAAATAAACATTAGGAGCTAAATATGTTATTATACAAAAAAGAAGAAGAAGAAGAAGAAGAAGAAAAAAGCAAACCTGAGTTGGAAAAGCCAAGACAGCCAGGAATTGTTGAGGAGTGAAGTTGGATTGAATGATTGTGGGATTGGAATCCAATTCCTTCAAGCATTTCAAAGTCTCCAACATTGAATCAATCCCAGATGTTGGATTCTCTACTTTCAATCCTATCTTATTATTATGATTTGATTTCAATTCGTAATTTCTTCTCTCTAAATCTTTCTTCAGCCATTCCAGTTCTTGAACTCTTTTCGTTGCCGTTTGAACTATCGAATTCTTATCATTCTGCCATTTAAGAAAAATAACAATTTTATAAGACAAGGAATACCCATTTACACTGACTCAATTCTGCATCAACTACAAGTGTTGGCTTAAAGAAAATGAACGAGGAATACCCAGTGTTTTACCTTTTAAACCTAATTCCTACAATCATTTTAAAAATGGCTAAATTGTTATTAATTGTTAGAAACTTGTAAGGACTAAATTGTTCCACTCTTTTTGTGAGAAACTGATTTGCTTATTATTGAAATTGAGAGAAACAAAATGCTTAGCTCAGGACTGAAAATATACATTAGTTGAAGGACTAAATATACAAAGATTGCATCCTACAAGTATCGTTTCTAAATTTATCCAAACAAAAAAACCAACCTTAGTGCCAAGAGGAAGCATGGAATGCAAAGCGGAGTAGCTTCTCTTCTGCTTTTCTCTTCTTATTCTCTCATTCATCATATGACGGAAACACCTCTCTTTCTCGCCGTCTTTAGTTTCCACCGTCGCCGGCCAACTCTTCATCAAGAACCCAATCATCTTCTTATTCATGTTTTCTGAGTTTCCTCCATCGTTTCGACCCGGTTCGACTTGCCTGGGCGTGTTCGAATACGGAACGAAGGTCGGTTTAGTTTCGTACCAGAAGATTTCACCTTGTAGCAGTTGCTTTATCAACTCATCCATGGCGGGTTTTATTATTATTCTTCTTCTCTGTGTTGAAGTATGGATTTATATAGGTGTTGATTTGATTCCTATTTCGTGGTGAGGACTGGTTTCTTTTAAGACGTAATAAAAACGTGGTCAAAATATGTTCAATTTCATTAGTTTAACGTCTGTTTGTTGTTGGAGAAATAGACAATTTTTTCTTTGGTCAAAGTGTTAACACAAAGTTGTCAAAGGGTTTTGGTTAAAAATGGCGGGACAAGGTCATTGAACTTTTCAGTATTTGCAATTTTAGTCCTTCTACTGTTAATTTACTATTTGAAATATGTATTTTCGGTCTTGGGGTTAACTTCATTTTGTTAGTTCTGTCTACCGACAGAAAAAGGTTTTGGGGGAAAGAAGAGAGAGGAAATTTTGTTTTTAGTTCCTTTAAGAAAATGAAAAATTCAATACGACTTTCATTCTTTAAAGGAAATTATAATTCAATCCTGGCTCTTCAAAAATAGAAATTTAATCTTTTAGAAATTATAAAATTTTAAGTTCTCATTTTAGCCCCTCAAAAACTTTTCTTGTTTTGCCCCATATAACTTTACTTGGCTTATTTTTTTAGTCATGCGATGAGGTGGTATATACACATTGGGATTGTTTTTTTTTTGCACAGATATAAAAAGAGTATAATATTTGTCCAATTATATAAAAAAAACATAAGTGTATATGTCACATCATTACAGATTAAAAAAGTCATGTCAAATTATTTAATGAAATTAATAAAATAGTTGGCCTTGAGATTGAAATGATCAAATTGTCATAAAAGAATTAAATCTACAAAAAATGTATAATGTAGGGACCTTTTGTAGAATTTTACTAAAAAGATGCCAGTGCGACTAATATTTGTCTCTTAGTAGCCCACTAGAATTGGCCATCAAAGATTATTATATAAATATGATATGAATAGTTTAAATTTTTTATTAACATTAATTATTAATTGAAAATTATATAAATTTAGGATAAGCTGACCAAGCTTTGACTAATGATCCTCTTTGTTTGTTTGTATTTTTTTATGGAATTTGCCGAGTAAAATATAAATATAATCGACAGTCAGAAAATTGTTTTAAGAGAAAAAAAAAATTAAGGGCCAAATTATAAATTAATTCATTATATTAATTTTAAATTTTATAAAAATAAATAAATATTAATTTAGGTAGTGCTTAGAAAGTCACCTAGTAATTGAATTTGGGTGTAATTGCTTGTAATTATACAATTATGACATATTTAGATAATTATTGTAATTGGTGGGTTATACTGAGTGTAATTGGAACACCTTAATTATACTTTCTAATTATTATGAGGGATGAGAATTGGAGTAATTACACCCAAATTTAATCTTTAAAAATTATTTTTATACAAGTCCTAAAAATTATATTATAAATATGAACACGTATGAGTGTTTGGGATGCTTATGGAAAAAATTATATTATAAATCTTAAAATAATATATTATAAAAATAATTTGTGTATTTTATAAAGTTATAACAAAAATATTATTTAAATCCTAAAAAATTCTAAAGTTATGGTAAAAAATTATTTACATGTTATAAAAGTGTTATAATATATTTATTTAAAAAATTATGATCAATTATGGACATAACTTATTTATGTGCCCATACTATATATCATAAAAATAATATATTTATTCATAAAAAATGTTATAATTTTTATCATAATTTATTTATAAAAAATAACTTTCTTAAAGTTATGAAAAATATTATATTATCCAAGTGTTTACGAATATTTTGGACAATTTATAAAATTATTTTTATAAATATTATATGTTATAAATTCATATTTATAAATATTATATTATCTACAAAAGGATTTAACCTAGAGTCTTTTTCCAAATTAACCTTACATAAATTTTTATAATTAAAATTATAGATTAGTTGGACTGTGAACTCAAATATTATAAGGTTGATGCTAATTATGCAACTAAAAAGGTTTTTCTTGCACCGTATCGTAGGGTATAATACCATTTAAGAGAATGATATCAAGCACAAGCACCATACACATCTCACAAATTTTTTAATTTGAGATATTTGAGTCTTCAAAATATGACTGAGAAGACACTCATTGTTCTAAAAAAAACATTTCTCATATTAACAACATAACTTTAGTATAGCATAAAATCAATGTTGAATCTTCAATCACAAAATGAATTGAGATAATCCATACCTCGTAAGGTTTATGGAAGAAGATATTGATAATTTTAATGATTTGTGTTTAAATTCATATGATTATGAACTCACCAATGACCGACATATGATGATAATGAGCATATGTTAAATATTAAAGAGGAATAATACAACAAATATGCAATCGATAATCATACTATCAACTACTTTTTAAAATGATATATATGATGATTTTGATTTTAATTTTGTTACTTGTTTAGAAATACTTTTATCATGGTAATAATTTTGATACTAATCGATATTTTTAAAATATCAATTATATAACTGTGCAATTACAACTTATAGTGCCAAACATAACATGTAGAATTACAATAAAATTACACTTTGTTAACCAAACACATCTAAAATTTACAATTCTTTGTAATTACTATCCTAATAATTACACTCTAATTCAATTATCCTGTTTTATCCAAACCCTTAATTTCCTCTTAACTATAACTCACTAGTAGAGTCTTAATAATAAACTTATTATTATTTTCATAAATTTTATTTTATCACGCACGAATCATTTTCTCTATAATATTTATTTGTTTAATGGCAATGAATTATAAAATACAAAATATCATTCATTTTCAGCATTATACACATAAATCCAAATTTAAAAAAGAAAAATAGTTTGTAAAATACAATTCAACTTATAGTAGAAAGACTTCCGTGATACTTATACTCATTTAACTTGAGTAATAATTGATCCTAAATATGAAATAATCAAAATTAATAACGACCCAACTTTAAAAGCTAAAATCTCAAACTCAAAACAATTTCAACCTTTAATTAGTATAACCCGGAACTGAATTAAATGAAACAATCTAGAACTAGAGTTCGCAAACGAGCGGGTTTGGATTAGGCTTACTTTGGATTCGAACTTTCTCGAGCTTGGATTTTCTCAGGCTCGGGCCCTTTCGGACTCATATTTTTACAAATTCAAATAATTTTGAATTTTATAAGTTATAAATATTTTAATTTTGAATGTAATAATTTATTTTATATAAAATAATCAAAGTACTTATTATATGTAAAATTTATCATTTTATAACATTATATGAATTAACGAAAATATCTTTTATTGTTTATTATTATATTATATTGACAATTGAATAATTTTATATTTCTTTTAAATTTATAAACCTAATACTTATATTCTAAAATATTTATTCCAAAACCCAAACATAATATATTAAACTCAAACCCAAATAATATACTCGTTATTATCCAAACTCAAAATAGCCTAAATAGAACTCAAATGTCAAGTCCGAATAAAAAGAAATTAAACCCAATACCTAACTACAATTTGTAAATTCAAATTTTAATAATATTTCATATATTGTTAGTTATAATTATAAACATGTATTTTAATATACTAAATTACACATAACTATTGATACTGTATCTTTTATTATAATCTATAATATAATAGTAGGATATTATATATTGTATATTACATATTATTGTTTATTATGATACTAGTTGAAATATGATCTAAGTCTCTATACTTTTCATACATTTGAAAGTTAGACATTCTACTATATTATATAATGCTATATCATATCATATAATATATTAATAGTTTATATATACGCATAAATAATTAAACATTATAATATCATATAATATTATATATTTTATTATAATCTATATTACAATAATAATTATAGATGTATTAATATTATATTATGTATTAGCAATAATTATATAGTATAATTAAAGTTTAAATTTATAAATTTTAATAATTATTAATTTTAAATATTATTATACATATATATGTATAGTATTAAAATACTTTACATTAAATTAATGCTTTTCGAAAAATATTTCACTCTATATTTTAACATAAAAATTACTATTAATTGCTTTTCCTATTAATAAAATTTTAATATAAATATACAATACTTATAAATATATTTTAAAAATAAAAAATATTTATTTATTTATTTATATTTTAAGATAAAATCATATTAATTATTAATATTTATTCAATTATAAAGTTGTTTTTATATTAAATTTATCTGGAGTTGGGATTTATTATGAATTTGAAATTTGAAACTTTTTAAACTCTGAAATCAATATGGAGTAACTATGGGGCATAAATAAATTCAATTTAAAATGATTCAAAAACTTAAAATCGAATGTATCTGTACAATTTATTGCGGTCGGGTTTCAAAAATTCAACTAACCAAAACAAGTCGCCCAAAATAGTGCGCATTTTATCAAACCATAATTCAAAATATCTACGCTGCGCCCACCGTTTCGTTTTCTGATTTCGCAGAGAAAATAGTTGTTTGGCTAGGAGGAAAATAAGAAGAAAAAGAGAAAGAAAGCCTATTCACGATTTCAGCTAAGCAGGTTCTTTCCCTTTAAGCCTATTTTAATATTTTTCTTTTCCTGAAAAAATACCGTATTTTGTTTTTGCATCATCAATTGTCTTGTGGTTTATTATTTCGATAAACTTTGGGTGTTTTGTGTAACACTTGAAAGCAATTGTAATTGAACGAAGTATTTGGGGTTTTGGGTGTTTGATTGCTTTATTTGGTGCAATTGAGATAATTGATTTTTTTTTTTTGTAATTTGTTGTCCGGTTTAGCATGATGAGAATTCCTGTTTGAAATGTTTGATCTGAATCTATCTAATTTGCAGTGGCTTTTGTCAAATTGATTTGACTGCAACGTGAAAGTTAGATTTAAATGTTGTAAGGCAAATTTTAATGTATTTTGCACAAACAAGAGGTTGTAAATTGCTTAGTTTGATTGATGGAAGTATCTAATTCACTGTCTGAGAACAAAACTTGCACCAAATTTAACCTCTTGAGAACAAGAGGTTGAACTGTTTGTACTTTTGTAGCTTTTTCTTGATCGACCCAATCGGTCGAGGAAGTCTTCCGATCGGATGGCCTTAGGATCTCTAGTACTTTCAACTTCATGATTGTACTCCAGCCGGCTCCCTATTCATTGCTATGCATCGTTCCTTGGCAATTGCTAGTTCGATCCAGGAAACCTCAGAAAATGAATCTGCTAATGCAAGTTACGATTCAATCAAGAGGAAGAAACTTGTAATATCGTAGTAGCTCATGGTTAATTTGGTTGATTGATCTTTCAATATGCTAGTTTCAACAGTTATCGTTCTTTACATTTCTTCTTATCTGAAGAGGCAAATTCTATTTGCCGAGGTTCGAAGAGGAATCTGGCAATTGTAATGGGTGAATATAGATTTCCTTGTTCTTTTTCTTTTTAATCGATATCATCGACTGATTAGTTTTAGTTCGAACAGATCGTTACTATTTCTTGATGTTTTTGGTTTGTCATCGGATTTATTTATGTTTTTATTATTGATTTTTACGAGTGCATAATCTGTTGTGACACCTTTATATTGATTCTGCTTTTCTTTGTCTTTCTGATACAAGACATGTTTTTTGAAGTGGAATTGCAAAGGGATGTGAAGATAAATGCTACCAACTTGGATAAACCAGTTTCTCGGAGGTTCATACTGGCATGCCTACTCGACAACCTATTTAAGGAGAAAGCCAGCGAGGATCATGGTTACTTTCTAGCCGTAACTAGGTTGAAAAGCATAGGTAAAGGCAATGTAATGGATGAGTCAGGGAATACGGTTTTCACTGTAGTGTTTACTTGCCGGACATTCAAACCCTTCCCTGGAGAAGAATTGCAAGGAGTCGTACGCTACATATCTCAACACGGCGTGCTCTTGAAATGCGGACCCGTCAGCAATGCTTTTCTCTCGGCTTGGAAAATGTCAAAGTACCAATACATTCCCGGCAAGAAACCAGCCTTCTTAAACAATGAGCTTTCGAAGATTGAGAAAGGCGTCGTGGTTTGTTTCTTGGTGCTTGCTGTAAGATGGATAAATGCAAGTAGGGACTTTGAGATGCTTGCCAGTGTAGATGCTGATTCGCTTGGACCAGTTTCGTTGCCGGGTTCTGATGAATTGGAGCTGTGAATGAATCCTCATATAGCAAAATTCGTGTTTATATTCGTTGTTCATGTTTTTCTCCCCATTGATGAAGACATGATTTTGGGTAGTAGAAGCAGGTATTTGTATATATTTGTATACAAGCACAAAGTTACACTTTTCAAAATGCTTTCAAAATAGCAAAGATTATGAAAAATGAATGTGGAATAATAGTTGTATTTGGTTTTAAATATAATTTGTCTCATATATCTGTTTTTAAAGATACTTTTTATTTGATAATTTCTAATTGAAAACCTCACTAATTGATTTAATGATTTATTTTGTTAAATTTTATTTTGGTTAAATTACTAAAACAGTCATTTTGTTTACCTTAGGTTACGTTTTAGTTACTTATATTTGAAATGTTACGTTTTAGTCACTTACATTAACGTGTTGTAACATTTTAGTCATTGAGCCGTTAATGGTGTAGTGACAAGTTGCTATGATACGTTAAATCATCATTTCAAATAAAAATTTTAGGTTAAATTATACAATTGATCTCCATATTTTTTTTTTGTTTTGAGCAATTTAAATTTTTTTCTTTGTCTTTTGCTTCTCCATCTCTTTTAACATAGTTTTTTTTTAAAGTTTTTCATTTGTTAAAATTTTTTATGTTTATAGAAAAAGAAAAAGCGAAAGTTGAAATTAAAATAAAACTTGCTTCGCATATTCTTAATCCACAATTGTAAACCCTCATCATCCATCATCACTTTAACGAATCAAATTGGATCTCTCAATTACCTAGTCCACAAGCTCGCCTCACTTGAAGACCTCACCAATCGTGACTTATGGTAGTTCACCATCAACAAAGTTTCCCGAGCCCGTTCTCTTAATCTCCTAACCAACCCCCACGACCACCTTATTTATCTTACCTACAACATTCTCGCCCTCTCGAAACTATGTTGTTTCATAGATTCTTCAAACGAGTTCTACATTCTCAATTACTAAAACAACCTCCATTCGAAACTTACCATCAACTTTACTTAAACCAATTTGGTTCCATGCTCTCTTTCTCTCTTCAGTTCATCTATGCTTAGTTTCCAATCAAACTTGCTTGGGAATATCCAAGAAGGTTTAGATCAATTTTATCGTTAGCTTAATTTGTTTGTCAAAAAATGAAAGAAAAGGAAAAGAATAATCTACACGATTATGTAAAAGTTTGGAAACAGAAAAAAAAATTGTTTTGGATGTAAATAAATTAATTTATGTTTAGATTTGATTAAGAATATTGTTTTTATATTGATTAGTTAGATCCAATTTTAGTTTTAGATTTAGGATATATTAAAATTTGATTTGATTAAGAATGATTGATATTGAGTTTTGAGTGAAATTCAATTTAGTAATCATGCGAATGAAACAAAGACTTGATTTATTTGATGGATAAAGATTATGTTTCTTCAAGAAAGAAAATGAGAAGAGAGAAAATAAAAGGGAAGAAAAAAGAAAAATAAAGAAATAAAAAAAAAAAAATAAATTGTTCAAAAAATAAAAGTACATCAACTAGTTTTAACAAGTGGAAAATATATAGAAGCTACATTAAAAGAAATGGAGAAGTGAGGAATACATAGGAAAAAGAGAAGAGAATGGAAAAAAGGAGAAAAGTTCAAAGAACATAAAAGAAAAAAATTTCTTAAAATGGAAAAAATATAGGGATCAATTGTATAATTTAATCTAAAATTTTGTTTGAAATGATAATTTAATATGCCACGTTAGCTTATCTTTACACAATTAACTACAATTAACGCTCGGTAACAAAATGTTACAACATGATAACGTAAATGATTAAAACGTAACATTTCAAACAAAAATTATTAAAATGTAAATGCAAGGGATGTTTAAAACATTCAAATTTAGTTATCTGTTTGGATTAATTGGACTAATTATGACTTTTAGATTTATAAATGGAAAGTCAAATAAAATTGAACTCATTCTATTATTTTCAAACCAAATTCAATAAGAATAAAATTGAAAATGATCTAAAATTAATGTTGTTTAAATCGAATTGGATTAGATGATTGAACTAATTAAATTAAAAATTGGTTAGAGTATTAGTTTAGAGAGAGATTAGATTGGTTAACTCAAAATCATTCAAAATCTCAAAATTAGACTATAAAATTAATTAAATTGATTTTATCTAATTTTAATATTTTATAATTTATTTAATTAAATTCAACAACTAGTTGAACTGGATAATAGTAGTGGTACCAAATTGAAAATATTATTATTTTAATGAATTATTGATTTTGTTAAGTTATTTTATTTTAATTTTGAAGTTATTAAAAAAAGTCACTAAAAAATGGTTTAAAAGATAGCTTTGATATTTAAGAAGCTAAATTTGACCTTAAAATCTCAGAAAGCAAAGAAACCATTACTACAAGCAACCTCTCTTCGATTTTCTTTGTTTACTTGCTTTTGCCCAAGAAATGTCGTCGTTAATCTCCGGCATTAAGGGGACCACCCAATCCCTCACCGCACTCCGCCGTCCGTGGCGGGATTTCTTCGACATCTCGACCGTCGACCTCCCGTCTTCCACCTCCGACGCTACCACTCGAATTGCCCAAAATTTAACCCATTTCCGCCTTAATTACACCTTAATCCTCCTCTTAATCCTCTTCTTATCCCTAATCTACCATCCTCTTTCTCTCCTTACTTTCCTCGTTATCCTCCTCGCTTGGTTCTTCCTCTACTTCGCCCGCGATCGCGAGGAGCCTGTCGTGATCTTCGGTTTCTTTATCGACGACCGCATAGTTATCGCCGCGCTCTTCGGGTTGACCGTGGCAGGACTGGTTCTGACCGGCGTTTGGGTCAATGTCCTGGTGGCGCTGGCCGTCGGGGTTGGTTTCGTGATCTTGCATGCGGGGTTGAGGAGTACAGACGACTTAGTAATGGACGATTTGGAGTCGCCGTACGGACACGTGCTTGCTGGTGGGGATGACGAGCTTGATAGCCCTAGAGGAGATTACTCTGGTATTTGATTCTTGGGTTTCTTTTTTCCCCCTTCCTTTAGTTGACCATAGTACATTTGTGGAATTGTTATGCTCTGATTACTCTGGTGGGGATGACGAGCTTGATAGTCTCATTATTGACAATGAAAAAATATCCGAAATTACCGGGTCTCCCCGCCCCCCCCCCCCACCCACGAACTCTTGCATATTTTCAATATTCTTGAACTGTTATGCTCTGAAATTAGATTCAAATGAAAGTGGTTGCTGTTATTTTGGTTGAATTTGGAAAGAAGCAAAATTTAATGTAATGATAGTGTTAGGGTTCTTTATTTTACAGTGATTAGTTGCGATAGCATTCATTACATTTGCAACCTGAATCAATAACCCTATTAGTAATAGTACTATTAAGCTTGCTGGAAGTTGAGAATTGGGTACAAACCACAGAATGAGGATGTTATGACTTTTGTAATGCTGTGAAAGATGAACCTGTAAAGCATCTGTTTTGTTATTCTGAAATGTTGATTTCACCATTTTATGAAGATGGTATCTGACATTAGTATACTATACTGGTTCTGTGTGCCTCTTGGCTGCCTAGTTCATTGTATGATTTCAAGCTTTTAAGTTGTTCCAATGAAGCTTAAGAGATTGTCCTTGATTCTAGTTTCTTAGTCAATGGCACAAGTTGCACTAAACATTTCACTTATATTACTTCTCATTAATGCTGTAAAGTACTATGGAGGCTTCTAGGAGTCCGATTGTATTTTGCTCGTCTATTAAAATGATGGGCAAATTAGTCTCTATATATTATATTAAAGAGCAAATTGGTCTTTTTTGTTAAAATTTTTATCCATTTGTACTGTTAAAAACTGTCATGGTTGATGGAATAATCAGACAGTGACATGTGATGAGTCATATGTACTTCATGCTAATGTATCGAAACTAATTTTTAATAGTAGAAATGAATGAAATTTTTAACAAAAGTACCAGTTTACTTTTTAACGTAATGTACAGGACTAATTTGCCCATTACTTGAGTAGAGAAGGTAAAATGCAATCTGACTCCTAGCCTCCATGATATTTTTACCCATCACTGTTTATGGCATTTTCTACGCTCTATTGTAGCGTGGATTGCCTAAAGGGGTACCTTGAGTGATTGTCTGAAATGCTTGTATTTTTTCCTCTGTTACTCGAACATAGGTGTGATATGATCGAGTTAGAAATGAGTATGAGTTTGATATGTTTCAAGATTTTCATGTATTTAGCGGAGGATCATATTCCGGACATATGTTAGACATGATATTTAAAGAAAAATGAAATTCTATGTGATGATAGAGTTGTCCACAAAGAGATATCCATTTGTATGCTTAATTTAAGTTGCCCCGTCAATCAATTCGTTTTTTGGTTAGTTGTTGTACTCTACGAGAATTGTGAATTTAATCTTGTAGTTTAATATGGCCATGTTTACTCTTTGTATTTTTCAGATTTTAAAATTTTGGTCTTCACTAATCAATAACCGATAAATTCATTAAACTAAGTTTTGTTATTTTCAAAAGATGTGTCAAATATATTATCATATGTGTAATGTCATATTAATTTGTTATTTTCACATATTACTCACTAAAATTCAATTAATATATTAACGAAATTTCAAATTTTGAAAAATATTGAGACTTAAAATGATCCAATTGGATAATATAGATTGAATTTACAATTGTGCGATAATACGAACTAGCAATTGAAATTAACCAAATAAATTTAATTGTCATTGTTTGGGTTAGGACTAAAATTTCAAAATTTAAAAAGTAAAATTGCAATTGACTAGTTCAAAAATATAAACTAAAATTGATTAAACTAAAAGTATAAAGGCTAAATTTATCATTTTGTAAAATACAAAGACTAATAGTAGAATTTACCCTATGTTTTCATTGACTTTTTTTTTTTTGGTCACAGAATAACATTTTCATTAAAGAGTAAAATGCTAGTCTTGAGCATCCACAAAATCTTTGCTCAAAATATACAAAAAAATATACAATGAAAAATCACTTTGTTCCTAGTTGATTCAAAAGTTCGACCACTAGTTTACTAAAGAGATGCTTTAATCAAAATACATATGTAGCCCCAAAGAGATGGTGTATACAAAATCCCAGTAAATTAGCCCTGCACTGCAAGGGCTTGCAAATGATCTATGAAAACTTGTAAGCTCAAATCATCTGTAAATATAATGTCTGAACCATCCGTGTACGTCGAATCTTGAGTAACTGATGGGTTTAACTTGGCAAGAAGAAACCTTGCTTGACTGCTATGCTGGTCACATTTAATAAGCTTCGGTGGTGGAACTCGTCCCGCCACCAACTGACCTGCATCCAGTTCTGGTGCTTCGAACAACTTTCTTAGATTCCCATGGTTTGGGTCTTTATCGTAACCGAGCCTTCTCCATTGAGCAATCTTGGATCCATAATGAATAACCACGCAAAAGTACGAGTCAAAGAGTAAAATAACATCCGGGGATATAGAACGAATGTCTAAGAGAACAGGAACCGGAGGTCCATCGAAAGAATATTGTAGGAGTGTGGGTTGGATCATGACAATAGAATCCGTAACTCCTTCACGATTCAGCATCAGTCGAAAGAAAGCAGTCTCGTCGGGAGTGCTGTTAAAGACATCGAGAAATTGGGACCTTCTTAAATAGAATATGAATTGAGGGTAAAGTGAGAAGTTCGATGAAAGACGAAAAGACGAAGGATCTTCCTGTATATAGTCTCCGAACTTGGAAGCAAAATGAATAAGGTTATCATCCAACCATCTGATAACATCTCTAGCTTGACATGTTTCTGCTCGATGGATAGCAAGTCGGGCCATAACTGAAGTTGCTGCTTCCTGATCAAACCCGGCACGAATATCTGGTGACTGCTTTGCAACCCATCTTCTTGCAGCGGTTGTCACCCGTCTTCGAATTCCCATGTTCCCATCTCTATAGCGTGTTATGAACTGTACCAAGAACGCAGCGCCGGGTTGAGGTTTATGCTCGTAGTTTACTTGGAAGAAGAAAGCAATACATGTTTTACTAGTAAGTGTACCCAGCTTCCATATATATGTACCACCATCCCCGATCTCATTCTCGCTCACCAAATTATTTGTTTTCCGAAGAGAGATGCAGGGTCCAAGGGCTCCGCAGATTTTTACATCTTTAGTAGTCACTATCTCAATGGTTGCATCGAAATACATCTTCAAGTTCCCTGCTTCATCGCGACTAAATATATGACGCATGCATTTTCGGAATTGATCGGATTCAAAAGACTCCCCTAGAATCATAAACCCACCTGAACTCTCAACAGGAACTTTTAGCTCCGCTGCTCCAACTTGATCCAGAGAACAAGCGAACAAATCAAGAACAATGGATGAATCACAAAGTCTCTGCGATAATCTCTTATAAAAGTTGCTAGATTTCCAATAATACGGTGCCTGACCATTTATGAGATCCTTATGATTCCTAATAGCAATAGCACGATCTAAGTCAACAACAATTCCAGGGCCCCGAGTAGCAGGTCCGGAAGTGAAGACCATGATCCTGGCCCCTGTGTTAACCAAACATCCTTCCAAAAGTCCGAGTGCAGTAGATATTGCCACTCCAGTTGATCTCTGAGGCCGATGACCGGGTGTCACCTGCGCAAAGGAACGGATCTCCTCGATCGCAGATGTTATACTGAACTCACATTCAGATATCGGCAGTAGAAAACTCTGCTTTTGGATAACCAGACTCTTCCCAAGTTGCTGTAGCTTCTTACCACCGATTCCAAGAAACTTTTGTATCTGAAATGCATCCAAATCACACTACAACTTAAAGATGTACCAAAACAGAAAAAAAGCCGAGTGCCAGGGTAACAAGCTCGAGAAGTTTAGGTTATCTTTCACACATACACTCAGCTCCTCCTCTCTTAAACATAATCTAACTACTTAAACAGTCACCACTCTCATCTTTTCGATTAAAAGCAACCAAATAACAATACGAAGAACTAAAAATTCCCAATCTTTAACGGAAAAGAAATTTTTTTTCGTACTTTCTAAGCAACCAAACAGTCCTCACCATTGCTAACAAAATACATTCACTACCAACATACCAATACACTCGCACTTTCAATTTAGCATCCAAATTACAGTAAAATAATTGCAGAAGCTAACAATATATATAATTACTGATCACATTGCATGATTGATTACCATAACAAACGATTTGAGACTAGCATAAAAAAATTGGGTCTTTGAGCTTTTTGTTTTGTTTTTTGTTTTTAACTACCTGCTGGGAAGAAAGCTCGCGATCACCATGAAACACGACGACCCTCGAACACTCAGAAAACCCAAGGTCATACACATTCACCATTGCATCAAATGTAACCAAAGCAACCAACGCGCTCTCCGGCAACTGTTCCACCACGCGCAGCAACTCACTCTTAACCCCTCTCAACTCCTCTTCTTCCATACACACATCGATCACGAACACAAACGCCGGCCCTCTGCCCCATACTTCTCCGCCCATCGACGACGCCATCGACGACAACGAAGACGACGAAAGCGATGGCCCAATAGGTGTGGTAACGGGATTAACGGTCCTCGCGTATTCAACGGAGCTGTAATTGGGGAAGAGTTCGGCGGGGAGGTTGGATTCTTCGAGGGAAGAAGAGTAAGTTCGAGGGAAAGAGTTTTTGGAGAAGCAGAAAGAACAATACCAGACACGGCAGGTGTACTCGACGCGCGCGTACGGATTCAAAACGGCGCCGCACTTGGAACAAATGAGAGGGTCATAAGGGAGGATTGGGAGCCCCGAGAACTCCGTCAACGGCGTGCACATGACGGCGAGTGGGATCGTTAATGAGGAGGCGTCGGGTTTTGTTGTGGGCCATGAATGCCATGGCCATCGTAGGCCCTCGATTGCTTCTAGTTCGTTGAAATCCATCAGAAGGATTTAATTTTTACTTTTGATTTTGTAGCTTGGGTGAGAGAGATGGGGTTGGTTTGGATAAAGAGAAAGTGAGGGAAAGTGGGGGAAAGCTTTCGGGGAATTGATCGGAAGCTAATGTTGGCGGCCGGCCGATGATGTATTTTTCATCATTCATTTTTTTGGGGTTTTGGCTTTGGACTTAAGCAAGCTCTTTACTCAGACCCCCACTTTTTTTATTATTCATTTTTCTTCTTTATTACTATTTCTCCTCCTTTAAACTTTCAATTTCTATTTTCAAAATAAAATTCTTATTTATAGAAATGTATTATTTACTTCCGATTTTGGAAAATTGCAATATATTTTATTACTGCTTTTACTTTATTTAAAATCTTAGGCAGCTTAGTTTCGAAATAATTGACATCTAATATGATCAAGAATTTTCAAAAAAATATCTATATTTAGTTTGGAGTAGAGTCTTCAAGAATTTTTCAAGCCAAGTAACCCTTATATATTACTCTTTAAAAATTAAATTATTTTACAACCATTCAAATTAATATTTATATTTTTTGTAATTAAGTTTAATGAAATTATCTAAGCTTGAAACGAACTGAACAAACCACTCGGCATGTGAATAAGTCTAATTAAAAAATGCTAATTTATTCCCATTTGAGTCGAAATCGAAATTTCTACCGTCAGTAGTAATTATTAACTCCCTCGCCGTGAATGTGATAGTCAAATTTGGGTTCTAACTTTGAGTTTAGGTTGTTGGGCCGTTTGGTTTAAACAAACATCTCTTTGCTCTAGGTTATGATTTTTAGGTTTAGTAATTAGATTATTTTTAGGTTTAGTAATCCGATATCAATTCAGTTAGGAAAATTACAAAAAATGTTCTTCTACAATTAAAATAAGGTATATTATTCGAGGGTATTTTAATCTTTTTATTTTAAAAATATCAATAAAAATTTACTTGTAATTTTATTTGAACCCATGCTCTTTATATCAACAAAATATTAATCTTACCATTAAACTAAGACTATATTTCAATATAATATTTATGTTTTAATTGTATTATGCATACTTTATTACCTCCATCAATTGTATATCTATACTATTATTCAAGCTCCTGACTGAGTTGGTGTCATGAATCAACCGGGCACCAACTTGGTTAAGAAATTATAAAAATGTTCTTCCATAATTAAAATAAGTTATTATACATTTCATTATTTGTTGCATGTTATTTTTAAACAGCAGTTTGTGTTCTAAGTATGTAATTTCCATACGCAGATGCGCGTAATAGAATTTCTAATGCATTTTTATCCACTTTAATACCTAAATTTGATAACTAGGTTTATTCTATCCATTAAAATTGGATTTTATCAAAAGATTTGATGACGTAACACTTTGAGATTGTATCACATTATCACATTTTATACTTTCGTACCAAAATAAACTTGATTATTAAAATACAAAAATAGAGTTAATTGATAAATTAAAAGATGGAAAATAAGCCTAATTTTTATGTTCTATTTGGGACATTCGATTTAGGTGGGTTGTTGGAATTTGAATCTTAAAAGCAATTCTGTACAAGAGGTATGTGAAAAGTTATATAAAAGATAAGTTTAATATATTTGCTCTTTTAAAAGAGGGTTTGTTATTATTAAAGAGATTTCGTCTTTCATTTCTATTCACATTAGTCTATTGATCTAGTTCATGGTCTATTAGAAGTAGAAGACACTCTGGTGGGATCCTCACGGATAGAAAAAGATTGCAGTTAATAATCGAGTGACATAAGTTCACGTAACAAAATTCATTTTAAAAGTATACGAGAAAACAAATTATGCATAATATATATTATATTTATGTTACATAATTTATGTTTATATGATTTGGAAAAAAATATACTAAATGTACACAAATTGCCCAATCTACTACAGCTGCAAATATGGATAGCATTTGTTGAGTCATTGAGGGTTTTTCGGTGAACGAAACTTCTCAAGGTTCCAAGAATCTAATAATAATAATAATAATAATAATAATAAGACATTTTTTATTTAAGATTATAAAATATATAAATATTAATAATTTTTAAATTATTCTTAAATAGTAAAATGAGCACAACCGAATCCGACTCAATTCATAAACCCATAGAGTAATTAAAACCATCTCTAAAGCGCAATTAGCTCAGCTTGTAGGACTATCTTGCGGCACTAATAAGAGAAAAAGGTATCAATTTTTTTTTTAAATCTCATTAAAACTTTAAAAAATTTAATTAATTGAACAGTAATTTGGTTGACTGAATTAACAGATCTGCTAATGTCCCTGAATCATTGAATATTACTGTTTGTTACAGTTAAAAGGAATGACTGAAATACAGAAGCTGTATTTTTGCTGCTCTTCCACATTGCATGAGTTAGTACATAGCATGGCCAATTTGCATATATTATATATCAAAGATATTGAACATGAGATTACATCACAATGCCAGATCCAAAAAATATATATAAAATTAAAGATAAATGGAACCATGAGGAACAGGTTTATAAAAATAAACCCAAAATGTTGGTGATCCCCATAGAATTCAATTAATATAATAAAGCATAAACTAATGGCAATGAATGAATGCCCCCAACAGCTTCCACATGGTCATGTTCCCCATCTCTCTTGGGGGTCCTCAATTTCTAATATTTTATTTATAATTAAAAAAACCCCATTATTAATACAAGAACAATATATATATGGAATTATACATGATATGAAGAATCTTTTTGATTTGGGAAGGGAAAAAAAAGTACCATTAGCATTAAAACTGAGTGGGGGTAGAAGAAAAAGGAATAATAATTATAAAAACACACACACACACATAAACAATAAGCTATGACAACAAAGACAATAGCAAAAAAAAAGAAAAAAAAACACATGGTGAAATTATTAAAAACAAAGCCCCCATCATCAGCAACAAAACAAGCCAGCAATATATAAGGTTAAGTTTATTGCTTCTTGTACATTACAAAGATGTCCCCATGATTCTTCTTTTTGCATATCTATATATACCAAATATATATATATATATATATAAACATTAAAAAAACATAAAACACATCCCAATAAGAAGGCTCCCTCCTAGCCTTTTGCTCAATTCCAGGATCTTGTTTTTAGGCTCTGCTCTTGCATTTCTCCATTGCTCTTGGTGCTGAAAATATAATATATAGTTTTTTTTATGTCATTAAAAGTGGCTGTAATATATGATACAAAACGTAAATTAGTGAATAGAAAACATACCGAGACCAATTGCTTCTGATCCTTTCATTATGCGTAAGCGTTTGCATGAGTCAACAAACATCCTGTTTGAGAAATTAAGCAAAGGATTAAAATATGTTGATGATCGAGATGGATGGCTTGTAATGAAGGCTAGCACGTATTTAGGCAAAGGTACTTAGTTGATTTATTTTAATAAACTTATAATCTTTTAGGGTTTTATATATTTTTTTTACTTTGGGGGAAAAGCGAACTTCAATACGCTAAATTGAATTAGGGAATTAGGGTATTTATAGTATATATAAGAACTTACTGCCATGGGACATCACCAACTAGCATCCAATCTCCATCTTTATCTTCATAACTTGGCACATAATCAGAACTGTTAAGAAGATCCATCAACTTGCTTTCGTTCATGAAATCTATCATTCCTTGAGGTCCATAATTACCTTTTTAAAAAAAACCCAAAACCAAATAAATCTCAACATTCATGTACATAAAAATAATCACACATGCATATGATGAAAAATTACATGTTTACTTACCCATAGTGAAAGAGCTAAACATCTTAGCCAAGGCATCGGATAACTCTTGGTAACTCTTATACATCTTCAAATCAACTTTTCTCAGATATGGTGCACCATCCATACTCACTTTCACCAAAGCTGCACCACTATTCCCACTTTCTTCACTGCTGTTCTTCTGGTTAGCCATTATGTTCTTCCTATATGATCGAACTGGTGGCCAACCCACCACTTGTGCCCTGTAAAACAAAAGACCCATGTTAAAAAAGAACCCTAAACAAAAACTGGGTTTGGTCGGTCTTATAATTATGACTTACTTGGCAGGAGGTTTTGCAGGATCTTTGGCAGAACCTGATTTTTCCTTAGAACCATTGTCATCAAGGTTCTTGTTTAGATCCATGGTAGATTCTTTGGATTGAAGATTAAGCTTCAAATCAACAGTCTCAGAGAAGCCTCTCTTGCCATTAGTCTTTGGGGAAGAAGAACTTTCCGTTTCATTACCTGCAGCAACAACAGCGATTCCACCGGGCAAACCAAGACACAGTTCGGTCTCTTTGAAGTTCAAATCATGGTCAGTTCCAAGCATGTTAGCCATTTTTCGACCAACTTCCATTGAAACAAAACAACTTGCTTCGACCCTTTTCTTTGATCTATCTTTAGATCCTATTTGTATAGCTTTGGCTTCAGTTTCTCCTTGTTCTTTGATCTGTTTGGTTTGGTTTGGTTATGGTATTATGTGAAAATTGGGGGGGGGGGGGGAGACAAAGAGAAAGAACGAAACCCCTCAATAATATAAACTGTGGGGGCGAAGCTCGTATGGCTGCATGTGTATGTCACATCAAATTCATGATCAATGGTTTATCAACACGTGGAACGAGATGGGACGTTGGATCTTCAATACTCCCCCACACAAAAAACCGACTTCCATTGATGAACGTGATTCGATTCTTGAAGGGAAGGCTTGTAAATTGGTCAACTATGTTATCACATGCAAATGTATATGTATTTCGAAGAAATAAACACAAATATTTATTTTATAAATTATAACATCAAATTTAAATTTCTAAATTAGTTTAAATTCAATTTAAACGGTTTTAATCCAGTTTTTACCAGGATTGATTTTTTATCCACTCATTCCTTCTTCGATTTTCAATTCAAATCGATATTATCCAATTCTAATAATAATATATCTGTTATTAAATCTCTTTAAAATTATAAAATTATGACTTAATATAATGATAAAATTATTTTTAAATTCTTAAAGTTTATAACTAAATTTAGCCCTAAATTTTTTATTAAAGTTCAAATCTAAATAACAGCCTACCTCATTCACACAATGCTTCAATTTCTTTTGGAGGGACATCATGCTTCAATTTTTATTTAATAGGAGAGTATGAATTGATATTATATATATATTTATTTAAAATGCATACAATTATCATCAAACAAAAAATCGATAAATATTCCTATTAATTATTCATATACAAATTAAAATAAATTTAAATAGTTGATTGATCCTTAATTTAATTGGTATGAACATTTTTGCTAATATAAGAGGATGTGGGTTCGAGTCGCTTAAAGCACATTATCTTCTTAATTATGAGTTGGGGAGTAACTATGAGCACTTCTAGATATATATTATGTCAAAAGAGCTTTGATATATGGTAATTGTTCTATCTCTTTTTTATTATTAAAAACTATTAATAATTTATCAATACTAATCCATATAATAATAATTTAAAACATTAATGATTATATATATATAAAAGTTATAAATATTTACTCATTAATTTTGAAAACCATTATGAAAATTGAATCTTGTAGGCATAAGGAGAAGCAGCAAAAACTTAAAAATTCAATGCATATGAAAGTTTATTTTATTTTTATTTTCAAGCACATATTTATTAGTTGGGTGTTGGGAGGAGCATATGATTATGCACCACCCTATTCTCATATTATATATTAATTGTATATGAAATTAAAAATGATAACATATTATTATATAGTTAACATACTTCTAAGAACCTTCCAATTATGCACATTCTCACATGAACCAATAATTCATCTCATGCAATTCAACAGATACCATATTTATCTATCTTATAAAGCGGAAGTATGTCTACAAAAATATAAAATAAATGGTTTTGTCTCCAATTTTAACCTAAAGTCTTTTTATTCTTTTTTTTCCTACTTACCAATTCTCTTAAAAAAGTTTTTGACTTAAAGAACAGAAAATAAAATAAATATATTGATGACTGCATTTGCAAGGCAACTTAATTTAACCGACACTTGCCCACCCCTACAATTAATGCCACATGCATTTCTAAAAACAATTAAATCCTCAAATTTTTGGGTATTGTTCATAAAAGTTTTCCATTTAATCATATAAAAATATATAAATGAAGTTTGTGTAAAAGATTTTCATAAATAATGTATACATACATATATATATATATGTATATATGAATAGAAATAGTTACATGTGAACATCAAGTGCTTGTAAAGGTCGTAGAAGGGCATGGTGGTGACTTAGAGACAGGTCACATCCCCTAAGAGAAGGAAACATCCCTAACCCAAGCTGTACCCTTGCCATGTCAACATCCCCATCCCCATTCATTTTGGATCCTTTCTTCCTAACTTGCCTCTATCATTTTCATATCATATCGATATATACATATATATGATCATTATCATATACATTGTCCATTTATGGTTTAGATTATTAAAGTGATACATGATCTACTTACACGCCATATTGTTTGACTGAAATTTCCATGGCTAATAACTATTTTTGGAAGAGAAAATAGAAAGATGGTAAGTGGGAAAATATACCCTTTCCAATTTTCATCATTTGGACATTGGTAAAGTCATTATCATATAATAATACAAAGAAGCTTCTTTCTACATTCTCCTTTTAAAGTTTTTTTAAAAAAAAAAACAAAATTTATATTATTATTAAAAATTGGTTGAGTTAGTCTTACCTATCAACTGAGTTCCAATTCAATTGTGAAATTATAAAAAATATATTATTTTATAAATAAATAAATATTATTTTGAGAGTATTAATGTGTATGATGAGATTTTAACAATTTTTGTATTCATACGACGAGTATATCATTAATTATCTGCTCAAGAAAGTGACACTCTATCTTTGGATATACACGTATATTTACAATGCAATAAAATAGGCTTTTTAGAGAATATTGGGGGAGTTGTCCAAATGTAAAAAACTAAGATCTATATTTGTCATGTGGTTGGTTTTGTTGCCACAAAAAATGCCATGGATGACCGTAAAGAGAGGGGAGAGTACAAAATATCAATATTGTTTTTTCCTCTCAAAAGTGATTTTCATATGCTTATCTACTTATATCTGCCTTCATATAGGGGTGCATGCTAAGCTAGTTATATTTGTAGATATTTTCCAAAATTTTAATTGATGCTTATATTTTAAGCTCAATTGACATTCATATTTGGTTTAATTTGAAGGATAAAAGAAATCTCTTATAGATTCTAATTAAACTAAATGATAATATATATTCCCCATATATATACATATTGAATTTAGGGTTTGATCCAATTTCCATGTATCTGTGTTCGGAATCTCCAGTCTCAACCTAATTCACTTATAATAAAATTTAAAACGTATTAAAAAGTTATTATGGTGGATTTTATCTAAGACCGTTCCCAATTTGACCCCTGAAAATATCGATCCACCCTTTTATAGGATTAAGCTAGAATTCAACAAGTTTAGATTATTATTATGTCGACCTTTATTTATTTATTTAACTTTAGATATAATCTTTCCTAACGACGTAGACATGTCACATTGACCGTCCATAACCTAATTAAACATATTAATCATGACCACTAATCTAGTTTATTAATTTATGGACCTACAAAAACGTAAATATATATGCATCAATGCGAATCTCCTTCACAATACTATTATTCCAAATGTTGGTGGTATATGGGACAGTCGACACCATGGTGGGGGCTGACCAACCCACTCTTTCCTTTCTAATGTCTAAACCTCATAATAATATATATTAAAAAATTATTTGTTTTAATTATAAAATTTAAATATTAAAATATTTCACTAACAATACATTAATTTGATTTTTTTTTTTTATAATGTGAAAGATTTTCAAGTCAAAGATTAGTTTTATTTCGTTTTAAAAAAATCTGAAGTCCGTAATTTAATGTGATTGTCTGGAAATCAAAAGAGTGATTTACTTAATCTTCAACTAAAACCAAAGAGGATTACCGAATCAGTTTAGTGGGTGACAAAAAGATCATTAAGCTTTTGTGTTTTTAAAAGGAGATAGGTAGGTGAATCAAATCCTTTTTTCTTACTTATACCCAAAAAGATATCCAACTTTTGTTATTGTTTTATTAAAAATAGTAAAAATATATAATTTTATCTTAATATTTATAATATTCCAATAATTAAATTTAAATATAATATTTTAAAATTTTAATTTATTTAATTTCAAGCTAGGTCAACCCGGCTCAAGTCAATCCAGGCTAACTGGAGTAAAATGTGTAAAAAACTTTTATTTGAGCACATTCGAGAATTTTAACCCTTACATGAACGACCCCTTAAATGTTTGATTTCAATTTGCTCATTTAACATTATAATCTCAAGAATTTGATCATCCGATTTGTCTGATTTAGAACTAAAATCCAATTGATAATACCGTTAATTGACTTTCATTAAATTAATGCAAGTTTAATCAAACCTTTTAATAGTAAAATGTCACATGTTCAAATTAACTTAATGAAAGTTCATTGATAATGTTACCAATTAAGCTTTAATTTTTAAGTCATACAAGCAGAATTAATGCTAAAAATTCCTCTAATTAAAAATAAGAAGGCTAAACTTTAAATTTTCAAACAATATAGGGATTAGTTGCCTAATTAAACATTTATTAAGCATATATATGTTTTGATATAATGTCTAGAACTACTCATAACCTTTTCTCAACTCTTAAATAGGAGGATAAGCACACTTTAGCGCACTCGAACCCATATTTTCCTACACTAACAACAATGCCGATGCTAATTGAGCTAACTCAATTAACATTTATTAAACATACTTATATCATAAAAAATATATTTGGTACAAATATATTTTTTATTTCTTGAGATTCATATTTTTATATATATACTCAAATCCCCATAAGTTAAGACTACAATGGAAATAACAAAATTGATAATGATAAAAGTGCAATCGAGTCTATTCAAATTTAAATTAGGGTAATTTAAGCTTGTTTTGAAATTTGGAGTTTGATATTCAAGTTGACTCGAGTTTGATTAAGTTCATTTATTAATTTTTGTATTCAAGTTTGAATTCAAGTTAATTAAGCTGATTTGTTCTTAAACGAGTAAAAATATAAGGCTTAATGCATAATTTAGTACCGAGTTTGACTTTTCTTTCTAACATGATACCTAAGTTATTTTTGATTCAATGTGATACATTCTGGTACTGAAGATAATGATATTAATTTTTAGTATTTAATTCAGATTTTAGAGTTGATTTGATGAAAATTCATATTTAGCAATTAATATTAGCATTAACTTTTATCAAATCAGTCCTAATACCCAAGTTAAATTACATTCATCGATTGTATTTGACAAATTAAGCTTAAAAATAAAAAAATTGTAATTAACACTAAATTTATTCTATTAAAAAATCATGAAAACTTCAAACTTGATAATCTAAGCAATTAACTTTATCAAATCAACCTTAAAACCTAATTAAATACTAAAAAGTTAACATTATTACATTTAGATATCGAAATATATAAAATTTGTCAAAAATCGCACGAATTAGACCAAAATTAACACATGTATCACATTAGAAAAAGTGTCAAACTCGAACACTAAATAATATATTAAACAAAAACAAAATTTCATAACATAAAAATAGATTAAAATAAAAAGCCTGCGAGCATTTGAATTGAGAACTCGAAATCCACAAAATCAATAACTCTAACCCACCTTGATAAGTAATGAATTAAATACAAATTTTTTTAATAAGCTTGAATAATTAGGAGTACTCAGTGTTTTACTTGACACCCTTTGATTAAACTATGAGAGGGAGATTAGTTTGGTTGAAGTAGATCATGAAGGAATAGTTGCACCAAATCGATCTCATATCAAATGAATAATCTGTTCTATTATGGAGAATTCAATGGAAGAAAACGCCATGAACACCCTGAAATAAAGGAAGAAAAGAACGACTTATATAGTGAACAACTACGGAGCTGAAACAATCTTTGTTTGGATATCAATGGTGTTCAGCGGTTTCACTTTCAATGCTTTTAATCAAGGGCTCCATCACGCATTCAAACATAAAGGAAACCGGTCCAGTATTCGGTTTATTTAGCAGGGATAGAATACAATTTATTTGAAGTGAAATTCTTTTTTTGGTAAATCACTAAATTATTAGTCAACTTTGAAAAGTTGTAAAATGATTATTAAACTATTCGAAGGTTTTTATTTAAGTTATTGAGCGGTTAAGTTTTTTTTTTTTAAAAGTCCGGCTAATGATCTCTAAGCGACAATTCGACAATCGGTACGGTGGATCAATACCCTTCGGCGAGTGAAAGAATATACCTTAGATTCAAATCAATCTGACAATCAATGATAGATATCGAAGAAAAAGGCTGTTTGAATTTTGGTTTGCAGATTCATTACGTTCAAAGCTATTTCATGAAAAAAAGACTGAACTGTAGAAGAAAAGAGAAATGAAAGCTTTCAATTGGTGTAGGCGGTGCGAATAAAAAAGACCATACAACATCGATTTTAATAGCTTAGTGACTTAAATGAAAACTTTCGAATAGTTCAATAACTTTTTTTAAAATTGAGTGACAAAAACATAAACTTACTAATAATTTAATGATTTTTTTGAAAATCTTAAATAGATACAGAATTTTCTTTTCGTTTTTCTCAACAAATTTGGTTAATTTTAGTGAAAACACGTATACTAATTTGAAAATGAATGAAAAATAGGGATTTCCTGTATAACAAATATCTTACCAGCTCATCAACATTGGATTTTGAATGGATGTAATTTTCACATTCATTAGCATCAATTTTTTTCAAGCATAAAACCTGGCTTGTGCTGTTTCTAATAATAATAATAATAATAATAGAAATTAATTATGAGCTTTAAATAAATTTCATCATATATTCCAAACATAATTATACACATTACCTGGCATGGATTATGGCTCCCCAAATCCATTGCATGTTCAATTATAAGGTGATTGGAGCTGCCCATCTTATCCATATTCTTAAATATCCATGTTAAACATATTTGAATACAACAATGAAGTATTTATACTAATATTTTTTAAGCATTCTTATTGGACATAATGTATCTTCTTTTTTTTTTTGAATATTGACATAATGTATCTTCTATTTGTCAGAGAGGGGGCAGAATAAAGTCTCCAAAATAGGGTGGCAGAAGCTATCTTAGCCCAATTCACTGTTGTAGCTAAGGTCCAGTATCAGAGAAAATTTTAATTGGGCCGCTAAGGACCCTCTCAAGTTTGCTTGAATTTGAGTAGCGGAAGGAACTGTTGAATGCTTCGGATATTCGGAAAACCTTTTTCTTAACCTGAAATTTACTTCAGAAAATGAAGAGCAGAAGTAGATGATATGAGTTGTAATTAGAGACAAGTTAGGAGTTTGAAAATAAGACATGAGTAGATGTAAAGAGTAATGAAGGTAGGACAAAAGGTCCCATGAAGATGGATCATGTTGTCGGGAAGGGACCCTTTTTGATTCAACCATGAACGGTCATGGATGCTTCGACGTGGCTTCACCACCGTCTGTCACTTTCTTCCTTTTACTTCAGTATTTTCAACTTTTCTTTTTCGAATTTGCTTGTAAAAATCATATATCCATCCATCTTTAAGGTACAAAAATCCATTCAATTTTCATATCTACTTTATATCAAAAATTGAAACCACTTTATTCTCAAAATAGAATCACAAATTATGATTCTCATTTTGATAACATTTTAATTACAATTTTGAAGCTATTAAAGGTATATTAATAAAGTTTTTCAATTATTAAAATTGTTAATTGAAATGTTAGATCTTATATGACATAATATAAAAAAAATACATATTTCAGAAATGGGACAGACAAAGCCCTGAACTCCCTAAAATAGAAAATTATTCTTTTAGCTCTTAAAGTTTTTTAAAATTTTAAGTAAGTAAATAGTAAAATTATAATTTGTCCCTAAAAATGATAGAATCTTGATTTAACCCTTCTAAAACTATAAAGATATATGTCAATACAATGGTGAAATTAAATTTTAATTCTTATAAAATATATAACTCAATCTCCCCCTCCCCGAAAAATTTCTAGCTTCCCTAAAAATGGAAGATTTAAAATCTTGATTTTGAGTTTTCTCAAACTTTTATCTAATACATAATTTATGTTTTCTATTTTACTTTATTTTTAGTTTTTACTTTTAAAATTATGTAGCAATGTTTTAATTTCATTTTAAATTATACTACACAAGATTTGATGTATCATTTAACAGTTAAATAATATTTTTAAAATGAAAGTACTTGATTAATATAACATCGATAATTTGAAGATATTATTAGAATATTTTGAAATTTAGAGACCAATAATGTGAAATGTTTGATTAAATTAACTCAAATACCCACAAGGCCAATCAGGTTATGGAAATATTCCACGTGTACATCCCAATCAAGCTTGTCATTATTAATTGTCAACTCCTAGTCCAGACTAATTTAAATCGGTTGGGTCTTAATTAGGTAATGATAAAATAAGAAGTTTTTCAAAATAAAAAAAAAAAAAAGGTTAATTTTGATTTATGATTTATCAATAAAAGATATATTTGTATTTAAAATTTAATTACAACAATTTTGTTATTTCAACCCATAATTACTATCAAAATTTAAAAATTTTAATATTAATAAATATTTTTTGGATCAAAACAAAGGTTTTCACCGCTGATAGCGGTGACTAATTCTCTCGTTGCACTCCATAAAATGTGTTTCATTCTCATGGATCTATGGACGAGAAATGAACCTTTAACTTCATAATTAAAATGATGATACTATCAAATCATAACTCTTAGCATATAAACAGTACATCAAACAAGATTTGACATTGCCAAAATCCTACCAAGCATCCTATCATTGCTTGCCGATCAAGGATAATGAGAATGAGCATATTGCATTCTTGGACTCCAAGTTAGCTTCCATTTTTTTCACCTCACTATTACTTTCTTGAATTTTCTTTTGAACATGTTTCAAAATGCTAACTATGATGTTCCATAACTGATCTTCCTCTTCCAGATCAATTGAAAATCCAAACCAACATTACCAACAATCCAACTCCATTTCAAAAGACCCAAAACAATTTTATGAATATTATTATTGGCACCATGTTCATTTATATGATCAATTTTTGATAAACCTTAATTGGATTGAAGCAAGAGCCATGCTTGAAGGCTTACCCATAGCATGGGAAAAAGGTTACAGGCAGCTAAAATTAGAATGCAATAATGCGCTTCTAGTGGAGTCTCTACTGGAGGGCGGCGCTGCCAATAGTAGTCTAGTTGAATTACGATTAATCAGTAGCTTATTCAAATGAGATTGGAAGATTAAAGATTTCGCCAGAGAGTTCAGAATGCTGATGTAATACAAGAAGTTTTGCTGCTTGATAGTGATGCCTTTACACGAGTTTAATTAATTTTTGATGTAATTGTTTAATGTTATTTTTCTACCAATTTTTTTTCTTGTATTTCAATTTTGTTTTAAATCATAACTTATAATCCTGTCATTGAACTAAATAATTAAATCATCAAACAAATTCAACTAAAACTAATTCATCCACATACGTGATTTATAAAAGGTTAAAAGTATTTTTTCCTCATAAAAGAAAGAAAGAAATGCATTCACTTTAATTCTTCTGCCATTGATATTAGATGGAAACAATTAAAAGGCATGTATCATTGATGATTATTATTGTTATTGTTATTTTAAATGATATGGAAAGAAAATGGGTCTTCTTTTATCTCAGTTGCAGTACTGATACAAGGGAAAACAAAAAAGGTTCTCTTTATAAGTTCTTTATAATGATACAATGGGGGCGGATTTATTTTGAAAAGCTTCTGAGTATAGTTTGTTCTTAGCAGATAAATCTCTCAACATGTTAGTATTATTTCCAGTCAAGTCAAGATTTTATTTCTCGATTTTTTTGAGAACTCGAATTAAAGACGAGATTCACACGCTTCATCGAATTGGATTGTAATTCCATTGATTTCGGAATAAACGGCACTTTGAAGATTTTTTTAAAAAGAGTCATCCTCTCCTTGACAATTGATAAAATTCGATTATAATTTATCAAAAAAATAGTAATTTTAAACTTTAAATTCATTAAATATTATATTGCTTATTTAGTATAATAAACTCTTGAATAACTACACATAAGCAAACTTCCTTCTTGTAAAACCATATCAAAAGATTTAGGTCAAGTTCATGTATGAACTTGGATTTCAGCAAAGAACTTGTAATTTCAAATCAAGTCAAATTTACAATGAAACTAGACTCATTTGTTTCACAAGTTATAATCATGCATGCACGCGTGCATGTGCAAAATTCAGTTCACCAGAACATAAAAGACCAAACTCAAACTTATCCCCTCCCATGTCTCCGCTGCTATCAGCATATCCATTTGTTTTTTTGCACAACATCCTGACCTCAAAGCACTGCCACTTCATCTCATTATTTGTTCAAATTTCGCATAATTTCATGTATATGCATTGGATTTTCTTTCCTATTTTGCAACCGGACAAATTAATTAACACTTACAAATTTGATTATGCAGTTCAAAAACTTTTTAGAGACTACTACATTATAAATCAATAAGTATAATCTTTTATTTAACTCACTCACTAAATCTTTCTCGTGAAAATAATTTACTTTGTGACAAATAATAAGTTATCTCTTAAATTGGTTTATGTTAGTTAAATTTAATTACGTTGAATTTCTTTAAAAGAGTTGTTTTTAACATTTTTTAACTAAATCTATTCTTTATGTTACTCCAATTTTAGATATTCTATATATCTAATATATATTATTTATGTTCGTAAAACAATTAATTCGCACCAAAAATAAGGAAAAAAATTTAAAACCATATCATTGATTAAAACTCACTTTCAATGACATTATCTAGACATGTACACCACAACATGAGGAACTGAAAAAGGTGGTAGGTAGGGTGGATGGGAGGATACACATTGTTAAAACACACGCGGTTTTGTCCAACTAACGTATATTTATGTACATTATAAAATAGATATAATATTATATTTAGTCTTTAATGTTTACATTTTTTAACATTTGAACCTTATTTTTTAGTTAAATTTTATTCATTATATTTTAAAAAGAGTTAAATTTGAGCATTAACCTTCGAAAGAGTCAAATTGATGTTTTTAACAGAAATACTGACTAAAATATTAAATTTTAAAATATGACAGCAAGTATAGCAATCAAAATGAACTCCATGCTATTTTTTTAATTTTTAAAATATTTTTAGTGTGTCATATAAGATAAACAGTCTCGTATCATTAATGTTTTAATCATTATTTCTGTTAAAGAAAAAAAGTTTGACTCTATTTAAAAAGTTAACAATCAAATTTAACTAAAAAAAATATAGGTTAAATTAACAAAAAAAAAATATTGAGAGCTAAATTTAACATTATGCCTATAATATGTGAAAAATTATGCATGTCGCAGCAGAAGAATTGGATGGACCCTAATTTGTCCCTTTGAAAGTCGGTCCTTACCTAAAGCAAGTGAATGAATCCCTATGGATTTAATGCAATGGAAAGGTGTCCTCCAATTATGGGAACCCCTCAAATTTGTCTAGGTCAGTACCCTTCATTTTTAAGGGTGTGGGGGTTCCTTCATCAGGGTTCTGTTCTGGCACTTTGATCTTGTTTGGGAACATTGATTTTTTTTTTTGAGATTTTCTACAATAATATTTATTATATCTGTAATAATAATAAACAGAATACAATTAAAAATCCATTTCTAATTGCAATTAAAATGGATGCAAAGAACAAAGAAACAGCCCAAAAGTTTTGATAACCTTTTAAAGGGGCCAACTTGTTTGTGTTGAAGACGACGACGACAACAACATATATCCAGCAATCAAATTGTCGAATATGATTAAAGAATTAATATAACTATAAATTGAAATAATTCTACTTATAATTTTTTTCTCTACACATAAAAGAAAAAGAAGCTACATTGTACTTTCGAAAGCACATCCCATTAACTTGCTTGCATACTTCTTATGTGCAAAAGAATGTGTTATTGTCTCATGAGTTTTTTCTAACTTCAGTTAATTAACTTCATTTTGGTATTTGAATTTGGCAATTAGATTCATTTTAATTTTTGAACTTGGTAAATAAAAAAAAGTTTGATGATATGACATGATCTTTGAGTGCTACATCATTAAAATTTTATAGAATTCAAGTTAAAGGATCAAAATGGACTTAATTGCCAATTTTAGGTAATAAAATAGAAAAAAAAAATTGGCATCAAAGTGAACTTAATTACCAAGTTCAAAGATTAAAAGTTATATTAACTTTTTTTAAGTTCCACTAATATAACAAGTACAAGACAAAAGGCAAGTTAATATGGAAAAAAAGTTGGAAATCGAACAAAACCTACACAAGGCATGCACGTACATGACTAGAGGGAGATTCATACATCGGAATTTCAAATGGTGAGACTCAAGCCCAAACTTTCAGAATCTGATAACTCAACCTGTAACAGCCCAATTTTCAATAGTGCCAGAATAGTGATTTGAGATCACTAAATCCGATGAAAAAGTTAGAAAAATTTATTAATTAATAATTATAAGTTAAGCGTGATTTTAAAAATACTTTTGAATTAGTGAATTATCGGGTCTCCGTCTTGGTAAAACGGAATCGTAAAATAATTATTAAAAATATTTGTAGAATTAGTTATATCACCAATTGGATTTTAGTTAAGTGAATTTAGTTAAATTAAAGTTAATTGAGTATTAGGACTAAATTGAATTAAGTGTGAAAGTTAATTATAAAATAAAAAAGGTGAAAGGACTAAACTAATAATTAAACCATAAAAATGACAAGTGTAATAAATATATGTATACATTTGTAATTAATATATATACATACTTATTAATTAAGTAAAAGATATTTATTTATTATATTATTAATTAAATAAAAGAAATAAAAGATAGAAAAGAGAATAGAAACAGAATAGCAAAACGAAAACGGGGAGAAAGGAAAGAAAAGAAAAAGGGAAGGAAAGAAAGAAAATTTGGGATTTCAAGGTTTAAGGTTTGATCGGTAAGTCAATTTAGTTCCTATTCTTATAATTTTGATGTTTTGGAATTCTAGAACAAAATACTACTTGATTTAAGTTGAAATTTTGAAAGTTAGTAAATTTTAGATGTTGTTCATGTTGAATTAATTGAAGAATTAGGGATTAAATTGATAAAATTTCAAGTTAGAATAGAGAAATGAATTAAATTGTAAAATAAATTATAGGTTTTGAATTAATAGGACTAAATTGAGAGAATTTCGAAATTAAGAATTTATGGTGAAATTAGAGAGTTAAATTAGTTTAAAGTGGGAACGGAATGAAAATATGAAATTAGTTTTGAGAATAAAAGTTAGTCTCGGTTTAGGGACTAAATTGGAATTTAGGCAAATATGAGTAAAAATTTAAATATTTAATATGAGATTGAATGGTGTTGTATTGATGATTTTTAATTGTTTTAATTCCGTAGCTAGCGTCATACCGGAATTCTCGACTAAAAAGGGGAAAAATATAGTCAACATTGAATAGCTCGGAATTCCTAGTTTGTATTTTTATAATCCGAATCTAATTATTAATTATTGTATTTTGATTAAATGTTATAGTAAGTGATTGAGGTGAGAATTATTGTGTTTTACAATTGAAATGGATTGTCTTGATATGTGATGAAATTATATTGGTTGAATTGAATTGGAATATATATTATGAATATATATGTGTGTAAATGTGAAATTGTGCAAATATGATAATTGGATTATTTTTATATGTATAAAATTCATTTTTAATGCCCAAGTAGACGGAATTTAGAACTACTAGAATATTAGTGGCATGCCATTAAGGAACTTTAGCGCGCTTTCTGATTATTAGCACGTTAGTGCTCTCTGATTACTAGCACGTCAGTGCTTTCTCTGCTTAGCACATTTGTGTTTCTCAGATAGCACTTCAAAGTTCTCTTCATTAGTGCATAACAATGCACCTCTGTATTTGTTTCAGATATCCGTGTGTTCTATAAAATCTACTTTGAGCTAAGAATAAGAATATGAGATAGTAAACTGAAAATAGAATGTGAAATATGTTGTAAATACATGGAATACACGAGTTATATACTCATAAATTGAATGTGGAAAGCTATTATATATAGCAAATGATGATAATTGAGTATCGTATGGTTTTAAATGTTTAATTGTGCTTGACATTTTATTATACATATTTTATTGTTTTATTTTTAAATATTTAGATTATAGAAATACCACTGAGTTTTTACTCAGCGTACGGTTTTATTTTCCATGCGCAGGTTAAGTACTTAAGTTTGATCGCTGATTCAACATCCAAGAACGATCCCGAACTCAAATATGGTGATGTTTATTTCTTTGTGTCGGCATGTACCTAGAGTGTCTAAATATTAGTTATTTTGTGGTTTGATTGTAAATGAAGTTATAAAATCTATTTTGGAGAGTTTATAATTTGGATTAAAATGATGCTTTGATGACTTGTTTTGATGATATAAAATGTTTGAGATTTCTGTCTGTTTGATTTGTAATCTCCGGTAATACTTTGTAACCCGGGTCCGGCGAGGGATACGGGTTGGAGTGTTACACAACCTTTACCAACAATGCCAATACCTCATTGGTTTGACCCTATATGATAGGCATCAAGAGCAGTAGGAGGGGGTGTAAAAATTACATTTTTTACCTTTTAAAATGTATAAAATTATATATTAGTGAAGACAAAATTACACTTTTAACTTCCAAATAAAATTTTAATATAGTTGTCGAAACTATTTTTTATATTTCGAAAAAAAGGATGATTTTGAAAATAGAAATGGGGAGTCGCCACCGATCTTTTATTAAGGTGTGACCGGTTCACCATTAAAAATAATTTTAGATTTGCGAATTTTGAGAAAACAAGTTCGGGAGTCGGTTACGCACGAGGAAGGATTAGCACCCTCGTAACGCCCAAAATTGGTACCGATTTGATTGTTCAATGTTTTATTGTCAAATTTTTGAAAATATTTTTAAAAATACGATCCTTGATGAGAAAACTTGGATGAACTAGCTTGAATGATAAGACCACTTATTTCGAAGAAATAAGTTATCACACCCAGTGAGTTAGGGTGTTACAATTCTATCTTCGAAATTAAATGTGTTCCTTTTTTTTTATGAAAATCATGAGTTTAAAGAAGGTTACTTGATCGTTTAAGTCAATCGAGAAATCAGAATCTAGTGAGTTAGGATTCAATTTCTCGAAATTCTTAAAACTCAAATATTGCCTTTATTTTTGAAAATCGAGACAATAAAATGCCACATCCAGTAAGTTAGGATCCAACATCTTGAAATCTTAAGAGTTTTATTTTAACAATTGTATGGTTTTAATAAAATGGGTACTTGATGATATAAACTCATTAAGAAGAATTGAAGCCCAGTAAGTTAGGGCGCAATTCTCTCGAGAGCTCATAAACACCAAGCCCCTTTTAGGAATTTTGAAATAAGATGATTATAATGCTTTTGTAAAACATTATTTTTTAAACAAATATGGTATAATTGAACACCAATGTACAATGTAATAGGATAACTCGCAATCTAATCATACACAAAAATATTAAGCAAACAATAGATAAATTCAAACAAGAATAGCAACAATAATTTTAAGCACATTAAGCAAATACCAATATTAACAATTGAAAATTAAAATAACTAATAATCAATTTCAAAAGACACATTAAGGTAAAAATATATCATCTCAACAATGATTTGAAAAAGTAACAATACATTTGAGTCTGGAGTAGATTTAAAAGAAAATTAAGAATGATGTTAAATAAAATAACTTTATTTGAATGAATTTTGAAGTGAACATTATAAAATGTACAAGCATGGAACTAGAATAAATATTTCATAAGCATATTGTAAATAATAATATAATACATTGGAATGAATACAATATTGGAATATTTTGAATAAGTAGATTACATAGAAATTGGTTTAAAGGAATATAACTTGAAATCATTGATAGATTATACACATTAAATTATTATAAAAATAATATTATATAATAGGAACACATGATAAAATATTGATGTATCGTAATGAAACAATGTTATAATAATAATATAGCAAATCTAAAAACAAATCTAAAATACTAAAACAAAGAATTTGATTTACAAATAAAAATAAATAAACAAAATTGAATGTCCTTTTTACAAAAAAATTTAAAATCATGAAATATACTAATAATAAATATGAAAAGAGGTAAGTAAAAGATATAAAAAACAAAAGAATACTAGAAAATACTAAAAAATTTATAAAATTAAAGAAAATACTAAATTAATAGTGAACATAACAAAAAAAAAGATTTAAATTAAAATCAAGATTTTTGAAGGTTTATATTTGCAATCGATTCAAAACACAGGGACTAAAAAAGAAATTAGACGCACAGATCTGGAAACTCAATTCTCACCAGTGAAAACGACGCCGCCTAACCATGGATCTAAATGAAAATAAGGTTAAATATGCAATACAAATTAAGAAAAATGGAAAGAAATCTGATTGAAACTGAGGAAAACATAAAGGGACTCTCAGCACAAATAGACCAATAAGTCAGAATGCGCGGATCCTCCCCGGATCGGGTCAACGCTCTGATCGGGTCTTTAAACGACGCCGTTTCAATGCCATTGTATTGGCTCTGAACGGCGACGTTTTAATTCCTGCGCTTTAAACTAGAATAACTCTAAACAAACCTATCATTTTTATTAAAATAAAACTTAAACTAAAGAAAACCCTGCGCCGTTTGACAATCTGTTGCTCAGGTTCTTTGATCCCCTTTTCAACTCCGATGACGACGGAGAGAAAGAAGATGCGGCCACCAGGTATATGACTCTTTAACTCCTATTTTCTTTTATTTTTTTTTACACTGAATATGGAATAAGTATAAAAAAACGAAGCAGAAGAAAGAACGAAAAGAAAAAGGAAATCTGCAATCACCTTTCAAGTTTTTGATTTTTCTGAATCTCTTTCTTTCTATTCAATATTTTTTTTGTCTTTGTATTGATATTCTGTGTGTGTCAACTTTACAGATGTTGAAAAATGGCTTTATATAGCCGAAAAAATGAAAATTACAAAAGAAAATGTGTTTTGCTCTTTTTTCTATTTTTCTTTTTTTTTTTTGCTGTCGATTTTTGCTCTTTTGTTCTGCCTTTTCTGCCTTGTTGCGTTCGTTGTGTGCAAGTACGGAGGAGCGGACGTGGAGGCTCGCGGATGTGGCACGTAAGGAGGTGTGCGGGCGTGCGCGTACGGAGGCTCGTGCGTGAGGAGTAGCTTGGCAGCGGCGCCTCAGCCATTAGGGTTTCCTTCTTCTGGTTTAGGCTAGTTGGGCTAGGGGTATTTGGGCTTAGGTTTTGGCTAATTGGGTTTAGCGTTTGGGCCACTTGTAATTGAGTTGTTTTTTGGACTGATTTGGGCCCAATAGGGCCTGCTGTAATGGACTGTGGAAATTTTAAAATTTAGTTTTATTTTTATTTATAAAATTGAGTTTATTTGTTAAGGGGACCTGGGCAAAAATGGGTATTACAATAGTCATTTAAAAAGCTATAAAAACATTAGTTAATAAAATAGTGAAATTTCATTTTAACTTTTATTAAAATTTATTATTTAATTCCGAACCCAAATTTTTTTGACTTCATCTCTAATAGACAAACATATTAAACACGCAAAACCAAGTAAATATAAAAAGAAAATTTGAGATTGGAACCCTAAAATTGTAAAATACGAATCTTATTGGATGATGTCATGGATGAAAGGGATGTAAACCCGGGATCATAAATTCGATTTCACAATCAATACACGTCTCCAAGCTTAGAGCCAGACACGAATCAAAATCTTTCATGTAGGAGAAATGCTGAATAGTCAAAATCACACAAGTATTAAGTCCACCGTCAATATATCAATGTATATCCAACCTGGGAAAAGCTTTTAAAAGGATCAGATTCTGCAAAATCTAAAACTTATTTGGTATACGTCTTTATCTTTTGGAAGCTGAAGATCACTCAGCCACCACACAAATACAGCTTTTGATTTTTGGGATATTTCGTTGCCGTTGCTGTCGATGCAGTGATGGAGCAATAAATTACATAACCACAGCCAACCCGTGTGTGTGTGTGTGTGATATCCATGCCTCCCATGGCCGAAAGATGGTTAATTCCTACTAAACTTTTCTTAGATTCCTTAATGTCCCAATAGAATCCGTCTACGTATACGTCGGGTCGAGTTGGATAAAACGTTATGTCAAATTATAACTGATTTAATACTATTGAGGTTTACTGAATTTATAAATAAATTTGAAATTTAAAGTATAATTTTATCATTATATTAACTTATAGTTTTATAAAATTTGAAGGAAATATAAAATGAATGGAATCATTTTTAAAAAAAATCAATTCAATTGTCAGTTCAACTTTTTTTTAGCTTGGTTCCTAGTTCAACTAGTCTAATTTTACCTCGATCAATTCACGATCCAATCAATCTAATCAACCACTGCATGTACATTAAAACACTTCTGAAAAGACTTGCGTGCTAATTTTAAAAGATAAAACCGCACTATTTGAAATTTTAACATATAACTTTCACATTTAATTTTTGTTCTTGATAATTTGATATGAAAAATTTTAATTTATTAAATTTTACATTAAGGTAAATTGAAATTGAAATTTGATTTTCAAAATAGATAAAGAAAATACTCAAAAGAAACAAGCTGGAATAATCAAAGGATGTAATATTTTAATTTTCTCGTATCTGAAACCAACTTTTACGTTGGGTCTATTTCAATTGAGTCCAAAAACAGGTTTGGACAAAGTAAATTTGGATTTTCTAGATTGGTGAGTCAAAAACAAAAGATATTTTAAGAACAATGTCTATCAAATAATAAGGGGTTGGATGTTATGTGTATGACTATAGCAGAACAAGAATATTGATGATTAAACATCCTTTTAATGCACACGGGTGAGGCTGAAATTAATGGACCCTCTTCATAATTTTTATGCCTCATCTTTACGTTTATTTTTCTAACTTATGTCATCGTAATAATTCTTTACTTCTTTAAAAAAATATCATATTCAATATTTATTATATATTTAAACAATACTATCCTCTAAATATATATACACATAAGCATATTCGTTAATATAGATAAATTAATTTAATTAATTGAATATTCCTTATCGATTGAGTGATATTATTAGACATGAATTTAAATACGTTGAAGTGATTATAAAAACAAACCTATAAATTACGGTGATTATATATACAAATCCAGATACATTAATGGAAGCTCAAATACTTAGGAATTGGTAATCCTGTGGGTAAAGGTAGTTCCTATAAAAGAATTATAGGTCAAACATTAATGGAATGTAAATTAATCAGAAGCAGGCTAGATTAAATGAACTTGTTTTCCCAAGTTAGCAATGGCCAACAGAGATTAATTAAATATTAATCAACACGATCAAACTTAAGCGCCTTTTTTTTTAATTCATTTCTTTTTTCTTTGAATTTTAACCAAGAATAGGAATAATATTTCAGGAGCTAACTTGAGCCTGCTACACATCACAGTCCACCATGAAAATGACCCCTTTTTAGTCCCCACATGGTCATGCACTGCCCCATACCCTACTCCCAATATGGACCCTTTTCTCACATGGGGATGTTGTCTTAGCTTTTGCCTAGATACCCCTCTAGATACATTGGACTATTTTATGGTCAAGTTAGTTCAATTCCTAATAGATTAATATATATTCTTTTTAAGTACTTGAATTTAATAATTAATTTAATTTTAATTTTTTTTATTTTGTCACTTGAATAGAATTCAAGTTTAAGAATTAAAATAAATTTAGCTATTAAGTTCAAATATTAAAGGAAAAAAAACTGCAGACCTAATTGTTAAATTCGGGACTAAAAGTTTTATTAATACAATCCCAAATGATAGAAAATTCTTTAATATGTCTATTTTCTCCATTCATAATATTCAAAAGGTTAAGATATGTTATAAACTCCTATACTCTTTGTAACTTGTACTTTTATCTATAGGAATTTAATTCATTTATTTTGTATATTTCAAAATTTAGGTTTGATTAATGTTAATATTGTTAAGATTATTTTGTTAAATTCAAGTTCATTACGTCGTCATTTTTTTAGTTGCATTACCATCAAGTGATATTTTTTTTATTTCAAAATGTCACACTAGTAAATTTAATCAAAAAAATAACGATATTAACAGCTGAACTTAAAATTTGAAATTCCTAAAAATAAAAGTATATGGACTAAATTTCAAATTTGTAAAGATTACATACAACTATAATATATTTTAACCTATAAAAACTCAAACTTTACACAAACAACGGCTCTGATTTTGTTCCACAAGGTCCTCAAAACGCATCTTGACCGTCCCAAATGAATCCTTAGGGAGTGTGTTTGTATATTTTTCTATATGGGTTGGCTGAACTTGTCCCACATTTGTCCCCCTTATTACAAGGCAGCTTGCCTCAAAGTTGCTGCCACTGCTACCGACAGCTTAGCTTGCCTTTGTCCACAATTCTTGCATTGAAAGAATAACAAGGCTTTCCCCCCATCACTTCTTCTTTCATAAACCCTATAAAATTACCTGCCTTTGCATTCCCATCCCACCACACCAAAAGAAAAGAAAACACACACACACAAAAAAGAACACTTGGGTTTTGCTTTACACATAATGGAGAACAGTGTAGCATATGAGAAGGCAACTGAACTAAGATTAGGGTTGCCAGGCATAGATGAACCGGCAGTACTTTCCAGTGTTAAAAACAACAAGCGGCCATTGCATGATGAAAAAAGTGGAGAAAATGGCAAATCTGCTCAAAATGAAACAGCCCCTCCTTCCAAGTAAGTCATCATATATATATGTATATATATGTATGTATATACAACAATTTTTATTTACTAATGGATTATGTAACTTGCAGGGCACAAATTGTGGGGTGGCCACCGGTTCAGTCCTACAGAAAGAACAATTTTCAACAGGCAAAGAAAAGTGAAAGTGAGTGTGGTGGGATATATGTAAAAGTAAGCATGGATGGAGCACCATATTTGAGAAAGATTGATTTGAAAGTTTACAAAGGGTACCCAGAGTTGTTACAGGTTTTAGAGAACATGTTCAAGTTCACCATAGGTATGTATATATGTTGTTATATGATATGATGACATACATGATGTGACTTACTGGTGAATTGTTTATGATGATGATGAATTTAGGGTGAAAATGACCTCTCTTTTTTTTCCTTTCAGGTGAGTACTCAGAAAGAGAAGGGTACAAAGGATCAGATTATGAACCTACTTATGAAGACAAAGATGGTGATTGGATGCTTGTTGGTGATGTTCCCTGGGAGTAAGTCTTATTTATCCTCTACATACATACATACATACATGCATGATTATATATAATATATGATATGAAACTTACAGGATTATATTATTTTATTTGCAGAATGTTCATCACATCATGCAAGAGATTAAGGATCATGAAAGGATCAGAAGCAAGGGGATTAAGTTGTAGTGGTGTATGAGGAAAAAAAATTCTATCTTATTATCATCATCACCATCATCAACAAAGACATATGAGAGAAAGATTAAGACAAAACACAAGATCTAATATTTTTGTCTCTCAGGGAGAGAAAATTAAAGATCTTTTTCAGCTTGGGTTCTCGAGAGATATTCAACCGACTGGGAAAATTTACAAGCAAAACAGATCGACCAAACACACACACACACACACACACACACATATATATATAAGATCTGTTTTTTTAGGGTCAACTTTTGTGAAAGATGACAGAAAAAAAGGAAGCATATGGGGGCTAATTAATCCAAGTTTTGGTTGTTATTTTAGTATTAATGCAAAGAAAACAAATGTTGTATTTGTATATCAGTTTTGTGTTGTATGATTAAAATTTTTCTGTTTGATATTGTTCATCAACCTGGAAATTTCAAGTGTTTTATTTAATGTTGCCATTATTTCTTCATTTGTGTTCATTTGCAGAGGTTAACAAATGGATTATTAAAAGTTTTAATTCACACCGTAATAAATTACAATAAAAAGACGTAAATTTTAATGCAAAATAATTTTAAAATTTTAAAATTAAATGAATTATGTGATTTATATATCATCTATGATATATGTATTTGTCCCATAATTCAAGCATAAGACTAGGGATTGTTATAAATTAAATCTTTTCACATGTGCACCATAAATTTAGTCTACACCTCACCTTAATTTGCAAGACTAGGAACTAATTAAAGAAACTCAGATTTTACCATGCTGAAATTTTAATTTGATATAATTTGGTCCTTTATTTATACAATGTTCTTAATAGGTTTAAATTGATAATAATGTTAATTTTTTTAAAAACATTCTTTGGAATTTGGTTAAAATGTAAATTTATTATTAATTAAACATGATTAATTACATTTTCACATGACCTTAAGTTGGCGATTAAGTAACAAAAAAAGAAAATTTCATGTTGCCACTTCAACAAAAATTAATGGCAGGGGCGAAGTCAGAAAATATTTTTAGGGGGCGAATAAAATTTTAATTTTTAATAGTCTATATATTTATAATTTTTAAAGGCTTAAATCAAATTTTTATAATTTTAGGGGGACCAAAGTACAATTTTTCCTTTACTAATTTAAAATTTTAAAAAAAATAGCCTAAATAACAATTTTTCATTTTAGGGGGGCCGGGGCCCCTGCTAGCCTCCCTAAATTCGCCTTTGACTAATGGTGTGCCTATTAAGACCATTATAAAAGCAAAGGGATCAAATTATCTCAAAATCAAAATAGAGGGACCGAATATCAGCTTTCAATATAATAGAAGGATTAAAACCATAATTGAACATTTTCTTTTCTTTATAATCAAGGCAGATTGTTGAGTGCAAGTAAAGAAACAAAAAAAAAAAAAAAAAGAGAGTACATTTCAGATCTATTTCTTTTCCTTTCATTGAAATTTTCTATGAATATACACGAGTGTAAAAACATGCCATTCAAAGCCTTCAAAAGGAATCTTTAGAACAACATTAATTGATTCAACCCACTTGAATTTGATGTTTGAATAATCCTTGCCCTTACTAAGATTCTAAACAATATGAAATGCCAAGGATGAAATTCTTACACACCCATAATTTCAATTAATGTTGGGAGCAGTCACAACCGTCGATGGAAGTTTTTGTTTTTTAATACAATTTTATTATAGGTTTTTATAACATATTTTTTCTACACTAACTAAAATTACTTATAGTTACTTTCAACCGAGAATAATGCGCTAAAATATACTCAAACTCATAATTTCTTACACGAATAATAATACTAAGACTCGATCTAAAAATAATAATGTTAATAACATAGTCAGAATTTATTGTTGCTTGTCAGTTTGATAATAAGATAGGCATTGAATTTAATGATAAAAAGAAGTGAACATTAAAGTATGTAAAAATCTGTCTTATATAGATACATAATATTATAAAATTTACCGCCGATAAAAATGATGATCCGGTGGGATTAATCAACATAATCCAGAAAGAAAGAATAATCAATTTACATGTACATAAATTCAATTTACTTTCTGATATATATTTTTAAAAGTTAATACTACCTTACATCTCAAATTATAATTTTATTTTAAATTGATTTTCAAACTTTAAAATATTTTAATTCCATTTTAAATTATTGAAGTTATATTAATAAGATCTTTTATTACTAAAATCGTTAATATAACCGTTAAATGAGATATCAAATCTTACGTGGTATAGCTCAAAATGAAAATTTTAAAGAAAATGAACAATTGTAAAAAATGGATTGCATGAAAATATCAGATTTAAGGTTTTCAAGCTTTTGCAAAATTTTTATTGTTCACTCCTCTTTTTCGATTTTACTTTTAAAAGTTATGCAACAATGTTTTACTTTTTCTTTAAAATTTTTATTTTAAATTATACCACATAAGATTCAACGTGCTATTTAATGGTTAAATTAACGGTTTTAATGATAGAAGGACCGATTAATATAACATCTATAATTTAGGAATGTAACTAGAACATTTTAAAATTTAAGAATCAATTTAGAATGAAGGTCATAATTTGAGGATGCCTAATGCAATTAACCTTTTTAAGATTCTAAAATTAATAAAAAGAAGATTGATTATAATTTATACATGCATTATATAGTAAGTATTGTATAAAATCAAAACAAAATATTTATAACTATAATCACAATAAACACACGATATAATAGAAAAAAAACCATGTCTAAAATGACAAATAATTAGACAACAATTTTGTTGGTGTAACTAAAATTATTACAATTAAGTTTGTCCTTTTCTCAAGAAGAGCTTTCTTTGATATGGATACCTATATATATATATATATATATATATATGCCAGCAGGAAAATGGTTAGTGAGATAATTTTATAATTAAACTACTAATAACTTTTATTAAGAAAATCTTATCGAGCAATGAGAAAATTTTTGGGAATTTGTAAACATTGTTTTGTCCCAAACAATGTTTTTTTTTTTTTGTTGTTAAAAAGGGTTACTTTGCATTGTTTGGAGCCCCATGCCATTAAAGCAAAAACCTTTTGGCTATAAAATTTACTGATATAATAAAGTTGATAATAATTTTTTACAATTTCAATCTCATGGGCATTGTTTTATTAGTAAAACAGTAATAAAGGGTTAAAAAGGTGTTTAGGGAAAAACATGATCTGACAAGATTAAAGGATTAGACAGTAGTGATCCTAAGTTTATTTAGGTGTCGGCATTATGTTTTAAAAGCAAATCTGTCTTAACTGTTCATTCTTTTTTGTTTAATAATTTAATAAAATAAAGAATCGCAGCTATTGCTAATTAATCATATGATATTATATACCTAAACTGAAAAGACAAATCGCATAACATGTTTCACACTTGTTCATATCATTATGTTTGTTTGTTACTAAAACACAATGGTTGTTAAGTGTTAGCTAAAATCCAGCTTGATGAGTTGCGTGTGGAAGGATAATATACGAGGGTTTGATATTCACGTATCTTTCAAAATTTTGTCCCAATGGTTTTGTAAATTTGAATCATTAATCATTAGGATTGAAGAGTAAGCGTTAATATTATGGATTAATATATTTTAGTTAATTTTAAGTAAAAATAGCATTTGGTGTGGTTATTACGGGTAAAAATAATATGAAGGACTTTATACTAAGTGTTAAATTGTATTTTGTTTTCTCTGCTCAAAAAATGGGTAAATTAGTCTATGTACATTAGATTAAAGAGTAAATTGGTCCTTTCTATTAAAATTTTATCCATTTCTACTGTAAAAAATTAGCATTGCTAACAGAATAACCAAAGAGTGACACATGGCATGCCACATTTACCTCATGTTGACATACTGGAACCTGTTTTTAATAGTAGAAATTAGTGAAAATTTCAACAAAATGACAAATTTACTCTTTAATCTAATGTATAATTAATACTTTCCCATTTTCTGAGTAGAGGAAACAAAATATAATCTGACACCTAGTATAAAGGCCTCCATGGTACTTTTATCCGTTATTGCGCTTAAATTGTTTTTATGCTTTTTAAATTTAAAATAAGAAACCATAAGAATAAGAGGAATTCCTGTGAAAAAAAGATTAATGATTCATATAAATCACTTAATGGGAAAGTATGTGTCTGAATAGTCCAAAGTCTTGATAGTTAACTCTCAATCTTCTAGGTGAAAAGCAACATTAGTGAACTTCTGTTCGAATTAAGGTTTAAAACCAAACTTCTTAGGATGACAAATGTGACGATTTAGGTGAGATCTACTGTAAACCTATTTTTTTATTCACTCAAGGGATCTGGGTGATTGATGGAGACCACCACAACACTTTTCTTCTCGAGAATCCGTACTTCTCTTATCAGTGTGGGCTCATGTTTGGAAATGTAACTTCAACTCGCTAAAATAATTTATGATAGAATCCCAAAATTTGACACATAGGTCAAGGTTGTTCACCCATGCCCATGTTGTGGGTTCACCCGTACTCCTGTTAGTGATAAGTGAGTAGTACCAAAATTTTAAATGATTTCATTTTTAAAAAAGGAGACCTATGGATACCTTAAAAAGACATCTGTGATTTGTATTACAACATGACCTGCAAGCTAGGTCAAGTTTTGTTTTGCAATCATGCACACTTCAAAATAGCAAACTTAGTTACTCGTGAGTGCCCTCAAGATTATGATCTCAGAACATGGTACAGCATATTGACTCAGATCATAAGCCATAATATTATCTCAATTCATATATAATTCATCTGGCCTACACCTGTTGGTCTCTATTATTCAATCTCCTGATTAAGAGAGAGCAATCGATTTAATCAATCAATTCGGTTATTTTTTTAGCCAACTTTAATATGAAAAATATCAATCCAACCAATTTCGGTTAAAAAACCAAACCAACTTTGATTCAATCGATTTTTCGATTAACCAACCTTGGATTATTAAATCGGATTTATATGATTATATATCTATTATATATTATGAGATACAAATATATTTAAAGATAATATAAAATACCTTAGTTTTTTGGTCAATTCAATTTTGAAATTCAAAAACTGATAACCATAACCAATCGAATTGACCAATTAAACCAACCAACCAACCCCAAACAACTAAACTGAAACTAAAAAAACCAAATGAGTCAGTTTTTTTGGTTAAAACAAAAAATTATTCTCCCCTACACCTAATAACATTATTTGCAGTGGAAGAACTTGAAACTGATTTAAAGCTTCACATATTTTTCACAATCGAAAAGAAATCACAGCCTAAGGGAACTCTAAAATACCAATCAATTTCGAACAAAAAGAACCAAACATAAAAAGGGTAATTGAATATCAAAATCCATCAATCAAACTTATTGTTTTTCACTACAACTCAAATCAAATGGGGTGAAAGGCGATGGTTTCCGAGACCCTTATGACAGTCCCCATATCAATGGAACCTCAACTAAAATCGATCGTCCCCCTCCAGCAGGCAACTTCCAAACTATTGTCTTCCGGCAATCAGGGATGATAATGGCCTCACCCACTGTAATCAACCTTAGTCTTAACTTAAATAAAATGTACAAAAGTCCTGTTAAATTTTGGTAAGTTTACAAATGCTTGCCCCTGTAAGTATACAAGTGGCTACTTCTGACGTTACGTCCATGATCAACATAACAGCACTGACATCTTACGACCCGCTTCATCTTGCAGTTCACAAGTCTAGCCTCAAATATATACTCATTGTATCAACAGTTGTTGCCAGATTGTTCAACCCGTTGATTATAATAGTATGTGTGCTGTCAAAAGTGGAGAAGATCAACCATTGTAATCAGATCAAATGTCAGAGCAGCCAATGTTTTCTTCAGTCACTATCAATGATCTTTCAGGGAAAATAGCACAAAGGAAAGAGCTGAGATCTGGTTTTCGTCATATATGGTTTAGGGCACAAACTACCTCTGGTTAGTTATACACGCCCGAGAAGCTTTTTCACGATTGAGATGGATCACTCTCCGGTTCCCTCTCGGTTGATTCTTTAACATTGTTATCGTTGCCGTCACCAGATAGTGATTGATTAGAGATTTGGTCAGAAACGACAACTATAGCTTGGCTCTTAACCACGATATTTTTTTTTTTGGCAGAATTATCTTCATGAGGTGTATCAACTGAAGCAAGATACGAAATGCCATACTTCTGCGCATGAGTTAGTCCCGGACAAAGGCCCTGTGACATAAAGAACGCAATCTCTAAAAAACCGAAAAAACATTATTTACCCCCCCCCTGCGGGAATAGTTATTGAAAACAAAAGGCCTCAATCGTCCATAGCTGTGCCTTGTTTATTCCACAATTTAGACATAAGAAATGCATGTAACTACAACTAGTAATGACCAAATTCCTACCAAAGACAGCTGAATAACATTTTTGTTTTGTGGTAACCTGAAAACGAAAATCCTTGTGTAGGCACCGAGGGAACAAACATTAATCAATCTTTTACCAGCAAATCATCTTCTAATATGACCATCAACACGGTGGAAATGAACAGAATACAAAGTAGAGGGAATATAACTCATTAAGCTACACCTAAATTTTATTCAGAAAATACTTAACACTAACCTTAATCAGCCCAGATACGGGAGATGCCTTGAAAGAAGAAGAATCCAAGGGAAATCTCGTGCGAACCCAACCCTCGGAAACTCTACTACCATTGGTTTCTTGAGAATCAGCAGACTTGTCTGATGCATTAGGCTCTTCTTTTAAGCTGTCGCGGTTACAATAAGCCCCAAAATATGAACAATGCTCTTGTAATAGAGATATTTGAGGAGTTGCCGGCAATAAATGGCCCTCAGTGCTAAATATGTACCTATAAATGGGATTTTGCCCCCAAAAAGATGTAGCATATTTCATTTATATATATTTTCTTCTTGTAAAAAGAACAAAGAAAAAAGAAACTACGCAAAAAAAATCTCACTTGTATGGTCCATTTTCAACAAGGTTGTCCGGACCCACAGCCAAATCGAAAAGGAGCCACAAATATTTCACCTGACCAGGTTGAAAGGTTACAAACAAGAATATACCGGAATGGAAAAGAAAATGTGATGACAAAAACAAAAACTATATGGGGAGGGGGCAGCTGGCAGATAGTTCAAATTAGAGTCAAGTTCAAGTCAATCAAAATCCTAAAATTGTATTTAGGGGATAATACATGGAATTTTTCACTTACTGTTTCCGCCAGGAAAAAGCTTTCCATGTGATCCTCCCTCTTGTGAAACTCGACATCTGATATATGACAATAACCGCATGGACACCTTGCCCCATATTGCAAGCTAGCAACTATGTCTCGTCCGGCATCCAGATATCTACGGTGGAAAATGTTCGTTCGTGAAAAAATAGCACAGCAGAAGGGGTCAGTTTTATTTTTCTTGCATTTCTTTTCTGTGTAGCATCTTTAATCACTGTAGTGAAAAGCTATGATAATAAGCATAAGTTATATTCCTTTCACGCTTTCCCTTTCTCTATGTAGTAAGTTTCAGCAATTTCTGTCTTTTAATAAAATTTATGTTCAGGTATGGGTGTTCAATATGACATGAATTGCTTCGACAAATGAGTTTTCTTTGATAAATGATAAATCATTAAATTAATATATGAAACGTGATATCTCTACCATTTAGAATTACTCCAGCAAAAGAAAGAAGGAGATAAAGTTAAGACATTGCAATATTACCACCCGAAAATAACTGTCTGAAAAGATGTTCAAAAGTAAAGTAAATAAATATCAATCAGATTGACCTGGGATTTCTGGTAGCTTTGTAGAGCCAATACGTGCTTTCTATTAACTCTGGACGCAAAGGATAACTCTTTTGCCCATGCTGCCAAGAAAACATGGTACTATTTAGAAGATTGATACATCGGCCAAATACAAGCTTTTTATTAACTCGAACAAAAGGGATAACTCTATTGTTTATGCTGTCAAAGGAACGTGATATAAAAGTGAGACCATTTTTTTCCAAAAAGAAAAAGAGAATTTATCAGGCAATTGAACTTCCACAGGTGCTATGTCTAATAATATCATAATTGAGAAAATTTATTTGAACTTCCACAGGTGCTATGTCTAATAATATCATAATTGAGAAAATTTATTAGGCAATAAAACTCCTTTGGTAACAAGGCATATTTAGTGTTATTTAGGTACACATGAAATAAGTAAAATTCTAATTTGAATATGATTCAGATACCTGAACACTAAGTGTAGCAAGATTAAAACCCTCCGGAGTGAAACCATACCGTTTCCAGACACTGAAGAAGGCAGTATGTGTTCGAATAGCAGGATCAATATCTCCTGCTAAAACCTTCCAAAAATGGTAAACCTCTGATTATCAAATATTCAATTACATCTTATTGGCCCTCAAAAGTATGTATCTTATGGTTTCAATCAGACAATGATATTCAGAAATAATAACCTGAAGCCCGGGCCAAAATGCCTGTAAACTGTTAAATAGTGGCCAGACAATAGCAGCAGAATCCATATTGACCTCTACATACCTAAGAAAGAAAATTAAAATTAAACAAATAGAAAGAGAGAAAGAGAGAGAGAGAGAGATGATAAAGTCCAACTAGATGACGCACAGAAAATGCCAAACGACAAAAGTATAATAAAATAAGGGAAAAAGAAAAACTAATTAAGTGCAGCACAACAAAAGTTTTTACCAGGGATCATTGTAAAGATAGTGCATAGCAGCACTGTATGCTTCTTGGAATATGAACAAATACTCTTCATCCCCAAACAATAAATATGCCTGAAAATATATCAAGAAAAGGGGAAAAAAAAATTTAACTACTTACATATTGTAGTCAGAAACGAGGTAGAATAATTTTAAGTCATGTGACAGACCTTCAGAAGATACTCGTAGAAGGAGTCAATGCTTGTCCCTATTCCAGCATCCTGCAAAGCAGCATAGAATTAATTTGAGCTGGCCAGTGTAGATTGGCTATATTTGTTTCATTCGCATGGTAAATGAATGCTACAGAAGGGCTAACTTCCAGTAGGAGGTCAATCAATTAATGAATAGAACTGAAATTGAGTTTCTAGTTTAGTGCATATTCTTAATTATATGTTTCTGTTTTGTTTTTGTTTTTTTTTTTCCATTCAATGTCTGCATATCAGTAAGGCAATTTGCAAGGCACATGCATCCAGTGAAAATATGAACTCCCAGATTATCTGTTTGAAAGTATAAAAGGAAAAAAAAGGGTTTCACAATAGAATTTCAAAAGAATCACATCAAAGGGAAGTTCAAGACAGATCATCTTTCCTATAGAAAAGACTAACTTCAACATTTAAGAGAGAGAGAGAGAGAGAATCACTTGGTAGAAGCAATGAAGATTTAATCCTTTTCAGCAACTAAATAATATGAAGAACACCCTATCATAACCATTAAAAAACCAGAAAGTTACAAGGCCCTTGACCATGCAGTCATCGTAAAACAGCAAGTTACCTTCTGTGTCCATTCACCAGTAAACACATTGATGTGAGCACCAACTAAATTAAGCTTTGAACGGCGAGCCCATAGGCCCCGAACAGCATTTTTGGTAACTTGCTCAAAAACTGCATCCATTTTAAGAAAGAATCATATTTCAGCAATGAAAACAAAAGTTAACACTTAACAGTCCTCACAACTGATAAAAGTAACTAAAAATCTCATCACTGGTCTACTGATAGCAGTTTCCTAAGTCTAGCTAACAGGTTTTGATTTACACATTTCCTAGTCAATCCGGAAGCCCTGTGGACCTTATCTCCTTTACAGGTTAAATTTGAAAGTAAACATTACTTGTGCAAGGTGTAAAACAATGGCACCCTGACCTCCTTACATCTATTCTCACAGCAAGAGGAAATGATATTTTGGATCCTGGACTATTAGCATTAAAGTTCTCAATAAGTTGGCTTTGCAAGTCAGGATAGACCAAAGGTTCCATCAAAAGTAGCAAGGCTGCAAAAAAGGTAAAATTTTCCTGTTGCTAAAGCTTTGACAAGGAAAGGGGAAACTGGTCTAATTTCATGATAGTTATAGCTAGCTAGCAACAGAAACTGTATTGAAATCCACATTACATGATTAGTGTAATTTCTAGAATCCAATAATGTGGGCAGCAAATTACCATTTATGAGAACAGAAAGAATTGTTGAAATAACCGTGCAAGTAGAAGAATAATTTAATAAACCGAAATGCTTGCAAGGGAACTTGCAACCCAAAAGAAATATTCAGCCAAAGCCTGATATGATGTAAAACCATGAAAGATGCTAGAACTCTTACTACCTGGAATTACAATGTATAGCCTTAGAAAACCCAGGGTCATCAAGACTACAAGGAACAGGCATGTAGGAGAGCCAAAACTTACTACTATACTTTCTGTGGCACACAAACTTCTAGAGAATGCAAAAACATCAAATATAAGAGCAGTAAGACTTACTAGGATCATTTGTCAAACGGCTTAGCACTCCAAATTCAAGGGTCAAAGTCCCACCACCAGCTGTAGATGTTATCTGAACAGGCCAAAATTGGAAGTTCAAAATTACCTATATAGATACTATATACATGAAAACTGCACACATACAGGACTCATAAGTAACTGGCCTCTACTATAGATTAACATGTGAATGAAAAAATTACATACATCAGCACTGATAGCATTGTACAGTGTGGGACAAGGGGAATTAGCGCAAGCTATGTTCAGGGTCACACAAGCACAAGCAGTTTAGAAAACTAACTAATAAAATCATAACTTGGGAGATAATAGAGGCATTACCTTGCTTTCATGTTCATCAACTCCATACTTTAGATTAACAGAACCAAATGGGATTCCTGCAATATGACATAGCTGGAAATAGTCATAATAAGATACTAAATCTATCACCAGCCAACGTTCATGTTACTGCATCTTTAATGGATAAAGATCCCGGACCGATACCTGTAGGAGTGTCAAATGCAGGTAATAACCTCCTAGCCAGATCTTCAGCTAAGTCAAGTAGTTCATTGTCATATGAAGGAATTCTCATGCCCTGAAATTGAAATGACCTTGATATTTATTCAACGAGAATGAAATATGATTAGAAAAGATTGATGGAGGTGGACAAAAATCGATATTACCGTAGCATAGTCACTTGCAATAAGATGAGCGGAAAGTAAACCTCCAAGGACCCTGATGGTGGTCTCAAAAATAGAAACTGTTTTATTCTACAGAATAAAAGTAAACTCCAAAGTTTAGATTGATAGCAATATTCCCAGGTACCAAAAGCATTATATATAGCCAATAGAACTAATTATTAATTGAGTGAAGGGTAACAGTTACTTGAAAACTGGAAACCACCAACAATAATTTATTATCATAGTGGAGTGCAAACAAACTATCATGTATTGTTGCATTTAACCCACAGGACTAGGATAACTTTTAGCACTATACAGAAGATCAAGCTTCTATTATACCAGTCTTAAAAGTTATCAAGGAGCTCTTCAAACCAGAGTTTGAGCGTCTAAACCAAGGACATAAAGTTTCACTAAGGTTTCTTTATTAAAAAGAAACCCAGTGGGATAAGCACAAAAGATTTTATGCAAAAATGTACTTCACTCACTATATCAAACCGAAGATTTTTACCAATCCATTCAACAGAGGCTGTAAAGCGTTCTCGATCTCCAAGTAAAGCCAATGTGTCTAAAGAATCAATCTGCAACAACAGCATACCAGCAACATCACAAAAACAGTTCAATACACAATCTCAGTCTCACACATAGGAAAAAACATATATAAAAGATGAAGATTATACCAGTGTCAAGGCATAACCACCAAGCGTATCTTCTCCTTCACACGTTAGCGGTCTCAACTCGTCAAGTGGAAATGCATGCTCCATATATCCATCAAAAGCATGATAGAACATTTCACGTACCTACAGCTCCCAAAAATGCAACAAAACAAATGTCATCAAACGAATGGTTAATACATTCCAATCCACTCCTCCCATTAGATATATTGATAAATTGTAGCTTAAATGTTAAACTTTTGACTTCCACTTTTCATTAAACATCCTACAAGAATCAAGTATTTACATACTATGTGAACTAATAATACATCTGCTTCCCATCCTTTTTCATGCTTTTGCCAAAATGGGTTTCCAAAACTAGCCTTATATACTCAATTATCAATCCACAAAACAAATCAAAACACTGTAAAAATCCCAAAGTGCAAGATCAGCAAAGCCAACGAGAGTAAAGTTAAAGAAGCCTAATGATATATCTATCTAAAATAGCAGAAACCCTGAATTTAAAAGATAAATTTAAGAGGAAAAAATCCCCTTTTTACCTCATCTCTTAGCTGCTTGGTTTCCTCGGGAGTGACGCCATTTGCGACTGCTTTGTGTAAAGGAAACAACAAAAGACACCATAGAAACGTAGGGACCAAATTCAAATCTTTCATCCTTTTATTAGATTTTCGATCTCTCTTTCTTTGTTAAGATCTCGGATATTAAACCGGATTTTTTTCAGCCTCTTTTTTCTTTAATCTGAAACGCTTATGAACTATCCGTCTGGGCTCTTTTGGTTGGCCGCCTGGCCGGGTTTTTAAGTTCTGAAAGGAAGAAAATTACTAAAAGGAAAATACTAAAACAATTATACATATTTTAGAATTGGTTAAAATGTACAACATGCTCTTGTACTCTTTCTACATTTGAAATTTAGTCCTTTTATTTATATCTTTAAGAATTTTAAAATTTATAATCAATTTGAATTTAACAAAAAAATTGAATGATGCTAACAACCAAGCTTGCATTTTTGAATTCAAAAAGTAATGAGGCTATTTCCTTGATATAAAAATAAATTAATTAAATTTCAATTTGACAAAAATAGAAAAATTGAAGCATGTTCTAACTTTTAAAATTTATTGTTTTTAATTCAAATGGACGTCACATCATGCTAATATAGCTTAAAAAAACTCACATGGTGCGTTTTGGTAGGCTTTTTAATACATTTTAAAATATATTTAATATGTGACAATCTTAAACCTAGGCTTCTAGTATGAACTGTCTTAGTCAGACTATCAGCAATTAAGTTTTCCTCTCTGGGAATATACTGAATTTTTCACTGCTCCATCTTCCTCAAGATAAGATGAATTTTCCTAACTAAGCAGAATTAGAATTCCCTGAAGAATCTTTCAAGATTACATTAATAGCTTCAATATTATCAGTTTGGATTAGGATTTTCTCGAAATGCCAATCCAGAATAAGGTTCAACCCATTTAGTATTCCCCAAATCTCTGCCTCCAAAGCGGTGTAATTGCCCAAATATTTGGCGAACCTAATGATCCACTCACCATTATGGTCTCTCACACAGCCACCATCTGCAGCGAAGCCTTCATCAAACCTCACCGAACCATTTGTGCTCAAACTCACCCAGCTATTAGGTAAAGGCCAATTACTTTACGAGATGAAATCCTTGAAATAGAGAAATATTGTCTCGCCCAACTGTATGAGATTTTAATAATCTCGTCAATAGTCCATGTAATACCTTGGAAAATGAACAGGTTCCGATTCTTTCAGATACGCCACACGATAATCCCAAAGAGACGTGGCCAATCGATTCCACCCCAAGAAGAAAAATGGCTCTGAAAATTGTTCCTCATCCAGTCGAGAAGAGATTCAGAATAAAAACCAGAAAGATCTTCATGTGGAATAAGCTTGTCCCAAATGCCTATGGCAGCATTACAATATATGAGTATATGCAAAACATCTTCATAATCATGTCCACAAAGGCCACAAGCACTGCTACTACCAAAGCCGCGTCTTACTCTCTTAGATTTGTTAAGAGACATTGTTTTAGAGCCAACTAGATGAAAAAAACGAATTCGATGAGGGCCGTGAAACTTCCATGGTATTTCCCAGGCCGCACTTTTAAGTTGAAAATGCCTTCACGAACCTTCTCATAAGCGCTTTTGAGAGAGAAAGAGCCAGTCGAGGTAGCTCCCCAAATAATTCGATCAGGACTTGACGAAGGATGAGGTGGTGGTACACCTATTATTTTGTTGATAATTTCCTCAGGAACCCAAGGCCTGAAAAGATCCAACTTCCAAGAGCTATCACTTGCAACCATACTATTAAGAGAACAATCTAGAAAATGGTTAGCAGAATAAGGGATAAACTTAAATAAGGGACCACAATTGGGAATCCAGAGGTCTTGCTAGCACTTGATGCTATTTCTGTTTCCGACTATTAAGTTCTTACGAATGAGGGGTCATACCTTAGAAATGGATCTCCATAAAAAGGAACACCAACTCCTTGACAAGTCATTAGTAAACCACTAGGGACTCTATATTTTGACCGAAGCACCTGAATCCAAAGGGCATTAGTATTAGAAATGATGTTAAAACCAACCTTCATCAAGAAAGAGATATTGTGGTCTTTCAATTGTCTGAGACCAAGACCACCGTGAGACTTTGGTTGGCACACCGAATCCCAACTAACCAAGGCCGTCTTTGAGCTGCCATTATGAACTCCCCAGACAAATTTCCGAACTATGCGCTCGATCTCATCACAGACACCTTTGGGAACTATCATTGTCAGCATGAAATAACTTGAAATCGAGAGAAGAATAACTATCATTCTAGCTAAAGAATGTTTATATATATATACAATTTCCTATCAATCACACACAAAACTTTTATTAAAAAAAGTTAATTACACCAGATATCCCTAAACTATTGTTTTTATTTTAAATTAATCCTTAAACTTTAAAACACTCTAATTACATATTTAAACTATTGAGGTTATATCAACAGCAAGAAGATCATTCTATTGCTAAAATCATTATTTTAACCGTTAAATTAGACATCATATTTCATGTGGCATACTTTAAAATGAAAATTTTAATAATGGAAGGAATTGATTGATATAACATCAATAGTTTAAAATGGAAATTAAAATGTTTAAAATTTTAGGGACTATTTTAAAATAAGGATCATAATTTAAGAATATATGATATAATTAACTCCAAAAATATATAAAAACCTGTTTTTCGTAAATACTGTTTTGTTAAATTGATCTGCCAGATCAAGGGATTCCCTAATTAATTAATGTACTATATCAAACCGAACAACTTGTCAATTTTTCATTCAATCGGACAATCCAATTCAATATTTTGATAACTATCAAAATTCAACTTAAATGACCGATTTTTATTAATTTATCGCGTATAAATTAGTGAGCTGCTGCTATAAATTGCGAAGTTAACCATTTAATGGTAGTTCTTGGACTCATCCAAGAGATTTTCTTTTCATTTTTTTTTTTGATAAAGGGAAATAGTAACATGACTTTTCTCAGGAAAAAGAAGAAATTTATTGATTTTCCTACAAAATTTACAACATTTTCCCATGACAGAAAACATATTTTCATGGGACAGCCTTATCTATGAAACAGTTTCCAAAGTCGACGCCCTTGGAACCGTAAGAATTTATTGAGAGAAAAAAAAAGTGCAAAGTGGAACGAAAATGGCTGGAGTTACTTGCATTTTAGACGACAATAGGTTGCTCACCTTCTAGCTCGGAAATGACGATTAGTAAATCCGACATTCCTAGGGAGAGAGGTTCTGTCTTTGGAGTCGGGTTAATAACCTGAGGTGGAACAAAGAAAACACATTTAGGCATCGAAGAAAACGTGTTTATAATCGAGCAAAAAGTGTAACGTACCTTATGATTGTCTTTCACATATCCGATTGCAACTTCTTGACGCCAGCATGCTCTCTCGGTTAGCTCAGAGAACGAAGGGTTCTCACCTTCTTTCATGTAAAGGCCAATATCCTGCATAGAAACATAGGTAAGTAACAACATACTACTTCTTTTATTTTTTCTGAGCTTTTTCATATATTTGAAAGATTATATTCCCCAACGAATGTCAGAATATGTGTCTTTACCTTCACATATATTTCATCACCTTCAGCATTCAAAATGTCTTTCCAGACCTCATTTAGTTCACTATGCTTGGCCACTGTTATGCAAAACATAAGAGTTATGTTTTAAAGATTAAACATCGAAACAATATGAATAAAGTCATATAAGTTTGAGACCTTGAGCTGTTACGAGACTCATCACTTCCTCCGCGGCAATATAAGTCAGGGATGGCTTGATTCTCGTAATCTGCAGGGTTTGATCTAAATATTACAAAAATTGGAAAATTTGAAGATAATAAAATGAGAAATTTTCAAACTCGCTACAAAAATTACTTGTTTGCCTAATTTCGAGTCGACTATCTCTGCAACCAGATTTTGCACCTGCAGAACGATCAACAACAGTTCTCAGACTAGTTAAATCTCAAAGATTAGCATTTTTTTTTATTGGCTAACACTCGAATATTATCATTCAAGACCATGGTGTTATCAAGATTTTATTGAACCGAACTTACTGTCACTCCAAGTTTATTGCAGATATTCTCCGCGAGAAGAAGTGAGTATGCAGATTGCTTGTCTGCTCTAGATGGATCTGAAAAGCAAATAGTTAGCCGAAGGATAAGTTTTACCAAAAGAAACATCGTCTACTAATTATCATTACCTCCAAGAAGCCATTCTCTATCGGAAATCACAACAATGGAAAAAGGAATACGATTCGGTTTCACGACATTATTTTGTACGTTCATTATAGTTTCCTCTAATGTATCATAGTTCATGGAGTTTCCGATCTGCAACGTGTGAAGACAAAATAACAATATTAGAACGAAACCTTAAAAAGGCTTATCAATGCAGTCATTCCACACCACACGAGCAACTAAATAAGAAAGTACCTTATGGATAACCTGAACATTTTTTAGTTTTGCTTGACCTGAGACGGAGCTTGCTCTCTTCCTTTCTTCTAATGGAACATCAGACAATATTTCCTGTAATACAGAAGTTTTCCATCAAGTGATACAATCTGACGCTTACAGTTGAAAATCGAGACTATAAGAATCCCAAAAGAAAATAAAAGCATACCAATACGCTTCCAGGGCCGAGATAATTATCATATTCTTCAATCATTTGAATAACACCCGGGCGCCATCCAAGGATAAGTATGCATTCCGTGGGTCCGATAGTCTGGTCTGATGCCTACTTTTTCGGACCAAAAGAATATATAAGTACGATTTCAAGAATGTTCAATAGATGTTGTCACTTACAGCACTTATCTCTTTGTAAAGCATATACCTTTGATCCAAATATTTTGGGACGCTTTACGATTTTAGTAAACTGTTCCTTTCTTAATTCGAAATCATGATCTGGAGTATCAACGATTGTTTTGAAAACTTCCATGCCTCGGAGTCTTTTGGTTTCTTCTTTTCCATCATCCTCCAATGCCTGTTGTTGTTTCCATGTCTTATGAATAGGTGCAATTAGCAATACCTACATTTAGATACATGGACATAAAAATCTATAATAATTTCTTTGAGATTACATCATTTAGGCTATACGATATTCGAAACATGGAGGAATATGCATGTAAAAGTTTGAAAAGTCATATTGTCGAGACATACTTTGTCAGTTTGCTGAAGAATTTCATCATCCTTGGGATGGAAGTATATCTGACCGTCCCGATAAAGACCACAAACAACTGCCTGAAAACAAACCAACATAAGAAAACCGTGACTGATGAATGCTAAGGTTAAGCGAAAAACTTATTACCTCTTGAAATCCCCGTCTTATTTTTCTATAAGTCAATCCTGTTAGACTAGGAAAACGGCAAAGATTGAATACATTCTCTGCAATAACACAATACAAATTAGTTTCGGAGCAGAAAAGTATTAACATAATGATATGGACAAGAATCTAAAATCGAAAAAAAAATTGGAACACAAAAGAAATGGATTATTTTCGATGAGATATGTACTTTTATAATTAAGCAAGTGCCTATAGATCTTTATGAGCCCTTTTTGCCGAGAACATTGAACAAATAATTTAGAAGCGACATTTTCTACTGGCTCTACTTTCAGTCCACAGATCGACTTTAAGAGCTCACATGTAGTGGAATTTGAAACCTGCATCATAAAAAACAAAGGGTCAAAAATTAAACTCGACATTTCTCATGGTTATACAGATGAACATACCTCGACAATTGTTGGGACATTTTCAATCTTGGGAATAGGTTGAAGTGCTAGTACAGAGAGAAATGCATCAGAATCAATTCCATACCTAATCAGTTAACAAACTGCTGTCAATAAACATCCCTTGAACAGAACTGTCCGTATTACAATAAATAAAGCGAACATAATATTATTACATAAAACTTCAACTAAACTTTGCGGCATGGTTGCTTGCAGACCAACACTCGAGAATTAAAACATGATAAAGGCCTTACTGGTCTCCTCTTGTAGGCAATATGACAATGGCACGTGCCCTATTAGCTGCCGCTCTTTGAAATGATTTTGTCAAACTAAGGCTACAACTGCACAAGCACAAACCAATGTTTAAGAAACAGAAACTTATTGACACAAATGATTCAATTGCAATGAATCAAATACGTTTTAAGAAGTTTATATATTCGGAGGAAAGGAGGGCATTGCTTTTATACCTCTTTGTGAGGACATCGATATGGTTAAGATCCTTGGCAATGCTGTCAGCTAGTTTGTCCATTTGCTTTCTCGGAAGATCCGACATAAGAAGAATTCTCTGCCTCCTATGAAAATATAATGCACGTAGAAACCAATAATTATGCATGAAAAAAGGGGAAAAATCGTGGCAGCATAATGTTTACCTGGCTGTAGCAGTCCCTAAACGCACAGCGAGTTCATGAGATCTATTTAGTTGCTTTAGAATGAAAGACAGACGTCCATTTAACCCACAAATGACGATATGATCAGCCTCCAAAACTTGCATTTGCGCTCCTTCCCTGAGTTTTTGCATGTTTCTCTGTCACACAAAAACGAAATTCCAAAGGGGTAGCTTACATAAATAACACGAGCTATTAGGGGGGGAAAAGGAAAAAGAGGTAAAATGAGCTCTTGTCCGAAGGTACTTACTCTGAACTGTTCTGTCATTGTGCTTAACAATCGAGAATAAAACAAGATGCCCCATATAGCAAGAACAAAGCCAACAACACGTTCGATACGTGTTCTTTGCTGCAGTTCAAGACATGAATATGTTTTTCAGACTCAAAAATTTTTGAATTTGTTTTGGTAATCATGCAATCATATTTTGAAGCAACCGAATGATTAGATTCATAACACACCACGCACTTTTAAATGGGTAGATGATGAACACAGGCATGCCCACGCCTCCCAGACACAGTCTTCTAAAGAATGTGTATTACCCCTGTGTTGTTCAATGCATAGCTACCATATTAGCATAAGGAAAGTAGCATTAGAACTCTTTGTCCACTATGAATTAGTGATTTTCCGGAAAATAACATAGAATTATCGTATTTGAAGATGAAAACTAAAACCAAACAATGATAATCATATACAAATTAATATTTAGGTAAATAAAGATTGATTATAAATTACCTAAACTTGAAGAGCAAGAAACCACCGACAACTATAAAAGAGACGCATACTACAAGGAGAACCACAAGAATCCTACAAAAAATTGTAACAAATGAATCTCTTAGCTCTGATACATAAAACCCAGGCAAAAGGTAACTTTCACTTACGTCGCAACATTTTTCTCAAGTTGAATGTTGAATAAATAGAGTAACCGTGACATGTTCCATCGAAGATCCTTAATTGTAGGCAAGGACACATCCAAGTTAAGAGGTCTTGGTTTATTCACGGAACTAGATAGGCAGGCAAAAGGTAAGCTTGTAGCCGTTGATGTCTGATGTAGATGCCGAAATATGTCATGAACGATCTTTATTAATGAGTTGATAAAATCTAGTTGCAACAATCTCAGTAAGAAAAATGATGACAAAGTTCCAGACACAAGTATAGTTTGGTTATCCTGTACCTGCAACAATGACAATCAAGACACTTAAGGCATAATGGACCCCAGCTTATCCCCCATCAACCTTACGGCTCTACTGTCCAAGAAAAGGAAAAGAATTACCATGTTGAGTCTTTTGAAATTAAAGACTTAAAGACTCACCAGAGAATTGTTGTGCTGGCCCATCCTAAAGAATTCGACATTTGAATTATCCAAAACACACTCTGAGTTGTTTGTTGTGCTTTGAATAGTAACTTGTCGTTTTCCTGAAGGAGGAAAGCTATCATAGTTCTTTTGAGAAAGCATGGATTTCAAGACCAATGGCACTTGCATGGTTAATATCAATCGATAATTATTAACTACTGATTCATAGGATTGAACATAAGTATTTGATTTGACAAACTATTAATGCTAACAACTAGGGCTCACCTCGGTTGTATATAAAGTTTTGCACATTGTTAGATGAAGAACTGTTCCACCAAAAGTTGCTTCTTGATTTCTGGAAAAGTATCATATTTTTTGAACCTCTTATTCCTTGTGTTCTACAACAAAATTTAAGAAACTTCAAATGCATAATAGCTTAAAATACACCCCATCTATACGTAAATGAAAAAGAAACGGCAATCCTTCATAGCACATCCCTCTATATGAAACCACAAACCAAATAAGATGTAAAAAAAAAAGGAAAATGAAAAGGTAATTGCATCAACATCGATCTCATTTAGCGGTCATTTTTGCTTTGAGAAGATGCAATAGAGGGACCAGTGCACTTGAGCCTAAAATACATTCAGATCAACTCAAAATCCCAATATTTTAAGCTATCCTATTTGATTTATAAACGGTAAAAATGAAGAAATGACATGATCAAGAACACCCCCGTCTCTATCTAGTTGATCACTATATCTCTGACTGTAACCATGATAGTGCATACAATGCAAAGCTTTGGGACTTATTAGTTTCGTCCAAGGCAGATCAAAACACAGAAAGGACACCCCAAGAACCATATCTTTACCACAATAAATAATCAATTCAGAGAATTTTGAATCCATCAACAACAACAAAAAAAAGAAATTGGATAAAAATGAGTAATTTAAAATAATATGATCACCAATGTACATTACTCCTAGGATTCCAATCATACCCAGATGCTTAAATTCAACAACTCATGTTCAAAATTTACCTGGCTGAACATGAGGTTTGAGTCGGCCTGGAAATTCTAGAGGGCAATAGCCATAGCTGAGGGCTCTGCAACTGACAAAACACCATTTTCCCCCTTTCCTTTATTGGTGATATATTAAAAGAAAAGTGAAAAAAACAAAACTTTTGATGTGGGTTTGAAGAAATAGACAAAAATGTGATTACAAGGAAATGATTTAGAGTATAGGGAAAAGTGTGAACTACATGGGTTTGGATTTTTTTTTGTATGGAAAAGGTTAAGACAAAGTAGAAATGAAGTGAAGGGAGATGGGCCAAAAGGGAAAATCCTCTAAACATGGGACCATAGGCGATAGGCCATTGCTGTCATTTTCCTTTGGGGGAGAAAGTTACTGTGGCATTGGTATCTAAACAACACTTGTCCGCTTCATTTCTGCACTGTGCTCTATTCCATCTCGTTAACCTCCTTTTTTCTCTCTCGGCTTTGTTATGCAGTCACGTTTGACACAGTATTTTAGATTAAAAGTTGCATTTCACACGGAAAAATATGATGATTTTTGTGGTTGAAATTAGTTTTTGGGATAAAATAAACCTTGCACTCCCTTTATTTACTTTCAGATTGTAAAAAATAACCTCAAGCACTTCAAAATTTTATATATATAAGTACAACTTTATAGGCCAATAATAGGAAGGGGCCAACAATCATACAAGCTGAACAGCCATCTCTAGTATATGCTACAAGTATCACTAGTCACTACAATGAGTGTCGGATATGGGTAATATCGCTGACATGGGATCCTTGACTCAAGCATGAGCGATACTTTACCTTGCTACAACCGGAGGAGCGGATAAAGAATCTTCGGATTCATCGAATACCAAATCATCACTCTTAGACAATGCATAAACAATATCCACCATGCTAGGCCTTTTAGTGGGATCTTTATTCAGACAAGAAATGGCAACAGCCATAACATTCATCACACCTTCCATTGATAAACTCTGTTCTAGTAAACATCCATCCATGAATTCCCTCACTTGCCTCTCTTTCCTCTCCTCATTCCCATCCAAAACACCTTCAACACTTGCCCAAAGAAGCCTCACTTCTTCATCAATGGCTTCCTTGCCTGATACAAGCTCGAGCAAAACCACCCCGAAGGAGAAAACATCCATTTTCGTCGACACCACCCCATCAGCAAGATATTCTGGAGCAATGTAACCTTGGGTGCCGACAATATGCACCGTTATTGCATTGCAGCCGGATTTCGCTAACCCGAAGTTGGCTATTTTGGCCCTCATGTTGGCATCTAAAAGAATATTGCTGGTTTTGATGTCTTTATGTACCACTCTTGGCCTTGTATGTTCATGGATGTATTGCAAACCATGGGCAACATCAACTGCAATCCTTAACCTTGTTCTCCAGCTCAGTTTTTCGTTGTCGTTTTCGTGAAGCCAAAAGGAAAGCGATCCGTTTTCAATGAACTCGTAAACCAGGTAGCAGCTTGTGTCTTCAGGATCAATGCAGAACCCTTCCAACTTCACCAGATTTCCATGGTTTACCTTCATATGACAGATTCAGAATCAGGGTTTTAGTTGTCTTTTTTTTTGCCATTCACAAAATCTTTAAAGCTTAAATTCAATGACCAGAGTAATCCAATAGCAATGGAAGTGTAAGGATAATGATATCTGGACTTGCTGGATGATATCACTCTTGAAGATGATTGCCGAAATCAATTGGACTAAACTATAAATTTGAGATTTATTTATTATATTGGTGATTAAAATACAATCCAAAACTAAATAAATGGACCCAAGGTGAGTTCACCTTTGGTGCCATCATTTTCAATTTATCAAAATTCAAGTCAGATCAAGAACCCTATGGCCATCCTAAGCAAGTATAAACAATAGAAAATTCCTTAATTGGGGATATTAAAAATAATTTAATTTTTTTAATTAACCTAATCAATGGACAGGTCATTTAACCTAATCATTATTTTATTGGTAATATAAAATTCAAACATTTGCTATCATCATTTGTTAATTAAGTCCTTCCACTCATGTCCTCATCTGCTAAAGAATGTTTTCAATCTTCCCATCCAACAATTTCATTATTACCAGTTATTTCTATTTCAATATAATTCTTTTCACATGGATCCTTGGAAAAATATTAACACGTTAGTCCTAAAATTCAAGAAAGCCAGTAAAATTACTATAAAACTCCTAAGTCGAATTACATTTTGTTCTCTTTATTAAAATAAAATGATAAATTAATCGTTGTATATATGTTAAATTAAAAAGTAAATTAGTCATTCATCCTTTTTATTGTTAAAAACTAGCCTTTAAATTTTTTATAGAATGATCAATTTATATTTTAACCAAACATATAAAGATCAATTTACTTATATTTTAAGTAAAGGGACAAAATGTAAACCACTCTTAATTTAAGAACCTTAGTGGTACTTTTACCCTAGCATCAAATTTTCACGGTAAACAAACAGAAAATTATTCCAATAAATTAAAGGGACAAAAAAAAGGTTTACCTTTTGTAAGATCTTAAGCTCCTCAGAAGCATTCCATTTCATCTTCTTTATAGCATAATTATCTCCATCAATGGAACCTTTATAAACAGATCCTTGAATCAAACAACTGTCACTGAAATCATCGGTGGCTTCTCTAAGTTCTTCAATTTTGAAGACCCTATATTTATCCAAGCAACCTGATACATCCGCCATTAAATTAGCTTCAATCCCCTTAACCCCCATCCCAGGCCTGTTCATCTTCAACCTATGATTCTCTTCATCTCTTTCCTTTCCTCTTCTCCCAGATAAAACCTCTCTATAAACCAACACAACAAACAACAAAATCATCAAAATCCCACAAATTCCTAACCCAATCGAAAGTCCAATAATGACACCTGTCCTCTCAGTTTTCCCAGAAGCAACAGGAGCTGGTTCAGGCTGAGACAAAACAGGTAACCTACTGACAGGGATGAATATGGTATCATATGGCTGGATACTATCGTTATTAGCACCAGTTATAGCTTGTGTTTGAATCCCAAACCTCGAAGCTATCACAGACAAGTTATCCAACGGTTGATATACATAAGAAACAAGGTACTTCACTCCATTTCGAATCTGGGTTTCATTAGGACACTTACAGAAAATTGGGAACACAATTCTTTGACCGATTTCAATTTGGGTAGGAACAGCATCAGGATTGAAAACTTCCACAGATTGATAAGTAGTAAGGTTTTGAAAATTCAAAGTCGATACCCGATAAAAAGTATCACCTCTTATGAATGTATAAGTAAGATTAGCAGCTGAAAGACTACCTATGGTATCATTTATGGAGTTACAAGCACATGAAATCGGAACAAAGAGGAACTGATCAGGGATAAGAGGAGCCGATGGAGAAGAAATATTACTTGGTTCAGATATCATTAAACGACTGATATTGAAAAGATCACCAATGGAAGCTAAGTCAAGGTAATTAGGTGCAGTAGCTCGGAAAAAAACATAGGTTTGGCATGGATAAGTGGTCTGGTTGAGATTGCAAGTGTAGCCTGTGGTGCTTGGTTGGGAATTGGCATGGAAGACAAAGAACAAGAGACAAAACACAAAGACATAGCTGAGTTTGGTTCTCATTTTCTTTTTTTCTTTTTCTTTTTTTTTTGCTTTGTTTTAGCTATGAATTAGAGCTGGTTGGTTTGGTTTAATAACTGGGGAAAAGTGGAAAAATGGGAGCTTGGATGATTGCTTTTGTTGACAATTAAGAAGTCCATGGAGATAAACTATTACTTTTCAAAGGGGTTTGTATCTCTACCACATGGCCCTGTAAGAACAATGGAAGTAAAAAATAATATGACTGCCATAGATATTTTGTTTTAGTCTCTCTATTTTTATTTATTTCACTATTATTATGAGAATATAAAGATAATTTATTATTTTATTAATGTATGATATATATATCAAGGTACATTTTTTCATTTATTTTTATCTAATATGTTTTTATTAAATATGGATTTAAATATTTTTAATATCCTGTGCAATCCCATACATTTTATGTAATATTTACTAATTAAAATATATTATAAAATTTTGTATCTATAACTTTATATTTAAGATAAACTTAAAATATAATTAATTTTAATAAATATTTAAATATTAAAAGAGTATAAAATATTAAATGAATCTAAAAATGACCTATAATGAAATTATTACTAAATATTTAAAATAAAATATGATTGTGATTCCGTAAAATATTAAATGAGTACGTATGTTAATAAAATATTTGTTACTAAATTAATAAAATATGGCTGTTATAAAATTGCCCTAACTAAACATGATTATGTTTAAAAAGTTTAAATTTATTCTTAAAAAATTAAATTTGAAATGTAATGAAACGTAAATGATTAGGTTTTAATTTTAATTTTTAAAATTATAATCATTTTGTATCAACTTGAAATTTAACTTTTTAAGTATTTAGTTTTTTATTAATAAATCATTTAGGACAGTATTCAAGTAAATAAATTTAAAATATATAAAATAAATATTCAAGATAAAAAGTGATCAAAACATGATAAATTACTTTATATATGCTCCAAAATCCATTATCCCTTCTCATTGATCTGTCAATTTTCTTTGCAATCAAACACTAGTTTCATTCTTCTTCTAAAATTTTTCAAGCATGCCAGTTATTCAATGGATTGCCCGAAGCAAATAACCTGGAAATCAACAGGAAGAATGCCACCACATAAGCAAATGGTCACCAAAGTCGTGAGGAAATTGGCTCCCGCCATCACATAATAAGTATAAAAGCCTTCCCGTTTCAGGTTGAGAATGGTGGCCAACAAATCATTTGAAATCATCAAAAATTTATGGCAAAAAAACAAAGGTAATATGTAATATCCCTAACCCTTATCCTTCAGCGGAATAGTGTTACAGAGTATTACTAAACTTTATGGATTAAATACTAACGTTTCATAATATTTAATATACACATCAGGAACCAATTATAAAACACACATATTAACCCTTATATAGGCCCTCGAGGCCTAATATACACCTTAGAAGTGAATCGGGACTAAACTGGATACTTAGAGAATTTTTCTCAAAATCTCAAAAAAATTTCTTAAGACCAGGGGACACACGCCCATGTGGCCGGCCGTGTGGGCATTCGATGTGAGGCACACGGCCGTGTTCCAGCTCGTGTCCATACCCGTGTAACTCTCTGACTTGGGTCACACGGCCATCCACACGTCCGTGTGATAGGTCGTGTGAAAAGTGCAGGGGTCACACAGGTCACACAGCCAAGCCACACGCCTGTGTGCTAGGCCATGTGTAAAAACCTAGGTATTCTGTTTTGAAATTTCAAGGTGCAGGAGACACACGGCCAGACCACATGCCCATGTGCCAGGCCGTGTGTCACACACGGCTGAGACACACGCCCGTGTCTCTGCCCGTGTGGACGAAAATAGGCCATTTTGTGGCCTCTTTCTCACCCATTCTCGACTCCAACCTACACATCTCAAATTTCACACATATAGGTCATAACAATATTTTCAAAACAACCAATTCTATCATTATTATGGTCATATTATCACATATACTCTAACAATTTAAACTAGAACATAAATTAATTCACACATGCAACTACTATATTAACATGCTATACCAATTCATTCATTACCCATATTAACACTCATACCAAACATGACAAACCATACATATATAAGTTAATATGAAACGTAGCCAAAATGTAATTTTAATATTTACACAACCATTTAAATTTCTATACATGCCATATAAAACATAGTATGTTTAGCAAAATCTACCGGCAAGTTGGATAGTGTGATTCGATGCGTTGATCCGACCTCCCGGCTACTCGAAAATCTACAAAGAACATTAAACAACACAAGTAAGCTAAATGTAGCTTTGTAAGTTCGTTGGCTTTAAACTTAAATCTTACCGAGCATCCTATAATGATGCATTTAACTAAATCGTTCATTACACATTTCCTGCCAATCACAACTTCAATTGATGATTTCACTTATTTCATCTCAAAATCGATGATATCATTAAATTTTCCAATAATACTCCATATGTCACGTACCAGCCTTTGTCAAATTGGAGAACATCTTACGGATATGAGTACATCGTATACAAAACCCCGAAGGCTGCACAGAAGCACATAAGTGCTAAACGGAAATCCGTAAGGGTTAAACGAAAGCTCATAAGAGCTAAACGGAAACCCATAAGAGTTAAACTGAAGCTCAAAAGAGCTAAACTGAAACCCATAAGGGCTAAACTGAAACTCATATGAGTTAACTAAAGCTCATGAGAGCTAAACGGAAAGCAAACACGGAAGTTCGCAACAAATGTTGAACCCCCAATTTACTTGGGTAATTTGCCGTCAACTCCTCCTTTGCACAGAACGAATGTACTCAATCTTGCATTCTACTTTAGCCAGATATCCAATCTAATTCATAATACAACAATATTTCATTTTTTATTCAATAATATATTAAATACACAATAAATTTAGCAATATTCCATTTTCAACAATTTATTAAATACGTAACATCATTCATCAATTTCCAAATAACTATTAAACTTTAACCATACGAATTTACCTGGGTTAAATTGTAAGTTTGTAGTAGTTCAAGGATTATTCTGTTAATTTTCCTTTTTCTCGTTGATCTCTGGCTCTTGATCTAAAATATAAAATTATTCATGCATTAGCATATTTCAGTTTCAATTCACTTTACAATTAGTACCCTTTAAATTTCAAAATTACACAATTATCTTAACTTTTACAGTTTTTACAATTTAGTCCCTTACTAATTAGCCCATCAAATAAGCTAATTTTTCTCAAGTAATACTTTATCTGTTGACACCATTTTTTATATTTAAAAAAAACGGGAATCGACTTTGAAAATAAAATGGGAGTCGCCACTGATCTTTTATTGAGGTGTGATCGGTTCACCATTAAAAAATGATTTTAGGTCTGCGAATTTTGAGAAAATAGGTTCGGGAGTCGGTTACGTACAAGAAAGGGTTAGCACCCTCGTGACGCCCAAAATTGGTATCGAATTGATTGTTTGATGTCTTAATGTCGAAATTTTGAAAAGATTTTAAAATACGATCCTTTTATCTTGAATAAAATGGATTGGATGATAAGGCTCACTTATTTCAAAGGAATAAATTGTCACACTCAATAAGTTAGAGTGCAACATTTCAAATCCTCAAAATTAAGTTTATCTTTTGACTTTTAAAATCTATGCATTTTGAGAAGGATATTTGATTATTTGGATCAAATGAGAAAATCAAAACCCAGTAAGTTAGGGTTCGATTTCCTCGAAATTCCTAAACACCAAATATTGCCTTTATTATTTATTTATTTTTTTAAATCGAGATACAAAATGTCATATCCAGTAAGTTAGGATCCAACATTTTGAAATCTTACAAATTTTATTTTTAAAAGTGGTATGGTTTCGATAAAATGAACACTTGATTACCTAAATTCATCGAGAAGAATTGAAGCCCAGTGAGTTAGGGCACAATTCTCTCAAGAACTTATGAACACCAAGCCTTTTTAGGAATTATGAAATAAAATGATCATAGTGCTTTAATAAAATACAACTCTTACAAAGGAAACATGATTGAATAACAATATATAATGTAAAAGATACAATTAAGTAATCTAAATACAAACTGAGGGATAATAAACAATGGATGAATTCAAACAAAAATGGCTACGATAATTCTTATCATGTTATGTAAATATCAGTCCTAATTGCCAAATATCAAATGAATTAAATACCACAACATTTATTAATAACAACATTTATAAGCTAAAATATTCATACATGAACTCAAAATGGACGTGAAACAATATGATACAAAGATTGGATAATAGTATTCAAAATAGATTTGAAACAAATAATATATTTATTAATTTACCTAAATAATGCCTATAAAATAACCATGTAAAAGTCTCAATACATATATAATTTAAAATAAATAATCACCTAAATAGGTTTTGAAAGAAGTAAATTATGAATGAAATCGACTTAACATACATATAGATATAAAAATACTTGAAATTTATAATCATAATAATATCAAACATCAAAACAAAAAAAATATTTTTTAAAATAATTTAATAACACGTATAATGGCATTTAAAATGTTATATATATAAAAATTAAGTTATAACACAAAAGAAATTATTAAAATATGTACAAAGTATATCAAATTATTATGAAAGCATTTCATATATATATAGACGATGAAACATATAATGATATAGAGTTTGAAAATAAAATGATAAATTTTAAAATAATGTATGATAAACTCAAAACATGTTAATAATAATTTGAAATAACAATATGCTGCATCTTAAAATTATATTAAATAATAAATTTGAAAACAATGCTAATCCTAATATTTAAAATTTACCATAAATAAACATATTAAAATAGATACTAAGCTAATTTTAAACCAACAAATCATATTTATAAAATTAAATGAATATTATGATTAATAAGAATAAAATTTTAAAAAAGAAATAATTAAATCGAAATTACAACATTTAAAAGACTAAATTTACAATCAATTGAAAGCTTGAGGACTAAAGCAACAATTAAATGCATAAGTTCAAGAATTAAAATCGAAAACGTCGCCGTTTGACCATGAACCAAATTGAAACCAGAATAAACTATATTGTATAAATCGAAAACTATAGAAAGTCAGATTAGAACGATATAAAACAAATGAGGACTGGTTGCGCAAATAAACCAGAAAGACGGGACGCACGGATCCTTCCCCGGGTCGGGTCACCACGCGGGTCAGGTTATTTAAGTCAAAATTTTCTGATAACCCTCATTTCAGCCACCCTTTTTTTTTAAAGAATTCAAAATAAAAAAACCTTTCTTCTTCCCTAAACCATCCGGCCTTTAGGGTCTCCTCAACGCCGCCATAGCGCCACCTTGAACGGTGGCCAGCGTTGCGCAAAAGGGGTGTTCCATTCCCCGTTTCAAAACCCGATCAAAGGCCAGATTCATTTGGTGCAAGGATCAATAGGAAGAACCCCCTAACTCCACCTTTCGAGGCCTATTTCACCGATGGGCAAATCCCGACGGCGGCGCAACCGAATGATGAATCGGGTAAATCCTCCCCCATTTTTTGTTTCATTTTCTCAAACAGTAAATAAAAAGAAAAGGAAAAAAGAAGAATCGGAAAATGATAGAAAACGAGAGAGAAGAAAAACTCAAAATCGCCTTACGAGTATTCTCCTTTTTTTTAATCCTCTTTTTTTTTATTTCAATATGCCCTCCTCTTACAGTGTTTGTATTGGCTTCTTTATAGCCAGAATTACAGAAAAATGAAAAGAAAAAAAATAAAATCAATCCCAAATCCCCTCTGTTGCCCCTTTTCTGTCGTTTTTTGCTGCTGTGTGTTCGTTGCAGGTGTACGGGTACGGAGGCGCAGACGTGGCACGTATGTGGGGAGAGGCGTGCTCGTGCGGAGGTGACAGAGGCTAGGGCAGGAGCGGCGGCTAGCTAGGGTTTGCTCTTGGCTGAAAACTAGTTTAGGTTTTGGGCCATTCAGGCTTTAGGGTTTTAATTCTTATTAATGTTTCGCCATTGTAATTTTGGGTTTAAATTTTCTGTAAATGGACTGTTTTTGTTTTTATCATTTGGGTTTGTTTTGCTAGTATGGGCCCGGGCAAAAATGGGCTCTTACATTATCTAAACATTCCAAACCATTACACAGCCTTTGATAAACAAGATTTAATACCAAACCCTAAGATTTAATCTTTTTCACAATTTGTTCCTAAAATCAATTTCCCTTGAAATCACTTGATAAAATATCATATGACAAAACTAAGCTTCAAATCCATGTTAATTCATCATAAACATCCAGCACTCATCAATGGTAACTTTCAAGAATACTCATAAAATCAAAAACTAATGAATTAGATAGTTGAACTTAGTTGCTAGAGTCTTAAAAACACAAAAATTTCAAGAAAAGAGCAAGAATTGAACTCACATGTAGCAAAATATGAAAACCAGCTTCTTAAGGGTTCTTCAATGGTGTTTTTGGCTGAGAATTGAAGAAATTCTCTAGAATTCTCTTTTTATTTCAATTTGTAAGCTAAAATTTTCAACTTTTCTAATTTTGCCCTTATTTTACCTAATTCTTTGATTTTTCTTTGCCTATGCCGCCCAAGCCATCACCTTTGGGCTAATTTGCCTTTTAAGTTCTCCCTCATGTAACACTTAAGCTATTTAATCATTTTAACAAGTTTTGCACAATTTTCAATTTAGTCTTTTTTATTTAATTAACTATCAAAACATTAAAATTTTCTAACAAAACTTTAATACAAACTTAATGACACTCCGTAAATTTTTATAAAAATATTTATGGCTCGATTTATAAAATCATGGTCTCGATACCCCATTTTCAAAACCAATTAACCTAATAATTCCTTCTAAACTCAAATCACTATTTCACAAATCTTTCTAAAATCACATTTAAATCATAATTACTAAATAATAAAAAAAATTTCGAACTCACTCGTCGAATTTAGTGGTCTCGAACCATTGTTTCCGACATCACTGAAAATTAGACTGTTACATAATACTACCCATCTTTTTTTATATTATTTTTTAATGATATATTTTATTCATAATAATACATTGACCCACAAATTTTACACAACTTAAATAGAACAATTTTACCCATATTCTACAAAAAAAATAAGTATTTCACACGAATACAAGTGCTAAATCAAATTTGCAAATGAGAAAAAAATCATTGCGAATAATTTGTTGATGTAATAGAGAAAATTAAATAGAAGGAGGCAATAGTTTTTTTGTTTTTTGTTTTACGTGTATTAATATACTAACATTCTAAATCAATATAAAATAGGGTTAAGTTTGTTTTAATATTTTTTTAATTTTCTAATCTACATGGGAAAGTAACTTTGTCGTCTTTTATCATGAGAATCACATTGCTATGTTCATTAGAAAGTAAGTAACTCCTAAGGCAAAATTAAATTCTAAGAAAAGTAAATCAAATTTGACATATCAAACGTTGAAATTACTTTTCAACTGATTAAATTTCTAGAAAAGTGATTTTCATCATACCAAACGTTGCATTAGTTTTTGTATTTTTAGAATTAAAACATAAATCTAATTATTCACACAATTAAAACTTTTTACTAAATTCAGGTTGATTACGAGTTAGTGTTTTTCATGGTGTTATAGGTCCCTTGACTTTGTTCCAATTCAAAATTTAGCCCTTCTAATTTTATTTTAAAGAATTTAGTTCTATTACTTTTTAATATTAAAAATACGAGTCCAATAGTTGACACAATTAAAATTTTTCTATTAAATTTAAGTTTATTACAATATCTTTTTTTTTACATTACTATTAAATGAGCATTTCTTTTATTTCAAAATGACGTGCTAGCAAATTGAACAAAAATTATATTAATTAACAATTGGACTTGTATTTTAAATTTTAAAATTAAATTTCAAGTGTATAAAAATATAAAGACTTGGAGCATATTTGATCCATTGTTTATATTTATTTAAAATTTTTTCTATCCCGAATTATGTTACCACTATATACTTTGAGAATTGATACAAATTATTCTAATATCACGACCTGTCAATTCAATAAGTGCATAATGCACTCATTTATGTGTTGTGACATAAATTTAAATATGTTGTAAATGAAAATACAATTTCAATTCATAAAAAGAAATAGATATGAATTTTATACCTAAACTTTAGGGGGAATGAAAATTGCAACATATAAGAGCAAATGAGTTTGAAGGTAAATGGAAAGACCAGAAAAGTTAAAGTCAACTCTTTTGATCGTAATGGTTTTTCGTTGGTGGACCAGGAAAGTCCAAAACAAGCAGCCAATAAGGTAGCAGGCGTAATCAAAGGTTCAGCATAATTGATTACCTTTTGAGGCGTAGGGTAGGGTTGAAGAAAAAATAAAATAAAACCCACGATGGTTTATAGAGTTTAAGGTTACTCAAAATTGAATTGAATTTATCATTATTTTTAATTTTTATAACATAAAAAGTAAATCTTTTGTATTTAAAATAATAAAAATAATTTTAAAATCTTATATATATATATTAAAAATAATATCATATAAAATTTATTATCAAATAATATTCAAGAAAGCTATAAAATAAACAAGTCTAAAATTCAAATACTTAAAATTAATATAAAAATCCAAAAACCTATATCATCTCTGTCTTTGAGTCTGTAATCCGTTTTGCGGTTGAGAGCTGGTAAGTTTGAAATGGCGATGCTAAAATGTAAGGTTTTTGAAGAATTCAAAAGCTAAAAATCGAAAATGGAAGATTCATAATCAAAGTTGAGTTGGTTAATAGGCATTGGACAGATTCTGCATCTTTTAGAAAATGTGCAGCAGTGTTTGACAAGGACTGATGGTGGCATCTTTGAATTTCAACAAAAGAATAGCGACTGTTTGGATGAGTTTTTTTTTCCTTTTTTTCCCCATGTAGTGGAGCACTAAAGTCGTCATCATTTCATCATTCATAATAACATAGGACCAGGAAAAAAATTAAATGGTAGAATCTAGGGTTTAATTGGTTTGATGAAGTTTGAAATTTTGTAATAAAATTTTAAGAGTTGAAACTTGAAAATTTTACGGGGCGAAGTTAAAATTTATTTAGAGGGTCGGAATTAAATTATATACTTTTATAATAATAAAATATAATTTTGCCATTTTAATAATATATGTTTTTAAAATTTTTATATTTTTGAGGGATAAAAGTATAATTTTATCATTTTAATGCTATCCAAAGGACTAAATCTAAAAAGTTAACCTGAATTATTAATATTTGACAAGGACTAAAAATGAAAAATTTTCATTTAACCATCGTCTCTGTTAATGCATTAGAGATGTTCCTTGCTTTATATATACAGGCGTAAGATGATGGGCTTGTGGGCTTTTTCTTTATCCATTTCATAATGAACAGACACTGCCCAACTATACTAACATCAAACCCGTAAAGCCAAAATAAAATAGTCCATAAGGTTAATTATGAGATGTGTATTTTATTTTTTAATTACACATTTAATGTTTAATAGTTCATCTTTTCAAAAATTACTTACAGCGAAAGGATGCTGGCCTAATTTTGAATTTGAAATTATTAATATCACCGGTTAAGGATGTGATTATATAAATAAACTAAATTAAGTTAGATAAAATATATTTAAATTTTTAAATTATTAGTAAATTTATATATTTGATCATTTAGCTTTAAAAGTTACAAAGTATTATTAAATTATTTGAAATTTTATTTAAATCATCCAACTATTTAAAAATTTTATTTAACTATATAATATAAATTTTTATATAAAAACTAATCTTTATCATAATTAATGTGAATTCTATAAATAAGCTTATCTTAATCCCGATAAGAGTTGGTATAATTAGGGGTGGACAAAACTTGATTCAATTCGAAAAAATCGAATTATTTTTCGAATTTTTTCGAATTTTGAGTTATTCGAGTTTCAAATTCGAATTGAGTTGAATTTTATAATTCAAATAATTTGAATAAGTGTAAATACCCATTTAGTTTCTGTCAATTTTTAAAATGAGCAAATTGATCTCTCAACCAAAATTCAAAATAATTTTCAAAATTTAAAATAATTTTAAAATTCTAAATATTTATAAAAATTCTAAATTTTATATTTTAAAAAATTATAATAATCTAAAAATCTAAACAACATATAAAGAAAGTTAAAACTTTAAATATTCTAAAATAATAATTTTAAAATCTAAATAAGTTAATTAATGATTCAAATTACTCGAATTAATGTATTCTAATATGAAATTAATTATATTATAAAAAAATTTATTTTAAAATATTTAATATTCTAATTTAATTCCAACTATTTCACTCAAATCGATTCCACTCAAAATTTATTTTCAATTTGATTAGATTTCATCCGACACTCATCCGCGAGTACAATTTCAGTTTACAAGGCTGTTACTTAGTTTCTTGGGATGGATATTTTTATCCTTTTGTGGCGGGGGCATCCACTTGGCTGCTTTTTTTTACTTAATTGTAATTAATAATTGGTGGATAAAATAAAGAAATGTTAAAGTTAGGAATCTTGAAATGAGTAGGACCTTACCATTAGCATACTTCACCAGTATCAGCAGCAATATCTCTACTTGGTCAGGGACATTAGCAGCTTCTCCTCGATTCTCTCTTTTATTTTTCTCTTCTCAACCTCGTCTCTCACTCTTCAGCTCCACTCCCATTTCTCACTACGTGTAAGCTCTTTCTGTACATTTTTCCCTTTTTTGGAAAAGAGAGTTTTTTTTTTTTTTGATGGTAAACCGGTTGATGGGTATCTTTTGTTTAGCTTCCTTTTTGCCTGTTCGATACTGGTTGGAGCGAGCTATCAAGTTTACATATTAGTTTTGGGGGTCAGCTGTTTTTCGATACAAAATAGTTATATTCTTCATTTCTTGATTGATGGGATGATTATATGTATAGCGTCTTTGGAATGTATAATCAGTGTCAATATCTTGAAATAATCGGTTTTGGGTATTCAGGTTTGCTTGACTATTGATCTGTGCTATTGAGAAGTGGTATATTACTATAGTTCAAACTTAATGCAAAGAATGATTGCAAAATATTCAACTTAATCCATGCACAGTTTCAGAAATCTTTTTGGTACCTTTTGAATTGAAATCATTTCAGATTTGCTAGCCTATCCCTTTTTCTAGGACACACTTGTTTGTGATTTTAATCTGGAGTGGAGTCGTAGAAGCATTAGGCAATATCTTGGCTGGAACAAAGTACAAAACTAGAGAATATGTATTGTGGCATCGTCGAACTATGATGGCTGATTACCGTTTAGTGAATTTAAAGTAATAAGATCACTCAAAAACGAATTTAAGTCATATTTGTAGTTTTAAGTGTTTTACATCCAATCTCCGTTGCATCTTTTGCTTGCATTACTTCGTTGGATCTATTGTTGTGGCTTAATAATATTTTCGAAACTATGTTGTTTGCTGTACTTTCTGAAACCTGATTGATGAATATCAAATTTCTTCGTGGGAATGTGAAGCATATTTCTGCTTAGTTTTCTGTTGGAACATTCCTTGATGATTTTCTTTTATGTAGAAAAAATCTACCAGCTATTTTGGCCATGGATTCTTCTAAAGCTGGTACTGTGAAGGAATTGCCAGTGGGGCTAGATGAAGCTACCGAGGAAGAATATGCTTCCCAGTCTAAATTACTTCAAGAGTTTACTAATATCTCTAGCATCGACAAGGCATGGGTTTTTAAGTCTGAAAGTGGTAGGAAGGCTAACGTTTCTTCATCATTCTCTTTTGTGTTCCTCTTTTTATTTAAAACCAAAATGCTATCGCTGATCCCAATGCTGTTTGTTGAAACTTTTTGCTGCAGGAATATGCTCCCAAGCAATGTTTTTAATTAGCCAACCGAATCTTTTGGCAAACAAGAAAAGAAAGTTTATGTTGTCAACTAGTATTTCGAAAGAAAGTAACAATAATGTAAACTTCCAATGGGCACCATTTCCTGTTGAGATGACAGGAGTGTCTATAACTGTTCCTTCACCATCAGGTTCCAAGCTTCTTGTGATTAGAAATCCTGAAAATGAATCTCCCACACAATTTGAAATATGGAGTTCATCTCGGTTGGAGAAGGAGTTCCGGATTCCCCAATCCACTCATGGCTCAGTGTATGCTGATGGCTGGTAAATTTCTTCTCTCTGATGATACAGTTTTGCACACTATGTTAACATAGTCATTGGTCCAGAAGTAAATGGTTTAAGTAACTTAAGTTGAACTTTCACCTTCATCAATGTAAATATGGTAGAAACTCTAGAACTGCTCATAAGAGCATCATTGCCTAGTTGTAGTAGCATTTGTAGCTGCTACAGGATTGTTATAAGTAACTTTATCGGTAGCTATTATCCCAGCAAACTTAGCAAAGTTGAAATCTTTCTTAATGGTATAGGTTCGAGGGAATCTCTTGGAACTCTGATGAATCTCTTATTGCTTATGTTGCTGAGGAGCCATCTCCCTGCAAGCCTTCGTTTGATTGTCAGGGTTACAAGCAAGGTGCTGCAAAAGATAAAGAATGCATGAGCTGGAAAGGTCAAGGGGATTGGGAGGAAGAATGGGGGGAATGTTATGCAGGAAAAAGGCAGCCTGCACTCTTTGTGATCAATCTTAACAGGTTTCATTTCACATATGGTTTTCTATTTTAATCAATGCTATGGCACAGAGCTTTTGTGCGGTGGAAGAACCCTCACTAAACTTCCCTCCATATCACAGTGGCAAGGTACATGCTGTTAAAGGAATTGCAAAGTCTTTGAGTGTAGGACAGGTCGTTTGGGCTCCACCAGTGGAAAGCATCGACCAATATCTGGTTTTCGTGGGGTGGTCAGCAGATCCGAGAAAACTCGGTATAAAATACTGCTATAACAGACCCTGTGCATTATATGCGGTGAAGGTTCCACTTTATAAGTCAGAAGCTGCTCAGTCAGATCTCAAGTGGGTTGCTTGCTTCACTAAATTGCTTTTAATCTGAACATTTTCTTCATTCATATATTTTCATGTTGGAACTTGAATGTGGTACCTTTAATCACAATATATAATATTCTGGTGACAGATCAATGGAGGAACTGACTGTTGTCAACTTAACACAAAGCATAAGTAGTGCATTCTTTCCACAATTCAGGTATGCTATTTAACTCTTACCCTCACTTTTTGGGCTTGTGCCTGAAGCATATGGTCGTCGCTAATCCTTTTTCAGAATTCCCCAGCTCCTCTTTGTGTGTTCTTTTCCTCAAATCTTGTACACGATAGCTGAACAAACTGCTGAGTGCCTTTTGAAGTTCCTTTTTTGCAAACAATTTATGTCTACCCTTAGCTCACACTGTGATGCGGGAGAAGACTTGATCGTTTCTGTATCTATGTTGTCTTTACAAGGTTTAGAAAACTTTTGTTCATCCAACCACGTCATATCTTTGTTGCATTTGTTTAGTTCAAATAATTGATGTAAAACATGAGTTTTTTTACCAGCCTTTATTTCAGTTCCTCTTCTGTAATTAGCCTGGGTTAAGTTCAAGTCAGTTTCTTCATGCACGAGTTTGTAAAATAATTCATTGCTGTTAAACTTTCAATTTCTCTTCTTCTAATTGCTTGGGTAGCTGTCTTATGGTATAATATCTGTTTCCTTGTTTTACTAGTCAAGATAGGAAAGAAGAGTGTTCTCTCAATCTTTTCTTGTTATAGCACCTATGAGGCTCTGTTATATGTGGAGTACCATATCTTGGTTGAACGTCTTTGTTTGTTGCTTCTTTTCAGAGAATGCAATGTAAATCTTTGCGTGGAAGTCTTTGTATGACTGTCTAGAATTGCATATTTCCCATGAAAATCTTCCCTCAATATGGCTTAATTAACTGGAACCTTTATTTAGCAGCTGCCTAAATGTTTGAAGAGGGCCTCTTTTTACATACAGTCTACATCTTTGGAGCTTCCTCCTTATATGTGTGTTATGTTTCATTTTCCCCCAGCCCAGATGGAAAGTTCATTGTGTTTCTGTCTGCAAAAGCCTCAGTGGACTCTGGAGTACACTCTGCAACTGATTCTCTTCACCGAATTGATTGGCCTACTGATGGCAAGCTATGCTCATCTACAAAGATCATTGATGTGGTAAGCCCTCCACATTTCTCTGCTTAAGTTGAAGGTGATGAGTTCAGTTTAGAGCATGCAATTTATGAGATTCATTTGGGGTTCTCTGGGGGGAGAAAAAACCATTCTAAATCCCCAATTCCCATTCCCTCTAGTTGCTGCTTTCTTTCCTCTACTGCTGACTACTGTTTTGGTATATAACAAAACCAAATTGGGTCATTATGATGATCCTTTTGCTGGAATATATACATGCTGCTACCAAATCTGGTTTTTAATCTCTACTTTCTTAGGTTTACATGTGACAGGTTAACCTGTTTATTCTATTAAATCTTTGCAGATTCCTGTGGTGAACTGTGCCGAGGATGGTCAGTTTCCGGGGCTTTACTGTTCAAGTTTTCTTAGTAAGCCATGGCTTTCGGATGGATGCACTATGATTTTATCTTCCTATTGGCGCAGCTGTCAAGTGATACTTTCTGTAAATGTGTTAAGGTGACTATTGGTTATATGTCAGTTTGTCAGGTGCATAGACTTTAATATTCTACTTCATTATTTGATGACGTAATTACCATATTACAGTGGTGAAGTATTACGAATCAGCACTGCTGACTCAGGTTTTTCATGGAATGTTCTGACACTAGACGGGGACAACATTATTGCTGGTAAAATTAATTTTCTTTCTCAACCAATAATCTCTCCTTCCTTCCGAAACAAAGAGAAATGAAATTTGTAGTTATTCTTTCCTCATCTCAAAGTGTGTAGCAGCCCGATAGATGTTCCTCAAATCAAATATGGCTGCCTTGAGGACAAAGCGACTAATACAACCGCTTGGCATTGGTTAAATGTCTCAAGCCCCATTTTTAAATGTTCAGAGAAGGTTTATTTTGCTTGCTTTTGTTTCATCTGATTCTGCATTTCTTTTATACCAAGGTTGTTCTTTTAATGTTTACATCTCATGGTGCAGGTTACGTCTCTGCTTTCACATCTTCAGTTTGGTATCACGCAAATTCCAGTGAAAGATGTTTCTGATTGCTTGACAAAAGGTATTGCAAACTAGTTTGGCTCAATGCTGTTATTTTTGTATCTTAACATGCTTTGATAACCACATTTAGCCGTATATATATTTTTTCTTTTTCTTTTTCTTTTTCTTTTTCTTTTTTACGATATTTTATCCTTGTGATAGCTGATGATGGCAACTACTGGAAAAAGTTCAACGAAAACTTAAAAGCTGACATAAAAAACTTCCCTCAACCTCTTTGAAAGCCATAAAGGAAAAGATAAAAACATGATTTTATGTTCGCAATATATTTTAGTTGTATATATATATTTGTGAATGATTTGAAGGCTAAACTAATGTTTTATTTGCTATGGTGTTCATTGGCCTCTGATTAGTATAGGAGGTACTGCCATTATGAAAATAAGAAAAAAAAAATGGTTTTGGTGATGGAATATGTTCAATTCATTCAGGAGCTGCTAAGTCTTTTGAGGCAATATTTGTATCTTCCAAGGTAAACAATGCACCTGATCCGCTAATAGTGGTCCTTCATGGAGGGCCTCATTCCGTCTCTTTGTCAAGCTTCTCAAAGTCATTGGCATTTCTTTCTTCACTTGGTTTCAGCCTATTAATTGTAAATTATAGGTGAGCGAAAGTATAGCTTTACTTCTTCAGAAAGTTTAACTTGAGATAGGAACCGGTTTTTCTTGTCATTTCATTTTCACATTACTGCTTAAATTTTCCTTCTATAAGATGCTTTAATTTCATATTTGCTTCCCAAAGTACTTTATCGAGTTGAATGTCATGCTGATAGTTTTCAAGTACAGCACATCATCCTATAGCTAACAGTAAAATGCTTTATGGGTTTTTTGTGATCTTTGCTTTAACATGATTAAGGATTTTCCTTTTAAAAATAGCTTTTTATGATTTATCTACATAAAATGGCTGGCATAACTTTTATCTTCATCCAACATTGCTAATTTATTTCAGAGGTTCACTGGGATTTGGCGAGGAAGCATTGCAATCTCTTCCTGGGAAAATTGGGTCTCAGGTGCTTATTCTTGATATACATGTGCTCAAGTCATTAACTTATTATATCGGGTATAACTTTTTGGATCATTGTTATGTAAATTATGAACCTTCGTTCATTGACTCATGCGCAGGATGTCAATGATGTACTCACAGCTATAGATCATGTCATTGAGAAAGGACTTGTCAACCCATCTAAAATAACTGTTCTTGGTGGTTCACATGGCGGCTTTCTAACTACGCACTTGATTGGTCAGGTTAGGCTTTCTATTGAAGTAATATAAATTTGTGTTAGTGTCTCTTTAGTATTAGGGAAAATCTATGGTTTTCGATATTACAAATTTGTTCTTACATTTTACAGGCACCGGATAAGTTTGTTGCAGCTGCCGCACGGAATCCAGTTTGTAATCTTTCATCCATGGTTGCCACAACAGATATTCCTGATTGGTGTTACGTGGAATCTTACGGAAGCAAAGGAAAAACTATCTTTACTGAAGCACCTTCAGCTGAACACTTGACTCACTTTTACAGCAAGTCTCCTATATTGCATATTTCTAAGGTACATTAAACAAAAGACTGATTTTCCAGTATGATGCATGAACCAGAGATGCCAATTGAACTGGTTAGCTTCATGCTTCACGCTTTGGCACCGGTGCAGACTTAGCATTACATAAAGCAAAATCAATCCATGTATATTACATGGCGTGGTACCCTAAAACTTGCAGTGCTTTCCCTTAAAAAGGGTTATCATGTGAACAATCAGATGAGATAAAGTCTTGTCTTTTATTGTCTTTGCAGGTTAAAGCTCCAACCATCTTTCTTCTAGGTGCGCAGGATCTTCGCGTCCCGGTTTCTGGGGGATTGCAAGTACGATAACTTTCCCTTCTATAGCATGAAGTATGATGGATATGTAATTCATTTTTAATTATGTTACTTGGAGTTGAGTGTAAGATACGTTTATGTGTCTAACATAGGTATACAATTTTGTCTACTTGATTAGAATGTGTTGGATATATGTATTTTGAAAAAGCATCCGGTAACATAGGATACTTGATTAGAATATGTGTTGTCTACTATTGTACTCACAGTCCCACCCACATGAGCACATCCTTTTTCTGATCTGAAAGTTGACATGATCCAACTCCGGTCACGTCTGACAATTGCTGTTTGAAACTCATAGTATGCACGGGCATTAAAGGAGCGAGGAGTTGAGACCAAAATCATCCTGTTTCCTAATGACATCCATGCAATTGAAAGGTAAACACCTGCTATGATGAAGAAACTTATGATATTTTGCTTAGTTTAATCACTCATCAAAACCTAACGACAATGTCATATTGCTGATATCTAATATATATATATACATGTTCGTTTTGTTGCAGGCCGCAATCCGATTTCGAGAGCTTTCTTAACATTGGTGTTTGGTTCAAAAAGTATTGCAAATGAAAAGGTAAAAGTTTCATGTCGTCTAGGGCCAAACATGTTTGTAATTAAGGACTTAATCATCATAATAATCTCTAAGATGGTTAATTTGTCCCTTGCACTACATGCAATAATGTAAAGATTCTAGCGTTTTGTGTTATGTTTGGAAATATGAATTTGTAATGTTGGATTCGTATTTCATTCGGCAAATAATGTTAGATCGTGTATCCGAATTTTAACGATGATGACTTGGGAAATTTTCACGAGCTTGTCCATGCATTGTTAGCCCTTCATTTTTTTGGCTAAAGAGTCGAGGCATGAAATCCTACAAGATTTATTTAGATTCCCACAAAATTTGAATCCCTGAAAAATCCGAAGATGTGTAATTTTCAACTTTCTTTAAAACGAATTATAAAAGGAGCCCTTGCTTCTAAAAAGTTTAAAGCAGTTTGAATAACTTAGTTTAAGCCCATATAAATTCAAAACGAAAACCCTAAAAATTTCCCCTTTAGAAGAGACTCAACTCAGTAATCTCCGCCATTAAAAGCTCTGTTCGTCCTTGCTTTGGCTTTTGGCGTCTGTGTATAAGCTGACGCCAAAGTTTCTCTCCTTTTCTGCCCAACCAATTCGGCAGCCAAAAATAGACAAAAATCAATAGAGGACAACCTAACAAACACATTACAGCTTTGATCAACCTAACGATGTCGTGCGACGATGTGGAGATAGAGGACATGCAGTGTTACGAGGAGTTGCAGGCATACACATATCCATGCCCTTGTGGTGATCTTTTTCAGATAACAAAAGAAGAGCTAAAGATCGGCGAGAAAATCGCTCGTTGCCCAAGCTGTTCTCTCTACATCACCGTCATCTACAATGCCGAGGATTTCGCCGACAAAAAATCAAACAATAACCTTGAGCCTCCAAAACGGCAAGCAGTGGACGTTGCTTGAGACCTTTCAGATGGCAAATGGAAAACTGGTTTTATAGGAGGTTGGAAATATGTTCCGTGCCGTGCTGGTAACATTGGTGAGGAAATTTTGTTATATCTGTGCGTGTATTGAATTTAACATAAATACATGTATTTGGTTCCCTTAGTAAGAGATGAGATTTGTTGGGTGGAGCAATCCAACTAACTTTATTAATATCCAAATTATCTATTAAATCATTAATGTTATTTGGATTAAAAATAATGACAAGAAAATAATAAAATAACCATTATAACGCTTTTTTAATTATATATTTAAATAATTTAGGCAAAATTGAAATTTATATATTTAAATAAAAATAGTGTATTTCTTTATAAAAAAAATTGTATAATATAACAGAAAATTATTAACCAACTTCTAGCATTGAGTTAGGAACCTCAACCATCATAATATTATACACCGCCCAACAAGATTCCTTAAAAACCCTCCATTTGGCAACCATTCTTATAGCCAAACTCGTCATACCATTCGCCACTCGATTTTCTGTCTCAAGACATTATTCACACGAAAGTTTTTTATCAAATGTAAATATTCCTTCACTCTTTCCCCTAACAAACTTTGATCCAGAGTTTGACCATTTAGGAAATTAAGAGTCTATATGCAATCCATTTCAAGGACAAACTCTTCTCCCATGCTAGCTTAAGGCCGTCAAAGGCCCCTCATAGCTCAGCTTCAAACACAGGGCAGACCCCTACCTTGTGAGAGAACTCCCAGAGCCATCGTCCAGCATTGTCCTTGACCATTCCTTCGACCACAGCAACCAACGAACCATCATACATAGTTGCGTCAGTATTCGTCTTGACCCACCCCTTGAGACACTTCACTCCCTCACCTCCTTAAATTAAAAAATAATTTATCAAAAATAGGATTAAGATTAAGAAAAAGCTAATATACTAAAAATTCTTTAAAATTATTATACTCTGTTTGAGCAAATCTAAAAATATTTTGAATTTTTAAAACAATTTGCATTTTTTGAAGTAAATTTAATTAGAATTATTATTAAATAAAAATAAAATAATATTTAAAAAAATAAGTAAAATAAAATTATATTTTACAATTAAAGTGTTTTTATACCTAACCTACATAATCACTCTTTCAATTTTTATGTTTATAATTTTTATTGTATTGAAAAAAATTAAATCGTGAGAGTTAGGTGAAATGGCAAGGGCTCTCCTACCTTAATCAGTGTTAAGGGTTTGATTCTCATTTTGGCTATGGAGTAGTTTTAAAACTCGTGGCTAGCGTACAATTGTATATATTGGTAATGTCTTTGATTGAGTTGATGTCACAAGTTAACTCGATATCAATTCAAAATTGATGACAACATCAAAATAAACTATTGTAATGCATTCAGTATTCTTAATTTGATGTATTTACGTATTTACATTGTGCTTTACTCATAATTTAATTTATTTTTCATTTTAAATATAGTACATATTTCATGTGTTATTATCAATTAGTTTCAAATCATACTTATTATTATTTGTTATAAATTATTTTAAAAACACATTTATATTCTAAATATATAATTTTCATCTTATAGAATTTATAAGCATAGCCTCTATTGTAAATATTTGGACTAGTTAAAGTGTACTCATACCATATTAGTTAAAGAAAATATTAAAAGAATTCAAATGATAAAAAAAAAAGAGTATTTAGGTCTATTATATCCATATATAAACTACTGCGAGACTGAACAAGGCGTTGAGATGGCCGAGTTGGTCTAAGGCGCCAGATTAAGGTTCTGGTCCGAAAGGGCGTGGGTTCAAATCCCACTCTCAACAAGACTTTTGAGGATTAATTGCTACAAAGGTCCTTAAATTTATCCATTTTTATCAAAATTCTTAAACAAGCTTAATTGTTACAAAGGTACTTAAATTACCCAATTTCTTCTAATTATGTAATTTTTTAGGGTTAATTACAACAAATGTTTTAAAATTATCGTTCAAAATTTAAATTGTTCCATAAACTTCAAAATATTTTATATGTGTCATATCAATCAAGTTCTTTTATTAATCTACATGTCATGGTAGATGTTGGGTTAATTCCAACAATCATCCTTGAACTATTATTTAATTAATTGGTCTTCAAACATTCTAATTGAGTCTTTGAATGATTAGTAATGTATCAATCGATTTAACCGTTAATATAGGCGATAAATAATCATTAAGGTCCTCAAATTATCCATTTTATTCTAATTACGCAACTTTTTAGGGTTAATTGCAACAAACATTTTCAAATTTATCATTCAAATTTAAAATTGTTCCATGAACTTCACAATAAATTGTTTGTATCATATAATCTAGTTCTTTTATTAATCTACGTGTCCTTGTAGATGTTGGGTTAATTGCAACAATTGTCCTTAAACTATTATTTAGATTAATTAGTCTATAAACTTTAAATTTTCTAATTGAGTAGTATACCAATCAAGCTATTCCCATCAATTTAGGTGACAAATAGGAATCCAAAACTAACACGGAATACATCTAAAATATATGGATCAATTTTAAATACATATATACGTAATTTCTTTAAATATGAATCGTACTATCATTTAGATTTTAAATTGATCCGTAAATTTCAAAATATTTTAATTAAGATTTTAAAATGTTAATATTTTTAAAATTAAAATTGTTGAAATAAATATTTATTTATAGACTCTAGAGAATATTTGATGTATGTTTATAGAAAAATATTAAAATGTGGTTAGTGGTAAATAATTGTCTCAGTTAAAAAAGAAGGGGAAATGATAAAACGACGGCGTAAAACCGATTTAGATATCTAAAATAGCCAAGCCAAGGATGCTGCAGCAATTGAATATCGTTTTAACAGCAAAGCATTCATGTTTTTACAACCAAATCCTAAACCCATTACCCACACAAACATGTTATATAGCTTCTGGTACTAAACTTCTCGATTCATCACTTCAATTTTCACGGATTTTCCCGTTACAGAAATGTTTGTCAAACTCCAGTTTGATACCAGTTGCTTCAACATTTTATGCTCTACCAAAACTTCACTGCCCAACATCAATGGAGCTTCACTTTCAGTTTCACTTTCTCCTATAGAAAAACTCGAACCCATCACCAAAACTAAGCATCAAAGGCTTCTCGAGACTCCCAATGGAGGAGGAACCAAGAAATTCAATGGAGGTCGAAAACAGAGTCTTGATAATCAGGCTGAGTCAAGCAACCAGACTTTGGAGAAAAACCCGGATAGAGAAAGGAGAGAAAAATCGAGGGAAAGTTTCAGACTTGCGAATAATAGAGGAAATTTTGGTGTGGTTAATGGGAAAATTTTGGTGGATAAAATGCACACCAAGTGTTTGACGAAACGGGTTTCTTATGGAGGTTGTATTCCAGCGATTTTGGGAGCTTTGGAGAACGTTAAGGATTTGGACGAGGCATTAAAGCCATGGGCTGAAAAGTTAAGTAACAAGGAAAGGAGTATAATTTTGAAGGAACAACCAAATTGGGACAGGGCTTTAGAGATTTTTGAGTGGTTTAAGAGAAAACGATGTTATGAGTTGAATGTAATTCATTATAACATTATGTTTAGAATTCTTGGTAAAGCTCATAAATGGGGTTATGTTGAGAAGTTATGGAATGAGATGAGCTTTAGAGGGGTTGAGCCTATTAATTCTACTTATGGTACTCTGATTGATGTTTACAGTAAAGGTGGGATGAAGCAACAAGCTCTTTGTTGGCTTGGGAGGATGAATAAGCAAGGAATAGAGCCTGATGAGGTAACTATGGGGATCGTCGTGCAGTTGTATAAGAAAGCCGGCGAGTTTCAAAAAGCTGAAGAGTTTTTCAAGAAGTGGTCATTGAATGGATCTTTGAGGCATGAAGGAAGTGAAACATCCAGTGCAGTGGGAAGTGATTCACATTTAAGCTCGTATACATATAATACCTTGATAGATACATATGGCAAGGCAGGGCAGATTCGAGAGGCTTCTGAAACATTCGAAATCATGCTTAGAGAAGGGATTGTTCCAACTACTGTTACTTTTAATACTATGATTCACATTTGTGGTAACCATGGACAGTTGGAAGAAGTGGCTTCACTGATGAAGATGATGGAGGAGGTTCGGTGCCTACCCGACACGAGAACATACAATATTCTCATATCCCTTCATGCTAAGTATGATGATATAAAGATGGCAGCAGGTTACTTTGCAAAGATGAAGGAGGCCTGCCTTGAACCAGATCTTGTTAGTTACCGCACCCTCTTGTATGCATACTCGATAAGGCAAATGGTTAGTGAAGCAGAAGAGCTCATACACGAAATGGATGAAAGACATCTTGAAATTGATGAATATACACAATCTGCTCTTACCAGAATGTACATAGAAGCTGGGATGCTCGAGAAGTCATGGTTATGGTTTAGGAGGTTTCACCTTGCAGGGAATATGAGTTCAGAGGGCTACTCTGCCAACATTGATGCCTTTGGGGAGAGGGGACATGTTTCCGAAGCTGAAAATATTTTCTTGTGTTGCCAAGAAATGAAGAGGCTTACTGTCCTCGAGTTTAATGTAATGATTAAAGCTTACGGAATAGGGAAGAGTTACGATAAAGCATGCTGGCTATTTGATAGCATGCAGAGTCATGGTGTAGTTCCGGATAAATGCAGTTATAGTTCTCTCATACAGATTTTGACGAGTGCGGACTTACCACACGTGGCAAAAGGCTACTTGAAGAAGATGCAAGAAACTGGACTTGTAAGTGATTGCATCCCATATTGTGCTGTGATATCAAGTTTTTTGAAACTGGGAGGATTGGGAATGGCTGAAGGAGTATACAATGAGATGATTCAGTCTAAGGTGGAGCCTGATGTTGTTGTCTATGGCGTATTGATAAATGCTTTTGCTGATATTGGGAGTGTTAAAGAAGCTATGAGGTACGTTAATGAAATGAAAAGTGCTGGATTGCCTGGAAATGCTGTTATTTACAACTCATTGATTAAGCTTTATACGAAAGTTGGTTATTTAAAAGAAGCACAGGAAGTTTACATGCTTCTCCAGTCGTCAGGCTTCTGCCCTGATGTGTATTCGTCAAATTGTATGATCGATCTCTACAGCGAGCGTTCTATGGTTACTCAAGCTGAAGCAATTTTCGATAACTTGAAGCAAAACGGAGATGCTAACGAATTTACATATGCAATGATGCTGTGTATGCATAAAAGAAATGGGAGGTTTGAAGAAGCCACTCATATAGCTAGACAGATGAGAGAACTGGGACTTCTAACTGATTTGTTGAGTTACAACAACGTGCTTGGATTGTACGCCATGGATGGGAGATTCAGGGAAGCAGTTAGACTTTTTAAAGAAATGGTGAATGCTTGTATTCAACCTGACGATGGTACATTCAAATCACTAGGATCCATTCTCGTGAAATGCGGAGTTCCAAAGAGTGCTGTTAACAGGCTGCAAGTTTCAAGGAAGAGGGATGCTCAGAGTGGTTTGCAAGCATGGATGGCCATCCTCTCCTCAGTGGTTGGAATGGATGAAGATGAAGATGATGATGACTATGCTTAGATTATCTCGATCAGTGTATAGCCTAGAGATGGTCTCATAGACCACTTCAACCAAAGGCCTCACAACTGTATAGCTGGTAGTCCGTGGCAAGTTATGTTATATTACTTGAACTAATTAAGCTGCATAATTATGTAAATCAAGTTGTGTTTTTTTTCATATGAATGCAAGATTTGATGAAATGTCAGCTTGTGTGTTGACTGGTTTATATTTTGTTGAAAAAAAACCCATATTTTCATTCATATGAATGTGGGATTTTGGTGACTTATATAATCTATATTCGCAGGTTGTTACCATTAATTGCAGATATGTTCATGAGATATACATCTCAACCTGAGATTCACCTGTTTGTAAACAGTATTTGTAACCAAAAATATCTCATTTCACATCAAACTCTATATATTTTCAACTTTTTCTTTCTTCAAGAATGGATTCCAATATTCTGGAGGATTTATAAAAGAAACTACTAAGTATCACTATAAAATTGATCATTTACATTGATTAAATACTGAAATAAACCCCACCATTCCTAAATAATTGACCAAAAAAATAAGAGGAAAGAAAACAAAGAAACTAATCGTAAATTACAAAAACAAAAATCAATCACCCACGATATGATCATCCCAAGAAACAAATAGGTCTCCAAGGCCAGTTTCTAAATTCAACCATTGCCCTTCATCAAACTCCACCGTACCTTCCACCACCTTAACCTCCACCAAAACAAACAATTCAGCAATCTCGACCACCTCCACCGTCAACACCACCTTCCCTTTCCCCAATCCCAAAACCCCTCTTTTCCCTTTCTCCACCCTATAGCCCATTTTCTCCCCAGCCTCCATAACCCTCTCCATAACCCCATCAACCTCCATTGAAGTAGTATACCTCTTCTCCTTTCTAATGCCATCATTACCTCCTTCAAAAAGACCAGACAAATCCAACCCTGAAGACAAAGATATTATATCAAAAGCATTAACTCCATTACAAATCATCTCATGTTTTAATTTCCTCCCATGTAATAAACTCTCGTTTTCCTTGTGTGATGATCGATACGTGGCTAATGCTTTCTTAATCCATGAAGTTTCCATTACCTTCTCCAAGGTCATTCTAGTATCTGGGTTTGGATCCAAAAGCTGCCATATTATACCTCTTGATTGCTTTGATATCCATTTTGGAAACTTGTATTCCCTACGAGCAATCTTTTTATACATACCTATCAAATTATGATCATCAAAGGGTAAATAACCGGCCAACAAAACAAATAATATAACCCCACAAGACCAAGCATCGGCTTTAGAACCCTCGTACGGTCTACTCCGAGCAACCTCAGGAGCCGTATAAGCCGGTGTACCACAAGCCGTATGTAAAAGCCCGTCGTGTAGTTGCTCCGGTAGAGCCGAGAGACCAAAGTCGGAAACTTTGACGTTCCCATATTGGTCAAACAAAACATTTTGTGGCTTCAAATCACGGTGGGCGACGCCGTTTTGGTGGCAGAAATGAAGGGCGGAGACGAGTTGGGTAAAGTACCTACGCGCAGTTCCTTCGCTTAACCGGCCACGGCTTAACAATTTATCGAAAAGTTCACCGCCGGTAGCCAGTTCCATGACGAGGTAGATCTTCGTTTTTGTAGCCATAACTTCGTGGATTTTAAGAATGTTTGGGTGATGTTGTAGCCGGCGCATGGCGGAAACTTCACTGATTATCCTCGGTTCCATGGCGGCATCCACGGTTTTGGTCTTGTCTATAACCTTGATCGCGACGACGGTGTTACCGTCGTCGATTGAAGTCGCTTCGTGAACTTTGGCGAAGCTTCCTTGTCCCAACATACGACCCAATTGATACTTGCCTAAAAGTATGCCGCCGGTGGGTGTTTTGGTTCGGGTGATTCTTATCGGTGGTGGCGATAGTACTGGTGGTGGAGGCTGTCGTGAAGGCGTATATGGTGGCGGTGGTAGGGGCGGCGGAGCCCCTGATGGCATGGTTACTTGTGGCGTAGAAAAGAGAGGTTGAAGCCAAAAGGGCGAGTTCCACAAGGGTTACAGGCGGAGTGAGTTGGCTTATATATAACTGTGGAGGAATAAGAGAAGGTCGGCTCCTCACTGTCCGCCTTGATGTGGGATTTCTTTGATTTATTTCTTTTTTATTATTTTATTTCAGGTTAGTTTTTAACAAAATATTATTAAGATTTATATACATATGTGTAAATCCCATCTTATTTACTTTGATTTGGTTTGGATACATTCTCATTATTTTTTTATTTTAAAATTTAAAATTTCAACCATTTTTATTTTATAAAGGAAATTATGAAAGGTTTAGAATTAGTTATAAATCAAATAAAATAGAATTCCTTCAAATCAAATTTGAATTGAAAAACAACACTTTTTTTATTCTAAATTTAATTTTTATTTTCTCACCTCTTACTGTTTTCCTTAATTTTATTGTGATTACAACAAATATAAACTCTAAGATGTTATCATTTGTTAAACCAAATCATATATAATATAAACCTAAAAATAAAATTGTTATATTTATTCACTTAAAAAAGAAGCAATTTCATAAAGGGTTTTGTGTGACTCGTTTTGCGCTAATAATAACCAATGTTTTTGCCTTAATTAATAACGAACGGCACCAAATTCCGTTGACTTTATTATTAATTCACTATTTAAGGAAATATTTGTTTATGTTCTTTTATTTTGTTCAAAATTTTAAATTTTGGAATAATACATGTTTAGATGATGTGCCTTCCTCTAATAATAATGAATGATTTGTTCTTGCCACAAAAAAAGAAAACAGATGAATTGTGAAAAGTTTAATAAAATCTATTTGAAATTAATAAAATAAAATGTTTAATTTATCAAAAATCTAGACCACGATCTCTACAAGTTCTACAGTTATTACATGTAAGCAAAGGGGGAAAATGAAATTGATTATTTTTCTTTACTTAATTGAATTAAATTTGCTTCTCTCAAAGTGGAGTAGTCAAGATCAAAGAGCAAAAAGCTCTAAAAGAAGGCCAATTTGATATGTGATTAAAAGATTGGTAATGAAAAGTACTTCCACTAACACTTAAAATCTACCTTAATTAAATGCCAAATTTTCCATGTACCGACGTTCACCACCATCCAACGATACTATATAAATTATATAAAATATCACCCATCTACCATTTAGAATATGAAATTTGCCCATTCAACCCTAACTTCTAATCTTCCAGAAGAGACTTTAATTCCCATCAAAATAGTGTTATAATCAAGGATATTCGCACCTAAAATTTAAGCACTAGTCTTTTTACTTTTCTTTAAGAGTGGGTTAGTTGCCTCAACTGAGTTTAAATAAAATAAATAAATTTTGATCATAAAAATTAAGTTTGTTTAAAATATGAGTTGGATTCAAATTTTATTATTCAAAGCACAAGCTGAACTCAATTTGATTCGTTTTCATATTGTAGTAATATCAGCAGTTGTAGATGAACTTGTGTTAAGCATTTATCAATAAGAGTAGTTCTTCCTTTTGTAAAACTTAACACTCCTATTTTGAGAAATCTAAAGTATTTATATATAATATTAAATTTGATTTGAAACCAATATTTTTATAACTAAACTGGTAGTTAAATCAATATTTATATAATTATTAAAATTATAAAAATTCAGTTTAACTGATATTTTAGCTCAGTTTAACTGATCTATACCAGTTTGTGAATCAATCAGTCCAACCTCTTATTTCGAATTGATACCCTCAATTGATTTCGAATTCAATCAATTTGACTAATCGATCTGATAAAATTTTGAAAATAGTGCTCGAAATTAATTTGTTTCACAGACACCTACTTAGACATAAGTGATAGTGATATATGTTTATAAACCATGTGATTAAAATTGTGTATAATTAATTCGCCGTCTCTTTTTTCTAACATGATAAGATCTTCGTTGAAGGTTCAAAAAAAAAAAAAGTTTTCCTTTGCAAGTTGTGGATAAAATGGTAGTCAAAAAAATCACAGAGACGTGTTGATAAGGATGAGCCACCTTTTCAAATAGGCTGTTCTACAAAGCGTTTATGTGTTCTTTCTTAGAATCACCGCCTCACGGTATGCACGCCGTTGCCAACAGCTCGCCCCAGTTTGCATTAACTTGCAAGTTTCAAACCAAAATATCGTCTGTCATTTTCGTATGATTAATCTTCCATCGAATTTATTGGGAGACATAAAACTTGTCATTTACTTCATTGAGATTATTTTTTATTCAATATTAAATGTATTTTGCATGGTTGTTGGATCTGGTTCGATTGAACCAGTTAGATTAAAAATTAGTTGTGTTCATCGATTTAGACAATGAATTGAATTTGTTCTTGAATAAATCGGTTGAATAAAAAATAAAAAACATTTGAATCAACAATTGAAACCAAAATTAATAGTTTAATCGATTTGATCATCGATTTAATTTTTAAAATGGTAGTATTTTATCAATCAAGATTTGACTTAACCATAAAGTTGAGGATCTGGAAAATTTGATATCTCAAGTTTTAGTTTTAATACTCTTTATAAATTATATATAGATAAGTCTCATAATGTGTTTTATAATAATTTATTCTGATGATAATTATCCGAATACATTATTTGTAATGTTAATTCTACTTATAATTTTAAAATGAATCTCGAATTAGAACAAGTGATTTATACAAAAATTTAAAATATGATTTAATAAATAGCTTCTATATTTATAAGATTGTGTCAAAATTACTTTCTTTATAATATATAATATGAAATATTCACAAATAAGATTTAAAGCTAAAATCCGTCACATAAAATTATTATGCTATTATTATATCTAAATAAACTCTTGATATAAATGAAGAGTTGATTTGGGATACGGGCTGAGTTTATTTGTATATAGTAAACTTTTTGGACAAATTATATTTTAATCTTTTATTAAAAAATAAATTAATCCTTATATAACCTATATTAAATGAAAGAGTAAAATGATTTTTCCAAATATTTATCTAACAATTATCCCTAAGCATGAAAACAATTACCTCTTTAATAATTATGAAATACAAAAAATCAAAATAATAATAAGAAAACCCACACCCTATTCATAAGGAATATTGGGCGTTGCTCAGTGACCATGACGGAGATATGGAGTATTTTAGATGAGTTCTAAATTGTATAAAATCTTGATAGATAATAAAAAAGTTATTCAAGAAATTTAAGCAACCGGAGAAAAACAAGATTACTTAGTAGTGACACGCACCATTAACAATCTACTTCAGCAAGATTGGATGATATGATTAACATATATATTTAGAGAGAATAACAAATGGTTTGACACAAATAACGTTATCAACACCATTAGCTAAAAATATATTCAATTACCACATGAAGATCTTCCAAATATAGTGTAATCTTCTATAGATTTACACTGATTTTTTTTTTATGCCGAATCTTCCTCATCCTAAACAATCGAAAAAGAGACAAAATTCTGCAGGGACGGCTATGCTACGACTCTTTTATCCTTTTAAAATGCAATCTATGTTATAGGGATTATTATAATACTTTTACGGCATAAACATTAGAATTTGAGTTAATTACTAAAAACGGACTATTTGGTAACTCTATAGATACATAAAAGTATGCAACAGCTTCGAAGAGTTTCTGCTGCCATTGATCCAAGACTTTAGTCAAGCAAACATATGATACGTGCTAAAAGTAGGCTGGTGTGCCGTGTAACAATGCATTCGGACTTATTTGGACGGCTTTGAAAGTGCCATATATGAACCATTGCTGCTGACCCACCGCGCCTCATTTCGCAAATTATCAACCGTTCAAGAATTCATATATAATTTAAAAAACAAAAGCAAAACAAAAGTTGTTTGATTTTGATTGAGGTATATCTTTTAAATTTAAATCAATAAAAATTAATTTTATTATAAATTTTAATTATATTTTTATACGATATTTAAAATTATTTATAATTTTCTTAATTCATAAATAATAGATAATGTGTTTCAACGTATTAAAACTCAGCAAAGACATTATCAATATTTATTTTTATTTTTTAATTTGGTGTTAATGTTGAATTTTTTTACGTTATATAAACAGAAAAGTCGGTGGTAGGCAGTAAAACTATGTAGCACGCATGTTGGCTTACGCCAGCATCCCCAGGTCACAGCTATATAAGTGACAGCTTCTAATAAATAATTTTTAATATTTTTTATACCAAAACGTCAACGGTGGTTTCTAATTTGATAAGCTGAAGACAATATAATTACATAATAAAAAAAACATATACTATACGATATTAAAATAGATAAAAGATAGACTTACACACATGTTGGAATTTGGAAGGAGGATTTAAGTTTACCAAAATTAAAAGGATTATCTTCATTTGTGTAGTTGAAGGTTTAATTGCAGGGTGAAGTTAAAAGTCAAAATTAAATTATAATTTTATGATAATAAAATATAATTTTAAGGATTAAATCAAAATTTTATCATTTTTAGAGAGGCAAAGTATAACTTTAACTTTATTAATTTAGAACTTTAAAATTTTAAAGAGCCTAAATAAAAAATTTTTATTTTACGAGCCCCTTGGTTTCCCCGATTAATTGTAAACTTTTGGTTTCAAGAAATATAAGTTATTTAGAAAATATCAAGAAAACGTGTTTATTTTAAAATTTTAAAACAATAAAAATTATACAAAAAAATGCTTTGTAAAATGAAAATGATGAAAATAAGAGATTTTAATCAATTTACCCGATTCAAACCTGCATAAACTAAAAAGTTTAACAACGTTTTTTTAATATTAAATCTAATCCCTTGTTTTGAATCTATATAAATGTAAATTTTATTTTATTTTGTTAGAGAAAATAATTATTGAACATGTTTTCGTTATTTAAATTATTTTTTATTTCTAATTATCAAACATGTTGTTTTTTTAAATAAAACTATTTTTAAAAAATAAAAAATATTTTAAAAACTAAATATAGAAGTATTAATCTTTTGATAAAAACATATCACTTATCTCATGGGAGCGTCTCCTTAAAATTAAAAAATTAAAGGGTAAAATTTTCTTTCAAAATGAAAAATATCTATTTAATCTCATAAAATGATAAAACCATAAATTAATACATGATAAATTTATATATTAAACTCTTAAAACTTAGAATTAAAATTTAACTTATCCTCTATTATTTGAAAACAAATAATATAGATATTCAAATATATTGGCTAGTCAACATACAGCGAAAAAACATAAAAATTTCAAGGTTATGATAAGAATACAACTAACTGGAAAATTGTTGAATGTGTTAAATTATATAGCCAACTAATTTTCAAATAAAATCCAAAACTAGTGCACATTTAACATGCTAATTAGTTTAACGACAAGGAAATATATATATATATATATATATATATATATTTAATAACAAAAGTCGTGATCCACCATTTTATATTCACTACTAAAATCTGGCTTTTTTTTTCTCTGTATGTGAGGTATTGTGTTGTCATTACCTACCATTTCTATTATACTAAAATTATATTTTACTTTTCAAAAATGAAGACAATTTATTTAGTGGTTTTAAAAATAATAAAATTATATTTTAATTTTTAAAAAATTATAATTCAATTTTCACCTCAACTAAAAATGTTTTTAGATTTGTTCTTGTCTGAACCTACATTAAAATAAATCTAGACAGCAATCACATATGGTGAGACTTAAATCAAAATAAAATTTGAGTCAACAACCCGTACATGCTGGGACTTAAATAGGATGTATCATGCTGTGTTATAACACACAATATGTATATATACACACTAAATCAGGGGTGAAGCTAGAAATTTATTTTAGGAATGCCGAAATTAAATTGTAATTTTTACGATAGTAAAAATGTAATTACATCATTTTAATAGCCTATATCTTTATAATTTTTAAATAATTAAATCAAAATTTTATCATTATTAGGGGGCTAAAGTGTAATTTTACCATTACTAATTAAAATTTAAAAAATTTCAAATGGTTTAAATAGAAAATTTTACATTTTAAGGGGCCTGCCAATCCCTCTAGTTTTGCCCCCGCATTAGATTATGGCACACTAAAATTATCTAATAAATACATTTATAAATATATATATATATATATATATATATAAATAACAAATAAAGTTTTGTTGAACAATAAAGTATAAATGTTAACATCTTTAAAGGCTTTGATTCGCATCTTATTCGTGTATTAATAATTTTATTTTTATATAAAAAATATTAAATGACAAAAATACTCTTAAAACAATATAATTTACTTTGTAAAGTATCTCAAACAATATAATTTATTTTGTAAAATAAAGATATTTTCATTATTACTCAATTGAGTTGTATCCCGTAATATGAATTCCATTAAATTTTTATGTTGATTTTTTTTTAAATGAAAGCTAAAATAGTAAAGATAGTAAAATTATTGGAAAGAAATTGGTGCTTAAATAGGTTCATACACTAACTTCCAATCCCATATTAACCATTATTTATTTAAATAAAACAAATGTCATGTAAATAACTCCACAGTTTTTAGTGACACTAAATAAAAAATCATTAATAATGTAAATATTCAATTATGTTGGCTGGTCGATATAAAATGAAAAAGATGCACAATAATTTTCGAGGTTATGATAGAGATGAATCAAATAGAATTTATTCAATGTATTGCAGATAAATACTAAAATTGCAGATTTGTCATCACAATTATTTTACGCTACCATAAAAACTATATATTTAGCCACAAAAGTCATAACCCACCATTTTATCGTGACTATTAAGTTTTTGCAATGAATTTTTTTCTCTTTGTGAACTATTGCCATTATCTATAAATTATTATTATATCAATATCACAGATAAGGTATTGATATTATTGGTTAAGGTTGAAATTTTAGGTTTTTTATATATAGATTCGATTCTTATCATGCGTAATTATGTACGTATTGTGATAGATATATGTCAAGTTTATTGTTTATTCTAAATAAACAACCAGCCATTTTTCATGGTCCAATTTGAATGGCATTCTAGAAAATTTTAATTGATGGTTTTTAATAATAATTTATTTAAGGTTTAATATCATCATAAACTCTTAAATTAAAAAAAATTAAGATCTTCTAAAATTTTTACATCTAACTAAACCTTGAACTAAAAACAAAATTGACCAAATAAGGCTTGATTTTCTCCTTTCTTTACTTTTTCTTGTGGTTTATTGTTGTTAATGGGTAACGGATAGAAATAGATTGCCTATATATAAAAATTCAAATTTGTGCTGTAATAGCTAAATTAGCCCCACCATTTAATAATATCAATATTAACCGAATTAATCATAACTACAATTAAAACCAATCATTACAATACAAAATCGAATTGTAATTATAATCAATACATTTATGTAATTACGACCAATATCGATTTTGGTTATATCTGCTTTTTTAGATAATGCTTAGAATTATCTATAACCCTCTCAACCTATAAATAAGAAGATAATATGCTTCAAAGACACTCAAATCTACATCATTTTACATTGGTAACAATGCACGTACCAATTGAGATAATACACAATTGGTACTTCTTTTTAATATAAATTTATTTTAGAAATTCAATATTACTATTTAAAACTCTATAAATTTTGTAATATAAGCAAATAATCTAACTCTTAGACTCTACTACTTACTATTTTAGTTTTTGGCATTTTGCTTTAATAGCGGCCAACCTTTCATATAAATCTTTTGATGAGTGCTTGACCACTTTACTTTTTAAACAATTCATTATATAGGAAATTAGTTGTCTCCCATTTTTATAATACGTTTCTTTAATCAAACACTTAGCAATATAATCAATTAAATTATTATTAGTGCAATAATAAAATATTTGTGTTTTATTTTAAATATTTTACTTAATATTTTTATTTTAAGGATCAACTAATAATTAATTTAATTTCTTTTAACTTCTTGAATAAGTCGTGAAATTAACAATTTAATTTAAAAAAGTAATTAAAAAACTACACCAAAGATCACCGAATTATTAATAAATTTATGTTTTAGTCATTTAACTTATAAAAATTAAAAATGGCTATTGAGCTATTCAAAATTTTCATTTAAGTCACTAAACTATTAAAAAGTTATTATTTATTTCATTAGGTTGTTAAGTTTCTCTTTTTTCCTTTTTTAAGTCTAGCTAACGAGCTCCAAGTGACGATTCGACGATCTGTACGGTGGGTCAATCCCCATAGACGAGTAAAAGAACATACCTTAAGTGCAATTCAATTTGATGGTTAGTGTCAAAAATCGAAAAAAAAAGTTGTTTGAATTTTGATTTGTAAATTCATGACATTCAAAGAGTTTTTATGAAAGAAGTTGAACCACAGAAGGTAAATGGAAAGAAAGTTTTCTATTGGTATAGACGACACGAGCAATGAAGGCCATACAATAATGATTTTAACAGCTCAATTTCTTAAATGAAACTTTTGAATAATTAAGTAACAATTTTATAATTTTTTAAAATTTAATGATTAAAACATAAACTTAATAATAATTTAGTGACATTGCATGTTTAAAAAACACTTGCCATTGTAATGTTAAAAGCCCGTCATGACTTCTTTACCTTTTTTGGTCTTTTAAGAAGATAAAAGAGGTTTGTCTTTGATTGGATTGATTTGATAAATTTTATTACTCATTGGGTTGATTTTGAAATAAGTTTTTCTACAATAGTTTAATATATCACGTAATGTTTTTTATATAATATAACAAAATAAAATATTTTATATTTTTATGTTTATTTTACTATTTATATTTGGGGTTCGTAATTGTCTCTCTCAACAACGTAATCTCTAAAATATAAATCTGTATTTTCTTTAAAAATACAATATATCTTACTATTACACCCAACATTTACATATATTTTTTTGTTGTGAAGTTATATCTCCTTGTTTTTAACAGTTATGACTTTTGTTCTTTTATATATAATTAATATTTATGGTTTTTTTTTTACTTTTTGATATTAGAGGAAAGAAACAAAAGTTAAATTTTAGGTATTTTTAATACACCAAGATGTTGCTTTTCCTTAAACTCGGTGAAAGTAATAAAAAAGAGATTAACAATTAAAAACTAGGCAAGTGGCTATAGGCACTCACCTATCATTATTCTTTTATATGGCGAAAAAGGGAGGAGTTATTTAAAAATCTAACTCCAGATTGGTGGAAACTTTTCCATCATTTCACTCCTGATTTAATTGGTGATATATAAAATAAATTAGAGTCTTTGAGCGATTAAAATTAAATCAATTGATTAAATTAATCTAATTCGGGTAATCAGTTAATAGTTAAATTTAGTCCAGTTAGAAATCGGTGGATGGTTTTTTGGAATTTTGATTATCAGTTTATTCAATCTGAAATCGGGTAATTAACTGAATTAGCCGAACTTCACAATTAATATTTTGTGTTAAGTTCAAGTCTTATGTAGTGTTTTTAATTATGTTGTGTTTCAATATATAAAATTTCGGTTAATTTTCAAGACAAAAATATATATTTCGGTTAATTTTAATGTATTTTTTATATATTTTATACTTGTTTTAACCAAAAAACAAAAACATATAAATTTTGGTTAACCGATTGAACTAACCGGAATATTTCGGTTCGGTTAATTTTTTTGAAAAAATTTCAATTCGGTTGATGATTAAAGGATTATACAATTCGGATAATTCAGTTAATGTTAATTTAGTTCAATTAATAACTGAACCGACCGTTTGAACACCCCTAAAAATGTAGAGGCCCTGACTATTTTGATTTAGAAAACCTTCTCGTCTTTAAAATTTATAAAACTATAGCTAAAAAATGCTAAAATTATGTTTTAACCCCTAAGAATTTACAATCTAATTCTAGCCCCTAAATAAAATTTTAATTCACCCTTAGTATGAATAATGTCGCTTTGGCTATATACTCGTATGGATGGTAAAAGTACCATGAAGTCATTGTAGTAAGAGTTAGATTGTATATTGCTCTTTCTACTAAAAATAGGCAAATTAGTCCTTGTACATTAGATCAAAGACTAAATTGGTCTTTCTATTAAAAAAATTGTCCATTTCTACTATTAAAAATGGGTCCCTAAACGTTCGCATGAGGTCCACGTGGCACATCACGTGTAAATGTCTGGTTATTCCATAACTACGTTAATTTTTAACAATAGGAATGAATGAGATTTTTAACAAAAATGATCCGTTTGTTATTTAGTCTAACATATATACATGGATTAATTTACTCGTTTTTAATAAAAAAAGATAAAATACAATCTAACTTCTAATATGAGAACTTCATAATAATTTTACCACATATACAAAAGATAAAATTTAAATATAATAAGAATTTATAAACCAGCTATTTGATAACTTCCTATTAGGTTATAAACATGTTCATTTCAATCATGGACCAATCCAGCCGGGCCAATTTTACTATTTAGAGTAGACAGATATAAAGTTTTATAAATATCTTATTTGAGCCGTAGCGGAACCGGTACATGTCCTAATAATGGTAAATTAGGTACCATAATCAGTTTGACCTATTGATAAAATATGAATAACGGCGATAGATGATGTTAAATGGTATTAATTAATCAAGTTTCTCGTCAACAGCTATGTCTCAACCGTGAAAGTATCTTAAAGAAAACAAATTCATCGTATAAAAAAAAGTAGGTGATTTTAAATTAATTCATGATAATAATAATTAAAACATATTGCATGTCACTCTAAATCGTCATGAACTGATGGCATTGTCCATTTGGACCAATGCAGAGACATAATTAGATGTCAATTAGCCTTGTTGGACTTCTATAGAGAGTGTATTAGATATGAATATCATTATAATTTAGTTTATATGTTTTGTTTGTATTTAAATATTTTATTAGGTAATGTAATCATTTAATTAATAACATTTTCTTATCTTATAATCTTAAATAACATTGTAGTTATAAAAATTAAATTTTTGTTAGTATCGGTGCAAACAAGTAGTAGATGCTATTTTCATCTCGAATTTTTCTTTTTTTTGGTTGAAATTAAGTGTTTATCGTCCATCAACAGTAACAGTGATTAAATTCTTTTGTCGTAGGTGTTCTTCAGAGAAGAGAACGGTTGGCTACAAAATATGTTCCGCTCTATTTTCATAGATGGGAATCGAACCCCTGATCACTATCACACTATATCTCATAATTTTATTTATTGGAATAAATCTATTGAAACCGTTGCTTTGCTGTTTGCATTTTATTATTTGGAATTTACTGATACCAATCTGTGGTTAGGATTGTAACTAGATTCAAATAAATTTTTTATATTAATATTATAAAAAAGTATTATACAAAGGGTCAGCTATAATTACTAAAAATTTTGTCCCTGCTCGATTAAAATTGGATTGGGTTTGCCAAGCCTAATATCCGTAATCATGTCTATTGAGTTGCAAATTACCCTTAATACAATCATCTATGAAGCCGTTCAATATTTTTTAAAATATTTTCATATAATATATTTATATAATCTGGGAGGAGTAATCATGAACCCTGAATATGTTTCATAAAGTAAATATGAAGAATGTAAATATATATTTATATAGAATTATTAATTATATTTAATAACTTAATTAAATGATAATATTATATTTTTAAATATAATTAAAATAGATAAAATAAAAAATTTTAAAAATTAAAATTTTGTGCTAATCGGTGCCTTGAATGTATCGGTATGACCGAAATTTACATCAAAACAGAAATTAAATTTTTTTTTTAAAGTATAATAATATTTATATATTTATTCAAACTAAATGTTTTGAATTACATAAATTTAGTTTTTTAGGCTGAATTATGGGAACTTAAAGATTTTGAAGCCCGCATAAGTAATTTGTGATGGTAGCGGGCATCAATAACCTTAGCAGCCCAACGCTTTGGGGCAATAATTTTCAACTATTAGGCAATACATAGAAGGCCCGTTCCGTTTTACGATTACATTGTTAACCATCAACCATTTAAACAATAATAAGAGAAAATAAGAGAATGTTAATTTTATAAATTGGATTATTCATTTATGAGTTTAAATTATATTAAAGATGTTATTGAAGATTGATTTTAATCATTCATAAAAAAATGATATTTAAAATATTTTTAAAAGATGCTTAATTAAGGTAAAAATATGCTTAATTAATATTAGATTACAAGGAAATTTATATAAAAAATGTTAAAAATATTAAAGTTTTAATTGTGTATTAAATTTAAATCTTGGTATGTATGTTTTTTTAAATTTATTTTGAGTTTAAATATTTTTAATAGATTTTAAATAAAATATATAAAATACAAAAATATTTTCATAATAATAATTTTTTTTGTAGAAAAGAACAGTATTAGCGATTACATCAGATAAATTCATGACCAAAGCTAGTGGGGATCTAAATAATGTATAAAAGAATGCTTTATCAGCACATTTTTTAAAATATATTAACTAGAATTTTTGAATTTAAAGTTTAATTTTGGTTCCCGATTAAGAAGTTTATGAACTAGGAGCAGGAAAAGGTCGGCAAAAATTCCACAGATGCAATTAAAAAGTTCAGTTTGATTTTTTAGCACTTGACTTTTCCTTGTCGAGTTGAAATTTCCTGGAAAAATCCCATATTTTTTCACCATTCCCAGGCCTTGTTATTAAATATTACTAAATAAACCATGAAGTTGAAAACTACACAGAGTCTACAGTTAATTAATAAGAAAAAGCGAAGAGCTTGACTTGATTAATATCAAAGTCTTCTCTCCGTACAACATGGAAATGGGTATTTGGGTTTCACTTCTCATTTCTAATTAATTCCTAGCTGATAATAATAATTCTGGTCACAATTAAAGCTTCTTCTTTGCTCTTTCACTTCTATGGTGATTTCCAAAAAGCCATTTGTTTTTCAAAGGTAAGGAACTTTTCTTCTTTGTTGGCTTTGGTTTTTGTTTTTATTTTTATTTTGTTGCAATTTAAGTTTTTATTGAATGATTTTTCCTTTCATGGGTACCGATCAAAATATGGAAATTCATTGCCTGTTTTTATAATTAGGGTCCTTTGACTGTGTGATTCTAGTGTTTGTAAATTGGATTCTTTTTTGTTTATTGAAGCCCTTTTGAATTAATGGCTTTTTGTCTTTTTTTATTTTACAAATTAGTCCATAATCTGGGAATAGGGAAGGATTGACTTGCTGAGATTTGAATTTAGACCAGGGGGATACTATTTTTAAAAGATTATTACATGAACCAACTAAGCTAAACTTCGAGTTCATCAATTATTGGTTAAAACAAGTTATAAATTTATATTCCCTTTCTTCACTAAATTCTGCATTTTGTTGTTTTAATGGTGTATAAAGGACAAGGGCTTGTTCTGAGTTCTTTTTCCTGGTTGTATATTGCTGACAGCCTGATATAGAGTATCGGGAGGTTGCTCAAAGGGAGAGATGTTGGATGCTTTCTGAAATCCGATAATTGATTTCTATTTCGGATTAGCGATTGGTCTTAACGAATTAGTGGGAAAGAACGACCCATTGCAATGGCAATGGAACTTATACCGATTGGGACCATCTTGGCTTTGGTAACAAACCAGGTAATGAAAACAGCTCAGGCTGCAAAGGATATTGTAATTGAGAAGGAAAGTTTCAAAGTCCTGTCAAAGCATCTCTTTGACATAGAGCCTCTGTTGAAGGAATTGCAGCTTCGGCAGTTGAATGATTCTCCCGCAGCAAGGCTAGCTCTAGAGGCTCTGGAGGCAGATGTCAAGAAGGCGAATACTTTGGTCGAGAAATACAAAAATAGAGGCCGTTTCTACTTACTTGTAAAGTGCCGGCACATTGTTCATGAGGTGCAAGAAGTCACAAGAGATATTGGAAGGTCTTTGGCAGCATTCTCTATTGCCAATACGGAAGTTCTTTCGGGTATATCTGATCAGGTCAATAGGCTACAGAGTGAGATGCAAAAAGTAGAGTTCAAGACTTCACATTCTCAACTCCAAATCGTTGACAAGTTAAACCAGGGTCTAAGGGATCAAAAACGTGACCAGTGTTTCGCGAATGATATGTTGGAAGAAATAGCAAGGGCAGTTGGGGTACCCGTTGAGCCTTCTGAAATTAGCAAGGAGCTAGCGAGCTTTAGAAGGGAAATAGAAGAAGCTGGCAATAGGAAAGAAAGAGCCGAAGTTCTCTTCTTGGAACAAGTTATCGAGCTACTTTCTCAAGCGGATACAGCGAGAGATTTCGAAGAAATGAAGAAGCAGTATTTTCAAAGGGCTCAGGTTATACAACGGTACGATACACAGAAAGAGTACATCCCTCCACTTAAACCTTTCAAATGTCGTATAAGTGGGGAAGTAATGGTTGATCCCGTAAGCCTTTGTACTGGTACCACGTGCGAGAGAGCTGCTATTGAAGCTTGGTTTGACTGTGGGAAGATAACTGATCCAGATACCGGTGATGTTCTCGAAGATACTTCTTTGAGATCTAACCTTCCACTCCGACAATCAATAGAGGAATGGAGAGAACTGAACTATTGCCTTAAAATCCGAGCTTGTCAGGCAAAGTTGTCATCAGGTGTTGATTTAAAAGTCGAGGAAGCCTTGAACCAAATGCAGGAGCTTATCAGAGAAAATTCTATAAACAAGGACTGGATTTCCATCGGAGGGCTCACTGATAAAATAATTTCTATCCTCGGAAGCTCTCACAACAGAGAAGTCAGGAAGAAGATTTTAATCACCTTGAAAGATATGGTGGAAGGGCATGCAAGAAATAAGGTAAGCCGTAAGCATACTTATAAGTGTAATACCAAGACGTGGTATAATGGAATCCTGATTTCCGCTTGTGAACAAAATATTCATTCATTATGTGGAGCCTGACAATGTATACTGTTTAGAGTATGTACTTATGTACACGTGTATGCATTCACGAAATACATACATATACATTCATTAACACCCTTGATTCGATGACCCTAAATTGGATTTGATTCATTCACTCTATACCGGGTTATCTATGGCTAATCATTCTGATTAGAACTCATTGCCTTGCTTTTAAGTAAATTAAATTTTCGATTTTCTTGTTCAGAGTCATTGGATGGCTTTGTAATAGACGAGGAGAATTCTTTCATTACTGACTATATTGTCAAAAAATTATAGGAAAAAGTGATTGAGCATCAGGGGTTTGATTACATTGTTCCGTGTTTAGGCCGTGATCGAAGTATCTCAATGGCTGCAGTTGAACTGCTATATGAGTTATTGCAAGATAGATCTAAATGGAACGAGTCTTTTTGCTGTCAACTCTCTCAGCAAAGCAGCGCAATTCTTTTTCTTGTTACCCTTCTAAAGGGTCCGGTCAGAGAGTCGGCAGACCATGCCGAAAAAATATTGAATAAGCTTTTTGATGTTGACGAGGAGAACATTTCTCGAGCTGCCAAGTCAGGGTGGTATAAACCACTCATTGATCACATCGTTCAAGGTTGGGAAACCCTTTTATGTGTCCTTTTTTAAACATCTTGTCTTTTTGTTAAATGATCCTACTCGGCATAGTGTACATTGATACCTCCGTTTATATTTCAGGGCCGGAGTCTTCACGGATGTCAATGATGAAAGCATTGGTTACCATGGAATTGGTTGATTCGAATTTAAAAGTTCTTGGTGAAGAAGGGATCATACCTCCGTTGCTTTCAATGGTGGCATCTGGCAATATTGAATTAAAGGAGTTGTCATTATCCGTTTTGGTCAAACTATCCAGTTGTCATGCTAATAAAGAGCTTATTGCTACTGGTGGTGGAGTTCCTCTTGTTCTGAAACTAATGTTCTCTCCCCATGTGTGTACAATTCTTATAGTCAGATGCTCTGAGATTGTTGAGAAACTTTCTTCTGAAGGCAACGGGGTTAAATTTTTTGTTGATGAAAAAGGGGTTCAACTTGAATTGGAGCCAATCATCCGTGAATTGTTGGCTTTGCAACAAAATTCCAAATCATCGAACAATTTCCGGAGGCCTGCTTTACGTGCACTGTTAGGAATGTGCAGGTCTGAAGCTAAGCTGGTTAAAACTGCTGTTTTAACTGCCAATGGTGTATCGTTAGTCCTTCCTCTTCTTGATGATCCAGACTCGGAAATAAGAGAAATTGCAGTAAACCTTCTCTTCTTATTTTCTCAACACGAATCACAAGGAGTTGTAGAATACCTTCTTATGCCGAAACGGTTGGAGGGTCTAGTGGGGTTTCTCGAAAATGACTATAACAGTGATGTCAAGATGGCCGCTGCCGGTTTATTAGCCAACCTCCCAAAGTCTGAAACATCACTAACAAAAAAATTGATCAACTTGGATGGACTTCCAGCAATTATAAATCTTTTGAAATCCGGTACGATGGAAGCTAAAGAACATGCTTTAAGTGCTCTCTTTAGGTTTACAGATCCCGCAAATGTCAAGTCACAGCAGATTGTGGTTGAACACGGAGCTTACCCTTTGTTTGTAAATTTCCTCAAAGTTAATTCAGTAACAGCGAAGGCAAGAGCAGCGGCTCTTATTGGTAATCTATCAATGAGCAGTCCTAAGCTCACTGTGGCGTCTGAAAAAACCGGTTGCTGGTGTTTTCGAACATCTCGTGTTCCTGTATGCCCTGCACATGGTGGTATTTGCAATGTAAACACCTCGTTTTGTCTGTTGGAAGCAAAAGCATTGCCTTACATAGTAAAACTCTTACACGATGAAGTCGAGGCGACTGCTTATGAAGCAATTCAGACGCTTTCAACATTGGTTCAGGACGGTTGTACGCAGAGAGGAGCCATCGTTTTGCATGAGGCCGGAGCAATAAACCCCGTGTTAGATATTTTGACGTGGGGAACGGATTCTCTGAAGGGAGAGGCAGTCGGTCTCCTGGAGAAGATTTTCATTTCAAAGGAAATGGTGGACAGCTACGGAACTAAAGCTAGATATCTTCTTGTTGGTCTGACCGGCCGGAATGTTCACGATGACGGCCTTCTGGGGAGGAAAGTTGCGAAAGTTTTATCGCTTGTCGAACGATATTCAAAATCTTCAACATCTATTATTCCAGGACTGTTTTGATCAAAAACTATGATCGCTGAAACCAAGAATTCGACATTAGACCGACATATCCCAGGGTTTGTCGACATTAGTTAGTGTTCTTGGTGTACAAATTTGTGATGCAAATTTCATTTGGTCTACACTTATTTGTGAATACTATTATTTGGCAAGACGAATAGGAGTATCTTAATGGTTCGAGTAATTCATGATAGCTTAATATCGAACAAGACTTACAAATAATTTTATTTGAACTCCACCATGAGAATCGATTTTTTTTTTACACCAAGTTAAGACAAATTGAACAACATAAATAGAACTTTACTACTGAGTTAAGCATAGAAAATTGTATGTTATTCGATTTTATTTCTAATGGGTAACTCATTAGTATTTAACTCATTTAGTCGTACTTAACTCATTAGTACTTAACTCGAATTTCCCCCTCTGTTTCCAAATTAGGCACGAGATAAATTAAGGCATTTCAGTTTGTGAAAATTAAGTTACCACTTCAATGGTAAAACCGTAAATGGGGCATCTCGTTTCTACTCAAATCGCTTGCCTCCATTACTAGTAAAAGGAAATTTCTGATTTTAGTTTCTTTGTTTAAGAAAGCTCAAGCAAAATAATTAAAAAATTAATTGAGTCGAAAACTATAATAAATTAAATTTTTAATCTCAAGTTAGCAATCATTTGAACCTTTGAAATATGATTTTTTGTCAAAACCCTTAATGGATTGTTAAGTGGTGACGGGACAAATAACGTGAAAAAATGATGATGTGATGATCGACGTGACATTTGACGTGGAAAATGTTGGTGTAACATTACACATCAACTGTTATGCCACCTGACATATTAGCACTTAACAGTCAAGAGTTTTGATAGAAAATCATATTTTAGAAGTTCCATTGATTGCTAACTTTTAATTAAGGGCTTTTTAGTACTTAAACCTTTAAAAAAGGTCAAGTTTTACTATTAAGTCGTTCTACTATACTTAAACTATGGATTTATTTTATGTATTTTAATTTGGTCAATTTTAATTTTATCCTTTTAAAATTAATTTTATTCATATTAAAACTTCAAATTTTAAAAATTAAATAAACTAAAAATATCAAATAAATACCTTTTAAAAGGGATTTTATTTAACCCAAAAATTTTTATTTGTTTATATGACTATAATTTTCATTAGACACATCATAACCAAAATTTATACTTATATATTAACATAAATAAATTATTCACTTACAACTTTAAAAATTAGTGACTTATTTTACAAACAGTTATCAAAGTTTTTTAAAAAAATTAATCGATACTAAAACATACTAAATATAATATGAGTGCATGAATCAAATAAACCAAAATCTGATTTTTTAAAAAAAAGACTTTTATATCTAAATTGAAAATTTATAATTTATAAAAGAAAGTTACAATGAATGTGATTTTTTTTTTGAAAAGGAAATGGGTCTCCTTGATTAACATTTTACATAATTTAATATTCTTAAAATTCATTTTTTCCCCACAAAGCATTAAATATTAAGTATTGAGTGAGAAGATTGAATACAAAATGACATTAACCCAATGAAGAAAAGTGCATGCATGGCATGGCATTGGGACAAACCTTTATTATTAGATGATTTCGTGTTAGGGTTATTTCTTGCGAAACCAATTTTCCTCAAATTAAGTGACCCATAAATCTTTAGGCCCCTACGCCTCCTTCATCACCAACACCCATTATAAAAATATTTATATCATTTTTTTTTCATTAGGGTGGATGAAAAATAGGAGCAAAAACTAGGTTTTTAAATATATATAATTTTAAAACAAAATGAGTAATTTCATCCATTTATATAATTTATATTAAATACGATGTATTAGGGGTGTAAATAAGACACTGGTGCTTAAGAATTAATCAAGTTCGACTCGAAAAAATTTAAATTTAAGCTTAATACTATTAACCTTAAGCTTAAATCTGTATGAGCATGATTGAACTCGAACATAAAAATTGATAAATGAGTTTAATCAAGCTCAAATAGATAAATTATATCTTGAACCGAACTTAAACTTAAAAAATAATGTATGATGAAACTTGAGTTGTACATTTAGTTTTAAATTTCACATTAAACTTAAAACTGAGTTTGATGGCATGAAAAAGACTTAAAAAAGCCTAACAAATAATTACGTGCCATATCTTGAATTTCGTTTGGTTTTTTGGTGTGGGCTTATGATTAATGTTAGTGGGTATTTGGTTAGAAGATTGAGCATTGAATATGGGATATTATTTTAATTAAAGCTTGTTGGATAACCAAAAATACAACCGAAAAGATCAAAAAAAAAAAAAAGCCTCCAAGTTGGACACGCAATTTCAACAATAAATAAACAAATAATAATATATTGAGATTTTGGGAAAGAAAGACGAAGCGATGAAAAAGAGAGACTTTAGTTTCAAAGTCAAAGGGAGGCAACTGTTTCACTTCCATATGTTAGACATTAGCTAGCTGTTATCTGGCACATGTTTTATTTATTGTTTAGGGGGAAAATAAATTCTTAGTACATTCCAAAAATGCCTCAAATACCCTTCCATGGGTATAGGAAAATGGTCTTGTTTAAATTACAATTTCATCCTATATGAAATTTGACAAGTTACTTTACTTTTTTTATTCATTCTTTGTCTGGGTTCAATTAAGAGTCTAACCATTTAAGTTTGTGCAGTAGATTATTTTTTTAGTTTTTTTTAAATATGAGAAAAATTATAAGGATTAAAAAGTTTTTGTCTCAAGCTCTAAATAATCATAAATTTAAATATTCACTCAAATATATTTTATGTTTCATATTCAAGTTTTGTGTTGAGTTAGATTGAATCCAATCTTTATCACAGCAATTAGGAAAAATTTTTGGCACATGTAAATAGAACCTGAAATCATTGCTAAAATTATGGTTTGAAGTTGTTTAATTTGAGACTTAATAGACATTGCTGTTTTAGAACAAGAAGGAAACTAGGGAATTAAAAATATGTATTCTTCATTTGGGTTAAACTTAAACTTGTAGGAAATGTACCCCAAGTTTTCTTGTTTACAAATTTTTGGTTTAAACATTTTGAAAAGTTTGAGTTTTCGAGTTCAAGTTTCACTTATCTGAGTTTTTTTTATCAATTTTGTTTTGGTCCGTTAACTAGTTTAGTTAGTTTCAGGGGTGAAGGTAGGAATTTTTTTTACGGGGGGTTGAAATTAAAATTTATTTTTTACGATAACAAAAATGCAATTTCACCATTTGAATAGCCTATATATATCTTTGTAATTTTTAAATGACTAAATCAAAAAAATTTCATTTTTAAGAAGCCAAAATGTAATTTTATCTTAACTAATTTAAAATTTTTAAAAATTTAAAAAGTCTAAATGAAAAAAAAATCTATTTTAGCGGACCGAGGCCCTCCAGCCCCCTGGCTATGCCCCTAGTTAGGTTGAATTGATTTAGTTGCTGTAGTTATTGTAATTTTTATTTTTTGAATATAAAGATTTTAATTGTTTATTACTGAAATGGTTGTATCTTAAAAAAACATTCACTTTAAATTGATGGCCAAATCTTTATTCTTATGAATTAAAGATTTCAAATTTTAATTCAATAAAGTTGCTCATTCTCTAACAAGGGCAGTCTTATCTCAAGTGGATTATTTTGAGTTTGTCTTTTGTCTTTCTATTGCGAATATTTTTATGTTGGGACTGTTATGGTGATAATGAGGAAAGCTTGGACCGGGTATAGTGGGTAAACCCATTGACTTGAGATTAGATTATTTTCCTCATTGTCTCAATTTTTTCGGATTATTTTGGTGATATGATATTCGTCAAATTTTTTAAAAAATTTATCATATTATAAAAACTTCAAGCTGATAAAAATTAAAGTTATCATATTTTGAATTTTGATTCAGTTAATTTAATCGGTACATTAAGCAAATGAGATTTTAAATATTAAAATATATAATTTTAATATCAAATATAGTAAATAATTAATAAAATTGTGTATTTGACTTAAGAAAATAGTCGATAATGTAAAACTAAAAGATTAAATGTTAAAATCTCATCCATTTATTTAAAAAATAAAATATATTAAAATGAGTTTCATCAATTTAAAAATATATATATTAAAGTAATTTTTAGCCATTCAAACAAATTTTAATGATGATTAATTTATTTGGCCAACATTAAATAGTTGAGATCTTCAAACTCCTTAGTAATTAGATGGTTTAAGGCTATTAAACCTAGACCTTGAATTCAGTGGTACCTATCTATACAATGGCTTGTTTCAAATTTCCTAAAAAAGTATGTGATGTGTGCAGGCATTGCTAATTTCTAGTGAGATCAGCAAAAGGATGAAATGTGTATACGCTGAAAGGCTTAGAGTTGCTTACCAACACCAAAATACAGATGGTGGTATAGGTTTTAGAGACTTGGAGCTTTTCCATTTGGCTCTATTATCAAAACTGGATGTTAGATTTTCTTTCTTGGACATGGAGCAGGCTTATGGAAGCATTGTTATGGCAAGCTTTTAATGGTGAGAAAGTGGAAATATGAGGGGATTGAGGGGTACAGATTGAGAGGTCTGATAGTGATCATGATTTAGTACCTAATATCATTGACATTTTAATAGTTGGGCTCTTATATAGTCAAATCCGGGTATAAAGTCTTAAGGTTAAAGTGAGGGATTAATACCTATAAAAACTTTCATACTCTTAAAGTGTGGCGGACTATTGATATCTAAAAATGCTTTGCTTGCGGGTGAAGTGTCCTGGATTTGGTCCCAACTCATTAAACATTAATTGATAACATCACATTTGTTGATTTCTAGAACATAATCCGAAATTCCAACATAAATAATTTAATTTTTTTTAAAAAAATTGATATTATAGCATTTTGGCTTCACACTAATTGAGCTAAACTTTGAGTTAGACTTATCCAATCGATGATCAGAATACTCATTTAATTTTGGGGTGCATTATTAAATTTGAATGGAGCAAGACTTAATTATGATTTTATTACCTTTTGAGTCTTAGTTCAATTGGTATGGGTATTGTTTCCAATGCAAGAAGACGTGAGCTCGAGTATGCTGAAGTGTATTATCCTCCTATTTTCAAACATGATGTATCTCTACTTCAAATCCGAATTTAAATATGAAAATTTTCTACTATATATAGTACTATAGATAGATACGTACTAAATCAGTATTCATTTGAGCAAATTGACCAAGTTGTAAACCCTTGGTCCATGCACCCAAATCACATACACAATATACAAGAGTGGCAAATCTGAAATTTCCTAATTACGAGAAGGCCGAAAAGTAAATCATTATAAAATATTTCCATAAGATAAAAAAAAACAAAAATAGAGAAAATAAAATAAATAATTTTCCGGGTTGGCGAATTCAATGCCAAGGCGTGTTAACAATTAAAAGTTCGTTGGGGTAGTTGTATCCTCCCATCTCTCTTTCCCCCCTTACCTCTTTAAATTCTCCACTAAACCTCTTCCCCCAAACTGCAAGCAACTCATTAACTCATTCATACATTTTCCTTCATTTTCTCTGCGAATTCGAAACCGAAAACGCAAGAAATTTTTCATTTTTTCTTGATTCCCAGCAACTTTTCAATCTGGGTTTTGCTTGAATATTCATATTAACTTTGTTTTATACCAAAAAAAAAAAGATGACAGAAGCGAGTAAGAAAAGCATGAATCCAGACCCAGTTCATGTTCAAAGCACAGCTTCATCAAACGAAACAAGATCAAACAACAATCTCCCCAATTTTCTTCTTTCAGTGAGGCTAAAATACGTGAAGCTCGGCTACCATTATTTAATCTCCAACGCCATGTATTTAATGCTGGTGCCGTTGTTAGCCATTGCTTCAGCTCATCTCTCAACGCTCACGGTCCTTGATTTGGTTCAACTATGGGACCAACTCAAGTTCAATCTTGTCTCTGTTACTTTATGTTCAGGCCTTTTGGTTTTTTTAGCCACCCTTTACTTCATGAGCCGTCCCCGGAAAGTTTATTTGGTGGATTTCGCTTGTTATAAGCCGGAGCCTGAACGGACTTGTACCAGGGAGATTTTCATGGAGAGATCGGGTCTTACTGGAAGTTTCACTGAAGAGAACTTGGCTTTTCAAAAGAAGATACTGGAGAGGTCTGGTTTAGGGCAAAAGACGTATTTGCCTGAGGCGGTGTTGCGTGTACCGCCGAACCCTTGTATGGCGGAGGCAAGGAAAGAAGCGGAGGCAGTGATGTTTGGTGCCATTGATGAGCTGTTGGAGAAGACTGGTGTTAAGGCTAAGGATATCGGTATCCTTGTGGTGAATTGTAGCTTGTTTAACCCTACACCGTCGCTCTCCGCCATGATTGTTAATAGATATAAGCTTAGAGGCAATATTTTGAGCTATAATCTTGGTGGAATGGGTTGCAGTGCTGGGCTGATTTCTATTGACCTTGCTAAACAAATGCTACAGGTATGTTGAATCTCATTTTTAGGGTTTAGTTTGCTATTGTCCGTAATTTTCGATAATTAGAGCATTTAAAAGTCGAGTTGGATGAGGATGTTTTTACCTTAATATGACTTGGTAATGCACGTTTGGGGTCCAAATACAAGGGAAATGTATCACAGGTTAAGAAAATTTGGTGCATTTATTTCTCTCTTACATAGCACATGTGCTTGGTCCTGGCAATTGGCCAAGTAGGTGAACCATATTAAAGGGTAACTGCTCCTGTTTTGATTAGTTAAAAATGAAAAGCTGAATTCGAAATTTTCTGAACCGCAGGTACATCCTAACTCTTATGCCTTGGTGGTGAGCATGGAGAACATTACTCTCAACTGGTACTTCGGCAACGACCGATCCATGCTAGTCTCTAACTGCTTGTTCCGTATGGGCGGTGCCGCGATCCTTCTATCAAACCGGTCATCCGATCGCCGCCGCTCCAAGTACCAACTCATCCACACCGTACGAACCCACAAAGGAGCCGACGACAAATGCTACAACTGCGTCTTCCAACGTGAGGACGACACCAAACGGATCGGCGTTTCCCTCTCCAAAGACCTCATGGCGGTCGCCGGCGAAGCCCTCAAAACCAACATCACCACCCTCGGTCCATTAGTCCTCCCCATGTCCGAACAACTCCTCTTTTTCATCACTTTAGTAGCCCGAAAAGTCTTCAAAATGAAGATCAGGCCATACATCCCGGATTTCAAACTAGCTTTCGAGCATTTTTGCATCCATGCAGGTGGGAGAGCCGTGTTAGATGAACTAGAAAAGAACCTTGAGCTCTCAGATTGGCACATGGAACCATCGAGGATGACACTTTACAGGTTCGGTAACACGTCGAGCAGTTCTTTATGGTACGAACTAGCTTACTCGGAAGCCAAAGGAAGGATCCGAAAAGGTGATCGGACATGGCAGATTGCATTCGGGTCAGGGTTTAAATGCAACAGTGCTGTATGGAAAGCACTGAAGACCATTAATCCAGCAAAGGAGAAGAGTCCATGGATTGATGAAATTGATGAATATCCGGTTTATGTGCCTAAGGTGGCCACTGTTTCTTCTTCTTCTTCTTCCCAGAAAGCCACATAATTTTCATCATTCAAAGGAAGACAGTAGAGAGAAAGAGAGGACATAATTAGTGATTATTAGAACTATGATTTATTTTTTATTTTTTTTACATGTTTACTTGTGTGTTGATTTGAAGATTAATTTATTCCAAGTTGAAGATATATATATATATATATATATATATATCATTTTCATTTTCATTTTAATTTTAATTTTAATTTTAGTGTTATAAAAATTTATTGATGTTGTAGAAAACAAATTTGCTTATTTCTTTTCTTAACCAATTGTTATTGGAATTATTGTTCCTACTATCTCTGCCCAACAGCTTTTGTTTGAGTCAGTTCACCTAATAAAATGTTAAAATATTTGGGTTAAAAATAAAATAAAAATTCTTTTAATGAATATATTACCTAAATTTACAATTAATCTGTTATTTGATAAATTGTTTATTAGATTAGTAAAAATTTAACTGCTGTTTAATAAAAAAACTTGAATTCTTTTTAAGGTAAAAAAAATCTTGAATTTTAGAATTTACTTGTTTCATATTTTTAATTTTACTAGCTTCTAATGTCATGTGTGATTAGTAAAATAATATTTTTAAATTTTAATTATTGAATATAATTTAAATATATTAACTTATCAATTCAAATATTAGAATAGAAATTTTTAAATAATAATTAAAGCATTTTAACATGCTCTACATATAATATGGTTTTACTTTATGTAATGCAAAGTAACATTATTCAAAATAATAATTAATTAACATAAATAACTCTAATATTAATTAAGTGATAATTAAAATGTTTAAAATTCTATTCAACTAATAACTTTATTTTACATCAATAAAATTAGCACACTTTTTTAACTAATAATTGTAAATTATAATTATACAAGTTTCCTATATTTTCAATTCAACTTTTTAACTAATAATTATAAATTAAATATTATAATTATTTTAGATGTGAATTTAGTAGTATGATGCACAAGCTCGTGCTTATATATATTATAAATTAATATATTATTTTAAATAGTTTTGGATAAAAATAAATACAACAATATGATTATTTCATTTATTTAAAAGAAAGTAAAGATATAATTTATTTTGAATATATGATTTTTTAAAATTAAAACCAACTTAATATTTTTAATATCATATTGAGCGATAAGTAATTATCTAGCTATTTTATTCAATAATTTTTGTTAAAAATTTAAATTAAGCCAAAATTTATTATAGCTGTCAAATACATATAAAATTAAATGTTAAAATTAAAATTTCAATAATCTATGAAGTACACCCTAAGCAAACAATTGAATTTAATTTAATTAATACGATAATAATATTTTGAGGACTCAACTACAATATTTTGGATAGCTCATAGTTTGATGTTATCCGTGAAATTAACCCTAATAGTATTATAATATCAAGAAAATAAACTATATTTTTAATTGAAAATATATTTAAAGCATTATTATCCAATACAATGATAGCAGAGTTTTTTAACTTTACAAGCGAATTGAAAAAAATTTGATTATTTTAAAGTTGTATTTAAACAAATAAAACTAAACAAAAATACTTGATAAAAATTTTAACTCCATTTATGAGATTAAAAAATTTCACCATGAATACACTAAATAACTATCCTTATTTAAATAAAATCCATCAAATAATCTAACCTTATAACACTTCTAGAATATAGGCATAATTTAGAAATGCTTCTCAAAAGTGCTTTCGAGAAAAAAAACAACTTTTAGAAAGAAGCTAAAATTTTCGAGAAAAGACTATTTTTGGGCAAAATTTCAACTTGAGAGAAACATTTGTTTTCTCTAAAAAAGAAGCTTTGTCATGTCCCAAATTTAAGGTTGTCGGAATAGTGGTTTCGTAACCACAAATTCGATAAGAAAAAAAATTATTTTTCTTATATTTTTATGTTCTACGATTTCACAAAATGATTTCGTGAAAATTTCGTTCGAAATTTTTGACGTTTGGGCACTCAATTTAGTCAAAAGGGCTAAATTGTAAAAAGTGCAAAAGTTGAGTTCTACATGTTAGAGGTGTCCAATTGTTATGAAACTTTCAATTGGAGGTTATTATATGATAATTAGACCATTGATTAAGTTGTTAGACAAAAATGGACATGAAATAAGTGAAATAGAAAATTTTTAAGTTAGGAGCAATTTGGTAATCTAGTAATTAAAATGAATTAAAAGGGAAAAAGATGGCAAATTATGCTCATCTTCTTCATTTGGACGAAATCAGCGGGGGGAAGCCATAGTTAGGATTTTCAAGCTTTCAAGCTCCATAGTAAGTGATCCCAAGCCCCGTTTTTAATGTTCTTTACGTTTTTAGAGTCTCGATAGCTTAATTTAGCTTATTCTAGCAATAATTTAACCTAGGGTTTATATTTGGAAAAATACCCATAGGTGAAGAGTGTTTATTTTGATGTTTTATGATAGAATATGAAGCTAGAAATTATGTTAAACAACTTTTGCTAGCCTATTTTAAGCGAAAACGAGTAAGTTGACATAATCGGTAAAAATCCCTAATGTACATAAGTAAGTGTTAGAGTGAGAATTTGATGTTGTCATAGAAGATAAAAATGTCCAGCATGTCATAAAACATAGTAATATGAGATTAAATTTAATTTCCGAGCCTTGGGGGCAAAAATGTAATTATGTAAAAGTTTAGGGGCAAAATCATAATTTTGAAAAAGTTAGAGTCGAGGGCTGTTTTGATGAATGTGAGTATTAAATAAGTTAAATTTTCTATTTTAGATCAAGAAAAACGAAACTCGAGGTTAGACAAAGGGAAGAATAAAGTTGAAGACTAAGTTGGTAAATTGGGCTATATTTGGTACTGATGTAAGTTTACGGTAAATAAATGCAATATTTCAATAATTATTATTAATGCTACTATTTTCCAGCAACTATGAATTTATTCCATGAATTTATTTGATGTTGATTCAAGTATAAAATGATAAAGAATTAATATTAAAAAGTCTCGTTGATACATAAGGAAAGTACTAGATACAAATGTCATGACATTTGGGTAAAGAGATCTCATGTAAAACCATGTTTGGGACATGACATTGGCATCCTTGAGATCATGAGAGGTCCCCTGTAAAACCATGTCTGGGACATGGCATGGGCACCGAGATGAGAGGTCCCATGTAAGACCATGTCTGGGACATGGCGTTGGCACCGAGATGAAAGGTCCCCCGTAAGACCATGTCTGGGACATGGCATGGAAACCGACATGAGAACATCCCATGTAAGACCATGTATGGGACATGGCTTTGGCATGTTTTTACCAGAAAAGACCCGAGTATCCTTATTGTTCCAATGTAACTCAACGGGCTAATAAACGAATCATGTTCAGGAAAGTTCAGTTAAAAACATAAATGGCAAGCTCAGGTAAGTTATAGGAGTTAAGAATTTATTATATTATCAATTGATATTCAATGATGCAGCAAGAGAAGAGTAAGTTATGCATACAAGTATACTAAGAAAACAAGCAAGAGAACTAGAATGAGATTATCTAAAGAGTAAACTAGAGATATAGACACTTGAGTTTAATTATTTGTGTTTAATGTTGTTATTTATTTGCTAGTAAACTTACTAAGCTTTATGTTTACTTCTTTTATTTCTCTTTCTCTTATAGTATTGCAAGGCTACTTCAAGGATCCTAAAGAAGTCGGGAATCGTCTACACTATCAACCACAACTGCTCGGTATTTTATGATGAAACTCGTTTGAGTTATGGCATGTATAGGGATTTAGTTATTTTGCATGTTTGTAATTATAATTTTGCTAAAGAATGAGGTGTAAGTATTTGATGATGAATGATTATTAAAAATGGTTAAGTATGAAGGTGTTTGTTGTTATAAGAGTCTAGGTGATAAATTATGCATGGAAATCATGAAATGGGTAAAATTTTGTAGAGAAACAGAATTCAGGCAGCACAGTGACGTGACTTTGAAAAATCACCTAGGATGGTATAAAATGAATTAGAGGGTGAATGATATATGAAATTAAAGCTTGTTGAGTCTATTTTCATGGAAAAATAACGGTTTAGCAAAAGGAATTTTATATTTTGAGATATGTGAATTTTAGTGAGACATGGTCAGATCTGTTTTTGGAGTCCCCTGTTGTGAGTTTAGAAAGTCATTAAAAATTCTACAAAAATGGTTATGAGTTATAGTTTATATTCTTAGATTCCTTAATGAGTCTATTTTCTGTAGGAACAAGTCGGAACACCATATGAAAAATCCTATAATGAGAAAATTTATTTTTAGTAACAAGAGGTCAGAACAGTCGAATGGTGAAACAAGGGAGACTTTAACTAATAAACGGTACTAATTGGCTAAGGCAAAAGTTCTAAAAATTTGATGGTAAGAACATATATGAGTCTAGTTTTAGGGAAAATTTACGGAATTAAATTTCGAGTCCCGTAGCTCGAGTTATAATCAATTTAGTAACTGTTGCGCAATTGGACAGGTTTTCTGTAAATAGTGAAATTAACTTTCAAAGTAAAATTTTTATGCTCTAAATTAGTAAGATAAGCTAAGTAATGCCTCGTGCTTGACTCCGACAACAGTCTCGAGTAAGGGATGTTACAAGCTTGTTTAGGAATATTCTTATGTCAAAAGTACATTTTCTCAAAAAAAAACACTTTTAAATAGCATTCCTAAACTGCCCGTGGTATAACATAAATGCTACTTGTAAGTTTAAATGGTCTTTAATTTAGGATACCCAAACAACAATAGAATACACCTGTATCCAAACACTAAACAATGGAATCATAGGCTATGAAAAAATTGTGCATTTATTTCTCTCCTACATAGCACATGGGACTGGCAATTGGCCAAGTAGGCCAGCCACATTGAAGTATGAAAATGTGCCAACAGTCAATCAAGTATGTCTGCTCTTGAATTTAATAGGCCAACTGAGTCAAAGGAAAGACAGGTATAGTCAATGAAAAATGAAAAGGCGTCAATCCTAAATTCCAGCTGTACCCATAATTATTATATCGTGAACCCGAAATTATCCCAACCTCAATTTCGAACCGTTTGAAATGTTGTTGAAGTACTAGTGACTGTAATGTTATGGTCCAATTTTTATAGGTGCAACCCCAACTCTTATGCCATAGTGGTGAGGATGGGAACATTACTCTCAACTGTTGGGCAACCACCGATCCATGCTGGTCTCAAACTGCCTGTTCCATATGGATGGTGCCGCAATGCTCCTCTCAAATCAGTTGTCTGATCGCTGCCACTTGATTACCAACTCGAACCGGTTGTCTGATCGCTGTCACTTGGGTTGTCTGATCGCTGCCACTTGAAATACCAAGTCATCCACACTGTACGTACCCATAAATCGACAAATGCTACAACTGCAGCTTCCAATGCGAGAACGACACCAAAAAGATCGTTGCTTCCCTATAGAAAGGCCTCATGACCGTTGCCGGAGGAGCCCTCAAAACCAACTTCACCACCCTGCTCTTCCCATGTCTGAACAACTCCTGTTTTCCATCACTTTAGTTGAGAGGAAAGTCTTCAAAATGAAGACTACGCCATATACATCTCAGATTTCAAATAAACTTTTGGGCATTTTTGCATCCAAGCAGGAAGGAGAGCCACGTTAAATGAGCTCGAGAAGAAGTTTGAGCCATGGATTGGTGCATGGAGCCATCGAGGATGACACTTTACAGGTTCAGGAATATGCCGAGCAGTTCTTTGTGGTATGAACTGGCTTACTCCAAAGCCAAAGGAAGGAACTGAAAAGGTGATCCGACATGGCAGATCCAGATTGCATTCGGGTCTTAATTTTTGTCAACCTCAAAAGAATTTTAAAATGGCAAACCATAACTGCCAAGTCATGCTTAAACCCTAATTCTAATATAGCGATGCTAATTTCTAACCTTGAACACAATCTTAAAAGTTGATATGGCTGAATTTGAATGAGCATATTAATTGCTTGCATCTCCAATTCTATTAATGGAATCCATATATGCTCCTGAAATCGCCAGTCTCAATTTTGTAAGGAATTTATTTTCAGAATCACTACTTGAAGACGAACAAGGCAAAGCCTTAGCAGCGATGAGAACGAAATTCTCTACATTTCCAACATTGATTTCATATAACTCAGGGAAAACCTCCCGAAATTCATGTATCAACTTCTCGTAAAACGATCTACTTTGAGGGATCACATTAATAACAAAAATCCCGGATTCACGAAGAACCGATCTAGCAGCCAAAAGAACATCCCTCCTAAAAAATTCTATTGGGGGAGCACTAACACCATTTCTTGGATCATCAGAATCCAAATCAACCATAATAACATCAAACTGAGGAACGATGTTACCAACAACATCTCCATGTGCAAGTCGGTCCATAAATTCCATACCATCTCTGACTTGAACCCGAACTAAATCTCCATCCTCCAATCCAAAGTACTTGCGAGCAACCCTTAACACCTCTTCATCAACCTCAACACCAACAACCTCAAAGTCCAGTTGTGTTTGCAAAAACCCAACTAGAGCTCCACCCCCAACACCAAGACATAAAGCTTTAGGTCTTAACCCGGATTCAACATGCTTTTCAATGCACGACCCGATCAAAGCAAGACTAGCCACCATTGGCACCAAATAAGCATGCACCAAAACCCCCAAATCAGGGCTAAACTCTATACTACTGCTTCCTATATCAACTGAATCCAAACAAGAAACCTTGTTGGGCACAATTCGAATCTCTGTTTGAACCAAATTAGGCATCCGTTTAAACCTTAATCTCCTCCTAAATTCCCTACTTTGATCACTACCCTCTATCTCAACATCTTCAACAAGCATTTCACCAACAAAATTCCCAATACATTTCTCTAAAACTAAGCTACAAACAATATTATCCTCATAACACAAAAAGGGTACTTCCAAGTTTTCATTATGGAAGTAACTTTTAGGAGATAATGCAATTACCAGTGGCTTTAGCGAAATCTCCAGGTTGTTTAGGGAATCGGGATCGATCCAACGGCGGTAAATGGAAGATGAACTAGAGCCGTTGATGATTGGTTGTTGTTCTTGTCCGATTAATATGAGGCGTTGGATGTTAGGGGAGGAGAGGAGGAGTTGGAGATGACCGGACTCCGTCGAGAAGATCCAGTCGGACTCGCGGTGCTTGGGGACGATCATGGCGGCGACACTGGGAATGAGAGGAGAGGAGGGCTGAATCGGTGAGTCGAGGACAGCGATTCGAATGAGTGGGGAAGCGAGTGAGGGATTGAGGGTGGGATTAGGGTTTGGGATGGCGAAGGAGAGGAATCGAGAGGGTTGTAGGGTTTCCAAGATGGCCTCGTCTACCTCCATTTTTGTTTTCGATCGTTTCTGCTGTGGCTTCAACTTATATGGAAAAACAAAGGTATAATTATGAATTTTATCTCTTATTTTATAAAATTGATACATTAGTCTTTTATTTAATTTATCTGAATTTAGTCCTAGGAAAATTAATGGGTTAGTCCAGTGATAGATAATATGAACTTCGATTGTTGATTTTTTTATGTTAGGTTTGGTAGTGTGTATAAATTTGTTGAATATTCCATGTGATAAATATTATGAATGTGATATAGATGCATTTAATATCATAATTATTTAAATATGAAGAAATATATCTTTTATATTTTTTAATAAAGTTAAAAAAAAAATAGAAATGGTCGATTCAGTCTTAGCTCGATGCAATATTGTTGCCACTGTAGGAGGACGTGGGTTACATTATCCTCTTATTTAAGAGTTGGGTATGTCGGGTATATTACATTATCCTATTTGGTTCATTTAGTCGAAATATAATATTTCGGTATTTGGTTGATAGAATCTAAATATATAAATAGGCGCATTTTACTAAATCATCCTTGTTATAGAAATTGTTCTTTTAATTTAATCTTTAAAACTAAATTTTGTTATAATATAATGAGGTGACATTTTAAGATCGTATCACAATATCACTTGAAAATTTTAAAATTTTATATAAAATCTAAAGTGATATAATCTCAGAGTGTCGTATGACCATTCCTTAACGGAATCAATGTTTAACAATCAAATTATAAAAAACTCCTAAGTTATGAGACTAATGTATACCAAAAAAAATTCAGGGATGAAGATAAAAAATTACTAAAATTAAAGACTAAATCTTAGTTTCTCTCTTAAAAAAATCAACTTAAACCCAATGACACTTGGGCCTCGAAAAGCATTCTTCCAGTTTGTTTGCCAGATTTTATGGATCACAAAGTAGTGGGAACACATACACCAAATACAACCATTTAATGTTTCTAGGGTTTTTGTTATATAAGTAATCAAGACGAATGCGGATACGAGATTATCATATGTAAAAATCACAAATATAAATAGAAGTAATAAAGTGTGCATACTAAAATTAAAATGTATAAAAATATTAAAATAAAATTTTAGTTGAATAGCAAATCAAAGATTTTACTGTTGTAATTACTTGGGTTCAAATATCAATAATATAACTTATTTTAATTACAAAAGTCATTTCTTTAATTTTTCTAACTAAGTTAGTGACCCGGTTGAGGATGACACTAACTTACTCGAAGCCTAAATAATAGTATATTTATATATATAATTGGTGAAAGTAATAATAAGGTGTACATAATAAAATTAAAATGTTTAAAAGTATCAAAATAAAACTTTAGTTGAGTTGTAAATTAAAGGCTTAACAAATGCAATTAGTTCGGTTTCAAATCCTAATATATGCATATTCTTATTAGTTTTTTAAATAAAAATTATTAAAGTATTCTCAAATAATATAACTTATTTTAATTACGGAAGGACATTCCGAATTGGTGACGAATTGAGAGTGACATCAACTCAATCAAGAATTTAAATAACAGTATGGATATAAAAATTAAATAAATATACCTATATTGAACTACTAGTAAATTTATTGAAAAATTATAAAATTATAAATTTAGTATAATTGGGAGAGAATTTGTAATTTAATTATGATCTCTCCGGTATTTTGGTATCCATCAAAATTGGATAAGATGGATACATGGCCTAAACGGTTTTCCTTAAAACCTATAACTTCTTTAATATATTTTAAATTTAATAAGTTTTTATTTTAATTTCTCAAATTATAGCTTCTTTAAATAAAAAGAAAGGGTATAGTTAAAAATTTGAATTGTGGGGTAAATTTTTAAAATAACAATTAATGTATAACATTAATTCTTAATAAATCGATATATGATTAAATGTAAAATTGTTACAAAACTATTGAAACAATAGTTAAACGGAAGGTACATCAAAAAAATTCAAATAACTCGTACCTCTTTTACAATTTTCTATTATGTTTTATCATGTGTTGAAACAGTTGAATTATTTTCTCTATGTCAATATTGTTAAAAATGTATTTCTCAGCATATGTAATCAAACAACCATTCATCCATTGATCTCCAATTCGATTCCTCAAATGATTTTTCACAGTTTTCATTGTAGAAAAGACTCTTTCCACACTTGTTGTAACAACTAGCAAAATCAATGCTAACTTAGCCAGGCAATATACCAATGGATAAGCAATGTTATTTTTTGTATCAACCATCTTCTTAGCAAGATCTTGAATTCCTTTCAAATTTGATTATCAAGTGCAACAACTTTAAGTGGAGAAAAATCAGATGAATAAATTTGATCAAGACAAATCAACTTCTATTTGTCAATAGGTGCAAAACCCTCATTCGAACATAAGTAAGATACACATAATAATAGTTTCGTATTTAATCCTCGTCCAGAACAAATTTAAGAACTGGACAAGGCCTTTTGAACTTCAAAATTTTGAAAGTATTAAAAGATTGATCACCTTTCTTAAATAAATTCTAGAGAAAAAGAGGAATTTGAGAGTACAATGATAATGTTGAAAGAAAATAAAAGGATTTGAGATTTTGGAGATTTTAGTGGGTGAAGAGAGATTCATTTATTTTATATAAAATAAATTTTTTTCATAAATTTTGGTTGGATCAAATTTTTGTGGGAATTATTTTTAATTTTTGTGGGGACAATTATATTAAATTAAAATATATATAACTATTTTCTTTTTCCTTTTAGGGTTCATTTGACCCCACAATCTTTCAAGTGGTTGAATAGAAGTAAAGAAAAACATAATTTTAAGGGTTGAATGGTAAAACTATAAATGAAAATACGAAATGTCATTGTATTTACCAACTTGAAACTCTAAACGGTGACTTATTGATCGGGTATTCACTTTTCCTAAGATCATAGATTAAGTTCAATCATAATAATATAAAAATATATATATATACCAACTTACAAGACCAACTCTAATACATAAATGATATAGGATCGATGGCTTCTATTTAGGATCATGACATTCTCCCTCCTTCAACAAGGGTTTATTATCCCTTAATGTAACATCATTAATTCTCTCATAACATGCTTATATCATAATCTACATCAACCTATTTAATATTATCTGATTGTAGGAGCTGATATTATCTATAAGAAGCAGCTATTAGAATTGTAAAATAAATCTAAAATAAAACTTAATAAATCAGGATCTATTATGTCAAATCATCAAAAATAAATCAAGAATAAAATTAGATGCGAAAGCGTACCTGGATCCATGAATTCCTTGAAGTTTTTCCGAATCTTGGGGATTTGATCTTCCAAATTAGCACACAAGAAATTCAAAAAATATTTGCTCTCTTTGCTAAAGATGGGATATTAGAAAAGATATTTTGTATGTAATTTGGGAACCATAACCCTAATATTTATAATATTGTCAAATTAGTTCTAATTCCTAATTAGCCCATCATTAATTAGAATTTGATTAGAGTTACTAGAATATCTACACATTTTTGACCTATACTTTATTTAATAATTAAAGCCCAATAAAAGTTTAACAAAATCAGATCACTTTTAATTTGGACCAACTTATCATGATAGTAAATAATAATATGTAACTACGATATCCAACAACACCCCATAAGTTTAAAAGGATCTCCACAACGCAAGACAAAATCTTCAGTGTTAATCCAAGCCAGCTTTATCTTGGAATTATCAACTTTGATATCCCACCTGCAATATATTATAAATATGTATATGTATATATATTATTGACATAATCTGATCAAATACAGATTACATCTAAAAGAAAGATGAAAGTGGGTGGTTGCTTGATTTGCAAGATGCAACCTGGATTTAATTATAGTTTATTGCTTTGAAATGTTATCATTATTAGTTAATTATTATCAAGTACTACAATATTACAAAAGGAACCTGATTTCCACTTCTAACTTGCCTTATTCTTATAGTTAATCATTAATATTTTAACAAATTAATTGCTGAATTTAACAATAATAATTGCACTCATAAAATATTTTTATGGAAATTTATAAAAGTTTTAAAGCTGATTATTAATATTACACTAATACAAATGGATATATATCTGAAACACACATAGTCATTTTTTAATCTATAAATAAGAAGATAAAATATTTCAGACATTCGAACTCACGTTCTCTTGTATTAGTAATAATATTAAAGACTTAATCGGATATTGTATTAAAGTTTTTAAATATGTTAGTATAAGCTATGCTCGTAAATTAAAGAATAGTTGCATCGTTGCATTTTGTTGGTGTGAATTGGTGGTGAATGCCAACCAACTATCCTATGCATTCAAGAACCCTTCTTTAACTTATTTGGGCTTTGTAGATAATTTAATTTTTCAACTGGAAAAACACAGAGTTAATTTCTCTAATGTTGAAGTAATCTACCATTTCCAATGTTTTAATTGATTAGTGGAGGAATATTCCATTATTCGGTTTTTTTAAATATTATACATTGATAATTTCTTTTTACATATATTATCTATTAACTCAATTATATTTTTTATATGTTGTTTGTTATTTTTGGTATAACTCACGTGTATTAATATACAATTCTTGTTATTCCATCGGAATGGGGTGAACATTTTTAACCAATGGGTGGATTTTGTATGGCCATCAACTTTTTTTAATCTGTTTTTTAATAGATTTAATGAAAGTGTCGTTAAAAAATTAACGGGATAACGTAGAATATTTTTAATGAGATGCAATTTATTACTTAGATAACCCAATAAGATAATTATACGAGGAATATAATAAAATAAATAATATATTAAATTTAAAAACCTCTTAATTTAAAGAAAATAAACGTAATTATCTAAAAAAATAACTCAAGAAAAACTTCTCAATAAACAAACGTCGAAAGATTGAAACATTTTGAAATTAGAAAAGAAAATTTGAATTTATTCATTAAATCTATTAGAAAAACAAATTAAAAAAAAAACAAGTGTGGAGGTTAATCAAATTTTCTTTTTAACGAGGAAAACAATCAGCCCTAAACTTTTCAAATCTTGAATTGAATTTAGCTGTTACCACATCTTAACCTATAAATTTTGTAACATTGTAAAACTAAAAGAAAACGGGAAAATGACAAATTAAAACAGAGAAAAGTGTTTCATTCAAATAATTGATGTACGATTCATTAAAGAGTTAGATTCATGATTATTCGTCTATTTAATTTCTTTTACCTTTCAATGGTTTACATTAACCATAAAATAATATTTTGTCTTTAAATTTATTACTTTTCTCAATTTCATCTTTAAATGTTTTTGTTCCTCGATAATCTTAAATTTGGGCAAAACTTTTAATTTAGCTCCTGAACTTGAATTTGTTTAAGGTACGATGATTTGGTATTTTGAAATTATGTCATGTTGTCACTCAATAAATTTTAAAAGTTGTAGATAAAATATATATTTTTTAAAAGATTTCAAGTGATTATGTGGCACAATATCAAACAAATTTAAAGATCAAACTGAGAAGGAAAAAAAAAAGAGTAAGCTATACCCAATGTCACTAAACTATTAGTTGCGTTTTTAAAATCGTTGTTGTATGACATTTTTTATTCGCACCACCTATACCAATTGAAAGATCTTCTTCCCCTTCTCTTCTATAGTTCGGTCTTTTTTCATGAAATAGTTTCAAACGTCATGAATCTACGAACCAAAATCTAAATAATTTTCTTCTCCGATCTTCAACACTTATTGTCAGATCAACTTGGATCTAAGATATGTTCTTCTACTCATCGATACCGTACCGATTGTCAAATTACCGTGTGAAACTCACTAGTCGGACTTTAAAAAAAAAAACTTAAAAGCCCAATAACTGAAGTAAAAACTTTCGAATAGTTCAATGACTATTTTATAACCTTCTGAAGTTAAGTGACCAAAATATAAAGTTACTAATGATTTAATGGAGTTGGATGTTATTTATCCAAAAAATTATCAAATTCAAGAATTGAATGTGGCTTTATCCCTTTACCTTATAAACAATTGAAAAGAACAAAGCAAAAATGAAAGAAGTTTAAAGAGGGAAAGGGACCAAAACAGGACCACATGTCACCAATATACAAGACTCCATAGACGTAGTGGATAAATAAGGAAAGAAACTTAATGAATAGATTCAATAAAGCTATATTTGTATAATATATAATATATAATATTAAAAAATTAATATAACGTAACATTGTCTAATTTTATTAATTTTATTTATAAAAATTTTAAAACTTCATTGATAATGTATGAAGGAAAATGGTTGAAAGAAATGTTAATATTTGGGATAATGTATGAAAGAAAATAAAAATAAATTTATTTTATTTTTATTCAGACCATTTTTGTGGGAAGAGAAAGCTAATAGTTGGTGAGGGGTTGCTTTCATGAAGACGTTATATTATTACTATCCAACTTGGGCAATTTGCTTTTGATTATTTTTCCTTTGCAAAAAAGAAAATAAAAATAGAAAGGAAGAAAAAGGATGACCCACCAAACCTATAAAACCAAAATTAAATATATATAACTTTTAAATAACATTAACACAAAATATCTCAATTTTTATAATAATAAAATTATTAACATGTCAAAATTAGTAGAAAAAAATAGTAGAGTAAATATTTCATAATATTATACATACTTAATAATCTGAAAATATGTCATTTTAAATATTTGGATTCATAAAATAACATATACTTGTTATGATACATTAATATATATAAAATAAAACATTAATTTAGAAAAGTTTACTTATAAAATTAAAATTTTGGGTCACCGTTACATTGAAAACAAACTTTGGTATAAAAATTATTGATTAATGGCCCACGACAATGATTGTGAGATACATTATTTTTCTTATAAAAGTAACTAAAACATTAAAATTAATTAAACAAATATTTTTCCCTTAAACAAATTGATAAATGTCAGCAGGCTGGGGATTAAACAAAAGAAATATATATTTTAATTTTATTGTTATTAGTATGAGAGAGGTAATAAATTTAAACTTGGGATTTTTTAACTTAAAAATAATTAGAATAGTAATCACACTCGATATAATTATACCCAACTTTAATTTTTAGGTATGTTTTGTCTCGTGAAATGTAATTACATCTTTAAAAATTGGAACTCGTTAAAGCTTTATCTGCATAATTTTCAACCTTAATACGAATTGGAGAGTGTAATTAAAGTGTTCCGGTTACACTTAATTCAATATAACGATTACTTACAATATATATGTATTTACAAGTATACATATTCAAAGGTTGTGTTATCCCCAAAACTTGAATGCTCGGCTGAAATTTGAAAAGATTTTGATAAATGTTAGACTCGAAAAATAAGTTTTGACAAAAACTCAGGATTATTTAAAATATGGACTAAGCTCGGGCTTCAATATTTAAAATTTGATCCAGCTTGATTAGTTTTCAAATTTATTTTTTTGTTTGTTTGTTTGTTTGTTTATATATTATGTAACTTATATCATATAAAAAATTAAATATATGTTATTATAATATAAATATTAAAAAATATTAAGTCAATCCTGTTTATAAATTTAATAAATGAATAAATTTATAATAGGAGTAAAAGATATATATTTTGAAAACTGAAAAATAATACAAGCAGATTTAAATAAGTTCGACTATTAATAGACTTGAATAAAATTTGAGATTCATATTTTAGACGGAGATAGAATCGAACAAATATACTAATATTAATACCATATATGAGCAACACTAAAGGGTTGGCAGGAACTCGGACCACCTGAATGGAAAAATTAACTTTTAACTTGTTTATAATTTTCATAAAAGATTTCAAATTTTTTTAATTTCTCCCTTAAGCCGTGCCCAAAGGGTTCTATTCTTATGAATTCTCCCCCTAAAAATGCCTCGTTTTTGTCGAAAAAGAAAATTATAATTATGAACCCAATTTTGACTTCTTTCATTTTGTTTGAAGATTGAAGTGTCTGCAAGGCACCAAGACAGTCAAAATAGGAACCTTCAACATTCAACCAATGGAAAATTGCACACGTGGAATAAAGAAATAAAATTTAAAAATGCTTTTCGATAAGATCATAAATAAATATTTGCTCAATATCCATCAACTTTGTTTGATGCTCGAAGAATGAGACTCCACGAGGCCTCCTTTGGCTTTTATATGCCGTCATAAACAATCACCTCGTTAAGCATTTAAAAATAAAATAAAAACTGAAATCCAATATCCTAAAAAGATGAGAAAAAAATAAATTAAAGTGAAAATAATAATAATAAAGTTGCATACTCCATTGTTCCCTCTCAAGCAACAACACCTACCAAATTTGCACATAAATAATCAAATAAAGGCGAATCATGAAAGGCTTAACAATGTGTTTCTGATTTTCGCTACATTTGAGAATTTTTTTTTTTACTTTCTTTAAGGTTTATTTCTGCTCTCCATCCCTATATTTTTTTATGTATTTCAAATTTAATCCTTTTACTTTGCTCCCCATAAACCATGTTGAGGAATTTTACAACCCGAAACAACAGTTTTTCATGCGTGTAATATTAACTACCTGAGCAACTTATTTTTAAATGTCAAGTAATTCAATTTAACTTATATTAATAGGATATAGAGACTAAATTCATAAGACTATATTATTGTACATTTAAAATGTAGGTGAATTCATTTACTTTTCAAATTAAAAGAATATAACTTGAATTATTATCTAATTTTTCTATTAATTTTTAAGTTCTTTATTTATTTTCTATTAAATGACTACTATGTAATTTTTTATTTTAAAATTTATACCATCTAATTTTTAAAAATAATTATGACGTTAACAATTCAATCTCAATTTTGAAATCTAAAAACAAAACAAAAATTAAATTCTGGAGTATAAAATTAAAAACCAAATTCTAAGTGAAAATATAGGGACTCAAAGCTTATTCTACCCTTTTAATTTTCTGAGAAAATTTTACTTGTTTTTTTAATCTCTATTTAATTACTTTTATTACAACGGTGCACGGTAATAGATTTACTGCCTCTTACAAACGAAAGAAAATAAACCCTTTCGAACAAAAAAAAAAAAAAAGATTATACGATTTTTTATATTATCCAGATTTTTTTTATTTTTTATAATCAGCTGAAAATTTTAACAAAATTTTTTTACGGCTTCTCTTTGAACAGAGAAGCCAATCCGGTGACGATCTTAGTTCCTCTTTCTACACTCTTCGGTTTGACCGCCGGTGGCTGCCACGTGGTGACCGGACTCTCCGGTAATTTTATTTCGCCGGAATTTTCCTCCGATGAGGCTGTTTTTTCCTCGCCGAAAATTAAGTCTAGCTCTCCACAACCGGAATAGATTGTTTCTTCCACATCGGTTTGGGCTGAAACGTCATCGGTTTGGGAAGAGGTTCTGGTGAATTGAGAGAGCCATTTGGCTCGCATGTACTCGGTTTTTCTCCAAGGAGGTAGGTGCATGCCTTTGTTTTTCAAGCTCTGTTTGGCCGCTTCCGATATGATCGTAACAATCCGGTCGAGACGGTCCGGTTTTCCGACGAAAATGAACGGCAGTGATTGGACGATCGCTTTGTAAGTCCCGGTTGATCGCGCCATCTCAAACTCCGATCTGAAATCAACGTCGATCAACATTCTCTCCCCTTCCATAACCACATCTATATACTCATAATCACCTAAAATAACAAGAAATCAAAATTTTAATTACTTGTTTAAGATTACATTTTCAAATTTTAGAATAATCTAGAAAAAAAAAATAGTTACCGGCAGGGAAAGAAGGAGATTTGTCCCATTTTGATTTGCAAATTGAAGAGTTATAGCCAAGTGAAAGTAAACCGTCGGTCACGATCTTCCTCAAATCATCTTTCCGTTTACAGTTTTTATTCTTTTCAACGATCATCGCCGTGTCAGCTAAGAGGTTTCTCTCGACGACAGTGGCGCATTGTACCAGACTCTGAAATTTAAAATTTTCAACATTTTTCTGTTAAATTTTGTTGGAAAAAGGGGGGGGGGGGAATAGGACTGTCATTTCTTTAATTTTTTTAAGAACGATTTACCTTGACAGTTTCGCAAGTATCAGGCGGTGATCCGTTGGAAGACTCACTGAACTCATCAAACTCGTCATCGGAGCTATCGTTGCTGTTACCATTAAAGCAATTACAGCGGTTACGGCCGTACTTAGCTGGAGGCGGCTGCGGTGGCGGTTGCTTGTCGTTGTGGCTATCTTCGATGAAATTTCTAACCATTTTATCCAAACATATCGAACTCGGCTCGAACTCAGTCGTCCCATCTTTGTTGCTAAACTGAGTTTCACCAATACTCGACTTCTCCGCTGCTGATACTCTCAGAACGCTCGGAAACTGCCGGTCAAAGAGCCTTTTAATAAGAGATTTAAGCACTGGCTTGACCGGTTCTGCTCGAGCCGGAGCAGTTTCTTTCCCTGCCCGTGAATCAGTGTCGATCGGCTGAACCTTCATCGGAAAAAAGGTCAGAGCTTCTCTTCCCTTCTTTCGGTCTAAAACTCTAAAACCCTCCTCACTTCTCTGTGTTCAGTTCTAATCAAAATCTTGAAATCTTAAAAACTCAACTAAAAAATCTAATCAGTTAATGACTCCGATTACATCTGCATGTACATCCCAAAAACAAATCAAACGGGAAAAAAAAAAAAAACCATGCACATTAATTAGCCAAAAGGTAAGCTACTTTAGCCCCAAAAGAGTTAGGTTTCTTCGTGAAAGACGTAGCGACGATGATCGGAGATGCGAACATGGCGTATAGAAAGAAAATATCTGTTCGCCGGGATATACATTCTCCGGCAACGGTGAATAGGGAGCTTTTTCTTTTCTTTCTTTCTTTTTTTTTTTTTTTTTTGGATGATGGGAAGAATGAAGGGAAAGATAATCTGCCTGTGGCCTTTTCTAGTAGAGCTCGAAAATTTATTTTCATTTTTATTTTTTTTGCCTCTGTGAAGGCTGACTTGGACTTAGTAATCCCCCCTTGAATCCTACGTGGCATCATTTATCCTTAATGACGTGGGTTAAATATTAATTTCACACGCTAAAGGAAAGTGAAATTATAATGTTGTCCTTTCCCCCCACTGTCCCACGATTTTCGGTGGTATTGGGAATTGTAAGGAAATAAGGCGGGGGTAAATTTGAAATTTAAGAAAAAAACGTGAAGGGCAAGAAAGGAAGCGGGATGGATTTTTATTGTGAGTGCAGTTAGATTATTTTGAGAGGTGTGCGCCTAACATTATGCGACACGTACTCCATCTCCAGAGTCTCTATCATAACCTTGATCTTGGACCGTCTGATCATGATTATTTGGTTTTAGTGCTGATGATCAGTTTTAGTGGGGGCCGTATCCATGTACCCTTTTTTTAAGTGTTTCATTTTAATAATTAATAGAAATTAATTAAAGATAGAAGCTAATAGTTTTAGGATCGGGGTACTCATTAATATTCGATCTGATTAGTTTATTCAGTTTAAATTACTTAATTATCGATTAATTACTTTTTAATTTAGTTCAATTAATTTATAATTATTTACGAGTCGATCTAAATAATACTTATGTATATTTTATGGTCCATGAAAATTAATTATTTCAAAGTTAACGATTACCCTCTTAATACAATATGTCTTACCATTTTACTGTTATGCTCAAACATTTCTTTTGTCTTCTATTACAACTCTTTTACAATTCTTTTTATGAAATAAAATCCTGATTTCTTTTTCATTAATAGAATGTTTGAATAGGTTATGAAGTCAAGTCTTTTATTGTTTGAATATGGCAGTAAATAAAACTGTTTAAAAATATAACAACAAGCAAAGAAAAGTACAAATGTTGTACCATGGAAGACAAAGAAAATATTGTTTGGGTAAGATGAAATAAATTTGTAGAAATTATGACAAAAGAAATAAATAAATTTACAGAAATTAAGGTTTATAATTAGCATCATGATATAAACAATTAAAGCTTTGTTGGGTAAGAAAAATTGAAAGAGAATAAAATTAAAAATAATTGTTAATCCAACAATAAGTTGTGACATTAATAAGATTATTGGTGTAGGTTTTGTATGATTGTGGTGTTTTAAAATTTATATACAAATTTGAATATATACCTTTCTCTATCTGGGTGTTTAGCTTTTATGGACTGCCATGCTTTAATCATAGTTAAGGAATAATATAATAATTAGAAATATATTTTTATACGATCGGGGGAAAAGGGTGGTCCAATTTGTAAAAATAAAATAAAAAAGTCTTGGGGATAGGTCACATGAAAATGGGGTAGGAAAGGTACAATTTGATAATGATAGGTGACTCAAATTGCTAACAATTTAGCTGAATTCATGTTAAGATAAGAAGGAAATGAAGATCAAGTCAAATAGTGATTGTTTTTATATAAATTAATTAATATGTATCACATTTAGGGTATGGATAATATAATATAAATATATATATTTTAGAGAAAGATATAAAGATCAAAAAACTATAAGATATTTGTAATCTAAAATTAAAAAATAATAATAATTGTAGTCATTTGTCAAAATCTAGATTAATTTTCAATTTTGTAGAGTCTAGTAAGATGATGAAATTAATAATTAAACCTTTATTATTTACTATTATTTTATATTTTATTAAAATAAACCCATTTGATCCAATGGATTAAATCCAAATTTTGAGCATTAACATTGATTCAAATATAAAGGAGAAATGGATAAAGAAAAGTTAAGAAAAAATGGGGAAAAAAAGGTTTAAGAATTTGATAGAAAGAGTTTGAATGAAGATTCTTACAACTCTTCATATGTACGCTTGTCTGGTCATTATCTTCAATGTTGTGTTCATAAAAAGGCACCAAATTTAAGACATGACATTATTTAGTGTACGACTTATCTCTTCTTTCCCTCTTAATTATTGATTTGTGTGTGAAAGAGAATTATTGGGTACAAAAGATAAAACTAAGCATAATTACACTACAAGTGCTTTTAAAATTCTTTTATCAATTATAATATTAGAGAAGTTGATAGAAATGACAAAATTTAAACTCGCGCCATCTACGTATTTGATAGAAATTTCAAAAGTTAAACAATTTAGAAACTCGAGTTATAGTGAGACTAGGACTATTTTAAACTAGGCACTAGAAAAATTAATTCCCAAATTCTAGAATTTCCAAATCCGCCTAAATCATTCACCATAAGTTTTACTAATTTCCAATTTAAGGACTAAATGGCATTTTCTTTTTTGGGTGACTAAAACCCAATATGATTATGTTAGAAAATACTCAAATTGCTATTTTAGTGTTAGTAAGTTAATAAATTCAAGCAAACATACCCCAAAAACGGTGGGAACAGAAAGAACATTAGAGTAATTTCGTTGGAAGTGAACATCATATATAAGTTTAAGATGCATGCATTCAGAGAATTTTTTAAAAAAATTAACTCTGTTTTTAGGGAATTTTAAAAATAATTTATCGGCCGATTGAGTCCTACCTCGATTGGCATGGATATTGTTGTCAATGTAGGAAGACGTGGGTTTGAGTGTGTTGAAACGCATTACCCTGCTATATGTAAGTTGAGGATGAGAAAGTTTTAAAATTTATAAAAATAGAGATTTTTGGATTGGGTCTCGACCTTTTCTTCTTATTTGAATTATTTCACACATGTTCATTCAAGCCAAGGTTGGAGTAAAGTTAGGGTAATTCAAATAGTCTAGTTTACTATTTTAAAGATATTTTTATATTAATATTTATATATTTTATAATTACTTTAAGTTAGATCGGCTTAACCCGAATTAAAAGAAAAACCATGTCTCAAATTCATCTTAAATGAATAACTTGGACAAATATATAAAGTAAAATTTTGATGGAAGAAGAAAAATACAAAAGGCATAGTAGGGAAAATGATCACATAAAGGAAGGCATCTAATGTTAATTAGTGTGAAACCTTTTGAATTTTCATTTTCACTTTTGAAAGATGTAGGGCTATTGCCAACAAAATCCCTATATTCAAGGGGAAGCAAACAATAATCAAAAAGTTTGAAAAAGAAACACCATGCCCTCCCTAGTTTTCCACTTTCCTCACACAACACTAATGGGGCCAAACCTAATATTCAATCTTCTCTTTTTCTTCATTTATGCACAAAGATTGTGATGGGAAAGCCTAAACCATGTTTCATACATTACAAACAAGCCATTAATCCAATAGCTTTATGTTTCTTTTTATGCACAATGTTGGATCTTTGATGTGTCAAGACTTAATTGATTTCACTTTAGTGGAACTTACTTCCATTATGCATATTTATATTATTGATTTTTTCAATATTATTTATCAATTTTTTATAAAAGATTTTTTTTTAACTTTAGGGATTCACATGCTTTGAATCGATGTTAAGAGAAACTTAAATAAAAATAAAAAATTGTTAAATTATTAGTTTTCGATTCAATCAATTTAATTGGTTTGTTGTAATTTTTTTTTTATGTCTAAGTGCTAATTGAATGTAAAATACCAAGTTCAAAATTTGGAGTCTACAGAGAGTTTTATCTCAATATCACTTTCAGCCAGAACAAGACTAAACTTAGACCGCAAAATGAATGAAGATGCTCATGAATATATATATAAAAAAAATCACCAATTATAATTATAATGAAATCAATTCAAAGTACAATCAAACTTAAATCCATAATATATCTAAATCAAATCAGCATATTATGGACGTAAATCCAGAGTAAATTTGAGAGAAATCTAGACATAGTGATCACAAAGGATGAAACTCGACTCTAGGTAGCCAAGGCGCCTCAAAGGTCATAAGTTGTAATATTATGTAAACATATTTATGAATTTAATATTTATATTTGTAGATTTTTTAAATATAATTTATAAATAAGTAATTATTTGAAATGCTAAAAATGGAATTTTATTTTTTAAGTATAACATAAAACACTCATAAATTTTTTAACCCACTTAGTTAAAAGTATTTCTCAATCAATTTATTTGATTTACAATATTATGCATTTAATTTAATTTAATTCAAAATTTAAAATTCATGAATTTAGACATAAATTTTCTTTGGACAATGAAAGAAAAAGCATTAACCTTTTGTGCGTTTTGATGATTGCATAATTAAAGGTTTTATTTTAGTTGAAATCTTTCATCTATATCTTTATTCATGTCCTTAGATCTTATTTTCCCATAAAACTTGCTTTATATATCTTCACTTATCTCATTCATCAAATTTTGTCACATTTCTTACTCATTACTCACAGTTTAATTGGTGTAATTGGTGGGTGAGAGCTCAATTGTAATTTTTTTAAAATACAATTATAATTGCAACTATAATTATGATTATTATATAACATGATCGAATTAATATTTCAACCTAAACTACAATAAATTTAGATAGGACTCAAATACGAGAAGACTTACATCCAGGCTTAAACCAAAAATAAAAAATTAGGGGCGAAATTAAATTATAATTTTACGATAATAAAATGTAAAATTTGAAGGATTAAATCAAAATTTTATCATTTTTAGGGTAAATTTTCCCATGTTTACATCATAATAAAATATGGACCGAAAACTTACACATAATATTTACGCATACTATGACTCGAAAATAGGGTTTTAAAATTTTCAAATCTCAAGTATCAACCTTATATTCAAGCTAAAGTCTAATTAGTGATTTTTATTTTTATTGATGAAAATTTACTTTTATAAAACTGAAAAAATATATAGTAGAGCTTTTTTTAATTTATGAGATAAATAATTAAAGTTATTTGTTCTAAAAATCATAAGATATCTAGAAATATGACAAAATGGGAAATAATTGTATGAAACAATGACGCCACATCATCTGTAGTATTTTCCAAATAGTGTAATGCTACATTAGCAAATTCATCCTGAAGTTCAAGATTTTCACCTTGAAAAAATTAAATCCAAATGAAAATCCTATAATTCAAGATTAAATTGCTAACACGACATTAAACTATTGAAAATGAATAATATCATTGTTTCATACCATCATTTCTCTAGATAGACATTGTAATATTTATACATAATAAGTTAAAACAATAATTTAATGGAAAAACTTTTGAAAATTTTAAATTTGTTCTTTCTCAAATCAAATATTTAAATTTGTTGAATAGTTAATTAGTAATTAATTTGAAGTTTTTATAATGTTTATAAATTTAATAGAATCACTTTTCTATATATTTTTCAAATATATAATTAGTTTTGTTCCTTTTGCTATTAAGAAAATTAGTGAATGTACCTAAAAGGTCCCTCTAATATAGGGACTGATTAAATTAATCTCTCTATTACTAAATAGATCAATTTAGTATTTGTACTATTAAAAGAATCAAATAAGACAGAGTTAACATTTACTATATAAAAATATCATTTTCTGTTTAATAAAATTAATATATTTAAAGTTTTTATGGTTTTATAAACGAAATCTTTTATTTGTAATTAAATTGCAATTGAAAACAAATTCAAGACATTTTTTATACATTAAATGTTAACTCTATTACAATTTAGACATATTTGCTTCTTTTTAATAGTATAAGGGCTAAATTGATCCATTTAATAATAGAGGACTAATTTAATATAGTCCCTGTAATACAGGGACTTCCCAAATACTTTAACCTGAGAAAATCACTATTAGTATTTGTATATAGAAAAAGGAAATAGCATATCTTTGCAAGCGAACTGCCTTAACCCAACCCAATACATTTCCAACCCACCACTTTTAATTTAAACAATTGTTAAAATATTCTTTAAGTCCTTGTGGTTTCTATACATTTAGAATTTAGTCCCTCTATTTTTATTGTCAAAATTTTAATCCTCTACTTTTTTTCTTTAATTTGAAAAAGCAAGTGTAATTTTTTGTACTGTTAAATTTTTACTAAAACCAGCTCCATTATAATGTCATCTTTTTATTATACGGTTATGGTTACCAAGTGAGCATTTTTATTGAAAATGTCATACCACCAATTTAATACAATAATTTTAATGATGTTAACAATTAAACTTACATTTTAAATCTTAAAAATATAGAAATTACACTATTAAAATTTAAATTTCAAATATACAAAAAATATATTTCATATTTTAACCTTTAAAACCAATCATTCTTTTAAACTATGATATGATATTGTGAATATATAATTAGATAACTCTCTTTCTTTCTTTCTTGAAGAAATGGTTCTTCTGGAATATGCTAATGCCATCATACAAATTGGCCAAACTTTGGTCACCAGTACCACCCTAATATTTTACAAATATAAATTTATATGATTTATAGTTTTTAAAATTCCATTCTTATATTTTATTCATATAAATTATACTCATAAAATATGTAACAAATTAAAAATATATAAATTATCAATAATTTCCATTCAAATTTTTACCTTCATTATCAAATCTCACAATTAAATTATTAAATAAAATTATATAGAGAATACATATGATGGCCTGATGGTCAAAGGTGTTCACCATCCCAGGTGTGGCCTGAATTCAAGTCGCGCTAGTCGCATTTGTTATTTACTCTTTACTCTATTATTGTAATTCACCAAAAAATTATATAAATAATATAAAATTGAAACTATCATAAGTGGATCATAAAGTCATGTTGAATGCAACCAATTAAAACCAAATAGGAGCAAATGTCATAAAGTATGAGTGCCACTATTACCTCTTATCTTCTCCACCCACAAAGACCTTATTTGTTAGCCTAATCTGTATCTTTAATTTCCAAATACCTAATCAAATTTATCTACTCATTTTGTACTTTTAATAAAATTGTACCTAATCAAGCTGTGCTTTTTAAAAATCTAAGCAGATTGTACTTTTTTAAGGTAATTTTTAATTTATTATGTCACCCACTTGAAATTTTTATTATATTATATTATATTTATATTTGTTTTTTTAAATATATATAACAAAACATGTTACTACACTTTAAATTTCTTTCCCTTTTTATAAAAAATTAAAATAATCGAGATTTTTATGAATTATTATTTGATATACGAGTTGTGAAAGTTTTTAATTTATTAAAAATTCTCAAGAATGGAATTATTATGAATTGTAATTTTATGGGAATTTTAATAGTTTATATCTAAGAATTGACAATAATAAAGATTTAATAGCAAATTCTTTCTTCTCAATAATTTAATACTAAATTCAAAAATATAAAAAATTAAAGACCCAAAATTGTTGATGACAATAACTATGTATTTTAAAGTTTGAAGTTAGTGATAGAAGACATTAATAATGAAGGCATATCATTTTGTCAATGTATGTATCACTATCCTATTATTAATATATTATTTTAAGATTTCTCAAGCAATAGGATCCACAAAAAGAGAGAAATATATATTTTTGTTCATAAAAATTAATAAAATTCTTGCTTTCCTAGTTATTGCCTATTGCTTTAGTCACATTGATAAGAGCTTAAATATAATATTTTCTTAATCTTCTTACAATCATATATTAAATTAGTAGGTGCATATCATACTTTAAATTTATTCTTAATTGTGATATATATATATATTGGGAATTTAAAATGCACCTAATTAATCTCATTATTGTCTTATTTCTTGCAAGGAGATTACCTAAACGTCATCTCAAACTTTAATTTTATCTCTCTCCATAAATTAATCCAAGAGATTATTTTGTAAAACTTAAATTTTATTACAACCTTATTTTTTAGTTACATGGTTATCAAGCGAGTATTTTCTTATTTTAAAATCTCACACAAATTAGTTTAACAAGTGTTAACAATTGGAATCTGTATTTTGAAATTTTAAAAATATAGAAATTTTACATTATATTTACTTGACTTGTACAATATACCTTCCATTAATTATGAAAATAAGACCTTGTTTGTTTGTATCAATTACAACAAAATTGGTGTGTTAAAGCATGGAAAATTTGCTTCCCCATGTATATAATAATGGAGACGATGACTGATGAGGACATAAAGGTGTTTGATTAAGAAAGCTATTTATATGAAATGATGGCAGTTGGGACTGTTGTGGTTTGGATTCTTCTTTTGGGTATTTATTTTATTTTATTTTATTTTTGGCAAAGCCAAACAAAACTTTGTACTAATATTGTTTTATTTATTTGTTTTTTTTACCCTCTCTAAGGTTAGGTCCACTTTCAAGAAAAATAAATTGTATAATTACCTATTTCATTACAGTGTTTTATATATGTATAAAATTTTGGCCCCATTTGTGGTTAGTTTGAGTGCGACATCTACATTATGATCCTATGATATTATTTAATGCTTACAAAAATTCATTTTATTTTTAAAATGTTAATAATTATTTAATATGCACCTTTAATTGATTTTAATTTACAACTTCTCATGATTATAATTACTTTGAACTAAAAAGTGTAACAAGAAACAAACTATCAGCAAAATAATAAAAATAAGAGTTCGTTTTGAGTTAGTATATTAGATTTTTTGTTTCAAAAAACAATGATAGTTAAAATAATGGGTTATTAATGAGAAATTATATGATAAATGGATAGTTTTACATAGATTTGTTTATAGGTCGGATCGAAAATTCGTTCGAGAAGTGAGAGGATTTGGATAAAAATAGATGTCTGAAAAATGGGTTTGAACAAAAAAAAAAACCGTTTAGGAAATAGGTCAAGACTCAAGTAAAGTTTTTTTTAGCTTGGGCCCGACCCAAATTTGCAAAGGAAACCAATTGTTTTGCTTTTGCTTTCTTACTATTTGCTGTCATTTTACTATTATGTTGCTACTATTTTGTTGTTATTGTTTGGATATAATATATCTCTTGTTTTATTGTTAATTTTGTTACTATTTTAGAGGTATTTCCTTGTTAAGTTATACCTATCCTAGTGTTATTTAAGTATAAAGATTTTTTTTAAAATTATTTTCAATTTGTTTATAATGTTTTTAGTGCTTTTGATATATTATATATATTTAAAAAAATTACATACAAAATAAAATAAAAAAATTAATACAGGCAGGTCGAGTCCAAATTTTTGCATTTCTATCTGGGTCGAACTTGAGCAAAAATTTAGACTCATTTTTCAAGTAGGGCCTGAGCCTATCAATCGGGCCTAGAATTTTATTAAGGCTCGACCTGAACTCAATCTGACCCATGGATAACTCTAGTTTTAGATAAATGAATTAATTTTTTATATTATATACAGAATTTAAGGCACATAGTAGAGGTGCTCATGAGCCGGGTGGCCCGGCCCGACGGCCCATATGGGAGGGTTCGGGTAAAAATATAGGCCCACAATATGAGTTTGGGTAAAAAACGAGGTCCATTTAGAAAACGGGTCAGGCCTCGGGCACCGCTTTTTTGGCCCGGGCCCGGCCTAGCTCGATATAATAAATATATTTATTTTTTATTTTTTATTTTTAAAATACTTTTAAAATACTTTTTTAATTTTTATTTTTAAAATAAATTTTTGGTGTTTATTAAAAAAATGGGCCGGGCCGGGCTTAGGATTTTTTCTCGGGCCAGGCCTGGACAAAATTCTAGGCCCATATTTCGGGCTGGACCTAGGATGCGGGCCAAATTTTTTTATAGGCCCGGCCCGTGAACACGTCATAGTTACCTCTATATTATATATGATTTTGGTATTTTAATAATTTTACCTATTGGTATACTTTAATTCATGATATTTAATTCAAAGCATTGACCCTTAAAATGGTAAAATTACTCTATAATGTTTTTAAAATTATAAATTAATATAATGATACCTTCAAAAGTATTATAATTCAATTTTAGTTGCATAATTCTAACTTCACACCTAATTTCAATTAAGGTTTTATTAGACTAATATATTAAATAAGCCCTTAAACTTCGTCACGTTTTTTACCTGAGCCTTATATTTTTACTGCAATCAAATAGAGTCTTAAATTTTAATTACCACTCAAATAAACCATTAAAACTTTAATTAACATCCAAATAATCCTAAACTTTTATTTGAGCATAATTCTATCTAAATGATAATCTAAGTTGATTCACATTGGATTCAAATTATTTATATTTCGATAATAAATTTAGCTTGAATATATTTAATTTATTAAAATATAAAATTCCAAAAATTGGAAACAAGATGCACAATAATAAGGCATGTCTTGTCAGGAAGTAACAAAATAGGTGATTGTTTGACAAATGCGACAATAGGAAAGCTAAACCAAATAGTTTTGTTTATAGTTCCATCACAGTATGTTATACGACTGCTAGAAGAGGATACTCATGATTCCTTATATGAAGGAAACACTATTTTTATTCATTCTTAGCTAATAGGAGTGTTATCTTTCTCTACCAAAAAAAAAAACAAACAAAAACTCAAAAATTGGAATCTAATATAATGCACACAAAAAATAACATAATTATATAAATAGGCTTTCAACTTGAAGTGGGCTTTCAAGTCCACTTGCACAGCCCCTTTTTCTTGGTGTACCGGCAAATATGAGCGTCAAATTGTAGGTCCATTCAATTTGACAATGAATACAAGGAAATTCGATTTAGAATAACGGCAATGCAATTTTTATTTCTTGTATAAAATTAGGGCAAATTAATTAGGGATAAATATCAAAATTATATATTAAAATTTAGAATAATGGCGATGCAGACTCCCCCATTGTCCCCAATTCAACCTCTCTGTATCTGTAAATCGTTTAAGAAATTCCACCATCACCACTTGAAGAACAATGGTTACCCCCAATGATTCATACAAATAGCTTCTATTCGTTTAAGACCTGGCAAAGTATGAAAGTGTTGAAGATCAATGTGTCACCCCAAAGATTGATTCACCATTGAATTGTAAGGTGCTATTTGGTATAGAGCTTGAGCTAGTATTGTCCTCCACACGATGTTTGAGATGAGCGGCTCGGTTCAACTGATGGGTGGTTTTGCCATCAACTCCTTTGTAGGCCTCTCAGGGACGAGAGACAAAGCAGCGAATGTATTCATATATAGGTTCCCCCACAATAGCTGGACCGTAGTTAGAGGGATTTCACCTGCTGACATTGCTGCTATGAAGTTGATACAAAGTGCAGCAACATTTACAGTGAGCAGGAACTGAATGAAATTTTGGATGTTGGTATAAATACATTTTCCCCACCACAAGACTATGGCGACTGAAGCGAAATTATCGTCTAAGATGATGATATCTGAACTCTCTTTCGCAACTTCAGTTCCTTGAATTCCCATGGATAGACCGATATCTGCTTCTTTGAGGGCTGGGGCATCATTTATGCCATCTCCAGTGACTGCAATGACTTGCCCTTTCTGTTTCAAGCATTGCACCGTGAGGAGTTTATCGGAGGGGCTGGATCTTGCCATGACTTGGATTTTCTCAACTTTCTCCATCCTTTCCTCTGGTGTATAATTTCTGAATTCCTTACCTTCTACCACTACACAACTAGACATGTCTTTATCAAGCTTGAGAATCTCACATTCTGCAGTTGGCTATTGCTGTGAAAACATTGTCACCAGTGATAATTTAATGTAAAATAAATGTTAAATATAATTGAGCATTAATAAAAATATGCATTTACCTTGATGGTAAGTTCTTTTAACATGTTAAAAAGGATAAATCTTAGAATCACCACTAAAATTTTTAAAGAAAAAAACATAATTCTAAGAAGTTTTTAGAAGTAAAATTATAGGTATATTACAAGTGCAAGCAATATACAATTACAATTACCCATACGTAATTAAAAAAATATGAGTAGAATTCTTTTCTGTACCCTAGAGTCTACATTACTGAGAGATTTGTATCTGAATATCACTCCCAAATCCAACAGAACTATGCTGCTATGAAGTTTATACAAAGTGGTACATTTAAAGTGAGCTGGAAATGAATGTATTTTTGGATGTTGGTATACAGACATCTTCCCCCACCTCAAGACTGTAGCAACTGAAGCGAAATCATCCTCCAAGATGACGATATTCGAACTCTCTTTCGCCACTTCAGTGCCTTGAATTCCCATGGATAGACCTATATCTGCTTCCCTCTGTGCTGGTGTAGTGGTGCAGCATTTGTGCTATCCCCTGTGACTGCTACTATATGCCTTTTTGTTTCAAGCAATGCACCATCAAAAGTTTATAAGTTAAACAAATGTGAATGCCACCAACCGAGGCACTTCTGACTTTGTGAACCAGGTTTACTAGGCATATGCTCTCGGCAGCTGACTCTTGATAAAGCATGGGAGATAAAACCCCATTGAAGGAAACACTTTTGACTATTTGAGGACCAATCAACTGCGTGGCGAACAACACATCAAAAGTTCTCTCGAAGCCTCAACAATAATAATGAATATTACTATGTTCAATTTGGCTCTCGAACTATGTATAGTTTTCCACTTTGGTACTTAAACTAAGGTTGTGTTACTTGGTTCAACCTTTTTTTTTTAATAGCGTTAAAAAATTAGCCGCCACGTGGCTCTAATTAGAATGTGCCATGTGACACATCAAACCAATCATAATGTTCAACATGAAATTTAAGGTTATTTAAGATAAAAACATTAAATTTAAATTAAAAAATACCTTTAATTTTGACTCACTGTTAATCGAATGTTGATCGGTGTTGACTATTCACGTGGCGCTATTAAAACTTGCATTTATATATTTTAGAATTTTATTAAAAAATTAATTTTTGAACTTTTAAATTTTTGAATTATTTATATATTATATATTATTTTTAACATTAAACAAAAATATTTAAATATAAAAGTTCGAAAATAAGTAAAATTTAGCATTAAGCATTTGGAGATGCTAGAAGTTTGAGATCCTTCACATAGAAGACACTAGTTTTGTTATAAATTATAAATTATAAATTAATTATATTTTTGAAAATATTTATGCATTTTATATATTTTAGAATTAAGATCAAATTGAGATTATTTATAAATTTTGATATTAACTTGTTAAAATTATGATAAAATCGATATGATATGTAAAAATTGATGGCTGAGTTAACCTTAAAATTTACAAATGATCTCAATTTATTAGCTTTTTTTACCCAACTACAGGTCTCCCTAGGCTCAATCTTCATGTATACTCCTTTCGTCATCTCAACCGATGCCTTTGAAGATTACCTCTACTACTAACTATCACAGGGCTAGAATTTTAGTTTACAAACCGCACGATCTTATGCAATTTCTTTATTTTAAATCCGTCTAAGTTAGCCTAAGTCTCAGAAGTGAGAATTCTCTTAAGCACTAAAATAAAGAGGAAGCAAACTCAAATAAAAAAGAAAAATGAATAAACCAGAAAAGTCACAAGAAAGCTAAGCACACCAAATGTTCAAATATATTTAATGACTTTAAATGAAATTATTACAAATGAGGGAAAAAACCTTTATTTATGGTTGAGCTCTCCTATATCTAATGGTATAATTTAAATTACATCGACAGTTAAGATAAACTCTATATAATCTTATCCCTTAGAATTAACAATATTCACTAAAGTAACTCTAGTTTTACTGAGATATTTTACTAAACTATCAAAACTTCAAATAAATGAATTTTTTCATATATTTCAGGAAACAGTTCAAATAAGTTAAATAAATCTCATCTAATTAGTTTACCTTTATGGAAAATTATATATAAATTGGTCACGAATTTTGATCCAAACCCGCGACATTCCATTTTAGATAGCTGAAAATGGGTTTCTTTGGAACAGGTAAGCACTTGACAGCCCAACCAAGAGGACAAGAAGCAGCTGCAATGGCGATGCATGCTCCCCACTGTCCCCAATTCAACCTCTCCGTATCTGTAAATCGTTTAAGAAATTCCACCATCACCACTTGTAGAACAATGGTTACCCCAGTGATTCCTATAAACATCTTATTTTTGTGCATATCATTAAATACGTTCTTCTTTTCGAGCTTTCTTGCGTTAAATTTGTTGAAGACCTGGCAAAGCATGAAAGTATTAAAGATCAATGTGTGATTAACCTTCTTTGTCACCCCAAAGATTGATTCACCATTGAAATGTAAGGTAAGTAGCACTGCTATCTGGTATAGAGCTTGAGCTAGTAGGTTCCTCCACATGATGTTTGTAATGAGAGGCTCGGTTCGACCAACAGGCGGTTTCTCCAACAACTCCTTTGTAGGCCGCTCAGTGGCCAAAGCCAAAGCGCCCAATGTATCCATATATAGGTTCACCCAGAATAGCTGGACCGTAGTTAGAGGGACTTCACCTGTTGATACTGCAGCTATAAAGTTGATACAAAGTGTAGCAACATTTGCGGTGAGCAGAAACTGAATGAATTTTTGGATGTTGGTATAAACACATCTTCCCCACCTTAAGACTGTCGCAACCGAAGCAAAACTATCATCCAAGATGACGATATCCGAACTCTCTCTCGCAGCTTCAGTGCCTTGAATCCCCGTTGATAGACCAATATCTGCTTCCTTAAGTGCAGGTGCATCATCTGTGCCATCTCCAGTGACTGCAACTACATGCCCTTTCTGTTTCAAGCATTGCACCATGAGAAGTTTATCAAAGGGAGAGAATCCTGCCATGACTTGGATTTTCTCAACTTTCTCCATCCTTTCTTGTGATGTATAGTTTCTGAATTCCTCACCTTCTACCACTGCACCACTAGACAAGTCTTGACCTGGTTTGAGAATCCCACATTCGGTAGCTATGGCTATTGCAGTGAAAACATTGTCACCAGTGATCATTTTGATGTTTACTCCAGCATATTGGCAATCTTCCACTGCTTTCTTCACTCCAGGTCTGCATGGATCCTTTATACCAACCAATCCTAACAGGGTCAAGCTGTCTTCTTTGAGCTTTTTCTGCTCCTTTAAATTTTGGTACTCTTCTTCTGGAACTTGTTTATGGGCAAAAGCAATGCACCTGAGGCTGCTGGCTGCCATGCCTTGAATAATTTCCTCGAATTTCATCCTTTCACCATCATCGAGATCTTTCACAACTCCTGAAGCATCGTAGTAGCTTGAACTCATTGCTAGAATCATCTCAGCAGCTCCTTTCCAGTGAACATGGACAGTGTCATCATCATTCCTTTCAATCAAAACACCACTTCTTCTTTTCTGAGGAATGAAGGCTTCAACTTGAAGTGCTGCACAACGCTTCTTCGTTTTCTCCACATCCATCTTCAGTTCCACCACAGCCCATGAAAGGATTGCTTTTTCTGTAGGACTACCTGATAATTCATATTCTGTTCCTGGAGAAGCTCTGTAAAAACTGCCAGTAGTGTTTAAGGCAACACCTTGATGAATCAAATCAACAACAAATGGAGAAATTGAGGAAGCTCCCTCTTCCATAGATTCCTGACCGAGCCAAAACTTTGTAACTTTCATTCGGTTGAGTGTGAGAGTACCTGTTTTGGCGGTACAAATTGTGGTGGTAGAGGCCATTGTTTCACAGGCAGAAAGCTTCCTCACCATTGCTTGATCTGCCACCATTTTCTTCTTGGAATAAGCCAAAGTCAGTGTGACAACCAGTGGCAGTCCTTCTGCAGCGGTGGTAATAGCCGTAGTGGCAATGCCCACAATAGCATTTATAATATCAGAAGTCTTTGTCTTGCTTCTATTGAACTCCCGGTTTCCCTTCTCATCTTTTGTATGGCCTGTGAAGTAACGAACCAACAAAACAACAAGAACCGGGAAAGCAACTGCTAAGCCAACCTTAGCAATCGATGAGGACAGCTTGTTCAAACGTGCTTGTAAAGGTGTCTGTTCATTGGTTTCACGGCTGATTTGGCCCCATGTTGTGTTCATACCAACCGAAGTAACAAGCATTCGAGCGTCCCCATGAGCCACTTTGGTCCACGACAATAGAAACGGATTTTGGCTGCTATTTACCTCAGTATGCTCAGTTGCTCCAGTCATGCTTGATTCATCTACTTGCAGTGAATGGCCATCTAAGAACAACCCATCAGCAGGAACCTGATCTCCCATCTTTAGGCACACAATGTCTCCAACAACGACATCGAACATCGGAAGTTGTTGGCGCTGACCTCCGCGTACAACATCAACCAGAATATTGTTGTTGGCTCTTGACAACTCCTCGAATTGTCGGTTCTGCATATAGTTACTTATAGCAGAAACAACAATGGGTAGAAATACCGCCGCGAAATTGCTTCCAACCTCATGCCAACTGTCTTTGTGGCCATGTGCTTTGATTTTAAACCCAAGTGAAAGAGCTGCACACCCCAAAAGAATCATTACAGCGGGTTCTTTAAGTGCTTCAATCACAAAATGGAAAAAGCCCTTTGTTGGAGGTTTGTTGTAGGTGTTGGACCCGAATGTATTGCGTAGGCGTGCAACATCGTCGGCACCACCCGAAATGCCAACTTGAGTGTCAGTTCCAAAAGTAGAAGCCACACCATTGACGCCACCAAACTCCTGCAATCTCTCAAGTTTTTTCTCTTTCACTAGCTCAATGAGAGTTGTTTGGTCAATTTGGTAGGGAGGATTTTCTTGCATAACATTGACCGAAACATGAGATGGTGAGCGATGAACAACTTTGGCTTCTTCTTTGGGTGTTGGGGACATGGTGAGAAGAGATGAAAACTTTTTGGAAGCAAATATGGAGTGCCAGGCTTTTTCGGATGTGCTAGGCGTGGGAGGGTCTTGGATCGTATGTTCAGAGCAAATTAAGTTTGGTTCAAAAATGGTAGTCATTGGAAAAGAAAGAAAAGCAATAAAGCAAGAACAAGATGGTAAACAATGGAAAGGCGGAAATGCTTAGGGACAATGGAATAGAGGAAATGTTTATGTATTGCGCCAAGTTCAGTTTCCTCCACAGAAGAAGTATTTCGAAAATCTGAACTTTTCCGAGCCAAGCTGTCCAAGCCGTATTTTATTTGTTATTTTGCCAAGCCGTCCAAGCCGTATTTTATTTGTTATTATGAGCTTCAATTCTCCCAACTTATTTCCTCCAAGCCTGGTTGCTTTAACCCATAAAATATCAATAAAGTTATTAAAAATCATAAAACTATACTTTTTTTATAAAAATTAAAAAAATATTTGAAATATAAAAATTATAAAAATTTTAAAATTTATAAAAACATTTAAAATTATTAAAAATTTGTTAGAGATATAAAAAACAAAATTTATTATAAAATATAAAATTTATAAAAATAGAAAAATTTTAAAATTTATAAAACAATATAGAAATCATTTTAAAATATTAAAAACATAAAAACATTTGTTAAAATTTATTATAAAAGAGAGAAAATATAGAAAACAAGATTGTAGACAATGAAACAGTGGAAATGTAAGCAACAAAGGAAGGACAAGATGGTAGACAATGAAACAGAGAAAGTTTTATGTATTGCTTCAATTTTAGTTTCCTCCTTAAGCCGTGATATTTTAACTAAATAAAATGTATTATAAAAGATACAAATAAAATTTTAAAATTTGTGAAACAACATAGAAAACATTCTAAAAATATAAAAAATTGTTAAAGTTCATTATAAAAGAAAAAAAACATATATAAAAATTTTAGAAAATTATTAAAATTTATTATAAAATATTAAAATATAGAAATTATTAAAAATTATAAGAAAATAAAAACTTTTAAAATTAAAATTACAAAACATATGAAAATTATAATTTACATCAAAAATAATTTGAAATGATTAAGTGGAATCCGCTTTTGATACCTTCTTTGGCGATGTTATTTATATATAGGTTCAAAAATAAATTTAATTTTCAGTAAATATAGATTTAAAAATGAGTTGAATTTGAGTAAAATAATATTAGAAACCAAATCAAGAATATTTATTTACTTAAAATTTCAAGATATATATTGGGATATTGGAGTGAGCTCCACTAAATTATGATATTCATTTTAATTTTATTTTCATTAATTTTGTGTTTTAAGATTTTAATAACTATTCAATATTATTTTTGTGTTCTATCTTAATTTATCTCATATTTTAATATTATTTTTAAAAAGAAAGAAATAAAGAGGGAGGGGAAGGAAGCCCTCGGTGAATTGTCTGTGACACTGACGGGGTTGAAAACCCTAACTACATGGAAGGAGCCTTAAACCCTTTGATTAAACTATTTTTAAATTATGAGAGCAAAGGTTTGAATAAAAAAGAGAAAAGAGTTTGAATAAGGTTTTAAAAATATAAAAAATGTCTAATGTTTTTTATATAAGAAAACAAATCACAAACAATTAAAAAAACCTTTTTTTTTTTTTTTTAGAAGGACCACTGGGAACCTTCGGATCAATGCGGAATCCGCTTTTTGATACCACCACATCTTATTATTTTTATTGTTAATGATTCGTTAATTCCCTCTTTTTTCCTTTTTTGACTTAACTCCGCTATTTGGTACGCGGTAATTGTGATAGGTGGGATAAAGTGATAAAAACTTATTTTAACCCATAAAAATCAGTAAAATTATTTAATATAGTAAAATATTTAAAGTTAATAAAGACATTTAAAATTTATTAGAAAATGAACATATTATTTATAAAGAAGAAGTAACTACTAAAGTTATATGGATAATAAAAAATATTATATTAAATAGAAAACTCTTTAGAGAAAATGAACATTTATGAACGGAGAATATTACGTTTTTATTTTTATAAGTTTAGTATTTATTTCTTTATTTTATTAACCGTTATTTGTTTTAAAGTAAATTATTTTGTTTTTGTTTTGTTTAATTTTTCACTAACAATATTAACACTAGGTATCGTAATAAAACACATATTGATAGTTCAAGTGCTACATTGGACATTATCAAAGTACATGTACCACATTGAATATATTATGAAAGTATGAGTATCAAATGTCACATTATCCCTAACTTTAATCATTTATTATGCTAATATATTGGGAAAAATAAAAGTGACTTAATAACAAATCTAGCTTTTAACGTTTATATCTTTTGTCGCTTTTATTTTTAAATTAAATTTTACTATTAAACTTTTAATAAGAGTCATTTAGCTTTTTTAATGATGTTGTCGTAACAACAGCAAAAGCAGTCTACATATATTTCATCTTATAAAATAAAAGTTCATAAAATTAGAAAAAAAGTATGAAATACATGTGGATTATCATGCGAGTTACCATGTTTAAAATTTAATATTTACGTTAAAAACAACAATTTGACTATTTTAAAAGATTGATTGTAAAATTCGACTCTTTTTAAGATGTTGAGTGTCAAATTTAGTTTTAAAAGGGGTAAAATATAATTTGGCCCTTGAATTTTTCCATTTTACCTAGTTGGTCCCTATATTTTTTAACCTAATTGTTCCTAAATTTGTATTCCGTCAATTAAGATAGTCCTTCGCACTAATACTGTTAATTTGTCTTGATGTGACATTGCCAACCAATCTAGTGGTGCCACGTGGCAACCACTTAAAATTTCATGTGACAAATATAAATTTAAAAAATTAAAAATACATGAAAATATATAAATTAATAAAAAATTATTTTTTTCACATCAAGAATGAATCTGGACAACCATTTGTCTAAGTTCATTATAGTTGTGCTTGTAGTAATTATATATATATATATTTATAAAATATCAATAAGTTGTTTTTATTTTTAAAATATATAAATTATAATTGATAAAATTAAAAATTATTTAAATAAATAAAAGCCTATAATATATAAATTTATAAAACGTATAAATTTATAAAAAATATTTATAATATATATTTTAAAATATTTTTACGTAAGCCATTAAAATATATTTTTTATAATATATATTTTAATATATATTAATAATTTTTATAATATATATTTATAAATTTCTAAGGTTTTATATTTTTTATATATTATAGGCTTTTATATATTTAAATAATTTTTATAAATTTATAAATTGTATAAATAATAACAATTAAAAAGGATATTTTATAAAAAATTAAAATTTAAAATTACTACACAAACACATTTGTAATGAACCTAGATAATTGGTTGTCTAGATACATTTATGTTTAGGTTCATTCTTCGTGCGAAAAAATTATATTTTGAATATTTTTAATTTATGTTTGCCGCATAGCATTTTGAGAGACTGCCACGCGACACCATCAGGTTAGTTAGCAACACCACGTCAGCACAAATTAACGGTGCTAGTATAAAAGACTAACCTAATTAACAAAATATAAATTTAGAGACCAACTAGGTTAAAAAAATATTTAAGGACCAATTAAGTAGCAAAGTACAAACTCAAAGGAAAAATTATATATTTCCCTTAGAAAGAAAAATAAAGGCTCAGTCTCAAAAGAGGTAAACATTGAAAGACCAAAGATGTCACTGTATCATTCTAAAATAGTGTCATATGTTCTTCTAGAAAACAACATCCCAGGTAGACGGCTTTAACAAACCAAATCAAACAAATCCTGTGGCTCAGATTATCAAATATAACTTACAATTAAATTATCAAATTTTCACTGTTAACAGATAACAGTCCTGCAAGGATCCTTGATACCCACCAGTCCTAACAAGGTCAAGCTCCTTCCATCAACCCTTTTCATCTCTTTTAACTCATCATACTCTTCTTCTGGAACTTGTTTATGTGCAAAAGCAATACACCTTAGGTTGCTAGCAGCCGTACCTTGAATAATTTGCTCGAATTTCGCCCTTTCGCCATCATCGATATCTTTCACAACTCCACAAGCATCATAGTAGGTTGAGCACATTGCTAGGACCATCTCAGCATCTCCTTTCCAATGAACATGGACAGTATCATCATTGTTCCTCCCAATCAAAACCCCACTTCGTTTTTGCTCAAAATCCAAGGCTTCAACTCGAATAAGTACTCTACAACTCTTCTTGATCTTCTCCATATCCATCTTCAGTCCCACCACAGCCCATGAATGGATTGCCTTTTCATATTCTGTCAATGGAGACCCGGCAGTAGTGTTTAAAGCAACACCTTGATGGATCAATTCAACAACAAATGGAGAAATTGAACCACCTCCGTCCTCCATAGATTCTTGACCAACCCAAAATTTTGTCACTTGAAGAGTACCTGTTTTGTCAGTACAAATTGCAGTGGCAGAGCTCTCTGTTTCACAAGCAAAGAGCTTTCTCACCATTGCTGGATCTCCCATCTTTCTCTTCCCCAAATAAGCCAAAATCATTGTCACAGCAAATGGCAATCCTTCTGGAACTGCAACTACAACAATGGTAACAGCCGCAGCCACAATTCCCACAACAGCAATAAAACAAAGCAAGCTTGATTTAAGAGTGGTACTCATTGAAAAACAGCAAAAAAATTCAAAGAAGCGAATATGGTAGATAAGGAAACAAAGGGAACCTCTTTCGGAGTTTGGAGTGACCCAAAGCAACGTAAAGCTGATTTATTTGTATTTAGTAAAGATGAAGGTAGTCCGGGTTTTATGCTAATTAAGCAAAAAGCTGAAACGCGTATATGATATTTTTCCTTCATTATCATATTCTGAGAAATTGAAGGGAAATTTTGATGAAAAAACTACATGGTTTCTTGGAAATTGCCCTAGAAATTGTTTTCTTTATTATTTTTTTCTCTTAATCCAAGTTCACGCGGACAAAACAAAACTTCGGCGTTAAGATTCCAACTAAAACAACTGTTTTGGATTTACTTTATATATTAAAAAATTATTCTAAAGTAATGCAGACAGCAAAAGGCAACATAGGATTAGTGAAAAGGTTGTTTTTTGTCTCTCAAATTGGAAGTTGAAATTGAAATAATTTTTTGTCACAACTTGTTGAGTGAAACTGTGACAGTGACACTGGTTGAAACTCCTCTGTTTTCCGGTGGCGGTAAAAGGTTGAAGCTCCTCTGTTTTCCGGTGGCGGTAAACTTTTTTTCCCTAACAGTGATCAAAGCCGATTGATGGTGAAAGATGCAGCAAATTCAGTACACAAATGATCGGATTATTCGGAAAATCGAGCACAAACTAAATATTCTTGTTTGCGATTTGTTCACATAAGCTACGATCACGTATGAGTACACAGTATATTAAACAAATTTGATACCATAAAAGAGACAAGAGTATTGAAAAAAAATGAAGGATGAATTGTTTATGTGGAAATTACACAGTATATTAAACGAAATGAGAAGATAAAAGAAGATTAAAATAAAAACAATATTCAAACATGGCCATCAATGATCATTTTGATGTTTACTCCCAAATATATTGGCAATCTTCCACTGCTTTTTCACACCAGGCTTACATGGATCCTTTATACCCACCACTCCTAACAAGGTCAAGCTCTTTCCATCAACCTGTTTCTTCTCTTTTAAATCATCATATTCTTTTTCTTGAACCTGTTTATGTGCAAAAGCAATGCAGCTTAGGTTGCTAGCAGCCATGCCTTGAATAATCTGCTCGAATTTCGCCCTTTCACCATCATTGAGATCTTTCACAACTCCAGAAGCATCATAGTAGCTCGAGCACATTGCTAGTATAATCTCAGCAGGTCCTTTCCAATGAACATGGAGAGTATCACCATTATTCCTCCCAATCAAAACCCCACTTCGTTTTTGCTCAAAATCCAAGACTTCAGCTCCACGAATTAATACACAACTCTTCTTTGTCTTCTCCATATCTATTTTCAGGTCCATTTCAGCCCATGAAAGGATTGCCTTTTCTTTAGGACAATCTGAGAATCCAAAACTGTCGGTAGTGTTTAAAGCAACACCTTCATGGGTCAAATAAACAACAACTGGAGAAATTGAAGAAGCTACCTCCTGTTGACCAACCCAAAATTTTATCACTTTCATTGGGCTGCCTGTGGGAGTACCTGTTTTGTCAGAAAAAAATGTGGCTAAAAATCGCATTGTTTTGGTAAGTTAATGACAAAGGGAACGGCAGGAATACAAGAGGAAGAAGAAAAAGAAGATGATGATGATGAACAATGAAACAAAGGAACTAACTGCTTGCTTGGTGTAACTCAAATCAAGTTGGGGTATTATTAATAGTAACTAAGCAAGAATATAGGAACCACGGAATATGATGTTTAAAGTTGAAGGAAAAGGATACGGTGGCTCTTTGAAGTTTACTTTGAGAAATTGCTTTTTTCGTTTTAGTTCACACCATTTTAAGAAACGCAATCTTCAGCATTAAGACTCCAGTATTGCACTACACATCTCCAAACTAATCTTTATTCTAAATTGATCCCAGATTTTAGAATGTTCTGATTACATCCTAAACTATCAATATTATATCAGTAAAGTTCTATTATTAAAATTGTTAATGTATCCGTTAAATAAGATATTAAATCTCATGTGGTGTAATTTAAAATGAAGTTAAAAAATAAAACATTACCACATAGCATTTAAAAGTTAAAACTAAAATTAAAGTAAAATAACAAAAGAGAGTGGACGATAAATGTTTTGTAAAAGATTTGAAATTATTATGACCAAATTTTTACAATATTTATTTTCTTTAATTTTATTCTTTTAAGCTATATCAGGTATGAATTGAGATTTAAATTAATGATTTTAATTATCAAGATTTCGATAATTTGAGAATGTAATTAGAATGATTTAAATTTAAAGGTCAATTTAAAAGGTAGGTTATGATTTAGAGATGTATAGTGAAATTAACTTTTCTTAATTAAACATATTTTGTTGGTATAAATTAACGGTTAACTTTTTATTTGGTTCTAAAAGATAACATTAATCATTAATTAATGAATTATTCTGCTCATACGTGGGGAATAATAAAAGTTATTTCAAATAATGCAGAGCATGAAGCATTAAAGATGTGTTTGATTTGTTAATGAATAAAAAAGAGTATGTTTTTGTATTTAAAATGCTTTTTATTTCATGAAATTTGAAAAATAACCAAGTTTTAATCTGGTTTCAGAAAATTGAAACGTATTAATATAAATTATAAATCCTGACTTCACTTGTAATTCAATCTATATTAATTTTTTAAGTGAAAAGCTCGAAGAAAAGATAAATATTTTTAATTTTATATTAACTAAAATAACTTCTTTTGAGGCCTTAGTACCACCTATCTCTGGACACCGACAAAAAGAAATATAAATTGTACAAATTAATTAAAAATAATTAAAAGGTTTTAACAATAGTAGTCTTTTAAGCATTTAAATTAGGGTTAATTAATGTCAAATGTTCACATTTAATAAGTCTTCATTGATTCAATAAGCTAAAAAAAAAAAAAAAAGCACCCCACACATATTATTCTTCATTTCTAGGAACCTCATACAGCACACTACATAGTAAAAAAAAAAAAAGGTTGTTTATGTCTCTCAAATTAGAAGTTGAAATTTCAAATAATTTAGGGGGTCACAAAATGATTCAACTGATTTACCTTTGTTGAGTGAAACTGTGACCGCAAGATTGGCTGAGCCAAGCTCCTCTGTTTTCCGGTGGTAGTCATTTTCATCCTAACATTAATCAAAGCCGAATAGATTGCGAAAGATACAGCGAGTTCAATACACAAGTGAGTCTACAAGCAGGATTCGAAAACGAACATAATTTGCATCATACTGTGTTGTTTCTAGGGAACATTCATGACTTGGATGGACTGCAACATGTCTGAGACGGCAATTACGAGGTCGCCAGATTTGATCATTCCCCTGGCCTTGAGTAACGAGAAGGTTTTGTTAAGGTTGCTTTCCATATCGTCGGAGAAGCCGAGACGGAAGGGAATGAGACCCCATTGTAGGTTCAGGCGTCTCCTGACAGAAGTTGTGGTCGTAAAAGCAAAGATGGGGCAATCTGGTCGACAACGTGACAGGAGAGATGCCATGTGACCTGTCTTTGTGTAGACAAAAAGGGCATCGACCTCTAAATTGTTAGCTGCAGATCACACAACCAAACTCATGTCAATACCATAATCAATGAAAAACTAAGAATGAAATGGTGGATATTTATCGGCTTTAATTTCTCTGAGTTCTATCAGCTCTTTTGGCTGATGGATGATGTCATATCATTTACTCCATCTACAACAAAACTATCGAAGCATCTTTTGGGAAAATAAAATAAAATCGAGAACAGGACAGGATGAAAACTGGCAACAACAGAGGATAAGAGAGGAGGTGAAGAGAAAAGAACATCACCAACTTTATAAATTTATAAAATTCCTAGGAGAAAAAAAGTACGCAGGTAGATATTTATTATCATAGTTTATCGGATCCACGAGATATTGACAAGCTAGAAAAGGTATTTACAAATCAACTGACATATGTTCATAAATGAAGCTATCTACCAAATTCCCGTGTTGAATTGCTTTCCTGAATTCGTTACTTGAAAAAAAAAATTTAACAAACTTGATAAAAGCAATAATCTCATGCTTGAACAATGAACTATGAATCTTGCCTCAACAGTCCAAATGCCCTCCCAAAACAGTTAACTTGAAGAAAGAAAACGAAGACGTAAATTACATAACCCTACAAAAATTCTTTTCAAGACCTACACCCTACCGGGATAAATAAATTTTTGTCTCAAATACTGAAAGAGAACAAAGTTTAATGTCTCAAGATGTAGAAAGCTCGTTTGACTTTGGACCACAGTGAACTCAATGAAGAGAGATGACACATTGATGCAGGATAGATATATGCATGCAGATATAAATTCACACACCCATACTTGTGCAAGCACATAATTAGACATGGATTATAGAACCAAAACCAAAGATTCTTACCCATCTTGGCTGCAGAATTACAAATCTCTTCTGAGATGCTATCTGCAAATGAAGTTCCTACATCCGGCAATACCATAGCCTCATGGCGTTTTTCCTCCCTCCACCATTTCTCTATTCTCACACTAACACTTCTCAGAACAGCTAATGCCTTATCGGGGTACTGCCCCATTGCTGATTCACCAGACAGCATTAAAGCATCAGCTCGCTGCCGTACAGCTTCAGAAACATCGGCAACTTCAGCTCGGGTGGGTGTAGGATATTCAATCATTGATTCAAGTAGCTGGGAAGCAACAATCACTGGCTTATTCAGTTGCCTGCATAGCTGGACAATCTTTTGCTGAGCTGATGGAACCTGTTCCAATGGTATCTGAGCACCCAAGTCTCCTCTTGCAACCATAGCTCCATCTGATGCTTGAATAATTTCTTCCAAGTTCTTTAATGAGTCAATACTCTCAATCTTTGCAATCACAGCTATGTCACTGCATCATAACATTGAGATGACGTTTTCAGGAAAGGAAAAAGACTGATATATGGTACTCCTTTTTGGTATATTAGCACTAATGTTACTAAAAGAGTACTTAGTTTCAGTCTCAAATTCTAGTTTGTAACCTTTGAAAGTGCACAAGTAGCACCTACGTCAAAAGTAGAACCTTAAAGCTTCTTCCGAAATATAAGAATTGACCAAAACTATTCTAATCTTCCAAGAGTGCAAGGGAATGTATGACACTTACCTACCACGTGACCTAGCAGCAATATAGCTTTTGAGATGTTTAATCACTTCAGCAGATTTGACAAAGGATATTGCAATAAAATCAACACCTTCTGCAATCCCAAAGTCGATGTCTAACCAATCCTGAAGTGGGAAAAAGCATATTATCATGCAACTAGGAATAGAGTCTTTATTTGTAGATAAAGACATGCAGGCAGCACAACAGAAGAAGAAGGTAATCAAGTGAATGTTACAAATGCATGGAGGCAAACAATAAAGACATGCTTCACTACTGAACCACAAAAGTTTCAAAAATCACAAGAACCTACGGAATAAATAGCAAAAATCAGATCCAAAACACCATTGCTGGGATTGAATGAGTCAGGGTCACTCCACTACCTCATTTCACAAATGGACTTCTAGCTATTAATTTTGAATTTTACATACCTTGGACTTCTTTTTGTAACATTACATAAACCAATGCCTTGTTGAATGGGAAAAGAAAATGCTAAAATGTTTAACAAGTTAAATAATTAATACCAGTAAGAAGGAAACAGAAAATTTCAGACAAGCACATGGTCAATTCAAAGAGACTCTAAAGTTCTTAATATTGGTAGCTCCTAATGTCTGATTCCATTGTTACCATACGTGACCAAAGACAAATCATGGATACCCTAGGATAAAACTAGCATTTAAATTAGCTAAATCATTCAATACCAATTAACAAAACTCAAAGAGCAAAAATGGGAAACAAGTAACAACCTTGGAAGAAATGGTAGGAAGCATTGCATTACGCTCACGAACAAGACTCCCATCCCTCCAAAAAGTCAAATTGGCTCGAGGAAGCAACAATCCCGGATCAGTGCACCTACACTTAACATCAGGACCAATCTTCTCAATCACCTCAAACCTCACCATTCCACCATCAACCAAAAGTTCATCTCCAACTTTCACATCTATATACCAACATCAAACAATTTTATTTAAATCACCAATAAGTCAGTTTACTCAACATAATTATATTTGTTTTTACCAAAAATAAAGCACAAACCTTCGGCAAAACCATCATAATTCACATTAATTGTTCGCTCTGGTCGCGGTGTACCGAAAGCTCTAACGCTGAATGTCCAGATTTCTCCATCCTACATTTCAAAGTAAATAACTTACGATTAATGAGATGAACAGATTTGAACTTTTATCAAACTTTTTCTTTTTTCACTTTACCTCAGCTTTGACGGAGGCAGCGCCACCGAGATCTCCCATGTGAATCTCGCTACCTTCAGTATCCATCATAATGGCGACAGCGAATCCTTTCTCCTCGTTAAGCCTCCTCACCCGCTCGATCACCATTTGATGCCACTCGCGAGTGCCATGGCACATGTTAATCCGAGCCACGTTCATACCTCCAACAGCCAACGCTTCCAGCTGCTCGAACCCGCACGTTGCGGGACCAATCGTGCATATTAACTTCGTCCTTCTCGTGCTCCGGAATCCATTCTCCTTGAGCTCCGCCTCCGTCACAGCGTCAACCTCGATCCCGGCCGCCGCTCCCGATTCCGACGGCGCATGAGACTGAACCGCCACCACGTTGTCCGCTGATAAAACCCCCGAAACTCCGGTCTGTCCGTTTCCGGAATCCAGTACTTGAGATGACGCTGCATCGAGATCTGAAGATAACGATTTCGTGATAGTGATATAGTGCTTTTTGCTCGGGAAGTTAATTACCGGGAACCGGGTGTAGGATGTCGACGGAAGTTTATGGAGAGTGAAATAAGGAGCACGGGAGGGAGTGAAAAATTGAAGGGAGCGCGACATTGTTACGGGGAAAGAAAAACGGTTAGGCCGGAAATGTGTGGAACAAGTGAAGTAGTAGGAGTTTTCCTTTATTTTCTTTTTCAAGGGTTTTTTAAAGGGGAATTTTGAGGAGGGAGGCGGATAAACCGAAGCAAAAAGAGCCGTGTTTGGAGCTTGGGAAATGCCGCCAAGTGAGCGAGCAACTCACAACAGACAAACTTTGCTTTTATCTGCTTTCTGCCAAACAGAGCTTTGAGGACTAATGGCTAGTTAAACGGCTAAATAGTACAAATCAAAATATTAGGAGTTATTTTTTGTTCTTACGTGGCTATTTTTAATTGGTTGAATTAGATATTCCAAAAATTTTAACTGCACCAGACATCCCCAAATTCTTACTCTCATTTTAAATTGATTCTTAAACTTTAAAACATTTTAAGTACATCCCGAACTATTAATGTTTATCAATTAGATCTTTTGTTATTAAATTTATTAATTTAATTGTTAAATTATGTCTCAAGTCTTATGTAGCTTGAAACTAAAAAATAAATGAAGGTCATAATTTGAAGATATTTGATGCAATTATTACTTGTTCAAATCCAGTTCAAATTTTTAATTACATATAAGTTAGTAAAATAAATTTAAAGAAGTATTTGGAAAAAGTATTTTAAATTTTCTTTTAAAAACAATGCTTTTCTAAAACAATGATATTTAATTTAGTTTTAGTTTGCTTTTTCTAATCCGAATATTATAAGATTATTGCAATTTTTCTAAAAATCAATCAAATTTGTTATAATTCTTAAATGGTTAAACCCTATATTTTGATAAATTTTAATATTTATTCTGTGTACTTAAAATTTTAAAATTAAGTTTTCTTATTTTTATTTAAAATTTCAGTCTAAAAATTAAAATCTTATGATATGGGGTATGACTGATGGAAAATAAACATGATAAGGTGACAATTTTTATAGAAACTACCAATATCGATAATAATTGGACTAGTATATTTAAATTGAAAAAGTAGGAGGATTAACTTTTAACATTTAAAATACTGAAGGTAAATATCAAATTTTATATAAGTACAGGGACTAATAACATAGTTTAACCTTTATAAATTATAGCTATTTCATTACCGGACTTACGATGAGATTGAACCACTTGAGTCTAGCTACAAGTGAATTGTACAGATGTGCTGAAAAAGTGTTTTAGTTTGGGCCTTAACGACGTGGATTGATAGGATCGGCATCACCATATTTGATCCTCTGGCCCACTTAAAAAGATGTTTAAAGCAATGTTTTTTAAACGTAATCGGTTGAATAGATTAAATTAAAATTTTTAAAAATTAATCCAATCGGTTTAACCAATTCAATCATCAGTTTAATTAATTTTTTAATTTATTTGTATAAGTTTTTAATTTAATTAATTTAAAGCCACTTTATAAATTAATATCTAGATCGGTTCTTAATTCAACAAGTATGATAAGTAAATCCGATCAAATTCAAACAATATTATTTAAATTTAAATTTAAATTTAATTAATATAAAATGATTATTATAAAGTTTTTAATTTCATAAAACACAGTTAAAAAGGCATGGGTAAATATTGTAAAATCTATCATGTCTTTATTGTAGATGTTGAAATTTTAATATTATTATTGCTTCATAAGTATTGGATACATTCATACATTTCTCACTCCACTTTGTCTTATCCCATTCTATATATTTTCGATCATTTTAATTATTCAATATTTATTTACAATTTAATTTTATTATTTAATTCAAATATATTTTAAAATTAGATTAAGTGACTAATTAGTGTTAGGTGTAGTGGTAAGAGACATTACATTTCAAATGAGATAACACTGATTCAAACTTTGGAGACAACATTATTCAATGAGACAATCATGAACCCCGAACATAGACCGTGAAACAAACACGAGGATAAAAAAAATCAAAATGAGTTAAGATAGAAAACTATTATTGTAATACCCCAATGTTTTGGTTTCAAACTTCAAAGAAATCACAAGTATTTTAAAGGTGAATTAAGTCTTTGGAGAGAAAGTATGAATAATGAAATTTATTAAGGATTAAATTGTAAATTTTAAAAGTTGAAGGATTGAAAGTGTAAATTTATCATTTGGGAAAGGGATGAAATTTTAAGAAATATTTTTTTATGAATGGGACGTGGAGATATATTGATATGTGAAGTTGGAAAATCGAGGTAAGAGCTAAACTGAATAAAGTAAAAAGTATATGGATTAAAGTGTAATTTTTTATTTTATGGAGGAGGAGGACCTAAATGTATTTTTTTCATTGTTAATTGATATTTAGAGACATTGTGGGATTAAAATCCATATACTTTATATTATTTTAGCATGAGATTTATTGATCTTTAATTGAAATTTGATTGGTTGGAGGAAAATAAGGATGAAATTGAAAGAATTTTTCTTTATATTATTTTTAGCATGAGAGGACAGCAAGCAAAAGCAAGGAAAATGAAAGAAATAAAGAAAGGAAAGAAAGCGATAAAAGAAAGAAAGAAAAATTTTGTATGAATTTTTCTTGTTGTATTTCAAAACTGTAGCCTAATTTAATATCCTAAAGTGTTAATGAGATATTTTCTACCATGAAAATCAATTGGTTGAAGAAGACTGTGAAGAAAATATTAAGTTGAAGTGAATTAATTGAATTTAAGTTAGTTTATTTTAATTTAAATATTTAAATTTTAATATGAAATAATTAAATAAGAAATGATTAAGATTGTTGAATATGTATATTGAATTTAGCAGTGAATATGTAATTAAGGGCATATTAGTAATGTAAGAAATAATAAAGTGATAAATTAGTGATTAGTGAATTTTATGAAACTAAGGATTAAATTATAAAGAGTGAAAGTTATTTATTTGTCATTGATTGATAAGTGAACAGATGTAGAATAGAGAAAACACCATAGAAAGGACAAAATTGTAAAGAGAGTAAAATTTGGTATGTGAGGTAAATATTATGACTGAAGGTTTAAACGAGGTGAAAAGTGATATTAAAGTGTTATGAAAGTAAATATTGGATTTTCATGAATTCAAGGTTTAAATTGTAAATTGTTCAAAAATTACTAAGCATGGTAAAATAGTACAATAAAATATTTAAGTGAAGTGTTATAAGAAAAGTAAAGTGCTTAATGATAGCGAATTGAAATCTAAAGTGCTAAGCCTTGTGAATATATGTTATGTTTGTTTTTTTATGATTTGTGAATAAAGTGTGCGTGTGAAATAAAATTGCAATGAATGTGTTTATCTGATTCAAAGTGACATGTTGATATAATATGATACATGATAATGAAATGATTTTGGAGTTGAGAGGGGCTGGGGGTTACAATGGAAACTGAGTTGGTAATACAGGAGTTCGGAAGGGGTTAAGAGAGGAGTTCCCATTATTAGAGTTCCGTTATAGACCGTGAGTTCATGTTTGGCCTGGATATTTGCAATGTATTGAAAATTTTAAACTTTTTTTTTGTATATTTGTTAAAGGCTGCAAAAGTGATATGTAAAAGTAAAAGTGTTATAGTGATATATATGATTCAATAATACATGTGAGTTAGGTGTTTATGTTATATTTGTGGTATGAAAAAAATTAATACGTGAATGTGAATGTTGATGGGTGATTATCGTGTTAAAGTAAAATCTATAAGTTATAAAATTAATTTATGTTTTGAAAAATGAATTAAAATTTAAGTATATTAGTAAAATAAATTGGATGAATAATAATTCAATTATTTTAAACTCTTACTAATATAAGACGTACAATTACACGTATAACATAAGAGCATAAATTATAAATACAAATATATATTCTATCATAGCAGATGAAAATCCGAAACCTGAATCAAATTTCCTGTGCATAATGTATGCAAGTAAAAAATGTACAAATGAGAAGAAAAAAAATGGCATAAGTGGCCACCAAATCATCACTAGTCATACACGTCACCAGCTACCGTGTCCAATAGTCCAAGCATCAATGCCCCTCTATCTCTCCCTTCTATTTCTTCTTCTTTTTCCTTAAAAATTAATTTCCACTCTTTCTTCAAAATTTTCCGAAACCAGATCGGAAATTCCCTTTCGTTTTCCCCCAAAAAGTTTCCAATTTCTCCTCCTTCAGGATCGACGCTAGACTATCCATCGCCACCGTTCATCATCGTCTCAGCCGCTTCTCTTAAAACCAGGTAGAATAATGAATATTTTATTGTTCTTTATTTTGTTAGATCCGTTTCATTGATCGGGTTATATAAAAAAAGGGTTGATAATTGATTGATTTTTTTTCTTAAGGGATAAGAAAAGATGGGAGCTTTCATATCGAAGTTCTGGTTCATGTTATTTCCCGCAAAGGAATATAAGATTGTGGTGGTTGGGTTAGATAATGCTGGCAAAACGACGACGCTTTACAAGCTTCACCTTGGTGAGGTTGTTACTACCCATCCTACTGTTGGCAGCAACGTTGAAGAGCTTGTTTATAAAAACATCCGTTTCGAGGTATTCTTTCTTTCTTTTTTTAATTTTTAGATGCTATTTACGGTTTCTCAATTATTTAATTTCCGAGTTTTCATTTTAATTAATTTTATTGAATTTGTTTTTTATTTTCGTGGAAAAAATTGGTGGATTATAAGTTCAAAACTCAAAGGGCCTGTTAATGTATTAGTGCGTTGTTAAATGGTTTGAAATCTTCTTAATAGATTCTTCTAGACTTGGAGAAAAGGTTTGTGGGGTTGAATAAAATAGGTTTAAAACTTGGAAATATTTTGTTTAGTTTTCATGCCATGATTATGTAGCCAATCAAATGGGTTTTTTGCTGATTGTGAACCATGGTGAATATCTTCATAATTGTGATTTTGTTTTATGAGCGTTATGAAATGAATCCACACATTTGAAGGGAAGTCGGTTAGTACATAGCTTTGGATGCTAAGTATTCAGAAATTCGTTTTTGGAGCTCTCTTTTTTTTTGCATAACTGCAAGTGCTCTCATCCGTTTTAAGGTTCGAGCTTAATTTTGTCTGGACCAAAGTAGTATTTAGTAAAGCCCTTTCAATAGTGATGACTCTAAGATTTGAACTTAATCTAAATGCCCGGGGGAAGAAGTACCGCGCCACTTCTTTTGATCACCTGTTGGTAAATTGTCTTCTGAACTTCACCAATACAAAAAGCATTAAATTCAAATATAAACTTCATCAATGACAACCCCTCATATCCAAATCCCCCTAAATCTTGTTCAGGCCAGAGTGGTATTCAGGTAAAGCCCTCCCAATAGTGATGACTCCTAGATTCAAATTCAGTCCAAATGCCTAGGGAGATGTCCACTGCCACTTTCTCTGATCACCTGTTGATAATTCATTTTTGGAACTCCAATACAAAAACCATTAAATTCATATTGAACTTCACCAATGACAACCTCCTATCCAAATCCCCCTAAAATCTCAAGGCCCTCACAGGCCCTACCACCACCTCGCTCTTCTTTTTCTTGTGTGTATCTCTTTTCGTTCTTCTCCTCCTATCCTGTCTCAGGTCTGCTTATACCGCCTGCCCATCTCCTCCTCCTGCTCTAGTCCTTGACCTGAGTCCCCTCCTGCCTTGAAGTATTCAACAAGCAAACCAAAGACTATAAATAGAAAGTCAACAAGATAGTTCTCGACAACCTAAACTCATAGATTTCCGCTTGAACCATGAGTTTTTGAGTTTTGGCCTGGTTTGTGTTATGTGGTCTCTCGCTCTGCATCTCTCCAACATGTTTTGATATTTTGTTTTCGATCCTACTACTTGTTACTCTATCTTATTTCATACTCTATCTCTCTTTACTTTGTTAAAGGACAAGAATTTCCTTTTAAAGGGTATCAGTTTAATGGAAATAGTGAACCTTTATCTCAGTTAATTTCTGCTAAACTGCATTTGCAACTGCAATCAACCACAATTTATGTAAATTATTTTTTTCACAATGCTATTGAGGCTTTTTTAGTGGTGGTGGATGGGTGTCTCAGCCTTGAAATAGCAAATGCAACAACATTATGATTTGAAACCCCGGGTTATACAACTATGATGTATCACAGATTTGTTTTCTAATTTCCTGTAGGGTGTGTCAACTGTCAAGAGCTTTGGTACTACCTATTTAGAAACCTATAAGCTCATTTTACTAGTTCTGATGGAAAGTGCATTATGTGATTTCAGTAAAACATACTACTGCCTTATATGATGTGAATATTTATCCTGTTTATGTCATAGGTTCTTTTAAGAGACCTTTTTTTTTTCTTCCTTTTGATACAAAGACTAAACTGCCCATAACCTCTGATCCTTTAAGTGGAGGATATTATGCATTTAAGCGCATTCGAACCTACGTTCTCCAGGTTGTTGCAACAACAACAACGTCAACCGAGTTAAGATTCAATCAGCCTTTTAAGAGATTTTTTTCTCTATACAGATAATGAAATGACATGAAATTGTTTATCCATGTATGTATATGTGCCATGAAGTAAAGAGATGGAGACACTTTAAATAAGATGAATTGGACAGGCTGTCTTTGTTTACTATGCTGATTTGGTGATTCTGTTCTCACTCCATTCTTTGCTTTCCATCATTTTCATTAATATAATCGTCTTTGTTGAGTTACTGTTTCTTTCTCATTTAGTTCGAGTAACTTAACTGCAGAATGCAGTAGTTTAGCTAGCAAGCATCGACTTCAATTATTTGCATCAGGATCTTATTCTTGCTATGATCTTCAGCTTGTCCTTTATAAAGATCCAATTTTGAAGCTGCCCTTTCTATATTTAAGATTTGTCTTAAGAACAAACTGGATAGTGAATATAATGGTTTCATTCAGATTTTAGGTATCTGCTGGGCACCTAAAAGTTTGTATTTGCCTCAGGTATGGGACCTTGGTGGGCAAGACCGACTACGGACATCGTGGGCAACATACTATCGTGGAACTCATGCTGTTATCGTGGTGATAGACAGTGTGGATAGGGCGAGAATCACCATTATGAAAGAGGAGCTCTTCAGGTTGCTCGCACACGAGGACCTACAACATTCTGTTATACTCGTCTTTGCAAATAAACAAGACCTAAAGGATGCAATGACCCCAGCTGAGATCACCGATGCCCTTTCGCTTCACAGCATAAAAAATCACGATTGGCACATCCAAGCCTGCTCCGCACTTACAGGAGATGGACTGTACGATGGTCTTGGGTGGATCGCCCAGCACGTTACCGGAAAAGCACCAAGCTGAAAAGGATCTGTTCAATGAGAGAACGACCCATTCATTCTCCATATATATATTATGGATTCTGCTGATTGATCACCGAAAAAAACAGAGTGAACTTTTGTGTACCATCTTCTGTATGAACTTTTTCTATATTGTTTTTAAACATTTCAATTTGCCTCTCAAGAAATTGACATTTTTATGCACAATGACATCTTTTTCATTTAAAAATACGAGAATGATGAAAACGTTGCTATAGATTGCTGTAAAATTGTCGTTTTTTCTGCACAATGAAATACATATATCTCACAAACATCAACAACAATGTAAATAAAGCCTCTCCAAATTTAAGATCAAAAAGAAAAAAAAATCATCCAAATAAGCAATATTGTCACAGTATCCAACATTTGCAGCCTTGAGATTCCTGGGGACCTTCAAACCATCTATCCCACGTGAGATTTAGAGGACCATTTGTGCTGTCAACAATGGTAAACATACACAATTTTCAGAAATAGTTGAGTTTTTCTTTAATATTTTAAGCAATTAAAAAGGAATTAATAAAAAAGAAAAAGGATATATGTAATCACATTGGAAGGAGTGGATCAGGTGTACTTTCCACTTTACTCAGCATCCTGCCAATTACCATGCATAAATAAAAACAAATTAGAATCAGCTTTTGCCCTTTATTTTCATCTAAATTAAGAATCCAAATTCATTTTTATAGTATTAATGCTTACTCTTTGCATGCAGTTGATGCCTTCTCCATCTTTTCCAAGTGCTCCAGCTCTTCCTGTGTGTACACAGATCATCACATCAATTTATGGGAAACCATTTGGCAAGAATCGAGTGAGTTTTGGATACGAGGTGATATGTGAAAAACGAAGAGTTGGAGCAACCTAATGACATTTTATGTTTCAATCTTTTAAGCATGTATGGTAACCTATGAAAGATCAAACTGGAAGAACCTCAATGTTGACTGCATCAATATTTTTACACCTGTTAATATGCAAAGTCTGCAAATAATTGCAGTTCCTAGAACTGATTCTCCGTATAAAATAAGGAACACAAGAACTCAGTCGTTCAAGCTAATTTGGAATCTTTAATTATTTCTCATGTTAGACAACTGAAACTGAAAGAGAAGGCTTCTTTTATTGCAGTCGAAATCAACCTGTTCCGGCTACAAACTACTGTCCTATATATGTACGAGACTATAGCCTGATTAACCAATTAAGGTGCCTTTCAACTTATAAAAGAAACAATTAACGTAATCCAATAAATCTCGGGTTTAACAAAATGAACTTTACAAAAATGTCCCAACAATAGAGGCATATGGACATCAGTAGGAAAGATATGCAAACAAGGAACCTCCATGTAAGGGATATAAAAGACGATAATGGAGAATAACTTTGTATGTATTTTACCCCATAAATTTTCATGGATTCGGAACAAGCAAACAACTTTTGTCAATTCAAACTTTTGATGATAATAAGTAGCACCCTTTGAATTCCATCTACATTCCTTCCCTAGTTGTCGGCAAAAACATATAATGTCCCCTTCAAGTGACGTTCATGGATACTAACCGACTACTAAAATCTCAAATTCAGTTGTTCCGATTTTGTCCGAGTAACTTTCAGAAAAAGCCTTCCCATCATTTTGGTGAGTGATGGTAACTTATTCAACATAAAAAATGAAGCAATGACATTCATATTACAAGTTAATAATAGATAACAGAGTAAGCTTCTTTTTCACTGATGCATAGTTATCCAAGTAGGTTATAAGTACAGAATACTGATATAGCAATTGACAGCCACCATGCATTAACCAAAAGAAGGACTTGAAAATAAATTCCAAGACACTGAAAACCTGGCAACCTAACATGAACTGCAAGTTCTTAAAGCTTTTGTATCTCGAAAGGAAATATATGGTCACCAGACAGATGATGTAAAACATTAAGGCTTCTTCAGATGGGGTCGAAAATGGTAATGACTTCAAACTGAGTGGTTCGAGCAAACGAGGAAGCAACTAAATAAGTTGACATTGAAAACCAGTCCACTAGTGTCCCAGTGAATTAAACTAAAAGAAATTAGTTTAAAGTTCATTGTATATACCAGAAGGCTTTTAACTTCATTGCCAAAACCAAGAGGACCACCTATGTATTAAAAATGATCTAGAGCAATACTATATTACCATGTAATTCAAGTCTTATCTAAAGACTACACTTAGTACACTGTTTAAGGTCAATTAATATACTAACAAAAGGATTTCTTTTCATTAACTAGAGACAAGATTCAGCAATTGAGTTCAATCTGTCTTAAAAATAAATAACATAAAGACAACATTCAACAATACAACATCAAGAATTTTTCATATCAAATTCAAAGACACAATCAGATAATCAATCAATACAATAAAAAAACAACTATATCAGACAAGAAAACCAACATTTCAGCAGCTAAAACCAAAACCCCGAAACAAAGATGATCTCGTTTTTTTTTGGTTTTTTTTACTAACCTCTAAGAATCTAGCTTCTTGGTCTAGCCTTTTGAGTTCAGCTTGTATCCTATGTTTCCCTCTGGTATCAATCCGACCCACCATGGATTGTGATCGACCCGACTGCATCTCCTTTACAATCCTATAAACAACTAGCCAAAGAGGGGGGAAAAAAACCAAACAATCCCAAAAAAATGGAAAAAAAGGTTGAAGCTTTATTTAGCTTATTATGTCGGAAAAAACATGGGAAGAGAGGGGGCAATTAAGGATGTCCCAGAGAAATCCTCATGGACCCCATGAAAAAGGCTTGAAAGAAATTTAGTCAACAACCAATTACTTCTTCTCTTTGAAACAAAAAACAAAGTAGCCTTCTTTTAGGCAAAGACAAATTGGATCTGTGGGGGGAATTTTAAGATGAAAGTGGTGAAACAGAATTGGGTTTTTTCTCCCCTCGTTTTATTTCTGTTGGCCTCTCGAAGAAATAAAAGAGAAACAAAGAAGAAAATAAAGGGACTTTTTTGAGTTTTAAAATGAAAAGGAAAATAAATAAAGGTGGCGTCATTTTCTGTCTTTTTCATTTTAAGGGTGTTGGTATTGAGAGGTTTGGTATAATGTGATTATTCAAAATTTTAAAATTAAGGGTAAATTTATATTTTGATCACTTAATTTTAAAAAATTTTAAAATTATTATTAAATATTTAAAAGATTTTATTCAAGTCATTAGGATATTAAGTTTTTCTTTTCTAAAAGAAGTAGACTAGTGAGCTACAAGTAACAAGTTGGTGATTGGTATAGTGAACCGGTACCCATCAACAAAAGGAACATACCTTTTATTCGCAGATGTTTAGATTTTGATTCGTAGATTCGTAACATTTAAAGTTGTTTTGTGAAAAAAATTGTAGAAGAAAAATGGAGGAGAGTTTTCGAGGCGGTACGAACAGAGAATGTCACACAGTAGTGATTTTTAGCAGTCAATGACTTAAATAAAAACTTCCGAATAGTTCAGTGATTATTTTGTAACTTTTTGAAGTTGAGTGACCAAAACATAAACTTACTAATAATTTAGTGACCTTAAGTGTAGTTTATCCAAAAAAAATCTGATTAAATATATCCTTATGTAAATTTAGTGTTGGACAAAAATAAATTATCCAGAGATGTATAGATTTATCCGAAACAATTTACTAATTAAAATTAATTATATAAATATATTTTAAATAATAAAATAGATTTTTGTCCAAAATAATAATATAGTTTGTTTTAATTTTATATTTTTAGCTAATTATCAAACTTGCTTTTATTTAAATTTTGGACCGTTAATTTAAAATAGTCACACTATAAATTAATTTTAAGCCCTGAATACCTCTATTTATAATTTATAAGGCAATGATGGCAATAATTTATGCTTAGTCCTTATTATCATTTAAGTATTGGTTTTATTCATTAATTAATTTTTAAGAGTAAATTATGTAAACATCAAAATGGTAGGGTTTAAAACTCTTATAGACAAATAAAATTCTCCATATTTCGCAATCAATGGTAATTTTTCTTTCCTTTTAATACCAAAATTATTGTGCAATATAGTTTCATTAAACATCAAATGTTTCGATTAGAGGGTTCTATTGATTGGATTAGATCGAAAGTATCGGGAAGTCTTTATATTAGGAGTTATTCTCTTTACTTAAAATAAATAAATTAATCATTATACGTTACATCAAATAGAAAATTAGCTTTTTTATTAAAAGTTACATTCGTTCCTAATGTTAAAAATTAGTTTAGTTGATGGAATAACTAAACAATTACAGATCATGTGTACCTCATGTTGATGTACATGACCAATTTTAACAGAGAAAGGGATAAAATTTTGAATGGCTAATTTGCTCTTTAATTTATCTATTTTTACAATTTAAAATAATAAATATAAAATTATATTTCCATATTACTAATTGTATTTTGATATAATTAAATTTGAATAAAAACAATGTTTATTAAATTATTTAATTTTAAACTGACTCAAATTTTAAAAAGAAATTACGCAAATTTTAAAATTGTATATAATCATGAAGTATTTAATTTAATCCACCAATAATAAATTTTTATTTTTAATTTATTCTTGAAAATATAGGAATCATTTTAATGCTTTGACATGAAATCTTTACTCATGTTTTTCTTTTTTAATTATTATTTCTAAAAGTAAAAGAACAGAAAAGATATCCTTTGAGACCTGTTTTTTCCCATGCGATGTTTCCAACTTTCACTTTTCAAGTGCGAAAAAAAAGTCTTGGGATTATTTTCTAATCATGAATTCAACTATTAAATTCTCGATTTTAAGTTTATTCTTCTTGCCATGTTAAACATTATTTTGTATTAACAATTTTATATATTTAAAATTAAATTTAGATACAGGTTGAGTATTCACTTGATGGTGTGAATATTGTTGTCAGTGTAAGAAGACATGTGTTCTCCTATTTAGGGGTCGAGGAAGGGCTACGGGTAGACTCGAAGGCTCGCCCAAGAAGTGAGAGGATTTGGGAAAAAATATAGGCTTAAAAAATGGAATTGAAAAAAAAAGGAGGCTTATTTTCTAAACAGGCTAGGCTTCAGGTAAGTTTTTTTTTGGCTCCGACTTGGTCTGAATTTACAAAAAAAAAAAACCTGTTCTTTTTTGCTGTTGTTTTCACTATTTTTGTTGTTGTTTTTGTTACTATTTTGGTGTTGTTTCGTTATTATATTGTTACTATTTTGTTGTTATTATTTGGATATTGTATAACTTTTGTTTTGCTGTTAATTTTGCTACTATTTTAGATGTATTTGCTTGCTAAATTGTACATATTTTAGTGTTGTTTAGGTTTTGATGTATTAATTTTAAAATTTATTTTTATATAAAAATAACAACATGAAAAATTAATACGGGCAGGTCAGACTCGAGTTTTAACAGTTTTATTCGGGCCAAGCTTGGGTAAAATTCCAAGCCAATTTTTTGGGCCAGGTCGAGTCCGGATCTAGAAAACTAACCTAAAATTCTATTGATGATCACGGAGAGTTGTAAGCACTATATCACAAAAAACAGATATGATAAAAACCTATAATGAAATTAATGTTAAAAAATTTAAATTTAAATAAAATTTTCTATCAATTAAATATTAATCAAAGATGAAATGAAAACAAACAAAAAAAATCCTCACCCTATGAATAGATTTGACTGTTGGGATTTTGAAACAAAACAATAGTGTTCATCTATGATCATGAAGAATGAACTATACAAGTCAAATTTGTTAATTGATGAAATGATTGCTTTGTCAAATTAGCAATTATGAAAGCAAGTTATGGTTCATTGAACTTTAAATTATTTTTAATTTCACTTGTGTTTATTTTATTTTACTAATAATGTTCTTTATTTCACATAATTAATATTATTGAAATTGTTTAACATAATTGAAATATATTAATTATTTTATAATTGAAATATTATAATAATAAATTCAAATTATAATTAAAAAATAATGAAAATTGTGATTATTTTAGCTTCTAATTAAATAGAAATACTTAAATGATGGGTTCTAATGCATCTATTTTATAGCAATAAATTTTAATTTTATATTGTTGAAATTTAGATAGCAATAAAAGTATAACTCAAAATAAATATTTAGATATTAATGAAAATATAATTTATTATGATACAATTTACTAATATAATAAATAATTAATTGATAATAATTTTTAACTGAAGTTAAAAAAATCAACTAATTAGGGAACGCCACGTAATGCCTTTTATATTTTTCGTAAAATAATTATAAAAATATTTATAATTACGAGAAACTGAAGGAAGAAACTCACAGAAAACTGAGTCTACGACACCTTGAGGCAATGGACCCCTCTAACCCAATTTAGTAACAGCCCACCAATCTAAGAAAAAGCCTACAATAGACCCATCTCTAATTCACCACTTCGAGATTTATAATTCTTTTAAAATTCTATAATAATTAATATGATTTCTTACTTTATTTTTTATATTATATATCAATTTTATGGTTAATATTTAAATTTATAACTTTTCGTCTTAATAAATTTTTTTAAGATTTGGACTTGAATAAAACTTAATTCGATTAGAAGAATTGAAAAAAATCATATTTAGAGTTAATCAAACCGAGTTATTAGAATAATTTGAGTCAACTCGAATAAGTAATTCAAGTTTCGAGTTTGAGTCGAGTTAAATTTTACAATTCAATAACTTAAATAATTTGAATAATAGATTGGTGTAAATACCTTTTGGTCCCTATCAATTTTAAAAATGAGCAAATTAGTCTATCTCAACAATAATTACAAAAAATTTAAAATAATTTTCAATTATTCAAAATATTTATAAAAATTTCAAAATTTACATATTTTAAAAATTATAAAAATTTCATATATAAAGAATATATACATTTAAAAATTAAATATTTTTAGAAATAATAATTTTGAGAATTAAAAGAGTTAATTAATTATTCAAGTTTATCGTACTAAAATATCTTATTATTATTATTATTTTGCTTTGAAAAAGTTTTCAAATATATATGTTTTGAAATTTATATACTTTAAAATGGAATTAATTATATTGTAATAAGATTTTTGTTTAACATGTTTAATTTTTTAATTTAAATCGAAAAATTTACTCAGTTTCAATTTTAAAAAAATAAAATAAAATTAAAATAATAAAAATAACTCTTCAACTCAATTAAGTGAGAAATTTTTTCAACGTTCGAAGCAACGCTAACTCCATTAGATCTGGTAATGACAGGCCTTCTCGACGTTACACGTCCCAAGCTTTGCATGAAACGCACGTATTAAGACACTGTCACACGTAATACTTACACATGTCGATTTCATTTGTGTTCGGTTCCACAAATCTATATTTTCAACTTCCTAAAATTTTCTCACAAATCGATCATGTTCACTGCACCCAGTTTCTTGAAAATCCTTCCTTTGTTTTCTTTCAAATCAACCACAGTTAAATTACCCATCTTGCCAACAACCACAAAATTATCGCCGCCGTCATCGCGGCGGCTACGCCTATTAGCTGAAAGTTCTTTTGGTGTCCCAAGGGAGATTGTTTCGGGTCCAAAGTATAGGCCTCTTTCAGTTTCGCCATCGCCACCGGAGATTCCAAAAACTCCTGAAGTTGACCCTTCCGATGCCCCATTAGAATTCACCACCGGTGACCCTCCGCCACTTGGTCGTCCCGGGCCTGACCCTGGTCCCGATTTTCCAAAGCCTCCATTGGGGCCTCCTCCAGTTGATCCAGAAGTAGTTCCTCTCCCACCACCCGGTCAAAAGCCACCGCCTGAAGTGGATCCGCCGCCTTCAACACCTCCGGGTAATGTGCCGCCACCGTCTATACCGCCGGAAATTCCAACACCGAGCATCCCTCCTGATATTCCACCACCTAAAAGTCCTGATATTCCATCACCGAAAGGTCCATCCTTCGTTTTCTAGCAAGATGTAGAACTTTTCATCAGAAATAAATGGATTTCACTGTCCATATTATCACAGAAGAAAATGGATATTCATCTTGAAAACGCTTCTTGAATCATATAAATTCAAGTAATATATTTTACAACGTAGCATCTAAAACTTGAATTGTAATGATTTTTTTATATAATTGCACTAATTTAGATTTCATTTATCTTTGGGAAAATAATAATTAATATGGATTTTAGTTAAGAATAAAATTCCTGTGCCTATGCCCGTTTATGTGCCCCATCACTAATTTTTTGACATATTCAATTAGTGAATATTGAGTAAATTAATGGAACTTTACTGTTTCTCTTGTTTCCTTTTCAATTTACTCCTCCTTTCTTCACTTCATTTTCCGTTTACAAAATTTACGTTTAAAATGTATAAACACTATTAATTCTATTAAAAATATATATAACAAAGAAAGAACTTTATCTCGAAAGTTCAAAATGTTTTTCTGCCCGTTTACTCATATGTTCTGTCATTGATACATCAGAAGAATTGGCATTGAATGTCAAATATAAGTTGTAGGTCCCGGCTTGCTGCTGACGAGTTTTATCCGTTCCGTTTCGGGCTAGCGTCTCGCCCTTACAGCGAAAATAAGCGTAACATCAGGTCCTGAGGTGTGGTTAATCGGTTCATCCAGGCCCTAGGTTTTGGTTTGAACTGGACACAAGAAATGCGAAGTTACAACCGTAGCAATCGTCCTCAATAATTAGAATGATTATTAACACTGTCATCACTATAATCATCATTATCGGTGTCATCCTCATCAATAACAAGAAGTTGTATAATGATCACCACCCTTCTTGAATGCAGCAAGAGAGAAGAAACGAGAGAGCTTGTTTGGGAGCCATTTGTAAAGTAATGGCTGAGAGATCAGCTCCTTGACTTGTCATACATCTTTCGAATGGATATTGCTAATCAATCCATGAACATGAACATGAAGTACTAGTGTTTATACTTTTCAATTTTGTTTTAGATGGAACCACGGTGCTCTTCCCGTTTTAGCGGATTTTTCGAGATGTGTGCTTTGTTTTTTCTTTAATCCCTTAACTTCTCTTTCGGCAGATATTATATAAGTGTCGAAGTCTCACTTTGAGCGAGCTTTGACTTTGAAATAAGTTCATTAATACATTTGGCAGCTCTATGTCTATTATTGCAGGCCTTCAACTTTGGCAGTCAATGCAGATATTGAAAGAATCGTATGCATCTTCAAAACTCAATCGTGTTGTCCTCAGTCCAGCTAAAAATGCATTTCTTTCATATGAATCATTTCATTTTTCTTCCAATGTAAAAATACCTACAAACATGAAATATCAATAAATATTAAAATTTTATATTTAAAGTTATAATACCTTTTAGCCATTTATTTTCTTAAACTCCATAATTTTTAGGTATAATTTCCTACGCCTTTGCAAACTCTTTAAAAAAATCTGAACTCTTATATGAATAGTTAAGGTGGTAGTACATACATAATCACTGATATATAATTTGGGCACCACGTTCTTTCTCACACATATCACTCAAATGAATCAATTATTTCATCATACAGTGAAACAACACCATCTATAATTGTTCATCCCAACAAAGATGGTAAAAAATCTGTGTTCTTTATTTGTTTGATATTTTGTATCAAAGGATACAACATCGCCAAAAAGATTGTAGTCTACCATCATTTTTGCATCAACCTAAAATATATTAGTAATTAAACCATTACCATCTAACCATATAGAAAAAAGAATGAAGGGTCTTCAACTTTTATTTTCTCAAAATAATCTAACAAGCTACATGCTTCTCCGAGCATCAAAGATCGTTTCCGTTTAGTTCCTAAATTATTTTTTGGCCTGTTTTTGTAAACCCCAAACCATCTCGACCACTTGATTCTCGAGAAACCATATCAAATGCAAGTTTAAGTTGCGATGATAACATATGAGCACACGATTTAGGAGCAAGAGAATGATTGTGCTTCTCTTCAAAATCAGTAACTCGATATTTTTCATTCGATTAGCACTTGATAACAATATGAGCCAAGCAATTGGTTCTAGCTTCTTTGTGATGAGCTTTCACCATTGTTTTTTCTTTAGAACATGTGAATTTCCTTGATGTTACAACCCCGTGTTTTCTGCTCTCTCCGGCATAATCATTGTAGTACACATATGCCTCTTGCTCAAAACTCCATCCCAAGTTTCATTGGTTTGAAAAGTGTAAGAGCTACATAATCAATTGAAATTGTTTGCATATCCATAAATCTACCACGAAAAAATAAAAATAATTAAAATAGTTAACTGCTTGAATCTAAGAATTATTTTTATGTAATAGCTATAGATTAAACATGAAAAACACCAAGATCAAATATTTAAACAAATGAAAGATGAATAAAAAAGAATAATATTACCTGACTTTTTAGAATTTCGTACAGTTGCTTTTGATTGCTGTAAATTTGTTTGATAAATTTAAAACATAAACTTTGTGCCTCGATACAAAATAAAGAAAGGAAGACACATTTTATCTGTGATTACTGATTAGTGTAAAAAGAACAGTGGTAGTTTGAGAAAAAAAATTAAACGGACTGGAGTGAAGATAAACGCTCATCCAAAAAAACCCTTAATTTTGAATATTAAAAAGTAATAATTCAGGTCTCTTAATATTATTTAATATTGGATACGAATAGAGGGAAGCCCAACCCAATAGTAATAATTTTAAATAGACTAATATTTATAATATTAAATGTTAATATAAAAATTTAAATTAATTAAGAGAAATTTAATTTATTAAAGTTATATTTAAAATAAAATTTACCTTAAATTTATTTTCTTTATAACAGAAATGTAACAAGAAAAACAATCATCAGAATTTTGTTATGTAACAGCATCCTAATTCAAAATTTGTTAATTTGTAGTTGTTAAATTTTTGAAAATACATCTTTAACAAAAATTAAATTTAAATAACGAAAATGGGTATGGTAAAATTAGATTGTGTAGCACAATTCAAATAAATATGTTATTTTTGTCCATAATCGATGCCTTAAGCTAGTTTAAATGTATCACCATTCCACGTTCCTTGACATAATTTTTTCATTTCTCAATCATCTCAGCTAAGAGAGAAGATAACAGAGATGAAGCATTTAATCCTCTTCCTTATTTTCATCTCTTTCTCTAGATCTACTGCATCTTCATCGATATCTTTAGCTCCATCTTCGCTCGATGCTCAATTTTTAAGCTTTCCTAAACCCGAAGAGGACCAATCATTTTCTATGTTGCCTGTCGACGTGGATCCTAGGCTTCAACAACTCTGTGAAGGAACTGAGTACCCGATCAAATGCTTAACGACAACTATTTCATTCCTAGATGATAAGGCTGTTGTAGATCCTGTATCGATTGTTAAAGAGGAGGTTGATGTATTCTACGGCAAGGTTAAGGAAGCCTTGCACAAGGCTTCAAAACGATTATCAAATCGTTCCACCTCAAGATTTGTTACTAATCGCCTTAAAAGTTGCATTGATGACTACAAAACTATTCTCAAAAACAAACAGAAAATCATTGATGCTATCTCTATGGGTGATACCAACAAGTTGATCAAGGACCTAAACTCTAATGTGGACAATATATATGCATGCGAGGATGAATTTAAAGAAGCCAATATTAAATCCCCAATAATAGAAATGGATTCTTTGCTTGGCAGGATGATTATAAACAGTTTAAGCATTGGTGTTGACACAACACCTTTTTAAGGAGTGTTTGATTGATCGAATCTTACATTAGGGCATAATTTATTATTATTTTTTTATTTTTTATGACCGAGATCTCCCAAAAATCTCTTTTTAACGGGCAAATCCAAAAACATGTAATGCCGACTTTATTCTTTGATGTCTTAATTCTTTTAGATAAAAACAAAGAAATTATTATATCTAAATTGTATTTTTGTATACAAGTAAATAATTACATTACAATGAGGGAAGGGGAAACGGGTTTACAAACACAAGTATCAAATCTCAGGTTTATTAAGGCTCAATCGAGTCCCAACTCGGTTTGAAGTTATCAAAAACCTATTATTTTTACAAGAGAACAAATATTACTTTTAGGAGATTTTTATCTTTCTTTCTTTCTTTCTTTATTTATATAAAACCTAAAAAAGTACATACATACATATATGATAAGATTTGAACCCAAAACATCATGATATTTACCCATTCAATTTTACTATTTCAATTAAAGCTATATTTAATTTTTTATTTTTATAAATTTATTACATATTTATTTTTCACCTAGGCGTGTGCCATGATCTAATATTTATTATAATATTTCAATTTTTACACTAAATTCATTTAGTTATAATTTAAGCATTACATTTGTTATGAAAGATACCAATATTATATTTTAATATAATTTCAAGGAGATGTTTTAGTTTTGATTATCTATTTTGTTATGCTTATTTTTATAGACATAATTATTAATTGAAAATTTTCAAGATTATGTAAAATTTAAATAAAAATTATTAATTAATTTTGTTAATATATGTTGAAAAGTTAAATAAACAAATAAAAATATTGACAAGTTTTTAAAATATCACTAGATTTAATTTAACATATTTAATAGAAGTAGTTTGGAAAGTTTACGAATTGAATTAATTCTTACTATATCTAACATGTTTACATAAAATATTATTAACAAAATAAAAATAATTATCATTAATAACTGTTTTAAAAAAATTACAATCAGATTAAAAATTTTAAGATTTTAAGTTTGAGTTTCATTATGTATAAATTATGTGTTGGTTCTCAATCCGTGTCTCTTTTGGTTTATGTCCCACTATGTATGGACATGTATGAATTTATTCTGGTCTAAATTTGAATATTTTGATTACTACTTCAATCGTGCTTTATATAATTAATCCTTATCATAATTATTTTGATGTATATTTTATAATTGCAATTCTGAAGTATAACTTTTAAAAGAACTTACATATTTTAATTAAAATATACTATGCTTAGCATATAATTGCATTAAGTAAATATATGGGACTTAAATGTAAAAATTTAAAATATTGGATATTGTTTTTTTTCCAATGTTACTAAAAAGAGTAACATTTTATGTATAAATTTTATTCTTAAATTTAATAATGAGAAGTATGGTTGAAATTTTTCTACAATTGAATTTTTCATATACTTTAAATTATATAACCGAGATATTCACATAAAATTTTTAATTTTTTTAGAAAATAATTAAAAATTAAAATTAAAATTAAAATGATTGTCCCAAATTTAACTCACTCATCGATTTAATATATAGTCAATCTTAAATTATTATTGTAAGTAAATTTAATCGTCATAATTGAAAAATCATAATATAAAAAATAGTATTACCATCAAAAGAATAAGTAGATAAATGTTTTATATAATAAACAATTTTTTAGTTATTTAAATTAATAATTTTTATTTGAATTTAATTATTATTTATTTAAATAATTTATTGAAAAATTATTAACGCCCTGCTTTAGCGGGGGAACTAATGCTAGTTGTGATATCAAAACCATAACAAAAAACCTGTTAATTAGTTGATAAAGATTTCCAAATATTTCTTTTTAAGGTAAACTATCAAAATAGTCACTCTTGTTTGCATCAGGTTATATTGTAGTTACTTATGTTTGAAATGTTGCATTTTAGTCACTTACATTATCGTGTTATAACATTTTAGTCACTAAGTCGTGATGTGGCGCGTTAAATCATCATTTCAAACGAAAATTTTAGGTTGAATTATACAATTGGTCCCTATATTTTTTCATTTTGAGCAAATTTTTTTATGTTTTTTTAACTTTTCTTTTCTTTTTTCTTTATTTTCCATTCTCTTTTGCTTCTTCATTTATTTTTCTCTCTTCTTCATTTCTTTTAATGTGGTTTTTCTATGTTTTCCTTTTTTTAAAACTAGTCCACAAGCTTGCCTCACTCGAAAAAAAATAAATTGTTCAAAAAATAAAACTATAAGGACTAGTTTAATTAACGAGTGAAAAATATAGAAAAAATACGTTAAAAGAAACGGAGGAGGGAGGGAAACAGAGGGAGAAGCAAAAGAGAATGAAAAATAAAGAAAAAATGAGAGTTAAAAGAACATAAAAGAAAAAAAATTGCTCAAAACAAAAAAAATATAAGGACTGATTGTATAAATTAACCTAAAATTTTTGTTTGAAATGATTATTTAACGTGTCACGTCAGTTTACTGTTACACCATTAACGACAATTAATGGTTCAGTGACTAAAATGTTACAATGCGATAATGTAAGTGATTAAAACGTAACATTTCAAACATAAATGACTAAAATGTAACATGAGGTAAACAAAAGTGACTATTTTAATAGTTTACCCCTCTTTTAACAATGTATTTAAATGTAAGCCATTATAATAAAACAAAAAATTGTTATACTAAAATTAGATTGTATCGCATAATTCAAACTAAGATGTTAATTTTGCCAACAATCAAGGCCTCGAACTAGTTTAAATTGATCATTAATCACTATTGCTCAACTCATCTTTCTATTTCTCAATCTTTAGCCTCCAAAAGAAGAGATAATTAAGATGAAGCATTTGATCCCCATTCACGTTTTCTTCTTATTCTTTATGTTTATTACTTCATCAATAGCTTTAGCTCGATCTTCATATGATGTTCGACAAGGGGATCAAACATTACCTGTCGTTATCAATCCTAAGCTTCAACGAATTTGTGATCAAACTGACAACCCAGTTGAATGCTTAATAACAACTATTCCATTCTTACGTGAAAAGGCTGCTATAAATCCTATGTCTATTCTTAAAATTAAGGTAGAAGCAGTTGATATTAAGATTAAGGAAGCCTTGGACAAGGCCTCAAAGCTTTTATTATATTCCTCAAACTCAAAACCCGCCACATTTTGTTTTAACGTTTGTATCAATAATTACAAGTCTATTCTCGAAAGTAAACATAGAATCCTTGATGCTATCTTGCTTGGCGATGACAAACAACTGAGGGTGGAGCTAAGCTCTAATGTGGACAAAATATATCATTGTGAGGATGCATTTGAAGAAGCCAACATTAAGTCACCAATAACAGAAGTAAATTCATTGCTCGGGAAGATGATTTCAAATAGTTTAACCATTACTATTGACATGGTCCACTTTTAAAGGAAGATTTGAAGTTTGAAAATTAAATGTATAAAAAGTATTGTATTTTTGTAATAATTTGATTTGTAACCGCCAACTTCTATCTATTTAATAATCAATTTATATGAATAAGACATTACATAATTCTTCATTAATCTGTAAGGGTTAAATCACATTTTAGAACTTGGTAAATTTTTTTATATTGGAGTTGGTCCAATTATGCCTTAAATTTGTCCCACAGCAAGGTCTAAACTTTTTTTGGGTCTAAGTTAGGCTTTAAACACGAACAATGTTCACACATTAGGATTTTAAAATTTTTTTTTATCCAAGTTAGTCTTTGAAAGCCCAAATTCAAGCCTTAATGTGAGAACAATTGTCAAGTTCAGACCTCAATGTGAGAACAATTGCCAAATTCAAAGCTTAACATGGACCAAAAAATAAAGTTCAGGTCCTAATGTGAGAACAATTGCCAAGTTTAGGATCTAAGTTGGATAAAAAAATTTAGGACCCCAATATGAAAAAGTTACCAAATTCAGACTCCAAATATTAATTTAAATCAATTCATAATTTTAAAAGTTTGATTAGACCTTTACTAAATATATATATTGGTACCTGAACTTAGCTTCGAGGTTCTAATTGGTATTTAAGGGTTTTTTTGGTCTAGTTAAGTGCCAAAATGTATATTTACCTAAAAAAAATAGTGTAAAGCATATCCATGGTCACTCTAAAATATGACTTGTCCTATTTTTGTCACTCTAATTTTTTTTCAATTTAGTCACTTTAAATAAGATAATTGTGTGAATTAGTCGCTGTCGTTAAAATTTTCATTTTCTTTTAAGGGATTGTTGATGTGGCACACTAATACATTGAGTGATTGACATGTGACATTTTTTCACTTTTAACCAAAGTTTAGAGACCTCCCTATAATTAGTCCAAGTCTATTCCCCCCTAAAGTTTATAAAGAGGTTCATAAACTTCAGTCAAAAGTTAACAAAAAAATACCACATGTCAATCACCTAACGAACTAATATGCCATGTCAGCAATCCGTTAAAAGAAAACAAAACTTTTAACGACGACAACTAACTTGTACAATTATTTTATTTAAAATGACTAAATTGGAATAACCAAAATAAGACAAATATGAATATGATTTACTCGAAAATACTCTCACCTTATGGAGATACCCACATAAAATAATATTTAAAATGTTTATGATTGATATCAATATTATATTTAAAATTTTAATATAATCCCAAAATATTTTAGTTTTCATATAAAATACCATGGATCAATGGCAACAATCAAATAAAATATTAACATTTTATGATATGAATGATTAATAAACTAAAGTTATACATCTATATACTATATAAAAGTAGTGCCCAAAAATAAAGGTTTTTTATTTTAAAATAATGATATAATTCCAATTTTAAATCTATATCCATAAGGGCATTCTAACACAGGTGTCCTGCTTTTTACATTATAAATGGTTTAATTGTTATTACGATACCTGTACTTTTTTAATTTATATAATAATGATCAAATTTTAATAGTAATTATATTTTATTACTTCATTTAGAATTTTATTTTTAAATTCTATTTTTAATTATATCATGAAGTAATTGATTCGCACAATGAATAATGTGTCATGTTTTAATTCTATCACATCATATGTTTAATCTCACGTTACCTCATATTTTACTAATTTATCTTAATTTAATTCCAAAATTATTTTCATAAAATATTAAAGACATAAGATAATATTTTAATTGATATATTTTAAAGGTATTTTAATTGAAAAGTATTCAATATAATTAAAATTTTATATTTTAATAATTATTTAAATCCCCAACAAAGTAGGGGATTATAATCTAGTTCTATATAAAAGTACTAGAGGTGCTCATGGGCCGGGCGGCCCGGCCCAGCCCGACGGCCCGCCCGAAATATGGGAGGGTTTGGGTAAAAATATAGGCCCGAAATATGAGATTGGGCAAAAAAATGAGGCCCGTTTAGAAAACGGGCCGGGCCTCGGGCACCACTTTTTTGGCCCGGCCCGGCCCGGTATAATAAATATATTTATTTTTTAATTTTTTTTAATTTTAAAATATTTTTAAAATACTTTTTTTATTTTTTAAAATAAATTTTTAGTATTTATTAAAAATAGGTCGGGTCGGGCCTGGGAAAAATTTTGCCATATTTTGAGCAGGGCCCCGCCCGGCCCATGAGCACCTCTAAAAAGTACTGTCCAAACCATTCCACACTCTTTTTCTTTTTTAATTATAAAACAATAGTATCGTTTTAGTTATGCTCAAAATCTATATATATATATAAGAGGATCTTCCTCAACCCTCATGCTGACATGCACACACCTACCATGTTTCTTTTCTTTTTTTCATTTTATAAAAATGGTTAATTTTCAGTTTTAATTTTAATATGTTTAAATTTGAGACTTAATTTTTATATTTTAATTTTAAATGTAATTTGATCTCTATATTTTATAATGTTATTAATGACTTTAATATTTTTATAGTGTTAAATTAGTTTAAATAGTTAATATCGTTAACTTTTCAATTAACATGTTACGTGGTTATATATAATTTGAAAGCATATTTTTAAATCCAAAAAAGTAGAGGCATTAAATTTTTTAAAATAAAAATAGGAGTACTAAATTCCTAATACATTAGGTGTAGAGACTTAATGTCATGGTTGTTTGAATCAAAGTGGCCAGTCGGGCCGAGAATTGATCGGGCTATCAATCCGGAGAGAGATAAACCGAGATCCACAAATCGATATAAACTGATTGAACCGGCTAAAAAAAACGATTGAATTGGTTTTTTAAAAATATTTTTATGATCTTTTAATAATTTATTAAATCAAACCATACAAACTTGTGGCCTGACTAGTTCGACATCGGTCAAGTTCTGAAAACTTTACTTAGAGTATATTTTAATCTTCAATTTTTTATTCTACAATTTAACATAAACAAATAGTCAACCGAGTGCGTAACGTGAGTGAATCATATTCTTCATACTAAAAAAAATTGTCACGAAATAGTTTTTTATGTTATGTAACAATATCCTAAATTAACAAATTGTGAGAAAAAAAACTGGTAATTTGTAGTTGATAATTTTTTCAAATATTTCTTTAACAATGTATTTAAATGTAAGCCATTATAATAATATCCAAAATTTGTGGCACAACGCGAACCAATATTTTAGTTCTATCTAAAATTAACGCCTCAAACTAGTTTAAATTGATCAATAATAGTTACCACTTAAGTCATCTTTTCATTTCCCAATCTTTGGCCTCTAAACGAAGAGGTAATTAAGATGAAGCACTTAATCTCCATCCTCGTTTTGTTCTTATTCTTTACTACTTCATCAATAGCTTTAACTCCATCTTCATATAATGTTCGACAAGGCGATCAAACACTACCTGCTGTTATCGATCCTAAGCTTCAACGAATTTGTGATAAGACTGACAATCCAGTTGAATGCTTAATAACAACTATTCCATTCTTACGTAAAAAGGTTGCTATAAATCCCGTGTCTATTCTTAATATCGAGGTTGAAGCAATTGATATTAAGACTAAGGAAGCTTTGGACAAGGCCTCAAAGCTCTTATTATCTTCCTCAAACTCAAAACCCATCACTAATTGTTTTAACATTTGTATCAATAACTACAAGTCTATTCTTGAAAGCAAACATAGAATCCTTGATGCTATCTCGATTGGCGATGACAAACAACTGAGGGTGGAGCTAAGCTCCAATGTGGACAAAATATATCATTGTGAGGATGCATTTGAAGAAGCCAACGTTAAGTCACCAATAACAGAAGTGAATTCATTGCTCGGCAAGATGATTACAAACAGTTTAACCATTACTATTGACATGGTCCACTTTCACAACAAAAATTAAATGTATAAAAGTATATTATATTTCTGTAATAATTTGATGTATATGTAACCACCAATTTTTATTTATTTAATGGTTAATATTTATCAACAAGGTATTACATAATTATTCATGAATCCGAAATTTTAAGAGTCTCGTGAGGCTTATACTAAAAATAAAAAAAATAAATATACATTTTAGTACTTAAACTTTACTTTAAAGGTTTAATTAGTACTTAAAACTTTTTTAGTTCAATTAGGTACTAAATGTATATTCCCCAAAATACTCTCATCTTGTGGAGATATCGAAAAGTTAAGGGGAACTACCTCTGATAGTAAGTGGTGACGGCGGCTAGGCCAATGAGCCACCAAAAAGGTGGTCTGCTTACTTTTGTAATAAGTTGATTTTGGTGCAATGAACTCTTTAATATACTAAAAATATATAATAATGTTTGAAAATTAGATGTATTCACCTTTTAAGAAAAAAATCCAAATATTGTGTTATTTTTTCATGATATACTATTTTAATTTTTCCGATGTTATATATTAATTTCATCTTTTATTTTACTTAGTTACATTATTTATTATAATCATAATAATTTAAGTTTAGTATTAATTTTATTTCATCTATTTTTAAAATTTAAAATTCAATCATTATAATTTTTATAATTGATATAATATTATATTTCAAAATTTAATATAATTTCTCAAAGGATATATTTTAGTTTTCATATAAAAAGTTTAATAATTTTACTTAGGAGTTGAAAATACTCGAAATACTTGTTAGGCTTAAAAGTGCAAAATTACCATAATAGGTGTTTATTGAAATTTACTATTATATTTTTTTATATTTTGAAACCATGAATAAATTTATCATTCAACTCCTATGTAATTGAATTTTACTTTTAAATTTTATTAAATTTTATCACCAATTTTAAATTTTTTAATAAAATTTACCACTCAATATTAATTTTGATGACTTGAAAACATAAATTGATAAAAGAATTCTTTCAAATATGTTATTTTAATAATATTTAACTTATAAATATTAAAATTAGTAAACTAAGTTAGAATTTCTATTTAATAAAACAAAAACTTGAAAAATAAAATTATCATATATTGTAAAAGAAAAAATAAGTTTATTTTTATAAAATAAAAATTTTATTTAATTTTAATATTATATTAATTAACTTTTTATTGTTAAGTATCAATCAAAATAGTTGGATGTTAACCCTATTTCCTACGATGCTTAACAATATTTAAAAAGAAAGCTGCAATAAAAACTGCGCATCGCGGCAGAACTATGTGATATCCATTTGACGGTTTCAGAAAAAGGTAAATCCGTTAAACCTGAACCGACCGTAGCCAACAAAACCGCATCTGAACTTTCCTTCGATGCCACGAAATTATTTGAATAAAAATAATATAGGTTAAAATCTGCCATTAGTTCCTGTATTTTTACAAAATTGATATTTAGTCCATGTATTTTAAAAGTTTAAATTTTTTAAAAAAAATTATAGCCTTGGGGGAGAAACTAAAAATTTTGTAGGAGAGTTGAGATAAAATAAAACATTTTGGGAATGCCAAATCTTACCAAAAGAGAGAGTTCAAAATAGCTTAAAGTGAATTATTAATTATTTTAGAAAGGCCATAAATACAATTTTTATGTAACAAAGGTACTAAAAAAATTAAATTGAATTACTTAAGTTTAAAAGGAGATTTTACCCTAGATTCGCCCTTGATTAACATTTTAGTATTTTCTTCAAATTTTGTTGACATATTTATTTTTTCCTCAATCATGTGTTGTAATATCAATACAAATTAATCATGTAAAATTAAAATTTTTGATAGAAAATACTAATGATAGTGATGACTGGTGAGTGAGCTAAGATTTTTAAATAAAAAGCAAGAGTTCTTAGCTCTTAACTTTTTAAATATAAGGATTAAATATTAAATTTCGTTAAAGTACAGGGATCGATGACAAATTTAAACCTAAAAAAACTGTAAAAATCTCACAAAATCACGCGCTAACTTCAAAAAGAGAGTCCCAAGTCCCAACGTTCTATATCTTCGCTCACGCAGTTCCGAATTCATTTCACTCTCCCAAGAATAAAAACCACAAAAATGGCTTCTCTCTCACGCGCCGCTCTACGCGCCTCCACTCCTCTCCCTCCCGACCACCATAAACGCGCGCTCATTGCCGCGCCAAAATCAGTTTACCAAAGGATTTTTAGGAGGAGCAGGACGAGCTTGACGGTTGTTAGAGCCGTTGATGGCGACAATTCGTACCTCGGTATGTGGAGGAAAGCGGTGGAGAGGGAAAAGAAGGAAGCCGAGTTTCAAAAGCTCACTCAAAATTTGGCTAAGACCGACGATGATAGCGGCGGCGGTAATGACGAGAAGGAAGAGGTTATAGAGAAGAAGAGCAAGGAGTTCCAGAAGATTCTGGAAACTCCGAAGGAAGAAAGGGATCAGATTCAGAGAATGCAAGTAATTGATCGTGCCGCGGCGGCGATTGCGGCGGCTCGCTCTCTTATCGGGAACAAGGATTCTTCGAGAAAGGATGATTCCAACAACAAAAATCGCAACTCAGTTAGAGTTCAAGAAGATGGTAAGAACTAAAATCCTTTTTAATCTGAAAATTTTAAATTGTATTTATTTTTGTTGACATCTGTTTTTTCTAAAATGATTTAGTTTGATTTTTAAAAAAAAATTTATCTGAGGATATCATTTTTAAAGAAAATGGATAACATTTCTTTGAAGCGAATTAAAGAATCCGAGAAGCTTTTTTTTTTTTTAATCTTTTGGAGAACTCAAATGAAGGGAATTTATTATTCGATTAAAAAGAAAAGGAAAAAGGAAGCGCAGCTTAGTTACTTGAGTATGTGAAGCTACAATGACATTTTTATAACCAGCAGCTCACACATTTTCAATCTTTAGTAGTAAAAGCACGTTTACTCCATTAACAATGTTAGATTGGCAAGAATGTCTCGGCTAATTTTACTTTTGGCACTTAGCAGCTGATAATTTTCAGAGTACCCAATGTCGGAATGATCATCAGAGTTAAGCTTATTATAAAGTTATTACTATTTCTTTCAGTAAACGGAGTCTTAATTTAACAGGAAAGCAGGGTGGGAGCATTTTTGTTACTCGACCTGAAAATTCAGGAAATGGGACACCTGGTCCAGATTTTTGGTCCTGGACACCTCCTTCAAGTAATGATCAAATTTCAGATGAAGTGGATGGGATGCAGGCTGCTAGACAAACTTCGGAGTATCCAATTTCTAGCAATCCAGTTCTAGAGAAAGAGCGGTCCGTTGGCTTTCTCTCTATTCCTTTTGAGAGTAAAGCTTACGAGACCACCCGCAATCTTCCACCGTTTCAGTCACTTCTAGACGTTGATAAAACAAAAGCATCTGAGGTTGATGTAGAAGAGATTTCTTTAAAAGAGGAACGTGACCTTGAAGTTGAATTTTCAGCGCATGCTGCAGAAGCAGCTGATGCCCTTCATAAGGCCAAAGAATTATCATCTCAAGGAGTCAATCAAGATGGAACAAGATGGTGGATTGAAACGGGAATCGAGCAAAGACCTGATGGTGTGATTTGCAGGTGGACAATGATCAGGGGTGTTAGTGCTGACCAAGCTGTTGAATGGCAAGAGAAGTACTGGGAGGCTTCTGATGAGTTCGACTACAAGGAATTAGGTTCTGAGAAGTCAGGACGTGATGTTTTCGGGAATGTTTGGAGTGAAAAGTGGAGAGAATCGATGTTGCAGGTCAGTAAAAACAACATAATTGAAGCAAGATGATACATTTCTCAGGACCCTTTCTTTTTTATTGCATTTTACTTGGGGTTCATATCATCTAAATTAAATTGTGATTTAATTATGAAGTTCAATCATCCTTAGAGTATATGGTCCATCTTGGCTCCACGTAAGCATATGTAGAGAACCCTGTATAATGAATGGTTGGGAGCAGAGATTTGTCGGATTGTAGTAAAATAATTGTGTGGAATGAATCCCTTCTAGGGTTAGCTCACCCGTCTAGTCACAACTAGATCACTGTAGCTGAATTTCATCATTTTCCATAGTCTGACTGTAGTGCATGATAGATGTACTTTTAGATACATATCAAGCATAACTTGACAAAAAATGGAAAAAGAGCTGTCGTTTTGAGGTTAAGAGATAATAAATTGTCTGTATGCTAGTTATGCTTTTCCTGGTCTCTCTCCTTTTCTGAGAGCAACATTATTAAAAGCTTCCACCAGCAGTCAAGCCAGGTGGCATTGACGAAACATCCTTCTTCTCTCAAGGAGAAAAAGAAAAGGAGAAAGGAATAAAGCTAAAGGGAGATGTATTCTAATTTACATTTCACACATTTGCTTGCTTTGTGAAGAGATTTAAATCTATGACTTTATTTTAGCATCTTTTACTTCTTTGCTACTGTTTGTGTCAATCTCATATCTAGCTCAAAGTGTATTGATCACAGTTTTTTTGTGCCCTTTGTTGTTTTCTCTAAATTATTGCACCGTTAATAAATTTTAACTGTGTTCTAAAGCAGTCCAAAAATATTGAAGTACGCTAAGATAATGTGTTTTTATCAGAATATTGTGTTTTAAAAGAAAAAATATCTACTGAAAGTGTTCTTTGGTTCAGGATAGTGGGCTTGTACATCTTGAAAAAACTGCTGATAAGTGGGGAAAGAATGCTAATGGTGAGGAGTGGCAAGAAAAATGGTGGGAACATTATGATGCATCCGGAAAATCTGAGAAATGGGCTGACAAGTGGTGCAGCATTGACCCAAACACGCCCCTCGAGGCTGGTCATGCTCATGTCTGGCATGAAAGGTATTAAACATCATATCTAGTTTGGATATAATTTTCACTGTTTCTATTTTCTTTATCCAGAATTTGTTTATGGTTGCAATCTTGAACCGGTCATAAATTGCTTACAAGAGCATTGCCTTGTTTGATCCCTGTCGAAATTTACTCTAGCAAGCTCTAAACAACCTCTTGAAACGCTTAAATCCATGTCTTATGTCATCCAAAGCTTATTTTGGATTTTGTCAGAATGGTTTTGTATGACATTGAATTTGGGTCCTATTTGTCAGTTGACTGAACTCAGTTCTAGGTCAATGGTTTTGATTCAATCATCAATGACTCGACTCAGCTGAAGTGCTGAACCGATGAAGAAAATGGCCACTTCGTTTAAGATCAATCTCTGGAGGATAGATATTCGATAATCATCCAGTTTGATTTAATACATTTGATCACAAGTTTTTGCAACTATGTCAGGTGGGGTGAACAATACGATGGATATGGTGGCAGTGTGAAATACACCGACAAGTGGGCAGAGCGCTGCGAAGGTGATGGTTGGTCAAAATGGGGTGACAAGTGGGACGAACATTTTGACACCCATGGGCGTGGTGTAAAGCAAGGAGAAACATGGTGGCAAGGAAAGCATGGAGATCAATGGAATCGCACATGGGGTGAGGAACACAACGGCTCGGGATGGGTTCACAAATACGGAAAGAGTAGCAGTGGGGAGCATTGGGACACACACGTGGAACAAGAGACCTGGTACGAGAGATTCCCACACTATGGTTTTTATCACTGCTTTGACAATTCCGTGCAGCTACGAGAGGTTAAGAAGCCATCAGAGATGTCCGAATAATAAACAATTTTCCATACCAAGGTAAAATTTAGTTAATAAGTAGTCATAGTTCCTTATGCAGAAACTACTATTTAAAAGAAAAATAAGCTTGCTGAAGTTTGTACTTTGTATATAGATTAGCATCTTCAGTTGAACGCCGAGTTTAATCCAATTGCTTCATGTAGTTCATGTAGTCACAATTAAAAGGGTGTCATCTAACAAGTTCGAGATTCGAATTTCAGTATCCGCAACTCTTACTCTATCCTAAGTTCATGATTCGACTGTTGGAAGCCTCTATTACTTACATATGTAAGTGATTTTATTTCCTTTTTCTTTCTTCCCAATGATTTTATTTGGATGATATTTGGTTTTTGGTTTTCTTGTGTTGTTATTTGTATCACATGTACTGATAGATTAATGTCTATAAGCTATGTTTTCTTTTTCTTGAATTGTGAGTGATTTGTTAATTTTGGTAAAGAAGATGCAAGATATCGTATATCCACAAAGTTGATCAAGATTCATTTCTGGTTAATTACCGTTTACTTATCATATTGAGATTAATAGTAATAAAAGAAAGTCATAATCATTTTCTTGGTCCTTTTAACTTTACAAAATTTCATTGTAGTCGTCAATTTAATTTTGTCTCTTTTAGCTCTTAAACTTGTATTTTTTGTCAAATCAATTCAGAATAGATAAAAAAGTTGATGTTTGTTAACTTTCCTGACGTGACATGTATGTGGATAGTCATGTAGATATTTAATTAATTTTTAAAATTTTAAAATATATAACTTTTATATTTTTTAGTATTTTTAATGATTTTAGTTTTTAAAATAGTTTTTATATTTTTTAAAATTTTAAATTTTAAAAATTAATTAATTCATGATGTGTCATTCACATGGTAATTGCATGTATGTAACATCAACAAGTTAAAAACGTTAACTTTTCTATTCATTTTGGCGTGGTCTAACAAAAACACAAGTTTAAGGGCTAAAACACTAATAATTAAATGAAGGTTTAATATTTTTATTATTTTGTTTTGTAAAATTAGATGGTTATATAAGTTATAGTACCTAAAAAATACTAATTTAGTCATAGATAAAGTGACAAGATTAGTAAATGTTGACATTTAGAGATTAAATTTTAATAATTTCATTCCTTTTCTCAATTGTGTAATGAAAGGAGAATAAAATTGTAATGAAAAAACAGTAATAAAGGAAAATAAGTAAAATTAATGAATACTTTTTTGTTAAGTAGGGTTTAATTTTATAGAATTATGTTTGGATTAACAAAATAACTAACAAAGTCTTTGACATTATTGACAAGGTTGAGCTTTGAAATTTAAGTGCTTATATTTGAGTCCTATCAAATAAAAATTTGATTCTAATTAAAATGATACGAGAATAAATATTTTTAAATGTTTTTGTTCGATTAAATAATAGAAACAAGAGGAAAGGATTTATTATATTGATTTTTCATAAAATAATAATTTAATTGTATAAAAAATCCCCAAATTATATTTTTTTTAAAATCAATTCTCTTCTTTTTATAATATAAAAATGTAAAAATAAAAAATACATATAACTATTAAATTAAATGGTAAATAAATAGGGATAAATCCCAAATGCGTAATAAAATAGTGACCGACCAAGACCAGTATTCAACCACACAATTAATGTCCCTTCATTTTACTCGCCTCCAATGTCTTCAACTAAAATTATTTACACTAACCATAAACTCTTATATTGTACCATTTGAAACGTGTTCTAGTTAAGTAGTTTTCGACTCTTTGAGGAAGAACTTTTAAGGCGTCCTTTGCTTATCTTTCAATCTGTTCAGTACTATTTTTTACGTGAAAATTTTATTTTCCAATTCTAATAAAAGCTCGAATGCCTAAAATTATTTGTAGAAATAATAAATTTAACAAAATAAAAATATTTAGCGTACCACATAATCACCTTAAAAAAACAAAAGTTCACAAAGTCAATTCAATGAAAGCATGAGTTTTCAAGGTCAGAAGAATCAAAGTCTAAACTGCCGACCATGATCTTGTCTCCTTGTCTCTTGTTCAATTATTTCTACGTGTCTTTGTGTATTCTTTGCTAGCCTTTCTATTCTTATTTTTTAGTATGTTAGATCTTTGGATCATATCTCATTTCTTTTCTTAAATATAACCACATTTACAACTATAATTTTAATATAAATTGCAATTAAAATTAATTGTTATATTGCACGATTAAATAGATAATGAAAATATATCTCAACATAAATCCAAATAAATTTCGCCATAAATTAAAATCAATTTTAAAGTATATACCATACGACTTCGAATTTGGTGCTTAAATAATAATAATAAAAGAGGTGAAGCGGTCTTTTCCTGTCTCAACCTAAAATTAAATATCATTTTATCTACCTTAAAAAATTATAGATAGACTCGACATCAATTCAAGATATGTCATAAATTTAATTTTTTTTCAAAATAAAACCATAAATATCAATTTTTTTATTATATTTAATGATACTAATAATTTTTTAATGGTGCTTTTGCCAAACTGTTGGTTGATCATGTTAACACTTCTTGAGACCCTCGTACACTCAAGTTTTGAATGGCCTAAGCTTTGCCACAAGTTTGAAAGAGTGTACAAAGTGACGACCTACTGGAAATGACTCAAGTTTACCGCGCCGTCCAATACAAAAATTAATTAAAAATTAAAACCGCGTCGACAGCAATGCACATTTATTTATAGAGTTCCCCATTCTTTCCTTTATTTATTCACCTAGGTCCTTATTCCTTACAATTAACTTATGCCATTACAAAATCCCTTCATTATATTTTATTATTACATTATACTAAACTTTAAAATACAGATATGTGGGTTTGAAATTTTATTACTAATTAGAAAAGAAGTGTTATTAATATATTTATGTTTTAAAAAGAAAAAAAATTAATTAGATACTTGAAAAAGTGGCGGCTGTTTATGGTATAATTACCTTACAAATGAAGTATTAAATAATAACACATTGGTGCCTATTCATTTCATTTTGATTTTTCTAAAACAATTTATTATATCTATTTTTATCCAACACATTCATCTACCAATACGCCACAGTTTTTCTCCAACCTTTAAATAAAAAAAATAATACGCTTCGGCGCACTTGAACCTACGTCCTCCTACACTCTCAATGAAAAATTGTAAATTCAAACATTCGAAATAATATTATTAAAAAAAATAACCATAAACCCCGAACATGAACCATAAAATAGACATATATAATATAGAAATAAAAAATGATAAATTAATCCTTGAACTATGGGTCCCATGCTTGTCTGAGTCTCCAATGTTTTTACTTTGAATGCTTTACTAGTTTTGTCTCCTAAACATTGAACTCTTACAGCTGTCTTACAATTTTATTTCCCATTACTTCAAAAAATAATAATATTTTGTAGCAATTATGTTTATGTTTGATTTGACCTTCAAATTTATTATTATTTTTACTTTTAATTAAAATTGTAATATCATTGTTAATTTTTATTTTTTTAAAAAAGAACTTTATATTTTAACTTAATTTTTAGTAATTTAAATGATGATAGTAAAATAAATGCTTAATACCTAATTTCGCCTTTATAAAATAAATGTCAGTTTGGTGTTTTGATTTTGTTTTTTAAATTTGGGTACATGTAGTTTCATTTTATCTATGAATTTGGTACCTCCCAATTTTATGTTTTAAAAGAGAAAATTAGTTGTTGTGGCAATAAGTAGACAATAAAAGCTGTTAGTGTCTATAGAATGTCATCTTAAAACCACATCATCAAGGCCAAATTACCAGAAGAAAAACAATCATAAATATATAAAATTTAAAATGAACATCATAAACAAATATTTCTTTTGAAATTATAAATATATGAAATTTTTCACATTAATTATTTTTTGAAATTATAAAAACCATAAAATTATAACAAAGTTCTAATATTCTTAATTTTTTAAAAATTCACATCGTGCTTTTCACAATTTTTAGATTTTGTTTTAGAAATTTTAAGAATGTTTAAAAGATATAATTTCAAAATTATTTATAATTTTGAGAATCTTTTCTTGGAAATTTAGGGTTTTTAAAATATTTTTCAGAAAATTTATGAATCTTTTTAAATTTTTTAGAATATTCTTATATTTATAATTTCAAAAATATATTTTTAAAAATTCCAGAAAAATAAATTCTAAATTTTCAGATTTTTCAGAACTTTTTTTTTATTTTTTATTTTTTTAGATCCCAACACGATGGATGGAATAAAAGCAAAAGCATCAAGCCAAATAAAAAATTCCAAGGTACCAAATTGACATTTTACCTATTGTCCAAGGACCAACTTGTTATTACACCTAATAGAAGATTTCACTCAATTTCCTTGCATTGAAACTCCTACATAAACCCAGCTAAGCCTCAACTTTGAGCTATACTCAAACATATGCTTCACCCTCATTTTTCTCATTCTCTCTCTTAAACTTCCCAAAGTTTCTTTTTTGTAGGTCTTTTTTCTCCTTTCCATTTTCCAGACAACCAAACAAACAAAACCATGGGTGATATACTAACTCAAGAACAGATTGTTGAGTTCAAAGAAGCCTTCAATTTCTTTGACAAAGATGGAGATGGTCAGTCTTTTGTTTTTTTTTTTCATGTTGAAAATTCAATGCAGTATATATATATATATGAATCAAGTTCTTTAATCCTTTTAGCTTTAATGGTGTGTTTATATAGGTTGCATTACAGTGGAAGAATTGGCAACAGTGATAAAATCCCTTGATCAAAATCCCTCTGAAGAAGAGCTTCAAGATATGATTAATGAAGTTGATGCTGATGGTAATGGAACTATTGAGTTCTCTGAGTTCCTGAACTTAATGGCCAAGAAAATGCAGGTATAAAACAAATCCCAAAAAAAATTAAAAACTAAAAACTCGAGTTTAATTCGGGTTCTTTTTTATAAAAAAAAATGGGTTTAAATTATTTGTGTGAAAAAAAAATACAGGAAACTGATGCAGAAGAGGAGCTTAAAGAGGCTTTCAGGGTTTTTGACAAAGATCTAAATGGCTATATTTCAGCTTCTGAGGTAATTTTTTTTAATTATGAGTTAATAATGAACATTAATTTCCCATTATCATTGCATTGTTTTTAAAACCCAGAAAATGGAAATTCAAACAAAAGTTTTTTGACGCACTCATTCAACTTGAAAAACTTTTGACCTTTAGCTTTGGGTTTTTTCATATAGAAAAGTATGAAAAATACAACTTAGCTATTATTATAACTGATAATAGTCCATGAATATTATACGATTTACACACGTTGATGGCTAGCATGTGGCGGATCAAAGGGAAAAGTAATGACCAAACATTAATAAAAGTAAAATGAGAGATATATTTATATTAATTTTCCATTTTTTAAAATCTTTGTTCAATTTAGGGATTTCATCATTACATTTTGAATTGGGATAATTTAATTTTTCACTACTATTATTAAAGTTGTTTCTTAATCCAATTGGTATGAAATTTAAAAAAGAAAAATCCGATTTTCAATATATTATTTAAAAAGTGAAATTATAGTTACTAAAATAGTTACTTCCACTAATTTGTTATTAAAAGAAATAACATTAATAATATTTAAATTGAAGTATTGGGATTATATCTCTAGGTTGAAGATTTAATAAGGACGAAAATCATAATTTAATCGTTATTTTTTTATGGATAAATTTGTTATTATATAGTTTAAAGAAAAATAAAGATTGAAATAATAATTTGCCGTTTCAATTAAATGTAGCTGAGAAATGTGATGATGAACTTGGGTGAGAAATTAAGTGATGAAGAGGTTGAGCAGATGATCAAAGAAGCCGATTTGGACGGTGATGGTCAAGTCAACTATGAAGAGTTTGTCAAAATGATGACGACCGTTGGATGAACATACTTTTCTTCATCATCAACGCATATGTATAATATTATTACTAATTTTGCATTCAAATTTGTATTCTCCAATAAGTCCTTTTTAGTTTATTTGTTGTACTCTTTTTCTCATTGTATCCATTGATGTCAAATGACGTCCAAAAGTTAATTAGATGAATGGATTTCACAATTACCGGCCCCTTTTAATATTTATTATAAATCAATCTAATTTAATATATATTTATATTATAACTAAAAACTCAATATTTGGATTATACTTATATTTGTAATTTTACTAGATTTTTATTACACGAAAATGTTTTTAATCAATAATAAATTTAGATTGAGTGGTAATGAATTTATATTTGGACGCTATTAAACACGTCTTTAATTTTTGAATTTATAATTATTTTGTTTAAAGATGATATAAAAGTATGTCGTCTTAAAATTAATTTTATAATTTCATTAAATTGGTAATTTAATTCAGGATAATGTCATACTTAGATGTAAGTAAGTATGAGATTAATATTAAATTTGCATGTCAAGTCCTTGAAACTACCCTTAACTAACATTTTAGTCCTTTGGCGCTATTGGTGCCGCCAATCACATTGGCACCTTTGGTGCCGCCAATGTGATTGGCCTGATTAGACTGTGTCAGTTTTTTTTTCTTTCTATTTTTTGTTTTTTTTGTATATTTTGATAAATAAAAAAATTATAATAATTTGGTAAATAAAAAAGTTATAATATTTTGGTTATTTTTTTATAATAATTTTGTAAAAAAACCCTATAAATAGATATGGAATCTAATTTATGCATTTAATTTTATACATATAAAATTCGGTTGGTATTAACATTGTGTTGCTTATGTAGGAGGATATGGATTCGAGTGCATTGAAGCGTATTTATCCTCCTATTGAAGGGTTGAGGAGAGTGCATAAATAATTTTAAATATTTGTATATAAAAATAATTAGTTATACACAGTAATTAAATGGTTTGAATTCCGACATCACATATTGGGTAAAGAAAAAGAAAAAAGTCAAACAAGTTAAGAAACCGCGTAGCGTGTTCCTAATTTTTTATTACTACATATAAATTCTGTGTGCATCACATATTAGATTTAATTATAATTATATATTGAGTAGCCTACAATTAAATTTTGGAGATGATATTTAATACTAAAACCGTGTTAACATTTAACAAGTAAAACTTGTACATTATAATATTTTAATATGAGTTAATTTAATTTTAACTTTTATTCATTATTTGTTTAAAATAACCTTTTATTATTATTAAATCCAAGTCTAATTAAATAAAGTTAAATAGATCTTATTGATGACAAAATGTTTATAATCCATTTTAAAAAACTTTAGGAAAGAACCCTTTAGAGGTTGTAATTAACGAAGTTTTGTTTTAAAAAGAATTTTGAGGTTTTTAAAATATTTAATGGATTGAATCTGATGATTAATTTTTTACATTCCATAAGATTCATTAAAGGGATCGACGTTGGTCACAAGTTTTAATCTGTTTTATATCTTGGATGAGAATCGAACCTTTAATTATTGTGATTAGAGTAAGAAAAATTTTTACCAACTCATCTCGAATTTATTGAGACAAGAACTAGATTTTAGATAACGACGGTGCATAATTTATAGACCAATAAATAATAGGGACAGAATTTAGCTTCCAAAATCTTACAATTTTAAATTAAAATAAGTTTGTCTAACAGATAAGATTGCAAGCAGATCTGAGCTGAAAATGTGGGAAAATTTTTAAAAAACATACGAAGCCGACTTGCATTTCCTACTTTATCTTTAAGGGTAAATTATGTTAAAGTTATTAAATTATTAATAACTTTAAGTTTTATCATTCAACTCAAAAAAATTACATAATAATCATTAAACTATTTGAAAGTTTTTATTTAAATCATTAGGATGTTAAATGGTTTTTTCCGTTCGCATTGAGTACATCAATCGAAAGCTCTCATTACATTTTTCTTCCACAATTCAATCTTCAACACTAATCGTCAGATCAACTTGGATCTGCTCGTAGATCAGTCATCAAATCGTCGCTTGAAGCTCACTAGTCGAATTTTTTTTTAAAAATATTAACAGTCTAGTGACTTGAATGAAAATATTCGTATAGTTTAATATCTATTTTTTCAATTTTCAAAATTAAGTAGCTAAAACATAAATCTACGAATAATTTAATAACTTTAAATGTAATTTACTCGAAAATACATAACATAGTTGCATTTCCTCGTTTATTTTATTGAAGAATAAAAAATAAGCGGTTGCCTTTTTGCTTCCGTTCACAACTCAAAAGCCCTCCAACGCGTAACGTCGCGTATTATTATATGTTAATATTGTGTGTCAGTTAATGTGGTGGCTGTTCGTTGTATTATGTTTTAGTTTTTCCACTGAAAAAAATGTTTAAAAATAATATTTTTATTCAAATTGTGCCATTAAATTATTATTTTGATATTTTATATAAAAATATAATGAGAAATTTAATTCACAATATTTATATCATTATTCAATTTAATTCGACTCTTCTATTTAAAATAAATTGTATTTGAAGTAAATTAATTCTCAACCCTTATGTGAATTTATCGTGTCTTATATATTAAGTCATCAAATTATTTAAAACTTTAAAAATTAAAAAATTTAAAGATTATAATTTAATTTCAGTAATTAAAATTTTGGATGATTTTTTTGTCTTTCTCAATTGATATCCAATTCAATTCAATTCTCGAGAGTAAGCCAACACTTGATCGACGTGTGATAAATTTAATTTCAATAGTTAGAACTTTTAATTTTAAAAATTAAAAATTAAAAATTAAAAATAATAAAATTTTCGAAAGTAGATAAATTTTAAAATAAAAATAAAAAAATCAGAAAATTAGAAAGATTGAAGGCATAAGCAAACTTATCTAATATAATTGTTCTTTGTATTAGTAAATAAATAATTATTTATTAAAGTTGCATGTTTAATTAATGCCAAGTGTCAAACAAAATGAAAACGCAGAGTTTGAGATGATGAAGCTTACCTATTTTCATGGCCCGGTCGCCACGCTTTTGACTCGTCAATGACTCAATTGTCACTCAATCTCTTTTTCCTTTATGCAAATATGCAATTTACAATAAAACTTTTATAAAATAAATATTATCATGAAAATGCTATGTAATCATTTGTGATAATTAATACTAATTAAATTTATAAAGTTTTATGTTCTTTTTGGGGGCTTAAAAGTTCTATGTTTTGGAGTATTGAAATTTATATTAAATAACTCTTATTTTAACTTATAATCGTATTTTAAAACTTATGATAAATATAGTAAATTATTAAATAAATTGAGATATATGAGAAAATTAAAACACGATAAATAACATGCTTAAAGTAAATAATTTAAATAATATGAACGATTTGGTTTTTTTTTTAAATGTTAGGAAAACATGTTTTTCTTCCACTTTTGAGTCTACATTTGACAACTCTTTTAATATATCAAGTAAATAATGATAGTATTTTCTAACTATTTTTCTTCGTTCATTTCATTATTGGGAATAATTTTTAAAATTTATTTAATGTAAAAAGTATAATAAATTATTTTAATAATTTTAATAAATTATTTAAATAATTTTAAGGAAAATCAATATCAGCAAAAGTAATTAAATTGAATCATGACACAAATAGAATTTATGAAAATAATTAAAATACAACATTAAAAATAACATAACTACAACATAAAATGAATAATAAAAGATATAAAAAATTTAACAAAATATCATATAAATTTTAACAATAAATCTGTAATAATACTTAAATAAATAATAATAAAATTCCTTTCTCTTTCTCTTTTATTTCCTCCCTTTCTCCTTCACCAGCACCCATGTCCCTGGCTCCAATTGAACTCGATAAATTGTTTTAATATATAGTTATTGATATTTTTTATTAAAATAGATAAATAATTTTTTTAACATTAATTTTATTATAAATTTTTAATATATATATATATATATATATATTATTTTTAATACAATGCCTAGAACTATCAATAGTCATTCCTCAACATTTAAATAGGAAGATAATGCAGTTCAACGCACTTGAACTCATGTCCTCCTGCACAATAATACAGAGATTAATTGAATTAAGACTCCATCGACAAAATACATAAAAAAGAATCATATTCTCACTTTGCATCTTACCTTTAACCTTTATTTAAAATAATAAAAAAAAAACCCTACCGACAAAAAAATTACACGATAATAAAGATCCATATGACAACTATGTTTTACAAACTGCTTCTCCAGCTTAAATAAATAAAACCCAAAGTATGAATTGATTGAGATTTACTTAATATTGTTATTTATTATCATTACGCAATTTATTTCCGTTTCATTTACTAGTGTTTAATAATTTGCAGGTGAAAAGGCATTAAAATTGGTCGATATAGCAGTCGACCTACTTTTAGCGTGATATTGGGGATTAAACAAAGGATTCCTATGGTACTTCCAGGAAAGCTGCAGGTGTTTCCTTAATTTCATTGATTTGTCATTTCCATATATTATACAGCAGATATTTATCACAATATTTTACATTTTTGTTACGCGTTCTTTTCTTGTATTATATATAGATAATCTTATTGATATTCTTCATTGCATACAACATATCATCTGTAAATCAAATTAGATACCACTGAGCACTTCCTTTGTTTCAATCTATATCATCTTGTTCTTGTATTACTGTTGTTTCCTTTTTCAATGACTACCATTCTTCAATCGAATTTGCTTTGTTTTGAATATACAATCCAAGTCCCTTCGGCCACCTTTCCTAAATCCAGAAAGAAATGGCACTCCCTTTTCGCTACCATCTATTGTTCTAGAAAGTTTTCTTCTCTTATCACCAAAACCGCAACCGCCAATGATGAAGCCAGAGTCGTTCATCGATCGCCGTCTCATGTTTCGCTCGCTGTCATGCAAGAAAACAGTCCCTTCCGAATTGATCAACCAACTCTCATTGAGCTGGTGAAGGAGAAAAAGATTGAGAAGTTACGGAAACATGGTGGGGTCGATGGTGTGGCTTCTGGTCTTGGGACCGACACTCAGGTCGGTGTCTCAGGTAGTGCCGAGGACATTGAGCGTCGACGAGAGGCGTTCGGTTCCAATACGTATAAGAAACCGCCAACCAAGGGATTTTTTCATTTTGTGGTTGAAGCATTTAAAGACCTTACTATAATGATTCTTTTAGGGTGTGCAGCTCTTTCACTTGGGTTTGGAATCAAAGAACATGGCCTCAAAGACGGTTGGTATGATGGTGGAAGCATTTTCGTAGCTGTGTTTCTTGTCATTGCTGTTTCTGCTGTAAGTAACTATAGGCAGGACAGACAATTCGACAAGTTATCGAAAGTCAGCAACAATATTCAGGTTGATGTTGTCAGAGGAGGTCGGCGACAACAGATTTCTATATTTGATATCGTTGTTGGAGACATTGTGTGCCTAAAGATCGGAGATCAGGTTCCGGCCGATGGGTTGTTCATAGATGGCCATTCACTGCAAATTGATGAATCGAGCATGACTGGGGAAAGTGATCATGTTGAGGTTAATGGCAACCAAAATCCATTCTTATTGTCAGGGACGAAGGTGGCTGATGGATACGCTCGGATGCTTGTTACTTCGGTTGGCATGAACACAACATGGGGCCAAATGATGTGCCAAATCAGCCGTGACACCAACGATGAAACACCTTTACAAGCACGTTTAAACAAGCTGACCTCATCAATTGGTAAAGTTGGCTTAGCTGTTGCTTTCTTGGTTCTTGTCGTGTTGTTGGTCCGTTACTTCACAGGGCATACAACGGATGAGAACGGAAACCGGGAGTTCAATGGAAGCAAGACAAAGAGTGATGATATCATAAATGCTGTTGTGGGAATTGTAGCTGCCGCTGTTACCATTGTTGTCGTTGCAATTCCAGAAGGACTACCATTGGCTGTGACACTGACTTTGGCTTATTCGATGAAGAGAATGATGGCAGATCAAGCAATGGTGAGAAAGCTCTCTGCCTGTGAAACAATGGGCTCTGCCACCACAATTTGTACAGACAAAACAGGTACTCTCACACTCAACCGAATGAAAGTTACGAAGTTTTGGCTCGGTCAGGAATCCATGGAAGAGGGAGCTTCCTCAATTTCTCCATTTGTTGTTGATTTGATCCATCAAGGTGTTGCTTTAAACACTACTGGCAGTGTTTATAGAGCTTCTCCAGGAACAGAATATGAATTCTCAGGTAGTCCTACAGAAAAAGCAATCCTTTCATGGGCTGTGGTGGAATTGAAGATGGATATGGAGAAAACGAAGAAATGTTATGCAGTACTTCAAGTTGAAGCCTTCAATTCTCAGAAAAAAAGAAGTGGTGTTTTGATTGGAAGGAATGATGATGACACTGTCCATGTTCACTGGAAAGGAGCTGCTGAGATGATTCTAGCACTGTGTTCAAGCTACTACGATGCTTCAGGAGTTGAAAAAGATCTCGATGATGACGAAAGGACGAAATTCGAGCAAATTATTCAAGGCATGGCAGCCAGCAGCCTCAGGTGCATTGCTTTTGCCCATAAACAAGTTCCAGAAGAAGAGTACCAAAATTTAAAGGAGCAGAAAAAGCTTAAAGAAGACAACTTGACCCTGTTAGGATTGGTGGGTATAAAGGATCCATGCAGACCTGGAGTGAAGAAAGCAGTGGAAGATTGCCAATATGCTGGAGTAAACATCAAAATGATCACTGGTGACAATGTTTTCACTGCAAGAGCCATAGCTACCGAATGTGGGATTCTGAAGCCAGGTCAGGACTTGTCTAGTGGTGCAGTCGTAGAAGGTGAGGAATTCAGAAGCTATACACCACATGAAAGGATGGAGAAAGTCGAGAAAATCCAAGTCATGGCAAGATCCTCTCCCTTTGATAAACTTCTCATGGTGCAATGCTTGAAACAGAAAGGGCATGTAGTTGCAGTCACTGGGGATGGCACAAATGATGCACCAGCACTCAAGGAAGCAGATATTGGTCTATCAATGGGAATTCAAGGCACTGAAGTTGCGAAAGAGAGTTCGGATATCGTCATCTTGGACGATAATTTCGCTTCGGTTGCCACAGTCTTGAGGTGGGGAAGATGCGTTTATACCAACATCCAGAAATTCATTCAATTCCAGCTCACAGTTAATGTAGCAGCACTTTGTATCAACTTCGTAGCAGCAGTATCAGCAGGTGAAGTCCCTCTAACAGCAGTCCAGTTATTATGGGTGAACTTAATTATGGACACATTAGGTGCTTTGGCTCTAGCCACGGAGCGGCCTACAAAGGAGTTGATGGAGAAACCACCCGTCGGTCGAACTGAGCCACTTATCACAAACATCATGTGGAGGAACCTACTAGCTCAAGCTCTATACCAAATAGCCGTACTCCTTACCTTACAATTCAGCGGTGAATCAATCTTCGGGGTGACAGAGAAGGTAAACGACACATTGATCTTCAATATTTTCGTATTTTGCCAAGTCTTCAACGAATTCAACGCAAGGAAGTTGGAGAAGAAGAACGTATTCGAGGGTATACACAAAAACAAGCTGTTCATAGGAATCATCGGGGTAACCATTCTTCTTCAAGTGGTGATGGTAGAGTTTCTGAAACGGTTTGCAGATACAGAGAGGTTGACTTGGGGGCAATGGGGAGCATGCATAGCCGTTGCAGCTGTTTCTTGGCCACTTGGTTGGGTTGTCAAGTGCTTACCTGTTCCACAGAAACCCATTTTCAGCTATCTCAAATGGAGGAAATAGAATCTTCATAGGTCACAATTACAAATCATTGATATTCATATTCTTTTCTTGTATTTAAGATTGAATTATATTGTAGTTACACAATCTTTACAGATTACAGAGATGATTCTTTATTCGTTAATAAAATAGTACAATCATTTTTTAAACCGACGGAAGTTTCAAATTTTGTTTTTGAGCTTAATAGATGTTCCTAGTGTTCCCATTGATCTCGGCTGCCTCTGTTTCACATTCAGCCGATTGATGATATAGGAAGAAACATAGATTACCTTCTCTCTGTAAATGTAAAAATAAGCGAGTCAAACATTTCAACAATGAAAAAAAAATCTTATTGACGATAAGATAATGATAATCTAGACCACAAATGTGACAACAATGGGAAATCGGTAGGTCAAAGACAGGAAAAAAAAGATGATAAGTCATCACCATTTCCACTTGGCAGAGAAACTGAGGAAAGGGAAACTCTGTTTCCTTCTCCACGTCTTGATTTGGAGCGAAATTATATTATTGGTCCACGTGGACGCATTGTGGGCGATACTCTCTTGTAGACATAAGACGCATCTGCTTCAAAAAAACCTCTTAAAAAGGTGTCTTGTGCTTTTTACTTTTGGAAAACATTTTGCATTTTTTTTATGTTAAAATCTTCAATATTTGAAATTTAATTCATATATTTTTCAAATTTTAAAAGATAATTAAACCATTTTGCATTTATTAAAAAATTCCATAGACATGATTCTCATAAATAAAATTTATAAATGTTTGAAAAAAATTAAGCAAAAACACATTTTAATTAAACACGATCCAACATAAAATGAGGGTCGTTTTGGATTGAAAAGCCAATGCATATTCACTTTTCACCCATAGATGTTCATGTATTTTAGCCTATCGTTTCCACCGAAGTATAAATGAGAAAACATGAAAGCATGTCCCATAGCCATTGCTTTTCATAAGAACAAAACAAACCACACAGACATAAATAGTACAATGTTGCCCACAAGCAAAGCGAGCACCAATGGCAGACACCATAATGGGGGCAACCTAATTACAGGGAGAGGCAAGCTTTTTTCATTGTCTCTGTACCAGTGCCTCTCATGGTTTTATTAAAGAGATTCTGCATCACACACACATTGGAAATCAAACAGTGTTAAATATGCTCCTCCCAATCATATGGAGTATCTTTATCGTACATTGGTCTAAGCCGGAACGGCTTCATGGATCCTTCCGTTGTCGGATGGTGTCAAGCTGTCGTAGTATTTGACCAACACTTTCCAACCGCCAGGGCACATGAATCCGTCTGGAGGGTTCTCTTTGTTCTTCGCAAGAGCTCGCATCTGTAGAATTGCAGCAAGCGGTTACTATTGGAACCTGAATCGTATTTCTAGTGATGGGTTAGAAAAAGAAGATACCTTGGTGCCTGATATGAAGAGGAAGTCTTGAGCTCTCGAGGGATCGAAGAAAGCCATTTTGCTTTGGGTCTTATCGTACGCGGCAACCTGTAAATGAAACAACCCAATAAGAATATGCCACAAGCGATATCATAGTAAAGGGATTGAATGCTCAATATACCCTGAACGGAAGGATGTTCAGCCGCTCGAGTCCAGGCGCCATGCTCAAGACCTTTTTCCCGTGATCGGCATCATACAGGTCTCTCTTCTCAATGGGATGGCCCATGCCAGCTGGGTCTCTACCAACGATATAAAAATTAGCCCCTGCATTGATCCGAGCTTTAGCATGCCACTGCACTTCAGTTGGGCCAGCATAGTGCATAGGAGATGGGAATATAGAGACCACTGTTGTTTCAGGATCGAGAACACCGTCCTCGAGCACCTGGTCGAACACATTATGGCATTTTCATGGCAATTGGCAAAGCAAATATATAACCATTTTCAAGGGTTTAATGAATACCTTCTCGTGTTGTTTCATTCGCCAACTAAGTGGAACATCATCTGCCTTCGTGTAGCCTCCCAATGGATGAAGCAAAAGTATGGGGTTCTTGTACCCCATCTCAAGAAGCCTACGACGAGTATCGGTCATTAGCAAAGCATGACCATTGTGAACAGGATTTCTGAGCTGGAATGCAAACACGGCATCAGCATTGCGTTTTTCAAACTCTTGACGTAACTCAACAGGTGAAAGCCGAAAACGATCGAGACCATCATGGTACTTGATCGGCTCTATAACCTCCAAATCACCTCCAATGAGCCAATTTCCAGCTTTTGTTATAGTTTCCTCAACATATGGCAATCCAGGGGCAGTAGTTCCCCATGTCCTCGCTATCCTTTCTTCCTTCAGGTGCTTATAAATCTCAATGCTGAATCAATCCATTAACGAAGCAAACAATAAGACCACATAGTTATCGAATCGAATCAGACAACTATGATACACCATCGACTCATTTGAGTCCTAGAATGAAACAACCGAAAAACATTAATCTGATGACCTACATTCAGACAAACTTTAATCGAACAACTTTCAGTAGGATCATAGACCAAGGAAAATGCGGCATTCGTCGAGGATCGAATCATACGAGGGTTACAAACGGCCGGAGGCCGGCGCTGAGCCGCCTCTTCTTCACTCTACTATTCCCCCATCCCCAATTTTGCTAAATATCATCAAAAAGCAGGGGAGCTTTCTAAATCTAGAATACTGGTTTCACATCAAAGTTATCTATAATTTCTATATAAAACATGAAATCATAGCAAACGAGCAATATATGAAATTTGAAAAAATCATGACAATTTAAGCTACAAAAAAGGTATAAATTTTAAGAACTTTAAGCTACAACATTAAAACAATCAATTTCAGAAATCTTTACTGTAGGAAGTCAAATTGTATTGAAAAGTGTACATATATCCAATTAAACAGGAAAGCAAAATGTGAACAAAGAAAGGAAAAAGTTGAAGAATAAAATACAAAGCATGGTTAGCATTACATTATTTCTATATTAGGAGTTCATTGACTTACTTGTTGAGGATCGCGACGGGGTTATCATCCGAGTCAACGAGCGTGACTCTTTTGGACTCAGCGATCCTCTCCTTTTGAGAATCATCAATCGCCAACACAATCGGCACCGACATGTTGACGAAAGAACCATCGCCGAGTCGGAGCGAATTAAAATGAAGAGTTTGGAGGAACTCGGATTCTCTCATGAACCCGGTGAGGGGGCTTGCCCAGCCCTCACTCAAAACATGGACCCATTGCAAGTCGATCCTGGTCAGCTTCACCCTGGGCAACGGAGCCGCTTCTCGCTTCTTCAACCCCCGCTCCGGCTCCGCCACGTGGAGGTCCACGAGCTTCCCACCGTCCGGCTCGATCAACCCGGCTCGAACCGACAACTGGGAAACCGTTCGGGGCTTGAAAGAGACCGAACCGGGGAGTTTGAAGGAAGGGACGAAATGGGTATTCAGGGATTTATTCAAAGACTTTGACGTAAACGAAGGTTGGATGAAAATGGTGGAAGCCATTGGAAGAGAGAACCAAAACAAAACCCGGTTTGGTTCTGCTTCTTCTTCTTCTTCTTCTTCTTGGTGGTGGTTCGGTTTTTTGAGAGACTGGTGGGTGAGTTGAATATATATGGATTGGGGAATGAACCGTAGAAGGGTAGTTTGGGAATAAAAAAAGACAGTGACACAGTGTTGTTGATTTGGACGAGAAAAAGTGAAGAAAGACAAGACAAAGAAGAAAAGTGGAAATCAATGTTGGATTTGTTAAGGGCTAATTAAGTTTAGGGTTTAGGGAGGATGAACCTGGACATTTTGCTTAATTTTTTTTTGTTGTTGTTTTTTTAATTAAATAATAAATTATTTAGTATTTATTTCGATGTTTTCAGGTCAAATTTTGATATCCATTTGGGGTCGTCTTTAGTGCCATTAGAATCTTATCTTGCTTTGGTTTTTATATTTAGCATAGGAATATAAATAAAATATTAATTGTCCTTACACATGTTTAAGAACACACCTAAAAGTTTATTTGAAATTTTAAAGGTTTTGGATAAAAATATTGGGTGTAAAATGTGAATTAAGAGAAAATTTTAAATTTATTTAAATTATAAATTTAGTTTGACATTTGATATTCAAAGCTCGAGCTTTGCAATTTAATCTATTTTTAATATTATAATATATCATTTTTCTTTTCATTTCTTTTCTTTTCTTTTATACATTATATGATTTATATCATATAAAATTAAATATACTATAATATAGTGTGGAACGATTTTGACAAAATTTGAGACTCATATTTCAAATCAAACTTGAACAACTATATACGACATTGATATTATGCATAATTTCATCCAAACTTGACTCAACTCGATTCATGACCACCATCTATTTTCATCTATGTGATTTAAAAAGAATGTCACATAGATTGGTTTGAATTAGACCTGTTTAAGATTTGAGCTATCCACCTAAAGTTTTGAAATATTTGACCAAAAATATTTGATTTGAAAAATGGTTCTAGACAAAAAGAATTAGATCCGTTTAAAATATAGGTCGAGTCCGGGCTAAAACATTCAACGCTCGAGAGCCCAAACCCGATCTGTTTTTTAAGTTTGTAACATATTATATTATGTTATTTATAACAAAAAAAAAATCTACAGTAATATACAATTTATAATGTAAACATTAAAAAAATGTTAAGTTGCCAATAAATATATATTTTTAATAAATGAACAAATATTTTTATATTTAAACAAATAAAAAATAATATAGGCTAACCTAAAATGGGCGTTAACTAACCATTTACAAATATTAGCGAACTTGGACAAAATTTTAATCTCCTATTTCAAGCAAGCCAAGCCTAAGCAAGCATGATCATGCTTAAGCTCAACCTATGAATAGATCTAGTAATTTATACATTTGTATAATGTTTTTCCAGTTTATTTATTTTGAGCTAAAATTGTCCATTATCTTTAAAAAAAAAAGTCAAATCATTTTTTTACTGAGATATTCGACTAAAACACTAATTTTTTAACAAGATAAATGTGATAACCCGCGAGGCAACCTATATGTACTTTATGTTGACATGTTATTATTTATCTTATATGTCACGTTAATAAATATTTTAAATTATAAAAATAAAAATTCAAAAAATAGCCCAAAGTACACATAGATTATCATTTGAGGTGTCATGTTTAAAAGTTAAACATTTTAGTCAATATTATTGCTAAGAAAATAATAATTTTTAAAGATTAATAATCAAATTTGACTCTTTTAAAAAAATTGAAGGTCAAATTTAATTAGTAAAAGGAACATTATCAACTTGATATAAAAAAAGTAAATTATAAAAAAATAGCTAATTTCTTTTGGGTTAAAAGTTAGGACACTCTTCAAAAACAATTGATTAAGAGATATTTTTAACCTAATAAGTAAACTATTGAAACAAATTAGGTGATGAAATCATAATTTAAGTATAATTTTAATAATTAAAACACTTTAAATATCTAAGTAAACAAGCAGTTATCTTTTCTACCCAAAAAAAAAAGAGCACTTATAATTTAGGAGCGAAGTTTTCATTTAACCTTTTATTGGAAATAAAAATTAATATTTAATATATTTATAATATTTTTTATATTACTGTTGGCAATAAAGTCAGGCGATTGATTGATTGTGAAAGTTTTAGACATGACAGGGAGGAAAATATGTCACCTTTCCATAATGTTCAAAAATATATGTTCATTAAATTAAACGAAATAATTAATTAATTTAACTTTAGATTAAATTGAATTTAAATTAAATAAGATTAAAAATAAAAATAAAATTTATAAAATCTAGTATTTTACTGAAATAAAAGTTAATGTTAATTTATTTTTAAGGAAATCAGATGTCAATTAAAATTTTATTTCATAAAATCTTTTACCATTATATCACAAATTTAATTCATAATTAATTAATATTTTATTTGTTAAAATACTAATTAATACTCATCAATTCGAAGTTTGAATAATTTAAATTTAAAAATGAGAAAAGGAAAGCAGTAGGTCCTATGCTTTTTATATTTTTAGAATTTAATTTTATATATATATTTTTAAGAATTTGGTCTCATTATTTTTTAATTTTTAAAATTTGGGTCAATTTATTAACGATGTTAACTTTTATGGTTAAATAAGTTGATGTGACCTTTTGAAAAAATACTTATTTAATAGTAATGTAACTAAATAAATCATGTTTAATGAATATGGATTTAACAAAATAATTTGACAATGTTAACAGATAAACTTGAATTTTGAAAATTAAAAATAGAATGACTAGACTCCTATAAATAAAAGTACAAGAATTAAATTTTAAATTTGTAAAAGTACAAAAATTTATCTTATATTTTAACCCTTCTTCTTTTAGATCATTATTTGAGTAAACTTTTTCTTAAAAAGAATTATACTTAAATAAATATTTTTAGGGTGTAATGATTTGTACTATATTTACGTATAATTTATTGATTTTCAATTTTTAACTAAAATAATCACTTGATCTGTTTTGGTTCGATGATGTGTTGCTTTATTACTCGATCAAGCATTTCATTAATTTTTATTATTTTTTAATTTTTGGTGAATATTTCATTAATTTTTTGACCAAAAAAGAAAGCGTTCCATTAATTTTATAAAGATAGAATTATGATATGATGATGTGTCCAGGATTTTACCATGAATACGTGTCATCAACTCATTGACCGACTAGGAAGCACTAATGCTTTATGGCTCATGCTCGTCCCACTAAGCTTAATTAACATTATATATTTTTATAAATCCATACATCATTCTTCTTGGTTCTTTATGACATTTGATATTTGCACTAATTTAACACATGTTTTATATATAAATAAGATCACACTTTTGGATAAACAAAGAGTTGTAAAGGGTAAATTTTGATTCATCGAATGTCATCTATTGAGGATAATTGTATATACTGTACTAATTGAACAAAGCATTAAGTTGAGTACACATTATTATTTTTATTAGGAGAATAATTGAGCCGAGTTGAGTTGAGTTCGAAAGTTAATTGGTAAGTTTAAGCTTGAATTCGATCAAACATATGTTTTTTTTTTTTTTAAGTTCGAGCACAACTTGAAATATAATTAAACTATTCGAGTTTGGGTTAAATTAAGCTCATTTATCAATTATCATACTCAAGTACAAACTCAAGCTTAATTAAGTTATTGCATACTCAAGCTTGAGTTTGAACTCAGTTTGATAATTAAACTTAGGGCTAATAATATATACTAAGGGCAATAATATAATTTAACAGTATAAAAATATTTAAAACGTATATTAAAAATAAAAAACTCGATAAGACTCACGTGTCATTCAAGCTAGTTATTACTAATCTCAATAATTACCAAATTGAATTCGAATATTTTTTAATTCAAATGCAATTCATTTACACATTGATATTGATAAGAAACAATGTCATAGCCCCCGATAAAAGAATTTACTAATTTTTTTTATATGGGTCAAAATGCAATATTTCCATTGTAGTAAGAAGGCCAAGGAACCTCTCCCCTTTGAATCCGCCCTGAGTAACAACACTCAAAAGGCCTTTTGAGTCCAATGCACATAATTTTACTCAAAACAGACCAAGTTGTATATATAGTGTAATCAATAAACTATCTAAAAAATCATATAAAATGGAAATTTAAAATCAAAGATGACTAACCTCTTTATAACCAAACTTTTTTTGCATTCAAACACTACCTTTTAACACTATCTCACCAATAGTCCCTGCAAGAACAAGTTCCATTTTTGAAATGATGAAACCGAATTCGATCTCTTACAATAATATCTCTTCCATATATCTTCGAAATAAGCTTAGTACTTTCATGGCAATCACTACAAACACGAAGATTTTTAATGATACGAATAGGAGCAGTCGAATCAGAAGCAACCAAAGCAAATGCAATTGCTAACCTTTCACTATGGTAAGTAAGTGCATCTTCTTTTTCCTCCTCATCTATGTCAAACAACACTTCTTTAGTTCTAGGCTTATGACCATATTGCTGTAACCTTTTGCCAACTTCTTCGAGCTTCGAATAAATTCGTTTCGACCACAGGTGAGTTTTGTCTCCGATCAGGAATTGATGCATGGCACCATTAACTTCAACTAAGCTACTACCTGGCATTTTATTAATCCCATGATCCTTCATTAATTTCCTCACTCTTTTAACATCTTCCCATCTATTAATGCTTGCATACATATTTGATAAAAGTACATAGTTCCCACTAGTTTCTGGCTCAAGTTCTAGTAAATGCTTCAATGCAATTTCCCCAACTTGTAAATTACCATGAACCCTTGCTGCCCCAAGTAAAGACCTCCATAAAATGGCATTGGGTTTCATTGGCATTCCCTTGAGCTTTTCTTCAGCTTCTTGAACCCTCCCAGCTCTACCTAAAATGTCTATCAAGCACCCATAATGTTCAAGCTTTGGCTCCTTACCATAATCTTCATTTATTGACTCAAAAACCTTGCAACCCTCGTCTACTAACCCAACATGTGAGCAAGCACACATTGTAACAACAAATGTCACATCATCAGGCACTAACCTTTGAAACTTCATTTTCTCAAAAAGTTGAAGTGCCTTGTGACCATAACCATGAATACCAAATCCACCAATCATTGCATTATAACATAATATATCTCTTTCAGGCAATTCATCAAACACCTGATATGCCAAGTCCAAACACCCACATTTTGAGTACATATCTATCAAAGCAGTACCCACATAATAATTTAACTTAATATTGTACTTCAACACATAAACATGCGCCCATATACCTTGACAAAGAGCACCTAAATTTGCACAAGCACTAACTAAAGCTACCAACGTAACTTCATTTGGCTTAACTAAAGGGTTTTTCTGCATCACAGTGAATAGGCATAAAGCCTCCATTGATACACTAGTGTCCTCCTCCTCACTAGTAACACCACTACCATAAGCGGATAACATTGAATTCCAAGTAGCTAAATCTGGGCTCCTAATTTGATCAAACAAACATCTAGCCACACCCAATTTGCCATACTTGGCATAGAAATTAAGCAATGAGGTTTGGACAAAATCATCATATGCAAGTCCAAGGAATTTTAACACATGGGCATGTAGAGCTAGACCATGGAGATGAGAACCACAAGCCTTGAAAAGAGAAGGGTAAGTGTGGGAATTGGGTATAATTGTTTTATCCCAAAGAACTCTTTCATACAAGGAAAAAGCAAGTTGGGTTTCACATTTTCGGTTGGTTGATGATAGTACTGAGGAAATGAGAGTGTTGTAAAGGAAAATTGTTGGGTTTGGGATTTGGTTAAAGATTGTGAGGGCATGAGGTAAGGCTAAAGTGGAGGATAAATAGAGGAGCTTGCTGAGAGGGTAAGTGTGGTGAGTGAGGCCTGTGGTTACCATTTGGGCATGGACTTGCTTCAGAGAGCTTAGGGTCTGGCATTTTGATAAGTAATTTAAGGTTATGTGGTTGAAGATTGGACTTGATGAATTCATTAGCTATTGAACTTTTTCTTGTAGATGGATGGTTCCAATGGAGAGATTTGACCACTAAATGCATGTATAATATGGGGATTTTGGTCCTGAGCTTGGGTTTAAAGCATGTAAGCCAAATTCACTGTTATGGGCTCATATTCCATTTTGAAAGCAGAGTTATGGACTATCCTTGAATGTTTGAAGTTGGCATTCGGCTCGGGCTTTCGAGATTGATGGTGGGTTTGAATTTGAGATGAATATTTTAGCTCCCATACAATGTTTTTTAAAAGTAATCTTTATCTTAGTTTATTGTACAATTTGATATATAAATTTTGATTTGTTGTAATTATATATATAACTTAAATTGTGGTTTATATATATACATAAACCTCTAATCTTGATTTAATTGAACACATTAAAAGAGATCAATACATACATTTATTTTCATGCTGGATTAATATAATTGTTTGTGAATGAAATATATCAACACAAATGGTGTTAATTTAATAATGTTGTTAGTGATTTATGAAAATTGAATTAGATAAAAATATCATGTATAGAATCGCACAAAATCAATGTTCATGTATATTTTTATATTAATCCCTAAAAATTGAGATTTATATTCGAGTTCTATTATGTGTCATAAAATCATAAAAAAATCAATCAATTGATTAAATCTAAAAACTATTGTCTTTTCAACCAAAATATTATATAAGAACCAATGAATATTCAAATAACTAAAAAATCAATTTTTATGTATTTATATTCAAAATTTAATAATATATAATACCAATTTTTTACCACTTCACCAAACATAAAATCAATTTTGAATCAAAAGAATAATATCGACCCTACATTATATGATAGTAGATAGAATAGGGGACCTATTATATTCACTTTCTTGTTGGCACCAATTACTCAAAAATCAAAAGTAAGAATAATAATGAGATGATATATGGTCATACATAATATGATTGTATCAACCAAATAATTTGAAGTTTGATTTGAAAAAGGGATAGAAGAAGAAAATTTCACCAACAAATATTCATTTGTAATGATGATTTCATGATAAATTTGAGCTCACTTTATTCCTTTTTTCCTCCTCATTTTTGGTGGTTCCACCTTATTTGACTGCCAAACATGGAATCCATTATGGAAACTAATATAGTCATTCATTTATACCTTTATTGGGGCATTTTTTTTTATTTCTGGGTTTTAAATAAAAATAATCTACTAAAAAGCAAAACTAGAATTAAGTTCATGTGCCACATTTTCATCTTATAATCATAAGAGCTTTTCATTCAATGATGAACTCGTATCCCTTCGTTGTTATATCCGGAATAAAAATCATTTAAATTTTTTTATATATTGAGATTTAAATTTTATATTTGCTGGATTGTGTTATCTATTAATTTAATTCATCTTTTAATTCAATTCAAATTAATTTAGTTAATTGGTTCAATTGATCCGTATCAAACGGTTTGACTCCTTATCTTAAATTAACACTTAACTAATTTTTTATTCAATTAATTCGATCCATGCAGTTCTGTTCTTTATAGCAAAATGAGTTGTGATCTAGGCAAAAAGGCAATGCCCTTTGGTGGATTGCCCATTACATATATATCATGTTGATAGATCAAAATACTATCATTTCACATTTAGATTAAATCATGTGAAAAAGATCAATGTTTAATGATGATTATTGTTTTTTTTATACAAAATTTCTATCTATAAAAACTTTTTTTCCCTTAAATTAAAAAAGAAAATGTATTTAAATACACGTAAATTCATATTTTCCTAATTGTTGTAATAGCAATAATATTAACGAACACGTAATTAAAAGTAGATTTCATATTTATTGGTATCTCACACTTAGAACTTTGATTTAATATATCCAATATTGAATTTTTAAGTTTGTTTTAGTAAAAACGAGAGAGGGGGGAATTGAAATTGATGGACCCAACTTGTTTAGAAGAGGGATTAATACTAATTTTTATAAGATTAAAAGTATAGGTGATAGCAAGATTAATTATTAATTTTGAAAATTATAACAGAGAGATCAAATTTAAGGGTAAATTCTAGGTAGTTATCTAATTTATTAAAAATTTTGATTTTAAATATCGAAAATAAAAGTTTATAATTTAAGCACCTACATTATATAATTCGGTCATTTTGGTTATTCTCGTTAAGTTGATGTGATAGTTAAAAATCGATATAATAATAAATTTAGCCTCAACTTTTACATATTATATCGATTTAGTCACAATTTTAAAAAATTAACCTTCAAATTTTACAAATGTTCTCAATTTGATCTTAATTCTAAAAAATTAAAAAAATACATAAATATTTTTAAAAATTTAATATTAAATAAAATTTTAAAAAAAATCTCCTCTCCCCCACCCTGTCACCCCTCTCCCTCTCCCCCTCTCCCCCTCCCACCATCAACGTCCCTGTCCCCCCTCCTCCCACCCCCTACAGGCAATAGACTCTTGATTGTTGACAGTAAAACTTGACATTATAAAGTTTATACAAACATAAACACTGCACGAACCAACCATAAATGAGCAGCCAATAATCCTCCCTCCTAAAAGCTTCATTATTGTCAATATAAATCAATAATGATCTTTCATTTCCCATATAAAAGAAATAGGATCCAAGTCCAAAAGATTAGCCAACAAGAAAAGAGAAAAAAAATCCAACATCTTTATGCTTCAGTGCGTATAAACTCTTCTTTTGGTTGTAAATTTTTTGTCTGGGGAGTTTTTTATTATCCAATATTAATATAATCATTTTATTTATATTAATATAAATTTTAAATTTATTATTATATTTTTGAAAATTTGTATGTATTTCTTTGAATCTTTTTGAATTAGGATCAAATTTGTAAAATTTGAGGGTTAATTCTTAAAATTATGATTAAATGATATAATATGTAAATTGAGGGTTAAAATTGTTATTATAAAGATTTTTAACTGTCACGTCAATTAGCCATTTGTGATTTTAACGGAGTGACCAATATGATCGAACTATGTAACATGAATGCTTAAATTGTAAATTCTTTATTTTAAGTGCGTAAAATAAATTTATTTTAAATAATTAAGTGACCATCTATATAATTTACTCAAATTTTAAAGATAACTTCACACGGAAAAACGAAAAAAATAAAATAAATTATAATGAAAGAAAAGGATGGACATTGGAAGACATCATATTTAAAATTTATGCATAAAGAATATTTAAATTTATTTGATATTTATGAAATTAATAAAAAAATCATATAATAGTTTAGTATATAAGGTTTAGACCTAAAAGGGCACTAAGAGCTTAGGGACAATAAGTTAAATTAAATAAAGTAGTACTTTAACTATGATAGGGAAATATAATAAAGAATTTATTAGCAATTTGATCCCTAAATTAAGCATGGACAATGAGTGAAATTATTAATAAAGCCTACAATAAATCTAAAGGTAAATTACTCAATGTCACTTAATTATTAGTAAGTTTATATTTTGATCCTTTAATTTTAAAAAGTTACAATACAATTACTGAATTATTCAAAAGTTTTCAATTAAGTCACTGGACTGTTAAAATCATTGTTGTATGTCATTTTTTGCTTGCACAATTTGCACTAATCAAAAGCTCTCATTCCTCTTCTCTTATACTATTCAGTTTTTTTCATGAAACAACTTTGGATGTCATGAATCTACAAATCAAAATCTAAACAATTTTCTTCTCTAATCTTCGACACTGACTGGATCTAAGGTATGTTCTTCTACTTATTAGTGGAGTACTAATCCACCGTACCAATAATCAAGTCTTCACTTGGAGCTCACTAAGTGGGTTTTTTAAAAAGAAAAAGAAAATCTTAACAAACTAGTGGCTTAAATAAAAACTTTCAAAAAGTTCAATGACTTGAACGAAAACCTTCAAATAATTCAGTGACCATTTTATAATTTTCTGAAGTTAAGTGACCAAAATATAAATTTATTAATAATTTAATGACTCTAAATGTAATTTACCTTAAAATTAAACCCTAGAAAAAGTAAATAAAAGGAAGGGATAATGCAATGTCAGTCAAAGTAAAGGAGAAAGAAAAGCAAAAGGGTGATGTTTGGCCTTTAACACATCAAAAACTCTCCTTTTTTTTTTGTTTTTTATTGGTCCCAACAACAATCACCTTTTGTCATCTCCAATAAATCAAAGTGAAAACCTTTCACCTTTTTTCTAAAAAAAGTTCAATTTAAATTAAATTTAGGATGAATATGATTAACAATTTTGTACTCTTCCTTATGATTCAAATTTTGATTTTCTATTGAAAAATAAAATTATTTATAATTATTAATATTGTAAATTTTATACGCCATGCTAAATTATTTATAACTTCTTAACTCCCTAAATTTTTTTTTAAAATATGCTTTTAACTTTAAGAAATCTCATAAATGAAAAAAAAAGGGGTCAAAAAGTAATAAAATCCAAAATAATAAATATTAACTACGCAACTGCCAAAGAGCCCATTTCAGTGTACGGACAAAAGCTGCGGGTGGGTTTTGAAAGGACTGCATAATATTGATGGGCCCCCACTAATTAGCCCATCGCTTTATGATCTTTATGGGTCCTACTTTTTATTTTATATCATTATTATAAAAATTATTGAGAGATTGTAAAATAAATTGATTTAAATGGATAATACAGCAATTAGCAAAACAACTTTTTAAAATTATTAATGGATTATTATTTGCTATTAATTGGTGGCTTGATGAGTGTGCCTAATTAAGGTAATTTATACTTATTTATACTTTTGAGTGATTTACTCTTTTATTTGTTACCTTTTTATTTTTAAGGTAATTTATTAATTTTAATTGTTATATAATTGAAATAATATTTGTTATTTCACAATAATTAGTATTCTAATTTATTTCATGCCAATAAAATTTATAGACCTTGCATATTAAATTAAAATTGTTATATAATTTTAAAAATATTCCTAATTTTTATTGAAATAATAATTCATATATTCCTCACATTGAAAGTATATAATTTCATGCACTATCTTGAACACATTATTATATATAAAAATAATTTAATTTTTATGCATCAAATACAAATTTATATACTATATTATAGTGGATCCTAAGATTTCAAACCCATTTCAATTCTAATAATTTAATACCATAATTGCAAAAATAAATAATACTAATATAATCAATGGGCGACACATATACAACCAAAAAGAATGGATGACTCAAAACCCTAGATTTTTTTTTTTTAATTTCAATAACCCCATCATGGAAGGGGAGTTGCACGCATGCATTACCCAAACCCCAAAACATTTTTTTTACAATTTATTTAAATAATCTTTCAATGATCAAACCTAAATAAATAGATGTTAAGGATAATCAAATGCTTGCATGCATCTTGATATATAAACTTCAAAGGAAACACCAAAACATTTGTAGGTTCACCATGTTACTCTTCATTGTTATTTATTCACTTTGGTAAAATCAATATATGATAATTTATGTATACATGTCGTGCTTTATGGTTGGTATTAATCACATTTATCTAAATATAATAATGTATGTTTTGAGTTGAACTATTGTTTATTAGTGGCTTTAATTTGTAGGAAATTATAAGTATAATGATAAAATTGTATTTTAATGATAAACGTGTTATGGAGAATCGCGTATTAGATGTGAAATTATATTGTATTTTCAACTCAAAAATAGGTGAATTAATCATTGTACATTAGATTAAAGTATAATTTACTCTTTGATCTTTTGATTTAACATATAGAGACTAATTACCTCTGAAAATTTTTTAAATTAATCTATACAAATAAATTTTAAATCTTAACATTTAATTTCAAATCTAAACCGATTAAATCTGATCCATTAACACCCAAAACCTTTTTTTTTTCTTTTATATAATATGGAGGTTGGGCCCCCCACCCTAAGCACTCTCCCATCTCCCTTTGCTTATGTTTTAGGACATAAAAAGAACACACTAAAGAAATACATAACTTGGGAAACTCACCCACTTCCTCTATTGATACCTATTTTTTGTCTACAAGCTTAGGATCCTCTCCTCCATGCTCTATATACCCTTTCACTTACTAGAGTATTTAATTTTTTTTTAATTAAAACAAAAAAATTCCAATCCCAAAATAAAACAAAATTTGCCCATCTATCCATTCTCCCTTTACAAAATTTATTTCCTTGAAAAAAAAAATTTCCTATGTCAAAACAAAACAAGCCCATACCTCAAAATATATATTTTAATTTTAGATATTTCATCTTGATAACATCTGTATCAACTAATTAAACTAAAACCCAAATTATTTTTTAATCTTCTTTATTTTGTGGTCTCAAGAAGTGAGTGCAATGAATTAAAAAGAAATTACATATATATAATTCTATTCTACTCAACTTTCAATAGTTTGCAATAATAATAAATGACAATTAAACTAATAATTACTTGATTTTCTTTTTGCTGTTTTTGATTCATGGCCATCATGAATAGAATCCAAGATGAAAGTGGTCCACCTTTTTTTCTAAAGTCCCTTCACACTTTGCATTGGAATTTTTTTTCTTTTTATGTGTCAAACTTTTTATATTTATAATTTGGGTTTTGAGTGTACGCTTAGCTCCTTCACTTTGTCATTAAAATGAAATATAAAATATATGAAAATTCAATTTTTTTAGATTAAGTATATAAATATAATTTTGAAAAAAAGAGACAATTTAACACCAAAGCATGAGTCTTGAAAACACAAAATCATTTCAAAAGGTTAAAAGAAAAACTTTAAAAAATGGGTAAACAAAACAATGAAATATTTGAAAGCATCCAAAATATAATGAGTGTGGGATTTGCCTTTGCCTTTGTATTAAAACTGAAAAATCATAAAAAACACACACATAAAAATTGACTTTTAAATGAGGGGTGAGTGGGACCCAAATATATCTCATCTGAAGTCCATAATGTCATAATACACAATCACTGCATCACTCCGCCACACTCTGAAATTGAATGGTGTTTTGTCCTCTTTTTAACTCTCTCTCTGTTTCAGATTCTGAGTCTTAAGGATCCATCATATGGTATATTGTACATCCATACCCCACCTAATCTCATGAAATGACCCCCATCACCACCGTTGATCTTGGAAATCGAATACTAACAAGCTTCAATTTAGTTATAATTTTGTTTATATAATAAAGGTGAAAAATGTAATTTTCGAATATATTACAATGAGAAGCTTGATTAATTTCGAGTAGTTCAAATCAGTATTATGATTCTTAAATTCAAATTTATACTAAAATTTAAATTAATAATCATTTAAATCAAACTCAAATAATTTACGACCATCAATGTATTGTTTACATACCTATACCAAACTCCTATTCAATTGCGCACAAACCTTATTAGGGATGCCTGCTACAGTCTCAATCTGATTTTTATATAATTTATTTTATTTCGTTTTGAAATTAATTTTATTTAAAGTTCTAACACCCAATTTTGATTATAAAACTAAAATCTTTTGAGAAACACTCCTTAAATATAATCTATTATATTTTGTAATTTTTAAAATTATTTAATTAAAATATATAAAATAAATGTTATAAAATTTTATAAATTCAAATTTATAATTAAAAGATGTAAAAATAATTATAAAATTAAAAAGACAAGTGTTTGAATTTTTTTTTAAGAGGATGAGAATGGGTTTGATTTTAATTGAGTCAATTGAGAGGGTCTACTCTTTTGGGAGAAATATTGAAGTGTCGCCTGTCAGGTAGTTGATATTGTCCTTTAACAATCAAAGGCATTGTCCCCATGTCGGGGTTTTGTCCTAATGACATTTGCGACGAGCCATGTACGGTTCATGGATAGGGGTGCCTCGGTTAGAGTAGATCAATACGTACAAAACGCAGGACATGTGTTAGATTGAGTGTGTGAATAAATTATGGAGGGCGTCATAGCTGGAACCACAAATCTTGACCTTATATGCACCTTCGATTGTTGATGGTATGGGTTAGTTGCTAGAGAAAGACATTTCAAAGACTTCTTCTAGAGAAGCGGATACTTGTGTCAACAAAGTCAAACATAATTTAGGGATAAACAACACCCATAGTCACTCTAAAACAGGGTTTGTCTTATTTTAATAACTTCAAATTTCTATTTCAATTCAGTCTCTCTAAATAAAGATAATTGTGCTAACTAGTCACTGATATTAAAATTTTCATTTTTTAACAGATTGCTGATGTGGCACACTACCCCTATGAGTGACTAACATGTGGCATTCTTTTGTTGACTTTTGACTAAAGTTGAGGGACATCTTCATAACGTTTTGGGGGAAAAAGTATTTGACTAATTAAAAGGTCCCTAAATTTCAGTCAAAAGTCAACAAAAAAAGTCGTGTGTTAGACGCTCAGTTAGCCACGTCAGTAATTCATTAAGAAAATAGAAATTTTAACACAATAACTAATTTACATAATTGTCTTCTTTAGAATAACCAAAACAGGACAAATCCCATTTTAGAGTCAAAATTTAAAATTTTTAGTTGAAAACCTATCCCACCTTATCCTACAACAAACATGGCATTAGGGAAAACAACTTTATAAGGTCATGTCATGTCAAGTTAGAATCGGATTTTGGATTATTTTGCAATCTCTAATCATATAAATGTATATACCAATAACATTGAATCGGGTTCCCTTTATTAATATTAATATGAAGAGAAAATTTCAAAATTAATATTAATTTTGATTTATATACAATAATTTTTTATTTTCATAATTCATTAACGTTGTATTTGACAATACTATTTTACATATCGTATGTACAAATAATTATATTTATTTAATACAAAAATATATTAACATATTTGCTTTTTACAACTAAATTCAAAATCAAAGATATATATAATTCAACCAAAATAAAAATTTTATATGTACATTAAAACAAAATTAATTTATGTATCGCATTAAATATTAAACTAAAATTCATATGCAATTTTAATATTTATTCCTTCCATTTAATAATAAAAGTTTATACATTTTAATAAAATCTCAATATATAATTCTTAGAAAAATCATAAACTATTTGATTTATATAGGAAAAAATATTTTTGATAAACAAAAACAATAGCATTATTTTTTAATGTTTAATTCGAGTTTTATCATTATGATTCATTTGATGAAAATTCATAATTATATAATAATATTAGTAATTAACTTTTATAAAATCAAATTCTAAAACTAGAAAAAATCACGATTGTATTTAACAAATTAAACATAAAATTAAATAAATTGCAATTAATATTAAGTTTATTCTATTAACAAAATATTATAATTTAAACACAATAATAATTCAAGTAAATAATAAAAAGTTAATACAAATACCTTATTTAATAATATTACCCAATTTATCTAATTATTTGATTTTCATAATAAATATAAAATTTAACAAATTAAAATAAAAAGTAGTTCTCAGTTTTGATAAGATGGAATATATGTACAGACTTAAAATAGTGTATAGATAAATGCATAAAATATTAATTAAAATGTGTTGTAAGTCTTTGTAAATTTAGGATTTAGCTCTTGTATTTTTACTTTTAAGAATTTAATCTCTTAATTTTGGGTTTTAAAATTTAGGTTAAATTCTTAATACTATTAATATTAATTTGTTGACATGCAAGTTCATTATAACATTATTTATTTAGTATCAATAAATTTAATAAAAGAAATAGTAATGTTAACTATCGGATCTGAATTTTAAAATATAAAAAGTAAAAGGACTAAGTTTCGAAAATAAAAGTAAAATAACTAATTTGTAAATTTGTAAAGAGTACATAGACCTATGGTATATTTTAGCTTAAAATATTTGCTTAGGATGATAATAACAATAAGGGTAAACCGCTTTAATGCCACTAAACTATTTGTAAGTTTACATTTTGATCATTCAATTTCAAAAATTTACAAAATAGTCATTAAATTATTTGAAAGTTTTCATTTAAATCACTATGTTGTTTCTTTATTCACACTGCCTACATCAATAAAAACTCTTATTCTTTTTCTCTTCTACAACTCATTAAACATTATAAATTAACGAATCAAAATCCTAACAACTTTCTTCTTCAATTTCCGATATTAACCATCAAATCAACACTTATTGTTGGACTAAAAAAGACTTAACAACTCGATGACTTAAATAAAACTTTCAAATAATTTAATAACTTAAATAAAACTTTCAAATAATTTAATAACTTAAATAAAACTTTTAAATAATTTAATAATTATTTTACAAATTTTAAAATTAAATAATTAAAATATAAATTTATTAATAATTTAATAACTTAAAGTATAATTTTAATCTTACAATAATAATTTAGGAGAGAGACAATACATGAAGCAAAGCATTACATAAGTACTAGAGAGAGAGGAGAGAGGGACTGCAAAGTTTGAGTTATTCTTCTTCTGTGTATCCATCCTCTCAGTTCATTATCTCATTTGGATTATTATTATTATTTTGGTCAAATATCTCTTTTGGATTATTTAGTTACTATGTTTAAGTTTTTTAATTAATTTAGTTTTTTTTTGTTAATTTTTTTTATTCTCCATCTCCACCATCACACCCTCCCACTTTCCTCTTTCACTTATGTTTATATATATATATATATATATATATATATATATTCAATGTATGTGCTTTTTATAGACTGTCGTTTTTTTTTACTTTTATTTTTATTGTTTCTTTAAACATCAATGAGCCATGGTGTACGTCCCCGAGGCTGCTGCTCCCATCAGTTCAAAGCAATAACACACAGAGAAAGAGAAAAAAGAAAAGCTTAAAAGCTTAAGCTAAGTGCTAATTAAAAAACCCCAAAGCCATTTTCATTAAAAATGGCAGCAAAGAATGAGTGAGTGAGAGAAGAAGAAGGCTTACAACAATAAAAGGCTTTAACACGTGATAAAGAAAACACCAAAAAGCTCTTTTGCATGCGTGTATAAAAGATTCATCACCACCATCGCCTACACACCACCATCATCATCTCCCTCTCTCTTTTTTTCTTCTTTGAATCCTCTTCAAAAATCCCATCTTTTTGAATCTCCTTTTTTGGGCCCTGCTCTTTTATTTCTCTCTATTTTTAAGCCCATCTTTTCTATCATCTTCCTCTTGTTATCTTTGCTTCAAAGTTCACTGCTTTTTTATTTTTGTTTTCAAGTTGGTGACTGGTAAGTTATTTGGATTATGGCATTTAATGAGTTCATATATATTTTTGGTTTTATTTATTTATTTTTTTGATATCCATGTGTGTGTTTACATTGCCCTTTTCAATGTTTATTCCTTCTCTTTGTATTCATGCTCTTGTGTTTTTTTGTTTTCTTCTAGACTGTTTTTATTCTTTCTATACACCCAAAAGTTCCATGGTTTCAAAATCTCCTCTTTACAGAAAAAAATCAGCTCTCTTTAATGCTGTTGTTATATTCATCTGCTTGAGCTTATATTCATTTCAAGACTGATGTTTTTTCTTATAAAGTTTCAGTTTTTAGTAGTGACAGACAAGCTTGATTTGGGGTTTTGTCTTTATGTGTTCATATATATGAAATTGATTTTTTTTTAACTATATCCTTGTATATCAGCAAAGGTAAACCAAGTATGCCTATAAGGCAAATGAAAGAGAGCTCAGAGCAACACCTGGTGATAAAAAGCCACTTGCAAAACACTATGAACACAGTTCAAAGACCACCCAAAACAGCACAAAATGGCAAAGGTCCACCACAAGCTCATGAACCTCACAACAACACAAAACAACCCCATAACCAAGCCACATCACCTCCATCAAAGAATAGAGGAAGAAGAAGAGGAAGGGGTGGTAAAAAATCTGATCAACTAGATGTTTGTATGAGACCAAGTTCAAGGCCTTGCACTGTAGCACATAAACCAGTGAACCAAGCTTCTTGTGGAATGGAAATGGCGTTCCCCACTTCAAGCAAGTCTTTGAATTTTGCACCTAGACCTGGTTATGGTCAAGTTGGGACAAAATGTATTGTGAAGGCTAACCATTTCTTTGCTCAGTTACCAGACAAGGACTTGAACCAGTATGATGTAAGCTTTTTTATTTCTTGTATTTGATTTGGATTTTCATGGCAATATTTGAAAGTGGGCCCTTACTCTGACATTCATCATGTGTATGCTTGCTATGTCTTTTTCATATTTGCTGTTAACATTGAAGATGCAATGCTATAACTTTTAACGGCATTTATGGTGTTATATTAAATTTTGTTCTTATTGTTGTTTGCCTTTTGGCAAAACCTGTATGTTGCCATTTGTTTTTTGCAGGTTACAATAACTCCCGAAGTAGCATCCAGAACGGTTAACCGAGCTATTATTGCAGAACTTGTGAGACTGTACAAAGAATCCGATTTGGGTACGAGATTGCCGGCTTATGACGGCAGAAAGAGTTTGTACACGGCCGGTGAGCTTCCGTTTGCGTGGAAGGAGTTCGTCGTTAAGCTTGTAGACGAGGAAGATGGCATCAATGGCCCCAAGTGAGTAATCTCATACATAAATATATATTAGATATACATTACTTCCTTTTGAATTGATCTCTAAAGACCTATATATGATTTTACAGAAGACAAAGAGAATATAAAGTGGTAATAAAGTTTGTTGCACGAGCAAACATGCATCATTTAGGCCAGTTTTTAGCCGGTAAGCGAGCTGATGCTCCACAAGAAGCGCTCCAAATACTAGACATTGTATTACGAGAGTTATCGTCAAAGAGGTACATGTTCATAGAAAACTGATTCTGTTTATCAATATTATTCTATACATCTCATTTTGCCTAATGTTGTGAAGGTACTGTCCTATTGGGAGATCATTCTTTTCACCTGATATTAGAGCACCACAAAGGCTTGGCGACGGTTTGGAGTCATGGTGTGGTTTTTACCAAAGTATTAGGCCTACTCAGATGGGGTTGTCTCTGAACATCGGTATATGAAATATGATCAAATTTACAATATTTTTCAGCCTTGATGGTTCTTATCTTTTGTTTACCTCTATTTTACCCTTTTCTAACAGATATGGCTTCAGCTGCATTCATCGAGCCTCTCCCTGTAATAGAGTTTGTTGCTCAGCTTCTAGGCAAGGATGTACTGTCTAGGCCATTGTCGGATTCCGATCGTGTGAAGGTATGGTTTTCATTTTACTTCTGCTGCAGTACGGTTTTGTTCTCGGCATTTGGTTTGATCATAATTACTAACTTTGAAATAACCAACAGATTAAGAAGGCGCTCAGAGGAGTCAAAGTAGAGGTGACACATAGAGGGAATGTACGAAGAAAATACCGTGTTTCAGGATTGACTTCTCAGCCTACTAGAGAACTAGTGTAAGCTTGAACTAGAAAACTTTCCTGATTACGGATATTAAGGCATTTTGCTAGAGCTCGAATGAGAGTGCTTATACTGTTGTTATTACCTATGGTGCTTTTTTCAGGTTTCCGGTTGACGATAACTCTACAATGAAGTCTGTTGTTGAATACTTCCAAGAAATGTATAGCTTCACAATTCAGCATACGCATCTACCTTGCCTTCAAGTTGGAAACCAGAAGAAGGCAAATTATTTACCTATGGAGGTTAGAAGATATCACCGAAAGTTTTATTATAAGTTCCCTCGGTAATTATCCTTTTTCTTTACTAACTCCGATGAGAAATCTGGACTCGTTGATTCACTAGGCATGCAAAATCGTGGAGGGACAGAGATATACGAAAAGATTGAATGAGAGGCAAATTACTGCTCTCTTGAAAGTCACATGCCAAAGACCGAGGGATCGAGAAAATGACATTCTGCAGGTACATTTTATATAGTAATCTTGTATGCATATCAACTATCCCCGATCTTCATTTGCTTGACAAGTTGTCTTTGCTGCATATTGAACACAAGCAGACGGTTCAACATAATGCTTATGATCAAGATCCTTATGCAAAGGAGTTTGGAATCAAAATTAGTGAAAAACTCGCTTCGGTCGAGGCTCGTATCCTTCCTGCCCCTTGGGTAATATACCTAAAACTTATGCATAATCCAAAAAAAAAGAAAAGTGTTATTCGTTATTGATTGTTTCATTGGCTCTTTGCAGCTGAAATATCATGAAACTGGAAAAGAAAAGGATTGTTTGCCTCAAGTGGGGCAATGGAACATGATGAACAAGGTAATATTCTTGTCTACAAGGATTTTAATTGCTCTACTATATAAGGTCTTTTCTTTTTCTAGCTTGGGTTGATAATGTTTCGGCTTCTTGCTTTTACGTTATCTAGAAAATGATTAACGGAATGACTGTGAGCCGATGGGCATGTATTAACTTCTCACGAAGCGTGCAAGAGAGTGTTGCTCGAGGGTTTTGCAATGAACTTGCTCAAATGTGCCAAGTTTCTGGCATGGTAGTTTCTTTTTTCCTTATATCTTTTATGTTTTCATCATGGAGTACAAGTTTATAAGCCATTGCTGTTTTTATAGGAGTTCAATCCCGAGCCTGTTATACCGATCTACAGTGCCAGGCCCGAGCAAGTGGAAAAAGCTTTGAAGCATGTTTATCATGCATCCATGAAAACTAAGGGAAAAGAACTAGAGCTTCTATTAGCTATATTGCCTGACAACAACGGCTCGCTTTATGGTATGTCATATCGTTTGTGGTTCTAATTCTAATATATATGTGTGTGTGTGCGTGCGCGCGTGCGTCATTCCACTGTTCTTATACGTGCTTAGGGCGGCTACTTAAAGAATGATCTCAAAATGGTACTGCTGTACTAAACTGTGACATCGTTCTACTTTTTCAGGTGATCTCAAGCGAATTTGTGAAACTGATCTAGGATTAATATCACAATGCTGTCTGACAAAGCATGTCTTTAAGATCAGTAAACAATACTTGGCTAATGTGGCCCTTAAGATCAATGTTAAGGTTAAATAGTTTCTCCTGGTTTATATACACAAAACTAAGTTCCACATAATCATTTGATTTGAACTTTATACCAATTATGGTCGCTATGCGTGCTTCTGAACTTTTTTCACAAAATATATTTGAAACATTGTTCCCTCATTGTTGCAGATGGGTGGCAGAAACACTGTTCTTTTGGATGCTATCAGCTGCCGAATACCGTTAGTTAGCGATATACCGACCATAATATTCGGAGCAGATGTGACTCACCCGGAAAACGGAGAAGACTCGAGCCCCTCAATAGCAGCAGTATGATTCTTTTTCCTAGCTTCTTTTCCTCGAACTTGTTTTCGTCCTTGTGCTAATAATTACACATAAATATACCTGTTCCATAGGTAGTAGCTTCACAAGATTGGCCGGAAGTGACGAAATACGCTGGATTAGTTTGTGCTCAAGCTCATAGACAAGAACTCATACAGGACTTGTACAAAACTTGGCATGATCCTGTACGTGGCACTGTCAGTGGTGGCATGATCAGGTATACTGATTTCAGTTCCGTTCCGTAGGTACTTTCACCCTTGGGGTTGGATGATTTTCGTTCTAATATCAATTTCTTGTTCAGGGATCTTCTGATATCTTTTAGGAAGGCCACGGGGCAAAAGCCGCTGAGGATAATATTTTACAGGTTTGTGATCAAGGATTTGTTGGTAAATATTTCAACATTTTCCTGTGTCTTATCAAGACAAACTCGACCTGTTAGCATAAGAATGACTCATCTATATGCATGCACTCTTTGCTGCTGTAAAGTTCATTTTCTTTTATATATCCATGACCAATAGATATCGAGACATGAGTATGGAAGTATGATCCTTCAAAAACAAGGGGAAACTTCTAGAAAGATTAAGCATTTCTGTGTTGGATATATACCCAAATTCAACACTCAGTCCACCACTCGTGCATATGCTATATGTTGTAGGCCTTGTTCTTATACTAACTTGTGAATTATTTGAGTAGGGATGGTGTGAGCGAAGGACAGTTTTATCAAGTTTTACTGTACGAGTTAGATGCAATCCGGAAGGTGAGCATCCATATATTTTCTTCCCGGATCAGTTCAGCATAAACGGATTCGGAACATTTACAATTTTGATACGAAATTTATTGCAGGCCTGTGCTTCTCTTGAACCGAACTATCAACCACTGGTGACTTTCATTGTAGTGCAAAAAAGACATCACACTCGTTTGTTTGCTAATAATCACAGGGACCGAAGCAGCACGGACAAGAGTGGAAATATTTTGCCTGGTAAAACATGGAGCATCTTGGATAATTTGATTATTTGGGATATGCTGACACTTGGTGTATATTCTAACAATGGCGCATATTGTTCTTTTCAGGCACTGTCGTTGATTCGAAAATCTGTCATCCATCGGAATTTGACTTCTATCTTTGCAGCCATGCCGGTATTCAGGTACAACATTAATTTCCTTTGTTCTTTAGCGTCCTTCATAGAATAAACGTTTATCATTTAACTTCAGAATAATTTTAATATTTTTCTTTAACTTTCGGGCAGGGAACAAGTCGGCCTGCACACTACCATGTTCTTTGGGACGAAAACAATTTTACTGCAGATGGAATACAGTCTCTAACAAACAACCTTTGTTACACGTATGCAAGGTGCACGCGCTCGGTCTCTGTTGGTGAGTTTTTCATAAGAAGGCTATTAGGGCTTCTCTCAAATGTTCATTTGAATCCCTGGAATTCATCGAGTTTTCAGGCTTTGATATAATTTCATTCGCGGTTTCCTTTGCAGTTCCTCCTGCCTATTATGCACATTTAGCTGCATTCCGAGCACGGTTCTACCTAGAACCAGAGATGCAAGACAATAATAGCTCAACAGGCGCTGGTTCAGGTCAAGCAAAAGGTGGTGGTACAAAGGCAGCAGGAGAATCCGGGGTGCGGCCGTTGCCGGCCTTGAAAGAGAATGTGAAGAGAGTGATGTTCTACTGCTAGAACCGTAGCAAAAGCGAGGAGGAGATGCAGCAACCATGAACGACCTTTCGGTTCACAATGTTGCTTGTACAGTTGCTAATGATACTTGCATGGTTGCATGCAAGGTCTTCGAATTAAGGTCGTCAGCGCAGCCTTTAATGTAAAAATGGTCGGTGGGACAGTGACCAAAATGATCTTTGATGGATAAAAATGTTTAAAGTAGGTATATGTAAAGCAATGCTTATTTAGAATCAAATCTTAACGTAGGAAATTTTGGCTGAGAAACTTGCTATAATCTCCTACCCTCCGTTTCAATATATGACGAAGATCATTGAATTAGATAGAATGTTAAAAGGTGTTGAAATTTTTTTAATCCTTTTATTCTGGTTCATGAGCATAGCTTATTTCACAGCCGAGTACAATGGGCACTTCTTAACCTTCGAGTATAGGTTATGAAATGGATATGAAAGACTAAAGAGAATCGGATTTATCCGAAATGAATTGGATAGAACTTATACATAATTAAGATCTCATTGACAGATCTCTCCATGGTTGTGTGGTGTTGAATTTTGAAAATTCAGATTCTAGTCCTTTTAGATTCAAATAATTTTGAGTTATTTGCTCAAGCTGTTTAAAGCTTATGAAGTTTGAGTAAAAAAAATTAAGAAATTGAAAATGGATCTAAAATGATGATCTTTAGATGATTTTGGTTCACAAGCTAAAATCCCACTGTTAACTAAACTAAACTAACCTATTTTTATTTTTATGTTTTTAATAATCGGGGATAGAGTGTAATGAAGCTTTTATGCATAATACGATTATTCTTGTTACTAAGTTAAGAGGTTGTAGGTTAATTTTATTTTATTTAATTTATAATTAATTTAAACTTATGATGTAAAATTAGATGTTTTATATTTAAAATATTGAAAAACTATATTTGTCAAAAGTACTGTGTAAAGGTTATTGATTTTTATATAAATGAAAATTAATTTTTGTAGAAATATTTATTAGAAAAACTTTAAAACTTTATCAAATAATTTAAGAAAAAACATAAAATAAAATTTATTTTATCAAAATAAAATTCAAAACCTAAAATTAAAATGAAAAATACAATTCAAAATAAATAAAAACTCCGTCAAACCGAATTCAACTCGGATCTAAATTTAAATAAATTAGATTGGTTTTTGGAATTTGGATCAAAATTGATAAGGAATAAGATTGGGCTTGTTCTCTTTAAAAAGCCCAGTTCATGTTAGGCATTGGGTTAGAAAACCCAAAAAGCAATCAATGGGTAATATAATACTTGGTATCTGAGTTTGGCTGTAATGTTTAATTTGACATCAGTCTTTTTTTTTTTTCTAATTTGATACCTTAATTTGGCTTCAATTTACCCTCTACTACTTAAGTTTTTTTTTTTAAATTTGATACTTAAGTTTTCTTTTATCTCAATTAAGTGCCTAAATTTAGCTTTGATATTTAATTTAGTACCTAAACTTGTTTCTATACCAATTAAGTACCTAACTTTTTTTACTAGAGCACACATGTCAAAAATTTATTGGGCTATATGATTTCGTTTGGTCTGGGTGCCAAATTGATTATTGAAGCTAAACTCAAGTACCAAATTATACAATAAAGTTAAACTCAAATACCAAATGATATATTCCTAAAATCAATAATCGACCTGGTTTTACTAGGTTTTAAGTTTAGCCATTTTTTCACCAAGAACTAGATTATATTCAATGAAAATATGACTAAATGTGAAAGATTGAATAGTAGGATTTATTGGCAAGGCTTTTAGAACTGGATCAATGATCAAATCGGTCAAGTTATTAATTTGTCAATTCAACTAATCAGATCAGTCCATTCGACTTGATTAAATAAATCATTAAAGATTTATAAAAAATTAAAAAAATCCGATCCGATTAATCTATATCAATTGTCAAATCAACTGGTTTAATCATTTTCTCTGAACTGATACCCTAATCAAATTTTGATTTAACGAATCCGATTCAAACAACCATTCTTATTGGTTTTCAACTGAAACTTGAATTTTTTTATTAAAATTTTGCATTCAATAAATTTAATTTTGAATTTGAGATTTACAATTGCTTTTTTATTCCTAAATTTCGATCTTCTAAAAAATCTATAATGTGAAAGCATCTATTAGGATATACTAAATTTGGATTTGGGTGTGAAAAACGAATATATGTTTAATAGAATCGTATCTTTGAGCTTTTAGGGCATACCAAATATATGTATGATTTACGTATTAACTTATCTTAAATTTGATAAGCATGACTTACATGAATAAAGTATGAAATATGACAATCAAATTATTAAAATATTAATCATATAACAAATTAAGAAAAAGACGGTTAATTTTTTGATCCTGTTAATAAAATTGAAAAGTGATGCGACTATAGTGTGTAAAAGAATACATAAAAATAGAATGTATGTCATACATCCGTAATATATGGAATAATTATCATAAGAGAGCTTAGCAAAAAAAGTTATCATAGGAAATTTTTATACTTCATAAACAAAGTTTTACTCTTTTCTGACTGTATTCTTGAGATGCCACATGTCGAGTTCTTATAAGTGAGTTAAAGGTAAGTGATTAAAGCTTAGTTTAGAAATGTTTCTTAAAAATATTTTTTTTGAAAAAAAAACACTTTTGGAAGAAACTAAAATTTTTAGCTTGTTTAGGAATGTTTTTACCTTTATTAAAATTAATATTAAATTGGTCCTAAATAGTATTGTAATTATAAGACTAAGTAGGGTATTGATCATTTTTTTAACCAACTTGAATAGGAGATAATAGTTGTATTAAAAAATGACAATTAATAAATGGAGCCCTCATGTTGAGGGGCAGAAGAATGTTTCCGATGGATGTGGCTGGGGAGCTTTTCATGTACATATATATCGTATATTTACGTTCTACAAGTTCAAATCACTCTGCTCAGCAGCCGAAAGTAAATTTTACTCAATTAAGTTCAAGAATCATGAAACTCTGAACTAACAAAGCTACAACCAAGCTCAAAGTATTCATTAGGGTTCATATGATTCAAATTAGGTTTTTGTTTTTAAGAAAAGCTTTTCTTTTATCACTTTTTCTTCCTCTTACATACATAAATGGTGAATACACCCAACTTAGGTTTTGATTTGCTTGATCTTCATTTCCTAACAAGGAGGTAATGCTGATATGCTTGTTTTTGGTATGACAAAGATATCTTCAATGTACGTTTTATGAAATAAAAAAATCATTATTTGAGGGTTGATGTTATCTTTCCCAATAATAATTTTTTAAAAATTCAAATATAAGTGTAAATTATCACCCCACTCTCCACTTTGATCATCATCCCATAAGCTACTGTAATCTCATTATATATCTCAGGTCTGAGGTCACCTATGTACCCTAAAACGGGGAAAAAAACACAGCAGATGAGAGAGAGAGAGAGATCTCAGATACCCTTAATATTTATCTGACATATCAGGGATGACACACACAGAAAAAAAAAACATATACATATACGTATATATATACAAGTAATAATGCACAAAAAATCAAACAAGCTTTTGAACAAAAAAACAATCGAACAAATCAAAAGGCTTTTCAGTTTTGTTCAATGCACTGAGTTAAGCACCCAACTGGAAATCATCCTTTGCTTTTCCTCCTGAGACCCAAACAGACCCTAAGCAAAATTATATGAAAAACCCTCGGGATACTGATAATTAACAGTAAACATCTAAACACGATTATAACATAAAAAAGAAAAACCAATAACACGACATGAAACACAAACCCCCGGGTTACCGTTAGGGGGGAAATAAATCATCCAGGTGTAGGAAAGCTTACCTAGCTAGGGACCAAAAACAGCTTTGGGGCCACCCTAGACAAAAACGGGCAGCTATCTCACCTACTTCTTTTATCGATATTTCTCTATCAGAGAATGAAGTTTGATACATTTCTTTAAAGAACATAGCTTTTATGTGGGGGGCTAATTTCCCAAGAACAATCTTTAAATGGAACGTAAACAAGTATCAATGAACCACTCTCTTAGTCACTTAGTTTTTCTTCATGCATGAATGATAGCTGACATAAGAAAAGAAAAAAAAAAGCTCTGGGGGAAAGAGTTCAAAAACTAATACCATTTCTAGGTATTTTTTATACTTAAGGAAATACGAGAGCTGCATGGAATCTTGTCAACATTAAGAAGAATAAGACCAAATTCCAACATGGAAAACAGATGGAAAAGAAAGCAACACCTCAGATAGATAGAGAGAGAAAAAAGAGTGAAAGAGCTCATACTCTTCCAATAAAGTAACTAAGAACTTCAAAATTATTCTTCCATTTGAGAAACATGTTTCATATTTTGGCTCCCAAGATGATGTTTTCACTATGTATTTTCAAATAAATTGCTTATATGTTCTTTGGGACTTTGAAGTTGCACTAAGATCAAGAAGCAAAAAGGAATAAGCTCAAGCTTAAAGAGAGATAGGCAACAAAATATTAGGTCTATTAACAAGTTTTAAGTTGAAATTCTTCATATAACCTATGCCTATAGTAAGATTACTATATCTCTGATTCATAAGAAGAAATGCAGGTTCACATCCACACGTTTTCGGTTGCATCATGTTTATCGCAATTATGAATAACAAAGACAAGAACAACCAAAACCACAAACTAATGATATTAATGTCGTGTTTATCGCAATTGTGAATTATGATCTCTTAATTTCTCTCTGATTTTGCAAATCTGCCAGGGATTTGAAAGAAATCCCCACTTTCAGAAAAAGGCCCTAGCTAAAGCTACATGAATAAAGTAGAATTAAATTCCAAAATTATTAGTATAAGAGAGGAAAAAAAAGCTGAGAATCCCAAGAACAAATATAAAACCAAACAGATCTTATAACAAAATTGGGGTACTAACAAAAATTGAGATACAGCCATATGTTAAAAGCAATCAAACAGTGGAAACCGTATGGAATGTTCACAGATGATACCTAAGAAGGCTCAATCACCAAAGCAGGATCTTGAAATCATCGAAAACAGCATCATTTCCAGTGCAAAAGTTTCAAGAAACTGCTGCAAAAAAAAAAAAACGAAAAAAAAGGCTAACGCAAAATTAGATAAATCCAAATAAGCTTGAGAGGTTTAGATTTCAGATACGACGAACCTTTTCTAGAGATTGAGAGAAAACAGTAATGGCGGTGAACCAAAAAAGGAGAGAGAGAAAGGAGTGGGAATTAGGGTTTCATCTTAGAGAAATTAGGGTTTGTTTTTTTTGGGGGTGCAAGCAGCAACAGGTGAAACTGCCACATGATCTGATTTTTCCTCGATAAAACAGAGGGAAATTAAGATCATGCTGGCAGCTTCATCTGATGATGGAGCACCATAAGAGAATAACGTAAACTCTCCTTTAAGCTTCAACAAAAAAAAAAAAAACCACCATGAAACCATGACTATACTCAAACTAAGAGCCTATAATAGAACTGCTAGACTCCATGTTGAGAAAAGAGGATAAAGAGGGGGTTTATATAGAAGGATGAGGAGAGGGTTGTGAGGGACTAAATAATACTTTAATTTTATTTTGATAATCCAACAATTTTGAATAAAATACAAGAAAATAATTAAAACACAATAGATTGATTTCACGTGTTAATCTAATAATGACAAAAAAAACCTAAAAATCAAAATTTAAAAATAAAAATTAGTATAAGGATATTTATCTCCTTTAGGTTTTATAATTAAAAAAAGTAAATAGCTTATAGTATCATCTTAAAATAAATTTAGATAAGTGATTAAATTTAAAGATGAATTTAAAATTCTTTTGAATTTAATCCTTGATGCTGATGTTAGATATTTTGTATACTTTTTTCTTCTCACACAACATGGTTTCTCTAAAAGAAAATTTTAGTTATACTTTTTAAGTTAATAAAATTATATAAAAAATTCCAAAACAAGGTTATAAAATTAAGAGTTATCATATATGATAGGTATGCTCAATGTATTAAGTTTTTCGTATTTGAGTTTTATGAATAGAGAAATAATTTTAAAAAGAATTAAACTCTTAAAATGAGATTCAATCTAATTCAATTCAATTTCGAATATGATAACGTAAACCCAAAAAATATTTAGAAAAGAAATAACAATAATAAAAACAAAACAAAAGATGTAAGAAAGGAAGAGTACTGGTCCCCCCACAGAAGTGAAGCAAATTGAATATTGTCACGCCATGCAGTGATGGCAGAGAGAGGGTTTAATAGTGAGTGTGTGTGTGTGTTTTGTATATACATTTGTTATAAGAAAGAGCATTAAATAAGATTTTTTAGGGTTGAGGCAGTGGCAGTCACAGTGGGGGACCTAATTTTAACCTCTTTCTCTTTGCTGGTTTTTTTTTTTTTTTCTTTGTAGCTGTGAGAAGGAAGGATCAGCCAAAAAAGAGATAGTAACCGTTACTAGTAGTATAAATGGGGACCAGAAAAGATAATAATAAATTTTGCATGGTTTTATTCGAAAAAGCTATGGAAAGAGGAAAGAGCATCTCTTTTTACTATCACCCAAAAAATTTATGTGTAACTTTCATCACCGATGAAACATGACATTAAATTTAGGGATCTAATTAAAATTTTTAATTTTTAATGAGAATTTTCAAAAATAGAGTTTAATTAAATTTTTTTTAAAAATTTAGAGAATTTTATTAAAAATTTCAAATCTTTTTAGGGTTTAAGTAGATTTTTCAAAAATTTTGAAAAGCTTAGTCACAAATTTTCAAATTTCTTGACCCCTTATGCCTCCTCTTACATTTCGCTCTGCAAGGTTTGCTTTGTTAAAGGAACGTCTGATCCGATTTAGACTTAGTTTAGATGGACGGTGTATTTATCTATTGTTAGTGTAAAAATAATAGTGGTGGTGAGATTAGATACTATAACGATATTTTAACGTGAAATAAAAAATAAACTAAACGCATCGCACCGCACCACACCTGACCACATCAAACCGTCCATCCAAACCCTATCTTAGTTTTAAATTCAATTGAAATCTAATATAGTTATCGGATTTTCGACCCTTTGCTTCTTCAATAATATGTTTATTTATAGATGAAAAGAAAAAAAAATTAGGGTAGAGCAAAATTTTAAAGATTCCTCTAATTATATATGTGTGGAAATTTGTGTAGTTGTGTTTCATTAATTTTACTTTGTACTTACATGAAAGTGCATTTAATAAAATTTCTGTATAAGCATCTTCCTTTTATTGGCAGATGATAGCTTTATTTTATTGCAAAACTTTCTATTTGTTATATAGTAGCCAAATTTTATCTTATTGGTGCCAGCTGCAAATTTCATTTTCATTTTCATTTTAAATTTTTAAACAATTTTATTTAGACCATCTTCTTGTGAAAATTTAACTTAGATTTAGATTTGCCTGTTAAGTCTTAACTCGATTGGTATGAATATTGTTGTCAATACTGAGAATGATGTGGGTTTAAATGTGCTAAAACACATTATTCTCCTATATATAAATTATTTTTATTGAATTATGTTCTTATCTTTTAATTATCTCACATAATAGGTAATAAATAAATAGTTGATTTTTTTTTATAGTTAGGAAGAATGTAATTGCTTGGGACTCTCATGCCTACAACATAATACTCTTATCACTTGAACTAAAAGATTATTGACAAATATTTAATGTTTTTATTAAAATGTAATTAAGAGGCATAATTTGAATGGAAACGATACGCTGTGCCTACTTGTTTTATACAATAATTTCTTTTTATTTTAATATAATTTTGTATATTTTGGATCCGAGACTTAAGTTTATATTTTATATATACTTTTACTCAAAGAAGTGTTATTATACCTAATTCATTAATAGGTTAAATGCTCACATAAGTCTAAATTTGTAAATTAATTTTCATAATGTAATGGATTATTAATAGGTTAAATAATTACGTTAAAATTTTAAAATATCAAATAAAAGTTTAAATCTTTTGAAGTTGCTCAAATAAGGGTTAAAACTTTTAAAATTATTAAATAAGGGCATAATATTTTTAAATGCATTCAGATAATGGCTTCTCAAATGTTGTGTATCAAGTTTTAAATTAGTTTTATTTTCTTTTCAAGTAATATATGATTTAACTTCCGTGTGTTTTACTCTAGACGCATTAGCATTCACTTAATTTCTGTCACAAACTTAAATGAAATATGTAAAAACCCTTATTTAAAAAGATTTGACCTTTATTTAACCATTTTAAAATGTTTGACCCTAATTTAAAATTTTAACCTTATTAATATACTGTTGAAATAATTACAGATTAAAATTATCATAAAAATATAATTATATACATTTATAATCATTTGCATAGTTTTATAGATATGATATAACGAATATGGTAATGCATATATATATAATGGTAATTGCATATTTTATTACAATTTCATTTGGAACTTGACCGGTTGGGTATACTAATTCGAATAAAAGGTTGAATCGGTTTATGAGCGGAGGTTGAATCAATTTTATAATTAATTTTGATAATATTTTATTATTTTAATTAATTGTTATTAGATTAATTATAAATTATAAAACCAAAAATTTATAATTTTATTAATTCCATCACTAACCTGATTTTTAAAATATTAAATGCCATTATCCCATATAATATTTACAAGTTACAGAAATACACCTAATTGATAATTTATACTATAAGTATATTGTTTTTAGTATATTATACTTAATTCAAGTTTGGGCTGGGCGAATTTAAGGGTAGTTGGCCTCCCACAAAAGAAAAATTGTCAGTTCAATTCTCATAAATAATAAAATTATAAATTAATATATAGTAAAATTATATTTTAGCCTCTAAAATATGAAAAGAATTCCTTTAATCCCTTAAAATGATGAAATTATAAATTAATAAATGATAAAATTATGTTTTAACCTCTCAAAAATTTATAATTAGATTTTGGTCCCTAAATTTTTTATAAATTCACCCCTAAATTTGGGTATTTTAAAATATAAAATTGTGTAATATTTTCGATTTTAAAAGTTAAACAATTTATTTCAATAACTTATCATAATTAAGTTGAATCGAGTGGAATTCCATTCGAATCGAAAGATTGATTTGTTAATTTAAGAAGGTGTAGGATGAAAAAGACACTTTCCTACCTATGAAAATGAAGCTTAAGAAGCTAAGAAGAGAAAATTAGTTAATGGTTTAGAAAATTCATAGGCTTTTATTTATGTGCACTAGGTCTATAGGGTGAGTGATGATGGAACCAATATCTGAATATATTTTTCTCAGCATATACAGTAAGGTATTATTAAGTAAAAGAAATGAGATATTTTAATATAAGCACTATGGGTTATAATGTTTATGATTAATTAACAAAATGTTTGGTGTTCTATAAACCCCAATGAGATTTGCCTAACCTTTTAGAGATTTTGTGTGTGTTTGATTCCTATATTGGAATATCCTTTCCTTATAAATAAAAATTATTATTAAGGATAATATAACATTTATCTCTTGAAATTGGTAATTTTATTAATTTAGTCTTTAAACTTTTTTTTTGCTGAGTTTGACAAAATTTTCAATTTTAGTTATTGTGATGATGTCGCACTTGTTACCACCTTTTTTTTTGAAAATTTATAATTTTTAAACAATGACATGATATAATATTAAAGTGCTGCATTATCATATGGATTAAAAATTAAGAAAAGTTATCAAATTCAATAACTAGATATTATTTTATCATTTATCATAATCACTATATGTTCTCTCCAGTAAAACTAAATTCAAGGATGATTTCGAAGGGAGGAAGGGCCTTTGGACCCCTCAAATGAAAAATTATTATTTAAGTCCTCTAAAAAAATATTAAATTAAAAGATAATTTATGATAAAATTACACGTTGACTCAAAAAATAAGAATTAAGATCTTAGGACTTAAATTATGTAAAATTAAAGTGGGCCAATTAAGACTTTACAGTTAAGAAGCCCTATAATTATCATAATGTAGGGCTAGGGTTAGTAGGGTTGATGGGTAATATTCTCCCCCAACCACTCTTAACGCACCTATGTGACTATTATCAACACAAATCTTTTTCAGCAACTAAAGTTTCAACTATCATTAGTAAATTATGAAATAAGAGTTATTATAAGTAGTTTATAAATTTATATTGGGTAAATTGCACCTAAGGCCACTAAAAGTATTAGTAAGTTTGTGTTTTAGTCACTCAACTTCAAAAAGTTACAAAATGGTGACCAAATTATTCAAAAATTTTCATTTAAGTCACCAGGCTGTTAAAATTGTTGTTGTATGATCTTCTCTATTAGCACCGTCTACACCAATCAAAAGCTCTCATTACCCTTCTCTTCCACAGTTCAGTTTTTCTTATAAAACAACTTTGAACATCACGAATCTGAGAATCAAAATCCAAACGACTTTCTTTTCCAATCTCTGACACTGGCAGCTGGATCGACTTGGATCTAAGATATGTTCTTTTATTCACCGATAAGTGTTGATTCATCGTACTGATCGTCAAATCATTGCTTGGAATTCACTAGCCAGACTTTGAAAAAAAAACTTAACAATCAAATAACTTAAATAAAAACTTTCGAATAGTTACAAGACCATTTTGTAACTTTTTGAAGTTAAGTGACCAAAACATAAACTTACTAATAGTTTAATGACATGGGTGTAGTTTACCCATTTATTAATAACAAATAATACGTTAATATTTTGTTAGAATTTCTTATAAGCAACTATAAAAATAAACAATTAAATTTATTAATTAGTGGCATCGCATAATAACATTGAATTGTATGAGTTTATCGTTATAACACATTAAATATAAATTCATAAAAAGTATCATTATAATTAGTAAAAAAATCATGTATAAAAGAAAATTTGGCCTAAAACTAGGATAAATAAAATTTTCATTATTTTTATAAATTAAACTGTATATAATGGTTCGAAAAAATAATCTTTTAAGATGGCTCTTTATAATTATTTGCATTAAGTTCAGGATTTTATTATAATATGAAATTGTGTTATTAAGTTTGTGAACCATACTATATGATCAATAATGAAGTTTATTTAATCACAAGAGTTAAGTGAGATGGTAAATGTCTTTCCTACCTTAACCAGTGATTGAGGGTTTGATCCTCGCCTTAGGTATGGAGCAACTTTAAAACTCGTGGCTAGCATCTATCCTTTAATGGGCCTACAAAATGCAGATGATTAGTCACTCGGCTCGCTTCGATTAAATACCTTGAGAAATAAAATAAAAAATTTCAATATCTGACATTGATTGTTGGATTGACTTAAATTTCTTACCAACAAAGATAATTACATGATCCCAAATAAATACGAGGAGGAAAAATTATTTACCCTCTTTCAAAATAATAATAATATTTTAATCTCTATACTATTAAAAAGACAAAAAATGTACTTATAAATTCACAATTGAATGAATTTTAAAATATTGACATTTTAAAGAAAGAGTTATATAGTATTATAAAACTATAAAATAATCTAAAATTCATTAGCATAAAAATTAGAAAAAAAATCGTTAAAAGTTCTTTAAAATTTACTATTCTTTTTTTTTCCAAATTTTAGAAAATCTGAAAAAGGAAAAATAATATTATAAATCTAAGAAATTATAAAAGAAATTAAAAAATGGAAAAATCTATAAAAATAACGATTTTACTCCGAAATTATAAATATTTTATATTTTAATATTTCCTTGCAACAATATATTTTATAAAAGTTTGTACACATCTCTTAAGAAAAGATGAAATCATTTTTGGTTAAAATCATTTGAGATTTTGTGACCTTTTTAGGTCATTATAAATTAAGTTCATTTTGAATTACTTATTTAAGTTATTTAATGTTCAAATTAATAAAATTAAACTGATTCAGATTATATACCTTTTTTACCATTATTGTCGAATTAATTAATTTAACCGAAAAAAAAAAAGTTCATGTAATAATTCCCATTCCTAGTCCAAATGCCATCAAGTCCCAAGCCATACGCATAGTTGGGGGGTATAACGACTGATAAATTTTCACTTTTTAATGAAATAATTGCTTAGTATAACCTTTACTTAATATACTTGTGTTGAGGGGAGGAAACATTGTCCCACAACTTTATTTCCTCTTCACTTGGGACTAGAAATTATGGAACACACATCGCATGCAATATTTTTTTGAATTTGGGTATTAATTGCCTAAAGTGGATGATTTTGGGGACCACTGGGCCACAAAATCTTTAATCAGCAGCAGCCAACTCTTAGTAGCTGCTACCAATTGTTACTAGAATGAAATTGAAAATGCCTTATATGTGGTGGTCCAACTGCTGCAACTAGGCGTGCTTTTAATTTTATTTTTGGTTAGGTTTTTTTTCACCTTATAGTCCACCCTTCATTCTCAACTTTTCATTTTCTAACATGTAATTCCAAATATTATAATAGAATTCGCGTATTTTTAGATTAGATAAAAAAAATAGTGTTAGGAGATCTTTGTTCTTAATTTAAGAGTTTAACTCAACTCGACTTTGAATTTAATCGAAGTTTAATGTGACTATTATTGAAAGATTTCAAACTAAAATATATATGACATAATGTTAGATGTAGCTTCTAACGTTTACTTCTTTTGTCATATTGACTTTGAATTTTTTGAATATTTATTTAGTATATTAGTGATGAAAGTTTTTAAGTTTACAAGTAGAATTGAATTTTTGTTTAAAAATAATTAAATAGGCCCATTTGTGTTGTTAAAATTTACCCTTCTTTTTTTAAGACCACTTTGTCCTTTACTTCAAATGTTTAACAACACTGTTATAATAGCCTGCATGACAATAAACATGTTTTTCGTTGTCGAGAACAATAATTTAAAAGCTGTTGAAGAATTTGCTTAGCTGGAACAATTTAATAGTTTTATTTTATACTTAATGAAAATTATTTCTTTTCAAGTTAATAATTATCCATTTGGAGGATTCAACTCAAAATACAAAATATTTTATATTTATTTGATCATGAGAGATAAATCTAATAAACTACAGCTCTATGATTTATCTTTTATAGTTATATTTAAAACACAGGCCTATCAACAACCTTTTCCTTTAATAGGTAAAACTTTTAGGCCAACTGTAGCTGTCACACATTGATAGCCTTTTCTTTTATTTATGGTTTTAAAATGAATAAGATTCCTAGGTGAATTGGTTAGTAACAAGGGATATTTATTCCTATCAATTAAAATTCTATTAAAAAAGCTTGGTTATTTAGAATTGTTAAGCATCTATTCCCTGCTCAGCAAAGTCACGAGGAGAGGGGAAGAGTATATTAACAAATAGGGCAAATTATAATGCCGAAAGAGTCGAATGATGCCAGAAGATGTGTTAAAATACGCGTGCAATTGAGAGATTTCATTTCACAAAGAGAGAAAAATTTGGGGTTTTGCCCTTTGCTGGCCTGACTGGTATATAGCCTTGGATCTACTTAATTAAGTATATTAAGTGGGGTTGGAGAGAGTAAAGTGGTCCCTAAGGACAGTTATTACTTATGGAAAACATATAAAATATTTAATTGTTTCGATTGAGTATTAATTCAGTTGGTATTAAAGTTGTTTTAGATTTTTCAAAGTTGTAACAATTAATGAGATAGATGTTGGCCACTTGTTTTAAAGTTACTCCATACCTAAGGCGAGGATCAAACCCTCAACCTTTGGTTAAGGTAGGAGAGACCCTTACCATCTCACTTAACTTCCGTGGTTTCAAAGTTATAACTTTGTAATGTCTTTTTTTGAGATATTATAATTAGTTGAGGTTTGGAACTTTACCAGAAACTAAGAATGAAGTCTCACGGTAAATCAGTTTTATACGTTTGATCAAAGAGCAAATTTATGCTTTTTGTTAAAAAATTTAGGCCAAACTATGCAAGTGGTCACCCAACTATGTCCACATTCCTGTTTAGATAACCCAACTTTAAAATTTTTTTAATTTAAGTATTAATGTTGAAACTCGTTCCTGTTTTGGTCACATTTGATAACAAAAGGCCTTTTCTCTAATTAGTATAATAACATATTTAGTCATCAATGCTTACATATTCTATCAATTTGATCCTAATTCTAAATAATTCACGTTTACAAATTCTATCAATTTTATCCTCGAACTTCTTAATTAAAGCTTTCAACTTTGAAAATGAAGCAATCCGCATTTATAAATTTGTTGTAAAAACAAAACTTCTCTCACATATAAATTAATAATATAATTTAAATTACTCTTAAAGTTCCTCTAATTTAAAATCAATTTTATATATTAATAAAAATATCAATAATATAATTTAAATTATTCTTAAAATGCGTCTAATTTTTTCAAAATTATTATTAATTAAGATAATAAACTATTTTTACATATTTTTAATCTTTCATGAGTGTGTTTAAAACGGAAGAATGAAAATTTTATATGTATATTTAAAGAAAGAAAATGAGCAGAAAAAAATCCATGCCATGAACAAATTGGCAAAACCACTACAAATTTGCTAAATATAAGTACATTACTGATTGGTAATGGAGAGAAGTTTTTTTTGTAAGGGTTTTACAAATTTATAGATGTGAAATGTCTCTGTTTCAACAGTTAAAAGTTTCAGTACTTAGGAACTTTAAGGATCAAATTAATAAAATTTACAAATAGAAAGAGTTAAATTTATTGAATTATTTAGAATTAAGATAAATTGATAGAATATATAAATATTGAGGACTAAATATATTATTATTGAAGTTAGAAATATCTCTTGCAAAATCTCACAAACACATCAAACATATCCACCGTAATACGTTTATAAAAGATAGAAGACAAAAACATAAGAGCGCAATGAAAGTGAGAGAAGGGTATGAAAAAGCAACTGCAAGCCTCATTACTCAGTCTACATCTTTGGAAAGGAGAAGGGGAAGGGGTGGTGGTGGTATCTTTCATTTATCTCATGACTCAATGCATTTCCAGATTGCAGGGTCCAGTAGGCAGTGACTTAAATTGCTGTCACAGATATTAAGATGGATTGCGGCAATTATGATAAATATCATGAAAATACATTAGTGAACCAAAACCGTAAAATAACAATCACAAGCCACTATTTATTTAGATATATACTCATCTAGGGACAAAATAAAGAGAAAGTACAAGAGATAGGTTTGGGTTTTTCTTTCCAACCAAAATTATGAAGGTATTTTTACTTAGAATTGAATTTCATTTTGTCATTTTCACTTATAAATGAGTGAATTAGTTTTTATATGTTAGATTAAAGAGTAAATTTGTCATTTTGTTTCCATATCTATTGTTATAAACCGTCTCTATATATCAACATAAGGTATATGTGACATGTTATGTATCACTGTCTAATTATTCCGCCAATCACGCTAATTTTTAAAAATATAAATGGATTACATTTTAACAGAAAGGGCCAATTTGTTATTTGATTTAATGCTCATTTTTTAATATAGGGAGCAAAATACAATCTAACTCCTAATTCAGGGCTTCCATGGTATTTTTACCTTATTTTCTATTGTCTTTTGGTAAGCGTAAGTGCTAGTTTACTATTGAAGTTAGAAAAATATAATGGAAACGTGTTTTTGAAATTTTTGATTGTTTATCGTTGCTATCAAAAAGTACTTTTTGAGAACAAATGATTTATTTATTTTAAACATAATGTTGTAAAGTAGAAAATTAACTAGAGATAAAAAGATAATTTCATTACAAAGTACTTTTTCAAAAGCCAAAATTGGCTTTTTGCTTAAGTTAAAATCTCAGTCTAAAATTAATGTTTGGGTTAAAAACTAATTGTTCATGTTATAAAATAATAATAATGTAAAGAACACAAGAGTAATATGAAGATCCACTTAATAGCATTCATAACAATTTACTAAATTTTTTTGTTTGAAATCATAGTTTAAATTAAAAGTACTTTTAAACTTAAATAATAAAAAAGTTTAAGAGAGAAAGACAAAACTAATGAAATTTTAATTTAATGATAAGGTTAAGACTTTGAAAATTTTGAAAATTTAAGTTGAAATTTAAATTTATGAATTAATTAGTTAGTTTAATGCTTATAATTATTATTTCTGATTTTAACCATTGATTTAATTGTAAGAGAGAGGAAGGCATGTTTTTCCACTTCTTCCCTCTGCCTTTCTCTTTACATCTGCTTTGTTCTTAGGATAGTTGGAAAGCAAAAAAGATGTACAACCTTTTTTCTTTCGGTAGACAAAGGTGGAAGTGTTAAAAAATTGCAACACCTTCCACAGGGGCTGAGACGGAAGGCACAAAATATGCTCTAAATGTCTATATTTTTTAAGTTAAAATATGCTTTAAGTCTCTATATTTTTGGTATATTTAGAATTTAGTTTTTTTTTAAAATTAGTTTCTTTACTCTTTAAATTTCAAAATTTATGTTTAAATTGTTAACACCATTAAAATTTTATTATTAAATATGTTGGCATGATACTTTGAAATAAGAAAATACTCACTTGATAGCTTTGGAATAATAAAATGACTTTGTATTGAACTTAAATTTAACATAAAAATTTTAACGGTCTATTGCATTTTCTAAATCCGAAAATTAGAGATATTAAATTCCTTGAAATAAAAGTAAAGAGATTAAATTATGAAAGTACAAAGAATATAGGGACTTGGGAGTGTATTTTAACCCATTTCCATACGAGTTAATTTTAAATTGGTTCCTTAATTTAAAACGTTTTAATTGAGTATTCAAAGTATTAATATCTTATCTATCAAATCCTTTTGTTAGCATAGTTATCATTTTGAGCATTGAATTCTAACTTGGATATAAGGTGAAATATACATAAAAACATGTGATTAAATTTTAAATAAATTGATACCTTCGGCATGAATAACTTGTTACTAACATGTTACAAAATAGACAATATCATTAAATTTTAGGAGGACTATTTATTTTTTAAACTAGGCCAATTCAAGTTATCCATATAATAGTGTACCCATGTTTAAATTTTTTCACACATGTTTTAAATATGTTCAATGTCATATTCGATTTGGCATTAAATGCCTAAGCTGATGGCAAGGCTAATGGAAGAGCCTAATTGATACAATATTAATACCTTATGGACTAAAAAATAAAGATTTGAAATTTGAGGATCAATTTAAAGTTGAGTCATAGTTTGGAGACATTTGATGAATTAACCCAATTAAAAATATATATTTCCTAAATAACATACTATTTGGTATCTATATTTGGCTTGAATGTTGAATTTAGCACTTGAGTTTTTCTTTTGTCTCAACCCCATTCTATTCATTGGCATGGATCGTTGATACTAAAAAAGTTGTTTCTTTTTTCTCAGCCCATGATCTGAATAAGTCACACATACACCCTAGTACATGTTCCTCTAAGGACATCCCCCAAGTCAAATATTTATTGGACCATATGATGTTGTTTAGTTTGGATACCAAATTGAATATTGAAGCCAAACTTAGGTACCAAATTGAGACAAAAAATATTCAAGTACCAAATTGGACATTGAAACCAAATATATGTACCAAATGGTATATAACCCTTCTTAAAATTCAATTACAATGGAAAAAAAATACCCATTCAGCATTTGCCGCCAAATATGTGGGCCCCATTTAGTGTGCTGACATGGCAACGTAATTGTGGGTTAAAGTATTCACCGTATAAATCATAACCGGATACGAACTTTAAAACAAAGCGGGAAGCGTCGGGTAACTAACAACGTCCAAAACGAGGATTTCAAGCGTCGTTTCAAGCGAAATTCCACAAACTTCTTGCTCCCGATTCCCGCGCTTATAAAGATCTCAAATCTTCCTTAGTTCCTTTTATTCACTGCCAATTTCAAATCAAAATCTCCCTCTCTTTCTCCGTAAACAAACAATAGTTTTTACTGCAACGGAGATGATCGCTACTCTAAAGTGAGTTCATGATTTCCTTTACATATTCTTTTTCTTTGTTTCTCTTTTCTTGTTTGAAAATTGAATTGTAAACGAGAATTTGCATGAAAATCAGAGCTGAAGAAGCGAGCCAGTTACAGCTGGTGGAGCGAGAAGATATTGATGATGAAGAGGATTTGTTTGAATCCATCGACAAATGTAAACTATTTTGATTCTTTATTGTTTCTGTTTTAAGATTTGTGATTTTAAGCTTTTGCGCGCTAGTCTTTTTCTTCTGATTATTCATATATTCAGTCTGAATTCGTTTTGAAGATTTCTGAATCATTTCTGCTATTTACGATTTCATGTTCTCGTATCAGCTTGCTGGCTTTCTTAATCTTCATTTTGATCGTATGTTTGGGATTTGAATGAGCACGTAGTTGTTATTTGTGAGATGTTTTAGTTGTTAACATATTTTAAGTGAATTAGCTTTATTTGCTAGAGTACTCTCGAAGTTTTATTTTCTTGCCTTGCGGTTCAGATTCAGATCTGCTTTCCGTTATTCTCTGTCTCAACTTGGTCTTACTATATAAGCTTTCATTGATGTCGCTGGCAAAATCGTTGTTGAAGTTACATATATGATATAAATTAATTTGAACATTTCTCTTTGTAGTGTCATAGATTTCATTATTTAAACAAGGATCATTTGAACATTTATTTATTAATTTTCAGCATATTTAATTTGAACTGCAACATTTTTTTTCCTGCAGTGATATCTGCAGGTATCAATGCCGGAGACGTGAAGAAGCTTCAAGATGCAGGGATCTACACCTGTAACGGGTTGATGATGCACACTAAGAAGGTAAAATCGAATTCGATTCAAACTAATTGCATATGGCGGGAATTTTCTTTAAAAAATTTACTACCATCTTCGTGTATAATGCAGAACTTGACCGGAATCAAAGGTTTATCTGAAGCTAAGGTTGACAAGATCCGTGAAGCAGCTGAGAAGATAGTGGTTAGTTGAATTCATCTCATGGATTTAATCCTTTTTTTCTTTTATCCATTTTCTGTTTCAATTTTTGTTTTTCACGTCTTGTTTCTTCAGAACTTTGGATATATCACTGGAAGCGATGCTTTGCTAAGAGTAAGTTCAAATTTAACTCTTTATTTCTTTTCCTCCTTTCACGCTTTAATTTCCGCTTAAGATAAAACTGAATGCTATCGGGTATTATACATTTGTGGCTTTGTAGAGAAAATCTGTTATTCGCATTACAACTGGAAGCCAATCCCTAGATGAACTCTTAGGAGGTAAATACTTCTGCTCTGGGGGGATGCTCCATTGCTGTTAAATATACTGCACTCATAGAAATCATTTTAATTATGCCTAAACTTTAAAAGGTGGCATAGAAACATCGGCTATCACGGAAGCTTTTGGAGAATTTAGGTAAGAACTAAGAACAACAGCTTATAGTTCTTCAGTTTCCTATATATGGATATTAAATGGTACTATGATTTGCCAGTTGAAATATTTGCAGCTTGTCCATTTCTAGTACCCCGAGGCTTTGATTAAATTGTCTACTAATCTACAATGTTGATTCAGGTCTGGAAAAACACAGCTGGCACATACACTCTGCGTTTCTACACAGGTTGCTTTCTCACCTTTGTAGTCCATGATTAATGCAAGATCTTTTTTTAGAAATTAGGGATGGAAGAGAAAAATAGAGAATAGCGCTGACTTTGTTTAATTGACTCAAAACTCCTAATGTTATTTGGATTGATTTTGGAGGAGATTTGATTTGTTCAAATTGACTGTTGCAATGCGAACTCCTATACTTGTAGTATATTTCTTCAGGATGCCGTAATTGAATACTGCTACTTAGTGCTGGTTTACAGTATAGTTTATGTTGCAAGAACATTATGCACCAAGAAATGGTATTGATTTAGTTAAAGGAGCCGACAATATTTGTCATCTACGTCTACACCATATTTTTCTTAAAATATTTGTATTCAACATTTATATTCAAAGATATTTACTGAGACACTCATCTCGCAATCTAAGTAAATATATCATATACATTGGACTTTTTTAAATTAGATTTTTATATTGATTTGCAGCTTCCTACAAACATGAGAGGAGGGAATGGGAAAGTTGCTTACATTGATACCGAGGGAACTTTGTATCTTTTTTTTTTTCTTTTACTTTAAATTTTCAAGTTACGGATTCAAGTTTCTCTTGTTTGAGACGCTAACTAAGGAGTATTATCTTCGAAGTAGTTCCAATTAGGGTCGATTTGTTTACTTTAACTAAATACACTTGAAGCCGGCCTGATCGAATTATACCAATAGCAGAAAGATTTGGGATGGACCCAGCAGCAGTTCTTGACAATGTAAGGATCAACAACCACATTATCATCAATTGAGTTTTAAACCAGGTTTTAAATATATTTCTCATTTTCTGTGAATGTGAAAGATTGTTTATGCTCGTGCATACACATATGAGCATCAGTATAATCTACTTCTGGGTTTGGCAGCAAAAATGTCTGGAGAACAATTCAGACTTCTGGTGAGTATTGTACTATTGTTTTAGCATCATTCTGGAATGCTGATATCATGGGATCTGTTTGATGATGTTTGTTTACGCTCATAATATTTCAGATTGTGGATTCTGTCATTGCTCTATTTCGAGTAGATTTCACCGGAAGAGGAGAACTAGCCGAGCGCCAGGTTTATCTTGAAAAAGCCTATAATTAAAACTTAAAACATAAAACTTTGCTTCTCTTTTCTCTCTAAGATCCTACGTACTTGATAGTCACACTGGGTTTTTAACTATTTTAGAGTCTAAGTCAAATCGCAAATAAGTTTACTTTCTTGGTTTCTAGATTGAAATTGGAACCGACTTCGAACTCTTTACCACTTTGTTCAAATGCAAAATTTTGCTCACATGAACGTTTTGCCATTTTTCAGCAAAAATTGGCTCAGATGCTTTCCCGATTGACAAAAATAGCTGAAGAATTCAACGTTGCAGTATACATGACCAACCAAGGTTGCAACTCCAAGCTCTTTATCTTTTTGATATTTCCTGAGGCAAAACTACAATCGGAGAAACAGTTGGTGACTAAATTTTACAAACCGGAGCCAAATTGAAGGTCAATCGTTAAACTATATTAATGGGTGCTTTGTTTGTTTGTTTGTTTGTTTGTTTGTTGCAGTTATTGCCGATCCTGGCGGTGGAGTATTTATATCAGATCCAAAGAAACCAGCCGGGGGTCATGTGCTTGCTCATGCGGCCACAATAAGGTTGATGTTCAGGAAAGGCAAAGGTGAACAGCGAGTCTGCAAGGTGTTTGATGCCCCAAATTTGCCCGAAGCTGAAGCAATATCCTTTTACCTCAATTTCAGTGCAAAATTTTTCTGAGTACCCTCAAATCACTTAACTCCACAACTCCATGTCGTTTGACCACGATGATCAGACTTCAAGTTACCAGCTCTTAATCAAAGACTGCATGAACTAATTCGATTAGAACTAAGACCAAATAATTTAATCTATTGGATATTACCTTTCAAACATGACTGTATGAATCAAATTAAATCCCGGCATCAGCATGTAGCAAATCTTATCTAAGTACTGCAACTTTGTTGTTTGGTTATCCTTGACGGAAGCATGTCTTTCAGATAACACCAGGGGGCATTGCTGATGCGAAGGACTGACTCCGAGGTGAGACCAAGATTGGCAGAAAAATGTAGGCCAAAGTAATATACTTTTTAATTGACTGTTTATATTCCTCACCCTTAGAATTTAAGCTGCAAAGTAAGGATTTGCCTTCCCTTTTATATTTCCCTACCTATATGCTAAATCCTTTCCCTTTTACAAAAGAATGAAAAAAAAAAACAGAGTGAATATTATGAGAGTTGCGTGCTAATTTTAGCCTATAAAAATAATGAAAATTGTGAACCGTAACATTACCTATATGCTCGGTTTATTTTAGCCTACAGAAATTATGAAAATGTGTAACTAACGTTGTTCTCTACTTTGTGTGAATATTAGAAATATAAAAAGGGGTAAGCATCGAATTGATGCAGATGAGAGCCAGGTTTCCAATGGAAAGTAAAAAAGAATGTCAATTTGATAGAAGTCAGTCTAAAACTTTAATGTCAAGAAGCTACACTGTATTTAAAATAAAAACATAAAACACCGAACTGTTTGATTGCATAATTTTTCTGTGAACTCGTCTACAAAATACATAATAAAAGTAATAATCAGACATCAAGTGGTTCAAACTCGGTTGTACGCAACTGATTTGCTGAAGAGTTGGCGGATATAGATAACTTGAAGTGCACTAACTAGAGTTAGCAAAATGTACTCTCCAACTGTGTATCCTATAACTCGCTTCCTTGTGCTCTCATTTGCTGCCACCCAAATAGTATAGAGCTATTAGAAAGTGTTTCCATAATAATACATAACACATGTTATTTATTAGCTATGGGTCAAATTATGGTTGTCACTTTGATCCCTCTTTATGCTCAAATTTGAGATTGTCTCTATATTTTAATTTGGCATAATTTGATCGTTCCACTATAAAAGTAAAGAAAGCAAATTATACCAAATTAAAGTATAGGGACTGAATCTCACAAAGGGTTCAAAATCATAATTTGACCTACAAATATTTCAATATAAGGTATACTCCAAATAAATGGAAAAACATAGAAAACTTTAGGGTATATCCATGTTGGGCACATAAGTTCCTCTAAGCCTAGGAAAAGTATAGAAAACTCGGGGGTATATCCATGTTGGGCACATAAGTTCCTCTAAGCCTAGGAAAAGTAAGTTCCCACTATTCTGCCTAGATAACATCTAGCTACCAACTAAAATCAATTAAACACTACTTATGAACTCAAAGCAAAAGGAGGAAACTGAAGCTACTTACTATGACGATGCCGAGTATCACGTGCTTTCAAGTACTTTTGTTCTGCTGTAACGGATTCCAAGGCTTCTCTAAGTTCGGCGATTTTAACATTAATTGGGTCCAAATGTTCTGAAATGAAGAGAATAAAGGAAAATTACTGAATGTTAAGGAAAAAATAATATTGACAACAATATATGATGTACGCCTACAAACAGGGTAGAAAAAAGCAACTTAAATGTTAGAGTCAAAGTTGAATGCCGATAATAACAGCAATATACAGTTTTCCCAACAAAGAAATAGGATATAGACTTAAAAGTATGCCGAGGAAAATATAACAAACCGTCTTTGGCAAGATCATGCTCAGTAGGAATATGGCCAACGTGGATATGGAAAGAGACGGTCTCTGGTGCAGAGTGGGGATTGTGAAAACAAAATTTGTACATTCCGCTTCTTGGGGCTTTGACTTCAAACTTGTCCCCAGATGTCCCCTTCAATTCGTGAACTGTATTACCCAGAGGAGAAGTCACCTGCATTAAGCAAGAGATTAGACAGATAGAAGACTACTTAAAATAATACTGCCAATAGACATGGCAATTTGTGTATTCATGTAATTTTCAGTAACATTATCATATTATGGTATTTCAGGTATTGTTGAGGGGCTGACTCCTTCTGGAGAAGTCTTCAAACTGTGGTCTGCCAGCCCCCAACAATGGTAGGGTATTGTCCTAGTGCTGGGATGGGTTCCCGGAGACCCCCCCCCCCAAGGAAACATGAGCATTTACCCCTGCTGCGGACAATACCCAACCATTATTGGGACACTTCAAAGACTTCTCCCAAAGAAGTCGACCCCCTCAACAGGTATAATAATTCGTTTTGATATGTTTTACTCTCTTTTTTTTGGTATTGTGTTCGATCTATCTATCAACATAAGCCTGAAATTAAACAGAGACAACATATCCCATAGATCATATGAATTCAATTCAAATGCATGGATCTAAAGAATAAACACCCTTTTCACCACTAAAACCAAACCTTAAGCCATAGATCAAAATTTCCCAATTCAGAATCACCCAAAAGTCCCCATAATTCCACCAAAAGCAAGATATCAAATATCATTAAAAATTAAATCTTAAGTCAATTGAATCAAACATTAAAAGAAAAGTGAAATAAAAGAGAGAAAATATCATTAAAAATCAACCTTCAGTCAAAGGAAACCAATACCCAGGAATCAAAACAATTGAAACATAGCCATAAAAACCCGACCTTTAAAATTCAATACGCAGATATAAAATTAACACAAATTTCATCCAAAAAAGAAAACCCATCAAGTTTAGAGATCGGAAAATAAACTTACAGTGAAATCAATGCCAGGGTGGTCGGAACCCCAGAAAATATCATGGTCAACGACGACAAAGTTGCCGGAAATCGTGTCTCCTTCGTAAAGCACATATTCGTACACACATTCGATGTTGTTTACATTCACCGAAAGGGAGGAAACATTACACACCGAATTAAAAAGAAGCAAACCCATCAAAGCCCACATCTTTCCCCATATCTTCGCCATCTTTTAGGGTTCAGATTTGGGGATTTCTTTTTTCTCTCTTTTGATTTGATTTCTAACAGTTGTGCAAAGAAGTCAAAAACTCTGGTGTATGATATAGAATTTGAGCATCCCACGACTGCCTCAGTTTATCACTGCATTTATAGTGTTAACGGCACCGTTTCTCGTTACTTTATACGACGCCGGTTCATATATTTATGGGTTTGATACCTTGATTATCTATTTTTTATTATTTAGGTCTTTGACTAAATTTGCCTCACTAATTAGTTGGGTATAAAGTCGGATAAAAAATTATAAAAATATTTTTATAATTAAAATAAGATATATTATTTAAAGATATTTTAATTTTTTATAATTAAAATAAATTATATTATTTGAATATATTTTTACAAAAAGTCCTACAAAATTTTGATGCTGTTGAATTTGATTATAAATTTCTAATCTCTTATATGCTTGTTAGATTATTTATGTAATTTCATATTTACTAGTATTTTACGAATTAGGGTAGTAGGGTTATAATTGGTGATTTATCTTTTATTATTGTTTAACTTTTTAGTTACTAGCTTCTAATCTGTGATTTGATGTATTTAATATTTAATTAATTTTATAAATAGTATATTTTTAATTATAATAATTAGTATAAAATAATATTTTTCATTTAAAATTTTAAATATGATTAAAATATATTAATATAAAATTTATTGAATATAATTAAAACATTTTTAACATATTCAACATAAAATATAATTTTGTAATTAGTACAAAATAACATTATTCAAAACAAGATATTCAGAATCATATTCAAATAATAATTTTATTGTGCGTGCACAACTTTTTATTCATGTCAATAATTTTAAACTAATAATTATAGACTATAATTGTGACAACTTTTTCTATATTCCATGCTTAAAGCTCCATTAAAGTATTACAATTATAATCATCACAACTCCTTTATTTTTCTATTTTATTTCAAAATTTTAAACTAATAAATTCAAGTATTATAAATACGAACCTTACGCTGAATCTTAAAGTAACAACACAATGCTTCAAACAAGAGGTTAGTGATCGATAAACGAAGAATAAAATGGAATGGAACTTTTAGTACTCCATTGAACAATTTTAAAACTACATGAATCGCATTGGAGATAAAGATAAATTTGGAATTCTTCCTGTTATTATCCTTTTTAATTATATGAATTGATTTGATTCTCTACCTTTTTATATATGATTACCAAAACTCTACTATTTGTTGCTCCATTTTGATTGATTAGCTGCTTGATGACAACTTTTGTTGACTTCTTGTTTGCTTTTGGGTACTTTAAAAGATTTTGTGCTCCAATATGAATATATATATATATAGCAATAAGCACAAGATATTTGCTGCCCTTCTTCTCCAATTGCAGGAAGCATTTTCATGGGGTAAAAATGTTCACCAAAATAATGAGTTGATGCATCCTTGTTCAACTCACAAATGCAGTGGTGAGTCAACGTTTTGAACTGGTCCTACAATGGTTGGTGGATGCAAAAGTAAAAGAAAAAGGTTGGTAAGGGAATATAGATCAATATTTTGTTATATAATATACGATAATTTCATTTTTTAAGTGGCTAGGATTGTGAAACTCCATTTTCAACAAAACTCAGCTTCAGAAAAAAGAAATGGAGAAGGAAACCCAAGTTCAAGTTCCAAGGGTGAAGCTGGGTACTCAAGGATTGGAGGTAAGCCAAAATGGGTTTTCTTCATATTATATTAAAAATAGGGATTTATGATATGATAATATATTATTTGGCATTTTGATTGTTTTTTTGTTCTTGCAATGGATGCTGCAATATTGGGATTCAAACCCCAAATTTCTTAGATAATATTGCTTAAAATTTATTATATGAAACCAATTTAGGATTTGAACTTATTTGAATGCTTTTTAGCATCTGGAAACAAGGGTAAGAAATGGATTTGGCTTTCTGGCCAACAAGAAAATTTTCAAGTCTTGATTTTTTAATTGATTCAAGTTTTGGGTTAATTTACTATTTTGTATATATTCACTTCAATGTTATTTAGACTCGAGTGAGTGTCAAAAGGATATGTGTGTTGGTATATGTTTATTTGAACATGTGGTGGTCGAATACGAATACTTTAGAAAAATCAAGAGTTCGAGTAATATAGATTCATCTCTCTCTATATGTGTGTGTATATTTTCAGGTCTCTAAATTGGGGTTTGGTTGTGGAGCACTCTCTGGTATGTACAATGCTCCTCTCTCCCATGAAGAAGGGTGTTTTGTTTTAAAGGAAGCTTTTTCTAAGGGCATCACATTCTTTGACACATCTGACCTTTACGGCGAACTTTACGATAACGAGACCATGGTCGGGAAGGTATGTATGGTTGCAATACGGTCGCGATTTTGTGGTTTCAGCCATTGTATGTGTCAATATTCAGTTAGATAAGAGCTCGTCTTGATTCATAAACACATGTCGATACATGCATATATATATGTCCTGTTTCGCAGGCTTTGAAGCAGCTTCCGCGGGATAAAGTGCAATTAGCAACAAAGTTCGGGATCCGTAGATTAGAAGGATTTAACTTTGAGGTGAAAGGGACCCGTGAATATGTTCGAAAATGCTGTGAAGCTAGCCTTAACCGACTCGGTGTGGACTATATCGATCTTTACTACCAGCATCGTGTCGATACTTCGGTCACCATAGAGGAAACTGTAAGCATATATATCATCTCAAAAAACACCTATTTTCTCTATAGATATTATTAAACTTGATAACATTTTTTAATGCATCAAACATTGGCAAAAACAGATGGGGGAATTGAAGAAGCTTGTAGAAGAGGGAAAGATAAAATATATTGGTCTATCTGAACCTAGTGTTGATACCCTTAGAAGAGCTCATGCTGTTCATCCTATATCAGCCTTGGAAATGGAGTATTCCCTCTGGTCTCGTGAGATCGAAGATGATATAATTCCGGTCTGCAGGTTTGTTAGTCGGTACCCATACTTTTTGTCTTCCTTAAAATCAAGCATATTCGTGTAGGATAATACCTACGTCTGACACTCACTTCCGAGTCTTTCCAACTGTTTTTGTATCTTCCTCAGAGAGCTTGGTATCGGGATAGTAGCGTATAGTCCGCTCGGACGAGGTTTCTTTGGTGGGAAAGCAAGTGTGGAGAGCTTGCCTAGTGAAAGTATTTTGGTACATCAAATCCATTAGTGTTTTTTTTAAAATGATTTAATTCCCATTTTTATGATCAAAACCTATGCATCTTATATACATCTCTGGTATGAAAATCTCCCTTTTTGATTAGTATTCGATGTTTGCTTGTCACAGAAAATGCATCCGAGATTCTCAGGGGATAATTTAGAGAAGAACAAGCTCGTTTATGCTCGTTTAGAAAACTTGGCAAAGAAGCATAAATGCACCCCTGCTCAGCTTGCTCTAGCATGGGTGTTCCATCAAGGGGAAGACATAATTCCAATCCCTGGTAAATTTTTTCATCAGTCTCGTTGAACTCGGGTTTGCATCTTACACGAGTATGTTCAATATTTTAGAATTTCTCTATGCAGTTGAAGTGTTTTTCGAGGGTTATATCCCCATTGAAATTTACACCTTTACCCGAATATGCACCAGTCCGGGTATATGATTTTTTTTTTTTTTTTTTGGAATTGAAATTTACAGCTACAACAAAGATTAAAAACCTTGAAAGCAACATTGGGTCCTTGACATTGAAGCTGACGAAAGATGATTTGAAAGAAATGTGTGATGCAGTGCCAATTGAAGAAGTGAATGGTGAAAGAGAATATGATGTTTTTGCTGAATATTCCTATAAGTTTGCAAATACCCCAAAAAGTGATTGAAAATGTAAAGCTAAATTGCTAGAATCGAAAAGCCTGTGACGATCTATGAATACCAATCTTTTCGGGATTCATGATTGTTCCATTCAATAATATTATTTCCATGATTTGAAATTGAGTTTGCAATATATTTTACAGTTGTGCCAAAACTTGTTATACTTTTCCAGATTATAAATGCTTTATATTACTCCACACTGCACTTCTTCATTTCTTTTGGGTTAAATTATGCTATTAGTCACTGTACTTTACGAACGTTGTTGATTAAATCATTGTACTTCAGTTTGATTATTTTTAATACTTGTAATTTTTAAGTTTTAGTCATTACCAAAAAATAACTGTTAAATTCATTAAGTTCTACCATTGCTAAAACTTGATGTGCCAAACATATTATCATGTGTTATTTCCACATTACCCACTAAAACTCAATTAATGGATTAACAACTATCATTTAAGTAAGTATTGAAAATTCAAAATTTGAAAAGTATAAGGTCTTAGAATAATCTAATTGTAGAATGTGGACCAAATATACAATTGTACGCATAATTCAGAACTAGTAATTGAATTTAACTGTTATTGTTTGGGTTAGGACTAAAATTTCAAAATTTAAAAATATAAGGATTAAAATTTACCAAATTAAAAAGTACAATGACTTAAATTGATCAAATATATCCACAAGGACTAAATCTGCAACTTTTGCAAAAGACTATAGCAGAATTTAACATTTCTTTTAACTAGTAATTTTAAAAGTCAAGCGGAATGAAATTTAATAAACATTTACCATAATTGCCTTGCTCCACCATTTACATCTAAAGATATTCATTGCTCGGGTTGAGATATCTTATACATAATACTAATACCATATATAGTTGTTTAAGTTGAATGTTGCTCGAATCTTTTTATTAAGATTTTAACATAGTTTTTAACACCTACATTACAATATAATATATTTAATTCTTTTATATTTTTTAAAAAATAATATTTTATAAACGTGAAAATCATTCATGTCGAGCTAAACACAAACTATAAATATGAAACTTGTGCCCAATACATAATTTACCAATCACTTTTGAAAGTTAGATATGAAAATGACGTGGACCCAAATTTACCACCACCATTTTTTCTCTCTACATTCCAAAATTAATACCAAACTTTACCTTCTTACGTCAATGCAATGAGTAAATTGCTTTGAATTTTATTGGGTTTTGTAATTGCATCAAAGTTCTTGGCTTTATATGCTATGTTGATGATCAATCAGTTTCATTTTCAGGAAAAAAAAGTAATAGAGGTTTTTGAAAGCAAGAAAAATGGTTGCATCACTAGTAGCCGTCCAACTGTTTGTGGAAAGTCCTGTGAGACCTGGACTCACTAACAGAAGTAGGATTTTTCAGTTTTTTGGTGTAAAATATGTGCCGAAGAGACCCAATGTTTGCATCTGCTGCTTGGCGGAGGTAAGTTTATGGTACTTTTTTTGCTTAGCTCCCTAGCTATAACGCTGGACATTTCTTAAACCCAGGTTTTGTACTTTTCAGGATGATGAAGATGAGGGGCATTTCGAGAGCTTGAAATTGTCTGATGCGTTATTTAGTGGAGCAGTGGCAGAGAGGATCAATGGGCGGTTGGCGATGATTGGGTTCGTGGCAGCCACGGCGGTAGAGTTAAGCAGGGGCCAGGATCTACTTACTGAGATCACATCAGACGGTGGGATTCGATGGATGGTGAGAAGCAGTATGGTGATAGCAATGGCATCGTGGATCCCATTGTTGAAAGGGATGAGAATTGAGTGCAGTTCAGTTGGGATTTACACCTCTGATGCTGAGCTATGGAATGGTAGGTTTGCAATGTTGGGCCTTGTTTTTATGGCATTCCATGAATATCTCAAGGGTGGTGCCCTTTTCTAAAGGTAAAATAGGTCCTTCTGTTATAGCTATATGATCAAATTAGTGTTTAAACTTTTAAATGGATGGATTTAGGCTCTAAACTATTTTAAAAAATTAAATTAGTCCTTATACTATTTAATAGCCTTTCAAAGAATCAAATTAATCCTTATACCCCTTTAATGGTGTTTCACTGAGATTTTATTTATAGTTCAATTTCAAATAAAATATTTTATTTGCAAAAATATAATAGCTTTAAAAATATTGGTTTTGTTAATAATAAATATTAACTTTTTAAACTATGATTTTATTTAATTTTTTATAGTATAAAGATTAAATTGATTCATTTAATAGTATAAAGGTTAATTTAATAAGGATATTATAATATAGTAATCTGCGAAGAACTTTCACTATTTTCTAAATATTTAATAAATTTTATATTTATGTATTGGTGTATAAATTTATGTATCATTTTGCCAATCAAATGATGATAAATTACTCAAAATTTTAAAATTAAATTCACCTAACTTCATTTTAATTCCTAAAAATATATAAAACTATATATTGTGGTTGCATTAAATATTAACTCTTATTTATTGCTTAAATACTGGTAATATTATAAAATAATTCTCAATTAGCAAGCTATGTTTAATTAATTCAATTAGTATTTTATGATTTTTTTTTTGATAAATAGAAGAAATGATTACATCTAAATATTCATAAATGAGTTATTCAAAGAAGAAGCTTCTTTCAAAAACTCCTTAATCTCCATCAAGGGTTCCTCGAACATATGCAATACTTTATCACTTGATAGAGCTATTTTTACCAAAGCATCTGCTATACGATTAGTCTCTCTAGGAAGTACCGCAAAGACCATAATATTCGTAATACTCTCAAAATCAAGGCCCAACAAAATGTTATTCCCAAATATGTATCTTTTTAATTGTGTATTGAATATGTTTTTTTAATTATTTGCAAATATAAATGTAATATGATCATAATATTCAAATAACTACAAAAGTAATCACTATAAAAAAATGTAAATTGCACTCAAGGTCACTAATGTATTAATAAATTAATATTTTGGTCACTCAATTTTAAAAAGTTACAAATGATCACTGATTTATTCAAAAGTTTTTATTTAAGTCACTTGGCAACTAAGTTTTTTTTAAAGTCTAACTAGTGAACTCCAAGCAATAATTCAACGATTGTTACAGTAGATCAATACCCATTAGTGAGTAAAAAAACATACCTCAGATCCATTTAACGATCTGTCTTGGAGATTGGAGAAAAAAGCTATTTGAATTTTGGTTTGCAAATTCATTACCTTCAAAGTTTTTTTATGAAAGAAAACTAAATTGTATAAGAAAAGAGAAAGGAGATTTTTTTATCAAAGTTTTTAAAACCAGACTGATGTTTGAACTAGTCAAACCATCGATTCTCAGTTTGACTGATTCGTCTGGTTTAAATGAATAAATTATTTAAAAAATATTTTAAAATAAAGAAAATTAGTTTAAGCAATTCAATTGGTCGGTTCAACCAATCCGACTGGTCGATTTAACTAGTCAAATTAGTTCACGGGTCAACCAGTCTGACTCCTTATTTCAGATCATTACCTCAATCGATTCTTGATCCAACCAGTCGATTCAGTCCAATTATGAAAATAATGCTCTCGATTGCTACAAATTGTACAAATAAAGAAGGTCATACAGCAACGATTTTAACTTCTAATGACTTAAATGAAAACTTTCTGATAGTTTGATAACCATTTTATAATGTTTGATGTTAAATAACTAAAAATAAACTTATTAATAATTTAATGACTTTGAATGTAATTCACCCAAAAAAACAACGCATAGAAAGAGACCACGTCCCACGCTAAGAGTCCAGAAAGTTCTTCCTAGTATCGAGAAGAGGCCACGTCAGACCAAAAGGTCCGGCTGTCTACGGAACCAACAACCACTTTCCGGTAATAAAAGAGCCCACGTCACCAAACTCATCATGTGTGGACAAAGAATCCCACGTGACTCACTCACTTTCGAGTATTAGATACAGAGCGACGTGGACCCTTAAATATCCACAACCCCCTTCACCTATCCTACGCTATTTATAGCAAAACACTTGTACTACTTTACTCACCATCAGCAATCAATTGCATTATTCACTACTACTTTCGCTTCATTAAGCCTTTACTTTAGATTTTGAAGAACAAAATAATCTCTAGGGTTCTTCCTTGGTTTCCACTTCCACATATCTACCCATAAATTGAAGAAAATGGCCGCATCATCAAGTGCCATGCAAATGCAATCCCTCCTTTTAGCAAGTCCCATGACTGGCCTTGGTAGTAAGAGACAAATGGTTCAGTTTTATAACGTGAAACCCATGCCTCGTTTTCAAAGGAAACTCAATCTTCAAGTTCGCTGTTTGGCAGAGGTAAGTTCATAAGTTCCTGTTTTGCTATTTGACATTCAGGGTTTGATTTTAAACAGGTTTTCAGTTTTAAGTGATTCGATTTTTTGCACTTGCAGGAGGGTGATCAAAAGGAGCCAATGCCAGCAGCAACAACGCCGGAACCTAAGCAGAGCCCTCCACGGATATCACCCAAAGTGAGCACGAAATTCTCTGATGTGTTTGCCTTTAGTGGGCCTGCACCGGAGAGGATCAACGGCAGGTTGGCAATGGTTGGGTTTGTGGCAGCGCTGGCAATGGAGTTATCCAATGGTCAAGATGTGTTGACCCAAATATCCAACGGTGGGATCCCGTTGTTCGTTGGGACTAGTATTGTGTTATCGCTTGCATCTTTGATACCGTTGTTTAGAGGTGAGACGGTGGAGTCAAGGTCCGGTCAGTTCATGAGCTCGGATGCTGAGCTGTGGAACGGGAGGTTCGCCATGTTGGGACTTGTTGCCTTGGCTTTCACCGAATATGTAAAGGGCGGAACCCTAGTGTAGGTTCTAGTTGGTTTCGCTTTTTGTACGTTGTTGATCTCAATATGTGAACGATTTTATCAAGCTTAAGTCATGTAATTTTGCAGAGTGAATTAAATTAAAACTGACATCCAAATAACAGAAGATAACTCACCACAATAAAAATATATTAAATTTATACAGATTTGTATTTAAAAAATAAAAAAAATTATCATTATACCAAAGAATCATTGGCAAGGTTTTCATATTATACTCGAAAAAAATTTCGTCAGAAATCTGTAAAAGCATATATAAATAGTTAAAATGTCTAATATTTAATTATTTCCTCAATTAATTATTTCCTCAATTGATGTTCACAATTAATCTTAAAATTTATACTCACATATTTGGAAAAGAAATTATTAATAAAGTAAAATCCAATAACAAAGTCAGGTGGGGAAATTTTAAAATTATCATTATACCAAAGAATCATTGGCAAGGTTTTCATATTATACTCGAAAAAAATTTCGTCAGAAATCTGTAAAAGCATATATAAATAGTTAAAATGTCTAATATTTAATTATTTCCTCAATTAATTATTTCCTCAATTGATGTTCACAATTAATCTTAAAATTTATACTCACACATTTGGAAAAGAAATTATTAATAAAGTAAAATCCAATAACAAAGTCAGGTGGGAAATTTTTTCAATTTTTAACATACATTTCCTAGAAAATTTCAGAAATATAAAAATTATAAACATTATGAGATATTAATGTATCATTGAACTTCTCCAATCTATCAGCTTCATATTAGCAAAGGAGCATGCATTTCATCTCCTTGAAAACAACTGGAGGCTGAACTAATATTAGTGAAAAAGGAAAGGAATCATCAAATCCTCTCTTTTATTTCATACAAAGGATTTTAAATATTAATCTACTTCAAAAAAGGCCCCTCTACAGTGTTTCAAACATATATAAACAGAAAAGAATTAACAAGAATACATTTTCTGCTATTTTTATCATTTTTTTTATGTATTTACAGAATACACCACAAACGTACATGCATAGGCACAAGCTAATGGTATAAAATGCCTTTTTTTTCTTTTCTTTTTACGGATCAAACTGAACTCTTTGTTCATTCAACTCCCCGTTTTGGTTCGTATTCATTTCATCATAGTAAATTTCTTTCTGCAAAATAGTAGAACGAAAGGTTTAAACGTTCAATGCAAGTTGAAAGAATCACAAGGCATCGCATAATTAACTAACCAAAGCTTAAAACGAATCATAAACTTACATTGGCATGCATACCGACGGGGAACAAAGTTATAGCATCTGCGTTAAAACTGAATCCACTGAAAAGAAAAAGGGGCAGAATATGGATTAGAGATCAGCAAAAATTATTACGGTACAAACTTAAAACATTGTTTAAAGTGAGTCCCATTCAGTCGTTTCAATAATACAAATTATTAAACATAGCAATCACTAATAGTGTGAAGACCAGAATTTTTTCTCCCTCCCACGTTTCTGGTTATACTTTTTCTAAGGTTCAGATTATTACCAGCGGGATAGGACGAGTTGCCAAACGTATGGAATAAAGAACTCCTCGGGATGACTCTCTTGTTCATACGAGAAGTGCAACTGAGTGAACATCTGTTCAAATAGAACCAAAATGCATTGAAATGGAAGCAACCTACTAGATAACACAATGATTATATCCAGTCGGATAATTTTTACCTTCATCCCTTCACCGCGCCAAGATCGACAATTATTAATTATGAACAGGAGGACTTTTTCTACAGACCATTCACCATCCATTCTTTGGGCATCCATACGACTGTTGAAAAAATCTAATACCTATAAAAGCCAAAGAGATCAAAACAATCGAAAAGCAAGGAGAAATAAAGAAGAAAATAGGACAAAGAAATGGAAGATTAAATAATGCGTTTCATCAAATAAACTCAGAGCATACATTATAAATATTCTCAAGCAGCTCAGCAAAGCGAGGATGGCTCTTGAATGGCTGAAAAACCTCCTGTCTGTGCATAATGGCATAGACAACCTGCACAAACGCACATGTCCGTAAGTGTTGATGGGATGGAATGCAGCCAAAGATTATCTTGAATAACTTCAATAAAAGATGTACCTCAGGATTCCGTGGCAGTGCATATGTCAAAATCGCATTTAATATTTCAAGGACAATTCTCAAAAAGTCGGTATAAATTTGCAATTCTGCTGACTGCAACAAGGGGAAGAGATATTATTTTAGGATACACAGAGCAAAGTTTTTACAAAGGGCTATATCACATGCCAAAACCAGGACAGATACCATATCTTCTACAAGGCCATCCCCTGTTGAGATGGCTTTGGTTTGCAGTTTATCGTCCCTTAGCTCTACCAATTTGTTGTACCTGAACTCCAACAAATTTACAATAAAAGTTAGGAAAAGAGTGCCAAGATAGCAAAATATACATGAATCTTTGTTACTCAGACTCGGGTTTGAATCCAACATGGGTAATGTTCAATTTTTCTAAGTTTTTCCATACATTTGGAGGGTCCTTGGAGGATTCTATAACCATGTCCTGATATGCATCAAACATAGGTGTTGGGAAATGGTACTTTCAGTTTCAAGTAGATTGAAGGGTCGGAAACAGAGGTAACAATCACTAAAGGAATATTATGGTGAAGAAAAAAGCGGTCTAAACATAGATGACTTACTTGCGTGAAAGCATATAGAAGAGGCTGACAAGTCTCTGGGAAGCATATGCACTCAAACGGTGGACATGAGGTGCCATATTTGCCAAAGTTGCTAGACAAGTAGTATGAAGATAGACATCCTGTTCATTCATTAAAGAAAAAAGAATCAACTCCCAAATAATATGATATTAACAGGTGTAGAACCCACACAATCATATATTACTGTCCTAAAGCTCAAAACTAACATATGAAGAGAGAATTTCAGCCATTTAACAATATTCTCCTGGAGCCTACTACTTCAATAAGCATAACACGGTGTGGTAAGAATCTAAGACATTCAGAGCCATACCCGCAACTTTGACAAGTTATACTGGACAGTCCTTATCAAAATTATGACCATCAGGGAACCAAGTGATGTCTGATGAAGGAGATGCTCTTTATACCATGGAACACCAGGCAGTATCTGTCCGTATGAATAAGACATCAAGGCACTACTCATTCATCAAAGTCAAAAGCTGACAAACGAAAGAGATGCTTACCATCTTGTGAATGCTAGCGTTGAATGAAGAGTCTTGACTAAGTATGAGGAGTATAATCAGCAACATGTATATTTGATTTGATGTCCTCCTCGAAGCACTGTATAGTGTTTCCAAGATGGGCATCAACTGTTGATATTCATCATACAAACACAGATTAAAACCATATGCGACGTACGATATAAACAGGCAGGTTGTTTATGCCATGTAAAGTGTAAACATACTGAAGAATTACAATGAACGATTAAAAAAATTATAGGCAAGATCAAGCAAAACAAGATGCAATGTGTATGACTTGAACATCTCATATAGAAATGTTCAAGCTCTCTCTTTCTGGCGAAAAGGGGATGGGCAGGAGGCCAAGAAAACTTTTAAATATGTTAACAAGACACCACATACAATTCGCATCTTGGTTCAAAAAATCAGAAAGTAATTTTGCAAATGGAATTCCTGAGGATTATATATGAAATGCAGATAATGGAAGTTAGAGCTTCTTACCAATGTATCCAAATCTGTTCGCACTAGTACATACTCCAAAAAGTCAGAGTTCCCTTGCACCAATGAGTAAAGTAAAAGGACAGCAGTCTCATCAGCCAAGCACCTGCGGATGGGAACCATTACGAATTACTAAACAAGAATGAGAGAGAAGCCATGAGAGACGGAATATTGATTCCGAATATAGCAACAAGGGGAAAAGCATTTGTGTCAATCAAAGTTCACAGCTATACGAAGGACAGATGCTCCATAAAATAGAAGTCTAAACTTAAGTCAAATTTTCTTTATAGAACAGTTTTAAACAAAATCAATTAAGAAACAAAAGAAAAATGGGGAAAAGAAAGCCAACAGCAATTACCAAGGAATAGAACCCATTTTTGGCAAAATGTTAGCAAAAACTAACAGTAATAAAGCAGTCATACAAACTTATTACCCAGATTTGCCCACTATGAATACATCATAATCCACAAAAAGCAATCTTTAATAATCTCATAGAAGTAATTTTACTCATTCACATATTGATAATAGAATAGAAAGACACTTACATGCCAAGGGTATCAAATAGGGATGCAAAAGGTAATCTCACAACTGGTCCATTTTGTGCATTCCCCTCAATATCGGCACGATCAACTGCAAGCAGAATTCTTACACATTCACCAATACCGTCTAATATGCCATCATAATGACATGCACGAAAAAATAGGAAGAGAAAACTATATAGCAAAAATGCTAGTAACCCAAAAGGAAACCGTAAGGAGTTCTCACATTCGATGTCCCTTGCATTTTCTAAGGCCTTGCTGTAAGGGTTGACAGTAAAGTATGTATTTACTTTAGAAACAGGATCTGTAGAGGCACTGTCATCACTTCTATCTGTTACAGACTCATCGCTTACAACACATTTATGGTAATGAATAAGAACGAGTAGCACATGGAGACTGCAATCTGCCAGTTGATTTCTAGAGCCTTCACTATTTGAATTGACCAAATAATTGAATGGCAACAATACAAAGTTTGCTGCAAGCATAGCATACACGTTATTATAAACATATTCCAGGAAAAGTTCCTACAGCAATGAGCACAGATTAGGACTCAGTATTAATAAGAGCATCAAGGAAAAGACCATACCAGCAGCAGAACCAACTCTTTGTAAAACACCAGGTTGATTTTCCTCGGAAAAAATAGAATAAGAAGCAGCAGTACTAGAAGGAAGAAGAGGTCGCATTATATAATTGAGAAGCAATCTGCGAACCACTGAACTGACCAGCAAACTTTCCTGTGAAGCAAAGAATGAGTAAGCAAACTGGATATTGTTGGAGCAAAAAATCAAGCTAAGGTTTTAACTTATAACCTGAGACATTGCAGCATCAAGAAAAGGGTTTACATCTTTCGGCCCTGGGGTTGGTCCAGAAAGAAGTTGAGTAGACATCACAACAAGCATGAAGTTAAGCAACTCCTGGTGTAGAAGGGATGTTGTAGGACTTGCGAGGAAAATAATGTAATATTAGGAGAAAATTAAGTAGAAATGCCAATGTAACAAATGCACTATTAAGCCATGGTGTACCTTACATCTATTGAACCAAGGAAGGTAAGCACATTATGCATTAAAAGATTTTCAATCCTTTGATCTGCACAATAGAAATAAAAATCAGGTCAGATGCAATTTATCAGTAAAATAACAACTTGCAAGATACTCATTTACAAACTTTAATTTCAAAACTTGAGCGCAAATAATGATAAGAGCCAAATAGTTATGGATTTACCAGTCATGAAATCTTTAGGCACCGGTTCATTTTCAAGAAGAGACAAACATAACTCCTCGATATTGTCACTCTGTGAATTCTCAACAATATACTTCAAAAAAACAGATGAAAAGTACACCGCATTAATGGCCTTCAAATAGACCACAGATGGAGCACCAGAAGTTCGAACTGCCTCTTGTAAACACCATGAAAGGTGAATCAAAATCTTCGCAAGGTGCCTGGTGTGGTGGTTGTTTTGTGCTGTACATGAAGGATCCAGCACAAAGAAACAAAGTCAGCATGATTGTGAATATTTGTAACAAAACAAACGAAGGTCCACTAATAGTGGTAGAATTTAAAATAAAGTTGCAAAGAGTTATTAATTCAGAAAATGCCTCTCACAACTTAAGCATTGAATTTAGAGATTGATTAATAAAATTCACTTAGCTCCGTTTTTGGTAAGTTTGGAAGTTCTGTATAGTTTTCATAATAGCTGCCCTCAACTTGGTAAAAGTAAAGTATCAATAACAAACAAATATCTTCCACCCGTTGAGATATTTTCAGATCATTTAGTTTTAGATCACAAAGCAGAAGCTCAAATCATCGCGTATCCAAACATTTTACAATATTATCACTACAACAGCACTCCAATTCGGTCCAGAAAAGTAAGCCAATCAAATAATAGAGGTAGTAAAACTGTAGAAGCAATCGGAACCTTATCATTAGCTAAGCATTGTATTCCTACAATAAGATTGCTATCATTTTCAAAACAACAATAAATTCTATTAACAAATAATGCGAAAAAACAGCTGCATTTTGTGAATTATAAAAAATTGAGCACTAAATTACACAACTAATTATTCCAAAGAAAACAATTATCAAAATGTTTTACGAAATTAATTTGGAGAGAAAGCACTCACCGAAGAGCTCGCAAGCTTGTTGAACACGGTAAGAGGACCAGCGAAGTGTAAGAGGAAGCTCCAGAAGCTTCTGCCAGAAATCGGACGCCAAAGGAAACGATTTCTCGCCGACGAAGGTGCCGATTAGATACTCCGCCGTTTCGGCGGTGGTGCTTGTATGGCGCGGCGTCGAAGGCACCGCTCCCATTCTTCGGTTACCGTCGTATAAAAACAAAAATACAAAGCCAGAGATTGGCGGTTTAACTCAGTGAGTCGAAAAGGAAACAAAACCGGATTTGATTTCAGAAGGAGGAAGAGGACGCGAGTTAAGGGATCTCAGACTCGGAAGCAATTGGCATTGCAAAGATAAAGAGAGATCTGGTTCCGAAATTTCAAAATGGAAATGAAAATTTTCAATTGAAAAAAATAATAAAAAAATAAAAGGGAAGAGGGAGCTTAGAGAGGAAGGTTTTGAAGAGGTAGAGAGAGAAATAGAGGGATAAATCGAGGGTTCTTTTAATTTTGTTTTTTTGTTTTGTTTTTATTAAGAAATTTGTTTTTTTTAAGACGATGATGTGATCATTATTATTTACGGAATTGCCCTCCTTCTTTTGTTTGAGTTACAGCTTTGTAGTTTAATAATAGTTAGAGAATTTTACTATATTAGGATTAATTTATTGAGTTTGATTTTTATATATTTGTATTGATTTTTTATATATTTTTATTGAAATTTTAATTCTATATATGAATTTAATGCTTGTGTTGACTGCCAATTACATCCTGACAAATGTTAAGGTGTTTGATAAATTATTGAAATTTTTATTTAATAAAAATTAGAAAAACATGTTGAATAAAATAAGTAAATAGATAGCTATTTATCATTTAATGTAGAAAATATTAAGTTATTTTATTTTATTAAAATGAAATAAATTATCATTTTTTAAATAAGAGATATTCAAATTAATATATTTATTTTATCCAAATATATCCAAAATAATATAAAATATTATATTTATAAGATTAAAATTAAGAAATAAATATTGTTTTAAATATCAATATTTACTTTTATCAAACAACATAATCATATTCGGTGCTTACATTTACTAATTTATCAAACAATTTTCTAATATGAAATCAACACCTATTAAATTCAGGATTCAATTTTTCAACACTTAATTTTTAGTTTATTAAACACACTCTAAATCAAGTTTCTTTGTGCATAAATATCATGTAATATTTTTCAGATTTATTTTAGATTCAATTTTATTATATGTTGATTTTGTACAAATATATTTTTACTTTTTAATTAGAGTGTGCTTTGTACTAAATTAATTTTAATTATAATTGCTTGAATTTGTTTTATTTATGATTGTATTGATACAACTGCATAGTAATTATGTTGAACTTTCCAATTGACATTTATGGTGTAATGGTTTTTTTCTCCTATAATAACAAATTATTTTCACCATTCATCTAAGTTTTCATTTTCTTTTAATCTTTAAATTTATAATCTTTTGTCAAATCACCTCAAAATAGATGGAAAGTTAACATTTGTTAATTTCTTGATATGGCATACACATGGATTAATGTGTAGATGACATGTAAACATTAATTTTTTAACAAAATAAAAATCATGAAAATATATATACTTTTATATTTTTTAATAATTTTAATGGTTTTAATTTTTAAAATTAGTTTTTTTTAATTTTAAAATTTTTATTGGAGATGTTTGGTACACAGTGTTTTGGGCCTTTTTTAGTTGATTTGGGCACAAATTGAGGATTAGTTAGTCAAACCCTTTGATTGTAGTGTGTGGTGAATGGATATTTACAAAAGCTTGTTGAGCTAAAATCTTCAAAACAAAAAACGTTAGGATGAGCAACTATTTTTAGCATCTAATTGGGAATGAGATATGTGAAATGACATATCTGACCATATTTGTTAAAAAATGACTCCATTTACCACATGCTCTCAAACCTAATAGGGGTGCCAAGATATCAGTAGCCTCCATTATCTCATTTAATTTCCACTTTCACCACCTCCAAAGTCCAAAGTAAATCTAAAAAAAAAAAAAAAACTTCATTGTGAATCTACAAAAATCAACATTGCCGCAAGAAATTTTTATTTGAGTCCATTCATCATTGAATATTTATGTACTCTTAATTTATTTTCAATTTACTCGTGTAAAATGATTTTTATGCAACTTTATATTAATTGAAATACGCTACTTGACAAATTTATTTAGAGTGTAACATAACTATCACTAATTTACATGCTAAGAACATGACATAATTATCACTAACAATATAGTCTACGATTATATTGATACACTATTAACATTTATCAATTTCCACAAAGTTAATATTTGCAAGTAAGGAACTCAATAAATTTATTTATTTAAAACTTCAAAAAAATCACTAATTAATTTCCATGATGGATATTTTAATTCATTGGTAACAGTGTTCTATTTGAATAATTTAACCAATAAAGAAAATGTATTATAAACAAATAAATACTTAACAATAAAATATATCATGTCTTTATTTGTCATTTTACACATATCAACTTTCAGTTAACACTTAAATAAATAATAGAATCAATTGATCAAATCAGTAGTTTAAATTTAATTTAAATGAATTATATATATTTCAAATCACTTATTAAATAAATTTCAAATCCTAACATAAATTTCTTAAGTTTTCAAAATTGAATAAGTTTGTCAACTCCACACTAAAAGAAATTGATTAAATTGTTGACAAAGTAATAAAAGATATTTTCAGTTAACATTAATCTTAAATTCAACCATTAGATAACATTTTATCTTGTTAAAATTTATTTTTATTGGAGAGGAATTTTAATATACTATATATATATATATATATATATTACAATTTAGGAATTAAAACTTAATTTTTAATGGGAAATATTTAAAATATAAATAGTAATTCTAATATTATAGAGGAGGGCAATTTAGTCTTTGGATATCTTTTAAGGTGAAGTTTCTTTATTAACTACAGGCTTCTTTTGCAAACTGTTTTTCCTTCGTCGGCAAGACCTCACCTGGAAATTAACGATATACAGTATACATATATATATATATATTCTTTTATATTACAATTATTAATTGAAAATATAAGTCATTTTCATAATTATTATGAAATAAATAAATCACGGTCCAATAACAATCCTCGTCTCCACACGCGTTTCATATTTTTAAATTAACAAAATTTCCGAGGCTCTGAAATTAACAAAAGTCGTTTTTATTTTTTAATTATATATTAAGGAAAAACACTTTAAATTCTGTATTAATTGTTAATTAATAAATTTGATGATGTTAGAGTTGGGCGTGCCATCAATTAGGGTATGCCACTCGTTTTGTTGACTTTTAAGATTTATGAGTTTTAAAGGGATCAATATATATTTTTATAAACTAAATTCAATATTCTAACGTGTGGAAAGGTCCAAAACCTTTTTTTTCTTTTGCCCATAGAAAAATCTAATGTATTCTGAATTCGAGACCAAAAGTATTCGGTCGTGTTAGAGCACATCGTTTTATGTTTTAATATTAGTAAGTATTAATATTATTGTAATTTATTTCTTTTTTAAGCAAATATTGTTGTAATTTATTTCGTTTTCAGTTTATTGATAACGCATATACACATGTGTTTATATGTAAATATAAAATTCTGAAATTAAAAATATTTTACAAAAAATTTAATATCGTTCAAATCTCATAAATTATCACCGATAATATAAGAAAGTAGTGGTTAAATCAATCGCTAATATTAATGTTCAACCTTTGTTGTTGTTATCGGGATAGGAGCCTTTGCGAAGTTGGACTTTAATTTTAATTATTTTGATTAGATGAGAAATTTATATTTTGACTCTTCTAAAGAATTATTTATTTAATTTAGATCATTTTAGTATAATTTTTTTTTAGTTTCACCTCCGATTTCTTTAATTTTAGTTTGAGCTCTCAATACAAAATTTTAGCTTCGTCCTTGGTGGTCATCCCCTCCACCTATGGTTTGTATAGAAGACAGTTTTAGCTCTTCAATTCAAATTAATCGAGTTTTTTTGAGTGATCTATGGATTGATTTTAATATAAGATTAATATATTATTTAATATATTACTTTGTTTTAAAAAAGTCAAGTACCAAAAGTAACAATAAAACTAAACTCAAATATCAAATTAAAGCAAAATAAAATTTAAATAACAAATTAAACATTAAAACCAAACGAAATAATATATTAATCCTTTAACATAACAAAATATATTTAGAAAATATTATCTCATTCATTTTATAATATTTAGATTTTTGGTTGAACACGAGCCAATATCTTAAAAATTATTATATTAATTGATCAAAATAGATATTTTTTTATATTTTACTTGCAAAATTAAGAAGAAAAACTCCGTTTATTATTGTATTATTGTTGAAAGTGAACACTCCAATGGGATGGGTTTTTAAATTAAAAAAATGTTTAAGTTGTTTAATCAATGATTTAGGGAATTAGAGAAGGACAAAGCTTTGTGGATAATTACAAAGGAAAAAGAAAAAGAAAGGATAAGTTCAAAAGATTGAAACCAGAGCGTTGGGCTTGTGTCGGTGGTGGGTATATGAAATACAAAATATATATAATCCTTTTGAGGCTGGCCATGTTGTTTTCATCACACTATTGGGAGAGTGAGTGCCTTTCAATGAAAACCCTATTGGCCCTTCAAGTCTTCGGACGTGCTTCCATATGCTTGTTTGATGGCTACTCTTTACCTTTTTAATAAGGAAAGCCATTTGGTTTTGTTTAGCATCTTCTTTAACGTTTCAAAATTCAGGACAAATTTTGATAATAATTCCAGCAGCTTTAAGTATCCATCAAGTATCATAAATATTCAATTTGAATAGTTCACGAGTTTAAATGAGTTTAAGTATGAATTAATTCGAGTTTAAAAATAAATAAGCTTAATCAAATTTAATATTGAGTAGATTAATTATATCTTGATTGAACTTGAGCTTAAAATTTGATATTTGATTGAGTTCAAATCAAGTACGAGCTTTAATTTTTGAATCAATTGAAACTCGAGCTTACTATTTATTTGATAATTTTACTAGATTTAATTACACCCTAAAATGTCGCAAATTTTTAATCATGTTTATACAATTAAAGTATGCACTATCAATATACCAAATATTTTAATAAATATGTCACTTTATTAATTAAATTGTAAAACTTGAAGTTCTTAATAATGGTGAATAAAGAGTGGAATTTTAGAATCCTACTGATCGAATAAAGAATACACACACCCAAAGTTAATGTAACTTTTATGGAATAATGGTAAATTTAGTCTTTTATGTTTATAACTTTTGTTAATTTGGTTCTCTTTTCTTTAGTTAAAATTGACCATTAACCTTTAAAAATAATTAAATTATCTTTTTTAATAGAAATTCTAACTAAATATACAAAATATTAAAAAATAAAAATATATAAAAGTTCCTAAAATTAAAGAAAAAAAGGTATGAAATACATGTAAGTGAATTGTCATGTAGACTGCGTTGTTTAAAATTTAATATTTATGTTAAAAAACACCTATTCAACTTTTTATAAAATGTTGATGGTTAAATTTGACTATTTTAAAAGTTAAGACCAAATTTAGCTATTAAAAAGAAATGATGACTAAATTGACAAAAGATATAAATGTTAAGAATTGAATTTATCTTAATTTACTAATTAATTTTCCCAAGTAAAAACAATAAAGAGAGTGATTTATTTTAATAAATTTAGGCATGGAATTAAACTCATGGTCAACATCTACTACTTAATAGGCCTATAGAATGTGGAGAATTAATTATTGGGTTCGCTCCAATAAATAACTTGAAAAAGAAAGTTGTATAAGATTGATTTTATGATTTTAGAACAAAACTATTTTAAGAATTAGCAAATAGGAAAGTGAAGAAAAAGTTAAATCTTTGGGAATGTTTTCCACCCAACTTCACACTATTAGAAAGCATAATCGTCTAAATTTGAATTTCCTCTATTTTATGAAATTTAAGAATTTAATTGTTGTATTTTAATTTATGAAAAATTGATTTTTATACTCAAATAGTTAGTACAACTTAATGATATTGTTTAACTTTTGCTATTAAATCGTAGATTTAGAAAGTCTCGCCAATTAAAATCAACAATTCAATAAGTTATATGCAAAAATTAGTAAATTTAAGTTCACGTATTTATTAACAATTAGACATATTTATTTATTTATCAATCATAAATCACATCATATGAAGATAATCCAATCAACGTGCTAAGTCGATAACTTTTTACGAAATATACTAATAATGTCAATGGACAGACATCTCCTTCGTTACCCAATTTCTTCATAAAAAATATATATCTCTTGGATGTGCAGTTTAGAGATGGTCAGGAATTCATTTTGATTAAATATTAATGTTGAAGTAAATGTAAGATCCAATGAATGGAAGGGATAGAGAGAGTGACAAGAAGCACGTGGAATCCTATCCATTAAACAGGCAAGAGAGAAAAGAGTGTTAAAACGTGAGCCAACTCAAATCTTGTAGGCGGTGGCAACCATGCCTAAATTTTCAAGTTTCTTGTTTAAGCTTCCTGCACTTCATCATCTAAGCTTTTTCCCTGGGCCATTTGCCCCTTTCATATATAATTACCCAAACCCTTTGTTTTCCTTTTTTAAAGATCTAACTGCACATGCATGGCTCAGTTGCTGGTCCCTCGCTTTGCCTGCCTGCTTCAACTCACAGTCTCACACGATGCGTCCATGGCAGCTCCCATGCCCACTATCATTACTCCCCAAATTTACTAACATCTTTCATCTCTCACTATCATTTCTATTATTCAACCATAACCAATAAATTTTGGATGTTGCAATAAAAGGTATTACAAAACTCAAGTTTAAATTTTAGATACAACATTGTTGAAATTACTAATCTCATAATTTTAAAAAATATTTTTTATGAAACGGTTAAATGATACTTTAACCACATAAAAGAAATATTATGAAACGGTTAAATGCCACTATATTTACTCCCATAAAATGTGTAACATAAATTTTTTTAACTTACCCTAATTATTACTAGTATTTATTGTAGTCAGTTTGTAAGTGAAAAATAGTATTTTAGGGAAGTAAGTTTATTATTTCATGCTTATTGAGAGAGCAATAATCAACATAATATATATTTGATACAATAAAATTTCGATTAATGCCTGTCTAAAATAAATACAGACTTAAAAGAATTGCCAACGAAGGTATACATTTATTAAGATTAGTACATTTAGATTTTTTTATAAAAATATTCAAATTAAATACAAGTATATTATTGTGATTAATTTTTTTCAAATTAATCAAGCACTTGCTTTCTATCCGAATTCAATTATAAATACAATTCATAACAAAATTGATTGCAAGACCTCGAAGTTATTAAAATAATTTTATTTTATTATGAAGACATTTTAAAACTATGAAATTAGGTAAAATTTTCATTACATCCAAAATTATCAAATTAAGTCTTTAATCTTATTAGTTATTACCTAAACTAATATTTATCAAATACCTTTACTTTAATTTTGATTTAATTGTTTCCATTAAAGTGATGATGCGAAGAAGCACGGGTGTTATTGGCACATTTATAAGCTTCTATGTAGTTCATTATATTCAATCAATAATAAATTTACATTTCAGCCAGATGCTTAAAGTTATTTGAAAGAAAATTAGGCATACCAACAAGTTTTGAGTTTTATGTTTGGAGACGACATTGTTAGAAATAACTGATTAAAGTTATTTAAAAGAAAATTAGGCATATCAACAGATTTTGAGTATAATGTTTGGATACGACATTGTTAGAAATTATATTCAATCAATAATAAATTTATATTTCAAGGAGATGATTAGATTTATTTAAGAGAAAATTAGGCATACCAACTTGTTTTGAGTACTAATGATATTATTAAATTATGTAAAATTAAAATAAAAGTATTCAATTGCACATTCTAGAGCAAAGTAGAAATAAGAAAGTAGGATGAAAGACAGTTATACTTAAACTTATAGTAATCTACTAGAGTCTTCTTCTCCCAAGCTCCACCAATGAATTTTACCAATATGTTCTTTCTATTAATATGTAAATCTACAAGCTTTAAATTCTAAGATTTCAACAAACCGAAAACCTCAAATTAAAGGAAAGAAAAGCTTTACCTGGTTTTGCCCCTCCCAAAGGCCGCCATTGAAGCCAGAAAGGAAACCTGTTAGAAACCGCCATTTCTGCAAATGCAAAAGCTCTACTTTGGACTAGAGCCCAAGAACCCAAGCTGTTCAACCAAAACATCTATACCTTCTTCATCTTCAACCCCATTAGCTTGCAAAGCTGATATCTCTTCCTCCATATCATCATTCAATAAATCATTCCAAAACCCTCCATCATCAATTCTTTTACCTTTATCATAGCAGCTTCCATGTTCTTCATCATGCTTTTCCTGCAAGTCCATCGCAATTTCATCCAACTCTACAACTTCAAATGCACCACCAAAGCTCTCAACTGGTTCAGCTTTAACAAACGTTTGATTATGATTATCTATTCGTCTCCTTCTTTTATTAGTTATAGCTTCTTCAAGCTCTTTCCTTTTATCTTTTTGTTGTATTAATTGTTGAACAAAGTTGGGATTCTGCATTGCTTTAGCTAAGAAACTCATCATTTGTTGTTGTTTCATCTCAGTCTTCTTCAACCTTTCTTCCATTACTTGTAAATATGTCTTGGTATTATGTTGTTGTTGCCTTAGTTTCACCAGTTCCGCCATTAAAACCTGTTTATCACGCTTTAACCTATCGATATCTACATCAACCCCAAACCTCCCAACTTCAACGCAAGGATCTAAACCACCATACGAAGCTTGAACTTGTTGTGTTTTTCTTCTTCTAATGGTTTTAAGTAAATGCCTTTGTCCTCTAAGGAATTTTTCATTAGCAAACTCCCATCTATCTGGATCTACTTTTCTAAACCCCTATAAAAAGAAAAAGAAAGATCTTATTCTATGTATGGAACTAAATTACAAAACCAAAGTTTCAAAAAGATTTACTTACATAGGTATTGAGTTGCCTTACAAAGCTTGAGAAATTGTTGTGCTTGAAGTACCTAGGCAAAAGGATCATTGAAAATGCTTGGGGATCCCATACAATGAAGCTGTTGTTACCTCCACTCCATGAAATGATGTGATTGGTGCCTGAATCATCAATGATATCATATGCTTTTGTGAGAAACGGAGGAGGACCTCCTTCATGGAGTCCTTCTATTGGTTGAGGGGTAGCCATGGACAGTATATCACCATGATAGGATGATGAGCTTGTTCCTTGAAACTCTTGTTTAATTCTTTCATATGGATTCATCTTTGCTTAGAAACCCCAAAAGAAAGGGAAAAAGTTAGGGCTTTGATTTGCAGATTCAGGCCATGGATGGACCAAAAACAGTTCAGTACTGCAGGTGAAAAAAAGACATGGAAGAGTTGAGAAACAAGAGACAGATGTGAACATGGGTCTCATTAGGTTAAATCCATAGGAACTTTGATATAATAAAAAATTGTTTATAAATATATATATATATTTCTTTGTTTCGCTCATTTCTTTTACTTTCGGTTGGTTAGGACGCTGAGTGATGTTGTGAAAAAGCAAGAAATAAAATTTGGCAATGGCAATGACAACGAGATATTTTTGCTATATTCCCCACCACAACTTTCTCCTTTTAGAAAGTCATTTTGGCTTTATTTATTCCTGTTGTTTTTTATTTGTAATATTATTATACTATATCTTGTACCTGTCTTGGGACAAGAGAATAGATCGTATGAAATTGTTATTCTACGTCATCTTTATTCTTTTCTAATGGGAGCATGATAAATTAGATTTTTCTTTCTGATTTTTAGTATTTTTAGTTGGATTTGAATTTTTCATGAGGAAAAAACTAAAAATCAGGAGTAAAAATCCGATTTGCTGTACTTCTATTAGAAAGGAATAAGAATAACGTGAAATCACGGTTTCATATAATCATTTCTTCTCAAGACAAATGTTTTTAACCAAATAGATTTCATTTAGGGTCAATTTGTGTTTTTTTTGTCATGTTTAAATTTGAAATTTAATTATTATATTTTAATTGGTATGATTTGATATCTTTATTTTAAAAACATCATACTTAGTTTTAATAATTTACACGAAAAGAATATTAATTTGGTGTTTTAACTCGAAATAGTTAATAGTGTTAATTATTTGAATTAACTAATGACATAAAAAATAGAGGAATTAAATTATGTATAATGACTAAATCATAATTAAACAGTCTGTTTCTAAGAAAATTTCACACAAATTTTTGGACTAACCAATGACACTATAATAATAGGATTATCAAATTACATCAATTAATTAAACCTCAAGGATTAAATAGTAAATTAAGTTCAATGTTTCCAAGGAAAAATCACATTTTATTTTAATAAGAAAATTTAATAGCGTTAATTATTTTGTGTTAACTAATAATATTAGAAAGTAGTGAAATAAAAGTATATTAAATTAAAGTAGCAAGATTAAATTTTAACGTTTTCATAGTAAAGAGACCAAAATTATAATTTAACTTCGATTCTGAAAGTTGTTCAACTTCATTTGCTACAATGAGACCCCAAAAAACCTTCATTTACTTTGTGTTGTAATCTTTTATGTAATTACAAGTTAGAATATTGGTATAATACATTTATTTTACACACTCAAATATTATATAATTTATAAAAGAAAAGTTAAAATTTAAATCTTTGAAATAAAAATGTAGCCCTTTTTTTGAAATCAGCAAACTTTTATTACTATTCTAAATGAAAGGGCTCCCCCTTTCTTTTTGACCGATCTATGTGGGAGACTTAGGGGAAAGGATTTAGGGTTTTCAAAAATATCTAGCAAATAGTCCTTTTTTTATTGGAAAATATCTAAGCATTTAAGTATTATTTTATGCACTAATCAAAGTGAAATCTAATTAAGATTGTTACATTCCGGCTAGATCTAGTTTGATCTGAATAATTCATTTGTTGCCTCAAAATAATCTTAAATTAATATTTATTAATTTTATAATTAAATCAAAATAAAATTTTAATTATATTATTAACATTTTAATTTCAAGTTAATATGTTCCGATTAAAATTGCTTTATACGAATCTCAATTTATTGAATTGAGTAAGAAGCTCCAACATTAAACATTTTTTTTTACTTCATTTCATATAAGCGAGTATATATAACGATTCTTAATTTTTGTTTTTTGATATAATGTCTAGAACTATCCACAATCTCTCCCCAACCTTTAAATAAGAGGATAATGCACTTCAACATACTCGAATACACATCTATTACACTGACAACAATGCTGATACCAACTGAACTAAAACTCGGTTGACTTAAACAAATCTAATCTTGATTATGAGACTTTATAATTTTTTATATTTGTTGTTCATTGAATTTATTTATTTATTTATTTTTAAGTTAAAATAGAATCAATAATTACAAATATTAGATTGATTATTAACTAACCTAACTCTTACAAATTAAATGTAATTAACTAACCGCCTAAAATAAATCTAGTAAATAATTCATACATTTACACATAATAAAACTGGAATCTAAATTCTCAACATTCTTAAAACTTCATACTTGTTGTTGAGGCAAGGGTTCATTGGCTTTATGCTTAAATTTTGGAATGGCCAATCCCCCTTCCCTTTTTCTAGGTTATATTTGTATAAATTATAATTACTAAACATATGTATATATTATTTAACAAAAGAGATTATATATTTTATACAAATAACTAAATCTTTTGCAAAAAAAACAATAATTAGATGATATATTTACCTGACACATGTACAATCAAAGATGTTTATTAAAAAAAAAAAGATTCAACCCCTATCTTGGTAATTCGCCTAAACCGACTCAAATGTAGATGTGATCATGGGCCAGGTCGGGTTTAGGAAAAAATTTCGGCCCGCATCCTAGGTCAAGGCCTGGCCCGGCCCGGCCCAAAATATGGGCCTAAGATTTTGTCCAGGCCCAGCTTGGGAAAAAATTCCTAAGCCCGAGCCCAGCCCGACCCGGCCTATTTTTTTTAATAAAACACTTAAAATTTATTTTAAAAATATTTTAAAAATATTTTAAAATAAAAAAATAAAAAAATATGTTTATTATATTGGCGCCAGGCCGAGCTCGCGCCATAAAAGCAGTGCCCGAGGCCCAGCCTGTTTTCTAAACGGGCCTCATTTTTTTGCCAAAGCTCATATTTCGGGCCTATATTTTTACCCAAACCCTCCCATATTTCGGACGGGCCGTGTGGCCGCCCGGCCATGAGCACCTCTACTCAAATGGTTTGTTTCATTGTCTAAGAATTAATAAATATTTTTATTTAAATTTAATTATAAAAATGTATAAGTATCAATGTAAAATTATTTTTAATTATTTATGACACTTCTAATGAGGATTAATCATATAGGATGCCTTTAAATTATACTACATATTCTAAATTAATACACAAACATTAAAAAATTTAATTGAATCTTCAAAATATTAATATTGTATCAATTAGATATTTTTGTTAGCTACCAATTAACTTGGGTGCTAAATGTTAACTCATATATAGCATAGGGTATATTTAAAACACAAATAAAATTTTAACTACCCGCATCGTAATGATGGTTTGGATCTAACATGTCAAAAAAAAAGGCAACCTTCCTAATTTCTAACCATGCAGTATATTTTTAACACATCAAATTTAAATTCTCTATATTTAAAATTTGATCACTTGTTTGAATATTCTCTTGATTAAATCTGAGTTTACAAATGTAATCTTAAGCTAATATAAGAATCTAATTCACATAATATTAATACTTTTCAATTAATTTATATTTTGATTCTTTTTATATATATATTTGCTTAGCACCTAAAGTCCGAATCATGATGTATGATATAGAATTTAATTGTATGAACTTTGTTTTTCTCGATTTGGTAAATTCCAAAGGTGTTTAAACCTGTCATAATATCATTGGTTTTGGATTTTATGCTCCAATAAGTGGCCAAAAAGTGAACATTAAGTCAAAAGTTAATTTAAGTACAGACTAAAAATACTTTTAATTAATAGTAAATTAAATTTGAGTGTAATTATTCAAATGTGAATTAAATAAACATGGAGTACTAGAGTAATCAGATAAAATTACATAGTATATTAAAATTTTTATTAATTTTATTAGTAATTGTATTATCGGATACATTCTTGAACTAACATATTATATATGATGATTTAATTTTATTCATTATTTTATAATAATTAATATTATTTTTAGAATTAAATTTACGTAATTATATAATTATAATTTATACTACCAAATATTACAAAGAAAGTTACAATATAAATACAGTTTGTTAGCTAAACATGTCTAGATAATTAAAATTTATTATAATTACTACCCTAATCATTATACTTTCATCTATTTACTTCACCTATATCTAAAATCTATGTTTAGAATTTAGACCATTATTGTTGTTTAGATTCCTATAAACATACAAAGGGCAAACTAGAAATTTCATCTTGGTGAATCGAATTAAAAATTATAAAATTTTGGATCGGTCAAAGTTGAAGATTTAGTGTTAAAATAAAATATTAATTATTAAGAGGGGCCAAAATGCAGATATTTCATTTAACTAAGGGTTACACGGAACTTGTTGGTGAAAAGGGGGGTTAATTGTGTTAACCGGTTGAAATAATGCGCACACAAACCGGTACACGAATAATGCTGAAAATTTTATTATCATTTATTTTCTTCATAACAATTAATTATACCATAAAACCTTCTTTGAAAATTTTAATATGAATAAAACTTTTATATACACAAAAAAATTAGAGAACATTCTTTACATATATAGTTTGATCAATACATAAATATTTAATTTGTTAAAATTTATTGTCATGAAATTTCATTATACAACAAAATTTGTATCCGTGATTAATCTTTTCAATAATCTACAATATTTTTTAAACAAATTCAAAAAAGACACTATATATAGAAGTCAAATACCATTTGTGAAGAAAGGATTAGATGCAATGGTGAGGCACGTTGCACTTTAAGGGGGGGATTCAAGTTCAAACTTTAGAAATGATTTTGTTGGAAGGGGCAACCACAAACCCCTAACATGGACTATAAAACGAACATGAACAATATAAATAAAAAAAACAAGTGTCACTTTCAAATTAATTCAGATATTTAATATATATGAGAAATTTATCTAATAATAGTGATAAAATTGTATGATTTTCTTGGGTGATCAAAATAAAAGTATCTTAAAAATTGTGTGATTAACAAATCCATAACAATACATCAAAATTTGAAACCTGTCGATATCAAAATGTATCGATACAAGTAAAAAATGATATATCCACTGATAAGATATTTATTACCTTGGTTAAAGTTACATTTTAAAATATATAAAATAAATATATGAATTTTTGTGATTCAAATTTGAGTCTCACTATGTGTACTTGCGCTGTGTGAATCTCTGTCTCATATTATACGCGTGTCATATGTAGATTTTGTCTGGTTATTTTCGATTCTTTATACGTACTTGATCGAACTTATAATTGTGTTGTATTGTAATTGTACTTCTCTCAATAAACAATAATAGTATTTTTTATAAATAATTATGCTTAAAAAGTTTGAAATTTTAAAAATATAAATCATTTGATGTGAATGATTAATTTTAATGCTAGTTACTTACTAGCATGGCTTAAATAGATAGTGGGTAGTTTTCTCCTCACGTTAAAAGACATGTTTATCCTTAACTGATTAGTTTCTTGTAATCAAATTTCAACCTTTTTTTTGTCATTTCACTGTTGAATTTGTGTCAATGAGTCGAGTTACATCAAACTCAGTCACAATTTTTATAATATTTAGAAACCACATATTTAAAATATAAGTGTGTATTTGAAAATAATGTATAATAAATAATGAAACGTAAGATCTGAAAATAATAATATATATATTTTATGTTAAAAGTTATTTTTAAAATTTAATTAAGAATTATTATTAGTATAGTAGTAAAAAATTGTTTATAAATCTATTAAACATGGGTTCATTCATTAGATATGTTAATTTTGTGCTTTTATTTTAAAACCATATAAAAGTGTGAAAAGACAAAAGGCCCTCAAAATAATAATAATAGTCATTTAATAAAAGGATATATTAGCTATTTCCTAATCAGATTGGTACCCATTTAGCCCATAATACCAACTCAATAAGAGATTTCATTAATAGTACATATATATATATATAAATAGATATCTACTAAATATTGTATATTCTTTTTTTTTTTGAAAACCTCATTATTATCATATATTGGTGGGTGAAGAGGCGATTTTAGGGGGGCTGGCATGGGCCCCAGCCCCCCTAAAATAAAAATTGCCATTTAGGCTCTCTAATTTTTTTTAAAAAAAATTTAAATCAGTAAATATAAAATTACACTTTGGCCCCCTTAAAATTATAAGAATTTGATTTAATCCTTTAAAAATTATAACAATACAGACTATAAAAAATTAAAATTTTATTCGGCCCTCTTAAAAAATTGTTCTGGTTTCGCCCCTGGGTGGGTGATATCATTTGTGTATCAAATTATATTGATTGATAAGTGATTTTTATGTGGAAATTGTCATTAGAAATTTAAACTTTAGTTATTGAAACTGGATTAATCGATGCTTCGGTTCGAAATAAAAGGGAGAACCAATTGACTCTTAAATCGATATGATTCGAGATAAAAATGGATCGAGTTGGATAATATAATTCTAAAACCATGCTTTTGACAAAGGAATGAACAGTCCACAAAATCATGAAAAAGAGTGAAATAAAGTTTGATTTGATGAAAGATGGGCCTAATTGTAAGGGAATAAAACAATATTTTAAAGAAATAGTTTTCGGTTGATTGTAGAGCTTCACCGGATATACCCGATGCACCAAAAACCCTATAGAGAATTTCAAAGCCAAGTTGATAATTATTTGGTACTTTTAGGTTAGGTTATGAGATCAAATTCAAGAATTAAAAACATGATTTTAATTATATAAAGACAAGGTGTGTTGTATCTGTCTCTCCCTTCATTATTGGTTCCACAAGATTCCCATACGCTCCTCAATGGGGAACTCTCCAGAACCCATATCTCACATCACCACCACTGGATTTTGTTCATTACCTTCACCTTTTCTAATTATTTCGGACTCCAATCTACGACTACTTTATTTCTCAAATTTTGAGAAAATTTTAGATTGATTCAGGTGGATTTCAGTTTGTTATTTAATTAAGTGTTTCACTGTTGATGTAATTATAGATGTATTCAATGTTCAAGTTATTTGTTTTAATTAGAACAACAATATTAGACACGAAAAATGGATATGGATAAAAAAAATTTAAGTCAGTTTAAAATATAGACTAAATTTGACTTACAACATTGAAAGCTCGAGCTCAACCAAGTGTAACTTATTTTTAATACTGTTACATTTTATTGTTATATATGGTGTAATTTATAGTATTCAAAATTGAATTTATGATGTATATACACAAAATTCTATGTTTACAATCTTAATAAAAAAACATATTAAATTAAATAAAGCATAAAATTAATCTTCTTTTTGCACAAATCATAGTTTTATTAGTTACAGATATTTAATCTAAATCTCTTACTAAACACTCAAATATGTGAGATTGATACTCATTTAATCTACCAAACCAAAGTATAGGTGTTTAATGGGAATAAATATGGAAAGGTCTAAAACGTATTTGGGTTAAACGAATTTGGTAAAATTTAAGACCACTGAACAAGCATAAACTCTTCGAATTTAAACCATTTTGAACACAAATTATCTTAATTTCAGATTTTGCTGATTTGGTCCCTTTAAGTTTAAGTTAATTAGAATAAACTATTTTAATTTAAACCATTTTGGTTTATTTTATTAATTTCACAATAAACTTAGATTAAATCTAAATAAATAATTTCATCGAATCATATTTTAGTAAATTGCTAGTAAAATTTTTGAACCCTACAAACAAGATCGAAGTTAACAAGTGTCCTATAAGAATATAGTAAAATATTAAAATAAAAAATATTTAATAAAAAAAGTCACGAAATAAAAAAATACTCTCAAGTATACTAAATACTAACCCAAAAATAATAGTTGAATATAATTATATAAAATATTTTTAATAAAAACAAATACCCATCTAATTCTAACCTTTTCCCCTTAATTCGATGAGTATCTGTTTCGCTTGAATAGATATTATTAAACAAGAGTTAGTAAATAAAACACATTTATCCTAAATAACATGATATTTATACATTAATAGATGCAATTCAGTGTTTTGATATACAGATGCATAATGTTTTATCAAGTTCAGCCTTTGAGAAACTTATGAAACTAATACGTGTACATACATACATGCACGCATATATATAGAGGGGAACTTCATGTAACAAATAGCTCTAATGAGCAGCTAATGGCATCCCAACTTTCTCAGTCAAGCTTTTAATGTACTCTTTCCTTGCAGGGTGATCCTCCTGGGGCCGATTATACGCTGTCCACACCGGTTCTCCCAAAAACAACCTCATCAACTGCACAATGTAAACACGCAAGTTCGATCAACTGCAGCTCCGAGGTATCCATAACTTGCTTATAAATTAAGTTCCCTTGATCTTACACATTTTCTTACCTTGACATAGTTGCTGGTGTCAAGAGTGAACCGATGGTAGATTCCAGCAGGCAATATAATAAGATCACCTCCTTTGATCCAAATCCGAATCCATCGGTCATCCTTGTCCCTAACATCAAAATACCCGCTGCCTTCCAAGCAGTAGCGTATCTCTTCGTCGGCATGGATGTGCTCGGTGTAAAAGTTCCTCAGTTTCTCCTCATAGTTGGCAACTTTCTCAGGGCATAAATCAAGCAAATCCTATATGTACAATATAATGATTTAGACAAATGAAGGTCCTAAGAACTTCCTCTTCAAATTAGAATAACAAGGCAACTACAATATTCGAACTCAAATGTGAATGTCGAACATGGATTTTACCAAGTCTTTTCATGTATTCAGAGTATCTTTGGAGTGCCGTATCCCCCAAACTCATATCCAAATGTGCCTCGGGTTCGTGAAAAATGAAGAGTAGGAATGACATAACTAGGCAAAGCAACTTAACAACTCAATACCCCTTACAAATGCTCTATTAAGAAACAGGAATGTCCTATTGTAAGTTGTGACCCAACCTCTTATCGGTGTTGCAATTTGCTTTTGATTTGGAATTGAGTACAACACCTTATTCTATCTATCAACTTCCTCTTCGTATTTACAACATTATCCCAAGTTAACACAACCTAAAAAGTAAAAGCTACGTATGCAAGAGAATCCCACCATTTGGGTACAAAGGCGAATGAAATGCAAACTAACTATATATTATATACCTTAAAATTAGCTCGTAACTTATAACTTACATTCTGCATTACCTAACAGACTACAGTTAATCACACAATAAATCTCATTTTCAGAACTAAAAAAGAAATCATCTCGAATCATAATTTCACAATACCTCATCTTAGTAATACACATAATAACAGATTAACTATTTGCTCGTTTGCTTATAGCACAAATAACGTGTTTTTATTTTCTTTTTTGGTGTATGTATGTATGTATGCATGCATGAATCTATGTTACTAGAAACCGAGATCCACATCTAGGGGATGTCGTCACTCTAAATAAAGAGTCCTATCAAGATTCGAAAACAAGAAAGATAAGACTACTATACTATTGAGTTTGCAAAGCAGAAAAGCTCAATAGTTTGGTTTGCATCAGCAGTTTCCTCCAATGTTATCCGTACGTAGGGACTCCTATTGAGTGTCCAACCACTTTTATATACTTGGAGAATCAAATTCGAAATACATATAGGAGACGAATGTGTCGGACACGAGTACTTAGCGAAAATGAAAATTCCAGAAAACATAGGTTCCTTGTACATCAAAACCAAATTGGAATCCCCTTTTCCCCCCAAAAGTAATACAACAGGAACAGGCTTTCTCTAATTCCCATCACACACAATAAAATTCATTATAAGAGCATAAAGGACAAAGCTAATAGGCAAAGCAACTTAAGCAAGACATTAACACTAATTGAGACAAAAAATATTATAAAAAAAGTTATATTACCATGTAATTATAACCTCTGGCTTCTCTAATCTTCTTCAACTCTTCATCGTTCTCGTAATCCTTGGGGTTCAAATGCCAATACAACACTCCCAGCTCTACCATTATTCAAAAGAATCAATCATTTTAATTAAAACCCAAAGCCAAAAACAAAAAACCCAGAAAATCTAACAGCAGAAACGTCTAGAACTCACCTGCCAAGTGCTCCAACGAAACAGGTTCGTTGGGGTTGCGTCGATGAGGAAGCCTTTGGTCTTCTTTGCTTTCATCCATAAACCAAGCCTGTTTTTATCGGTTATTGAAAAAATAAAATTCCCATTACCATTGAAGTTATATGATTGAAACTGGGAAGTTGAAGAAACTTACCTCGATAGCCATGAGTGATGATGACTCGGTGTTGAGACTCAGTGACTGGGATAAGGATTCAACTGTTTGTTAAGTTTAGTGAGTTCCTCCGTTTCGTATTTATCGACAACGTTGAGTTACCCCCTCATGATAGATTTTAACATTGTTGATTCCCACGTGTCGCCTCTGGTTTTCTCTTGTTATTTTTGTGGTATTTAATTTAATATATAAAACCAATTTTTGCTTCAATTCTTTTTTATGGTCATTTTAAATTATGAAATGAAATTTCGAGATGAATTATAATTACTAAAATTATCACAGCCACACGTGTTAAAAATCTTTTAAAATAAGAATACTGAATTTTAGAAAATAATTATATTTTACAAACTAGTAAAAGAATTTGGGCTTAATTTTTTAATCAAATTAGTGGGTTTAACTTTTGATGTTAAATGTAGGGTATTATTAAGAAAAAAAAACTTGAAGACTACATCGATTGGAATGGTAGTATTATTAACTTGGGTTTGATTATTATTTAAATTTATTTGATTTGTTGTAGATTAAGTCTTAGTTTGATTGGTATGAATATGATTGTCAATATAGGAGAACGTGGGGTCGAGTGCATTTAATTGCATTATCTTCTTATTTATGGTTATGAGTTGCGTCAAAAAAGAACAAACGTGATCAAAACCTATACAAAAATTGTTATTATTCAAATCAAATTTAAAATTTTATTTAATTTACAGTTATTTATAACTTATAACTTTTTATACTTTTATATTATAAATTAGTGAAAATATCGAACCAATTCGAATGAATGGAAATTGGTTCGGTTTGATGCTTATTCAGATTCGATTGAATTTTGATTTTGAATTTTTTTTGGTGAATTACAACGAAAAGTCTTAACAACAACGTGTTTAGCGTGACTCGAGCTTAGACCACACCTGGGATGATGAACACCCTAACTATCATGCCAACACACGGTATTCAATTTTGATTTGGATTTTTAAGAACTAAAATACTATAGGTTAACTGGGTAATTGCAATTTTTTTTTTCTAAAACCGATAGGAACCAAACTATTACCACCCTAATGATCATGTGGAAAAATAAGACTAAATATGAAATTCTCTCATGTGTTATATACATTATGAATTTTTTTCCTTAATCGAATAGTTTTATTTATTTCAGGGAAACAAGTTGATATATATTTTTTTACATAATTCATGATTTAGAATTAATTATATTAAAATTTTCATTTTCATACTTAAATTTTTTTGTTTATGTTGATATTTTTTGTCTCGATTTACCTCAAAAAATTCAATACAAATTGTTAAGATATTCTTTGAATCGGTATGAATTTGGGCTGATAGAAGTGTTCCAAGGAGCTTGATACTATTTGCAAAATCAAATGACAAATTAAACGGCGTCCAAGTTGCCACTTTAATACTTAAGTCAATTTCTGGGTTAAACGAATGTTTAGAAAAAAAAAATTAGGAAGATGATAGAATGTGTATATGAAAATTGACAAGATATCTCTTTAAGTCATTTTATGCTAACCTCCCTTCTACCTTACACGTAGAGGCGGATTTAGGGGTGGCAGAGGCTCCGGCCCCCAGGCCCTTAAATTTTTTTAAAAATTTTAAATTAATAAAAGTAAAATTATACTTTAACCCCTTAAAATTATAAAATTTAACTTGATCCTTTAAAAATTATAAAGATATAGACTATAAAAAATTAAAATTTCATTCGGCCCCTAAAAATTTGTTCTGACTTCTCCCCTACTTACACGTGATAGCTTTCTTAGTATCGGAGTCCAAGTTAGACCTTTGTTTACCCGTCGTTACTCTGGGCAACAAACGGCAAGGAGACCAGAGATTGACGCCAAACAAATGACTAACATGGTCAGTTCACCATACAAAGCTGATGGGCGAATGACCTAAAGAGATGTCTTTTATCATTCTTTATATGCTCATTCCACCAAGTTTTATCTGAAAATTCTTTTAACTCATAAATTGACTTAAGTATTAGAAAACGGTTGAAATGTACAGTAACGTCCTTTAATTTTACAGATCACATCAAGCCCCTTGAAGCATCTTTGCTGCCCAAATCCATACCAACTCAAAGAAAAACCAACAAGAACGTAAAACATCATCCAGTTTAATACTTTTTTTGCAATAAATTGAGATAAAATTGTGGTTTTTTCGTATTAAGTATCGAAGTGAAGAAAACAAAATTCAAAATACCAACAAAATAAAGATAGTTGAAATAGTAAATTGTGTATAAAAAAGCATAATTTAATTCATATAAAGTAAATCATAACATAAAATTAATATAAATACACAAAATTATAACACGTCAGCAATAAGGACCAAACAGGTTTATGCAGATTTTTCCTCTTTTTTCTTTTTATAGAAAATGTTTTCATAATTAAAAGAGAAATAACAAAATCTCTGAAGTGTCCCTTTCTAGTTTCTACGCCTAATGAAAGTGGAATGTTGCAACTTGGAAGTAATGTAGCCCTTTAATAGGGACACTGTTCCTATCACCCCCTTCCAATGGGTTCATGGCTAGGCCCTTTGGTTCTTGCCCTTGAACATTTATAATTTTTTACAGCTAATTACATTAAACATCTTTAAATTTTTATTTTTATTTTAAATTATTCTTCAAATCTCATTTTACATAATTTAAAATGAAAAATATAATAAAAGTTAATAATTTTTTTAAAAAAATTTAGTTTTCAGATTTTTTATTTGATGATTAAAATAACAATTTTAATAATGAAAAGACCTGATTAATATGACACGATAGTTTAGAGATGCAATTTGAATGTTTTGAAGTTTGAAACCAATTTAGAATGAATATCATAATCAAGGGTGTAGCTAGGGGGGCTAGTGGCCTCGGTCCCCCCTAAAATGAAAAATTTTACATTGAGGCTCTCTAATTTTTTTAAAATTTTAAATTAGAAAAGATAAAATTACACATTGGCTTCCCCTAAAAATGATAAAAAAATTGATTTAATACTTTAAAATTTATAAAATATAAGTTATTAAAATAATAAAATTATATTTTATTATCGTAAAATTATAATTTAATTTCACCCTAAAAATAATTTAAAATGTTTAATACAATTAACTCTTATTATTAAGAATTTGACAGAGTTAGTGTAGCACGCAATGAAATTTCATGAAATTCACATTATTAATTTTGGAACATTATTAATTTTTTAAAATTAAAAAAGAAAAAGAGTAGTTTGAAGCAACTAACTTTCTACCATTCAAAAACAAAATACGCCAAATGGTCTCTATCAAAATTTCAAAATGATTTTTAACTTTTACTGTTTCACAGTATGTAGTACTAAATAAGTATACAGTTTTAGGAAATACTGGGAGAGCTATTCATATCCCCAAATATGATGAATATATGTCACGTCAAATTGCACGTGAACAGACACTTTTTAACTTTTGGTGCAATTTATATTTGCTCAAAAGATTCCATTATTAGTGTTCTTAAATAATACAAATTATGTATATTGACAGAAAAAATATATAAATTATATGGAATGAGAATTTATTAATATTTAAAATTTCAACTAATATTAGCTTCAGATTCGATTTTTCGATTAGTTTTATCTTAATAAAAGTAGTATTATTGATAAATGTTATTATTTTAGTAATATTATTTTTAGGAAATAATAGAGACAGATATCATCGGGAAGGACATCCACGGATGGAGGTAAAATAGATAGTGGAATACTAAAAGGTATTTTTTTTAATTTTCAAAATCTATAATAATAAATTTAGGCCTCATTAGTTGTATCTTTTATCAATTTGGTCATCAATTTTTTTATAGAGAATTGAGTTATTTTTTAATGAAAATACTTACTGAAATATTAAATTTTAAAATATAGATTTTAATGCTTTAGATTTAAAACACTTTAAATAAATTTATATGTTTATTAAAGTTTTCACCATATATAATACTTTATTTTACTGATTCATAGAACCGAGCATAGTTGTGCACAGACAAGTGAAAACATGTAAGAGCCAAATGCATTCTAGTAAGAGCCGCCACTTCCAAACCCAAACCCAAATCCACTTCCACTGCTGCCACTCCCGCTGCTAGTCCCTCCGCCGCCGCCACCTCCTCCTCCACCTCTGGTTCCACCAGTGCCACTTCCTGATCCATATCCAGTCCCACCTGATGAACTGCTACCCACCACCACCTCCACCTCCTCCTCCACCACCACTACTGCCGCCAGTACTACCACCAGTAGAAGGTGGTGGAGAAGGAGACCCCACCTGCAATGGTTGAGCGCTTGCCAATTGGACCCAAGAAGAAAAACATAGAGAAATTAAGAAAAGCCACACCACAAGCAAGCGAGCCATCTCTAGATTACTGTAGTCTTATTAAACAAGTGAATCAGCAATTTATATAGATGGGAGAAATGAGATGAAACCACCCTATTTCACGTAACTGGAATGCATGTTTTTCGTGGCAGTTTTGAATGGAAGCTATAAACCTAAAAAATAAACAGTAAAAGGGATATGAATAATGCTAAACGAAACCTAGTATTAGAATATGAAGACCCTCGAGGCCTCGACAATGCGTTACACTTGCTTTTTCTTCCTAAAGAACATTCCTACGGACAGCTTTAACGTTTTAAACTATATTCTATATACAATTTAAAATATAAAAATAAAAACTTTGATAACAAAAATAATTTAATCGGGCATGCAATTTTAATATAAAATAACAATAATTATAATTATTTTATTAATAAATTTTAATCATAAGTGTTACAATTATTATCACTTAGGTAATTCAACTAAGGAGATCCACTATTGCCTCATCTTTGTGTACGGTTTCCCAAGACTTGTGTGTTTCAACACTTGTTTGCTTAGACGATTCTTTGTCTATGAATAACTTAGTAGGTAATTCAGCAAGGAGATCCATCTGTAAATTAACTTTTGTTTGCAGATAAGCTGTCTCCATTTTCCTATGCGGATGATAATAGCTTAGAAATTATCCTTGACAAGTTCCAACATGCTACGAGGAAAAAGGTAAATTTCTCTAAATCATCGGTTTATTTCTCGCCCAATACCAATGAAGAAATAAGAAATGCAGTTGTTACAGCTATTCCAACTTATGTCATTTTTGTGTGGAAATAATTGGGTGAGGTGGCTGAAACTAGTTAAATCTAAGAGAAGGAACGGCTTGGGTTTTCGATATTTTCAAACCTTTAATAAGACACTACTTGCTAAACAAGCTTGGAGGGCTCTCCTTAACCCTTTTCTATTATGGATGAAACTCTAGAAGGTCTAGTACTTCTCGACAGGGGCGAAGTCAAGAAAATGATATTAGGGTTAAAATAAAATTTTAAAAGTTTAGTGGCGAAAGTTAAAAATATAATTTACTTAAATTGAATCATTCATACCTACAATAGACCCTTTAAGTCAAGGGGCAAGTCCACTACCCCATTTGCTACACCTCAACTTCCCAAATAAAGGTATGCTTCAAGCGGAGAAATCTTCAAAAGTCTTGAATATGAATACTCTTGAAATGTGAGTAAGGGCAAAAATGTTCTCCAAACCCAGGGATGATGTGATTAAAAATATTTTATTCAATTTTAATTTTAAAATATACTGTGAATAATAAACGTAAAAAAGATATCAATTTAGACAAAAAATTTAAATCGTCACCCAACTCGATGTTCCCCAATTTATTGACATATACTTGAAAGCATTTTAAATTTGGACAGTGCAACCTTAGGATTGCTTTAACGTTTCTTTTTTATATATACAATGAATATAGATTGATTTTATAAGGTTATATGGCTAATTATTTGATGCTTTTTTAAAAAAATATTTTTATGTTCTTTACCATTTTTAGATATTTCAACCTTTTTTACAACCTTTAAATTCTAGACGACTGCATCACAAATTATTGCACGTGTTACGCTATCAAAGTGACATGTATTTTAGATTTACTGGCGTTACAAAAAATATTAAGGTACCTAAATCAAAAATACTAAATTGGGATAAGATTTTTACCAAATTCAAAAGCCAATTGTATATTTTAACCATTATACTAATATATTAAAATTTATATAAATATAAAATACGATATTTAAAATACGCATGTATAATTGGAACACATGCATTATAATATCCTTTTGTAAGGAAATACGGATCGATTGGTTAGACTAGAAATCGGTCAAAATATCAGTTCAAAAGGAGGCTTTAAATTGATTGGCTAAAGAACCGATACGGACGGGATAAAAATAGATTGGATCTGGTAATTAAATCAAATTTTTAGAAAAATCAAATCAATTAAACTGATTAAATTAATTGACTAGATAAATCGATAATATGACCGATTCGACTATCGGTAGAAAAGGGAGAATATTAAGAATGGGGAGATTAATTAATACTAGAACTTGTCGCAATTATGGATGAAAATAATAGACATTTTTAGGTTAAAACTTTTAAAACTTGACTTCAATATTTTAATTAAATTAAATCTCTACAAATATATTTAAAAATTAATTAAAAGTTTTCATAATATATTTTAGAATTTTTTATCTATAATAATATTAAAAATAAAAGTCTAAAGTTGAAAAGAATTAATTATTAAAAGTCAAAATATGACAAATTTATTCAGTATATTATATATAAATTTTATATTAAAAATTAATAATTTTACAAATTTTATATTTTTCTAATAATGATAAGTGATATAAACAATAATGTGTGGTTTATTTATTTTTCATTGATGTGAATGTGGGTTTTTAAAAATGTGATAAGTTAACTTTTAAAAGTTTTTGTTTGGGTGAATTTACTAAAGTAACATATAATAAAGTATATAAGAAATATATTTGTTTTATTATCAGGCTAAATAAGTGGGGCTGCTGCCTGGGTCTACACTGCCCTGAATGATTGTGATGGTGTGTTTTCATTAGTGTTCCATCTGGTTATTGGTCGGACTATCCAACTCGGCTTAAAGACTCGCCTGAAAGGTAGAAGGGTTTAGATGAAAATATAGATTTGAAAAATAGGTTTGGACAAAAAAATAATGCCAGTATAAAAAATGGGTTGGGCTTCGGGTAAGGCATATTTGGCCCAACTCGAATTCACTAAAGGATAAAAAAATCTGTTTTCTTTATTTTTGAATGTTATTTTCTTGTTGTTTTCTCCCTATTTTGCTACTATTTTACTATTATGTTGCTACTATTATGTTGTTATTATTTGGATATTATATAAAATTTATTTTATTGTTAATTTTATTAATATTTTAAAGGTATTTGTTAATTTTGTTATTATTTTAGAGGCATTTGCTTGTTAAGTTGCATTTATCTTAGTGTTATTTAAGTCTACATATTTTTTAAATTTTATTTTCAATTTGTTGGGAAATATTTATTTTGATGTTTTTAGTATTTTTAATGTATTATACATATTTAAAAAGTATATAAAAATAATATAAAAAATTAATACGGGCGGGTCGGGTCGGGTTCGAGTTTTAGTATTTTTAATTGGATTGGGCTTAGATAAAATTTTAAGCCCATTTTTCGGACTGAGCCTAAACCTAGTAAATGGGCCTGAATTTTTAGTTGAACCCGGCCCATGAGCACCTCTAGTTTCATCCCATACTTATGAAAAACCATAAAAAAATATTAATCCCTTTAAGGTTTCAGATTTGGGTTTTTAATTTTATTAAATTTAATTATTGATTATAAATACTTTCCAAACATTATGAATAGAATTATAAATTATTATATACTTTGATGAATAAGAATTATAAATATTTATAAACTACTAATATTTTTATCTTTTAACTAATCAATTCAGTTAAAGATTTTTATAATGAGTATAAATATTTATTTATAATACCAGTGCAATACTATATGCACTTAGATTGATATTTTAAAAATAATAAATAAATTGATTACATAATATTTTTTAATTGTTCTTATAAAATTAAATTTCATCATTAATATAACAAGTAATATTATTTTAATGAATTGTAAAATATAAAAAAACTGTAAACATGAACTTTTTATTTAAGTTTTTAAGTTATATATATATTTAGATAATTTTTATTTTAGTCTAAAATTTTTTCAGACAATATATATGCCCTCTTCTGAATTTTTTTTTTTCTGTGTATTTTCTGTCTTTGACTTGGGACACACTCTCTCACGCAAAACCAGAAAAAGAACCTTCAATAATAGCACTCTCGGAGGTGACCTTGATAACCTTTTCTCCCTCCGCCAGCTCCTCCTCGGCATGGGCGTTTCCCGCCTCCGCCTCCGCCACCACATCTTAGTTGCCTTCACCTTTCTCTTATTTGCTTCCACTCTTTCTCAACTCGGTAACTATCTTCAAAACCCCCTTCCTTTCATTTTTTTTTGAACTTTTTAAACTACTCATGTACGATATAAACCATTAACTCGGTCTGAACTCAGTGCAGTTTCGTGGTTGTTTGTGCAGAAAGTGAGTTCCAGGTGAGAGAAGGGAGCAAGAAGAGAACTGGGTCAGTGGTGTTGAGCCGGTTCTTATCCCAAAAACAACTCAGTGGGCCGGGTTCTTCACCACCTTCTTGTAGATCCAACTGTGGGAGCTGCTCGCCTTGTCAACCGGTTCACGTCCCGATTCAACCAGGTTTAGTTATGAAGCCACTCGAGTACTACCCCGAAGCTTGGCGTTGCAAGTGTGGCAACAAGATTTTCATGCCCTAAAAAATCAAAAGCAAAAATAGTACACTGAAATCCAAGACTTTTGCTCAAACCAAAAAAAATAATAAATAAAAAAAAATTATGAAAGTATAATAATGTTAGTATTGCTATTTTAGTAAGTTTTTTACAGTGTTGGTTGCTTTCTATCTATGTTTATATAATGAATTTGCATCTTCCTGTGAAAGACAGTAAAAGCTTTGGAAATGTAAGTTATTTTATAATGTGAGATTACCAAGGGTATCTCTAATCATCTCTCTTTCTCTCTTATTTTTTTACTCCTCCTTTTATCTTAATTGCATTGAAACAAGTTTGTAGGAGATAAAATATTTGTGTCTAAATTTTAATTGATATTACAATTGGATTTATGTATATATTTTCATGTTTTTATTATATTTAAAATGTTTTATCATGAAAATATACCATGCTTGAGTAAAATGTGAGAAATGTTCTTATTTGAGGTCTTTTGAAAATGTTTAGTCTTTATTATATCAAATATGAAAACAGGACTTAAATCTTTAATATGTAATATGTAATAATTAACCTATACCACTCTCACGGTGTTATTATGAGAACCATGATTTAAAATGTGTACAAAAAAGGAATCAAAAAGCAAGTGACGGAGGGAGAGGGTTCCATTATTTTCTATTTGGAGTAGGGACTCGGAAGTTACATAGATAAAGAGTATCAATGGGACATCTTGTTTCTTTCTTCATTTCCCCCTTCCATCTTTTTTTCTCTACATTCAACATGGGTGAGGTGAAATTACTATAAAAAAATTAAATTAAATTAAATATAATTTTTAAGACGGACCAAACGTAAACATTTTCTATTTATTCAATAGGCTATCAAGTATAAATTCAATTGTTAATCTTGAATTATGACACACCCACCATGTAGATGGAAAAACTCGTATGATATTTTATATAAAAATTTACATTAAAATAAACGTGAGGTTGGTTGAAATGATAAATTTAGAATTCGAAAACCATGATAGTTTGTGTTTATATAAAATGTAAAAGATAAAATACCCTTAAAATAATTTTTGTTTCTTTGTAAAAGGAAAGAGATTTTAGTAATTTCTCAATTAAGTCAATATCCGCAACTTGTGACAACGACTTAATTAAATACATTATACATAGTATAGATTTAGGAAGAACTAAAATAGGATTTGCCCATTTAACTAAAGGGCCAAATCCTTACCTACCATTAAATAGGTAGATTTAGGTCAATAATCCTTTCGTTTATGCATTATAATGATTGATTATGATTGTGGTTATATGTATGCATTAATTATTTTAATTTTAATATATATAATAGAAATGGTTGTAGTTAAATGTTAAAATTATGTGAAATAATTAAAATTTAAAATTTCCATGATTTTATTTGTTTATTACCTACATATTTTATTGTTACAATATATAAAATAAATAAAACCCAAAATTTCAATTTTAAGTACTTTCATATCTAAAAATTAGTGCATTCACCTAATTCTGAATTATGATTCATATACTACATTATTCCAAGTGAAATATTTCATGTAACACTCAACGCATCATTCAATTGTCGAATCCGAATGCGTAATGTTACATTATGTTACTGAAGCAACTCGAGCTATCTCACTTATATAATCATAAAATTTAAATCAAAATTATTGTTCAAAACAATTTAAATTATCAATCGTACTGACACACATATGCATTCATAGTATTTAGGATTCAAATCATCATGTTTCAGGGTTAAGCAGAGTTAAAATTAGAGTTACGACTTGAATCCAAACTCAACTATCAAATTTCAATGCTGTATCTCGAGGTAGAAGACTTCTTGTCTCAAGACAGGCTTTATTTTATTTTAGGTAATTTTGCTTTGATGTCGATATGTCTCGAGACACTAGATGTCATGTCTCAAGGCAAGGTCCCTTTTGTCTTGAGACTGGGTCTCAAGACCAACCTCCCCTATTTTCTTATTTTAGTTTCGGTGTTTCGATGTCTCGAAATAAGGGATCTTGTCTCAAAACTTGGAGCAGGGTAAAACTAATGTAGCTTTGAAGTTTATTTGTCTCAAGACTAACATGCCAAGTCTCAAGACACTGAGCATGAAGATCAAAATATAAGGTAAATTTTGCTCTTGTGGTCTTGATACATGATCATACTTTCTCTTGACACAATGGTAAAATTTGCCTTGAATGCACATTTTCAATGGTCCAAACTAAACCAAATGGCACCTTAAGTGTACCTAAACGTTACATCAAAGTAACACCATCAATCTCAATCTAACACATCTAAACACAATCAAACATCATCAAATCATAACCACCAACGCATCAACATTTAACTATCTATTTCTCATAATCGAACTTATATAAGCCTAGTTATCTACTAATTAAAGATTAAAGTTCAACTTATGAAACTTCATAGCCCAAATATCAATATACTAAAATGATCATTTAAACAACATAACCAAAACAACCTAGGTACATGTTATTCTAACTTAAACACATATATACATACAAAAAAGGTAGCAAAATGATTCACGAGTTGAGTTGTTGAGAATGGATGCTTTGACACTGCCAACCTACGGAAAACCTTACTCGAGATCTGTGCACGAAAATAAACAAAATCATGCGCTAAATATTGAATATTTTGTGGCGCTAATATAATTTAAATACATTTCATTGAGAATAAACTAAAGTAAATATATATACACAATTCAAAAATATATATAACAAATATCAATTGCATTAATATTTACTACTTTAACTTGATATATCATTTTTCCAACTTTCTAATGAACTTCACATTTCAATATCAATTTAATTGCTTATTCAATTTGATCCATATTATCTGATGATAGACATTAGAACAAATACTTGGATCTCTATATCAAATAAGTCCACGTCCCTCTGAAATTAGGACTATCTTACTTTGCCATCCTGGGTTGCCGGCAACGATGACTTTTAGCATGTGATTATTCTACCATCCTGCGTTGTCCGACAACGATGGTTTTAGTATTATTCGTACTATTTATTCAGCCATATTGGATTACCTATCAATGATGGCTGGCAAATCACCATATCAGTAACCTTTTGGCATGCCAACTATACCCGGCCTACGTCTAACATCATTTAATAGGGCATTAACATCATAATCTCCATTGTAACATATATCATTATAATATCAATGTCCAAATACTCATGATCACATCCAAAACAATTTCAAACATTTATCACTTATTTCAAAAATTACAAGTCAAAATCCATTGTTCAAAGTTTATAGGGGAAAGATATCATTATTATTATTTGTATCCCTTTATTGTTTTATTATTATTATTATTTCCATTTCACAAAAGCAGTAAGGTTTTAGGTTTTAAGCATTTAAGCTTCCAATCTTATCATCCTTTACGTATGTCATGTATGAATTTTTTTATAAATATGTATTTATATTTCTATATATTCTATTCATAAAATAATTATTACCTTATAAAGTGTAGTAAAAAATCTTTATAGTACCCTCAAAAATAAATCGCATTTACTCCACTGACATGATAGTATCCACTTGGGTTCGTTTTATATATATACATATTATCCGTTTTTCAAATTTTTAAAATAATTAATTGACATGGTAAATAAAATATTGAGTTTATTTTGAAAACAGTACCGTTTAATTAGATTAATATAATATAATCAATTATACACAAATTTTAATTTGATGTATAGTAAAATATACAACTTTTGATTTAATATAATTATATGTATAAAGTTTTTATTTTATTTGTATAAATAAAAATTCAATTTTGAATTGATCGGTAAATAAATAAATAAATCTAATTATTTTTATATCTGTTTAAAATTAGTTGTTTATGTAATAAGTATGTATACAGTGATGCAACATTCATCATAACACTAAATTCAATATAGTTATTTATTGTGTTAAATAATTTTACTTTAATTCATTCATATATAATTCTAAAACTAATTAAGTGATAAAAACTAAAAATTAATTTGAATCTAATGTTTAATTAAGTTATTAATAAAATATAATTAAAAGTATTTTCTATTTCTTATAAAGAAAATCTTAAAATAATTATAATAATAATTATTTTATATCAATAAATTTTAAACAAAGCATAGAAGTAAATAAATGTATTTACCATTAGATTACTTTTAAATCCATCATTTAATAATTGAAAATATATGTAAAATTTATTTATCATTCATGTAAGAATTTTTATTATTTATCTATCGAATTATATTTAATGAATTAATAATTTTTTATTGTTATATTAATTATTATTTTAACCAATTTAGTAATATAAAAATATTTTAAAAATATTAAAAATTGAGCTTTTTATTTATAATAATTGGAATCCCAAAGGAGAGTGCGTTTACTGTTAAGTCAGTTTGGCCATATCTCCTTTGGCAATCTCTCAGACCTTGCATCAAATTTGGATGTGATGTGATGTTTGATTTGACAATTATTATTGTGTTTTAATAATTTTTTTGTGTAGAGATATTTTAATCAAATTATTTTATTTATTTTAACCAAAATAATATTTCTAATTATTTTATATTTTATGGTTTAATAATGATATGCGCTCTCTTATTAAGAATATAATATATTTTATTATTACATGTAATATTTATTTGTTTTCTTTTTACAAATTTATTTATTTATTCTTTTTAACGGAAATGATAATTTTGTTTTCAGTTTTAATTACCAATTCAAACTTTTATCATCTTCTCTTTTCCCAACTTTGTAATGAAAAAAAAATATATATATATATATATATTTTTACATTTCAAAATATCTATACTTACTATATAAAAGTAATATCCATTCCTATTTCTTATTGTGACACCTGTCAACTCAATTGCCTTTTTTTTTCACTGCCATTTGCAGTTTTTAATTTCTATATTAATAGTTAATTTTCACTTTTGGTATTTATATTATGTTTAAATTTAAGATTTAATCTTTTATGTTTTATTTTTACATAATTTAATATCTTAACTTTATAATATTATTAGTTAGTTTAAATATTTTTATTTTGATTAAAATAATGACGTAATTTTTAAGAGTTGTTAGCACTCTTAAATTTATTTGTTAAATTGAAGTTTATTGCAATATCATTTTCCAGTACATGAATAAGTAAGTATTTTTTCGATTCAACATGTCACGCTGACAAATTTATCAAACAACATAATTACATTCAATACTTATATTTACTAATTTATCGAAAAAATTAATATAAATTCAAGAATGAATATCAGTCGTGAGTTGTGACCATCTCATCATTGTTAGTAAATATTTTAGGTTTAGACCATTTTATTTTTGGAATTGTTATGGTGTTGGGATGGTTTTACTTTTATATAAAATTAATAAAAAATGTCCATATAATAATATTTAAACTTTTAATTTTATAATTTTAAATAAAGCTTATATATAAATTTTAGGTTATTTTTCATGCACATCACATGTGTGTTATAATCTAATTTTAAAAACAAGATATTTATATAAAATTAAATATTTTCCATACGTTTTTAATTTTAGTAGATTTATATTTTAATAAATCTTATTAAGAATATCATTTTTTAGTTAATGAGATGTATCTATAATTTTAATAATGTTTCGTTTTCATCCATATTTGTAAATATAAGCTTAATTCGCTCAATTTTTTAGGTTAGTCATATTTTTAAATATATATATATGTAATTTTAGTTACTTTTAAATAATATATATTTTTACTACCCTTATATATATTCCTTTCACTAAAACATTATTTTCTTTTTAGAATTTACATTATAGTATAACATATTTATTTTTACATGATAAATATTACATATTTATAATATAACATATTCCTAAACATAAACTTTAAAAAGATTGGACCAAGCTTGAGCTTTGAATATTTAGGCATGCCTCGTATTTTAAATGGACATAATATTTTTTTCTGAAATTATTGTTCGAGCTTAATAGTTTTATTCAAACCCTTCCAAATACCAAAATGAAATATTTATAAACGTCATGGATAATGCTTAATGTAAAATTTTAAAGATAATGGATGAAAATGAAATATTAATAAAAACCTATGGATCATCACAAATTTTAGTACACAATCCTGGTTTAGGATCAGTCCAATAATAAAAATGGTCCAAATTAAAGCCCAACCTAGGTCTTTGCAATACTGACATTGGGCTTAATTGTAGTTTTACTTTTACAGCAATTGGGCTTTTAACTATCGGACTAGCGTATAGATAAAATAACTCTATTTTATTTTACCCCACAGTCATGGGCCAAAATCAAGATTTATACAGTTGACTTTAAATCTGTTCACGGGTCAAGTTATTCGTATAAGCTTGAAAGTTTGTCTGAAATTTAGGAGAGTTTAGATAAAAATGTTAAGCCGAAAAAGGAATTTGTGCAACTCGACTTTTAAGTTTATAATGTTTTATATCATATAATTTATAACACAAATTAAATATAATAATATATTATTTTTTTATACAGAGTAATATATAAATCTCCTATAATATAAACATTAAAAAAAATTAAGATGATTATATAAAATTATTAAATATTAAAATAAAACAAAATGAAAAATATATATTTAATTTTTTTTAAAAATAATATAGACGGGTTTAAAATGAGTTTGGGTTAACCATTTACAACTATAGGTAGACTTGAGCAAGGTTTTAGACCCATATTTTGAGTTGAGCTGAGTTTGGGCAAACATAAAGTGTGTTAATATCAAGTTTAGACTCAGCCCGAACGCAACTTGACCTAGCTTATGAACACTTCCAGTTCAAATCAACAAAATGAATAAAGGCTTAAGATATCATTTAGTGCTTGTATTTGATAAAAGTTACATATTTTGATATCCAAGAGTAATAATGTTAACATTTTAATATTTAATTCCAGTTTTATGATTGATTTGGTGAAAGTTATTAATATTATCATATTTGAAAATTTCACAATTTTACTAAAAGAATAAATTTAGTGTTAATTGTGAAATTATTTAATTTGGCAAAATACAGTTTAATGAATATGATTTAATTGATTTCAAAGTTGATTTGGTTATAAAATTTCATCAATTCAATTTTAAAACCCAAATTAAATAAAAAAAGTAATAACGTTACCTTAAATCACCAAAAAATATATTTTTATTAAGGTAAGAGTTTAATTTTTACCTTAAATCATTTTAAAAAGAAATATCAAACTCAAAGATGAAATTATGTATTAAACCACGAATAAACTAAAACACCGCACTACAGTGTGATCAAAGGTAACTTTGTAGAAGGGTGAAACTAGAAAAAAATTAGGAAAGCCAAAATTAAATTGTAATTTTTACAATAGCAAGAATAATTTTACCATTTTAATAATTTATATTTTAATAATTTTTAAAAGAGATCAAAGTACAAATTTACTAATTTAAAATTCTAAAAATTTTAGAGAACTTAAATAAAAAAAATTTCATGGGCCTAACAAAAGTAAAATAAAAATCACATTTTAAAACGATTTAAATTAAATTATTAAATTTACAAAAGAGAAAAATATGAGGTAATACGAATAATGAACCTTGGGAGTCAAGTCAAGTCACAATATGGGCAATCCTTTTCCCAGCTTGAGTTCCAAGTGATGAAAGTGAAAGATCCTCCCAACCATAGAACACATGAAAAGTAGACCCACCATAAGGCATAAACAAGACCTAAATCCAAGAGCCGAAAAGCAAATTCAAAAACTAGACCCCTCGCATTAAATAATAAAGCCAAGGTTGGGTCTCTTTAAATCCTTTTTATCATATCCCATACTTATTCCTTCATCTAATTGGCCTCTTTTTGACCATCCCTTAGTCCAACACACAGTGAAAAAGAACAATCAAACATAGATCACAATATGGATGAAATAAATATTCACAAAAACATTTTACACTTTCCAGTTCAAAATTAGGTCACAAAATGATCCACCCACTCAACCCCCTAAGATCAAATTCTATATCTATTGTTCTTCTCAGCAGCTATGGAGAGCAGCCTTAACACACCCAGAGTCCAAACATCATGCTCTCTTTGGTTCTTGCACTCGAACTCAACGACCCCACGCATTGCCGTTTTCAACCCAAAGTACCTCCGGTTCTCTCCACCTTCAAGCAAGTGACGACCGGGCCATGCCGGCATATCTTTAATCACTTCTATCACAACATCTACAGCAAAATTTCCAAAAAGAACATTTAAAGTTAACAATGACCCAATCCCTTTTGATACTTTTCTCAAATCCCCAAATGGAACAAAGACCCACATTCATTTCTACACTTTCTTTTTACACAGTTTTATTACAGAGAAGACAAAAAAAGAATAATAATCACTTACTCTTTTTCTTTTTTGTAATGGTCCCAGCAACATGTCTACTCTTCATCTTCAACATAACCTATATACAAAGACACAAATTTCCATGTCCAAAAAGAATGTATATAAAGGAGAAACAAAGCAAACAGATCACAGTCTATGTCATCAGCTTTCCTTTCTTTCTTTTTTTTTTTAGATTCTTTGCTTTTGTTTAGGACTTAACATTATGTGAACCTCCATTGATTCCCCAATAATTGAGCAAATATGATATATTTTCCTAATTATGAGCAATGCAACCTTACCTGGTTCATTCTGTTTATATAAACCGAGACTATCTTCCAATGAAGATCACCTGAAAAACAATGATTTCAATGGTTAAGTGAAATTTTCAACATAATTTGAAGCTAAAATGGATTAGATAAAAAACAAACCCAAATTTTAAAAACACTCGAATTAAACAATACCGGAAGAGTTTTGTCTACGGGCTTTGCATGGAATATGGATGAAATTATATACCTTTTCTAGTGCGTTTGAGAAGTTCACAACCTTTAGCAAGCAATTCTCTGTTGCAAATCCCTAAGAAATTCTCTTCAGAGGGAAGTTCACCGCTAAAGCCACCGTTAGAGCTGCCGTTGCTGCCATTGCCACCGCTTTTTTCCATAGGGATAACAGCTGCTATGTTCCATACCTCTTTTAATGCCCTTGCTTTCAATATGGCTGCTCCTCTCAATGCTAAATAATGAAACCCCAGTAAAATTAAACAAATTTCATTATGTTTTAGATGTTTGATTAATGGTTATCTTTTATATATATACCTGTTGCTGCACCGGCGTTTAAGGTCATTATGTCTTCAGCGGTCCGTACATTGACGGCGGAGCTGATTACAGAGGCTAAATGTTCACGTTCGGCTCCTATGGCTTCAGCCGCCTCGACGCACTGTGCAGCAACGAGGGTGGCGGCTGATGCCACAGCCCGTTCTGTCTTCGCCATCTGTTCGTCTTTCCTGGCACCCGACGAAGCTGCCGTCCCCGCCACAATAGCTGCCACAGCTGCCGCAACCCCGGCAACTGAAATAGCAGCGTGTAGCTGAGCGTTATGAGCCCGTGTTTCTTCCTTTTTCTTCTCTTTCCTATCCTTCAGCCATCGTCCCACCGTCTTTCCACCACCAACCGCCACGGAAGTCGTAGGAGGGACAGCCACCGTCGCCGGAACAGCCGAGGTTGTACGAAACTGCGAGTTGACAGAGTTACCAGCGCGGCAAAATTGCTGTAAAAAAACGGTAAAGGTGCCATTAAACTAATAAAAAAGCTTGTTATTTTCATCATCATTAAGTGCCACCATTAAAACGCCATCAAAAATCAAATTTAAATGTACGAACCTTAACATCATCAATCTCTGAAGGTGAAATTGGTGGACTATCAGTTAATGAACCACAGCTTTGAGCACCAGTTAATGGTCCACTGCTATGAGATGGCCTCCCTGAAGTTCTTGGAGATACTTCTTGTTGCTAATAAAGACGAAAATTAACGTTAGAAGAAATAACAAACAACCTTAAAAGAAAACCCCATTGTTCTACAACACTTACAGACTGTGACATGATTCTTTCCATGACCATTTGAGAAGTTTCAGAAGAAGCAAAAGTAAAAGGGTTGCTTGAAACTAAGCCAATGTCTTCAATCTCGCCGGAAATGTCTTCTTTTATAATGCCGTTACCACTCGAAGAGCCTTTTAAACACGTTTGTTGAGAACTGACGGGTTGGGTTGACGATGAAGATGATAAAGCTCTTGAAACTTCTAGAGCTGAAACACTCCAGGAACGTGATAAAAACTCCATTGGTTCACGTACTATCTCCCGTGGCCGGAACGGTACCGTCACTGGCTTCGGCATCCACTGTTCGACGACGGGTTTCTCCATTTTCTTTGCCGTTCTCTCTTTTGGGAAGGAAAGCTTTTTCGGGACAAAAGGATCTGAGTTGAGTTTTATGTAATGTGACAGTAGTGAGGAAATGGCCGTACTTTTTATTGGGAGATGTTAATAGTTGTAATTTTGTGTAACGAGGTGAGGATAAAATTGGAAATACGGATTTCCCTTTGTGTGTCGAGCGCCGGATGATGAAGTAGAAAAGGTAGTAACTAGAACGGGATAATAAGAACATAAATAGGGTTAAAGCAACGTTAAGTCCCTGAATTCGGTAAATTTTTCTGTGTGATCCTTGAATTGTTTTGGTTATATTAGTCTGACAATTATTATTATTAATTTGGTAGAGCTGCGTGATTACTTGATATTTTGAAATTTTATCACGTAATCACTTAAAATTTAAAATTTATAAAGTTAAAAACTTAGGTAATGACGTAATATAATATCAAAGTATCACGTCATCAAATCGTACGAAATTAATGTTTAAGGATAAAATCGAGAAAAACTACTATTTTTCGAGAATAATATGGATAAAAATTAGGGACAAAACTGAAAAATTACAAGTTTAAAGACTAAATATTACTTCATATTATTAAATATAAAATTACTCTTAAATTATACAATATTTTCACATAAATATTTAATTTTTTTAAAATAGTACTTAAACTATCAATAATGTTTTATTTTATTTACCTTAAAACAATATATCAACCAATAAAAACATGACCTACAACATGCTTTTATTGAATGTCTTATACTTTTTAAGTAAAATTGGACTAAATTGATATCTGCCAGTTTCTTTAAAAAGTATACCAAAATGTAAAAAATAGTACAATTTAAGGGTTAATTTTGGAAATAAGACTTACTTTTAATCTCATCAGAATCACCTTACGTAAAAGGTTATTCTTAGCGGGAAAATTGGGTGTGGGCGAGGTTGGCTGGCGTCATCGTCCCCTCTTTTGATTTCATATTCTGACCAAAAGGCTTGAAAGTGTGTTTTTTCTTTTTCTTTTTTAAATAAAAAAGCATTTCTTTACTTGGAAAAGAAAAGCATTTATTTTATATGTAATTATTTGAATTTTAGAATCAATCGTATTATTAATAATTTAGTTTAAAACTTTTTAAAATAGATAAAAATTACTATAAATTCTAATTATTTTTCCTTTCTTTTATGTTCTCTTTTGACACCCTGTTTCTTTGACCTACATGTACACAAATTAAGTGACCAAATATAGGGTATTAGTCGATTATTATATCATATATATTACACCTACTCTCAAAAAAAGTACACCTAATTACTGTCCAATAATTAATTAAAAGAGAGGTGAGAGTGAAGAGAAGGAGAAGGGTGATTGGCGGCTCCAATTTCCAAAGACTAAATTCAATTTCTCTTTACTCATAAATATAGCCACCACTGTCAACTCTCCTTCTCTCGGAATTTCGTGAAAGTAAACAATGGTATGAAAATTTTGAAAAAGAAAAACACACTTACGTTTTATAAATTAATTTTTTTTAAAAATTAAAAAACTATCATTAAAATATTTAAAAGTGTTTATTTAAGGAATTAAATTATTAAAATCGTAGTTATCGATTATCAACCGAAAATTTTCATTTTCATCTCTTCTACAGTTTAATTTTTTAATAAAATAATTTTAAACTATGAATTCTGAATCAAAATTTAAATATTTTTTAATATTTAACAATGATAGTCAAATTGACTTGAATTTAAAATTGTTACTCATTGGTAGATTTCGATCGTCGGATCGTCGTTGAGACATCATTTAACCAAACTTTTAAAAATAATGGACCAGTAATTTAAATAAAATTTTCATATAATTCAAAATTTATTATGTAACATTTTAAAGTTAGGTGAATAAAATATAAATTTATTAATAAATGTAATTTTTAATTAAAAAACAAATATACCCATAATTAATGCCAACACATAAAATGGGAAAGGGCAAAATTAGATTTAATAATCAAATAAATTATGTTGTATTAATTATTTTGGAATACTGAAACTATGATATAATAAAAAAATTAAATGTTTTAAATTGTGAATTGATAGGAGATTTGATGGGATTGAAGAGTTGAAGATGAATGACAAGGTGGAGGGATACTAGTGATTAGGGTTTTGTGACAGATTGGGATGTTTGTTCAGTCTGCTGTCCTAATTCATTACTTCTCCAATCAATCATCCCAAAAGTTTCTTTAAAATAATTTAATATTAAGAAAAAAAAAAGTTAACATATCTAAATTTTGTTCAATTTAATATTTTTTTCAATTAAGTACTTAAATTTAAGTTTAATTTTCAATTCGATTCTTAAATCTAATTATATTTTTGTGACCGATAAATATTTAATATATGTGCTCTATATTTAATTGGGATAAAAAAATTAAATGATGATTAAAATTTAAATTAAAAAAATAAAAATACTATATTAAATATCAAAATTAAACTCAGTATATTATCCTTAAAAAATACAAATGGGCACAAATATAGTCTGATTGAGAGACACGGCCATAATACAATAGACTAGCCAATGGGCCGAATTGAGACAGGGCCCAATTCAAAATTTTCTCTTTTTAATGTTTAGACCAAAATTAAACCCATCTTGTCCGACGGTCCATTTTTATACCGTAATATATATTATAATAATATTTTCTAATTCTTTAGTTTGAATTCAAAAGTATCTTATCCAAAACCCAATTTGTGGAACCATCTAAACCATGAATAGGTCGATTACCCTATAATATACAACAAGATTTTACCTTTTAAATCAAGAAATCCCAAGTGTAACTTAATTGATTTATACAGTCGACCTTAAAATGATATTAAAAAAATATGCTTGGATCCTTGGCTATAAATTACAAAAAAATAAAGAAAAACAATGAAAAATGTCATAAATGGCATAATAAGAAATAATACAACCCTATGTGGAAATCCATCTACAAATTTCCTATAACATAAAGGCAAAATTACTAACTATAAAAGATTCCTTCTTCCTAAAATGGCTAGTTTATTGATATGATATGAAAATTTACATACAAATATTGCATCGTCTTCATGCTCGAATTGCGCTATCCATGGAACACGAAACTCCGAGCATCGGCTTTATATATATACAAATCAAACTACCATAACCAGCAACAATACCAACATTATCACCCATTGACAATTCTCTAGCAGCTTCGACCCAGCTGAGAGAAGAAATAGAAAGATGTTATTTTCTTTCATGATATGAGTACTTTAAGAAAAATGAAAGCCGGAGTAATATCGGGTTTTATTTTTCGGTTGACAATGTCATAGCATGCTGTTTTTCCTTTAGTCAAACCAAAGAAGGACAGAGATTTATGTGCTCGGTTTTTACCTCTATTCGCATTGTTTTGGGACGATGATGGTGTTGCGGAAGTAGATTTATTCGACGTGGTGATCCCAAGGTTTGCACAATCCAGTCCAATCGCACCTTAAAGTTCACAAAGCTCAAACTCATTTAGCATATACTACTTAACCACCATTATCGATGCTACACTAAAACTGGGAGCCTATGTGTTCTTACATTCTCTGTAGCACGGGAAGACAGAGACATTAAGAAGATTAAAATAACCCTCTGAACATTTGCAGTCATACGTAAACGGTGATGTCTTGTTGCACGATCCACCACCGCAATTAGTCCAACGGCAGACTGTTAAACCATGAACAAGTGCATTAATATTAAGAAGAAAAGAACATAAAATGACCAAATCCAAAGCTTAAAATAGTACAAAGCTTACTATCAAAAATAGATCGATTTGCTTTGGCTTCCTTTTCTTGCACAGGAGAAGGAGCAGCTGCACAAGAAGTATCAAGCGTACCTGAAATCCGCAAATTAATCGATCACAACCCCGTACCAACAATCCAACTGTCAATAGTTCCAATCAAAACCAATCATTAAGAGCTCTAAACTGAACTATCCCAAGCATAATTTTCAACACGGCCACTAGAACATGGGCGCTCAATGCCTTGCTAACACAACCAAGGTCTCATTGGCTTCTAAAACAAAAACTACTGCTACCAAAAAGGCTTAAAAACAACAACACAATCAGCTTCACATGATGGAGGCGGGATTAATCAATGGTTCAATTTAGTCTAATAGAGTTCCCAATACTACCCCAAAGACCACTTTGTAATTTCCACAAATTATCAAGATTTCCCTTGCATAACATCATCAAATTAATGCCAAAGCCAGAGAGGATTCATGATTTGATATTATATACATAGAAAGCATAACCAATACATAAATAACTTGTAGGAACTAAAACAGGTAACAATTAAAGGTGACGATTAGGCTTAAAAAAGTAAAGAGAAAAGCAAGCAGAGGGGTTATTTACAATTGGGAAATATGCAAGGGAGAAACTTGGGATGATCATCATGATCAGCAGCTGTTTGTTTCCAACCAATATCGCATTCACAAGTATAAGGGAGTGTTCCATTTGATGAAGGCTTGCATTTTCCTTTTCCACAATGCACTTCTTTGCATACATCATCTGCAACAAAAAGGGAAGAACAAAAAAAACCCAAATACATGATTAAATCTCACTAAAAAATCTTAATTAAGAAAAACCCAAGTTATGAAAAGACCCAAGGATCTCAGAAACCAATCAGAAAAAGAAAAAAAAAGGATTAAAATTTGAAAAAAGGGAAGTAAGTGACGAACCAAAGATAGGTGGGAAAAGGGGTGATAAAAAGTCGGATTTAGCAATGCTAAGATGAAGAACAAGGAAGATTGCAATGAAGGGAAGGGAATTGAGAGAAGCCATGAGGGGAATGTTGGAGGACTAAGGGTGGTTTTTTGTATAAGTGTTGTGTTTTTATTGAGTTGGAGGAACCTGGAAGGGTCGAAGAGTTTGAAAAAACAAGGCGGCGAAGGGGGGCCTTGTCAATAAATGGACGGTGAATTTGACTGGTGGGAGCATTAACGTGGAGTGGACTTCGGCTTATAAGTCGTTGATAGTTGGAAGTTAAGGCTGAGTTTAATTACTGGTATTGTTTTTTTTTTGTTTTTTTAAAGTCGTATGTGTTGATTTTTACGTGTTTTGATATATGGGTAGGTACGCATTCCGTGTTAGTCGAGATGAATTAATACAGTTAAAATTAAGGATGTAAATCATTATTGTTGATATGGGTTATTTGTGGCAAGTGAAGAATCGATTTTGAGGAGGAGGGGAGGATGGTAAAGAGGAGTACCAATTCACCTGTGACAAACAAAAAATCAATGTTAAGAGGGAAGGACAATGAAAAGAGTGTCAATCACCTATGACAAGTGGAGAGCCAATGTTACGAGGAGAAGAAAAATGCTCTAGTGTTGTTGTGTATCGCTAAGGAAAGGGGCCAATACAAGTTTAATTATCAAGTCGAATTTGAAATTGAGCTTGAATACATACAAGTTTAATTGAACTCAACTTCAGACTTAAATATACATAAGTTGATATACAAGCTTAATCGAACTTGAGCTCGAGTACTTAAAAATAAATATTCAATCGAACTCAAACTGAATCTCATACTTCGAATTTTAAATTAAACTCAAATTTATTAGTATTCAACTCCACTCAATTAAATCCCCATTCAAAACACATCAAAATTTTGATAGGGATGAAGCATTACTTTAGAACAATATGGAATATGGCCGACACCAACACCATATTGACATCTATGGTTGTAATTATTGATAATATTGTTATTAAGTATTAAATTTAAGAGGTGAAAGGTCTTAGCTAAAATAGTGTTAAGTTGTATAAACTTTTCATGGATAGATGTAGGTTTAGGGATTCAAAAACAATAAGTTCGAGAAAAACAAAATAAAATTATTTCTTGTAGTTGGATTTTAACGATTAAGGTAGTTAGTATCGGTGGATATATATAAATTTTCTATTGATACAAGTATGTATTGATAATGATTTATTTTAGTGTATCATTTTGTAATTATCGCTATTTTTTAAAATCATTTGATATATGTATATAAATTTATTTACAAATAACAAATAATGAGATTAAATAAATCTCAAATTTAAAATATTTATCAATTATATAAAACATTTTTAATAAGCTTCACAAATATAAATCATTAAACAAACTCAAAAAAAACAAAAAAAAACATAAATTAAACAATAAGATCATCTCATTCTATGCATATAATAATCCATAATACAACAAATCCACAATAAATAATAAATAAATTTGTTATACCCCTACCCTGATTTGGACACGTGGCATCATGAGAAGCAACCTATAAAAACTTACACGCAACCCTTTGATTTACACTGTATCATGACCAGCCACTCGCTAAATAATAAACCCTCCATTAGGCCACTCACTTTTTAGCAAGTATGTACTTATTTCCCAATAGGGAACCACTAAGGCCTATAACCTTAGATTACCCCCAACAAAAGGAATGTCAAAGCAGTAATGTGTAACAACTTCTCTATTTGTCATATCTCAAAGTTGTTGGCGATGTTGCACTACCAGACAAGGGGATTTTCGCCTATGTATATGAAACCACATGATGATAAGGAGATCTTCTCTCCCCCTTCACCGACCTTAAACATTTAACCCAACACACAATTTCCCTTACCAACATTTAGCTCCCTTCTCTTCACTTCTCCTACTATTGCTCTCCACCTATTAAGGTGAACTAGTCTCCTTGTCAACATCATCGTCTCCTCCAATCTCTTTCCTTGTTGATTGAGCCATAGTTCCTCCTTCGATTGATGTCCTTGTTAACCCAGCAAACCCCAATTTGAAGCTTCCTTCAAACCAAACACAGACTCAACCACCTACACTGGTTACAAAGAAATCAGCTTTCAATCTTGACCAAATGACACCACACCAATCTCAGCCCCCACCTGGTGCTTCGTCCTCTCTCCCCAGTGACACTCTCTCACCATTCTACTAGTACACTCTCCCATTGAAAGGGTTAGATAAATTCTATTTTAAGTAAATTTTTACATAAATCATAAAGATAAATTATATTATCATAAATTTTAAAAAAACATAAACATAAACATTATTTAATTATCATTAGGATAAATATTATTTATCTTCATATTTAAATTTGTTGTTATCTTTAAAATTTATCATTATAAATTAATTTAAATTTAAAATTTATTTTAATTATTTCATTAAATTTAAAATTATCATAAAATATGTATTGTTTAATTTAAATGTAAGATAGCATATATAATTTTTTTAATTTTTAAAATTCTAAAATTCATATAAATGTTCACAACTATTGTAAAATATTATTTTAAAGAATAATTTTTAATTTTTTTAATTTTCACTCTCAATGTTTTCTATGTGTTATCATTTTTAAAATTCTTTAATATTAAATTTAAAATAATTTATATTTTAATTAGAAAAAAAACTGGTAATTATATATATATTGACACCATGCATAAAGTCGGTCCAAATCCTGTGACCCGACCATAATCACATGTATATGAAAGTAATTGGTTTTATTAGTGCCAGAGAGAATAATAAGCAATCACATACATTTGCTGGCTACCATGTTTTAGATCTTCTCGTGAGGATTTGACCTTTTTGTTAATTTCAACAAATTATGAATATCAATTTTTTTATATTACTTTTTAAAATGCATTTTTATCTTTTATATCTTTTCTGCATGGAAAGTATTTCGACACATGTCGCTTTAAAATATAGTAAAATAATAAAATTTTAAATTTTATAAAATATGATAATTATTATTGGTCATGTTTGATAATTGGTTGATAGTTGATTGTAGTAGTGGTTTAATCAACTTATTCTATTAATTGATTTGACCAATTGATTCTATCAACTGTTTATTTAAAAGTTTTTGGTAAAACTTAGTGAAAGTTGATACATGTAAAATGACAAATAATGACATGATATTATTGAAATAAAACACTATTACCAAGAAATTAAAACATCAATTAATGAAATTAATTAGTGAATAATTTTGAAAATTTAAATAAACAAATTTCTTAAGTTGTTTATTTGTAAATATTAACATTGTGGAAATTAATAAATATTAATAGTGTATCAATATAATTGTAAACTATATTCTTAGTGATAATTATGTCATGTTCTTAGTATGTAAATTAGTGATAAATTTGTCAAGTAACATATTTCAATTAATATAAAGTTGCATAAGAAATTATTTTACACAGGTAAATTGAAAATAAATTAAGAATACATAAATCTTCAAGAAATATATACATATCGAAACAAGTAAAAATAAATATTTAAGAAACACGATGTTGTCGTCTACTGATATCTTGACACCTCTAATAGGTTTGAAAGCATGTGACAAAGAGAGTAATTCTTGAACAAACATAGTCAGATATGCCATTCTACATATCTCATTCTCAATCAGCTGTGAAAAATGATGCTCATCCTTGCGTTTTTTGTTTTGGAGGTTTTAGCTCAACAAGTCATTACAAACCTCTATTCGCCAAACACTACATTTAGAGGATTTGACTACCCAATACTCCATTTATACCCAAATCAACCAAAAAAGCCCAGAATTCTGTTTACCAAACATCTTCGTTATTTCAACCTACTTATTAAATTATAACTTTAGGATACCCTAATATTTCCATATATACTCAAAGTGATAAAACGATCGCCAATAAGATTTAAGTTTTGCTTTTAACCCTTTGTAAGATTAGATACCATTAGCTCGGAATTAAGATAAAAAAAGGATCATGAGGGATCATATATAAACCTACCATGTGATTGACAGCCAAACCTTGCATTATTAAGTACCAAAAAAATATACATTACTACGTATAAAAAGATTACGTGAGTGCTTTACTGTCAATAATACATGATAAGTCAAAATAATTATTTATTCATGTGTTAAATCTAATATAAATATATGATAAATACAATTATAGTACAGTTATACACTAATAAAGCATTCGATGAGGAGAGGACAAGGGTAGATTTGCGAATTACTGGGCTTGGTGTATTGCATGGGATTGGAAATTTTATTGGTGTGTTTAAAGGCGGTGAAATTATGCCGCTTACCAAACGACATTATCACATTAAACAAAATTACTAAATTTTCAACATTTTATTAATATCAGAAACAAAAATCTAAAAGCAATTCATTTATGCATAAGTAAATTAGTTAGTTTTGCTTAACCAAAGCAATTACATTTCCCCCTTAATTAAATCCATTATTTTATTGTTACCGTAACCTAGATAAATTTAATTGATCCTGACAAGGAAATAAGCGAGATAGATATTGTTAAATTCACTTTTAATGTATCCTATTATTTGTCTTATCCTCTATGAAGTTAAATGTATCCATCTTCATAATTTAATTTGTTAATGGTTTATAATTGTTTATAATTTTAAAAACAAATAAATATTTAAACACATTTCTTTTAAAAAATAATTATAAAAAATACGAGATTTCATATAACACATTCTTATATTTTTACTTTTTTTATAATTATATATATAAAAATAAAATAATAATTTCAGAAACGGATCAATGGTGAAACTAGGGGGTTGGTAGGCCCCCGCCCCTGACCCCCTAAAATAATTTTTTTTTTGTTTAAACTCTTTTATAATTTATAAAATTTTAAATTAGTAATTGTAAAATTACATTTGGTCCCAAAATGATAAAAAAAATGATTTAATCATTAAAAAAGTATAAAACATCATTTATTAAAATAATAAAAATCATAAAAATATATAATTTAATTTCAAAAAAAATATTTTAACTTCACCATTAAAATGGATTTCATACTCATAATCGAAAGAAAATTATCTTACTCGGTACTATAAATACTCTCCCCTTAAAAAACGTACTTTGTTGAAAGTGAGATGATTTGAAATCCATTAATGATTAAGTTGTTGACATAAAATTCTGTTAATTATATGATTTAAATCCATAATCACCTTTTTAAATTTATAATCAGTTACTAAATTAACAAAAATTTCCATTTTTACAACCTAAATCGCAGCCTTCAATGGGGGACCATGTCTATTGACAGAAGAAAACTTGGTGCAAAAGACAAAACAATACTGCACACACTTAGCTTTGAAAGAACGAGCATGTGCTTGGTCATAGATCCCAACGACCAATCCCAAAGCTATAACTCTGCTAATCTCTAAGTGGATCCCACTATCACCCCCGACAGGGCATTTCCATCTTCGAAATGCCACTCCCCAAATTAATACACCTCAAAAATCAGTAGTATTTTATACGGATTCTCCATCTTCCCTGGTCCCATTTTCACATGGCTTTCTGCTATGTTCCCTTCCAAATCAACCAAAACATTGTTTTGTAATAACCCGATCTAATGAACTCCAACCCGAAATTTTACTTAAAGAAACATCGAGGATGTCACCATTGATATCTTATTACAGGTAGATGAAGATGTTTAATTAGCTATCATTTAGTGTCCTTACCTAATGCTCATTAGATATATAATATACCCTACGAGATCTATAAAATCTTCATTTTTGTGAATACTAGAATGGTTTAAACAGCGATGGGGAAGACAGCGAAATGGTTGAAAAGCTTGTTGACTGGTAAGAAAGACAAAAGTAGAAACATAAGTAATAATCAGAATTCTTCAGTTGTCCCTGAGAATCCAACGACGACCGTTTCGATCCCACTGCCACCGACAACTCCTAAAGAGAAACGACGATGGAGTTTCCGGAGATCTTCGGCTTCAGCGACGCCTGTTAGGGAGTTGAATTCTGTAGAACAAGTAGTTACCCCTTCACCTCCACCACCACCGGCTCCGCCGGTTGTGACGGATGTGATCCGGGTAAGTGGTAGTGCTGACGATGAGAAAGTTGATGCAGGTGAAGAGGCGGCTGCTAAGATGATTCAAGCTGTGTTTCGATCTTACCTGGTATGTTATAATTTGTTAGATTTGATGGCTGAATTAATTATGTATTTATTTGAGACATTTTTGATGAGATCGGAAGTGGGTGCTATTGTTGAACAGGCAAGGAAAGCTTTGAAAGCGTTGAAAGGGATAGTGAAGTTACAGGCACTGGTAAGAGGTCACTTGGTGAGAAGACAAGCTAGTGTTACTCTTAAATGCATGCAGGCTTTGGTTACCGCACAAGCTCGAGCTCGAGCTCAGAGGATTCGGATGGTTGAAGATTCCAGGCCTGCTAGCCGAAGACAATCGCCCCATAGAAGGTCCACAACACCAGATCAGCGGCTCCGGCATGGATATCATGTAAGTTTCGATTCATTTCAATGATCCACGTTTTCTCCGCATAATATATTATTATAACTGTGAATTCTGATCCAATCTCAAAATTTTGATTCATCTAAATCCAAACTCGATATAATTTAATATAATTAAAATAGTTAACAATATGAATCCACTAAACTCGACGAAATGATCCACATAAAAAATTAACCCCTTGATAATTGATCTGAATATTTTATAAACACGATAATTTCACTCAAATTTACGCAACTCAAAACGAACCTGACCTGTCTAATTTGCAATGTGGTATTTGAGAATGTAGGAGATTGATAGTGGAGTGGAGGAAAACATTAAGATTGTAGAGATAGATCATGGTGATTCAAAGGCAAGTTTGCAGAGTAGAAACAGCTATTCAATGGAACACAGATTCTCAAATCATCAGGCATCACCGGTAACATCATCATATTTGGCTGATCAAATAAGCCCCGGTGCTTGCAGTGGTCATTTCGAAGACCATTTTTTCACCGTAGCACAAAGCAGTCCCCATTATGCAGAATCCGAGACATTTGAGTACTCGTTCTGCCCCAATTACATGGCCAACACCGAATCATCAAGAGCCAAAGCCAGGTCACAAAGTGCGCCCAAGTCGAGACCGGATTCGATCGAGAGACAACCTAGCGGCCGGCGGAGATCGTCGACTGAAGGCCGGAATCATGTCCCAAAGGCAATGAAAATGAAGCGGTCGTCTTCACATGTCGGAGCTGCCGAAAAGAACTCCCAGTACCAGTATCAGTATCAGTACCCTTGGTCCATCAAACTCGATAGATCATCGGTTTCACTTATAGACAGTGAGTGCGGTTCCACCAGTACGGTATTGACAAACACCAACTACTGCAGATCCCATTTCGGGTACGATGTAAGAGTATGAAATAACACCAAATGGAATCTCGAAAATGAATTAGCTCGATTCAACTGAGGGAAAGTAATCAGGAGCCAAAAAATGACTTCTATGACTAAAGTAGAAGTTTTACTGTGAACAATGACCTGCGAAAATTGCAGGGACTAGTGATGTAGTAACATTGTGTCAATAGAAATTCTCTGTTTGATTTATTTTCTGATGATTAGGTTTTTTATTTATGTATTTGAAAGATTGTATTTATATACATTTATTTATATTAAAATATAAGTCAGTATGTTCTTAATTAGAATAAGCACAAGCTTCATGGCTTGCTCAAAAGCTGGAACTTTACTCTTATTTTTGCTTTTCAATGCAATGTGCGTAAACATTTTCTCTACTTTATGTTCATCTCTTTTGTACTTTTAAAATTAAATAATGTAATAATGTAATAATTTTATTTTTATATACAGTCGATGGAATAATATTTAAAATGAAGATAAATAAATTTATTTTTAAAACATATAGAAATATGTATATTTAAATTATATTTAAAATTGTTGATATTATGATATTTTCAATAAAAATATCAAAAATAATTTATTGTAACTCATTATTATAATATTTTTGATATAATACTTTTTAATTAAGTAAAAGAAAATAATTTGTAAAGTTTAATTTGATTATATAAATTATATATTAAATATTAAAACATATTCAAATGTATAATAATGTCCTATGCTTAAAATAAATTTCAAAACAAAATAGTTGCATACTTGAATATAACAAAAATTATATTGAATGATAAATAAGTTCTAAAAACATTTTTTTATTTATTATGAAATACTTTTCAAATAAAAAAAGTATGCTTACTTACTCAATTGTAAAATTACTTAAAAATCAAATTATAATTTAAATTAATACACCTGTTAATTTTAATTTAATTTGTAAAAGGTTTATATAAAAAACCGTTTAAAAATATTTAAAAATCAATTAAGGCAATCGTATTAAATTTACACCTAATTAAATTTTTTCGTGAACAGCTTTAGTTATTTACCACATTGACCATTAAAATAAGTTGACGGATCAACTAGATGGTGACACATGACAACTTTGAGTTAAATTTAATATTTTTCCCATAAAAGTGATTAAAATAATATAAAAATATAAAAATCAGAAAAAAATTAAAATGTTAAATATTAAAAATATTAAAATTGATATAAACTTGGGTTTACCTATTTTACTATTTAAATTAGGTAAAAATATGCTCCAAATTCTTGTACTATTTGTATTTTTGTTATTTAGTCCCTCTACTTTTATTTTAAGGAATTTTATCTTTCTATTTTTAAGATTTAAAATTGGAATTCAATTGATAATGCAATTAGATTTAGGTTTATTGCCATTTTTAATTAAATAATTACTAAGTGAATAATTTTTTATTACAAAATGTTTTACAAACAAAATAAAAAAGAAATATGAAGGTGTTAATAATATGAGGTATTAAATTCTTAGAAATAAAAGTGCACGACTAAAATTTGAATTTACAAAGAGTACAGGGACTAACAACAGAATTTAACCTTTATATTAATATAATTCTAATTGGGCTGGGCCGGATAACAAACCGGGATTCTCAAACAGTCGGAAATAAGTACAGCTTGAGAGAGCCAAGCATCCATATATAAGCAACTAAAATTAGGGTTTTTGTTTTCCTCCCCACTCCTACACTTAATAAACTAAGTAGGTGCCGACTGCTCCGTTCTTTGTAGCAAAGCAAAGTTTGTGAAGCATGGCCGTCGGGTACTCATTTCCTTTTCCTTCATCTTTCTCGTTCTTCAAATTGGCTTTCTTTCTTTTTATTAAACCTGATCTGTTTCTGGGTCTTTCTTTTTGTAATGTAGGAAGAACAAGAGGATTTCCAAGGGAAAGAAGGGAGGAAAGAAGAAGGCGTGAGTACTGTTTTTTATCGATCTAGTTTTTAGCTTTAATCGCGCTTTGGGTATTTTACTAACAGATCTGTTCGTTAAATGTTTGATTTTTTTTTTGTTTAGAGCGGATCCTTTTGCTAAGAAGGATTGGTACGATATCAAGGCCCCTTCAGTTTTCACTACCAGAAATGTGGGGAAAACTCTCGTCTCCCGTACTCAGGGTACCAAGGTTTGTTTTCTTTTAGAAAATTATTTATTTATTTTTCGAAAATGTTTGCATTGTATTGTATTCTTTCAACCTTCGAGGAAATTGGGTTTTGTTTATATTCTTTGTACATTCCATTGCCAATGCTTGGAACTTTTCTTAGCGTTTATTGGAAGTTAATATGGAAGTTTAATGCTGTTGTCTTTTCATGGTATTTTCTGGTTTGCTCTGTAAAATGGGAACTGCAGTTTTGAGCTGAGCCTTGCTTGTATTGCTGGTTGTTTTTTTATGACCATGATGTTATTTTTGTTATTTGAAGTGCTGATTTACCATTTCTTTTGAAATACCAATATCTTGTATTAAGAAAATTGGCTACTGAACGCATAAGGTTCTCAATTGAGTGAGGAAATTTTGTATCTGTTATCAAACTATAAATTTATTTTGACTCTGCACTTCATGGTTACTTCTTTGAGAAGGATGCAACAATTGAAGTGGACTTATTTGAGAAACTTGTAACTTATTATTTGTTTACTTGTCTTGGTCGGCTTCAGTTATTTAGACGATTAATCACCTTTATGACTTTCTTCTACTTATGATATGCTGTGGATGTGTGTTCTTGATATATAAGTTTCCGCATAGAAACAGCACAATGAACTTAGATCTGCTCTGTATGTTTAACGTATAGTTACTGTTTGAGTTATATGTATGTGGTTTGAACTTGGTTATTTCATTGACAGATTGCTTCTGAAGGACTCAAACACCGTGTGTTTGAGGTTTTCCTTGCTGATCTTCAAGGTGGTGATGAGGATCATGCTTACAGAAAGATTCGTTTGAGAGCTGAAGATGTTCAAGGAAAAAATGTTTTGACCAACTTCTGGGTATGATTAATATAAACTTCCTTTATTTACTATATTATCCCAGCTTTTTTAGCAATAGAAGTTTAAAAATTTTGATTCGTTTTCCTTTTTCAAATTTCCAGGGAATGAATTTTACAACTGACAGGCTGAGGTCTTTGGTGCGTAAATGGCAAACCCTGATTGAAGCTCATGTTGATGTGAAGACAACTGACAATTACACTTTGAGATTGTTCTGCATTGGATTCACTAAGAGACGCCCGAACCAGGTTAAAAGGACTTGTTATGCTCAGTCCAGCCAGATTAGACAGGTAAACTACCCCGGTACTTGGACTGTTTGCAGTGTTTGTGTGCTTTCTGTGAATTTGTCAATCCCATGATGACCAAGTGAAATTATTGTTTTTCAGATACGCCGAAAGATGAGGGAAATAATGACTGCGCAGGCAACATCTTGTGATTTGAAGGAACTGGTTCAAAAGTTCATCCCCGAGGTGATTGGAAAAGAAATCGAGAAGGCAACATCTAGCATCTATCCTTTGCAGAATGTGTTTATTCGTAAGGTCAAAATCTTGAAGGCTCCCAAGTTTGATCTCGGGAAGTTGATGGAGGTAAGTTTCTGGCATCTATTCTCTTACTTTTCAATAAAATTATTATCCCATGGAGCTTGCCTAGTTAATTTCTTAATTTTCTTGTTTTCTTTATTCATTTAGGTTCATGGTGACTACTCAGAGGATGTTGGTGTGAAACTAGAGAGGCCTGCTGATGAGACAATGGCTGAGGCTCCTGCAGAGGTTGTTGGAGCTTGAACGAAGAACAATAGTCCATGAATTTGTCTTGTTTTTTTATGCTTCTAGGAGTTTTTGCTGATCATTTTAGTTTTGTCGAAAAATTGTAGTAGAGAATTTCTCCATGGTTTTGATGTTAAAAGGATATGATTTTGCAACTTAATATTTGAGTAAACAATATGTTACCCTTTGGTAAAAAATAAATATGATCTTTACCTTAAAATATTCATAATATGAATGACAAATACATGAATGTCATATAGGGTCACATTTAAGATGTTTATACTTCATTTGCTTTTCAAATAAAAAAATTAGCTTGTAGTCTTGCTGTGTTGAAAAAAACCCAACTCAAACTTGAAAATACCCTGAATTGTAGTTATAAATAAAAACAGGTTAAAATGGAACTAGATATATAACAAGTTCTACTAGTTTGCTCAAAATTACTAGATAGAGTGCTGTATACAGCTTATTAACTGATTACATCAAGACCTAATTCTAGAAGTGATAATTTGCTCTAAAAACAGGTTCTAAGCATATAAATTCCTTGAAAATTAGGCAAGCTTTGAATCTTATCAAGCAACAACAGGGCTTTTTTTTTTCTGTCTGTCTGTATATGCTTAGCCTCAGTCTTTACTAGAAGAAGGTCTTGCACACCCACAAAAACAACCCTTCTTTCGTCTTCCACTCCGTCTTCCACCGTTGTAGATAAAGTCCCTTAAGAGGACACCGGTTCGGGTTTTCCCTTTGTTCTTCCTTTCATCTTCTAGTTTCAGCATAACGTACTCGATGCTCTGCACCTCGAACTGCAACCTTCCGATCTTTTCAGACCCTTTTGTTGCCTGCTCACGTACCTTTTTCAAGTTGCTCTTTCCAGGTCCTTCCAATTCCATTGAGTTTGTCCCGTCTAAAGATGAAGAACTCCCTTCGACATCCTTGGTCAATTCACCATTGACGTTGCACAACTCCTTGATTGCATCCTCCACCTCTTGCAATTGTTCTTTGACTTGTCCGTATTCTAAATCGAACGCCTTCTTCCTCTTCTTGATTTCCATTCTCTTTTTCAGTTGTTTGACAGAGGTTTGAAGAGCCATCAATTTATGAGCATCAGAAGCAAGTCTGTCTAAGACCTTTCGGTTTTTAGCTCGTTTCTTTGGTTCTCTAATGCTGGTAGATATCTCTAACTTATCAATGCTCAACTCTTTCTCCACCAATGCTCCCAAAGAACTCTCGTTTTCAGGTTCTAGATCACTGGACTGATGACAAGCAATGATCTCCCCCGGTACAAACACCCGTTCTTGCATGTCATTGATTTTTGAATCAACACCACATTCATGCTCAGCAGACTCCCATAGTTCAAGCATTTGATCATCAGCTGTGCTGGTCTCTCTCTTACTCTTGCTCCCTCTGTATAATGAAGAATCAGAGACATGATCCAGGGGAATATCTTTCAACAATATCCCATTTCTCAATTCAGAAATTTCAGGTTTCATCTTCTTCGACTTGAGTTTTCGAGCAACCTCTTCACCAACTTGCATAGCTTTCTTCATTTCTGAATTAGAGGGGTTAATGGCTTTAGATGAAGCATCAATCTCGTGGCTGTTCTTGTTACTTTTCCGCTTCACAAGCCTATTCATCTCTTGCACCAGAGCTTTTTCGACTGCTTTAACCTTAGTGCACATCTCCTGCAAGTCTGAAATCCCAGATGTCAAAAACGCACTTTGTCCTTCTTCGAGTTTCTCCGAGCTCACCACATAAAGTTCATCAACCATTTCTACATCCTGGTGAAAACAAATAAATAGAACTTTAAATGTAGTATAATGCAAGCATATCTAAACAGTTTCAACCGTAAATATTCCCTAAATGTAGAAATTAATTTTACCTTATCTTCGTCACCATTTGGAACACAAAGCTTTGGCTGAAGAAGGGCAATTTGCTCGAGGGATATTATACTATCTTTCAGTGAAGCTATGACAGGAACATAGGCAGACATCGAGACCTTCAACCCTCCAATTTCACTTTCCAAGAACTCAACCCTTTCCTTCATCTGTCCTATTTGTGCACTCTTTACAGCACTTTCTTCTTCGAGTGTCTCACAAACTTCAGTAAGCTCGTGTACCTTATTTTCGAGTAGAACTTCACAAACGGCAGAAGCTTGGAAATCAAAGTAAAATGATGCAGCCTCAGCTTCCCACAGCTCGAACTCATTGCTTTTTTCTTGTAGCTCTAGACTCAGGTTTTGTCCATAAATCTTTTTTTCTTCGATTTCCTTGTGTAATGTAACAACTTTGGAACCCAAATTGTCATTTGCTTCACGAAGGTGTTCGATTTCCATTTTCTGTTCTTTGTTATCTTCCGATAGTTCAACAATCTGCCTCTCTAAGTTTTCTCTAATCTGTTTAGATTCCTCATATTCCCTCTTCAGTTCCTCGAGAGTCTGGTACAGTTCCGCATTCAAGTTATGTGCGGCCTGAAGCTTTTCATCTGCTTCTGAAAGCTCGATGGTCTTCTGTTTTAGCAAATCACTTCTGATAACGACTTGATAATTTAATTGGTCGTTCAAATCTTTGACACCATTTAGTCCATTGCGTAACTTCTCAACAGTTTCACTCAATTCTGAGATTTCAGCTTCTTTCTTGTTCAACGTCTTCTCCAATTTCTTGATTTCAACGGCTTTTTCGGCACCAAAGGTCTCTAAAATGAGAGAGAGACTACTAAGGGCTACCACTTCTTGTAGGGCAACACTGTTCTCATCTTCAAGAACACGCATATCCTCTTTGAGGTCCGAGAATTTCTCGAGCAAAAGTCTGTTTTCTTCGAGCTGCTTGGAATTTTCCTCCTCTAATAACAAGCAAGCTCCGTGCATGCTCTTCAACTTTCCACGTTCACTCTCCAATTCCGCGTTTAATATTTCTTTCTCAATCTTTCCGTCACGCACTTCCAACATCAACTGCTGGTCCATCTCTTGAAGCTCCCGCTTGTCTTTCTGCAGCATCGCATTCTGCTTTTCCACAATCTCGAACTTATACTCAAGGGCTCGGTTCTCAGACTCAAGTTCGCCGCCCTCGAATTTAAGTTGTCCGATTAAAGTTAACAGCACCGAGTTCTCAACTACCAGTCGTTGCTTCTCTTCCTGGTTTCTCGATAGTGAACTCTTTATGTCTTCAACATTATCCAGAATGCATGAAAGAGGAACTTGATCTGATTCAACTACATCCCGATGTTTGTTAACAGGATCAAACTCAAGAGCTCGGAAAATTAAATAAATCCCAGATCTTAGTTTCTCGATTTCATCCAATAGGAATTCACCTTCTATCTGCTGCTCAAGATTTTCACTCTCCAACTCCCTAATTAGTTTATCCGACAATTTGGACGCCTCGACATGTTTCTGACATTCAATCAACAAAGACAAGTTTTTTTCCTCGAGATCTTTTATGATCTTTTGGAAGATGAAGATCTCGACCTGAGCCTTGACAGCTTTATCAATTTCTTCTTCGAACTCTTTTCTCCGGAACCTACTTTCTTCTTGTAGTAAATGGACATGGTTTTCGAGATCCACTAACCGTGATTCACTTGACTGCACATAACAGGCACGCTCTTGTTGTTCCGCACCGAGGGAATCCCGTAGTTCCTCTACCTGACAGAGTGTCAAATCTTTCTCCTTCTCCAGGTCAGAATATTTTTCCTCCAGTTTATCGAATCGGAGTTCAAGGATGCATAGCCTCTTTTCAACATCCTCGAGCTTCAAGATCAGGCTGTCTCTTTCACCTGCAAGAACGGATTTCTCGTTTTTGAGATACTGGCAGAATTCTTCTAAGGTCTTTGACTTTGATCTCAAGCCTTCAAGCTCGATATTAGCACCAGAAAGGGAACTTTCCAACGATCTGTTTTTCTCAAAGAGCGTCTGCATATTCTCAGTCATCTTCTGTAACTGAGAAAGAAGAACCGATTTCTCAGCGGCAAGTGAAGATTTTTCTCCCCAAAGAAACTCACTGGACTTCCGTAATTCCCCAACAAGCTCCCTCGACCCTTCCAATTTGCCATTCAATTCCGACACTGAACTTCTCAAAACAGCATTCTTCTCCAAAAGATCATCCATGCTTCTCAGTTTCTTGTAAAGAACTTCGGCCTCCCCTCTTTGCTTGCTGAATTCTTCCTTCAGTTTCGAGTTCTCCTCTCGTAATTCCTTCACTGACAGTTCAAGACATTCAGGATTTAAACCTGCAGACAGCAGCTGTTGAATTAATGCCTGGTATGCACTACTCAAGACCTCAATTTCATCCTTCAATTTGTCAACTTCTTGCTGGAGGATATTACTTCGTTCCATTTGTACTGCAACCTCACTTTCAAGTTTTTCTTTCAGTTCCTTCAAGCCGAGAATTTCATCTTCTAAATTCTGCATCGAAACAGTGGCAGAACTGTTTAATTCATTGAGGCTCCGGTTTTCACCCTGCACTTGATCAATTTCTACCTCCAATTTTTGGTTGCTTGCTTCCAACTCGTTTAACTTTTGAAGCTTATTCAAGAGCTCCGATGTCAAAACTCGCTGCTCCTCTTGAGATTGCGAATTCAACATTTGTAAAGTTTGCAGTGTAGCCTCGACTTGCACAAATCGTAAATGCTCGTCTTGCAATGATGTCTGAAGTTTCTCCAAATCGTTTTGCTTCTCCGAAAGTTCACGATCCTTAATCGCTATTTTCTGCACCAGATTATCGGCCTCTACTAGTAGAGATTGATTCGATTTCTCCAGCAGAGCACGCTGTTCTTCCACGCTTCTCAATTTTTCACCACTGACTACAATCTCATTGTTTAATCGTTTTGCATCCTCCTGGGCACGAGAAATTTCACTCTCCAACTCGGCAATCGTTACCAAGCACTGCTCATACAGCCGAGCCATAGTATCTTTCTCTTCTTTCAGCTTAGCAATAGCATCTTTTAGCGCTTTAACTTCACTTTCAGCTCTTTCGATTTGCATGTTGAGCATTTTCGCGTTTTCTTCAGCAAGTGAGATTTTATTTTCTAATGATGATATCATATCAAGACACTGCTTGTATCGAACAAGACCAGCTTCCTTTTCAGCTTCTAACCTAGAAAGCTCTATCTTAAGATTCCGAACTTCAATATCTGCTTTGAAAGCCCTCTCGTTAAGCCCTTTTGCTTCCTCTTGGGATTGGGAAATGGTATTCTCCAAGCTGGATATTCTTTCCAAGCACTGATTGTATTGATGAAGACCAGCGTCTCGTTCGGCTTCAAGTTTACTTAATGCTTCTTTCAGAACTTTGATCTCGATTTCAGCTTTGCTGGCTCGTTCGTCAAGATTCCCGGCATACATTTGTGCTTCGTTAAGTTCTCTCTCAAGGCTAGATGACTTCTTTAAACTCTGATGGTAATGAAGAAGGACATCTTCCTTTTCGGCTTGAATCTCGGCAAGAGTTTTCTTCAAGAACTCTGCTTCAGTTTCAGCTTTACCTGCACGCTCAGATTCGGAAAGAACTTGATTCTTCAAATTTTCATTCTCAATCGATAACTGAGATAACCCACTCTGCTCATTTTCCTCGGCTTCACCACCATTCCCCTTCTTCACAGTAATGTTGGCATTTGGAGACACTATTCCCGATTCAAACATCTGATTCAACTGCTTTAAACCCCTTTTGTTTATCCCAGAGCCCTTTTGCAAGTCATCCAAATCAAAGAATGCACGAAAAGGATGCGGGGTTTCTGGTGTGTCAGGCTCAACCTCAGGGCCTGAAGAGCCCAAGGATGATTCATCATCCAATACGAAAGGAACCTGGTTGGGAAAGGCTTCCGACATGGTTTTATGGGCATGGCGAAGCTCAACGGTTGCATGATCATACCTCTCTGCTAAAGCGCGGTAAGCTCTATAGAACTCCTCAACTAATTTCATGAGCTCCGGCCGTTTTTTATAATACATTTCCGCTCGTCTTGCAAAAGAATCCGCATCTTCTTCGATCAGTTTGATCATCGCTTTAACTTTAGAATCCATATCTGTTGAAACAGAAAATCATTGCAACTGAGTGTAGCATATAGTGATATAAATGGATTATCAACTATATACATATATATACACATATATCATCATAGACCATCGCGGCAAAGTATTTAGAAAGAAAACTCATACCTGTAAGATTTTCTTGAAGCCATTTAGAATTCTTGGGGATATGACTATCCCACCACCAAGAATACAAGCGTCTAGACTCGGAATGTAATGAAGTTGCCATAATTCCACCAACAAGCAATAACGCAACGAGTTTCGGCTTTGCAAAAGCCTGGTCTTTACAAAAACTCAAGTAATGGGTCCAGGCCAGAATAACAATCTAATTCTGTTCCACTACTCTAATAGATCTTTATTCTGAATCACTTGCACCTATACACAACCAGAGATATTCAAGTCAAACTACTTGGAATGCATTTAGAGCAACAAAATTCACATAATCGAATGATAGAAATCCCCGATAATCTATGTAACCTAAGTTACCTATTCAGTCAAAGATCAATGATGTGCAACGATGAGATTCTCTTCCATGTTTCAAAGCTAACAAGCACTCCACTGAAAAGGGAAAAAAAAGGATTATATCAGATCTTCAATTTTGTAAAGAATCAATTAAACAAATAGAAATACCATGAATTCAAAACAAAGATTCCCAAAAGTAAGCATATAGCATACAGCATTTGTACTTTGCAGTGAAAGTGATTCAATAAAAAAAAGAAAGCCATAAAAGTTGTTTGGACCCAGTGGTCCAATTACAGAAGGAATTTCATCATACAAATCTACAATTCAAAGAAGCACATGACCCTGTTTTGTTTTTTTTTTTTTTTGGTTCTATTTGGGAAAAGATCATGAACTTTTATTTAAGAGTGGTCTTAAAAAAGGAAGAAGAAATGAACCATACGAACAAAACTGGGAAATAATTTAAGTATTCTTCCCAAAAACCAACATCAAATACTTGCAAAAAGGAACAAAATCTGGAAAAATAGCTATCTTTTTCAACAAAAAAACATAAAATTTAAGCAAACTGCAAGAAAGAAAAAACAAAAACATGAACTTTAAGCAAATGGGTAATTAAGAAAACAGCAAAAGAACAAGTTTTTAACAAAAGTTTGGATAAAATAACATACCAAAAACACAAAAAAAAAAAACCGGGAAATGGGATTTTGATGATCAGCAGCTGTGATAGTAAATCTTCAGCCGCATCTTGTTCAAAGTTACCCCATTGCTCTGTTATCTCTTACAAACTCTTCTGTGATTTTTGTTTTTTTGGTTCTTTCTCTCTCCAAATGAGTTTCTTAGCATTATATTCTTAGATTTGGCAAAGAGACACAATGAGAGAGAGAGAAAGTAAAAAGAAAAGAGCAAAGTAAACAAAGAAAGTTATTTATGAATAAAGATTGGAGTTTTTTTGCCACACTGTAAATAAGTAAGTAATTTGCATTTAAGGGGAAGACCGAATAAGACTTTGGATTGTTCAAATTAAAGTTTTGAAATGCGTCGTTTAATAATTGGGAGAGTTTATGGTATTTGGTCAAATTGGATGCCTCTCCTAATTGGAAATAAAAATTAGATGTGTTAAAATATGCCCCTAATTGCTGTATATTTATAAAATTATGGCTCGGTTTAATTTTAAGAAACAACGGCCATTTTCATTTTTGTTTTTTCGGAAAATTAAAATATCAAAAGAAAACATATTTTTTACAATTTTTAAAATGATCTTTTAAAATAAAATAATTGAAAACTAAAATAATAAAATTTTATTTTCATTGTTTTAATTAAAAATATGTACCAAACATTTTTGATATTGTCGTTATCAAAACAATTTTTTATTTCTATTTATGTTTTGTCATTTTCAGTAAATAGAAAATAAAAATCATTTCCTTAAAATAAAAATAGAAATTATTTTCAGAAAGCAAATGAAGCCTTAATATTTTTTTCATATGTAAAAATGCAAATATAATTATTAATATCGTTTTCTTTTATTAAATTATTCATAATAACGTTGTTTTTATTACATAATTATCCAACAAGTATTTTTATTTCAAACTATAATACCAACTACTTTAATAAAAAATTATTGACAATTAAAGTTTAATTTTAAAATCTATAAAATAAATGGATTAATTATAAAATAAAAGTAGAGAGCTAAATTGTGAATATACTAAGAGTATAAACACCTTGAGTGAATATTAACCATGACTATAACTTTGCTTAAGATCACAATCATTAATGTTTTCTTGGGTTTTGGATTTCCCCATTAATGATGCTTTTGTTGTGTCTTGTGCTTTGCTGAAGAACTCTGAATTCTACAAATTCTATAATATTTATTCTAACAAAATATTATTTTCATTTAATATAAGTTGAATATATATAGTTTTTTTTAATTTGTGGCTTGTGAATAATAATAATAAATGTTAAGATTTGGTTCTAAATTTACCTAATATTAAATTTTAAAATAATTATATGATTTCATTGATATTTTTAAGAAAAATGTTGAAGAAAAGAAAATTAATAGATATTCTAATTTTAATTAAAATAAATCTGAACAAAAATTATTTTGTATTAGTTGCCACCTCTCATTATAAGCCGATTGAGTCTTAACTTGATTGGTATCGGTATTATTGCTAATGCAAGATGACGTGGCTTCGAGTGCACTGAAGCTAGAGGTGCTCATGGGCAGGGCCGGGTTCGGGCCGGGCCCATAAAAAATTTTGACCCGGGTCTTAGGCCCGGGCCCGAAATATGGACCTAAAATTTTTCCCAGACCCGGCCCGAGCCAGCCCATTTTTTAATAAATACAAAAAATTTATTTTAAAAATTAAAAAAATATTTTAAAATTAAAAAAATTAAAACAATTAAAAAAAGTATTTTAAAAATATTTTAAAATTAAAAAAATAAATATATTTATTATATCGGGCCGGGTCGGGCCAAAAAAGTTGTGCCCGAGGCCCGGCCCATCGTTTTTTGCCCAAACCCATATTTCGAGCCTATATTTTTACCCAAACTCTCCCATATTTCAGACGGGCCGTCGAGCCGGGCCGGGCCACCCGGCCCATGAGCACCTCTAACTGAAGCGCATTATAAGAGTTAAGGAGGGGCTAAGAGTTAAGGAGGGGCTATGGTAGTTCTAAATATTGTATCAAAATGAGCAGATATGATAAGAACCTATAATGAGATTAATGTTAAAAAAAAGTTATAACCAAGTACAAAGCATAACGAATAATAACCAAAAACTATATATATTTTATAAATAAAAAAGGCTACACACTACCTTAGATTAAATTATTTGTGTATAAATAATAGATATTATTCACATTTAGTAAGGTATGATCAAAATAAATCTGAAAACAACTATTTATAATATTCACAGTTTTTGTTTTAACTATTCATATTTTTCCTTAATCATTAATAAAGTAAAAATATTTTTTCTTTTTCATAATAATTATTTCGTTCTGCTTTTTTTTTTTATTCAAAAAAAATAATTGTGATTAAGCTTAAATGCATATCCAATCGCACAACTATTTTTTGAAACAGTTGGTAAGCTTTCACACAAATCACACCCTCAATAATAAACCTAACTTGCTTAAGGAAGTCATATGCTTTTTTAAGTTAATTAATTAGAACAATTAAGCACTTGAGTGGTGGATACGTATTTCTACGTCTCAATAATAAACCATGTTTTTTTTATAAATTTTCCTGATATTCTTTCGTAATTGTATTATAAATAATTAATTTGAAATAAATGAATATACAGATATTTAAAATTTTATACATTTAAATAACATTTAAAATATTTGAATTTTATATTTATTAAAAAGCACACCACAAAATAAGCAATATAATTTACAAAACAAAAGGTTCATTACATTTAGGTCATATCTTGCAGACAAAAAAATATCAAATTTCTAAAATTCGAATCCAAGGATATGTTTTTTTATAAATTTATTTGGGTTCAAGGATTCATTATTGCTATTACAACTTTATTAGCTAAGCAAGTTGACTCTTCAATAGAAAACACTTAAATTATATTGGTTAAATCAAGACAACCAAAAATTGTAAAAATTACTCTATATTATTGATAAATTAAATAACAAATTTATTACTTACCACCTTTTCATCATTTTAGAACTGTCCAAATTCTTCAACCATTAATATGTTAGCATTTGATAAATTAAATAAAGTTCTTATTAGCTTGCATGCAATTTTTATATATATAATATTCATGTAAACTATTATTTCATTTTGAAACCTTCAACTAATTGATTTTCCATGATAATAATATTGAATTGGTTTAAATAATGGATTACTTGAAAAATCATGGTTTAATATATTTTCTTTTACAATTCATTTTATATAAAATCATGATATATTTGAAATTTTTTTATCTTTTTTCTTTAAGTTGTTTATTTCTTCTCTTTTGTTTTGTTCAGCGGCGGTGTTAACTTCCGGATTATGTATCGCCCGTCTTTTTCTCCTTCCCACTAACTCTCTCATCATTTATTCTCTTCATTCACTCCATGTAATTCTCTCTTTTCAGTTTGCAGATCTATTTTGCGAGTCTTTTTGTTGTATTCACAAGTTGTGAAGGATAGATAATGGTGGCCGATGGAGTCGGTGTCTGTTGTCATTGAAACTCCACCGGCCACCAACAGTTTCTCTTGAAAAGTGGGTGGCTAAACTGTTGGTAGCTTTTCGTCAATTTCTTAATTTATTTCTGGTTTGAGAGTATTTCAAAATAATAATTGATTTCACGAGCAGTGGTAAAGCCAGGAATGTTTTATAGGGGCCATAATTAAATTGTAATTTTTAAGATAGTAAAATGCAATTACACTATTTTTCTAGCCTATATCTTTATAATTTTTAAAGGATTAAAACAGATTTTATCATTTTTAGCGGGCCAAAGTATAATTTTACTTCTAATAATTTAAAATTTTAAAGGGCCTAAATGAAAATTTTTCTATTTTAGGGGGGTCGGGACCCCTGCCAGCCCCCTTGCTACGCCCCAGTTCACAAGTCAGTTTGGACCCATGTTGTCTTAAGTTTTATATATATTTTTGTTTGTTTTTCATCGTCTAATAAGTTTTAGTATTTGAAATTTTGTCTGCTCTTATAGCACATTTTTTAGTTTTGCTTATGCATGTAGTATTGCTTTTGCAAGTGATTTTAGTGATGGTTTTGTCGCCGTCCTCTCTAGTTTCATGGATGCTTGATTCTTTGGCCAGTTTTTGCCCGCCAATTTGGACCATCTGGGTTGATTTTCTTATAAATTAAGTGCTTGCTACCACTCCAGATATGTCATGCTTAAGTTATGACAAAGTCAACCGTCAATATGTCATAATATTCTATTGATGCTGAGACTCAAATATTTGTTGTGTTGGTGGAACTTATCATTCCCTGCTTACAACAAGTGTTTGTTGTTCTTTCGCTCCAAATTATCCGATCCCATTTATGAAATGAATTAATGAATTTTCCTTTAGAAGAAGTTATATATTTTAATTTCCGGTGTTTTGTTTATATAATGTATTTATATTAAATTAGTTAATTTAGTGGATTCAATGGTTACTTACACAAACTTACCATTGATGGAATTAATATATTTAAATCAATTTAGTTAAATCTAATTATACCGATTAATTCAATTAAATGGTCATCACTAAATTTTCATTCCAATAATATGGATTGCAAGTAAATCAAATACAGAATGGTACGGAAAGAAAATAATATGAGTAGTTATATTATAATTAACAATATACAATGAAATAATTGTCATTTTCTTAAAAGTGGTTTCCTTTATTAAGGTAGCTTGCTACTTTTCAATGGTGGGCCCGTAGAAATGTTGAAACTTCTGTCATTTTATAAGAAATCCATTCTCCTTTTAGATATTCAACTTTTCTTTAAAATAAATAAATAAAATTTGTTTCATTGTTTTTATAACTAAATTTACAAAATAAAAGTTTAAAACATTTCTTATAAAATAAGGGTAAATTTTATCCTCCCCTTCAAATTAGAGTAAACTCTTCTTAATTATTAGATCAAGAGGATTTTGGATTTTTTAATTATTAATTAAGAAGATTGTCGATTTTTTTATTCACGTTATTCACTCACGAAATTAGAGATACTAATAGATCAAGATAAGTCAAGGTCAATTCTTAAAAAATTTACAGACTCGAGCTCGGTTAATCCAAGTCTCCCAAAATGACCTATTTTATTATTTAAGTTTAATTATAAAAAATACATGAACAGTAATACCATTTTTTATATTTTTTATTATGTTTAAACAATAAAATAAATCAACTTAGGGTTGAAAAATATGAACCAAGGTCGCTTAAAACACCTTGGCCAACCAATTCATTAACACTTCTACACAAAATTACAATTATATATGTATATTTAAAATGCTATAAATACAATCACAAGTATAATTAATACACGTCCAAATAACTACAACTAAAATAATCATAACAATGTATAATCGAAATATATTTAAATCTAAATTAAAATAAAATTAGATAAAATACATACACTATAATACATTTATCAACACTACCTAAACTTCATTGGTGCAATTCTTATGGCAATAATTAAGTAATTTATGGACACATTTAAGGTAGAGATAAAACTACTCCTAACAAAGTGGTAGTTCGTCCATTAATTTTGGCCAAACTTTGGCCTATTAGTTGAAAATATTAAAATGCTATGGTTGACAAACTTTGTATTATTCACATGCTTCATTTACTATTTTTTTATTTAATTTAAAGGTAGGAAGGCAAAGTAACAACTATTGAAAGTCTAATGTACAAAAAGTAAAGGTGATATATCATAATCAATTTTTCATAAAAGGAAATAAAATGAAGTATTAGATGAGGGAAGATGCTTACCAACAATGGCCAATTAAACATGATTACATAAGGAAAGTGAATTTAAGGACCTTAATCATGATTTTTGGGTTAAAATTTTGAATTTTTTGGTACAATAAATTGGGTTTGTGTATAATTGAAACCCAAATTTAGGAAATTAGGTAATAAGTAATAACCAATATGTTCTTTTTAATTTCTTTTAGGTCTGCAATTAAATTTTGGAACTGTCCAAAGTCTAAAAATCAATACCGTAGAATTAATAATATATCCCCCACATGTACTGGTGACTAAAAGCTGGACCTTTGACTATGAAACTACATGTGAATCAAGTGACGATTATGCATCTTATCGATTTTGATTTAATAGATTTAATAAATTAAGTTTTAGTTTAATCGTTATAAAATGAAGAGTTTAATATATAATTTGATATTTGAGCATGATATTCTCTTTTTTTCTTTAATGTGGAATTTATGTTATTTTTATCTAATATGATATCTGTAGTTGATAAAATTAGACATTTTGGTATTCAAGGGTAATGGTGTCAATTTTCGTTGTTTAATTGGATTTAGAGTTGATTTGATGAAAATTCATATTAGCTTACAATATTAGCAATTAACTTTAATCGATCAACTATAAAACCTAAACTAAATCACTTCTATCGATTATGTTTGACAAATTAAACACAAAATCATGAAAAAACTAAACCTAATAATATTAGTAATTAACGTTTATCAAATAAATGCTAAAGCCCAAATTAAACATTAAAAAAATTAGCACCGTTACCTTTTTGGGTACCAAAATATATTTTTTTAAAAATATGAACAATTATTTTATAAATTATAACAAACAAATTAAATATTTAAACTAGCTTAAATTAAGCTCAAACGATTCTTAAACCGATTCAATCAACTTTGCATAGGTTCATTCCTCTAGTTTTATAATACCGATTCAATCAGCTAGCATGGTTCTAACATCCATGACGAGAACAATATCATAAATTTTCTTATCATCAATACAATATCAACGAAAATGATGAGTCATTTAAAAGTCGATCAAACACTCTAATCATTATTCTAAATAAATTATTCATAAGAATTTTGACTTATTTAATAATTTATATTACGTAAAAGAAAGGTATGTATACACAAAACAACAATATCATGCCATATAAGTCTAACAATTGGAATTTTGATAAATCATTAATGGTTTTTTAAACTAAATTTTGTTAATCAAAACTGATCTAATCCAAGCTACATTCATATCTATATATATATCAATGAAAGCATTGGCATTGGCTCATCACCAAAAATAGATGATAGGGTTACTTCGAAGTATCAAATTTAGGGGTTAATGATACGATAGGGTTACTGAAAATTTTGAAGTCTCGTATTCGAATAATAGATAGATTATTTTAGTTAATTGTAATTAATTAATTAACATCATTGAACTTGTTAAAAGTACGCGACTCGAAACAGAGAAAAACAAATAAAAGTTTACTTAAAGAATAGTTGGGAGTTACAGTGTCATATTTCTCATCCATTTTCAAGCACTATTGATGTTTACTCATTACCAAAGGCAAGCTGCCATGCTTTGAAGGCACCAGAAGACCTTAAACCACCGACACTTCAATCTTTTTCTTACCCTAGTCTCCTCTCACATCTACCTATTTCTTATATGTTTCGTATTAGAAAAGAACACACATCCCCGATTTGTCTATTCTATGAGGTCTCGTCGGCAAAAGAAAATTAAGAAAAAAAAAGCATTTTGTCTCACTCTAAATATTATTAGGTGTGCAAAAAAGTAGATGATGGATGAGAGTAGATGGAATGGGGGAGACTTTAGGGTTCACACCAATCTAAGCTTTTTGTTTAAATCAACCTTTAAATTTAATAATTATTATCATATACTGGGACTTAATATTTTAAAAAAATTAACGTTTTATATTTTCTTGAGCATAATTACAACTTTTCCAAGAAAATCCGAAGAAAGAAGACAAAGGTGGAGAAAGGGGAAAAGAGAGGATGAAAATGGGAATGGGGGCACCCACGCCGACATAAAGATAATAATTCCAGATTGTGTTATCGTCTTGTAGTGAAAAAGCCAGCTAGGCTTGTATCTATTGTTAGTAGTTTCACCCCCACTTGAAGATTCTGAAAAGCTCATCAAAAGTAAACCATTATTTGTTTTTTTGTTTTTTGATTTTAGACAATAACAATGTAAATTTTAATTAGGGTTTATAAATTTCAAAATATTCTAATTAAGTTTTTAAAATATTAATATTTTATCAATTAAGTCATTCGGTTAATCTTATCATTAATCTGGGCCTTAAATCACATTTAAAATTAGATTGATTAATATTGTAATATCTAATAAAATATAGATTCGAGAGTGTTTAAGTGTACATTTTTTTCAATTTAATAGTTTAAGGGTATAATGAGTAACGAGAATTAAAACCAAATAATTTATTCACACATTCTTATTTTTAACATGTTGAATCAAAACAATCAATTCAATAAATATACACATATTTACAATTTAATAAACATATTTTAAAATTCTTTCACATGAACCTAAAACGTTTTAAAAATTATATGATCAAATTAAAATTTGAACCGTATTTTGAAGGAAAGAGAATTCCCACATAGGGTGGGATGATGAAAGATAGAAAATGACAATGGGCTGTTCATAGGTGGTGGACATGGCCCATGATGCTTTGCTTCAGCAAGTTCATTACTTTCCCGACATGGAAAGGAGTGAAATTTGTAAGTTGGGAAACCATTTTCAGATATCAAATTCTGCCTTTTTAGGGTTTAATCTCTTTGTTGAAGCCACTATGCATCCCACTACTCAGACAAAATGCCTACATATTTTATTTCCCCCTAGTCATTGGAAATGATTCTGTTTTTCTACTCATCATTGTCTTTTACTACAATTTAATTTCAAAAATAAAATGATTTTGAAAATATGATCTAAATTTATTTAAGTATTGAATGACCTAAAATCCAATTTAATCTAATATCTTAAAATTCTTTTTAAGTTTATGTATACAAATCATATAAACCATATCAAATTTTATATAAAATTTGCTATACGTAACCTTTCCCAAAGATGATATAAGCGCTTGTATGAAAGAGAGGACTCAATCCAACAACTATTTGAATTGTATTAAATGGAACCGTTATACCTATTACTTTTGACATTCACACTCAATAACCAATCAAATCGTATTAAATGTGTCCATCACTCTTATCACTCACGTCGAAATTTACTACCAAACAAATTAACTCAATCTAATCATGTCCAATCCTGTCGTATAGGATCATTTCCCCTGTTAAGTGGGTCATCGTTCCCTAAAAAACTAATGATATATTTTTTCCTCGAATAAAGACCGTTGAAAATATCAGATGTTAGTTTCTCTTCTCCATAACTATTTTTTCTTTCTCTTAAAATCATAACATCAATTGTAACTCTCAGCACCAAACAGAATGTGAACCACCCTCAACCACCAATTCCGAACCAAGCATCAACAATATTGAGTATTAATGTTTCATCGTAGACTAAATATGATTAAAAAGAAAGAATAAACCTTTATAAAAACCCTACAAATTCCCAAAGAAAATAAAGTGGCCCCAAGTAAAAATGCCCATAAAATGATAAAATCACCAATGAATCTTGTTTTATGGTCGCCTTAGACCCACCAAAGCACCAACCCAGTCCATCAAATGCTAATCATCACTGGGATTCCTGGAAATTCCAAAAACAGAATTAATGAGGTGATACACATATCATTTATTTATATTTTATGTTTTTAAATATTTTTTAAATTAAATATACAATAAATAATGAATTTTAATTGAAAATTCTAATCGAATAAAATTAGAACAACAAATTTGCTGATCAAAATACAATAAAATATTTATAAAAATAAAAAGATTTTTTTAAGAAAAGCCTAGAAAACTTACCCTTTAAAACCTGTATATTAATTGACACATTCTTCAATAAAGATTAGTTAGTGTGACCCATTTTTTCATGCATGTACAAAATTATTTGGGATTTAATAATTCCTTAGATCCTTCTAAAAATTGAAGTTAGCTAACTCAATCAATGCTATTGGCCCAATTTCAAGCAAGAAGGGCCCAATGTTCAGCTGGGCCATACTCCACCACATTATTTCATCTTAGTGTTACTATATATTTCATTAATATAGATATTGCATGTTAATTTTGCATAAATTAAAAAAGTTTAAATATTTATTTTATACAAAAAATTTTAACCATTCAATAAAAATTAATTCATACAATATTTTAAACGATTCAAAATTTTATATACATAATCAGAAGTGAAAAATAGTATATTTTTACGAGAGTTGAAATGTAAATTTATCATTTTAATAGTTTATATAATTTTAAATACAATATTATCATATAGTAATTTTTTTATAAATTTTAATATTATCCTATAGACAAGATAAATTCATCCGTAAAAAGTTCAAATTTTAAACTAATATGGTTCAATAATGTTATCATCGCGATTAAGGGTTAGCTCTTCATTGCTTTTGAAAAGTGCTTTTGAAAAGTGCTGTGGAAAAATGCTTTTGATAAGTGCTTTTGAAAAGTTTGGTTTAAAATTTGAGTGTTTAGCATTGCTGTCAAAAAGTACTTTTGAGAAATAAAATGTTCATTTTAGACATGTTATTATCAAGTAACAAATATGCATTTAAATAATATTTAAATTAGTTAATATTATTATATTCTAGTAAGAATATAAAAAATTATTATAATTTGTTGTTAATATTTTAATATATGAAATATAAATTTAAAATATTTTAAGCAATAAATATTAATTATTTATAAAATTTAATTAGAATATATAAACTATATTTTAAATATTTAAATATAACCATTAAATATTTGTAATTAGTATTTTAAAAATATTTTTTATTTTTAATTAATGATTTGAACACAATTGTAATTAAGCACCAAGAAAAAAAAATAAAAAATACCATGTTATTGGATGGGTGAAAAAGTAATTAAGCACCAAAAGTGCTTTTGGGAAATGAAAAGTTAAAATTTTCAACTTCTGAAAACCTAAAAATTTCAGCCAAATGCAGCTTGTTATTCACAACTTTTTTTTCAAAAGTACTTTTAAAGTCAGAAGTACATTTTTTAAGCAATGAAGAACTGACCCTAAGTAGTTGGCGCATATCCCCAACATGGAAACTACATGATTGAAACTTGCAAGCTAGAAATTCTATCAATTTTGCAAAGAGCAAAAAGTTAAAAAGGAAAAAAAAAGGTTGGGGTGGAAATCGAATTACAATTTTTTATAAAAATTAATATGTAATTTATGTGATAGTTTAGTTCGGGTAACGATTGGTATGAATATTATTGTTAATGTAGGAAGATGTGAGTTCGAGAGTACTAAAGCTTGAAGTACATTATCTTCCTATTTATGTGCTGAGGAGAGACTATGAATAATTTTAGATATTGTATCAAAAAGAACAGATATAATCAGAATCTAAAATGAGATTATTTTTAAAAAAAGAATTTATTTATAAAATCAAAGTGACCCGAGTTTAAAACCAATTTGAATTAAAATTAAAATTTATTTTAATTGTAATTTTACATTGACGATGTAAAACAGCTTGCAAAGGAATAAGTCTTTGTTGATATAATATGTGATTATGATGCATTTGTCTACCATTCACCATTGGAAACTCAACATTTCCAATTAAGAATAATGTATGCCAACTTACGTAACACTTATGATTTTGATATACATGTATTTATATATTATTTTATACTATGATATGATGATAATTAAAGAGAACTCTCCTTATACACTTCAACTTCTTGATTTTGAGATTAAATTAAATTAGTCAATATTAAATTTTGTGACTATATTTAATTTATTCAACCCTAACATTTTATTTCTTTGTAATAAAGTTTTAAAAACAAAAAAAAGAGGAGAGAATAAAATCGTGTAAAGTAAGGTTGTCCTCGGTAGAACCGTGAAGGAACAAGGCAGATTTTTTATTCCATAAATGACAAACATTATGTTCCAATATTTAGCAAGTGTCGTAAATTTGTATAAATGCCATTGGATTCTTTCGCTTCATATATGCCATTATTTCACTATTATTTTAAATTTGAGATAATGTGAGATTTGGTATTTATATTTTTATAAAATGTTAAATATGACTCTTGTATTTTTAATTGTTTAATGTTGTATTTGAATTATTAATATGTATTTTATTATAAATAAAAATTCTTGATATATGATTAATAAAATTTTAAATTCTACTGGTAAAGTTGAAAGAATAACACATCTCATTTAGAATGGAATAAGTATAAATAATTAATAATCTAATAAAGCACGTACTAAGAATTGGAGGAAGGGGCGACGTTAAGGGGGTTGGCAAGATCTTGATTTGGAAAATAAAAATTGTTAATTTTTTTCTTTAAAGTTTATAAAATTTTAAATTAGTACATGGTACACAAAATGATAATTTTTTATTTAATATTTTAAAAAATTATGAAACTATTAGGTTTCATAAATATAAAATGAGCTTGCATAATTCAATTAAAATGAGAAACAACATAAAAAAAATGAGAAACAACATGGTTCACTAATATTAAAAGACAGAAAACGGGTTTTTTACAAAAATATTATAAAAAAATAAAAATTTACCAAAATATTACAACTTTTTTATTTACCAAAATATATCAAAAAAACAAAAAAAAAACAAAACCAAAAAAAAAAATCAGACTAATGTGACAATTTACTGGTCACGTCAATGGTATTGGCGGCACCAATTGGTATTATAGGGGGGGTCGGTGGTGGGGGCAGAAGGATTGAAAGAAAGAAAGAAAGGAGAGGAAAGAAAGAAAGAAAGAAAGAAAGGAGAGGAAAGAAAGAAAAGGAAAGGAGAAGAGAAAAAAGGAAAGAAAGGAGAAGAAAAGGAGAAGAGAAGAAAAAAGAAAGAAAGAAGGAAAGAAAGGGAAAGGAGAAGAGAAAAAAAAAAGAAGAAGAGGGAAGAAAGGAAAAAAAAGGGAAAAAGGTAATTTTATTTATAAATTTGAATTTTTTGTAATATTTGTGTGTTTAAAATTTATGTAATGTACATTATAGTTATTTTATTATTTTATTTAGCATATATATTTTATGAAATATATTTAGAATGAAAAAATAAGTTAAAGTACATTGTATGTTGATTAGGAATTTTTTATGAAATTTACTTATGAATTTGAAATTAAAATTTTAGGAAAATAACATTAAAAGAAAATGATAAAGAAGTATGTTTAAGAAAACATAAAATACGAAAAGAAAAACGAGAATTGTATATTTATCGAAAATAATAAAATGCGAAAAATGTACATGTAATAAATGTAAAACATAATAAATTGAAATAATGTAAAATTATAAAATAAAAATTACGATTTTTTAAAATAATAATATGGATAAAAAATACGAATAAATGGTCAAGTAAGATCAGTATTAGTAAATGTTTTAAAAATTCAGAAATAATTTATACAAATATTTGGAAAAAATGTAGTGAAATAATATAAAATAATAAAATACAAAAGAATATAGTTTTATTGAAAGTAATAAAATCGGAAAAATAATAATACGACCAAAGGGCGGGAAAGGGTTTATTTCGGTTATTTACCAAAATATTACAAAAAAAACCAAAATATTATAAAGTTTTATTTTATTTACCAAAAGAATAGAGGAAAAAATTGTTATGGAGGGAATAAAAGGCGGTACTAATATGTGGGTACTTACTTTTAATCCTTCTTATTTATTAATAAATTTCAAACATTATGCACTTTGAAATAATGTAAAATTATAAAAGACTAAGTTAATGATATTTTTAAAGTAATAAAATGCGGAGAAAAAATACGAACAAATGGCGTAAGTAAGAGTGTATTACTAACTTTTTAAAATTCGAAACAATTAATACAAAATATTTCAAAGAAAATATACTGAAATAATTTAAAACAATAAAATAGGAGAATAATATATTTTTATTTAAAGTAAAAAATTGAGAAAATTATATGAGCAAAGGGCGTGGGGTAAGGGTTAATTTTTACAAAGAAATTAATTTAAATAACACACTCGATTAATAAATTTCAAACATTATGCATCGAAAGAATGTAAAATATAAAATTAGGAATTATGATATTTTAAAGGAATAAAATGCTGTGAAAAAATACGAATAAATGGTCAAGTTAGATTTTTTACTAACTTTTTTCAACTTGCGAGCATCGCAATGGCTGAATTGATTCGAAGCGGTATTAGACACATATCTTATGCGACTAATAACGCGGTATGATTTATTATTTGTTAATCAGGAGTTCTATTTATTTAAAAAGGATATACACAATATATAGAAATAAATTATGCAATCGTAATATTTTTTCTGTTATTTAACACTATCAGGACTCCTTCCGAGTATTAAGGGGCCGCGTGAGTGTTTTAAAGATAGCTCCGGATGCACGATTTATGCCGTACCTGGAGCTAGCCGGATTTGGGTCAGTAGCATTGATCCGGTCCTCCGACTTGCGATTTGATTTATTATCCGCGCTAGTGGAGCGGTGGCGTCCGGAGACCCATACTTTCCATTTTCCGTGCGGGGAGTGCACGGTGACGTTGGAGGACGTTGCAGTGCAGCTTGGGCTCCCAGTTGACGGGAGTCCCGTTACGGGACTATCTTCATTAATCGATCCGGCTGCAGTTTGCTATCAACTCCTAGGAGAGTCACCAGATGACGGTGATAAATATTTTTCCGGCATAAAATTTACATGGCTAAGAGCCAAAATTTGTCGACTATCAGTGACCGCCAGTGAAGATGAGTTGATGTGCGCTGCTCGAGCGTACATCATGCATTTGATAGGGGCACTACTCATGCCTGATACAAACGGCGACAGTGTGCATTTGTCGTACTTGCCTGTGCTTGCTGATTTGTCCACGGCTAGGTCGTACAGTTGAGGTTCGGCCGTTCTAGCAACGCTATACAAGGAGCTTTGTCGGGCGACAGAGCCGAAAATTAAAGACATCGGCGGATGCCTCATACTGCTGCAGTCATGGGCACTTTATCGGATGCCATTTTTGGCACGCGTTAGTCACTAACCCTATCTATATCCACTGCCACTCAGGTGATAAAATAAAAATTGTCATTATTGTAGTCATAATATATTGAGTAATGTTACCAACCCTAAACCCTATACTATTTTTGGTAGGTAGACGACCCGTCCAGGCATCAGGAAGTCGTGTGATGTCCCGATATACCTCATGAGGATTGAATAGCATGCCCGGGAAGGGGTAAGTTTCTATTCTAATATTTATGACATACATGGTATTTCTATATGTTACTCACATGTTATCGGTCTAACTCGTTACAATGTTATTACTCATGCAGTTTATATGGATGCCGTACCGGAGGCCGGAGATTACAAATGTTGTACCCCCGTCCGCACTCGTTGATTCCCACACATGGTACACAAACACACCAATTATAAATTTCAACGTCGTCGAGTGGTATCACGGCGATCGGGTGTTTCGGCAGTTTAGCTGCATCCAACCTATCCCGGATCCACCGTGCCAGTTGGGGGGAGATCACGGCTTGACAAAGAGAGGAAGAGTTCAATTAGACTGGGGAATATATCACCGGAAATACGTCGCACTATGGTACGATTGATTGTGCTGAATTCCTCAGATGGTTATGGCTACCGGCCTGCAGCCATCTCGACCGTATTTACTTGGAGCGCAATCGACAATAATCCCCCCGTACGTTCAGCAAGTTGGGGGATCGGAAGCAGACGGCTCGATAGATCCGGATCCGACGGTATTTTATCCTTCACAACAGGCAGAGCCCGGACAATCAGAATCAACTGAGGAATCACATGGCTACCGACCGGATTTGTTGGGCAGTGAATATTATCCGAGCTACGCAGAGGGTGAATATGCATACGATTTTGAACTGTTTGGCTCCCCTCGGCCGCAGTACGGCATGCCCAGCCTGTCTAACAAGTATCTGCCGCATTATGGGACTCATGATGGTTCAAGTTCGTCGGTGGCGAACGAGCGACAGGACATTCCCTCTATGTTTTCCTCGCCCCCACCTGCGGACGATGAGGATGTTGGTCGTCGCCCAGGCCGTGAGCGTCGACCTCCGCGTAGGTATACCCCCCGGACAACACCATCGAACCATCAACTGTAGGGGTTTAATGCACTTTTTCTATAACTCGTACTATTTGTATTTTAGATATCTCGGATGTTCTTAATTTTATGTATAGATATCAATTATTTAATTTTTTCATTATATTAAAGCTCAATCGAATTATGAATGCCTCTATTTTCGATATAATCTTAATAATTCCACAACGCTCACATTGTATCTTATAACTTAATCTGGAAACAATATGGATACAATTTTATAACAACATACATAAAAATTTTATAGCTTTAGCTCAAATTTGCCCCGATCCCGACGACTGTCCAACATGAAAGTTTCGGTTAGGGCATTTATTCCGACTATGACCACTTAACCTACATATTTCACAGCGCTTTCCGTCAGATTTCTCCCTAATGTCCATCTCATTACGGATTCTGCTCGACTGCGGACGACCCTTTGGATTCCTCCGTAGCCCTCTGTCTGGGAGAAGCTCGAAAGTGATCGACGACACCTCCTACGTAGATAGGTCCGGCAGGACGGGGAACTCATTCTCCTAGACACGCAATGTGCGCTCCAGCGTGTACACATCATCGACATATTGTTCAGCATCAAGGTTGACTTTAGCACACGCTGCCACGACATGCGCACAGGGGTAATGAAGTGTTTCGAACTTCCTGCACTCGCACCGTCTGTTCTGGAGATCAACTCCGTAGGACCTAGGTCGACGACCGATGTTTTCAGTAACTCGAAACGTTTCCAGTCGTCGTGAATATATTTTCACGTTCATTGACCTCGCCAACCGACGGTTTACGACCATTGCATCCCTCACATGTTCAACAAACACATGTCCCGCCTGAATCTGGTCGACTTGCTGCTAACCCATTCTTGGCATCAAAGTGGCCAGCCTATAGAAAGTAGCAGAAAATACCGATGCAATCGGAAGATGATGTGTTTTCAATAAGACTGCGTTGATCCCCTCGACTAAGTTTGTGGTCATGTGGCCATAACGAAAGCCCTCGTCAGCACTTTGAGCCCACCGCCACGGCTCCATTATGCGCAATCATTGTCAAAAAGATGTGGCTCTAACTCGTACGCTGCATACGTATTAACGAAAAATAAGTTAAAGTAAGTCGATAACATCAAACATTACAGTTTATATTGAAAATATAAGGTTATCATTTACCCATTGCCACGACTTGTCTCTTCTAGTCTGCATTCTTATAATCTTTATGGAAGTTTGACGCAATGTGACGAATGCAGTAAACGGATCTCCACGGCACACCAGAACGCCTAATAGCTGTAATTAAACCCTTCCCTCTATCGGAGATTATGCAAATGTTATCGTTCCTAATAACATACCTCCGCAGATTTGTGAGAAAGAATTCCCAAGACTCCATGTTCTCTTTATCTACGATAGCAAATGCTATCGGGAGCACGTTCATATCGTTTTGAGCAACGCAATAAGCGATTCGTGTATATTTTCCATACAGCCAGGTCCCATCCACCTGCACAAGTGGCTTGCAGTGGGGAAATGCCCGCACACATAGATCGAACGTCCAGAACATCCGATGGAAAATCTTTTTTGCCGGCTCTAACTGCTCATCCGGGCCGTAAGATTGACTGGTCTGCAACTCAATCACAGTCCCCGGTATGTACTCTCGCATAGCAGCTATCCAGCCTTGAATCTCATTACACAACGAATCGTAATCCCTATACAGTTGCTCTATCGCCATCTGTTTAGCTACCCATGCCTTCCGATATGAGACTTGATACTGTAATCGTGCTTGCATTTCCGCAATGAGTACCGAAACTCTAATGGTCGGCATATCCTTCACCATTGGCATGATACACGTACAAATAGTTTTCGAATCAAGTTTTCCATGATCTTCTGTCATACGTGTTGATGTGCATGTATGAGGACCAACAAATTTTCGTATCTCCCACATCTGAAAACTTCTAATGAATGCAGCTCGTACCCCCCAATTGCAGCCTTCCGCTGCCTTCCAACACTCCCCAACATATATTGTCGGAGTAGACACGGAGACTTTATAATCCACCGATATCTTCATGCTGCACTGCTTAATGGCATATACGCAATCTTCTTTACAATCAATCTCGGCCTATGAATAACTCATCATCATCGATGTTACGGCCAAATTGAGAATGAACTATTTCGTGGTACTCCGAAACTCAAATACATACTGCTGCGTCGGGATCTATGAGCGACATGTGGGCCCAAGATTATTGTGTATCACAATACGCCGATCGCTCCCCGACCAAGAAGCGTTAATGCCTTCATCGTTGTTGACATCTTCAGCGTCAATATCATCAGGTACATCGTCCAAATCGGGATCAGCGTCATTATCGACCTCTTCATCCCAATGATCGCCACCACCTTCTTCTTCGCCGGTACCTTCTTCTTCACCACCAACCATGTCAACATCGGGTGTAATATTCAAGTCGATACTGATCCCACCCATAGTTGATTCACTATCAACGTATGATATTGGAGCCACCATCCGCGGTTCTTCAGCCCCGTCTTCTTCATCAGATGCATTTTGCTCCATACCGACTAACTCAGCAAATAAGTGAATCGGTGCATTCTTCTCACTCCCATTCCCATAGTAGAGATCGACCATTGTCTCCACGTCTTCGTCGTCTACAAGTTCCACTTCGACGAATTTGACCGGGTTTGTCGAAACTAGAAACTTGTAGAAAATTTTTGATATCTTTCTCCCACAACGTCTATGATTTTTGCATTAATCATTGCCTTCATTTCATCGAACGATACATTTCTATTAAATCTCATTGCTATTTGTTGCCGACATTCAAATACACATCCAACACTTGTTGTCAATATGACTCCATCGAAATAAACGCATACAAGAAACTTAGCATTCATCTTCAATATTTAATCTGTAAAAAAAAAAACAAAATCTCATAAAAAATCTCGAACAGTAACTGAATTACTTAAAAAAAAATTTATACTCAAAATAATATACAAAATAATACACACTAAAATTATTAAATTTATACTACGAATAATATTAATAATTTTATACTCAAAATAATACACACTAAAATTATTAATTTTACTAAAAAAACTAACTATAATAATAATACTAATTTTTACTAACTAGTTTATTTTCAGTAAATAAAATAATAAATAACCATAATAATAATACTAGATTTCTACTAACAATAATATTACTAAGTTACTTCTTAATACATTAATAACATCTTCATACTAACAACAACAACAACAACAACAACAACAACAACAACAACAACAACAACAATAATAATAATACTAACTAATACTTTTATTTTGAGTTTTATTAATCTTAATAACTAAACTAAAACAAAAAATATTACAAAATATACAAAATAATAACAACAATATAATCAATTATTTTAAAAAAAATACCTCGTTTTTATGCTCTTTTTCTCTTCTTTTCCGCGCCAACTCTTCTTCTTTTTTTTTTTTTTGATTTTTCTCTCTTCAGCTGGGTAGAGGTCGTATTTGTAATACGAGTAGTGCCACCAATTAGTTTGGCACCATTGGTGCCGCCAATGGCATTGGCACCTTTGGTGCCGCCAATTCCATTGGCGTCACCAGTAAATTGTCACATCAGTCTGATTTTTTTTTGGGTTTTTTTGACATATTTTGATAAATAAAAAAAAGTTTATATATTTTGGTAAATAAAAAAAAAGTTGTAATATTTTAGTAAATTTTTATTTTTTTATAATATTTTTGTAAAAAACCCACAGAAAACAATAAGGAAACAGAACATATGCAATATGAGTATTTTATGAACCAGGAAATAAAAACAGAGTCCTTTTGTTCTTAGCTTTTTCTCAAAGGTATAAATTTGCTCACAGTCCATATACTATTTTGCAGAATTGAAATTTATTTTTTCTACTTTTAATTTTAAGAATTTAATACTTTCTTTTATTGATTTAATAATTAAAGGATTGTATTATATTTAAAAAAAATTTGACATGACCAATCTAAATCAAGGTGGAAGCCATTTAAGAATAAAAAGTATTGACTTTCACTCGACTTATTTGAAACAATTTATAACCCCAATTTTAGCATTAAAAAATTACAATTTTATTTACTTATTTGACTTTCCATACATGTGATGTTGACCATGTGAGCAAATTTTTATTTTAAAATGTCACATAATCTAATACTCATTTGACAGTGTTATTAATTAGGTTTCAATTTTTAAATCAAAAGTCTTGTGAGACTAAAGTTAAAAGTAAAAGGACTAATTTTTAAATGTGTGAAGAATAAAGGTACTAAAGCAAATTTATACAATAAAATATAATTTTATTTTAGTTTTTTTCGAATGTCTTTTTTTTATTAAAGGTAAACTACACTCAATGTCACTAAACTATTAGTAACTTTACGTTTTGGTCACTCAACTTTAAAAAGTTATAAAATGGTCACTAAATTATTCAAAAATTTTCATTTAAGTCGTCAGGATCTTAAAATCACCGTTATGCAAGTTCACCTGCATGCACTAATCGAAACCTCTCATTCCCCTTCTTTTCCACTATTCAGTCTTTTTTGTGAAACAACCTTGAACGTCATGAATCTACTGAACAAAATCTAAATAGCTTTCTTCTTTGATCTTCGACACTGGCTGTCAAATTGACTTGGATTTAATGTATGTTTTTCTACTCATTGATAGGTACTGATCCTCCGTATCGGTAGTTGAATTGTCGCTTGGAGCTCGACAGGCAGACTTTAAAAAAAAAACTTAACATCTCAATGACTTGAATGAAAATATTCGAATAGTTTAGTGACCATTTTGTAACTTTTTAAAATTGTGTGGCCAAAACGTAAACTTACTAATATTTTAGTGACCTTAGATGTAATTCAGAAAAATAAAAAACGAAACAACCCCGCACCTTTCTTTCAAGTTTCATTTAAAAAAGTTTTTTATCTAAAATAAATAAAATAAAGAGTAAATTACACCAAAAGTCACTCAACATTAGTTAATTTTTGTTTTTTTTCCATTGAAGTTTTCAAACTTACAAAAATGCCAGTAATGTTATCACGTTATTACAAAGGTGTCACTCCACTCCACTGTTTTCTGTTGTTACTTAGGTAACGACATCTAATATGCGTTAAATGAGCCACATGTTTAAAAAATTTATTTTCTTTTTTTAATATTACATTATCTGTTTTCTTATTTTTATTTTATTTTATTTTTTCCTCTATCTTCCTTCTCTTCTTCATTTTCACCTGATTTCCCTTTCTCAGCAAACCCTAGCCAAAACAACCACTCTTTGGTGCTACTTTCAATGTTGATGAGTAGGCTTTTGATTCATCGACAAAAGCCAAAGCAACCCGAATTTGAATCATTGTCTATAATTTAACTTGCATTTAGAAAATTACCCGGATTTCGAAACAATGAAAAAAAAGTTATCTTTTTTACCCATTCCACAATGTTTCCTCCTTGTGATAAAGCTTGTTGGGTTTTTGCAAAGAGCTTAGCTAATATTATGGTATGTATTGCTCCAATTTTAGCAATAAGAGGAACCACAAAAAGTGTAGCCAAAGCTAAATGTCATATTGCTATGAAACCTACCATACAACCAGATACAAATGTTGTCTTGTAATGAATGAAATTGCCTAACTGCAACAAAAAATAAGGCTAAAAAAAGTGTTCAATTTTACCTCATAGAGACCAAAAAAGATTAAAACTTTAAGAATACCTTATCACTATCATCATCTTTGACCATAACAATATCAGTGTTGATACCAGTGTCAAAATATTGAATGTCTTGATTCAAAGTTGCTTATAAGTACCTGATTCTCATATTTGTTGTTTGTTTTTCACTAGTCCACATCCAGCATGAGATTTCTACATCAAAAAATTCAAACTTTTTTGTTTTCAACAATCAAACCCCAAGAACTTCTCTTATCTTTTTTATTAATCTGCCCATGAAGCACTCACCATAAGGAAGTAAAAAGGTAAACATTTACCTTAAAAATGCCCAAAAAGTACATGTGTATATATACAAATTACAAAATCAGACAAAAATAACTGTCATATGCCTTAAAATACGGGATTTTCCCCTAAAAATCAAAATAGGTGATAAGAAGGAGAGAAGGAAAAGAGAGAAAAATAAATAATAAATAGTAAATAATTTAATATTAGAAAAACATTTTTTTAACATGTGATACATTTAAGGTGTGATGTAACAAGACTAAAGGATAATAATATTTTTATAATAATGCGATTTACCTTGTAATTCTTATCCAAATCCAATTAAATTCTTCAATTTTGTTTATCTTTTCCGTTAAACTCTACCGTAAAAAAACCCATTCCTTTTTTCAGCCGCAAAAAAAGATATAATTTTTTAACTATTTCTCTCGGTTCCTTTATCTTTTCAATTACCTTTTTTTTTTTTTTTTTGATAATCAAAACAATTCAATTAACGACACCACCACCGACCCTCTTTTTTTTGGTTCCCTTTTTCTTCAAGTTATTCCTTATAGAATTTAATTTTAAGTCAACCTTTTCGTCCTGAATTTTAAGTTATTCTATGTTGCTTACTCTATTTTGCATGCCTGTTTCTCTTTCTTGGGTTTTAGTTAAAATTTTCGTTTAATTTTTTTTAATTTAAATTCTGGTTCATTCATTTCGGGTAATGGTGGGGATTGGGTCGTTTTCTTAGGGTTTACTTTCTCTTCTGTTTTTCTTTTTTTTGGGGTTTTTGTTCTTTTCTGTTTAGAATTATTTAATTAGTTGGTGACATTAAAGATTTTGTTTTTTTTTGTTAAAGCTACCAGGTTTCATTAAATTCGGGTCTAAACAAAAATCCAGTTTCCTTTTTTTTTTTAAATGCAAATCATAAAATTTGGGTTATAAGTTCACTTTTGAATACAGGGTTCTAATAGGATTTGGGGTTGGTGAAACAGGGTTTTTTTTATCCGATCATATTTATACTTGGTTGATATTTAATGCTCTTGTCCTGAATTGGGGAATCTTGCAACTTATTTTTTAATTTGAGTTTAAATTCCATTGTTATTATCAGTTTTGCAGTTTAAGGGTCTTTAATTGTGTTTTTTTATTTGGTGATTTTGTTATATTCTTTTAACTATGGATTTCAAAACTGGTGAGGAAGATAAAGGTATCAAGGCACCAAAGAAACAAGATGGACTAGAAGGAGGTGGAAATTCAAAGATGAAGGGCAATGGAAGCATTAGTGGCAAAGACATGATCTTTAGAGCTGATCAAATTGATTTAAAAAGCTTAGACATGCAGCTGGAGAAGCACCTGAGCCGAGTTTGGTCTAGGAACATTGAGAAACAAAGGCCAGCTGAGGAATGGGAGATTGAATTGGCTAAGTTGGATTTAAGGAATGTTATAGCTCATGGCACCTATGGGACTGTTTATCGTGCCACTTATGATAATCAAGATGTTGCAGGTAAATTTTCAGATTCCATATAAATATATATACTTGTATTATCTATGTTAGTTCTTAAGCTTTGTAACTTGTTTGCTTGGTGCAGCTTTAAAAATTATGTTTTGTTAATTCTTAATCTATATATATATATTGTGTGTGTGTGTGTTAATTGTGATTGAACTTTGTATTGATAGTTTTTCGAGTTAAAATATCGATTGGTAAGACCCTTTGTAGTTTATTCTGCATGTTGAAGCAACATGCATTATGTAGAACTGAATTAGGGCCTAAGGCATGGTGATAAAGGGTCCCTGTTTGGTCTGACCATCTCTATCCTTTGTGTAGAGCGCTAGCCGGTTCCGGTATATAAGATATCTGTGTGCTAAACTGCCAATCGAAATAAATATGGTTATATATAAATATTGTTTCATTTAATTTAGCTGTTTATATCTTTAGTGGAGTTCTCTTTGCTGTTCATGATTAGTAATACTAACACGGTTTGGTTTAGAATACTGACTTTATAGGAGCTGATAGTTTCTCACTCACTGGGCTTTTAGCCTTTGCTGAACTTAAAAACAATATAGTAGAGGACATGACTAGTGTTACCTCGAGGATTGGTGTAGTAAGGACTAAGGAGTTATGCTTTCGGGTTTCTATAGGAGGATATGGGGAAATTGTCTTAGTCAGCTCTCTTATAATATTGACTATTTGTAGAACTAATAGCCTCCTGACATCTTATTGATTACAAGCTCTCAGTGTGCTGTCATATATATTGATATTGTAGTTAAGCTGCTGGACTGGGGCGAGGATGGTATCGCCACAACTGCTGAAACTGCTGCTCTACGAGCATCATTTCGGCAAGAGGTTGCTGTTTGGCACAAGCTTGATCATCCTAATGTTACAAAGGTCCAAACTTTTTTTTTCTGCCTTGAAATGTTTATTTGTTGAAAATCATCATAACACCGGAAAGCTTAATGTAATCTTGGCCTTCTAACTGAAAATTTTATGCAATCTCTTTGCATAATTAAGCTATTCTCAACTTGGTAAAGGTTAAAATGTTAGAGTTCCTCGTCTTTTTTGAAAAAATTCTGTTGTAACCTATGTTTTTTCTCCTTAATTTTGAGTTACAGTTTATAGGGGCCTCAATGGGAACTTCAAACCTTAAGATTCCTTCGAAAGTTCCTTCGGCTGACAATCACAATCCCCTTCCTTCTAGAGCATGCTGTGTTGTTGTCGAGTATCTCCCTGGTGGCACACTGAAACAATACTTGATAAGAAATAGGCGAAAGAAACTCGCTTTTAAGATTGTGGTCCAACTTGCTCTGGACCTCGCCAGAGGGTAAGGGGATGCATCTTATCATTGGTTTTGAGAGTCTGTAAATGATTTTTTTTTTTTGTGCTGACTATTATTTTTATTCCAAATTGCAGTCTCAGCTACCTGCACTCGAGAAAGATTGTACATCGTGATGTCAAAACAGAAAACATGTTGCTAGATGGTCATAGAAACCTTAAAATTGCAGATTTTGGTGTTGCACGCGTTGAAGCTCAGAATCCACGAGACATGACAGGTGAAACCGGTACTCTTGGCTATATGGCCCCTGAGGTATGCCTTCTTAAATGTATTGATAAAGCATGAGTGGTTCAAAGCTTTAATCATTTATTTGCAAACTTGGCTTATGAAGAATTAATCCTCCCTCTCTCTGTGATATGCAAGCGGGCCTTGCATGAGGATTTGAGGGAACGTATTTTTTTTCTAGACACTTGGTCCTGTTTTCCATGTTAAAACAAGAAAGCTAAACTGTAAACTGTAATGATGTAGGTTCTTGAAGGTAAACCCTACAACAGAACATGTGATGTCTACAGCTTTGGCATTTGCTTGTGGGAAATTTATTGCTGCGATATGCCTTATCCGGACCTTAGCTTTGCCGATGTGTCATCTGCTGTTGTTCGACAGGTTAGTTCGCTTGTTATTCTATTTCATCAGTAAAGCATAAAAGATCCTTGTATCCTAATCTTGGTATCCGGCTGCTCTAACCATTGTTAATAATGTGGAGTCATTTTGCTTGTTTGCTATTCTATATGTGCTTACATGTATATTGTTAAATGATATTAAACCTATTTTTCATGGTATATCGGCAGAATCTACGACCAGATATCCCGAGATGCTGCCCGAATTCTTTAGCAAACATCATGAAAAAATGTTGGGATGCGAATCCGGAGAAACGCCCTGCAATGGAGGAGGTTGTGAGAATGCTAGAAGCTGTTAATACAAGCAAAGGAGGAGGGATGATACCGGACGACCAAACGCCAACTTGCTTATGTTTAACCTCGCTTCGTGGTCCATGATTCTCGCCTCACAGTCCAAATTCCGACCTAATAAAGTACCATATCGTAAGAGTGGTTGCATGAAGCACTTAGATGAATTCTAAAATTAAAAGGTTTTGATCTTGTTATGTAACTATCATACTTTGATTTGTGTTAATATTTCATTACCATGAAACTCCATTTTACATTTTGTTAATGAAATGAATTGAGTTAAAAAGCTATTCCTACTAATTCAATTATTAGTAAATTCTATTTGTTAATTATTTGAAAGTTACCATATGCTTTTTTTTAATTATCACCTGATTAAATGCGACAATTTTTAAAATTGTTATTATGCAATTTTAACTCTCAATACCTATAAATATTTTAATTTTAATTTTAATTTTTCAAAAGAAAAGTTAACCTCAATATTTATTCAATGTGTAAAAGTTAATTTAAAAAAAATATGAAAACAAATAAAATTTATTATTTTAGATTTTAGTGTTCTCATTTTTATGTCTTCAATTAAATTTTGTTGATAACTATGTTTATTAGCTTTTTAAGCGAACAGTCACAAAGAAAAATAAAATTGTAAAATTAAATATTTAATTAGATAACCATTTAATAACTTTCATAAATAAGTGATCAATAAAAAAGTTACTAATAATTAGACGATTACAAGTGTAATTTAACTAAAAATAAATAAACAGGAAATTTCCGTCGGAAAAACTTCAAGATTCAAACTTTGAGATCTCGAGTCCGAATTTGACAAATCCGTTTGACAAACAGAAAGGTATATGTGGTGGGAACGAACGGGGTGATGGGGTTAATGGATAAATACATGGTAATAGTAGTTTACATTTAATCAGAGGTATTGTCTTCTCTTTTTTGCCATTAATGAATTTAACTTTCTTGATGTTGGGTTTTGGAAACCAAGCCTTTCAAGGAATTCCTCAATTAACCTACAAATCCAAAACATTACTAGTAAGGTTAACAATGGAAAGCAAAGCAAGTGATTTAAGTATGGCAAAGGGTACTCACATACTGCAGATGGCCTTTTGTGATGAAGCCAACTCGTGGTCTGGAAACGATTCGTCCAAACGAAAACTCAACCAAACATAGAGTTCCAACACCTTCAGATGGAGCAAACAACAATAAAGTTGGAAACGATTCATCCAAATGAAAAACTCAACCGAAGCTTACACACAACGCATGAGAAAAACAAACTCATACCTTGTGAATGGATTCAAGCTCCTTGAGAGCAGAATGCGTTTTAGGCACCTGAAGTGAACCAGGTGAGAATATTTCTTTAAGACGAACGAGGCCTTTCTTTGCATAATTTTCGGCAAACTGATCCACAACGATAGAATAGAAAGCCGTTAGTTTCCATATTCAAGATAATCAAGACTGTATACAAATATTTACCTGTGTTAGACCCTGAGATGAAATTTCATCATTCATGTCAACTGGACTGCACAAAGATTTACCTGTGTTAGCCAGTTGATTCCAAGCAAGTTCATAAATAATAATAATAATAATAAGCAAACTCGAAACTGCATTGGTAAAACTAGCAGACAAACTCAAATAACAAAGTTCGGGTTGTTGGAGGGAGCAAGATTGAAAGATGTTACCTGAGGCAGAAAAGGTACTTATCTTGCAAGCTTAGAGGCAGTTCATCGATTACAGCAGCAACTTTCTGATGACAATAAACAGCCTTTTATCACTCATTGATTCATATTGTAAAAGCTAAATATCCATAACCAGAGATATTGTTATCTGACAAGAAATTTTGATTTGTAAAAGGGAACATGACTGAATAAACTTACCAACATTTCTTCACAGTTAGCGAAGAAATAGTTATCGGATAGTTTTGCATTCTCGAGAAAATCTTCCTGCAACAATCAAAAACAGGGCAGTGGGGTTCGAATTATTTTTAACCCTCAATGGGTTCATTTTAGCTGTCACTAAAAAAGGAAAAACGAGAGGAAGGAGATAGACGGAATAATATCATAAGATAACCTACCAATATCTGATAGAGACCTCTTTTCTGTTGTAAACGTGAATACATATAAATGAAATCAAAGGATGGAAATACTCCAGCTTGCTGTGTCGTAAAAATGACAGAGTCAAGATACAAAAAATGCTGAACCAATATGCAAATAAATATAAAAGCAGCTTATTCAGGTCCATTGAAAATGGAACGTCAGATCAAGGCGGTATTCTTAGGAAAGTTAGTGATAAAACAATCACCTGTAAAGTAGGAGAGGCGGATTTCAACGATGAATGAAGCAAAGGTAGATCTTCTGCATCTAAACAGGTTACTTCACCCATGGGATACTTTGAACCGTACCTACCACTTCTCCCTACAAGAATATAAAGCCGTCTAATGAAAATTTATCAACTTTACAGGGTCTGCCCCCATGGAATAAGAAAATTGGCAGTTGACAACTCGAGCAAGCAGATTCTTGTTATATTTTTCTACCACCCTTAGCGAATGTCTTAAGACGGAAAATTGACCAAAAAAGTTCATTGTTCATATAGAAATAAAATTTCAAAGTACAGCTAAAAATGAAATGGGAACCTGCAATTTGCTTGACCTCTGGTACTGTAAGATCCCGCATTTCCAGACCATCAAACTTTTTCATTGTTGAAAAAATTATCCTAGAAATGTTCAGATTAAGACCCATCCCAATTGCATCACTGGCCACAAGAACATCAAACTCACTGCTTGCATCATTAAACATCGTTGCCTGCAATCCTAAAGGCCGTATTAATAATAAACAAATATAAATAAATAAATGAGCAACAATGAGAATATAATTACCATCAGTCACACACACATACTTGGTGATCAATTAAAGCCAGAAAGAGACAATACCTGTCTTGTCCGAGTCTCTGGTGGCAATGAGCCATAAACCACGGAGCAAAGATGCTTTCCCCCAGTTTCAATTTTTTTCTATGAAAGATGGCGAAATCAGAAAGCATATTCAATTTCTTTTCTATGAAAGACACCACTGACACAAAATAGTAAGAAGAAAAACTAATGTTTTAACGTACTGAAACATATCAGTAGTTAGCCAAGAGAAAATAAAGCAAGCACTACTGACCTTCAATTTGTATATCTCCTTGCGTGAAAAACTTACAATGCAATCACCTGTTCTTATGTTTGAAAAAGAACCAAGTGGAACTTCCAAGGGAACTAATGGTAGAAGCCTCTCATAAGATCGGACCTGGGATTTTAGAAAACCATGTGATGCAAAATACCGACAATATAGAACAGATATATCAAAAGTGGGTCACGAGCATGGCCGCAACAAGAAAGTTATTCTTCTGGCTAGTCAGTAACGCTAGACACCAAATACCGGTAAAAAAACAATATTTCTACTTATCCAACAGTGCATTATATAGAAGAACAGCAATTCCATACTATTGCTTACCTGGACATCATCACCAGTCACTTTCAATAATTCTTGAATAAGAGGAACAGCAGCTGCATCTCCACAAAGATGAAGTTCGTCAGCAGCAATTCCCAACAGGGCACGTGTAAATGAAAAACCCCTAGTCTTACAGCCCAACATCTGCATGGAAAGAGAAATTTAACTGGAAACTAAGTGACTTGCCATTAAGGGAAAAAGCTTAAAACAGTTTCTGTTAAGTTGCACAAGAATCGTATAAGTCGTTCTATTCAATTTATGTTTAACAAATCTGCACGCACACTGAGAGAATAATTAACAGCAATGTTCCTTGTGAACTTGGTAAATATTGTATGTGAATCTTTCATTTAAATATGGACTTACCTGTATTTCATCAATAACGGCACATTCGTAATCAGATGTTACATCAGCCATCTCAACAGTTACAGCCTTATGCTTTGCACCATCCACTTCATCCTTCTCTTGTCCTGTAATTAGATCACAGGGAACTCTCGCTTTGTTCAACCGTTTTGCCACTTCCCATGCCAGCAATCTTAAAGGACCACAATATACACCTGAATAGGGAATGAACCAATGGAAAATAGTTTTTCAGTTTATTTTACTAGTTTCAATCCCGTTCAATCATTCACTGACTACCAAAAAAAAAAGTAAGCCAGTCCTGGTAAAAGTAGCATTGTAAATATACCAGAAGAACTTGATTCAAGTCGCTTCAGAGCATGGTATGTTTTACCACTATTTGTCGGACCTACATGCAAGAAAACCTTGCGTTGCTTTTTTCGAGCATTAGGATACCATGTATGAGGACGGCTGAGATAAACAAAAAATAATTTCACAAAAATGCCAATGATATACAGAAATTACATAACAAAATTCAGTGAGCAGAAACATCTTCCTTTCTTTTTTTATAATCTCCCAATTAATGGAAATTTTGAACAAGGACTATTACCTTGTAGTAAGAAAAACTTATAGCCAATAAGTTTTGAATTCGGAGAACGGAAACAGGTATGCTTTAGTTACATAATCCAGAAAATTAGTATTCGAAACTAAAACACAGATAATTAATCAAATTTAAAAATCTAGACATTTATATTTGTAGAGTCTATTGTCTTTCAAGATTTTGTATTCCTATAACTAGAATGAAATGGTGCTATTGGAACAAGCCTCAAATTGTAGATTTTTAACCAACATAATTCGAAACCAAAAAAAGGGCTGCCTATGCCTATCCAAGCCAAACAAATCACTATTAATAGCTGTAAGTCATATAGTTCTTACGTGAGATCAGTAAAATCGAACTTTGCAGTACCCTTTCCACTGCTGTAATTCCTTATTATTACACCAAATCTAGCAAATGTCCTGCAATTCGATTCCGGTTGTAGTCGAAAGGAATCACCATTAACAGCTGAAACATTAAACTTAAAAAATGTAAATCAAAACTGAACCAGAAATTTTTATTTTTATTTTGCTAATCTCCTGCAATAAAAACTAAGAAATGGGCAATCAAGAATTCCATCTATCTAATCAAATTTCACATGTTCATAATGAATCTATAACAAAAAGTGGGAAAATTTTTCCCTTTTCTCTTTTCAAACAAATAAGGTTGAAAGTCAAACCTTGAAGAATCCGGGAAACACCCAAAGCTGAAACTCTTCGTTGACGAAGAAGTAAAGACGCCATTTTTTTTATTTTTGAATATTAAGAATTGTTGTTTGTAGTTGCAAAAGGAAATGAGAAGACGAAGAAAATAGACATCATAAGACAGATACGAAGACCAGGGAAATATGCGGTAGAAGAGAAGGATCGCTGGTTTCTCTCCTCCTGAGTTCGCGGTTTCCGCCGACTCTAGAGCCGGAGGCCTCGCTGGTTGTGTTCGGCTTTGAGGGAAAAATGAACTTTCAGATGGATTAAGCCCAATGCATTGAAATTCCACATCGGTTATGGATCTGTTTAAGAATATGTACAAGAGTTATATAAGTTAGCCTCAAAAAGTATTGTGGGCTTATAGTATCTTTGACTGTAACTTGTGGACTAAATTACTTGGACTAATTTAGGGTTTTCACAGATTAAGTTATGGGCCTTCTAGGCCATTGTTTAGGTGATGTATATTTTGGTACATTGGTGATGAAGGTCCGATAACTGTGACATATGACGGATTTTAATACTATTTGTGAAGTTTATAAACAATTTAATGGCGTTTGAAGTATCATCCATTCAAAGTGGAAGCAGATGTTAACATTTTCTTACGTGTCCTTTACAGTCCGACTTGACCAAATGTTTTCGGTATATTAAATTTATCACTTTGAGTCGAAAAACAAAATCTCATAAAAACAGTACTGAATATGTTAAGAGAATTATTGACTTCTCCAAAAAAATTAAAAATACCTTAACATCAATATACTAAATAATAATTTTGCATGCATATTTTATATATTATTTAAAATAAAACATACTGAAAGTGGATAATATACTAAGCTTATAATCAAAGAAAGAATTAATTGATTACTTTTTCTTTAATTTAAGTAAAAGTAATATAACATAATCGAGCTTTTAGTTCAATTGGTGGTGTTGTCATAATAAGGAAAATGGGAATTCTAACATGCTTTCGATTCAATAGTTGGAAAAAAATAATACTAATAAATAAAAGTAGGATTTGTATAAGAAATAAAAATAATATAAAACGTGAAACAATTTTCTTAAAATAATAATTAAATTGGATTGTTTGATCATTTATTGTCGGAATTTATTTTTGTAAAAATAACTACATGTCCCTTTGGGAGAGTCTAATATTTGTCCAATCCCCGACGAAATGAAAAGTCATGGAATAAATGATTAACTTCACGTAGGATTAAGGTTAAAGAATATTCTATAGGAAAAAAAAGTCAAGGAAATATATGCTTATAATAATATAAAAGGAATTATAGTTTATAGTCAAAATATGTAAGACAGTAGAATCCATGGAAATCTGATTAAAGGAAAAAAATAAATGGGAAGTAGAGTTGGGTAGAGAGGGACATGAGGTTGAAAAAGACTGTTTGATGAGCAAGTGGTGTGTGTTTCTCCTGACCCATTTTTCTAGTTGCGTCATCCATATATACATATACTCTCATTGTATATTAAAGTCAATCCATATCAAAATATTCATCACTTTAATCAATTCATTTCAAGATTCCAGAGCTAGCTCTGGTCTCATGGATGCATAATCTACCCAAATTCATAAAATTTTAATTAAATAAGGAAAATTAAAAATAATAAAGAGAGTGGGTAAATAAAGAAAATGATTTTACTTGAATGAAAATCAAACTCAACATGCATTTATTATTAACTAGATATATTGATACCCATTCTATTCGTCGAGCTAAATCGACATGGAATATGAGTTAAAAATCACGATTATTAGAAACTGAATTGAATTATACTTTTATTTAATTTATAATTAATTTAATTATTTAAAATAACTTAAAAATCTTGAAAGTTATTAGAAATATTTATGAAAATAAAACTTTAAAATTTTATTTAATAACATTCAAAATCCCTAAAATAAGATTCATCTTATCAACATGAGACTAAAATGCAAAATAAAAATTAATAAAACCCGAAAATAGAATCCAACCGAATCAAAATTTGATGGACTATTTAAAAATTCAAAAATAAATGGGTAGGTTTTAGGACAATACAAAGAATTTAATGTGATAATTATTGAGAAAAGGAGATAACGAGTAATTATATTTAATTTGTTTTTAAGAGAAAAATAGCAAAATACATAAAAAAATCCTATTCATTTTATTATTTTATTTTTAAAAGGGTTGTTTTATTTTTCCATAATTAAATCGATGTCTCTTCTTCTCCTAGCTCAATCAAAAGTATTATAAATGACATCGAAGTAGATACTTTTAATTATTTTAATAGAATATTGTGTATAAATATTTTAATATTCAATTTTAATTTTCTAGTGTTTTTGTTTTTCATCAAAGACAATACCATTAAGCCAAATAAATTGTTTGTTATAACAAATTCATTTTCATTCGATTCTTTTTAAAATATTAAGTTTGAGACTAATTATGATTCAAAGTTTTTAAAATTAAAAAATTGAATTTACATTCTCGGTCTTAGCAATATAGAGTCATTACACTTTAATCATCAATTTATTGGTTTTTTTTTATTTTTTATGTCTATTTTACGATTCATATTCGGGGTTCATAACTGCTCCTCTCAACAATATCATCTTCAAGATTTGAATCTAGGTCCTCCCCTTAAAGATGTAATGTATCTTATCATTACATTCAACTATATTTTATATCATATTTATAATCATGCATGTAGCCATGACACATGCCAAAGAAAGTGACATATTATGAGCCGTAAACCCATACCTTAAAGAACAAAAATAGATAGAAACATTGGTAAAGAAAAAGATTTAAAAAAAAAAGCACCAATAATAAATTTAAATTAAAAAAAAAAAAACTCAAAGAGAAAACGACTACTAACCCTCTTTTGACTGCCTCGTAAATCATAATAATTTTAGCCTTTAAGGCTTTAACTTAAGATTCACCCACCAAAATACAAAAAGCATAAAGCATACAAAATCTTCTTCCCCATTCTTTATTGTTTTTTTAACCCTTTATGTTCTTCATTTTTCCTTCTCAAATACCTTATTTACATGAAAGTCATACTTTGGATATATGTTTATAAAATTATTTTTTGAAGTTTTAGATTCGTATGTTAGATTTGATATTTTATAATTGAAATTCTGAGAATTTTTATTGATAAACAGATTTTTGTTGTCCAAATGATTTTATATGGTTTAGGTGTTATCTGCAATTCATGATTTTATGGATGAAAGATTCTCTTTTATTGTGAGGTGACATTGATTATTATATAATATGTATATTCTTACGAAAAAATATTATTTTTGAGAAACCAATAAAATTTTATTACTACTAATAAAATAAACTAATTTGAGCAAATATGCCGTAAGTCAAAAAAAATTGTTCAATAATTTATTTAAATATTTTTAAATATCAAATGAATTGAATTTAGACTAGGACTGCACCATAAAACAAATTTATCAAGGGCAAGTTCTAGGGATGGAAATTAAGCATATATGCGTATGAAATTAGTAGAATAAATTTTACATTTTAAGTAAAAAATTCATTTATGTACAAACAAATAAAAATAAGTAAAAAAATGTCAATAACTAAACAAATAGTGTTTTTGTCTCCCATACATTGAGGCAAGAAAGAAAATGCTGCATCCAATTTCTTCTTTCATCATGTTTTACTTGAATCCAAAAGAAGCTTGTTCCTTAGATACCATCTCAATATATATATATATATATATATATATATATATATAGTGGAAAGGGTAAAGCCAATAAATTGTTCTAGGGTTTAAAACGAATACAAAATTTTGAAAGGTGAAAATATGATTTTATCATTTTACTAATTTATGATTTTTTAGAAATTAAAGGAATTGTATAAGCAATTTTCTTAATTTTAGGAAAACCAAAACCCCTACTAATTATGTAACATTTATCTATTTAATTTATTTTACTATAATCTACCTAGACACGTATTACACCTTTAACTAATTTATTTAAAAACGTTGTGGATTGAGTCTTAGCTCGATTGGCATAGACGTTGTTGTTAGTACAGGAAGACGTTGGTTCAAGTGCACTGAAACGGATAATCCTCATATTTAAATGTTGAGGAGAAACTATAAATAATTCTAAGTATCGTGTCAAAAAAAAAAAGAAAATAAAATTAAAACCTATAATAAAATGGTTCAAAAATAATATAAAAATTTATGTAAATTGAAGTACAAGTTGTGAATGCAAAAAACAGGGATTTCCCAAAGTAGGGTCATTCCTTTTGATCTTTAGATATCCAAATACCACAAATATGGCCCCTTTCTTCTTTTTTTTTCATTTGGTCTTTAATACAAGCAATCACTTTTTACATGTTGCTTTGTATTATTCAAGTTTTTGCTTTTTCTTCTTATTGCTTCAAATGATTCCCAACGAGACCCACATTAAAATACGACAGAACATTTCAGAAATTTAATATAATATTAAATTTTAAAGTTTTTAATTCTATAAATAGAATTAAACAATTAAAAATATCCAACATAAATCATAAAACGAACACAAAATTATTATTTAAGAAAAATATGTGACAACTTCTTATTTTTATTTGTGGAATTAAAAATATTAATATCGAATTATAATTATTTTTAAAATATCTAATCATAAAATCTGAAATCACGTCCCAATCCATTTCATGGAGTCAAATAATTTTATTTTATGCCACCGATTAAATGAAACGTTGTTGGAACAGATGGAAGTCCACTCATCATTTCATGCTTTGAAAAAAAATTGGGTGCAAGCATTTCCTATCGTTCTATGTTGATTCATTGCTATTTGAGCTAAAAACTTTAATCCATTTTGGTTGACCAAAAAAATAGTTTGTTTGGTATTTTCATCACCATGTTTGAATTTAGTTTTGTGATTATACAAAAACATTATTGGTTTTTCATAATTGCAAACTTGACTATATTAATAAACCCATCACGTTATTGGTTTAATATTTTATCTCTATATATCACGGGAATTAGGTGAAATAATAAAGATTTTTCCTACTTTAACAAATAATCGAAGGTTCGATCTTCGCTCTGGGTATAAAATAGTTTTAAATCTTGTGATCAACATCTATCTCCTTAATGAGCTTACAAAATCGAAGATTAGTTACTGAGCTCATTCTTGTAAATACCTTTAGAAAACAAGAAAAATATTCCACCTCTATATTTATAATAATAACGTAATAAAAATTTAAATTCAATAAACAAATAAAAATAAAAGAATTCACAATTTATAACCCTAATCCCAACATATGGAATGTTCTTCAGCAGTCGGCTCAATAAAGAAAAAAGCCCGTGAACCATATTCTAAAATGCAGTCTTTGCCAAGACTAGTCAAAATAGCAAACTATATGTATATATATACATAGCTTTAAAATCTTAAATGAAGCACATGTTTGACTGCATTTTTTTATATAAAAATATAAAGAGAAAATTGGAGTTTGTATAATCAAGGATTGTTTATGGCCCGAGGAGCCGCCCTAGACGGCGGAGACTTTAGAAATCTCCTCCACTCTACCATTAAAGAAATTTAGAATTAAGCTTGCTTTTTTCCCTAGAGGCTCCTCATTCGGCTCTCATAAGTGGCTGAAATTTAATAGAAAAAAAAAGCCCAGATTAGATAAATCCAAAAATGTGGTCCTATTGAAAGTAGCTTCTATTTAAGTAGTAGGTGTTTCGATAAAAAAAAAAAAAGTAGTAGGTGAGTGAGTGATGAAGAATAAATAACAGTGACACCTTAAAGACTGGGGCATTTGCCTTCGATTACAAGGCCATTAAACCCTGTATTTAATGAAAATAGTTAGATCGGTTAACAACCAAATATTCTATGGCCCGGATTTTAATTTAGTCTTTATCATATCAATCAGTACCATATCGGACTATTCTGATAATTAGTCCATTCAATTTTTAGGAGAGATATATTTAAGACGTGAACTAAATTATAAATATGTTTACAGTTTGATCCATGTATTTATGTTTAATGTCTAAATTAAAATTAAATTGGTTGAAGATTCTGGTTGATATATACAGATTCTTTTAAGGATTTAATTAGAGTGATTTGAAGTTGAAAGACTAATATGAAGATTTTAATGGAATTAACCCAGAGAAAATATTTTCCGGGGAATCTTGAAAAACCTCAAAATTTCTAGTTTTCTACAGACACAAAGACAGATGACCCTTCTTTAATTGCTTTTTTTACTTGGATGAAAGACCAATAAATGACTTCGAGAGTTTAATTTTTTTGATATCAAGACATGTTTCATAGGCTATTATTCATAATAAAGTTATTATTTAAAACAACATTAGTATGGGAATTAGAGGCAAATGTTGAGCATCTTGAATTTTCCTCATTGATCTGCGTTGTCATTTCCAATCCTTCTTCCTCATAGCATACGTTTCCCAGCCTCTTGATGTCCTCCACCAATGGCCTATATCTCCAGTTTACTCTTTCTGCCTTAGTGTCTATCGTTTGGTTTAGAAGCTTCCTGTTTTTCCCGATCATTCTCACTACCCAACCGCTTTTCTTAGCGTGAATAAGGGCTTCCCTCGGAGCAAAAAGTGATACTTGCTTCCTGTCCTCGTAAGCTATATTCCTACAAAATCGAAATCGTGTATGCATATCTACATGCAATACCTATATGCTTGTCTCCGTTTTATTTCTATCATTTAAATACAATCATGTAAATATTTTTTAATCTCAACTCGATATTTGATGAGATTTCCACATAATTTTTGTAATTTAAAAAAGCCTCGCTCCATAACAGTCCTATCTCCTTCTCTTTAATATCTGGCTTCAACATTTAAAATGGTAATTGAAAATTCTTTAATTTGATACTTCATTCTTTTTCCAAAATTAAGCACTTAAACTTAGTTTCAATATTTAATTTATACTTGAATTTTATTTTTAATTTTAATTAAGTATTTTGGTTAAATATTTATCAGATCAAGTAATATTATTTGACCTGGATATCAAATCGAATAATAAACCTAAACTCACATAGGAAATAGTATATTAGCCCAAAGTGATTCAAAGACAGCTTAAATTTGAAACCCCCCTTCAAACACTTTGCTGACCATAAACCCTTGTCGTTTTAACAGTACATGGTACAAAACGACATTACCTCTTTGCTTCATTCATGTTGAAATAGCCTGTAACATTAGATGGAACTAAAAAAGCCTCTCTATAAATTTTTAAATCTCTTAAAAGAAAAATCCATAAAAAAAAAAAAGCAAACATAAACAAGAGATAGTGTGACAGAGTTTCTCTCTATATTTATTTTGCACTTTATTCCATTCAAAATTTCATTACTTTGCTTTTTTACTGATAACGAGGTGTGCTGCTGCTCTCTTTATTTTTCTAACAAAGTAAAGAGAAGGAAGAGAGAGAGACAGAAGGGGCTGCTTTGCCTTTGCCTTTGCTTGTGTTTGTCTTACGAGCTTTCTCTCTCTAGACTTTCTTCCCCTTGCTTTCTCTTTATGTTTGCCCACATTGTCTTGTTATAGCTTCAAGAATCTCCCTTCTCTTCATATTATTTCCTAGCATTAAAGTGTTGTCTCTATCTCTCTCTTTTTCTTTTATATTATTCGTTGGAGCTTCATGTTTTCTGGGTTTTTTGAGCTTGTTTCTTTGCTTTCACTTACTGGGAACAAGAAACTAAGGCAAACCCATTTCTTGTTTAGCTCTCTTTGCTTTAGCTTTAGCCTTTGATTTTGAGGAAGGTGAAGGTAGGGGACTTGGGACATTTGTTTTCTTAGTTGAAGATTATCTGGGATCAAATAATTCAGCTTGTTTTTAATCTAAGTTAAAAAAGGCCTGAAATCGGGGAAGGATCGGTGGAGTTTGCTGCCTATATGGGGTTGTAGTAAGTAGCAACAGTGTTTTTTTTTCTTGGTGATTGTTAGCAAAGTTGAGAGTTTCGGGAATAGTAAAAAAGAGTAAATTTGGAGGTGTATGAAGCAAAAGTCCAACAATGAGAGATGGGAAAGCCAAGAAAAGCAAGGTTTTTCTTTTCTTTTCTTTCTTCCTCTTTCTCTCTTTCTGGTTTTCAATTCTCAAATTTGTGAAAGAACAAAAAAAATTGAAGGTTTTTAACTGACTAAAATTTCCTTCATTTTGTGTAGCTCTCATGGTCCAAAAAGATGGTCAGAAAATGGTTCAATATCAAGAGCAAAACTGAGGATTTTCAAGCAGATGATCATGTTTGTGGAGGAGGTGAGTACTTTGAGGAGCGTTAATTTTCACAGTGATTGCTTGGTATTCATAAAAAAAATAGCTAGGATCTCAAGCTTTCATGTCAAAAAAAGAAAGGGAATATTCTTCCTCTTATCTGTTCAGACCAAGCTAACTTATTTAGAATGGATTACTTGGTTATTTCAAGGCTTTATCTTTTCCTGGATTCTATTTTTAAGTACTCTTTTTCATGCAATTTCCCATCAAAACAGACAAGGCATCCTAAAAATGATTCCATTGTAACTTCAATTTTTATTCTTTTTGGTTGGTACAGTTCCTGTTCTGGTTCATAACATGTATATATAACTTTGTTTTTTTTGTTTTTAAATCTTCAGGAGGTGAAGTGGAATACAGGACTAGCTTCTCAGAAAGGGAGCCATGCACAATCAAAAAGAGTAAAACAGGTTCCTAATCTTATTTCACTAATTTTTTTGGGGACTATTTTGTTGTTTTTCTATTAATTGTCTAAATGCTGCTATGATTTGTAGAAAAATTTAGTAGGAATACGGAGCAAAGTCGGAGCCGGAGAGGGAGAATGAATCTTGATCACCCTCGAATCATAGATGTCGAAAATTATAGGTATGTTTTTCCTAAAAAAATTATATGTTTTTTTTGTGATGCATGAGTACCAACTGTTCTTCTATTGTCCTTTGGAGCAGCATTTTTGCATCTACATGGAATGTGGCCGGAAGATCGCCACCGAGTAATTTGAATCTAGAAGATTTGCTTCATGCATCATCTCCTGCAGATATATATGTCCTTGGGTATGTTTTGACGGTTTTGATCTTCATGTCTTGTTTACCAAACTTTGAATTGTTCATAGAATAATTTGTTTCCTCTTTGATTTCTTACAGGTTTCAAGAGATAGTTCCTTTGAATGCTGGGAATATTTTGGGCGCAGAAGACAATGGTCCGGCCAAAAAATGGTTGTCTCTCATTAGGAAGACTCTTAACAATCTTCCCGGAACAAGTGGAGGTGGGGGTTGCTATACACCATCTCCTGTTCCTCAGCCTATTGTGGAGATGGATGCTGATTTTGAAGGGTCATCTAGGCAGAAGAATCCGTCTTTCTTTCACCGCAGATCGTTCCAGACAACCAGCAGTTGGAGAATGGACAATGATCCCTCGATTCCACAACCACGACTTGACAGGCGGTTCAGTGTTTGTGATAGGGTAATATTTGGTCATAGGCCAAGTGACTATGATTCTAGTTATAGATGGGGTAATAGGCCCAGTGATTACTCCCGGCCTAGCGATTACTCTAGACCTAGTGATTACTCCAGATGGGGTTCATCAGATGATGATAATGGAATCACAGAATCACCAAGTACTGTATTGCACTCGCCAATGTCCTATGGTGGATCTGCATCGAATGAACCGGGATATAGGATGCCTGGACATTCAAGGTACTGCTTAGTGGCTAGTAAGCAAATGGTTGGTATATTTATCACAATTTGGGTGAGAAGCGAGTTGAGAGATCATGTTAAAAACATGAAAGTATCTTGTGTTGGCAGAGGATTGATGGGTTATCTTGGAAATAAGGTATTACTTGACCGTATCTAATTTACTTATCTTATGCTTGAGAATAAGAAGCACTTCTGTTTAACCTATATGTCTTGGTTTGCCAGGGTTCTATATCTGTCAGTATGTTGGTACATCAAACAAGCTTTTGCTTCATTTGCACTCATTTAACTTCGGGACAAAAGGAGGGTGATGAGCTAAGGAGAAACTCGGATGTTATGGAGATTCTTAAGAAGACGAGGTTTCCACGGGTTCATAGTGAAGCTAATGAGAAGTCCCCTGAAACAATCCTCGAGCATGAGTAAGGACTTGGTTCATATGCTAAAAATACCAATGTTTATGTTCTCATATGCTTTTTTATTTTTTATTTTTTTTGCATATACTGACTAATTATATATTAATCCAGTCGAATAATTTGGCTCGGGGATTTGAATTATCGTATTGCTCTCTCTTACCGGTCTGCCAAGGCACTTGTTGAAATGCAGAACTGGAGAGCATTGTTAGAAAATGACCAGGTATGCTTTTACTTCTCCATATCTTCACAGGCCCTGAATAACGTACAACAAATTCTACTGTCAAATTTAATAAGAAAACCTTTCATTGATGATAATTTGGCAGCTAAGGATAGAGCAAAAAAGAGGGCGCGTTTTTAAGGGATGGCATGAAGGAAAGATTTACTTCCCACCAACATACAAGTATTCAACTAATTCAGATAGGTATACAGGGGATGCTATGCACCCAAAGGAGAAATGTCGAACTCCAGCTTGGTAAGAAACTGCCTCCGCCGTATGGCACGATAAAGTAGTTAAAACTATAGCTCTGAAGAAGTGTACTGACTTGAACTTTTTTTGTATGAAGGTGTGACCGGATACTGTGGTACGGAGAAGGTATTCATCAATTATCTTATGTCCGTGGGGAATCTAAGTTCTCAGATCACAGACCGGTTTATGGTATATTTTGGGCTGAGGTTGAGTCAAGCCGTGGTCAACTTAAGAAGAGCATGAGTTATTCTAGTTCGAGGAGGATTGAGGTAGAGGAGCTTTTGCCGTATGCGCATGGATACACCGAGCTAAATTTTTTCTAAAGGAGGTTACGACCTGCATTCAATGTATCCTCTCTCTCTATACACACACACACACGTGAATGCCTATTTATATTTGCAAATATTTGTTTTTTTTAACCATTACTTAAGTGATTCCTATTGTTTAAACCAGGAGCTTAAATATCAATTGGCAAGAATTTCAATGTGCTTCTACCCATCAGCAATAATTTGTCTTCTGAATCAATCAGGTAAATCTAGTGCTTTTCCTTTTTCCATCTAGTGCATCAGATTTGTCTGAAATAAAACAAGTATCCATACTCAAGACTCCTTTGTGATTGTGGTCCTTGGACTTTAATCCTTTACTCCCATAGCTTTTAAACATGGAAAAGATTGCCTTCAACATATCTTCCTAGAAACTGAATCATGGCCACTTGACAATAGATAACGACAATCTACATGAAAAACCAGCTTTGAAGTGTTTGATAACGTTGGTCCCATGTGCAGGTAAAATTCACTTTGAGGAGATCCATTTTTGAGGGTGATAGAGACATTCCTTTGCTCACTAACCAAAAAAAGGTTGGTTCTCTCTTCTTTCTTCTTTCCCTTTTTGGTTTACTATTTCTTAATTTCTTCGACTAATCTTGTTTTCATGTTTGTTGATCAGGTGTAAACTTAACTAACTTGAATTCCAACTCAATCATAACATGATGTCAGCTTACAACATTCCAATCTCAATGCAACTGATTAACAAAAAAGTCCACTTCTAATCCATCTCGAAACAAGCTCCGATAGTTCTCCACAGGTACTGCTGACTACTTCTTCGTACTTAGAAAGCCAAAAATTAGCTTCCTTATACGATAATGATGTAACCCTTTTTTTGGTTTTGCAGGAAAAGAAGTTGAGAGAGGGTACTTGAAGATTGTTTTATTCATGATTTGTTTAGTTTTAGGGGAAATATTCTTTTGATGAACTAAAGAAAAGATGAAAGTATGGTCAAATATATAATCATTATATGTTTGTTAACTTTTTGTTTTAAATGCAAAGAGAAGTAAAGGGTTTTATGGATACTTACCAAAGTGATAGAAGAATTAAATGTAAAGAGAAAAAACAAAAGTGAAAAAAATAGAATCAGAATATGCTTTGTTTCTTCTCCATGCTGCTTTTGCTAATGATTTTACTGAGAAAAGTTGGTTTCATTGATAATCTGATAGCACCATCATTCTTTTTATACTTTTACTTTTTTGGCATATTGCTGTGGTGTATGAAACCAGAAAAAAGCAGCAGACAGATTTGCAGGCTTGGCAGGTTTATATGGAAGCCATGAGTATATATGTATATATATGTTGATTGACCATATTATTAGTTTGTTCTTACCTGTCTGGAATGTAGAGAAAGTAAAAAACAAGAGTGGGGGCTTTTCTACCAAAAAGAAAAAGTGGGGAATATTCCAATCACTTTTATATTATAGGTCATTTTTAGTACACCATTATTGCAGGTCTTAAATCTCACAAATAAGCAACCAAAAAAATTTGAAAAAAAGTTTAATATATCGATGTTGGACTTATGTTCATATTCGGGTTAATACCGAAATCCGAGTATAATGAGTATTTAAGATGAAAAAAGGGGGTAGGGGGGCAAATGGTGTATGTAAAATGCATGTGCATTCCATTCCAAATACGGTCAAAGAAGGGACCAAGAAAAAGAATTGCAGAAAAAGAAAGGTATATATGTTCACTTGAAAGCTATCAAAGGGAGAAACCTTATCAGTGAATAGTCACTTTAAAACTGAAGGAGTTGCCTTCTGGTCGGCTAATTATTAATTCCAAGCAAATTCACCAGATTCTGGCCACTGTTTGTTCATTAAAATGGCATTAATTCTATTACTTTTTGGCCAAGCTAACAACGGGACTGATTTTAGGATAGTGTGGTTTTTTGTTTTGTCACATTTATATACTCATTTCAACATGACACGTGACAAGACATGGGTTATCTTCAGACAATTTTTTGTTATTTGTGCGCAACTCTTCATAAGGAATTGTCCGTAGTAACCTTTTATGTAAGACAATCCACGGATGAACTCTTGATTATCTTATCCAAAAGGCAGCTTGTTATGCATCCCATGAAGACCATGAAGCCATAATAACCTTGTAAAACCCCCAAAAACGAATATATAAAAGCAAAATCACTCAATACACTTTATGATGACAATTGAATTGTAATTGCATTATCATCTAATTAACATGCACAACTTTACCGGACACCATATTATCGATTATGTGACACTAATCATAAATGATAAAAGATGACCTCCTATATAAGCCTAAATGCACGAGAGACTAAAAGGTTGGCTCCTTTTTCCCTGAAAGCCCTACACAACAACCTTCTCCTTCTCCATGTCCTACACTCTTTCTCACCATCTTTCCCTCCTTGTTAATTACTTGTATTAAAAACAGTAAATACCACAATAAAAAAGCCCTAAAACGGAGCCCTCATTGTTATTTTCTTGTCCTTAAAAAAAGGTGTTACAACCTGCAATATTCTATAATAATTGTTTGTTCAGATTCTTCAGAATGTTGAACTGAAACAATCTAACAGTACCAACTGTTTTCTTGTATAAAAGAATCAAATACCTAAAACCAACATGTCTTCTAATTAGACTGTGATGAACTTTTCGGTGTAAAAGTATCAGAACCTGCAACTGATATAATGAAAGAAACAAAAAAAAGAAAGAAAGAACATGACAGTTCATATACCTGACAAATTACATTGGCAAACTCATGATTTTAAGGCTTCTTTTTTTCCTTCTGAACCTATTATTCTTTCTCTATATATATTAATCCAAGGTTTTAAAAGGAAGTTTAATAAATAATTATCAACAATGGGGTCAGACCAAGTTATATGGTAAGATTCTTTTGGTTATATAATCTGAAAGTAACCCTTTTTTGTTAGTGGGCATTGGCTGGCAAAAGCATGTTCCTTTGTCTCTTGCAATGGAGACCATACCAATGAATAGCTCTTACATTCCCTCTGTAATATTCAGCTGTAGCAGACAATGCTTGTTGCTTAATCCTCTCTAAGGACACCCTTTTTTTTATTTCAAATCTATTCGGCACGAATTAGAATTTCGATACGATGATAGCTTTTAAAAAAACTGAATATTTGTATCCGATACATATCAGGAAAATGTCAAATTTGTGGTTCAAAATCTCTTTGAGGGTCTCATGTTTATTGGTAATTTGGGAACAACTTCATTGTCGATACCGTCCAAAGCTATTCGATCATCTCGGCAATCAACGGAGCAGAATGCGCCTAGGTAACTGCAATCATCAAACAATGATTCACTTTATACTGTAAATATAAACTAATAAACCCGAATATCCAACACTCATGGTAAAAAATCGTGTCTAACGTACCCATATATATAAATGTCTTTATCCGGTTTGAGTTTCTTCTTGCACAAGGAACAATTCTGAAAAAAGATCCCGAACCCTTCGTCCTTTTTCATCTCTCTTATTCTTTCGGGTGACCCCAACATAAATATTGTCTTCTTTGGCAGCTGCTGTTTTTTCGGAACCGCCGTTCTTGGCTGCTGCATCGGAACCGTGTTCGGTGCTCTTCTTACAGCTGAATGGGCCGGTGTCAGCCGATTCGATATTGGAGTTGGAGAGTCTATTGGCATTATCTGATTAAACAGACCTATTTCGCCTTGGCTCGATGAACGAATAACCTTTGAACGTCTTGAGGCCATTGAAGTGTTAGGATTTGCTAGGATTTTATTGTTTTTTGTTCTTACTGAAATTGGGTTGTAGGGTTCTTACGTGAAGAGAAAAAAAATTATTAAAAGAAAGAATCATCTATATCTATATATATAGTATATATTATACATGTAAAAAGGAATCAAATATGAATTATATTACATAAAAATAGGTTGCACTAAGTGCAAAAAGAGTTTGAAAATTATATTTTAACAGAATTATTATTATTATTATTATTATTAATAATGTACAAAAAGCAGTTCACTTTTTTTTTTTATATATAAAATTCTATAATTATTTTTCATTTGTTTTTTTTTTCTTTTTTGTAATTACTGAACTGAAGTTAATTGACTAACTTATTTAAAGACTTGTATAGCATAGAGGTGAGGACTGAGGACTAGAGGTGCTCATGGGCCGGGCGGCTCGGCCCGGCCCGATGGCTCGCCCGAAATATGGGAGGGTTTGGGTAAAAATATAGGCCCGAAATATGGGCTTGGACAAAAAATGAAGCCCGTTTAGAAAACGGGCCGGGCTTCGGGCATCACTTTTTGGCTCCGGCCCGGCCCGGCCCGATATAATAAATATATATTTTTTAAAAATTTTTTAATTTTAAAATATTTTTAAAATACTTTTTTAAATTTTTAAAATAAATTTTTGGTATTTATTAAAAAATGGGCCGGGCCCGGGCTTATGATTTTTTCCCGGTCCGGGCCTGGGCAAATTTTAGGCCCATATAGGCCCGGCCCGGCCCATGAGCACCTCTATTGAGGACCAACCAATTACATTAATATAAAATGGTTAAAATATGTTAAGTTTTTGTATTTTTGTAAATTTAGAATTTATTTCTTATACTTATATTTTAGGAATTTAGTCCTTAATTTTCTGATTTCAAAATTAAGATTCAATTGTTAACCTTGTTTAAAGTTTTTTTATTAACTTTGTTGGTGTAACATTTTGAATTAAAAAAATTTACTTGATAGCCATATAACTAAGAAAATGATGTAATATTAAACTTGAATTTGAAAAAAAATAAATATATAATAATATATAATATTATAATGTAAAAAATAAACAACATGCAAATTATCTAGTTTAAAATTTTAATAAAAATGCTAAATTGTTAAATATTGAATTAAAAATAATATTTTTTTGTAAAAATTGAAAATATAATATAATGAGCTTAAAACAAGCTTTTCAGTTAGTTATTTACCGATATCGGTAGGAATGAGAAAATTTTGTGACTTATATTTTGAGCTGAGCCGAATTTAATGAAAATAAATTGTGCTAATACCATACATAGATTTGACTCAGCCCATAATACCTCTCGACAATGGTACGATAACTTTTATATTAAAATCATTTAGTAACATAAATTATGTAATTTGTTTTTTCACGGTTAAAAGTACCATGGAGGCTCTTATACTAGGAGTTGGATTTTATTTTACCCCCTCTACTAAAAAAATGAGCAAACTAGTCCCTGTATATTGGATCAAAGAGTAAATTGGTCATTCTATTAAAAATTTCATCTATTTCTATTGTTAAAAATTGTTCCCTATTCGTTGGCATAAAATACATGTGGCATGACACGTATCACTATTTGGTTATTCTGTCAGTCATGTCAATTGTTAATAGTAGAAATGGATGAAATTTTTAACAGAAATGACCAATTTGCTCCTTGATCTAATGTACAGGGACTAATTTGTCTATTTTTTAAGTAGAGGGGGCAAAATACAATTTAACACTTAGTACAAGGGCCTCCATGATATTTTTAAATGCCAAGACATTATTGGTGAATTATATTGAATTTAGGGTGCATTGGGCCTCAAATGTAATGGGTTGAAGTGATTTTTAATAAAGCCTTGAGAGTCCACATTGGATCGGCCCATTTGTTTCACAAGTCCAAATTACCCGATTTTAATTTGCATTGATGTTGGTATAAAATATATTATTATTTGGGTAAACTACAAAAATGTCACCCAACTATACCTTTCATTAGATTTTCAATTTAGTCATTAAATTTTTCAAAATCAATATTTTAATCACTCTACTTTTAGTTGCCCTAAGATGAGTACGGGAAGCTGGCATGGGTTTTTTTTATTAGTCTAATAACAAATTTAATCCTCTGATAGTTACACATTCTATCAGTTTGATCCTAAATATAAAAATTTCAATAAATTTAGCTCTTAATGTTTACAAAATTAGTCAATTTAGTTTGAATTCTAAAAAATTAATAAATTTAACTCTCATCATTTACAAAATTTATCAATTTAATTCTAATTTTAACATTTTCAAAAATTAAAATTTTTTCAAAAAAATCATTTTTAAAAATGATAACAACGTGCGGCCGCTTCTTTGCTTAGAACCATGGTCCAAATCATCCATACTTGCCATTCTATTACAAAGACGAAAATTCACCATTCAAGGCTACGAATTTGGGTGTGTCACTCTTTTATAAGCCAGGTGCAAATATAATAATCTCCGTTCATTAAAATTTTCGTGGTCGGGTTGATTTTTATTTTTATTTTTATTTTTTTAACTCCGTGCCTTTGGAATAGCTGATGTATTTCAAGGACATTATTGGTAGCCCATATTATATTGCACCAGAAGTGTAACACCCCCTAACCCTAAACCGTCGTCGGAACAGGGTTACGGAGTATTACCGAATATATCAGATAACCTATAACTAGTTCACAAATAAATAGCAGGCATAGCATATTTGTATCAAATATGTCATATTAGTTCCATTCCATACTTGTAACAAATTTTAACATAGTTGTAAAACCATAATCACAATACTTTTATACTTAACCTATACATCACTTAGGTACATGCCCCATTATCACAAGAAAGGTACATCACTAAAATTTCTCTGAGGTCGGGTGTAACAGCCCGATTTTGACCCAAATCGGAACAGTGGTTTCGGGACCACACATTAGAGTCTGAAAAATATTTTAATATTTTTTTCTGTGTTTATTATGTGTGAATTTATATGTGTGAAAGTTTCGTAAATTAATTTTATTGTTTGAATGCTTAATTTGAGAATAGGGCTTAATCGCGTAAAATAAAAATTTAGTGGTTATTTTTAGAAGGGCCAAATAGTCGTTGTTCTTCTAATATGAAGGTTTCATTTTGCAATTTTACCATTGAATTAATGAATGGACGGCACTATGTATATATTATATAGTTTTTATAATAATTATAAAGGTTATAATAATAAATAATATATTATAAAGTTATTATAATAAAACAAACATAAGTTAAAAAGCCATTATCATTTTTTTGTTTCTACTAACCGAATGTAAAAGAAAAGAAAAAGGAAAGAACAAGCTAAGGGTTCGGCCATTTTGAATTTTGATTAAGGTTAGTTCTTTGTTCGGTTTTTGATAATTTTTACGTTTTTGATATCGTTGTTTTGTGTTCTTCAAAACCCATGCTTCAATTTTGTGAATTGATGATGATTTTGAAATGTGCCATTGATGGATGTTTGAGTTTTATGATGTTAGTTGATGAAATTGAAATATATGTGTTAGATTTACATGTTTTGTCTTGGGATTTTTGATGAATTTGAGTATTTAGGGCTAAATTGTGAAAATAAATTTTTGAGGGACTAAAATACGAAATAAATAAAATGCATGGACTTGTATGAGTATAATGAAGTTTCAGCCTAACCATAGTATAGTCAAAATTTGAATATTTTGTGTTTTGTGTAATTCGGACTAAATTGTGAAAAATGTAAAATGTTAGAGGCAAATTTGTAATTTTCCATTTATGTGTTTTTGGATTAAATTGAAGTTAATAATATTTAAACTAGCTCATTTTGAATATGTTTAGATCAAAAACCAAAGAAATCGGAGCTAGATCAGGAAAAAACCAAAATCGTCGACTAATTATCCGATTTCAATTTTTCACTATCCGAGGTAAGTCTAATAGCAATTTAAATGTTATAAATTTGAAATTTATATAAATATATCTATCATACATTTAGTAAGCTGGAACTAAAAGTATATAAATTGAATAAAACTTAGTGATTTTTCTATGTGATAGCCGAACATAGAAATTGATTTTGGAGGTTGATATTAATGGTATAGATTACATGTATATTAGCTAAAGTATGCTTTAAGTTCAATAATATGAAACTAATAGTAGAATTTACATGGATATGTAGTTTGAATGTAAGATTTAATTTCTTGAGTTGAATTTAAAGTTATGAATTATATATATAAAGTTTGAATGTATGATATAAGTTCTTTGAGTTGAACATAGTATTATGAATTATATATATATATATGCACATATGGTTCGAATATATATATTTAAAGTTCTTGAGCTGAATTTAATGTATGAATTTTACATACATATGTGGTTCGAATATAGGTTACAAATTCTTTGAGCTGAATTTTAATGTTGTAAATTATACATATGTGGTTCGAATGTTTGTTTGCTATGAATAATTGAATATAATTCAATTCTTACGAAGATACGGTTAGTGAGTAAAACTTATGTAAACATAAAGAATTATACATAAGATCATCCTTGTATTTGAGATTTTCAGGCTTAATGCCTAGCAGGCTTGATGTCGGTGAATTACATCAGGCTTTATGCCTAGAAGGCTCAGTGCCGGTGAATTATATCAGACTTTATGTCTAGCAGGCTTTGTGCCGGTGAAATGTATCAGGCTTTGTGCCTAGCAGACTATATGTCGGTGTTTTATACAAGGTTCTATGTTCTATAAATCTTATGTGAGCAATAGTAAAAGCAAATAAATGTGTTAAGAAAGCTAAATTATTTAGGTATGTGTTAGCCATTTGCTTAATTAGTGTTAAGGTAAGTTGATTATTTTAAATTGATAATAGTTTCAAATGAAATATAGAGTATGAGTTAACCATTTGAATATAAGCATGTTTTGGCATAATGATTTGTTGAAAATTTGGCTTTGTTAAATATTTATGTGTATCTGCCATATGGTTTGTTTATATGAAAATACAATGTGATTTTTATTAAAGTGTTATATGGTACAAAATATTAGAATATTTGGTTTATTTTAACTTAATGATGGAATAAGTATTAGTATATATATATGAATTTTTGCTTATGACTTACTAAGCTTTTATAGCTTACTTTGTGTGTTTTTGTTTACCTTTGTTTTATAGATTTTGGAGTCACGTTACGAGCTCGGGGATCATCAGCATTAGAGGTGCTCATGGTAGGCAAGTGTAAGTAGCCCGCTCAAAATATGGGAGGGTTTGGGTAAAAATATAGGCCCGAAATATGGGCTTGGGCAAAAAAACGAGGCCTATTTTCTAAACGGGCCGGGCCTCGGGCACCACTTTTTTGGCCCGATATAATAAATATATTTATTTTTTAATTTTAAAATATTTTTAAAATATATTTTTTATTATTTTTAATTTTAAAATATTTTAAAATTTTTTAATTTTAAAATATTTTTTAGGCTTATGATTTTTTTCGGTAGGCTGGGCAAAATTCAGCCCATATTTCGGGCAGGCCAAAATTTTATGGGCCGGCCGAACCCGGCCTACCTTGGCCCATGAGCACCTCTAATCAAGATAGTCTATCACACTATCGACTTCTTTTGGTATTTTGTTAAAGTTTGAACTTTATCTTATGGCATGTATAGGCTTGATTAGAGGTGCTCATGGGCGGCGGCTCCACCGACGGCCCTTGAAATATGGGAGGTTTGGGTAAAATATAGGCCGAAATATGGGCTTGGGCAAAAAATGAGGTCCGATTAAAAAGCAGGCAGACCTCGGGCACCACTTTTTGGCCGACGAATATAATAAATATTTTTTATTTTTTAATTTTAAAATGCTTTTAAAATACTTTTTTAAATTTTTAAAATTTAAATTTTTTAAATACTTTTTAAATTTTTTAATTTTAAAATATTTTTAAAATACTTTTTAATTTTAAAATAAATTTTGGTATTTATTTAAAAAAGCAGGCAGGGGCAGTTCAGGCTTATGAATTTTTCGGGGCCTGGGCAAAATTCTAGGCCCATATTTCGGGCCGGGCCCGGGCCGAAAATTTTTTGGGCCCAGCCCGAACCCGGCCCGACCCATGAGCACCTCTAAGCTTGATTATGTTTTTGGTTAGTTTTGGATCATTAATATATAAATAGCCATGCGAAAATGGTTTAATTTCCATGCTTGTGTTCGGTTTGGTTTAAAAATGGCTTATTCATGATCATTTTGTTTAAATTGGGTTTTATGTGTTTTTGAATGGGTGCTTGATGTCTTTAATTTTTATGCTTGAATTTGACTACATTTGATCATGATTTGAGCTTGCATTTGAATGAGATATTCAAGTTACATGTATGTGATAAATTTGGTTTATGTTAGATATTAAAGTCTTGTGATATGAGTTGAATAAAAGGTGATATTTAGTTATGTGTTTCGACAATAAGATTAATATTGGATGTTAGTTGAATTAAGATTATGTTATGTGATAATTAGGTATTTAGAAATATTGTATATACATGTGGTGTATTTAAATTATGTTTGATTTGAAAATGTAAGTGATTATAAGATTTAGTTTTGGGGTTCGTATTTATATTGATAAGTATGTGTTAAGAAAACATAAATATGCTATAGTTTGAGTGTTATAATGGCGAATATGTCTTAATTAATTTTGTAGTGATAATGAAATATGGATGTTCGGAAATGACCCATTTGGAGTACACACATGCACAAGCTTGTAATAGGTGAATAAGTGTTTAATATGTACATAATGAACTAGTTATGATTAGTGTATTAAGCCTACTTACATACGGACATGTTATATATATATTAGCGATGAGTTTGTTATAAATTGCTAATTATGGAACAATATATTTTAGTTCGGTACTATGCAATATCAATTATGTGCGATGTAATTTAGTTGAATGAAAATAGATATTTACTAAAACATATGAATTAGCAAGTTTATTTCCAGCTTTTGTATTTGGGTTTGACCATTTGAATAGTGACTTGTGTTATAATAAAACTAGAAGGGTATATGTGTTTTAAGTAAATTGGTTTTGTTATTTGAATTTTAATGACTAAGTTGTATGTAGAATTATAATGATAAGTATATTACATTCAGTCAATGTAAGTTATTGAATGTAAACGCATGATATGCCGATTATGAAAAAGTGATTTTTGATTTATTTGATATTTTCTTTTATGATTTATGTGACTATATATATGTTCGTTTTAAAATATGGAATAATTCATAAAGAGTTTATGTTAGCTTTATGATTTAAAATTTGATTGATTTAAGAGACTTGTTTATGTGTACTTGTAAATTGTTCGGATGTGTGCTTTGTTTAGTAATGCCTCGTAACTCTAATCCGGCGACGGACACGGGTCGGGGTGTTACATCGGGATTGCTTTGGATGCTAGACCAGATACTGACTTTCTATTAACCTGCGCACGGAAACAACCGTACACTGAGTATGGGTATACTCAGTGGTATTACCATAATTCAAATTAATAATATTAATTGATAAATTATATACATTTAATTTATGTCTACAATTATTCATTAATTATCTCATACTTTAAATCAACTTGATCATTAATAACAAAAAGTAATATTTCAATCTTGTATTTAATTGTATTCATACCTTATTTCACTATCTCAATTTTATTGGATTTTCACATCTCATTCCAATAGTTCATTTAAGTTCATATGCAATTCATTCAATTTATCACTATATTCAGTATCAATTCTATTGCAATTTGTACTCACTAATATCATATAACAAAAATTTACTCTTAATCAAATCATGAACTTTGGGTTCATATCTTCAAATCTCATATCTCGATTTCTAATTCACAATTTCACTTTCTCATTTCTTTCCATAGCTCAATCAATCACACTTATTCAATTTTTCTCATTCCAATTATTTACCCCTATTAACAAGACTCGGACATTGGAGGATACACGGATCAAACCAAACACACCAGAATGGCACCCAGTGCTTCATCGGATAGTTCGAAGCAATAAAGTGACACCCAGTGTCTCATCGGCAGAGCCGAAGAAAATTGGTACCCAGTACCTCATCAAAACTATCCGAAGAAATATAATGACACCCAATGTCTCATTGACTCTAGGTCGAAGTATCCTTGAACTCTTCCAATCCTATGGCATGCCAACTATATCCGACTCATCCCGACTAGTTAATAGGGTTTCCGAATCACATTTCAATTCAATCACTTTCTCATACTTTCAATTCAAATCATTCCAATTTAATCACAATTTAATTCAATACATTTTTCACTTTCCAATCAGTATACCATCAAATGCTCATATATATGTATATATATATATATATATATATTCATACTTCATTTTAATTTCATTCAATTCACAATTTCTCATGTTCACAATTTAAATCAATCTTTCAATCCAATATGCATTTCAATACCACATTAATTCTTTTAATTCAAATCATATCACTAGTAATTTCCATTCAATTCACATGCAATTAAATATCATTTAATTCAATATCGATATTTACCTTATTTTTATTTACTAAACATATTATTCAAAATTCAACAATTACTATTAATAAATTCAATACCAATACATATTTTTCATTTAATTCAATCATGATACTTACCTCAATTTGCTTATCATGTATATTAATTTAAATTTTAACAATTAATAATTAAATTCGAATTATGGTAATACTAACCGTAATTTTCTCGAGTCACTCCTTATTCACCTTCTCCTTTCCTTTCTCGGACAATGACTCTTGCACGATATTAGCAATTGAGCTTGGAACCTCAAAACCTTACTTTTCCCTTTTCTTTCTTTCTTTTTCTTCTTTTCTTCTCTGTTTCGTTTTGCTATTATGTTTCTATTCTCTTTTTCTTTTATTTCTTTTATTTCTTTACTTTATATTATAATAATATAATATATAAATATCTTTTACTTAATAAGTACATACATATATTAATTACAAATGTATACATATATTTATTACACATATATTTATAATTACCACACATTTGTCACTTTTTATGATTTAATTATTAGTTTAGTCCTTTCTCCTTTCACTATTCTATAATTAACTTTCACACTTAATTCAATTTAGTCCTAATACTCAATTAACTTTAATTCAACTAAATTCACTTAACTAAAATCCAATTGGTCTTATAATTAATTCTATAAATATTTTTAATAATTATTTACAAACTTGTTTCACTAAAATGGAGGCCCGATAATTCACTTTCCAATGCCTGCACTTTTTAGGTCGTTACAAGAAGCATCGAAGAGGAAATATGTACTAGATGTTTGTTTATATATATATATATTTATTTATTTATTTTTTAGATTTGTATATTTTACATGTCAAAATAATAATAAAAATATAAAAAATCTAATATGTTATAAAAAGCTAAAATATATAAAAAATACTAAAAAGTATGTCTAAAATGAGATGTATAAAATTTCTAAAATTTTTATTATTTTTACAGCGATGTCAAAATGTGATGTTGACACATGTTGCTATGTTATTGGTCGTCAAGATTATGTCAACAATTTTAATGATATTAGTCAAATATTCAAAGAAAATATCAAATTGATTTACAAGTTTAAGTATTAATTAAGTTTAAAAATATTTTAAATACCAAATAAATATAGGTTACTTTGTTTTTATTAACCCTAAATTTTAAGATTTTTTAAAAAATAGTCATAAAATTAAAGAGTCATGTCCCTAGCCCCTAGCCTACTTGTTTGTTTTAATAAACTAACATAGTATAATATTGTTAGGATTATATAAAATTATTAATGAATAAGTATAATTAATTCAAAATTTATGAAAAATAAATTACCATATTTCTTAACATGTGGCACCTTATGTTAGCTTGGACTGTATAACTTATATCCTATCATCTATATTGAATCCAAATCCTTACTTTGAAGTGTTTTAGTGAAACATTTTATTTTCCATTGTTATTATAAATTTGTATAATGATATTATATGTAATACTTAGATAATGTTATTGAAAACGAATAAAAATACCTCAAACTTTGAAAGGACTAATTTGTCTGAGCATCAAACGTACAGGATACCAAAAATATACATATCTGAATTTGTTCATATCTCCCGCAACTCATAGATCATCACCATGCACAGCAACATGTGTACACTTGAGTTGTCCTCTATCAACTCAAACCTTAACTCAGTGAATCGGGACATCTCTATCTCACTTTAAAACCCTTCCCAGTTTCAACACTCTTTGAATTCAACTCAGTCCACGTACAACACAACACGGTCCATCATCTTTCTGCTGTTAAAGCATCATCATTTCGCCCCTTCCAGTTACAGATACAACCATGAACCCCCCTGCAGCAAAGTTTGTCCGAACCTTGCTAGTACCACGTGAAGGGATGTGGCATCTCGATATCTACCCCCCACTATAAAAAAAGAAAGACAATATTTCGTCTTCTTTAATTTGCACACTCGTCACCTTGCATGTCAATGTCTTCAACACGTTGATGAAGATTTGCATGCAAAAATATCAGCTTCCACAGCTCCACCTTCTATAAATACATTACCACTCTTTGCTATTACCATCACACAGTAACAAAATACAGAGCTATCGTAATCATGGTGAGGAATAAGTCAGCTTGCGTAGTTCTGCTCTTTTCTCTTTTCCTTTCCTTTGGCTTGCTTTGTTCTGCCAAAGACTTTCCCGGCAGAAGAGGCGACGATGATCCTTCCAAGAGGTACGAGGACTGCCGGAGGAGATGCGAATGGGATACACGTGGACAAAAGGAGCAACAGCAGTGTGAAGAAAGTTGTAAAAGTCAGTATGGGGAGAAAGATCAACAGCAGCGCCACCGCCCTGAAGATCCCCAGAGGAGATACGAGGAGTGTAAGCAAGAATGCCGACAACAAGAAGAAAGGCAACAACCACAATGCCAACAAAGGTGCTTGAAACGATTCGAGCAAGAACAACAACAATCCCAGAGGCAATTCCAGGAGTGTCAGCAACATTGCCACCAGCAAGAACAAAGGCCGGAAAAGAAGCAACAATGTGTGAGGGAATGCAGGGAAAAGTACCAGGAGAATCCATGGAGGGGAGAGAGAGAAGAAGAAGCAGAAGAGGAGGAAACTGAAGAAGGAGAGCAAGAACAAAGCCATAATCCTTTCCACTTCCATCGCAGATCATTCCAATCTCGATTCAGGGAAGAACATGGCAATTTCAGGGTCCTCCAAAGGTTTGCTTCAAGGCATCCTATTCTTAGGGGCATCAATGAGTTCCGCTTATCTATCTTAGAAGCAAACCCCAACACTTTCGTTCTCCCACACCATTGTGACGCTGAGAAAATTTACCTTGTCACCAACGGTGAACATTCTTCTATTTCCTCTTCCCTTTATCAGCATATATAATATAACACCATTAACTAAAACATGGTAAACTGTTTACTTTCACAGGAAGAGGAACGCTTACGTTCTTGACACATGAAAACAAAGAGTCCTACAATATAGTACCGGGAGTTGTAGTCAGCGTCCCAGCAGGAAGCACTGTGTACTTGGCTAACCAAGACAACAAGGAAAAGCTAATCATAGCAGTGCTTCACCGCCCTGTTAATAACCCTGGACAATTCGAGGTTCCTACATTTTTAAAACATTTACAAATTTGTTTGGTTTTGATTATATAGATATTTACTTATATTTTTGCTGCAGGAATTCTTCCCAGCTGGAAGCCAACGCCCTCAGTCATATCTCCGAGCCTTTAGTCGTGAAATTCTTGAGCCTGCCTTCAATGTATTGCTCTTTGAACTAATTAATCAACTTTTTTTTAATAAAACTTGATTATTCATTGATTCATTCATGTTGTGTTGTATTAGACACGAAGTGAGCAGCTAGACGAGCTGTTTGGTGGGAGGCAAAGCCGTCGAAGGCAGCAGGGACAGGGAATGTTCCGTAAAGCCAGCCAGGAACAAATAAGGGCATTGAGCCAAGAAGCCACTTCACCAAGGGAGAAAAGTGGCGAGAGATTCGCCTTCAACTTATTGAGCCAAACCCCTCGCTACTCCAACCAAAACGGCCGCTTCTTCGAGGCTTGCCCACGTGAATTCCGGCAACTCAGGGACATCAATGTCACCGTTTCAGCCTTGCAATTAAACCAAGTACTTAAAACCAAACCACCCTTTATTTTCCCTCTAATTTCCATCATTATACTAACCAAAATCAAATCCTTTTTTTGTAGGGATCAATCTTTGTGCCGCACTACAATTCAAAGGCTACATTCGTGATCCTTGTTACCGAAGGAAATGGATACGCTGAAATGGTTTCTCCTCATCTTCCTAGGCAAAGCTCATATGAAGAAGAAGAAGAACAAGAAGAAGAACAAGAACAAGAACAAGAAGAGGAAAGGAGAAGTGGACAATACAGGAAAATAAGGTCCCGGTTGTCGCGTGGAGACATATTTGTAGTCCCAGCAAACTTTCCAGTTACATTCGTTGCATCCCAAAACCAGAACCTGAGGATGACTGGGTTCGGTCTTTACAACCAGAACATTAACCCAGACCATAACCAGAGGATCTTCGTGGCTGGGAAAATCAACCATGTGAGACAATGGGATAGCCAAGCCAAGGAGTTGGCCTTTGGGGTGTCATCGAGGTTGGTGGATGAGATATTCAACAACAACCCACAAGAGTCTTACTTCGTGTCTCGACAGAGGCAGCGTGCATCTGAATAAAGAGTTAAAAGGCAATAATAATCACATAGTCTCGTGTTTATGGACTAATGTGAAATTTTCTAGTTTTAAGCAGGCATGTAATGAAATAAAAATGGTGACCTATGTAAAGGAGGAGACCCTTGTTTTGTAGTGCAATAACTTGTATGAACTTTTGAGTGCGTTTTTTTGTCTTTCTATGTTAAGGAATAAAATGTTAAGTACTTAAGTAATTAGTATTATGTCATTTGATGTTGTTAATGTCTCTAAAAATTATACTAATACCAAAATTTTCAACCTTGAGAAAGGATAAATTTTTATAATGTTTGATAGTGAGCATTTATGGATTTTGTAATATTTTTGTGGAGCTACCCGATCTCATGTTTAGATCTAACCATTATATTTGATTGGTGAATTAGCTACATTCTATTTTAGGGTTGTTAGATCCCTGTTCTATCTTGTTCAACAGCTTGAGTTTAAGTCGAATGGAGCTTATGAAAAGCTTCTTGCATGAAGACATAAGGAGGATGCTTATACCAACTCTCAAGCTCTACAGGGGTAAGGTCAGGTTCGTTTTCATTAAATGAGCAAGTAACCCTTTATGGGTCATTTCGTAATTGGCTAGCCTGCTTATTGCTTGAGCCTTTTATTGCTATTTGGACTTCAGCCGGTGGTTATGACTCTAGGTCTAAACCCACATATTTTGGGTACAACAATAATCCCTCCAATCTGCTTGTCTGTAGCACAACTTTCTGAACAAAAAAAATTCCAACCGGAGGTTTTAGCTCCCCTCGAATTTCACCAGTGAGGTGAGTTTTATCAAATGCAACGAAGGTAAATGCTCCAATGGGTTAACTAGTGTTTATTATTACAAAATTAACCTTGCTTTAAGATATATATTTCTTTTATTATCCCCAATGCTCCATTGAAGTTTTTTTATTCATCACTTTTGCCTTTCTTTCTTTTCTTATATATATAAAATTGATTTAATTAAACAAGTTTAATTTTCACTAACTTTCATGTTCAAGATATGGTATAATATCAAGAGAAAATATTTCCTTTTTGTAATGAAAATGAACTTGCATTGCTAAGCAAAATGACATTTAATTAAATAAGTTATTTTGTCAGCAACCTCTAGACCTAGTAACAAAAACATTATATTGTAAATATTAAAGGTTAAAATCGATCTCAAACAACTTTATTCTCATTCTCATTTATAAAAAATTTAAACAAATCGTGAATCAAATTCTTTTAATATATAGTTAAAGTGGTATAATTTTTTTGGTAAACTTCAAGTCAAAGAAACAAGTTCCAGGCTACGTATGCCAACCTGTTGACTGTTGCATGGAGTGGGTATCGTTCCTCTTGTACGTATAATCAGATCCCGTTTTGCAGGTGTTTGATATCTGCGAGTATTGATTGTAACTTCCAATGGACATAAACTTGGCCAAGGAGGTACCTGCGCCGCTTCCTGTTTGGGGGGTATACAAACATGTTGAAAACCGGAGCCGTTGGAGATGACATGGTAATTGTCTGATAAATAGTAATTTGCAGTGAGTTTGGTTGAAGTGTTGTAAGGACGTAGCAAAAGTTAGTGGATAAGGGCTGTCAGTGGTAAGTGATGCTGCTGCGCCGTACGGTGAATCTTGGTGATTGTATTTGAAGGAGAATGTTAGGTGGTATGTGGGATAATTTCTGTTTTGAGGAGATGTGTTGTGAATCGAGATATTTTGTTGTGTGAACCGTTGATTCTGTTCGCGAGGTAGTCTGTAAGGTGCCATTCGTCTGCAAGGCCCCGTTGTAGGCATTATGATCATGTATTGCGCGGTTGATTAGCTCCATGAGATGGCTAAAGTGACATTGAACTTGTAACATTAAAAGAAACCATTATGACTTTTTCATAAATTTGGCTATTAATATTTGTATGTTTTGTTAAAATAACTTTAATTATATTTTTGAGTCTTTTTTAGCCATCAATATTTAACCTTTTTTACAAATTATATTTTCTAACATATTTAATGAATAAATTTAAAATTTCAATAATAATTTTAAAATTTATTTTAATATAATCTTTATTCTACTCATAACTTCTCTCACCCAACTAAAAAACCAGGTATAAGCATGCCTTCATTTTAAAATTCATTTTTATTTTTCAACATGTGACATGTTATCTTAGTTTTTAAATTTCAGTAGCATGAATTTATACAATTAGATTATATCAAATTCAAATAGTATCTATGTACATGTCTTAATTCGTTCATATCTCAAGCAACTCATCAGTCATCACCATGCACAGCAACATGTGTACACTTGAGCTGTCCTCCATTCTGCCCAAGTGCAGATAAAAACCAACTCAACCTTAAAACTCAGTGAATCGGGACATCAACTCGTCTCTAATTCACCTCATAAAACAGCCACATCCCACTTTTTACACTCTTTAAACTCACCCGAGTTGACACAAAGGACAACTCGGTCCACCACTCTACTGTCAAAGCATTATCACTTCGCCACTTCCAGTTACAGATACAACCATGATTCCCCTCTGCAACAAAGCTTGTCCGAATCCTGACCGTACCACGTGAAGGGATGTGGCATCTCGATAAAAAAAGACTCAAAATATTTTGTCTTCTTTAATTTGCACACTCGTCACCTTGCATGTCAATGTCTTCAACACGTTTATGGAGATTTGCATGCAAAAACATCACCTTCCACAGTTCCACCTTCCATAAATACATTACCGGTCTTTGCCATTACCATCGTGCACTAAAAAATACAGAGCTTATAGTAATCATGGTGAGGAACAAGTCAGTTTTCGTAGTTTTGCTCTTTTCTCTTTTCCTTTCCTTTGGCTTGCTTTGCTCTGCCAAAGACTTCCCCGGCAGAAGAAGCGAGGATGATCCTCAACAGAGGTACGAGGACTGCCGGAAGCGATGCCAATTGGAGACACGTGGACAAACGGAGCAAGACAAGTGTGAAGACAGGTGTGAAACGCAGTTTAAGGAGGAGCAGCAGCGTGACGGAGAAGATCCTCAGAGGAGATACCAGGATTGCCGACAACACTGCCAACAGGAAGAAAGAAGGCTGCGTCCACATTGCGAACAAAGCTGCCGGGAACAATACGAGAAACAGCAGCAGCAGCAGCCTGACAAGCGATTCAAGGAGTGTCAACAGCGTTGCCAATGGCAAGAGCAAAGGCCCGAACGGAAGCAACAATGTGTGAAGGAATGCAGGGAACAGTACCAAGAGGATCCATGGAAGGGAGAGAGAGAAAACAAGTGGAGAGAAGAAGAAGAAGAGGAAAGTGACGAAGGAGAGCAACAACAAAGGAACAACCCTTACTACTTCCATCGCAGATCGTTCCAAGAACGATTCAGGGAAGAACATGGCAATTTCAGAGTCCTCCAGAGGTTTGCTGACAAACATCATTTACTTAGGGGCATCAACGAGTTCCGCATTGCCATTTTAGAAGCAAACCCCAACACTTTCGTTCTCCCACACCATTGTGACGCGGAGAAAATTTACGTTGTCACTAACGGTGAATACTCTATTTTTGCTCTTCCCTTTTATTAACATATATAATATATCACCATTAACTAAAACATGGTAAATTATTTACTTTCTCAGGAAGAGGAACAATTACGTTCGTGACACATGAAAACAAAGAGTCATACAATGTAGTTCCTGGAGTTGTAGTAAGAATTCCAGCAGGAAGCACTGTGTACTTGGCGAACCAAGACAACAGGGAAAAGCTAACCATAGCAGTGCTCCACCGACCTGTCAATAACCCTGGACAATTCCAGGTATTTTACCTTTAAAACATTCAGAAACTTATTAGTAATATATAAAGTTATTAACCCCTTTTATCTGTATTTTGCTGCAGAAATTCTTCCCTGCTGGACAGGAAAATCCTCAGTCATACTTACGAATCTTCAGCCGTGAAATTCTTGAGGCTGTCTTCAATGTATTATTCTTTGAACTAATTATTATTTTTTGTTTTTTTAAATAAAATTCAATTATTCATTGATTCATTCATGTTTTGTCGTATTAGACACGAAGTGAGCTGCTAGACGAGCTGTTTGGTGGGAGGCAAAGCCATCGAAGGCAGCAGGGACAGGGAATGTTCCGTAAAGCCAGCCAAGAACAAATAAGGGCATTGAGCCAAGGAGCTACTTCACCAAGGGGGAAAGGTAGCGAGGGATACGCCTTCAACTTATTGAGCCAAACCCCTCGCTACTCCAACCAAAACGGCCGCTTTTACGAGGCTTGCCCTCGTAATTTCCAGCAGCAACTCCGAGAAGTGGATTCCTCCGTTGTTGCCTTCGAAATAAACAAAGTACTTAAGAGCCAAACAACCCTTTCTTTCCCTCCTTAATTCCATTACAATACATCTCTTCACACTAATCAAAATCATCCCTTTTTTTTACAGGGATCGATCTTCGTACCGCACTACAATTCAAAGGCTACATTCGTGGTCCTCGTCACCGAAGGAAACGGCCACGTCGAAATGGTCTGCCCTCACCTTTCTAGGCAGAGCTCACACTGGTCCTCCCGAGAGGAAGAAGAACAAGAAGAACAAGAAGATGAAAGGAGAAGTGGACAATACAAGAGAGTGAGAGCCCAGTTATCAACCGGTGACCTATTTGTAGTCCCAGCAGGCCATCCAGTCACATTCGTTGCCTCCCAAAACGAGGACCTAGGATTGCTCGGGTTCGGACTCTACAACGGCCAAGACAACAAGAGGATCTTCGTGGCTGGGAAAACCAACAATGTGAGACAATGGGATCGCCAGGCCAAGGAGCTGGCGTTTGGGGTGGAGTCAAGGTTGGTGGATGAGGTATTCAACAACAACCCGCAAGAATCTTACTTCGTGTCTGGACAGAGTCGGCGTGGATTTGATGAGAGGAGGGGAAGTAATAACCCCTTATCGCCGTTCCTGGACTTTGCACGCTTGTTCTAAGTAGTAGTTTTGTAAGGCATGTAATGGTGGAATAAAATAAGGGTGGCCTATGTAAAGAGGAAGAGCCTTGTTTTGTTGTGTGTTTTGGAGTCCTTTTGTTTCAAGGAATAAAATAAGAGGGAAATCTTTACTTTTTCCTTTAACATAATCTTGTGTTTTCCCTTTTATTAAAATAAATAAATAAATAATCAGATAGATTATATTTAGAGTGATAAAATTCAGATTAAATTGGTTAAAAGTTGGTTTTATTTAAAGACTGCATGGGCTATTGTTTAACAATGCACATTATTGTATGGAAAATCTGGGAACAAAGGAACTCCATTATTGTCAGTTCAGGTGATTTTAATGCTGGATCTAGGCAAGTACACTTTGGAGGGTGGTGAGAAGAAAGATTTGCTGGACCAAATTGAATATGGATGGCTGTAATTGGAGGCTTGCTTCGAGACAGAAATGGAACTTGGATCATGGGCTTCTCACGCAGCGTAGCATTGGAGCTTGGAGTTATGGGGTTGTGTCTATGAAGGTTTAAAAACTAGGCTGGAACAAATGACTGATACTTGAGGTTGACAACATCAGGATATAAGTTTCCTAAGTTTATGTATTATTGATGAAATATAAGATGCTACTTGTTGAAAACTATAGTAATATATTTATTGTTAATAGAATGATTTTTAAATATCTTCATTTAAATTTAATTATAAAAATATATAAATATAAATATATTTTATTATTTTATTATTTTATTATTTTTTAAAAAAAAGAATATAAAAATTTTGAATTCGCTTAGTCGAGCTAGGCTTGGGATCTTTTTAAAATCGAGTCTTAATCCGACCTTGCAAATAGCACCGCGTGTTACAATAAACCAAGTGTTCTTTCTATGACCAAACAGCCCTCGATCTTTCCCCAAAATTCCCCATTTTCCCACTCTAAGAACAACTTTTTCTTCAAGGCAGTTCTACTAACTTATATTAGCTTTAAAAGCCTCAAAATCAAACCTCAAAAAAAGAAGAAGTGAAAATGGAGTGCGTGTTCGGCTTCGTAGGCAATGGCTTTGCCGTAGTGGCGGCGGACACATCGGCGGTTCACAGCATCCTCGTCCACAAATCCAACGAAGACAAGATCATGGTCCTCGATTCTCACAAACTCATCGCCGCCAGCGGTGAATCCGGTGACAGGTTTCCCCCTTTTTCTTTCTCTCCCTATAAATCTACGTATATACTTCCCTGTTTTCCTTTCCTCCTATATAACCTTTTTTCCTTTTCCCTAGAGTGCAATTCACGGAGTATATACAGAAAAACGTGGCTTTGTATCAGTTTCGCAATGGTATTCCTTTGACAACTGCCGCCGCTGCCAATTTCACTCGCGGTGAGCTTGCCACTGCATTAAGGAAGGTATCGATACTAGTCATATATATAGTTTCAATTAAGGGTTATGCTCTTTAATTGCAATTTACTTGCTTGTGGAAATTTTACCGGCGAAGAGTAATGAATCTATGTGGAATACAATATTTGTTAGGGTTTGCACTAGTTTCAAATGATGTATTGTGCGTTGGGATTGAAATATTAGCTATAATCTGTGTTTTACCTCTGCTTGATTTCTCATTATGGTGATATTCCATAATTGAAGAAGCTTCCGGTTTGGAAACTATTTGTATAGAACAATGCTGGAAGGGTTAGATGAGTTAGAATTGGAAGCAAAGTGGTTTGATATAGCTTTACCATGCCCTGAAATGTGCGACGATTGGTGTAGCCTGATATGTGCTTTGGTCCCTCTTTTACCAGAACCGATTGCAATCACTTCTTTGCTTGATTTACAGCATAGGACATTGAACTAGTACCTAAGATAAGCATATGTTATGTTAAAGCCAATTTTTTTTTGGGATTCCTGGGTGATGGTAACTACTTTTGGGGCCAGCTGAGTTATTGAGTGCTTAGCTAAACCACAGGAAGTTTTGAAGTTGCTCGGCTATCATTTCCTTTGCTTACTTAAACATTTAGTGTTAACCTGTGGATTTGTTTTTTGGTGCAAAGTTTGGATGCTACCTCACTAAGAGACTGTCTTATTCATCTTGGCTTCAAGGTTTTATTTGGCCTTCTATCTCTACCCAGTGTTGTCAAGAGCACATGGGGCACTCTAGTGTTAGAACCCTTATATTGCCCAAGACACAAAGCACAAAAAAAGCACTTGACTGAGTAAATGCGCAATTTTATGTCTTTGTGTATATATAAAGCTTGAGGCATGTAATTATGATAATAAACTCTAAAGAGTGATGCAATTTATCTATAAAACATGCAAAGCTTTCTTTTATTTTTATTGGCCAATATGCTTGATTCCCTTACGGTCCCATATTTGTTGTCGAGTTCTCCAATACTGGAAGTAGAGGTTTTGATTTATGGGTTTGGCTCCACTCAATTACTTTTTCATCTATTAATATCCAATGCATGTTTAATCACCATTCACAAGTTGATTTTCACATTTAATAGATGGGTCCTACCATTTGAATGGTGATAATCATTGTATTGGATATTAATGGATGAAAAAGTAATGGAGTGGATCTTAGCCCTTGATTAATTCCCTTTTCTTACTAATAAATGTATATCCAGTGAAAATGTTTTTTAAAAAAAATTAAATTAAAGGGAACTTTAAAAGTATGCTTATGCACATCAAGCATGTGCCTGATCAAATGCACCTGGCCTGAAGAGATCTGAGGCTCTTTTATCTTTTGACGCTAAGATGGAATGCCTAGGTCCATCCCTTGGCAATACTAGTGGCACCTTCACTGAGATTTTGTGTCTGGTTTGTGGGTCTTCTAGTTAGTGGTTTCCCATTCCATATGTTTTTGAATGAGATTCCTGTAAAGGTATTCTTTTCAGCCGAGAAAAGATGGGTTACATCTTGTATTAAACAATCTAGGAAAATATTCCTTCAGATTTCCACTAGACAATCAGCTGTGCTTGCTCGAACTAAAATTTTTTGAGCTTGAAATTTATAATGAAATATGTAAGCTTGTTATAGGATTCAAAGAGGAGTTGATGCTTTTATGGCACGAGACCATTACCATATGACATTTTATTTCAATTTAAGGTGTAGTTTCTGATAGAACTTCTTGTCAAGCTTTATGGATTAATTGCTGTTGTTTTGGATAGGAAGATCAGATTAGAATAAGGCCAAGGAATTTTGAAAGTACAATTACAATACTCTGTGTTTTTTTTTTGGAGTTCCAATGATGACTCTTGGCACATGTAGTTTCTTTTCAAATCTCTGTTGATCTTTGTTGCTGCCATGCTTGATGCTCAATGCACTTATTGGTCTTTGCGGTTCTTGGATCTTGCAAATCTAGTTTTGAAGTTCCTTATTAGATTGCCTATGCATATTTTCCTTCTAGCAGTGAGTTTATTATTATTATTTATTTCTTGTCCTGTCTGACATGAGAATGCTGAATTAAGGTCTCTGCTCACCCGCCTGTTCGTCTTACTATCATTATTATTAACAATGGCATTTGGTTTTTTATAGAACCCATACTTCGTGAACATTCTTCTTGCTGGCTACGACAAAGAGACAGGCCCCTCACTTTACTACATCGACTACATCGCTACACTTCACAAAGTTGATAAGGGAGCATTCGGGTACGGATCCTATTTTTCTCTCTCTATGATGGACAGGCACTACCACAGCGGCATGACTGTGGAAGAAGCCATCGACTTGGTAGATAAATGCATAATGGAGATAAGGTCACGACTTGTTGTGGCACCTCCAAACTTTGTTATCAAGATCGTCGACAAAGATGGAGCGAGGGAGTATGCCTGGCGTGAATCCGTCAAGGATGCTGCAGTTGCTTCAGCTTGAAAGATTTTTATCCTTGATTTGCTCTTTCATAATGAATGTTTTAATTTGCATTTTAACAACAGGAAACAGTATGTTTGACTTGAGCAGCCAAACCTTTTATATTAAAAACTAAATTGTTGCTGTGATGGTGTTCGAAATCTGGGGATGTAGGGATACTGTATTTGATTAAAATATGCCATTAGTCTCTATACTTCTCAAAAAATTAAAATTTAAGCTTTGTATTTTTTCAGGAATTTAGTCTTTTTACCTTTCAGATTTCACAATTCAAATTCTACTTTTAAATGTTGTTTAACTTTTTTTTAATTTGTTAGTGTGATATTATGAAATAAAAAAAACTTACTTGATAGTCATATAATTTTTAAAAAGAAGATATAATTAATTTGAATTTTAAAAATATTAATATTAATGGTTAGACTTGAATTTTAAAATTTGAAAATAGAAAAATTATTTTTAAAATAAAAATAAAGAAGTTAACATTTAAACTTTCAAAAGAGTACAGAAATTTGTGGCTGCCACATCTTAACCAATGTATTTTGAGATGGAAATTTTTATGGAGAGCAAAAGATCTTTGAATTATGTTTCTAATCTCTTAGTAGCATATTTTTATATTTGAGTTCTATTAATTTATTGGTAAAAGAAAAGGATTGCCACACATTTTTATTTATTAAATTAGATAAAATAGATTATTCAATTGTTATTTTGAAATTATAGATTCACATAAAAAAATTTGAAGTTTAAAATAATTAGATTCAAATTTTTTACAAATTATTAATAATATTATTATCAATATAATATAATTTTTACAGTTATATATTACATATACAAATAATTTTATTAATATTTTAAAATGAGGAGGCTTCAACAACCCATATTTAAAATCATTTAAATTTATATTTTAATTATAAAATATCCCAATATTCTAAATTTATTCATTTATATTACTTTTGGTTACTTACTGGATATACCAAATTAAGTTTCTCGCTTTCTATATAAATTGATTGTTTTCACGCTCGAAAATATCACTTACATATATTAAACTTCTATGATAATTACCCAGGTGTTAAAAGAAAAGAAAAAAAACCCTTTTTTTGTATATTTGAAGATCATCTCTTCCAATTTTGTCAAAAGAAAAAAAGATCATCTCTTCCAAGGATCTCCCTGAAAGGTTATATAGCTCCCTCATTCTGGTATGTATTTTTAAGATTTATTCCTTTTAACTTGCTTTGATATATCTTAGCTAGTAGAATAATAAATGCATATTTCATATCTGAATCCAATAATAAAGTATCGAGTTTTTGAGGGCTGAAATTTAATTTTGATAATTGGAATTTTATAAGGGTCTTGGTCAGGAACGAAGTTAGAAAATTATTTTAGGGAGGGTCAAAATTAAATTGTAATTTTTACAATAGTAAAAATATAATTTCATCATTTTAACAACCTATATCTTTATAATTTTTAAAGAATTAAATAAATTTTTTTATCAATTTTAGAGGATTAAAATATAATTTAAAATTTTAAAAAATTTAAAGGATCTAAATAAATTTTTTTATTTAGGGGCAGCCCCTAGCTACGCCCCCCGGACTTGGTAGACAAAGGATTATTGCATAAAGGTAGAGAAGCTTTGGCATGTTATTTGTCTCACTATTTATGTTAAGATCACAACAGGATTGGATGAATTCGGTTTTTAAAAAAGATTTCAATTTCATGAAAGAACAAAATTAAAAAGAAAATTTATTTATTAAAAAAAACTAGGAGAGAAACTCCTATAAATTTCCCCTACAAAAAAAAATAGATACAATTAAAAATCAAAGAAAATTTAAAACTCATTTTATTTTAATTTCATTACTAAAAATAGAAAATTTTTGGACCCCTTCACAAGCCAATTGGTGAGTGTCATAATAACCAATAGGGTTTAGCCACGTCAGTTCTAATTATTAGTTAATACATTCATCAAAATGGAAATTAACTGTCTCTATCACTGAGAAAGCCAATTGGCTAAAAGAGTCATATCAGCCAATGGGATTTATTAGTAAGAATAAATAAAATATGTAAGAAGAAATTTTCTCTGTAAAATTTGTCAACTATATCTATGAGTTCCTTTTAATAGTTTGAATCAGGGTATTTAAAAATATCGAAAAGAATTTTAAATTTCAAATTAATTGAATCAGAGTTAATTTTGAATTTTAAATGATTTGCATTAACACGAATAACTCGATTCAAATTTTGAGTTCAAGTTAAGTTGAATTTCACAATTGAATAATGGTGTAAATACCTTTTAGTCCCTATCAACTTTGAAAATAAATAAATTGGTTTTCTCTCAACAAAATTACCAAATAATTCAAAATATTTATAAAATTTCAAATTTTATATTTTTAAAAATTATAAAATTTTTAAAAATTATAAAATTTTATAAAATAATAATTTTAGAGACCTAATTAATGATTCAAATTTATCATACTCAAGTATCTTATTATTATTATTATTATTATTATTATTATTATTATTTTGCTTTGAAAATTATTTTAAATATATATGATTTCAAATTTATGTGCTCTAACATAAAATTAGTCATTCTGTAACAATATTTTTATTTAACATGTTTAATTTTTTAATTTAACTTGAATAATTTCACTCAATTTGACTATATTTGAAAAAAAATTAAATTGAGTTAGGATGATAAAATAGGACTTGTGAACTTGATTAACTCAAAGTTTTTCACTTGATTCGATCGAACTCTCACCCTAATTCTAATTGTACTCTCAATTTCCCCATTATCCGTATTTTTAAAATTTAATCATTCTCTTTTAGTATCTTATTTGATTTAAACATTAAAATTAAAATTAAATTAATAACAACTTTAATTTATTTTTGTTGAAGTTAATTTAAATCCAATAAATAAAGGGATTAAATTAAAAAACTAAAAACTAGAGGATTGAAAGAAAAATTAAACCTTTAATATCTAAATTGTTTATACCATTTTTAATTAAAATTTACATTTTTATACTTTATTTTAAGTGATAGATAAGTGAAACTAACTTCCTCGTCTGTTTATGAATTCCCTGTTTTTGCCAAAAAATGAAATATATGAACCTATGTGTTTTTTTATTATTTGCAGCTTGTAGGGCAAAATCTGCTGATTGTGATGGGTCATATTATTTTTATTTTCCTTAAAAATTGTCTCTTTCATTTATTTTAATTAAAAAACTTTAAAAAACTGAATTCAAGGTTCATTTGATTTCTCTGCATTTAAAAAAAAGGAAAACCTCTCATTCATATGGTAGTTTCTAGCTTTGGTTTATGATTCACTGAGGTGAGTTCTTTTTCCTTTTTTTTTTTTTTTACCCATAGAGTAGTTCATGCTAACGTACTCTAAATGTTTATAATTTTGGCACAGTGAATTTGAATAATATTTTTTTCTAATTTTTTCTACATTGTCACTATCTTGTTTCTGGGTTTTGTTAATTTCTGCTTTGTGACCTTGTTTTTGCTTTTGATCATGAATTTTAGATGATCGTTATTGCCTATGATTCACGTACTGTACTATCTATCTATCTATCTATGATTGTATTATGTTGCATTGCAAAAATTGAAATGCTGGGTTTCTTTTTCTCTTTTTTTTTTATGACATTTGAAAATGCTTAAACTTGATTATCATCCTGCTTTATTTATGCATTCGTGTTAATTTCGTGTATTTTGTTGCGTCATAATCGTGTTTAAAAGTGTTATTTTATCGGTATATATATATATATGGTGGTGTACTGTATCTTACGAGTGTGTTCCTGCTTGTATAAGGGGTTTTTTAATGATTGCAGATTTGTGGATTTTGTTGCAAAGCAGTTCTTCCCTTTCTAGTTAGTGATGGGAACAGTTGGTGACAAATCCGATGATGAGTATTCGGTCATCGGGGACAAACGCGAAATCAATTTCATCGATTATGCAAACAACAAATCTGTTTTTGATTACAATCATGAGGGGGGTCCTCTCATAATTTCTGCACCATTCCCATTCTCGAAAGGGAATCCTCAATCTGTATTCGTGGGAGCAACTGCATTTGATTTGATCAGTATCGAAAACACCACTAGTGAACCGGTTGAGTTGTGGACTAAAATTTACGCATCAACGCCTAAGGATTCTTTCGTTCTTTCTTTGATGAAACCCCCGTCGGCAAATTCTGAAGACGATATGAGCCAAGGGTTTGTCGAGCTTTTCGATTTAGAGGACCGAATGATACAGCCTGGAGAGACTTTAACCATTTGGTTGTCTTGCAAAGCAAAGGAAATTGGCTTGCATACTACCATAGTGCATTTTGATGTGGAGGGTGAAAGATTGGAAAGAATGGTCTTTCTCTTGGTTGAAGATAAGATCTCACAATCTTTGGCTTCTAAGAAGCCATATTCCAGAGCTCAAAGAAAGAAGCAATTTCCAGTGGATGAATTTGTTACAGGGCCACGCCCGGTAAGGGCAATGGGTCGAGGTGTTCGAAATAGGCTTCTCCCATATGACATTCCGAAGGATATTAGAGAACTGGTCGAGAATAAGCAGACTACTGATGCTATTAAAGCAGGTCTTACAAGGGATAATTATGTATCTTACTTCAAACATCTCTTAATCTTGGAAGAGTTACAACTCGAGGTAATTCTAACCTTCGGTAGCTTAGATGGTTGATATTCGTGTTACAAAACTGAGAAATTCCCTTTTTTTGGCTTCAGGAGGACATGAGGGCCTATAACATGGAGAATATCAACATGAGGAAGAAAGGGAATTATTTATCACTTCAGGTCCCTGGGCTCGCTGAAAAAAGGCCTTCCCTTGTCCATGGAGATCATATTTTTGCTAAACTTGCATGTGAAGATGCTAGTGGATCAGGCAGAGTTTATGAGGTCTGCTTTACACGAAAAATACTATATGCTTTATCCTTTTATCATTGAAGTACTTCCTCTTTGGCTTAAGTGAGAATTTATCTCGGTATCTTCTGTTGTATACTCTTTCCCTTGTGTTCATTTAGTCTTTCCAGTCCCATGGCCTCTATTTCTTTTGGAGAATTTCTGTCTTTCTGACAAGTGAATGTGGTGATTTTCAGGGTTGTATCCATCGGGTAGAAGCTGATGAAGTGTACTTGAAGTTTGCACCAGAATTTCACTCGAATCACATAGATGAGAATCTTTATAATGTGCAGTTCACCTATAACCGAATCAATATGCGGAGGCAATACCAGGCCATTGATGCAGCAAAAAGCCTAAATGTAAGTCTCCTTTTTCCATCTGGGTCACCCAAAAGTAGGGTGATTGAAACCACTCCACTAGTGCCCATATGTTGTACACTTAACGAGGAGCAGATGTGTTCAATTGAGATGATCCTTGGCTGCAAAGGAGGACCTCCTTATGTGATTTTTGGGCCACCAGGTACAGGGAAGACCATGACAATAGTGGAGGCAATCCTCCAGCTCTACTCAACCCAAAAATCTTCTCGAATTCTTGTGTGTGCACCTTCAAATAGCGCGGCTGATTTCATACTAGAGAGACTCCTTAATGAGGAGTCTGTTGAGATTAAAGAGAATGAAATATTCAGACTAAATGCAGCTACACGACCATATTACGACGTCAACCCGGATTTTCTCCGGTTTTGCTTCTTTGATGAGCTTGTTTTCAAATGTCCTCCACTTAGTGTTCTCGCCTGCTACAGAATCATCATCTCAACTTACATGAGTTCCTCCCTTCTGTATGCAGAAAGTGTTGGTAAAGGCCATTTCTCTCATATTTTCTTGGATGAGTCAGGTCAAGCTTCAGAGCCAGAAAGCATGATCCCTGTAGCGAACCTTTGCCGAAGAGAGACTGTTGTTGTTCTTGCTGGGGATCCAAAGCAGTTAGGTCCAGTTATATACTCCAAAGAAGCCGAGAATTTTGGACTGGGGAAGTCATACTTAGAAAGGTTGTTTGAACACGAGTTTTATTCTAATGGCAATGAAAACTATGTGACAAAACTGGTTAGAAACTATCGATGTCACCCAGAGATCCTCTATCTCCCTTCACTTCTCTTCTACAATGATGAATTGATCCCTTGCAAAGATGACATAGGTTCATTATTGAACTCAGTAAAGTTTCTTCCTAATAAGGACTACCCTGTTTTTTTCTTTGGTATACAAGGTTGTGATGAGAGGGAAGGAAGTAATCCATCATGGTTCAATCGGATTGAAGCCAGCAAGGTTGTAGAAATTGTTAGTAGTTTGACAGCAAGTGGGATTCTGAACGAGAAAGATATCGGGGTGATAACCCCCTATAGGCAGCAAGTCCTTAAACTAATGAAGGCCTTCGAGAATCTCGACATACCAGATGTCAAGGTTGGCACCGTCGAACAATTTCAAGGCCAAGAACGAAAAGTTATCATTATATCTACCGTCCGATCAACAATCAAACACAATGAGTTCGACAGAACCCACTGTCTCGGGTTTTTGAGCAATCCTAGAAGGTTTAATGTGGCGGTTACTCGCGCCATAGCTTTACTTGTTATTGTTGGAAATCCTCACATAATTTCCAAGGTACCAATCTTCACTTGTGATTATCATCTAATGTCTACAACCAAAGGCTTTTAATCATTGATAATAAATGAATGGCAGGACCCTTACTGGAGTCAGCTTATATGGCGTTGTGCCGATCATAACTCTTACCAGGGTTGTGCTCTGCCTGAAAGGCAAGAGTATGAAGATGATGCAGAAGTTTCAACTCCGGAGGATTGTCGGATCGATGATGAAAACAGCATTGCTGAAATGTGGGGTGAAGATACCAAGGAAATTGGAAATCTCATTCCTTTCACGGATGAAGCCGAGTGGTCCGATGGGTGGAAATGAAATACACGCATCCTACAATGGTTCTTTTGCTTTTTTATGCTTTTGTTTTCACAGTAGCAAATGTGATGAACTTACCTGTTCACTTCAAGAGACAGTACGACGGCATAGTGGTAAAAGCAAACGAAAAGAGGAGAGATCTTCATACACTGTTACCATCTGTTTTTGATGATGTTTTTCTGCTAATAAAACTCTTTCCATCATATCATTTTGCTGATTACAAAGTGTTTATCGTATCAGTAAGTATAATCGAATGAAATCGGGAAAATCTTAGCTACTGTCAGACCAAGAATGAATGTAGATTAAGCAGAAAAATCACCATTCCAAGTAGGAACCAAGTAATATGCTTGTAAATCTGGTTTGTTGCAGAAGAAAAAACAGCTTCTTCTACTGAGGAACTTGGCGGTGTTAGCGACTTGACCGCAGATTCTGGGGGTGAGCTTGTTGAATCATTATCTAAACCTGTAGAATAGTTTTCATAAGGATTCTACCACCAATAACAGATCACTGATAAGGCCATTGCCTTGATATGCTTTTGGTATCGGCCTTTTACCAGTTTTAAAATCAGGTCTATCTTTAAAACAAATAATTTAGGCTTATATTTGGTCAATCTACAAGCAAGAACGCTGCAAATGAACATTTCCTTTTAGGTAATCTTTTATTACAGCCATGGAAGAACAAAATGCAAGGTTGGCCGGTTGGACGGGAACCAGCTGGTACACTAGTCTAGAGTAAGGGAAAGAACTGACTGACCTGCAAACCGGTTGAACCAAGTTTTATACTTTTTAATATATTTTACTTTTCAAAAATTTTATAAATTTTTAAATGATTTATTTAATTAAAACCAGTCTGATCATTGAATTAGTCTGATCGAGAACTACTAAGGTAGTAAGGTTTGACCGCCGATTCGGTTCCAAGAGGAGAAAAAATAAAAAAGAAAAGATATTCGGACTTTACTTACGAGAATTGAATGGTTTCAATATCCCTGAATCTGTGGTGCTTGGCAATGGCGGCAGCGCTGGTGCACCTAATGCATAATACTAATTAAGAATTGCATAATTACATCAATCAAAGCGTTAAATAACTATTTTTTCTTTTAATCAAAAGATTAAAATGGCCTTGAACCTGATGAAATTCTTAATCCGGAAATCCGTGAATTAAACAATTGGGTTTAAGAAAAGATGAAAAACCTGAAGAGCAGAGCGAGTCTAGAGAAGCAACGCCGTTCTTGGCCATGCAAAAGGAAGACAGTGAAGCAACCCTTTCTCTGTTCAACGGAAACCCAAAGATCCGCGGCTGCCGGAGGATGTAACAGAAACAGTAACCGTCGCCGGATTCGAAAGCAGAATTGAAGACGTCGCAGCACTGTGGAGCAACTGAGTCTGTGGCGTTGTTTGGTGGGTCTGATACAAAGGGCAGGCAAGGCGAAAACGCCACCAGCTCCTCCACGCAGCCTGGTTGCTGGGGTGCTGGTGGAAGTGGCTGCGCCGCCACACCAAGGAGGAGCAATATGAAGATGTTCGCTGCCATGGCGGTGAGAGGAAGTGAGAGACGGTTGATTATGGTAGTTAAAAATCTGTTAGGGAGAGGGTATTTAAGTAAATTGGAAATGAATATGGCGGGAATGGCCGTTAGTGAGGGGCCTAATAAATCATTTTAGTTAATTAGGTTAAATTGCGGTTACATCCTTATTGTATACTCAATTTGGATATTTAGTCTCTATACTTTAATTTATCATAATCTGATCCTCTTATTACTGTTAATCTTAGGGTAAACCACACTCGCAATCACCCAACTATTAGCATATTTATGTTTTGGTCACCCATCTCCAAAAATTTCAGATTTAGTCATTAACATTATTGACATTTAATATTTTGATCTCTCCTTTGTTAAATTATTATTTGGATGCTGACATGATCTATTTTATTTACATAATAACAAATTTAGCTCTACAATAATTACAGATTCTATCAATTTGGTCTTAATTCTAAAAAATCAACAAATTTAACCCTACAATGTTTGCAGATTCTATCAAATTGATCCTAATTCTAAAAATTCAACAAATTTAACCCTTAAATTTATGCATTCTATCTATTTAATCTTGATTCTAAAAAATTAAAAATAAAATGATAAAAAAACCTCTGGGATTTCATATTGAATTCCTTGAGAATTACTCAAATGGAACTAATAAACAACTTAATTTGCTAATAATAGAAGATCAGTAAGGTACCAATAATTTATGATCTTTTCCCATTTTCACATCAAATTAACCAATAAAAATAATCATTGCAGAAATAAAATAAAAAAACAAATTTTATTACTCAATAAATAAAAATTACACTAATATGTATATTTTATATAAAATGTAAAGTCACCCAATATTAGCTCTTAAAAGGCAAAACAATGGTTTTCAGTTCAAGCCACTAAAAGAATACCGCTCACCAAACAAATCAATCAATACATATTATATAATTAGTACTTGAAAATCACAAATCCCAATGTGAACACCAAAAGGAATGGTGAGAAACTGTAAGCGGGGTTGGCAGCTGATGGGGTGAGAACAGGGCGGCTCCCCGTTGCGGCCGTCGGGGCTCCCGAACCTGCTGTGGACGATGGTGGAGTTAGAGCCGGTGTGGTGCCGGAATCAGGCACCTCGGCAGATGGTGTCGGTTCCGGCACAATGGGACTTTGGGGGCTTAAAGATGGTGAAGCTCCAGGGGAGAGTTTGGGTGCTAGAGAGACTGGACCTGTCAAACGAATAAATAAACTAATAAGCAAATATAATTCAGTTTGTATTGATGGTTTATATTTTCAAAGGATTTATGAATATATCTATACCTGGAGCAGGAATAGGTGCACCACGGGGCGCTGCAAAAAAAAAAAATGGTTCAATTCGGATAAATGCAGTTTTAAATTTGTAAATTGAAAACTGAATTAAATCGAATATGTTTAACTAATAATCAAACTCAAATCCTACTTGAACAGGCTTGATTTTCAATTTTTTCTTCAAATTTATGATTCGTAATTTTGTTCAGGTGATAAAATCATAAGACATCAGTGAATATATGTACCATTGCATTGGAGGGGAACATTAGGCATGTTACAAGCTCGAGGAAGGGAGACGGCAAGGGTCCGGTTAATCGGAAGCCGGAAAGGTACACTTCCTGTGACGATGAGGCACGTGCAACCCATGCTACTGCTCGTGAGGTTTTTAAGAGCGTTACAACAAGCGGCGCTGGGCGACGTGGCGTTGGCACTGCTATTGGTGAGGAAATTGAAGCAAGGAGTGAAAGTGGTAAGCATAGCCGGAGTGCATGGATTGTTGATGGTCTGTCCATTAACAGGCAACAACAACATCATCAATGACATCAAAGCTAAGACGACCATAACTGGAACATGGTGAGAAGAACATGACTTGGAAAACTCCATTGTTGAGAAGAACTGGATAATGAGTTTTGAGTGTTGGGAATTAGATGATTTGGAAGGGAAAGGAAAGTGTGGATTTATAGGGAAGAAATATTTGTTTGGATTAGGTAATTAATGAAACAGGTGGTGGGGTTTTGAAGTTGGTTTATGAAGTTCAACTACCTTAACCAAATGTTTTGAATACAAAAGGAGATTGGTTTAGTTTAGTTAGTTTAATGGGCCCTATTTTGACTTAAACCTGCCCTTGGGATCACTTTATCAAATCATAAATCCATCAGTCACCATTATGGAACAAAAACTTTAACCCATTTTCAGAATAAATTTACATAATTTTTTATAACATTAATGTATATATTTTAATTTATGATATCAAATTAAATAAAAAAAATAGCGAATGAGGTGTTTGGTTTGGTGGCAAATGCTTGAGGACTCATACTCAAGTAAGTCCTACCTATATAGAATGTTTGGTGGATTTTATAGTTAGTTAATTAATTAGTTAGTTATTAATTTAATTTATTTATTAAATTAATTTTTGGTAGATAAAAATAGTATTAAGCTATTACACTATGACAATCAAATTAAAACATCATAGAAACATTATATTCCGTTAGTATTAGACACCGCATTAAAAGAGGTGGCTCTGTTAATAAATATAATCATGTGAACCCTGTACCAGAGCACTTGGCCAAATGGTTTGCAATTTCATTATGGGTTTTTAGAACATGGTGAATATGTACCTTCCAGCCCTAGTAAATCAAGTGATGTATTAGGCACAATTCCATCAAACTACTATCGACAAATCCACCAACCAAAATCATCTCCACCAATAGAGCATTATTACATTCAAACTCTAAATGTCGGTAACTCTTATCTCACGCTAAACATAGGCCCTTCAAGAACAACCCGTACTTTAATCTTGAATATTATATCTTGACCGAAGCTCAACGAAAATCCACATAACTAAAACCCATTCTCACCTCTAAACACCCCTCCAATAGAAACATACAAACTACTAGATGGTACTGCACCATGTGCATTGAGTTATTTATTTATTTCCATTAAATTGGAAAGACAAATACGAATGATAGAAATGGCAACGCACAATCAGCACATACATCCCAAAAACGATTCCATTAATAATTTATTATAAGTAATTTTAAAGCTTACCTAATATTTAATGTTTTACCTCACCAAAAAACCAATTTTATCCTTTACACTCACTTTCCTATACACATGAGGAAATATTTTTTCGAGGTTCTTTAGTTTTCACACGTGGGTTTAGGTTATAAAAGTATTTTATATATAGTAAAAATTAAATTTATAAATAAATATAACACTTAATAAATGCTCAATTTATTTATAAAATCTAAAAATTATAAACAATATATTAAATAATTATTTATAAATCAGTCCCCTCCAACTTTTATATCATGCTCTAATTAATGGCTCCAAAGAAGATTAAACCTAGAAGTTTTCATAGTAGGACGGTTTGTTTTTTGCCCAGCTTATTATTTGGGTAAAGCTTAGATTATTAATACATAATTTTTTAAATCAAGTCTTAATCCAACACATAAATATTTTTATTTCTTTTAGGTCTAATAAGTCAAATATAAATATGTTTAGTGTAATTAAAATTTTCAAAGTTTTCTCATATAATTGGAAAACATTTAAGACTCGTATTTACGTTAAATACAAATATCGAACACAAATATTTTAAAAATAAAATTAAAAAACACGGGCACTCCTCTCCGCTGTTTGCAATGTGAACTCTCTACCTCGCTAGGACCCAGTCTCCCCTGACAAATTTCACTTTGATCTTTTAATTTTTATAAAATTTTAATTTAATAAAAATAAAATTACACTTTAATTTAACCCTCGCCGTCAAAAAGTTTGTCTTAACCCTTCAAAAACCATATATTTTTTTTCAGACCCATTTTTTGTCACTGGGTATAAAGCCTACCATGAAAAGAAAAATTACTTTTTGGCTTTACGTTTAAAAAAACGAAAGCATCATAAATTTCATTACATGATTTAAAAAAAAGTATTTGAAGAATTTTAAAAAAAATCTGTATTTCAATATTTAGCTCTGTTATACTATGCTCTCTTTTTTTCAATTTTTTCAAAGCAAAATTTATTTTACAAGCTAAATAAAAATTTCATATATTTTTTCAATCTTTTTCCAAAGCAAAAATTATATTATTTCCACATATTTGATAAACATATATTTTTAATTAAAATCTATTGCAATTTCTAACTTTTAAAATGTTTACGACCTATTCTTAAAAATGAATAATAAAATAAACATTTTTATTTCATGTTATTATCCATTAAAAACACTAAATTATATTTGCAAATATAAAAAAAAAACTCAAGATTTGCTCATATTTGCAAAAAGTTTATGTTTTTGGTCATTAAATTTTAAAAAAGTTATAAAATAGTCACTAAATTATTCTAAATTTTTCATTTAAGTCATTGAACTATTTGGAAGTTTTTATCTAATTTATTAGGTTGTTAAGTTTTTCTTTTTAAAGTCCAGCTAGCGAGTTCCAAGTGGCGATTTGACAATAAATACAGTGGATTAGTACCCATCAACGAGTAGAAGAACATGCTTTAGATTCAAGTCGATCTGACGGTCAGTGTTGAAGATCAAAGAAAAAAGATGTATGGATTCTGATTTGTAGTTTCGTGATATTTAAAGTTATTTCAGACAAAAAACGGAACTGTAGAAGAGAAAAGGAACATGCCTGCCACATGGTAGAAGAAGTGTCCTTTGTTCCTTTTATATATAGGTATATAGATTTCTATAAAGTTATATAGATTACTAGTGCTAAAATGATTTTTCGTTCCTGTTAAAAATTTAGAACAAATAAATCTAAATACACATGAAGGTTTTCATAAAGCCAATATACAACCAATAATTATCTTTTACAAAAATAAAAATTAATTAAGTGTTTTTGATATCAAGAACTTGTAATATCAATTTTCAAAAACATAATTCAAAATAATCACACTAGCAATAACAATTTTGAATAAGAATACTAAATTTTTAATCAATATTCAAGAAAAATTGAAGATTTTATAAATGCAAATCAATCCTAATTTCTAGAAAGATTTGTATTAATCAATCTTTAAAAGTATAACCCAATCAAGATGTTATAGTAATATCATATAAAATCATTCAATAAACAAAAATAATCTTACATAAAAAAATTTTAAGCTTGAAAAGAAAAAAAAAGAAAGAATAGTTACCAAATTAGAAAACACTTGAAAGTATTGAAATATTGATAATTTATCTTATAAAAATTCTAAATAAAAATTCTAAAGAGAACTTGAGAGAATAATAGAAATTTAAAAGAAATTGTAAGTGTTGAAAGAAAATTAAAATTAAAGGGTTAGGATTTTTTGAGGTTTAGTGAATAGAAGCATATTCATTTATTTTTATATAAAATAATTTATTTTATAAAATAATTATTTTTCAAACAAAATTGGTGAGTTATTTTTAAAAATAATTATGAAGTTAAATTTTTTGGGATTAATTATAAAATTTTTAAAATATATAAAAATAAAGTTTGTATTGTTTTATGGGGTCAACTCATCTCACAATCTTATGAAAGGTTTAAATTAAAATCGATAAAATTTAGATATTCAATGCGGAAATCATAATAAATAAACTTTATTGAGAAAGGAAGAGAAGCCATAACTCTCTTCAGCAATACAAAATCATATGTACCCCATATGGATGGGGTACCAAATTATAAACATCACAATGTATTCAGAACCAATGGGAAAATAAGTTACAAAATCATAATAATATCATAAAATGTTTTTCAAATAGGATAGAAGATTCAATGTGATATGGCCACCATGAGGAAGAACAGCCATGAAAGTGTCAATTTGGCGGTGGTCATGCTTCCATTTGATGATGATGATGGCGGTGGTGGTGATCCTCCTTCCTCAGTGGATGGTACAGTTTTTGATCCACCTTCTACACCCATTTCCAATATTTATCAATGAACAAACTTATAAAGGATAGGGGTAAGTATTTTCATGCTATGCTACTCGGATTTGGTTGAGTATTAGATGCAAGAATGTCTTTAGTATAGCTATGCTCGATTTTTTCAAAGTTTTTTTATGCATTTAAAGGATTCTTGAAAGTCATATCTCCCTATCTATGTATGGGATATGAGTATGGGACACAAGTAATTCAATAAAATGAAGTGTCAAAGTAATATAGGCTTAAAACAAATGCTGATCAAAGCAACAACAATCATGTACCTGTAGGCATTGTACTCCCAGATTCTGGTGATCCAACTGGAGAGTCTGCAGGCGCTGGAGAAGCACCTAATAATACCAACCAACCAAACATGGTGTCAGCAGAATAGCAGGTTTCAGTAAATTAATTACAATTGTCTCTTAATTACTTGAAGACCTTCGAAACTACTACTGTTTTTCGTTTTTGGTTCATATATGCGAGAATGTGATTGAAAAGAAACACATATATAGGTTAATTGTATCCATACCATTACAGGCACTGATGGGTGGAGTCTGAACATTGCATGCGCCAGGTAAGGCCAAAGCTTGAGTCCGGTTGACGTTGATCCCCAGCGACGAACCACCACCATTAAGGACCTCACACAAGCATTGGGGTGACGAACTCACGACACTGGCAAGCTGTGTGCAGCATTGTTGAGACGGGGTCGACGAGTTTCCCGCAATGAAATTGAGGCAAGGTGACATGCTGATCAATACAGTAGTGCAACCGGATTGAGCTTTAGCTCCCGCATAAAACATGACCATTAGGACCATGACAAAACATGTCGCCATCTTCATGTTTGCCATTACTTTAATTTCTCTTAGTTTGATAAAATTTCTGGGAATTCTTTAAGGACTTTGCAATGGGGTTTGTATTGGTGCAAAGAGACTTTTATAAGGAGACCTTGCAAATGATGGTAGTTGTTGGTGACCAACTTTTGCTACTGTTTTATATATTGCAAGTGTTCAAAAATGGAGGTCTTAGGTTAACTAAAACTTAAAACCTCTTTGTCCCCTAAAATCAAGTATGTATGTACTAAGTTGTAATTCAGATTGATTCAAGATAAAAATCGAATTGTTATAACTTAAATAATTAAATTTGTTTACTCAATAAAAAATGTGTTCGAACCGAATTGAGTAGCTTGTGAAGATATATAAAAAGCTAAATTTTATTAAAAGGTGGAACAAAAACTCGTTTGGCTTTAAAACCCGTACATAAATCCGGCATCACATACCCATCAACTGATTTATAGGTTGGTCACCCACATATAATTTTATAAAGCCTTAAGCCTCCATTATTGAACACTTGGAAAGATATAAAGCCCGCAGTTGGCTATTGGTCCTGTTAAAACAGTAGCAAAAGTTGGTCACCAACCACTGCCATCATTTGCATAGGTCTCCTTATAAAAGCCTCATTGCACCAATTCAAGCCCCATTTCTTTGAAATTATCTAACCAAGAGAAATTAAAGTAATGGCAAATATGAAGATTGCAACATGTTTTATCATGGTCCTAATGGTCATGTTTTCTGCGGGAGCTAAAGCTCAATCAGGTTGCACTACTGTATTGGTCAGCATGTCACCTTGCCTCAATTTCATTGCGGGAAACTCGTCGACCCCGTCTCAACAATGCTGCACACAGCTTGCCAGTGTCGTGCGTTCGTCACCCCAATGCTTGTGTGAGGTCCTTAATGGTGGTGGTTCGTCGCTGGGGATCAACGTCAACCGGACTCAAGCTTTGGCCTTACCTGGCGCATGCAATGTTCAGACTCCACCCGTCAGTGCCTGTAATGGTATGGATGCAATTAACCTATCTATGTGTTCCTTTTCAATCTCATTCTTGCATATATGAAACCAAAATAAAAAACAGTTGTTTTAAGTACTTAAGAGATAACTGTAATTTACTCAATCTGCTATATATTCTGCTAACACCATGCTTGCTTGCTTATTATTATAAGGTGCTTCTCCAGCTCCTGCAGACTCTCCAGTTGGATCACCAGAATCTGGGAGTACAATCCCTACAGGTATATCATTGTTATTGCCTTGATCAACCTTTCCTTTAAGCCTATGTTACTTTAATTCCTCATTTCCGTCGAAGTACTCGCGTCCAACATTCATATCTTGCACATAGCTACAGAGAGAGATATAGCATGAAAATTACCCCAATCCTTTATAAGTATGTTGATTGATAAATATTGAAAGTTGGTGCAGAAGGTGGATCTAAAACTGTACCATCCTCAGAGGAAGATGGATCACCATCATCATCATCGAATGGAAGCACCATGACCAAATTGACACTCTCATTACTGTTCTTCCTCATTGTGGCCATATCACATTGAATCTTCTATCCTATTTGAAAAACATTTTATGATATTATTGATTTTGTTACATAGTTTCCCATTGGTTGTGCATACTTTGTGATGTTTATTACTGAAGAGAGTTATATGGCTTCTCTTCTTTTGTCAATAAAGTTTATCTACGTTTGAACATCCCTACTCTCCTCTAGTGATGGCAAAAAAACTTAAAATCCACGAGTTCCAAGTTGATCTTAGGGTCGTTTTCTTTAAATTGAGTTTTGAGGCAAAACAGATTAATTTTATAAAATTGTTAGATCGAGTTTAGCGTAAAACCACCCCGCCCTACCTTAAGATATTTATAAATTTATCCTTCTACATATTTAATATTAAATAAGTTAAAAATCTTTAAAATCTATCACTATCAACTTCATTTTATCACCTTTACTCCCATTGCACACTAATTTTTTTTAAATTTATTTTCCCAAATCATGTTTAGCATGATCTTTATTGAAAATAACAATAGCTTCAAAAGTAAACCATGAACACAACCATTTCAATGTTGAACAAAAAAAAATGAACACATCAAAACCAATGGGAAGTGGTGCCAATTTTTTTAAAATAATTAATCACAATTTCAAAAGAAAAGGTTTGAACTCGGGCCAAGTTGGATCGGGATAGGGTATACAATTAATTTTCGGGTTTAAGTTCAAGTGGATTAAAAATTTTAAGATCAAAATTAAGGTCAAGGCATGACAGTAAAGTATTAAATCATTGAACTGTTAAAATCGTTATTGTATAGCCTTCTTTATTCGCACCACTTACACAAAAAAAAAAAAACATCACTTCTACTTCTCTTTTACAATTTTTTTTTCATTAAACAATTTTAAACGTCACGAATCTTGAACCAAAATTCAAACATCTTTTTTCTTCGATTTTTGACATTAATCGTCAGGTCGACTTGAATCTTAGGTAGGTTATTCTACTCATCATTGGGTACTGATCCATCGAGCCGATTGTTGTATCGCCTCTTGGAGCTTACTAGTCGGACTGTTTTGACAAAAAAACTTAACAGATCAATTAAATAAAAATGTCTGAATAGTTCAGTGATTGAAATAAAAACTTTCAAATAGTTCAATAGCTATTTTGTAATTTTTTAAAGTTAAATGACCAAAATATAAACTTAGTAGTAATTTAATAACATTGAGTGTAATTTGCCCAAAGAATAAAAAAAAATATAGGTATATGCATGATGTAATGAAAAAGAAATAATGTCGACATCATGTCATAGAAAATAAAAAATAACCTAACCCTATATCGAGTTGGAGCAAGTGGGGAATTACTTAAATATTTTCTTCCACGATGTAACCTTGATCTTGATGACTTCGTGACCATGCAATAAGGTTAAGGTTGAAAATGGGGTCCAAAAATATTTCCATTATTGGACTATATATATCAATTCAAACATAAATGTAATATTATTTCCTTGTTAATTCAATTCTATTAAAGATAAAAGTTCGAACGTCGTTTTATGGATTAAATAGATTATCAAAGGTGAATATAGAAAGGAGAAAACTTATTGAAATTTTTCTTTTAATCCTTTTAAATAAAAAATAAAAGTTAATATATGATAGTCTTATAGTTTATCTCACAAAATAAAAATATTTTATTTAATTCCTTTAAAATGATAAAATATAAATTAATATAAAATAAAATAAAACTTTTGCTTTATAAAAATTTATAATTTAATTTTTCCCTCTTAAAAAAAATTAACTTTTATTGTGAAAATTATAAATAATTTAAAAGTTGTATTGAGATGTTGACGTGCTCCCAAAAGGATTTTTGAAGCTAAAACGGGTGATGGAAATCCTCTTGAGTCTATTAATGAATCAAGCTCCAATCCAATGGGACCTACATTGAGGTGTGGGGATGCCCTCTAGGCTCTACCCATTATTTTGGTAATTAAGGCTTTGATAAGACTAAAGAGTAGACTTCACTTAACAACAAAATTTTAGTGCATTTATAGACTAAACAAATTTCTTAAACCTAGGTGAGTAGTTGAAGCCTAGCGAGTCTACCAAGATAGCCTATTATTGTTGTATCACTCGTATAAATATCATTATCCGAAGTTATAAGCTATTAATAGGAGGTTATATATGTGTTTCTGGCAGACGAAAAAGGTAACATAAATGATGCAATGGGAATTTAGTTGAATTGTCATATAATTTAATTGAGAGCAAAGTTTCTTGAATGAAACCCAATTTATTGTTACTTTACATGCAAAAATGGAAAATGCAAAGGAAAGGTACTTTTCAGCCCAAACATGAAACCAAGAAAGAGGCAGTGGTGGTGAGTGGGTGACACAGCTTTTTGAAGTTTAATATTCACATGAAATTTAATCACTTTGTGGGTTAGTACCATTAGTGGACCTATATATTTCAGATGTTTTAATCATGTTGGGGGTAGTAAAAGTTGACATTTTTAGCTATTTTTTATTTTAATTTTATTTTGGGTGTGTTTTGTTTAAATTTATTTAGATTTAGATTTAGATTTAGATATATTTTGATATCCAATTTATTTATCAAACATATATTATTTATAATTGTATACGTAATTATACTTGTAAACTATTTTTAAAAAAACATTTTGACTATTGATCTAAAAAGTTGTTTTTGGTTATGAAAAAATATATACTTTTCAGCAATTAAGAAAATATATAAAATTAAATTATAAACTAAAAAAATTATGTTTATCTTTATTAACAAAATAAAATATTTATATATTGTGATTAATTGATAGCTTCATTTATATCTCATTTGAATGAGCAAAACCCCAACCAAAAGAATTTGAGTTTTTTTAACTATAAAAAAGAGCCTTTATTGATATCTGATGTATAAACAAAAGAAAATTGGAAAATTCCAAGTAGACAAAAGATTAAAAACCCAAGAAAGGCATTGCATAATTCTGCCCCAAAAGGATTATTGAAATGAAAATAATACTTAAAAAAATGAAGCAAAAGCTCCATACTTTAGACCTCTATGGCTATGTAATTAAGACTTTCCAAGAAGAAGAGGGTTTAGAACAGTGTGAAGAGAGTAAAGGAAGAGCAACATATAGAGAACTACACTGATGAACCCAACAATTAATGCTCCTTTAACTTGGTTGCAATACTTGGTGACTTGGTCACATATTGGTAGCCAACCTGCAATTGGGTTCCCTTTCTCCCCCACATAAGCAATCGCTAAGGCTGCTGATATGCTTGATGTAAGCAAAATTGTGAAAACCTTGCAAAAGAAGGGGAAAAAACCATCACTCTATAAAAATAAAAGCTGAAAAGTTTGGTGTTAAAATAGTTTAAATTGAATAACTAGATTTTTGGAGGGGCCAAAGTTTCATGTTTAATTAAAGCTAAAAAAGGATTAAATTGAAATGTTTATACTTAAAAGGCATTAAAAAGTGATAGTATACCATTTAGTCAAGGTCCCCATGGCTAAGTACATATCAATATAGTATCAATCAGATTGTTTTGTTAACCTAGCCATAAACTTGGGAGTTAAATATGACGTGAATCTCATTTAAAACACAGTGATCAAATTATAAATTTGTGTGTACTTATCGTATAGACAAATTTGATATGACATATTTAAAACAAAAATTACCCTCTTAAGTTTTAGTGACATCACTTGTTTTTCAACACGTTATATTCAAATTATCCATACGATAAGTACATACATTTTTTAAATATATTTCAAGTTAAATCCAAACCGACATTTAACACCTAAATTGATCAAATGATTTGATTGATAGAATATTGGTAGTGCAAATAACCTAAAAATTGAAGGAAAAAAATTACCGCATCTAGTGCAACAACTAATCGCCAAAGAAGACTTTTGGATGGAAGAAACAACACCAAGAACCCATAGATGCTTACTATTGCATTTACAATAACAAAGTACCTACAAATACAACAAGTTTTCAGTCACACATTAACATCAAAAGAATGGGGATGATTGCCCTTTGTGATTAAGTCCTTTGTGGGCACCCTCCACCAGAAAGAAAATGAAGTTGGAAGCTTGAAATTACTCACTTAAAAGCTGGTGTATCCGAGTATTTAGCTTCAAACGAGAACACCAAAACAGTAGCTCTTTGACGGCTAGAAATCATTATAATAACAGCTGAAAGTGTGGTGCAAAAGGCTATGAACCTTAGCAGGAAAGTGAAGATCCTCTTGGTTTCAGCCATGGAAGTTGCAGAGAAGGTAGGAGAGGCAGATGAATGGAGGTGTGGACTTAATAGACATGTTTGAGGCTTTTGTAGTTTACTTTTTGTTAGTTGAAATCTCCAACTGTAACCCCTCCACCGCCCATTGCAAAAATTTTTCTACGTTGGCTGCTTCCATTGGATACTTGTAGCTAATGATTATTGTGGTCATATGTGCAATTCTTTGTTTAGGTTAGGTTACCAGTTTCTTTCATAATATAGATATGTGTGTGTGTGTACATGTTTTTTTTTTTTCTCTCTTTTTGAATATATACATGTTGTTTTCGTTACAAAAGGCTCAGTTTGATGCTTTATTTCCAACCAACAGTGTAGAAGATTTTTTAAAAATAGGGTTAATTGCAACAAACACCCTCTATAGTTCAAATTCTTAATTAGGCTTCAAACTTTAATTATTCTTATTAACTTCTTAAAGTGTTAATATCATTAAATTAGGTCATTTTGTTAGTATTAGAGTCGTAGACAAGGGGACAAGTAGGGGCCTGTCCCCCTAATGATAAATCTCTCATTTAGTACCTTTAAATTTTGTTAAATTATAAGTTAGTGTAAATTACACTTTGGACTCTCTAAAACTTATAATTCATTTCTAGCCCTCTTAAAACAAATTTCTAGCTCTGTCCTAGTTAGTATATTTAAAACATTGATCAAATTAATTTAAACATATTTATACTTATCAAATGAATAATTTGGATCTAACGTATATAAGAAAAAAGAAGGGTAAACTACACCCAATTTCACTAAACTATTAGTTTACGTTTTGGTCACTTAACTTCAAAAAGTTACGAAATTGCCACTGAATTATTCAAAAGTTTTTATTTAAGTCACTAGGTTGTTAAGTTTTTTTTTTTAAAGTTTCGCTAGTAAACTCTAAGCAACGATTTGACTATCTGTGAGTTGAATATCCATCAACGAGTAGAAGAACATACCTTAGATCCAAGTTGAATTGACGGTCAGTGTCGAAGATCGAAGAAGAAAGTTGTTTGGATTATAGTTCGTATATTCGTAATGTTCAAAGTTGTTTTATGAAAAAAAAACTGAATTGTAAAAGAGAAGGGGAATGGGAGCTTTCGATTAGTGCAAGTGATATGAGCAAAGAAGGCCATATAACGGTGATTTTAACAGGCCAGTGACTTAAATGAAAACTTTCAAATAGTTTAATGACTAATTTACAGCTTTTTAAAGTTGAATGATAAAATCATAAATGTGCTAATAGTTTAATGGCATTAAGTGTAGTTTACCTAAAAAAGAAATATACAACTTTCATAGTGGGCATATGCATGTTTAAATTTTGATTAGCATGTTTTACATATGCACCATATTATATCTGAGTTGATCTCTAATGCCTAAGCTAATATTAGTGTGATAAAATGACCTAATTGATATGATATTAATACTTTAAGGATTTACTTTGAATGCTTTAAAGTCTAAGGGCTAATTTATGATATAAACCAAGATTTGAGGATACTTGATTTAATTAATTATTTCTCTAAAAATAGGATACAATTATGTTGTCAGAAAAAATACAACCATACAAATTTTGTTTACCTAATATTGAATCATGCATATTTTGCTTGGTGATTTTATTAAAGGAGTGTGTTCGTGGTTACGAAATAATTTTTCAAAGGGTCCCTACAAGTTTCTTCTCAACTGTGTCCCTGCTATTAAAATTCCATCAATAATTTTCACAAGGGTGTTTTAGGAAATTAAATTAAAGTGTATCATCATAATAATCAGCCATAGGTGGGTCAGGAATTGAAATGGGAGTTACGGGGGGTCCACCTTGAGGGCCCAACCTGGGCCCACGATCATGATTGTGGTGATGCAGGTTTACATGGGGGTCCCACATATTTATACGTTATATTATACGAAGGGCCCCACCTTTGACAGAGCGAACAACTTATACTGAACGTATTACATGAGCTTTTGAGTTACTGTAGATTCAATAAGTATACGTAAACATTTGTTCAAAAATAAATAAATAAATACCGATTTGACAAAAACGAAAGCTCTAATGTTGAATGGAATTGAATGTTCTCCGACTGTTTTGGTCCATTTACGGTTATTGCTTCTGTGAATATGGTGGCTAAATAATTTCAACGCATTACATAAGGTAAATATTATATAATTGTTTAGTTTTTCATAATATTTTTTCATTTTTCTGTGTAAATAATCTAATATTGGTTCACAGCTAACAATATATTCACCGTTTAAAGTAACAATGAGACGAAGAACACCATGCATTGATGGGTGGTAAAGCCCCATATTGACTATCATTAGATTTTTTTTTCTGTGGCCGATAAATTCATAATTTTTTTCTAGATTCATTCTTACATTAAGGGTCTGTTTGATTGAATGAATTGATTTTCCGGAAAATCATTTTCAACTTTTCCAGCGTTTGATTGGCGGAAAACATTTTCCATTTGGAAAATGAACTCCAAAACAAGGGAAAATGGGTTACATTTTAGGGAAAATGTCTTACCCTTTCAATTTCCGTAAGACATTTTCCGTGCTCTCCTCTCTATCGCCTCCTTCATTCCTTCCTTCATTTCCGTGAAAATTGCTTCATTTATCAATTTTCCAAGAACTTGTTTTTTAATTATTCAATACTTGTTTTTTAACACAATTATAAATAATTTATTTGATATTAATTTTTTCAATTTATAACGATTAATATTGTAGCTTAATAATTGAGTATTATTATAAATAAATCATTGCAATATATGTAAAAATAATTTAAAATATAAAATTTATTAATACATATCAATATATGTAAAATAATTTTTTCAAAAATATTTCAGAAATCGCCAAACAATGAAAATATTTTACATGATTCAATCAAACACCGTAAAATATTTTCCAGTAAATCATTTTACAGAAAAGTAAAACATTTTCCCGAAATCATTTTACTGAAAATATTTTACTTGCAATCAAACAGACCCTAATTGTTAAAAACGAAAACAAGTACATCAAAAAATTTTATGCGTTTGTAAATGGAAAATCGCTCAACTTAATTCAGTAACAAAATAAGTAATAAATCGAAATACTAGATTCATCTCATATATCAAAGTATTTCAAAATAAAGACTTTCGCTTTTTGTTTTCAATATTTGGAGTTGATACGTTAGATACAAATAGATCGTATATTGTAAATTTTCTCCACTTTTCTTTTCTTAATCGACCCCTCCCTTTTTATCCTTTCTTTTGTGCTCCTTAAGAACTAAAGAACTAAACAATAGGATTTCTTTCTTTTAACATAATGATAGACTTAATGATAATTTTTCTATTTTTTTATTACTCATTTTTTATCAGCATAATATTTTTCCTATTTTTTTTTCAATTATTGCTGGACTCTAGACTATATATAGTTTAGATAACCCGCAAAAATTTTCGACATATTTGACTGCGATCTTGATATAGACAGGGCGCTCATTCGTCTCAAAATCTTAATAGAACAATCTTTATTATTTGAAACGGTTCTTTCGAGCAATTATCAAAAGAGGACAATTAAGTTCGAGATTCACTCTTCGTAATTATATACATGGGTTTTGATATATAATTAAAAACTAAGTAATTAAAATACATTATTGACTAAAAATTTAAAATGCATTTTATCCTTATATGATAGGATTTAAAGTGTTTAAGTATTAAACAAAATTTTTTGACAATTAAACAAAAATTTAATCATTATTTCAAATAAAATTTGATAAAAATTAAGTTGTTAGCAAATTCCAAATGATAATTTGATGATCTATACAAATGGATCAATACCACTAACAAAAAAGACATCTTGTAGATCTAAATCGATCCGACGATCAATATAAAAGATCGGAAAAGAAAATTACTTTGACTTTTATTCATAAATTTGTAATGTTTAAAGTTATTTAATAAAAGAAAAAATTAAACTTTAGAAGAAAAAAAATCGAACATTCTATTATTATAAAAATATAAACAGAAAAAATTCAATACAACAACAATTTTAATATACATTCTATAATTTTTTAAAGTTAAATAATTTAGTGACTATGTTAAGCTAAATGTATATGGTTGAGCAGTCACGTCAGTCATCTTCTTTGAAAGCCATTGGTGGCGCTTTCCATATAAATGAGGCAAACCCCTCTATACGCTAACGATGAGACTAGCAATACAAATTTCCACTTCACTCCCCACTATACACACCATCAGCACTTGCAGATGATCAAAGCAGGTAGAGGAAGAAGAAGAAGCAGAAGAACACGAAGTAGTTTGCATCATTCATTTCTCATCTAAAAATTGAATCAGATTTTGATTAACATAGAAAAAAGCTCTCTCCTTTTTGTTTCTTCTTTTGTTCTCTCTCTCATACTTTCTGTTTTCTTTTTCTTTTTTTCTGTCCTTTTCCTACATTTGCATGCTAATTTTTCAGCACTGATGATGGAGAAGCTGAGTTTTTAGTGGGGTTTCAAAAATAAAAAAGAATACATAGAAAGAAGAGAACCCACTAGAAAAAAAGAGAGGGCAAAAGAAAAAAAAAACTGATCACCACCCCACATTTCATAATTCACTAGTCTTTTTGTTTTCTTGTTGGGTTTTCTTTGCCATTTTGGGGGTTTTATGTGAAAGTTCTTTTTCTTTTCTTTTTTTTTCCCTTTCCCTGGTTTTGTTGCTTAAAAATGGAGTCCACAGAGTTGTAACATACTACATAGGGACAAAGTGGTTTTCATTTTGCCTTTGGCTTTTATTTTTCTGGGTTTTTTTTTGTAAAGATGGTTGCTTTGGTTTCTGGTTGCTTTGGTTTCTTATTTTTGAAGCTTAAAACAGCAGCAGTTTCTGGGGGTAAAAGTTTCAATCTTTCCAGCTCTGTTAAAAAAAATTTTCTTCTTCATGTAATGTTTTATTATTATTATTAATATTTGTTCTTCTATTGTTTACAGTTCAACAATAATACCAATCCCAAGAAGCAGCAAGTGAAGGTATAAGGTTTTAATAATGGCAGATTGTGATTCTACTCTTCAATCTCCCACAGATAAGGTGCAAAAGAAGCCCACTTCATTCCCTAAATTGCTTACTGGTTTTACTTTAAAAGCATTTTCTGATAATACTGAGTCTATTATGAGTCCAAAATCTATACTTGATAGCAAGCCCTGTTCAGCTTTGAAAAACCCTTTTTGGTCTGAATCAAGTACTCCTAAAACCCCAGAACCTGAAGCCAAACACAAGCTTGATTCCAAAGGGATTGGTCTTGCCATTGTTGATTCTTTCAAAGATGATTACTTTGATCCCAACTTACCAAAACCTGTCCTTTTTGGTTCACAACTTAGGATCCAAATCCCATCTTTGCCCCATGTTCTTTCACCAGCAGAATCTCCAAGAACACCACCTGAGTTTAGCACCAAGACAAGAACATCTCAGTTGAGTTCATTTTCTTCTGTTCTGTCCCCTTCTTCAGTAAGGGAAACCTTGAATTCACCAAGGATCTTAATTGGGAATCTCCCAGCTTCTGAAATGGAACTCTCAGAAGATTACACCTGTGTGATATCTCATGGAAGTAATCCAAGAACCACCCATATCTTTGATGATTGCATTGTTGAAAGCTGTTGTGGGGTTGTTGGTTTCTCCTCTCCGAAGAGAAACGGGTCAAGTTACCAATCAGAAAATTTCCTTAGCTACTGTTATGCTTGTAAGAAGAATCTTTCTCCAGGAAAAGACATTTACATGTACAGGTTAGTCTCAAAGCTGTCCTTCAATGGAACTACTTGCTTCTTTTTGAATCTATATTTGATTAAATTTTGGTTCCATGTATGAAACTTGCTTCTCAGAAGTGAGAAAGCATTTTGCAGCAAAGAATGTAGGTACCAAGAGATGATGCTAGAAGAAAGCACCAACAAACTAGAATCTGATGACATCTTTGGGACTTATTCCTAACATTTGTTTCAAGTTCTCATCATCAGTCTTGCATAAAAGCCAGTCAAGGATTAAGTAAAACCAGCACAAATAACTTCTGTTTGTCAATCATCGTGAGAGTTTTTAATTGCTTTTAGCTGTTTAAAAGATGAAACTTTGGGTTTACTCTGTTGTATCTTCTTCAACAGGCTCTATGGTATTTGTAGAATTGATCTTTCTTTCTTTCTTTGCAAGTGATCTTTTGTGTTTTTTCTTTTGTCAAATAGTCTTTGGTGGTGGTGGTAATTGTAAATGCCAGTGATCATCATTCTGATTTGTGACTCTAAAGAAAAGCATATAATATTATATACTATATTTGCTTTATTTTATGTATATATTAGTCATCTTTCGATTAGGCACTAAGAACCAATTATTTCAACTGAAGTAGATTCTCTTCTTTCCTTACGTCAGCTTGGTTGCTTTAATGGAGAGTAGCTCTAATATATTATTTTTATATAGAAGCCTGATGTTATGACTTTAACCATTTTTAAAGGATCAAATAATTGAAACTAAAGGCCCCACCTCACCACCCCACTTTCAGGTGGGTTAATCCAAGGGGTAACAAGATTGCCGATATGATTTTTAACATCTTTAACATTATTTTAAAGTTGCTAGTTGAAACTTTTTTATCAGATGATGAAATAATTTTCTACTCTTGTGTTAGTAGTGGTATGAAATAATGTATAGGGTGTGAGTAATATAGTAATGTCCTTTTTTTCTTTAAGCTTTATCTTTGTAAAAAAGTATTAGGTTTAATGGTTGGTGCATTATCTGAAAACCTGTACACAAATTAATACGATCTTAAGCGCTCTCAAGCTCACTAATAAAAACCTGTTGCTCTAATCTTCCTTTATGTACACAAATCTCTTTGAACTTGTTTCACTTTCTCAAAACCAACCTATCTTGTAACTCAGAAAGTAAAGGTTAATGCTGAAACAAGCATTGAGAAAGAGCATGAAAAGGGGATACCCTTGATCATGAAATATGGATTGTTTGTTGAACCTTATGAATTGCGTGAAAGTAGGATATTTCAAATTCGGGAGTCCAAGAATTTTATAAAACGTTCTTGGTGGGAAAAAAATGTGGATGAAAGATCTCACTGAATTGAATTGGGACCATGAATCTAAAAAATAGTGAGAATTCTTGATCTCACATATGCGAATCGAAGATTTAGGAACGATCATCTGGGGTGAAGGTGAGGCAACAAAGGGGCATCACTGGATCAACAATCACGCTCTGATCACACATTCTCACTTCACCAACCAAACTAGAAATCCTGTCTCCTTTGAGCTAAAGGATACAGAGGTACGAGCCTATAGAACAGATCCTGTTCAGGTTAGGTCGTGCCCTCTAAGTGCTTAGTTCTGCTTTAAATACCACTCGTATTTGATATTTCCTTTTCCAGTGTGGGATATTGTTGAGCTCCTGACAAAGACAATCTCAGTGTTTTATCCCACACGGGCATTCTATAATCTCAAGCCGCCATCCATTCAACACAGTCAAACATAACTATTCAGCCCTAAATAGAACATAGTTTATTTTACTTTATATATCATCGCAGCTATTAAAATAAATTGATTACTGGAGTATATTCATGGCTCATTAGCCTGTTTCATGCTTTCTTCATAGTTTTCACCCTTACATCTGAATATGCTTTCTTCACAGTTTTCATAGTATTTCGACAATTTACTTGGACCAAATACAAATTAACTCAATATATCTCAAATATAGATTAAAATAAGGATTAATTTATCTATTTTTTAAGTAAAATAAATAAAAAAAACAATCTAATTTTTAATATAAACACTTCCAAAATACTTTTAAAGAATTTAAATTTTTTTATTTTTTAGATTTAATTGTTAATAATATTATTTTTTATTAATTCTATTAATGTAATATTTTAATATAAAATATGACAACATTATCGACATGAATTTAATAAAAGAAATTTAAAATTATTAACATTTAAAAGTATATTTTTAAATCTGAAAATTAGCTTAGGAGGAGTAAATCCCATTTTGAGAGGAAATGTGAAGTTGAAATCCATTCTAAGGACACTTTTGTAACTTTAGGCACGACAATTCCACTAAACGTTCATGCTTAAATTAAAAAAGTTTGGCGAACTCCAATCTAATGGCTCAGCATTCTCTCTCCTCAATCTCAATATTGCCGTCGCAAAACCCCATTTTGCCCTCTCTCTTTTTCTCCTCCTCTCTATCACCGCCATCAAATCCGCCACCGTAAACCGATAGCTCTCGTTGCCGCCTTTCACCGCCTCTTAAACCGTCGTAAATCTGGAAAAGAAACAATATGTCCGGCGTCCTCCCGCTTTCCTCCAGAGAAGACGAGCCATTTATAGGTGCTAGAAATAGTAAGTTTTTTTCATTTCTTAAAAAAAAGGAACAAAAATTGAAGAATTTGAATTTAATTTACGTTTTCTTTGAAGGTGCTGGAAATGGAGACTCGTTAGCAATCGAGATGGAGCAAGAGACGAGTACTTCGACGAGTTCTGGCGGGAGTTCGAGGAAAAAGAACAGCAGATTGAAATGTTTCGGCGTCGATCTGTCGCCAGATAATGTGGCAGTTGCTATGGTGTACTTCGTTCAAGGCGTTTTAGGCCTTGCAAGGCTTGCTGTTAGCTTTTACTTGAAAGATGATTTGCATCTTGATCCTGCTGAAGTATGTTTCCTATTTTCCCCCTTAACATTCAAGCTATTTTTATTGATAATTTGATAATTCAGCATTTATTTTAAGTTAGGCTTTATTTCGCGTACTTGGATGATAAAATTCGCCATTTTCTTATTTATGTGACATAGTTGTGGTTGAATCAGTATTACATTTTAGGTCAGTTGTTTACTCTAATCAATTATAGCAATTGATCTCTTCATTTTAATCAAGTATGAATTTTTTTTCGTTCTCTTTACTTTTGCTTTATATAAAACTTATAGATGTTTGCTTTATAGCAGCTTTTCAAGATGTATGTTGTTTTGGTTGTTCTTTTTTTTTGGCTACTTGCAGTTTGTATATCGCATTTTGCTTGCTAAAAATTGTTAAAAATAAACCCAAATGATAGATGTAAAATCAGAATAATTAAAAATGAAAAATAACTTAAAATTCAACACTGATTCTGATGCGATTGTATTATCAAGTAAGTTCATACCTTTTTCCCCAAAGGAGTCACATATCTAAAAGCGGCTTAAGACAAGCATTTTAATGAGGTTGCATTGTATTTTATTGCACGTGTATATAATGATCTTCTAAAAGGACTGACAGGATTTATGTGGTTGACTAGACAGCTGTGGTAACCGGTTTTTCTGCACTACCATGGCTTGTTAAGCCACTTTATGGTTTTATTAGGTGGGACTCTGTTGATTACCTGTTTCTATTTCTAATCATCTCTGCAAATTTTGAAGTATTTATTGTGTCTAGATTTGCTTTGAGCAATACTTTGTTTTGGCAGTGATTCAATCCCACTGTTTGGTTATCGGAGAAGGTCATACTTGGTTCTATCAGGACTTCTCGGTGCTCTTTCATGGAGTTTGATGGCCACCTTTGTTGACAGCAAGTATGGTGCTGCATGCTGCATACTTCTTGGATCTTTTTCTGTTGCCTTCTCGGATGTTGTAAGTTTCTTCTGTCTTGAAGAATTTTTAAGTTGTTCACTTAAAGTTAACTATTTCTATCGAGAGCGGTTTAGGATTCTATGATTTCTCATAGGTACACTTTTCAGGGGATGCTTGTTTTTTCGAATGATAATGTCTAATATGTAATCTAACATGGCTACGTTTCTAATTTAAACTGTCTATACATCCAATCTTTTTAAGAGAATGTTGCATGGGCGACTGCCTATATTTGTTAATTTAATCATGAATTGATGTCAAGCAAAGGTTGTTTTGGAGAATAAAATAGTAAGTTAATCCATTTACAAGTTGTAAAGGAACTGAGAGCCTGAGACTTTGTGCATGCTTGGGCTCAAGTGTAAAGCATAAAAATTCCTCAAAGTCTTGTTCTAACACATTCATTAAACCAAAAAAAAGAAACTTCAGTAGATTTTGAATTTGTTGTGACTGATTGTTAGTTTCTATTGGCAACTCGCACATGACTCCATGAGCATGTTCATGCCTATACTACAACCAGAAGCATTTTAAATGTTTGTCTGAAAAAGCAATTTATGCTATTCATATTCTAGTAATGTTTCTGAATTTATGCTAGAAATTAATACACGGTGTAGGTTGTAGATTCCATGGTTGTGGAGAGGTCTCGTGGGGAGTCACAAAGCGTGTCGGGTTCTCTTCAGTCTCTATGCTGGGGATCTTCAGCTTTTGGTGGAATTGTGAGTTCCTATTTTAGTGGCTCTCTGGTGGATGCTTATGGTGTAAGGTAGTTAGGCTGATTTAAGGATGACTGTATGGTATATTTACAACGATAATAGAATTTTGGCTAATCATTCTATTACCAATTTAATGTCTCAGGTTTGTTTTTGGTGTCACTGCATTGTTACCACTGATCACATCTGCTGTTGCTGTTCTTGTAAAAGAACAGCGTGTGATTGGCCAAGCAAGGGGGCCAAATGTTCCTTTGGGAAATTCTAGCTTTCTTAAAAGCTCAAAAGAAAACATTATTCAGTTGTGGAATGCTGTCAGACAGCCCAACGTATTTCTTCCCACAGTTTTTATTTTCTTGTGGCAGGCAACACCACAGTCGGACTCTGCCATGTTTTTCTTTACGTATGTTATGTTACTTTGTTTGAAGTTTTTTTGTCATCGCTTCATTTTTATGTCATTTTTGTTTCCCCAACAAAAATTTCTTTTGATTTCAGCACAAATAAACTTGGTTTCACCCCAGAATTTCTAGGACGTGTCAAACTTGTTACTTCAGTTGCATCGCTGGCTGGAGTTGGACTGTATAATGGATTTTTAAAAAATGTTCCTTTGCGGAAGATTTTTCTTGCCACAACAGTAACTGGTACAGTTCTTGGAATGACTCAGGTTTGTGTTTTGATTTACTTTTGCTTAAAGTTATTGGTCAAATTATATAGAAGGTCTTGTACTATATGTTTTTGGCAGACTTAGCCCCTCTATCATAATTTGATAATTTCTAGGCTTCTACTTTTCGAAATGTGTATTTTCAGTCCTAGGGTCAACTTTTTTTTTCCATTAATTCCGTCAAGTGGCTTATTTTTTTTAAGCATGTGGTGATGTGGCATATATCTTTTTCTACTTTTTTGTACATTTTAAATGTGCAAAAAAATTATAATGCTAAGGTGTATAACATTACAAGTCACGCTATCACATGTTCAAAAAAAAGTTATGTCAAACAATTTGACGAATTAACAAAAGAAGTTAGCTTGGACTGAAAATTTACATTTCTAGAAGTAGATAGATTAGAAATTATCAAATTATAGTAGAGGGACCAAAATCTGCCAAAAACATATAATAAAGGAACTTTTATAGAATTTGACCAAAGTTATTTAAGATCATTTGCATTGTGCTTATAGCATTATATATGCATATTTAATTTTGCGAATTCTTAGGTCTTTCTTGTCACGGGATTGAACCGACAGTTTGGAATAAGTGATGAGTGGTTTGCAATTGGGGATTCCTTGATTATAACAGTCCTTAGTCAGGTTAGTGATGCTCTTTCTTCTTAAGCGTTTACTTTAATTTGTAATTAGAGTTTGGAACGATATCTACATATGGCAGCCTTTGTCTCCATATTCGAGAATTCTAGGCAAAATTGATTGGGCTGTTTTAAGTTACTGCGTCATAGAACTGTCCTTTTAAAATTTCCCATTTTACATAAAACCTACAATACAACATAGAAGGAACTTCAAATGTGTCTACAATTATTTGAAGACTTTAATGAACTACAAAATTTAAGAGTTCCTTTTATATTTCTTTTGAGGTCCTTCTCTTCATTCTACTTTAGGCTTGGAATGTCTGTTATCTATTTTACTTGCACCTGGGTGTGAGTGTTAGATATGGGTATGTGCTTGACACAGGTATGATCAGATTATTTCAAGTTTTTCTGTGTTGGAAGATCTTAGAAGGTCATTTTCTCATACACATATGTTGACACGAGTACTTAAAGAAAAATGAAGAGTCGGATTAACATAGTCTATCGTAGTTAGATAATTATGATGTCATGGCATTACCCACTGCTCAATTAGCTTGGGGATTCGGAAAGGTTGTAGATGTTAAAATTTAAATACAAACATATTGGATTCCGCTTTGGATTAACTATATTCATTTAAATTCAGTCGCTGATTTTGTCTGCACCAATATTCACAGGCTTCTTTCATGCCTGTTCTCGTACTTGCTGCAAAACTATGTCCAGAAGGAATGGAAGCAACACTTTTTGCAACCCTGATGTCCATATCAAACGGAGGCAATGTCCTTGGTGGTCTGATAGGCGCTGGCTTGACTCAAATATTCGGTGTAACAAAGGATAAATTCGATAACTTAGCCGCCTTGATAATCCTCTGTAACCTCTCGTCACTGTTGCCTTTGCCACTACTTCACCTCCTTCCTCGAGATGATTCCGACACTGCTTCTAAGGTAAAAATGTAGATACCGAGATGAAATGCTAATTGAAAATTTAGCTGTTTCTATCCTTTTCCACGATGTTGAAGCCTTTCTTTTCATTAACTAGAGATCACACTGTAAAAACACATCAGTCATGGATCCGAGCAATCCATGTATACATATTGTATTTTCGGTTATTATAATTTTTACGGATACAGTCGTATATGCATGTTGTGTTCGTGTTTTTATTGTGTTTTAATTTTGCTTTTTATCTGTTATCCAAAATTATCAGGTTTACACAGAATTAGAAGAAAGTGGGGAAGAGAACTGTAAATATCATGGAACGGTTACGACTACGAGTCCCAAACTTTCCTCGATTGAAATGACTAACGACTTATGAAAGTTTGGTTCGCCTAATTTCTCACTTTTTAACACTCCAATTTCTTATCTAATTTATTCAAGGAAGATATTGTGTAAATTCGAGAAAAAAAATGATAATAAATAAATATAAAAATAATAAAGTTATTAACAAATGATTAATTCACGGGAGTTGTCTAACTGTATCTTGGAATTTAATTTGTTTTACATAATGTAAACATAAAAATAGTATAATATAGATATTCATGTTTGATATTCTTTGGCTGCATCAAAAGTTTTCATGAATGCGGCCTCCAATGTAAATGTCATCTCATTTCTCATAAATTTAACCCTTTTGATCTGTATTTGTTTATATATTTCTTTTTTGTTTTTAGAAGTGGCAACAATTGTTTCGATTGAATTGTGTTGTAAAGTAGAACAGAAAAGCAATACAGCCATAAAAGCTCCAATCTTACCTCTATGAAGCTTTAAAGAATTAAATCTCCAAACATTTTCTTAATACAATCAATAATTAAAGTCTTATCGCTGTACAATTGCTTGCCCTCACTTCCCCTCCCCTTAAATATGCTCACGTACAAGTGAATTAACTGTAACCCAACATACTGTGTGTCGGTAGCCTTTTATAGGCAGTATAAATGAACACTTCAACCGAAAACATATTCATATTATCAACTTGTATTTTAAATTTAAATAGCCCTTCGAATAAGTAGCTAATAAGCCACGTTTAATATCCTTTTCTTATCTGATTAGGTAGCCTCTTATTCTAAGCTGAAAAATCCTTTCAATGTTCTTAAATCGGAAATTATTTTCTGGTCTGTTCCCACCACATTACTTATGATCTGTTTTCAATTATTTAATAATATTTTAGTAAATTTCTTTATGTTATTGACACATAATTCTGGTAAATTTTTTACCCCGAACCCTGAACTTTGGATCCTGAACTCAAGGTTTAGAACTCAAGATTCGGGCTCGAGTTTAAGGTTTTGAGTTTGAGGTTTTTAGGGTTTAGAGTTCATGATTTGAGGTTTAGGGTTTGGATTTGGGGGTCAAGGTTTAGGTCTCAAGATAAAAAATATATATATTAAAGTTATGTGTCAATGACATAAAAAAATTTACTGAAATGTTATTAAATAATTGAAAAGATACCATAAACAATATGGTATGAATGGTCCATAAAATAATTTCTCCTCCAAAATAGCCTTCTTGAACTTTATACAAGTTTATCTACTTCCCCTTTTACAATAAAATCCCACGGATTTTGAATTACAAAACTACTTAATACATGAAAACAAGTCAAAATCATCCATTTATAAAAGCGTTACATTGAAACTCATATTATAACACTGAATTTGACGGAAACTATGTTTGAAGCTATTTCTGTCACAACTCGTATTGCAATATTGAGTTAGGCAGTCTATATTCCAGCATTTTCTATTAGAAATTTTATGGTATTGTTGGATGCTTCTGGTGGGGTGACGACCTTGATGTTCGAAAACTACTAGTATCTATGTTCATCAGGGAAGTCTTAGCATTAAACAAACTCTATTCGGGAAACAAGCTTGGAGACTCGTTTTATATTTCCTTTTAGTCACTTTAAAAAGGGTGAATGTATTTGGGAGGTCTCTCTAATAATAGAGATCTGGTCAAATTGGTCCTCTCATTATTAAATGGATTAGTTTAATTTCTCTACTATTAAAAATGATCCAATAAGGTTAAATTGAAATAGAGTTAGCATTTACTGTTTAATAGTGTTAATGTTTTTAAAGTTTTTATGGTTCTGAAAATAAAATATTTTATTTGAAATTAAAAATAATAATTTTCAAGACATTTTTATGTAATAATGTTAAATCAGTTACAAGTTGCATTTATTTTATTCTTTTAATAGTATAAAGACTAAATTGATCCATTTAAAATAAAGGAGCTAATTTAATTCACTTTAACCCATTAAAAATCTTAAATAACTACCCACTTCCAATTTTGGTCACACGTGTATAAAGCGTAAAATAATTATTTTCATTTCGACAACCTGCTTTTTATATTTTTAAGTTTTTTTTCAAAATATAATTAATTTTAACAAGAATTATTATTTAAGATTTTGAACTGGTCATTATCGGGTCAGTTTATTCGGTTCAGGTAAAACAATTTAGTCATTTTGATTTTGAAAACCAAAATCGAGTTAATCGAATTAATCAACTTTAAAATACTATTATTTTAATATTTAAAATATTTAAATTCAACCAATATTCAAATATATTATTCAAGCTCAAACGCTAAATAAATTCAATACGCACAAATATATTATTTAAGCTCTAACTTAACTAAAAATTAAACCCAATACCCAAAAAACATGGTAATGTCGGTTAAATCGATTTACCGATTGAATCAATTGATAAAAGTCGATTCGATTTATTCGATTTTATTTATAAAGCCAATCGATGTCAATTTAAAAAAAAAAATGAAATCGACTGAAGCCATTTTAAAATATTTTGAACCGAACCAATAAATTGCTTACCTTTATAAGTAGTAGTAAAAATGGTATAAAAAAATAACATAAAAGTGGTAGGTATTATGAATGTGGAAATTATGATTATTAACAATTATGATAACAATGATAATGAAGCATGGGTGAGTCAAAATGATGATTAATAATTTTAAGTCATGATCAAGCAATAAGCACATCAACTTATTTGTTGAAAGATTTTGATTAATCAGGCAGCAAAATCTTGGTTAAAGAAATCCAAGGGTAACAACTACATATTAATTAGTTGGGCAATTAGAGCTAATATACTAATTATAATTAGTAGAAGTTGGCGATAAAACAAAACCTTGAAATCAACGGGAAGAGAAAATGCATGTGATGTCCATGATGAGCATTCAATTTTCATTTTTTTAATAAATAATTATTAAATTGTTTTTAAACAAATTCCAACCTCATCCACTAAATGCATTCACCTTAATTCTAATATCAAATTTGAGAGTTTGGGGCTCTTAGTAATAGTTTCTCGGTTGACAAAGGTGTTCATCGTCAGATTAGTTTGATGATGGCAAGGTTCGGATGCAATATTTTACGGTTTAATCAATGTAATGCATCTTTAGTTTGTTTCCGACATCTTCCGATGTTGCAGATACTATTAGTTTCCCTGTTTCCTTTATTGCGAAACAATAGCATTTGTGTATCGATATGTAGTGCCTTATTTACCGTTTGTAGTTTGTACTATGTATTATGTCTTTATATTCTTATTATTCACAGTTCCGGATTTCTATTTAAGACAATATTTCTTTAAAAAAAAACTGTCTTTAATTAAAATATATAAAAAGAATTTATGTAAAGACGTAACATTTTGAAAAGAAAAGATAAATCTCAAAATATAAATAATTTTAATTTAGTGTAATTATATAAGTGAAACTTTAATTATGGTTCAAATATATACTTAAAACTCTAATTTTGATTTAATCATACAAATTTAAATAAATAAATACATCAATTTATTTTTATTTGTCTGCATATACAATATATAATGTTATATCAATAATTATGTTAATAATTTACAGAAATTAAATTCCATAAAATTTATGTATACAGTTAACCATTGAACCATAATTAATAACATTATAAAATAAATACATGGCGATAAAAGTCTAACACGATTAATAAAGAAGATACAATCTCTTGGTTCACATTATCCTTCCTCATTTAATTATACAATATTTGAGATCTTGAAATGTAATAAGCTTTCAATTAGAACACGAAATTGCATGTGTTCCTAGAAATTATAAATGCCATGCCAACTTTATTAATGTATAGTTGGGTAAGGCAACAAAATTTAAGCTTCATAACATTTGTTTGGGCATATATATATATATATATATATATATATATAGTTAATAGGTCTAGTCATTTCTATATGTAATTATTTTATATTTATATAATTTTAAATAAGTATCATGATTTTTGGTTTTTAATTTTATAAAAAAATTTATTTTAGTCTTTCATTTAATTTTTTATTTTCTAATCATTTCATTATAAGTTCTGGTCATGTTTGTTCTTTTTAACATAATGCTTAAAATTATCCATAGTCCCTCCTAACTCATAAATAGGAGGATAATGCACTTCAACACACTCGAATTTACATTTTCCTACATTAATAATAATGTTTATATCGAACTATTTTAATCTCCGATTTTTTCTCGATTTATTTTCGTCCTATTAGTAATGGTCCCACGGTTCATTTATTGGGAATAGCATGGTGGCCATTGGAATTTGCTGGACATGTTAGGGCAGCTATAGTTTACACTGCGTTAGCAACTCCACGTGCTTGGCCATGTCTTGTCCGGAGACTAATAAATAATATAGACCCGAATTTAAATTATAGTTGCATATATATATATATATATATATATATATATATTGATGATGTTTTTGAAATTAGATTAGTGGTTCTCTCGTTATTTATTTTTTATTTAAATTAAATAAATTATTAAAGTATTTATAAAAATTAAAATTTATTTAAAAAATTATAATATTTGATTTAATTAATTTATATCGCTTCATAAATTAATCGATTTTTATCTTGTTTTAGACTAATATATTCATCAATTCTTGACTTAACTGATCCAGTTCTGAAAACATTGCATAATTGCATACACAATGGATAATATTGAATGTGAAGAAAACAAATATTGATAAATAAAATTATACAAAAATAATAATAAGTGTAGCATCATGTTATGATATCTATAGAGCTAGATTCCTGGCTTAAAAGCATACTGTGGTTTTCATTTCTACATTGATGACAATATTTGACTGGTGTTTGGGAGTTCACATGGGGTCAGCTGGACAATGTGTTGTTAACAAAATGGGGTCTCATTGCATCACCATTCTTAAGAAAACTGGTCCATGGTTGGATACCCTATTTGTCTAATCACATATCTACATATATAACTTCAAGCATCGCACAAAGAAGTCAAACAAGAGTTTATATTTAATATGGGTTAAAATATGTTGTAATTTGGTCATGGTTTGGTTGATTTTGAGGTCTAATCTAAATATATAATAGGGTAAAAATTAAATATGATGGGCTTAATACTAAAGAAGTTCTAAAATCAATAGGACTTGATTTAAGAGATCATTAAAGTCTCGCTTAAAGAGATCTCTCCCAAAATATGATGGGATCGTCAAGGCTTTCATCAGGAATTATTTCTTCGCGACCGGACCATTTGCCTCAAATCATAGGACCTGCGACAAGATCCTACATGCATAGCATGTGTGTCACTGTCAATTGCAATATGATCTATGTAAGAACCCTTTGGCACGATAATGTATCCTTCAATCATTTTCAAATGCACGTATTAAGGGCCTTCGATGACTTGATTAATTAACTTCTCGTTAGCTTGACACTTGTACTATAAGGGAGACTCACCAAGAATGAAAAAGACAGAATGATTCGATCATTTACAGTAAGACACCTCTCATGTTGAAACTTCATCAAAATATATACAAAAGCCCTAAACATCCCCATGTGAACTTCCTTCCTCTTCCATAATTCAAACATATATTTCTGTAACAATCATATACACACTATACATAAAAATTTTAATTGAGTTGGTGTCACGAGTTTATTAAACACAAATTCAGTTGGAAAATGACTAAAAGCCCATTATTTTTACAAAATAACGAATATTAATACAAAAATATTTTTGTTGTTATATTTTTATAAAAAAATATTACAGTAAAATAACTTAAGAGACATGATTTTTAAAGGTTTAACTTAACTATATCAATCAAAACATCATTTAATTTTAAAATAATATTTTTATACATTATAATTTTTTCACACATACTTAAATATATTATAATTTAATAATATATAAATTTATATCAGAAAAATCCACCACATAAGGCCAAACAAAATGGATGATTGTAACCACCACATGTGTATAGAGGAATCTTGAGCTGAATTCCAAATCCTGTAATTGCTTAAAAACTGGCTAAACAAAACCATCATTGCTAATTGGAATTAAGGATAAACTCTTTTTTTTTCCCAAAACACGTGAATCCCCTTGGCCTTCACCAAAAAGTGCTTAACCTTTTTCAATTTCGCCCCTTTTAAAAATTATCCAAAACAAAAACTATAATATTATATTAAGTGGAAAGTTATTTTTATCCATGTGTACGTACAAATTAGACCATGTTTTTATGCGCATATTATGAAAATTTCACGTCATTCGAGGAGCATTTTGAAGATTTGACTAAATAATGTTAAAATGGATAAGATTAGGTAAAACGAAAAGTAGAGGGACTATATGTAGAATTTGACCATGAATGGTTTGTGATGGATGAAATTCAAGAAATGATGATCAATTGAATAGCATTCTATAGTGGATGTGAATTGAAATCAAGCTTTCAATATGCATGGGCCATTTTCTTTAGTGGAAATCATCAAACAAAGATCTTACAAATCCAACCAAGTGGTGGGTAATCAAGGATTAATCATTTTCACAGTATTTAAAAGTGCAATTATCATCTAATCCTTTATTTATTTTCAAATTATAGATTTTATGGTAAAAGGTAATTTTATTAGTAAATTATTTTATAATTTTATAATTTTCAAAGGATTTTAATGTTTTATAGGAGCTAAGATTTTTGTCTACCCTTGTATTTGCCCCTAGTCTTAAAGTCACCATTTAACTTTTGAATTATATTTGTTTTCTCATTTTGATATCAAAACTTTTTATTGTCCCACTTTAGTAACAAAATTACAAATTTCATCTCAATTTACTCAAAGAATTACAACTAAGAATACGACACGTGACATATTTTGGCTGAATGTCGATAAGTTTTAAGACAGAATAGGATGGAAATGATAGTTCAGAAACAAAAATAGAAAAAGAATATAATTCAAAGGTCAAATCTTGACCTAAAGCTAAAAAAATAAATAATAAAATGTAAATAATAATTGAACCAAGTTAACTATAGAGTAATATGGTCATGCCATTGCTTCCATACCACGTTGGGACATTTTCTTAATTAAATATCAAAGCCCCTTTGGGTAGTTTGTTTGGTAAGAAAGAATTATTGTTGTATTTTTTGGATGTTATAGTCAACTTGATTGGTTGCAACTACATATAATTATGATAGCAAAATACATTTTAATGTATTTATTTCATACTGAAAATCATAAGTAGAAAATACTTCCCACTGTGACCACGTTTTTCTTTTAGAAGATTAATAATTGCTGTATTATGAAAAAACTTGGTAGCACCTTGTTTAGGGCACAAAGACTTTGAAAACAAGCCCCCCAAAAAAGTGGACTACTCATCAATATAATAATATTTTTAAAAAATTGAAAGTTAAGTAAGTGATATACTTTTGGACTGGTCAATTGAATTTTTTACAATAAATTAATATTAAATAAAATTAAATTTAATAAAATGTGCATTTGAGTTCATCTTACGTACAATAAGGTTTTTTTAATTATTATTATTATTATTTTTCATTCAACTAGATTTCATAGTTTAGGTAACCTTCGGTTAATGATGTCTATCAAATTGAATAGACCGTTAGTTTTTTTAATTGATTCAATTTTTTAAAAAATTAAATATGGTTGAATTTTTAATGCATAAAATTATAATTTTATAAATAAATAATATCATTTTAATACATTTATTGTATAGACGAGTAATCATGTTTTTTCATATGAAAATATTTACTTTTAAAAATCAAAATATATAATTATATTAAATTAAAATTCACAGTTTAAATTATACATTTGATTAAAATTTACGTGTAATTTTATAATTTATCAAGTAAAATTTGATGTTGTTAGCCACATGTCCCAATCGGACATTGCCTTTTGCCAAATTAAGTCAACATGATTAGAAAATTTCAATTTTAGGTGAAAGCTGCCCAAACCAACCACGAAAATTATAAATGTCAAGCCTAATAATAGATAGGAATTTCTTTTCTTCCCCTTAATTTGTTTATAAAAAATAAATTACAAAAGTAAAAAAAAAATTTAATTAATGGTAAATATTGAAATTCGAATTTTCATTTTACTTCATGTTTTGATAGATCACTAAAAAATGTTGTAATCGAATGAGATTATACTAAATCTTAATTTTATAAAAGTTGTAGGGAGTGAAATTTAAATATAATTTTATTTCAATGTTTTGAAAAATATAGATTTATCATTCGAAAAGCGAAAAATACTAATTTTTATCCGAAAAATGAATGTTGAAATTTGAAATTATTAAAACTTTATGTTTAATTTTTTGGGTTCAACATATTACGAGAATTGGAAAGAAGTAAATGTCCCATATCATCATTATCATCATCATCACATTTTATATTTAAATCCAAACATTAGAATCTTTGATCTTGAAGGAGAAGCTTTCATCACTCATGCAATTTGTAGTTTCAAAGAAAATGGGAAGAGAAATAATTATAATGAGAAAATGGAGGAGATGATGCCTTTGGGCACAAGTCAAACCTCTTCCGAGTTCGGGTTTGAACAATAATTTTTAATTTTTAATAGACTCGTTTAGTTTAAATTCAATTTAAATAGTAAAAATCATTAGAAATATATTTTAAAATATTTGATTAATATATGAATAATGAAACGAGTTGGGTTTGGATTTAAAATTTTAGGAACCTGATCAAAGTCCAACCCATTTAGGCAGAATAAAATGGAGATCAAATTAGACTCGTGTTATTCAAATAAATGTCTAGGTTAACATAAATATGCTTAATTTTTTTAATTTTTATGTTTAAATATATACAAGGGGCAGGCAAAGGTCTTGGTCCCCAAAATTTAAAAGAAAAAGTAACTTACCTCTCCATAAATAATTAAATTATAAATTAAAATATATTAAAATTACACTTTGACTCTCTAAAAATGAAAAATTAATTCCTTTAAAAATTTAAAAAAATATATAGAATGAAAAGAAAAGGTAATGTGCAAATGTTGTAATAAAGCTGAAAAGTTTGGTTAGCATTATTGGAAGAAAATGCATAAAAGCAAAAATCATGGTGATGTTGTCATTTTCTCAGGTTAGGTCATAATCAACTCTAAACATATGTTATTTCCACTAATCAAACAGGATCTAACTGGTTCTTGATAGAGATTAAAATAAAATTAACTATCTTTGTAAATCCAACAAAATTTAACTATTTTCAATTCCCCACACTTTTTTCCTACTATTTTGTTTGAATCATTTATGGGTATTTCAATATGTTATTAAAAGGTTAATTTATCACCTTTTTATGAATCCTTAGCAACAAAGATAGGATAAAAAAGGAAAAAAACAAAGAAAAAAAAAGTGGAAGATAACCAAACAAAATCCTGGCTTGAATCCTCAATCAAAGGTTCATGAGACATTAAATAATTAACTAATTCAAACTCAAAACTTAATTACTCACTATATTAGTAGTAGATTAATTGTATTTCTTTCTTTACTCATAAAAATGGGTAAATTAGTCATCAAGGAGTAAACTGGTCCATTTTATTAAAAATTTTATTCATTTCTACTGTTAAAAATTGGCGAGACATGCCACGTATATCCCATGTTAACGTGCAATGATTAGTTTAACATTAGAAATAGTGAATCCAACTCCTAATAGAAAAATTTTCATGGTATTTTATCGAAATTAAAACAACCTGAATATGCAAGTGACCCAAACTTAAAATCGGTTCAAAATGAAATGATTTAAACTCAAATTAAACCGATACATTATCAATCATTATTAAAAAACAAAAAGAAAAAAAACCACCTTGGTGGGGTTTTTAAATGCTAGAAAGGGTTATAATCCAAAGGCCCCCTCCCCGACAATATTGTCACAATTTCCACTTGGCCTTGTCTCTCTTAGAACATGGAGTAAATAATGGAAGCTTTCCCCTACTCTATAACTCCAACTCCCTTTCTTTCAGACCAACCATAAAAGCTATATAATCTCTCATACAAAACATCAAACACATATATATTCTTACACACACTCCTTGTACCAAAAAAGAAAAAAGAAAATCCCACTTCCTATTCTATCATTACAATCAAATCCAACTATAAAAAAAAAATAGCAATGGAAATTGACTCCCATCTTTCCTCAACATTCAAGCAAAGGGGTGAAATGGCTATGGAAATTGAATCAGTTAGATGTGAGTGTTGTGGATTGAAAGAAGATTGTACCCAAGATTATATCAATGAAGTTAAGTCCAAATTTGAAGGGAAATGGTTATGTGGGTTATGTTCAGAAGCTGTTCGAGATGAAGTGAGTAGAAACAAGAAACAACAATTTGGGGTTGAAGAAGCTGTTGAAGCTCATATGTCATTTTGTGGCAAATTCAAATCCAATCCAGCAGTTCGTGTAGCTGATGGTATGAGACAGATGCTGAGAAGGTCTGGGGATTTTTCAAATAATCGTAATTCACCATCTTCATCTTCATCTTCATCTTCTTCTAAGAAGTTCACAAGATCAGCTACCACAAAATTGTACTAATTTGTCTAAAAATCAAAGAGGAAAGGGTTTCACTTTTACTTTAGATGAATAATATTTTATAGCTATAAGTCCTTCTCTTTTGGGGGCTACTACTTTTTTTTTCAACTTTGTTTTTGTGCAGGAGATGTAATTACAATGAAGGCTTCTTCTTCTTCTTCTTCTTGAACTCCTTTTTTTTTTCTCTTAGCTTATGTTGATATATGGTATGCATTTTTCCCATCCTTTTTTTCTTTTTCCTGTTTATGAAAGAAAACAAAAAACCATTTAACATGAAATGATTCTAACTTTGGTACGTACTGCCTTTTTCCCTGTTTCTTTTCCATGACATGTTTTCTTTTTAATGTTTTGTTAATGATGGTAAGTTATTTAAAGGTCAGATGATTGAATTGATGAGGGAAATGAGAGAGCTATTGGTTTGTCTTCGATGATATATTATAGGGTAACAATGAAGGGGAGAGCTATTGGTTCTTGACACACAACAGTTATTGTTTTTTATTCGATAAATCACATCAATTCACACACCACAAATAGAATAATCTCTATCTCATTAAACTAATAAGAGCTAGGTTCCACAACAGACCTAGTTAATTCTCAAAGATGTTAAAATCAATTACAAATCTATACTTTTCAATAGGGTTAATTAATTTTTGGGCTTGAATTTGAATTTGTTTTTTTTTTTGTCTAATTTTTAAATTTGACAATTATTCTCACATTGAGACTTGAACTAGACAGTTGTTCTTACATTGGGTCTAAACTTCTTCTTTTTTGTCTAAACCTTGGAACTTGACAATTATTCTTACCTTGTGGCTTAAATTTTTTTGAGTCCAATTTTTCTTTAAGAAAATAGCAGGGACTAACTTAAACCCCAAAAAAATTTAAGTCAAGAACTAACTTGATAAAAAAAAAAGTTTAAGCCTCAACATAGGAACACTTGTCAAGTTGAAACCCTAAATAATGCATTAAGCCTTTTCAATATTACTACATTATGGCACACCTATGATGTAGAAAAAATTATGTAACAAATATACTTATTGAAAATCATATAAAAATCAGATGATGTTTTGATTAAAATGACAAAATTAAAAGTTCAATATGTATGTACCTAAATTTAAATTCCATCGTACTATTATTTAATTAAAGATATAAAAAATGAAAATACCCTCCATATTAATATTTACATAAAAATATTTTAGTAATACCTCAATTGAGTTAGCATCTAATAATCTCATTACACAACTCAATTAAAGACTTGATATAAATATAGATAATATACATCAAAAGTCAAACTCAACCAACACTGTTCCCATATGGTTGAATGATTTGAGCTAAATTATGGTTATTTTCCACTACAAGCAGTAAATGTGAATTTGATAAGTAATTTTTCCCTTGGCAACAAGATGCAAAACCTTTGCTTTAACTACGCTCTAAACATGGATATATCAAATTCTTTTATGGATGGTTATGAAATGCATTAACATTATATTTGTTTATGGGTTAAATTATTTATCAAGTTTGAAAGGTGATTCAAATATGAAAAAGTTTGGAAAAAGGTATAAAGCTTAAAATAATAAGTTTAGGTAAAATATTAGATTAATTTAAAATATGGATTGAATTCAGTTTGAACATTTAATACTCAAACTCGCTCAAACTTATTTTATATTTTTGTAACATATTTTATTTTATTTCTATATATTATGTAATTTATATCACATAAAAATAAATATATAATACAATACTATGAAAACATTAAGAAAATATGTTAATTAATTTGTCTAAACTCAAAATTTTAATAAAAAGATCTTAAATCTTAAATTAAAAATAATATAGACAGATATAAAATGAATTTGGATTAGTCATTTATAAATATGGACAGGTCTGGCAAAAATTTAGGTCAATATTTTAGGTTGAATCGGGCTTTCAACAAATATAAAATGTATTAACATCATATATAAGTTTGGCCGAAACTTAACTTAACCCTTCGGCCTTATCATGAACACTTTTTCAACTCTATAAGCAAGGTTTAAACAATTCCAAGTGTCCGCTTTTTCCGAATATGATTCAAAACATGTGCTAGTTTTAAAATATCGCTTATTAATTTATAAAACTCTATTATTGGATAATTATTTTTTATATATAAAGAGTTTTTTAGTCATATTTAAAGCCTTAAATGTTGGTAAGATGATGTTGGATATGTGTTCAACATTAGGATTTAAAAAGCCCCTTTTATGTTCCAAGGATTAAGACAAATTTTGTCTACAAGCAGGCAACAACCAGAAGCCTCGCTCCTTTGATTTGCTTTTGGTTTACCACCTCTCAAACCTTGTCAGAGTCCAAGTGAAAAGCACAAGTCTCCTGTCATTAGGCTATCAATGCAAACAGATGCTATAACACTACTAATCACAATCTGTAACATCAAAACTAAACACCCTCACATGTTTCTTTGAAAACATGTCACAGAAAAATAATCTTCAATGTCAGAAAAGTCTGGGATCATTTGCAGGCATTCTCAAAACCTGTTTGGGCACTAAGTTAATGATGTTGTATGTGATTCATCACTAAATTAGTTATAGATAGGTCAACCTTATACTTGTTTTTTGAGGTTGTATGTCTAACCTTTTAAGAGTCAACCAGTGGCACTTGGAATCAGATTCCAGGTGTGCAGTGAAAGAAGAAACAGATCATTGTTTTTTAGACCATAAATTAATAGAAAGCAACTGCAGTAGGAGATCCCTGGAAAGCAATTAAAACAGGTGGTTCAATCCATTTCCTTCATCGATGAGCATCTCTTCCTTACTCTACATCCAAATATAATATCATTAACTGCACCAGAATTAATCTCAACCCATCTAAAAGGAGCTTAACGTGTAAATTAATGTACATACATCATGGCGGGCATTGAACATGACATTAACACTTGAGAACTAGCAAGGTAAGACCTGCATTTTTCTGAATTTATAAGCTTTCAAGAACCTCCATTAGAGGTTTTTTTTAAGGCGTACAAGGCCTTGTGAACCATACTATGATATAACAACAACTAGCAAGGGTGTGGTGATAACACCTTGAGTTAGAAAGAAGATGCTAAGCTACAACTATGGAATCTGTTTTCAGTTTTGTTATATCTACATCTCCTGAGTTTATTTTATTTCGCAAACCCACGACCTTGTGGATCAAAAACCATGCAACCTCCTCTACAGACGATAGTGCAGTAGACATGGGAAATCAAGCAGTATTAGACTCTAAAGCAGTACGTATTTTTGAGCCATCCTCAACCAGCCCCTGCATGATGTTACTCAACAACATTATTGGCATATCCCCAATGTATACCAATCACATTGATCACACTAATCAAAATATTACCTTTCTTCTTGTCATTTTCTCAAATACCTCGCTTGCACTATCTAGGCACTCACATTTGGCATGCATAAAATCAGCATTATCAATAAGCTCCTCCAATACCATTCTTATCAACATATATTCATTGCATCTATATTCAACAATTGTTTTAGTTTACACAATGATGCAAACAAAGTTATAAATACTAATATAATTTAGAATATTTTGTCGTTTCTCTTCATCCTCAACAATTTTCCAGCTCTGCACTTCATCTAATAATCCATAGATTAGATGTATTAACAATGTATATATCCACACATACATCTTTAAGAATATTTAAAATAAATACAGAATATGACATCACCAATATATAATTGTGGGCAATGCTAATAGCACTTGAAGATAATTTTAGTAACCAAACATGAAATATATATATATATATATATATATAGTTGATGAGTTTGAAATGCAGAATTACATGTAAAAGAATAATAGATGCTATAATAGTGTATCAAACAGGCTTATAAACTACAGAGGAGGGAACAATCCTAAGTTTTGTTGTATCAGCCAACCACACATCATCCTTGGCGATGTCATAAGGAGTAAAGCTTCTAGTCTCCATATTATATACACCCACGTCTTTGGTATTCTTTAACGCATATGAATTCTCTAGAACCATCGATGGAAATAAAAAGTTCTCGTAGTCATCTATGAAGTATATGCAATTTGATTGACATCCACAAAAATCGGATGCCACCACAGATAAAGAATTGTTATCACCCACGAACAAAGCACAATCTCCTATGTTTTTCATCTCCCTCCATTCCCATCCCTCTGAATCTAACTTCAGATTCCAAACTTTGGCTCCTTCTGTGTTATTATATCCCACATTCTCACGCCAATGCCGCATTTTTATTTTTTGGACCAGCAATAGTTCCCAGCAGGCGACTCCACAAGATATTTAATTTCAAAATTTTCTAGATCTACATTATGATTTATAGGCAGATACTTGAAAAACGATCTATCAGCCACATTAAAATAAATAATTTCACCCTTGTAATCAACTGCACAAAAGTGATCTCGGTAGTATATAAGATAATGAAGCACACCCCAATTATGATGAACGTAAATCCATTATTTATCTCTATTTGGTCTAATATACGCTACGTGATGATCGACATTGAATATAGCCATGACCATATAATCGTCGGGGCTTGATGCCGGATTAGCAGAAAGTACAACCTTGCGAATGTGATTAAAAACAAAACATGGAGGGTCCAACGGAGGAAGAGTAATGTAAGTATTCAGATCGCGATCAATTTGTTTCCCAAGGACCAAACACAACGGGTTGAGTAAACGAACAACTAAACCATCGTCCACGGTGACCAACCATCTGTTGGAAGAGCCGACAAATCGGTCGACGTATGGTACTTGGAATGGCAAGGGAAGAAGCTTGTTGTCTTTGATGCTATATAGGCTCCAAACGTCTTGGGCATTTAGAGGGACAATGAGCATGGGGTGCTTTTGGGACAACAAGTAGTTGATGTTCTCCGTTACAACGCGTGCCACGCCGTGCATGTTGCACCAAATCGAAAATAGTCTGACACTGAAGCCAACCTTTGTAATATCAAATCAACAAGCTCACTAGGTAACCCTGCCTAATCTGTAAGTAACAAAACTAAACATTATTCAAGTTACAAAATCGCTTATTTAAAATAACTAATGATTTAAGAATACTGCAACTCACCTGAATTCATGCTTATCTATTTTAACGAAAACTACGATAATATATGCTTCCTGTCGTAGAAAAATGTGGTTTTGTGAGATAGCAGCTCAAGTTGATAATTATGGCTTAATACATATACATATATATAAGTTGGAAAGAGGAGAGTAATTAGACCCAGACTCTAATACCTTGTTGAGTTAGGATTCATTGAAACCCAATTCGATTAGACTTAGACTCCAAAGCGCTGTTGAATTAGGATTCGTTGAAACCCAATTCAAATCTATAAAATTTTCTTTGCATGTTATGTTCACTTTTTCGGTAATATTTTTTAACAGAAACGGTTCGTCTAGGGTTGTAATATGTGTTTTCTGGTATTGTATATTATGGCATTTGACATTTGACGTTGGATTTTGTTTTTTTATTTTGCCCCCTTGATCTTTTCATGCCTCTGAATCCCCCCTCTGTATTTGGGTATCATTAATTAGTTGTTTCTTACAAATGTACAATGTTGATATTCCTGTGTCACTGTAGGTAAGTGTAGAGCTGTTGTCATGAAGTGTAGCAATAAATTTTCTATATTTTGTACGCAGTGCTTCGTTTTTATTAATGTATTATTTAAACAGAAAGGTTGTGTTTCAGGTGTGCAATATATGTTAATCTGGTAGATTTATCTTATGTTATATCATTTGATTAGGAATTTGTTTTTTAGGTTTTTTCCCTTACTGATTTGATGCATCCTGAAGGCCTAGTTTCTATGATCTCCTCTTCTTCTATAGGGTTTGTTCTAGTTTGTGTTTGTCTGTCTAGTTCCTATTATATTATGAAGGGATGTCAGATATGTGAAGGCACATGTTCAGAAATGTGTTTGTTGTTCCTACAGCTGTTTGAGCATTTACAGAAGTATCTAGGGGTCAAACATGAGCTAGAAGCAGGATTTTCATGGTCTCTTCTTCAAAGAACAAATACAGATTCTGATACAATTTCCAGGGGACTTCCACAGGGGGTGGAATGCAATTCTAAACTAGCTGTTGCACTGAATGTGATGGATGAATGCTTTTTGCCCATCGTTAACAGGAGGAGTGGGATCAACTTAATCAATAATGTTGTTTATAACTGTGGCCTTTGTATTTTTTGTCTTGCACATCAATTTTCTAACCATTTGCAAATGCTACTTTTTATCTTTAAAGGTCCACTTCAACCGACTGAACTATAGCGGCTTCTACACTGCTATTCTGGAGAGAGGTGATGAAATAATTTCTGCAGCATCAATCAGGTACACGATTTTTTGGCATACTATGCTACTCTTTTCTCTCCTTGCAGCTATTTATCTTTGGTTGGGTGGATAAACACGAGGACCAGAATCACCTAACATGACATAAGACCCTGACTCTTGGAGTACATATTATAGGTTTAGTTCTAGTTAAAATTGTGTGATTCAAATTCTTGTGAAAATATAATATAAGTGGCAAGATAGGAAGATTTACAAGTGGCATCCTTATAGAAGTTTACTTCTTCTATTTAAAGTTTCTTCTATTTAATGTTGATTAGAATAAAGTGTTTTAACCAACCTATAAATAGACATAGTCGTCTTTCCTATTGTATTATTCAAATTTGACATAGTGAATTATCTTCTCTACTGTCCATGATTGTTTTCCCGAAAAGATTTTCACATAAAATTATATGTGTTCTTCTTCTTCTCTTTTCGATTCGTAACCATTATCGACAGTCTATTTTTTACACATGTTGGTTATATCCTTCATATAAATGCTTACCAATTTGATGTCCTATTGGCTTGTTTAAGTTCCATGGAACTATGCTGGCAGAGATGCCATTCATTGGCACTCGCAATATATATAGGTGTCAGGGAATGTGTCGTTGTCTTTTCTCTACTATTGAGTATGTAAGTTGTGAGGAGTACTTCATATAACTTATTATATTTTTGTATTATTTATTTCTTGTTACCCTATGCTTTTCATCTCCTTCCATTCCCATCCCTCCGAATCCAACTTCGCATTCCAAACTTTGATTGATTGTGTTATTATTATATCCCACATTTCCATGCCAATGCCACCTTTTTATTATTTCAACCAGCAATAGTTTCCTGCAGGTGACTCCACAAGATATTTCGTTTCAAAATTTTCTAGCTCTACATTTTGATTTATAGGCTAATATTTGAAAACTAATTCATCCACCACATTAAAATAAATAACTTCAACTTTGTGATAAAATGCACAAAAGCGATCTTGGTAGTATATAAGATTATGAAGTACACCCCAATTATGGTGAACGTAAGTCCATTCTTTGTCTCTGCTTGGTCTAATATACGTTGTGTGATGATCGACACCGAATATAGCCATGACCATGTAATCGTCGGGGCTTGATGTCAGATTAGCATAAAGCGTAACCTTGTGAATGTGATTAAAAACACTGCATGAAGGGTCCAACAGAGGAAGAGTAATGTAAGTATTTGGATCGTAACCGATTTTTTTTCCAATGACTAAATGGATTGAGTAAATTAACAACTAAATCTTATATTAAAAATTAAATTGAGTACAATATATTTTGTTTTTGTAATTTAAAAAATTATTATTTTTATTAATAAATAAATTTAGTCAAAAATTATATTTTTAGTTATCGAGATTATATTATATTACATTACATTATATTGTATTATATTTTTATATAAATGCACAATTAAAAGTAGATTCAAAGAGAACAAACATCCACATTTAGATGATAGCATGCTTTTGAGAACACAACAAAAGAAAAGTAATAATGATATGAAAATATTAATAAAATTTATAACTTATTAACACCGATTAACACGATATTTATAAGGGTAAACTACATTAATTATCCCTAAATTTGTTTGAAATTATATTTCATCACTTAATTTTCAAAAGCTACATAATAGTCACTAGTATTATAAAATTGCTACATTTTGTCACTTGAATGTTAACTTTCGTTAGTAACATTGTACTTTAAGTCAAAGAGTTAATAGTTAATACGGTGCCTGAGTTATGGTTAAAAATTTGTTTTGATCTTTTTTTAAAAACAACAATAATTGTAAAATAAAAATAAAATAATGTAACAATAAATAGAAAATCATATAAAATTAATTGTAGCTAGGAAAACCAAGGTTTTGCAGCTAACTTTTTCACATCCAATCTCATAAAGAATCACCGTTTTGAACTTTCACAAAAAATATTAAATACCCATTCACTTTAATCCTACTCGTTTTTCACTTGCTTTGTGTATTATAAATTTAAAAATTTAAAATCTAAAATGAAAGTTACTCAAAACTCAATCAATCTAATAATGGGAATTACAGAAAATAAATAATAGGTTTAGAAAAAGAAATAGAGTACTTTGCATTATAAATTAAAAGAAAAAATCTCGAATTTCAAAAATTTAAACTTACCAAATAACCTAAACAATATAGTAGAACATTTTGCTCTTTTCTCTTGCCCTCTTCTTTCTTATTTTTTTCTCTTTTTATTTTTTTTCATAATTAACAAGGAAATCCTGCAAATAGGTTGTTGATGGTAGAAGTTTTTATGATTCTCGAGAATGAAAGCAGTGTTGCAGGCCTAGATTTTATTTCTTGAAAACTCGAGAAGCACCAATCGGTCTAATAGTGGAATCTAAATCTTGCATTGAAATGTATTTTGCTAGGACTTTTTGGCTTTGAGAAAAAAATAAAACAAAATAAAATTTGCAAAGGAATTCCTAGATAACACAACATGAAGTTGATATGATTAAAGGTATTCATCAATGGTGGAAAACAAGTGAAATTTAGTTTGAAAATTTTAAGTATTTTTATATAATAATTTGCTTAAAATTTTTAAGGAATTCATGGATAGCACATATACGTTCCTAGCTTGAATAAATTTGTGCTCTCTCAAAGTCTTTTTTCTCTCTCTTAGGTACTCTTAATAATCAATCCTTTAACCTAACTAGTCAAAACTTAAGTTTTGCTTACATAATAGTTATAATCTAATCAAATTTCTATAAAGTAAGGCTAAAATCAGCAAAAAATAATACTTCTATAAGAGTCTCTGTGCAATCCAAAATCTTCAATTATAGTAAGTGACTTTACTTGTTCTACAAGTAACCAGGTTTAATTCGCAAAAAATCAATCTTCATGTCTTCAATTCAATTGATCTTTGTGTTTTGGGCTCTAATTTATCCAAATAACTCAATACTTTTATTCTAAGAAAAAAAAAAGGCAAGTTTGGTAATGAAACAATGCTTGAATTTGTAGTCACTGTTTTAGCCACAAAATATTTGTTGCCATCAATTATATCAATAATTTTTAGTTTTAATTTTAAGAAACTTTTAGATTTATACATATTTTAAGTGTTTTTTTATATTTTTAAATTATGACTGTTTTATTTTATAGATTTTCTAATAATTTTAGCTTAAGTTTTTTTTAAAATTTTTTACAGTTATTGTTATGAAAATTTTAGAAAGGTCAAAATGATTTTTAATTATAGCTCAGGGACCAAATTAGCTATTAAACCTTTGACTTAAGGTGCAACGTTGGTTTTTTAACATAAATTAACAATTGAGTGACAAAATATAACAATTTGATAATGTTAGTAACTATTATATGATTTTTAAAAGTTGAGTGATAGAAATGTAATTTTAAATAAAATTTAGAAACAATTGGTGTAATTTACCCTATTTATAAAAATATTATATAATTAATAATTTTAATATTTAAATTCTTTATAGATCTCCATATTGGTTGGGTAATTCATCCAGAAAAGAAATTTGGTAATAAAATTACCAACATACAAGATTATGGGACAGAAGTGGTACCAAATTTTAAAATTTCTAATTAAAATTTTCAAAATAATTTTACTAAATTTTCAAAATTGTAATTTTTCTATCTGTTTAATTAAAATAAGGAGATCATATAAACATAAAATAGTTTAAAACTTGTCATAAATAAAGCTGTTTTTAATAGATTAGTAAGAAGATGAAAAATCAAATATTTATAAATTTGAAATTTAATTCTTGTATTTTTATTTTTAGAATTGAATCCTTTTATTTTTTAGATTTTAAAATTTAAATTTAATTTTTAACGTTAATAATTTGTATGTACTTTCTCTACCTTTTATTCATATAAAAAATTAACATGAAAATCTCTTTAAATAACTTTTTTTTTTTATTTTGAGACATTCTAATGAATATTCAACCTAATTGTTTGAATTACATTTAATTGAAAAGGATTATACAGTACAAGTTTGAACTTTGAACCAAAACCGCGTAATATGACTAGAAATGATTGCATGAATGTTGGGGTGCTTCCAAAGTCGGTTAACGTTTTGAAAGCAGCTTCCAATCATGCTGTAAATGTGATTAATTTCTTAATTATACCCATATTTTCACAACATCAAACCTGTTTTTATTTTTTTTGAGGGTTTTTTATTTAAATATTATAAAAGAATATTGATTGAGATTTAACACGATTAAAATCGGTATTGTTGTTAATGTAAAAAAAATTTAGTTCGAATAAATATTGAAGAAGTAATGACTAGATTGATCAAAAATTATCCAATCGATGGGGTCAAGTAAAGTTCATTGAGTTGCAAATATTGATGTAGCATCCTCCAGTAGACGATGTGATTGATGAAGAGCTCAAGTAGTATGTTAGAGCATGCATCTTCTCAACTGGTGGTGTGAGAATATTAAATTTCTAACCTTACAAACAATGTTAACATACAATGTAACATAGAGAGTCCAATTAGCACCAACTTACTATAATAGCAACCATAAACAATAACACAACTTCCTTTTAATATACTTATAATATATTTAACAATCGGTAAACAATAACATAATATTAGTTAAAAAAATTATAAATTTACCATCAACAATTGGTAAACACGACAATAACATAATATTTGTTAAACTAGCTTATGAATGATAATTTTCATAATACTAATTTATGAACCATGGGAAAATAAGTTACATGATAAAATTTAAATTTTGAAAGTGATTGGAAAGTTTAGGCAGCTTAAAATACATGATAATCGAGTTCAATGTGTAACAAAAAAGCTTGATCTTGACACCCATAAGTGTTGAGGTCCTACAACATCAAGTCAAATCCGTCTATAACAACAAAATATAAAATTTTTAGAAGAATGTATTCAAATGGACCTTGACACCCATAGATGTCGAGATTATTGTAATATCATTTATCATCAGAAAACAATTGAACAACATATTTTTATGTAACTATTCTAATCCACAACGGAACTTAACACCCATAAATATTCAACTACTCTCTCGTATATTTACATTATGAAAAAAAGAAAAAAAATCCGTCTTTTCCCTTCTATCTCCATCTTAAAATAAATAAAAATAGTTTTTATTACTAAATTATTTTAGTTTTATGAGCACTAAAATCATCAGGAGAAAATATTTGTTTGCTATGAATTCGAAAACTTAATCCCATTAACTCAAATTTAAATCTAGTTAATTTTAATTTAACCATAAAAACTTAATAATTTATATTTATCTATCCAAAATTTGAAAAACAAATCCGAACTTAAAATAACATAAAATTAAAATTGCCCAAATTCAAAATGACCTTGAATTATTTTTTATGTTGACTTCAAACTAAATTGATTCGAACCAAAACCACCTAAACAAGTAAGTCGAAAAGACCAAAACTCAACACTCAAATCCGAATGACAAAACTAGAAATCGCCCAACTCGAAAAACTTAATTGGCAAATTTGAAGGCACTAAACTTAAAACAACCTAAATGGTCAAAATCCAAAATGGTTCAAACTTAAAATGATCCAAAAAATTTAAAACCTAAATTGACTAGTTCCAAACTAAGGTTGTATTTGATAAACTGAAAAATTAAGTGCTGAATAAATAAGTATCAAAGAAATTAAGTGTTGAATTTAAGTTATAAAATTTGTTTGGTAAATTATTTAAAATTAATTATTGGATATAATTAGACTGTTTGATAAAGGATACTATAAACTTAAATGAAATAAAATAAAATAAAATAACAATTGAATTTATTTTCTATTAAATGGTAAATAGGTCGTAACTTAACTTTAAACTAGACTTGTTTAAGGACTGAGATACATACTTAGGGTCTGTTTGATTGCCAGTAAAATGTTTTCCGTAAAATGATTTCGAAAGATGTTTTACTTTTCGTAAAATAATTTCTTGGAAAATATTTTCGTGTTTGATTGAATCATGTAAAATATTTTCATTGCTTTGCAGATTCCTAAAATATTTTCTAAAAAGTTATTTTACATATATTAATATATATTAATATTTTTTTATATTTTAAATTATTTTTACATATATTGCAATGATTTATTTATAATAATACTCAATTATTAAGCTACAATATTAACCGTTATAAATTGAAAAAAATTAATATCAAATAAATTATTTGTAATTGTGTTAAAAAAATATTGAATAATTAAAAAAATAAGTTACTGAAAAATCGATAAACAGAAGCAGTTTTCTACCGAAAATGAAGGAAGGAATGAAGGAGACGATAGAGATGAGAGCACGGAAAATGTCTTACGGAAATTGAAAGGGTAATACATTTTCCTTAAAAAATAACCCATTTTCCCTTGTTTTGGAGTTCATTTTCCAAATGGAAAATGTTTTCCGCCAATCAAACGCTGGAAAAGTTGGAAATGATTTTTCGGAAAATCAATTCCGTCAATCAAACAGACCCTTAAAATCAAAAGCCCACCCAAAATTTAGAATAGGTTAGATAAAAATGCTAGTCCCAAAATTTACTTGAACAAACACATTTAAAATATGGATCAGACTCGAACTCTAATATTCCAAGCTTAAGCCCAACCTGGCACGTTTCAAGTTTATATTTTGTTATTTTATATATAATATAATTTATATGATATGAAAATTAAATATGCTATATTATAAGGGTAGTAATTAAAAGATATATAATTACTAATTATATAAAATAAAATTATTATATGTTAAAAATAAAAATAGCATGGAAGATTCAAATAGGCTTTAGTTAGCAAATTACAATTATTGGTGGACTTGAACAAAATTTAAAGTTCATATTTTAGAGTTGAATATATTAAAAAAATATACATATCACCTTGAACATTTATATATTACCAGTTTATAATATTACATGAGTTACATTTAATTTTATAATTTATTAAATGATATAATTTTAATTTTATGTAATTAAAGTAAAGAACTAAAAAGCATAATTACCAATTAGTTTGATAATTAAAATATTATAATAAAAATAAATCATTATTAAAATATTTGTCCAATACAAAATATTGGCATATTCTGTGCTAATAATGCCCATGCGCTTCAAATTTTTTCCTTAATATTCAATAAATGACGAAAATAAATTATAATTAATATATAATTAATATGTAGGTTAGCATCGATACATCGATAGTGTCTTTTTTATTTCACAAACAACTTTAAAAATTGTCACGTGTCTTTTTTTTCTAATATTTTATTATATTTCTATAAAACACTTATCAACCTCTAGCTCTCTAACTTTTTTGTAAAATCTAAAAACTTCACTAGCAATGTACCAAATAAATTACACGAATTATATAAATGAATTATTTATAAAATTTTATATATGAAATATAAAGTTACTGTATAAATAATTAAATTTTGGTATTTAAAATTAAAGTAACATATATTTTCCTTTTATTTTTGTAGTCATCGGAAAAAAATTTTAAAGATAACAGAATTTAATAAAAATTAACAAAACAATTTTAATATAATCAAAATTTTATTTGTAAGTATCAAAATCTTCTTGTCAAATAAATTTACTTAACCAAATATTTTTAATAAATGTGATAAATCTTATAAACAATAAAATCTATAATATAATAAGGGCTATTATTTTGTACATTGGTAGTGTACTTTTTTTATTCCACAAGTAGTTTTAAAAATATTTATAGGACATTTGTCAATCCTCTTACTCTATATGTTGAGTTTAAAATTTCACGTACAAAATATTTTACATATATTATAAGAAAACAAACGTAAATACGCAAACCTACAAACTCAGAATGCCAAAAATATGTTAAACAAATATAGATAAAAGGGTTTGTTTTATTATTTTATTTATTTATTTCTGGTTTATAATGAAGCCATATCTCATCCTTCTTCTAGGAAGGAACATGGCAACTTCGTCCCCCGTCCTTGTATGCAAACCTCATGTCAAGTACAGAATGTTTGATTTTCAAACCTATCTTCAATATTATTTATGGGAAATAAAAAGGTGATTTTATTTTTCAATATATGAATTAAATTGATTTAACATCAACTCAATTTTAAAAATTATTAATAAAAAATTGAATATTAATACAATAATATTTTTTTATTTCTTTTACATGAATGTTGAGATGAAACAATTAAAATGTAAAATGTAAGGTTTAGACTCGTACGAGTACCAATAAAACTTCTCACTCCTTAACTAAGGTCATGCAAATCACACTTCTGGGAATTCTATTTTACTGTATGATATTTCTACGAATAATGGTCGAATTAGGAAGGAAAATAAAATTGAGTGTATGATGTAAGTTAATTTTATTTGATTGATTAATCTATTGCCTTATTTTCAAAAAAGAAAAGAGATTCAATGCGTAATAAATGTTTACCATTTCACCTATAACTCAATTATTACTTATATTTTCGTAAATGTAAATTTAGTATCAAGTGTTTATTTCACTTATTTAAGTGAGTATAACAAATTTGTTTGGTTTTTTTATGTACTTTCATTTATTAGACTCTGTTACTTGATTCATGATATTAAATTACAATTATAATGTATACTCCTCTATAAATATTTTATAAAAGGAATTATTTTCATAATATAAATAACAAAATACAAAATTAATTATTTAACAAATTTATAAAAATTTGATATAAAAGTTAAATATAGCTAGCGATAAAGTTGAGAGAGCGAAAGTTGAATGTTTTGGATTTGAATTCCGTATTTTTTTCTTCTAAAGTTTATATGAACATATAATAAGACAAAAATACTCTCAAATTAATATTTATTGCTTTATAAAAATAGTGTAAATTACATTCAGTGTCTCTCAATTATTAGTAAATTTATGTTTTGGCCATTCAACTTTTAAAAGTTACAAAATTGTTACTGAACTATTCAAAAAAATTTATTTAAGTCATCAGGTTGTTAAATCATTGTTGTATATGATCTTCTTTGTTCACACTGCATGCACCAATCGAAAGCTCATATTCCCATTGTTTTCTACAATTTATTTTTTTTATGAAACAACTTTGAATGTTACGAATCTGCGAACTGAAACCCAAAAAGTTCTCTTCTTCGATCTCCGACATTGGCTATCAGATCAACTTAGATCCAAAATATATTTTTCTACTCACCGATGGGTATTGATCTTCTGTACTGATCATCAAATCGTCAACTGGAACTCGCTAGCTAGATATTATATATATAAAATAATAGTTTAATGACTTAAATTAAAACTTTCGAATAATTCAATAACTATTTTATAACTTTTTAAAATTGAATGACTAAAATATAAACATAATTTATTAACAATTTAGTGAAAGAAATAATAAGATTTTAGTAAATCCACATTTGAGTTATTACTTAGTTAATAGATAGTAATACCTTTGTGAAAATCTAAAATAATTGTATAAATATAGATGAAATGGGAATCAAAGAGCATTAAATTTTACAATCTAAAATAGTTATCTACTTAATTTTTATTTTTACTTTTTTGCATTTCATTTTGCTGTGTAGATTTTGGGTCTTCTAATAGGAATAATAAATAATATAATATATTTACCCATGTGTTAGATTTTAACTGTGTACTTTGTAGACAATAATCACTAAATAGTAATTATCAAAAAATAAATCACTAAATAGTAGTTCTTTACCTTTTTCCTGTAAAAAGAAAATAAATAAAAGGAGGTGGGCTTGATAGGTAATTATCTAAAACTTGAGGGACCATTAACCAAAACCTACTCTCTTTATATGCTATTTCCGGCTATAATTTAGCCATTGGCTCTTAGTTTTCCTGCACTTGAATAAAAAGCCAGATTTCTGTGTTTCTCATACAATTTTGTTTCATATTCTTGGAAAAAAAAACCAAATCACAAAATCTAATTGCCCCTTTCAGCCCTCAATCTCCAAGAACAATTTTTTTTTTTAATTTTTAGAATCCTTTTCTTCCATTTTAGTTTTTATGTAACCCTTTTTATGGGTTTTTATCAAGATCTTCCCAAAAAAGCAAGAGAAAAAAAATAAAAATTTGAAGAATTGACACCATTGCTTTTTATGATTCTACCTTTTCCACTCACAAACTTGATCAGGGTTTTGATTCCTTTCCAAATCTCTTCACTTTTCTTCAAGAAAGCATCTTTGTTGTTGTTGCTATTAATAATCTTGTTCCTAGCCTTCTTCTCCTTTGATTTAAGTTCTTCAAATCTTTGTAAAAAAAACCAGAAGGAACCCAAATATTTAATACCCTCAAAGAGCACCATGAGGATCCATCCGTTGCCGAAGAAAAGGAACATCACCATCCAATACGAGATGAACCCAAGGACCACAAGGTCTCAAGCTGAGACCTTGTTGACCGGCGGGTCCAACAAGAAGCTCCGGAGGTTACCCCACATCTTCAGCCGCGTCCTCGAGCTGCCTTTTAGGTCGGATGCAGACGTGGCGGTGGAGGAAAGCCCTGACTGTTTCAAGTTCGTGGCGGAGACGGATGGGAGGATCGGCGATGTCGTGAGGGCTCATACGGTTGAAATCCATCCTGGGGTTACTAAGATTGTGATTAGGTCGAACAGTTTGGTGGATTTTGGTTTGCTGGATGATTTGGAGCTTGATATGTGGCGGTTCAGGCTGCCGGAGACGACACGGCCGGAGCTGGCGAGTGCTGTTTACGAGGATGGGGAGCTAATTGTGACGGTGCCCAAGGGAGGTGAAGTGGAGAATTTGGAGGACGGTGGTGGTGGTGACGAGTTGAGAGGAGGCATGGGAAATGGTAATAACAACAATAATAACAATAATAGGCTTGTTCTTGTACAGTAAGTAATAAATATGGAACATTTAGCTCTGTTTCCTTAATTGCATGTTATTTTCATTTTAGTTCTTGAAGGTCACTGGTGGAGCTTAGCCCTTCTTTTTTTTTGTATGATTACTACCTTTTATTACTTAATCAAATCAAGAATTGTTCTTCTCTGAATGATGGACATTTGGGGTTATTTAGATGATTCCTTTGGCATGATTTTGATGTTTTCCATTGGAGGATTTAGCTACGCTTACAATTTGCAGTAAAATATATATTTTTTTATTATCAATGTTTTGTTTATATTAAGGTTGCTTATGATGCTTTTTGTTTCATGGGAAAGTATATGCTTTGCATAAGTTATTGTCTATGTGAAAAAATGATTATAAGCATGATTGTGGATGTGTTTTGATCCTATGTTGTTTTTTATTTACTTCCATAGAGGTGAGAATCTATATGAACTGGTTGAAATTAGGCAAATGGGGAAGCTAGGAAAGGCCTCCCTTAGGTGCGAACCATGTGGTAGCGGAGTGGCATCGTTGATTGGTTTTCTTTGGTATGTTTCCTGTTTTCATATGCAGTAGCCAAGAACTAAATAGTTTAGATTTAGAGCAAAGATGAAATCACATTCTGAGTTAGGATATGACATGTTTGCATTACAAGGTAGCGATTAGCTAAATGATTACTTCCCCGTCTTCGTCATAGGGATTTGTTGTATATGAAGTGCTTGCATTTTTCTTGTTTATACATCCTTGGTTGAAACCCAACCAGAAACATGGTAAAAGCAATAAGTAACTTTGGGGGTGTTGATGTTGAGAATTGGTTCCCTTCTTACTTTGTGGTTAAGAATCTATGCTTTTGGTGCACTTGGTCGGTTTGCCACCAAAGCTTGGACTTGAGGGTTTCGTATTTTGCCTTGTGTGTTTTTTGGCAAGTAATGATAAAACTGCATTTATCTTTTTGGGGGTCTTTTTATTCATACATTTCATTCATTCTTTTTTCATATTATGATGAATCTTTTTGGTGATCAACTTTCTTTCTCTAAAGTAAAGCTTAAAGAAGCTCCATTGTAGATTCATGATGTCAAACATACATCCGTGTTGCTTTTTTTTTTTCTTCTTCTTTTTTGGTTATGAATGTATTGATCCGAAAGGACAATTCGGACAACCTTCAACTCCTTTTTGCTTGTCACTATCTTGTTTCATTTTGATTCACACCATGGCAGAAACTCAATTTCAACATCAATGTTTCGCATCTTTGATTGTCAGTTGTTGCTGAGCCTGCATTCTCCTTCACTTAGTGCGATATTTATCAAGCATTCCATCTTCCCAAAGAGACGTAAACTTTTATCTTTGTAGTGACCATTCAGGAATATCTTTGTGGGGGTAATGGTCATGCTTGTTGGGTTACTCTTGAGTCACCCAACTTTTAGGTCCCTAAGCCCTGGAGGTGAGGTAGGGGAAGACCAAGACCATGACCAGGGTAATAGACTTACCTTGCGGGAAGATGGGTCAAGCTAAAAAAATTTGCTGGGAGTCAGATGAATCATAAAATTTTGGGGATCAAAGTGCAATTTTACTATTATATTACCTTGTAATTTTATAAACTTCTAAGGGACTAAAAAGCATACTTACCATTTTTGAGGGGGCAAAGGTCACTTATCTCTAGGAGATTATGAGGTTTGAACTTATGATCAAGATGGCAGATAGGAACTTTAACCGTTACTCCATTTTTAGTCTTAGCTTTACCTGAAATATGTGTAAGACGCAAACTATATAGCTTTTAAATTTTAAATGCTTTTCCTTGAGATTGAAACACTTGTATTTGCTATGATTTTTGATTGGTAGGGTTGCTGCTTTTATGGCCAAAGGTAAGATTCCTTTATAATCACAAATGCTGTATATTTAGAAGCATCAATAATATTATTGGGTGAATCCAGGCTAGGCTCCATTCCTGCCTCCGTTATGCTAATTCCTTGTACCAATATAATTTGTCAAAGATACCCTATGTTTCTTTTTTAACTCATTTTTACCCTTCTATCTGGTTTTTTATTTACCAGGTTTAAGAAATTCTGGTAAGATTTTTTTTTTAATAGAGTTAATTGCACTAAACATCTTCAAAGTTCGAACTATTAGTAAGGTTTTTCTGTTATAAAATTGTTAATTTAACTTTTAAACCATCGATGTTATATCAAAATTTTAAGTGTTAAATGATTTGTTGGATCTTATGTGAAAAAATGGATAAGGTTTTTGAAGTTTTAGAGAAATAAGTATTCACTATTTTTCTTCTCGGTTTTACATTTTCTTTGAGTTATGAGGTAACATTTTATGTTTCTTTAAAATTATTATTTAAAATTATGTTATACTGAAAGGACCGGAGTAATATAATATTGATAGTTTAGAGAGTAATTAAAATATTTTAAAGTTGGGAACTGATTTAAAATGAAAACAGAAAAGTCATTTGAATAAAAAAAACTGATATATATGTATTGTTTTAAATAGAATATTGACTTGAAAATGATATGAATATACAATCATAATATTTTTGTTCTTATCTATATTGTTATAAAATTCAACATAAGCTCAGAAAATAATTTTATAAAGACAAAATTTAAATAATAATAATAGAACAAATTATTTGAAGAGAATGAAAGAAAGTTGTATTTGGCCTGAATCATAAATTCTAGCGTATACTACTAGGACTATTGTATATAATGGCTTGACCAAAAATGCATAAAAAGTCATGAGCCTTCTTACAAATTTCAATTTTGATCCTTCTATTACTATTATATTTATAACCACTCCAAAGCGATATGAAGCATTAGCCTTTCAAGGTCCTTGCTTACAAGGGCTAAGAGAATTTCTTCCATGGTGTTGGTCAAGATGGAGGAGGTCGTGAACAAAAAATTTAAAAATTCAACCCAATTTAATTTAATTTTTGGAACTTTAAAAACTTTTAGTATTTTTTATTTATAATTTTTTATGGTTTTAAAAATTGATATATATATTTTAAAACATTTAATTTTTTTTAAAAAACTATGTCTATATTATCATGTCACGAGTACCAACTTAAGAAAAAATGATGAATTTAAGAATTAAATGAATATTTAAACCTTATTTTATAACTTTGATCAAATTTACGCGATTCAATTGGTCCCAACATCACAAATTAAATCAAATTTGAATTTTATTACTCAGCCGTTGAGATTAAAATATCAAATTTTATTGGACCAAATAATTTGTCATTAACATTATTACAAAAAGTTAAAACTAGAAACAGTAATTACTGAGTTTTGAGCGTTGAAAAGTAGAAAGGGGGCACTAGCCAAAGTTAACAAGTTACAACAATCCTCAAAAGCAATACACTACCAAATTGCAGTCTCAGCAAAGCTACCACTGTTTTTTTATTATCACTAAATAAATATAAAACTAGTCCCATACCTATGGTGTTCAAGATATTACCAACAGACAATGATATGATAACACATAATTTCTTTCAAAGGGAAAACCCTTTTAAAGGAGCAAATTTAGCTAGTATTTCACCTTCACGCTTTAATGCATTTTCCTTCTTTAGCTCCCATTCTGGTTTTTTAGCATTAGCAAGCTGTACCTCATGCACCACTTTCGGTATCGAGTTTGCCACCAACTTTTGGTTATATGTCAATTCATCCTTGTCTCTTTTCTTTTTGTCTATCAGTTTCGTGAGCTCGGCTCGATGTGCTTTGAGTTGTGCTATCTGGTTGTCGATATCTTGCACGGTCATTGTGTTGGAATCTACCTCGGACTCTAGGTTTGTTACCTGTTGTTTTAACTCGCTGTATTCTTGTTTCAGGGAAGAGACCTTGGCCCTGTTGTCGTCAAGGCCTCTAAAGAACTTATCTGCCTGTTCCATTACTTCCCTGTTTTCGAGGAACACCTCGCAAAATGATGGGATCTCTTCTATTAACTTCAGCTTCACGAGTTGTTCGGCGGTAAGAGTGGGGTCTTTTCGGAGTTTGGATGCTAGACCCGCGAGTTCTTCGAGGTCTTTGAAGCAAATCAATGAAGGGAAATCCATATCGAGAAGGGAAGATAGTTTCCTTCGAGCTTCAGCCATTTCGCTGTCTCCTGCAAACGAGTTTTGCATCTCTGCTGGATGCGAAAATGGTTCTTCAGAGAAAGGCTGAGCAAGGATTTCATCCAAAGAACTGAGGTAGTTGTCGAATTCCGCTGCAACCATTTCAAAAGGTGAATGAAAGGAAGAAACAAGAAACTGTTTTCAGGAAAATTGTAAGCATTCCCAATTCTAACCTCTTCCCGTTTCATTGTCTAAGAAAGACAAATCAAGACCGCTATTCATATCTTCAGTTTCAGCTGGGGGTGGGGCAGACTCTTTACCGCGCTGGCGAGTTGGTCGCTTAGTTTTGGTTGATCCTTTACTATTCTTCTGCATTTTTTTACCATTACTGGAATTCGGAGTACTCACTGGGGGAGCCGGGGGAGCCCTCTTCCTTTGGGTTCTACGGGGAGTTTTTGAGTTACTTTCTTGTTTAACATCTTCCGTTCCTTCTTCTGGCGCTGCTGGCGATGAAAGGATGAGAGTTGGCATTCATCACATTAAAGAAAAAAGGTATTTCAGCTAAGCAATTAAGAGAAAATGAACATTGCGTCACCTTCAGCTTCCAGGAAGAGAGATTTGATTAATAGGCACAGAAGAAACCATAAGTAACCAAAGAACAAAGCAACATACACGAACACCGGATTTTTTTACCTTCGATGGAACTCGGAGTACTGAATGGGGGAGGAGGGGGAGCCCTCTTCCTTTGGGTTCTACGGAGACCTTTTGTGTCACTTTCTTGTTTATCATCTTCTGTTCCTTCTGCTGGTGCTGCAGGCGCTGCTGCCACTGAAAGGATGAGAGGTGGCATTCATCACATAAAAGGTAAAAGTATTTTAGCTAAGCAATGAAAAGAAAATGAACATCCTGCAACTTCGAACTTCAGGAGGAGTGATAAATAGGCCAGAAAAGAAGAACAAAGAATTTTGCATGAGTATAACATGGACTACTACGTCAACAATTCCCTATCCCTAGATGAAACAAAAATGAATGGAAATGGATCAATTTGGATAATGACACTTCATCTCAAACTCAACACTTGGAATGCCTACTGGCTACTTAAAGGATGTCCACAGGCACATACATTCACAACCTAACCGACACATAGCTAAACACCGACCTTAATTCAGGTACGACTGTTCTAGAGCTATTATGCCATTATGGCAGTACCTCCTCATTTGCAACTTCCAAGGCGACGGTCGTTACCATGAATGTTCATCATAACATACAGTTCATCAAAGCAGACATAATACGAGAAAAAAGAAGCCTATAAGGTCATCAGCAGTAGCAATAAGAAACAGATTAATTCTTAGTTTATAGGTCTTTAAGGCCTGCAATCAACGACCTTTGACAAACATATTTGATGAGGATGAGTAAAATTTGGCAAGAGTGTCGGATAAAAATGTTTCCAACATGCATATATTTAACAGTGATGTCAAGTCGAGCGCCTAGGCACTAAGGCGCAGCGCAAAAGGCCATTATGATCAGGTGAGGTCGAGTCATGGGGCCGTTTTCTTCAAAAGAAAATTCTTGTTTATGTGTTAAATTTTTTTATATAAACTTTGCTATATGATACAAACATGGCAAATCTAAAGAAGCTTATTGAACAAGTAAAGGAACTCCAAAGAATTTTCGTAGAATTTTAAGCAGAAAGCCTAGACCGATACTAGCTTGTATAAGGTACCTAGACAGGGTAAAGAGGAAATATGTTAAAAACACGTGCCCTTAGCTCGATTTTTGTAATGATCTATTGTGGTTTGACAGTTCAAATACAAAAAAGACACTAAACCTTAGGACTCATTAGAGGGAGACCTAGATCAATTTAGGGTTTTAAAGAAATTTTGCTTAGGTTTTATTATTCGGTACATCCGGACCAGACTTGTTAGATAAATAGAAAACCTAACTCTAGAAAGGAAGGAAATTCATTGAAAAAAATCGCAATCAACGAACCTAAGAACAAAATCAACTGAAATAGAATCACAAGAGAAAGAACCTAAGCCTTCATTAGAGAATCGAAATTAATGGCCTTTCCTAACATAGGTTCGGTCCACAAAAGCATCCCCCGTAATTGCTCTTTGTTTCTTCCATTACTAATGCATTTCAAAACTCTTAACCTACCAACATGAAATTTAAAGATTTGACTCCACACCAATTCACCTTGAACAAATCTTAATGGTTAAACCAAATCAACCTGGGCTAAGCTAACCTAAAGAGAACCTCTAATTTGACACTAAATCTTATATAATCAATATGCATTGCAACTTACATCCTGTGAAAAAAAGTTAGATATCGAATTTCCTCACAAGATGATAAAGGGCACCACAAACGTAAAACCTATATGTTTTTTAGCAAACCTTTAGTAGGAGATTCCACAATGGCAGGGATCTTCCAAACAAATGAAGCAAAGAACGCATTAACATCTGCATCCGGGAAATTCAACCGGATAAAACGTTCAAGTGCTGGCTTGCTCGCAAAGACTTTTGGACTATTTGGCTTTCGAAGACTTTCTGGAACATGGAGAAATCTATCGCCATAGAAGCCAGCACTGTTGACTCTCCTCCCCACTTTCCAGGTCCAAATATCACCAGCATTTGGCCAATGTATAGGAGCATAAGGTAATCCTTCCCCACTACTACCAGGTGGAACTGGTGGAGGGGAATTATTATCTTTAATTACAGGAGCACTATCATTATTTCCATTATGGTTATCATTTCCCTCAAATTCATGTTTTGGCTCAGATGGAGCAGAATCCAGGGCAGGAGCCGGAGCCGGAGCCGAAGCCGGAGCTGTTCCACCATAGTAACTGCAATGGGGATAAAACAGCAGTCAAGAAAACATAATCTACACCTTTAAACTTAATATCGAGATACGTTGAAGCTACTAATGTGCCATTACGCTGCTATGCTCACTAACTGATGAATACACAGGAACAACGAGGCGATTTTGGAACGAGAATGACGGTTTATCACAGGGTTCAAAGATATAAGATTCCCCAGTAGCTACTTACTGTAAATAGTTTCCAATTACAGGTGGTTTTTACATTTTTAAAATAGGGTTAGATCACAAAATGCCCCCCAAAAAAGACCATGCATCATTGAGATCTAGTAAACCATACTAAACTATAAGGATTTCCATGCTTTCTTAAAGCAAAGAAAATTCTTCAATTTTATGGTAAACTAACCTTCAATTCATTAAATTCAAACTATTTTGAACATGAAATATTTAAGAAACAAACCTAAATTTCTATATAAAAACATGAATTAAACTCATCCAACAGCAGATAAGTAAGAAATTGAGAACCAAAAAAAAACTTACTCTGGAAACAGATCTTGATGAATATCTATATGTGGACTGCCCATATCATTAGGGTTTTCAGTATGAGGGGGAGTATCCATATGAGAGTTGAGATCTTGTTGAATATCTATGTGTGAACTACCCATGTCATGGGGGTTATCAAGAGGGGGAGTAGTATCCATATGAGGGTTCTCAGAATGAGGGGGAGTACCCATATGAGAAGGTGAAGGAATTGACATCATTAGAACCCAAAAATAATCCCACTTTTAACCTGAAGAAAAAAAATAACACCCCCAAAGATTAAAATTTTGATCTTTTGAACTCTAACCCACAAGTCAAAATTAAATCTTTAAACAGTAGAAATGGTAAAGAACTGTTTGAAGACAACAAAGGAGAGAGCTTTCAGTAGTTAGATCTAACAAGCTGACAAATGTAGTAGAAAAATACCAGATCAATGACTTTGAGTCTTCTGAGAGATAATATATGTCTTAAAAGAAAAATTGGATTTTGTTACAAAGGGCAAAATGTAAAACCCACAACTACAACAACAACAGCTAGTGCTAAGTCGCCTATCTGTTACAGAGAAGAAGAACCTAGAAGAGATAAGGAAGAGGAAATTACTTTTCTACCCTTTAAAAATGTACTTCCATAATTCTATGTCCGAAGGTCATATTTTGAAGATGAGTTAATCCAAATAAAAGTATTTATTTTTATTTTTTAATTCGATAATTACACATTGTACTCGAACATGATTTCATAGTTCAAACCGGTTTAAATAAGACTTATCGAAGTTTAAGTATTGATTTGAACAAGGAAACTGAGTTTAAGTACTTAATTGGACTTGAATAAACTTTATACAAAATTAAATCTTAAAATCAAGTTTAAATACCTAATTAAATAAATAAAAAACCTTAAGTATCAACTTGAATTTTGAAGTCTAGTTTAAATATTAAACTGTATATTTACCCTTTTAATAGAAAGAATATGTAAAATATTTTGTAACATTTAAAATATTTTATTATTTAATATTTTCAAATTATTAGGACCCTTTAATTTTAAATTTACTTTCAATTTTAATGTATCAATTTTGTTTAAGATGATAATAAAGCATCACAACCGCTTAATTGAAAAACTCTGATGCTGAACTCAACTAATTATGACAAAGAAAATGGTCTACATCTTAATGATCAATTTAATGAAATTAAAAAAATTATAACTTACTTAAAAGCTGATGTTAATTTACTAAAATTTATGTGTACATAATAAAAGAATTTGTTTGATACAGCGAAAAAATGTTTTGTTTTTTTTAATATATATCTCTTTTATTTTATATATACCGAAATGAAAATTTATCATTTTTCTTCTTTTATTTTTTCACTCTCTCTCCCCAATTTCATTTAATACTCAACCAAGCATACATAAATTGTTTTTGGCTTTTATTTATAAAACTTTGTACTGTACTTAATTTACTTTAAATTGCAAACACTAAATATATATTTAATATTTCTATTTAAGTTTATAATTGTTTATTTTTTAATTTTATTTCAAATATTTAATATTTTATATATTCAAATTAAATTTTACAATAAATTTATATTACTTACCTAAATATATTTAAAAATTTTATATAGTTCATATACTATAATATTAGGAACTAGAAACTAGAGTGGCTAGAATTTTGAAACTACAGTTTTACAACAATTTTTAAAGTATTTTTTTCAAAACATTTTCAACCTTACCAGTAACACTAAATTAACCATTTTCATCTAAAACTTTTTAAAATATAGTATATATTTGATTATTTAAAAGTTATATTTTACATATCGTAATATTAATGAATTTGAATATCATTTAAGTTAATTTATTTTTACTTTTCAACGTATGCCTAAAATGTATATTTAATTTATTATAGCACTTTTAACAACACTGCTAAATACTTATAATTTAGAAACTAAACTTTTTTCACAATATTTTCCAATCGTAATAAAAATATTAAATTAACCCTATTCCATCTAAAAACTTTAAAAATGCTTTTAGATCCAAACAAAAAGAAAATGTTGCTATTGACACTCAATTTTTTTTTTTTTTGACACACTTGAACTTACATCTTTTTATATTAATAACAATATCGATATTAACCGAACTAAGTCAGCAGTTTTTAAAAATAAATTTATTTTCATTAATTTTAATATATTTTTTCGTTATAATATATAATAAAAATAAATTTAATTGTTAATATGTGTGCATGCTGTGGTAAGATGCGCATTCTCAAGAGGCAAATAGTTGCAGAAAATGCAAACGGGAGCATGTAGGTGCTAGCCTAAAAAATGAAAAATTGTAAATTTGACCCTAAAAAAAAACATATATTTAATTTTTTTAAAATTATAAAATTATAAATTAATATATGATAAAAATATTTTTAAAATTTTAAAAAATTATAATTCCGTTACTATAATTGTTTAAAAATAAATAAATTCACCCCTAACCGCAAAATAATAAATAGTAATACAAATATAGTAAATTTTTAAGTTTTAATCTAAAAAATTGAAAATCGAGTTTAATAACCCATACGGATATCAAATGAGTCAGACCAAACACTACTTTTCTAATCTATTTTTCTTAAGCAGCTCAGGCTTGTGTTTTTTTTCAGCCGATAAAACCCCCACATCGCCACCACTTTCAGAGCCCTTTTTCAATCATCTTCAAAATCTCTCCTACTCTCCCTTCTTCTTACAACAACAAAAAGAAAAATGTCGAATATGTTCTTGAAAATGTTTCATCTCTGCTTCACAAATCTTAAATCAATGGACGAATCTTCAATCTTACTCCCATCATCATCAATAAAACAAGATCCTTCATCGTTTCCCAAGAACTTTAACTCCCTTTACGACCTTTCAACATCATCAGCTTCCACTTCCCTTTTAACACCTTCCGTTCGCACCACCGATTCCGACTCCGACGCCGACGCCACACCTGATTTCGCCACCGTATACGCTTCCCACCGTTTCTTCTTCTCTTCTCCAGGTCGTTCTAACTCCATCATCGAGTCACCCGATACAAGGCCCGAAGCTGAACCTAACACCGAGACGACGACCGAAACACCGCCTCAACCACCGCCGATGGACGGTGGCGTTGCTGTCAAGAAATACTCGCCGGACCCATACAGAGATTTCAGGTTTTCAATGCAAGAAATGATCGAAGCGAGGAACTTAACCGATGTGAACAAAGACTGGGACTTCCTGCATGAACTACTCATCTGTTACCTTACTTTAAACCCCAAAAACACCCACAAGTTCATCGTTAGTGCTTTTGCTGATATCATTGTCTGTCTACTCTCATCGTCGCCGGAATCCGATACACCCGAAAACCACCGCCGGTGATTCTCTTTTTTTTTATCCTTTTCATTAATTCCTAGTAAAAATAGTTAATAATTTAGAAAAAGAAAATGAAAGATATTGGCGGTTGTTTTTGTTCTTTTTTGGACTTTTGTTGCATGGGATGTTGATGTCTCGAGCCACTGTCATTTGGCTATGTTATATATATATATATAAATGTTTTGCACTTGGTGTAATTTTTTTTTGGTTAAAAGTCTGTGTACTTCTTGAAAATTAAGAATCCAGTCTCTATACTTTAATTTTATGAAATTTAGTACTTTTACTTTTTCGGATTTTAATTTTAATTTTAAAATTAAGATTGAACTATTATCACTGTTATATTTTTTGTTAAATTTAAGTTAATTAGAACTTATTTTTTATTATATTATTACCAAATAAATATTTTTATTTTAAAAATGTCAGAGTAACAAATTTAACTAAAAAATTTAATAGTATTAATGGTTAGACTTCAATTTTGAAATTAAAAAATTAAATTCTTAATTTTTGAAAAGTGCACATTTTAACCATTTTTTTTCCTTTTTAAGTGTTGTGAAACTGGTGAGACAGTTGGTTTATAATTGTTGTTTTTGTGGTCCATTGATGAGAAAATTTTGCGTACAAAATCACGAGGTTGGCTGTTTTTATTGTGTTAGTATTTAGGACAAGTTAGCTGCTACATGTCGGGTCCATGTAGTTGATGCCATTGTAATAATTGAAAGTCCCAATTCTAAGCATGTTTGTATTATTCAATGACAATCTTTGGGGTGCAGAAATAATATGTTGAGTAAATAAAAAATAAAGTTAAAAACAAAATTTATAAATGAAAATGATATTCTTGTTCAAAGGGTTAGCCATGTTAATTGCAATCACATATAGTAGAAGAAGTAGGTGCCCAAATTGTGATTTCCATCATCCTATTATTGAATTTATGTATAAAAAATTCATTGCTCAACTAATATGAATTTTAAAAATCAAAACTAAAATTCTCTTACATGTCATTAAATTTATGGTTATTAAAATAATTATTTTAATTAAAAAATACTTGGACCTCGTGGTTTTATGCCATGTAATTATTTATCACTTTCATTCAATTTATTTCATGAATTATATATATGTTGACGTGTCATAACTATTTCACATAATATTTTTCGAAATTGAGTATGTTAAGGATAACAATCATAAATTGAACAATAAAGGGTGGTTTTAACGATGCTATAATTTAACTATAATAGATTGGTACAATCACTTGTAAGATGTAAAAGTAATATGGAGCCATTTATTTTAGAAGTTATATTGCATTTTATTTATTTTTTTAACTTAAAAAATGAGTAAAATAGTCATTGTACGTTAAATCAGATAGTAAATTAGTCTTTTTGTTAAAATTTAATCAATTTCTATTGTTAAAAACTGACGGAATAACTGGATAGTTTAACGTGGCGTGCCACATTTACCTCATGATGACGTAAATGGATTAGATTTTAACAATAGAAATTAATGAAATTGTTAACGTGTAAAGACTAATTTGTATATTTTTTAGTAGAGGTGGCAAAATGCAATTCAAGCTTCCATAATACTTTTACCCTTTTAAGAAGTAGCGTCTTATATATCAACCATCTACCACTTTTTCCATATTAGCTTCTAATCCCACATTTACACGTTTAATATTTAATTAATTGTTCAAATATTATATTTTTAATTACAACAATTAATGTAAAATTGTATTTTATTTAAATTATTAATATAATTCAAATATTGTAATAAAAATTTTAAATCATTCAACATATAATATATATTTACTTTATGTAATTAATGTAAAGTAATATTATTCAAAATAATAACTAATTAACATTATTAACTCTAATATTAATTAATTAAATGATAATTAATATGATTAGGTAATAACTTTATTTTACATCAATAAAATCATCACAAATTTATTTTTAGTCAAAATATTTTAACTAATTACAATTGCCAAAAAAATTTTCCTGTAAAAATTTTATATTTATAGTTGTATTTAAGTAATAATTTTATTTTAAAATTAGTAAAAAAATATACAATTATACAATTTACTTCAATTTTTAAACTAATAATTCTAAATTAAATATTATAATTATTTTAAAATATAAATTTAATAACATGATAACAAAAATAAATGACATTCTCTTCCAAACTTGTGGTTTATATATATGAATATATATTATAAATTATTCTTTAAAATTATTTTTATCTTTTAAAACAAGTTGGTTTAAATTATACATATCCAATGCAAATTGTAGACTAGGTAGCCGCTAAAGGGATAATACAATAATTTTAATAATATTAATTGAAAATAGCCCTAAAAATTGCATGGAGGAAGAAAGATGGAGAATATTGAGAAAATTGAGAGTCTGGTTTGCTCTTTACATATTTTATAAGTGCTTAGAAGACTGAAAAGGGAGACAAACTAATAGGATCCAAAGAGATATGCTAACAACTTCAAGTAAAGAGAAATAAAAGAATGAATTAACAATATAAATTTTCACCTTTTTAATTAACTAACAAAATCCCTAAAGTTAGTTGGTTTAGGTAAGGTTAAAACCAGACCATTTGTCCTTAAGTGTTTCCACTAATAAAATAATTTAAGTCCCCCTTTTTTATTTTTTAAGTCACATTTGGTGGGATGAAAAAAATAATCCCCAAAACCCAATGTCAACATCGTGCAACTTTGTTTTGTATTAAGACAAATAGACAGCCATCTTTATTTGGAAACACAACAGCAACTTATTTTAAGTGAGGAACATGGGTTACCCAAGATTAGATTAATAATACGAGGCCAAATGTAGGGTTTAGGGTTATATTTAGGTATAATAATAGCGAGTAAATCCCGATTAATGAAGCAAAGGTCTTGTTTTTGGCTTTTAAGGTATAGGCTTCAATAAAACAATTTTAATATTGTTTTTGGCTTACTATGTTTGCATGTTGTTTCAATCAGGGACCGCAAAGTTGTATGAACCGGATTGGATCGAGAATCGATTAAGATATTGATTTAGAGAAGAGTAGTGAATCCATTAATGCAAACTAGTTGAACTGAATTCTTAATTTTATGATTTTTTTTATTAAATTGATCAAATCGATTTGATTATTAATCCGGTTTTAAAAACATTGAAAGACGATGTTAGAGGGGCAAACAAGTCTTGACTCCCCAAAAATTGGTGAAATTTCAATATAAATCCTTTAAAAAGTATGCAGATATAAAATAATACATTAATAAAAATTCAATTTTGATAATTTAAAAATTCCCATTACTTGATTTTACCACTAGATTAATGACAAATTTTTGGTCTTGAGAGTTACTTCAACTTTTACAATTCATTGAATAGATTGTTTAAGAGAATTAAAATTGAATCAATTTAATTGTTTTAATTAGGTATTTTCAAATTAGATTCGATTTGAAATTAATCTATCTGAAAACCCTAATAATAAATACTCTTTTTTCTTAAATGATACTACCTCAACTCAATTTTATTTCTTTGAACTATTTGAATGGTAAATACTAAATGAAAGAGCAGGTAGTTAACATATATTAAAAATTTTGTCAAACCACGTATCTAAAATATAAATATATATTTAAAATAATATATAACAAATAATGAAACATATGGTATGAAATTAATTAATCATAATAACACATGAAATATGTATGATTTTAAAATAAAAAATAAATTAAATTGTGAGTAAAACAATTTTAAACGCATAAATATAACATATTAACGATACTAAATACACTTCAATTGGTTGTCATGGTTTTGTCATCAATCATGAGTTGGTATCGAGTTGAATTGTACCTCTAACTAAATTAACAACGTTATTAATATAGATAGATAGATACAACTAATGGATATAATAAGTTAACAACATTATTAAGTGGTAAATTAATGTTTTATTAATCTAATTGATGTGAATTCAAAATTTCATTTTTATTGGTTTTTGTTAAAATAAAAAGACTAAAGTGCCTTCAAATAATAATAAAAATTTAACATTAATTTCATTGTAGGTTTTTATTTGATACAATGCCTAGAACTACTCATAACCCTTCCTCAACCCTTGAATAGGAGGATAATGCACTTCAGCACAATCAAATTCGTATCCTCCTACATTAATAATAATGTCGATTCTAATCGAGTTAAAAGTTAATAGGCTAATATAATTTATTTTAAATATAAAATAAATTTTTTTAAGTGAGCTGAAATTCGATTAATAAATAAAATTGAGTGTGAGAGGAAGTAATATGCCAAAATTGGAAACGTGAGAGTAGAAACCAAAAAACAAACATGATAAGACATGACTGAAATCAAATAATTGCAGAAATAATAATAAATAATGATGCCAGAGAGAACTGAAACACTAGAGTCAGGTCGGAAGAGATCAGCTCTCTAAACTGATTTCTTCGTCCTACAGATCTTTTAAACGGCTCAACCAAACCCCACTTCCACATAATGTACTCCCAAAGTTTTTTAGGTTTAAAATCACTAATGATGAACAGAATTATGGGAAAAGTATGATTAAAATTCAGATTATATTTGTTAGGTTTACATTCACACCTTTTTTATTGTGATTGTCAAACATCAAAGGTCCCGAAAGAAAAATTAATGGTAGAATCTATTACATATAGGTTTGATGATAGTATAATTTATAACAACGATAGAATCTTTAACGTAGTTGAAAGGAGCGATTATAAATTTGAAAAATTATTTTCATAAATTATAAAACAGACATGAATGATACATTAATTTTTTTAAATTAAATTAAATATATAAAAATATAACAAATTTATATGACATGAATAATTAATTAGCAAGGTCGAAGTTTTTAATTTCTTTGAAAACATAAAAAAAAAAAAAGGAAAAGAAAAGAAGGAAAAATGTGCAGTGCAGAGCAGAGCAGAGGATTCTGTCAAAATTGTATGCATATGGAGAGTTAACTAAGTTAGTATATCAATGGTGATTTTTGGAATTTAGTTCCTCGGGAATTGGGTAATTTTCATTTTCACGGTTTTGTTGGGTTTGGAGTGACATTTCCTTTTTCATGGAATTGTATTTGAATAGGCCATTGGCTTCTTGTAATTGCATATGACATTGGACACTGCACATTTCCATTGCACGCCAAAATTTTAAATCCATTTGCTATTGTCTTCACCCTAATGCATGATATCGACATTTCATATCGTATATTTTATATAGATAATGAAGTTTGGATTTGGCAATATATCTATCTTCCTAGACCTTCCCAAGTGATATGATTCACTGCTCATTGACCATACAGCCTTTGCTTTCTCATTGGACAATCAATGAAATTTCTAAATAATTAAAATAGAACTATGATTCCACGTCATTTCTAATCCTTTTCAATTGGACAATGACAAATTAAATTTTTTCCTCTTGATTTCCATTTTTCGAGGAGGAAAAAAAATTGAAAATTAGGAGGAAAAATCTGATTTGTCATTTTTCTATTAGTATGGGATATGGATGACGTACAATCACAGTTTCATATAATCATTTCTCATATATATATTTGGTTTTATTCATTTTCAATTTTGAAATGTCAACTAAACAAATTTAATAAAAGTAATTTGATGGTATTAACAATTAGATTTGAATTTTGAAATATGAAAAATTTGAAGGACTAAATTCCAAAATTAAAGAAAGGAGAGTGAATTATTATTGTATCAATAGTCTTTCACAAGTATTGCAAAATGAATGATGTGTATTTGTTTTATTGTTTTTATCTTTTATATTATTTAAGAATTAATCATAATGTTTTATATTCTATTATTAAATTATTTTATTGTGTTGGTGTTATAAATTAACTAGACATTGATTTAATTAAACAAAAATAAAATAATTTTATAAAATTAGAAATAAATAATGCATCAAAAGTTTATACGGGTAAATTACATATTTGTAAAAATGTTATTTGAATAAATGGATACTTAATTGCAAAAAGAAAATATAATTTGGTTAAATTCTACTATTAGTCCCTATACTATGAATAAGTCATGGATTTAATCTTTGTATTTTAATTCAATTATTTTAGTCATTGCATTTTTAATATTTAAAATTGCAATATTGACTCTTGATCAAATGGTAGTTGTTAAGTTTATTAAATTGTGCTATTTTCAGGATCTGGTGCAACAAATAGCATGCGTAATGTCACGTCAGCTTACTATATTCACAAATTACTCAAAACAATTAACGGATTTAACTATTTTCATTGGTGTCAAATCAAAGTATAATAGCAACAATTAATCAAATAAAATTAGTTGATACTATTTAGATCATATTTGAATTTCAAATCTTGAAAATATTAAGACCAAAATTGATCATTGAAAAAATTACATTCACTAAATTTGACCAAATTAAAATATATAAACTAAATGCATCTCTTTACATATAAGAACTAAAAACCCTTGGGGTTACTTCATTAAGGGTATTTCTTTGGAGTTACACACATCTATAATTTTTCTTTTAATTATCAATTAATTTAATTTTTTAATTTTAACCTACATGCATAGGATGAGGAAGTATTTGAAAAAAATTAATGCTGTTGAATGCATTGGTAAAATATATTATACTTAAAAATTAAAATTAAATGAAATAAAATTTATATTTTATAAAAGCAACATAAATGATACTTTTAACATGGAAAAACTCATGCTTTCATTGATTACATATATGTTTATGCAAAGAAAGAGAAATATATAATATTGAAGATATGCATGATTAGAAGGAGATAGGTTCTTCTGTCAACAAACTATTTCATTATGTTAATAAATGTCCACAAAAGTCTAAATAATTATCTTTTACTGCTAAAATTAGGATGCCTACAAACTTGTCAATTGGCAGGCACCTTATCATTATGTGGGTTTTTACTTGTACCTTCCTTAGGTTGATAAAGAGAGGATTTGGAGGCAAATACACAAATGTAAATTCATTATTTATATATTATTAATAAACAAAAAAAAAAAACTCGGTAAAAATATAATGAAGGTTCTTGTATTAAAAGTTAGATTGTATTTTATTTTTATTTAAAAATAGATAATTTAGTCCTACATGTTAGTTTAAAGATCGTACTAGTTCTTTATGTTAAAAATTTATTTATTTATAATATTAAAACTAAATGATTAATAGAATAATTAAACAAATGACACGTGTACATCATATTAATGCACATTAATTAATTCTTAACAGTAAAATAGATAAAATTTTTATCAAAATAATTAATTTATTTTAATTTAACGAATATAAGTAAATCACTTTTTAAAACAAAGTACAGAGATTATGGTACTTTAAAAGAACATTCACATGAGATCGACGCGTATTCAAATATGGTAAAACACACAAGTTCTTTCCTGAAAAAACAGGTCCTAGGTTTAACTTTTCTACTCTTAGGTTTACTTATTATTACACGATGGGTATTCATATCACCTAAAAATATTTATTAAAACATTTATGTAATATGTCAATATTTATAATCTATAATATATATAAATACGAATTTAGAGAGGGTTAAAATTGACGAAAATATCCTTTATTCTTTTATCGTATTATAAAATTCATATTTAAAAATAATTATAATATTTAATTTTGAATTATTATTAGTTTAAAAGGTTGTGATAATTATATATTTAATAATTATAATTTAAACTATAATTATTAGTTAAAAAGTTATGTCAAATTTAGAATAGAGTTATTACTTGAATAAAACTCTAACCATAAAATATAGGGATAAAATTGTGATAATTAAAATTTACAATTATTAATTAAATATTTTGATGAAAACAAAAATCGTGCTAATTTTATTGATATAAAATAGAATTATTACTGGAATAAAATTCTAAGTATCTTAATTATTACTTAAATAATATTAGAGCTAATTATGTTAATTAGTCATTATTTTGAATAATGTTACTTTGCACTAATTACATAAAGTAAAACTGTATTGTATATTGAATATATTTAAAAATTAATTATTATTTCAACAAAGTTACATTGAACCAAATTATAGCATAACTACTGTTTCTATAATAAAAAATATTTATTGTTTATTATTATAAAAATATTTTTAGTAGGAAAAACAATATTTTTAGAAAAGAGTAATGGAACTGCAAAAAATTTAAAATTTTAAAAGTAAAATCTTAAGTGTTATCTTTTAATAGATTAATTTGAATTTTAAAATCCAATTTTATAATTTTATGTTTTATTAATTTAAAATGATTTAGTAATAATTTATTATTTACAAAAGAATTGTGATTTGAAATATTAAATATTTAGATAAAAAAAAAGTTAGATATGTCATTTCCACAAGTTGGGTTACATTTTGATACATACTTTTTAGGGATTTAAAATTTTCAAATAATTCTCGACAGATGTCTCGATTAGAGGTGTTCATGGCCGGATCAGGCTAAAAAAAATTTGGCCCACATCCTAGGTTCGGGCCCGACCTGACCTATTTTTTAAATAAACACCAAAAATTTATTTTAAAAATAAAAAAATAAAAAAAAACATTTTAAAAACATTTTAAAATAAAAATATATTTATTTATTATATTCGGGTTGGGCCGGGCCGGACCCGGATTTAAAAAGTGTTGCCCGATGCCTAGCCCATTTTCTAAACGGACCTCGTTTTTTTGCCCAAACCCATATTTCGGGCTTATATTTTTATCCGAATCCTCCCATATTTCGGGCGGGCTATCGGGCCCGACCGGGCCGCCCGGCCCATGAGCACCTCTAGTCTCGATTCCAGTATGAGGATTATTATAGACTTCAATTTTGTTGAAACATTGTATTTTTTGTCCAAATATGTTTGAGCATCGCCTCAACCTAAATACAACTGCAGAAACAACAGCCCTTTGAGATCAAATCCTACAACTCAAGCGACAGAATCTTCATCTACAAAAACAACTCCAGGCTGAACGAGAACGGAACAACGAGCTGATAAAACACCTCGAAGAATCTCGAAGAGAAGCTAGAAATAAAAAAGAAATGACTTCATATGCTGGAGCTGTAGCAGGGCAACCCATAACCAGAGAAGATAAGATAATCGACATTTCGGCAATAATTAATGGGCTTAGCCAATTTGACGAAAGGCCCTCCGAAGGTTGGGATCAATGGTGGCTCGATATGGCTTGTAAGGCCAACATAATAGAAAAGGCAGATCCAATAAGCCCAAGAAGTATATAGACACACACTACAGAATATGAAAAGATACCAGAAGACACGAAATTTGAAGATTTTGTGGCCTCTATATAAGAACCTCAGACTCTCCTTTCATTCTCATAGATAGAAAAAACTGAGCAAACCTTAGCAAAAGCTCTGAAATCTTGTAATCTCTCAAACTCTCTCTTCCTTTAAGATATAGAGTGAAAAGCGTAAGGCCTCAAAATAGCCATAGCCAAGAGAAGGCGCCACGGCAGTATCGAGGGAGCAAGTTCACACGAGACTGAGACTCTTATCGGTCGTCGTGTTTTCTTAAGGGATTTTTTCTTTTTTATTTTCTTCCACAAGTATTTGGGCAACCACGCGCTCAAAAAAAAAAAAAAGAAAATCAACCGGTGCATGCACCCAATCCCTTAGACCCCCCATGAACCGAATCTCCCATATTTAATTAGTTTATCCAAAAAAAAAAACTCAGCATACTTTCAATCATTAAACCCCGGCGAAAAATGGCCGCGCCTCTGCTATTCCCCGTCGCATCGTCGACGAAAACGGCCGCTCCTCCAACCTACTCGCCACGGAAACCAGTACCTTCCGGTCACCGTTTCTTCTCATTCCCTTCCAAAACCAAGCCTCTTCTCAAAATCACCGGCAATTCAAACAAACATCGGTCTTTCACCGCCAAGGCCATCGAAGAAAGCAAGGAGAGCACGGAAGACACGTTGACCGCCAAGGAAGTGGAGACGGAACTGGAATCGAGCGAGGAAAGCGAGCTGAGTGCCATTGGAGCAGAGATAAAGAAGGCGATGAAGGAGAGAGAAGCGAATAATAGTGATAACAGTCTCGCCGGCGGAGTGGCGGAGGAGATAAGGGAAATCGAGTGGCCTGCATTTGGTAAAGTTTTGGGTACCACCAGCGTTGTTCTCGGTGTTATTGCTGGCTCTAGTGTCGTTTTACTCACTGTTAATGCCGTTTTGGCTGAGCTTTCCGATCGGGTTTTCGCCGGTAAAGGCGTCCAAGATTTCTTCAGCTGAATCTGATACATATTTTATTGCAATTGAACCCTTTTATAATGTAATTTCTTATTTCTGCTATTTTATTTGCAATTGGGTCTCTAATTTACTTCATTACATAGCTACAATGCAAAGCTAAAATCCCAATTAAATTTTTTGATAATAATCAGTCATGGAAACTTGTTCTGATTCTTTGTTGAAAATTAAAAGCTCATGGCTCAAATGTCATGTTTTCTGCTTCCTTTCTTACTGATTCAAACAGCACTGATGATAAATATCTTTCCCCAAAGCTTGGAAATATTGCCTGCATTGATGTTATAGAACAGAATCAGAGAAATTTATAGATGTTAATAGAGGGTAGACATTGGTTTGCCAGGTTGAATTAGACCCAAAATTGAACTTACAACGATGAGTTTTCCCGCATTCTCGGGTCTTTTTGCAATTTTAATCGCGGCTGCGGTGGCGGCACCCGATGATATTCCGACCTGTAAGCCAACCGGACGGAGAAAAGATATGCATAAGATCGATCCCAAGGTTATAAATTTTTGAAGGATGGAAGAACTTACGAGTAAACCTTCCTTTAATGCCAGAAGCTTTGCAGTTTCAATAGCTTCATCGCTTGATACCTGCAAATTCAAAACGACAATAAGAACGAGCCACGGCCCAAAGAGGGATCAATCTCGAAGCATGATTATCGTTCCGAACCCTTACTTGAACAACTTCATTGACGATGCTGACATTCAAAACACCAGGGACAAAACCAGCACCTATTCCTTGGATCTTATGTGGACCTTGATATATAAGCATGAAACAAACCAAACAGTCAGCTAAACAATAAACTTGTTTTCTTGCCTATAGTAATATCATAGAGAAGGCCAACGATAGCAGGCTCGAGGCCTATAATCATAAAAGTACACCATTTCAATCTTCCATTTTGCAGAAAAATGCCAACTGCAACTTAATTATAAGCAATGATTGGGTGATTCGTAACATACCAGGCTTTCCTCCCGAGAGAACAGGACTTTCAACTGGTTCAACTCCATAAAGCTAAACCATATAAAAGAACGAAACTGATGAGGAAGTTGATGTTATAAACAGATTGTCATTCATTTACCTGCATTAACACTGCATATAGTATATACCAGCTTACCTTTATGTTGGGATTCTGCTCCTTAAGATATTTGCCTGCACCTGTTATGGTACCACCGGTACCTATGCCTGAAACAAGTGCATCGATTTTACCTCCCGTGCCTTTCCATATCTCAGGTCCAGTAGTCTCGTAGTGGATCTATACCAACAACAGTGTATGTTAACAGACTTCTTCAACCAACAATTGGATCCATCAAAACATAGTTTCAAGATCACCTTCGGGTTTGCAGGGTTTTCAAACTGCTGCAGCATGTATGCATTAGGTGTTTTGGCTAATATCTCCTCTGCTTTTTGTACAGCACCTTTCATGCCCTTGGCAGGATCGGTGAGAACCAACTCAGCTCCAAATGCTCGGAGAATGATCCTTCTTTCGAGACTCATCGAAGCAGGCATCGTAATGATAAGCCTGTATTGCTTTGCGGCAGCCACAAACGCTAACCCTATCCCAGTGTTTCCGCTTGTAGGTTCGATGAGGACACTCTTCAAACAACCGTTTTGGAAAAACAATGTTCGTAACATTTAAATCATAATCAACAATCCCATAGCAATTAAGGCCAAATACTATCACTAATACACTTCATTTCCTTTAAAGTACCTTATCAGACACATTTAAACATGATTCGAAATTAAACATACGCGTATCTGACACTCAACATAACATAAACAAGAAACCATATTGGAGATTTATTAGTAGTTAACAACACAAGCTACTAACCTTTCCAGGGGTAATAAGATCCTTTTTCTCAGCATCTAAGATCATGCTATAACCAATCCTACACCATCACAAATATATATAAGTTGTTTCCAATAAATAAACAAAACCCAGAAATTTAAATAAGGAAATGAAGCTTCTAGCATGATAAACACACTAATCATAAACAGCAATGAACCACAAAAAGTGGATTTAAAGGAAAATGGGGGTAACCTGTCTTTGACACTAGAACAGGGTTCCATGATTTCAAGCTTAGCAGCAATGCGAGCAACACAACCATCCACCACTTTGTTAAGATATACCAATGGAGTTTTGCCAATCAACTAAAATTAAACAAACCCCGAAAAATTAAAAAAAAAGGATAAACAGTAAATAAATCATTGCAACAATTAAAAAGGAAGGTCAAAATAATGCAGTATTTAAACATAAAAGAAGGGAAGAGAAATTTTACTTCGGTGACATCTTTGGCAATCCCAACACTATCGTTCGCCATTTTCCAGATAACTGAAATGAAGAAAAAAAAAACCTATAAAACACACAAAAAATCAATCAACCTTAATAAAAAAAAATCTCTTTTCGAAAAAAAAAAAAAGAAGAATAAGAGAAAAATTAAATATAAAATAGAATAGAATAGAATAGATTAAATAATTGACTTGGTCTAAACTCTAAAGAGCTGATGGACTGTAACGGATGGTGTAGACTGTAGAGCTATGAATATGAATATATTATATAATTAATCAGAAATATATATGTTGTCTTTAATTAATTTTTTTCTCAAAATAGAAAGAAAGGAGGGGCCTTTTCTGAATCTAACCTGTTTTGAGGCTCAAATTCAACAGTGAGAGGTTTTAAATTGCAACAATTTTGGAAAATGGATCAATTTCGGTCCTTAATTGATTTTTTTAATTCCAAAAAATCTAAAATAATCTTGAAATTGTAGTGTTTAATTTGATTCGATTTGCAGGTACCATCTGAAGTATAGCTTTGAAGTGATTAAATTGAAAATTGGTATTAACTGATTAAACCAATTTTTTAGATTGATTGATGAATCTGTGACCTGATCCATGATTATTTGGTCTTCTTAGATTTTATGGAAAAATTTAGAAGACAAGTAGTAGTTTTTAAGGTAAGTTATATTGGGAAAATTGCATCAACAGGCTCTAAATTTTGTTTAAAATTACGTATAGTCACTAACATTGTCAAATTGTTACATTTTGATCACTCGTTTGATGACTCCCGCTACTCTTTAACAAAATGATGACATAACATGTTTAACTCAAGGATTAATAACTAAATTGATCCCTGAAGTGTAGGTAAAATATTAGTTTTGTATTTTATATATTTACTTAACAATAATTCTAAAAGGTTCTAAAAGAATCATATTTTTTTGAAAAGATTACATCGTTAAAATATATATAAAAGTACAAAACTAATATTTTGGCTACATGTACCAAGTTAGTTATTGATCTGTTGAGTTAACATGTCACATCATCATTTTTAAGGGTTAATAAAAATTGGGTGACTAAAATATAACAATTCGATAATGTTAGTGTCTATCATATAACCTTTAAAAGTTGAATGACTGAAATGAAAATTTAAACAAAATTTAGGGACTGTTGGTTCAGTTTACCCAAGTATACTTTATAATTAAAAAATAGGGGAAAACCTTATCTTTTTTCCAACACCACACACTCCCCTAACCCTGAAAACAAGCTTCTCGCTGTCCTCAGCAGCAAAAGGGAAAAAACAATGGCTACCCTTCATTTCACTCCATCTCCTTGTACTCCTCCCTTAATTGTCAACAAACCAAAACACCCCACCACAATTTCAACCTCCCAATCGAAGTTCAACCCCAAAACCCACCATGGGTCTTTCAAAAGATTGTCGACTTTGATAGCAAGGTCTTACAAAGTTGTATTGGAGCATGAAGGCAAGTCTACCGAGCTAGAGGTGGAAGAGGATGAGACCATACTATCAAAGGCATTGGACTTGGGCATAACCGTGCCATATGATTGTCAACTTGGGGTTTGCATGACTTGCCCTGCTAAGCTCCTAAGTGGAACCGTTGATCAAAGTGAAGGTATGCTTAGTGATGATGTTATAGACCGTGGGTTTGCATTACTTTGTGTAGCTTATCCAACTTCAGATTGCCATATCAAGACTATCCCTGAAGAAGAACTGCTTTCTTTGCAGTTAAAAACAGCTAATGATTGACACTGGAACTGTTTTTGTGTGTGTCTGTATGTTGGATGCTGTGTTTTTATCTTGAATGAATTGGAGTTAAAACTTATTTAATATCTTCATAGGTTATTTTCCCGGATTGAGGAGGAAGAGAATGGTGTTGAATTGATCCTTTATTTATGTATTCTTCTAAGAATATAAAATGTGCACTGCATTCTCATCTTTATTTCATGATATTTCAGCAACTAGTAGTTTAGGTGCAGCTGAGAATGCGGGTATTATTGACTAAATATAAGTAACAAAGCGACCATTACCAGCTGCTTGGAAAACTGAAACACAGAAAGCTTGTGGAGGATGCACTTGTTTCATCAACTAAGCAAACATCTGAAGGCTGAAAGCTAGTTTATCATACACACTCTCTTGACATTCCAGAAGACAAATAAGAAAACAGCCACTCCTCCAATGGAACCAAAGCGGAGATTCTATTGCATTTTGTTTTCTTTATTAAAAAAAAAAACCAAATTAGTTGTTTTAGAATCCAATCTTTTGTTGAAAATTTAATTTATTTTTAAGGTTAAAAATTGGTTTATGTATGTCAACAAGAAATGTATATGACACGTCATGTATAACTACTTAATTAATCCAATAATTGTATGAAATTAAAAAAAAAGTCAACTTACACTTTGATCTAATAAAAAGAATTAAGCTACCCGTGGCTTCATAGTTATTTTACCACCAAAGTTTCTAAAAACGTGAGATCGTCTGGTGTAAAGAAGTTACTTATATGAAATATAACTTGAAAGGGTATGTTTTCTCCCTTCGTACTATTTATTGAAATAGTAAAAGTTGTTTGAAACTAAAACATAATTTTGTTTACATAAAAATACATTAAGTATAAATAAATAAATAAATTGTAACGTTAATGAATTATTTGTTTTATTCAATAAATTTATAATAAATTAGATTAAAGTGTATATATTATAGGTGAGTATTGATATTTTTCATTATAATTTGAAACCATGAGTGAGTTTACTCTTATGTAATTAAATTTTATCACCAAACTTTAAATTTTATTTAAATTTACCGCTCATTATTAATTTTGATAATTTGGGAACATAATCTGATAAGAAAAATTCTTCAAATATTTTATTTTAATAGTTAACAATAATTTAACTTATAAATATTAAAATTTAGTAAACTAAATAAGAATTTCTATTTACTGAAATAGAAACTTGAAAAATAAAATACATATATCCTAAAAGAAAAAAAGTTTATTATATTTAATATTATATTAATTATTATTGTTAAATATTAAAGAAAATTATGAAAAACATTAAATTTTCTCTTCAAACTATTTTAAATTAAAATTGAATAGAAAAGTTAATAAAAATGGCAAAATTCAATCAAATAAAAGTAAAACCACAAATTCCAATATGGAGTTAAAAGTACAGAGGTAAATCTATCTCTAGTTCATAAAGATAATGACAAAGATCAACCAAAATGAAGTATACTTTCCGGATAAATTTGCCTATTAACCCTAATAAATTATATTCTCTACTGCGAATTGTTAGCGTTGAGACCATCGTGAGAAGACCATCCTGTTCAATAATTGAGACCATCGCTAACAGAGTGGAATTTGACTGTCAATGTTATCAGGTTTCTTGATTCCAAGCAATGAACTAAACCCTATGAAACTTGCCAGGTTCAATACGTTCAGGAGAAAGATGGATCCTAGTGGATTAATTTGCTGATGTGGTTGCTGGAGCAAACACTACCCAGAAAGGAAACTAGGATATGGGAATGCAATGGTTTCTAAGCAATGAAAAGCCGTTGGATTTGGGGTTGAGTCGATGGAAAGGAACAAAACTTCAGCACTGAGGAAGCTTTAAGTCGCAAATCATCGAATAGTTGGTACCCCAAGTAAGAGATGCTTTACAAGTATGAAGATAAAAAGTTTTTTGATGAGTAAAGCCTACTTTAATGTCTGATGGCTCTATGGGATGCAAACAGCTGGGAAAAAAAAGGAGAAAGCTGAAGTGAAGAAAAAAAGTGTACTTGTAAGTAAGGCATTGAATGTGAGACAGTCGGCATTCAGGCTTACTTTGCTTAAAGGTCATCCAAAGGACACAAACACATAAAGAGAGAAATGGGGTACCTTTAAAGTCCCCACAACAGTCTCAGCTTCCATATAAACGAATATGCATGTTCAATGGAATCAAAGACTGTCTAGCAATGATTAAGACATCAATAAATGGCATTTGGTTCCCCTTTGAGAAGCAATTAAAAAGCACAACGGGATGTAAAAGTAAAAGGCTCAGATCAGATAAACAGTACAACATTTTTCTACAACTAAATCCTACATGGGGGTAGTCTCGAGTTTAGACATTGTTATGCTTACCATCATGATTACTACTTCACAATCACCTAGTACTAGAGTTCTGATCAACATTAGAGATACAGCTTCTTACTTTGGGCAAAAGCAAGAAGCACGGCAGTTATTAATTAAACACACAGATATCGCTACCATTAAACGGTTAGTGATTACAAACAAACCATTTAGAAATAAAAACTTAGATGGGTCGGTAGTCAGCGTATCAGTGGTTACCATCGCCAGAGTAGTGTCATCGTTGTCTATCGGTAGTAAGCCTGCTGATATGCTGGTGCCAAACCATTACCGTAGCCCCCGTATGCAGGATAGTTCATGGGAGCTCCAGGGTATGAACCAGCAAGGGGAGGAGGGGCTGCTTCTGGTGAGTAAGCATAGGGGTTGGTGGGTGGGCTCCTGCTTCCATACATGGGAGGTGGGGATGGGTATCCTGGGACTGGAGCAGGGTACTGGGTGTGGGAGGGAGACCTTACAAATGGAGGAGGTGCCGGGAAAGATGAGACATATGCATTCGTCAAACGGCCAGCTTTAGCAGGAGGCATCGGACCACCATTATTTACACGCGTTCGCTTGTTAGCAGGGACTACAACTGGTTTTCTCTTCTCAGTCTTGGTCTTCTCTAGCTGCTCAAGGCGTTTCTTGAGGTTTTCAGGCGGAAACTCAGCCTCGAGTTTGTACTCTTCAATGCACTTGATGACAGCCCGAAGTGCTGATTGCTCTTTGCGTGCAGCAAGTTGCTGCAAAAATCAAGAAGAAAGATTACCTAATTAATTGAAATGTAACCATTAGAAATGAAGAAAAAATTATTGGCCAAGAAAATCAAATGAAAAATAAAATTTAAGAGAAAGCTATAGACGACCAACAATCTCATCAGCCTATTTGTCAATAATTGATAGTCATTTACATGGGATTTTAGCACCAATAGAAGATGAATAGAATCGCAGACAATTTAAAGATGCCTCTTTCCTTAGATCTAATCCAGTAATTATTTCACATCCCTAATCCCCTCTGCCAACGAGAATATGAAATGACAATACCATTAACCATATTAGGCATGCTTTATCATATAAAAACATCAGATTTTAATTTATTTCAGCCGGCAGGAAAATATAAGACTGGAATGAAAACAAAAGAATTCAGCAATCAGCTTACAGCTTACAGCAAACCCCAGGAGGCAAACCTTGCATCAAGCATTCAATTAAGTAAAAAGTGTATAATCCAAAATCATTAAAATTGTAGAGTAAATGGTAAAACAAATCATCGGTACGAGACAAACTATCAGTATGAGTAAATATGAGCATACCGCAGCCCGGCCAGAATTATTGGGATCATCTAAAATAGAAGATGCAGCCTTCTTTGCATCCCTCAAGAAAGATTTCAGCAGGGGCACAGGGGGGAACTTGTCCACAAGGCCAACTTCATAAGTAAAATGAACTGCATCAAGCTGCTGTCCCTTGCTGATCAATTCTTCAATCATGTCTGTATACATTAATTAAAGACATTATAAACTCAACCTATGAATCACTGCAAATTCGTATGGTGAAAAATGCACTAAAAACAGTCTTTTTAAATGGAGCGTTGCACATGTTGATCAAATAATGATACAGAGATTAAAACCAACACCAGTGACTCAAATTTTTTTTCTCTGTAACAATCTAGCAGAACCACTCTAAAAAAATTATACATATCCAATCCCATGACCGTTTAGCTTAGCTTCACTCATCTCATATCAATCAAATTACCAAGGAGCAAATTAGACAAGCACGAACCAGCTTCAAAGCATGTAATCTAACAAATAAAAAGGGACATGCTTCAGCTACATGTTAAAAGAACAAGCAAAAGCTTATTAACATCCTAGATTATAACGCACTTAACTATGCTAGTCAACTATTGCTCATGACTCTTCACCTTAGCTGGATCACATATGTTCATACATATCAAACCCTACAAATATAAGAAAAAACTATCTACCAAAGGATACAAAAACCGGCATATGAAACTTACTCTAAAAGCAACATAGCTCATTAAATGTCCTAAAAATCTTATATTCACAACACCCATGTTAATTCAGAAAGTTCTGCCGCCGCCATCACAACATCACAGTGAAACTTAAACATTTCAGTGCTTGAGATTTAAAAAGTTTAAGTCCTTTAATACAACAAGCCCCTCTTATAAGCAACACCAGGAATTAATGAAAACATAAATTAAGAAGAGTAATTTAATCTCAGGTAAGAAAACAAGAAAATCTTACCAGGCATCTGATCGCCGAGGCCAAGCGAAACGGCGAGTTTGGGCATTTGTTTTCTCCAAGCAGAAGCAACGACAAGTTTCCTATAAAACTCCAGATCCTCTTTCTTAACAATCCCAAACGTAACCAAATGCTGCAAAAAAGTATGAACATCAGGGGTTTTCACATTTTCAATCCCTCCTCTCTCTTCAAGGCTCTTTTTCCATGTCTCCGCGATTTCTTTGGCCTGCTCTTTCATACTAGGCGTAACAAGGATCCTTGATTTTCCGATTACCGGATCAACCACCACCGGGATTAAGCTTTCCAGAATCAAAACACAAGCCCAAGCTAAATCACTTCCTCCCTCATTCCCTCTTTTGTCCACCGGAAATACCTCCGATATGGCCTCCATAACAAACCTCGCCGGATCGATGCATTCCGATAAAGCTGCAGGGATTTTCTCTCTTAACAAATCGATTTCTTTCTTTTTTCCGATCACGAAGCTCCAGAACTCTTTAGCTTCCATTTTCAAGCACGTTGATTTCAGGTGTTGCAAAAGTCCGTCTCCGTCGTCGACCTCACCGTCCGGATTGTCTTCAACGTCGTCTCCAAGGGTCCTCATGGCAGCTTTGGTGTTGAACTCGACTCGGCTGAGTGCGATCTTGACACTGTCCTCGATACTGAGTTCCCGCTTCTTGAGTGAGTCGAGTGAAGCCTTGGTTTCCGAGTCCAGTGCCTCGATTTTGCGTTTCAAGGTCTCCGACTGCTTCATCAGGTTCTGCTCAAGTGAATTTATGTGATCCGACAGTTCTTTCCAGAGGAGAGTACAGCTGGTCATCAGAGACGTTTGACGCTGGAACTCATCGAAACTCGGCTGGGTTAACTCGGTCAACTCGCCAGGATCGGGGATCGACCCCATGGTTTGGTGAAACTCGTCTCTCTTTTCCTTAACTCGTTTGGTGACTCAGTAGCCGAAAACCGAAAAGAAAAAAAAGAAAGAAATAGTTCTTTCAAAGAAAGAAACTAGAAACCCTAACAACGGAGAAAAACAGGAAGTAAAAAAGGCTTAAGAGACGATGACGTGGGTAATTCATAGGACGACGCGTGTAACGACGAGTAGAGGAAAAAAATGATGACAAGCAATGGGCAATAATAAGCCTACCATACACGATGGTGCGTAGGATAAAGGGGTGAGACTAAAATGCGCAGATAGAGTGAAGTGGTGCGTAGGCTAAGGATAAGGAGGGTGTTTGGTTGTTAGTGTTTAAAAAAAATGTAAGTGAGTGGAATGCTTTTCTCGAAAACCGGAAAAAGCAAAAGAAATAAGTGGAAAAAAAGCTGAGGGAAAGTAAAAGGTGGTGGTCTAGTGGGGACTGCAGTCCACGTACCCACATGGGATGCGTCAGAAAAAAGTAAAAAAAAAAAAAACATATACACAAAAGGAGAAATAAATACAAATTATAAACACTTAAACCGGTTAAATTGACCCTATTAAAAAAATTGGAACACTGATCTCAAACTCAGCTTGAAAATATCAATCCTGCCAAATTTGACAAATAGCTTAGCTCATAGGTCTTAAAGATTAACAAAATATAATATTATTTCTAATAATATAAGAATATTTATTTGGTTGATATATTTAATTTATGAAATATAAGTATATTTTATTAAATTATTTTATTATTATAGAATTTGTTTTTTCTTAAAACAAATATGTTTTTAATATTAAAACATGTTATCTGTTATGGCTTGAAAGTAATTTTACTAAAACAATAAAAAAATTATAAATCTTTATAAAATAATATTTCAAGCAAAATTTAATATACAAAATGTGATATAATAAAGTAAATATTAAAATTTTCAACTTATAATAATAAACAAATAAATATATTGTTAGATATGTTACCTTACCTTATTTGGTTCATTTGATTGAAATGTAAAATTTTTATGTTTAGTTGACTACATCTGAAATTAGTTAAAACACATTTTACGTAATTGTCTTTGTTATAAAATTTTGACAAGTTTAGTTGTCTCAATATTTTAGTCTCAATTTTATAAAACTATGTTAAATTATAATCATTTTATTTTCATTACAATTTATATATCAATTAGTAAATATATATTTATAAAATAAATTTATAAATTATAATAATTCATTAAAAGTTATTGCATCACCGACCATAATTTATAACTCATAATAATCACAATAATTACACTAATAAATAAATCTTTTAAATAAATATAATAATTATAATTTTTAAATGTGACATCTGAGTAAATTAAAAAAATGTCAGTTTTAAAACATATTTAGCAAAGTAAATCGTTTTTTTTCCTAAATAAGGGGAAAATGTCGATTTTGGAGGGAGAAACAAAAAACACAATCTGCAGGGAGCATTTTCAGCTGACATGTCGAAAACGCTTTCTACAAAACACGTTTTCTTTTAACATTTCAATTCTTTTGGTTAGACAATTAAATATTAGTAGTTTTGTCCTTGAGTCTTAGATTCGATTCATCTCCTATTTGCATTTGTATTTTTTATTTCATGTTGTTTTAATTTTTAATTAATGTTTTTAATTAATAAATATATTGTTTTCAAGTTTTTTCTAATTCATCTTTTTAATTAATGTTAGAGGCTTATGTCTCAATGCATGATTCAATTACTGTGGATTTTTAGCTTCAAAGTTTGTATGTCTCGAGACTTGAGACAGAGGACCTAAAAGTTCTATTTTCAAATACATCGAAACCATACCAAAATCATTCATAATCATTTCAAACACTAGCCATAACTCATATACCAAATAATACATTATATTTACTTACCAAAGCACATCAAACACAAGTGTGAGAATCAATTAGTTCCCTATTTACTTACATAAACATTCACCTAGGTACGTTATATATACTTAAGAGATATGAGAAAAGGACCTATTTGTAATAAAAAAACAAAATTTGTAAAGGTGGAGAAAAGAGAGTAGGTGAGAATGGGGGATAAATGAGTGAATATAATCACCTTGCTAAACTATTCTAAAATAATATATATTAATTTAATAATAAAAAACAATAGATATTAAAATATTTTCACCCGTTACCATTTTACACCAATTTAGTCATTAATCATTAACATGTAACAATTATCTAAATTATAGATTGACCATTTAGTTCCTAAACTTTCTCTAGAGTACCATTCATGAGTCACACCCTATTTTGGTAAAAAATTCACCTTTAGTCTCTCATCCTTTCTCCTTCAATTCAATCTAATCATTTCAACTCTTAATTTTCTCACTTTTGTCCCAATACTTTTCTCTCTCTTACAATTTAGTCAATACCTTAGATTTACTTTCACAATATGTGAGCCTTTTCAATTACCCTCTGTATCTATCTTCACCCTCAACTAACAAAGATAACTTCTATCTTATAACCTTCTCAAATTCTAATATATTTACTCTTGATTTAACATGGTTCATAACTCAAGGGTATTGGGGATGCTACATGAATTTTTTCCACTTTTGTTGTATTTTTATTAATTCATTTTGATTTATTATAACTAACTTCTATCTTATAACCTTCTCAAATTCTAAAATATTTACTCTTGATTTAACATGGTTCATAACTCAAGGGTATTGGGGATGTTACATGAAATTTTTCCACTTTTGTTGTATTTTTATTAATTCATTTTGATTTATTATAACTATTGATACTAGGTATCAGTAAGGTTAAGATACGAAGGAGATGGTAGCGAATGCATGGAGGTCAATTTACCTATGATAGGCGGAGAGTCAAAATTCTCAATGAGGAGGAGTAAGAAACAGGCGAAAGAAGACGAGGAGGAGGAAGAAGTTGTGTTCTGTTGTAATCTAGGGTTATTGGTATGGAAAAATGAGATCCCTTCCTATTTCGTGCCATAGGATACTTATAGGTAGGAAGTCTCCTGTCCAGTTGCATCATGTTACCAACAGTCTTGAGATAAGGTTTCCTATTGTGCACGACTATGACATTATCTTGTCGATGTAGTACAGGTAGCTGGACTTTAATGATCCTTAGATAACCTCCTTCAAGGGAAGGACGCGACTGGATGGGTAATGACAGATGACCTTCTCGTGGGTGGTTGATCATAAAGTAACCATCTGGATGGTATAAGGCAGAGGGTCATCCATGAGTGTCTCTTTGGTTGCTTCCAAAGTTGCCATGTGTCCAAGTTGAGGTGGTGGCGTAACAATAGCATTTGCCAATACTTTTTTATTACATTAGGAATCCATTTTAATTATTTTTTATGGTTCATTTTCATTAATTTTGTTTTCAATTTTAGTATTTATGTCGACAAAATATTGGATAAATAGCAAGGAGAAAATAGAATACAAAGTTAAATTTATATAAGACATCTAATCGAAGAAAGTTTATTTAAATACAAGAAAATTAATATTACATTTCCCTAAAAGATTTAACACAATTCATTTCTTTATTTCTACAACAATGATGAACCTTAGTGATTAATCCAAGCTACTAACATAAATACGATAATGTATGTCAAGGGTCATCCATGTCACAATAGTTGCAAACTTTAGAGCTTAGGTGTGTGAAAAGCCTTAACCCATTTTCGTGATCCTTAACATTTGTCTGCTCGATGACTTTTGATGATCTTAGCAGTCATTTAATCATCTAAAAACTATAACCCGTGACCTATTTGGCTAAGCCACTAGGTATAAATTTTTTCGAACGTAAAAACATGTTCCACCGACTGATGTTTTTCTACCCCTCAATTATATCATACAAAATCGATGTGTTATGGGTCACCTAAAATATCTTGCACGAGCCTAAACTATTGTTTTACCCAATCAAGGTACCAGCACTCCACAATGTGGAAACAAATGATGGACACTGCACCGTGAATAACTCATTGCTCAAAAGTTATCCCAAATATGATAGCAAACATCATTCTATCTAGGTATGACATCCATAGGAATTGTAAACATACACAAATGCAATTCTAGTCATTAACAAGAATATTGAGTTGCGTTGGATGTGAATACAACATCAAAATATCTGGCTTGTTGATCGATTTCTCGTCACATCAAAGTAAAGTCTCTTCTATAACACACATGATTTGAGTGGTTCTTAAATATATCCAAATATGTAGTGCAATAGGGGTTTATAAATATTGATAATTGAATACATCTTAAGATGTTACATACAATTATTTATTTACATTCTATCAAAAGGGAACTCTCATAGTTAGAAAGGGATGTGGGCTAACCATTTATTTCATTGATTGGTTATTGAGTCATCTTGCAAAGCACCTTATACAGATACATTAGTGTCGTTGAACCCCAGTTGAATTTATCAATTGTCTCAAAATAATCTAGTAAAGGTAGATACATGGTATGGACCTTGTTGCAAGACTTGTCTAGCAACAATATTCCTCTTAGCATTCAAAGTATCCAAGCTTTCGCATATGAATCCGTAGGACGTCTCTCCAATCAAGTTCACTTCACCCGGTTCTCATTTAATTTTTTTTAGGTAACATGACACCCAACAACTACTAACACTCATGCTTCAAGTTGATGTTACTAGCTGCAACTACAAATTACTTATTGATTAGAAGGTCAGTTATTAAAACAATATTTTTCAGCGTTATAGTCACTTCCTCGTATAAAAAATGAAAAGCAACTCCAATGTCATAATGAACTATGTCATCATAGATGCCACATCAAAACCAACTCTCTTCAAGTGGTTCAAGTGGTTTACTGTCTATCAACCTCCAGAAATTTTATATTTTGGTGAACAGAAACAACTAAATTTTTTTACTATCCAAAATATCACAAAAATTAATATTTAATTTAAAAAATCTCAAAAATGTTTTCATAAGTACAAAATTGAAAAGACTGAATTAGAAAGTTTGCCATAAAAGCAACCATTTTTTTCTCGAAGAAAATAGAAATTAACAATTTTTTTTGGAAAAGTTTAAGATTACTTTCATAGAGAAGAAAAGAGAAATGTGTAGGATATTTATAAGAGAAAAGTTGATTTTTTTTATATTAAATGAGTTGATTTAATCATATAGAAAAATAAAATCTATAATCAAACTTCATAATTTTAAACATGACACGTCGAGAGAGTCGAGTTGATTTTACTTTACAGTCCTTCACTCTTGACATGTAAGAAACACACTCTTACGGTGATTTAACATTATATTAAACTCGACACATATAAATGAAAAATATATTCTAAAAAATAATTAAAAAAACTTATTTTAACAAATAAATATTTTTAGAAAGGGTTTGTTCATTGAACAGAGACAGAGACGATGGGGTCCATTATGGCGTGTGGAACCCTTGGTTTGAAAGGTGTAACGTTGGACACGTGAGGATGAGGGTGGCTATCATGATGTTTCCCATTTGGTGGAATTGAAATATGTAGGGTTACCATAATTTTTCATTTCAAAAACAGCTTCAAATATATATATACGAATATGTAAATTAGATTTTGATGTATTTAAGTATCGCTAAACTTTATCATCAACTCCGCAGAGAGCTTAGAAATATCCTTCGAATAAAGCCTAATTACTCTACTTGAGTACTACAATCCCCATGAATACCCGAGGTTAAATTATATTTTGTTTTTATATTTAAAAATAATAAATTAGTTTATCCACGTTTCAAAGAGTGTCGCATGATTTTGTCTATTATTCTATTATTCGTTTCAATTTTAATAATACAAATAAATAAAATTTTAAAAAATAAATTTATTTTCTAAATAGAGAAAATAAAATACAGAGAGGCTTTTATTATAAATTAATTAATTAATTTTCTAATTTATTGAAATACCTTGTTGACCTCAACACCAAGGGCGTAACTAAGAAGTTGCTAGGGCCCAAACTTTCTCCAAAATGAAAATATTTTTATTTAATTTTTTTAAAATTTTTTAAAATTTAAATTAATAAAGGTGAACTCATTAAAATGATAAAATAGTAAATTACATTTTATTATTATAAAAAATAAAATTTAATTTCTACCCTATTTTTTTAAAATTTCGACCCTCAACACCAAATCAAATGTTGTGACTTTAATAATTATAATTTTCATTTCAAAACATAAAAATGATAATTCCTAATTTGTAGGAAAGAAATAAATATAAAAGGGTTAAATGTAATGTTCCATGCGAACCGCCCCCAGTTGGTGTTTACATGCGAGAATGACAATGATATTTGAAGATGTGACAATGATAAGACATGGTTGGTTCAAATTTTTTTGAATTTTTTTTAGATTGCTTGCTTGATTAAATAGGTTGGGAAATCCCTCCATTTTCGTAACTTGTCATGCTACTACTACCATTCATCTTCTTCTTGCTAATCACTGTCCAATTCCACTACCCGTTCTCTCTTCATTCTTCACCCAATTTATATGTTTCTAAGTCCTAAACTTTTTTTTTTAACTTAGTTGATATTTAAATTTGAAAATTGTAATTTTTTTATATTCATTTAAGTAATTCACTAACACTAATATGATGATGTGGCAATAAAAATATTTAAAATTTATTAAAAAATTATCACATGTCAAAATGTGCGATTACCATGTGTCATAATATTATTGATCGTCAATGTCATGTCAACATATTTTAATAAGTATATAAATTAATATTAAGTTGATGTAACAAGTAGGTACAAGTTGCCAAATTTAGGTACCTTCGTATATGTTAACCTTTCTAAGTGTGGGTTTCAATGGGTGATGCGATACGTTTAGCTTACTTTTATCTCATGCTACAGTTTCGCTACAATATCTAATCTCACTACCATCATTGTTTTTACAAAAAATACAGGTAAACACATCGCCCATCAAAACTCACCCTTAGTTACTCAATGATCAAATTCTAATACCTTAATACATAACTCAAACAATTTACAACCATACTTGAGCTTTTATATTTTAATTAGAATGAAATTATTATGGAGTCCTTTGTTCTAGGAGTTGGATTGTATTTTACCCACTCTACTTAAAAATTGAGTCAATTAGTTCCTATATATCAGATTTAAGAGCAAACTGATTATTCTGTTAAAAAATTTATCTATTTATACTAGTAGAAAACTAGACTTGTACATCGGTATGAAGTACACGTGGTATGTATATGATTATTTCATCAATCACGTCAGTTTTTAACAATACAAATGAATAAAATTTTTATTAGACATGGCTAATTTACTATCTGATCTACCGTATAAATATTAATTTACCCCTTTTTTTTTTAGTAGAGGGGTAAATTACAATCTAACTTTTAATTACCCAATCAACTCTAGCTAGTATTTGTGTTGCTAGGCTAGGCTTTTTGACAACATGCCTTAACTAGTGCTAGGATCCCATTTTCAAGGCCGCCCTGCCCCTTTCATTGGCACTGCTGATTCTCAAATCCATATCCATTCACCACCACCACCCATTGTTGATTTCAATGACTGGATGATGGTGAAAGGACTACTAATTCACATGAATAAACATAAATAGTATCATTATTTACTTCATAAATAATGAAAGAATGGAAGTTGGCATAGGAATAGAATAATCAAAGTATAGATTTTATGTACAATGCAAACAAAGCAAGATCATATCATCAGCCTAAACCATTAGCCATTTGGCCATCCAAAAAAATCCTAAGCATCAATATCCAATAACCAAAGCCATACCTGCTCTTCATTCTTCTTTCATGGAAGAACACAATAGTTAAGACAAACTTAAACTCTTGATTTGCATTATTGTTCACTCTTTTAACACAATACACAAAAAATAACTTTTAAAAATATCATAGTCCCAACATAAATACATGGCAAATTATCATGTCTACCATGATAATTGAAAAAAAAGATAAAAAATGAGTATAAAGGCCATGTGGTAGTAAAGCTAACCATGCCACTGTCATCAATTGATTAGATGTCATAAAGGATTTTGGTCACAATCCCACCATAATATATGCAAAATTGCAAAATCTCCACAGACTCAGAAGCTAGTCCACAGTCCAAGATCTAAAACCTTAACCTTGATAAAACAAGCTATATGTTTTTGGCAACTCAAGTCTAACACCTAATAATGTCATCCATTAAAACAACTGGACCCAGAAACTCATTTCCTTACAGCACCATGAAATGGGAATATCTACGGACCAGTTTTCTTTTGATAGAAATCTATGGACCAGTTATTCACGGGATTAAATAGTTGTACTTTGCGATGTTGGCCAGAATTTACTACTCTCTGATTTTCAATCACAGCCCTCTTCCTCATATCAAAATCAACCTTATTTGGATCAGCAACTGTTCCAAGGTTCCATAAAAGGTCCTTTTTTTTTTCTCTCCAGTCCTCTCATTCACCTTCATGAGACTAATCATATATCCTTCCTTGCCTAGTGTCAAGGGCTGTATATGGGACCAACTTTTCTGACCATGGGGTTCCTTCTCAAAACATTCAGCATACCTGATAGCATCCTTCAGGCCCGACTGATCATCGGCAGATTTGACCACTATAATACCCAGATGACCTTCTCTACCAGGGTTGATATTAGCCATAGAAAGCATCTTCTAGATTCAGCAGTAGACAAATCTAGTAACTGTGTTTTCTACTCCCAACATAAGACCCCTCAAAAGGTTTTTGCACAGACAATGGCTGCTGACAAGATGTTAAAACACTCACATGGTGCAAGCCAAAACATGTACGGGCTCACTTATTTGGGATTCACTGGTTGGCACCAAATAGTAACACAATGGCATGCACACATCCAGCCAACCACCTACATATTTCAATCTAGAACTTGAATTTCGACAGGTGAAAAGCATAGTTCTAAGAAAGATGAAAATGAGATAAATTTATTCATAATGCCTGGATTGAAGAGCACGTGGTTTCCATATGCTGCTAGTGGTTTTATAATTTTACAACGAATGATCTAAGCATGCAAGAATATGAGCACAAGAAACAGACCATGGAATGTCTACAATGAGTGAATGATCTAAGCATGAAAAAGATCAACATTTTATCAGTAAGAGACAGATGCCCACCCAATTTCAAGTGAACCATGTGAAAAGAAACATAATAATATTAAAACATGCTACCTTGAACTCGTTATCTCGTATATCATCGATGATACCTTTACAGCTAGATATGTACAAGGCCTGGGCTAACTGCTGGCCAGGTGGACCAGGCCTTGGAAGGCAATTTCCATTCGGACTACAACAAATTACTATTTTAAAATAATATATTTTAATCATAAAATATTCTTATTTTTTGGAATAGAAATGGGCTTTTTAAGCCCGTCTAAACCCAATCACAATGGGCTTGAGAAAGAACTTACAGAAAATTTAAGGACCAAACAAGAGAACCATTAATGAGGTCAGACGTGGTTTATTTGAAACCTCTATTCCTGTGGCGCGACTGATCTTTGCCCAATGCCCACTCTTCCCCCCCCTCCAGAGAAAAATATATATAAAACCCTGGTTATGCGGTTCTTAAATCATCAATCTATCTTTCATTGTGAATCAACCGAGGATCAACTTAAGTGAAATCATGCTTACGTATATAATTTACCCTCATTATGTGATTCTTAATCTATCCATACTTATATTAAATATTTTACGGAATTAACGAACGTTAACTCAGTCATAAAATCACTAAATTATCCTCACATATACATATTTTTATACAATAAATTAATAAAAAAAATTAATTATACTAAGACTTAGAACCTTAAACACCAAGCATGATAGACAATTAATTTTGCCATTGTAACCATGTGAATTTTTAATAAAAATATTTATTTTTTAACCGCACCATGAATGTGTAAGTTGCGTGATAAATCTCTTCCTAAATAATACCGATTTCCTTGTATTTTTGTCATTTTCTTTAAAAAACCATCATGTTTATATAAAAAAAACTGCCCAGCATAACATTGGTTCAATGCAAATTACTCTGAAGTAAAGCATAGTTCATCATCATGATTCACGACATACAAAATAGGGGGAATTCCAATTACAATACATTGTAATTTCTAATACAAATTCATGTTCATGGAATATTAAGAGGGAAACCAAAAAACCAAAGCAACACGTTTGAGCCTCACATCTTAATTTCTCAAATACCCAAAGCTTCAAACTAAAATAAACATCCAAGGAAAACATCAAGATCTTGATAGAACTCCTTTTGAGCTGCATAAGGCAAATGGCTCACAACTTTAGAATAATGGAAGCACATTTGTAACATGAAATGGGATGTGATTATGAAATTATGAATAAATTAAAGAAAACCAAGCGGGGGCAAAGCCAGAAATTCTTGGGTGGGGTCAGGATAAAAATCAAATTGCTAATTTTCAAGAGGGTCCAGAAACACAATTTCACCATCTTATCCAAGGGGGACGAAGCCCTGCCTGCCCCTTTGGATTCGTCCTTGAAACCAATGAACTCATTTAATCAAGAAATTTACTTTTGAAATCAATCAAATATGCCCCTATAATCTATATGATTAGTACAACAAAAAACTAATGCAACATAATGACTATCTTAACTATTAAAAAACTGGACATCTACTTTAGAAAGGGTATGATAAGTATAAGGATCAGCATTTAGTTGATCAGAATAGCAGGGAACCGAACCTCGGTATAGTCCCAAGGCGACGTGGATCATACTCTGTTGCCTGCCTAAGAGCCCTAGCGAAAGCCTTAAAGGTTGCCTCGATTATATGATGCGAATTTTTTCCAGCAAGCTGTAAATATGAAAAGAACGATATGGCTGATTGATAAGCTAACATATGTGCTTAGGCTCAATTACTTGCAAAATTTCTTAGCAGTACTATAAAAGGGCAATTAATGCTCTGAAAAAGAACTTGTACAAGCATGAATTTAGTAGGAACAAGAGTTCCTTTAAGGATGAGCGTATTACTACCTGCCTTATGTGTAGTGTCATGCCAGAAGTATTGACCAATGACTGGAAAAAATGCTCCACTAACTGTGAATATTAGATTTTAAGAATGTGTCGGTGAAATTCAGCATTAATATACTTCGAAAACAAGCAATAATACAGAAGCTACCCGCTTAAGACAGCAATATAAAACGATGAAACCCCATTGACAAGTTTCCCCTGTAGTAGACAAAACAGATATTATTGTACCAGAAGAATATGAAGAACGAGGTATTACCTGAGTGTCATATGTTCCAACTCTTGCAGTGGGAATGTTTAAATCATAACTTAAATGCGGTCGGCCAGATAAATCCTAGGACAAAAACAATACAGAAATTAGCATCGTTATGAATTCGAACATTCACTATGAAACATGGTTTTCTGAAGAATTACATTCGCATAAATTCAATACTATTTCATAGAACCATCATATTATCATGCCACATTATAAAGTTCAAGGATTAAGCCTTAGGATTAAGCACTGAACCTATACATCTAATATCAGGAAATATATTGGAATCAAAACAGAAATCAACAGTTTCGAGTTTCAAATAGTACCATAAGATCATGCTTAAGAAATAACCATGCAATACAATGTCATACCAGTGAAACATGTATCAATGCTTCATCGAGAGGAGCTGAAAAATCACCAAACCGGTTAATCCCTTTACGATCACCAAGTGACTGAAGCAATGCCTGAAAGGAGACAGATAACTCACTAAGCAATGCAAATCAAAATCTTGAACTACTGACATAAACTAATATGATATTCATAAAACTTGCAAGAAATTAAGGTGTCCATTCTTCCTGGATGATTTCAGTAATAAAATTCATGTAAAATGCGGGGAAACCACACCGTCCCAAGAGCAAGGGCAACATCTTCATTGGTGTGATGATCATCAATATGAATATCGCCAGTAGCCTTGACGTGCACATCGAACAGACCATGAGAGGCTAATTGCTAAGATTAGAAAAACCACGAAAGTAAATCAATTAGTAGCTCATGAAAAAAAAATTCAATCCAAAAAAGGGCAAATAGGAAAAAACAAAGAAGCATACATCCAACATATGATCGAGAAAGGGAATACTTGTACTAGAATTAGCAACTCCGGTGCCATCCAAGTTTATCTTAACCCACACATTCGTCTCTTTCGTTACCCTTTTCACTTCTCCAATCCGACCTAATCCACTCCCCAAGAGATTTAATAAAAAAATGATGAGATAAATTAAAAGCAATGATCTTTATGGTATTTTGGATTTGGGTTTCATTTACCTGATGCGGTTGAAGGGGAAGATGGGGCAGGAGGGGTGTTGTTTTGGGGAAGAGAGGAACAAGAAAGCGTTGACTGGGAATTGTTACTCATTTGTTTCAAAGTGAGAGGGGAGAATGGGTGTTTGAGAGGGAGAAGAGGGATTGAGGTATGTCTATTATGAACTCTGGGCTTGGACTTTAGTAGCGCAGTTGCGGCGGCGGCGGAGGAGGTGTTGAGTAGGCGAGAAGAAATGGAAAGCTCCATTTGTGGATGCTCTGAGAGAGAGGGGGAGTGGGAAGAAAATACAAACAGAGACGGATGGCAGGGCGAAAACAGATACGGCGTCGTTAATTATGATTTTTCAAACTAAAACTTAATATTTGTTTTTAGGTTAAAATATTTAAAATTTTTAGAATTTAATTCTTATATATATATATATATATTTTAAATTTAGTAATTTACTTTTTAGATTTTAAAATTCATTTTCAATTGTATGAGATTGTTAATTTTTTATTAATTTTTTGTGACATTTAAAAGAAATACGCATGTAATTAAAAAATGTTATGATGAACATTGAACTTGAATTTTAAAATCTAATTGAATTCCAAAAATAAAAATAAAAGATACACATTTTAATATTAATATAATTTATCAAACATAGATGGAAGGATTATTTGATTTTATATTGAATCAAATTGAAGATAAATGATTGTAATAGTTAAATGGAGTAATAAATAAAATAACCTAAATCAAACAATTCAGATAAAGTTGGTTAAGTAGTTATCGAGCTATTAAGAGAGTGAATTAATATTGGACTTAATTGGAACTTAATTAATGAAATTACTGAATTAATTTATAAAGAAGACATTCCAACAAATCAAAGTCTTGGCACCTCCTCCCGTGACAGAATTTTCCAAAAGTCTTATGGAATTTAAAATTTGTGGGAGAAAAAAAAGTTAAAATTATTTTCTAAAACTTGTGGAAATTACATTTTAGACCCCAAAAGTTAAAAATGATTTTCAGTGGGGGGCTGAGCTGCCCCCATTATAAAAAAAAATTACACACATCACGCTCCTCAGAAAGTAGAATCTTGATTGCCAGAGACCCAATGCTGATTTATTTGCCATACCTGATGGATCAGAACTTGGGGTGTACTTGCTCCAGAGATTAATGATTTTCTCAGGGGAAGCAGACTCTGCTCGGTATCATCAGCAAGCGTGGTGGTTTTCTCAACTCAAACTCGGACTTCGAGTTCATCAGAAACAGCTACGTTATCGACCGGATGAACATTACTGTTCTCACTTCATTTTGAAGATTGAATGTCATCTTCATCAGGAAAAGGATCTAATTCTATCTTCTTTTCCGTCTCTCTATTGAGCGTCACGACTTTCATCATAAAACAAGAAGACAGATTATTCCCCTGATTCAGAATTGGTACAAATAGTCTCATCAACCATGAGCTCAGTTTTGACATCAGAAGTAGAAGCTAGGGCAGCTGCATCCGTATCCACCTCTTCACAGGATGGAGTAATTTTTGGGATTGGAGAGTCTAATACTGCTTGATTTCCCATGTCTACTGCACTATCGTCTGTAGAGGAGGTCGCATGGTTTTTGTTCTCCGAAGCAGACTCAGTTGCCTTGTCCCCTGACAGTGAATCAGTTCCGTTATCAGAGGTTGTGACTTGAGTTTCAATAACACGTACGCTTGTATCATCCATACCCTCCATACAAGACTGAGTATTATTTTCTGCTGGAGAATCCAATCCTGCCTTAATTTCTGTCTCGTTGGCATCGTGGATTGAGCTAGGGTTAACATCAGGTATACTGTTCATCGCAGATTCATTAGGTTCGACTGATGCGTCCAAGGAACCACTAGTCCCACAAGTATCATTGATAGAAACATTCGGACACTGGGAATCTGAATCTGCAGCTGCAGATTCAGTATCATGCCCAAACAAGGAACCGGGTTTAAATTTGTTAGCCACCTCAGGTGTGATACATTCCGTAGATCCTGATTCAGTTTGCTTCTTAACTACATGAAAATTTGACAAGTTAAAGAGCAATGAATAAACATAACTTAAAACAATGGCAACGGTTGCATTAACTAAAAACCTGTAGCAGCAGTCAAGCTTGTTTTCGTGTTTCCTTGCTCCAGAAGTAGCTTCTGCAGCATATCTATACCAGGGAAAACCAGCATATTCATGGATCTCATATCTTGCTTGAGTGATTCCTCTATAGGACTGAAACCAAAAACTGAAGTCCATGTATGTGTAAGTTCAGCAATTGCAGGAATGACTAGTTTCTCAACCCTGAGAGAGCAGAGAGCCTTCAAACACGAAAAGATGACGACAAATTTAAGCTAAAGGATAATAAGAAATAAATAATACAGAAATATAATACGTTATATAAAGTACTCCTCACAGCTTACCATCTCAATAGCTGAGAAAAGACGACGACACATTCCCTGGCGCCTATATATATGGCGAGTGCCAATGAATGGCATCTCTGCTAGCTTAGTTCCATGGAACCTAAATAGGCCAATAAGACATCAAATTGGTAAGCATTTATATGAAGGATATAACCAAGATGTTTGCATCAAAACCCACTGAACCGGATATATCCAAGGATATATCTACTCCAGGAGTCAGGGTCTTATGTCATGTTAGGCGGTTCTGGTCCTCACCATGTTTATCCACCCAACCAAAGATAAATAGCTGCAAGGAGAGAAAAGAGTAGCATAGTATGCCAAAAAATCGTGTACCTGATTGATGCTGCAGAAATTATTTCATCACCTCTCTCCAGAATAGCAGTGTAGAAGCCGCTATAGTTCAGTCGGTTGAAGTTGGACCTTTAAAGATAAAAAGTAGCATTTGCAAATGGTTAGAAAATTGATGTGCAAGACAAAAAATACAAACAGAGTACAGAAGAATACTCGATATGTGATCCAAGCAGAAAGTGATACTGGATAGAAATATTAACTGAAATCATAACAGAAACAAGAACTCGATGTAATTTTAAACTGTAAACTACAGTTCAAAAACCAGTTAAGTATGAGATTTATCCCTAGGATCCTAAATTGTTATAATACAGAAAAACACGGGATACCGTCAAAGTATAACCATCAGACAGTTTGCTGGAAGTACATCCATAATCTGACGAGAAATGCAATAAATGGATCATAAATTTGCATGCAAACACATAATACAATGTTCATACTTATGAATAAAAATTAATCTAAAAGACAAAATAATTCAAGTGCAATCAGCTACTAGAAATATGCCAATATTAAGGAAAAAACTAATGAAACAAATACCACTTTAAAATCAGTATCAAATGCTTACCCACAGTTATAAACAACATTATTGATTAAGTTGATCCCACTCCTCCTGTCAACAATGGGCAAAAAGCATTCATCCATCACATTCAGTGCAACAGCTAGTTTAGAATTGCATTCCACCCTCTGTGGAAGTCCCCTGGCAATTGTATCAGAATCTGCATTTGTTCTTTGAAGAAGAGACCATGAAAATCCTGCTTCTAGCTCATGTTTGACCCCTAGATACTTCTGTAAATGCTCAAACAGCTGTAGGAACAACAAACACATTTCTGAACATTTGCCTTCACATATCTGACATCCCTTCATAATATAATAGAAAAAAAAAATAGACAACACAAACTAGAACAAACCCTATAGAAGAAGAGGAGATAGAAACTAGGCCTTCAGAATGCATCAAATCAGTCAGGGAAAAAACCTAGAAAACAAATTCCTAATCAAATGATATAACATAAGATAAATCTACCAGATTAACATATATTACACACCTGAAACACAACCTTTCTGTTTTAATAATACTATAACAAAAACGAAGCACCACATACAAAATATAGAAAATTTATTGCTACACTTCATGACAACAACTCTACAGTTACCTACAGTGACACAGGAATATCGTTGTCTTACCAACATTGTACATTTGTAAGAACAACTAATGATACCCAAATACAGAGGAGGGATTCAGAGACATAAAAAGATTAAGGGGCAAAATAGAAAAACAAAATCCAACGTCAAATGTCAAATGCCATAATATACAATACCAGAAAACACATTACAACCCTAGACGAACCGTTTCTGTTAAAAAATATTACCGAAAAAGTGAACATAACATGCAAAGAACATTTGATCCTCAATAGAGTTCATAATAAAATTTTTGGTTAGCCACAAGCATATCAACAATGTGTCAATATCATCATGTCATGAATAAAACCAAAATACTTTCTGACGAACATTCTGCCTTCTCTACAATATAATGCAAGATATAAAACAGGTTTAACATCTTTTAAAGATGGTTTCTAAAGGGCATGTTCACTTCTCTGATAGATTTCCCCTAATTTTTGGTTTAACTTGTAAACAAAATATTCAGCATCACAATGCCAACAGAAGAAAAGCATATTACCTCTCTGCATGTCTGCCCACAAAAAGGAAGAACTAAACTGTTGGAATCAATATGATGCTCCTCTGTCAATTCCATGCATGATTCGTGGTCTGCAATAGTGCAAATGATCAAAACATTACTGAAAAGAAATTGAGTAAACCATGCAGAAACTTGAAACTTCAAGAGTTGAGAAAAACAAAAACAAGAAAACAGTACATTTTTTCTCGCACAGGCTGCAAGAGAGAATTGCATAATCAATTAAATTATCCTCTTGAGCAATGTCACTGCCATTACCACAAAATTTGCATGTGCAATTTGGACAGTGCCAATCACCCGCTGGTAAAAACTGCACAAGTGTATGTGTATAAAAAGCAAGTTAAGCTAAGTTTGTATTCAATTGCTAAGCAGTATAAGTTAACATGAAGAAGCTAAGTTTGTGACAACTACTAAACAGTATCAGTCAACAAGCACAAAAGGTCCAAAAGAGCAAGCTTTCTACTAGGAGAACTGATTCAAAAAAAAAAGAAAAAAGAAGCAAATAATATGAGCAGGAGAAGTCATTTTTCACTTCATTTTTTGGAAAACAACTAAAAGCCAACGCTTTTTAAATAATAGGATAAAAACAAGTTATGTATACAACATTACAACTATGTTTTAACAGCACAATCATTTCTGGGAACAGCATTAAGCCACTGACAAGCATTTCTAGCATAAGAACCAAAACATTGCTGATATCAACTCAGGAACGTCTTAATAACAGTCAGCCAGAAAAAAATTCAAGAAAAGGTGCGCTTCTAAAGTTAAAAAAAAAAAAGAAAAGGAAAAAAGACAAGCCTTCATGTGTCTGCCTAAAATTACATGTCCAATGTCAATCAAAGGAAGTTTAAGAATATCCTTAAATTTTGTTTGACACTAAAAATATTTAGGACCCTAACCATAAGCTCAGTAACTAAAACCTTAAAAATGAATGTAACAATTATATTTAAAGAAAGAAATTGTATTAACACCAGGATACTAGATCTAACTTGAGTAATTGACTCTATTCAAGTAACACAGCCGCTGTTTCTCAAGAGGGAGCAAGAAGAGGGTTGGACATGGGCCAGGGAGGGGGGAGGGAAGGAGAAAATGAATAATTTGTCTACTTAAACTTGAGTGCCCAAGATCCTTGAACTGGAGTTCTGTTGACCCTGGCCTCATGTATCCCCTATATTCAACACTCACAAAAATCTCTTCAACTCCAAGGCACGCATTGACCCAGAAGCTTACAAGTAAAACTTCTAGGAAAAAATAAAAACAAAGGAACAACCGCCATTTGTAAATTAAAACACTGTATAGCAGATGCACAAACAATGCAGAAATACCTCTATATTTAAGCAGCTCTGATGAAATGTTGAGGGGCAACTGTCGCAACAGATTAGATCCCCACCATCTCCACAAATGCCACAAGTATCATCATTGGGGTCATCACCATCAACGTCAACAGAATGGAAACCAATCTGCTCAGACTCCTCTTGTCTGTTCCAGGCATCTACTTGGCACTGAAGTAGAGAAACACCAGAGCCCAAGTATATATTCTGAAATGGCTGGCGCAATTTGCTTCCAGCATGAATCTCAAATTTTGAAACTGAGAGGATTTTACTACAACAACCACAATGGATACCATCCCTAGCGATCCATCCCTCTAGCAAAACTTTTGTTCTCCTACGGTTCATATACTGCACCTTTTGGCTCAACTCCACTTCTCCAGAATCAATTAGTGAGGAAAGCAGTGTTCTTTTCCCAGAATATGGAACAAAGTCATCCCCCTCTGAACTCAGAGCTGCATTGGAACCACGTACCAACAATGTGCATCTGCCAAGTTTTCTACTTTTTCTTCCACGAATAAGATGAGAATTGGATGTAGAGGATGGGTTTTCATAACTATCAGGCACATGAAGAGAACTTTGACCTTTTGTGGTTGCACTTAAGGCACCATTTTTGGATGACTTACCAGGTTTAAAGAAGGAACTTAGTTTCTCTTCATGAATTGCACTATCCATACTCTCATCTTCATGCCTGGTACTTGAAGATTTTCGAGCAACAGCTTCTTGTGCATTCTCACTCTCACTGTCATATCTTTGCTTCTTTTTCATTTCCCTTTCCATCTTCTTTCGTGTTTTCCTGGTTAATTGGTTGAGTACTTCATCTGATAATGGGGTAAATGCAGAACTATCTCCACCAGGTTTGCCCTCGTCTTCCTCATCTAGCTGCTTTAGAAGTGCATCATATGCCTTGATGATGGACCAGTAGGCAGTTCCAGCAGGATTGATGTACACCGCATCCAAGTAGTCCCTGTTTCTCCTTGGTCTATAATCTATTGTCCAGCCTGCTTCCTGGAGCATCCCCCTTATTCGTTCACGTAATTTCTGTTTCTCTGTGCCACATCCTCGCCTAATTTTTCCTTCTTTGTTTCTGGTAGGCAGAAGCGACTCTATTTGTGTTTTTTCCTCTTTTCTACTTACCCTCTTTTTTGAGTTAGAAGCTTCCATATTCTTTGATCCTAGCTGCAGAGATGTATTGTTATCATCTGAATCCCATTCAGAAACCTTATTCTTCCCAGTTGCCGGTGTCTTTAGTAAATTCATTTTCTTTTTCTCTTTCCTAGCAAGTGAAACAGGTTCCTCAAGAACTTTCAACTCAGAGTACAAGGACGGATGAACATGCAAGTTCATCCTAACTGTATCACCAATCCTTGAACCACTGCGGGCTTCCTCAGCTTCCAAGCGATCAAAATTCTTCAGAGGTTCACCCACCTTCTTTTTCTTGTTCACAATTACCTTCAAAACACCATTTTTTCCTTGAACCCTGATAGCTTCATCTGAATCAGCCATATACCTCTCCCTCAACAAGGGGTAATGCAGCCGACCACCATCCCTATCCTTCCTAAACTTGTTCCTAATATCATCATGATCACCCCAGCTCATCCCATCACTCTTATCAAAGTACAAATCATTTTTTTTCTTCTTCTTCTTCTTCTTCTTCTCAAGAAAGGCATTATTGCTCGGACCACTCTCACATTCTCTCTCAATACTCCTCCGAGCAACTGCAGGCATTGAACCAAACAATCTCCTATCTCCAATCTCTTCTGCACCATAATTAAATCGGTTCCTCCTCATAATCATCTCCTCTTCAAGTCTGTCATACTCATCAAAGTCAAACACATCTAATCTATTCCTCTTACTCTCACTCTCACTCAAATCCTCCCCATTCCTCCCAATAAAACCATCCTCACTAAGCCTTATTTTCTCCTCTCTATTCCTCTTCCTACCAATTTCACTTTCTTCATAAACAGCTAAACCATTACAAAATTGAGGAGATTTCGGCCCAGCCCTCCTTCGAGGTGGCATCACTAGTTCATCACTAGAACCCGAATCACTCATAATCATCCTAGGCCTCTTCTTCTCCTTTTTAGATTTATAAACCTTTCGGGTCCCCACAGAACCGCCCCCACCCAAACCATCACCTTTCTTCCTTACAATCAAACATCCTGATTGGCTCCTATTCTTTACCATAATCCCAGAATGCTCACCAGATCTCATCCGCTCTTCCATCAAAATAAAAACAGAACCCTAAATTCCTCTCCTTTCCCACAAATTCATCACAAATTCAAAACAATATCCGTAAAATCAACATAACAAAACTAAATCCCTCCCATCCGCCAGATCTATAAAGAATTCCCAGGACAAAGAAACAGAAAACCAAAATGAATTTTAAAAAAGAAACAAATTTCAGATTTTTTAAACGAGATAATAGCTTGGAACAAAAATGATACCTTGCTGTAGATAAAAACGTTTTCTTTAAGGACGGCGATTCACCGGCGATCGCTGACGCAATTTTCCGGCGAAAAAGCGACAGGAGAAAAAGAGAGAGAAACGAAGAGGAAGAGAGAGAACGAGAGATAGAAATTTCGGCGTTGTATATATAAAATTGAAAAAAAAAACAAAAACAAAGCAAAGCAATTTTTATTTGTGAAATTAATTAATTAATTAATATTAGTTTTTATTTATTTATTTCTTATGCATTTCCTTTTGGTTGATTGATTAATTAATCTGTCGTTATCGTTTTTCCCTCCAAATCTTGCTGTTACAAAGCCGGGAGCAGGACGAAACGACGCCGTTTGGATCTTGCACGTCAGGCCTGGCCCACGATTTTCATTGTCGCTTGTTTACGTGGCAATCTCTCATTAGCCCTGGTTCCTTAGTGGTTGTTTTTACCGTTTGACTCGCTTTTTTTTCTAATCGGCTTTTTTACTTTTTTAATTCTTCAAAATTAAATAGAATGATTAGCGAGGGGAGTGACTTCCGAACGTGAGGATAAGCGCGTGGAAATAGCGGGTGGGAGATCTTGCTGTGGATTTAAGTTAAACAAGAAATGATTACTGCACTTTCTCTATGTTTAGAACTTTAATTTTTTCGAGTTTTATTATAAATATTATATTTAAATTTTCAATAATTTATATATATTATAATTACCATTGAGATTGTAACTCAAAATATTAAATTAATTGTTAATTTTATTATTATCGACACTTGATTTCTGAGGTTGATTTTCCTTTTCAAGATTACATTATAGTTTAGGATAATATCAGCCCTTATTAAAATAAATAATTATAATCATTTAACTAAATATTACACAAATTCTTTTATATTTATAAATGACTAATTCAAACATGTTTTAAACTTGTCTATAATATTTTTAAAATATATATTACTTTTAGTTTAATATTTTAGACTTTTATTAAAAATTAAATTTAAACAATTATATTATATTATTATATTTAATTTTATTATATATGTAATATTAGTCTAGTCAATTTTGTTCTAATGAAATCAGATTTGTGTAAGGATTTTCGTTGGATTTCATATAATATTTTATAAATTCAAATTAGGTTTCAAAAATCCTAATTCAATAACGTAATGGAGTTTGGGTCTAATTACTCTTGTTTATAAATTCGAATTGGGTTTCAGTGAATCCTAATTCAATAAGTAATGGAGTTTGGGTCTAATTACTCTTGTTTATAAATTCGAATTGGGTTTCAATGAATCCTAATTGAACACAGATTTGAAGTTTGGATCTAATTACGCTTCTTTCCAACTTATATATATGCATATGTATTAACACATAATTAAGAACTTGAGCTGCTATCTCACGAAACTAAATTCTCTCTACGGCGGAAAGCATATATTATCGTAGTTTTCATTAAAGTAGATAAGCATGAATTCAGGTGAGTTATTGTATTCTTAAACTATTAATTATTTTAAAGAAGCAACTTTGTAACTTGAATAATGTTTGGTTTTGTTACTTACAGATTGGGCAGGACTACCTAATGAGCTTGTTGATTTGATATTACAAAGGTTGGCTTCGGTGTCGGACTATTTCCGATTCGGTGCAACATGCACGGCGTGGCACGATGTTGCGACGGAGAACATCAACTACTTGTTGTCCCTAAAGCATCCCATGCTCATTGTCCCTCAATGCCCAAGATGTTTGGAACCTATATAGCATCAAAGACAACAAGCTTCTTCCCTTGCCATTTCAAGTACCATCTGTTGACCGATTTGTCGGCTCTTCCAACGGATGGTTAGTCACCGTGGACGACGATTTAGTTGTTCGTTTACTCAACCCACTGTGTTTGGTCCCCGGGAAACAAATTGGTTGTGATCCAAATACTTACATTACTCTTCCACCGTTGGATCCACCATGTAGTAATTTTGATTACATTCGCAAGGTTGTACTTTCTGCTAATCCAACATCAAGCCCCGACGATTACATGGTCATGGCCATATTTCGTGCCGATCATCACGTAGCATATATTAAACCAAGCAAAGAAAAAAAATGGACTTACGTTAACCATAATTGGGGCGTACTTCATGATCTTATATACTACCGGGATAACTTTTGTGCAGTTGATTATAAGGGTGAAGTTATTTATTTTAACGAGGTTGATGGATCGTTTTCCAAATATTTGCCTATAAATCACACGGTAGAACTAGAAAATTTCGAAACAAAATATATTGTGGAGTCACCTACAGGGGAACTATTGCTGGTTGAAGTAATAAAGAGGTGGGATTGGCATGGGGGATATAATTACACAAGAGGAGTCGGAGTTTGCAATCTGAAGTTAGATTCAGAAGAATGGGAATGGAGGGAGATGAAAAGCATAGAAGACTGTGCTTTGTTTGTGGGTGACAGCAGCTCATTATCTGTGGTGGCATCCGATTTTTGTGGATGTCAACCAAATTGCATATACTTAATAGATGACTACGAGGCCTTTTTATATGCATCAATGGCTCCAAATGGTTCGTATGCATTGAAGAGTACCAAAAATGTGGGTGTATATAATATGGAGACTAGAAGCTTTACTCCTTATGACACCGCCAAGGATGATGTGTGGTTGGCTGATACAGCAAAACTTGGGATTGTTCCCTCTTTCGTAGTTTATAAGCCTGCCTGATACACTATTAGAACATCTATTATTCTACATTCAAACTCACCAACTCTTTATTATTTTAGGTTTCAATATTTATATTTTTTATTAATTTGACAATTATTTTTTTTAAGCTAAATTTAGCTTTTAACCTTTCAAAAAATAGTTAAATCGCTTTTTCTAATAGAAATTACGACTAAAATATTAATTTTTAATGTTGTTGGCATGACAACGTGTATAACAGTTTATGTGCATATCATACTAACATAATATCAAAATTTATAAAAATCAAAAATAAAAATAAAAATTCATAAAAAGATTAGCATGGAGCACAAGTAAATTATCCTGTAAGTTGTTGTATTTAAAATTTGATGGTTAAATTTAATTTTTAAAAGTTGAATGTCAAATTTAACTCCAAAAATGGAATAAGAGTTAAATTAGCAAAATTATGCCTAAATTAATATTCCAAAATTATCTTCGGAGGATAAAACCAAATAGAAAGCCCCATTTGAAGGGATAAATTAATTTTGCTCTGTAATTTTAATCATATGATTTATTTTCATCCAAAGGAAAAACAATTTTACTTATTTTGAAAAAATATTTTTATTAATTTTATTAATTTCATATTTAAATTTATACTAAATCTTTATGTTAGAACAATTATTTATGTAAGAATTGAGATTGTGTTAATGCACTATAACACCAACATTAATGAAACATTTTCAAGAAGAAATATCTTTTATAAAGTGTCCAATACAATTTTTTAAAATTACTTAATTACATTTGGTTATCAATTAAAACAATTCTTTTACAAAAGATAAAAAACCATACACATAATTCTAACATCACCTTAATTTTTAATATTTCTTTCAAAGAAAAAGAAAGGACCAATAATTGGTAAAAGCAATTTCCAAAGCATTAGGTAACATAACATGGTACTGATTCAGATTTCAATTTCCAACCCCAAAAATTCATTTCAAGTTAAAATCTCCATAGGAACAGGTAAAGTAGGTCCATAATACAAAAATCCAAATGGATATTCAAAAGAAGAATGAACTCAGCATTACACGTTTGAAGTTCAATGGCAAACAATATAAATGGAGGTAAATAAGTAGGGGCTTGATTGTATTGCTGCATGAAACTTAGTTCATATCTATGGGGATCTCACTTCTTCTTGGCAGCCTCTCCAGCCTTGGTCTGCAATGTGGGAAAAGTCACAAATAATAGACAAAATAAATTCAAGAAAGAACAGTTGAAAAAACAAACACCCCAATTACCTTCTTAACACCTCTGACTTTTTTAGCCCTGTTTTTCCTTTCCTTCATCTGCTTTCTAGACTTTTCAACCTTGGTATCAAGTCCGTTCTATCATTGGAAGAAAAGAACTTCAGAATCAATGCACAAACTGTGTATGTGCATTAGCACATGCACTCAACTTGTGTAAGCAAGAAGGGAATGGAGGTAAAGAGAGAAAGGTTGCATGCATTGCATTCCCGTCTGAAACAAAGGAGCATTCTTCATACAAAAGTAAAGACCCCAATGATATAGGAAATTCAGCTTGTTTTAATGACTTCTCTTAACTTATTTCTACACTACGAACTTGACCGAAAGTATAACTATCAATCCATGAGATAACAACTAGACTCAAGCAATAAGCCAAAATAACCAAAATCCAATAGCATAGTGATGCCATGCCATCTATCATGAATTCTTGGCACCTTATCTCTAGCAAAGTTATTCATGATAAGCAAATTATTGCTTCCCAACATACATTACTCATATTCTAAGATGTATATGAAAGAATGAACCACACTTATGGAGTAAGTTCATGTCATCCATCAAACTACTAAGAATCTGAATATTTTGAATTGAAAAGAATAATCTAAAACTAAGGGTACCAAATCGTAGAAGTTCTAAAACAAATGCAATGTTTCCAATTAAATGAGATACATAAACTTGAACTTTTGAAGACCTAAATAATACCAAGTAATTGTTCAACTAGACAAATCAAATGCCACAGTAAGTATAAAGAACTTCAAATGAATAATAAATGGTCATTAATCTAACTGATAATGCTTAAACTTTGAAAAAAGGCAGTGATTTTACCCTGATCAAGCGGTACTTAGGCTCATACTTCTTTGCATTCTCAACTGAGTCATAAATAAGCCCAAAACCAGTTGACTTCCCTCCTCCAAAGTGAGTACGGAACTTGAATACAAAAATGGAATTTTGGTCTTTTACTTCATACATCCTAGCCAATTTCTCCTTCAACTCAGCCTACGTTCCAGTTCATACTTAAGCTAGTTAAACACAAATAACCTTCGAACCTTAAAAACAGAAATAACTTATTAAAATACCTTTGAAACATTTGGTCTTCCAGGATGAAGAACATCTATGATCTGTGGCAAAAAAAAAAAAAAAAAGATAGCTTTCAAGTTTTTACCGAAACCCCATTTAGTCAAATCTCTTCCTACATTTCTCAGTAAACAAACAATATAAAGCAATCTAAGAAAGAGAAAAAAAAACGAATGAAAGCTAGAACTTGTCATAATGAAATAAATAAAAAATAAAAAATAACCCACGAATTGTTTCCTTGAAAGGAGCCTGTTGGTCATGAACTTCCGAGTTCTTATGGTAACAGCCTTGTCCGCCATTGCTCTGCATGCACAAAAAAGTAAACAGAGCCAGACATTACTATACGTAGTTATATACGCATATAATAGTTTATTAAAAGGAGAAGAGCACTAAGGGCTTACTTGAGTTGTGGTTCTTTGAAGGTGCTGATACTCTTTGAGCGCCGCTCCGCTTGTGGGGGGGGATAGTGGAAGGCGCCGGCGCTGAAGCTGAAATGAAGAAGAATATTGACTAGGGTTTTGGGTAGATAAAGGGGATGTATTTTTTAGGTTGTGTTTGGTTGATAGGATAATTGTATCCTACAGTTTGGATTGTCCTTGTACGAGATTTTAGGTTAAATTCTGATATTAGTCCCTGTACTTTACAAAAGTTGTGGATTTAGCCGTTGCACTTTATTTTGGTGATTTTTAGTCTCTATACTTTTTAATTTTTAAAAATTTCAGTCCTCATTAAACAACAACCATTAAATTTGTTAAGTTGGGTTCTGCTATTTTCAAAATATGATTGGACAAATATATGATCATATGTAAAATGCATTTTAACTTGTTATTTTCATATATTACTCACTTAAATCCAGTTAATAAATTGACAACTATCATTTGCACCAAAATTGAAATTTCAAATATTGAAAAGTAGAAGGACTGAGAATGATCCAGTTGGAGAATATGGACTACGTCTACAATTGTACACATAGTATAAGACTAATCATTGAATTTAACTACTACTTGTTTGGGTTATGACTAAAATTTTAATTTTGAAAAGTATAAAGGTTAAAATTAACTAATTCAAAAATACAGAGACTAAATTTGATGAATGTCATGTTAATTAATTGTTTTATTTATTTAAATAAAATATTTTAATTGTTTTTGTTAAATTTAACTTCAAGTTAATTTGAATTTGAATTAAACAGTAAATTCTAATAATAATAAAAACCATCCTTTAGTTTTAAAATTCAAACAAAGAAAAGTGAGGTGGTGAATTTCAATATTGAGTTGAAGTTGAATGGTGAATTTACCTTTAGTTCAAAAAGTAGAATGGCAAGAATTAACAAAAGTAAAATATAGTGACAATTTTTAATTTTATCTAAAACATAGTGGTAAATTTGCATATTAACCCATTTTATTCTGGCTTAACAATAATATCAACTTTCAAACTATACTAACTTTTCTACTCAAAGACTTGGAGTTTTTCTTGTCAAAAGTTATATTTAAGTTATCGATTTTGTCTCATTTTACTTAAAATTGTATAAAAAGAAACGGAATTTATAATTAGATATTTCATTTGAAAAGAAAAACACACTTTGAGAATCTAAGCAATAAAAACGATATAATTTGATAGATCTAAATTCATTTTATTTATCAAATGGAATAAAGACATAAAATGAAAAGGCTAAATATTGCTATTAGTCCATCTATTTTGTGTAAGTTATGGATTTAGGGTTTGTACTTTAATTTGGTTAATTTTAGTCTTTATATTTTTAAAATTTAAATTTTCAATCTTGATTCAATCGTAGCGATTAAATATGTTTAGTTAAATTCATTAGTGGTCCTGTGGTACTATTTGTAAACTTGTAGATTTAGTCTATTTTCTCGATTTGATCATTTTAGTTTTTATACTTTTCGAAAGTCGAAATTTTATTATCATGGCAAATGATAGCCATTAAATCTATTAATCAGTCTTGTTTTAGAATAATATGTGAAAAATAATAAACCGACATAAAATTACATATATAATAATATATTTAAATTAAAATTTAAAAATAATAAAACTTAACGAATAGGTCAAAATTAAAATTTTTGAAAATATAAGACTAAAATTACCAAATTTAAATATAAACACCTCAGCCTCTTCTCGCTATCGTGTGGTTTATAATTTCACCCATCTATTGTACTTTTAAGAAAATGTAAAAGAACTAAATTAAGTTGTTATAATAAATTTGTACTCAAATTAAGCTTATGTTGTTAGTTAAAATAATCCTCTATTAACATTTTTGTCATTGACCATGTTAATTGTTAAAAAGAATTGATAACTTCTAGTTTAATATAATGTTTTTCCCATAAAAATTAAAAAATCGGAAGATTTATAAAATTTATTAAATATTAAAATAAAATTGATATAAACTTATAAAAGTTATAAAATATTATAAAATATAAAAATCTAATAGATTATAAAAAAGTTATAAAATTAGTAAAATATGTTTAAAATTTTATAAAACGTATTAAAATCCTATGAAATCATAAAATTATAAAAAAAATGTTAATTGATATAAGCTTATAAAAATTATGATAATAAAAACCTAAAAATTTGAACTAGACTGGATAAGTCAGCTGGACCAATTAGACCAAAATAAAAAAGGGTATTTGTCCAAAGAAAACTATTAGATCGATTGACTTGGGAACCAGATGGTTGGACTTTTTTTTTTAATATTTCAATATTTTTAATGTTTTATTAATTGAATTGGACGGATTAGTTGAACTAACAAATCGATAAGTTGATCAGTTCGATCACCAGTCCGAATCTAAAAATTTTGATTAGAATATTTCATTTTAACATATGCTAATAGTTGAATAATGAAATTTTTGTTTGATAAAAGTATTTAAAAAATACCCTTACCGATTTTGGGCTAATTAGTCATGTTCAAAATTTTATGATTCTTTAAATAATTTTATAACTTTATATCAGTTTTAATATGTAACACCCCTTACCCGAGACCGTCGCCGGAATCGAGTACGAGATGTCATGCAATTTAACTTACCAATTCGGAGCATAGAAATTTGCTTTTAAAATTAAATTCACTGTTCATAGCAAAGCTGTCCATCTGCGCGACTGTCACTAATTTAATTATATATCGAGTTACGAAACTCAAATTTTAAATCCGTAAATTTTTCCTGAAACTAGACTCATATACCTTCTTACCATAAAATTTTAAGATTTTTTGACTTAGCCAATTAGTACAGTTTATTCCTTAAAGTATCCCCTGTTTCACAACTCAACAGATCTGACCTCTTGGCACTAAAAATCAATTATCTCACTGTACAGAATTCATATAAGGTTACCATTTGTTTCTTTTGAAGGTAGACTCATTAAGGATTCTAGACATATAAATTATGGCTTATAATTCTCTCTGTACAATTTATAATGATTTTCTAAATTCAGAACAGGGGACTTTAAAAACCATTCTAACCCTGTCTCACTAAAATTCAAATATCTCAAAATATACAATTCCTTTGCCTACACCGTTTCTTTCATGTAAAAATAGACTTGATAAGATTTAATTCAATATATAATTCACTCTCTAATTCCATTTCTACTATTTATGGTGATTTTTCACATTCACGTCACTGCTGCTGTAAAAAAAAACTGCTTCTTTGTATTAGCTACCATTTACACATACATAACACCAAAACATAATCTTTACTAACCATTTAAATAGGTAATCTTAACCATATCACAAGAACACACCCAAAATGAGCAAGACTCTATACATGCCATAGTTTTAAATATTTTGAAAAACACATAATACCGAGATGGTTATGATAGTGTGATACGAGCTCCGACGATCCCCAGTTCGAACAAGCTCAAAACACTATAAAACAAAGGAAAGAAAGAAAGATGTAAGCTATAAATAGCTTAGTAAGTTACATGTAAACAATAATTACTCATTTAATAATTAACACTTTTAACATATAACTAATCAAAACATTTCTTAGCAATTTCCATCACTTACACATTCACAATCTTACCAATTCACTCGCATATACACTTCCACACTTAACATTTATCACATATATTCATTCTTTCAATTGTATCTGCATCCACACTTCATTTCATATTCACTTTAATTCATTATTAATCCCGTTGAACACCCAGAATATACACAGATACGTAGAGATTTAGCACATAAGTGCAACACTGATATGTAGCCGGTACCGCTGTTATGTAGCCGGTTACCATGAAATGTAGCCGGTTACCATCGTTATGTAGCCGGTTACCATCAAACGTAGCAAGCTACCACCGATCAATAACACTGAAATGTCCACGGGCCTACTCACACAAGCCGTCAGTGTCGCAACACATGCTAGATCACCCAGCACCGGGACTCACTGTAACATCAGAATATCGATCTCTAGTGACATGTCACTTGTATCCACTTCTATTCCTAAGTTCAACCGAATTTACACTTAACACTTTATTTTCAACACTTTAACACTTGAATAATTCATGAACAATTTTCCTTCCACATTCAATATTGATTCACATATCAAATAAATTCACAATTATAAAATATATTACTATTATTTACACATAACTTACCTCGGATGCAAAACGGCTATTTTTGTAATTTAGTCGATAACTTTCTCTTTTCCCCGATCACTTCTACTATTTCTTCTTTCTTGATCTATATTAACACAATTTAACACATTTTATCAACATTTCATTCAAATACAATTCATACACAACATTTTGGCAAATTTACATTTTTTCCCCAAAACTTTTCAAAAATTCCACTTTTGTCCCTAGGCTCGTAAAAATAAAATTCACTAAATTCTTAAATTTCAAACTTCACTAAATCATATTTCATGCTCATAACAGCCCTCAATTTCACAAAATCACAACTTTATGCACACTTTACCATCTTTCACAATTTAGCCCCTTTTCAACATTTTCATTGAAATTCATCTAGTAAAACTTGTAATTAACACTTCAAACATTCATTATCTAACATCACTAATCAATTTACAATTATATCATGAATGGGTCAATTTTTAAACTTCAATTTCATTTAAATTAAATGGTAGAAACATGAAATTCAAGCATCAATAAGCATAAAAATACGAAAATAATTAAAAACGGGACAAGAAATCACTTACAATTGAGCTTAGAAAAATCAAGAACCTTAGCTATGGTAACATGAAACTTTCGGCAGCAAGCTTCTGATTTTGAAGAAGATGGACACTTATTTTCTCTTTATTTTGTCTTTTTCCCAATTTGGACAAAATGCCCTTGACCCATAACTTAGATATTTTCTAGAAATACCCTTTGTGTCCATAACACTAATTTATGGTCTAATTGCCACATAAACACTTCCAATTTCATGCAATAATTCAATTAAGTCATTTAATCACTAATTAGACACACTTTGCATTTTCTCGATTTAGTCCTAAAAATTCAATTAGGCACTAAATCATTAAAATTTTCTATCCATATTTTCACACAATATTTCAATCAATCAGTAACTAATAAAATTTATAAAATTAAACTATTTCACTTGGATTTGTGGTTACGAAACCACTATTCGATTAGGCCCTATTTCGGCTATCACATAATATTTTTTATAATTTTAAAAATTTTCTAATTCTAATATGTTTTTTAATTTTAAATATTTTAAATAAGTTTTATTAATTTTATAAAATTTTATAATTTATTAGATTTTTTTACATTCTATAAGATTTATAAGTTTTATAATCTTAATAAATTTGTATCAATTTTAATATTTTTAATATTTAATATTTTTATTTTATAATTTTTTATGATATTTAATACTTTTATGAAAAAATATTAGATTAAATCGAATGTCATGTGTAACCATTTAATTAGTCCGCCAATTTATTTTAACGGTCAACGTAATCAATGACGAAAATCTTTAACGAAGGGACTTAATTTATCATATTATTTAACTATAAGTGCTTAATTGAGTAGGAATTTAATAACAAGATTTTTTTACACATAAACCACTAATAAAAGATACATTGACCTTGTACTATTTTGCCATTAATATTTTTTAATGGAAATGGGGCAATCACTTTTTTATGATTAAAGAAAATGTAAAACATGAATCATCGTATGATGGCACTAAGTTTTGGATTGTATATATTATAATCTACTTTTCCTTCATTTATTTATTGTTAATTTAAGAAATTAGAGATACATAATCATAAGTCCACAACCAATTGTTAGTGGCTACGTGTTTTCTTTATCATCAATTTCTTCCAACATGGAAATTTCCAGGAAAGTGCAGCGGCGTTTTGAATAAATTCACATATTATAAAAAAAATTCATTAAAATTTTAAAAACATTTTTAACATCTTGGTGGTAACTATAACATATTTAAATTTTGATTTGTCTGTTTTAAAGATACCTCATTGTACTTTTGAGCTAACATGGATCTAATTTGAACCATAACATGTTAAACGGATATCAGCTCAATTACAAAATTATTAAAATAATTTCGTTCTTTTTACAAATATAAATAATAAAAATCACGTGGATTAAACCTTCAATTTTATCATTTTAACTTAAAGCTTTCTTTTTCACATGTGACAATTAATTACTTAAGGCTTCTTTCATTCACACTAAAAAAGGACATAATGATAAGTTTAGCCATTAGCATTTATCTCGTTTGTCAATTTAACATTTAATCTTTTTTAGTTAAAATTTACCTTGACCTTTTAAAAAGAGTGAATATAACCATCAAATTTTCAAGAATATTCAAATTGGTATTTATTTTAATAGAAATACTAACTAAAACTTTAAAATTTTAAAAGTGGTAACTACATGACAATTCAAAAGTACTTCATGCTTTTTCTTTTTAATTTCGATGAACTTAATGTATGTTTTAAAATTTTAAAATTATTTGTTATCATGAAACATAATATAAATAATACCATGTCAACATAAATTATATATGAATTACCACACAAGTTATCATGCCACAGTTGTTAAAAATTAAGATTTTAATCAGTATTTTCATTAAAAATAAGCGATTTAACTTTTTCATGAAAAATTAATACCCAAATTTAACTAAAATAATAGAATCAAAATTGATAAAAAAAATACAAATATTAAGAACTAAATTTATTATTACTAAAACAAACTGACATATCATTATTCAAAGAACTTGCCCCCATCAATGTGCATGGGAACTTTCGTAGAAAATGCATAGGAAGCCACTTCATTTGACAAACCTCCACACCTATCTTTATAAATTGTGATAGTAAGGTAACAATCAATCCATTCCCATTTTGTACCAAAATAATACATTATATTATCCCCTAAGTCGTTTGGCTCTCAAAAGTAGCAGACAGACTATCAACCATGGCTTTGATCAATATCATGTTAGCTTCGAAGCGGTGTCGTCGCCATCGAAAAGGTACCAGATCTTCCTTCTTTGTTGTTCCAAGGTCGATAAGCTCGGTGCCGGAGTCATCATCACTGTCGTCGGAACAGTCTAATCGTTTCGACGAATGGTCTGCTACTGATTGTAAAATAATGATGCTGGTAGCAGTTGTTTCATATTCTTATTTGCTATACCTTTCAATATTCGGGTAAATTTTGTTTGAAATGTAGAAAACTAGATTCTATAAGCATTTCCCACTTTTTTTTTTGTAGGCTATGGATATATATATATATCGAGTGATTTAAGTATTGGAGTATTGGCTTCTATGTAGGAGGTAGTTGCCTTTGTACAATGTAATTCTGCCTTTTTTAACTTGGGTAGAATTTTTGGGTCAATTTTCTTCTGCAAATTAATTTCTTTTAGAATTATACCTAATACTGTTAATCTATTGATGATTGGGCTTAGGTAAGGCATGAGCTTAAGTTTGGATCTTATTGCTTGATTACGGGAGCGAAAGTAGGGAAAAAAAGTTAGGGGCTAAAAGATAATTTTATGTAAAAGTATCATGGAAGCCTTTGTAGTTTGCATTTTTCCATCTCTAGCTACTAAAAGAATGAGCAAATTAGTCCTTATACATTAGATCAAAGAGCAAATTGATTATTCTTTAAAATTTTCATCTAATTCTACTATTAAAAATTGGTCATTGTACGTCAGCATAAGGCACACGTGGCAGCCAAGTGTCATTGTTCGGTTATTCCATAAGCCACACTAATTTTTAACAATATAAATTGGTGAAATTTTAAACTGAAAGGACCAATTTGCTATTTGATCTAATGTCCAATAACTAATTGGCCCATTTTTTGAGTAAGGGGCAAAATGCAATTTGAATCTTGGTACAGAAACCTCCATAATATTTTTATCAATAATTTTATTATTATACTAGTTTATAATTTTATAAATTTTAAGAGATTTAAAAATAATTTTACTATTTTAGGGGTCAAGGCTCCTGCCTACCCTCTTAGATTCACCTTGTTTGGCCATGAACTCATTGTTCGAACATGGTAATCTTACGAGGTTTCTATGTTGATTCATTTGATGTTGCAGCCTAATGTTTAGCTTTAGCCAATGGTGAATCTAAGGGGCTGATATTAAGCTTTGCTCACTTTAAATGACAACTTTGTTTTTAATTTCTTTAAAAATGATAAAATTATAAATTAACGTATTTTGATGTCTCAAAATTTATAAATAAGGAAATAAGATTGCAAGGAACATGAGATGAGAGGAAGGAGATGATCTATTAAGGACATTAATATATATCTACTTTCTGCTCAACATTTAAGGTTATTTTCTTATTGGTTGATCTGCAAGGTGTTCCCACGTTGTACTAAGTCGAGCTAGTAATATTTGAGAATGGACCTTAATAATATTTTGATATAACACTTCTTATCCAATTTTATTTTTTATAATTGGGAAAGGAGAATAAGATTGCTTGAGATCGAACTAAAGATCTCATGCCTACAACAAAATGTTTTTGCCATTAGATTAAGGCCCAGTTTTTCGTTGCTTAAAAAAAGCACTTCTGACTCCAAAAGCACTTTTGAAAGAAAAGCTGTGAAGAAGAAAATTGTTTTATGAAATTTTAGCTTTTCGTAAGTCTTTCAAAAGACTTCGAAAAGGAGTGAAAAGGAGAAGCTAAAAATTTTAGCTTTTCCTCTCCCAAAAGCACTTTTGGTGCTTAATTAATTTTTCACCCCTCCAATAACATAGTATTTTTTTTTCTTGGTGCTTAATTACAATTGTGTTAAAATCATTAATTAAAAATAAAAAAAATATTTTTTAAAATACTAATTACAAAAATTTAATGGTTATATTTAAATATTTAAAATATAGTTTATATATTCTAATTAAATTTTATAAATAATTAATATTTATTGTTTAAAAATATTTACAATTTATATTTTATATATTAAAATATTAACAAGTTATAATAATTTTTATATTATTACTAAAATATAATAATATTAACTAATTTAAATATTATTTAAATGCATATTTGTTACTTGATAATAACATGTCTAAAATAGACATTTTATTTCTCAAAAGTACTTTTTGATAGCAATGCTAAACACTCAAATTTTAAACCAAACTTTTCAAAAGCACTTCTCAAAAGCACTTTTCCATAGCACTTTTCAAAAGCACTTTTCAAAAACAATGAAGAACTGGCCCTAAGAGGTTGTTGTCCCCAGCCTGTCCCTTTAGGTTTGTCCTGTTAGGTCATTAACTCCTTATTCGAAGGTTTCTCTATTGATCCATGTAGTGTTACAGTGTTATGTATAGCTTTGATCAAGGGTGGACTTAAGAGGTAGATAACAGCTTTGGTCACATCACATTACTAATAAGGTATCATTACATAGGTTCCATTAAGTACCTTCTTTATATACACTCTCAATGGCATAGAAAAGTGGTTCTTCTTCCTCCACCAACCTAGCTCCCATGGAGTTTTTCATAACCTCTCTTCTTCCAACCTGATCACTTGCGACTCTACGCCCGTCCGCACTTTATATTAAGTGAATCGTCACTAAACTCCTAACCGAAAACTTGTATCAACAATTTCTATTTAGACTAATCAAATTAATTTAAGCTTACTGACATACTTGATTAATTTTAAAATGAGTAATCTGCAATTCTGAAAACTTATGAAATTTTAATTAAAAACAATAAAATTAATACGACTTTGAGATTAAAAAAGGAAAAAAGAAAATTTTATGACATTGAAGAAGGTAAAATTTTAAATATTTATTAAGCAGTGGTCGATTGGTATATCTTAATAATTTTAAATTTATAAAGTATAAATCACGTGTTTAAAATATGTTAAATAATATAGTTTTATTCTGTAAGTAAAATGTTATGTTATAAACAAAAATTATTATAGCCAAGGCCAACCAAATATGTTATGTTATAAAAAAATATTATATTCTATATATATATATATAAACTACTAATCCAATAACAATTAAACTCATTAGTAAAACTTTAAAAAATTTACCTAACTAAATAACTCAACCCAAAATATAAATTTAAAAAATTATATTTAATGCAATAAAATATTCATTATATTTATTTGTGTTTTTAATATAAAAACTATTTATTATATTTATGATAATATTTTTAATATGAATACTTTTTAATATATTTTTAATGTATTAAAACTTTTATTTTAACGCTTTTAATGCATTTAGTGAATTATATATATTTTTATTTTTAAAGTAAAATTAATCTAAAAAATAAATATGGACGGGTCAAATTGGACCCGAATTTACTTTTCTTAAAATGAGTTAAATTTAAACAAAAAATAAACTCATTTTTCGGTCAAATCAAATTCAAACTTAAAAATTGATTTAAATATTTTGTATGAGCACATGAACACCTCTATCATATGAGGTAAATATAATAGTTTGAAACCCCATCACACAAACTCATTCTAGTGATTAGAGATCAAATTCACACTGCTTTCGATTTGTATTTCCTTATATTTAATCTTCCTATAATTTAATATACCAAATTTTAATATTTTTAATAATAATTTTCATTCATACCTTACCATTATAATTACGATTGAAATCTGAATATATATTTCACAAAATTTTTAATCTTACCATACTTAATTATAACGCTTCCATACGCATATTTTTAATTATTCTAAATAAAAACAGTAATATTTTCCTATTTATATGTTAAACTTTAAAACAAAAGTTGTACATCCAATTAGCAAGTGATTGAAGTTTTTAAGTGAAACATCCCCAAAATGTCAAGGTTGAAGTACTACAAATGGTATTCTCTGCCCCAAAATTGTAATGTACCAAAGTGTTACTTGAAAAAGTATAAAGTATGATTTAAGTATAATATCATTGTTACATAAAAGATTGGAGTGGACCAATCTACACACAAAATTGTGTGAAAGCAGTCCCATTTTCTCCCATGGTTTTAGTGTAAATGAAGATATGAAAATATATTAAGTAGGTTATTACATCCATTCAAAAGCTTTAGTCAACTTCAATATAGATATTGAAAACAAGAAATTAACTGCTGAAAATTGACAATGCAACACCCAAAAGAAAATTCTCATTAATAATCATAAATAATTATGCTGAGTCATTCAAATTTCTTATATTTTTTAATTTTAATATTTACATTCAACATATGTTCGAATATAAGTATAAAAAAAAACTTAAACTTTCTCATATAGGATACAGACTCGTATAATACACTCACCCGAAAGCGGATATATCATATACATACTTATGTACAATAGATCTGCTTCTTTAGAAAAAATCAAACCCAGAAAAAGGGTTCTTGATCAGTTCAATGTTTTAGCAGGTGCATTTGATTCCACCAGTATTGACCATAAAACATGCACATCTTCACAAGGGCAAGATTTCACATCTTCATACAAAATGTATATCCCTCTCCCTATAAAAAAATCAATTAAAAAAATTTGATTGAATTTAATCTATATCTAAGAATCCCATTGCTGAGAAACACTGCATTAATTTAAAAGAAAAAAAAACCATGAAAAATGCAGAGAGATAGAAGGGAGATTAATGAACATACTTTTTCTCTGAGCTGAGTGGAGACGAAACCGGAGTTTCTTCAAGGGAGAAAACAGGGATTGAAGCCACCCCATCTGAAGAAGGAGGAGTGGCTATGATAAAAAAAAGCACCCCAAAGGGTCACTGAGAACAAAAACTGTAGGGTTTTGGTTACATAAGTAGGATAAAGAAAAGTCTAATGGTTCAACATTTTGGCTCTTCTTTTTCCTTTTATTCATAAAAATTTTACATTAACTTGTTTGCCAATCATGGATTGATTTTGATGTTGGTGCAGTGTCATTGTCAAAACCCCCCATTTTTATTTTATTTTATTTTCACTTGTGGAATAAGAAGCCACCCTACCAATCAGCTATGGTTTTCAGAGCTCTGCTTAACTTTTCTTTTGGCCACCATTTTTGTCTCACTAACTTCACTTATGCTTCAAGCCACAATTTTTTTGGGTTATTATGCTATTTCATACCCGAGTTCGGTTTCAATGCCTATTGTGGTACTTGAGATTTTTTCGTTCTGATTTAGTGCTTAAGTTTAGTTTCGATGTTCAATTTGAAACTTGAGGGTTTTTTTTTCATATTCAAGTATTTGGGTTTACCTTCAATATTTAATTTGGTACCTAAACTTTTATTTTTGTCCCAATTAAGTACATATGTTTTTTTAGTAGAGCGGTTAAAATATATTGTTAATCTTTGTATTTTGACAAAATTTGAAATTTAATTATTGTACTTAAAAAGTTAAAAAATAAATTCTATTACTTTTTATTTAAAACCCCAATCCAATCATTAAAATCATAAGTATTTTTCGTCAAAATTTGTTAATTTGGCATGTTGATTAGGTTGCTCTTTGTAACATGGTATATGATTGACGGATATTAAACAGGCTAAATTGACAAATTTTAGCTAAAATTACTAACGATTAAGCTAGGGTTTTAAATTGAAAAAGTAAGAGAATTGAATTTTAACTTGAATTTCAAATTCTATAGAAATACAAAGGCTAGCAGCATATTCTAACATATTAGAGCAAATATGTCAAATATTTATTAGGCCACATGATGCTAATTCTTTTAAATATCCAATTGAATATTGAAACCAAACTCAAGTACCAAATTAAATATTGAAGTTAAACTAGAGTACCAAATATTATACTAACCCATTTTTTTCTAGTTTCCTACACCACATGCACTCTCATCTATTGCTTTAAAAAACAAGGTTTTGGATAGGGAAGAATACTCCAATTGTGGGGTTGCTTCTTTTTGCCTTTTTCTGGGTCCAACTCTTGTATTTTAAGTAAAATAAGCCTAAAAATTTGGAATTTCTTATTTCCACTTCCAATTTTGTGGATAAAAAATATAAATATCCAACAGTGTAATTAAATCTCAATGTAATTATCGGTTAATAATGATTAAAGAAAGGGTAAATTATATAGATAGTCACTTAAATATATAAAAAAAATCATTTTAGGCACTCAAAATAAAAAATTTGCAATTTAAGCACTTACGTTACATAATTCGGTCATTTTGTTCACTCATCAAAACCACAAAAGGCAAGTTGACGTGATAGTTAAAAAATCAGTATAATAACAAATTTATCCTCAAATTTTTATATATTATATCGATTTAGTCATAAATTTTAAAATTAACTCTCAAAATTTACAAATGTTCTCAATTTGGTTCTAATTTTAAGAAAATAAGAAAATATGTAATTATAATTATGTTTGTTTAATATTAATATTAAATTTATTATTATATTTTTGAAAAATATGTATTTTATATATTATTATTTCTCGTCAACAATATTTTAAATTTTATATATATATCTTTAAATTTATTATTATATTTTAAAAATATTTATTTATTTATATATACTCTTTGAATATTTTATAGTTACGATCAAATTGAGACTATTTGTAAATTTTGAACATTTAAAAAAAAATCATGACTAAGTTGATACAATATTTAAAAATTGAGAACTAAATTTTTTATTATACCAATTTTTTAACAGCTACATTAACTTACGGGAGTGATCAAAATGATCGAACTAAGTAAATGGGTGCTTAAATTACAAACATTTTATTTTAAATACCTAAAATGAAAATATTTGATAGTTAGATGACTATAAGTGGAATTTACCCTTAAAGAATAATAAAGAAAAAAGTAATTTACAAGAGTCTCCCTCCCCATAGGACACCTGTCCTATTGGGTGACTTTAAAGAGTGTCACAGTGGCATAGCTTGCTGACCCAGTAATTGAACTCCACCTATAAAGACCCAACGATTTAATTAGTCATTCTCAGCATTTTACTCATTGTAAATGTCACTTCGATTTCCCTTTATAAAGAAGTCGAGCCTTTTGCTTTTCAAACTTTTTCTTCAATACAATCATTATTTAAAATATGTTAAGTATTAGTTAGATTAGTATTAATATTATTATAAATATTGAAACGTATTATACTCTAATTTTTAAGTTAAAATAGAGATACGTTAACGAAATTGTTTAAAAAAATGTAACTATTCTATGGTAATAGGGAAATGTGTCATAATTTCCAACAAGTTTTTGTAGATCTTGACAAGAGTAGTGAAGAAGAGAAGTTACGTTCACACGAACGAGCTACATGCTTGATTTCATTACACATGCATGCAACATTTAAATCGAATGATTTTTCCTCCGGACTATCATTGAGTCCAGAGTAGGCCCATATGCTCTGTCCAGTACTTCGTTGCAACAACTGTGCCCGTCATCAACGGTCGGCATCTTTAATTCCATTACGGGAACTACAGGTTGTCGAGAACCTGGAATCATGACTCTAGCCAAAACACTCAGCTCATTTGATGCATTAATATCCATGCCCACATTTATCTCTGGAACTCCTTCAAGTGCCGGAGGAATTCCGGTTATCTTGAAATAGCCGAGCAGATGATTCTCGTCTTCCAGCTCTGGTTCACCCTCGTAGACGACTATCAATGCCTCGGTTTGGTTATCTTTGAAGGTTGTGAAGATCATTTCTTTATGAACAGGCATTGTAGTGTTTTGAGGTATAACTGGCACAAATTCAAACCGGTTAGCTCGTATCCCGATTCCGAGAGTTGTGACTTGAGAGGTTAACAGGTCCACGTCGCCCAAAGGATCATCGATACCTGAAGTTAACGCTCCTTCCAGAGCTGTCCCGTAGACTGCTGCTGTGAGCGGGTTCATTCCTTTGTAAATTTCTCGTTCACATAAATTCTCGACAAGATTTCTTATTTTCGGAATACAAGAACAGCCACCGACAACTATTACGTCGGTCAGGTCCTTTACGTTAACATCCCCATTCTGCATGCACTCGACTATGAGAATCTCCGACTCGCAAAATATATACTTGTTTACCTCTTCGAATTCCTCCCGTTTCACCTCCTTGCATAATCTCGACCCATTACCCAAATCTACATCAATTTGTACACTTTCTTCGAGAGAGAGCTTGTGAATGGCTTCTTGAATTGCAACTCGAAGTATCCCCATTGACTTGATATCGAGCTTATCAAAACTCGGCAAGAGATGGCGCATCATGTTCTCAAGAAGGTCCTCTCCTCCGATTTCACTTCCAGATAAGGCTTTTATCTCAGTAACTCCCCCGTCTATATCTGCTACAGCAACATCACAAAACCCTGCGCCCATATTAAAGACAAGAGCGATCCTTTTACCTACCCTGCCCGTTTTGTCACGTAACATATGCTGCTGCTGCTGTGCATATTGTAATGCCACAGCAGCAGGTTCAGGCATCAATCTAAGAACGTGGAGACCAGCTATACTACAAGCTCGTTCTATTCGAGTCAACTGAATCCGACTAAATGAAACTGGAATGCACAAAACGACGTCTTTTATAGGCCGCTTCAATTTAGATTCAGCCATGATTCTTAATTCAGCTAGATATAATGCAAGAACTTCTTCAGGTGTAGTGGATTTCCAAACATTGTTCACCAAGGCAGCTATGAACGGACGAACACCCATGTCCAATGTCTGAACCAAAAAAGGAAAGTTTTTGCTTGCGTGAACAATTCGGTCGGTATCAACCCTTCCTATTAGTCGCTTCATGTTCAAGATAGAAGCTCCAGATAATCTTTCATGCTTACGAGAAAGATGATAGTTCACTTCACCTAAAGGAATATCATTGTCGACAGGGACATCAAAACGAATTAACGGCTGGTTCCTAGTATTCTTCAGAAGCTCCACTTCTGAGCCATTCCAGACAGCGACGCTGCATTGTGAAGTTCCGATATCAATTCCAATCACAACTTCCGAAGAAGCAGATGAAGATTTCTCCTCCTCTGTTGTTTCACACTTAGATTCCACGGTGTATTCCGGTTCAGCCATTCCTTCAAACTGGCAAAACAATTGAACACCTTAAAATAAATATAGAAAAGCGACGACTGTTTTTTTATTTCTTTCTTTCATAACTCATGAAGCTTAAGCTTTAACTTCCGAAACTTCTATTCAAAGCCAACAAAATCATAAAACCCCAAGAATGGAACTCCCTAAAACCAAGGTTAATAACCCATCGAAAGATCATAAAACTGAATTCTGTTTGACAACCAAGTTCTTGAATTTTCAAGGCTACCTCATATAACCAGAGTACCAAAGAAGCATCAAGCTTTCAACTTTAGCATGAAAAGAAATTAAAAACCAAAACCAATCCACAGTAAAAGAAACAAAATTCTTTATTTCTTGGACATTAAAAGAAAACAAGAAACCGGAATTTGATAAATCCAGGCTGCATTGAAAAGAAGGAAAAGCAGAGCAAGTTCTATGGAATCAATAAGATAAGAGAAGAGTAAAGACAAATGCAAACCTGGTAAAAGAAACTGCAAAAAAACAGTAAGCAAGATTGGCAGTCTTTTAGAGAATGTTGAATTGCAGAGAGATGAAGAAGGTGGCAAAGAAATAGAATGAAGAGAGTAGTGGAGGCGAGAAGAGTTGAGAATTTGTGCACTTGCAAATAATACAATGGAATGGCGCTTTGCTTGACGTTATGGAGTTTCCTTTGCTCAACTTCTATGCTATATATAAAGCTTGGATCTTCCTCTCTTGAGTTGGTATAAAACGGACTTAAATTTTCTCAAAACTCCCTCCCTCAGTCTTACTGGTCTCGTTAAGCATTTCAAAGTTATGTTAATGAAGTCGGATATGTATCATATATCTATGCAGGCACTGTTGCGGCCCCATGTGTTTCTGCATTTTGTATCTCATTGGAACTAAACACCTTTTGTGATGGGTCAACAACACAAGGGAACAATGGTTAAGGCCTTTTGTTGACACCCCAATAATCAAGGTTCAAACTATGTCGATGTAATTCCCCTCTCCCAAATGGCCTAATCAACAGAGGACAATGTCCATTATAATAATAATAGTAATAACAAATAAATATAAATTAGACATGAAAGTAGAACAATATGGTCTGGTCTGACTCAAAGAATCCTTGTTTTGTAGCTTAAAGGGTTCAAATTCAAAGGAAGAAAATTTGAGAAGATTTCATATAGATGTAGAAAAGTTCCTGTTGTCTGGTCAAAACCATAATTAGGAACAATGAAACTTAACTATCTACAATCCATATGAGAGATTAGAACACTTAGATGACAGCAACCCTTGCAACTAAATATCATCATTCAACCAAAAGAGAATGAAATTCAGAATGGGCACTACTTACAGTTACAGAGAGGTTCTACTTAGACTAGATTGCATCTCACGTAATGTATATTGCATGTTCTATGTCCACTTCAAAGAAGCTTTTCAAAAATTGAACTGCAAAAAAGAAAGAAAAATGATTCAGCCACTTCACTTTGTTGAATTTCAGTTTGATTTAGAATTGTGATTTGTTTACTTTCTGATTTCTGGAAACATATTCTGTTTACTTTCGTCTCTTCAAGCTGCATTTCTGAAATCATTCTATTGACAACTTCATCAAAACTTTTAGAAACATAAAAAAGTTGATTTAGTGTTGGCTCAAACATTCCTGTCAATCTATTTCGACATCATAAACATTTTAGGATACATTGATAGCACCAAGTAGTTGCTGCTACATGCTTTATTTCATTATACCAAGTTCACATGCATGCAACTATATATATATATATATATATATATATGCAAGTAAGAAAAAAACACATTACACAAACTGTTGCTGAAGACTGATTCTCTAATGGACCAAAAAAACATACAACATTCAAATCAAATGAAGTTTAGAGTAGACAAATATTCTCTATGCAGTGCTTCCGCACAACAACCGTAACAGTCATCAACAGTCGGCATCCTTACTTCCATTATGGGAACTACAGGTTGTTGAGAACCTGGCATTATTAATCCAGCAAAAAGACTCAGCATATTTGATGCATTAATATCCATGCTGACTTTTATCTGCGGAGCTCCTTTAGGTGCTGGAGGAATTCCGGCAATCTTGAAATAGCCAAGCAGATTATTCCCTTCCGTCTTCTCCGCGTCACCCTCATAGATGACTATCAATATACCTCTTTCTGGTTATCATTTCCTGTCGTAACAATCAGTTCTTTATGAACAGGTATTGTAATGTTTCTAGGTATAATGGACACAAATGGATTCCTGTTAGTTTGTATACCGATAGGTGTGGTTTGAATGGTTAATGGGTCCAAGTCACCCAAAGGATCACTGATGCCTGAAGCTACTGCTCCTTGCAGAGCTGTCCCGCAGACTGCTGCTTCAAGTGGGTTCATTCCTTTGTAAAGTTCTCTTTTACATACACTCTTGACAATATTTTTTACTTTTGGAATATAGGAACAGCCACCCATGACTATTACGTCGGTCAGATCATCTACCTCTACCTTTGCATCATGTAAGCACTGGATTATGAGACTCTCACACTTCTCAAATATCTTCTGGTTTACCTCTTCGAATTCTTCCCGGCTCACCTGCTTACATATTCTCAATCCATTACCCAAATCTACATCAATTTGCACACTTTCTTCAAAAGAGAGCTTGTGGATGACATATTGAGTTGCAACTCAAAGTAACCACATTGAGCTGATCTCATTAATTTCATGGCTTGAGAAGAGGCTATTAAAATTTGGCAAGAGATGGCACATCATGCTCTGAAGGAAGTCTTCTCCTCCGGTCGCACTTCCAGCTAAGGCTTTTATCTGAGAAACTCCCCCAGCTGTAGCTGTTACAGCAACATCACAATACCCTGCACCCATATTAAAGATGAGAGCGACCTTTTTACTTCCCCTGTCCATATTGTCATGTATCATATGCTGCTGCTGCTGCTGCTGCTGCTGCTGCTGCTGCTGCTGTGTATATAGTAATGCCACAGCAGCAGGTTCAGGTATCAATCTAAGAACGTGGAGACTGGCTATAGTACAAGCTCGTTCAATTCAAGTCAACTGAAACCGACTAAATGAAACTGGAATACACAAAACGACATTTTTTACAGGCCACTTTAATTTAGATTCAGCCATGATCCTTAATTCAACCAGGTATAATGCAAGAACTTCTTCAGGTGTAGTGGATTTCCAAACATTGTTCACCAAGGCAGCGATGAACGGACGACCACCCATGTCCAATGTCTGAACCAAAAAAGGAAAGTTTTTGCCTGCTTGAACAAGTCAGTCAGTATCAACCCTTCCAATTAGTCGCTTCATGTTCAAGATAGAAGCTCCAGATAACCTTTCATGCTCATGAGAAAGATAATAGCTCACTCCAACTGAAGGAATATCATCGTTCAAAGGGACATCAGAACAAATTAACGGCTCGTTCCTAGTATTCTTCAGAAGCTCCACTTGTGAACCATTCCAAACAGTGACACTGCATTCTGAAGTTCCGATATCAATTCCAATTGCAATTTCTGGAAAAGCAGATGAAGATTTCTCCTCTGTTGTTTCACAGTCTGGTTCCATGGTGTATGCCGTTTCAGCCATTCCTTCAAACTAGTGACATGACTAAACAGCAACAACATCCATCAGAACACTCATGATGAATGAATTAGATGACTTAGCAACTGCATACAACTCGTAGAAAAACAACCATAGCAAAAAATATGAAGTCAGAATTAGATGAACAAGCATTTTCTCTTGATCCCAAATGATTTCTGTAAATAACAAGAAATTTAGAGAAACTATTCCAAGTCCTTTTTCACATATAGTATACAATGCCACCACCATAGAACATATAATTTCATTTCTTTTATCAAAACTAAACTTTCCTTTTACCAAGTATGAAAACCCAAGTTCACAAACAGATGAAACACAGATTACCTCAAAAAGATTCTTAAAATGTAAACTATTATCAATGTAAATACCAGCAAGTAAAAATATGAGAAAGTAATCTACGATATACATATCTAGTAAACATCTCATTTTAAGAACCCACAAGCAACCATTAGACAACCATTTTAGTCTCCAACACAGCATGGTAATGTAAACTAGAGAATTATACAAACAATCGTTCATACAAATCTTTTTACAACACATGAAATGTACACATGAAATGTATTATGATTCCACATTAATACTCAAAATTTAGAAAGCCCGAGAATCTGCAAAGCTAAAACCTCAAAACCTCCACCATCAACACCTTAAAATGAATGAAGAAAATCAATGGCTGTTTCTTTCTTTCATAACCATAAAGCTTAAGCTTTAACTTCCAACACATCCATTAAAGCCAATAAAAATCATAACACCCCAAGAATGATCCCTAAAAAAGGTTAATAATCCATCAAAAGATCATAAAACTGAATTCTTTTTGACAACCAAGTTCTTGAAATTTCAATACTAACCCATATAACCTAAGTACCAAAGAAGCATCAAGTTGTCAACTTTAGCATGAAAATAAAAACCAAAACTAACCCACAGTTAAAGAGACTAAATGCTTTATTTCTTGGACATTCTAAGATAAGAAGAAAGAAGAACAGGAAACCAGAATCTGATAATTTCATGCTGCACTGAAAAGAAGAAAGAAAAACAGAGGTTTTAATGAATCAAATAAGGAGAAAAGAAGGGTAAAGAGAAATGCAAACCTGAAAAAAGAAACTGCAAAAAATCAGTAAGCAAGATTAGGAGTCTTTTAGAGAATGTTGAATTGAGAGAGATGAAGAAGGTGGCAAACAAATAGAATAAAGCGAGTAGAAGAGGCAAGAAGAGTAGAGAATTTGAGCACTTGCAAATAATACAATGGAATAGAGCTTTGCTTTAGTTTTAGAGTTTCCATTGCTCAACTTCTATACTATAAATAAAGCTTGGATATTCCTCTCTTGAGTTGGTATAAAAAAGGACTTAAATTTGCTCAAAACTCCCTTCCTAAGTCTTAACGGTCTCATTGAGCATTTCAAGGTTATCGTACTTGAAGTCGGATATGTATCATACATGATTATATATCAGATATATAATCATATATCCACGTAGGCAATGATGTGATTCCATGTGTTGCTGCATATAATATCTCATTGGAACTAAACACCCTTTGTGATGGGTCAATAACATAAAGGAGCAGTGATTAAGGCCCTTTCTTGACACCCCAGTGATCGGGGTTCAAACTATGTCTATGTAATTTCCCTCTCCCAAATTGTCTAATCAACAGAGGACAATGTCCATAATAATAATAAATGGATAAAGGTTAGACATGAAAGAAGAAAATATGGTCTGGTCTGACTCAAAGAACCCTTGTTTAGTAGCTTAAAGGGTTCAAACGTCAAAGGAATAAAATTTGAGAAACTAAATTTCATTTAGAAGTTGAAAAGTTTCTGTTGTATGGTCAAAACCATAATTAGGAACCATGAAACTTAACAATCTGCAATCCATATGAGAGAGTTAAACACTTAGATGAGAACAACCCTTGCAACTAAGTATCATCATTCAACCAAAATAGAATGAAATTCAGAATGGATACTACTTACAGAGAGGTTCTATTTAGACTATATTTCATCTCATGTATATACAATGCACATTTGCCTGTTCTATGTCCACTTCAGAGAAGCTTTTCAAAAATTGAACTGCAAAAAGGAAAAAAAAAAGGTTCAGCCACTTCAGTTTATTGTTGAATTTCAGTCTGATTTAGAGTTATGATCTGTTTTTCTGTTTACTTTTATCTCTTCAAGCTGCATTTCTGAAATCATTCTCGACATCATCAAACTTTTAAAATATAAGCAGTTGATTTAGACTTTGTTTAGCATTGCTTCTCAAAAGTGCTTTTGGGGTCAAAAGCACTTTTGAAGCCAGAAGCAATGCTAAACAGACAACTTTTTGAGTCAGAAGTGCTTTTTGAAATACATTTTAGGATACATAGACAGCACCAAAGTAGTTGCTGCTACATGCTTTATTTCATTACACCAAGCTCACATGCATGCAACTATATACATATACATATATATATATATGCAAGTAAGAAAAAAACACATTACAAGGAACTGTTGGTGAAGACTGATTCTCTAATGGAAGAAAAAAACATACAACATTCAAGTAAAATGTTATGAAGGGAGCATCGAGTTTTATTTCTTCTGGACAGTCATCAAGTCTAGAGTAGACCCATATGCTCTATGCAGTGCTTCTGCACACCAACCGTGCCCGTCATCAACAGTCGGCATCCTTACTTCCATTACGGGAACTACAGGTTGTTGAGAACCCGGCATTATGACTCCAGCCAAAACTCTCAGCACGTTTGATGCATTAATATCCATGCAGACATTTATTTCTGGAACTCCTTTAGGTGCCGGTGGAATTCCACTAATCTTGAAATAGCCAAGCAGATGATTCTCATCTGCCTTCTCTGTTTCACCCTCATGGACAATTATCAATACCTCAGTCTGGTTATCATTGACGGTTGTGAAGACCAGTTCTTTGCGAGCAGGCATTGTAGTGTTTCTAGGTATAATGGGCACAAATGAATTCCCATTAGCACGTATCCCTATTCCAAGAGGTGTGGCTTGAATGGTTAACAGGTCCAAGTTGCCAAAAGGATCACTGATGCCTGAAGCTACTGCTCCCTCCAGTGCTGTCCCGCAGACTGCTGCTTCGAGTGGGTTCATACCTTTGTAAAGTTCTCTTTTACATACACTCTTGACAAGATTTTTTATTTTTGGAATATGAGAACAACCACCCACGACTATTACGTCAGTCAGATCATCTGCCTCTACCTTTGCATCATGTAAGCACTGGATTATGAGACTCTCACACTTCTCAAATATCTTCTGGTTTACCTCTTCGAATTCTTCCCGGCTCACCTGCTTACATATTCTCAACCCATTACCCAAATCTACATCAATTTGCACACTTTCTTCAAAAGAGAGCTTGTGTATGGCATCTTGAGTTGCAACTCGAAGTAACCCCATCGACTTGATCTCATTAATTCCACGGCTTGAGAAGAGGTTATCAAAATTCGGCAAGAGATGGCGCATCATGTTCTGAAGGAAGTCTTCTCCTCCGGTTGCTATTCCAGCTAAGGCTTTTATCTGAGAAACTCCCCCAGCTGTAGCTGTTACAGCAGCATCACAATACCCTGCACCCATATTAAAGATGAGAGCGATCTTTTCACTTCCACTGCCCATATTGTCATGTATCATCTGCTGCTGCTGCTGTGCATATAGTAATGCCACAGCTGTTGGTTCAGGCATCAATCTAAGAACATGAAGACCAGCCATAGCACAAGCTCGTTCAATTCGAGTCAACTGAAACCGACTAAACGAAACTGGAATGGACAAAACGACATTTCTTATAGGCCGCTTCAATTGAGATTCGGCCATGACTCTTAACTCAACCAAAAATATAGCAAGAACTTCTTCAGGCGTAGTGGATCTCCAAACATTGTTCACCAAGGCTGCAATAAACGGACGAACACCGATGTCCAATGTCTGAACCAGAAAAGGAAGGCTTTTGCTTGAGTGAACAACTGGGTCGGTATCAACCCTTCCAATCAGTCGCTTCATGTTGAAGATAACAGCTCCAGATAACATTTCATGCTCATGAGAAAGTTGATAGCTCACTCCACCTGAAGGAATATCATCTTTGAAAGTGACATAAGAACGCATTAACTTCTGGTTCCTAGTATTCTTCAGAAGCTCCACTTGTGAGCCATTCCAGACCGCAACGCTGCATTGTGAAGTTCCAATATCAATTCCAATTGCAATTTCTGGAAAAGCAGACGAGGATTTCTCCTCCCCTGTTGTTTCGCTGTCAGATGCCACGGTGTACGCTGGTTCAGCCATCTCTTCAAACTGGCAAAACAATTAAACATCAATGTCATTTATCAGCATACTATTCATGATCAATAAATTAAACCCTATAGCAACCACAGACAACTGGTAGAAAAACAACCATAGCAAACAATATGAAGTTGACAGACAGATGAATCACAGAGTACCTCAAAAAGATTCTTAAAAACGTACACTATTATGAATGTGTTACCCAGTTTAAAAGCATAACAATAAACTTCCATAGAAAAATATCCATGTCTAGTGAACATCCCATTTTAAGAACCCACAAGCAACAATTAGACAACCATTTTAGTCTCCAACACAGCATGGTATATAAACTATAGAATTATACAAACAATCATTCATTTAGGTCTTTTTACAAACACTTGAAATGTACTATCATTTCACATTAACAGTCAAAATTTAGCAAGCCCGAGATATTTCTAAGCTAAAACCTCAAAACCCCACAATCAACATAAAACTCACAGTCAAATTGTTCACCTTAAAATGAATAAAGAAAATCAGGGGATGTTTCTTTCGTAACTCATAAAGCTTAAGCTTAACTTCAATATTTCCATTCAAAGCCATTAAAATCATAAAACCCCAAGAATGAAATTTCCTAATAAAAAAAAAAAGGTTAATCATCCATTAAAATATAACTTTGACACCAAGTTCTCGAATTTTCAATACAAACCCAGGACCAAAGTAGCATCAAGCCGTCAACTTGAGCATGAAAAATAAAAAACCAAAACCGACCCAAGTAAAGAAACTAAATGCTTTACTTCTTCGACATTCAAAGAAAACAAGAAGAAGAACAATCCAAAATCCAATAATTCCATGCTGCATTGAAAAGAAAAAAGGCCAAAAACAGAGGACGGTTTATGGAATCAATAAGCAGAGAGAAGAGTATAGAAAAATGCAAACCTGATAAAAGCAACCGCCAAAAAAAAAAAGAACAGGAAGCAGGATTAGGATTAGGATTTGTTTTTAAGAGAATGTTGAATTGTAGAGGTGAAGAAGGTGGCAAAGAAATAGAAATGAAGAGAGTAGAAGAGGCGAGAAGTGTTGAGAGTTTTAAGCACTTGGAAACTACACAATGGGTTGGAGCTTTGCTTTACGTTCTAGAGTTTCCTAGACTACTCACTTTTTCTGTTCTTTTATTTTTTATAGTTTTCTTTGATTAAAATCTATGCGATATAAAGCTTCTCAAATTCCAACTCAGACTTTAAAAATATAAATTATTATAATATCACAAATTATTTCGTACACTAATTATTATTGTAAAATATATTAAAAAATCCATAAATATTTTTTATTCACTCATTGTTAGAATTATCACCCAATTTTAAACGCATTCAATTTGTTATTTTTAGATAATGTCTCAATTTAAGTATACTTTTTTTAATATATAAATGTTTATTTTAATATTTTTAGTTTATTTGATATATTATATTTTTTTAAATTTATTTTTATATTAAAAATAATATAAAAAATTCATACCGACAGATCAGATCAGGTTTGAATAAAATTTTAGGCTCATTTTTCGGGTTAGGCCAAAAAACGAACCTAATATTTGGCATTGGTCCGACCTGAACCCGGCTCGACCAATGATTAGGTCCAGTTACTTTGTCACATAATCATAAATTTTGAAGGATTAATGTGTAATTTTATCATTATACTAACATATAATTTCATAAATTTCGAAGAGATTAAAAAACATATTTACCACTTTTAAGATCAAGGCTTGCCCCTTATCTACTTGACGGATTACATTATTTAAAGTCTTATTTAAAAATGTTTAAATATAAATATAAGAAAATCATCTTTCAAATACATAAAACATTGAAAATATTTAACTTTGTTTGTTCATTTTTCGCTCAGATAATCTCAACTTACGTGTATAATTTGTGATAAGAGTTTAACAATGAATACCGTTAATAATTCTACTCATCCAATAATGTTATAACTGAATTTTGAGCTGAAAATAGTTCAACTCGTTTCCCATCATTACTATAAAATAAAAGAAAATTTCGTACTCAAATTAGTCCCTATATTTTTAAAAGTTGTAAATTTAGTTCATGCATTTTAATTTTGATTGATTTTAGTCATTGAATTGATCAATTTTAATCTTTGTACTTTTTTTAATTTGAAATTTTAGTGCTAATCGAACCATTATATGTTTGGTTAAATTCAATCACTAATCCTATACTATCCATATAATTGTAGATTTAGTAAATATTCTCTAATTGCATCATTTTAAGTCTTTATATTTTTCAAAATTTGATATTTTAATCTTGACGCAAATAACATTTGTTAACCCATTGATTGGATTTTAGTGAATAATATGTGAAAATAACAAGTTGACATGACATTACACGTATGATAATATGCTTACCACATCAAATTTTGGAAATAATGAAACTCAACTTGATGAATTTTATGGTTATCATTTGGTCATGTGTAATAGACCGATTTTTCAGCGATGTCGGAAATAGTGGTTCGAGGACACCAAATCCGGTGAGTAAGCTTGTAAATTTTATTAATTAATATTTACAAGTCAGATATGGTTTTGAATTAGTAATTTATGTTTTATAATGATTTATTAGGTTTGAGGGATAAAATTTAAGGTCAAGTGGTATTAGAAAATGAGGTATCGAGACCTCGTTCCTATAAACCAAGCCGTAAATATTTTTATAAATATTTGCGGAGTGTCAATAAGGTGGTATTAAAGTTTCGTTGAAAAATTTTGACGTTTCGATAGTTAATTAATTAAAAAGAATTAAATTGAAAATAGTGCAAAACTTGCTAATTATAATAATTGAGTGATTAAATGGAATGATTAATAAATAAAGAAAGACTTTGGTGGTAAATATGCCTAAACTAATATAGTTGGACGGCAACTTGAATGGAAATGATAAAATAATATAAAACTAATGGCAATTTTGTAATTAAATGGAAATTAACCTAAATTAAAGTGAAAGTAAAACATTTTTATTTCATTTATTCTCCAACATTCTAGCGAATACTATAGCCATGGGGGAGGTTTCTGTTTTTGGTTTTATTCCTTTACATATCAAGTCGGGTGGAAAATCGAGGGAAATAGAAAATTATCAAAATATCCTTATATTTTGACATTTCAGCAATTTAGTCAGGTAAGTTCGTATGGTTAAACTTTAATGTTTATATATTAAATTGATGAATGGTATTATGTATTTATTCATATCTATTGTTGAAAGTAAAATATTGTTAAAATTATGAAATTTGATTTGAATGTTCGAAATGAATGGAACGCGGGATTTGAGTACAATCGTTTTGTGGCAAATGATGAATTGACAGTAAATGCAAAAGATGAATTGAAGGCAAATTACCCAAGTAAATCGAGAATCAACATTTGTTGCGAACATTCGTGTTTATTTTTTGTTTAGCTCTCACAAGCTTCTGTTAACTCATATGAGTTTTTGCTTAACCCTTGTGGGTTTCCGTTCAACTCTTATGAGCTTCCGTTCAACCCTTATGGGTTTTTGTTTAGCACTTATGTGCTTCTGTTCAGCCTTCAGGCTTCTGAAAATGATGTACTCTTATCCGTAAGTCGTTCTTCGATATGAGAAAACCTCGGTAAGGTGGTTTATTTATGAAATTTGAAAGATATATATATTTATTTTGTATCGACTCGAAAATGGATGATACATGTAGATGAAGAAACGGTAAAAGATTGATTTGCATCATGATATGTATATATATGAATATATTTGATATGTTGATACATAGAAATTATGTAAGTTGATATGAGTAATAAACTCAGGTGTGACATGTTGAGATAATAAGGATATTGATGTTGAATTTATATGAAATATGTTCAAGTACGCTAACAAGTGTTGTTGTTTGATGCTTAGGCAAGTGTCAAGCTATTGATTGAATGATAATATATTTAATTATAAGATGCATTGAAAACGCAAGTGCTCAAATGAAAATATGCTTGTGCTCATGAAGGAGTGGTAAATTTTAAGTTATACAATTTCTTATGAAATAACTCATCATGTGATTAATTTGAAAATGGCTATATTTAAATGCACTAGCTTGTGGCTATGGTGATATGATATGCTTATGACTTGTGTGTGGTGTACATGGAATGGGTGTGAAAAGTAAAGAAATACAAATGAGAATAAAGAAATTTGGAAGAGTATAAAGTTGTTGGAAACTCTACTATATTAAGGATAATATGTATAAGTAAGGCTATGGATTTATTCACCTTGTGAGTTGAAGAATATAGCTTCATGAGTATTGAAGAATCAATATCGGATTATTCTTGATACGTATAAATTTCATAATGAAATGAATTGATATGATTAAAGTTTATACGAGCTTACAAAGCATACATTGCTTACGTATTTGTTTTCCTTTACTTTTCAGATTATCGGAAGCTCAATCGGTTGGAAGCTTGTTGGAGATTTATCACACTATCCATCAGTTCTATCGGTACTTTCGAATATTTTTTTTTTATTTTGGTTATAATGGCATGTATAGGTATTCTGGTTAATGTTGGCCTATATGAGTTTTGTTAATATTAGCCACTTATTTGGCTCGTGTTTTGGCACATTTTAGTTTGGTACATATTTATCTTATATGTTTGATGTGTGGTTTGGTTTATGATTGTATGGGTAAAGGTAAAATGTTTGCTAAAAGTGCATTTATGTACATGTATTTTGGGATGCAATGAATTGATCATGAATCGGTACCTTGATATATAAAGTATATATAACTAAATATGTTAGTATTTGAAATACATTTTGGTATCAAATGGTAAGATTTGGTAGGTAAGTGATTTGGTTAGAAATCATGCAAATTAGCTTGGTAAATCTTAGGTACAAATATGCATATAAGTTATTTATACATAAAAACATATTGAATACATGAATATACCAATACCTGTTATAATCAGTCTTTTGAGATGCCTAAAGTCATATTGATTATAAGTAACGGTATTATATGTTTAAAACTTGATCTTAGCTTGATTTGAATGCATTGTTATAACTTATTGTAATGTAAAAATGTTGAGTTAGGTTGATGACCAATTGGGTGAGAAATGTGACTTGGAAAATAGCCTATTTTTGTCCACACTGGCAGAGACACGGGCGTGTGTCTCAATCGTGTATGACACACAGCCAGGTGACACGGTCGTGTGTCCCCTATATCTTTAAAAAAAATACAAGTCAGTGAGTTACACGGCCTTAGACACGGGCGTGTCTCTTGACCGTATGAGTCACATGGCTGTGTGACCCCTACAGTGTGTAAAATTTTAAATATTTCTGAAAAATTCTCTGAGTTTTTTATTTAGTCTCGGCTTGTTTCTAATATGTATTTCGAGTCTTGAGGACTCGTTTAAGGGAAAATATATATAATTTTAATTGGCTTTATTGTGAATATTGATATGTAACGAAATGTTTGAAATTTCTGTCTGATTGTCCTGTAAAACCTGGTAATGCTCTGTAATCCTGTTTTGGCGACGAATACGGGTTAAGGGTGTTACATGATGACTGAAATTTTAAATTTTAAAAAATACAAAAGACTAAAAATGACCAAATTAAAATAATAATATTAAATCCAAAGTTTTCAATGACTTAACCCTAAAAACCATGCTAAATCATGGTATTCAACGGTATTGGATTTAGGAAGGATTGGGGCCAAATTACCAGGCCAAGCCACGTACCTTTGCTAGTCTATACAAAAATGATGCTCCAAAAAACTTACACTTAGGGGCGAAGCTAGCAAATTTTTTATAGAGAAGTCAAAATTTAATTTAATTTTTATAATAGTAAAGATGTAATTTTACTATTTTAATAGTTTATATCTTTATAAAATTATTTTTATCATTTTTAAGGGGGCTAAAATGTTATTTTAGTTTTACTAAAAATTTTAAGTTGTATAGATGAGAAAAATTCATTGTAGGAAAGGCCGACCCTGCTAACCCTTAGCTATAACCCTAGCTACGCCCCTATTGCTTGTTTGCATCACACAGTGAGGTAATTTAACACCAATTTTGTATAAGGAAATGGGAGAGAGAAATAGGGAAAAAATGGTGAAACTTGAAAGAAAGGAAAGGAGAAATCTAAAAGGAAAGGAAGGAAACAATATGTTTGGGAGTTAAAGAAGAGAGTGAGTGTTTATCAAGCAGTATAAATTAATTATACAGCAGCGAATCTAAAAAATGTATTTTTCTAGTAATTTAAATTAAAAAAATTCAGTCATCATTTAGTGTTCAAAACGTAAATTTATTAATAATTTAATTTACACTTAAAAAATATAAAAGCATATATACTTTTAATATATTGATTTTTTCTTTTCCTATTTCTTAAATATCAATTTTTTTTTATTTCACTTTCCCATATATGATATTTCTGACACAATATCTAGAATTACTCATAGCCTCTCCCCAACTCATAAATAGAAGGATAATACGTTTTAACGCACTCGAACTCAAACCCTCCTGCATTGACAACAATATCCATATCAATCAAGTTAAAACTCAATCGGGAAGCCAACTGTAAATTTTTAATTAACACAATAACCCCATTTGCTAATTAACAATAATATGAATAATTTGTTTTTGCAGCAAATATATCTAGCTCAGCAACTTATGTAATTTGCAGACCACAGCACATGTTATTCTGCAGATAATATATATTATAAGAAAAGACAACATGTTAATATATATTAAGCAAAGCAAATCATGTTATTCTTGCTCTTAGTGCAAGCAAAGTAGCCCTTTCAAAGTTTTGGGCGATGTGCAATGTCCCGCTTAGAAAGGAAGATTTTTATTACACACTAATCTCATCATGCAAATGACGCGATCCTGATATCGAGTCTAGGTGAAGGAAAAGCAATTTAATATCTTTTAAATAAAGTTTTGAATTCGATTTTTTTGGATAGAAAAAATTAATTTAATAATTATTTATTTATTTATTTATTTAAGGACCGATATAATTTAATTTTAGATAAGTTGAGACTACGATTTACAAAAAAAAAAAAAAAGGGCAAGGAGAACTCGAAAATTTAAAAAATTATCGCTAGACTATTTACGAATTTTGAAAATTCTTATTAGCATTCTCAAAGCTTTTAGAAATTTTAATTACATCCTTTAATTTTTTTAAAATAAATTAAACCCTCCAACATTTTAAAAATTAGTTCTCTCAAATTGAATGTCATGTTTTGTGGTAAAAATACCAAGGAACCTCTCATAATAGGAATTAAATTGCATTTTTATCTCTTCACTAAAAAAATGTACAAATTAATTCTTGTATGTTAAATAAAAAAGTAAATCAATTATTTTTATTAAAAATTTTATCCATTTGTAGTATTAGAAACTAGCGTGATTGATGTAATAATCAGATAATAACACATGACGTGCCACATGTACCTCACATTGATGGACAGAGATCAATTTTTAACTATATGGACGAAATTTTTAATAGAATAATCGATTTACTATTTGACCTAATGCAAAGAGACTAATTTACCTATTTTTAAGTAAAATAAACAAAATACAATTTAACTCCTAATATAATAAAGACTTACCCACGTTTTGCGACGTAAAGAAGACTTGTAAAGAGTAACAAATAATAAAAGAAGAGTTGAAAGTATAAGAGTCTGCATTGAATATTCAAAGGATAGGAATTTTATAACGAGAAGATTGAGCAGTTGGCAATTGGCAATGATTATGTATTATGCTTTTGTGGTGAGCAAACCCTCCATTAATTTAGCAGTTGGACCTAGTCATGTCCTTTGGGTACTTTTTATTATATGCATAAATATTCCCTTATATATAGGTCAAGACAGTTTAGTTTTGTCTTAAAAACATAACAGCTTAGTCAAATGTTTCTGTTTGGAGATAAATCAGAATCCATGTCTTTTATTCCTTTGTTTTTTTTAGCTTTTTTATTACAATTTTGTTCAAGTCTCAGCCTTTTTCATCATCATCCTTTAGATCCCCTTACCCCAACTGAATTAAACCAGATAAAGCTCATAGTTGATAAATCGAGTACCGGTTCGCTTCCTAATCTTACGTATCACTTCGTCGATCTCGAAGAACCGGAGAAAATCGATGTTCTTAGCTGGTTATCTTCGAAGAAAACAAACAAAAACGCTCAGTTTCGACGAGCTAAGGTGGTGGTTCGAGCTGGAGGGGAGACACGGGAACTCGTTGTTGATTTAGCCAGTGGATCGATCGAATCGAACCGTGTTTATACCGGTCATGGTTACCCTCCGTTTACTTTTAATGAGTTTGTTAAGGCTAGTAGACTGCCTTTTCAATACCCAAAATTCATGAAATCAATTGTGAATAGGGGTTTAAACATGTCCGAAGTTTCTTGTGTGCCACTCACCGTGGGTTGGTACGGCGAAAAGGTGACAAAACGAACTCTTCGGATAACATGTTACTATCGAGGAGGCTCGGTTAATGTCTACGCAAGGCCGATCGAAGGGATTAGTTTATTCATCGATGTTGATTCAATGCGTATCACGAACTACATCGATCGATTCAGAGTTCCTGTACCTAAAGCCGAGGGAACCGATTTCCGGTCGAACAAAAAGATTGATCCGGTCACATGTAATAACGCGACGGAAAAAGGGTTCGAAATTGAAGGAAACAACGTGAAATGGGGTAACTGGAAATTCCACGTGGGATTCAATGCTCGAGCCGGGACCGTGATATCGACAGCTTCGATTTTCGATGCGAGAATGAAGAAGTACCGTCAGGTTTTATACAGGGGTCATGTGTCCGAAACCTTCGTGCCGTATATGGACCCCGAAAGCGAATGGTATTTCAGGACTTTCATGGATATCGGAGAGTTCGGGTTTGGGCGATCCGCAAGCACTCTGCAGCCATTGATCGATTGTCCGGCGAATGCCGAGTATATGGACGGGTACGTGGCAGGGGCAGACGGACAGGCTATGAAAATGGAAAAGGTTATTTGCATATTTCAAAGGGATGCAGGTGATATCGCGTGGAGACATGCTGAAATCAATAACCCTGGAACTGTGGTAAGGTATTCTATGCGACTTTTTAACCGTTAAAAAATTAAAAAAAATAGTCATTAAATTATTTTAAAAAAATTCTTATTGAGCTTAGGATTTTTTGTTTGAAATGAATTTTGTAGATAAGGAGTGGGCAACCAGAAAAAACATTGGTTGTCAGAATGATAGCTACCGTGGGAAATTACGACTACGTTCTTGACTGGGAATTCAAGCAATTTGGCACCATTAAAATTGGGGTATGATTCTTAAACCTTCACATTTTAAACCTCTTTTAATGCTTATGGGTTGACTTTGTATATTTTAGAATCAATGTCAACGGGTTAGGTTGGTTTTAAATTGCGTTACTTCGGGTTTTGAATTTTTTATATTATTTTAGATTTGGATTAATTTTATGTTAGTATTGTTTTAGGGTTAGGATTATTTTAATTTCGGGTCATTTCGTGTTTATTAATTGAACTTTTTGATTTTAAATCATTCAAGTTTTATCATCTAGGTTTTACACTAGGGTTCAAATCATTTTGAGTCATTGGTTTGGGTCATTTTAGATTTGTATTGTTTCACATTCAAGTCGGTTCAAGTTTGGATTGTTGTCTTTCTATGGTCAAAATGAGTTGAGTCGAGTACGGATTCTTGTTTAAATCAAAATTGGTAAGTTTAAGTTCTTGATTGAGTTAGTGTTATTAGTTAATCCGACATCAATACAATCAACAAAAGATTTAACCCATTTTTTAAAAGTAACAAATAATTTTTTTTTTTTACATTTTATACAAGTTATATAAAAATAATATAAACTCAAAAGAACTAAAAATAATGGAATTTAAACCTAATATACCAATATCCAAGGGTTAAGCTAGAAATTCTTTTAGAAGGGTTAGAGATTAAGTTATATATTTTATGAGCGCTAAATTATAATTTCATTATTATATTGACTTGTATCTTTATAATTTTTAGAATGACTAAATCAAAATTTTATAAATTTAAACTTTTATAAATTTTGAAGAACTAAAGTAGTAATTTTTCATTTTAAAGGGCCAAAGTACCTACCTCTCTCACCCCTCCAATATCTTTGAAACTTCAATATTACTATTTGGCCTTCCAACTTTATAAAAAAATCATTTTAGCCATTCATTTAATTTTTGTCTCTTTTAATTCTTAAACTTGTATTTTTGTCAAATTACCTAAAATGAATAGAAAATTTAATGTGTGTTAATTTTGTTGATGTGACATACACGAATTGCCATGTAGATGACTTGTAATCATTTAATTAATTTTTAAAATTAAAAGATATTAAAAATATTTTTAACAATTTTAATGATTTTAAAATTTTAAAAATAGTTTTTATAATTTTTGAATTTTTAAAATTTAAAATTTTAATTAAAAGTTAGTGTAGCATCCAAGTGGCAATTCGTGTATGTGCAGCGTCAAGAAGATTAAAGAAAAAGTTAACTTTACCATTTAATTTTAAGGTGATTTGATAAAAATATAAATTTAAAACTTAAAAAGATGAAAAAATAATAATAGGAAGATTAAATTAATTTTTTAAAGTTAGGAGGGTAAATAACTCCAATGTCTTTGAAACTTCAATATTAACGAAAGTTTTATTAATTTTTAATATAAATTATTTACAAATATATTTACATAATTTTTTTCGAGTAATATACATTCAGTTCGAATAGATTAATTATATTTTTTTCAGTTTAATTTTAAAAATAATTAAAATATTTCATGCCGTTAGTTGTCTCCCAGGTGGATTTGACGGGGATTTTATTGCTGAAAGGCAGTCCTTACACAAATAAGAAGCAAATAACGGCGGACGTTTACGGAACGTTAGTAGCCGACAACACCGTAGCCGTTAACCACGACCATTACCTCACATATTACCTTGATATCGACGTTGACGGTAACAGCAACTCCTTCGTCAGAGCCAAACCAAAAACAACAAGAGTAACGGACGTTAACGCCTCTCCAAGAAAAAGCTATTGGAGGGTCGTTACGGAAACCGCTAAAACGGAAGCGGATGCTCGGTTACGGCTTGGCTTAGAGCCAGCTGAGTTGTTGATTGCGAACCCAAATAAGAAAACAAAGGTCGGAAATCAAGTGGCTTACCGACTAATACCGGGGCAGCCGATAACTTCTCTGTTAGCCGACGATGATTATCCTGAAATTAGGACCGCTTACACCAAATACCAAGTTTGGGTGACTGCATACAATAAGTCAGAGAGATGGGCTGGTGGGTTTTATGCTGATAGAAGCCGTGGAGATGATGGCTTAGCCGTATGGAGCCAGAGGTAATAGCCTTAATTTTTTTTCTTACAAGGGATAGGGGTAATGATTATTTTATAGACTTTTTTTTCATTACATCATTCATAATTCTTTTAATTATTTAATGTTATCTTAATTATTTTAAAAATTATTAATAAATAATTTTAACAATTATTTTATTCAGAATCTTAAACTCGAAACTTTAAATCTTAAATCTTAAACCTTAAACTTAAAACTCATAATCTCGAATCCAAAACCTAAACATCTTGTTTTCCGCTACCATTTTTTATGGAAACAAATAATAAAGGGTTCAATTTATTTTAAATTTTTGTATACTTACAAATATATAATAGGGGTATGTTGTTTGCAGGAATAGAAAGATAGAAAACAAAGATATAGTTTTATGGTACACCTTAGGCGTCCATCACATTCCACATCAAGAAGATTTTCCGGTGATGCCGACCGTTCATAGCGAGTTTCAGCTTCGGCCGGCTGATTTTTTCGAATCCAATCCTTTGCTGCTTTAATACGATGTTGCCATGTAACATTAATAACAAAAAAAAAAAAAAAACACTTTAATGACTGTAAAAAAAATGTTTACTTGAAGATTGAAAAGGAAATTGCATTTACTACATACACTCTAAATATTGGGTATATATTGGATTAGTTCTGTGTGGATCAGGTGTTGGCTTAACATAAAAAACTTTAAAAGTATAATATAATATTTTAACACTAAAATAAACAAAAAATAGGGTAAACTATTAAAATAGTCACTTTTGTTTGCCTCAGGTTACATTTTAGTCATTTATGTTTGAAATGTTACATTTTAGTCACTTACGTTATCATGTTGTAACATTTTAGTCACTAAGCCATTAATTTCCGTTAACGATTAATGATGGTGATGTGGCACATTAAATCATCATTTCAAACGAAAATTTTAGGTTAAATTATAAAATCGGTCCCTATATTTTTTCTTTTTAAGCAATTTAATTCTTTTCTTTTATGTTCTTTTAATTTTTTTCTTTTATTTTCATTCTTTTCTACTTCTCCTCTGTTTTCTCCTTCTCCATTTCTTTTAATGTAGTTTTTTTTATATATTTTCCATTTGTTAAAATTAGTCCCTAAACTTTTTTTCTTGAGCAGTTTAATTTTTATTTTTATTTCTTTATTTGTTAAAGCAAATTATCTTTGATTACATACTCGTGTAAACCCAAAGATTGTTTTTGATCATTGCAAGATGAATAAAATCGATCTTATTGCATTAATCAATACCAATCTTCTTCAATATATAATAGAACACCAAGCTAAATTCTACCAAAGACATTAATTTGTTTACCAAATTGGTGCCAAAAACTAGAAATCAAGTTAACTCTAATGGGATCAGAAGGGTTAACCAATATTATGAAAATCTTGATTGAAATATCAGGTCCAAGCAATTCTATAAAATCACCATAATAATCCATTTTTGGATCCTTTGTATAGCATCAACAATAAGTGTAAAATATCAAAACCCCAATTCACAAATGTTTACAATAAGCAAAATAAAAATAAAAATAAATCCTTATTCGGATTTTCATTGAAGAGCAATACAAAATTGTTACCCTAAGTTGAAAATATATTAAAAACTAATCAAAAGGAAGATTAAACAAAACGTACAAGAAACACCCAATATCAAAATAAAAGTACAGAGACTAGTTTTAACAAACGGAAAATATAAAAATTATGTTAAAAGAAATAGAGTAGGGAGGAAAACAGAGGAGAAAGCAGAAGAGAATGAAAATAAAGAAAAAAATGAAAGTTAAAAAATTTTGTATTGATCTTCAACGAAAACCCGAATAAAGATTTTTAATCTTTTTTTGCTTATTATAGACAATTGTGAATAAAAATAAAAGGAAAAAATAAATTGTTCAAAAAATAAAAGTATAGGGACTAATTTTAATAAATGGAAAACATAAAAAACTATGTTAAAAAATAGAAAAGGGAGGAAAATATAAGGAGAAACAAAAGAGAATGGAAAATAAGGAAAAAAAGGTTAAAAAATTAAATTGCTCAAAACGAAAAATATAGAAATCAATTGTATAATTTAACCTAAAATTTTATTTAAAATGATGATTTAATATGCCACGTCAGCTTACCGTTATATTGTTAACGACAATTAACGGCTCAGTGACTAAAATGTTATAATACGATAACGTAAGTGACTAAAATGTAACATTTCAAACATAAGTGACTAAAATGTAACCTGGGGTAAACAAAAATGACTATTTTAATAGTTTACCCCAAAAATAATATTATTATTTATTTTGGCGAGATAAAGAATTCTTTTAAGATAAACATAAAGTATATTGTATTTTTAAGAAGAGAATTTATGTTTAAACTATGTAAATAACTTTTTGAGAGAGGTAATTATAAACTTGAATACATTAAACTAGTGTGAAAAATATTTTGATTATAAAAATATTTATAAAATAAAAATATATAAAAGAATTTGAATTTAATCTTTAACAATTCCATTTCAACTTTCAATTGTTGAAATAATAAATATAAGATTTTAATAAATAGTTGACCCAACCCAAATGATTTTAATCAATCTAATATTATGTTGGGCATGGACATAGACAATGGCTGTTATATAGAAACACAGAGGAAAGTACTACTAGGTTGGTATATTAATAATTAAATTGTACATTAAATCAAAGAGTAAATTAGTAATTTTGTTAAATTTTTATCCATTTTACTACTAAAATTAGTTTTTATATGTCAACATAGGGTACACGTAACACACCATGCGTCATTATCTGGTTATTTCAATAGTCATGCTAATTTTTAATGGTACAAATGAACGGTTTTTAATAAAAATAACCAATTAGTTCAATAATCTAACATATAATGATTAATTTACCTTTTTTTTAAGTAGAGAGAGCAAAATATAATCTAATATAAAAGTCTATACGGTACTTTTACCCATTCAATACATATTTGCATATATTCATTTTGTTATTTTATAAATTTAGATTTTGATTGAATATTTTATTTATTATTTGCAGTAAATTTAAAATTGATGTTGATATTAATTGGATAAATTATTCCGTTAGTCACCTTAAAATAAAATAATTCCTATTTTGATAATTCTAATTTTTATTAATTTAATTATATTATTTAAAAAATATTCAAAATGATCATTCTATCGATATCTCATTAATGAATTGCTGACTAGACCTCTCACGTCAACATTGTTTTCACCATACCCATATTAATTTGCATAAGAAAAATTATATGAAACTGTTTATTTTTCAATACGAGAATGACAAATTAATTTTTTTGAGATAACGTGAAATCATAATTTTATATTTCTCTGCATACATCCATCATTTAAGTTGGTTTTATTTTTATGGATAATTGATTCAGATTCAACAATGGGTATCCCATTATTTACTTTGGAAGATAACATAGTGAAATATCAAATAAATAATTTAATAATTTGAATTTAAAATCGAAAAATAATGCTAGAATTATCGGATTAAATCCAAATAAAGTTGGCATCCCTAAGTCATCCTCTCCACTTGGACCACTCTTCCCTATATTCTCCGATCATATTCAGAAACTGCCTTTATTTATTTATCTAATTCTGCACAAGCAATGAATCTAATTTATTCTTTGACATCTCTAACTTACCTTTTGGTTGAAGTTTACACACCCAAAAAGAAAAAAAAGGAAAACCTATTATATTCCCATAAATCGATACTTTCCTGCCATGGAAAGCCTGCCAATGGCAAAGAGCTTTATATCGAGATACTATTGGGGATTCCCTTCCCTGTAAGCCCACCTTCTCTGCTATAATCCGATGTACTAGGATACAATAATGTATACGGCACCTTCACCGGTCCAACTCTGTTCTTCAATTTACTATCATTGTTTCTTTCCATAATCCTACTCTCAATTTCCACCAGTTTCTTCCCGAATCTTTCAAATGCCGCTAAGGGTTCATCGTCGGTGGTCCATTCCGCCGTATCTCTTTGCCCCAAGTATATTTCATCGGTTGAATGCCTTGATAAGACTTCTATAAGTGATACACCCAGTAAAGTTTGGAACTGTGCGGTGATTGTTTTCAAGAAAGCCAAATCTGGGTCGTTTTCGAGCTCGTCGTATTCTTTGGTGCCTGGTTCCGGCATGAACCGACGGCTGACTGTTGGTCTGTTTGGGAGGTATCCGGCGTATGGGTATTGTCCGAAATTGACAGCTGCGTGGAAAGCGGAAGCTATCCATATGATGATGGTACATGCTTGGGTGAGATCAGCTAATGTGTTCATCTCCGGCCACCATGGTTCTTTTCTTAAATCGCCGTGGCCTTCGTTTTTGACCTCCGACCACCATGATTGGATTTCAGTGTCGTTTTTAACTGTTTCATCTGATGGGTAGTAGAAAGAACAGTACTCGGTTACCCAGGTTTCAATGGCGGCCCAGATTTCTAACCCATCAATGGCGTATGGGTAATCGTTTATCATCAATTTGAGTCCATAGGGACAGCTCGAATCCGGCACTGCCATTCCCCTGAAAATAAAGGTGTTTAAAGGTGTTTGCTTTAAATTATTAATGAAAGATATCAGTATATAGCTTGGCTTTAGATTTACCTCTTAATTAGATCAACAGGAGAGCCTGTTCAGTGAAAACCAGTTCCTGTAAATAGCAGATGACATTTCAAGTGCATATTTTCCTGGAAAGACTGTTAATTCAAGTACACCACCGGCATTGATGAGTGTCTGTCGAGCCAAAGCATTTATGTTCATTGTATCACGGAAATGGGGATGAAGAAGCTTATATATAGGGTGAACCACACTCAGCTGTCTATTAGTAGCGATTATAAATGGCTCGATTACAGCATGGGTGTTTAACCTGCAAACATGACAACAAGTTGCTAAATTTCAAATACATAAAGCATCAAGCGTCGGCATTTCAGCATCATACCAATGAGAAACGAGCTGATGGTAGCCAGAATCATTCACAGCAGCATAAGCTTTAGCCAACTGCCAGATCGAACTTCCAACACCATCCTCCACCGGGGTGAAAACTTTGCTTACAGCTCCGTGGCTGTCGCCTTGCGGATGCGGCAAGCTCAACTCGATTGCCAACGGCTTCAGCGTGTCATCCTCTTGTAGGAAGAACAGAGTTCTTGTGGCATAAGTCTTTGTGGTAGTGGAATTTATCCTTGCCAAGTAAGGCATCAAGGCATCATGATGGTTCAATATAAACAATTTGTTGTGTTTTAGAGCCTGAATCAAAAAAGACCAATTAGTAATCTAGAAAGAAACATTACAAACTAGCAAAAAACAGATGAAAGGGTGAAATAGCACATCTTCCACAGTGAATCCATCCATGTTTCTCTCAATATGCTCCTTTGTAATGGTACTTTTCTGGTTTCCATATACTTCAGGATCAAGCTTGCTTGCAGGGGGGAATTCCTACATACATGTTATATGATTTATTTAGATTAGACCATAAATACTTTTTTGAGATAAAAGATATTGAAATACAAAAAATGTTGTATTTTACTTGCAGCCTACTGATGATTACTGGGTTGACGCCTGCGAGTGTTTCTCGTGCAAACTCTTCGTCTGTCCTCCAAGCAGACTTATCCTCTGTAACCACATGATGGGGTCATTTTTAAGTCGTAACAGAAAACTATATACTTAACCTATCACTCGAATATATATACCTTTGATAACAGCAGGCATCGGGAACTTCATCAATCTCTCGCCGTCGTTACGAACAAGTTCCCTGATCATCTCCCAAGGGACACAATCTCTTATCTTCTTAAGAGTGGCATCATTTGGTAGTCTGATACCACCTTCATAAAGATCAAGTACATCTTGAAAGGAATCAAATTCATTTATGGTTTTGTCACATAATGCTGCAACCTCTGGGATAAGTACCTGAAACAAAGATTTCAAAGCGTAGGCAACGAAATCTGAGAACTTCACGAGGCTAAACTGTTCGTCGCGTGGTACGTAAATCTTTAAGCTTAGAAGAAACAGTCTGCTCTCCGTCCTCGAATCTTTTTTGTGTGGTTTCCGACCGGTTCTCCCTCTTCTGGGATAAGGACAATCCAAGGATCCTCCAAGAACTGGACGATGAAAATCATGACCCCTGTCCGGCATTGCCAAGTCATTGTAGAAATCATAGTCATAAACTCTGTCCCATTCTTTGAGACATCCTTTTCCATCTCCTCTGAGATTCACGAGCTATAACCAATTAGTTCAATAATCTAACATATAATGATTAATTTACCTTTTTTTTAAGTAGAGAGAGCAAAATATAATCTAATATAAAAGTCTATACGGTACTTTTACCCATTCAATACATATTTGCATATATTCATTTTGTTATTTTATAAATTTAGATTTTGATTGAATATTTTATTTATTATTTGCAGTAAATTTAAAATTGATGTTGATATTAATTGGATAAATTATTCCGTTAGTCACCTTAAAATAAAATAATTCCTATTTTGATAATTCTAATTTTTATTAATTTAATTATATTATTTAAAAAATATTCAAAATGATCATTCTATCGATATCTCATTAATGAATTGCTGACTAGACCTCTCACGTCAACATTGTTTTCACCATACCCATATTAATTTGCATAAGAAAAAATTATATGAAACTGCTTTATTTTTCAATACGAGAATGACAAATTAATTTTTTTTGAGATAACGTGAAATCATAATTTTATATTTCTCTGCATACATCCATCATTTAAGTTGGTTTTATTTTTATGGATAATTGATTCAGATTCAACAATGGGTATCCCATTATTTACTTTGGAAGATAACATAGTGAAATATCAAATAAATAATTTAATAATTTGAATTTAAAATCGAAAATAATGCTAGAATTATCGGATTAAATCCAAATAAAGTTGGCATCCCTAAGTCATCCTCTCCACTTGGACCACTCTTCCCTATATTCTCCGATCATATTCAGAAACTGCCTTTATTTATTTATCTAATTCTGCACAAGCAATGAATCTAATTTATTCTTTGACATCTCTAACTTACCTTTTGGTTGAAGTTTACACACCAAAAAGAAAAAAAGGAAAACCTATTATATTCCCATAAATCGATACTTTCCTGCCATGGAAAGCCTGCCAATGGCAAAGAGCTTTATATCGAGATACTATTGGGATTCCCTTCCTGTAAGCCCACCTTCTCTGCTATAATCCGATGTACTAGGATACAATAATGTATACGGCACCTTCACCGGTCCAACTCTGTTCTTCAATTTACTATCATTGTTTCTTTCCATAATCCTACTCTCAATTTCCACCAGTTTCTTCCCGAATCTTTCAAATGCCGCTAAGGGTTCATCGTCGGTGGTCCATTCCGCCGTATCTCTTTGCCCCAAGTATATTTCATCGGTTGAATGCCTTGATAAGACTTCTATAAGTGATACACCCAGTAAAGTTTGGAACTGTGCGGTGATTGTTTTCAAGAAAGCCAAATCTGGGTCGTTTTCGAGCTCGTCGTATTCTTTGGTGCCTGGTTCCGGCATGAACCGACGGCTGACTGTTGGTCTGTTTGGGAGGTATCCGGCGTATGGGTATTGTCCGAAATTGACAGCTGCGTGGAAAGCGGAAGCTATCCATATGATGATGGTACATGCTTGGGTGAGATCAGCTAATGTGTTCATCTCCGGCCACCATGGTTCTTTTCTTAAATCGCCGTGGCCTTCGTTTTTGACCTCCGACCACCATGATTGGATTTCAGTGTCGTTTTTAACTGTTTCATCTGATGGGTAGTAGAAAGAACAGTACTCGGTTACCCAGGTTTCAATGGCGGCCCAGATTTCTAACCCATCAATGGCGTATGGGTAATCGTTTATCATCAATTTGAGTCCATAGGGACAGCTCGAATCCGGCACTGCCATTCCCCTGAAAATAAAGGTGTTTAAAGGTGTTTGCTTTAAATTATTAATGAAAGATATCAGTATATAGCTTGGCTTTAGATTTACCTCTTAATTAGATCAACAGGGAGAGCCTGTTCAGTGAAAACCCAGTTCCTGTAAATAGCAGATGACATTTCAAGTGCATATTTTCCTGGAAAGACTGTTAATTCAAGTACACCACCGGCATTGATGAGTGTCTGTCGAGCCAAAGCATTTATGTTCATTGTATCACGGAAATGGGGATGAAGAAGCTTATATATAGGGTGAACCACACTCAGCTGTCTATTAGTAGCGATTATAAATGGCTCGATTACAGCATGGGTGTTTAACCTGCAAACATGACAACAAGTTGCTAAATTTCAAATACATAAAGCATCAAGCGTCGGCATTTCAGCATCATACCAATGAGAAACGAGCTGATGGTAGCCAGAATCATTCACAGCAGCATAAGCTTTAGCCAACTGCCAGATCGAACTTCCAACACCATCCTCCACGGGGTGAAAACTTTGCTTACAGCTCCGTGGCTGTCGCCTTGCGGATGCGGCAAGCTCAACTCGATTATAACGGCTTCAGCGTGTCATCCTCTTGTAGGAAGAACAGAGTTCTTGTGGCATAAGTCTTTGTGGTAGTGGAATTTATCCTTGCCAAGTAAGGCATCAAGGCATCATGATGGTTCAATATAAACAATTTGTTGTGTTTTAGAGCCTGAATCAAAAAAGACCAATTAGTAATCTAGAAAGAAACATTACAAACTAGCAAAAAACAGATGAAAGGGTGAAATAGCACATCTTCCACAGTGAATCCATCCATGTTTCTCTCAATATGCTCCTTTGTAATGGTACTTTTCTGGTTTCCATATACTTCAGGATCAAGCTTGCTTGCAGGGGGGAATTCCTACATACATGTTATATGATTTATTTAGATTAGACCATAAATACTTTTTTGAGATAAAAGATATTGAAATACAAAAAATGTTGTATTTTACTTGCAGCCTACTGATGATTACTGGGTTGACGCCTGCGAGTGTTTCTCGTGCAAACTCTTCGTCTGTCCTCCAAGCAGACTTATCCTCTGTAACCACATGATGGGGTCATTTTTAAGTCGTAACAGAAAACTATATACTTAACCTATCACTCGAATATATATACCTTTGATAACAGCAGGCATCGGGAACTTCATCAATCTCTCGCCGTCGTTACGAACAAGTTCCCTGATCATCTCCCAAGGGACACAATCTCTTATCTTCTTAAGAGTGGCATCATTTGGTAGTCTGATACCACCTTCATAAAGATCAAGTACATCTTGAAAGGAATCAAATTCATTTATGGTTTTGTCACATAATGCTGCAACCTCTGGGATAAGTACCTGAAACAAAGATTTCAAAGCGTAGGCAACGAAATCTGAGAACTTCACGAGGCTAAACTGTTCGTCGCGTGGTACGTAAATCTTTAAGCTTAGAAGAAACAGTCTGCTCTCCGTCCTCGAATCTTTTTTGTGTGGTTTCCGACCGGTTCTCCCTCTTCTGGGATAAGGACAATCCAAGGATCCTCCAAGAACTGGACGATGAAAATCATGACCCCTGTCCGGCATTGCCAAGTCATTGTAGAAATCATAGTCATAAACTCTGTCCCATTCTTTGAGACATCCTTTTCCATCTCCTCTGAGATTCACGAGCTCTTCTTCCCTATACTTACGCAAGGGTACAGGCATTTGGCATGGAAGGTAGGTCTAAAACCAGATACATCAAAGTTATGTATATATCACCCCAAATATTAAAAAACCAAACAAAATGCTTGCAAATGGACAACAAAGTTACCTTGTTAGAGAAGAAGACTCGATCATACTTGTATCGATGTGTCGGATATACCCAGGAATTGCAAACGAAATGAACCCTGCCATGACCAGGAACATCTTCTAAGGTGACTGTCTTGAGGTAGAACTGGCTATGGTGTCGGTTCTTTATTATGAAAGCTCCAGGGACACCTATGGATTCATCCCATTCAAATGTGACAGAAAACGTGATTTCCCCTGCTGTTAATGGAGTAAACTTTGTGATCCATTTCTCTAAATTTGCTGGTTTCCCAAGCTTCCCTCGCATCTCATTGGCTGATACAAGTATGAAAACAAACACCGAGTGAACATTACTTCAAAGCAAAGGTGACATAATAGCAGGCATGTCAAGTTATATTACGCTCAAAAACCCAGAAAAATAAAACAAAGAAACTAACCAGGATCGGTATAAACAGCACTGATAAGCTGCAAAGAAACACCTCTGTCAAAAAGCTCATAAACTCGATCAAGACACGAAGCAGTGAGATCATTCATGTCCATTACATTTTTCTTCATTAAAACAACTGTTCCTTTGATCTTCATCTTCTCGTCATCCTCTTTCATTATGCCTTTATCTTTCTTTTTGGGTTTCCCACAAAACCCCATCAAAAAAGCTGCAAAAGCTACCCCAAAGAACCCAAAAAAAAAAAAACCCAATGATCTATTTGAGGATCTCGGAAACTGGTTTTTGCTGCAGAGTTGGAGTTGATGAATGCATCAAGGACTTAAATATATGGGAATGACAAACCAATCACAGTGCCTTTTTCAATGTCTTTGTTAGTTTTTTTGCATTTTTTATTGAAAGCATTTGACATCTTTATCTCTTTATTAGTACCTAATTAAAGGACCCGATTCCAAATACTATGGGTCCATGGTGACTCACTGACTCATTGGTCTTCGTACAACTTGGTATAATTGTAGATGTATGTATAATATGTAAATACGAATTGCAGATGGAGTACAAAGTAGATTACCATATTTTATATTTGCAATTTGGCTTATTTGTTTTAGTCTTATAGTTTCAAATAGAGTACATTTAAATGAAAAGTTTAAATATAAATATATATCTGAATAATTATAATTTAGAATTAAATTAGTACAAAATACAATAAGCGAAGAAATGAAAATAACTGGACAAAATCTATATATCATATGTATATATATATAGATGATGAGACTGAAAATCAAACATTATAATTGCATATAATGAAATGCAAAGCTTGGATGCTAAAGGATCTTTGCTTTATGAGTTGTTTTTCTATATGATTATCATGCTTCTAACTAACAATATGGGTAAAAGTACTTTAGAAGTGTTGATTTACATTTTGCCATTTTACTCAAAAGATCGTAAATTAGTTCTATATGTTAAATCAAAGAGTAAATTGATCTTTTTGTTAATAATTTCATTCATTTATAGTTGACATGCCACATGTACATCAAGCTAACATATATGGCTCAATTCTTAACAATAGAAATGAATGGAATTTCTAACGGAATGATTAACTTGTTCTTTAATTTAACATATAATGACTAATTTTTTTAAATAGAATTCAACTCCTAATATAAGGAGTTCATGATACTTCTACCTAACAATAGGTTGTAGTATATTTCTTAAAAAGTAGCTAAAAGAATCAATGATTAATATAATTTCTTGGGTTTTATTTTTCAAACATCTTTTCAGGTTGAGTAATTTAAATTTAAAGTTAAATAAATAAAAATTTAAATTAGGTAAACATTCCTAATATTAATTATTATTTTATTCATGAGATCCACACACACATTTTAATAGTAAATGATTCATCACTCAAGTCAACAACCCTGGATAGAAATATTTTAATTTGGATTTTACTAATAAGTTGTTGTATTACATCATGTATTTTTTAATGGCTAAAATTAATAATGCTAAACGTCAACAATGGTGATGGTAATCCATAATTTTATAAATTACATTTTCATAACATTAAAAAATTTTAAGATAAAATTGCAACATCCTTTACTTGTTATTTTCCAAAGAATGGATTGCTGGTGACCACCACTTAAAAATATTATATAAATATATTTTTATTTTTATAATTTTAAAAATAATATTATAATGGGTTTAAACTTGCACAAATGGCTAAAATATTATTTAATATAAATCGAGTATGAGGTTATTTTGAATATAATATGATTAAAAAATTATAATACCACCATAAAAATTGAATTTATGAATTACAATAATTAATAAATTAAAATGAACAAATAAAGTTTTTTCTTTTTTTATTTCTCAAAGTATTTAACGGAGCGAGCTCAGTAACTAACACTCCGCATTTTGTAGGCCCGTTAAGGGGTAGATGTTAGCCACGAGTTTTTAACTTGTTCTATACCCATTAAGGGGCACATTGATCTCATTATAAATTCTCATCATATCTGTTCTTTTTTAATACAATGCCTAGAATTACTCGTAACCCTTTCTCAACCCTTAAATAGGAGTATAATGTGTTTCAACACACTTGAACTCACGTCCTCCTACACTGACAATAATATTGATATCAATCGAATTAAGAATTATTCAACGCAAAAAAATAAAATTTTGACAAATCATCTACCAAGCATGCTTAATAAAAACAAAAGTGGACCACCATATATTATATCACATCACAATAGAAACTATCTTGTTTTATATCACCTTACCCGATACATTTATTTTTTATAATATTGTAATATTTACGTAAATTAATGAATTTTTTACAATGTTATTTATAATTAAGTAACATTGAATTTTGAATCTCTCATAAAATTCTCTAAACTCATAAGAATCTCGTTTTAAGGAACATTTTCTAATTTTTTTCGATTGTTTTCGGATCATGAGATCCCTCAAAGGCAAGTCTACCTCTCTCATAAATAACCTCCACTGTAGTATTAAATCAGTATCAGTCATATCGATCCCTCAAAGGCAAGTCTACCTCTCTCATAAATAACCTCCACTGTAGTATTAAATCAGTATCAGTCATATCGATCGATATGTTTCGTTACCACTTTAAACTTATATCAACTAATTTAATCCGTTTTGATTAAAAATTTAATATATCACGATCTATTTAGGTTAATACCGGTCTATATCGGTGTGTACTTGATTAATACGATATTATGATTTTTTAAATAAGTTTTAATTTATTCCTTATTTTAAAATTACATTTACCATATAATATAATCATTAAATTAAATCATTTAACCTAATTAATCATTTAAAAAAATATTTGCATGTGAACATATTTCTATATGTGTAACTAAAGGTATAATACATGTATATTAATTTATAATTAGTTTTATTAAGAAATTAAAATTAAGTTATAAAGGTATATGAATAACATTTAAAAATATAAATAAAATTAAAACGATGCTTCCTTCAAAAGTCAACACACACCAATATTCATATCCATCAAATATTTATTAAGATCCATGTGATCTACCGTCAAAAACTAAATTAATTTAATTTTCGTATTTTTGGAATTTTAAATTTAACTTATGTACTTTTATTTATAAGATTTTAGTCTTTTTATTTTTAAATTTTAAATTTTAAAATTTAGCTCTAATTACTAACACTATTAAATCTATTTTATTAAGATTCGGGTTTATTATAATACCATTTTTAATTACATTGTTATGAAATGAATATCTTTTATTTCAAAATGTGAAGCTAATAAACTTAACAAAAAAAACTCTAATACTGTTAACAATTGTACTTAAATTTTGAAATCCAAAAACTATAAACATTAAATCCTAAAAATAAAAATAAATAGAGATTAAATTTAAATTTTTGAAAAATAGAGGGACCTATTATGCAACTTAAGCCTTTGTTTTCAAACGTGGTGCAAAAGTGTGTGAAAAGGTAGTGGGAACCTCAAGCTGGAATGTATTGACAACGAAAAAGTTAAAAATTAATTCACACTCAAAGAATAATATATGAATAAAAAATTTAATTTATAAGCAAAATCGATAACTAATTTGAGTTGTGGTGCTTGGACGGTGTGTAAAATACAAGTTAAAAATTATGGTTACTTGAAGTGAACTGAGTTATATATTTATTTATTTATTTTACAGTAAAATTTAATTTTTATAACGTGAAACAAATATTTTATATTTAAAATATTAAATTTAACTTTAAAAAATACTATATAAAAGATGTTGATGAAAAAGTTTTGAAATTTTACTAAATAATATAAAAAGGTTAAAGTATTTAGGAGGTCCATGTATTAGTGGGATTGAATCAAATTAGTCCATTTATTATTAAATGGAATCGTAGTTCAATTCTAAACAAAATATTTTATTTATAGAACTATAAGATTTTTTTTTAAATAGTAAGTGTTAACTCTATTATAATCTGTCCTCAATTAATTTTTTAATGATACAAGGACTAAATTAATCCATTTAACATTAGAAAGACTAATTTGTTCAAGTCATTATAATAGAGAGACCTCTAAAATAAATTCACACAAAAAAACCCTAAACCCTAAAATTAATAATGAAAAAATAAACCAAACACATTGATCATCAACAGCTCAGAAAATCTAAGAAAAATAAATGACGGGGTTGGAGTGACTCTTCCCCAATGACATTCGGATCAAACTTTCTGTCCTTGTCTGGACATGAGACAACTTCATGCCAATTGAGAATGACAGTGTCACTAGCATAAAAATCAATTTGACTTTTGCACAAAAAATAAAGCAATTTGACATTATTTATTTATTTTAATATTTCAATGAAGTGATGGCTATAAAATTTTTAAAAATTATTTAATGCTTTAAAAAAATTAATGGTTGAAAACTTTTAGCGTCAAATAAATGGTTATATATATATATATATATATATATATATATATATATATATATATATATATTATAATTTGCTAGTACAGTGGTGGATACAACTATTTATGGATTGAGCTATCCATCTGGGTCTAAAAGTCTATCTTAAATTTAAGAGGATTTGCGTAAAAAAATTAGACTCATTTAAAATACAGGTTGATCTTAAGCTTGAACATTCAAGATCCAAATCTGGTCCGATCTGACCTGTTTTAAGTTTATAATATTTTATATTATATTATATTTATATATTAAGTAATTTAGAACACATTAAAAAAATCCTATACCAAATATATAATACTACTCTAATGTAAACATTAAAATAATGTTAAGATGACTATATAAAAAATTTATAAATTTATTAAACATTAAAATAAAATAAATATTTTTAAAAAATAAAAAGTAATATGGGCAGGTTAGAACAAAATTTTAAGCCTAGATTTTAGATCGGGCCAGACTTAAACAAGTATAAAATATGTTAATATCATGTTTATACCCAACCTAGACCTGACCTATGAGCACCTCTAGTGGCGGACACGATGAGGCCATGACACCCCTAAATTGGTAAAATTTTAATTTAGGTATTTTATAATTTATAAAAATTTAAATTAATAATGATAAAATTATATTTTGGCTCTTCAAAATGATAAAAATTTGATTTAATCCTTTAAAATAATATAAAGATATAGGTTATTAAAATGACGGAATTGTATTTTTACTATAATAAAATATACAATTTAATTTCGATCCCTCAAAAAAAAATTAACTTCGCCACTACATATAAAATAAATATAAATTATGTAAAATGAATTTTATTTTAAAATCTATATAGAGCAATTTTAAAATTTGTAGTCAGTACTTACTTCTTAATGGACCTACATAATACGAAAGATTGATTACTAAATTCGTTGGTAAGATGGAAATTGACAAAACATTTAGATAATGGTTGTTGTGTTTCTCACTCTCATCATCGTAAATAGAGATCATCGACACGTATCCTTGGTAGGTCAGGTTTTCAAAGTTTTTGGTAGAATTTAAAAGATAAAACTTTCACAAGAAATAATAATGTGTTGAGGGATTTGTTGATTTTGATTTCGATTTCTTTAAAAAAAATAAGTTTATCTCTCCTCAACAATCGTAAAATTTCATTTTGATCTCTTAAATTTTTTTTTTAATTTTGGCTCGAGCTCCGGTTTTTGTGCATTCTTGCTTTGATAATTTATTTTTATCTAGTTATTTTGTCAACTACACTAATTTTTAATAATACAAATGAATAATTAAAAAAAACAGAAAGATATAAATTTACTTTTTGATGTATTTTACATGAATTAATTTATTATTTTTAAAACTAAAAAAAGACAAAATAATACGACTCTCAATAAAATCCCTTCATGGAACATTGATTGAGTATATTATTGATTGGGTTTTTGTTTGTTTTGGAATTAACTCTTTGATGCATGTGGGTAAGCCTTTTGTTCAAAAAAAAAAAGTACACTTCGCATAATATGAAAACTGAAGAACATAAAATAATATTTGTGGTCTGAATCACGTGTCAAGATCTTATCTTGGTTTTCTTATAAAGATCAGATAATTAATACCCAAAAACACAAGAAAATTTAAAAAAAAGGGGTGTACTTTAAATGGGGCCAATATAATTTGTCCTAACACCCAAAAACGTGTAACATGACAGAGCGAAAGATAACGATGATTCTAACACCCATTAATTTTGTACTTTTTTCCGGTAGAAAATATTACGGTGTTTTGGTAAATAGATTTTTCAGGTTTTTTTAGTTGATTTGGGTATAGATGGAAGATTTTGGTGAAGGGAAGTTTGCAAGAGTTTGTTGAGTTAAAATCTTTAAAACAAAAGACGTTGGGATAAATAACTTTTTTCAATAGTTGATTAGAAATGAGATATGTGGAATTACATATCTGATCATACTTGCTTAAAAATTACTTCATTTGCCATGTGCTCTCAAACCTAATAAGAAGTGTCAAGATATCGGTAACCTTCATTTTTTCATTTTTACTTTTACCTCCGAAGTCTAAAGTAAATCTAAAAACAAAAATTCCCTCCACCATAAAGAGTAATAGTATCAGACATCCTAAAACTATGATATATGTTTTAAATTTGTCTTTAAATTTTAAAAATTTTAATCACATCATTAAATTATCAATGTTATATCAATAAAAAAGACGGAGTAAACGATAAAGCTTTTGTAAAAGTTATGAAAACTTCAAACCAAGATTTTTTACAACGTCCATTTTTACAATATTCATTTTAAATTATGCCACACAAGATTTGATGTGTTTTCTTTCACGGTTAAATTAAACAGTTTTAATAATGGAGGACTTGATTGATACAATTTTGATAGTTTAGAGATGTAATTAAAATGCTTTGAAGTTTAAGGACCAATTTAGAATAAGGGTCAGAGTTTGGGGATGTTTGGTGCAATTAACTCAAAATTGAAATTCATCATTCAATTTTTGAGTTAATTGCACCAAACATCCCCAAACTATGATCCTCATTCTAAATTGGTCTCTAAACTTCAAAACGTTCTAATTACATCCCCAAACCACCAATGTTAAACCAATAATGCCCTCCCATTATTGAAACCATTAAATGACATATAAAATCTCATGTCACATAATTTAAAATGAAAAATTTAAAGAAAAGTAAAATGTTGCCTCATAACTTTTAAAAGACATAATGACTTATTTGACCCTCAAACTTTATAATAAAAAAAAGTCATTTTAGTGCCCCATTTAATTTTTCGTCTTTTTTAGCCTTTAAACTTGTGTTATTTGTCAGATCACTCCAAAATGGATGGAAAAGTCACGTTTTGTAATTTTGTTGACGTGGCATATACGTAGATTGTCATGTGGATGACACACCAACATTTATTTTTTAAATAAAAAATGAAAATTTATTTTTTAAAATTTAAAATCTTTAAAATCATTAAAAAAGTGTAAAGATTATATTGTTTTAAATTTAAAAATCAATTAAATATTGACATGTCATTCATGTGGTAATCTGCGTGTATGTCACACTAGCATAGTTAACAAATGTTAACTTTTCCATCTATTTTGGGGTGATTTGACAAAAAATGCAACTGCAAGGGTTAAAGTGACTTCTTCTTCTTCTTCTTCTTTTCGTTTGTAAAGTTGGGGGCCAAATAAGTCATTATGTCCTTTTAAAATTAAAAACTAAAAGTAAAATAAAATAAAAAGAGCGAGTAAATGATAGTTTTTGTAAAAACTTTGAAAACCTCAAAATTAAGATTTTTACAATATTCATTTTTATTTTAAATTTTTATTTTAAATTATATCAAATAAGATCGACATCTCATTTAATAATTAAATTAACGATTTTAATAACGTAAAGACCTTATTGATATAAAATCAATAAATTTAAAATGAATTTATTACAATTAGGAATAAAATCTTGCATACTTATAGAATACAACTATGCAATTAAGCCCTCAAATTAACAAACAAAATGCTTTGCTGTCATTATTTGGTAGTACTAATCAAGTCTTTGTGATTTAATAACAAAAAAAAAACTCTAATTTGACCTAGACTTATATTTGTGAATTTAAAATTCATTGTTTTATTTTATTTTTACTTTTAAATTAAAATTATATTGAATTTAATAAAATAAAAACTCAATACATGGTTGAAGATGAATTTTTCTATATAAAAAATAAGGATTTAAATCGAGATTAATATCAAATAAAAAATTAAACACGAAAAAATTAATCCCACCCTCAAAACAATAGTGCATCAGATTGGACCACCACCAACATAAAATGACGTATTTTCTTAGGATTATATCATGTGTGGGTCGCAATCATGGCTAAAATAAAAAAGAAAAATTGCTTTTCACGTTGTTTTTAAGTATCTTTTTGTATTCTAGCCACTCATGCGTTGAGTTAACATCAACGTTTGAGGGCTTTTTTTCATTAAATTTTATCACATAATTTATTTTTCAAGTGAGTTTAAATGGATAGTGAGATTAGATATTATAACATGAAACAAAAGGTAAGCTAAACACATCGCATTGTACTGCACCGCCCATCTAAACTCACACTTCGTTTAGATATAATTAATTTAGAGTGATTAAGAGATATACTAAAGGAAATGTAGATTAAGAGATATATAAAAAATACTATAATGAAAAAAAATCACTTTCTTTTCCAATTTTTTCAACTTGCTAAGATGTTAAGATTTAGCTTTCAATGTTTACAATTTTTTATTAGTTTGGTTCTTACTCTTTAATTATAAAAATGTTTAGAAATATTTGTGGGGCGTGCCTCGCATTTATCAGACAGTTTGTAGACACCTACCAAAGTCAGCTGGTGACATCATGACGAGAAGCTTTCCGATGTCATGACGACGTGTTCCTCACGTAAATCGAGTTTCTTCTCCCAGTTAAACTTTGCAATTTTTTTGCAGTTAAACTCTGATTACTCCAAAGATATTTTAGTATGATTAGACCTCTAATCTTAGCCTATTTAAAAGGGCATTGTATCCATGTTTTAACAGGCCAATTAATAGGTAATTAAAGATGTACTACATGACTTTTCTCTTGGGAGCGACAAGATGTGATCACGGATAAGTTTTGGTGAGAGTTTTTCGTACGTTTTTTTGAGAGCTAAAATATAAAAGTTAAGAGCTAAAATATTTAATATTTAAAGAGTAAGAACCAAATTAACAAAAACTATAAAAGTTAAGAGCTAAAATATTTATTTTTCCTTTTTAAATAATTGCTACACCAACAACTTTTACGACAAAATTAGATAAAACAAAAAAATTAAATAAAAATACAAGAATTTAATATTTTAAAATTAAAATATATTAATTAAATTTTAAATTTATTACCTACATATTTAAAAATATATATATTTACTTTTCCTTTGGTTAATAAAAATAGTTGATTTTGAGGTATAAAAATGTTGAGAAAGAGGATTGTTTTTCAATGATGGATGTGCTTATCTTCTCCATGACATAATTATTACAATAAGTTCTTTTCTTGAAAGAAAGAACTTTTAGGAGCAGAAATACAATACAAATGTAATATAATTATAAGTATAAATTCATATTAGAGCATTTATATATAAAAAAACCTTAATATTATATAAATAATAATGATAGGATGAACTAAAACTTAAAATTGCATGAATAATATCTATCAGACTAAAATTCATAGTTTTAAAATTACACAAATCAAAATTTAATATTGCAATTTATTTTCAAATATAATACAAAAGATATTTTTAAAATTTGGGTCTAAGACTCCTACCATTAAATATATATTAGTATGATTCTCTGTCCACACCTCGCATTGAGTTGATTATTTGTCTATATCGAACTGTAAAGTAAAAATTTGAATGCTAAAATATGCTCTAAATCTCTATATATTTTGTGCATTTGAAATTAATTCTCTAATTTTATTTGCAGGAATAAAATCATTTACTTTTTGAAATTTAAAAATTCAAGTGTAGTTGTTACCATTGTTAAAAATTAAAATATGTAACATGGAGGCCGAATTTAAAGAAGCTTATTCCCATTTTAAGGAAGCTGAAGGCATGGACTAAGTTAAGCTACACACTGCCTTTATATATAGAAAGCTTCACTCTTTTAGTGTGATTATTGAACCTAGTGAGCACAATATCATTCATGTTGAGGAGGTTGTTTGAGGGACTAGATTCACACTAAAAGTGCGATTCCCAAGTTGAGTAATTGGTTGGGTTTAATTATTGTTTATATTGTGTTTTTAGTTTTAAACGTAGGTTTACACTAAATTACGTAAATATTTGTTGGTTTTCTTCTCTTATCAAAGCTTGTTCCAACAACATTTTCAACAAGTTCATGGATGCAGTATGATATTCAAATTGCTTGATATTATGATAAATGAGATACAAATTTTAAGCAATTAATACAATTTGTTAATAAAATTATATTTAAATATATAACCCATATTTTAGATGACAAAATCACATCCAAATTAATAATAAATTATAATTGATAAAATAATTTATTCAATTCAAGTAACATTTTTGGGTTTATTATTATTGTTATTATTGATAATTGAGAGAGGAAGCGAGATTCTTCACCAAACTCTTATGCCTACAACATAATGCATTATTATTATTACATAATTCTCATGTCTATTATTATTATTATTTATGTCATCTTAGTATGATTTTTGTATTACTAAATATTCAACTTAGATTTTAATAAAAAATATATAAAAAATAACTATGGTAATTTATTGTTAATATTATAATATATGAAATATAAACTAATAACTTTTGAAAAAGATGGATTTTTAATTTTTGATTTGGCTTGAAATTTCAAAAGCAATATTAAACAAGATTAAATATCTGTTAAATATGAACACTGAAGAAAAAATGAACACTGTCATCATAAATGTCTATTTCAAGAATGTTAAACTAAAACCTGGATAAAAATGATGTTAAAACAGTTGACTTTTCCCATGTTCATGATCCGATGTTTCAACTCAGATTCACCTCACTAATTAATATTCATTTTACAATAATATAGTGTTAAATGCAATGATTATATTTGATGGAAACAAAATTTAGATCATGGTAATTGGTACTCCTCAGCAAACTCACTCATAAAATAGGAGTATACAACTTAAAAACCAAAAAAATCACCGGAATAAATAGCAAAAGCCGTTTTCAGACATGCGGATTTGCAGCACCTTAATGAGAAATTTACTGAACATAAACCATTCGACACACTTAAGATTTTTGGGTCACATGGGTAAAATAGGTAAAAATGTATATTTTATAAGAGAAAGGGCATTCAACATTCTATTAATGTCTTCAGTGTCATAGACAGCCAGTAATTTAGCGGCCACTATTCAAATTTCTTGATAAGGGACAAGTCATTTAGCATTCTCTCGATGGCATCGTCGTCGTGAGCCCGTCCTTTAGTCTGCATATCAAGCACAATTCGTTGCTACAGGTTAAAACAAGTATAACAATTTTTATATATACATATATACATATATATATAGAGAGAGAGGCTATTAAAACCTCAAAATCCCCTACAGACATGCTAGACAATACACGTGAAAAGGATGCAGCAATATAATCTAAACAACATCCAATTTGTATCATTTTTTTGTGGTATAACTTATAGGGGTAGACAAACAGAAAGGCCAAATGGTTTTTTTTCTCAAACTTATACGGCACCAATGCAAGTGAAGAAGGATGAACAAATCAATTACTATCCGAACGATGAAAAGAAAAATGAGCATAAAAGTTGTAGAACTACACGAGTGTGCTTAGCATTTTTTACCTTGATGGAAGGCACCATAGCGATTGCTTCCTCCACAGTTTCAGGACACAGGTTGCCAAGAACACAAAGCTGCATAAATAAAGCACAATATGAAGGTTTTTCTACATGGTCATTAACATCATAATTCTAAGTTTAATGCTTTAAAAAGTATAGATTCTCACCTCGAATTCAGCTAACTGATATCTACTCAAAATTCTGATCATCAGTTAAGGTTCACAATAGAGAGGCAAGTTAAATATCCTAAGAAAAGCAATAGAATATGAGCAAGCATTATTGTCATAAGGAGGAAGTACTAGTTGAAGAGAAAATAATGCGATCTGCTTTAATCAGATCATAGAAAAGTACTGAAAATATGTTGAGATTTCCTTAAACTAACATCAGCTGAAGTTAGCTTAAACCTCTTTGAACTTCTACCATAAACTGATCCAACAAACCACAACACAATAAGAGACAGTTCCAAAAGGACAACAATTTATAGGAGAAAGGAGCACCCAAAAAGCTTATCAAGAGCAGTAAATATGATATGCTTATATAAGGTCTATTTAACATTTTTGGAAATTTAGAGGATACTCTCGAACTTGTCTAACAGCATCTGGATTTTTATAACGGCTGAAGCGTTTTACATACTGCAGTGACTTCTCGAATACCCTGTGAAACAAAGACAAAAGACAATCATTCATCGCATCAAATGTGAAAGGAAATACAGCAATAAAGGCATGCAATTTTCTATACACATCCCATCAGAGGGTCCTTATTTTACAGTCAGGGTCTATTTGGTGAGCAGAATTAATGATATAATATGGTAAAATGAATAAGTAAATTGCCTTTTTTCTATCTTACTTTGACTCATGCATAACCAATGCTGGCTCTAGCACTAGACAACAAAAGTGCCTTAGACCCTTTCGGGGGTGGCCAATTTGATTAGGCACACGTCTAGTTCACCTAGGCACACTTTACTATAAGGCGATAAGCATGAAAAGGCCTGCTTAATTGAAGTTCTCCCTAATTTCTTTTACTTTGTTCATTAGATATACCTTTACAAGTAAGAAAGGAAAGTATCAAAATCTATGATTCTCTCTATATTTGAGTATTCAACAAGAGACTTGAATCACAAGGAAATCATGCATATTGACCAATAAAAGAAATTGGAGGTTTTGTAGATAACATAGACTGCACTTAAGCGTTTGTTACATATCTTAAGCTTTACATATCAATATATAGAGACGGACTTATAGAAAAAGTCATACATATACATATTGCTTTTTAATTCCCTTAGGCTAGGGCTTCGTTTGAGCCTTGTGCCCTTGACAACTCTGTTCATATGAAGTGCCATCTCTTTATTCAGCAAAACCCAAGGATATATCCTTCACTCTCCCACATAGGTTTCTACAATCATCTATACAGTATATCAAGTCCAACTAACTTTCTGATTGAAAAATATAGCAACCAGAAAAGAAGCTACACCCTAATTAATCCTATCATGTGCACCAAACAAACCCCTCAGGCAAGAAAGTTAATACAAACAATAAGACAGATACAACAATTCTATTTACATGAAACAAAATATTGTCCCAAAGACCGAAAAACGAAAGAAACTTATGTTTAAAAAGGCGCTAATTGTTTTTAAAAATAATGTCGGCTTAATTAAACAGAAAACCCAGTTAGCCAATTACACAGAAATATTCAAACGAGGGAAAAATAAAAAGATCCAATTAACAATTGAGGTTGGTTATGGGACTCACTGGGAAACTTGATTCATGGGATCGTCAGACATTTGCTGAAGCTGCTCATACTTGTGCTCAAGAATTAGAGCCACTTCACAATTCATCAAACACTTCGCCTTCAAAAACTCTATCCATAACAATCAAAAAAAAAATTAGCATGTGGATTTTAATAATTTTAAAGAACAACGGAAAGGAGGCTTACCTTCTCCAATTTTGAGCTCAGCTGCGTTTTCTTCCTCTTCGCCAGACATTATTAGAAATGCTCTCTTTCAGTCCCAAGGCAGAAGGAAACTGTTTTTTTTTTTTGGTTTTCAATAACCAATTTAGAAATGAAGGTTTTGAAGTTTGAGATTTATGATGTCTGGGGTTTGAAATGGGATTGAGATTTAGGGTTTCGAATCGAATTGAGATTTTCAATGGATTTTTAATTTTCTACTTAAAAAAATATAATTTACTAATCATATTAATTATTGAGATTTTAGATTTATATGGATATGTATTATGATTATGGACCTCCCTACAACCTAAAGATTTTAGGTAATGAAATTGTAAAGCTAAGCCCATTTTAATGCTGGGCTTTAGCTTTTAAACATTACCTTATCTTTTTGGTTTTTAGAATTTATTTTTTTCTTTATTAAGAAAAATAAAACGATATATTTTAAAATTACTAAAAAAAATTAAAAGTAAATTTCACTGTTTTTGTTTGGTTAAATTGTGAAAAAAATGAAAAGAAGTCTCAAGACAACCCCTCTTATATTTAGATATCCAAACAAAAAATAAGAAAATAGGAGAAGTCGATCTCGAGACACAACATGTAGTGTCCCAAGACATGTTAACTTCGAAACTCAAATTTTCAAAAATAATTTATGGTCTGTCTCGAGACATAACCTTGAAACTTGATAAATAGGTTTGAGTTCGAACTCTAAGCTCGTATTATATTTCTCTTAAACCTTAAATGACAAGATTAGGAATTAAATGTGATTTATGTGATTTAATGACGTGAAATATGTGTATAATTGATGTAAGTTGCTTCAGCAACATAATGTGATGTCACACGTTTGAAATTGACAACCAAATCGAGTCTGATATGAAATAATTGATAACAATAATTTATGTTAAAGATTAATAATATTAAAATGGTATTTTACAGCTTAAAGGCGTTCTTCGTATTTTCCTAACTTTTCCCCAATTGAGGTAAACAAAAATAAAGTATTTTAAATGAGAGAGATTTTAAATCATTGAAAATTTTAAAATTTTGGAATTTCACATTCAAAATACTGGAAGAATTTTATGAATAAAAATATTATAAAAGTAAATATGATAATAAAAATATGCAAATTGGATATAATAACATTTCTAAATAAAATAAAATATTAAAAATATATTAGAATTAGAAAGTTATTTTAAAGCTTTAAGTATTTTTTTTTATTTTATAATAGAATTATGTAGGGTAAATGAAATAAAATATGAAAAACGAGGAATGTAATATATTTGACCATTTATTAATTATAATTTATTTTCTTTATTTGTAAGCCCAAGACCCAAGGAGTACATAAATGGACATTTCAAGAATTATTAATCGTGTCTCACTGGACAAAGCATTTCCACTGGTGGGGAAGGAGCCAGCAGATTGGACCTCCAAAAAGAAGGCAAATTTTTTTTTCTCTTTCATTATTTTCAAATAATAATATTTTTTTACTATATTGGTATTTAATATTAAATACAATTTTATGTAAGTATTTAAAATAATAATATTTTAATATATGTTGTTAATCAATATAATTTTAATTACATAATTTTAAATAATTTATTTTTATATAAATATAATATGAATAGTTTTAGAGAACAACTTATATCACTATTATCCTAAAAATATTGTTTTTAGGCATTACTAAAATAATGTCACGTCATTAAATTTTAAAGATAATAAAATATTATTATACACTCATCTATATCTAATATATTCTCCAACTTAATTTAACTTTAATTAAATTACTTAAAATAATTAATTTTTTAAATTATAAGCAAACATCTTTTCTTCTTTTACAAATTTTAGTAATTTTTTTCCACAAGTTAATATTTTCAATTTTTGTGCAATTTTTCCATGTCATTGACACATAATTTTGGTAATTATTTTGTCCTGAACCTTGAGGTTCAGTGTTTGGATTCAAGATTTAAAGTTTAGGGTTCGGGGTTCAAGTTCAAGGTTCAAGGGTTCATGATTACATGTTACGAGTTTAGGGTTTAAGGATTATGGGTTATGATTATAGGGGTTTAGTTTAGGGCTCTAGATTTTGGGTTTGGGATTCTAGATTTATGGTTCAAGGTTTGGGGTTTAAGGTAAAAAATTTTCCAAAATTCTATGTGAATGACTTAGAAAAAAATTGTTGAAATGTTATTAAATAATTAGAAATGGACCATGGATAATGTGATGGGAAGGGTTCATAAAATAATTTCTTAATGGACGAGTGTACAATAATAATTTCATATCTTTAAATTTGGACGATGTAGCAAAATTTTATTGATGCCTAAAAACCTTAGTTTTTAGGATCATTCTAATGTAAGTTATTCTCATAGTTTTAATGATCATTTAACATTAAAATTAATTTTTTTTTGAAAGAGAAATTTATTAATTCAATTCATGAATAGGACCATACAAATTGGGAGAGAAAACAATAAACACACGTCGTAAGTGGTGAAGGACAAACTCTATAAACACAACAAAGGCCTGAGCCTCAACATTAATAAAATATTATGGCATGTTGACAATTGACTCCGTCACAACTTAAGCACAACATATTTAGAGTGATTGCAAACACTTAATATGATAAGAAAATAACCCTAAATAGTAAAAATCAGCAAGAGAACTGAGCATCCACCAGCTAGAGAGGACAATGATAAAATCATCCCCAAAATCATTTGCAAAAGCAATACTAAAAATATATTACAATAGCAGACAAAACTTCTAAAAGTGAAAAATTATTAAACAATGTAAACAAACAAAATATATATATAAAACTTAAAAACAACATGGGTCCAAACCGATTCGTAAAACCATTTATTATTCTAAAATACTCTCAAAACATAAATAAATTAAGAAACCAACAAAGAGCCACCTATTTTTCAAGAGAAACTGGTGGTGGCCGGTAGAGTTTCAGCAACGACAAACACCATTATCTGTCCATCACAACTTTATAAAAATAACAAATATGCTCACAAAATAAATCTACAAACTGAAAAAAAAAAAGAATAAATGAGGAGAAAAAAATAGAAAATTGGTGGAAGAAAAAAAAATTGAATCCAAACTAATATCCAATTACTGATTTTGATCTCATCACTATGACAATTAATTTTACTGTCCATCCAAATATATCATAATACATGGAAAACAAGAGTGTGGGAGAATAACTGGGGGGGGGGGGGTTACAAAAATATTATAAAAAAATAAAAAAATAACCAAAATATTATAATTTTTTTATTTACCAAAATATTACTTTTTTTTATTATTTACGAAAATATACAAAAAAAACAAAACAAAAAAAACTTGCAAAAGCCTGCAAAAAGTTGACACCAGTCTGATCAAGCCAATCACATTGGCGACACCAAAGGTGCCAAAGAGATTGGCGGCACCAATGGTGCCAAAGTGATTGGCGGCACCAATGGTGCCAAAGGACTAAAATTGGGCTAATTACCTTCTAAGCCCTCCTTATTTATTATTTTCTTTTTATTCCCCTTCAACTCATTTTTTATTTAATAACTCTATTTTAATTTAATAAATTGTTCTTATTTAATAACTCTATTTTAATTTAATAAACTATTAAGTAATACTTAATTTTTTAAAATTAAAATAGAGTTATTAAATGAGAGAATTCTAATTAAGTGACCATTTGCAGTTTTAAGGACCTGACATGCAAATTTATCATTTTGAATTTTGAAAGTGAATTGCTGGTGTGCGCACTAAAATTGAAATGTGGCTAATTACCTTCTAAGCCCTCCTTATTTATTATTTTTTTTTATTCCCCTTCAACCCATTTTTTTATTTAATAACTCTATTTTAATTTAATAAACTATTCTCATTTAATAACTTTATTTTAATTTAATAAAATATTAAGTAATACTTAATTTTTTAAATTAAAATAGAGTTATTAAATGAGAGAATTCTAATTAAGTGACCATTTGCAGTTTTAAGGACTTGACATGCAAATTTACCATTTTGAATTTTGAAAGTGAATTGCTGCTGCTGTGCGCACTAAAATTAAAATGTGGCTAATTTCCTTCTAAGCCCTCCTTATTTATTATTTTCTTTTTATTCCCCTTCAACTCATTTTTTTATTTAATAACTCTATTTTAATTTAATAAACTATTCTCATTTAAATTAAAATAGAGTTATTAAATGAGAATAGTTTATTAAATTAAAATAGAGTTATTAAATGAGAATAGTTTATTAAATTAAAATAGAGTTATTACTTAATTAGAATTCTAAGGAGGGCTTAGAAGGTAATTAGCCACATTTCAATTTTAGTGCGCACAGCAGCAATTCACTTTCAAAATTCAAAATGGTAAATTTGCATGTCAAGTCCTTGAAACTGCAAATGGTCACTTAATTAGAATTCTCTCATTTAATAACTCTATTTTAATTTAAAAAAATTAAGTATTACTTAATAGTTTATTAAATTAAAATAGAGTTATTAAATGAGAATAGTTTATTAAACTAAAATAGAGTTATTAAATAAAAAAATGAGTTGAAGGGAAATAAAAAGAAAATAATAAATAAGGAGGGCTTAGAAGGCAATTAGCCTAATTTTAGTCATTTGGCACCATTGGTGCTGCCAATCACTTTGGCACCATTGGTGCCAACAATCTCTTTGGCACCTTTGGTGCCGCCAATATGATTGGCCTGATCGGGCTGGTGTCGACTTTTTTGCAGACTTTTGCAGTTTTTTTTGTTTTTTTGGTATATTTTCGTAAATAAAAAAATAATATTTTGGTAAATAAAAAAAGTTATAATATTTTGGTTAATTTTTATTTTTTTATAATATTTTTGTAAAAAACCCATAATTGGGGTAACCTTAAAACATAGGTGATGGCATTCAATCCATAGCATGAAATGGAATTGTGGAACTGACATGTCCCCGTGCGTGGGCACGAGACAATAACAAACATTGCATGCCATCTAAAGGAAGAACCGAATCGACAGGCACTAATACAGTGGAGGCTCAACCTTAGGATCACATCATCATAATTTGTCATCAAGCAAGCAAGGATCGATTGCAGATAATTTTAAGGGAGCTAGAAATTTTATTTGAGAAGAGATAAAATTATAAAATTTTCATAGAATTAAAGTTAAAATTTCTGTCAAAATATTTAAATTACATTATTATTTTTTGGAGATTTGAATGATTTATATTTTAAAATGGGCTAAATGGAAATTTTTTCATTTAAGCAAGGGGTCAAGTGCATGCCTCCTTGGCTTCACCACCGATTAAGTCATCACATATTTAAAAATTTTCAATTAAACCTTTTGGCCAAAGATTTTTATCATTGATCATTACTATGCTAACGTGGTCGTTAATGATTGTTGCGTTAATTATTATGTGCTAATATGACAGTTCATGTCAACAATTGTTACTGACATGTTGTGGACTGTCACCTCAATATTGTAACGACTAATTCAATTATCATTAACGATCACGTCAATTGAATAACAATAGTAAAAATTGTAGGTCAAAGAACTTAATTGATAAATTTTAATATCTGTAACTTAATTAAAATACATTTTTCACAAAGAAATTTAACGGGACAACTTATATCCCTTAAGCCGTTTATCATAAAAAATACTCAGGTCCAATAAAAATGCATAATGTATCGCATATTTATGAAGTAATGGCGACATAACATATAAGAATTAATTTAAAATAAATTAATTATTCAATCATCATCCTATAAATACAGGAATAACCAAATCTAAGCCCAATCTCAATGCACTTTTCTAATGATTTGGGTCCCCCATTTTTCAAACCAACCAAAAATCAACAAGCTATTTGTAACCACAAAATAAAAATAAAAATCAGAACAAGAGAAACCAATGACTTTTCTCTTTGTGCCCCCGAAAAAACCATCATTGCAATGGGACAAAAGTTGGATTGCACCAAAACACTACTTGCCCATTTGGTCCCCCATTCACCACATTTACTGCTTTCTCGGAAAGTTCATCACTCCCCACTACCTGTTTGTCAAAATGCTTCATCTACTAATCGCCAAAATCACTTTCATTTTTACACCCAAACTTAGATATTTCCTCTTTTTTTACACATAAACTGGATATTTTCCTTGTGTACTATTACTAACCATCAAATGAGTACATATCACCGAGTATGATGGTAATATACATTATATTTTCAAAGAAAGGATTCAAATTTAAAATTTAAAGACAACACTATTGAGAGAAATAGTCATAAATCTCAAAAGGATATTTATAGACCGTCAAATAAATATAAAAATAGGCTTAATATATAATTTGTTATATGAGTTGACACTTTTTTCTAATGTGATATTTGTGTTATTTTTTATTTAATGTGATACTTGTATTTGATAAAAAGTTATACATTTTATCCAGGCCGGCCCGGCCCATTTTTAATAAACACCAAAAAAGTATTTTAAAAATATTTTAAATAAAAAAATAAAAAATATATATTTATTATATTCGGGACAGGCCAAGCACGGGCAAAAAAAGTGGTGCCCAAGGCCCGGCCCGTTTTCTAAACGAGCCTCGTTTTTTGCCCAAACTCATATTTTGGGCCTATATTTTTACCCGAATCTTCCCATATTTCGGGCGGGCCATCGGGCCGGGCCACCCGGCCTATAGACACCTCTAGTACTGAATTAGATATAAAAATAAAAAAGTACCGTGTTAAAAAAATTGTCAAACTCAAATACCCAATAATATATTAAACCTAACATATACTTTAATTATATAAAAATTTTGGTAAAATTTATACCTTAATACAACGACATAAACTTTTAGGCTTTGTACGTAAAAAGGGATTTTGCGACCTGAGAAAGGAATTATGCTTAAAAGTTTCTCTCTCAAAAGGAAATGACTTTTTTAAGTATTTTTTTTTTAAATTTATCATATGTTCTTTTTTTTTTAAAGAGTTAAAATTACTCGTACTCTCTCTAATCATTAAATAGGAGGATAACACGTTTTAACGCATTCAAACTCACGTTGTTCTGCGCTGGTAATAACATCTATACTAATCGAATTAAGACTCATTCAACAAATATATATATAATTAATACGATAATACTCCTTGCTTAATAAATATCTATATATAAAAAATAAAAAAAATTCAGAAAAAAAATGGTTTTGTTGTGTTTCATCATGGCCACTTTCTCAACCCCACATTAGGAAATTATAAAATATAGAATGAAAATATTATATTGTCTCATTGTCAATCAAAAATCACTTTTAAATAATTGAAAAACTAAGCAAAGGAACAAGGTGTGGATGCCTTATCTATTCTCCTTTATAACATGGGCTACACATGTGATGTACACCAAAATCTGATTAGATTAGTTAAATAATAATTGGTTATAAAGTAATATGCAACAGGATTATTAAATTAAAAGAAAAACAGTAATGATAGCAAATGTCACATTTGATTGGTTTGGTGGCTTGATTATCGTTCAAGGGAAGGGAACCATTAAAGTTCAACAAATAAAGCATTTGCCTAATTTGGATTTGATTTAATAAAAAATATTAATAAATTAAAACATCAAATTTTGACTTTTCTTTTAATATTTATTTAAAATATATGTTATCAATAATAATTTATTTAAAAGATTACCACAAGAATTAATAAATAATAATAATAATCTTTTTGACCCTTCAATTTTATAAAAAAAATAATTTTAGTCATTCTTTTTTTTTTCTTTGTCTCTTTTAGCATTTGAACTTGTATTGTTTGTCAAATCACTTCAAAATAGATGAAAAAGTTAAACAGGGGCATACATTTGGACTGCCACATGTATGCCACGTTAACAATTAATTAATTTTAAAATATTTTTATACTTTTTAAATACTTTTTAATTTTTTAAAAATTTTAAAAATTAATTATTTACTGACATGGCATTTATGTGTATGCGACGTTAGTGAAATTAACAAACTTCAATTTTTCTATCTATTTCGAGTGATTTGACAAACAACACAAATTTAAGGGCTAAAAAAGATAAACAATTAAATGGAGGACTAAAATATTTTTTTGATAAAATTGAAGTATAATACAAATAGAAATATATGCCCAATTAATTATAATGTAAAATCAAATTGACAAAGCAAAAATCGAAAAGAATCTGACAAAATAGCAAAAACAAACAAAACCCATAAACAACATAAGCAGGTGATGTGATTAAAAACCCAAAAATTGCACTCCTAAATGATAAGATTTGAATATGGTAATCAAAATTAACAAGTATTTGGTGCAATAATAAGACACATTATATTTTTAAAGAAAAATACATATTTAAACTTTAAAAATAATATTATTGGAATAAACAACCACAAACAAAAACCGAAATATAAACAATAAAATAAACATGTTGGATACCAAAATAAACCGAAAACCTTGTCATTTTATATAAAAACAATAAATTATAGAATATTGAATAATCTAGACATGAGGATATTAACTACCATTAATTGCCAACCCCAAAACATGGGGCAATTTGATTTTCAAAAACATTTTATTTCACTAATCATACTAAATTTACATTCAACTTAAAATAAATCTCTAAATAAATAAAATTTCCGACCAAAATTTTTCTGTCCACAAAATTCAATTTCGAAATTTTATTTGAAAGATATTAATCAAAATTTCTCTCAATTATATTTTACTATCAGTTTTAATTCAATAAAAAGAAAACATTTATTTCACTTATTATTATTATTTTGCGTACATATTGGTTTTGGATAAAAATAAAAACGCGTAATTCATGCTGACTGCTACATTGTTTTAAATTCCAAAACAATAATTTATTATTCTATAAAAAACAATAAATTATTTAATCTTTTAGGTATTTGGATCAAAAGGCACAGATTTCATGCTGACAACCACATTGTTTCTTTCTCTTCTTTAAATTTGTTTTTAAGGAAACCAGATTGTGTCTCTTAATCTGTAATATTTTAATTATTCTTTAAAAAATATTTTAGCATACCCAATAAAAATAATAAAAGAAAATAATTATAAATCGTATATTATAGATTACAAAATGGATAAATAAAGTATTATTTAATTATGTATTGAATTTGATATATTATTTAATATCAAGTATGGAAAATATTAGGTTATTTGATAAACGAAAATTTTAAATTACTAACTTTTTTTCTTATCTTTTAAAACATGTCAAGTTATTTTAATTTTTAAAAATTTTGAAGGTTAAAATATTAAAGATAATATAATGCAAAAATAAATTAAAATAAAAATAGTATCTAATAAGTAGTTCCATATATCCTATCAAACTTTTGATAAATATTAATATTATATTAATCTTTTTATCAATTTAATCCTAAATTAAGTATTAAATATTAAATATCAATTTGAATTATATTTTAAATCTACATTATATAAATAATCATGTTAAAAATAAATATAATTATTTAAATATATTTATACCAGATTTAAGCGAATATTTAACGTTGAAGTTAATCCAAAAGAAAATTTTGATTAATATAATATTATTATACATTGAGGACTAAATTGAAATATTTTAAATTTTAGAAATTAATTTAAAAGTAAATAATTACGGTGAAGTTAACTTATAAGAAAATCAGACACAGAGGGTAGGGAAGAGAGAGGAAGGCGAGAAGAGATCTTCACGCAAAAAAAATTACTTTTAATTTCTTCTTGTTCTTCTTCTCTAGATCTACTGTTTTATTTCTAAAAACTTAATTTTCTTGTTATTATTATTACTATTATTTATTCATGATTGAGAAGTAAAAAACGCTGACTCCTTTACAAGTAATTCGATTATAGCCGTCTGATTCTTTTCCCCCAGAATCAGTAGCCATTTATCTGAGAAAAAAAGGACGGAAATTCCGTATTTATCTGAGGAAATTGAAGAAAAAAAGGGAAAATTCATTGTAGTATGCGAGTTTGGTGATGGATTCAGGCAAAGGAGCAACTACTTCTCAACAAATGGGATCGTTGACCGAAGGCTAGTTTTTTTTTTTTTTTGTAATTGTTTCCCTATTGAAAGTTTGGTATTTTGCTACTCTTTAATTTTCCTTTATTGTCATTGGGGGTTTTCCCCTCATTTTAGGAACTTGATTCAAGTTGCGTTCTTTCTAGATATCTTATCGTATATGATTTTTTTTTAAAGTTTTGTTTAATTAGGCTAATTATGATTTAGTTTTAAAATCAATAGTTAAGTTAACCGAGCTCCTCCAAAAATGGGTTGCTTATTTATTAAACTTAGCTGAATGTAGAAAAAGGTTAGAAAATAAAAATGGATTCTGAATATTTTTGGATGTGGAAGTTATACAAAGGTGCTTTCTACATTCCGGTAAGGCTGCTTAAATTTATAAAAGAAAAAGAAAACTTTGCAGCTTGTTTACTTGGGTTTTTTTTACTATTAGAGTGTGTCAATCAGTGGTAGATTCACTCTTTCTTCAAACTATGTTTAGTGTGGAAGTATTGGTTTATCTTATAGCAGCTGTTGGTGAAGTGTGATATTGGTTCTGGTGGTGCAAATTGTGTGCTTTTTGGGAGTTTTTACTTTATATGGACTTGGGTTTTTCCAGAACAAAGAAGTAGGGGGAAATGAAAATAGAAGAAAATTGTGGGTTGATGATATATTGCTTGGCGATTGTGGTGCCTAGCATTAGTTCTGCTGTGTCCAAAATACGATGGAAATAAGTGCAGAGTTGTATGCATTTTCTTTTAAAGTTGATTCTCTATCAACGTGTCATAATCCAGGTCGAGACTCAAGAGAAATCGTCTTGTCTTATTTATGCTGCATCTTAGCCTTTCCACTTTTTTACGAGATATCTTGACCTCCCACTTTAAGACTGGTTCAAAATTGTCATTCCCTCTTGCTGAAAGCAGTCATAGCTCAATTCTCTCTTCTTTTTCTAGTTCGGCTGGCACACTGTCAATATAGTCTGTGTGAGTGAATACGTATCAATTGGTTGGTTATTATTGTTGAAAATTTAGATTTTACAGAGAAAAAAAGGGGGAATGACTTTATTAATCAAGTCAGCATAGGGTTATGTACAGACCATTTTGTCAATGTTGTATAGAGTTGAATAGCTTATTTCATAACATTGGCAAGTGGAATGGTGTGTCTTTTAATTGGCTTAGTTGCTTATATGAGCTTCTTTTCTCAGAATGCTTAAGAACTTCTATACCTAGTGGCTAGTGCTAGAATGTTTGCTGCTTTTGTCATATAATTACCATTTTATCTCTATAAGTGAACTATAGGTGAATATGGAAGCTTCTTTTTGTAATCATGATGAATAATATTAGCTCTATTTATTGTTCATTTAAAGAGAAAAAAGTTGAGTTGAGGATTTATGGTAACCCATAACTGATAGGCTTGTTAAATGTTGCAGATCTTCGTGAGAGACATCAACAAGAATTAGAAAACTTGACATTAACAACACAGCCCTTCAAAACATTAAGGCTATTTCTTCTGGCTATCTTTCAATATTATAAGCGATTAGCATTATATCTTTTGGCAAAGGGTGGTTGGCTTGCGCTTTCAAGCACTCTAATAGCAGCTCTTGGAATTTTGCTTGTAACAATCGAGGGTCCTCATGAAAAGGTAATATTTCATTTGTCTTTATCTTATTTTTCTGTTGAAGCAAAGCATACATCTGCAATTTTGTATGTAGTTCAGAAGGGTCTTACTTTTCTAGAATTGGTAACTGTTGCATACTATCTGCTCTAGATTGTGACCCGATCAGTGGAAATAATAATTAACTGTTGATTTCTTCATTACATTTTTCACCAGCATGTTGATGAACTTTCTCAGTATATTCGGTTTGGACTATGGTGGATCGCACTTGGTGTTGCATCTTCAATTGGGCTTGGTAAGAACACATATTTCCTGATCTTTTATGATGGTCTGGAGGAGTATGCTTGATGAATATTGCACGAGTAGAATTATTTTGCAATTTTCTTATGCCATTATACCAGTGTATGATTTATAGGCTAAAAACTGGCTGACCAAGCAGATATCAATTAGTATTTGTGGAATCGAAATATAGGTATAACCTTTTAAAAGGATGTCTATGTAATTATTGCTGCTATTTAGATTCTAAAGTGGCTTAGGTCATCTTGATCTAGTTTCATCAAATGTAGTCCAAAAGCTAGCAGACCGAAATTAGCAGTAGCACTTTAATGATTGTTCTCAAGATTGTTGGGTATGGTGTACCTATGTGGTTGAAATGTTTTACCGGTATGAAAGGTTGGAAATCAGTTTTCTAGGTTCTGCTATGCAGACTTTCATGGGACTGAAAAATTCTGGAATCTGATTGAATCATATGTGCATTTATATTCTTTTGTTGTTTTGCTGTTCTTTGGGATGCCTGAAGCAACTTGCCTTGATATGACTTGTCACTTGTCTACTTCCAATTTCTTATTCCAGGATCTGGTCTGCATACTTTTGTCCTTTATTTGGGTCCGCATATTGCCTTGTTTACCATAAAAGCAATGCAATGTGGACGAGTAGACCTGAAGAGTGCTCCATATGATACAATACAGTTGAAGAGAGGCCCTTCATGGCTGGATAAATCCTGTGAAGAGTTTGGGCCCCCATTGTTTTCATCAACACATGGTTCAAGGGTTCCTCTTAGCAGCATACTGCAGCAGGTGCAGCTGGAGGCTATCTTATGGGGTATCGGGACTGCACTAGGAGAGCTTCCTCCTTACTTCATCTCAAGGGCTGGTATGTGATCCAGCTTTTATACTTGATTTATTTTTATTACAATATTTACCAGAAGAATTGGTGAGGGCATTTCTTCAAGAGGCCCCACTCTGATTTGCATCGGCATTGGCACCTGCTATAATGATTTAGGAACTTTTATTATCTTCCATTGGTTGCATAATTTTACTAATTTTCAGGCTTTAATTTCGTATTTTACTTTCGGGTCTCTGGAATAGGGTATTAAAACTGTTGAATTTAACTTCTTTAGAGGATTTCTACCATTTTGTATCTGCATAATCTTATAGATTTGTTAAACTTCAAACTGTAGAAATTTAAAATGTTGTACCGTTGTTTCTTGATCAAATTGGCTCGAGTTTGCAGTTTAGTTGCCTTTTCCAACTTTTGATGCTGGTTTGGTTGGTAATTAATTTTTTGTATGAAGTTCAAAACCTTAGCTGTTCTGTGTGTGAAAATTGTTATATACTGTGAAATATGTACCTTCCGTTGACCTTTTGCTTTTTGCAGCTAGCGAGTCAGGTCGCGAATTTGATGCCATGGAAGAATTGGATGGTTCCTCAAGTGAGGATACTGGAGTCATAGCTGCTCTGCTGGAAAAGATCAAACGCTGGCTGTTGTCCCACTCCCAACATTTGAACTTCTTTACCATTTTAATTCTTGCCTCAGTGAGCACCTTTCTCTTCGGTGCACTTTTGTTGCTCCATGACTATGTTTTCCCTGTTCTTTTGTCTGCACGACACCTAAGGGCTAAGACACACTTTGCCTGAAAATCTTAATGTTTTTTATTCCAAAGTAAAAGTTTATTCCACTGTTGATTGATGTTGGTACGTAGACCTGCTGACAAACTGAATCGTGTTTCAGGTCCCCAATCCATTATTTGACCTTGCTGGCATCATGTGTGGACAATTTGGCATTCCATTCTGGGAGTTCTTTCTCTCAACATTGATTGGGAAGGCATTTATTAAAACTTACATACAGGTTTGTGACGTCTTCTCTGTGTTTTAATGCGAGCAGAGCCCTAGTTGATTCAGTATTTTCCGTCTTTTAACTGAACAATTTCTTTCAAGTCCGTGAATTTTAAGCTCTTATTATGCTCAGTTTTTGGTTTTTTGTACTGGCGTTTGCCAAAAATGTCTGAATTTACCACACTATCCGACGAAGATAAAATTGTGTCTACTGTCTTAACAAAGCATGATCACAATCCGTCCAAGTATCTAATAAGTAGCTATTTCATTCCTTTTCTGCAGATGGTTTTTATTATCTCTATCTGTAACAATCAACTCCTTGATTGGATAGAGAATGAGTTGATTTGGGTGCTCGGCTTCGTACCTGGATTCGATACATTCTTGCCCACACTTACAGCAAAACTTCATGCAGCCAAAGACAAGTACTTGTCCACCTCACAACCGCTGCCTTCAAATATCAAGGTACTCCACTCTCTTAAACAATCAATCTATCTTAGCCTGAGTTACGACCAACTCGAATCTAACAAATTTTGTACGTTCGTTGTGCAAAAATGATGCTGTAGGGGAAGTGGGATTTATCATTTGCTTTGATCTGGAACACTGTTGTGTGGCTTATGTTAATGAACTTCTTTGTCAAGATTGTCAATGCAACTGCTCAGAGATATTATAAAAAACAGATGGACGAGCAGGTAGGCGATAACGTATCTGCTTCAACTCATTCCGATTAAGAAGAGTCTGACCGCATTTATCTCGATAAAACAGTTGTGTTAGTGAACTACAAGGTAACCTGTCTTTCCATAAATTATTACCCATTGGAACTACTTCAAAAGAAACCCCTGCACTAAGCTAGTCCCTTGTTAGAAAGTTGTATAGACAGAACAAAAATTAGGAACACAGACAACAGAAAGTAGAGGTTTAATTTTATTATATCCTATGTAATGCTTGGCCTGGGGTTTTAATCATTGTTTTTGGACTGTATTTCCTTCCCATTGTTAAAGCACTGTTTGATATTGATATTTGATGTTGGGAAAGTTGGAATCTGGTAATTATTTCCTTTCGTACAATGAAGGATTAGCTCCAATTGGGCACCTTCATTCTGCTTTTTAAAGGTTAAATTATGCTACGTAACTTGTGGATTAAGTTATTATATTTTAATTTGGTTTTTGTATTTTCCAATCTTTAGAGTTTTTGGCACAATGATTAACAACGATGAAATGGTATTCGTTAAATTAAATTTTGTTTTTCCTAAAATCTAATCTAACAAATTGTTATATATGTAATGTCATTTTGCTATTTTCGTATGGTTTTGATTGAATTTTAAAATTGAAAAAGTATAAAAACTAAAGTAAATCAATTTAAAATGAACCAATTAAAACATTATTGATAATACAAATGATATATCTGTTTTTATTTTGGCTTTTAGTTATTAAAATGAGAGTTAGAAATAAATTTGTATGTACAAACATGTTGATCAGCATCCAAATTTCTACCTTGGGGGAAAAAACACAAGGAAGATTGAACAGAATCAACGCATACATGATTTATTTTTGTGCGTATTTCAATATCCTTCTTTTGGTTAAAGTAGGAATTGTATTAGTCATATTAAGTGACTTTAACTGTGATTCGATCCACCATGTATTTCAAGATTTTATTAACTTGTTCTGTTTGTTTAAATGTCCTCCATATATAAAATAATGACTTTTAAAAATTACTTTCATTGTACTTCTATTGTACAAGCAACTTCTACATCGAATAGAAATTCTCGACGTTTAATAGTTAAATGAGAGGTTAAAGCCCATCACATTTTTCAGGGTGAAGGAGGACCTTTAGGCAAACATCCCTGAATTCAAACTTTTTGAAATTGACAAAGATGTCGATGTCAATGGTGGTGGAGGTGGAGGTGAATCCGATGTATGCCTACTAGGTCCTGACGGTGGAATAGGAACACCTTTAGGCAGCATCCCGAATTTTAAACTTTTCGAAAGCGACAAAGATGTCAATATCATTGGTGGAAAAGGTAGGGACGTACTAGATGCAGATGGAGGAATAGGCACACCTTTAGGCAGCATCCCGAATCGAAGGGTTGCATCGGTCAAATGGCCTAAACCTAAAGCAACCATAAAGATTATGGATAGCCAAAACCTATGCTGCATCACCGTAATCACTCAATTCTTTAACAATTTTTTAGGTTTTTATTTTAGTTTGGAAGGGTGCAAATAAACCATTTATTCTTGAGGTTTATATAGGAGTTTTACAATTAATTAATTTATTGAGTAATAAATATAAATATAAATATTTTGTTTTATTACTAAATGTTTGATTTCCTTAAATTACATGTAATATATATTACATTCAATGGTGTTTAATTCTCAATAATAATCCATTTCTTGTTTCTTTCTACTTATGACCAAATTTACCCTATCTTGCCTTGTTTTGTTTTATTAAATTGCTCTTTCTGTACAATATTAATTGAATTACTTAATATAGGTAAATATTATTTCTTTGGATTTCTTTGGATTTACTACTTAGATAATCATCCAATTATTAACAAATTTTTTAAGCACCAAAATAAAAAGTTTACAATTTAACCACTCACGTTTTATAGATCAGTCATTTTGTCACTCTCGTTAAAATCACAAACAGTAGTGTCGTAGTAATTAAAAAATATGTATAATAAAATATTTAGCCACCAACTTCTACATATTATATCGATGTAATCATAATTTTAAAAATTAATCCTCAAAATTTACAAATGTTCTCAATCTATTCCTAATTCTAAAATTCAAAGAAATATATAAAAAAAAATATATTTTTTGCAAAAAATATAATAATAAATTTAAATTTTATATTAATATTAATATTAAATAAAAAATAAAAAAAAACCTCCCCGTCCCTCCTCCACCCACCATCGTCCCTTTCCTTTACTCGTCTTCAGGGGGGAGTCATGAGAGGGTTTGGGTAAAAATATAGGCCTGAAATATGGGCTTGGGCAAAAAATGAGGCCCGTTTAGAAAACGGGCCGGGCCTTGGGCACCACTTTTTGGTCAAGACTGCCCACCAAGATAATAAATATATTTATTTTTAAAATTTTAAAATATTTTTACTTACTTTTTAATTTTTTTAATTTTAAAATATTTTTAAAATACTTTTTTTATTTTTTTAATTTTAAAATATTTTTAAAATACTTTTTTTTATTTTAAAATATTTTAAAATACTTTTTTATTTTTTTAATTTTAAAATATTTTAAAATACTTTTTAAAAACTTTTTTAATTTTAAAATAAAATGGGTAGGGCAGGGCAGAGCTTATGATTTTTCCTCATGAGCTGGGCAAAATTGTAAGCCCATATTTTGGGCCGAGCCGAAATTTTTTATGGGCTCGGCCCATGAGCACCTCTAGTGGTAGGGGCCCACCCTCTAAAATGAAAATTTTCTATTTAAATCCTTTATAATTGATAAAATTTTAAATTAATAATAGTAAAATTACAGATTGACCCCCAAAATAATAAAATAATTAATTTAATCCTTTACAAAATATAAAAATATAAATTATTAAATTAAAAAAATTATATTTTTACTATATAATTTAATTCTCCGTCCCAACAAATTTTCTAGTGGATCCTTCACAACTAATGCTCATCTTCGCCCACTTCACCTTCGCCATTGTCTCTTTCCTCTTTGCCCCCTCTTCTTTCCTTTCCTCCGGTGGATCCGGTTACCGCTGCCGAAACTCCGACCCGAGATCCGTCGGTGTCATTTGGGACAAAAACGATAATGAAAACAACGCTCATTCCACCATCGGTGATGATGATGGGACTAAGAGGCGTAAAATAATGGGCTTCGTTGGGATCCAAACCTGGTTCGGCTCCATTGTTCGGAAATGGTGTTTGAGAAAGACGTGGATGCCTTATAATAGCCATAATTTGTTTTATTATATAACGAATAATAATGTTTGAATTAACTTTACATTTTTTGTTAAGGATTGGAAGAAGCAACTGGATGAGCTTTTAGGTTTGCAATTGGTAGAACAAATGATAAATCAAAGATGGCAGAATATGATGATTTCCTTTGGCGAGGAAATATTTTAGTTATGGATTGGCCATGTTATTCAATTGAAAGAAGAATGTTTGTTGTTTCAGCTTAGCATTCTTTAAAGCTGCGTAGGCACTCTTTGATTCGGAGTTTTACGTCAAAGCTGATGAGGATATATTGGTGCGGAGTTAGAAATTTTTTTGAGAGGTGTCAGAATAAAGTTGTATATTTTGATGATAGCAAAAATATTTAAAGGATTAAATTAAATTTTTTTATTTTTGGGAGCCAAAGTATAATTTTATCATATACTAGTTTAAAATTTTTAAAATTATAAAACGATTAAAGGTGAAAATTTCTATTTTATCTACATCACTTTTATTGCATAAACAAGTTCTACATCAAATAGAAATACTTGACATTTAATAATTAAATGAATAATTAAAGCTCATTACATTTTTGTTGGTGGAGGAGGTGGATCCAAAGTATGTCCACTGGGTCTTGATGGAAGACTTTTAGGCAGCATCCCAAAGTTCGAACTTTTTGAAATTGATAAAGATGTTGATATTAACGATGGAGGAGGTGGATATGATGTACTTTCATTAGGTCCCGATGGAGGAATAGGCACACCTGTAGGTAAAATCTTGAAATTTGAACTCTTCAAAAGTGATGTCGATATTAACGGTGGAGGAGGTGGATCTGATGTACTTCCACTAGGTCCCGACGGAGGAATAGGCATACATGTAGGTAGAATCTTGAAATTTGAACTCTTCAAAAGTGATGAAGATGTCGATATTGACGGTGGAGGAGGTGGATCTGATGTACTTCCACTAGGTCCCGACAGAGGAATAGGCACACCTGTAGGTAGAATCCTGAAATTTGAACTCTTCAAAAGTGATGAAGATGTCGATATTGACGGTGGAGGAGGTGGATCTGATGTACTTCCACTAGGTCCCGACAGAGGAATAGGCATACATGTAGGTAGAATCTTGGAATTTGAACTCTTCAAAAGTGATAAAGATGTCGATATTGAGTATGGAGGAGGTGGATCTGATTTACTTCCACTAGGTCCCGACGGAGGCCCACATGTAGGTAGAATCCTGAAATTTGAACTCTTCAAAAGTGATGTCAATATTAACGGTGGAGGAGGTGGATCTGATGTACTTCCACTAGGTCCCGGCGGAGGAATAGGCACACCTGTAGGTAAAATCCTGAAATTTGAACTCTTCAAAAGTGATGAAGATGTCGATATCAAAGATGGAGGAGGCAGATCTGATGTACTTCCACTAGGTCCCGACAAAGGCACACCTGTAGGTAGAATCCTGAAATTTGAACTCTTCAAAAGTGACGAAGATGTCGATATTGACGGTGGAGGAGGTGGATCTGATGTACTTCCACTAGGTCTCGACGAAGAAATAGGCACACCTGTAGGTAGAATCTTGAAATTTGAACTCTTTGAAAGCGATGAAGATATCGATGTCATTAGTGAAAAAGTTGAGTGTGTACTAGATCCAAATGAAGGAATAAGCACGCCTTTAGGCAGCATCCCAAATCAAAGGGTTGCATCAGCCAAATGTGCTAAACCTAATGCAACCATAAACATTATGGAAAACCAAAACCTATGCTCCATAATCTTCATCACCCAAGTCTTTAACAATTTTTTAAGGTTTTATTTTACTTTTGAAGGATGCAAGTAAATCTTTTCTTCTTTGATGTTTATCTAGGAGTTTTACAATTATTGAATTTATTGATTAATAAATATTAATATTTTATTTTATAGTTAAATGTTTAATTCCCTTAAATGTAATATATTACATTGAATGGTGTTTAATTCTCAATAATCATCCATTTCTTGTTTGTTTCCATTTATGACAAAATTTACCTTATTTGCCTATTATTTTCATTTATTGTCTTGCTCTTTTGCACTATATTAATTGAGAACTTTAAAATTACTTAATATAGGTAAAGATTAAAATTTTTAATTGGTAAAACTATAATTATAATTAAGTTTTAAAATTACTTAATGTAGGTAGAGTTTTTCATGAGTCGAGTTCGGACTGGGCCCCAACAAAAATTTAGGACCGATTGGTAGGTCCAAGCTTGACCTGGCTCGAAAAAACGAGCTTAACTTTTTTCCCAAGTTAAACCTAGGCCTAACCTGACCCAGCCCGTATTAATTTTTTTAAAAATTATTATTTTTATATAAAATAAAATTAAAAAATATAATATATTAAATACACTACAAACATTGAAACAAATGTTTCCCAACAAATTTTAAAAAGACATGAAATTATAAATTATTTTTCTTTAATATTTAGTTATTTATACGTCTTGTTGAGTAAACTACACAGATAGTCATTCAACTATTAAAAATTATCAGCATTCAAAATAAAAAGTTTATAATTTGGACACTCACATTATATAGTTCGTTTATTTTGACCACTCAAGTTAAAAACTCTTAACAAAATTCTGACAAGATATTTTTTTAACACGTGAATCAATCATTGGATGCCTTGTGGCACAATTTACCATTACATACCACTTAAAGGACTAGAAAATAATTCACCCAATACTAATTATTAAACAAAAAATATTTTATTATTTTCTGGGTTTGGGTTCTGACCCACCCCAACCATCGCCGGCCCAGCACCGTCCTAAGCTGTCTCCTCCCGGTTGACCCAGCTGCTGCTTCCCCACTCTGCTTATCCATTGGTCGTCTCAATAACTTCAAAAAATTTTATCTTTATGGAAACAAGATAAGAGGGTCAGACTCGTTTCTGATATTTTTGGGCCCTAAACTAAACAATAAATTTAAAAAAATTATAAAATGTAATACAATAAAATTTAAAAATTTTGGGGCCCTAGGAGAGGAAATATGTATGGTGAAAATCTGAAAAAAAAATCTGACATTAAAAGCTGAAAAAACAATATATTTTGGGCCCTTCCAGCCTTGACACTCTCAAACAACCCCAAGGCCGGGCTTGGAGAGGTTCAGTGCCGGAAAGCATTGGCGAGCTTTTAAAACTTGAAGTTCAGTTGCATGAGAATACATTATCTGGGTTTCTTCCTCCTACCCTTGGTTGTCTTAAAATGTCAATGCTTTACTTTTTCATTCAAATAGATTCACTGGTAGTATTCCTGCTTCATTCTTGAACTTGACAAACCTCATGCATTTTCCTTCATGCCAATTCCCTCATTTGTCATATTGGAGAATTGCAACTCTTGAAAGAGCTTGATCTTTCAAAGAATCTATTGTGTGGGGAAATTCCAGCTTCAAAACAATCCAACATTCATTTTGGTCATGTATTTGTATGCTAATCACCTAGAGGGAGAGATACCTTTTTCCATCAAATTTTGGTCAAATGCCTATACTTGGATTTTTAAGGCTGCAAAACAACCACCCAATATGGGAGATCTGGTCTCCCTCCAAAGGGTTTAACTTGAAAACAACAAGCTTGAAGGAGCAATTCCTTCTAGTCTAGGTAATCTAGAAGCTTGAAAACAACAAGTCACTTGAAAATACAGGAATTGTATAACTGAGCAGAGCGGGGAAGCAGCGGTTGAGTCGATTGGGAGGAGACAACTTAAGACGGGGCTAGGTCAGCGACGGCTGGGATGGTTCGGAAACAAGACGGTTTATTTTGGTTAATAATTATTATTGTGTAGATTCTATTTTAATCCGCTTAAGACTTAAGTGGTATGCAAAGGTAATTTGTGTTGCATGATGTCTAATGATTAACTCTCGTGTCAAAGAAAATATGATGTCATATTTTTATTAAAGTTTTTAATGGGAACGGTCAAAATGTATAAACTATGTAATGTACAATTTTTTTATTTTAAATATTTAAAATAATAATTTTTTATAATTAATAACTATATATAAAATTTGCCATATATTCTCGCACATTGATTTTAGTTCAATTAAGAACTTTTATTTTGTCCTTTGACTATGAACTAACTTTCCCCATCTGTCTCAAAATTTTGAATATTATTTTATAATAAATTGAATTTTACAAAATTAAATCAAATAAATATCATAAAATTTTCTGTAAAGGCAAAAGAATTATAAAGAAATACATAAAATTAAAAAAACATTTTATAAATCATTATAAAATTAAAAATTAAAAATACATAATAAAAAAAATAGTTATAGCAGTAAAAGGGAAGATGCTTTCGGCAAGCAAGACAATTTTTACATAAAGAGTGGACTAATTGAAAAATCAATCCACCTCATTTTGAAACCCAATTTTTTTAACAAAATAAATGTGGGTTTCAAAGTTTTGTGCCACACCTAAATCACCATCTTATCTACTCATCATCTTTATAGGGGTTTTTTACACAAATGATATAGAAAAAAAAAATACTGAAATAGGATGTCAGAAAAAAAAGTTACTAAAATAGGTTACTTTTTCATTGGAGCCTATTAGGTAGGCGCCAATGAATAAAAAAATAATAATTTTTTTAAAATAAAATATTTTTTCATATTTTTAATAATTTTTAAAAAAAAATACGAGTCAAAATACGGTCAACGGGTCGGGTGGCGCCTATCAGGTAGGCGCCAATGAAGCTGCCTCACAGAGAGGCGCCAATGAAGGTGCCTCATAGAGAGGCGCCAATGAATATTGTAATTTTGTATTAATATTGTAATTATTTTATAATTAAATTTGTATTTATAGTTTTGGATTAGTATTTTGTATAAATATTGTAATTTTTATATGAATATTGTAATTTTGTATGAATATTGTAATTTTGTAATTTTGTAATTTTGTATGAATATTGTAATGTCGGGATATATTGTAATATTATAATTTTTGTATGAATATTGTAATTATTTTATAAATAATTTGTTAGTAATTTAGGATTATGTTATAAATTTTTGTATTTGTAATTATTTAAAATTTAATTTATTAGTAATTTAGGATTAAGCTATAAGTTGTTGTGTTTAGTTTAATATTTGGTGAGTTTACATATAAAGTTTATAAAAAATTAAAAATCATCTTATTAAAAGTTTAATTATAAAAAATTAAAAATCATTTTATTAAAAGTTTAATTATAACTGACTTTTTAATCATATAGTTGTTGTTAACTAATTTAATTTTTATATAATGTAACTTTTATATAATTAAATTTTATTTGATTTTGTATTTATTTAACAATATTTATTGATTTTTGAAACAAATTAACTGAATTCATTTTTTGGTTACAAAATTACAAACACAAAATTACAATATTCATATAAAAATTACAATATTCATACAAAATACTAATCCAAAACTATAAATACAAATTTAATTATAAAATAATTACAATATTAATACAAAATTACAATATTCATTGGCGCCTCTATATGAGGCACCTTCATTGGCGCCTCTCTGTGAGGCACCTTCATTGGCGCCTACCTGATAGGCGCCACCCGACCCAACCCGACCCGTTGACCGTATTTTGACTCGTATTTTTTTAAAAAAATTATTAAAAAAATATTTTATTCAAAAAAAATATTATTTTTTTATTCATTGGCGCCTACCTAATAGGCTCCAATGAAAAAGTAATCTATTTTGGTAAATTTTTTTCTGCCTTCCTATTTCAGTATTTTTTTTTCTATATCATTTGTGTAAAAAACCCTCCATATAGTTTACCTAAATTTATTTTATGAAATAAATTTAACATTAAATTATCTCTACCGATGGTGGTCTGAGTTAGATCTCAATCTGATGAGACAAAGAATCTCTATCACCTCCGGATTCAATTTCGCAACCCATTTGGATATTAAAATATAAAAATTCAAAACATTTTATTTTGAGAAAGTATTTGTTACATTATCCGTGGAGTCTTTAACCTCCACAAACGGGATCAGGGGTTGACAAAATATTCTATAAGGATATAGTAAATTATTAATATATTTATTTTTTTAAAAAAGACACATCAGTTTTTTAAAACTACGGTTAATATTTGATACACTTGCTGTATTTTTTTTATTCCACAAACAATTTTTAAAAATTGTCAGGTGTCCTCTTGTTTTAAATATCTTATTATATCTTTATAAGACATTTGTCAACCTTCTAATCATATTGATGGAATCTAAAAATTTCACTGACAGTATACTAAATATTTTACCCTTATTTTGATAAAATATTATTATTTTAGCTAACCTATAATAGACACGTGTGAGGAATGGGAAAGAGCCTTTGATTAAAAATAATAACTTGGGGGGCACTCTTTTACTTCTTTCTTTTTTGGCCCAATCACTCTTTTCCATTTAACAAGTCCTTTTTGTAGGACCCTTTTCAAAAAACAACAAATATTTGAGTTCATCGTGTATATTAATAATATTTATTTTAATTTTAATAGGTTTATTTATGTCTCCGGTCTTTGTACGTTTCATTTTTTTAATTTAGTATCTCTACTTTTGATTTTAAAAATGAACTCTTATACTTATTTGATTTTAAAATAAAATCAAATTAGTAAGATTGGTAATTAATTTCTGTTAAATTTGAATACTTATGATCAATTAAAATAAAAAAGTAACGAAAATTTAAGAAAAATCCATTAATGATGTTAAGACAAATAAATGGCCTATCCTAAAAATAAAAATAGAGGATTAAATTTTAAAATTCAAAGACTATAAAAATAGTGGGATTAAACCATTTTAATATGTTAATTATAATTTGATATATATATATATGATGTTTTATATATTTTTAAACATTTTAATACGGTTTGTTTTATCAATTACATTATTTGAATCAAATCATCTAAGTGTCTAATAAAAGTTTTAATCACTTCTTGAAATAAATATCAATTGTCAATCATTTTAATATAGAAAAATATTTGGTACACTGCGAGCTGAGTTTTTAGACTCTACAAGTAGGGTCAAGGGATTGACAAGTGTTGTTCTCTAGGAGTATAGTAAAATTTTTAAACAAAAAAAAGAGACGTAACAATTTTTTAAAATTGCTTGTCGAATAAAAAATACACCGTCAATGTATCAAATATTAATCTTTTTAACATATCAATTATTTATATATTTAAATCATATTATGTTTTATATTATGACTTAATTCTTTTCACTACATGTATTATATTAAAATTAAAAAAAAAAAGAGAGAGTAAAACTTTAACATAATTATTTAATATTAATTTAAATAAAAGAATTAATTTAATAAAATTCCTATAATAAAGGGAACTGTCAATACTTTGACCTAGTTGCAACTGTCCACATAAATATAATGAAATGATGGCTGAAGTTAATGTTATATTAGGAACCCATTTGATTTATTTGTTCTTTTTGGGAAGTGGCCCCATTCCCACATCATGAAATACCTTGATCACATGTTATATAATTTATTTTATTACATTTATATATATCAATTAAAATTAGGAGCTAACAAGTGTTTTATAAAAATATAATAATATTTTTTTATTAAAACACAATATCATTTAATAATTAAAAATTGAAGTAGCAACTTTTAAATGCAAAAGAATATTGAAATTAAGCCAGCAGAGCAGAGGTATTGGAGACAAGAAGACCCCATACGGGTAACGGAACACACACACAAATTTATTAAAAAATTAAATGGGTAAAATTGGGTTGACAAGTGAAGGAGAAAAAGGAAAGGAATGTGAACAGGTGTGAAGAAGAGCATCAAGAAAAGTCATCCTTACAGGTAAGGAAGTAGCTACTTGTCTTGTGCTTTGAAGGGAGGCGGAGGGCAATTTTGGGAACATAAAATACTACGTCAATTTTGTAATTATCAAATGATGATTATAGTTAAGTGTGCATTAGGGTGACGTGGAAGTAGTGGACAGAATGTGAAGAGGATTATAAATCCGGGAATATGTAATAAAATAATAAGGAAAGAGGGGGGCAAACTCAAACAATCTACTTTTGTTTGAGAAATGGGAATGGGCCCCACACGTCAAAATAATACAAAGTCGATTTGCTTTTGATGGTGGTAAGTGGCAGGCTTAAATTTAGCCACCTCATCCCATCCTCCCACGACAATTATCATCCTATCCATATCTCCTTTTCACCAAATCATCATCTCTCTTTGCTTTCAATTTTATCAATTTTGAGGACAGTAAAAGAACAAACCAAAAGGAATGGAATCAAAGCTAAGGCCTAAGTGGCAATAATCAAAAAGGAGACAAAAATAAGTGATCTTTAATATGTGTCACACATATACACCATTCAGTTTTGCATCATTATGTTCCAAAGATTTGTTTACTGACTTCTTTTCTGCAAATTTCAAATAATAAAAGAAAGAAAGAAAAAAGAACCCCTACAATACAGCCCCAAAAGATGGAAAAGTTGTCTGCTTTTCCTCATCCCCCCCCCCCCCATCTTTTTTTTTTAATCCTCCATCATCTGCCCCATCAAACCAATCAAATTTAATTACATAAGGCATATCAGGGATCAACCATGTCAAAGATTATAAACAAAAGTCTACATGTTTGGTGGATACACATGAGAAAGCACATTCCACAAAGAAAAACTTCCCCCATCACTTTGCAAAATTGTGGGTTGAGTGAGTTCTAAGCCACATTATATATATAACTTCAATCATATCCTCCTGTTTTCGCTGCTGCTGTCATTTCTGGGCAAAAAACCAGTTTATCTTTCCTGATTCGGTCCCCAATATCATTGATTCCGTTTTCATTCCGTACCTTCTTCTCCTTGTTCACTATACGGGGGAAGCAATGTTGAAGCAAAAAAGGGGAGAATTTTACTCACCAGCAGGTTGTTTCTGTTCTGCTGGTTTTACCTGAACAGCGGAAGGGACAGCATGAACACATGGGAAGCCTGGTACCAGCTGATGCGACTTTCCAGTGGATTGTGGAGTAGCAAATTGAGCAGGATTGATAAGTCCCTGGGATGCTAACCCACCTTTCATGTTGCTCGCCACAGCAGCTGCTACAGCTTTTGCAGGGTCGGTGGTTCCGCTGTTGGCAAGAGTAACCGGAGAACACAATGATAACATCGAAGTTGATGTTGTAGATGAACCCAGAGGTAGAGTCTGCTGTTGTCTTTGGACATAGTATGCACTTGCTGTTGTTGCAGGTGTTGTCGAACTTGGTGAGTGTTGAGCTTGAGCCTGCATGTAAGCATTTGGGAAGAACAGCTGCCCTTGATGAAGTGCATGCTTTTGATGTTGCTGATGCTGTAGTGCCACTTGAGGCTTGGCTCCCATATTTGAAGATGAACATATGTGAGGGTTTCCCAGGACAGATGGCACATTACTCCCACCAACAGGAGATGACTTCTGACTAGGCACGGTCGGTGAGTTCTTAGCTTGTTGGGATGCTAAACCAGATGCTTGGCCAGCTTTGTTGCTGGTGGAAGAGGAACCTGTTGTCCTTGGGCTACCACCAGCACTCCTGGAGAGTGAAGTTGTGGGAGAGCCAACCATCATTGGAGAAGGGGTAGGAGTGCTACTAAGAGGCTGTTGACCTTGTGGTGATTTAGGATTAGATGCAAAAGAAATCTGTGTGGGGCTTTGCTGTGGCCGACCTTGTTGCTGGGAAATATTCTTGAGGGATGAAGTTGATGGTAGAGATTGAGAAGGAACTTGAGAGCTAGTTGTCCTCACAGAATTCTTCCATTGAGGAGACTGAGCAGGACTGCTGCTGCTTTGTATTAGATTTTGAGGAAATGCAGACAGCACATTTGAAAACTTGGCAGCTATAGATGAAGAGTGAAAGTGATCAGGGTAAGCACTTCCATTACTTGTTTCTGGTGTCTTACTTCGAGGAGCAGAAGCAGCCCCAAATTGGAGCTGCTGCTGTTGATTCCGCTGAAGTTGCTGCTGAGCATTAGCAACATTAACACTACCGATTGAAGCTGGCATAACAGGCCCTGAAGTTCGAGCAGGAGCAGAGCCAAGCGTACAGATAGAACTATCAATGACATTTTTGCCTGCAAGAGTGGAATCACTTGAATCAGGCATATCTGGCCTGGAGAAGGCAATGGACTGCCCAGCGGTGCCTGAACTTTTTCCTGCCTTCTTTTCTTCTTGCACACTGGATGCATCATGAGTTCCACGCTTCCCTTCTTCATAAGCATGATAATTATCCTTCTTCTGTTGAACAGCCATAATATGCTGATAGCCTTGCCTTGTACTTCCTGGAAGGCTCTGAAGAATTGCATGATTCGGTGCTAGGGAAGAAATACCAAGGCCAGGAGCAGTAGTACCATTAGCAGATGAAAATGACATTGCAAAAGCTTGAGATGCAAGAGGCTCGACTCCAGCCTTTGAGCCTAGCTGTTGTGATTGCTGCTGTGTCTGTTGCTTCTTTTCCCCATAATTACCAGCAGAATTCATTGAAGCAGCGGTCATCAAAGCAAAGTTTGAAGGCTGTACAGGCATAGCAAAATTCTGACCATAGATATTCATATTTGAACGAGATACTCTGCTATCAGTAGCAGTTGATGGGCCATCTTTGCCATCTGATTCACCATCAAGTTGCCTAGCTTGATGAGAATCATTCTGACTCAGCTGTTGCTGCTGTTGCCGTAGTTGTAAGGGATGAGGTGAATCCTTTTTAGAGGCATGAAACACTTGCGAGTTTCCACTGCCACTACTCACATCACCTCCATGTGACCTCTGCTGCTGGTTCTGCAAATTCTTCTGTGAGGAGGATGAACCACTGGACATGCTAGTGTTCTGATGACCTTGTTGGCTTTGTTGTAACTGTGTGGGTGGCTGTTGCTGCTGCTGTTGTTGAAGCTGTGAAGGGTGAAGCATTTGAGGGGAAGAATAGAAAGATCCGTGAATAAAAGGCATAGGTTGAGCATGATTCCCACGATAAGCAGGTGGCGCCCCAACATGTGCAGGAATTGGAAATGGATAGGCATTATTCTGCAGAATTGCCAAGTATTGAGTTTCATTGCCTGTGATATTTGGGTAGTTGAAGCTAAATGCCGGGGCTCCAGTTGCACCAGCTGGGGTGGCACTTAGTAAGGCAGAGTTAGATGTACTCGATGCAGCTGTGCTACAAGCAGCAGGAGGAGATTTCACATACCCAGGTCGGACAGATGCTGCTGCAGCAGCAGCAGCCTGTTGCTGGTTCAATGGGAAAATAAAAGCAGGGCCTTGCTGAAATTGAATAACCAACAAGAAAATTTTCAAAAGGACAGTTAAAGATATAATTGTGCAATTATTACGAAACTGCATAAAAATTAGACAAGAAAAAAGAGGCCTTTTTTTTCCTGGCCAAAAGCCTACCATGATATTATTGGGTGCTCCTGGGGGTAGAGCTTGCTGGAGCATTATTTGCTTTCTCTGTGCGGCATCCACCATGTTGGTAGCAGCCTGAGAACTTTTATCTTTGCACACATGACCAGGAAAAATTGCAAGACCCTGCCCCTTCTCTTGTACAGAATTCACACCTCGCCCAGGAATGTTCCCATGCAATTCTGAAGGCGGAACAACATTTAGATTACAAGCCTTTGGGCCATAGAGTGAAGCTGAACCAGATGCCGCTGGCCAGAAAGCATTCATCTTCATAATTTGCTGGTGATTGTGAATATTCCGTGCAATGTAGCAATGGGTTGCACATCTCTTTGGCCTCGGTTGAGAAAAAAGCAAATGTGGAGGCTGAAAAAGTCCAAAATTTCAAGATAAATTAGTAAAATAAATAAAAATAAGAAATCAAGAGCTACGAACATAAAAAAACACAGCGACATGCCTGGATAGCAGCTGAAGACACAGCGCTCCCCTCCATGGATACAACACCTTGTAGAGGAGCCATGTATCTGCTAAGGAAAAAAAAGAAAAAAAATTCATGCCCCATCCTCTCCATTATAACATCTAAACCACTTATTTGGATCTATTAATGCCAGAATAGTAGAAAAATAATATCAAATCAACCCAGCTATACCCCATTGGAGGAAGTCCACCAGGCCAGCTAGCAATTGACATCGGCAAAGGTAAAGAGCCAGAATGTGCTGAAAAGGCCAAAAAAAAAACCCTCTAGATCAGCAACAAAAGGAGGAGAAGGAAATTTTCCCAGAGAGAAAAAGAAGGGAAATTCTTTTCTTTAACAAAAATAAAGTCAATTTTACCAGTTTTCTCTACACTAGGATGTTGATGATGTAGCTTTAGAACATGGTGGTTGAGCTTGTTCCCACTCACACTACCTGAACCACTATCTCTGTCAGATTTCTCCAAATCAAGCTGGAGATCAAGATTCCTTTCTTTATTTACAACAGGCTTCTGCGAATCAGCTTCTTCAGCACTAAGTTGGGCCTTCTTATTGTTATCCTCAACTTCCACATTCACATCTCCCTTCCCAATTTTCATTCTTTTGTCATCTTCATTCACCAAAGACTTCATCTCCTGCACATGGAAACAAGCGAAAAACCATGAATTTTTTATGCAACACCATACCAAAAGATAGGTGACGGCTAGGTGACTCACCAATTCCACATCTGCGGCCACTGGTTTAGGATCTGAAGCCCCAACATCAGTCTCACCTTCCCTTTCTGGAGATGATCTAGATGGAGGAGGTGCCTAAACACCAGAAAAAAAAAAGAAAAAGAAATGCATAGTCAATAATTGAAGGGGGAGAAAAAGCTTGGATCTTTTAAAAAAAAAACAGGATCCACACCATCAGATCTATCTGGAACTTCTCTTCCCGCTGACTCTCATTCTCACAAACTGTTGAATTACTGAAACGCGAAATTTCCAAATAAGAAATTTTCCGAACCTTCAAAAAGGAAAAAAAAAAGAAGAAATGGGTAAGAGGGGATAATGCTCACGCTTTTGTCACTGTCGATTTCTCACGCTCGTCATCCAATGGCAGACCAGCGGAAGAAGGATTATCAGCAGGAGATGATAAAGATTCCTTCTTTGGCGATTGAGACTCTTCTTTATTACCGAAACCGATATCTCTACTCTCAGATTCTTCAGTCGAAGGCTTAGAATCCAGTGCCAAATTATTCTTCTCTTCTTTCACTGGTTCTGCTTGAACCAACTCTGATGAAACTGGTCCAGCTTTTGAAGAACTCGTCAAATCGCAAGCACCGCTATCATTTTCAGCCACGGGTCCTGAATTTTTCTCCAAATTGGGAGAAGTTGCTTCAACTTTAGCTGGTTGATCAATTTCAACCTTAGTTGTAGTAGATGAAATGGAACTATGTCTAGGAGGGAAAATAGAAGGAGGTGGAGGTGTCGTTGTAGTCGTATTCTCATCCTCATACTTCACCGGTCTTGGTCTTTTCCTCTTTGGAGCTGCAAAATAAATATACACCCAAATCAATACCAGTTAGTCAATTGCTCAAAAAGGCAAAAAAGGCTTGCGTTTCCTTCTAAAGCTGAAGGTTACGAACCAATTGCAGACATAGGAGTAGCAGAGGAGCTAGAATTTGAAGGCAAAATAGAGGATGATTGAGGAAGAGTTGATGGGGAGTTGGAGATCGGCGAAGAGACGACTGATTTAGAGTCATTATTGGGTTTATTAACTTCTCTTGAATCAAATTTGGCCGAATCGTTCCCGATTATTTCTTGCTTAGATGGGACTTGTGGCTGTCTCATCATACCATATAAAACCTCAGCAATCTCGATCTCAATCTCCTCCTGAGCTGAAGACGAAGATTTCGACGACGACTTCGGTGGCCTTTGCTTTGTTCCGTTAGCATTAGGCTTCTACATCAGAAACCAAACCTTTGTCACTGAATTGAACATAAGCGAAACCCCAGAAAACAAAAGAATTAAGAGGAAGATTTTAATGAGAAAACTGACCATCTTCTTCCTCATAGAAGCACTGGAAGAAGATGGAGAGGCCGGAGCAGGAGATGGTGACGTCAACGCCCCGGTTACACCTGTCCTTACCGGCGAAGTTGAAGCTTGACAGTGAATTTGTTCACCGCCTAAAACACCAACGCCACCGCCGCCGCTTGATGCCCATTCATGAGACCTTTTAGTAGCTACAAAAGAGAAAATTAAAAAGGGGAAAAAATACAAGAAATCAGTAATTGAGAAGAACAAAAATACAGAACAAAAAACGAGAAGAAAAAAAAAACACAATTTCGCTAATCTCTTCCACCTCTACCTGACCGAGCTTTTCTAGGCACCGATACACCAATCATCTCATCGGCGGGTTTCCATGTAGACGTACTCGTCGTCATACTGGCAGTCATCCCCGCCGATGGTGTTGTTCTAATAACTTTCACCGGCGGTGTAAAACTCTTCCGATGTTGATGCTGCTGATGTTGCTGCAGCTGGTGGTGATGATGGTTATGATGATGATTAGACATCGACAAAGACCCGGCGATGATGTTCGGCGAAACCGTCCGAACAGAACCAACACCACCGGTTCCGCCGCTGTCTTCGTCGTCATCATCTTCATCATCGTTTACGCTTTCTTCAGAAGTACCATCACCTCCATCTCCTCTATTACTCATCAATCTATCGCCTCTTCTTCTCTTACTGGTTCTACTCAACCGATCTCTTTCCCTTTCTCTATATCTTTCTCGTTCCCTATCTCTGTCCTTCTTTCGATCCCTTAAACGCGCCGTTTCATGCGTCTCCACCGGTCCGTCTTCCTCTGCAATCCAAACAAAAACAAAAAAACAAAATCAGGAAATCACTAAAACGACATCGTTAGAGAAGAAGAATAAATGAAAAGCCAGATCTGATTTCAAAATAACCTGGAGAGTCTCTGAGAGAGCTAGTCCTATGACGCCGCCGTGAAAGGCCATTGGTCGCCGCGGCGGACGCCATACTGACTCTCCTCGCTTCTCTGGTTCTATCCATCTCTGTAAAATTAACTCGTCTTGCTAATAATAATTTAAATAAACCACTAATTATTAAAGAAACCAGACTGGTTGCATGACACTCGTCAGTCAGACGGCACAATATACCATAATTCACCGGAAAGAAGCTCCGGCGATTATCTCCGGTGAGAAAACCGATTCACTATAGTTATCAAAGATCTTAGCTTTCTCTTATTTCTCTCCTCTCTCTCTCTCTCTCTCTTTCCACTTTTTTTTTTAATGTTCTAATCTCATCATCATCTTTTCGCTATATTTTATTACTCAACGAAACCCACTACTAACCCTAATGGACGGCCACGATCCCTGACTGCAATCATGCTCGAATCCTAACTGTTCATCCTCTCTCGATCCGACGGTTATTATTGACTTAAACCGAGATGGCAAGATCTGAACTGTTGGATTAGTGGTCACTACACGGTCGTCACCTTTTTCTCTCAGTATACTGCCACGTGTCGGTTTTTCTTCCTTTCTCGAGCTCCCCGAGTTTCTTGTCACTCACTACCGATTTAGTAACGATAAATAATAAAAAGGATAAATTTAACTCAAAGTCCTTGGATAATGGGTTTTTTTATGGATTTAACCATTTTTATCTCTGGTTTTCGAAATATATGTTTTCAGTTCTCCAATTAACTTTATCTAACCATACAAAAGTAATAAAATAAATGAGGTCAAATTATTTAACAAACCATATTTTAAGAAAATGATCGACTAAATTCATCAAAAACTCATGGTACTGGGATTTTTAAAATATTTGACCAACAACACGTTTAAAAAACATCACACTAGTATTGAAATTTTATGGACTATTGAATAAGAATCACGAGTTTTGGAAATAAAATTTACCACCCAAAACTTTTCTTATCTCATCATTTATTTTAAAATAAAATTTATTGAAAATGTAGTTCTTTTATGGTTATTATTAATTATTATGAATTGTGTCAACCTTTTTTACTCAATTTCTACGGAAATCTCATTATACTCAGCTTCAAATTGTAAATGGGTTACCTAAAATATTTGAATAATAAATTCTCTCGTAATTTTGGATATTCCTCTTAATTTTTGGTATCTTATCAGAATTTCAGGTATACTTTTAAAATAAAATTTTAACTTGAAAATTAATTTTTTATATACAAGAAATAATAAAATTTGTTTGTTATATATAGTAATAATATTTAAATTTTTAAAATAAATAAATAAAGAAAATTTTATAAAACAAAATAGTATTTGGTAGTTCCTTATAATTTTTTGTACTCACTTCATTTTTTTTTTTGCAGTCCTTTATGTGTCTAGTACTCCAAGATTTATGAAAGAATACCAAAAAATATGACAATTACAGAAAAAATTTATTTGAAAGTATCAAAATTTACGAGAGAATATAAAAAAATGAGGGATAACAATTTTAGTTTGTCATACTAAATTTGTTTCATTTATTTTTTACCTCCCATAATTCCAATTAAATTTCCTTAATATTTAAAAATAATATGTTTTTACTCCAAAATTATATTTCGTACCAAATCATCATTTTGAAACCATGCAAAAAATTTAAAGGCATACTAAAATTATGAAGAAGTATTAAATATTTTAAGGAATAAAAACATTATGAGATATATTACAAAATAAATATAAGAAAGTACCCAAAAAACAGAATGAACCACCAAAAATACGATGAAATATAAAAAAATTTGAGAAACCACCAAAATCATGAGGAAGTACCAAAAAAATATAAGGAAATATCAAAATTAAAGGGACAATAAGAAAGTATCAAAAACTATGAGAGGATATCAAATAGCATTAGGGAATACCAAAATGGTTAGGGTTACCAATTTTAGCTTGTCTCGGTTTTTTTCATTTATTTAATTTTTGTATTCTTTTAAAATTATCATGAAATATAACTTTTGTAATACCAATTTTAGCATTAGAAAATTATAATTTAATAGATACATTTTTTATGTTACAAAATTTTATTGAAATTACTTAATGTTTAATTTTTCTTTATTTACTCCAAAATTATATCTCGTACAAAGTATTCTTTTGAAACTATACCAAAAATTATGATAGAGTACCGAGAATTATGATAATGTACCAACAAATATGATGAAGTAGCAAAATTTATGAGGAAGTACCAAAACTTAAATGTATAGAAAATCATTAGGAAATACCAAAAATTATGAAAGAATACCATAAAACTTGAGGAAGTATCAAAAACAAATGAGGATGTACCAAAAATTATGAGGGAATAGCAAAAACTAGGAGGAAGTGCCAAAAATTATGAAAGAATATCGTAAAACTTGAGGAAATACCAAAATTTATGAGGATTTACCAAAACATATGAGGAAGTACCAAAAATCCGAGAAAACACCGAAAATTACAAGAGAATACAAAAAATTGTGAGGGATACTAATTTTTATAGCTAGTACATCATGTATGAGTTAATAACTGAACCAATGTGTAAAAATCAAACAATTACGATATAAATAAACTACTAACAAGTGTTGGGTCTAATATTACGACACATTGCAATCTAAAGAAGAACCACAAATTCGAATAGTAGAAATAACATTATGAGGGATAGTCACGAACCATGCAAACTAAAACTCACACGAGGTGAGAGTAAAATACATATACACATAATTGCAAATGGTGGGTTTTAGATCTAGATACATAAAAATAAATTATTTTAAAAAAATTAATATATTTATAGAGCTTGGATCTGAATTACCAGTCCAGGCTAAATTCAGACCCTAATTCAGATTATCCGTCCAGGCTCAATCCATTTTCCACATATTCTTCGAGAGGGCTATATCAAGATCACCCGTCCAGGCTAGATCTTTTTCACACATATTCTTCGGGAGGGCTATATCAAGATAGGATCACCCGTCCGGGCTAGATCATTTTTATCGTCAATTCTTTTTTCAGAGATCCATCAAATTTTCCTTCCATTCAACCGAGATTTCATCCCCTTTTTATTAAATATATCAATGTTTCATAAATTTTCATACAATAAACTTTCAATCATATTCACATCAATAACATACATTTCAAGCATTTAAGATATAATTCAGGTTACACGAACTTACCGGGCTAAATTGTAGAAATACCAAAATTCAGGGGCATTTTGATAATTTTCTATTTTCCTCGAATTTCCACCCAATCTTGATCTAAATTAATATTTCATTCAATTTATTTATTTAAATAATAAAACAAATCATTTCATGAAATTTGTTTATTTTTGATATTTTTACAAAATTACCCTTAAAATTTTACTTTTATTCAATTTAGTCCCTGAACCTAAAACATGTAAATTAGCGATTTTAAAATAAACTCATATTAGCTGAATATTCACATATATTTTCCTCCTCCTCCACTCCATTCCACATCCTTGATATATACATAATACCATTATTAACTTGTTTACTCATAACAAGCTGTTCACTTGAGTCATAGTCACTAAATTACTTATATCTTAAGCTACAGAACTTCGAATTGAGATCCAATAATTTCTCTGAAACTAGACTCACATATATTCTTACCATAAAATTTTCAGAATTTTTGGTCTAGCCAATAAGTACAGTTTATTCTTTAAAGTTTCCATTGTTTCACTATTTGACAGTTCCGACCCCTCTTCACTAAAAATTAATTATCTCTTTGTACATAATTTGTATGATATTCCCGTTTGTTTCTATTGAAAATAGACTCATTAAGGATTTTAAAAATATAAATTATAACCCATAATCATTTTTGTACAATTTTTAATGATTTTTCCAAGTCAGAACAAGGGAACCCAAATTCATTCTGATCTTGTCTCACAAAATTTATTATATCTCATGATTTAAAATTTCATTACTTACACCGTTTCTTCTAAGAGAAACTAGACTCAATAAGATTTATTTCAATATTTTATTCATACTCTAATTCGATTTCCACAATTTATGGTGATTTTTCAAACTTAACCTACTGCTGCTGTCTAAAACTGTTTTAGTGCAAAATGTTGATTACTAGGTGATAACTAGAGGTGTCCATGGGCAGGGCCGGGCCGGGCCCAACAAAAAATTTCAGCCCGCTTCCTAGGCCCGGGCCCGGCCCGGCCCGAAATATGGGCCTGAGATCCCGGCCCGGCCCGTTTTTTAATTAAAATTAAAATTATATTTTTATTAAAATTAAAACTAATTGTTATTAAAATTAATTGTTATCAAAATTAATTATTATTAAAATTGTATCAAATTATATATTTTTGTACCAATCAACATTTTGTAAAATCTAACATTTTGTTAGTAAAATTATTAATTGTATTAATTGTTACTAAAATTATCAAATTATTAATTATTAACTTACTAACATTTTGTTAGTAAAATTATTAATTGTTAATTGTATTAATTATTAGTAAAATTATCAAATTACATCAAATTATTAATTGTTAATTGTATTAATTGTTGTAACAAAATCTAAAATTTTGTAACTTAAAATAAAACTAAAACTAGTATATTTTAAAAATAAAAATATATATTTAATATATTTTCGGTCGGGCGGGCAGGCCCGCCAAAAAACTTGCTCGAGGTCTGCCCGCTTTCTAAACGGGCCTCGTTTTTGCCCAATCCCATATTTCGGCCTATATTTTTACCCAAACCCTCCCATATTTCAAGGGGGCCGTCGGGCCAGTTTGACCGCCCTACCATGGACAGTCTAGTGATAACTCCTTATTCCCTTTCTCTATAATATTTCCCATCACTTTCACTTATTTCTCTTCACTAATATATCAAGAACATAAGACCTTATATAAGAAAACTCTACTATAACATTATTTCCATGCTTTTCAATAATATCAAACTTAAAAATATATTGAAATCTTGATGTTCTTACCTTGTACTATTGATTTCAATCTTTAACTTGATTTTCTCTCTCCTCCAGCTTCTATTTCTTGAATCTAACTTGATATTCTAGCTCCCCATTGTCTCCTTGTTATTCTTCTCTCTTGGAAGCTATGGAAATTCTTTTGATTTCTAGGTGAAAATGGTAAATTTTTTGTGGAAGAACCAAATTGTAAAGAAAGCAAAACTTTCTTTCTCCTCCTCTCTTCTCACGTTGGAAATATGGTGGAATGGATGATTCTTCATCTTCCTTTTCTTATATATACTAAATAAAATACTAATAAAATAATAAAATATCATTTAAAATTAAATTAAAATATTAATAATTTAATACTTATTTATTTAATATAAAATATCTCCAACATCATCATTATCTTCTAGATTTCTCTCTCTTCTAATTGACCATTTTGCCCTTTATAATATTTAAAATTTCGCTCTTGAGTCATCACTTAATTTGGTAAAATTATGATTTAGTCCTCAAAATTCTCCAACTTTTCAATTTAGTCCTAATTCATCCATTTTCCTTAGTTTCTAGATTATTCCACCCTTAAAATATTTACACTATTGGTCCTTCAAAATTTTCATATTTACACTTTAACCCCTCAAATTTTGAGTATTTACTCTTGGGTAACAAAACTTTTCTCACTTTTGCAATTTAATCATTTCTTGAATTAATATGTCATAATATACTTCCCAATGTTGTCATAACTCAAAATTCTTCTTTTGTCACTTTATTTCCTTATTATATCAAAGATAATACCTTCTGTAAAAATTTTCGGTATTACAAGACGAATAAATATTGTTTGATATGTGAATAACCATTTATAGTAATTGTGCGAATAGGATATTGTTTAATAAAAAAAATGATAGTCACGATACTAGACATTAATATGTCATTATAATTTAATTTAATTGTTTCAAAATTTTGAATAGAAATGCATGTACTTAGGAAGATCAAGTGTGTTCCAAGTAGTAAGGACAAAAATATAATTTATGAAAACTTAAATTTTTTTAAATGTTCAAAAAATATTAGTGATTAGCCAAAATCACTTTGGCACAAAGTGTACTATTCCTATATCAGGTTCTTTGGATCAAACCGGGTATAGGGGTGTTACAATGATGCTATGACAATAATTATGTTAATGATTTGTGAGAATTAGGTCAAATAAAAATTTCATATATAAAATTGCACAAAATCAAAGTTCATGTATCAGATTGCACACCACACTAAACTAACTAAACAACCCAATATCTGTACTATTATTTAAACTCCTAACCAAGTTGGTGTCACGAGTTAATCAGGGACTAAATCGGTTAAGAAAATCTAGGAATGCCCTTCCGTAATTAAAAATAAGTAATATTATTCGAAGGTATCATAGTGTTTTCACTTTAAAAAAAGCAGTAAAAATATTCACAAGGTGGGATTTAAACCCATGCCGATTACATCAATAAAACTTTTAAATTACCACTCAATTAAAACATTATTTTGAATTTTTTTATACATTTTTATTTTATTAAATGGACTTTATTACCTCCATTAGTCGTATATCTATACTCCCAATAGAGTTGGTGTTTAATATTGTAAATATTTCATGTGTTATTATGATTAATTAGTTTCAAAATCCAAATAATATATTTCATTATTTTTAAAATCATGATTTCCACACGCATACAAGTGTAATAAAATGTTTTTAACAACCTAATATTTATAATATTTTTATATAATACCTAAACGATATCATTAAAATCTCCACTCATTTAATTATTAAAACAAAACCATCCATATCTATTTTCTATCGAAAACCGCTATAATCTTTAAAAATGTTTGATTAATACCAAATCAGTTTTTTCTTCTTCTTATTTATACTTCACACATAAAGAGTTTGATTAATATCATTTCAGTTTTAAAACATTTATTATAATTAAAATAAATTAAATAGGTTCATTTAATAAAAATACAATTTATTACACTACGCAACGTACTTAATTGACGAAGGTAATATGCTTTTAGCACTTCATGTTAAACCTAATATACATGTATATAACATAATTTTAATCCAAAAAATCATACGTAAATTATAAGTAAAATCACAATATTTCAAATTTAAATATAGGAAAGCTAAAATTTTATAAAATAAATAAATAAAGAGTGGGTAAAAGGGCTGACCACGTTGTGGCCTATCTTTAGTTTTCTTGCTGGACTCATCGTCATAAATTATTAATTTAATGAATAGGATATCACAACAAAAGCTAAGTTTTATTTTTTAATATCAATATTTGCAAACACCAAACTACCATGAATCATTATAGAATTAAAAATGGTAAAATATTAAATAAAAGACAAAAACTGCTTAATTTAGATTGTATTGCCATTTTAAAATGCCACGTAGGATGTTATTTAATATTATCTCGTAACAATCAGTAATATGCGGTCCATTTCTTTATTATTTTTATGCGATCCATTATTTAATGATTGGACTGAAGAATAAATATTTTAATTTTTTATATTTAAAATCATTTTAAAAAAAACCATTCTTCGTCATCATGAACTTTATTATAAAATCTTTATATTTTTTAAAATTATTTATTTTAAATATTTCAAAAATTTGACGGTGACAACCTTTAAAATAAAGAAACAATAAACTGTATGATGAGGAAAAGTCCACAATGTGGGACAAAGCATGTAGTATCATACAGTCACTTTTACGCTTTTTTTATTTTTATTTATAATAATAATATTTCTTTTCACTTGGAGCATTTGTATAACTAAATACTCGTTATTCATTCATTATTGTAATGATTTTATTAAAAATATTAGAAAAACATTTATTTTTATATTTCCTTTGGATTGTTTGACCTAATCCTTACAATGAATAAATCATTTTAATAAAAATAATAATTAAATATTTTAATATTTTGTGCTAGTGGTGGCACACGACAAGTAGCTCATGTTTTTCTTACCTAAATTAGGGCTTTATAAGATCCAAACTTATGCTGGGTGACTCAATTATGTTTTCTTTTTCCCTCCAAAGGACTTTGATAAATAACACATACGTGTGAACTTGCCACGTGGATGGGATTCACACGTGTGATGTTAGGTCATGGTGCATGGCAATTATATTTTTGAGTGTAATGAATCTAGTCATCAACTAAACTAAAGTGCCTACAAAAGTAGATTTTATAATGTAACATGTACATATATAATAAGCCCTAAAGATATCTGAGATTATGGTTTCGCTTTATTTAGATTCATTTTCGTTTACATATGATGTATTTATAATCGTTCTCGATTTTAATTAATTGTAATTATGGTTATCAGAAGTGGATTGGATCGGTTAGTTGAATCAGAAATTAGTGGCTTCGTTTATTTATTTTAATCATAAATAAAAAATCGATTGAATTAGATAAAATCTTGCTTAAACCATATTTAAGTTAATTTAAATATTTGATTTTGGCGTTATAATTTATAAAGGAAATCACCAAACCATGATTTTCATCGTAATTCGGTTTCCAATTTTGAAAAATGTTCGTTTACACCTCAAACTATTAATGTTGTATCAATTAAAACATTATATTATTAATCTATTGATTTAATTGTTAAATGATATATTAAATCTAGTTTAAAATGAAAAATTTAAACCAAAAGTAAAACATTATTGTATCCAGGGGTGAAGCCCCAAAAAAATTTAGGAGGACCGAAATTAAATTGTAATTTTTACGATAGTAAAAATATAATTTCACTATTTTAATAGCCTATATCTTTATAAAATTTAAAGGTTTAAATTAAATGTTTATCATTTTTAGGGGGTCAAAGTGCAATTTTATCTGTACTAATTTAAAATTTTAAAAAAATTACAATGCCTAAATAAAAAGTTTTCCATTTTAGAGGGATCGGGCCCCTGCTAGCCCCCCTACCTACGCCCCTGACTGTATAACTTTTAAAAAATAAAACTAAAAATAAATATAGAGATTGTACAATAATAAAGATGTGACAATATTATATTAATATTTTTTAAAATTTGGAATTTAATAATGTACAAAATAAATAAAATATAATTTTATACTTCCCCTATGTGTCATTCAAAGCTGCCCACCTCAACATTGATGTATGAGACATTTCCATGTGAGCACCCTCCTATATTATATGATGTCTTATTTTTAGTTGAAATGAATAATTTATTGAAGTGCCATTATATTATTTTTCTAAAAGTATATAAATATGGCAATTGATATGTGCACGTAATGATAATGTTTTGTAATATTGTATTATTAAATTTGGAATTTTTAATTTTGATGTCGAGTAAATTGGTTCCTTTAAAAAATATCAAATTCGAAAGTGCACAATAAACACTACATTAATATTTTCCGTCAAGTGTGTTGTTTATATATTATGTGTAAATGTTACGGGCTAAATTTGTTATGGTAACAATAAAAAATACGTACAATTAACGAAAAACATTAAAGTTGTGATTTTTTTAAATGGAGATCAATATGCTGAATATCAAAATTAAAATTACTTTTGGGCCTTGAATTAGATATTTGCATCATTATTGGTTTTGGGCTTCAGATTAATAAAATATTGGATTGAGAGTCGGAACCCAAATTTTGCAGAAACCTATACATCCATCCATTTCGTTTTGTTAGTTTAATTTCCCAAATGTTCTGAAAATAATGAAGAAAATACAAGAAATTCCATGATATTGATACAAAACGTTAACGTCAATTCTTTGATTAGTCATTTAGACAAAAACCATAACCTTAATTAAGTTTTACTAATTTAAAACTGAAATTAGGATTAGGTCTAAAGGTATTGAGAATTTAAAAAAGTGACAAAAACAGATAATAAAATAATAAACACTTGTGACCCCACTCAAACAGAACATCAAACACCAGGGACCTGAAAGAAAGAAGGGGACCCGTTGAACAGTACACCACATAATTCAATACAAATTGTCAAATCAATGAACCCTCCTTCCTTACCAAGAAAAGCATTCTGGACGCACCCTTGCTTCAATATTTGACCACTGGGCCGGGCCGGGCTGGATTTAGGTTAGGATATTAATATATCAATACGAAGTTAATGAGATTTTGGTTTATTCGAGTTGAACACTTATTATATGCAATTATTCATGTGTGAGTTTTAATTCGAATTAGATGATTCCGTGTGATTTTTTTCCCAGTTCTTAATCTGTTTGTGCTGATTCTACTTGTTCGAATATTTTTATTTTGGAAGTTATTATTTTCATGACTTCAAAATAATATATATTTACATGATAATAATTTCGTCTATATAAAATTTCTACTTATTCTTAACGCTCGTCATGCTTAATTTATTTTTATTGTGTTTTGTATATACTATCGCAACCATTCAATTTAGAGAATCAATTACGTGTCGGTGTTATACCATGTCTAAGTTTATTTTGTATTTTGCACAAGTTACAACATCGTTACAATATCTATTATTATCGCCACCGCTATTTTTACACTGGCCGTGGATAAAATTTTTTCAACGCTAATTATATTGTTGGAATTTTTTCAACTCTACGAGGGTTAGAATATTGTCACATTTATTTTATTAATTAACTAAATAAAAATTAATCAAAAGAAGTATGTGAAGAATTGATGTGTTTGAGATTATTGCATAAATTTAAAAAGTTTTATAACTAACAAAACTGAAAAACGAAAAGAAATTAAATTCGTATATAATTGCTTCACTGTCGTTAATAAAAAAATTAATTAAGCCCTTTTTAATTATATTGATCGTTAAAATTAATTGACTAATTAATTGGATTGTACGCGACAACTTCGATTTAATCTTATATTTTCTTAAAAAATATAAAAATTATTAAAATTATAAAAAAGTATATATAAACTTATAAAAATATTATAAAAGCTTACAAAGATTATAAAACTTATAAAAGTTCCCATTAACTATAAAAAATAAAAAATTTTGAAATAAAAAAATCAACACAAGTTCTAATAAATTATAAAAAATATTAATAAATATATAAAAAGTATTTATTTGTTCCTCATTTTAGAAATTAAACCCATAAAATCAAAGAGGACCTATGGCATTAGATAATGGGAATAGTCGTCAGAATATTTCATGCTAACATATTCTAATATTTGCAATCGTTGGATAATTAAATTTTGGTTTTATATAGAATCTAACTGTATTGAAAATACTTTATATCATATGGTACTTAGCAAATCATTCTTAACTTTTCAAGGTCCAAACTATTATATTGTACTTAAAAATTGAAGATGAAAATTTTAAAAATAAAATAATATTTTATCAATAAAATGAGAGAATCCCACAAGTATCGTTTTATTTATGAAAGATCGAGAATATTTTACTTAACATGATGATGACCTTAACAATCTAATGACTATTCCTATTATTTAACAGCTTGCTCGATGTTATGTGTTCATTATGATTTTAGGGTTTAAATGACTTTTTTAAATTTCTAATTTTATATAATTTATTAGATTTTCATTTTTTATATATGTTTTACATTTTATGAATTTTATAAAATTTTAAATATGTTTTATTTATTTATAAGTTTTATGCATTTTAATACATTTAACTAATTTTTATAAGTTTATATCAATATTAATATTCTATTGTGAAAATATTATTTTGACATCTAAATCGATTTATACCGACTTATATTGGCCATGTATCAATACGTCCATATCCATATTAGTTTCATACAAAATTTTGTTGGTATAAACCCTACAAGTCAATTGAGATTTGCTTGTAACTTATTATAGTTTTTTTTTTTATAATAATAACGAGATATTTTTTATTCATAAGTGAAATGTTAGCTATATGTCATTTAGCACATGTAAAAATAAAACTCATGTAATACACAAGGCATTGCAAGAGAATTGTAACGAATAACAATTACGAGATCATATGTATCAAAATTGTGATTCCTAAATTGTTCTTGGCCATCATATTGTCAAGAAAGAGCATTGATGATGCTCAAAGGTTGGCGCATATTAAGCTTCTATGCATTAGATGCATGCAATTGATCTCAATGTGAAGTAGGATAATTGAACATAACGCGTGGGTACTTGTTATAAGAACATGTACACTAAATATAACTTGCTATGAGAGTTCCATTTGGTACTTCACTGCAGTGTATATGAAAATACTCTTATGTATCAATAGTACAAGTGATCTTTAGATTCGTGACACTAACTCTCTTTGCGTGTTAAATGCCGTACTTTGATTTATCACAGAACCAATCTGCATTAATGGATACTTTAGCTTATCCGAAATATACATAAGTACTCAACGTTGAAAGGCTATGGCAAATTCCAACATAAATTCCAATCAGTGTTCTATACTTTGATCGAATATTCAGTATGGAATCTGTGTTCTACCATCCCAGCATAAATTCCAATCTTATCATAAGATCTCTTCCTATCAAAATAAACATGCAGACAGAAAGCATCATTAGAAGCAATGGCGCAATTCAATATGCTAACGAAACTATAGTTGAAGAACTAGCAACACCATTATAGCATTTTCAATTGTTTTTTAGAGTTTTAAACATATTTTCATAGCTTTTATGATAATTTTAGAAAGAAATATCACAATAAACGAAACTTGCATCCTACTTAATTACAAACACCAACGAGGTCATACAAGGACACACGAATGTAAGGGAGCAGTTGAGGATTTCAATCTCATACAAGATAAAGTCTCAAAAAGCTAGTAAATCTATCCGTCTATGATAGACAAAATCAAATCTCTCAATCGATAAGTAATTAGGAGTGACCTCGATACAATAAATCAAATCTCTCATGAACACAATTTCTCGATAATCAGAAAAATAAACCCCTGATTGGGTGAATCATTACACAAATTATTGTCGCAATAACAAAGTCTCTAAACATATCAAAATTTAGTATAATTTTCCCAAGCAAACTCACCTAAAAGCAACAATCAAAGATTAAAAAACATGGAGAGATGATAAGGCAAATCTAACTCCAACATCAGAAATCTTTAGATGTTGTGGGACCAAACAGCAAAACCCTACTAATCCAAATCCAGCAATACCACAATGGAAATGGGACCCTTTGGGCCATTTTTGCTACCAAAGAGTACTAAACGTGTACTGCAAATTGTGACCACAAGTTCTTAATTGCTGCCTTTTCTATCAGGTGGTAAAGATACCCTATATCTGGTCCCACTCAAAACATTGGGGGACCCCCATTTTTTTTGGAAACAGAGTTATTTATAATCAAAGAAGATCTGTGGATCAGAGGGTCATGATTTGGTACTTTGCACTTTGTTTGTTCTGGTTATTGGGACACGACAGTAGAAACGGACCATGCATTAAACGCCAAAAAAACAACTCTACCTTGTTTCATATATGTATATGGATTTTATTTACTTTGAAATTTGTAGTTTAATGGACTTATTTTGAAAATGAAATATCATCAAATACTTGGAATAGTAATATCCACGAGGCAATGCAACAACACTCCAAAAACTCTATGTTTTTCTTTATTAAATAGCATATATTATATTCTTTTAGGGTTAGAATCATAAGGACTGAAATTGCCCATGCTTAACTTTAAAAAGATATTTAGCAAGGATTTGGACCTTCATTCACACCAATGTGGGACTTTTTAATTCAATAACATACCTCACATATCCCACGTGTTCAAGGTCCTACATACGCCACTTGTATAGTGATTCAAGGTCTCTTAAGTACGAAGTTCAAAAATTGTTTTTAGATAAATCATAAAATTTTAGAGATTTAAAATACAAATTTACCATAGTGTTATATTGTAATTTTTAAAATTCCGAAGAGATTACAAGATGATTTTACCATTTTGGGTGAGCTTGCCTACTTCCAAATGCATTTTTAATTACTTCTCAATATTTAAAGATTCTCAATTGATATGAGCATTGTTTTTCGAATATACTTATTATTAAAAAAAAAACCATAAAATAGTCATTGGAAAAATCTAAAAATAAATAATAGGATTAGAGATTGGGGAAAAAAATCTTTTCACCGACCAAATTAATAAACGATACAACTCATAACATGAAATGCCTCAAAATGTGGTTCATTAATGCTACAGTTGGTACTTACTTGGGGGTAGGCTGTTGAAGTCAAGCATTTCAACTTATAAATTAGTACATTAATTTGACTTAATTAATTTTTAAAACTCACATACTTCATTGCCACTCTATTTCATATGGGTGTGCCTTAAACTTCTTCTTATCACATGCCCCTCATTCAACCAAACTGCTCAACATTAATTTTTATTATTTTACAAAAGTTTACAGCTACTACATATGGGAATCAATTAGAGTTAGAATCAAGCATTACAAAACTAACATTAATTAGAGCCAGTCTAGAGAATACCCATAATGAAATACAAACCAAAATAAATATTATGAGACCACCCACGCATTTATATAAAATGAAAATTAAACTTAGATGATCAAAATCTTAAAATCTCCTCATAATTTATTAAATCCAAGAATATCAAAATTCTTCGACTTAACCTTCCTATTAAACTAAACCTAAGATATAATTCGCTTAATTTATAGCATTTTAGAGGGTGGAGATGATGCTAATGAAAATGGAAAAAGAAAAAGTACTGATGTCACTTTATTTTTACCTTACCAGGAAAGTTTATGGAAAGAGATTCTTTTTTCAGTTAAATTTCGTTACTTATTACAGTAGTTTTGTTTTGAACCAATGAATTTTTGCAATGAGCAATGGCACCTTGAATAGCACTTTGCAGTTCTTCCATTGACGACCGATCCGGGTAGTGCATCATGCCGCCAACGCCACCGACCCGACCCGTATTCGTGCTCGGAAACCCATTTCGAGAAAGCACCCCAGAGTGGCTCGGCGATGACCTCATGGATGATGGGCAGCTCGAAATGCAGCTTCTCCTTTTTGGGTACCTCAAGTTTCCCGAGAAAGAGTGAGAAAATCCACCGCCATTGTTGTTTTCTTTGACAGATCTCTCTGGTTTGATCGAGAACGAAGCTGGAAATGATGTTGTTGTTGACAAAGTTGAAACCGATTCAACTCCTCCCATTTTTTCATCTTGCTTATGTGATAGTTTCTCGTATAATGGCTTCACTTTCTTCAAGTATTTGCTTATTACTCGTTTCGCCGTCGTGCTTATTTTTTTAACCGACGACGGAGTTGCCGCCATGTTTACCTGGTCAAGCTTCTTGTTGTTTTCCTTGTTGAACACCGAAGAGAATCTAGACAAGGAGAAATACTTGTTCTTCTTGATTTGTTGTTGTTGGTTCCCTGTATTGTGAAGTACCCTTTTGAGACCGTCGTCATCGGAGACGGAGCTAGGCCTGGAGGAACCGCAATCGGCGGAGAGCAAAACGAGGTCACTGGAGAAAGAAGAATGGGAGTCATTGGAACTGCTGGCGGTGGAGTCACGAGAGGCAGTGGCGGCGGAAGAGGAGGAAGTGCTGGAGGAAGCTAAGAGGAGGGTACGGACCATGGAGAGACGAGGAGAAAGGTGGAGAGGTAAGAGCTGGCCTTTGTAGAAGAGGTCGTCGGCTGGACATAGGGAGGAAGAGGTGGCGGCGCGTGGGGAAAGGGAGATGGTGAACTCAAAGTCGGAGGAGGAAGATGAAGAGAAAGAGTGGGAAGGAGATGAGGGTAGTGTTTGAGATCTTGAACCTATTTTCTCTCTTTTCTTCCCCATAACCAAGATCTTTCACAAGGTTATCTTAGCCTAGCTTAGCTGCATATATATATGCATATGTATATATATCAATCAATCATTAGCAATATTGGGTTAAGGTCAAGGGACATCCTAAATGAAAGAGAGATGATAGAGCTGAGATGGGGTTTTACTTATGTTATGAATGATGAGTTGAGGAGATTGGAAGAAGGCAAAGAAAGAGATTTTCCTTCTTTGCTTTGTGTTTGACTTCACGCGACTTGCTCCGACATTAGTTTTTACGCGCCGTGTTTCAGTAGATAAAAGGTATAATATAAATTTAGCCCCTAATATTTATATCACTTGTCAATTTAGTTCTAATTTCTTTTATCTAACTTTCATCATTAACCTTTTAACTATTATTATCATAGTCCACATGGCTTCATTTTATAATTATTTCTTTAATTATACAAACAGTTATATTTATTAATATGAAATTAATAAATTATTTTTATTAAATTAAAATGTATGTAATTCTATCGCGTTAAATTTTATATATTGCTTTGAACATTAGATTAAAATTCAGCTGTGGTTTTGTGATTTATCTCATCGACTAAAAGAACCAGATATTAAGTGTTAAATAATTTTGTTAATTTATATTATATTCATGTATTTTTATAAGTATAATTGTTTTAAATTATCTCATAATTTTATGATTTATATAAAATCTAGTATATTATCTATAGGCATAATTGGTACTATTACTATTGTGACAACTAAAAATATGTAGGTTCGAGCACTTTGAACACATCTTTTCTTCCTGTGTAGAAGTAAGCTTTATATAATATTTATTATTTTAAATCATATTTTTTGCAAAATAAAGTTTAGATTAAAATATGTCATAAGTTCTTGTAGTTTTAATAAATTTAGAATTTAGTCATTTTACTTTTTAGATTTTAAAATTTAAGTCGATCGTTAACACTGTTAATTTTTTTTGTTAAATTTGTTGGTGTGACATTTTGATTTTAAAAAAACACTGGTAGCCACGTAACTGCTGGATCTTAATTCTTACAAATAAAAGTATAAGGACTAAATTTCAAATTTGTAGAGAGTATAATAACCTATAACCTAAAATTTAACATGGGTGAGATATTTGAGGAGTGGAAAGGGTTGTTTTGGTTAGGGTGGAAGTGGTGCGAGATGGGTAGGGTGATGGGATCTTTAAATCAAGGATCACATGGTCATGTCAATAATTTCAGGGTTTAGGCATCAAGAATAATTTAAAACTCTTTTTAATGTTACATAAACATCATTTGTTTCTTTATTTGATTTATTGTGATTTAATTATTATATTTTAACGTCACTTATTTTGTACTTTGTTTAAGTGGTGGGAAAGCATATTGTATTGTAAAAAGAATAAGAGTAGTTTTACCTCATTTATTTTTTTTTGTTTTTTAACTCTTAATTCATAACCCAAAATATATATAGAAAAGTTAATTTTGTTAATGTAGGCGTACACGTAGATTGATGCGACATCACGTTAGCAATTCATTAAATTTTAAAATATAAAAATTCAAAAAATAAAAAAAAGGTATAAAATTGTGACATACACATGGGTGCTACATTAACAAAGTTAACATTCGTTATCTTGAGATGATTTGACAAACAATACAAATTTAAAAATCGAAAAACTGAAAGACTAAAATAAATATTTTTATAAATTTGGATTTTATTAAAAATGACTGCCACAAACCTCATTAAAACCCACATAAAATTCTTTGGGTGTTTAAAAATGAAATTAGCAAAATTTTATTAGTAATTGGATTGAGATAAAAGTAATATAGTAAATGCACATTGATGTTAAAAGAGTAATTAACATTGATTTCGTTTTTGTGTGGCAATGTGAGCGTAGTGTGGGATGGAAACAGTCATGTGTTGTGTGCTTGTAAGCAGAAAGGTGTCACGTGCCCTAGACGTGAAATATGGGGATCTGTTTGAACTTCAGAGTTTTGATTAAGATGTAGTCCATTATTTTTCAAGCCTAATCATTTGTATGTATCTGATTTAGGTAAAACTATGATTGAAGTTTTTTATTTATATTATATTATTTTTGGAGCAATTTGATTATCAAACCTTTTATGGTTGATGTAGCTCGATTTTATTTTATATGTTATGTTAATAAATGATTAAAATTTTAAAATATATTTCCAAATATCGATTATATTTTCCTCAATTTTTCATAAAAATTATAAAAACTAAATAAACTAGAAAATAATTTTAATTTTTAGAAATTTTAAAAGTTTAAAATTTCCAATATAGCTTAAAATGTTTTTGAAGTTGTTGTATTTGATCTTTAAGGCTAATCCGACTAAAAAATACATACAATAGAAATTTATGTTCAAACTTGATTCGTATAAGAAAACCACTACCTATGCAAACTCAAATCCATCCAATTTTCTATTTAAAAAGAATTAACATTTTCTAATATAGTTCATTTGATGTGCTTTCATTTCGCAAGTTTAAAGTTCAAACTTATTATGATACTAACTATTATCAATCTATTGACCCGCTAGTTCGTCAGGTTCTGATCCACACTCTGTATGGGTTTGCACATGCATTGTCCTCGCACATTCGTAATATAGGTAAACCCAATATAAGGACGTGTACTATGTAATATGGGTTCGCCTACACATGATGCAAATCTACTTTGAGTATATGCGTGTTAACATTAAGATAGGATATGTGTCATCATACATGGAGACCTACTTAACATGTCACATTTATGAACAATGATCGTATCATATGGATACACATAATTAGTCTATCTGGAAAGACACACAAAAAAATCACTCGACAAACATATTATTAAAAGTTTTTGTCCTCTAGGTTACATGTTAATCTATATGTCCTTCAATTCAATTTTGGCAGCAGAGTACCAAGCATGAAAAGCTGGCAGAGTGTCAAGGCTTACCATATTTTTTATCAAATACATTTGTACCTTATTTTGATGAATCATGAAAATTGTTATCAGCTCTTTATTGAAATCAAAATTAATCTAAATTTCCTCAAATAAGAGAATAAATTTTCAAGGAAATTGATACCGAGAAAACCCCTATGATTATATGAATAAGACTCGTTTTTGTGACTACTTTAATGAAATTAAGTGATCGTAGATGATTGCAATTTACATATGCCTGGTTTGTTTGATTGAATGTATGAATCGAGTGTAAACATAGTAAATAAACTAAATTGGGTAAATCAATTTATATCTAAAGTTTTAGACGAAAAGTTATCTAGATTAAGTATATAAGTGAGGTTGTTACCTAGTGAGTTAGGAAACTTATATCACAACTTGTACTCATTGAGAATAGTGGATTAACTCGCTCGAAAAATGTATTGCAATAGGATTGAGTAAAAAAATTGACCCGAAGCGAATTATTTGGACAATTTATAGAATGTAAGTTCAAAAACCACAATTACTCGAAATCAAATCGAATTCTGTTTTTTATTTAATATATAAATAATTTTAAAATTTTATGATATAAATATAAAACTTTATATTTAAAACAATGGAAATAATTTAAAAGTTCTTGAAAAATTAATGTTTTTAAAAATATTTATGAAAATGACCTTGAAATTTTGTCAAGTAATATTCAAAAGTCATAAAATAAAATTGATTTTATTAAAATAAGTCTAAAAAACTAAAACAAAAATTAATATGAAAAAATCGAGAAATGAACTAAATTATATGATGAACGATTTAAAAATCTAAAAAATTAAACCGAATCAAACTGATATCACACTTGTTTTTGTAAACGTACAAATTATCTAAACTACGCTAACAAACATATATTTAATTAGAATAATATTTGATAGACAATGATGAACTGACTTCCATATTTAATTATTACTTGGACAAATGCTACAATTTCCTAAATTTCAAGGCAGGTACGCAAGCTCAATAGTCGACTAACATGGCCCTGTACTATCAAATTTAATTGTTTAAATGGAGTTAATTAATCACAAGAAAAATATAAATTGTACAAAATTTATGCATCATATTATTAAAAGAAATCTACTGGAGGTCGAAATTTTTATTTTATGATGTTTTACAATTTTTAATTTTTTATATTATTTATTTACGTGATATATAACAAAATAATGTCATGTTAGTAGTGAAAGAACAAGAGATAATTTGTTCTAAATAAAAAAAGTATGGGTTAAATTGAATAAATATGTAAATGATGAGGACTAAAATTATTATATAAATCTCCAAAATTAACATTTAATGACGTAATTTTAACAAAGAAACCATTTTGGTACATTTATAATATATTATTTAGAAGGATTCAATATGATCGAAGGGTTAACAATATTTGGGATAAATATTAAAATTATACATTAACTTTGATGTTATACACAAATTTTAATTTGGTACATTTATATACATCAAACTTTAAATTTAGGTTAATTTTCACAATTCACTAACCCCGTTATTAATGTGGCACAATTTTTATTAAGTCATTTGTATACAACACATGAGTTCAAAAATTGTATTTTGCCCCTTAAAATAAAAAAAAAATTATGTTTAATCCCTTCAAAATGATGAAATAATAAATTAATATGTTTTGATCTCTTAAAACTTTAATGTTCAATTCTGACCCTAAACAATTTCTAAAGTATTGCATAAACAATTATTTAAACCTAAATAATCACTTGATTATTACAGCCTCACTTGATTTAAGCACTATATAATTTAATTTCTCATTGCAAAAGATAAATCTCATATCCATTACTGCTAGAGCCTGAAATAAATATATATCCTTCAAGAAGTTTTTTTTTTGGTGAATTATAAGCGAAGGGTAAAGCTCTAACAGCAACGTAATTAGCGCGACTCAAACCCAGACCACACATGGGGCGATGAACACCTTGACGATCAGACCAGCACACGAATTCTCCTTTCAACATTCATATTCATATTCATGATTAATAGGAATCATTGAGAAAAAAAAATGATGAAAGCCAAATGCCTTAATAAAGGAGCTACTTAGCAACATAACAAATATTATTCCATGAGAAATACATGTCTCTCTCTGAAGTGTAACCAATGACATTATAGAAGTATATCAACCATTCCACATACAACAAAAATCAATCTAAAATTTTGTTCAATAAAAACCGGATACAAAAACTGCAAAACCAGCCATTGCTAAACAAAGCTTAGTGATTAGACTCCCCTTGGAAGCTCTCAAGGAGATACCGCTGCTTGGCGAAGGCGCAGGACTACCGGCAGATGGAACTGAAGCGGCTGTTGATCCCTCGGGAGCCGTAGTTGGAGCTGTTTCAGATGTGCGAAGCACGTTGATGTCGACTTTCTGACCAGCTTGACAATGTCCAGGAGCACCACAGATGAAATAGTGGTGACCTTTAGTGGTAATGTTGATGGTGTCATTGCCAGTAGTGTAGGTAGCCAAAGGGGCTGAGGCATTGCAGGCTTTGTACATAGGATGGGTTACTCGCATCACGTTGTGAAACTGAGCATTGTACTCAAAACCTATATATGCATGCGCATTAACATATTGCTACATCATTCAATCAACATATATATCAAGAACAGATTGAAAAATGGATAAATTGTTGCCAAATTATTTTATACAGAATTGCACCAGAATTATAAAAAAAAAATTAAACAGGGTATATTTTTTAAATGGGTTAATATAACTTGTAGTACCTGAACTTGACAATTAGGTTCATTTTGGTACTTATACTCTTTTTTTTTTCACTTTGATGCTTGAACTTTACAACTAGGTCCAAATTGGCCTTTAAATTTGGTAAAAATAAACGTTTGATGATGTGGCACTCTGAAATTATGCCACGTTATCAAATTTTGATGGAATCTAAATTCAATGACCTAAATAGACCTAATTGTCAATTCAGATACCAATGTGGACCTAATTACCAAGTTTAGGAATTAAAAGTTATATTAACCCTTTTTTGATATAATTAAAATATCCATATCTGTTTTAACTGTTCATGAGGCCCCTTTCAAGACTCGTGACTACCCTACTAACAATATATCTCAAACCTGGATTCTCTCTTTCGGTGCAATGCCGGTAAAAATATCATAGAGGCCTCTGTACTAGGAGTCAATTTACATTTTGACCCTTCTACTTAAAAAAGTAGAAAAATTAATCATTGTACATTAAATCAAAGAACAAATTAGTCCTTTTTTTGTAAAAATTTCATCCATTTGTACTATTAAAAACTACTGTTGATGATGAAATAATCAGAAAGTGACACATTATCACGTGTACATCATGCTGACGTATGGGGATCAGTTTTTAACAATAAAAATGGATGTAATTTTCACAGAAAAACTAATTTACTCTTTGATTATAGATGGATTATTTTACCCATATTTTGAGGAAAAGAGATAAAATGAAATTTATCTTTTAATTAAGAAGCATCATATTGTATTTTTACCGGGCAATGCCTTCCCGTACCAAATTACATCCCAAACATTTGAACCAGCTTTAATAAACACAAAATAAAATAGGTGAGAGCTGCTTTTAAAAGAACAAAGCTAGTGTAAGTAATAAACCCAGTAAATGGAATAAGCCAAAGATGAAAAATGGGGGGCAAAAATAAGCTAAATATTGAAAGATCATCTATAACATCAAGGAGAGACTAAGAACTTAAAAGGGAAACTTACGAATAATGTCACCAACTTGGAAGGTTTTAATAGCAGACCATTGTTTGTAGTCAAGGTTGCCAATGGAGGTCCAACCAGCACTGTCTCCAACCTTGTAAACAGCTGCATGGGAGAACTGCAACAAGGCAACAACAGCCGTCACCGCCAAAACAATCTCAGCCGCACCTCTCTTTGAAAAACCCATGGTTAAACTGGCAATTCAACCCTGAGAAAGGATAAGAGGGATTAATAAATCTTTTGTTTTTGGCTGGATTTGTGAGGATCGGAATGGATGCTTTCTCTCATGGTGTGTGTATATATATATATATATCTTTTGGACCAACTCTAGTTTGGTCGTAGAGGCATCATAAATTTTATGTTTTTTTTATAGAAAGGTCCCGACTTTCAGGTATTTATGATAATAGTCACCTCTTTTATGCCAAATTGACAAGACTCATCATCTCATCTCTGTTATTAGATTCAGAGATTAATAATGTTAACAGATTCATGAAAATTCACATCATCACTTTAACACAACATCAAATGTTATTATACATTTAAAAAAAAAGTATCAAATTTATGTCAAATTAAAATAGAGGAATTAAATCTCTGATTTCAACACAATAAAGGGATTAAAACCAAAATTAGACCCTTTCTTTTGTTGGCATATCATCATTGATGTTCCCTCCTCCCTCAATTGTTTTAACCTCTAGAGGACACAATGCTTGAAACGCTTGAAAGGAAAGAATGTTGGGAGAGGGTGTTGTTGCTATTGCTGTTGGGTGAGTTGTAGAAATATATATATATATATATATATATATATATAGATTTGCAGATACAAAAATTAAACTAATCAATGTTGTTCACATTCAGACAAAGAGTGTTAGATTGTAATGATGTCCCTCATTGGCACTAATCTTTATATACGTTAGTGGTAGGTGCTATGATGACATAGTGTTCCCAAATTCAAGTATACAATTTCATTTCTCTTTCTGTCTTGTCCCTTTTCATAAAAAAGAAATGGATTCTACTTTCTCTTATACTGTAGATTTATACATGGCATACATTAGGAATGTTTTAAGTCTTTGAAAGTGTAAAGACGCTTTAACAATTTGACATTATAGATGTTCTCCTTTGCTTCAAAATCAACCTTCAATTAAAATGTATAATAAATATATGATCACAAATCTCTTAATTATGATGAATATTATCTATAAAAAGAACTGAAATCGTAATTTTTCAGAAAGATTGATTTTTTTTTTCCTTATAGCAACCATTATACATCAAAGATCCAAAATGACAATAATTAGTCAAGCATTTCTTCATATATGAAATAAATATGTATATCTATTTTCTATCGTAACGAGATGTTTACAACTGGGAAGTTGGATCAAAACCATTAGCATGCCCATTTTTCTTTGCAATGTCACCATTGGTAACAGCTGCTACCTCATCATCATCCATGAATCTCTTCCAAAACCAGTGTTGCTTCCACACCCTCTCCGTCATCTCTTCAATCGGGATGTTTTTCGTTTCCGGGATAAGGAACAATGTAAAGATGGACATAATCACGACCCAACCGGAGAAGAACAAGAAGATTCCGTACTTGAAATGACAGAGCATTGAGAGGAAAGCCTGAGCTATGACAAAGGTGAAGAGCAGGTTGACACAGACCGTTACACTCTGCCCGGCTGATCGGGTCTCGAGGGGGAATGTTTCACTGGGGATGAGCCACCCAAGAGGTCCCCAAGACCATGCAAAGGCTGACACAAAAGTGCATATCAAAACAACTACTAGGATTGCAAAACCTTTGTGGAGATCGTCAGAGTGATCTTTAACCTTGAATGCCAGTATAATTGCTATGATTACTTGAGAAATAAACATTTGGACACCGGCTTCGAGTAACAACACACGACGGCCTACTTTGTCGACCGAGTAAATGGATACGACGGTAGATAACACATTGACAGCGCCGGTTATAACAGCAGAGTAAAGTGAAGCATCATTGCCAAATCCCAATGTGTTAAACAAGACCGGCGCATAAAACATGATAGCATTGATACCTGTAAATTGTTGGAAAATCTGTTCCAAGTAACCAACACCATAAAAATACAGACATATAAGTAAGAGTTCTACGACCCGACAAGAAAAATAAGCAACACGAAGCCAAAATTAAGCACTAACCTGCAATGCAACTGCGATGACAAGTTGGGGTCGGTTCCTACGTTTAAGGAGATTCCTGAAAGGATGTTTCACTTCTTTAGCTATACGACTTGCCTCGACAAGTTCCAGGAACTCAGGCTCAATCTTATCGGTGCCCCGAATCTTTCGGAGCACGGCCTTTCCTTCATCGAGACGACCTCGCTCGATGAGACTGTTAGGACTATCGACCACCAAGAGAGCCCCCACAGTTAGGAGAAGTGCTGGAATGCCGGCTAATCCTAATGATAGTCTCCAACCCCATCCCCCTGTAATTCTGTCGTTCCAAAGCAAAGCAATGAAGGATTGTGATCAGCAGAAAAAGCAAAAAATGAACACATTATTATTAATATTTTCCAAAACGTGGGAATTGGTTAATGATTAAGAGCAACGGGGTCTCCCTCAAAAATGGTGTAAATTATTTCATTCATATATCACAGTTTCAAGGCAATTGATCCTACATCTTTGCTCCAATGGCAAAAAGAAAAAAAAGAGAGTTTTTTTTCCCCTAATGATGAAACATTAAATACATAAAATTAAAAGAGTAAAAGAGAAGAAAGACGAGGCATACTTAGCAGTCCCGTAGTTGACAAGATTGGCAAAAAGAATTCCAATAGTGACATTAAGTTGGAATAATATGTTTAACCCTCCACGTATTCTTGTAGGTGCAATCTCTGAGAGAAACAGTGGCACAGCCTGTATTTAATAAAAATAAGCACATAAGTAATTTAATTAAATCAAATATGAGGCCTAATACAAAATTATTTGAAGGTCGGAAGTATTTAATAAAAAATTAATCATTGATTACGTCGGATTATAAAAATCCTTTTCAAATTTAATATATGAATAGATGTCTTTAAATATCAAAGGTAGGTAGGGTTAAAAATTATAACCTAATCTAGATATATTAAAATGATATTTTTATTTTACACTGACACAAATTAAAAGTTAAATAAAAGAATACAATTGGGAACCTTATGCACCTCTACTGTTCCCATCAGCTACAAGATTGTTCTAGTTGAATTTTAAAGTCCCAAGTAAATACAAAAGTTCAAACAAGCATCACGTAATTCATAAAAGACTTTTCAAAAGGATTTTTAAAAAAGGGATAAAAAGATTCTAAGAACAAGAAGAAAAATGTGAATAAACTTGCTTTTCAAGATTTTTAAAAAAATATTATTAATTTTAATGGATAAATCCAAAGATAAAGATCTTTTCATATGATGCTTTCTTAAATTAAACCAATAGAGAGCAAAAGAGTCCACACAACTCACAATCACATGTGTTATTTTCAAACCTCAGAATATATTAATATTAAAGTTAAAAGTTAGAGGTAAACAAAACACTTTGGATTGTGACAAATAATATTATATTTTGTTATTTTTTTTCAAACCTACTTAGTTAAATTAATTACATCAATCTAACAAAAGTTGGAATTTAGCACTAAACTTTATGGAACAATATTGGGTGACATATGACAGTCCATTCTTGACTAGAGTGGGTAGGTGTTGAAGAGTGATTGCTGGGGATGTAAGGATTCTTGGAAAACGTAAAGGATTTTGACTATTAAACCAGATAAATAAACAAAGTTGATCAATAGGGGATAAAAATTTAAATGGTGTTATTACTATCGACAACAAAAAATAGTAGATTTTGTTATTTTTTTTCAAACCTACTTAGTTAAATTAATTACATCAATCTAACAAAAGTTGGAATTTAGCACTAAACTTTATGGAACAATATTGGGTGACATATGACAGTCCATTCTTGACTAGAGTGGGTAGGTGTTGAAGAGTGATTGCTGGGGATGTAAGGATTCTTGGAAAACGTAAAGGATTTTGACTATTAAACCAGATAAATAAACAAAGTTGATCAATAGGGGATAAAAATTTAAATGGTGTTATTACTATCGACAACAAAAAATAGTAGCTTAGAAAAGGAGCTACACGACTGATTACAACTGCTTTGAAAGGGAAATTAATGTAGTCTAATGATGTCTTCAAGGCTTATCTCAGCTGGGGACAACCTCCAAGCTACAAAATTTAGTACTTTAATTGTGTAATTAAGTTCTTATAATGCATATATATGCACAAAATTATGCTTTCATTTGTACTTAAAGTATTATGTTAAGGGATTATTTAGGTATAATTATGTTTTGAGTCCCTGTACTCTGGGACTTTCGAAATTTAGTCCCCTTGTTTAATTCAAACAGTTAAATTTATGCATAAGTTAAATATCAGGGATTCGTTTGAATAGAAGTTAAAAGTTAGAGACTCATATAGTACGAATAAAAAATATTAAAACTTATGTTGGATTATATGATACACACTGATTCTAAATAAATTGTAATGAATATAAATTTGTGCGATGCTTATTGAAAGTACCTGATTAGCGAAACCGACACCACAACCGAGCAATATCCTGCCAATAATAAGCATGGCTAGGTCTTGGGCAGCGGCGTTAAGAACAACACCGACAATGAAAAAGAAACCGGCGATCAACATGGTGAGGCGGCGACCGAGACTCCTAGTGGTGTAGGATGCGAAGAAAGTGGCAGTTAAACCAGCCAAATAAAGCGATGAAGTGAACAATTGAAGGCCTTGATTGTCGTATTTGCAGTAATTTCCATCGATTCCAGGGTTTCTGGTTTTCCGGTAAACAACCGGAAAGAATTTTTCCAAGAAGTCGGGCATGGACGTAACGCCACCTACATAAAAAAATTTAATCAATTCTTTTTTTTTAAGACAGTGATTTGTTTTTATATTTTATTATTTGGTTTATTACTTCAAGAAATTAACTAATAATCAGTATTTAAATATTTAAAACCTTGTGATAAGGTAATTATCAGTTATTTTACTTCGTAGAGCTTAAAAACTATAAATAAATAATAATAAAAACGAAGAAGGAAAAAAACACATAGATAGACAATAAGGTAATTTCATAAAAAATGAACATGTTGGAGCCGAGCGAACAACAACCGACCTCCACTGACAACCGTTAACCAACACTTTCGTCAACGATATATGATGGCAGAGAATTTATGAAATTCCCAAGCTGCCCTTTTCAGTTGAAAAATTGATCCAGAGTCGGTGTTTGGCGGGGGAGAAAAAAACTATTTTCTTTTCCAGGATTTTGAAAAAAAAAGTTAATAAAACCCTCCCAAAAAATATTTATTTATTTAAACGTGTTAAATTATATAACCATTTTTATACAAAAAAAAAAAGAGTAACGAAGAGAATCATTAAAATAAGCCAAAAAAAGATATTTTATTTACAAAAAGAAAGAGGTTGAAACTTGGAATCCCTATTCATTATTATTACTAAATGAATCGTGTAAATTTCCATGCAAGCACGAAAAAATGAATTACCAGAAACGCCGACGTCGTAACCGAACATGAGGCCTCCGGTGGCGGCCATTATACAAGTAATGATGACTATAGGAGTGATCTTTGCTTCGAATTCCACCCCCGCCGGTGTAACCGATGAGAATCCACCAGCCGGCATGGTTTCTATCTGAATATAAACTAAAACACAGCTATATATCTCTTCTTTTTTTTTTCTAAAAGTGAAGAAGAGAGTTTTTTTTTTTTTTTTTGAAATGAGAAGAATATGCAGTGAAAGGAAGAAGCTAAGGGGGGAGTTTATATAGAAGTAGAGAGTAATAGTTAGACTCACCTGCAAATTGGATGACGTAGTGGGTCACCACCATCAGGATCTTTCCACGTGTCTACGGACTTTTCTATGTTTTTTTAAACAAACTATTTGCTGGCTTTCTAATTTTCTTTTGACGGCTCGTTAGTCAACCACGGCATTTTGGCTAACGTTAATGGTTTTAATTTGGTCAAATGTTATAAAGGGTCCCTACATTATGCTTTTTTTGGTGAATTTAATCCATCTTCTATTAATTTGTTCCTTTCTAGTTTCTCTCTTTTTTTCAAAATATATATATCTTTATTTCCATTCTGGTATTTTTTTGTACAATTAGACAAATTTTATGTGCAACTTTCCAAAATTAATGGAGAAAAATTAACGTCGTGATTGAAAACTGCACATTTCTATAATCAAATAATAATAGAGGGACTAAATTCAACAAAAACACATAGTATAGGAACCCTTTATAGAATGGAAAATTATAATTTATTTGCGATCACATTGTAGAACTTAGAAAAAGAGTGATGATTGAAGGAGTTATTTGTTATTATTGATAATATTAAATTTGATTTTCTGAGTGTGAAAATGAAGAAGAATTTGGGGTATTGGGTCAACTTGTTTAAATCATGCATGAGAAAATTGGAAAGGGAAATGATAAGATCAAATCAAAGACAAAGTTGTTGACTCAGCTAAGGGGTTAAAGCCAAAGGGAAGTGGAGGAAAACAAGGAGTTTAATGGCCCATGTTTACGTTTTATCCACTGAATTGGGAAAACGCATTTCGCCATTAAGACCACATAATTACTCTGTTTAGTTTCAAAGGAAACTATCATTAATTAATGGATTAATATTTTATCCCCAGAAAAAAAGGACGTGAAAATACATATAAATTGGAACTAAAGGTTTGGAAATAATTCCCCATAGGAAGGTTTAATTCATAATCTGCTACTTGATTTTGACACTATTTTTCTAATATGGTATATGTGTTTTTTTTCTTTTGTTTAATTTGATATTTGTATTTGATAAAAGTTATATATTTTGGTTTCCAAAAGTAACGATGTTAACTTTTAGTATCTGAATTCGAGTTTTAAAGTTGATTTGATGAGAATTCATAATTAGATAATGATATTAGCAATTAACTTTTATCAAATCAACCCTAAAACCCAAATTAAATTACATCCATCGATTATATTTGATAAATTAAATACAAAATTAAATAAATTTACAATTAATACTAAACTTATTCTATTAGTAAAATCATGAAAAATTCAAGCATGATAATATTAGAAATTAACTTTCAACAAATTTACCCTAAAACACGAATTAAGCACTAAAAATTTAATATTGTTACCTTTGGGTACCAAGATATATAATTTCTTTCAAAAACAGATACCAAATTGGACCAAAAAATAACACAGGTGTCACATTAGGAAAAAAAATGATTGTTAGGCATTTACGATCAGCGACCTAAAAATCAGGTAAGGTCTGGGTAGCCTACCCGCGACCCAGATAGGGCCCACCAGACGGATACATGCAAGCCTTACAGTATGAAGCTCGCAAAGGGTGTTCACAAGGAAAGCTTGCGAACCTAGCTTGCACAGGTCAAGAGGAGTTTACAAGGGGAGCTCGCAAGTCTCGACTTGTAGATGCCCAAAGAGTGTGCAGCAGGTAGCCCAGAGCATTACTTATGTCCAGCATGCATAGAGTATGCTAAGAGCGTCAATTCTATGAACAGAAGCTATGTATATAAATATTCAATTGTCTCATCTAATGTGACATAACGAAAAATTACTTAACAAGTATGGACCTCGAATACTAAATGATATATTAAATCTTCTTATAAATTGTAAAATAAACATGAATGATACATTCATCATACCAAAATCCACTAATTAAAATTATTATCTATAATTCTATATGTATAATCTCAAACAATTATATTAAATCGTCGTACTTTACAAATATAATATAATAGACAAACTTATTTGGTACATCAATATTAATATAGTTGTAACAACATTAGCATTTAAATATTTTATCGTTTGTTGAAAAAATATTCAACAAATAAAACTAAGGTATTATTGTGTGAAATGTCACTTTTGACTTTAATCAAAGAAAAAAACCTAATAATTCTTTTTTTTATGATTTCATAAAATATTTTTAAACTTTATTTTACAAATATAGTCTTAATTTACCTTTTTTTCAAAATAATATTTTTTATAAAATTAAATTTCAGTAATCATATGAAATAAAATTAATTGGAAATAGTTTTAAATAAAATTATTTTATAAAATATGTTTCAAACAAAATTTGCAAAATATCAAATAACTGTCCATAATTTAATAAGAGTAATATGAGAAAATTTAAAGTTAGAATTATTTAAAAAACATTTCATATTTTTAAAAATAAGAAACAATATATATTTGTTGAAAATAATACTAAAAGAAACGGAGAGAAATTGTAATTCTAAATTTTAGCAAAAATATTATTGAAAATAATAATTAAAAGGAATAACTCTTGTACTAAAATATCAGTAGAGTGATTGTTAATATTAAGCTTTTCTTTTCTTTTTCTTTATATTATTCATGTCTTTAATTGTGCTGGTGTCACAAATCAATTCAATGAAAAATTATTTAAAAGTCTCATTTTTAATAAAAAATAAATATTAAATTTGTATTTTATTATTTTTATATGAAATATTTATGTTTATTATCAATGTATATTATTAATATGCAATGTAGTATATTATCAATTTTTATGTACAACTAAAATCTCAAAGAAAGTCCAATATGGAATAAGCAAAATGAAATTTTAGTTCCATTTTTCCAGATTATTTTAAATTTAAATTTAATCATATTCGTGATATATTATTTATGATTTGTACTTAAATCCGGGATTTTACTTACAAATTCCATAAAAGGAAAAAAAAATACTGAAAAAGGTATTTGAATGGAAAAGATGCAAAAAGGTGGGATGAAGAAGAATGTTTTAGGGTTCTTGTTATTCTTCATTTGCCTAACACTTTTAATTTGGTCCAAGCTGTACAATTAGTTGCAAATTTTGCAACCACAAGGAACAAAGCTATACCAAAATTACATTACTAATCAATATAATTTTATAGTTAAGGTAGAGTTTAATTTTCAGAACTCCCCAAATAGTCAATTATAAATAAATTTCTACATTTAAAAAAAAAAAAGAGGGTTAAGAGTAATTTGACAAGAATTGCATTATAGTATCAACAAAATATCAATTTCATACTTTATGGTGTTTTTTTTTTCTTTTGTATTTTAAGGTAAATACAAAATCTATTATTCCACTAACGTGCTAATAACATCTGATCACCATCAGCGTTGATTTTTTTTAAAAAAATCAAAATTGGTAGACCGTGAACGATGGAGTGGAAAATTGGAACACAAACAAAAAAAACAAGGGCCTGCCTGAAAAGTCTGAAAACTCAAAGTCGAAAACAGCATATGAAGAAGAAAGGCCTTGCTACGTGGTGGTCCATTCTTTGTTGCAATTTGCAAAAAGTTACGAGTTAAATCTACGAGCAAGCAAACCAGGACTCCCATCTTTTTGTGTGGTGGGAGGAAAATTGTTTTGGTTTTTTTATTTTGGGTTAATATATCGTTTGATACCTAAGTTTGAATTTGATGTTCAAATTGATACTTGTTTTTTTTTCAGTTTGTACACGAGTTTGGTTTCAATGTTTAATTTAGTAGTTAGACCAAACGGTATCATGTGATTCAATGAATATTTGACATGTACGATGGAGTAAAAATACAGAAGTACTTAATTGGGTCAAAAAAAAAAAGAAAGATGAGGGTACTAAATTAAACATTGAAGCCAAACTTAAATACCAATTTATAAAAAAATTAAAATACGAAACTTATAAAAAATCAAATTCAGATACCAAATTTTCAATGCCATGAATTACAACAAATAAAACAAGGTAGATAGTTAGAGTATAATTTATTCTTATGTTGTTTTCTAGACCGCGACAAGAATAAATTTTGATACTCTAAATAAGATTTGATGTTTGAGTTTTATTGATAAAGAAATTTTTGTTTTTATACTGTTTAAGTAAAATTTCAAATTCGAACTTTATAGAAGAAAAAAGAGTTTTATGTATTTTTTAAGATTCGATTCGATTCGATTAATATAGAATATTTTTATTTATGCTTTGGCCTGTGGTTAGATCAGGAAATAAATTAATAATTGTTCAAGTGTACAATCTTTAACGCCGCAAGAAAAAGAAGAAAATTAAAACAAGGCTTCACCAAGTTGAATCGTGATGTGGCTGACATCATGTATGCTAATAAAATTTTGGATTGCAATCTCCAATTTTCTCATAATTTTAATTGGATTCACATAATTTTTGTGGAAGGTACTGTTCCTTACCTAATTTTTCAACTCTATATAAATGTTTAGCAAAGAAGAAAATTAAGAAATTGCTACTTTTAAGTTTAATTTTGAACATATAATTTTTCTTTTGTTGATTTATTACGTATAAATTGTTGAAATGTTAATTTTCATCTCGACGACTAAATTCTCGATTTTTATATCGTGCAACTTCACAATCATTGAAGCAAGAATTGAGGAAGGAAACCTGAAATGTGGTAGCAAAGAAAAGTAAATGTTTCGCATGAACCACAAACGCTGGAACAGATCTGACACTCCAAAATTTCAGTCGATCATGATTCAGGAATGCTGATTAAGAAACAACCAAAACAAACTTTGACTCAAAACACCATTTCTTTCTTTTCCTCACAATCATCATATACTACGAGAAACCCCCAGACTACTAAAGTACATTGATTGTCCTAAAGATAGTGGTACTTGTGTAAGAAAAAACCAAAAATAGTGGTACCACTCCCATAACTTTTACAGGGTACTGTGGATTGTAGATTTTTACTTGTAAATAAATAAATCAATATAATCCAGTTTCCTTACTTGATAAAGAGTCCTCTTCAATTTTCACCATAAAATTATTGAGATTATGAAATTAATGAAAAGATATCAATTAGGTATCTACATCTCAATTACTGAAATAAAGTTATAAGGACACCGACTTATATGCATCTTAAAAGATACTTTTATAACCAGCTAACATTTTATATTTATAATAATTCTTATACTAGTCGATCGAGTCTTAGCTCGATTGGTATGGGCATTATCCTCTTATTTATGGATTGGAAGGAGCTATGAATAGTTCTAGACATTGTATTAAAAAAAAAGAATCAAAACTTATAATGAGATTCTAATAATAATGCAATAGTTGATAATTTGATAGTTTCAATTATGGATGAAAACGTGCTCAACTACTAAATAAAATTTATTTCTTTTAAGTTTGACAAAATATAATAATTATATTTTAGATTATTTAAAACATTAATCATTCAATTTAAATTATTCCAGCACAAAATTTTTAGCTTTGACTTTCAAAATCATTTAATTTTATTTTATCTACATCTATCAAACACGAACTTTCTGATTTCACCATTAATTCAATAAAAAAGTTAACTCGAACTATAAAAAACATAAATTTTAATTTCATTAATATGTATGTTAAGAAATAAATTTGAAAATAAAAATAATTTCTAATTTACCTGGTAGAATTAAAAAGAAAAAGGAACAATATTTTTACCATAATACTTTTCTAAAATTAATATAATCAGATAAAGTTGAAAGAAAAAAAGAGGGATAAATATAAGTAAAGTCTATAAAGCTTGTAATGCTTCTGTAAACGTGCAACATGTGAGAAGCTTTAATTATTAAAAAGTAAACAATTTTTAAGCATTAATTTATAACTCTACAAACCTTAAAAATATATTTTCAGTCAAAAGAATTGCAAATTGCAAATAGATTAATTAGGTATTTGTCCTTAATTGCTTAATCGATCGACATGTGATCCATCACCCCAAATATTTGTTCACAAATTCTATTTAGAATGGATGGAAATGTGAACGTGACAGAAGTTTTTAGATAATTTTTCGGGGTTAAATTAAATTATATTAATATTTGGTTAAAAAAAAGAGGAAATTTTTTTGTGGTCATTTCCATTTTTAACACCTTGGATTGACTAGAAATTGCTTCTTCAAATTTACTTTGAAAAATAATATTAAAAATCAAAGAAGGGATAGAGAGGGCCAGGCACCAAATTTGACCCTTTTTTTTCAAGGGTTGTTTCTAAGACAAGGATGGTTGTGTCTTAAGGAATTTTGCTTGGTTATAATGTGTTGACTGTCTAACTGTTCATAATTCAGATTCTTCTTCTACTACTACAACTGTTCATAAATCAATTTATTTTAATATTTAGTAAATTCGCTTCTAAAAAAACAAAATAGTTAAGGATAATTAATCACAATGTTAATATTTTATAGTACATATTTTTATTAGTATAATAGTAAATTTAGCTTTTAAAGCTTACACATTTTATTAATTTGATCGCAATATTTACAAATTCTGTTAATTTAATCCTAATTTAGTAAATTAATCATACAACATTACACGGAATATATAAACATTGAGAACTAAATTTATTATTATACTAATAAAATTTATACAATTAATGAAAAATATTAACACCATAATTGACAGGCGAAAGTAATATTTATTATTTTGGAGATAAGATATCCTTTTTACGCCAAAAGGATAAGTAATTCACGAGAAAGTAAAGGTTAAAAAAATTGGATTGGGATTGGGGGAAGTGAATCCCAGTGCTAAAAAGCATGCATGCATTAATTATACATTGTGTGCGTTTGGTTAGCCTCGTAATTGTTGGTAATATGTAGTCATCTTAATCTGGTGGGTATTGGAAAATCGCCCATTTTCTAAAGGATAGGTACCACACCAATTCCTGACTCAAAATCAAAAGGGCCTTTATTGAATAATAAAAATCAAAATGCCCCTTTTTGTTTCGTCAACGGCGGCCATTGGCTTCATTCGTGTTTAGATTCATATAATAATCTGAGTTTATGAATGCATTACTATAGAGATTCAACGTTTTAAGATAGTATATAGCCGAAAATCCCTGGGTTTAGTGCTAAAAGTATTTTATTGTAGGCATAAGAGTTTAGGGTTCGATCCCAAACAATCTAATCTTCCATCCTCAATTATAAAAAAATAAAATCAAAAGTTTGAGGGTCAAATAAATGCTTTTTAACAAATTTCAAGTAAAAAATGAAAATTTTCGAAAAACCCTTGACCTTCATTACGTTTTGCCCCTGATAATGTCCCTAATAAATAAGAGACTTGACATCAACCGAGCATTGATTAGCTGAAAGATTTGAGTAGCGAACAGATATCTCAAGAATCGACTATAAATATCAAAGATTGACATTCTAGGGGCGGCGACGTTCACTTTAAAATGTATAAAATTATAAATTAATAATGGTAAAATTTACTCTGACCCTTAAAATGATAAGATTTTAATTTAGTCCTACAAAATTATAAAGACATTAACTATTAAAATGATAAAATTACATTTTAACTCTTATCAAAATTTATAACTTAATCTGGATTCCTCCCAACATTTTTCTGACTCCACACTTGCTTATTTCAAGTATATATGAGATCTCAAATGATACATATATTCTCCAATATCAACTTTAACCTCATTAACACCTTATTAAAATATTAACTTAAACATCAAAACTTATGTTTAGAGCTCAAATTTTCTAGATTTTATTTAAAGCTTAATTAAGGCTTGGAGTAAATTTAATATGATCTTTTACAAATTTGATTTATTTTTTAGAGTTTTATGTATCGTTTAAGTAATGTTGTTTGAATCGACTAAACTAACCAAATCGAATCAACTAATCTAAAATTTATTGATAGATCGTTTCAAAAATTATTTTGAACGGATTAAACTAGAAATCAATACGAACCGATTAAATCAGATTTTAAAAAATTAATAATTTAATAATTTGTTAATCAAACTAATTAGACCGATTCAACCGACGAATTACTATTAATTCGATTTAAAAAGCATTTTTGAATATTTTCTTAAATGACCCGTCTTTCGACTTATCAATGTATGTTTTCCCCCCCTACAAAGCATGTTGAACCATAAAAATAAATTTAAAAAAAAAAAGAGTATGAAAGACTGTTTTTCTTTTTATAATTTATTTTCTGGAAGGCTTCGAAGCTATCGTAATTGTGGGGATATGATAATCACAAATCCATTTGCAAAAGTAGAGAATCTTCTATACGATAAAATTGGATAAATTTAAAGCTTTAATATCAAGAAATGTGTTTTAATTCAACTTATCTGACTCATAAAATCACAACCACTTACCTCCACCATCTCTTTTTTAATGGCCTCTTTCAGTAATTGGGATATATTATAATGATTGAAAATGTTTCATATAATATATATTTGATATTTCGGATTATATCTGATTTTTTTTACGCAATATCTAAAATTATTCATAGTTCCTCTCTAATCCATAAATATAAAGATAATGCGTTTCAACGCACTCGAACCCACGTATTCTTGTATTGACAGTGATACCCATACCAATCGAGTTAGGACTCAATCGATTTTAATATATATTTGACTTTACCTTTTATATTTTTTTTATCAATTTAGTGGAAAACATATATATGATATTTGGAAATGGTTGCTACCAATACTTTTGGGAGAAAATTATAGTGCACGGTTGTACAAGGAAATTAATCATAAAATATTCTACATGGCATTTCTTTAAGTTTCTTTAATTTTCTAATTAGACTATTTAATTTCCCTTAATTACATACTTATTACCACCCTAAGTGTTTTCATGAGGAAATAAATATTAAAGAAAAGTTAAAATTTACCTAAGTTTATGTATATATATATATATTTATAATTTAATTTTTTACTTTTTAGGTAGTATTTTTTTCAATATATTAAATGAATGAATTAAATAGAAGAATTTTTGTTAAAATTAGACATAAAATTTTAAATTAAAAATAGTTGAACTAAATTATTTAAAATAAAAATAAGGACTGAATTTTAAATGTACGAATAATACAATAATCATGAACATATTTTAACAATAACAAAATGAATATAAAAAAATGTCATATAATTAACTTTTAAATTTAAAAATATATGTTAAGACTAAAATGCCCTTTGTTATTGAAATTAATATAAAGTAGATATATTCTATTAGAGTAAATGCTCAAATTAGTGTCAAATTTTTTAAAGTTTGTTCACGTAAGAGTCAAACATTTCAAAATGATCATGTAAGAGTCTAATTTTTACAAAAATACTCAAATAAAAACTTTTCATACACTTCAGCTCAATTTGTAATAAAAACTAAGTGCGAATAAACACATAACAACTGAACCAGATATTGCTTAAAAAAACAAAGAAAATAATAAAACATAATTTGAAACTTGATATACGACATTTGTGAAGCACTTACTTTGCTCTTATTTGATCATTTTGAAAGGTATTGTCTTTATTTAAGCACTTTTATAAAGCGGAGGCTCTTATATTATCTTTTTTAAAAGGTTTAACCCTTTGACTAATTGTAGAAGATTTGGCCTAATTTACGGATTTAGTTTATTTTATTATATTAATTCTAATATGTAATGGTTTTGGAAAGTAAATAATTTTTATTCATTTAAAATAGATACATTCCCATTGGAGGTTGAACCCATAGTACTAAGGGATCAAGGGAGAAGTGCTTGGCGAAAGTAGTATTGATGGTTGTGGTGGGCTGAGCCCAGAGAAGAGAAAGGGTTGACGGAGCTCCGAGGAACTCATTAAAATGGTGGATCTGGGCTTGAAGTGTGCGTGGGCTGGGCCAAGTTCAACTAAAATATTAGACTCATTTGCTAGGCTCATGCCCGACCTGAAAAAATAGCCTAAAATTTTACCCAAGCCTGACCCAGATAAAAATATTAAAATCGGGTTCGACCCGGCCCGCTCATATTAAATTTTATATTATCATTTTTATATAATTTTAATATATATATATATATATATATATAATACATCAAAAATACTAAAAAACATTAAAATAAATATATCTCAACAAATTGAAAATAAATTTTTAAAAAGTATGTATACTTAAATAACACTAAGATAGATGCAACTTAACAAGCAAATGCATCTAAAATAATAACAAGATTAACAAATATCTTTAAAATAATAACAAAATTAGCAATAAAATAAGTTTTATACAATATCCAAACAATAAAACAAAATAGTAACAACATAATAGTAAAATGGTAGCAAAATAGAGAGAAAACAATAAGAAAATAATATTAAAAAACAAAAAAAATATTTTTTTGTCCTTTAGTGAATTCAAGCCGGGCCCGGCCCGGACAAAAAATGTCTTACCCAAGGCTCGGCCTGTTTTTTAAACGGGTCTTATTTTTTTGTTCAAGCCTATTTTTCAGACCTATATTTTTTTTTAAATCCTCTCACATTTGAAGTCGACCTTCCAACTGGGCTGGGTGGCCCGACCCATGAGTGGAAGAAATTAAGACAAGGACAGTGGGTTTGCTTACCAGGTCCATCGTAGAAGAGATATTCAGCGACACAATAACAGAAAGGGAGGGGAAGGGAAAGTTAGGTTTTAGAATTTACATTTTGCTTTTCTTTAATTTTATTTAGGAAACGATTGTTTTTCTTACCCGCAGAGGGTTTAGGGGCCTAGTATCAGGTTTTAGGAAATGCAAAACCGAGGCACCGTCCACGGTATGCAATGATTGAATGACAAGTAGTAGTGTTAGGTGACTTAGTGATTTTTTAGGATTATGTATTTTTCACTTAATTTTCCCTATTTTAATGCGGTGGAGGAATTAATTTTAAAAAAAATAGATACATTCTACCTATTGTCTAAAATATTTCAACTCAAGATTCAATAATTATAAACTTTTTAGAAAAGATAATACTTTTTTATATAAATCAAGCTCAACTTATCTGCATTAATTCTAAGGTTACACAACTTGGGCTCAAGGCTCAAGCTATGACTTGTTGTTTAATGATAGTATACCAAAAAAATTCACATGGACCAAAAAAGCCCATTAAATTCTTTTTAATATCAAACCCATATTTATACCCAAACTCACGTCCTCCTGCATTAATAACAATATCCATACCAATGGAGCTAAAACTCAATCAGACCTAGATAACATTCTTTGAAAATATAAAATATTATCTTACTTAAACCAAATGGTTTAATGAATTTCATGCATTTGATTTATCATTAGTTTTTAAATATTTTAGATCAGTTCAGTTTGATTTAATTATCAGTTTTAAATTTTTTATTTTTAGAAATTATTTTAATCGATAAAATTTTAATTTAAAAAAAAATAAATATGTTTAAAATTCAAGTTCTTTGAAGTAATAAAAAAATCAAATTGGGTATTGCAATGTTTTGTTGGAAAAAGGGGTGTATGATTATGGTTTCTATAAAATTGGCTACAAGAAGTGCAACTCCCCTATGCCTTACCACAATTCAAATGCGTAGAATTTAGGTAGTTATAGCTTTCGAATTCTTTTCTTTTCTAAAAAGGGAGAGACAAAATTAGGTCAAGACATGCACTAAATTTGTATACAGCAAATAATTTTGTCTGAGGCTTGTGATGGTATTGCGGTAATTATTTATACTGTAGCTTCAGTCAAAGTTGGGTTCTCTGAATTTATTATACGTAAAAGTAATAAATATTTCATATTTTAACATGGTTCAAAACCACTCAAAGTCCAAAAAATCAAATCGTATATCACTTTATTCATTGTCATCTTTGAACGAAATATTCAATTCTTAAGGAAAAAACTCAAGTTCGAACTCCAAAGATGATATTATTAAGAGGGGTAGTCATGAGCATTTGAAAGATTAGTTTTTGAAGAGTAAGTCGGGACAAGTTTTTAACTTGTAGAAATGAGTGAAATTATTAATAGAAAGAACTAATTTACTCTTTAATCTAATTTGCCATTTTTAACTGATTTGCCATTTTTTTAGTAAAAGGAATAAAATACAATCTAACTTCTAATATAAGAGGTTAGGGGTTAATAATTAAGTTCGCTTGCTCGATTAAGCTCGTTTACAAATTTTTATACTCGAGCTTGACTTAATTATTAAGCTCAAGGTAAATAATATATATTAAGGGAAATAATGTAATTTAATAAGAGAAACATATGAAAAGCTCGATAAGGTTTGTGAGTCATTCAATTCAAGTGTTGCTAAGCTCAAATTCAGCTTGACTGATAACTTTGAAATCTTTTTGAGCTAAACTCAGATAACTTGCAAGGACCAATATCTCATTTATACTCAATAATTATATAGTATAGTTTGAGTATTGAAGAGGCAATGATGGAATTGGGGTGTACCAGTTGAAGTTGGCTTTAGCTACTCAGCCACTTGATCGGCCTGCTTTGCGTACTGCCCCCATACCCTTAGCTTTCTTCTTATCCTTTTCAGTAGTGGGTCAAATACTATTTCCTCAACAGCAACAATTTTAGCTTCACTTGCAAACTTGTCAACCGAATCCCACAAAGTTATGATTCACATCAACACCATCAATTTTAACTAGTGATGGAAAACCTTTTGCCTCTGCTCACCTGTTTGTTTTTATAAGGTTAATTGCACCAAAGTCCCTATACTATCAGCTATTAGCTTGAACGTTGAACTCCAGCTCAAACATGACATGGATCATAATTTTAAACATGCTGTATTTATTATATTGGAAACTTGGATTTCAATGTTAATAAAAATAAAAATAAAAGAACTCTCCTAAATTTTAATTTCATTGATTTTCTAATTCATCAATTTGAAACTGTTGATATTTTTAGTACATACAAATATGTTCAGAATTTGATCTACATGTTTTAAATATGCTCATTCTCATATTCAAATTGCCACGTAATGCCCAAATTGAAGATTAGACAAATGAAAGGACTTAATTGATACAGTGTTACTACTTTAAGAACTCTTTTAAAACATTTTAAAATTTATGATCAATTTTTTGATGATTAACATAGCTTTCATTTAGGGGGACAACTTGTTATATCTCTATACCTTAAGTCCTCTTACTATAACAATTGATCACCACTAAAACATAGCAACGATAGCCTTGCCGCAACTTCTTAGCATCGCCTGGACATCATCCCCATGGAACTCATGTAATCAGTAAAAGATAAATTGGGAAAAGCTTCTCTAAACATCTATCAATCCATCATATATGATAAACATTTTGTTCGGTCTAACAAGTTGACTCTATTAGTACCCTGATCCGACACATGCCACCCTATTACTACATCTAATGAGAAGGGCAACTCGAGGACTCATGTCCATCACTTAACCCCTTGTAAATATCCTCATTGAGATAAAGAAACAGCAAGTAACCTGACTCTATAGGAAACCCCATCCCCATAAACTCCCTAATATAACGACTTTATACACCATACATAACATGAATCATCTTCATCTTAACAACTCTTTGCGCTCTTATAATATGAACCGCCATTACAGTGCTGTAACATACATCAAATTTAAATTATTTATGTAATAAGTATGTACATGTTTTATAACATGTTTTACGTATCAAATTTAAGTTAGTATTTAATACAATCAACCTAATAAAGAACCTGAATAATACGATGACCAATATTTTAAGAACTTAACTTTTAAAAAACGAAATTAATGATATTTGGTCAAAGTTAGTTAAACAAGTTGATTGGAGTCAAAACTCATTGTGTGGGGTGGTCCAATTTGCTTTCTGTCTGAGTCTATCAATCAACACGATGAGACTTGTATAATTTAATAATGGCATTGGCATTGGTTTTGGCATATGTTGATACTGTAACAGCTAAGCTTTGCGATGAAACTGAGCTACTATGGTTTAATCATTAAATTTTATAAAAGAAAATTACAATAATTAGTGGTCCCCCATTCTTAGCAGAGTTTTTTTTTTTAGTCACATTGGCATTCATGCTTTAGGCCTTGGATTGTACCCTGGATCAATTGAATTTCCCTAAAAAGTCAGTTTTATGATTGGGTCCCTATATCATCACCCATAAGCTAGCCTACCCCTAACTCTCTTATCAAATGGGCCTTTGAAGATAGCTACTAAATTCTTGTCTTTTTGACCTTTTCCTCTTTGTCCCTAACACCAATTATTAACCTGTCATACTTATAAACATTAATCCATTGAATCAGTAAAAGAAAGTTGTGTTCAAATATTTAACCCCCATTAATCATTTAGATTCAATCCTCATCTTTATTCTTTATCCTTTATTACAAAAAAATATATATGAATTACTATTGTTTTAAGTAAGGTATCGAATCCGAATTATATAAATAGAAAAAATAGTGTTGAGAGAACTTCTATTTGTTTAGAGGTTTTACGTAACTTAGTTCTTATATGATACCAAAGAAACCAAAAAAATTATATGAATTATGAAGATATCAAAATTTATATGATCTGTTTTTTCTGATACAATGTTTAGAACTACCTATAATCCTTCCTCAACTCTTAAATAGGAGGATAATGCGCTTCAGCACACTTAAACTCATATCCTTCTACATTGGTAACAATATCAATACCAATCGAACTAAAATTCAATCGACACATTAATATAAATATTTAAATACAATGGAAATATCTTGAGTTTTGCCTATGGATGTTGAATTTTTTTATTTCTGGATTTGGGTTCATCTATTTATTTAAATAAATTTTATTTGTGTTTGTATTAAATTTAAGATTATTCAATTTTTAGATGAAATATATCACCTAATATATTAATTGAATTGTTCATTCTTGAAATTTTTCACAAATTTTAGAGATGGGTTTAAATATTTACACTAAATCAAAAGCATAAACAAATTACCCAACTATAAAAATTCCTAATTCCATCATATTAAAAGAGAAAATGAAAGAAAAGAGAAGAGAGACTTGGTCAAATTTTGCCTTCAGTCCCTATACTTGATTGAAGTCTAAGATATAGTCTTTATAATTAAAAAGCTAAAATTAAATCCTTTTACTTTTCAATTTAAAAATATAAGTTTGATTGTTAATACCATCGATATTTTCCATCAAAGTTTCTCGTCAATCTATTAATGCAATGATATCAACTTCAAAAGTAATCATTATCCAGTAGGAAGCAAAATTTGACATAAAAATACAAACATTGCCTACAATTGGATCTAGTAGCAAGGAACTCGATTATTTTCTCTAGAGACATGCTTTAGAATCCAATGATCTTCATATACCAAAATCTTATGGATTCGTCTAATCAAAACAGAATTTAAAACTGTCAGATTGAATCACTATTTTACTGTAATCGTGCCGTTGGAGAAGGATCAAATTATCTAATATATCCCATAATTCAGCATCAATATAAACTTATTGAGTTTAATTGTTTGGAGGAGGGTAAAAATGAAAACATAAAAAAGGGATTGAATTAATCAAGCACTAAAGATGAAGGACCAAGAAAAGGCAGGGCAAGAATCAAATAATTAAATCTTAACTTGGATTGAAAATCACATGTTAAGTATAGGTTGTTTGTTTCAAGGTGTGGTAAAGCTTTAAACATTATTGTCTCCCTCTCATTCTATCATAGAAAAAAGAGCACAGAATGTGATTAATAATCAATTAAAAGATTAGGCATTATGATGGTAATTATTAGCTGTCTGGATTTAATTAAGAGATGTGCAAATCTTGGAACAAGCTTTTCCAGCAGCTGGACATGATCATATGTACCAATGGTGAATTATTCTCAATGACGAAAACACCCTTTCATTGGTGAAAAATTAACTAGATATACCCATGTGAGTCAAGGTATTTCAAGGGGTATTTTGGTCAGTGAATGAATCATATATATATATATATATATATATATAAATTTGATTCAGATTTCACATGGCTAATATTTACTTTCATGTGATCACATGCTTAAGCCTCTCTTTCCTTGTTATAATATGTAAGCTCTTAAGATGAGTCAAAGGAAGCTTAGCTTTTTTTCAATAAATTAATCAAAACTCTCACTCTCACTATTGCTTAAAAGATAAAGCATATAATGTTTTTCAAAAAATTTCATATTTGTTGTTAAAAAGTATTGTAAAAAATTGTTTATCAAGAACTTGTTTAATAATGTAATTGTTCTGAGTTGAAAGGAAGCTAACTCTTTACAGATAAATTTTCAAAGTATCGTTTATTCGACACTAACAGATTCTTCAACAAATCGATGCTGTTCTGAATAAATGAAACTTCAAAAATGTGGATCTCCCACCAGCATTATTGATGTTAGGCTTCCATAACTTTTGGCTTATTAGTTATACGTGTTGATCCCATAACCCACATTATAAAATTGAGTCGTGGTGCGTGAATGATAGGAATTTACTTTTGTCTTTGGGTGTGAAGTTATAAAGAAAAAGTTAAATAATTGTACATATATATTTTTATTTTTATCATAATTACATTTAAAGTATTTTATATGTATATAAAATTGAATAAATTAATATTTAGCATTACATAGATTTTGACCCATTGTGAATAATTATTTTTTTCTTTTCTTCCCATATTTATTTAATATGATAATATTGAAGCTAAATAATGAGAATTTTTTTAATCTATATATACCCATATATACCTATACATAATTATGGACACATGGTAGGCTATTATGCTCTCTTTCTTTTCTATTTTAACATTTTAGAAATATGACCTTCCTTTAAATATGGTTAAATTTTAGTTTTAATCATTCTAATATACTTAAATTTGAAATGTTTTTATAATTTAATTTTACGTTTTATAATATTATTAATTAGTCTAAATATTATTTTATTTTATAATTGGGGTAGAGGTGAGGTTGTTACGAATTGAACCAAAGCTCTCTCATACCACAATACAAAAGGTTGTTGGCCACTAATTAATATCATTAATTTTTTCGATTAAATCATTTTGTAGGTTTGTATCGCTTTTTTGGCATCATAAGACAATGGTTCAATTTCAAATTTGCCCTTTAGATTATGTTAAAACTTAATATTTAATCTATATTGTTTAATTGTTGACATAATTGGTCTCTTTACTTTTATAATGTCATTACTTAGTCTAAATAACTAATATAGTTAACTATTTCAATCAAAATGTTAATATCAATTTTTCTTAAGAACATTATTAGTAAGTTTTTTTTTTGTCACTCAACTATGAAAAGTTACAAAATGGTCACCACTAGTTGTTAAAGGCTAATGAAAAGATAACATGACAACTTTTAAAATTGACATGATAACAAATTTAGTCCTCAATGCTCACACATTACCTAATTTAGTCCTCAAGTGTGAAACTTACAAACCTGGTAAAGAGTGGACCAATGAAGATTGAGTTATCTCAGCCATTAGTTTCTCATTTAATGACGGAGAATTGAAGTATCAAGAGAAAAGAATGAGAAAACATGAAAATTATGATCTTGAGTTTTTGGGTGTTTCTATTTTTGATGTTTTTATCAAATTTAGTTGATAAATTTGTTTTTTAAGCTCTTTAGGTGGAACAGTCACAAAAAAAGCAAAACTACAAAAAGGACTAAATTACACAATGTGCAAACATCTATTGTTAAAATTTTCAAAATCAAGACTAAATTGACACAATGTATAAATATTTGAGGGTTAAAGTTACTATTACATCAATTTTAAATTTTATAATGTCATTTTTCCATCGGCCATTTAACGTCTAGTGACCCAATAGTTGGGCGACCACCAGTGTAGTTTACCCAACATTATTTTATCATGATGGTTGCAAATAAGTGTTTTTAAGAAACAATTCTAATTAGTATTTTCAATATTAATTTTATTATTACATCAAATTTTTTAAAATTTCAAAATATCACACCAGAAAATTTAACACAAACAAATAATCATGCCAGCATAAAATGTGGACCGAAAACCAAACCATACTAGTTTGTAATTAACATGTTAAATTCCAAAATATAAAATTTCAGTTTTTCCTTTGGGTAAATAAAAAATCACATGACATAAAAAATGCTTAAACTTCTCAAAGTTAAATACTCAAAAATAGGAAAATATCCAATTTCAACCACAATATCAACGGAAGTGGAGAAGGAGGGGAAATGTGTTATGGTGAAGAAGTAGATTCAAGGTCCCGTATGGAGAACCGTCCCCCTCTAAAGAGGTTTTAGGAATGTATATATAAGGGTAATTTTTCGGATTAGATTTCGGGTTGGATTATAATATTAATTATTTAGTTTTTTAAAATCCATATTCATTAAAAAGAAAAAGGTTACCTGCCGACCCTTTCCAGGAAAACCATATTGAGTGTGTTTAAAGATAAAATTAACACTTTATAAAAACAAGCAATACATTAATTAGTTTCATCAATGCTATTAATACTTTATAAAATTCCATTATCAAAAGCATTAAAAAGAAGGAAATGTTAATTACTATATAATCATAGAAATCAACATTTTAACAATAATTTACTAATTTAAAAATCTGCAAAAATTTAATTGTATCTGACTTAACCGTTACTTAAATATTGATTCATCACTTGTTTCGGAGTTTACACGAGAAGCGAGAAAACTTCATAATCCAATTTAATTACTCTTTTTTTATTAATGCTACCAAATTGTTGATTATATTTTGTTTTGGGATCACAGATGAAAGTGTGGAAAATTTTTTACGGCTTAGAATTAAATTATATATTTTTATGATAATAAAAGTATAATTTTATTATTTTAATAATTATAAAAAAAAACCTAAATAAAAACGGAAAAAGAAGATAAAAAAAAGATGGCTCATAAATTGCATGCAAAACGAAAGCAAAACTCAAAGGGAAAAACCATTTTGTCCTTTACTAAATGTAGGAGTGTCCGTCCCATGTGATGTTTTCAATATAATTAAACACCACATTAGTACCTCCCTACATCACTTTAAATATCTCCGTATTCTATAATTATTTGTGTTAAATTTCTCAAAATTTTAATTTAATCTTTAATTTCTTAACATTTCAATTATGATACGTGTTTAAAATTCGATGATTAGTTTGATAAAAAGATCTGACTGGAATGATGAAACTCTACCCATGAAATCTTTTTATTATAGGGACTGGATCAAAATAGTCTTTATACTATTAGATGAATTAATTTAATCTTATACTATTAAAATAATTTAATAACCCAAATTGAAACAAAGTTGACATGAAATTAATTTTGTTCATTTATAAATATTCGAAAAGTTTTACAGTTTAGGGGCTAATTTAAAATTTAGCATATGGTTTGGGGGATATGTATTGCAATTAACCCTAATTAATTAATAAGAAGTTAACGGCAAAGAAACACTTAAAAAACCATCTGCTTCCCCTTTCCCCCCTTATAAATCACAAATCCCATGCATCTCTACTCAGACACATAGCCCAACCTTTTTTTTTTTTTTTTAAGTACTGTATGTAAACATTTTCTCCTCCTATTGGACCCTGAAACCTAAAGAATGGCCATGGAAGCTGTTCAAGCAAGCTCAAGAAATAGCATGGAGACAAATTCAAGCCCCAGGATTTCATTCTCAGCTGATCTTCTTGATGAAACCAACTTCATATCCATCAACCCACATTCTCAAACCGACGACGCAGACAAGGACAAAGACAAAACGGCAACAGCAAGGGTTGCTGTTGCAGATTTTGAGTTCCTTTCAAGCAATGTGAGCAGCCATGCCATGTTGACAGCCGATGAGCTTTTCTTTGAAGGGAAACTGCTTCCCTTTTGGCAAATGCATCATTCCGAGAAGCTCAAACAAATCAACCTAAGAAAAGAAAGCGGCGGTGATGGCGAGGGCGATGGTGATGACGATGAGCGTGAAGTGGTGGAAAACAAGGAGGAGAGTAGTAGGGTGAGTTGGTTTGTTGATGATGACCCGTCACCGAGACCACCGAAATGTACGGTGTTGTGGAAAGAGTTGCTGAGGTTGAAGAAACAACGGGCGACGTCATCGTTGTCACCGTCGTCGTCTTCGTCATCGTCGTCGTCGAGCTCGTTGGCCGATGTAGCCGAAGAAGGGAAACAAGGATCAGGGAATAGAGATAATAAGCATGTGAAGAGGATAAAGAAAGGGTTGGAAAGAACAAGATCAGCAAGTATTAGGATCAGGCCAATGATTAATGTGCCTATTTGCACACAAGTCAAAAGCAGTGCATTGCCTCCTCTGTTTCCACTCAAGAAAGGAAGAATATTAGAAAGGTGAAGGGAACAAAACAACCGAATCCAATCGAGTCGTATCTGAAATTTTTAGGTTCTTTCAACATGTTACATCTGTTTTTAATTTTTCAATTTTTGTTGGGTTTTTATTATTTATTTATGTTTTTTAGATAAGATCTTGAAATATGATGGATGGAAGATTCAGGTGTATTACAATGTAAATGTTGACTATCAACAAAAAAAAAAAAAAACTCTAATTTACTCTCTTTCTTAAATTTTATTTTATTTTTGAATTCAAGTTCATCATGGTGTAATGTATTATTATGAATGGAGCAGAGAATCCAAACACATGCACATGCAAAGATGCAGAGGTATATGAATTTATAGGGACCCAGTCTGTAAGATGAGCCAAAGAAAAGGCTGATGAATGGGTCTTTAACAGCAATGAATTATTTTTTTGGGAAAGAAGAAAGATGTGGGAAAAGTGAAATGGTTCTGATTCTTCAGAAATTAAAAAATTGGTGTATTTTAGTGTGGCATATAGCACCCATGTAAATTAATCCTTTCACAACTTCAATTTCTTTTTATTTAGTTATTTAAATTTGAATTTGTTGTGATGCTGTTTCCAATGGGGGTTCCCAAGTACGAAATTATAAAAGCAAATGAACCTTCGCTATCGATGCTTCTGACAGGTAAATGACATCCAACATTTTAAAACTACACAGGCAGGCAGCTGTACTCTTCTTACCGGTAAATGGTGTTGAACTTCGAGGCAGTAATTTTTAGAGATAACAATGGATAGATATTCAATTTGTTCTTTTTCTTGTAATCTTATTGATTCAAATAATACTACAAAAGAAAGATAATGCAAATATGATACAAAATCATGAACCCATTAAAATTTATATTGTAAAGAATATAATGAAGTATATGGCTATGATTTACAGATATGATTTCGTATTTGAGTAAATAAAGAACAGACTAGCTGAACATGGACAACTATTTCTAGTATAATTAAAACTGAGGATGCTCCAACATGCAGAATAGTAGACAACTTTGCAATCAAACAGACAACAATGGTGGAACTTCCACCAAAATTTCAGACCAAGATGATACCTTTTTGATACAGAATTCAGTGAAATCGAGTATTTTGATCATTGCAATCGTGTGATGTTACCTCTGAACGCATGTACAATCTACTTAAGAAGGTGACGGGGATAAAAACTGATTTCCGGAAGTCCTGAAACAAATTAAAGTGTAGATTAATCTTGCAGTTTTATAGTTCAGAAGAGTTAAAGCTTGAAGTTTATAAGCTAAGACTAACATAACTAGTGTAAATTTATACGTACCTCAAGTCCAGTCCAGGTTTTCCTACAAGACTATCCGGTATTCGCCCAGTCAGATTATTGTTTTGTAAGAATCTAGAAGACAAAAAAAAAAATAAAAGAATAATTAAAACAACCTAGATGGAAAGGAAAGGAATGCTTGTAGGAAACAATATGTGTGTGTAGACATAGATGGCATTTTTCATGATATCTACAAAATTGTATACCTATAGTAAAGATTTCATATGTTCTTACAATGGTAGGTGGATGTAATTAGAAAGCTACTGGAGAACAGAGACATGTTTCAACTTTTTATTTTGCATGGTTATGTTGCAAATTGAACTCTAATCAGCGAACATCAAATAAGTTTACGGTTTGCCACAACTAAGAACAAAACCCTTAACTACCTATGTTAAGCAAGGAAGTGAAGGACCACAAACTATATGAAACAATAGCTCTTCCTGCCAATATATAGGACACATCAATTGCCAGTCCTACAGAACTCATGTTTTAGCTAAAAGGAGTTGGGTAAACTAAGAAGGGTGAATAGGTTAATTAGAAGTTTTAAGCTATTTTAAACCAAATGAGTTTCTCCATAAAACTAAAGGGATAGGCAATTGTAAATGAAATTAAAGATCAAACTCAAGATTTACCAACATTTAGTCCTTTTCCAAAGACACCTATGATCTTCACCTTGGCTTTGTCACCAAGAAGTTCAGTCCACTAGTTTTTCAATATTACAACTTCCTTTTCAAGGTTAAGATATAACCTTCAGAAATTCAACTCAAATACTTGGTTTTACCCAAATCTTAAAAGTGCACTCCAGAGTTTCAGTCCCCTTATATTTACAAACTCAAGATGATATGCATAGATTTTTTACCTCACAGAGGTTGGTTTTTGTAAATATTTGGTACAAAGAGATAATATAATTTATTACGGTAAAGTAAAAGAGATGAAGAATTTAAAGCTTTAAGACTGGTTGAAGAATTGAATCTATGACTCCTGCAATTGAAATCTCTTCAAGTGAACAGGGCTGGGAAGGCCCTGTTTATGTTGAAGACTCAACTGTTGGTTTTGCTCCAAATTCAACCCTTGGATTGCTGTCAAGGGATGAAGGAACAATCCCTTCCTTTAAGGTATCAAGTTTTTTTGCTTTCCAGCCAAAAGGAGATTCTATTTGAATAAAGATCGATCCTTCTTAACAGAATATCAATCTTTTTGCTCCTCAAGCAAAAAGAAATATTCTGTTAAATTGATCCCTTATGCTTGTCAAGCCAATTTTAAAATTCAAAATATCTGAGAATCCATCGATTCGATCTCGTTGGGCTTGACAATCAAAGGAACCATTCTGTGTGAAAAAGGATTATCATTTCCACCACGGATTCAATCCTTTTCCTCAAATATAAAATTCTAAACAATTTTATCTTTGAAAAATATTGACTTTTAACTTAGAAAACATTTGAAAAAAGATTAGTTCTTTGAGAACTTTGTGTTTTGAGAAATGAATCAAGTTCAATATATTAAAATATTTTCAGGTGTTCTTCAAAGCAAATAGCACAAATCATATGCCTTAAAATAACACTTATAAACTTTTCAATAAACTCAATCAAGCTATTTAGCTGAATGTTTTGTCATTTCAAAATAAGAGTCAATCCGAGGGTAACATTATGCAATTTATACCTCCATTAACAAGGATATTTTTCAGGTCATGTCATTCTCCATTAATATAGGAAAGAAACCATGGTGCAATAGACCAGGTACATGGGTCCAACAATAATAAGCTCAAGGGTCAGAATCAAGAAAGGATGATAAGACACAACGTTTTAAGTCTAGCACATTCATCTCCCACCATTTTATGATGCAATCTAAAAGAATTACTTGGGGCAATATAGTACGAATCTGATTGACAGATCTAGTGTCAAACATAAAATAACAAAATATCTTTGATCCAAATTTTTAATGCAACTTGAATCTAACAAATTAGCCAATATCCTCAAGAGGAATTTAATTGTTTTAATACTGATTTATCCTAAATATAAATAGAGTTGAATCAGTTTAGTATCTAACCTGATTAAAGATTATAATGCATTAGTCACACTAAAGTGGTTGTTATTATTTAAAACTTTATCAGAAACAAATTCATTAAAACAAACTGTATTGTGTAAGAATGATTTACAGTTCACGCAAGCTTCTCACTTCTCCAAGTGATGAGGGAATATCTCCATTGAACTGATTATCTTCCAAATGCCTTTAACAAAAAAAGGTAGCATATTAAATGTAGTTTTCAAATAAAGCTATCAGACAATTCTAAATGAACCCTTGTACCAACTACTTAGGTAGCCAATTAAGTAAAAGAGAAAAAACATGAGAAAAATAACTTACAACACTTCTAGTAGCCTTAAAGAACTGAGATTAGGTATTGTTCCTGATAAACTGTTATTACCGAGCCAACTGTTGAGGGAAACGGAAATTCAATTAGAATGTTATTACCTCTGAATTTCATCACTTGAAATACAGTTTTAATACCATACATGCCAGTCAGTGCAGTTAAATTAGCAATGCTTGAAGACAATGATCCTGAAAGACCCATACTAGTCAAGTTCCTGAAAACAAACAAAAAGCAAGTTGTCTGAGCAAGAGTAGATGACGCATAGACAACAAAAATAAAAAGCATCTTAACTACTCACAAAGTAACCACACGAATTCGTTCACCCTCAAAACATGTAATTCCAGTCCATGTGTAATTAAGGGGCAGGCAAGGATCACCATTCCAATCAAGTGGAGGGTTCCGCAAACTGCTTTTCATTGCATTTAAAGCTATAACTGCAACAAGAAATTGGGATCTTTTTCAAACAAACAGTAAGAGAAATGAAGAATCCTAACAGTAGTAGCCAATTGTTAACCCAAAAGTTGACTCTTGACATAAAGGGTCCAGTATAACCAGTAACAGACAATCACCACTAAATCAGTTCGACCATTCACCAAGGAAAAAAATTTCAATTTGATTTCACACAACAGAAGTTGAAATCATTAGCAACCATACCATCCCTAGTATGAGTTCTTCCTCCTAGGCGAAGTATATCAAAAATCTCCCCGGCATTGATTAAAGGACTAGCATTCGAATTGGCAGCGGAACTCAAAGTAATCTTTGTTTGACCTTCAAGTGGCCATCTGGTTGCGAAGACCGCAGCTCCTGCTGAAGTCACTTCCAAATTGCTAATATACCTTACTTCATTTATGTGTATGTGAAGCACTCTTGAGCCTGAAAGCATTGAATCACGATGATCCGCAAAATACAAAGCAATGTAGTAAGTTGAGTTCGGAAGTGACAAAGGTGGCCATCTCAACTCCAGGGGTTCCAACTGATCTGTTGAAAGTGCGCTTTCAAATATTTTTGAAGGGGGTATATTCCAGAACCCAGAAACAGATGGAGTGTTATTGCTTGCTATAACAGAAACATTTTCTGCATATGGCTCCCAATATCGATCAAAGAGATCATCAGGGTAACTGGTCAGAGCACAAAACATTTATATTCAGCAATATCAAAGAAAGCATACTAAGAAAATGAAACTCCAACTTCAGACTAAACAAGTTTTCAAAGTGACAACAACTATATTGACAGATATTACAAAAACGACGAAATAAAAGGAGCATGCAACAAGTTTTTTTTTTTTTTGCTTAATTAGCATTTTCTTTTTAAAATATCAAATAAATGGCAAAACAAAGAAGCTAAAAGCTTGGAATTACCTAATAACGGATCGATTATGTCCAAAACTGTGCCTCGCAACTAAACTCAAAGCATAAGAATCAAAATTTGTAGTATTATAAAGCGAATCCCCCAAAAGAAGCATCTCCAAACTTGAAATAAACGGGTCGGACTCCGTATACGTATTCGAAGCAATACAAACGCTCATGGTAGTCCCTTTAGCTTCAAACACAGCTTCGTAGGACGACGTCGAGCCCTTCCGATAGTCTTCCGTCGTATTTACCACTCTCCAAAACGTGCCGTCCACTATCTGATCGAAAACGGGAGGCGAAGGAAAATTCACGCCGTTGACTCCCCCGTAGTAGTAAGCCGTCCTGATTAGGTATCTCGCACCTTTGTAAACGCGCGCCGTGTAGCAGAACTTACGGCGAAGATTGTTTTGAAGAGGAAACGATCGGACGGTGGAGAAAGTGGGAATGAGACGGGGAACCGTTAGGTTCTTTGATGAACCGGTGGAGATGAAATCCTCGTCGGGAAGCCATTCTCGGTCGTCGATGGCGGTTTTGGAAGTGGCGCCACAATCAATCAAATATCCTACAAACACAATTCAAATAAAAAATCGTTAGAAATGGAAATAATTGAAAAGGGAGGGGGAGAGGATATGAATACCTTTGGGTGGTTGTTGGGAGAGAGAAATGGAGAGAAAGGAGAGGAAAAGGAAGGAAAGTGAGAGTAGAAAGGAAGGAGTAGACATGGCGGAGATGAAAAGAGGGAGGGGAAAATTAAAGGAATCGGTGGGTAAGGTTTGATTAGTTATGGGTTATCCGAGTGAAGAGTGAGTCTTAAACAGACTCAGACCGGCTGTTGAACGAGTCAAGTGTAGGTCAAGGGTGAGTCGTGCAAGAAACGGAATAGCGCATAGTTGGAGTTAGAGAAGATGAAATCAAAATTCAGTGGAATGGTAAGATAAAGGATCTCTTCTAAGTGAAGATTTGGGTTTCATGGATTCGACGCTGTTTTGATTTTGTATTTGATCGTATTCAATGACTATAAAATATTTAAAGGTTAAAAAAAAATTTTAACGCGGGAAAAAAAAACACTAACCCCGGTCACGCGCGGCTTTTCATTTGATTGGCTGTTTAGTTTCCGGTGGTTACGTGCCAGTTAAAACTTATCAACTAAAACTCGGATTATATTCTAGGTTAGCTTTAAAAAATTACCACGTTTTTTTTTAATATTTATTTTTTAAATATTATATTATATCCTTACGTAAAATATTTGTTTTTAAATTATAAGAAAATATTTGGTAACATTACTAGATTAAGGGTGATAAAGGTCGTTTAAAGTTATAGTATAATATTAAAAAATATACATTTAAAAAAAGAGTAGACTTGTCCATAGGTTATGCCATTTGGCCCAAAGAATCGCTCGAAAATTGAAAGGGTTTGGATAAAAATATAAGCCCAAAAATAGATTTTGGTAAAAAGATAAGGCTCGTTTAGAAAACGGGTCGGGCCTTAGGTAAGTTTTTTGGCCCGAGCTTGACCCATCCCGAATATGTAAAAAAAAAACTAGTGTTTTTTTACTGTTTTCTTGTTATTTTCTTTTTTTTTCTTCACTATTTTGTTACAATTTCACTATTATGTTGCCACTATCTTGTTGTTATTATTTAGATATTGTATAACTCCTATTTTATTGTTAATTTTGTTACTATTTTAGAGGTATTTGCTTGTTAAGTTGCAGCTATTTTAGTGTTATTTAAATATACATATTGTTTTTTATTTTATTTTCAATTTGTTGTAAAACATTTATTTTAATGTTTTTAGTATTTTTATGTATTATATTTTTTTAAAATTAATATAAAAAAAGTAATACCGGCGGCCAGAACTCAAGTTTTAACATTTTTATCGGGGTCAGCCTTGAGCAAAATTTTAGACTCATTTTTCAGGCCAGGCCTAAATTTTTGGTTGGGCCTAGCTCGGCTCATAGACACCTCTAAAAAAAAGATACACGTGACAGTTTTTAAGGGTATTTGTGAAATGAAAAAAAAATACATCATAGTATACAAAATACTAACCCTTAAATTTTTAGTAAATTTACATTTCTTTTTAAAAAAAGTACATTTATGTTTTGATTACTTAATTTCAAAAAGTAATAAAATGATTATTAAACTATTTGAAAATTTTCATTTAAACTATTGAACTGTTAAAATTGTTGTTGTATAGCATTTTTTTTTGGAACCCCTGCACCAATCAAAATATCATTTTTTCTCTTATCTTTCATAAAATAGTTTTAAAACATAACGAATTTAAGAACCCAAATCTAAACAACTTCCATTTCTGATCTTCAATATTTACCGTTAGATTGACTTGAATCTAAGGTATGTTTCTCCACTCATTGATGAGTACTTATCAACCATACCGATCGTTAAATCGTTACTTAGAACTCGTGAATTGGTCTTTAAAAACAAATAGCTCAATGACTTAAATAAAAACTTTCGAATAATTTAATGACTTAAATAAAAAATTTCAAATATTTCAATAACTTAAATTTAAACTTTCAAATCATTGGCTCCAAATTGTGTGAAACATTTAAAGAAAATAGTGGAGAGGGTCGCTTTATAAAATTATAAAACAGTTGATGATGAAATTTAAACAGTAGTTTTAAAAAATTCTTAATTATATTTTTATTTTATGAATTATTATAAATTATTTTAATTTTATTCAATTTTTAAGAATTTATAAATTTATTTTTTATTTTTAATATATATAAATATTTTCTAATTATTTAAATTGCCACGTAGCACATTTTTAATTAACTCATATTTCAACCAAAATTTTTTAATAGTGGTCAACAAAATATAACTTCAAATATCAGTCCGGGCCCAAAAAGTTTGTCATATCAAAGTAAAGTAATATCAATTAATTAGCGTGCGGCGGAGTGGAGCCCGACATTGTTGAGGTGCCCATGGTTTCCACCTACAGACCAAACATCTTCACTCCTTTTCTTACCTCGTCTCTTTTTCGCGCCTTCACCGTCACACAAACTAAGTCAGGCAGTAAGGCAACAAAAAAATAGAATTAGAGTATGGTCAAATCCAGCTATTATTAGTCCCTATACTCATACTCAGTAATACTTTAATTTAATCAATTTTAATTGTTTTATTTTTTAGTTTCTGAAATTTTTCAGTTCTAGTTTAAATAATAACAGTTAAGTTTATTTTATTAAATTTTATTATTAGCATTGTACTATATATAAAGTTGTAGATTCAAGACATGCTTTCTAATGAATCATTCTTAGTCTATTTACTTTTCAAATTTTCAATTTTCAATTTTTGACACAAGTAACAACGGTTAAATCCATTAACTGACTTTTTACGAGTAATTTATAAAAATAACAAATTGACACAATATTACACATGAATAAACATATATAAATATCTATCTTATCAATTTAAAAACAAAATGCAACTTAATGAATTTAACAAGAATACTATGACGAATATTAAAATTTTAAAATTAGTAAAATATTAATATTAAAATTGATCAAATAAGATTAAATAAATATTTTACACGTAATACAATAACTAATAATAGAAATCAAAGACAACCGTGTGGTTGATTGGCTTCAAACCGGAACATGTCCGGTTGGAAAAATAGCAGAATAGATCGTGGATGATTCGATTTATACAAACATTTTCTAAATTCAAAAATAGTATTTGATGGTTTTATTTTTTTTTAAATCAGATATTTATTTAATAGTTTGATATTTAAAAAAAAAATCATAATAGATTGGGCATTATCTGATTGGTGTTCTCCTTTGAAAATAAAGTGTGACTTACCATTAGTCAACACTTTTGATTAATTTTTTTATGATAATGAGATTGCCTAGAATATTAAAAAAGTCCCTGAAAATTAATTTAAAAATCAATTGAGTCCCTTGTTGAAATGTATAATAAATAGAGCTCTTAATCGAAAGTTAACAATCAATTAAGATCCTCAATGTGTTTTTTTACCAAAGCCCTTGACAAATCGTTAATTGTCAATGACGTGGAGGTTGACATGGTATCAAACAAGAAAAAATTGATGTAGTGATTGATTTGGAAAAATATTTATGTAAATATTTTAATTGTTTTTCTTTTACTTATTTTGAGATTGCTTAAATGATTTTTTTAAAGTGTGGAATCTGATGTGGAAAATTGCTGACAATTGACATGGAGAAAATGCTGATGTGGAGGGCTTAAATGATTTTTTGAGCTTAATTTGATGATGTGGTGATTAACATGACACTTGACATAAAAAATGCTAATGTTAAGTCATACTTCATTCTACTGGCATAATATTAATTATCTTATATGTTACGTTAACTAATAATTTAAAAATTATAAAATATTTAAAAACTTAAAATAATTAGAATTTAAAATAATTTAAAAATCATACAATTTTAAAATAAATAATATAAAGTACATGTAAACTGCCATGTTTAAAAGAATAATAAAATTAAATTGAAAAAATATACACATTAAAAATTAAGTTAGGCATTATACCATAAAAGTTTAACAGAAAAACAGAGGCTTAAGTAAACATTTAAATTTTAATCGTCAAATAAAAAGGAAAATAAAGATGTCCTGGTCCGGCCGGTTTAAATCGGCCATTAATCTTTCATTTTCATTTTAGAGAAAAAAAGTAAAAGAGGAAAAGAAAAAGAAAAGAAAAGGGAAGAAAAAGAATGAAAAAGCTTCCCGTTTTACTAAATATCCAAAATACCCCTGATCTAGTCTCTCTGTGTGTGTCAAATCACGCTTCTCATTTCCGATAACACCTTCTCTCTCTCTCTCTTTCTCTCGCAAGTCCCTTCTTTAATCCTTCTTGATGGAGCTTCAGCGTTCGGAGGACCAGGGCCTCCCTGAACGGAAGGGGCAAAAACGGAAACTGGAGGAAGAAATTCAAGAGGACCGTGAAATCTCTCTCCCTACCGGCGACGCCCGACGTGCCCTCTTGGCCGAAGTTACCGCTCAGGTTACCGTACTCGAATCCGCCTTCACTTGGCGCGAATCTGATCGCTCTGCTGCCAAGCGTGCCACTCACGTGCTCGCTGAGCTTTCCAAGAACGGTAAATTTTTTAAATCTTCAAGTTCCGAATTCCGATCTCGTTCTTTTTTATATCTCTTGGCTTTTTATTTGGGTTGGATTTTTACTGTTTTTGAATTTCAGGATTAACGCTAATGATCTTATTTTTGTGTTTCTTTTGTTTTTTTTTTGTCGGCAGAGGAGGTTGTTAATGTGATCGTTGAAGGTGGTGCTGTTCCGGCTCTAGTGAAGCATCTGCAAGCGCCGCCATGCGAGGACGGCGACCGAAGCCCGAAGCCTTTCGAGCACGAGGTTGAAAAAGGAAGTGCTTTTGCATTGGGGCTGCTTGCCGTAAAGGTGATTTTGCTGAATGTTTCTCTTTTATATATAAAAAATACTTGTTACTATTATTTTATATACTTCTGTTTAGTAGTTACTGTAATTTATGTTTTGAATTGTTTATTGGAAGTTTACTTGTTTCGAGATATGCATTTTTTTTTTTAAATTTCCTTTCAGTAGCATTAGAAAATATCTGAGGTTCTTTATAAAATTTATTCTCTATTGAAAGTGTGTTAGATGATAGCACAAGTTAAACTTTGAGAAAGTTTGAGTTGGGCTAATATATAGGCTGTTATAGGAAGGGGGCCGGGGGGGGGGGGGAATGAATGATCTGTCATATAATGGTTTCTATTCATATTATCACTGAGAAGAAAATTCTACAGAGAATTAGGTTGTTGGTTTCATTGCTGAACAACTAATTCTTGTCTATGTATAGAGTCCGGTATATTTCTTGGCTTGCATGATTTATGTTCCTGCTATTAATGGTAATATGTTCACTCTGTTTGATCAATGAATCTGCTAAGTTGTTCATTGCCTTTATTGATAACAGCCAGAACATCAGCAACTTATAGTTGATTCTGGGGCTTTGTCGCATCTTGTGAACTTGTTGCGGCGTCACAAGGATAGTTCTATTTCTCGTGCTGTGATCAGTGTCATTAGAAGAGCAGCTGATGCTCTCACCAACCTTGCTCATGAGAATAGCAGCATTAAAACGCGTGTCAGGTTTGCTAAATTGTGCAGTTTTAACTAAGTTATTTTTCGTAGGTCCTTGTTTGTTCTAATAATTATCTTTGATTGGTTTCACAGAATGGAAGGTGGGATTCCACCTCTTGTTGAGTTGCTTGAATTTACTGATACTAAGGTGCAAAGAGCAGCTGCTGGCGCATTACGAACCCTAGCATTCAAAAATGATGAAAACAAGAATCAGGTAACAGATCTGCCTTTGGAAGTTGGATTGGATAAAATCATCTTCAATGCTGGTTAATGGAGTGAATACTATGGTTTTGCAGATTGTTGAATGCAATGCTCTACCTACTCTCATCTTAATGCTAAGATCAGAGGATGCTGCTATACACTATGAAGCGGTAGGATTCTTATTGTTTATGTTACTTGGACTAAGGAGAGAGGTGGTGGACATGGGTATATGTCCGTCACTAGTATGCTAACTTTTTTTTCAAAATTTCCATGTATTTGGAGATTCCTTGAAGGATTTTATCCTCACACCCATGTCTGCATATGTGTCAAACATAGGTACTTTAAGAAAATTCAAGAGTAGGAGCAACATATTTTAGCATAAGATGACCTTTAGGAAAATTCTATTGGGTTTGGCATCATTATACCAGCTGTTGCATCAAAAAGTTTCTCAAATGGCTTGTAGGTTGGTGTGATTGGCAATCTGGTGCATTCATCGCCAAACATAAAAAAAGAAGTTCTTGCTGCGGGGGCTCTGCAACCTGTCATTGGTTTGCTTAAGTATGTTTAATTTGGTTTCTTCTTTCTTTCACTTGTTTTCTTTTAACCTGGTTATTTGATACTTTGGGGCTGCTCTTTTGATCTGCAATTTATCCTGGTTTCTCATTTTTTATTAACTAACCTTTTATTGGAAAACAGCTCCTGCTGCTCGGAGAGCCAAAGGGAGGCAGCTTTATTGCTTGGACAATTTGCTGCAACTGATTCTGATTGCAAGGTGAAGACTGTACTTTCTCTTCATACTTAGCTAGTATTAAGATGCCTCTTCCTGGCTCTATTTGTCAGTTAGGGGATGCATGATGAATAAACGATTATTGGCTCTGGATTTACTGTCCTAATATTTGAATGAATTTAGCTTTATATGTGAGTGCCTCTGTCCTTGTGATGATTAGGACAAGCACTGGTCTTTGTGCCGTACATATAATTTCATTCCCTTCACCTTAATTTTTCATCATTTCTCCTTTTTTGACCTATGCTGCTTTGGATTTTGCAGGTTCATATTGTACAAAGGGGTGCTGTCCGACCCTTGATTGAAATGCTTCACTCTCCTGATGTACAGCTGAAAGAGATGTCGACCTTTGCTTTGGGGAGGTTGGCACAGGTTATTATTGTTATTTTCTCTGCTGTAAAATTCCAAGCTATTATTAGTGCTGTAAAAGATGCTTAATGGTTTTTGTCTGCTAATCTTGTTGATGCTTTCTGAGATAATAATGTGATTTCTTATCTCTACTCAAAATATTTGCATTTTAAATAAAATTAGTTTATGAGTTCCTGCCAGTTTCTAACACAAAATTTGTTGTATAATCTGTAAATCTAACTGCTTGTTCTCTTGGTTTTGCAATTGTTGTACATAGTGTAATTATCATGGCTTTGTGGGAATGTAGCCAATGTGCATCCCTTGTTTTCCACTCTTTTAAGTATCCTGCCTCTCACAAGTTTCAGCATGCATGTTTGCATATAAATTTTTTCTGAATGATATCTTAAGAAACCTTGCTCCTCTGCATTGCACATAAGGGGCTCATTTTATTTGTGTTTCTCTTTGGTTTTCCTTGTTTGTGAGGTTTCTGTTTACTGTTGCTTCTGAGAAACTTTGCTAAATTTCCTTTCTTCATAAGCTGGAACTAGTAGATATCTCTGTCGCTAAAATATAGTTTTGATTGCAGGATACACACAATCAAGCTGGTATTGCGCATAGTGGTGGTTTGGTCCCTTTGTTGAAGCTTCTAGATTCGAAGAATGGATCTTTGCAACACAATGCTGCATTTGCTCTTTATGGTCTTGCAGATAATGAGGTATGGTAGTGTGTGATAGTTATCAACCTTAAAAAACTGCTTGGACTTAATTTTTGGGGTTGTGGTACACTGTGTTAATTAATATTCTTCTCTCCCATAGGATAATGTATCCGATTTTATTAGGGTGGGGGGTGTCCAACGGCTGCAAGATGGAGAGTTTATTGTTCAAGTATGTCAATCCTTTTAGATGTTACCTTTTGCGCTCTTAGTTTCCATGCTATTAGTTTCTTAGTTGCTGCTGCATAATATCCATAAGAAAACAAAGCTTTTCTAACTCTTTGCTGTGTTTTTATTTTTCCTTAACCGATTTAATATTATTGGTGATGGTACTTTTCAGGCAACAAAAGACTGTGTAGCCAAGACATTGAAAAGACTAGAAGAGAAGATTCATGGGCGAGTAAGCATTTTCGTTGCTTTAACTACCCTTTTCCTTTATTTATTTGGACTAAAGAAATGTCTTTCTTTTCAACGCCCTTTCTGTTTTAGGCCTTGTTAAATTTGTGTTTATAAACTCAGATTTTGGTTTATCTTTTGTAGGTTTTGAACCATTTGCTGTATCTGATGCGCGTAGCGGAGAAGCCAGTCCAAAGACGAGTGGCTTTGGCTCTAGCTTATCTTTGTTCCCCTGATGACCAGAGAACCATATTCATTGATAATAATGGTCATATTCTTTTCCCTTTCCTCAGTTACTCATATTCTTTATTATGTGCAATTATAAGTAGCATACTCCATTAATGGAGCACAAATGTTTTGTTGCTCTGAGAGGCTGATTTTGCTGTGTTTTCTTGCAGGACTTGAACTGCTTCTTGGGCTTCTTGGTTCTACTAGCACTAAGCAGCAACTTGATGGTGCTGTAGCTCTGTACAAGTTGTCCAACAAAGCTATGACGCTTTCTCCTATGGATGCAGCTCCCCCTTCTCCAACACCACAGGTTAGTTTGTAAAGTTATTTAGTCTATGTCATGCATTTCCATTGCCTGAATTTATGTCATTCGAAGAAAATGGTGTTTTGTATGGCCATATCCTGTTCCATAATTATTGCAAGGCTAGATCTATGATGGATTGGATTTAATATCATAACCTAAGGTTCATGGGTGGCATTGGACTAACCTTATGAACTTTCTATGTGGGTGTGGCATCCTTACCAAATATGACGATGATGAAGTGGTTTTTTGTGGTGCATCTTATTGGATTATGCGTTTTAATTTGAAGACCTAGAGTTACGAACTGAAATGGAAATTAGGAGAACATGGAGTTTAAGAGCTTACCTATAGAAATTCTTATTCTTGCCTTTTCCAAATGCCTTTGTATAAGTGTTTCAAATTGTAAGGGTAGATCAACAACATTCTTGTAATTGGTATGAGGAGAATAGTTCCTACTTATGAAAGTTCTATGCAATTTCGTGTTATAACATGCAATTCTCATGCAGGTCTATTTGGGGGAGCAATATGTGAACAACGCTACATTGTCTGATGTTACCTTCCTAGTTGAAGGTTATACGATCTTGCTTACCTATTGTTCTGATGCTTGCTACGGGGAAATAGTCGGTGACATGTCAAAAATGGCCATTTGTTGTAACTAAGATAATTTATTTTATCTTGCAGGTAGACGGTTCTATGCTCACAGAATCTGTCTGCTTGCTTCTTCAGATGCATTTCGTGCTATGTTTGATGGCGGTTACCGGGTGAGTTCCCTTTTTCATCCTTTTAATGTTCAAGTTGTTTGTTTCTCCTCTTCTCAAGAGGGTTGAAGGCTACCTTCATCTGTGGCCTTGGGGTGAGAACTTCTATTCTAGTACCTTTAACAACTAGGAGACTCCATGTAGTATTGCTTTATCTTGCAGCTGATATTGAGATACAGTCCTTTATTTCTGATGATTCTGGGTGTCCTCCAAAATCATCTTTTTTTTTTTTGAACTTGGGCTTTTTCACTTGTAATTGGTGGCCTTCTATTTTTCTTTTTTAAAAAATATGAGATTGCTCGTACTCTTATTATCACATTAGCTTTAAACTTTTAGCACTTAATTCAGGACAGAAATTATGTTGTCAAGCTACATGATGTTCTTTTTTAAATTCCTCGTGTTGCAGGAAAAAGATGCAAGGGATATTGAAATTCCTAACATCAAATGGGAGGTTTTTGAGTTGATGATGAGGTAGGACAATTCTTTCTTTGGTCCAGATGTATATACATTGGATTTACATCGATTTTATTTACTCGATTTTATTCTTTGTACAGATTTATATATACTGGATCAGTAGATGTTACTTTGGATATTGCACAAGATCTGCTCAGAGCAGCTGATCAATATCTTTTGGAGGGACTTAAGCGACTTTGCGAATATACCATTGCACAGGTGAGCTGAAAAGGTTGTGTTTAGATATTTCAAATCCTTTTTTGGCCTTTAAATTGCGAATTGGAATCTGATTATTTATGTTTACATTGAAGGATATATCGCTTGAAAATGTTTCAAGCATGTATGAGCTGTCTGAAGCTTTTCATGCAATATCCTTGAGGCACACTTGCATTTTATTTATCTTGGAGCATTTTGATAAATTGAGTGCAAGACCCGGGTATGTACTTAAATCAACTTGCCATGTCCCTGCCCTTCATTAGTAATTGAATTGTATGTCAAAAGATCATATAGTATTGAGCATTGCATGTTTATTGTTTTGTCTACTCCTTATTTCGTCAGTTGTTGGAAATTTCAGAAGGCCCTTGTTTGTGGCTTTTTTTTTTTGCTTCATGAATATTTGCTGTAGAAGTAAAACGCTTATGCAACTGCTGAAAATTTCAATGCGTGCTGAATAAATTGCAGGCACTTGCATCTAATCCAGCGAACAGTTCCCGAGATTCGCAATTACTTTGCTAAAGCACTTACAAAACCTAACCCACATAAACTGCGGCTATAGAAGGCTGGGTCTTTTTAACTCCTGATCTCTAGCTAGGTTTGTTGTACAGAAAGTAGTCAGATCCGATCTCTTTGATGTTGTGGAGCCGATTGAAGGTTCTAATTGGTTATTTGTAGCGTGGTTCATAATCATTTGCATGTAGAGCAAATAGCATTAGTTTCTTCTTTGATTCATTTTTCTTAGATGTTTGGAGAATATCATGTATTGTGTTGGTTGTTACTACTTTCGGAGTCGGCCCTCATTGAAAATGCTTTTGTTAGGTTTGAGCAGTTGCTCGTTTCTTTTTATGCCAGAAATTCGAATGCATGCATGATTTTAATGTGTAAAAGCTGAGATCTGAGAATGATTGAACAAGGTTTCGTTGAATGAGGCCTACCAGGCTTGTGCAATGTCAATGTAAACCGTCTTAGACTATGAACCAAAACTCATACGTCACAAACAGTTCATGGTAGAGTTCGGAAATCGGAAACCTGCATTTTAATTGTGGTGGGTTTCAAATTTGGATACTCAATCCTGTTTTTACTGTGTTAAAGCTTTATTGATACTTTTTATATTTATTTTATTTTGAGATTATATTATTAGGTCAATTATAAATTTGTGGTGGCTTTACTAGTCGTTTAAATAAAATATAAGAAAATAATTTTATTTAATTGAAGTATTCAAAATAAGATTGATAAAATCATTATGAATTTTAATTATTTATTGTGAGAATTTTTACATTTTAAATTTAGAAATATAAGTCAAATAATCAACATTGTCAAATTTTTATTAAATTTAAGTTTATTATAAAGTCAATTTTTATTATACGATTATTAAATGAGTGGGTTTTTTATTTAAATATAATATATAACTAAAACTCATTCATGGAATAAAAATAAAAATCGAGCCATCTTGATAGTGTGCGTTATTATCGGTGAATGGTGATTCTTGGCAGTAAATCTTTACTTTCTTTTTCATAACAAAGATCTTCATAAGTAGAAAAAAAGCGTATAAAGAAGTACGGCGAGATTCCTTTATAGAGAAGCCTATAATTTGAAGAAAATTACAAAAAAGTTTTTGTAAAAAATTATATATATAAAAATCATTTTATTTATCTTTTTAGTCTACAAACAAACACATTGTCATTTTAAGAGAATAAAAACCAAAATGATGATGTGACTGAATTTTTTAAATAATTTAGTGACTTAAATGAAAATTTTTAAAATAATTTAATGATCAATTTATAATTTTTTTAATTAAACTATTTTAAAATTACTATTATTCTATCGTTTTTAGAAATCGACTTTATATATTTCCCTTTCATGCTTTCACTTGTCTTTATAAATCATGCCATAGGGTGGGGTTTTACACTCAAACCCACCGAGCAAAACCTTTAGCAAAAAGAATTGCTGTTTTCTCTTTTCATTTCACAACTTCCTTTCCTATAAACACTTCAAATTTTCACCAGTTTTAATATGGATTCCAATGTCAAAGAACTAGCCACCGAAGTTCTCCCTTATATCCGAGTTTACAAAGACGGCTCAGTTGACCGATTAGTCGATTCACCCATCGTCCCACCTTGTAATGAAGACCCTGAAACTGGGGTCTCATCTAAAGACATCGTTGTTTCAAAAAGCCCACCGATTTCAGCTAGAATTTACTTACCTAAACACGTCGAACAATCCCCAAAAGTTCCTCTGTTAGTCTATTTTCATGGCGGAGGCTATTGCTTTGAATCAGCTTTCTCTTTTGTTGAAACCAAGTACATGAACAGGTTGGCTAAACAAGCCAACGTTGTTGTTATTTCGATCGAGTATAGGCTAGCCCCTGAACACCCTCTCCCTATTGGTTATGAAGATTGTTGGTCTGGCCTTCAATGGGTCGCTTCCCATTCTATCGATGGTGGTTTAAAAGATGAACCTTGGTTATCAACTTATGTTGATTTTGATCGACTTTATGTCGGTGGTGACAGTGCAGGGGCCAACCTTGCTCACGTTATACTACTGAGAGCTGGTTCAGAGGGTTTAAATGGTGTTAAAATCAAAGGAGCTTTTCTAACACATCCTTATTTTTGGGGTTCAAAGCCAATTGGGTCGGAGATTAAGAACAATGAAGAACGGGAGAAGCTAGCAGTATGCATGATTTGGCACTTGGTGTACCCTGAAGCACCTGGTGGCATTGATAACCCAATGTTGAACCCAGTTGTTGAAGGGGGTCCGAGCTTGGCTGGATTAGGATGTTCAAGGCTGCTTATTAGTGTTGCAAAAGAGGATTTATTGAGAGACAGAGGGGTTTCATATTATCATGCAGTGAAGAAAAGTGGGTGGAAAGGTGAATTGATGGAGTTAGTAGATGTCGAAGGAGCAGATCATGCGTTTCATATTTTGGCTCATGAGTCTGAAACTGCTATGAAACTGATTCAAAAACTGGCTTCTTTCATTGTCTAATGGTGGGAAAAAATCAATTGAGCATGTAAACCTGTCTTTTTCTTGTTTTGTTGTGTTTGGTGATGTTTTTACTGATAAAAGGAATTAGAGTTAAATATTTCTATGTAATTTTAAGGGAATCTGATGCTCCATTATCTCAGAATTGCTGGACAGAAATAATTATCTATAATTTCTCCTAACCCCTAAAACAGAAGAATAATACGCTTTAACGCACATGAATCTATATTTTTCTATATTGATAATAATATCAATACTAATCGAATTAAGAATCAATTGACACATATATATAATCATAAAAATATATATTCAAAAAGAATGTAATTAGAATTATGAGTATTCGAATATAAAATAAAACAAATTTAAATATACTGAAAATTTAAATTCAAGAATAAATTTGGAGGAAACAAATAATGAAATTTATATTGAATGATGTTTTTATTATTTGTATGATAAATTTGTTATAATATAATTTTAAGCAATGATGTGTATGCATTAACTCAATTAAAAATTATTAAAAATTTATTACTTTTATGAGTAAGTTATATTTTATCTTTCTAAGGTGGTTTTATATGAAATTAATAAAATTCAACACATAATAAAGTTAATTTGAACGTAAGATGTCGTACTTTTAGATACTTAATTTTAGCAATTTAACAAAAATTTTATTTATTTTTCACGTAAACTTTTAATTAATATATTTTTACGTAACTTATTTCACCCGTATCGTAAATGTGTTATAATCTTATATGATTAATTATTTGATATATTTCAAATAGAAATTTATATATCTAAGTACTAACTAAAAACTTGAACGCATAGTAATATTTAAACTTGATTTGTTTTTTTTTGTATAAAATATATATATAGTACCCTACCTAATTAAGTTTCAATAATTTTGTTTCCTTATATTACATTTTATATTTAAAAAGAACACGTGTCCTGCCTTTAGTACAACACTTAATAGTGACCTCTCAAATTATTTTCGCAGTTGTCCATTTTGGTTCAATTATTTATTTACTTCTTAAATAATATATGGACCCATTTAATTAATTTTTTTCTTGGGTCAGATTATTTTATTAGGGCTGATTTATGTGAAAAAGCAAAATTAATTCAGAAATTACATTGTTTTTTACTTTAAAAAGAAAGAAAATGTGTTCTACATAACATATTTTTATTGTTATATCAGTAAAACAGCCACATAAGACATATTTTGAGGAAAGAACAAAAATGCGTCCTAGTTAGGTTAATTATTTTAATTTTAATTCTTAAATAATATTTGGACCGGGTCAGATTATTTTATTATACTGATTAAGAATTAAGATCGTAACAGTTGGCTTATGATGGTGAAGCCACTACTTTTGCTTTTCCATTTTTAATACCATTGTCGTATTATTTGATAATACAAAAGGGGTGTTGGGTTAGGTTTAGGTGTGTCTTTAAAAAATTTACATTGACTCCATATATTTAAATTAAATAAATTTTAGGAGTTAGTGTATTTTAATATTGTTATCAGGTGTATTAACTTACCTCTTGCAGGGTAAGACAATCATTTCAATCTTATCAAAATCAAAACTAATAAAATTAATTAAATTATACCATATTATTATTAATTAAAAATCATTAAAAACATAAACTAAATACAAATAAATTAAATTTAAAACGAAGACTAAATCAAATTTAAAAAAAAAAAACTACGAACAAAGGATCAAATTGAAGTAACTTTTAAACATAAGGGAGCTAAAACAAACTATTTAAAAAAATAAAAAAAAATCTTATCATCCCAACATGAAAAAGGGGCGTATTTCCAAGTGCTTTTCCTTTTATTTTATTCTATTTCCTTAATTAAATAGAATTGTGTTTACTTTTTTTTCAATGAATTTTGGTTACAGCTACAGTGGTCCACTATTATTAAATCCAACAAATGTGAAATATCAGCGTCATTTTCTCTGGTAGAGTATCTTGGGACAAGCTTTAGCATTAATAAGCTCACCAAACTTTTGTGCTGCAGCATTGAGTGTGGCTCCACTTTTGCAGAATGCAACCCTAATATATCTCTTTTGATATTTGCAACTTTCATTTCCATGGAAAAATCCACGTCCTGGCACAACCACTACGCCTGCTTGTTGTATCAATTCCTCCACATATTCCACCTGCAAATAATGGAATTAAGCACCATGTTTTCTCAATTTAAGTTAAATGGTTAATTCTATTCTTAGAAGTCTTACCTCGGTTAGTGTTGTTGGTGGATTAGCATTTTTAGAGTTAAGGGTTATAAATAGTTTAAGAACTATACAAGCATATCAACTTAGCGTTAAAAGTCAGTTTGGGTCTAGCATGGGATATTTGAAACACATGGATCAATTGAAAACATGTGTGTAAGAATAGTTTGGATTTGATGTGTTAAGAAAAACTGACAATGTTAATAGTATTTAAGGTAAAATTTCTTTCCCTTTTATTTTTAGGACGTTAGATTCAATAGATACATGTGTTTATAATTTGGCACATGAACCAAATTGGTGAAAGAAAAAAAGCTTAGGTATCAAATTAGGAAAACAATATTGTCAAGTTCAGATATCAAATTGGATAAAAAAAAAAGTTTAGGTACCACTTTAAAAGAAAGTGTCAAGTTCATGTACCAAATTGAATAGAAAAAAGTTTAACTATCAAATTAGGAAAAAAAGCTTAGGTACCAAATTAGGAAAAAAGTGTCAAGTTGAGGTACCAAATTGAACAAAAGAACAAAAGCTGAAGTACCAAATTAGGAAACAATATCAAGCTCTTCAAATATGACACTAATACTTAAATCACTCGGAAACTTTTAAAATCGATATAAAATCCAAGCTAATGCATTTAGATATACTTACATCAGAAAGCAAGCAATCCTTTGGAAGCTCTGCAAACAGAAATAAGGAACCCTGGGGCTTAAACTGAATCCGAAAACCGACCGAGCCGAGCAACTTCATACAGAAATCTCTTTTTAACTCGTATTCCTGCTAATCAACATAGTGAACAATGAATCAAAGCAACGTTTAAATTGCATTCAACAAACAAGGAATCCATAATTTTGTTGGAAAAAAGAACCATTCTGCCTCAACCTACTCCTCTCAATGTTTCGAAGTATTCAATGGGGCTTCTCAAAGCAGTTAAGGCAGCTTCTTGGAAAGGTGCTGGAGCTGAATCAGTAATTCGGATATGAATGTTTTGGATTGCAGAAGCAGCAGAAGCTGGAGCAATAGCCCATCCAATTCTCCATCCTGAATAAACATAACTGTGAAAACTCGAAATCCAAAATAACAACTAAACAGTAGGCAATATAAACATGCACTTAGCACTTTAAGAGTGGAATTAAATACTATGGCTAGCTTTTGTGTTTGGACCTGTAACACTAAAAGTTTTAGACAAGGATGATGTTATAATTGTCCGCTCCTGCATTCCTGGTAGTTTGGCAATGGTTTCATGCTTTTGGTTGTCATATGTTATGTATTCATATACCTGCAGAAAAACAATCAAGAACGAAAATGTAAATATAAACTCGTTACCATTTATTTCATTAATGCTTCACAAGTATAAACAAGTGTATACGTACTTCATCTGTTATAGCCACGCAATCCCATCGGCGACAACCTTCGGCAATAATTTCAAGCTCGTCTCTGGAGAAAACTTTGCCAGTTGGGTTGTGTGGACTGTGCCCTTCATATCAGAACACTTTTAGAACATATTAAGCAGCATTTGTTTCAAGTTACTAGTAAATAAATTTCCAAATCATATGCAAATCAAGTCAAGTCATGCCTACCCTCTGATGTGTTCATTTCCTCTTAGAGAAGGCAACAAAGAAAATTCAGTAAGAACTGATAATTGCACTAGACAATCCAAACTATGGGGCAAATTCTAAACTTCAAAACATTTCAATTAAAACCTCAAACTTAATTATTGTTCCAATTAGGTCCTTTCGTCAATTTGAACATTGAACTTTAATGTGTTGAAAAATGGAATCGTGTCACAGTTAGATTGACGCAAGGACTTAATTGGTGTTTCAAACATTTGAAGTTTATGATCAATTTAGAATTTGGCCCGTAGTTTGAATACATATCATGCAATTAAGCCTAAAAACCTACTCATACTTCAGCCATTTATGTTCAATACTTCTTCACCTGGATTCTAACCTCAAAAACCTCAGCAGAAATCAATTTTGGACATCTATAGGATCATACATTAACATTAAGATTAAGATCACCAGCATAAAAACATAAATGCAAGTCTGACAACTTCATAGCATCATATTTTGTCTTTAAAAGCCTGAAAAATGACCTCTAATAAAGGTTTCAAGAGTGAATTTTAACGGTAAAACGAATAAACAAAGATCTGACCTGTTTAATACTATAGCCTTTGTTCTACTAGTGAAAGACCTCATCAATTTTTCAGGGTCCAAGGTCCATTGAGGCGGTTCAAGCGCCACATATACCTGCAAATGGCTTTTACACATAATATACAGCTAATGTTCTTAAAATTTCAGCTCTCATTGGGTGAAAATAAAATGCTTACAGGAATTCCTCCAGCCAGGGTTATACATCCTTCATAAGTTTCATAACAAGGATCAAACAACAACACTTCATCTCCTTGGTTTATAACTATCCATATAAACCCATAATTTACAATTATAGACAAAATGAACATAATAAAGGACAAAAAAAATCATTAATTGCAAAGAAAACCTACTGGAGAAAATTGCGGCTGCAAATGCTTCAGATTGTCCACAGCAAATAGCTATATCAGTCAAAGGGTTAACGTCTAAACCATGCGTTTTTTTCATTTTAAGAGCCAATTGATCGCAAATTCCCTGCACATGCCTTCAAATTACCAAAAGTTGTTAAAAGTTACTACCCTTTTTTTTTTCTTTTGAAAAATGAAAACCTGAGGATGAAAAAAGAAAAAGAAGAAACTAAAACCTATACTGGTTGAAATCGTTATTAATGGCTGAAACAGCAGCTTCTTTGATACAAGGAGGAGCAGGGAAATCAGGGAAGCCCTCAGCAAGGTTAATGGCGTTGCATCTCTGAGCAAGCTGTGAGAGCTCTTGTATTGGAGAAGGAGTAAAATTCTTAGCAACGGAGGATAGCTTCCCTTCCATGGCGCTTTCTTGGCTGTTTTGCCAATGCTTCCACCTTATCTTCTGAGTTCGAATATACTTTTTGGTTAAGGATTAGGGTAAATTACTCTAAAATAGGATCCACTTCAATCTTTTTTTTTCAACTTAATCACTCTAATTAATATAATTATTTGAACTAATTAAAAATTTCATTAGTCCACTAACAGAAATTGAATAAAGACACATGAAATGTTTTTAATTTTGACTAAACCTTAGGGACCTTTATGTAATTAATCTAATTTTTTTCTTTCTTTCTCCTCTCGTTGTACCTCAGAAATGGATTAATTACAGAGAGAAAGAACAGAGAAAAAGAAGAAAAAAAAAACTTTCCCTGGGTATGGATAATTATCTCTTCTGGGTAGGTTGCTCTGCGGCCGATAGTATCATCTTTTTACTCTGAGGAGGTGTCTCTTTAGTAACCAATTCCATGTTAAATTTCTTATGAACGAGCGGTGAAAGTGAAGCAGTTGCAGCATCCAAAAAAAAAAGAAAAAAGAAAAAGAAAAGTAGGAGACTTCTTGTGCTGTATATTATTGGCATTTTATAAGAAGATGAAGCTTTGAAGCAACAAACTTTCTCTTATTCTCTTAAGCTTGTGCTGGAATTTCCTGAATTCTTCCAAATACTTTCAACCAAAAGAACACTGCAAAATTCAACGACACTTTGTATTTAAGAATTGATGGTAAATTATCCCCCAATTCCCCCCCCCCTTTTTAATTATAAACCAATATTGTGTTTTTCCTGATTTATCAATTTCCTTCCATAGTTTATGGCTCAAGTCTATATATATATATATATATATATTCAAATGCTCTATTAATTTCTTGCATAAATTTAACTCGTACTGGGAAAAGAAAAATAGATAGTGTTATATAGTTTATGGTTTCTCATTGATGAAATAATTTATTGCAAATCCTTGATTGAAACGATCAATCAATTTGGTAACAAGCTCTAGCTTGAAAGTTTCGTTCTCTGCTTCTTCTTCTTCTTTAATCGTAAGTAAGCGGTAGGTGCAGAGAAAGAGAGAAAAAAAAGTGTTTTGGATTAATTAGATAGAGGTCCCTAAGCTTTAACCAAAACTTAAAAAATGTCACATATCGCCACTCAATTGGCTAATATGTCATGTCAGCAATTCATCTGTGGATTAACGGAATGTTTAACCACAGCAGCTAATTCAAATAATTATCTTAATTAAATTGAATAAATTGAGAAACAAAATTTAAAGCGATAAAAATAAGATAAATTTTATTTTAAAGTGACTTTTGAGCCATCTGATAGGGAAATCGATCAACAAATCCTGCTCGAGGTCCTAAAACCGCTGAAGATGTAAGGCGTTACATGTTGTAAGTCATCTTGACGATCAAGAAACTATAAGTATATACAGTGCCGGGTCTGAATGCGCTTTGCCCCTTTTTCTTTTTCCGTCTCTGAAGTGAGTGAAGTCAAGTTTGCATCTGCAAAGCAATACACAAAAATCTATGTCTTTTAGAAAGACGATAGCGACTCCCTCTTCCCTCGAACAACCCAGAAAAAGTCATCTCACTTCGAACGACCATGGAAGCAGGCAACTCATTTAGTATGGTGCCTAAGACCCTCTACTTGAACTTGCTAAATGCACGTATTGTCGCGGAAAAGAACGTGTAATTTACCTAAATATTATTATTTTTATATATAATATATAAATGGAAATTATTAATATTTTATGAAAATTGAATTAAATAGAAAATTTATGTATACGAAATCAAAGTTAATGTATTGCATTACATATTTTATCCATGTTAATGTATAACTTTGATATTTATCCTAAAAAAGTTGTATGTGATTCAAATTTTAATTTTAAAAATAGGGTATAATAAAATATATTATTGTTTGATACATTGGTGAAGTTTTTAACTTTACAAACGAAGTAAAAAGTTTATAATGTTTCTCATTTAGTCAAGGTTTTTGTAATTGAACTGGTGATTAGATTAATTAGATTATTTATTTTTAATCCAATCAGTTCCAGTTCAACCATTAAACTATATATATATGTAAAACCCTTCAATTCTTTACTTCTACGACATATTTTTGAAAAAGACTCGTTCGAAGATTTCCTTGAAAAGATCTACCTGCATGGATGAGATGAAATTTATTAAATTTAATTCACCGAAGTTATCGATTTTCAAATTTGAAAAATCAATTAACTTGCGATGCATTTCTGGGTTGAGATGTCTTTTGCCTGATGGAAGATTTATCTTTTAACTTCAAAATGTACTTTGAATAACCTTATTCTAACTTAGAAGCTCAAGTTATGATCATTTTAATGAATATTGCGTAAGCATTAAAAAGGGGCAAATTTTAGCAGACGGTGCCACTACGGTTGGCGGCGAAATTGCTTTGGGAAAAAACGTACTAGTAGCTCATATGAGCCATGGGAAGGTTACAATTTTGAGGATGCGGTACTCATTAGCGAGCGTCTAGTATATGAAGATATTTATACTTCTTTTCACATACAAAAACATGAAATTCAAACTCATGTGACAAGCCAAGGTCTTGAAAGAATCACTAACGAAATACTGCACCTAGAAGCCCATTTACTCCGCAATTTAGACAAAAATGGAATTGTGATGCTGGGATCTTAGGTGGAGACTGGCGATATTTTAGTAGGGAAATTAACGTCTCAGGTGGCGAAAGAATCGCCGTATGCTCCAGAAGATAGATTATTACAGGCCATACTTGGGATTCAGGTATCCATTTCAAAGGAAACTTGTCTAAAATTACCTATAGGTGGGAGGGGTCGAGTCATCGATGTGAGATGGGTCCAAAAAAAAGGGTTCTAATTATAATCCGGAAACGATTCGTGTATATATTTCACAGAAACGCGAAATCAAAGTAGGTGATAAAGTAGTCGAAAGGCATGGAAATAAAGGGATCAATTCAAAAATTTTACCTAGACAGGATATGCCTTATTTGCAAAACGGAAGACCTGTTGATATGGTCTTCAACCCATTAGGAGTACCTTCACGAATGAATGTAGGACAGCTATTTGAATGCTCGCTTGGGTTAGAAAGGAGTCTACTAGATAGACATTATCGAATAGAGGCTTCGAGAAAATTAGTGTTTTCTGAATTATATCAAGCCAGTAAGCAAACAGAGAATCCATGGGTATTTGAACCCGAATATCTAGGAAAAAGCAAAATATTTGATGGAAGAACGGGAGACCCCTTTGAGCAACCTGTTATAATAAGAAAACCTTATATCTTGAAATTAATTCATCAAGTTGATGATAAAATACATGGGCGTTCCAGTGGACATTATGCACTTGTTACACAACAACCACTTAGAGGAAGGTCCAAGCAAGGAGGACAACAGGTAGGAGAAATGGAGGTTTGGGCTTTAGAGGGATTTGGTGTTGCTCATATTTTACAAGAAATGCTTACTTATAAATCAGATCATATTAGAGCTCGCTAAGAAGTACTTGGGACTATGATCATTGGAGGAACAATACCTAAACCCGAAGGTGCTCCAGAATCTTTTCGATTGCTCGTCTGAGAATTACGATCTTTGGCTCTGGAACTGAATCATTTCCTTGTATCTGAGAAGAACTTCCAAATTAATAGGAAGGAAGCTTAATCGAAATGAATCATTATTTTTCTTCTATGATGACTGATATAAACATAAACAACTCCGAATTAAATCAGTTTCTCCCCAACAAATAAGTGCTTGGGCCAAGAAAATCCTACCAAATGTAGAATACGTTGGAGAGGTGACAATACCCTATACTTTTCATTACAAAACCAATAAACCAGAAAAGGATGGATTATTTTGTGAAAGAATTTTTGGACCTATAAAAAGTGGAAGGTGTGCAAGAATAAGGGACACGCACAAAAACAAAACATTCAGGCACAGACTACTGAAGTAAGTCAAGAAGAATTGATGGTCGGAGCCTAATGCAAAGCACAGTTCGCAGAATCCTACGAACCCCCCTGCGTTTGCAAGAGATCTTAATGACTGCTTCAGGACTCCAGTCATGACATGCCCCATGCATAAGGGGAAAACAAAGTAAGTTGCTAGCCACTAGTCCGATGAGTCTCGCTTGATTAAAATTTATAAATTGCTTGTCTACTTAGCCTCCTTGATCATATTTTTAAAGATTCCTGGATTACTTCGGAATCTACTTGGATTAAGATGCATAAGATCATTTAGATGATTTGATACTTTAAACATTCGCTTAATGTTTGCTTTTACCGCGATACTTTAAACATTCGCTTAATGTTTGCTTTTACCGCTAATAACTAATTTATTGTATTTTTCATGTCCAGGGAGGATGCCCTGTGCCTTGCTAATAAGATGAAGAAAATCACAGTAGCAGATACGTAAGAGAATATGGAAGTGTGTATCTCGCCATTTTCAGTTCACAATGGTGATATTTGCAGTATCTATAAACTCAAGATTAGGCTTGTCAAACCTGGTCGATATTTCAAGAAGAGTGATATATCAGTAGAAGACTGTCAACACATTTTTAAGGTTCTGATTTTGAGGGAGTAGGAGGATGACATACAGAAACATATACTTTTTCTCTTCAGAATTAGTGGCATAAAAGATTTTATGCCAGATTCTCAACCGACTGCTTCAAATGATATAGATGAAAATGCGAAGGCAGAACTTGTGAGACTGAGCATGATGGTGGTGAATGGTGATGATACTGATGATGAGGAAAGAGGTGAGGATCTTGGTCTAGATGTACAAAAACAGAAACAGCAGACTACATATGAGATGGACTATGAAGATGACTCAGGAGGGGAACAATTGGAAAGTGAAATTGACATGTCCAAGGATGAGAGGGTAGTTACTGAAAACAATATGATTAGATGAGATGACATGTGTGAGAGTTCTCATAGTACACCAAACCTAAAGAATATATCTATGCCTATGTCAAGGGAGAAAAACACCAGATAATGACATGGTAAACGAACCTCACGTTTTATTGGCTCAGGTACTTCCCCTTCGTTCTCTAGTAATTCATCATAGCATTGTGCCATTCGTATGCATTCTTTTTAAGACTAGTGCTCCCTTTCTTCATGAAATAAATAGAAAATAGAGTTGACAGGACGGACATTTTCTTATTATACGCTGCAATAATTGAATAACATTGAAGCTTTTGCTTTCTAACCTTTGGTGGTAGTTTCCTGCTTTTTATTATACTTTATTTTCTGAGAAGTATGTTTTGTTGATCAATGCAACATTTGGCCTTTGTTGTCATAACATTGTGCAGATTGCTGAAAACGCCGCAAAGAAGGTTTATGCCCAGAGCTTTGGAAAGATTGATCGATGTCGAGTGACGGACTGCAGTGAGAATCAGGTGTTTTACTATGGGGAAGATCCAAAGAAAAGGAAGACTCAATCTGACAAGGAAAAAATACCAGCTCTGCACACTGCTGGAGTGGATTTAGGTGCGTTTCGGGAGATGGAAGATCAACTTGATGTTAGATATTTATACTCCAATGGAAGTCATGCAATGCTTAATAGGTATGGAGTGGAAGCAGCCAGAGAAACCATAATTAGGGAGATAAGTCACGTTTTCACATCTTACGGGATAGCTGTGGATATCCGGCACCTAACACTTTTATGACCCATACCGGAAGGTATCGACCTATGAGCAGACTTGGTGCTATAGCAGATTCAGTAGCACCATTCAGCAAGATGTCTTTTGAGACGGCCTCTAAACTCATTGTTGAGGCAGCAAAACATGGGCTGCTGGACAACTTGGAAACACCATCGTCTAGAATCTGCCTTGGATTGCCGGCGAAAATGGGCACCGGATCTTTTGACTTGATGCACCAACTGGAGAGTTGATGTATGTATCTATATTAGTATTCTTGTTGTAGTTATGGTAATACTAATGTTTGTTTATCACAGTTTAGTGATACAAAATTGATAATTGACTTAAAACCTAAATTAATTTTAAGTCTTTGTAGGTATTTACTTCATTTAATAATTTGTATAATATATCTTTTTGAAAAATCATTTCCACCATTAAAATTTTATATACATTGCTTCTTCTTCTTCTTTTAAATTGCTCTTATATTTAATAAAATATTTTCTTTTCCTTTCAATGTTCATCCTCTTAAGTGAGTGAGAATGAGGTTTTTCACATTAATAATACCAAAAAATAATAATTAAAAAATGGAGTGTTTTTGTAGATTATTTTCTGAAAATAGATTATTTGAATAGTAAATTTCAGTATTACTATATTGTCAAGCGACACCACCCTAAAAGTACAACATTATTCTTTAATTATTAATTATTTCGATTGATTAAAAATTATTTTTAACTAGGGTTGCCATTCTAATTGGCAACACTCCGTATAATTTGTATTATCATAAAATACTAAAAAAATCAAGAAAATATGTATTTTTGTATTGAAAATATTGGTGCTGCTTGATAATTGGTGTAATATATATATATATATATATATATATTTTAAATTTGGTATGTGTGTATAGGGATGTATGCCGTAACTGACTAGTCATATCAACAGCAAGAATGCTATCTAACAAGGTGGCATCCAATCCATCACGGCTCTCACCCCAAAATGTTTTTTTTTCTCCCTTATAAATCAAAACTACCCACATTGCAAACGGTAAGTGTTTATCTTTGTAAATTTTTTTATTTTTATTTGTGTATAAGTTGTTAAGTATTTTTGTATTTATTTATTGCGTTGTTTATCTTATATTTTTAATAAATATAATTACGTTATGCTATATTTTTGGTTTTTTCTGTTTTTGTTTCGTAAAAATATTTCTTTGCAAACATTCGGTTAAGGTAATTTTTTTTACTTTTCTCTGATGATTAATATTGTTACGTGGATACTTTAATTTAATAATGTAAAAAAATTATGAGAATGGGTTCAGCAAAATTTATTTACTAAATCAGATAGGTAAGTGTTGATGTTTGTAATTTTTTATTTGTTGTTTATTTTTAGTGTAGAATTTATATTGTATTATGCCTATATTATATTTTAAATAAATTTAGTTATTTTTAATATTTATTTGTTTGCGTAGAATAGAAAATTTCAGTTGTAAATATCTGAGTTAAGATAATTTATTTTAATTTATTTTGCTTAGTTAACGATTAATATTATTATTGATAATACGAAAATAAAATTATTTATGAAAATGAATTATGCTAACAATTATTAATAAGAATGTTGTTATAACTTAAGGTTTTTAATCTAAATAATAACAGCAAAATTATTTACCAAAATGTTATTATTTATCTTTATTATAGATAATTATTTTAATATTTGTAATGTTTGGTTGATTATGATTATAATAATGATGTTATTGTTTTTACTATACAGAGATGTTTTTATATTTGTTTATTTGTGTAGCTAGATTATGATTTAGTAGGTTTAGTTTTTATTTTATTTGTATTAAGATTTTTGAAAATTATGTTTTATGCTTGGAAGCGTTATATTATTTTAATATGATATATTTCCTCAATTTTGTTTAATTATGCAGATGTATCGAAATGATTTATTGATTAGAACAACCGACCACACTATCATGATGATCAAAGTGCCGGTAAAAAAAAATTATTATTTGTTAATGTAGGAGGACGTGGATTCGAGCATGCTGAAGCGTATTTATTCTCCTATTTAAGGGTTGGGATGGATTATGAATGGTCTGAGTTATTAAAATCGTTCTTAAATTAAATCTATAGCATTAAACAAAAAAAAAGTAAGGCTTTTTTTTTTATAAGATTTGAGTTTTATAATTAATTTTTTGTATAACTCATTTTCCCAGTTCCATTGCTATATTAATCATAAAAGTAATAAGAAATAAATTAAAATTTGTAATAATTAATGAAAATACGAAAGAAATTAAATCAATATATCATTTTTAAAATTTATTGGTTAGAAAAATAAAATAATCGAAAATTGCTTCATGCAAGTCTAATAGGTTGAGTTTTTGACAAAATAGTTATTGATTTAAGTCTATAACATTAAATAAAAAGAAAAACATTTTCATCAATTTGAGTTTTATATCTTGTATTATAAATATAAATATTATATAATGAAAAGGTTTGAATTATAATAAGTCTCAACCATTTTTATAAGACCTATTTTTAGAAAATCAAAGTGAAATTAAGTCATATTTATTCTTTAACTCATATTGTTATGCACTATGAACTAGTGCCAAATAATAAATCTAATATTTAATTATGTACTAAATAAATTTGTAAATAAGAGATTGAATAGTGCTGAATATTAATTTTAGGTTTAATGCACACTTTAGTCCTTCAAACATATTGCTTTTTTTACTTTGGTCTTTAAAGTATTTTTTAGCCTACTTTAGTCCCTAAGGTTGTAATACGTTCCCAATTTAGTCCATAATAGTATCAAACATTCCTGATTCAATCCTTTGGATGTAAAAAAAACAGTTGGGATATTCAAGCAATCATAAATTGCCACATGGCATATGTTGATGTCACAATGACATCAACATCCAAAAATCTAAAATTCTTTAAAAATATAAAAAATTAATAGAAATTTATAATTATAACTATAAATATATATTAAAATTTTAAAATATGTTAGAATTTCTTGTAAAAATAATAAAAACTGTAAAATTTATTAGGAATTATAAAGGATTGTAAAAAATTAAAAATTTTAAAAACTAGTAAAAATCATTGTATCATGGAATAAAGTATACCTTCACTAATCACATCTAAAATATTAAAAATTTGATATTAAAATTATTTTAAAATACATCAATATTTTTTAGTACTTTATCCGTGTTATTAGCAACATGTTTATCTTATTTGACTCGACTCTCTATTTAATGTGTGGGGTAAGTTTCGTTCATCCATCGTTATGCACATACTTTTTTTTTGGTACCAAAATTCTTTAGAATGGTCAAGCATTTAGGAATATTAGTTCGAAATACAAGTCTACAATTTTACTCAAGTTTGCCCATAGTAATGGATAGTTAACCTAAGCTTGTTTAGTTTGGCCATATTAATTTTTATTTTTAAAATATAATTATTTTTATTTAATATTTAATAATTATATATCTTTTATTATCGTAGTATATTAAACATAACCAACATAACATACTTTTTAATATTTAATTATGGTATGATATATTCAATTTTTATATAATAATATACCAATTAAAAAAGAAAACATCATATTATAAACTTGAAAATTTATAAATTTGAATTTTAATATTTGAGTCCGACCATATTTTAAATAGAATTAAACTTTTTCAAATTTCAATATTTAAGAAAATATTTATTTTAAAATTTCATGGATCAAGCTGCCACTAGACAAGTTTATGGGACAAACATTTCACCCAACCTGAAAGGCTAGATCCATATGAGCTAGTCTCGGACATTATGATTTTTTGGGTTGATTTGATCTAACGGAATTTAAATTATAAAATTATTTTAGTTAAATTTAACTATAAAAACATGTAAATATATATTAGTATATGAAGGATAAAAATGGATAGTCGGATCAAATTTAAACTTAAATGTTATTTTTTATCGGATTCATGTCAAGCATATTTGACTCTCTGCTAATTCTAAAGTAGCTTTCTTGATTTACAGCTTTGATCAATCTGACTTTTCCTTAGAAGGAAGAAAAGAGAGAGAGAACTATTGGTCCAAGCTTAGAGGAAATCTGTGGCAGGGACTGGATTAGGGTTCTTTGAACTTAACCAATCTGGATTAGGGTCTTTGAACTTAGCCAATATGTCTTTGTTGAAAAAAGGTTTTACTGCTGTTTACAAATTCGTAAGCTTTCTAAGTTTGAGTGTAGAACATTATTCCTTTTGTCGATCACCTTTATCACATGCTACTTCTGTTCCACTCGCTATTACTGTAACCCGTTAAGAATAATATGAAACCTACTTGCGGGCCAAAAGGCAGGAGCTTGAAGGTGATACATTATCTACTTTAATAATAAAACAAAACAATACATTAATAATCACCCATGTAGGTTTTAGATTCAAATCGAAACTTGATTATAAATTTAACGTGAATACTGAACATTGAGAGTATGGTATAAAGAATACTAATAACCATACTAATCTCTACTAATATTATTAAATCTTTTATTAAGTTTAGTGTTACGAGTCAACTAACCACCAACTCAATTGGTATCCTTACTTAACAAAGTAAATTATATTATTTTAAGACTGTTTTTTATCGTATATTGTCTTTTATATGAGACAGAAATATGAATACAATTTAAATCAAAACCTCTTATATCTAGTCACATAATTCTCTTTTGTCTCTATACATTAATACTTGTTTAATAGAGCCTAAAGTTTTTTGTCACAGTCTGAAAAGCTAACCTTGGACTGCGATGTTTATGTTCATACTTGTGAAAAGTTGTTTCACGGGCTCAAATGCATTAATTTATTTGCAGAGTTAGTGATGAACTGACCATTAGTTCTATAACATGTTTGCATGGATTAATTACGTTGTCCCTGCCTGTGATATATTTTCTTTTACTTTTATTATAATAATAAACATAATAATATAAAAATGGGTAGCAATTGGTGGCACTAGGGTTGTCAAAAAGTTAGGAAGGTGCTTTGTATGTGCTTACTTCAGCTGTGAATTGGATTCTCGTCTTTCATTAAAAGTCTTCACTATTATAATACTAAGGTTATGGCATTTAGGCTCCACTTAATGCCAAGGAGACATGACGTACTCTTTGCTTAATGGTCTACATTACTTTATTAAAATAATACAAAATTATACTATTTGATATATAATTCTTTACAATTCATAACAAGATAAATTCGGATCCTTAATTTATCTCAAATAAACTTTTAAGTTTTAACGTAAATAGATGTAAATGATAAAGAATTAATTAGAGTAGAGTAAAAGTTTAGTTGCTTAATTATTAAAATGGCATCATAAATCATGGCCTTTTAGTATTTTAATGTGCAAAATTATATATGGGTGCTGATGCAAATTTCATTCCCTCTATCTGTCATTAAGAACACAAAATTAAGTAATGCGAGAAATCAGATAGATTCTGAGGTAAATATGATGCTCTTTTCTTTTAGTTGGCACACATAATTATTGTTTAACTCAATAATAATAAATAACATGAGAATTGAGAGGGCTGAAAAGACTGCTCATTTAGAGCTACCAAAGGTTACAAGGCTTCTTTGCTTCAGTTTAATGCTGCTTTTAGGGAGTTAGGACCACATCAATTATATTATAAATACCAAGGGAAACGTTTACCTTTGATCACCTTTCCGATTTCTTTATTTATTTTAACTATTGTTTATTTTTGGTTCTGAAATATGTTAGGTTACTTGGGAATTAATCTTTTGAGGACAAACTTTACAAGTGTCTATAGAGATGGGGGCTAATAATATGCTGATCTACTTGACCAAATGGGGTAAATATCTTTGCATTGTATCCGCTCTTTGCTTAATAAAGAGACATTAATTTTGTTTAAATGGGTACATGTATAGACATTCCTTTTTGCCCTTGAATTGGATTCCATATTCATCATCAATCAAAAGTAGTCGTATATAGATTTCTAAAAATTTTGACCCGATGAATAATCCCATTATCAAATGTCCATTGTCCTTTAATATTTCTTTCTCTAATGGATCCTCGGTTGAGTGGATATGTCCCAGACCCTTTTTGTGCATTAAACAACTCAAAATGTTATAGTTACCTCACTAGCCGCTTGTTGCTTTGATTATTAAATTATAATAAATTATACCATGTTTTAAAAAAAATTATATTTATATTTAACAAACTCTCCTCACATCTTACTAATTTCGTTAACTAAAATCGTGAATTAGAATCACCTTGCGAGCTAAGGACATTTGTGAGCTTTAGATCCCACAAGCTCAAGACCTCACAAACTCACATCGTGGGACTCTATTCCTGACCTGGGCCAACGTCACATATATCTGTTAGCCTAGCATGACAATTTATATATAAGGTTAATGCAATAATCAATAGATTGAGCTTGAAAGAGTATAAAACTAATACGAAAATGACACGAGACATATCTCTCTTAGCCACTTTTCTTCTCTCGAACTCCAATCCTATCGAGGGATCCCATTCCAAGATCATCTTCAACCATCTACAGCTCTGTGCCCATAAGATAAACCACCATGAAATCCATCACTCAAACATATATTGTGATATAAGTCAAATCTGATAAGAAAACCTCTTCTATAGTCTATATATTTAGTCTTTAATTAATAGGTATCTTCATAGACATGGAAAATGATGGAACCAACACTGCCTCTTTGACAATCGCCATAATACTTGTTTGAAATTCATAGCGAAAAAAGGACGGAATAGAAACATGTCAGATTTCATAGCAAATCTTTTTTTTTTCAAACAAAAGCATTCCACCACACATTTTCTCTATTAATAATCTGACCACAAAGTATGCCAGAATTCCTTGTCCTTGACAATGGGGTAAATTTTACTTTAAAACAAAAGAGAGAGATTAAAATGTAAACATTATTTTTACTTTTCTTAATAATATTTTCCCTGAAATTCCAGCGAAGGGTTTGCTATTTTTTTTCCATTTAGTACAAAATAAGTGATATTCTTCATGCATGTGTAATCACAAAAAAGGCAACATGTGAAAGTGGTACTACATTATATATAGTAGAGATGTACTATAGTGTGATATTCATGATCGGAGCGCCAGCTAGTAACCTTTTCTGCTCTAAAAATGGTGGTGAGATATATATATATAATTGGTAGGAACCAAGTCAGCTTTACTATACTAGGAAAACCCACAACCGCAAAACCCACAAATAGCATGAACCAACCTCCTTTGCCATTTGTTTAAACATTTATAGGGTAGGTCATTTGTTGTCCACCCACATGCTGGCCTTTGCCTCCTCTTCTTCATTATTTTTTGATGGATGATTCCTTTCATTAATTTTAGAGCAGTCATAGGTAAGCGCATAGCCGACAAAAACTAAAGGGGTGTGTTAGTGGAGTATAAGTCATAAATGGCCGAACATGATTGGTCTAATTTTGTTTTCAGTCCCTGTACTTTTTTGCACGTTTGAAATTTAGTATCTCATTTAAAATCATGTGAAAACCATGAATTTTCATTTTATTTCTCTTGCTAAAGAAATTTATAACTTCATATTCAGAATTACAAAAAAAAAAAACTTTAAAACTCTAAATTCAACATATTTATTTACTTATTCGGTCTTCCATGCATGTAATATTGATTGTTTGATATTTTTTATATTTTAAAAAATCACATATTCCATTTAAAGAGAAAAATGGCTAAATGAATGTGATAAGATAGATAACATAATTGAACCGATAAAATTTTCGAATTAAGTGACAATCACATGCCGACCGGGAACAAAGAATGATGTTAACCCAAACCAAACAAAACCAACCTCAATCGAAGTTTCAATTTAAGTATGCAAATTACACCATGGAATAACAACTGTATATACTTTGAAACCTTATTCTTCATTAAAAAGTTACTATACTGTGAAACAATGTGGAGTAACATGACAATATTTGAATAACTTGTCTTGTGGGTCTCACAATGATTTCGCCATTTTTTGATTCCATGGTGGGGTCGGAGGCTGTCGGTTCAAACTTCAAACACCTTTCAAGGATCCATCATTCTTCTTTCTTTTTTTTCTCCAACCCTAAACTTCGATGGTTTGACAAACTTGCCCTTCACTCTGTAGGTCTCCTTGGGGGGTAGGATTTTTGCACTTTTGGTCAAATTCTGGCTAGAATCGATGTCCATTTCGGTAACTTTAGTTGCTGGAAAAAAAATTCAAAGGCTGTGGGCTGATAGTACATATTATCATTCCTCTTTTTGAATGCAATCCAACAAAGGTTTTGACTCATGAGAAGTTATGAATCATGCATGAAAAACAGTGGGATTCAGTGTGATTTCGGTTTTTGATAAAGATATGTATCATGGGCGAAGTTTTTAATTTTTAGGTACTAAATTAAATTTTAATTTTTTATAGTTTATATTTTATAATTTTTAAAATATTAAATTAAATTTTTATAATTTTAAGAGGGTTAAAGTACAATTTTATCTTTATTAATTTAAAATTTTAAAAAGTTTTCAAGAGCTTAAGTAGAAAATTTTCATTTTAGGGGAGCTAGGCCCGTGCCAGCCCCCCTCTATCCGCCTTTGATTTGTATTTAATATACTATCAGTGGACAAATTTATACATTAATAATAAACTATGGCTCAAACATTTAAATTATTAGGAATAAATATAAATAATTAAATATTTAGAATAATATTTAATGTGGTGTATAAATTTTATGCACCATCAATATAATAACATAGCACATCACTAAATTAAATAAAAAGATGTAAAATTTATAAACAAATATTAATAATTTTATTTAAATATAATCAAGAAAGTAATAATATATATTGGAGAATCCTCACGTACCCCTTTTTGTAGGCTCTTTTTGGAAAGGGAAGAAGGAAAAGGAAAATAAAGGTGGTGGTAAATTTTGGAGCAATGTACCCATACTTTAAATTTCTACCCAGATTAGATTTTGTGAAGAAATTCGTTGCTGACATTCAAATTCCCACTCATTTAATAAAAATAATAATACACAAATATAAACTCTTCCTTTTTTGGCCATTTTTTAAAGAAAAAAAAACTGTTTCTTTGTTTCCTTTTGCTGTGTGTGGCAGATTTAAACAACTATAGAAAAAAATTGTAGAAAAATTCAAGTGGTGTTAAAACAGTCCCCCCCCCCCCCCACTTCTCTGTATATGCTGGCACTTTTGGAGTACTACAAATTGACATCCCATTCCCACCCCTTTTGCTTATCTCTCCATCAAAAAACAAACACACTCTCTAAAACCGTACAACGTTATACTAAATTTTCTATCGTTATGGCGACGATTGTTTGTCACCAAGGTTTACAGTCATGTCTCGAGTCGCAATTGGTTGAGCCGAGAGCATTGAGGCTAACGTTATCTTCGGCGAGACCACGCGAATTGATCAGTAAGTCGTGTTCCGTTAACCCTGAACCGGGCGGTTGGAGTTTACTCCAGGCTCTGTTCAATAGTCCTCAATCTTCAAAAGGGGAACAAGGGAATGAAAACACTTATGTTCATCCTTTAGTGAAACGTTCTTTGTCTAGTTTAAGTGAGAAGAGCTTGGAACTGTGTACTGAGAATTTGGGTAGTGAAACGGGGAGCGACGAGGTGTTGGAAGACGACGTGTTCGCATTGTCTTCACATAGTTCGCAAGGTGGGAATCCTCCGACATGGAAATCGGGTCAACCATTGGGGAGCACTAAGAAAGCAATTGCTGGCGATTTCCCACCACCACTGACAACGATAAGCGGATCGGAATCGCTTCGCGTTAGGTCCCACCGTGAAAACGGAAGGTTGGTGATTCAAGCTGTCAAGGCCCCATCGAACAACCCCATCTTTCAAGCTGAGCGAAGCAATGGCCGCCTTCGACTTCACCTTTTGAAATATTCCACTTCCAGCATTGACCATGAAGAAGAAAAAACAGCCGACGTGGAAAATGATAATAACACCAACAACAACGAAAACGACGACGAAGAAGAACAAGAAGAAGAGTATGAAAATGATGATAACTACATAGCTGAAGAAGAGGAACCAGAGAAAGAAGAAGATGGGGAAACGGCGACTCTTCAAAGGAGCTGGGATGGCAGAGGGAGGTACTACTGTAAAGAAGGTGAAACTGAAAAACGGGGGATTGTTAAAATGGGTGGCCACAACAATATCCATAGTTTTATTCTGGATTTGCCTGTATAATAATCAATATCCCCCCCCCCTTGTCTTTGTTTGTGGTTTTTTTTTATTGAATTCCTCTGTTTCATCTTTTAAGGAATAATGTTTTCGTGGTAGGTAGGTAGTTATTATCGTTATTCGAGTCCTTTCTCTTTCTCTCTCTCTCTCTCTGGCATATAAAAACACAAAAACCTTTCATTACTGCCTTTTCTCTTGTCTTCAACGGTTAGGTACTTTGTCACTTATCTTTGAACAAGGTTTTGGAACTGGTAAGGAAATGATATCTAAAGGACCAAAATGAACAAATACTTCAACACAACCTTTGCTGGTTTTTACTTTTAACTTAAATAAGAAGGTGAAAGATACGAGACATTGCCACTCCAGGGTAAATATCAACATCACATCTTAAAAAGTAAATAAATACATTAATTGGGCAATTTACCACTAAAAGCTCTTTTTTTTTAAAATTACCGAAATGGGTCCATTTTTTAATTATTTACCGGAATGGTCCTTTTTTCGGGAAATCGCGTCCACGTCAGCATCTCGCGCTAACGTGGACGCGATTTCGGCCCGTGCGTGAACAGTACCCAACGGTCAAAAAAATAAAATATCGGGCACATTTCGATAAATTTTAAAAATATAGGGCTTTTTTGGTATTTTGAAAAAATAAATTTTGAATCTTTTTGTACTTGTATTTATTTTTTTAATCAATTAACTCTTCAATATTACATCAATAGCAACAAGTGCAAAAAATATTCAAAATTGTTATTAACAAGATTTGAACCAAGGTATTAAAGGAAAAGAGCAAGCATCTTAACCAACTAAACTAAACTAATTAATTAACATATTATAGAAATACTGTTATTATCTTAATTACATTACTTACGTTCTAACGATTTATCGGACCTATTCCATACACGTGTCAAATCGTAAAAAATAATACAACAATTACGTAAAAAATTCGTGTTTACTTCAAATAAATAAGGAAAATAATGATTTGAATGTTTCAAAATTTAATTTTAAACCGAAAAAATGGAAATTTAGGGGCAAAAAAGGATCTTTTTCGATGAAATCGCAACCGCCTTCGCCGTTTGTCGTAGCGAGATCTCGAAAAGTTATTCGAAATCAAAAAAAAATTGTCTCAATCGGACAACCGAGCCAAAAGTTATGGCCTTCCAAAATTTTCCAAGCTAAAAAACATAAACTGTTCATCCACGTCAGCAAATCGCGTCCTCGTAGGCGCGATTTGTGTCCACGTAAGCAAAGCGCGCTGACGTGGATGCGATGTTCTGACACGTCCCCTGACATCGCGCTGACGTGAACGCGATTTCGGGGAAAATGGCCCATTCTGGTAAATAATAAAATACCGAGCCCATTTCGGTAAATTTTTAAAAAATAGGAATTTTTTTGATAATTTACCCACATTAATTTACATAAAAAGTAAATAAATTATTATAGCAGTAAGACGAAATATTGCAATAGAAGATTTAAAAAATAATATTTTATATGGATGCTTTAAAATTTAAAGATAAAAAGATGCTTAAGAAAGATAAAAGATCAATTGAAATTTGACAACACATAATTTCAATTTCATTTTAAACACTAATGGGATTATTGACACTTGAAATTAATGTCATGTTATTTTGTCAAAACCAAATTTGAAAAGAAAAAGAGAAGGGAAAGATACAGGGGGACTTGTTTTGAAGCAGATTGATTTACAAAGGTGATTTTTTTGCACATTTTGAAATATTGGCAATTATCAAAGTATTTTCTTATTAATTTAGTATTATTTTTATATATTATATAATAAAAGAGTTTGAATGGTATGGACCATCCATGAACGACTTGACAGCAGTTATGCCAGATGTAGAATGAATCAATCAAATTACCTACCAACATGGTTGCACAAAAGAATGACCAAGTTAATTGTCACATGCCTAAATAACTTTATATCTGTGGATAAATATCTGGCTTTATCGCATTAATTTATTAAAGATGCAATAGTATTGTGATGATCGTAAATAGCTTAAACAAATTCAATTGGAATACTCAATCGGTTCAAGAGCTTAAATTTGTAATAAATAAACAAGGAAGAAAAGTTGCCACATGAGTGAGATTTTGTAAGCAAGATTTGCTCCAGCATTCTGTCCATACTCTCCTCAACTAACACAAGTCCAAAACGCGTATCTTCTCTTTAAATTTTTATTTCTAAAAACTTTAACGGGCTTCATGAGAATTTTTTAAAAAAATTTAAGATTTTGATAAAAATAAATCAAAATTTTAAGGGCTCAACTCTCGTTACAATTTACCCCTGATTATAATTGTTGCAACAGTTATTTTATATTTTAATTAATAAAAAAACATATATTATAAATTGTTCTTATCTTTGGATTACCAGTTGTTTCATTATTGGCCACTGGTTTTACTATTTGAATAGAAAAATGTAATTATTTTTTATAATAAAAATAAATTAAATAATATAAAAATATTTAAATAGAATTTGAATCAAATTAGAGAACATAAAAAGTGGGTTACCTATATCTGGATTCAACCTACCGGGCGAGGTGAGCATGTACAGGTCTAATTATGAGAGTACATCGTAAAGACACAGAAAAGATTTTTTTTTTTTTTTAAAGAAAAAAAAAGGGCAAAAACCAAACCTAAAGGAACAAAAACACAGTCCCAAGGAAAATTCTCATCCGTACGGTACCCCCGACAAAAGCTACGTAAGCATATATTTGTTTTTTTAATTATTATTTATCAGTTTATATTATTATTTTAAATTTTTTAAAAAAAATTAAAAGATATGGGCCACAACTAGCAAAAAAGAGCCATCCCTACTGGCTACCGCTCAAGTTCAATCTCCTCACTTGAAAGTGGTCAGAGTTCCCTCAACTTGGGGACGCCTTGGCCATTAATTAAATAACCAAATTAAAATTTAAATAAAAATAATTAAAATAGTTTTATTAATTGAACAAATCTAATTTCTATAGGGAATGAGATAGGCCTTTCCATTTTCTTGCAGAGTTTGCAGTTGAAAGTAGCAAACATTAAATGTGAAAAGTGAAATCCAATTGATGTACTTTCCGTAGTTGTAAAGATTTTTTAATCCTTCAACTTTAGAGAAAAATTATTTTATTTTTATTTTTTCATTTTTTATTTTATAAGTTATGCCGAAACAGTTGAAAAATTAACTTTTTAATTCTATTATACATGGATAACACATCAATATTTAATTAATTTTTGAATTTTAAAAATTAAAAATTATTTTTAAAAATTAAAATCCATTAAAATTATTAAGAAATATGAAACTTATACGAAGTATTTTTAAATTTTAAAATTAATTAAATATTGACATGTTATGTTATCTACATGGCAATGCACATGCGTCAACAAAGTTAAAAATATTAATTTCTCCATATATTTTGGGGTGGTTTGACAAAAATTATAAATGTGTTGAAGGGCGAAAATGTCATTATGCCTTTTCCATATTATATAACTTAATATTTTTATATAGAGAATAAAGTTAATTTTATCTATGAAAAAGAAAAAATCGAAAATTTGCATTTTTCAACATTACATTATGGGAAGCTAAAGTAAGTTCCAAATAGTTGTTATAAGATGAAAAGTGATCCATAAAAGATATAACAACTCCATCAAACGGATTTTCTTTTTCTTTTTCTTTTTGTCTTTTTAAAAATGGAAATTTATTTTATTTCCTTTTCACCAAGTAATTGAAATTTTTTTGGCACAATGCAATCCTACAAATCAATCTTGATCTCATCCATAACAAATGTCAGTTGTCAAATATTAGGTAAATTCAACAATCATAGAATAATTACATAAAAATTTGAATGATTTCTTTTTGCATTTATAATTGGAGTAATCTTAATTGTTAAGGAGTTCACTTCCATTTGGGCATATCCACACACAAAAAGAAGTTGCCACTATCTTTCCCACCCTGAAAAGCCAATTCAATTGTCATTCAACACTTTAGGGTTTACATATAAGAAAAGAAAAATTGAAAATGTGGGTTGGGGGAGTTTGTCTCACCCCTTTATCAATAAATGTGTTTTTTATTTCCTTTTTATGCATGTGCTTTCTGCAAATTGACAATTCAATCGATGTATGTTTTGTAATTTATTTTATGGGAATCGATTTCTCTTATGGATTTGTGAATGTTATTGTACATTTTTTCTTTATTTTATTAATTTATTTTTAAATTTTGTATTTGTCTACGTAATTCAGGAGCGAAATAAATTTTTTATTTATCGACAATTGAGATAAAATATAACATTTTGAAGGTCATAGTTAAAAGTTTGGTGTTAAAAAGTTTAAACTAAATTATTATTCTTTAGAGGGTAAGTTTTTAAAAAAAAAGAAGCTTAAATTGATTGTTTTAATTTTGGGAGGGCTTAAAAGAAAATTTTCTTTTTTTACCAAAGGGCAATTGCGTTAATAGGAAAGCATATGGTAAACGTATCATGGAGACTATTGTACTAGGAGTTAGATTAAATAACAAATTGGTCCTTTTTAAAAAAAAACTCATCAATTTCTATGGTTAAAAATAGTCATTACACGTTAGAATTAGGTATATGTGGTACACCATGTGTAACTATAGCTATTTTGTTAGTCACGTCAGTTTTTAATAATAAAATTGAATGAAATTTTTAACAAAAAAATATTAATTTATTTTTTGATCTAATATACAATGATAAATTTACTCGTTCTTTATATAACAAAAATAAAATATAATTTTACTCTTAATCCAAAAAACCATCACCATACTTCTACCAACAAGATGCATCTTAAAACGCAAATGAGGAAGAAAGAAAGGTTAAAATGTGGGTCAACACGGTTGTGGCGTCACCAACAAAAGTATCCACCACGGTGATGGGCAAAGCTAACCCATCATACTCCACTAGACGCCATCACCACTAAAATATATCACATCCATGCTCATTTAATTATTAAATGAAGCCTTGCTCTCAAAGTGATAATTAAAATTGAGTCACTCTTTCCTCATCCATGTATCATAGCCGCCGTACTAATGAATAAATCATGCATCTTTCATTTATATTAATATTTTTTCTTAAAAAGCGAGAAAAAGAATGTTACTATATCGTAATTATTTGGTAGATCTATTTTAAGTATGAAAATTTATCTACTAATCGAACAAAAATATTAAATTTAAATTGATTAAATTTTAATTTAATTGATATTATTATTATAATAAAATAAAAATAATGTGAGTTTAAGCGCTTTAAATTAATTTTTGTTCAGATTTAAGAGCTTCAAAGATTTATAAGTAAGATAGATGTTATATAAAAAATATTATTCTTAAAAATCGAAATAAATACCTTGCATGCTTTAGAAATAACTTTTTCTTTTGCCTCTACTTGACCTATTTTACTATTATTAATATAGATTTAGTAAGAAAATACTAATGGAAATTTTTTTTTAATCAAAGACAGTGACTTGGAAACAGTTCAATGCATTAACATGCGGTGGAGGCTATAACCCAACCTAGTTATTCAATTAAATTCAAGTCCAATTTTGTTGGCCAAAAAGAAAATTCTAAGTCCAATTTCTTTTGAGTTTGTTTGTAATTTCGAGAGAAAAATAGTGATTTATGTGCAAATATTTTGTGGATTTTGATTTCTGACAGAAGTTAGTAAATAAGAATAAACCCATGAACAGTTTCACATGACTGTAAAATTCCTATATTTTAAGTTGTGTCAACATACTCAAAATTATTTGGGAATATTCCATAAACACTTTTAGATCATGTCAAATGGTAAAAATAAAATAGGGGTTAATCAAATTGACATTTTAGTATTTAAGAATGGGATAATTATAAAATTTTAAAAGAGATAATTCATATGTCTAAAGTTCTTAATAAAATTTTTATTTAACAAAAAGTATTAATTTAATATTTACTTAATTTGTGAATAATTGATGTGACCATTCCAACTAATCATAAACAAATCATTTGTCGGGAAACTGTGCATGCATGCATGTATGTACACAAATATTTAAGTGCGTGCTAAAAAATGACGTGAATCTCACTCACTTTTTAGACATGAAAATCATTTTTGTGGTGCCGAAACAATTAGTTCACATTTATTTGGATAAATAGCATGTTTAAGCAATTGAACCTGTTTGGTTCATCGATCTTTGCAATAATGTCATTTATGGTCTTCGTTTGGAACTATTAAAGAGTTGAGGCTACTCATTTTGACTCCATAAATTCTACCTTGAGTTAAATTTAATATACATTTTTTAAAAAGGCTTGAGTTATATTTATCGGAACTAAAATATAATTTCTTATTATTTATTTACTTAAAATTTTATAAATCTTGCAGAACTAAAAGATTAACTTATTTTTATCACGAATATGGATATAAGATTTTGTTGAGGTCAAATAGAGGTATATTTCTAACAAAAGAAGAAGAAGAAAAGAGGTATATTGAATTACTTTTTCCATATTGATATTAGAGTTTTTAATAAAACGATCACTTTATTCTTTAATCGATGTATATGGATTAATCTACTCATTTTAAGTTAAAAAATAAAATATAATCTACAAAAATTTTTGATAATACAAGACAATCTACAAAACAATATATTATAAATGTGAAATATATATATATATATATATTCATAATGCTTTCTATACAAATATGATGCCAGATAGCATAAACACATTAAAGAAAACCTTAGTCAAATGGCAAGGCAGGGTAAACTCAAAATCTGAAATTTGTAGAACCAAACTAAGCCACACGATCCATTGGGTTTTCTCAATTGAAATCCAGCTTACAATTTGGGCCATTAACACAACGCCATAGTTACCATTAAAAGAGAAAAGGGAAAAATCATGAGGCAGGCAATGGTAGAAAATTCTTTGATTCGTACCTAAAGTATTAAAATATAAAACTACTAAAAATTTGAGGGACTTTCTGGTCAATAGATATCTAATCTGGAGGAGCTACAATCCATACAAACAAACATCAGAAATTGGTGGATGCAATTCATTATAGATAACGTGGCCCATTCTTTCAAATATTATGCACTCCATGAAAGCAACTCTCTTCCCTCTCCCTCCCCACCCCCTCCATAGTCCTAAACATATACTATCACTATTATATTCTTCACTAATTTCATTCCCAATTTTCTACTTGATTTTCTTTTTCCATTACAAAAATGACGGTGTCAGCCGATGGCCGGTTATCACTCTCAGCCACCGCCCAGCTAGGTACCACCTTGGCATTGGCTAGGAGGAGATGTAGTAGGCTTGCCAAGTTTTCGAATGGAGAGTTGATGGGGAAGAAGGTTGACATGACCCCAAAATATCAAAGACTTTGTAATAAGAATGTGAAGTCAAATATTTGCATGTCACTTACTACTAATATAGCCGGGGAGTCTAAGGTAAGATGAAATTAACATTAATTTCTTTGCTTTCATTTTAATCTACCATTAATCAGTGAGGGTTATAATGCAGCTAAGGGATCTAGAGATGGAGAAAAGGGACCCAAGGACAGTTGTGGCTATTATTCTAGGAGGAGGAGCCGGTACTCGCCTTTTCCCGCTCACTAAGCGACGTGCAAAGCCGGCGGTAAATTTTGATTACCTTCCTAATCATATATGTGTATACGTGTCTGATACAAAATTTGTTTTTGTAGGTTCCAATTGGAGGTGCATACAGGTTGATTGATGTTCCAATGAGCAACTGTATTAACAGTGGGATCAACAAAGTGTACATTCTCACCCAGTTTAACTCGGCTTCGCTTAACCGGCATATCTCTCGTGCTTACAACTTCGGCAATGGGGTTAACTTCGGAGATGGATACGTCGAGGTCAGAGAATTTTAGTTTCACTTTGATTTCTGGCTTTGCAGGCAACTGGTTCTGATATTTTAAGATTATGTTGGGTTGTGGTAGATATTGGCAGCCACACAAACTCCAGGAGAGGCCGGTAAGAGATGGTTCCAAGGGACTGCAGACGCAGTTCGACAATTTCACTGGCTGTTCGAGGTAGACAGACAGACTGACAGACAGACAGTCATCCGTGGTCATCTTGCTCAATGTGCGAAACAGAACACAAGTCTTTGATAGTTTCATTGTTCTGTTATCTTGTAGGATGCAAGAAGTAAGGAAATCGAAGACGTGCTGATTTTATCGGGGGACCACTTATATCGAATGGACTATATGGATTTTGTTCAGGTAACAACACACCCTAATATCTACACAGTTGCAATTGTGTTATATACTTAACTTGTTTTCTTACTTGTACATTATGTGTATTAATTTAATTTAAGTATATTTATTTACTAAATATGTGAATATATTAAAAAATCAAAAGACAAATAATAATTGTATAGGTTAAAACGCATAAATTTTTAATATATTAAGTTATATATTAATTTTATTAAAAAATTTCAATTTTTAAAATAAATTAATTATTGTTTTCGAATATTCAAAATTAAAATTGAAAAATCATTATTTTTAAACTATTTATTTTTAATATTTAAATTTATTTCATTTTAAAAGTATGCATTGCATTTTAAAATTAAAAAATATGTATTATCAATTTTAAAAAATGTATAAATTTATTTTTCAATGTTCCTTATTGTTTAATCATGTTTAATTTTTTTTCTTTTAATATTATCATAAATTTATGGACGGCACTGAAAATTTTGTATAGTTTTAATACCAGTTAATAATTAAAAAATTGTTTATAATATTCATTGCCATAAATTATAATTTTCATTTAAATTATGAGGCTGCATAAAATGTTGATTTGTTAAACAAAAACACTATTTACTTTTCATCGGTTTAAATATACCACCAATAGATTTAGCTGCAAATGTGGAACCTAAGTGGTACTCTCAATACTACATGGCACCGAGTTCAAGTTCGCGTGGGGCACTCAAATATGTAAATGGAACAGTTAAATAACTTGATTAGCATGCTGAAATATGTGGTTTACTTGTTTCTCACCTGCTTTAACAATGTTGTTTTTGAGGATTGTTATGTAATCTTGGAAGCTTCAGCTATGTGGTTGCTCTTCATATATATATAGATGACATTAATTTTCAGAATATGATGAGATGCTTAGATTCGTCCTTGTTTGCAGAACCATAGGCAGAGCGGTGCAGACATTACCATTTCTAGCCTTCCAATAGATGATAGGTAACACCATCAATTTTAATTTCTCAAAGTTGTTGTAACCTTTCAGATATTTCATAACTAGAATTATCACAGGCGTGCCTCGGATTTCGGTCTAATGAAGATAGACAAGAAGGGAAGGATTCTTTCGTTCAGCGAAAAGCCCAAGGGAGCAGAATTGAAAGCAATGGTAGTCACCTATGTCAACATATAATGCACCTTGCCTTCCAATTGGCTATTAGCTTTGCTAATATCAGTATATATACTTTTAGGCAGTAGATACCACAGTTCTAGGACTTTCAAAAGAAGAGGCCGAAAAGAAACCATATATTGCCTCTATGGGAGTATATGTTTTCAAGAAGGAGATCCTTTTAAACCTTTTGAGGTACGATAGAGCTCTCCAAGTTATCGATTAGGCACGCTACTTTTCTGTGTTGAATGGTTTGTTTTAATTCAGATGGCGTTTTCCAACTGCAAATGACTTTGGATCAGAAATAATCCCTGCCTCAGCTAAAGAGTTCTTCATTAAGGTACTTAAAAATCACCATCGATTTTAGTTTAACATATTCAGAGTGTCTAATGTTGAAATTTTTTAACAGGCTTATCTCTTCAATGATTATTGGGAGGATATAGGAACTATCAGGTCTTTCTTTGAAGCAAACCTTGCCCTCACTGAGCATGTATGTGCCACAAAAAAACTTGGTTCTTGGTTGTGAAAAGAAAAAAACATTTTGTATCGTCTTTAACATGTTTTTTCACCATGGTAGCCACCAAGGTTTAGTTTCTATGATGCAGCAAAGCCAATATTTACATCAAGGAGAAACTTACCCCCATCAAAAATCGACAATTGCAAAGTTGTTGATTCAATCATATCCCATGGGAGTTTCTTAAATAATTGCTTTATAGAACACAGCGTTGTTGGTATTAGATCCCGAATCAACGCTGGCGTTCACCTAAAGGTTGGTTCTTCCATCACATAATCTTGTGAGAGCATATTGCGATTTCCTAATGGTGTTATATAAATGCAGGATACAGTGATGCTTGGGGCAGATTTTTATGAAACCGATGCAGAGAGAGCAGGTCTTTTATCCGAGGAAGGGGTTCCCATTGGAATAGGAGAAAACACTAAAATCAAGTAATTTTAAAATTAAAAAACCTTATACGTCTTCCATTGTAGCCTGTCATAATACTAATATCATCTTTATCTATGTTTCATGCAGGGATTGTATCATTGATAAAAATGCCAGAATAGGGAAGAATGTAGTCATTGCCAACTCCGAGGTTTGATTCTTCAGCCACACACACGGGTTAATTGCATAATATGTCCTCAAATTATGGGTCAAGTTTTCAATTGAATCCATAAACTACACTATCATTCCTATCATGCTTTAGTTTAGGGGTTCAATTGGAAGGATAGAATTTAAAGTTTGGTCCATAATCTAGAGAAGTAGGGTATAATTAATTCATATATAACTATATAATTGGTTTTGCTTTTTGTTTAATCCATTTAAATAATATCGGCAGGGTGTACAAGAGGCCGATAGATCATCAGAAGGGTTCTACATACGATCAGGAATCAGTGTGATATTGAAAAACTCGATAATTAAAGATGGCTTTGTTATATAAATGAAATGATTCATCATCCATTTTTGTTGATTAAAATTGGATCAATCTAAAAATAAATTAAAAAGTTGGTTGAAAAGTTTCAGTATTAATGCAGCCCATCCTTCCAGAAGAGATTTACAGTTTCATAAGAGAGTTTAATTTGTCGTATTACTCATTGGGCCTAGGCCTCATCTCATTTATTCCATGTTTAGTTCAAAAATTCTGTTCTGTTAAATTTCAATTTAATCCTAGTTCTTTGAATGCCAGCAATAATAGGCCCCTTATAGGCCTCCCAGGTGGAGCAGACAAGTGAAATTGATAGCAAGTAAAAATATTTAAATATTAGCATTGAATTTATGAAATAAAATAAAGAATGAGTTCAAATATGGAAAAGAATATATATATCCTTTAATGAAAAAGAACTATTTCCATTCACAAATCTGTATATACTAATAACCAATCTACTTTGCCGATTGAATTTTTAGCTCAATTATTATGGGTATTGTTGTTAATGAAGGAGGATGTGGGTTCGAATACGCTGAAACGTATTATCCTCCTATTTACGGATTGAGAATGAGCTATAATTAGTTCTAAACATTATATTAAAAATAACATATATGATCAAAATCTATAATGAGATTATTAGAAAAAAATCAACCTACCCTATTTTTACTTAAGAATTTCAATTATTCCTTGCAAATCTCTCTATATATTTATCTGAAAACAAATAAAATTGATAACAAATCAAAATATTTAAATATTAACATTAAATTTATGAAATAGAATAAAAATATGACTAAATATATAGGTAAAAAGATCTCTTCTCTCCTTTCAATTTTAATATTGAGTAAACTGATTTTTTTTTAAAAGTAAAGATTTAGATTGACATAATAATAAATTTAACCCTCAAAATTTACCCATTTTATCTATTTATATATATTTGAAGCTAAAATTTTATATACTCTTATTGAAAAAAATATATTTAAAATTTTTATACATTTTCCAGATAATGTTAATTAATACCAAATTGATGAAATATAAAAAATAAGAGCTTAATTGATTAATCAATTAAAATTATTTGCAATTGATAAACATTAATTATCGTGATTAATTGTTTATTTTAAAATTAATATTGAAATTTAAAGAAACGGGAGAGATGTATTTCAACCAAATATATCATTTAATGAAAAAATTAATATTTCTTAATAACCAAACCGTATTTACTATATTTTCCTTCTAAGAATTTCAATTAAATTTTAACTTTAAATCTAAAAAAATTCATATGATAATCAGGATAAAATTTCTATTAAAATAAGATTTATTTTAAGAGAAATTCTAATGCTAATTAGAATTAAAATTCTATACTATTTAAACTTCCTATAAGTAAAAATACTTATTTTAAATAAAAATATATATTTATCTCTTGTTTTCACACTACTTTTACTTCATTATTGCTTTTTATAATTTTATAATAAATCACAATTAAATTATTGATTTGATTCTTTCTTTTTTTTTTTAGATAATAAATTATTTATTGATTCCATCAAAAGCAAACCGTCTGAATCGGATTATCTTTTCCCCTCGCCTGGGTTTTCTGCCTTTTGCCTCTTTTTCAGTTCTTTTATTTTTTTTTATTCTCACAATTATTTTTTTTTAAATATTCTTTCCGTATTTTTTTACTTTCTTTTCAAACCCAAACACTGCTTTTTTTTTTAGGGTTGCTTTCTTCTTCACAACTCCTTTTCTCTTCTTTGCTCTGCTAAACACTTTTGCTTTCAATGGCTGATTTCAATTCCTCTCCTTCACCTTCTGCTGCCGCTGCCGCTGCTGCTTGTTCTTCGTTCGAGAAGCCGATTGCGTTAACGGCAGCTTCATGTTCGTCGCCGGCGTCTTCTATCGGAGGAGTACTTGACGACGGTGTCGAAGACGGCTGCTGTATATGTCTAGAGCCTTTCACTGTACAAGACCCTACCACTGTATGAATCATTACCTTTTCTCCTCTTTTAATGCCTTTGAAAAAAATTGATTCAGCTGTTCCTTGAACTTTGTTTTTGTATTTTTAGTGATGATCGAGTAGGTAGATCACAGTTTAGGTTGACTTTAGTTCTTTGAGATTTTGTGTCACTGTTTAATTGGCATTGGAATTAGTGCATAGTGATAAATTCTTTTCTTGTACTTAAAACACTATCTGGTTGAAAAACAGAATGATCAACATAAATTGACCATATAAGTAGGGAATTTTGTGAAACGTTATGAATAATGGCGTGCGTTTAACATTGCGATTGTTAATTGATTACTCTCTAAGTTTTAAGATAAATAGTGATGGCTGATCGCTTACTTATTTACTGTTTGATTCAGTTTATTATTAGCTCAATGAGCTTCGAAGTCTACTCTTAATTTTGCGCTAGTCCCGAGGCCTTGTATATGATTTTAGCAATCTGTTTAGTGCTGTTGAAGGACATTCGTCTTATGAATATGATATTTTGATGGCTTGATGCATGGATTCTTTATGTGTTTTCTCACTTCGGTAGATAATTTGCTTGAAAACACACATAGAATATAGATGAATTTAACTGATTCAGTTCTGATTGACTGGATTTCAGTAATTTTTTTATAAATTATTTAATCACTCCTATTTTTAAGGAGGAATGCTTTTCTATTAATTCTACTATTGTAAATATAAATGCCAACAAGGTAATAGTGTTGCTACTTGCTTTCATAATGTATTCCCTGCTGTTGCATTATGTTGAGTTTTACTCATTTCTTGTTATAGACCTATATTATATGCCTTCCATCTTGTTCTTTTGCAGCCTCTAGTTGGTTGTTTGAAAGGTCAAGCTTCTGAACTTTTTTTTCTTGTTTTAGGTTACTAGTTGCAGACATGAATATCACCTTCAGTGCATTCTTGAATGGTGGGCATCTTTCTAACTTTTAACTTACTCTTGTTCCTAGGGAACAGAGTATCTTACATAGTTTTTCTTTGGGATGCAATGAGGTTATAGTTATGAGTTCTTTAATGATATCAGTCCTAATTGAACTTGTTTTTCCACTAGGTCACAAAGAAGCAAAGAGTGTCCAATATGTTGGCAGTCATTTGTCCTGAAAGACCCTGCCAGGTGTATAACATGTTTATTTCCCTCCCTCTTCTCTGATTCTGTTCATACATGCATTCTTTTTAGTCTGGTGCTGATAAGCAGAAACCATCCAGCTAATCAGTGAGTTTGGTTATATATCATTCATCATTGCAGCCAAGAGCTTCTAGATGCTGTCAGAATTGAAAGGCACTGCAGGTCAAGGAACCCATCTGCTGTGGCCACAGATTTGCATCATTTCCATGACAGTATTGGTGTTGAGGAGGTAATTTATTTGGTTGTTTTGAAGTTTCTTGTCTGTATTTACGCTTAGTATTCTGCTCAATCAGGATTTTTTTATTTATTGATGAAATGTGCTTGTGGTCTCAGGATACATTTCATTCAGATGATTCAGACTTTGATGAACGCATTTTGCAGCATCTAGCACTTGCTGCGAGCAGAGCTCGTTATATTCGCAGAAGGGAAAGACAGAGATCTTCTGGACTTGGCCCTTCTCGAGTTCTTTTTTCTACCTCTCCTGAAAACATGCCAGGCACACTGCACATATATCCAAATTCACCAGATGAATGCCAAAACTTGAGTCATGGGTTACCCCAGTGTGATTCACTGGCTTCAGGCATACCATCAGTTAATATTAGCCCTCTGTCACCTGTTACCCCGTCTGTTAATATGGTCTCTAGTTCTACTGCAAGTGGAGATAAAGCTGTTAAACCGAGGTTCTTATTACATAACTGCCCTAACTTGTTAGAAACTTGCTTTTTGTAACATCTTCTATTGGAAGATCATCCTTAAAATTTGCTTCCATCAAAGAATGTGTCTAGTGTATATTTTGCATTCACTAGAGATCTTCTGACATGGCTTTAGTTGTTGCCTATCAAAATTTTATGACAACTATAATAGTACTCGTATGGTATCCATTTCTGCACCTATAAATTGTATTTCTCTGAAGATTTCTGTTTTTATTGGTAATTCTTATTATTGTAGCACTTTTTATGTAATGGTTGACATCTTGAATTATTCTGATTTTCTTTAGTCAGCCACAACTGGGTACTCCACATCGAACAAGCTCATCTGAAACAGTCTCTTTCTCAGAGTCTATAAAATCTAAATGGTTCACTGCTTCAGCCAGGTATTTATGTTTCCGTTCAGGATTTTTAGACTGATCTACTTCTTGCTAAAGGCATGGATGTATTGCAACAGATACAAGGAAACAATTTCTAAAGGTACCAAAGGTCTCAAAGAGAAGCTTCTTGCTCGTAATAACTCTGTTAAGGAGCTCAGCAAGGGAGTGCAGCGTGAGATGACTGCTGGGGTTGCAAAAATGATTGAGCGCCTAGATATTTCATCAAAAAGATCTGGAGCCTCTGTACCTGCTTCTGGTGGCACAGGCAGTACCTCAAATATTTTATTTAAGGGAAAGGGTGTGCAAGATAATGTTTTTGCTCAGAATCTTACTAACAACAACGTAGAATTTGTACGTGGTTTAAATTCAGAGGCCCCATCTTATCCTTCTCGTATCATGCCTGACAAACTAGAAGCTTCTCACCCACAGGTATCTTGAACTTTTCTCTGAATGTAAATTATATCAACTCATTGCTTCTAATAGTTAATAATCTGATCTAGCATCAAAAAACCATAACCTTCCGATATTCCTTTAGAAACATTGGAGAATTCTTTAACTTGTCAAAGAACAGTAGCTTTTGGAAGCTGTTACATTATTGAATATGCCCATATTTAAAAAAAAAAAACAGGAGGGGGATTAGACCCATCAATAGTTTGGGTCAAATTGTTTTGCCTAAATTGATCCCTTATAAATAGTATAATTTGTTCTTAAATCTACCAAAATAATCTCTTGAAAATTTATAATAGTATGCTATGCCCAATGCCTAGCTTGTAAATGGGCGTTATTTATTGTTCTAATCCATTCTTGAACTCGATATTTTTGTCCAAACCTTTTTGAAAATGGAATGGCATGGACAGATAGTCTAGTCCTTGTATAGGTCTAGGGTTGATGGGACTGTATGAATTGATGATATATATATGCAAATTGAATCATGGAAATGGATTTGAGATTATGCGAAGTACTTATAATCACGATAATCATGATTTTGTTGTGTTTTTAGAGGGATCACTGATGCATATGGCATAAGCATCTGCCGATTGGTGGTGACAGTTTAACATTTTCACAATGGGAAGGGTTCAATGCAAGTGACGTTCGGTTGCGTGTTGTCTCTGCGTCCTGCATTGCTTATTTCTTTATTTGTGCCAAAGAAGTTGCAATTTGGATGGCATGCCATATTAATATAACCCTCCTTTTGTTTCCTCACAATATTTCATGTTGTCATAAACAACTCTTTAGGAAAAGTGTTTTATTTTGTGTTGTTTGCATTTTGATTTATTTTACACACAACACAAGCTTGACATTCAGCCTTTTTTATTTGAATTGGAAAATTGTTGTTACTTTGCTGTCTCCTATCTTGGGGGTAAGGAATATGGTATATATTGCATTCCTATCTTTGTTCTTTTCTTTTAAAGAAGGAATCATTTCCAGGCAGCAGTCCCTAAAAGAATAATCGGGGAGCCATTAATCACATTAAAGTCGAACTATTGTACAAACAATCTTTTGACCTAATGTCAAGACATAAAAAAGGGAAGTTGAATTATTCCGTGGAAGAGAAAAAAAATTATTTCAACTAAAATAAAATTAAAAAATTACTTGAAAAGGCTTGTACCAAGAGCAAAGTAAATGAACATGAAAGTTTCTTAATTGCGAGAATACAAAGTAGAGATTATAGACTATTTTGTTCCGAAAGTATTCCGTACTAATTTATCTGGTAAAATTATCATAAAATTGTTGTATTAGAAGTCTAATTACATTTTCTCTTTATTTGAAAAAATAAATAAAGTAATTATTTCATTAAAATTTCATCCATTTTTATTGTTAAAATTTGCCTCAATATGAGGCACACGTGATCTAATTATTTCGTTAGTCATGTTAATTTTAACAAAATAAATGAAGTTTTAACAAATAAAAAATCAACTTACCCTTTGATCTAACACAGAAATTGATTCACTCAATTTTTAAGTAAAGAGGATAAAATGCAATCTTACTTTTAATATACCCGATTTATGCTATTTCTCATTACCCACCAATTTAGCTCCTCTTACAGTCCGCTAATTAAATTATTCATTTCAAAATTATGTACGTCCATTTCTAACTTTATAATAGTAGTAGTAATCATCATCATCAGAGAAGAGGGAGGCAAATTGAAATTAGATGAAGACTTGAACCTTCAAGTTATACCATTGAAAGCAATTGGCATCTTAAAGTTCAAAATGTAATAGTAACTGGATCCCAACATATATTCTTCCATAAATACTGCAGAGATGATTGAAAATTTTGTCTAACAATATCAGTATGATTTTATATTGCGAGGATCATGCACCACCAGCCATATCCATATCTGCAACCCCATCTATTCCCTTGAAAACAACTCGTAATTTTCTTAAACCAGATGACTTTTTGTCATCCTTGTTGATCGTACCAGTTGCATGGAGGACGTCTTTGGGGATTTTATCCATGAGATCATATAGGGGTAACTCTAGATTCGATCGGGTCATCTCTTCCAAAACAGGAGGAGCCTGCATGTATAGATTCTTTCCGTGATATGTGATCGACGCCTTTGTCATCAGCACCTTAGGATCCTCCTCTAGCATATCAATGAACTGCTTCCATACAAAAGGGGGGGGGGACATGAATGAAAATCACATACTAAAATTTTTACCAAAGCAATCAGCTTCATTAATTTCAAAAAGCTAAAAACCTTTTTTAGGGTAACTGTAGTGTCCAGCTCAATGAGGACACCCGGACCACAGACGAGACAGTCCTTGTCCTTCACAAATTCGGTCACTTTTGTATGAAGACCTTCAACACCATTATACCTACACAAAGCAGTTTTGACAGTGGATATCATTGCTCTAAAATCCAGACAAGATATTAAAACAAAAAATTTTTATCCAACTGCAAGTATCGAGCTTGCTTATGAATTTCATTTGTATAATGTGAGGTGACGATTAATTTATCACAATAGAAAAATCAACTTTTTTTTTTTGCATGGTGTCAGGGAGACTATCCTCCGTCTCTAAATTAGCCAAGACTGTGCAATAGACAGAAAATAACTAATGAAATAAACATTTCTGAATGGGAATATACGTCAAAGTCTTCAAATGATGCCACCACATACAAGTTGCAATAATAGAATCACCAAAGTGTGAGAGAATTATACGTACGTAAGATAGTTTGATAGAGTTTTACTGCATCCTGATGCAATCTTCAAGGTTTCCAAAGTACATGCAGCTGATATAATTGCATTGGTGGAAGCAATCGCTGGTATGATGTTTTTTACAACACCCTGTGAGTAATAAAGAGAACACTCAAAATTGTAACGATTTATACTTTAACAGATTAAAATTAATACTTTAAACCTGGCATGAGAATGCCATTTGCTTTATACATAGTTGAGGAGTATAAGATCTCGAAAAGTAGCAAAGAAGAAAACGTAAGAAACCAAATTGATACATTGGACAACTTAAAATATAAGCAATTTTCTTCAGGAATAGTTAATAACACCAGAAGTAGCAGTACAGAGATCAAGAATATGTAAATCACAAATCCCAGAATACCTGAGTAAGAGAATAAGTAACTCCTGGAATGCCGAAAAGCTCAGCTCTCTTGACAGCCTGAGATAAATAGAATGTATTAGTGAATGAATCAAAAAAGTAAAATCAATTTGAAGGGAAACTATGCTAAAAAGATTCATATAATCAACCTCATCATAGACCCACTTCATATGATCTGGATTATCTGGATCAAAAGCCTGTCCACTGTGAACCTGTAAGGTTGGGAGAACAGAACTGTCATGAAACATCAGATTCAACTGATACGTCATCTATTTAATAAAGCAGAAACAAGATGAATTATTACCTCATCCCATTTAATTAAGTGAGCATATTCAATACAATGAGCTGCATTTCTAGGGGTTTCTGCTAAGGTACATAGAGGAAACTTCACTTGAGGCGGAAATAGCCAGATTGTACACTCAAAGCATGGCGTAACCCCTGGCACAATCACCCTAGCGTGACCCTTGAAACCTTCAGTCCCACCATCTACCATAGGCTTCATTGTTTCTTCACGTGGATTGTCATCAGAATCATACTCTTAAATAACAGAAAAACAAATAGGCACATTAAAGGATTAGCCAAGTTCAACAAAGACAGTCATTATGACAAATAAATGTCCAGTACATTAAAGGAAAGAGATGTAGATGATAAAAAAAGATATCTATTTAGCATTCATGATACAAAAAAAGAAAAATAGGTCATACCAGACACCTGCTTCTAATCATCTTAGAACTTCAAATTATCAAACTCACTCCTCCTTAAACAACAGGCATTAAGGGATTAAAAATGTATCAAGAGACTCAAACATGTTGAGACCCGCCATAGTTCTGTGGCCTCATGCTTCTCACATCTCATCATGTAAGCATAGGGAGCATATGCCTTATGGCTAAGTATGATATATTACCCTTATGTACTATCATTATTACATGATGAAGAACCTAGAGGCTATAGAGCATTAGAGAAACGTTCTGATTACCAGACAACAGCTTCTTGTCATCTTTTTACAACAGATTATCAAATTCACTTATACAACACCCAGTATTAAGAGATTAAAAATATCTCAAACAACTCAACCATGTTGAGAAACATGCTCTGCCATACTTAGCTCTCATGCTTTTCACATCTCATCATACAAGCATAGGGAGCATATGTCATAAGGTTATGTATAAGCTATTATCCTTTCATGCTACCATTGCACCGTGATGATGAATTTATTTGCTATCCCTAAATTTAAGATACATTCCAAGAATTCTAAAATGCAGAAATTAGGATTTTAAAATGACATAGGCCAAATATAGTAGCTATAAAAAGCAAATTTCAAGTGGATAGAGTCAGCTTGTAATAGGTTAAAAGCACACACCAAGGAAACTACAAGCCACAGCATTAATATAGCTCCGAGCCTCAATGGAATCAAGACCGAGGGCAATGATATTGAAGTCGTTATAAAATTCAATGTCTTTATCCTCAATTCGGCAAAAATGGGGCACAATGTTCACGCCACTAACTCTTTCCATAACACGCTTTGCTGCAACCTCAGCCTTCGGCTTACCAACATCTTCCAGCCTACAAGTATTAACACCCGAAATTACACAAACTACAAGTTTTGCAGTTCCAAATACAGATTAAATAGCAGACACAAAGTAGACACCCAAACTGCAGAGCCAACAAACAAATGACAGAGGTCGTAAAGCAAATATAAAGATGGCAAAAACTAGCTGCTATGAATATATATAACTAATTACATCTCTAATCATTTCAAAATAGAATCATGCATCTTTTTGTGCTCAGTTTTTATTTTGACAAATGTAAAAACATCACCAGAATATTGCTATGAGATAAAAAAAAATCCTCTCCTACCCTAAGATTGAACCAAAGACTTCCAAGCTTAAATATATTTAGAAAAACCAAAATTATAACAATAAGAACTAGTTATTCTCCGGTTGTAGTTAGACAATCAATTTAATAACAACAAAAGAATTCACCATGGCAGTAAATTCAATCAACAATTAAACACCAAAACAAAAAACCTGAAGAGGAATTGACGGTTGAGATTGGTGACTTCAATCCGATCCATGTCGATGACCTCAAGATTTTTAAACCCCGAGAGAGCCAAATCCTTAAGCAGCTCACACCCCAATCCTCCAGCTCCCACCACCAAAACTCTCGCATATTCTTGTAAATCATCCCGTAACTGAAAATACCCAAAACCCTCGAAAATGAGAACTTAAAAGAAAAACACCTAAAAATTTAAAGATTGCAAATAAACTGTTCGTAAAAATGGCACAGAGAGAAAAAAGAGAAAGAAAGAACGATACTTGAACGCCAGGGTCGAAGGTTGGGCCAACGAGGTTTCCCGGTCGGAGGAGCAGCTTATCGAGGTCTCTTGATTTACTGGGTGGAGCTGCATCCGCCATATTTTAGGTTCTTGGGGAAGGGATGGTATCTGTTTTGTGACAAATAGGGAACTGGGAAAAGAAATGAAATGAAAGAAGATGGCCTTTTTGTTATGTTAGCTTGGTTTCTACTCGACTCTGATCATCAGATGGCGTTTGGTTCTAACGCGTCTTCACTGTTCTGTCACCCCTACAAAACATTTTTCCCCCTTTTTGTTTCTGTAAGTTGATTTTCTTTTGGGTTAATATAACATTTGGTACCTGCTTTTGTCTTTAATGTTTAGTTGGTACCTGAGGTTTTTCTTGTCCCAGTATGGTACATGAGTTTGGATTTAACCTTTAATTTAGTACCATACAAAAAAGGCATCATTTGACCAATGAATATTTGATACATGTACTCTAGTAAAAACATTATAAGTACTTAACTGAAAAAACAAGCTAGTTAGGCACGGTACCTAATTAAACATTAGAACAAAATTTAAATACTAAATAATATATTAACCCTTTTATTTTCTTAATTGAAGTTGCAAAGCTGCCTGTGCTTCATGGTACTTATACATATCACCTATGAAAATGAAATTATTCGAATTATGAACATTAAAAATCAAATAATTCTTTTATATTCAAGAAAATTACAAATATTATAATTCCAAATTCGTTAACTAAAATTTCTTTTATTTGTCACCTATTTTTCTTTAAAATTTTCCAGCTGTGTACAGTATAATTATATTATGCAAGTTTAGAGTGTTATCACCCTATTTTCACATTAATTCACAGCCCACATAGAACTGTAAGTTATATTTGGAGCCTTGTAAGTTGTCACCCTCTTTCCACTGTAGTTCACCATTAATACAACTAAAATAAATTCTAAGTTCTGGTTAAAAATGACCCTTGAACCTTAAACCAATAGTAACAGTATTAGCAATGTATCAGTTGTTACTTGTTACCCAAGCATCACCTGGCTCCAAAATTTATGCTGTGATTGACAAATTGATGAAAATGAGTAACCATAAGGTTCATGTGTGGAATGGGATCTCACCCTCACAAGTCTTTCCTACTTGGTTTGAAATGATTTAAAAACCGGACCGGACTGGACAGACTTGTACTTACGAGGAACATCATTTGCATATACAAAAACTGTCACTTTTTCACTTTCAAGGCACACCAGAAGTACCATAATAAGTTCCGACATCAACAAAGAGCATAAGTCTTAAACATGAGCAGCATTATCTACACAAAGCACAACATAAATGGTAACTTACAGAATCTTAATTAAACATGAAATCATTTGAATGAATCCAATGGAAGAAAGGATATTTATTCATCTAAATACTGTACAAGCACGGCAGGAGAGACGTCGAAAGTCCTTTGATCAATATCTCAAACCAGCAACGAAAGAAAACCCTTCAAAAATCCTCAGGACCATACATCATCTGTATTAGGAAATCCTTATGTTCCTCGACCGGGAAACCGGAGAACGCTCTTACCCTCGAAGGATCTTCAACAAGGAAGCTATAAGCACTAAAGAGTCAATGTTTCTCAACTCCTAAGTTCACCAATTCATCGAGAACTTCCCTTTACGAATAAACATGTGCCTGCACTCTCTCCATAACAGCATTTCCCTAGCGGATCGACTCGGCAACATCTCTAATTGCATCGCTAATTTTCTTAAGCTGTCTCTCCAACATATAATTAGCATTTCTCTTCTTGCCTTTGGGAAACTTCCCAGGCACATCATCAATATGTCGTTGAGTGCAGTACACATGGTAGACATAGATAGAATACACTACATAACAATTCTCCTATCCCAATTCTCCATCCATTGTTCTTCATCATTCTCTTCACAATTTGTTTCTCTTTTATTCATCTATCAAAGCAACTAACTTTAAAAATACAAAGATGTAAGACAATCACCTGCCAGACCCAGATTCATATATAGCACATAAAAACTTGATCAAAGCTCAAAATCAAAATTTTCATTAGAAATAAAGTGTTTTTATTAATCGATAAAACAAATCGAACCAAACCCAGTTATTGACCCCAAAAAATAAAGAAGAAGGATTGACCAATTTCACCAATGTCTCGAGATTAAGTTAAAAAAAAACACTGAAAAAAAATACCTGAGTTTTATGAGTACTGAGTTGGGGTTATTTGTAAAGACTTTAACTGATCTAACAGCGTCAGAGTTGGCTCCTCCTTTTTCCAGTTTTCCATTTCCTTCTCTTCGTTTGCTAAATCCGTTAAAGGACGCCGTTGAAGTTTTGATTAAAAAAAGGCGCAATGAGAAATTAAGTCCTTACATTTACATTATTTATCAATTTGACCCTTATTCTTTATTTGAATTAAATTTGACCCTCAATCTTAAAAAAAAATTTAATTTTGATTATTAACCTTTTAAAAAGAATTAAATTATTATTATTTAATTGAAGTACTAACTAAAATGTTAAATTATTAAACATGAAAGCTCTCATAACAATCTACGTGTATTTCATGTTAATTTTTAAAATTATTTTTGAAGTTACATATAAGATAATGTCATGGAAACATGACATACATATGGACTATCAACGGATTGTTACGCTAATATTATTAAAAATAATATTTTAGTTAACATTTCCATTAAAAAATAATTTCACTTTTTGAAAGATTAATGATTAAATTTTAATTAAAAAATATAAATATAAATAACAAAAAATAAATATTAAGGACTAAATTTATGATGGTTGGAAAGCTGTTTGCAAGCTAAAAAACAAGTAGAGTTCTAGAATAGTTAAATACGTGACGTTTGTTACAACCTTATTGGCTATGGATTTTCCATTAATATAAAACTTTTAAAAGGTTATAATTTCCATACTTAATACAATTTTGCAAAATTGGACCACTAATATATTTGGAAATAATTTCCAACCATTTAATTAATTTTTTATATAGATAATGTTTAATATTTATGGTTATATTTATTCTTTTAAGGTTTTTAAGTGATTTAGAATTTCCTTAAATTCTGATTAATTAAAGATATATAATACTAATTAATGGATACATGCACAAATAAAAAATTAAACAAGTCAAAAGAATAATATATGAGATTTAAAATAAAATAATTGAAAATTGGTGTTGAATTCAATTATATAAAAAAATTACGGTATTAAAATGTTGTATTTAAATAGTATATATTATATAATATTTTATATAGTATTTAGAAAACATGATTCCATATTATTTACCGAATAGTATAACTTTTAAAAATTAAATTTAATATATAATAATTAATATATATAAATAAACTAATTTAAGTACTAATTCAATTACCAACTTGTAATTAATAATTATAATTCGAAAGAATTTAAAACCGAATTTATATAACTAGCATATATTAAAGTAATAAATAAATGATAACAATGCAAATATAATAACATGTACGTTTGTAAAATAATAATAATAAAAAAGACACTATTGGGAAGCTCAATCATTCTCGTAAGTGCCATGGTTCAATCCTGCTGTATATGACCCTCCTTTTCATCCACCAAACAAAACCCATGAGATTTGTATTGCTTATAACTCAACAGCCTTTCATCACTTAGCTCCTCCCAAATGCCAAGGAATGGCTCAGCATATCACTGTCGGGAGAGGAGGTGGCAAGACATGGTTGGCCTTGGAGACGCAGGAATTTATACATCAGGGCTCCTAATACTGCTCCTAATACTGGGGCTGTTAGATATAACCATATGTTGTCGAAATTTCTTGACACAATTGCTGGTCCTAAGGACCTTGCTGGATTCAGTGATCCTCCTGAAACAGGCCTGCGTTAGAAGAAAACAAAACAAAAACAAAAGGAAGATCCATTATATAAATGTTGAAGGTTTCGGGTTTAAATTCTTTTTAATGGAAAAGTAAAATTAAAAGAATCTGTTTCCATTTAAAGATTTAACCTGACTCGACTCTTAATTTATTTAAGATCCAATATAAAAAAATGATTAATAAATATGTACCCTGAAATCAAGACCGCAAGCCGAATGGCCATTCCAATAACCAACCCGGACAATTGACCAACCTGCAAAAATCCAGGGTCATGGATCCATTTTGTATTTATCTTTTTGCTCAAAATATGCTACTTATCACATTCTATACTTAAATGCTACTTATCATTGAAATTGTTAATATTTTCACTCAAAATTTATCATAAGTAAATTATTATGAATTCAATAAGCATACTTGATAATGAGTAGATTTTAATGAAAAATACTAATAATATCAACAATGGATGAACTAAATCTCAAATTTTATCAGCATATTTTGACTTCATTTTTTCTTTTATTTCACATACTATGAGTAACATTTTCTTTTCTGATTAATGTTGGGCTATGATGGTATAAATGCCAAGAATGAGATAATTAGCTGATATGGAGGTTCACCTACAGTTTGTGATTGTTGAGTCACTGCTGCAACAACAAATACGACGATGAAAGTGGCAAGGAGCTCCACCATGAAGGCTGATTGAGAGCCTTGGCTTGGCTGTGTTTCCATAACATCTGAATTTATGCCATAAACGAATTCTCCCATTAATGTTGCCAATACAGAACCCAGAATTTGAGCCAATATGTAAAGTGGTACCTATTAACACACACAAGAAGAAATTTCATGTTTAGTACCTAAATCAATGAAATATTAATTAAAAGAACAAAAGGGATTGTTAAATCACCCTGGACCAAGGAAAATAACCAAAAGCTGCAATGGCTATAGTGACTGCAGGGTTAACATGTGCACCAGATATGGATCCTATAGAGAAAATAAGTACCACAATTGTTAACCCTGCCGTAAGTGCATACTCCAACAATGCATCTCCACCTGTTAGCTTAGTGCTTGCTATGATCCCACTTATGCAAAACATCAAAATAAATGTCCCCAACATCTCAGCTATAATCTGCAATAACATATGTTCCAACCATTGTGTAAATAACCCTTGGAATACGAAAAGAAAAAAAAGAGCTGAAGCGAAACCGGTTCTTACCGCGCGAGCAGGGTTGAGATCTTTGCCTTGTAAGAAGCAATGGAAAGAAGGGTTTTGGATCAAAATATCACCATTTGCTGACATAGAACTAGAACCCATCTCGTGATCATCTCTAGATTCATTGTTGTTGGAAACATTAGGCAAATGGTTGTCTTTGTAAAAATGTTTCATTTTCAAGACCAAAGGTTTCATGACAAAAGAGTTGATCTGAAAGACAAATCAGTGTCATATTGTTGTCTTATATATATATAAAAATAACTATATACTATATAAAAGCCTAAACCCAAGGTGTAAAGAACATGTATAGTAGAAAAAGGTGAATTAAGAAATCATTCTTGACAATAAGTAGAGGGTCATTGATATAGCAAGGGGGAGTTTTTAATATGGTTGAGTTGTTTGTTGTTCACGCAGTTTCAGCTGCTAAAGTGGGATGGTGAAAGTTTGAGAAGGGATTAAGGCAATTGTCAAGTCCCAACACATTTCTTGTGCTACTTATTAATGGCTGATTGGAGGAGACCAATTTGTTTGTACTTCTTAACTGTTTTCACTTCATAATATTAACCAAGCTTTAAAAAAATATTAAATTATTTTACTTTTTCGATTTAAAAATTTTAATTTTGTGGTTGATATTATTAGTATTTTATGTCAAAATTTGTCATCAATACGCTTATACAATCCTACCAATTTCGAAGCAAATTATTATGAACTCAATAAGCATAATAGGAATAAATCTTAAAACTATATATAAATTTTGGTTTAATGTACAATGTTATACATAAATTACAATTTTGTGTGTTTTATACATAAAATTTTGATATAATTCAAACTTCACAAGTTACTAAAACAATTACTGATATACCACCATTGTACGTTTACATATTGCATACATGAATAAACTAACTATAGTTATTTAATATGAAAAGAAAATGAAATATTTATTTCTTTAAATTAGAGGTGCTCATGGGCCGGACTTAAATATGATATTAATATACTTTATGTTTGTCCAAGCCCAATCCGACCTAAAATCTGAATCTAAAATTTTGCCCAAACCTACCCATATTTGCAAAAGATTAACTCAAGCCTATTTTAGGCCGCCCATATTATTTTTAATTTTTTTAAAAAATTATTTATTTTATTTTAATATTTAATAATTTTATACAATTTTTATTTTTTGAATTTTTTTATATAGTCATCTTAACATTATTTTAATATTTACATTAGAATAGTATTACATATATAGTGTAGGTTTATTTTTTTAATGTGTTCTAAATTACATAATATATAAAAATAACATAATATAAAATATTATAAACTTAAAACAGGTCGGGCCAGGTTCGGGCCTTGAATGTTCAAGCCCAAGCCCAGCCCATATTTTAAACGGATTTAATTTTTTTGTCCAAACCATTTTTCAGGCCTAATATTTTTGCCTAAATCTTTCCAAATTTTGGATGAGCCTTCGGGTTTGGACGGATAACCCAACTGATGAACAGGTCTACTTTAAATGTATATAGTTGAATTACAATCAAAATTTCATATATATATATATATATTGAAGCTATAATTAAAATTTCTTATGTATAGATAAATTTTCAAAATATCAATATTATATCGATTAAAATGTTTTTGAAAGTTAATTAAAATTCAAAAATCTGTATAATTTCGGTAAATATTTATCTTTTTTTTTTATAAGCTAAAGGAATAATTGTGGTAATTAATTTAATCAAGTGAATTAGTTAAAGCCACGTTTAATCACTTCAAATGTCATGGTGATATGCACGTAAGGAATAGATCAGCATGTTTGATAAGCATTTTGTGATCTTAAAAATATATTCATTTTATGTTAAAATGTTTTTTTTTCAAAATAATGTTCACTTTACCAACTTCAAAACTGAATTTGGTGTTTCCTCTTAATTTTTAATTAATATTATTTTGTTTTTCTTTTAATATAATTTTAATAGAGGATATTTTATTTCCAATACCACATTTAATTTATATTATAAATATTAATTATTTATCAAAAAATGTGTTTTATGCTTGATTATAAGTAAATAAATTGTAGATTATTATCCCATATTTCGTCATTAGAGAAAAAATTACAAAATCGGTTTAGGATGATGTCATTTGTTTTTGGGATAAATCTCAAAATTATACATTAACTTTGTTTTAATGTGTAATTGTATACATGAATTTTAATTTAGTGCAATTATACATGTGAAATTTTATTGTGGTTCAAATGTATACATGGAACTTTAATTTTGATCAATCATACAAGTTTTAAAAATAAATACATCAATTTATTTTTATATTGGATAAATATAATTAACTATGTATGTAGTATATAAACATAAAATGATGTTATATCAATAATTGTGTTAATAATTTGTGAGAATTTGATCAAATAAAATTTCATGTGTAAAATTGCATAAAATCAAAGTTCATCTATAGTTTTCGATTTATCCTTTGTTTTTAAAATGTAACAAAATAATTAAAATAGATATTTATTTGATACACTGGTGATAAAAATTTTAACTTCACAAGCAATATTAAAAGTTAACACGTGTCTTTAATTGATATTCAATAATAAATAAATAAATAAGATACATTACGACTTTTTAATCTAAACTTGTAAATTTAAAAATTCTACCGCTAATATATTAAATAATTACTCTAATAAAATAATTATAAAAGCGACTTGATAGTTAAACTATTATTATTACTATTATTATTATTATTATTATTATTATTATTATTATTATTATTATTAATGTCTTATTTGAGTAACCTCAAATCCCACCCACCAATTAATATGAGACTAAATATAGCTAAGGGCCCAAATATAAAGCAAGCCCAGGATAGGATCCTTTGAGTTTTTTAAGCCTCACTGCAATTGCTAGATCCTTTGAGCCCAAATTGGAATAAAATGGAATGCCCTAATGGATCCCTAGTATAAGGAAAGAATAATGGGTTCTTTTGTTTCGTGAGAGACATAACATTGATATGATGAATTTAGACTTTTAAATTTTAAATTAGGTTTTTAAGTGAAAATACTTGTAAATTATTCAACTGTTGAAAATTCAAGTTTAAAATATATTTTTTTATAATCTCATAATAGGTTCTGATAATTTTTTTTTTACACAATGTCTGGAATTATCCATAACTCCTCCATAATCCATAAATAGGAGGATAATGCAGTTCAACGCACTCGAACTCACGTCCTCCTGTATTAACAACAATACCCATATCAATCAAGCTAAAACTCAATCGACAAGTTTAAATATAATTTAAATATAAGACAAATGCGACTGAACTGATAGTGGAATGGTAAAAAGCATAGGTTTAGATATTCGGTTGAAATTAATTTCGGATTTTATTTGTGAAAAACTCTTATACTTTCTTAAAAAATTATCTCAAATTTTTAAAAAAATATTTAGAATTCAAAAGTATATGTAATGGCCCAAATTCAAAGTTATCGGAATAGTGGTTTCGTAACCATAAATCCGATTTAAAGATAACTTTATTTTAATATTTTTGCATGAATATTGATATGATAGGAAAATCGTATGAAAATATCGATAGAAAAATTTTACCGATTTAGTGAAAAGAAATTATTGAAGAAATTGGGTAAAAATAAGGTATCGAGACTTTGATCTCTTAAAACCGAGTCAAAAATAATTTTATGAATAATTATGAAATTTTAGTAATATGGTATAAAAATTTCGTTAGAAAATTTTAATGTTTGGGTAGTCAATTAAGTGAAAAGGATTAAATTGAAAAGGTGTAAAAGTTACTAGAAGGATTAAATAGCTCAATTGTTAAATGAAGAGGGACATAAATTGAAAATAACCCCAAAAGGAGATATTTTGGGCGGCATACGCTGAGAAAAATCAGGAGAATTGAAGAATTAAGGGTAAAATTGGAATATTGCAAAATTTGCTTTAAAAGATAGGACTAAAGTGGAATTATCTAGATTCCTCTTTATTTTTCTGCATTCCCATCAGCCAAAAACGTCCTAAGGGTTTCTTCAAGCTGGTTTTTCATAATTTTTGCACCAAGTGAGTTAATCATTGCCTTTTTCTTGTAATTTTTGTATTTCTAAGACTTTTACAACTAGGTCCTATTACTAAATTCATTAGTTTTTGATTTTATGAATGAATTTTTAAGTTGCTATGAATATGTGCTGGAATTTTATGATGAAATTGAAGCTTTAATTTGTTTGTGAGATGATTTTATTACGTAATTTCAATAGAAATTGATTTTTAGGACCTAATTGTGAAAATGTTTGGAATCAAAGTCTAGTGCTGAAATTCTGATTTACAAAGGTTATAAAGTAGTCTAAAGTGATGGGATAAAGTGTTAATTGAGAAAAATCAGCTCAATTGAGAGGTTAATTGAGCAGGGATGAAATTATCATTTATTGAAAGTTTAGGGAAAAATGGTAATTAACATCATACACTAAAACAGTTTTGGACAGCAGCAGTACTCTAACTTTGAAAAATCACAAAAAATTGTATAGATCGAATTAGAGGATGAATAAAATATGAAATTAAAGCTTATTGAGTCTAGTTTCTTATAAAAGAAACGGTGTAAGCAATGGAATTGTAAATCATGAGATATAATAGATTTTGTGAGACAAGGTCAGAATGAATTCGGGTTCCCCTGTTCTGACTTTGGAAAATCATTAAAAATTGTACAAAAATGATTATGAGTTAAAATTTATATGGTTAGAATCCTTAATGAGTCTATTTTCAGAATAAACAAATGGAAACATCATCCAAATTCTGTACTATGAGATAATTAATTTTTAGTGAAGAGAGGTCGGAACTGTCGAACAGTGAAACAGGGGAAACTTTAAAGAATAAACTGTACTTATTGGATAAACCAAAAATTCTGAAAATTTTATGGTACAAATATATGTGAGTCTAGTTTCAGGGAAAATTAGCGGATCTTGATTTGGAGTTCCGTAGCTCAAGATATAAATAATTTAGTGACTGTGACTCAGTGAGACAGCTTTGAATGCACTACAAATAATAATGGAATTATAGAGAATGTCACATATGAACATGAAAAGTATTAGATTAATGATTAAATTTATTTATTTAGATCCGAAAAATTCAAATACGAAGCAAGATCGAGGAAAAGAAAAAGTTCGAGATTAGTAGATTTTTGGTTACGAACAAGTGTCGAGGTAAGTTCGTGTAACTTGAATTATATTCCTAAATGCTTGAAATGTTTGTTATTGATGTGAATATGATTTGGATGTTTATTGTATGATAATTGATGAAGTAATGATATTCTTGATGAAAAGAGAAAATAAATCTTGGTTGAATGAAAGGAAAATTCGATGGATCTCGAAAAGGAATTGACGGTAAAAGGATCTAGCCGGACGGGTGATCCTATTCGATATAGCCCTCCAAGAATATGTGGAAAATGGATTTAGCCGGACGGGTAATCCGAATTAGAGTCTGAATTTAGCTTTGGACTGTAATTGGATCCAAGCTCATTAGAGTAATTGTCGTTGCGGATTTAGCTTTGGACCGGTAATCCGACAATACTCGTGAGTTTATGTTCTGAGATTTAGCTCGACTGGTAATCCCGTATGAGGATGAGGTTCAGGAGTGTGCTCTTTGAAATGAAAATGTGCGCACATGAATATGAATTGACGGACCCGGATTTGTACACTAAAGTGTACCTCTGAAAATCCATCGAAATTCCAAGTAGTTCAATGGGATAAATATGGAAAAATAACAAGGAAATGGAAATCATGGAATTGATGAGCTCATTAATCATGGTATAAATTATTGATACATGGAAATTATTGGACTAATTTGAATGTTGAGTTTGTGCATGATAGGGGAATAATGTATGGAATGGGTGTATGAATGTTTATTACATTGTATGAAAAATATTAGGTAAGTATAATTCTTGTTACATGAGCTTACTAAGCACAAAGTGCTTATCTTGTTTCTTTTTCCCCTGTTTTGTAGTGTTAAGGGCTCGGAGGTCGGATTTGGTCGGAGACGCATCACACTATCAACCTCAAATTCTCGGTATATAAAGAAACTTTATTTTGGAAATCAATGGCATGTATAAGCTAGTAAAGTAGATGTTAATGTGAAAAGAATGTATGGTTAGCCATTGGTATGGCTAACAAATTTTGGTTTTGGCATGTGATGAGATTATCTTATGAATACAAAAAATATATCTTGAAAATATGTTGAAATGGATTGGTTGTGTTGGCTTGGTCTCGGTTTAAAATTTGCAGGGAGGATTAGATATTTATAAAGGGGTTATATTGAGTTTTAAAAAAAATCGGTAAAATCTGGTAATACCTCGTATCCTATTCCGGCGACGGATACGGGTAAGGGGTGTTACAGTATAAATCACTTTAATTGGTCTTGACTTAAATAAAATGGTAGTTAAAACTTTTATCAGACACCCTTTTGACCAGAGTTTAAATCGTGTTGACATCCATCCTTATCCTAAATATTGTATAAAAAATCGTCTTTATTGGATAATAGATATATTTTAGTTGGTTAAGGCTAAAAAAATTGAAATCCATAGATTTCAACTAACTCTAAGTGAATCTTTTGTAAGAGAAAATATTTGTTACATTCTCACTGGAGTTTTTATAGACTCCACAAGTAAAGTTAGGGATTTACGAGTGTTCTATAGAGTATAGTAAAATATTTAAAAAAGAGAGACACATTTCAAATTTTTAAGTTTGTTTATGAAATAAAAAAATGACATTACCAGTGTATCAAATATTAACCCTTTAGTATACTCTAAAATCAAATGGTATCAACCCAAACCTACTTGCGGAGTTTTTTTACTTCATTGGCGTGTATAAGATAATTACCTTTAGTATCTAGTGTGTTTTTATTATACAAGTAACATTAAAAATTTGAGGCGTATCTTTTTTAAAATATTTATTTCTTTAATATTTTACTATACCCTTATATAGAACACTTGTCAACCCCGACTCTTCTTATAAAGTCTGAAAACTCCACTAATAATATACCAAATATTATTTTCTTTTAATATTTCTTAAAAATAATTGGAATATTCTTAACTCCACCAACAATCGTACACCCAATAATTTTCCAAAATTAAAACCAATGTCTTTTATTTAATCTCAAGATAAATCAAATATGGGCATTCAGTTCAATTAGAGAGAAGTGATTTTATTAAATATTAATCTATAAATGCGATGGTGAACCTTTCATTCAATTTTAACTACACAAGCCGAGTTGGAAAATTTTAACCATATAAATTGAGTTGAGATTTTGTCATATATTTATATTTATTTATTTTTAATTTTGCAAATACAATCTAAGAATATACGGTAAAATCTCAACCACATTTATGAAATTAAGAATTTACAATGAACAAATAATTATCCTTAGTAATTATATATTTTTACTCCATTATTTTTCCCTAATGCAATTCAAAAAATTCAACAACTTAAACATTTTCAATATTTACATTATAACATAGTATATCATGTTATATAAATTAAAAACATGTAAAAGAAGAAGAAGAAGAAGTAATAATATGTTATATTATAAACTTAAAAGCGGATAGATACGAGCAAAATTCTAGCTTTAAGTATTGAAGTTTGAGTCCAATACATATTTTAAATAGATTTTTTTGTTCGAACTCAATTTTCTAATATAACATATTTATCCAAACCCTTCTGAAATTCAAATAGACTCTCGGACTTGAACAGATAACACTACCTATAAGCATGTATTAGGTTATATCTCTAATATCCTCCCTATTCCACCAATTATCAGGAAAAAACAAAAACAAATACAAAGCGATAAGAATGACAACGATGGACTACTTAGAAACTATGATCACATATCAATCTAAGCAATGAATAGTAAAGGAGGAGGCATTGATAAATAAACGATGAAAAAATAGAAACAAATTAAAAGGGAGAGACCATATATGGCATAGTAAGGAATTAATTGTTTTTTTGACAAATCTAAGTGAAAAGAGAGGCGTAGGCCCCCAAAAGGATCGCCATTTGACAGCCTACCGGAATTATGAAACAATATTGATGTGGGATTAATTTAATCAAATGCATGCAGATTATTATTAATTAATCAATGTGTTTTTTATGTCTATTTTATGATTTATGGATATTAAACTTTTAAAAATTTATGACTGTTTTTTTATAATGTCAATTTTTTGGGTTAACCCGAGTTTTTTTTTGTATATTATCACTGTACGTAACACTTATTAATATTGATAATGTTTTTAGATAGGGGTACTTCATTTCTTTTGGCCTATGTATTGAGCCGGATTCAACTTTATTGCGTGTGAAATTTTATATGGAAGCCGTTGTTGTGTTGCAAAGCCTCGAATGTTAAATCGTCTTTTAGCTATCAATACAAACTATCGGTTTCTGCATGAATATATTTGGATGGTGTATTTATATATTTTAACGTAACGCGAAATTCCACTTAATAGTGTCTACTACCCAGTGTCATGTGAGGTTGACCCCTACTTTAGGTGGCTTGAAATGACCATGCCTGTCTCACCTGTGTCGCTACACTTGACCCCTCCCTTTCCTCTATGCCAAAGATACGTAGTCCACTCCGCCCACACCCTCCCTTCATATCCAAATCCCAATCCAATGTCCTGTTTTGACACAATAAGACACACGCATAATTCTCCAACACCTCAAAACAATGATGTAAATATCAAAAACATCATCAATAATTCCCCCGATGCCTTTCTCTTCTTGTTCCTCCTTAGATCTTAGCACCCTAATAATATAATAATAATGCACTTTCATCATTGGATACTCATTACCAGTTGGGCTATTTTCAAATGGAACCAGATCCATCCTTTGTTCAACTTCTTGTTGATGAAATGACTTGTATTTGTGATGTTGGAGCTGAGTTTTTTTTTTATCGATTTGGTATACCATTTTCTTTGATATGTATTATTTTGGGTTTAGATTGTTGTGTATTGGGTTTTTATGGTTTCATTTATTTCAAAAAATTGAAATTTTGAACTTGTCAATCAGACTATCAAAAGGATGGCATATTTTGATGTTGTTTATGTTGTGAATTAAGTACATTTTGGATACCCATCTTTTGCTTCTGCTTGTTCTTTTTGCCGCGGCATGCATCAATTAAAGGTAAAGGAAGGGAATTATCCCTTGGATCACAGTGTAAACATAAAAAGGTTTAATTTCACTTAACTCCCTTAAACTATTGTTCAAATTTTTAATCGGTACCTAAATTCAAAAAAGTTCTTATCAAAATTTGAAGGTATCTATGTTCAGTTTAAGCATTAAATTCCTGTTCAAATCTGGCATAAAATATTTTTAAATTCCTGTTCAAGATGGACCTAGTTGTCAAATTTAAAATGAAGCAAAAAAAGTATAAGTATAAAAGTGAACTTAATTGTCAAGTTCAAGAACTAACGTGAACTTGCCAAGTTCAGGAGCCAAAAATTATATTATTATATTTCCTTTTCACAGTTATTAACAGAATAAATTTAAATGAATAACGATTTTCAAGTTTAAAGATTAAAATAGTAAAAAATTCAAAAGCTAATAAAAATTAAGTTCAGGGGCTAAAAATGATATTATTCCAAAAATAAAATAAGATTGAAGTGAAAAGAGAAGTGGGGCAGAGAAAGAAGGGTTTGAGATAGAAAAAGACTGATGCGGCTGAGATCTTTCATCGCAATCAGAGGGTGTGTGGGGGAATGTGCCTCTCACGTGTTGAAGTTGTAGTAACAGTAGTGGGGTTTGACAAAAGGACAAGCCTAATCGTTTGCCCCTAAAAGACGACCAACTTTTTCACGCCAAACTAACTGCTACTACTGTGGCCTTTGCGCCTATATGCCCCTCTGCCTTTCTTCCTTTTTTTCTTTCCCCTCCCAAATCCAAAATCTCCACCACCACCACCACGTTAGATTTATATATAAATTTAATGATGGTTTTGTTTGTTTTATGTAATAAATATTCGGTCCTCGTAAAATGGGAAGCACTGCCCTGTTTCTTTGCTTTTTGGGTTCGTTTGCAGTGTGCAGTCTACTTTTCAAGGATTTGGATCCTTCCTCCTACCCACTTCACCCTTCCAATATTATGCAAGATTTTTCTCTCTATTCACTCCCAACCCCAAAAAAAGTCTAACCTACCATCCAAAGCCTAGCTTGCGTTGCCTGGGTTGCTTCTGGGGATTCGCTCAGATAGGGCCGCTTCACTCCACCAAGGAATGTGAACCAATCACCGCTTTATTTAAAAAATCAGGGCTTAATTAATAAATTAACCCTTAAATTATACTTTAGTTTCACATTGATTTTGAACCTCATGACTTGATGACAATAATATTCACTGTTTTAGGTGTGAGTTCGAGTGGCGTTAATAATATTTATTATTTAAATTTTATCTTGCTATTATAATTCATCAAAAATTTGTTTAAACTATCAAATTTAACGTAATTTATTTTTGAAAAGTACACGACACCCAATCAAAAGTGTTATGTGTTACGAATCATATAGACTCATGGGATTTTAAGAGTAAACTAGTACAAAATTGATACTTTAAATATTATTTTGATGAAAAAAACTTTAAAACTAATTTGAAAATCATGAGTCACTTAAAGCTTATTACAAGATGAGTATGTATTATAGAGATTGATTTAAATTAATTATTATACTATTAAATAGATTAATTAAATTTCTATATTAATAAAAGAATGAAATAAGTTGAAATTCAAACTTTTATAATTTAATCTTATTTAATAATAGAGTTTAAACAGTCGTAAAGGACATGATAGTTACTTTCACCATTGTTCCAATTTTTTATTGGATACAATTATTAATCACTTATAGTCTCTCTTGTCAGCAACTTTTGTTTAAAATTAATTAATATTAATTTTTATATTTAAATTTATAAAAAAATCTAACTCAATCAAATAATTTCTTTACATTTTTCTCATATTTTATCTTAAAATTAACAATTCTAAGAAAAATTTAAGTAACAAACAGGAATAATCAAAAAAAAACTCTCCTGTTTGAATTATTTAAATTCAAATCAAAATAATCCCAAGTAATTTGATCATGACATAATCCAAATTTTAAAATGATTTGTATGTTTAAACTACTTGTTATTCTCTGGATAAAATACTTTTATGAGTTTGTGCTTAATTTTTTTTTTCAATTTCAAGTGGGTTCGATTTGATTTATTTTATTACTTTAAAAAAATATATTAATATATTTTTATAATGAAATTTTTATTATTTTTAAATTATGCTTGAACAAACTGACCTCAAGCTCAGAATTTCTAACAGGGTCCTTGATCCATGAACACTTTTACTCTACAAAGGGTTGCCATGAATTTAACCAATTAAGATAAAGTATAAGGAAAAAGAATCGATGAACTCCAAAGCATTAGTGGAGTAAACGTAGATAGATGTATAGGGATGAGTGATTTGTATTGGCAGAGAGTTACATGGTATTATTAGGTAATAATAATATTCATTGGGTTTGTATTTTAAAAGAACAAAAAAAAAGAAGAAGGGCATGGCAGAGAGTAGGTGGGTGAGTGAAATTTTTTTTATAAATAAAAAAGATTGATTTTGATGATGCCATGCATCTTATATATATATAATATGTAAAAAGCTAAGTTGAATGCAAAATGTCAAACACTAGGGTTGCAGTTTTGGGAACTGGGGTTTGAAAGTTGCTCCTCGACCCCAGTGCTCTTTGCTTTGCTCTTCCTCTTCCTCTCTCTGTCCTTTACTTCCTAACCTTAATGTTCTTAACTTTACCTTTTTTTATTATTTCTCTTATTTCTATTAATTTGATTTTGTATCTTTGTTGCCTAATGCAACGTGTGTTTCTATCCCTTACTATTCTCTGGTTTCTAGATTCTTTTTCATCCCCCATTCCCCACCTAATACTGATGTCGAGTTGGGTCGAACTTTTAAAAAATATGAATTTTTTTTATTTTTTAATAGGATACAAATTAATATTTACATTTATTAAATATCAAGCTTGATTGCCGTTGGATTAAATTCTATAAATGTAATTTTCCTTTCTGTGCTCTTTCTTTATAAATGTAATGTTATTATATAATAGTAAAGGGATGATTAAAAACAGCGGTGTAGCCTATGGTAATGTTTGCCATTTTCCAATAACATGGACAACTGTGTAAAGTTTCGTTGACTATTTGTAACTATTAATGGATTAGACAGGGTTAACCCCCCCAAAATACTGAACCTGGGGAATGGATTTTATATAGAAAAGAGAAAAAAACAAAGAAAATATAACCCACTATTTAATTATTAAATAAATAGGACAATGTGTAGTGATGTTCCTATTTTTATTATTGTACCTACTGTTTTCTATAATACACTAGAATGTGTAGATTTCATTTATTTCTAAATATTACCGGCATTTATCTTCAGAAAAAAAAACAACAACTTTGATGCTTTGGATTTTATTGGGGCTATTATTTTTAAAAAATCGAGGTAGTGTAAGTATATTTTTATTAAAAATTAAAATCAAATTGGATTTACTGTAGAGAAGTGATTAGGGATACCACCTCATCTCGTATTCCTTTTTAAATATTTAATGATATTTTAATAATTTTTTTATGTTATTGAAATAAAATTTAATAATTTTTTAACTTGAGTCCCAAACTTCGATTCTAAAACCCTAAGTTAAGAGCCTTGAACTGAACCCTAAACCTTAAATCTTGAATTCTAAACTTGACGTTTTGGTTCAAGATTCATGGTTTGGATTCGGGTAAAAGAATATAACAATTATGTATCAATGACATGGAAATTTTTATTAAAATATCTTTAAATATTTAAAATAAATACAGAATGACGTGATACAATCCTTTCTTTTACTAAAATACTTCTCTTTGGATTCTATAATAATTTCTTTATAATTTTAATTATGATATTTTAATTTTATAATAATTCAGAATATATGTTTCTTTTAGTTTTGTAAAATTAATATAATAAAAACATTGCTTAAATTTTGAGATGGATTAAAACAAAACTAATTTCATGAATGTAATGAAAATTAGGATTAATGTATTAAATAAAATTCGAGAGAGATTAGATTTGGATAAATAAATAAAATCAAATCAATTCACAAAATAAATAAATAAAATACACCTCCCCGTTGTAGTTAGGGTCAAGTATCTGATTAATCTTTCAAATAATGAAAACTTGTTTTTATTTTATTTCAGTCCATATCTTTTCTCTCTTACCATCAAATCTATAAGCTAATTGGACCATAAAGTAAACGAACAACAAATTGTAGATGTTTCATTTTCATGTATGATAATGATGGTAGTCTAATCTCTTTTTTATTTTTAATTAAACTAAAAAAGGACACTTATTCTGAAATTATTAAATTAAATACTAAATAATAAGAGGAAAATTAAAATTGTCTAACACATGGTATGCATTTGCAAATCACCCAAACCAAATCATATCATAAACTATATTGTTAAATACTTCCATACTTGTTTCATTGTCATGTATGATAATGATAGTAGTCAATTGCTAGGGATGGATAATTATTTGATCCAGTTTTTAATTTTGTTAAAGGTATAAATTTTAAAATTATAAATGAGTTTTGATTTAATATATAAATTATTAGATTAATGTTGATTTAGTGCAATTATACACATAGAATTTTATTTATGGTTCAAATGTATATATGGAGCTTTAATTTTATTAATTTATACACATTTAAATAAATGAATACATTAACTTATTGTATATTGGATAAATATTTGTGTCTAATGTCGTTGATTTATGAAAACTGAATTAAATCAAATCAAAATTTTATGTATAAAAGCTGTACAACATTAAAATTTATACATAATATTGTACATTAGACCAAAATTTATTAATAGTTTTGAGATATATCCCTCTTCAAACTATTTGTGACAATTCAATCATGTTTCTCAACATTTCTTGCATGTTAATTTTAGATTTTATTTTGACAAAATGACTTTATTTTGAGGCTTTTAAATATTATTCGCTAAAATTTTAATTTTTTCAAAAAATATATTTAAATTTATTTTTCAAGTAAATAAATACAACTATTTTTACATCATAAAATATTCATAAATTAATCATAAAATAAAAATTTATACTTTTTAATTGAATTGTAAATTAAATTTAATAAATTAAAATTTTAAAGGTATCTATTTTGTTTTAGTGTACTACTAAATACATCATCTTATTTGTGAAAGAAACAATGTAAAATAGCGAAAAAAATCAATAAAACTAACAATCAACTTGATTGATATCGGCATTGTTGCTAATATAAAAGGATATAAGTTCAATTGTCTTTGAAGCGCATTCTCCTTTTATTTATGAATTGATGATAGGTTAAGGATAATTATAGACATTGTATCAAAAATATATATAATCGCAACTTCAATAAATTGGGGTGATTATGATGAAGATGATAGTAGACAAATTGGAAAGTAAAATGGGTCACAAAATCCAATAAATTGCATTTGAAAAATTAAATTTTAGAAATAGTACATTCAGTTTTTTTTAAATTTGTATTTTGCATATTTAAAAGTTTAATGATATTTGATGTGGAATGTAAAATTTTATATAATCAGCGCATCAGATATGAATTATTATTTAAATACATAATATTAAATTATAACTTATAATATACATTTTATTATTAGAATTTATATAATAAATAACAAAGTTCCGAAATTACATTTCTATGATATTCTATCATGCGATATATCATATAGTGGGTGCATAAATTGGTGTCTATTTTGGGCAAAATTTGTTGACATTCACAATAATACAAGTAATTCTCATAAGTGGGAGTTGACTAAATAAGGCTGTACATAACAATGTAAAAGAAAAACTGTTAAAAAATATTTACATTTACATTTTATTATAAATTTAGTGCTATATATATATTTCATGTGTTATTATTTATTAATTTCAAAACGTACCTTACATTATTTATTGCATGATATTCTTAAATTAATCTTTGTATTTTAAATATGTAATTTCTATTCATGTGATAAATTTTTTAATTACTATGAAGAATTTAGTACAAAAACAGTTATTCGAGAAATTACAAAATAAATATTATAACTAAAATCCACACATAAAAAAATTAATAAAATTCAAATTTAATTACCCAAAAAATAAAAATTCATCCATATCCATCAAAATCAAAGCTTCATTGGGTAGATACCAAGAATTTGGAACTTTTTGCGAAGCTATATCCGTTTGAGTTTTCGTGACTTAATATTACGCATATATGATTTAATCACACATTTAGCAGCATGCATATAAATAAGTTTGGAAATTGTTTTAAATGTGAAATTATTATGTATTTTTATTTAAAAAAAGGGTTTGGTTTTTAATAAATTATCAAACTCAATAAATGCATGTAAATTCTTAAAAAATTGAATCAATATAGCCTCGTAATCAAACATAATCTTGGTTTTGATTGTTTATTTTTTTTTGGAAAGTGCTTTTTTTTTTTTTTTTTACTTTTGTTGTTTTATTTCTGGATTCTATAAGCCAAGTATCGGTGAGAATAATAAAAACAAGGACCAAGTTGTCGTATAAATAAAATTACGAAGTTTTCATTGTAAAATATTCAGATAAGGTTGTCAGTCATTGTATTCCAAGACTATTCACTTAACCCCTTTGCATACCCTAATTTTGACTAATAGGCTAGTCAATTCGTCATTGAACCTAATATGATTGGACCAATTTGATGGAATCCAATTGGTTTCAGTCAACCAATTTGGTTATCTACTTGGAATTCCATAACTAGTGATCAAGGAAAAGGAAAATCCACAACTAAATAGTTACAATAAAAATAAAAATATTAGTATAACCTTAGCTAGAATAAATCAAAAGATTATTACTTATAATGGGGCTTTTGTTTTTTTATTAATTAACTATAATGAAGCATTAATTAAAATAAATTGGGAGCGAATTCTTATTTCAATTTGAATAATAGTTTAATTAATTTGTTCAAAATAATTTATAATTTCATGGAAATGAATTGCTTTTAAAAATATGTTATAAACTAATTATTTCATTTTAATGGATAAAAACTAAAAAATGTACATGAAATTTTAGATTAGTGAAATTAATGATTTAATTATTTAACCTTTTATTATTGATACCATTAACCTAAATAATTTACCATACTGGTTTATTGGCAATAAAATTGGTTTAGTTATAGAATTTATGTTTTATAAAATTAAATACTAATTTATTTAAATACTAATTTTGGTATTAAAGATTTAATGATGACCAATAAGTTTTAAATTATTGATAAAGTAAATGTTAATTAATTTTTATATAAATATAATGATAGGCGAAATACCTGATGGTTGAAAATAATAATTGCATCGGAGGCAATAAATTGATGTACCCACCCCCAGCAACCATTCTCCCTCTTCTTCATCTATACTTTCTTTTTAAAATCCATCATTAATTCCTTCATTTCCTTTTCAGTTCAGATATCAAAAAACTTACAAACATCCAAATCCAACGGCGTTTCATGCATTTAATATATATATTGGCCTTTCTTTATTTTTTCTGGGTTTAGCATAAAATGTCGTGCTAGCCTAGCTATTGCAGTGAGTGAAGTGAGTGGAATCCCAAAGCCGTTGTTGTCCCAATTCTCCTACCGTCTTCTTCTTGGACGACCTTTCTCCTTCACAACCCCATTTTGTCATAAATATAGTGTACTTGTTGCAGAACGGTGTATTATTACTGCTTGCTTTTGTTAGCTGTATGAAGAGGAGTGAAATTCATTGATGTTAATGGCCGCTTGTGATTTGGTAGGTGAAAATGGTGGTATTAATGGTAGAAACAGCAATGATGAAAGCCCAATGAGGAGCACGATGAGGAAGAGGATGGCTTCCGAGGTGGCTGATTACCACAGGTTTCCTCGTCGGACTCAGTTTGTTTCTGATAACAACATGGCTTGTTCTTTCATGGCGGCCACCGGTGCTAGTAATAACCCTAATCCGCTATTCAACTACTCCACTATGAATATGGATAATGTTAACACCGTTGTCCCTTCTGCGAATTTCGCCGCCTTGACGTCAGCCGGGCCTGCTTTTTTATCTACGACTGCTTCTAACTTTTCTTGCGTCGACGCCGTGGGTACTAATACTCCCCAGCCGCCTGCCGTGTGTGGGTTTTCGGGTTTGCCTTTGTTTCCACCAACGGAGAGGAATCGGAATACCGCCGTCGATTCCGCCGCCGTTACTGCCACGTCCGTGAATACAACCGTCCCTGTCTCTTTAGCTCCGATCTCGAATTCTATGGATGATAGTTCTGCGACGGCGTGGATTGACGGTGTCATACGGGACCTTATCCACACTTCCTCTAACGTTTCCATTCCTCAGCTCATCCACAACGTGAGGGAGATCATTTACCCTTGCAACCCGAACCTTGCTGCCCTTCTCGAGTACAGGCTTCGTTCCTTAATGGATCCGCTTGAACGGAGAAGGAAGGAGGCGGCGCCGCCGCCATTGCATCTGCCGGAGGTCTCGTTGGCGAGACACCATAGTCAGCAGCAACAACAACAAGGCTCCTCTGGGCTCACGCTTAACTTGGACTCCGCCATAGATAGCCTCCCTAATTACTCCTTGACCGAACCCTGCGCCATGAATCAGTACTTAAGCTGGGGAATAACCCCACTTCCCATCTCTTCTAACAATCAGGTTAGCAGTAGTCCTTCGGCGACTACACCACCGGTTCCGTCGTTAAATCAGCACCACCGAGCTCAAGAGCAACCATTGGTACAAGAAAACACCTCCCCGGTGGAGAAGACAACGGCTTCGACGGCGACGGTAGGGACTACCACAACGGCACCGACGTCGACCGTTGAAACAGTCCAAGCATGCAACGGTAGAGACAGGAAAGAGGAGCTACGGCAACAGAAGAGAGACGAAGAAGGGTTGCACCTCTTGACTTTACTCCTGCAGTGCGCCGAGGCGGTTTCAGCTAATAACTTCGAGGATGCAAATAGGATGCTGTTAGAGTTGTCCCAACTGTCGACGCCGTTCGGAACTTCGGCTCAGCGCGTGGCAGCATATTTCTCGGAAGCTATCTCGGCTAGGTTGGTCAGTTCTTGCCTGGGAATATGCGGTGGGCTACCATCAATCCCGCCGAGCCATACCCAAAAAATGGTGTCGGCTTTCCAGGTTTTCAATGGGATAAGCCCATTCGTTAAGTTCTCGCATTTCACAGCCAATCAAGCCATACAAGAAGCGTTCGAAAGGGAGGAAAGAGTGCACATTATAGATCTTGACATAATGCAAGGCCTGCAATGGCCTGGACTGTTCCACATTCTCGCTTCCAGACCCGGTGGCCCACCGCACGTCCGCCTCACCGGACTTGGAACCTCCTTAGAGGCCCTGGAAGCCACCGGTAAACGTTTATCTGATTTTGCAGACAAACTGGGAATACCATTCGAGTTTTGCCCCGTTGCAGATAAAGTGGGTAACTTGGAACCCGAGAGACTCAACGTCAGCAAGACGGAAGCCGTGGCGGTTCACTGGTTGCAGCACTCCCTTTATGACGTAACCGGCTCCGATACCAATACACTGTGGCTGTTGCAAAGGTGACTAACAGCATCCTTAATTACTTGCATAAATTTTCCATCTTTGTTTTACCATTGCTTACTATATTATTACTAATTAACACATAATTATTGGTAGATTATCATCCTATACACAAGCTTATTGTTAGTGCATCAAATGAGCATCCATTATTGATATTGATAATTAAGATACACATGCATTAGGCCAGGATCTCAAATTCATTCATATGTCCCTTTTAGTTTTCAGGTCTTGGATCACTTTTTACATATAAATAGAAGCTATTTTGTTTGCATGTATTCAATGTCTGAAACATCACTGGCCAGGCCATGAGACTGCATCTTCAAATATGAAATATATATAATGGGTTTATAATGCTTTATATTCAATAGTTTTTAAAATAAAATATAAATGTTTTTGTTGCATCGAATATAAATATATAGTTTAAAATATTTTTTATTTAAAAAAGCATGTTTTTGTTGTTTTACTCATGTTAATAAAACCAAAGCACTCTCTGTCTGTCAGTCTGTGTTGTCCTCTTCATTACAATTCTCTTGTTTTACTCCTGTTATGAATATGAACAATATCACATTAAATAATTTTGGTGAAATATTGTATATAATGTAGTAATTGAGGGTTTTCAATGATTTTTTTCATGAGTTTTTAATTTATAGTATAGGTCCATTTAATTTACCATCGGTTTTCATCTAAGTTACAACTTTTTAGTTTCATAAAATGCATTAGTGAACTTTTATCATCAATGAATTAGATCACTTATGTTAATTTCATTTACGTAATTTTAATGGAAAAATTGAGTCAACATGCATTTGTGACCTAACATGATATCCCAAAGTTTGTGTTTAAAACGTGTAATAATTGAAAGATTTATGTTCGATATACATATAGTGAATTTGATGATGACATGTCATAAAAAAAATGAAAGTATGACATGTTATAGAATTGTATATGCATCACATACAAATCCTATAATCTAATAGTAAACAAATCAACTTATATGCACTAACACATGCGGTTGTGTTTGATCAGATTGGCACCCAAAGTAGTGACAGTAGTAGAACAAGACTTGAGCCACGGTGGGTCATTCTTGGGAAGGTTTGTGGAAGCCATACACTACTATTCTGCCCTGTTTGATTCCCTTGGAGCAAGCTACGGCGAGGAGAGCGAGGAACGGCATGTGGTCGAGCAACAGCTACTTTCCAAGGAGATACGGAACGTGCTGGCACTAGGCGGTCCTTCCCGAAGCAGCGAGGAGGTCAAGTTCCATAACTGGAGGGAAAAGCTGCAGCAGTCCGGGTTCAAGCCCATTTCTCTAGCCGGTAATGCTGCCGCGCAGGCCACCTTGCTATTGGGAATGTTCCCTTCCGACGGTTACACCTTAGTCGAAGACAATGGCGCGCTCAAGCTTGGTTGGAAAGACCTTTGCTTGCTTACTGCTTCTGCTTGGAGACCCTTCCATGCTACCACTACCACAGCTCTACACCGTTAGCTTATTTATTTTCCATTTTAATTTGCAATGCAGCTAAGCTATATATATATATATTTGTATGTCTTTTGACTTATTTGAGGAACGGTACCTAATGCCTGAAGGGATCCCACTGTATTATTATTATGAGATTATCATAGGGTTTTTTTTCTTTAAAAAAAATGAATTTGATATCGTCGTTTAGTTTAGAAGTATTTATTGTTGCTTTCAGGGTTTTTGGTTTAGGAAAACGTATGAGGTGTCCCACTGTCCCTTGCACCATACTAGCATAAGCTCAAGTTAAAATTTCTATTTCATCATAATGGCAATGTTTTGGAAGCTCTATGCTTTTCATTTGGTAATATAAAAATGGAATCCACATGACAACTACTAAATAAATGAAGATGGGTGTTCAGCTTGTTTTGTTATATCGAAAAGGAAAAGAAAAGAAAAATTAAAGGTTATCAATGTTATGTCATACTCACTAGGCCTGCCTAAAAATAGGTTCAATTGTCAAAACAATGATAATCTAGATTATACTTAAGTTTTAAATTTAAATTTTGTAAATGGAGAAAATAATATTATTTTATGTTTAAAGTTTTGTTCCAATTTAATTGAGATGTAATATGATTATCGAATATAGAAAATTCATACAGTTTGAAAAATAAAATTTGAAATATAGGTTAAGGAGAAGAAATTTTTCCTTATGTGAGTAGGTGTAAAAGTCACAAGGGCACCAAACATGTGCTACATTCTCTAGCTTTCTACAACACATATTCTCCCAACTATGGCACCTTTTTTACTATTATCGCTTGACATATCTTTAATAGCCCATTGTTGTTCTTTCAAGCTTTCCATTTACAACCCTAAAACAAAACCACATTTATAATATGATACTATCTGTGACAACGACACCCATGTTTTTTTTTGTCCACATCTCAAAATATCATTTTGTTTTCTCCTGGGTAAATAATGTATGAATATATGGATTCATATATCTTTCACTTACCAACATCATTGAATACAAGATAACCCAACAATTGCAACAGGTGTGACTGCTTCCTAGTTAGTCCTATTGATTATGTCCATAATCCAAGCATCATAACCCACCGATGTAAGTTAAAGAGTCGCCTGTTTTTATCGTCCTATATGGTTAGTGTGTAATACGATCACCGAACTTCCCTCGTGACTGCCATTTTTAACCTCACCAATTGATTAATATAATTACCTACTTGCCCAAATCCGGTTATTGAATGCACAAGCGAGTAACCATATGTTACGAAATATGCCCTATCGCAAATCTAATTATCATTCAAAGAGAAAATGATTTAGGAAAAGTCAAATTTTTTTAAGATAAGCCTTTGAGATGTCATTCAGCAGAAGTTGACAAACCCCTCAACGGTAGAAATATTATACTTAAGGTGGACATAGTTCAAATCCCACCAAGACCAAGTTATTAATATTTCCTTAACGAATGAGACACTCTCACTTTATGAACCATTTCCTTGATGAACTCTCCGTGAAATCGAAAGACATAACTCAAAAATAAAATCAAACAAAAATACCCAAGCACAATACTTCCACCGTTAAAAAATCCACCTGTTACCGTCAGCTTCAAACAGACGACACCTTAAAAACCCCTCTCAATATATTATTCACACATTATACACACATTATACACTCTACTGGGAGAGTGGGCTATAGATGCGAAGGTCGCTTATAAAGCACATATTTATTTTCAGAAGGATAAAAACCATAAGAACAATCTTCACTTACAGTACATATAGTTCCTCTCGTAAATATATATATATATATATATATATATTCCTCTAAAAGATAACCATAATAACACTCTTCAGTTCAATGATCCTTGCTGCCTCACTCTATGAACTACCTTTGGTATAGTTACTAATTTATTGACACGTTCTCCTGTGCCAATCATGTACATAGTCGGACGACTTATGATACCCCGCTATCTTGTTTACAGTCCTAAGTATATGATTCTATGTTATAATGTTACGTGTTCGGAATAAACTGCAATAACATATAAATAAATAAGGAAAGCAATGTGAGTAATGCATCTCTGTGAAATCAGCTAGCATTACGACAATTACCTGTGCATTGAAAAAAAATCCAAAATCAAATAATACAAAGAAAAAAAATTTTAATTGGAGGCTTAGTTAGTTGGACCGTTTTCCTTACGATCTAAAACAAAACAAAACAAGACAAAGAATAAAAATAAAAAATGAAATAGAAAATCCAAAAAATTTGAAGGAGCATAATACCACTCCATGGATGAATGCATTTTCTTTGATTGAGAATGGCGCCATTGAATTTGAATGCAAATCACGCCCTTCTCGGTGTATGATTATTTTGTCAAGGTTTCTCACATTAATTCACTGTACCACACAAAGCTAGATGGAAGCAGACAATGAAAGAGGCTACCTCTCCATTTGCCAACAATCACTTCAATAGCCCCCCGAAATCCATCTGTAGCCACCTCCAGGGAGTCCTTTCTTTTATTTTTACTGAAAAGTTTCAGAATACATACACATATATGCACCCATCCAGGTCATCACAGCTATACTTTTGTTGTTGCCATCTAACACCCCCTTCAAAATTCTCTAGCTCAGTGTCAAAATTGTCAGCACCTTAGTTCCCCTTGAGCCCTCAATTTTCTAAGGATTCAGAGTGTGTCAACCCCACCACCGGCCCATTTATGGATTTACATTGCACTCATTTAGAAATTGATTTTCAGGGTTTAGAAACTTTCTCCAGTATACCTTATATTTGGGAATTCCCAGCTCAAGCCAAGGTTTCATATTTCCATTATAGTGTAACACTGCAGCTTTCTTGATGCTTTGAGTGCTAAGCCCATAGTCATGACCAAGTCCTGATAAAACCCAGTCATTGTCGAGCGCATAGATTAGGTCCTGAAAAGTAAGCAAGCTTGCAAGCGCAGCTGATCCCTCCTTCTTGCTGACCTGCTGTCATCATAACAAATAAGAGTCAACACAGCGATTTTTCATTGTTTAACAGTTGCAGCTCTGCATTGTTCTACGTTCTATGTCAAAGACACCGTAGCAAAACATAAATATACTTAAAAATGGATTTAGGATAGAGGTTAATTTCATAGAGTCAATGCAATATCAATATCAAATTTAAACAGTGTTCTGCACAAGTAATTGAATGAGAAGAGATATTATCAATATAAGATTTACTTACCTCTTTCACCAACTTCCAGTAAGTTTCAGAAATGCCAAGCTTTCTCCACCTGGCCAGATCAATTACGTTCAATCCGGACATCCAAGTGCATGAGTTTTTGTGGAAGCTGCTTTCACCCAAATAACTCCTCACCTGACCCAATCTGACAGAGCAAATTTGGATGGCACCCATCACTTTCTGTCCCATGTTAAGGCTCCAGAGTGTTGACAAGTCTTGCTGGACAACAATATCATCATCCAGAACCACAACTTTCTCCAAGTTTTTGAATATCTCAGGAAGAAGATAATGGGAATGAGAAAAAATAGATATATATTGTGTTCTGCTATGCATTGCTGATGCGTTATTGATACCATGAAAGGAAACTCGAAATTCTGTAGGTAGGTTTAGGTGAGATGGAGTGGCTTTATCGTAGTAATCTGGAATAAAAGGATCAATATTCAACACCTCAACTACAGCATCCTTAAATGTGTTCCCGAGGAACCAATGTTTCATTGCATAGTAATTCTGTCCATTGGTCAGCACATGAAAAACCTGGTTCATACTGTCCTGAAATATTGCAGGGTAACGAGTCAGTCTCACCACTAGAATTCAGGCATAGCAGAACCATGAAATGATGTTTCAAGAATAACTAAGACATACTCTTGCATGCATAACAGTTGAGTTTATTACAACTGTTGAGGCAATAACATTAGTGGAGAATATAACGTAGTGTTGCAATGTGGGATCAGAGTATTTCACAGGCAGCTCTTGATCAAATGAATCGTCTCTGAAATATTCGACAGTTAGTCTCATAGACAGGCAGTGCTGGCTCTTGGGCATTGTCTGGACTGCAAGTTGGTAAAGAAATGCACTCTGCTTCATGTGAAAATTAGCTTCATCCTCAGTTAGGTCAAATATTTGTCTCAATTTCTTGTCAACATTATGACAATCCATAGTGACTGATTTGGATTTGGCTATTGTAGCTTCCATCCTTTCTGACTTCTTTTGAATCCTGATACAAAACCAGTAAAAAGATTTGGTGCTGAAGCAAGAAATATGAACATCCTAGCTATTCAAAACAACAAAAAATTACGGTGACCCCTATTTATCCGATCAATCTGCCAAAAGGACAGAATTAGAGAGAGAGGGAGAGGGGGAAGGGGGGGGACAATAAAATTGTAGGACTTAAAACACAATATTACTCACGACGATATTGAGGCCACTTTGTGATATCTTTAAGATCAAGAATTCATAACGACAATTTCAGTTAAACTGCCTATCATAACAAAGAACTAAATAAATCAATACTAAGCTATGTTACTCAGACTCAAGTAAGAATGTTGGAGGCTCCTTGAAGGGTCATATCTCCATCCCCATGTCCAGATATGTCAGACACAGGAGTTGGACACATCTTTTCCAAGAAAAATGAAGAGTTGAAGTAACATCTAAGAAGCTAGCTCCAGTGTGCTGAGGTCATATCAAATCACCAGGAACCATGAAAGGAGTTACAGAAATATGATACAGGTCTATCAGATGCAACATATTAAAATATCAAGTGAACAAAGATATAGCCCCCAATTACTAAAAGCATGATCTAAGTAAGCTACAAGATAGAGTCCCTACTCCTGGATTAGGACAAAAGTAGCATAAAGGAGAGAAAATGAACAAACAGATCTGAATGCAAAAGGACAAATTGTCCACATATCACCTCTGTTAAAACTGAATACCATTTTTACTATTTCCGGATTCAATAAAATGTCCAGTTTCCTTAGATGGAATAAAATTTTCCAATGTTTCCCTTTGGTGAGATACTAACTTAAGGTGGCCCCTCTAGTTTTTATGAAACTTGAAGGGTAATACTTATAAAGGACAAAATACACCGTTCCAAGAGCTTTATGCTATAGTGGAGGTTCAATTTGAAGTGGAGTACAACATTTTATTGTAAACTAACATTTCTAGTCAGTAAATGGATCAAAATCCTCATGGTATCAAACCTGGAGTAGTTGGCCCTATTCATGGAAGTTTATGAAGTCATGAAGAATGTGCAATAACTTACTCTGGTGGAAGATCAGCATCTGTTGTACTTTCACTAAGGACACGCTCTAGTTCTTGAATATTTTGTCTCAGATCACGAGTCAACGTGTTCTGGGCTGGGATTTTGGCAACACTAGGATAATATGCCCTGGCTACGAAAAGCTGGTCCTTCAATTTCTTCACCATGGAATCTTTCATGTCTTCCCTATTTTCTTCATGCCAAATGCAGTAGCTCCCATATTGCAACTCACATAATCTCAAACCTTCATTAATACCACCTTTCATCCCTGCTTTATCACCATCTCCACTAATCTGTGAGAGAAAATAAAAAATTTGAGATGTTATATATGCCACTAAAAGGACTTACTTAATAGCATGTAACAAACTTTTAGCAATATGCATACATTTCTTTTGCTGAGTGGTTGCAGCACGACTTGAGGAGGAACTGGAGTACCTGTTGAGTATTTTCTTTTTTAAATCAAACTAAAATCTCATAAAAGGGAATGATTAATTACCCGAGGCACAGTTAAGAAAAACAAGTTCAACCAGACCTTTTTTTTTCTGACTTTTACGTGTGGCATTTGCACTGCTGGTTTCATTTTTAGCTTCATTTACATAGTGTTTAAGAATATCCTGAAGTGAAAAGGAAGAGTTAAATGCAATATGTATATAGTCGTAGGCTACTGCAGTATGAGCAAACTACATGCATAAGAGGTATTTTTATAAGCCTAGACAAGAGCCACAGAGCAGTTAGAAATTTAGAATACATGTAACTCAATAACATAAAACATAAAAGTTCAGTACTAATTATTAAGGTGCTTAATTGATAACTGTAAAACAGGTTAAGGTATTCAAATTAGATTACAAGTTAATGGATAAATGGAGGACATGCTACTGCAAACATGTCTTCATATACAAGAGACTCAAACTCAAATTAAGGGATTAACTTTAAAAATGATATAAACTACAAAAAGAGAGTGATTAATCCAATCTCTTAATCCCTGATAAGTAGTGAACATATGATGATCTAAACCACAAGGTGTTTAGTACAAAGCCAAGAGAATATACTAGCAAAGCTAGATGGTACCCTTAGGCCATGTCTTTTTTCTTTCACACCCAACAGTTGCAGCATCACGATAGAGAATACAGAGTTCTCACCAAAATTAGAAAGTAATTTCTCCGCACAATTAATGACATCATCGTCTTTCACCTTTATTTAACTCCCTAACATTCTTAGAATCTTATTTTCTTTTCAAATAGAGAACAAAATATAATTTTATTCTATTTGAAAAATGACTGAATAATTACATTCTTGCTCACACAGTTCAAAAGCTTGTTCATTTCATTTTTTTTTAACACACTATAAAAATACCAATCAAGTGGTGAAAAGCAATTTCTATTCTACCTTGTCTCATATGCCTCCAATTAACTAAACAAGGATTTAACTTCATTTTCCATACTCACTTCTTTTAGCATAGTTCATGGATTGCACAACACAATGTAATAATACCAATCTTATGTCAATTCCTTGACCATATCATCTACAGCCTTGATGAAAAAAGAAATTGTGAGATATATAAAATTTGAAACTAGGAGAAGTTTAGATGCCCGCATGCATTTCTTGTCTTACATCTTAGTAATTGGTAAGAGACTCAGTCAATGGAAAGGATATAGCCACTTGACCATCATTGTATAATTTTGTTACAACAACTCAAGCATCATCAACACCAATCATATACGTCATTGGCAAGTGCAGGTGAGGAAAGAAAAGGAAAAGCACATCATATTTAATCAGAAACAGAATACACGTAAAGGAGCATCATGAAAAAACCGACCTTTGGTAGAGTAGGCCCTAGTTTTCTCACAAGGTTATCTACATGGTTTGAACGATCCCCCTGTCAGAAAAATCCAAAGCATGAAATCATTGTGAAAATTGATTAGACCATTTTTCTAGTTTAACTTGATGTTTCTTTCTCATTTGAATATAATAATACATTGGCATTAGAGAATCAAGAAATAAACTGATTTAAGCAGCGAGAAGTGATAAAGAAAAGGAAATTGAATGAAGATAAACGGAGTGAAAGCCAATAAAATGGAAAGGACAAGTAAACGACTTACAGAAGTTGTAGTATGTGGACGAGGCACAAATCCTGCAGGCACAGGTAAAAGCGCAAATGAAAAACGAATAAAGCATAAATGCCTGAGTACAATCAGAGATCTGGTTCATATGCTAATAAGAAAGGAGAAAAAAAATTTAGATCTACAAATCCGACTCCGATCGCATAACAATAACCTTGTAAAAAAACAGATCTAAAAGAATAAAGAGAAAAAAAAGGCACCAGCAGAGTGAAATCCATTGTGTAAGCCAAGCAAGAATCCAAGGGGAACCAGCATTGAGAGGACCACAAGGAAAAGAACGCCAACGGCCAGAAATCTCCATCGCCGCTTCCCGGGACCAACTCCTCCACCGCCACCGCCACCTTTCATATCCTTCCTTCCTTCAGTACAATGATTATAATTGTAATGTGGAAATTAAAACCGCAATTCGAGTGGAAAAATGCAGAGAGATGGCGTGGCGTGCCAACTATTTGGTTTCCTTCGTCAATTTCGTGTTGCCTCCTCTCTCAAAACGAGTAACAGAAACCGCTAAATATTGTGGTTTTTTCCGGTATCTGTGCGCGGCGGTTTTTTTTTCTTTGTGATCTCTGATTTCAGAAAAAGCCGCGGTGGTGCGGTTGCTGAATTCACCTCGTCGTCGACTCAGTCTCGTGTACGCATCGTATTACGGTATTAGTACGAAGTAATGATAAGCCCAAATAGGCTCGAGTTAAAAAAACAGATACTCACAGCAGCAAGAGAGAAAGAAAGAGAGGCCAATGCCAAATGGCAACGAAACTACTTGCACGTGGTAGATTTCTACATTACCACAATATTGGTTTTAATATTGGTGGTACCATGTTCCATCTTCCCAATTTATTTGAAATTGGTATACTTGGTATAAAAAAAATGGCTTAAGCAATTATTTAACCTTCATTTAGATTTAGATTTAGATCCGTTTTTTTTTCTATTTTATTACTTGGATTATCCTTTTCTCTCTATTTATTTTAAAAAATAGCAAGAGCCCATTCAACTTAAACATCATTGCTATTATAATAATTAAGAGATTGTAGATTTGCCCTTAAATACATTTTTTCTTTAATTTAAGGATTGAGATCAATTATAAATAGAATAGTAGAGATAGACATTGTATAAAAGAAAATGACAATAAAAACATAACATGCGGAATATTAATTTTGAAATAAAATGAAATAGTTTAAATATTAAAATAAGACATAAAAATTTTAAGTACCAAAATAAAAGAAAAATATAATTCAAGAGCCAAATTGTAATTTAAGTATAAATTTATATAATTGTGTACTTCAACTTCAATAATCAATAATAATGTTATATTGTTATTGGATGGTGAGAAAATTTTATACTATTATAAAAAGGCATAAAATTTAAAGTAATTTTTACAAAAAATTTAACAATTAAGGGATATTTGGTTCGCCTCATAATGTTACATTTCGAAATGAGATTACGGTGGTTGGATTTAAAACATTCCGGACATCTCGTAATCTAGCATTACAATCATTTGTAATATAGGATGTGTCACACCCCAAATTTGACAGATCCGAGTTTAAGGCGTAGAGTTGTAAAGTTGTCTGATTGGCATAGAGTAATCTGTCATATTAAGTCTTCCGGCGTAATCTTAAATCTTGGACTAATTTATCTTTTATTTTTGTTACTCTAAGCAATTTAGGCTTTTTTCTTAAATAAAGTTGACTAATTATAAAAACAATTTATTTTTCTTAATAGTGAACCAATAGATGGCTTACATCACAATTGTAATCATTATATTTTATTTAATAATTTTTATTAATATATTATTTATGGTTATAACTATAATTATAGTTGATATTACAGTCATTTTTCATAAATTATTATAATTATGATTTATAAATTTATTTCAATATAATATATTTATTAATATATAAATTGTGATAAAATAATAATAATTGTAATAATTTATTATAACTTTATGGAAACTAAAAATATTTAACAAACTAAACTTGTTAAAAAATCATAACAAGGACAATTGAGTAAAATATGTTTTTAGGTAATCTTACATTTCGTCAATCAAAACCTAAATATTATATTTCAGCCAAATTAACCAAAAAAGGTAATTTCACATTCTACCTGTAATTCTATTATGAAATATAATTTAAGATTCGGCAAACTAAACTCCTCCTAAAGAGTATTGAATATGAAGTCAACAATCTCTTGGCTCAATCACAAAAGCATTATGTTATAGGCACAAGAGTTCGAGTTCGATCTCCATTCTCCTCCTTTAATTATAAGAAAAAAAAGTGTTGAATATTTAAAAGTGGATTGTCAAGTGATATCTAACTTAACAAGAAGATTTGCCAATACCTACTCCACTAATTAAGGAAAAGGAAAAGTTGTTACTTAAGCTTACCAATCAAGCAACTCATTTGGACAGAGGCAATTCCTTATCCTATGGAATAGACTCCTACATTCTCAACTCTCTTTTCTCTTGAACCTTTACTTGAGTTTGGAAGTATGTTTTAGAATATAAAATTTAATTTAATATTTGAATTTAATATTAATAAACTTAAAACACATAAAAAAGGTCACTAAACAAATCTCATTCAAGATATTGAATTTTGGAGAGATCCAAACATGAATTATTATAACTAAATAGGATAAATTCTAAAATCATACGTGTGTGTAATCTAATACAAAAACTTCGACTTAATGCAATTGTATACATGAAAAATTAAGATAGGAATAGCATGGTAGCTTTCCCCATAACATATCCGAAACATAAACGAAAAACAGTATTTTTTTTCCCCTCAGCAGATAACATTCATCACTTATCAGTAAACAATGAAGACGGTCAATTTGACCATTTTGATTCTCTAGTTCAAAAGTGTATACCATGTATAATTCCAAATCATATTGAATGGAAAAAAAATGCATCTAAGCTATGAGTCGGAACTTCAAGTGTTGTTAACAAGGTCAGCACCACTAACATATCTAGCAACAAACGATATTAACCGGAATGGAGCACCGATAAGGGGTGCATCGGTGAGGGGCACCGCATTTTCTTCAGTTCCAGTGGCCTGGGACTCCAAATCCCTTACATCGGTATCATCCAGAGGGATTTGTACAATTTCCCCCGAGTCCTTGGATTCTACATTTTGTGGAAGAGGGGCAGCAGGTTGCCCATCCACATTCTCACTTTCAATTTTGCCGTTCGTAATTGGAGAAGCCTCAAGAGAATCCAACTTCGGAACCATTATAGAGCCATTCTCAAGAGATCGAGGCACAGAATTAGTCGTGTCAATGACCTTTGAATGTTCTGCTGCCTTACTTTGTTGCTCAAGTATAGCATACAACACATTCACCTGCCACAGAGTTGGGCAAATTCACACGTATAATATATTGGCCCTAAAAGGAAAACTAGTAGCAAAAATTAAATTATAGTAGTGTTGCAGGCTAAAAGGCACCTTCTCAACAAGCTCAGCGTTCTCCATCATCAGTTTGTCGACAAACACATTTGCTGCTTCAATCTGAGATTTCAGGTCCTCATTGCCAGCAGCTTGCTACATTAGAGAAAACTAGTCAAATACATTGTTCTCTTCCTAAATTTCTTCAGAGACATAAACAGTGTACGTTATAACCTTTAATTGCTCAGTAGATCACAAGTAATTAACTGCTTAAGGATTTGCATATTTCTGAATAACTTCAATATGTGAAAATTAAAACCAACTTTTACAGAGGAAACCTTGCACGATAACAAACAAAATTGAGCCAAACCCAAATATCTCTTGTGAATTCTCATATATGGCGAAACTAGCAAAATTTCGTTCGACTAGAAACAGAATAGCCAAGACACTAGAGAAAAGGGGAGCAAAAATGAAGTTAAAGGAAGCGAACCTTTTCGACGTCTTCTGATTGGGAATCGGAGTTACTGTTCCTCTCAAGGTTTTGAGTATGTAACTGCATACTAGATATATTTTCAGTGAGCTGCTGATTTTCTTGCAAAAGATTGTTCCTGGATTCCTCCAACTCAACCACCTGCCAAGCTTTGTTTTAATTTTCCACATCAGAAAAAAAGAGTTGCACTGAAAAATGGTTTTGACTTTTCTGCAGCCCATAGTCGTTGATACTAAAAATTGAGAATAAACTTATTGTCAAGCAAATATGGGATTGATTGATCACACCACAGAGTCTAATAACCAGCTAAAAAGAAAAAAACAGAAGCAACTAAAGTACAAGGGTGAAGATACTGTACCTGCATTTTTAGTCTTGTAATATCACGATTAAGGCTAGAAATTGCTTCTTTCGTGGAACTCTATAAGCAGTGAACATTTAAATTAGAAGAACAAAAACTGATGCTATTATGTTTTAATGATTCAGATATATATACAGAAGATGAAAATGAATGGACTTTTGTTGTAAATAAAAGAACCTAGAAAAAGATTCAAAAAGGAAATTATGTTATAAAAAGTCTGACACGGTCCATAATTCATTTCAATCTCACATTCTTACACCTGAAAATTCACCATTCCCAGGAAAAACCATTAATGCAGATCAAACAAAGGCAAGATCCCAGGCTCTTACTTCCAACAGATCACCATCTTCCAGTAAAATGCATTATTGACAAATATAATAAGAGCAAAATTGACTACCTGTGTCACAATCCAAGACTCTTTCTCTTTCTCTAGCTGTCTAACATTTTCTTCCAAGGTTGCCTGCGCATATTACCCAGCTTTTTTTTATTTAAGATTCCAAATCACAAAGTTGTAGGAATAACTACATGGTTAGGCAAGCAACGGAAAGGCATATACCCATAAAGGATGCAAAACTAAAAAACACAGGCATAAAACAACTAATCATGACAGCCAAAAAACTAATATGAGAAAATTTACCCCTTTCAGATGCAGACCAGCTTTTTCATCCCGCAACTGACTGATTTTCTCTTCCAAGCTGGCCTGCAGATTTGAATGACATCACAAAATATCCAAAAATCCTTCAAACAACAATGCTAAAGATACAAATACAAGGATAGCTGCCATCCTTATGCAATGATCTATGAACCTAAATTACCTTTTCTTGAAACCAGAATTCTTTTTCGTTCTGTAATCCTACAATATTGATCCCTAAACCAGCCTGTAAATCATCTTGTTAAGTATGAAGGGAAACAAGAACAATGGAAATAAGAACATTTACAGAAAAATCAAGAAATTGGTAGTCATGCATTCTACCCAAAACCATGTGTATGAGAATACATATTAACTTCAGAATGTTCTATATAGTAGCAAAAAAGAAAAGGGAGAAAATTTCAGTATGTTACCACTTTCTGCACATGTAATTCTCTTTCATATTGCAATTGTTGGATTGCCGCCTCTAAAGAAGCCTGCAAGAAGATAGAGGGTTACTTTGTGCTTCAACAAAGAAAAGTTTAAACTACAGCTGTTTTTTTTTCTCTTTTTGTATGAAGACTAGCAGTTAGAAAAAGGTAAAGCCATCCTTTATGTATGAAAAGTTCACATAATTTTAACAGCTAAAACCTGCATACATTCACAACAAAGAGAGTCGCTCATGCTTCACGGGGAAAGAATCACAACAAATGTCATAACATGGCCAAACTAGACAACAGTTCTCTTTTACACATAGTTACACGCATATACACACACATTATATATATGAGTGCAATTTCAGGGAAAAGGTTTCAGCTGATACTCGCGATTAGATTCGTAAAAAGTTACCTCTTTCTTTAGGTGGGAATCAAACTCATTTCTTAACTGATTGATTGTCTCTTCTAACAAAGCCTGTATAACGCAAATGCTTAAGCAAAAATAAATAAATACAAAAATAAAAGAAAAGAGAGGGACTTCATAACAGAAATAAAATATAGAAGAAAAAAGAACCGCATTTTCTTGTTTAAACAAATAACAAGATAGATTGCTTATTTCTTCCGTAATAAAATAAACCTTTTTCTGTAGGTGTGATTCATTTTCATGTTGTAAGTGTTGAATTCTCTCTTGCAAAGTAGCCTGTAGAAATGTGACAAGTTAGGCTGTGTTATTGATAACAATCAAAATGAAGGCAAAGAAACAAATTAAAACATGCGGGTAACAAGAATAGGTGCTTGTCTATTACCACAAATACATGACTCAATGTTACCTCTTTCTGTACATGTAACTCATTCTCCTTTTGTAGTTCTTTAATCATCTCTTCCGCAGAGTTCTGTAAGAAGAAAACAACATACTACTGACTCAACAACAATACATGGTCAATATATCACAACATTACAACTCCTGAAGAAGAAGAAGCTTATGTTATGGAAATCGTTATTCTTAGCAAATTTCAAACAAGAGGAGATGCATAGCAAATTAGCAATCTCAAATTTGAATATGAACCGATTGCAATACAAATGAAATTTGGATTATCATTTTTCGTTCCGTAATTTTAAAAAAAATAAAGGAAAAATGAATTGCGGATAATAATCAAAGGCAAAGCATTAACTAAGATTAGGATTCACTAACGGGAAGAGCGCCATTAGGTTGATGAGTATCCAGATCCAGAGCATTTCCGCTGTTTTGGCCATTGGTAACGTTATTATTCTGAATCTGATCTACGTCTTCTTCGGTGGCTTTGCCCTGCTTGTTTTTCTTCTTCTTGTTTCTCTTCTTCTTCTTCTCCTCCTCCATTTCCCCCTTTTAGACTCGATCCAATGAAGAAAAGTTTTTAACTTTTTAGAGGGAAAACAAAAATTATTACCAAGGATGATGGAATTCGATTGGGGATACTTCTTTTTTGTCTTCACTCGTTTAGGGATTTCAATCGCGCTTCCCTCTTTTAATTAGGAATACAAAAAAAATATTATATTTATATTTTGGTTTAAATTTTCCAAAAGTCCCTGTATTCTTGCAAAATCTAAAATCTAATTCTTATATTTTATTTTTAAATATTTAGTCCTGTAATGATTAAATAACCTTAATTAAGCGGATAGCAGAGCAGACACCATCTAAATTCTTTTCCCTTCAATCAGTCAAAATTTACCATTATAAATACGCTTAATACAAAAGTTCCCTTTAAATTATACTCCTTTTTCCATTTCGATACTTAAATTTTTGTTTTGTCAAAATTAGTATTTAAATTAAATTTTTCTATGTTAGTACCCTGTCAACTATGACCAATGATGATGTGACCCAAACACCAACTAAATGATAAAAAATGCAAGTATAGAAATAAATAATTATATTAATCCAATATAGAAATAAATGTAAGTATTTAATTGTTTAAATGTGTATAATTAAATCAAAATCAAAGTTTCATATGTACATATGAACCGCAATTCAAGTTTCATGTGTATAATTGTACCAAATCAAAATTTATATATCAATTTGTATATTAGACCGAATTTCGATAGTTATCCCTTTTTAAATTAATATATATGAAAAATGTGAATAAACTTGAGATGTCCCTTCATTATAGCAACTTGATTAAAATAATCCTCTATTATTAAATGAATAAATTTAGTCATTGTACTATTACAAAAATAAAAAAAAGACCAAATTAGAATTCAATTAACATTTATTGTATAAAAATATCATTTACGATTTCACGAGTTAATATTTTTAAAGTTTTTATGGTTATGTAAAGGAAATATTTTGTTTAAAATTGAATTGCAATTAAGAAAAAATTTCAAGATATTTTTTATACATTTAATGTTTACTTGTTTGCAATTTAGACTTATTTAATTCTTTTTAATAATATAAAACTAAATTAATATATTTAATAATAGACAATCATATAATTCAACAACTTTCTAAATACTTAACCAACAAAATAGCCAACTAAACACAATACAATGAAAGTGGAGACCTATGCATATCAAGACACTCCTATAAAAAACTTTTTTTTTGAAAATATTTAGTCAGAGAAATAATAAAAATTCATTAAAACCCCATTTTTAACCTTTAGCCTTTTTTTTTTGCAAAAATCCTTTATTTTTATTTATTTATTGGATAAACTATTAAAATAGTCAATTTTATTTTGTTCAAGTTATATTTTAGTTGAACATTTTAATTACTTATGTTATCGCTTACAATATTTTAATTCTTGAGTAGTTAATTTACATTAACATTGTAATGGTAAACCGACGTGGCATGTTACATCATCATTTTAAACAAAAATTTTAGGTTATTATGTAATTGGTTTCCATATTTGTTTGTTTTGATCAATTTAATTTTTTCTTTTATATTCTTTTAACTTTTTTTTCTTTTACTTTCCATTCTTTTGTACTTCTCCTTTTGTTTTTCCCTTTTTAACGTAGTTTTTCTATATTTTTATTTCTTTAATTTTTCATTTCTTTAGCAAATGAAAAACATATAAAAAGTACATTAAAAGGAATGAAAAGTGAGAAAATAGAGAGAGAAATAAAAAATGAAAAAAAAAAAAAATAAATAAAGTTAAAAGAACATAAAAAATTGCTCAATGAAAAATATAAGGATCAATTGTAAAATTTAGCCTAAAATTTTGTTTAAAATGACGATTTGATGTGCCATATTAGTATATCGTTATATCATTAACTATAATTAATGGCTCGATAATTAAAATATAATCTATTTGATAGTTTACCTTATTTATTTTATAAAAAAAAATACTCCTGTCCAAATAAAAGGGTTAAGTACAAACTTTGAAGCGTTACTTTTAAGTTTCGAGCTTTGAAGTGCAGAATCAAAGGATTGTGGGTGGAGAAGAAGCGGTGACGGATCTAACTTGGAACTCCCTTTCTCTTCTTACTGCTATTCCTGACCTATCTCTAACCCCCTCAATTTCTCTCAGGTATTTTTATTTTAATTACATCTCCTTCCCTATCTTCGAGCTTTCTCTTCGCTCTCAATTCCATATGTTTTTCATTTACGATATGTTTTTTCCCCTTGAGTCTCCAATCCAGGTAGATATTCCTTGTGTTCAAGCGTCTTCATGGCTTCAAAGCGGATTTTGAAAGAACTTAAGGATTTGCAGAAGGATCCACCAACTTCCTGTAGTGCAGGTACCCATTCTCAATTTTATATTTAATTCTTAATTTTAAGCCCTCTTAGTAATAATTTCATCGATCCCTTATTTTTCTCTTGTTTGGGTATCTTGCAATGCTCAGATTTATGTGCTGTGTTATGGGTTATCAGACTTCCTTTACTATCCCCCCCCCCCCCCCAATTGCGTCGTTAGTTTTAGCGTATGAATGAATTGATTAAATTCCAAATAAGCTTATGCGTTTTTTTGGTAAGGTGAGTAGAGGTTACAACATACTACCAAAACCGTAGAGAGATGTTAGAGAGCAGACTAAGTGCGGGTGGCAGGTCGTGGTGATGGATGCAATGATGAGAATTAGGTGGTTTAGATCCATCACCACTGCACTTATTTTCTTGAGTCTGTTCCGATCTTCCTCTCCGCCATCTCTCCACAATATCTCTTTTTTGCTAGATTATAACGTCTCCTTACCTTACGAAAAGAACCCCATACAAAGTGTATTTTGCTTTTATATTTATGTATTTGCATACACAAGTTTCCTTTCATCTGTTCTGGCTGCTTATCTCTGAAGTATTTTTTTAAAGAATGCATGGGGTGTCTGTCTCTGTTCACTTCTTCTCCGGCACAATTGTAATGCAATTGGGAAGCTTTTGTGCTGTTCTCATATTAGAATTACTTGATCAAGATCAGACCATGATGAGTTTCTTTTAATCTGGTTAGAAAATAGAGCTTGTGCTGATTGTTGGTCAAATTATGGTTACCGTTCTTAGTCCTATACTTGGTTTGAGCATATAGTTCTTGTAGTTTAATTTTTTCCTTTTTACTATTATTAATGTTTTGTCTTAGTCCAAATCACTAATGCCGTTAAAAAATTCCATCAAACAACTAGGTGAAAATTTTAAAAGAAGTCCAAATCATTAGGTTGAGCTGGAATTCTTTTTAAATGGCAAACTTTTTAGAGGTGTTAGTGATTCGAACTAAGGAATAACATTAATAACAGTAGGAGGACCAAATTATGCCCAATTACAGGGACTAAGTTTCTAAACTCAGTATAGTATAAGGATGAAAACCATAAATTTGACTGTTGATTCTTGGGTATAGTTAAGTCGTATTTAAGCCCTAAACCTCTCCAAGGTTGGACTTGCTTGGGGAGTTGGACGATTATGATTCATTGGCATTTTCACTAATTATTGTCTGTGCATGGACTTGTGAATCTTACCCGTATAAGCTTATGAGAATGCATTCTTCCTTTTCCTTTAATTAATGGAAGGATAAATGTTAATGGTCATGTGCATCAGTGAATGTCATTTAGTGGTAACCTTTTAGTGCTTTGCATTGTTTTGTAATAGGTCCTGTAGCAGAAGACATGTTTCATTGGCAAGCAACAATTATGGGCCCCTCCGATAGCCCTTTTGCAGGAGGTGTGTTTTTGGTTAATATTCATTTTCCTCCGGATTATCCATTCAAGCCTCCTAAGGTAATATATTGCACCCCTTTGTGATATGTGTGAAAAAGGCTGTTTTTAGTTATGATATACTCTTTTAATGGATAATGCTGATTTTGTTGTTTAGGTTGCATTTAGGACCAAGGTCTTCCATCCAAACATCAACAGCAATGGGAGCATTTGTCTTGATATCCTAAAAGAACAGTGGAGCCCTGCACTTACCATTTCCAAGGTTTGACCATAACCCAGTTAATATTATGGTAATTCTATTACATTATAGTGTCCTAAATCTCTGTTTTGGCTGGCTATGGCTTGCTTTTCTTCCATGCATGGCCACAGCATTTTCTTAAATGGCACTGTTAAACAGTTTTGTTCTTCAATGCGTAAAATGAGGCTTATACCACTTTCAATGACAAACAATTCTGTTAGTACTACTATTCGTTTCTGTTGCTGCTTATTGGAATTTTAAGTCTATTTAAACAAAAATCAACAGATTTCGACTCAAAATAGGTATGCATTGTGGAAAAACTAACTTGAGTGGTGATCAGGTTCTGCTTTCTATTTGCTCGTTGTTGACGGATCCAAACCCTGATGATCCGCTTGTTCCAGAGATTGCTCACATGTACAAGACTGATCGGGCCAAGTACGAAGCTACTGCACGCAGCTGGACCCAGAAGTATGCAATGGGTTGATGATGATGATGGTGGTGGTTAGTGTGTAATATACCTATGGGTTTTGTATGTCGTCAAATGTTTTACCTTTAGCAGGCATGTTTTCTTAAAGGGAACTTGTCATTGTGTTTTCATACTTTGGATCAGTGTTGAAATATTGTCTTCGGTCCACTCTACTCCTAAAGTGCGTACTGAATGGTCTGACTATTGTTATAAGAGATATATGCCACCGTTCCTTTGCTTCTTTTATGAAAGCATTTCGTCTCGAATTGATTTTAAAATTAGGAGTATGTGGGCTTGAGTGGAGTCTTTATGGATAATATTAGACTTGATTAGAAAAAGAAAATGGACAAATATACAAGGGACAACGACATGCTTGAAAAACCGAACCGGTGGATTTTGAGTCAACCGTTGAATTAAGCGGTTCAATATTTTTAAAATATTTGAAAACAAATTTTAAGGATGGTTAAGAAAAAAATTATAAATTAAAAAAAAATTATGTTATGAAAAATTAAAGAATGAAAACGAATCAAAATAAAATGAAAATGTTCAAATTTTCAATACTAAATTTAAAATTAATTAAAACAAAGAATCTGTTTCTGTTGGGTTTCCTTTAAGGTTTTTGATTGATTCAACTATCAAATTAGTCGATTCTGGATTAATATAACCTTTGACCTCTCTAGCGATCTCTTGGACATCCTTTTTGACTGGTAATTGAGAAGAAAGAAAAAAACGTGTCACAGAACATGAAAAATGAGACATGAGAAGGATTATAACAACAATACGGAAAGAATCAGCTACAGGTAAAAATACCATAGTATCTCAGATTGTATTTTAGTCCCTCTAATTGAAAACTAAGCAAGATATTTCCTCCCGTTACTTATTGCTGATAAGTTGGTGATTTAACATTTTAAATACTGATGTAGATTAAATGAAATGAAAAATTAAAGATGAGATGAATTTTTAATTACTTATTATTATTTTTAATTAACAGAAAAATAAATCTTCAAATAAAAAAAAATTCCTTCAAAACACTAACCAAATTACCCCCCCCCCCAATTTTCATAACTAACAGGTTGATTTGCTGATTTTTCAAGTAAAATGGCTAAAATGCAATTCGGGTATAGTACAGGGACTATTATGATATTTTTACCCTACAAAGCAGAATATTTATAAAAAAATAAAGTTTGGTGGGGGCATATAAGTAATTTGGACACGACCCTATCTGTGTTCCCACCTCCCAGTCCGACCTCCCCTTTTTGATAGTTTGGGGTTTAAATTTTGCTTATATTCTTATCTTATTTCACAAATTTCTAGAAAATTGTTGAAAAAAAAATTTTAACCCAAATCTTTGATCTTTCTGCTTGCAATTAGGATCAAGCGCTTCAGTTTTTTTTATTTTTTATCGTAAGTTAAACTAACTGCTTATTTTTTTGTTCTTCCTTAATATGCTTTTTCTCCCAATTTGTTTTCATTGACTTCATGGTTGAAATGGAAAAAAGAATTGGTTTTTGGTTTAAAGAATTAAAGCTTAAGGATTTTCAGGAGTTAAGTTCCAAAAATATCTGCCATGTCAGAGCTATATTGGAATCGTTGACTATTTGCTCAATTGAATTTCATTTATGGAGATTTTGTTTTTGCTTTATGACAATGATTTCATAGAGAAAAAAGCAGCATGTGTTGATTTTTGGGTATTCATCAATTTTCTGAGCTTGGAGACTATTATTAACTTTCTAAATCTAGAGATGAACTTTAAGTTGTTTCTTGTTCTTGAAAGCTGATAAACTGTAAATGCTAATGAGTTGTTAATATTGATATCCCCAGCATTTCCTATCATATTACGATTAATTATTGGTGGTGATGACTTTTTGTTACGAGGGTTACTGTAAATGAATTGATAGTTAAGTTGCTTTTTTTCTGCCATGGACTTAGTTTATAATTTCTGGACTTTTGATATTCTCCCGTTTTCAGGGTGCTGGTTCATTGCGGCAACAGGCATTTTTGGCAGTTTAGAAAATATGGGACTATGCTTCTCTAAGGTAAGCATTTAAGTCCCCATGTGCTAGCTTTTAGGTGGTTAATTTTAAACATGTTCATAGGGTCGGTAATCAACCGGCTCACCACCTTCGCTAAGTTTGCTATATTAGGATGTAGTACTAAGTTTGCTAGGTTTTCTAAGGTAAGCATTTAAGCCTCCTACTTGTATTGGTTAGTGGCTTTGTATGGATAATTTTGATTAAAGAATGACCTCTACGGGTGCAATCTTTTTCTGCCCTTTGCTTTGAACGGTGATTTTTTTGTTATTGTTCCTTTTCTTAGCTTTATTGTTTTTAATATTTTCTCTTTAGTACTTGAACTACCACAAGGACAGGGTATATATTCTTTAATCATTTGAGTTATGAATGTTGTAACATATCTAATCAGATAATTTTGCTGGCCATAAGCTAATGGCTCTTTAATTAAAGAAACTACGAAAATCTGAAAGATTTTAAAATTGAAGTTTGCTGATATTTTACTTCCATTATTGGATGTGTGAGTTGGTTTTGAGGTAAAGGCTCAGTGAAGAGTACACGTTTTCATGTAGCAAGGGGATTTTGTTCCTTCTTATGTTATGGTGTTTGTTGCAACCTCTTCATGATAATAATGGACCATAAATTGATTTTTTTGATATTGTTTTTTTTTTCAGTTGTTTAATATATGAATATATCTTGTACTTTTTAAGGAACTGGCTTTCTAACTTCGTTCTTGGTGCACTATATATCTTTTACTTTTTAAATGCTACTATCTTGCCATGGGGAATATGGTATGATGAGTCAAATGGTAGCGGTTTTGTTACCGACATGATATCTTAAATAACAAAGATCATGGTTTAGTCTCTACTTACCTTTTCTGTTTCGACATTTATTGCACAATCTTTCATGGGTTTTTTCATTTCTGCCTTGTTAAAGTTTGTAGGAGTAGAATTTATGATGCCTGTGATACTTGTAGGGGAACCGAGCTGATTCCGACCAGCATGTTGAGTTTGTTGGTGGAAACGTGCAACCTGTTACTTCCAAAGAGGATTGGGATCAAAAGTTGTCTGAAGCAAAGAGAGATGGCAAGATTGTGAGTTTCTTTTCACTTTCTATTGTGCTCTTACACATGAAAAATTCTATATGTGAGTATCTACATCTATGGTTGTGCGGCCATGAAAGTCTCCCCTAGAGAACTTATCAACAATAATTTAGTCTTTACGGATGGTTCATTCATCCTTGTAATATGCAATATGTGTTTACTCGAAAATCTGTCATGTCTTTACGATTGCCTTTGATTTATCTTACATCTGAATCCCATGATTTATTAGGTAATTGCAAACTTCAGTGCAGCATGGTGTGGACCTTGTAGAATGCTCGCACCATTTTATTGCGAGCTCTCAGAGAAGCATCCTTCTCTGATGTTCTTGTTGGTAGATGTCGATGAACTAACTGTAAGTACAGATACGTATAGTGTAACATTTATATACATTTGTGTATTATTGTTTAATTTATTTCGTGCGACAAGTGAACATATAGAAAAAGAATCTAGGCATATATGAATGGTGGTCATACACTCAAAAGTGAATTAGGGTTTATACGACGGAGAACATCAAATCAATGGGTCTCCCTATGAACAGAGCGGTGAAATGAAAATAGAAATGGATGTGTGATGCAGGAATTCAGCAGCTCGTGGGATATACAAGCGACCCCAACGTTCTTCTTTCTTAAAGACGGGCAGCAAATCGACAAGCTTGTTGGAGCAAACAAGCCGGAGTTGCAGAAGAAGATTACTGCCGTTTTAGATTCTGTGAAGTGAAATTGTGGTGGTTGCTGTTTCATAATGTAATCAGTGAAGATTTTCTTCTTTTAATTTTTGATGTTGTGAGCTTAAGCTGCTTGTTTATGTATACATGCATATATGATATATCTGATATTTGTATATGTATAAGGTGTTTTTTTTCTCCCTTTCTTTTGCAATGCCTTTTCTTGTCCTTGTAAGAATGAATTAATGGTTGATGTAACTCTCCTTATGGTTGCATGACATTCATCCAAAATCCAAAAGTTGTTTTCATGCTTTTTTATTTTCAATAAATCACAAAATTACGGATAAATTTTGATTCAATATGCAGATGTCATCACTTATTAAGACCACTAAACAATAGAGATGTTCATGAGTTGATTGAACTTAGGCATGATATTCGCCGAAGTTTAATTTAGTTCAAAATATGGGTCTAAAATTTTACCTCAAATTTTTAAAAAATATTTGTAAAATTTTAATTTAATATTTAATAATTTTAAATATATATTTATTTATTAAATTTTTTATATAGTCATATTAAAATTTTTAATGTTTACACTATAGTAGTATATAATATAATCATAAAATTATTTTTATATATTATAAAATATTATAAATTAAAAAGTAGCCAAACAAGGTTGGGCTCAGACCTTAAATATTCAAATCCGAGTTTAACTCATATTTTAAATGGGTCAAATTTTTATCCAATTTCATTTTTAAATCTAATATTTTTACTTAAATCTTCTAAATTTTAGGTAAACTTTCAAACTTAGACGAATAAGCTAACCCCATGAACCGATGTAGTAAGATGGTTGGATAAGGTTGTGCTAAAATAATAATAATCATAATTGAAATCGCAAGTTAAATTTAAAACTGTTACTTGAAATTTTGGGCTGGCATAAAAAAAGTACTAAAATGATAATATATTATAGTAGCAGTGCAGACAGTTTCTAGTTTTATGAAAAAGAAGATTATATTATATTAAAATAAAATAATAAAGAAGAAAGTCCCAAGTTGGGTGCAATATAACAGAGGCCATTTATTTGGTTCAGCTGTCACCCTTTTCCTCTTCCTATAGCTTTTTAGCGCGTTTAGTGCAGCAATTAGGAAACGCACCCATCACCCATTTAACCACCCTGACCCTCCTTCACCGGATCCGTGTGGACCCTAACTAAAACATCATAAAATTCCAAACCCTATTCTTTAAATTCACATTTATTGATTTGAAGGAAATATCACTTTCAACCTTAATCTTTGCGTTTTTTATATAAAATTATATAAGTTAGAAATGGCCGATTATACAGAACAAAAGTCATATATATACAACACACATACAGCTCTTTCACGCTTTCTATCAACATCCCACGTTCTGCCAGCTAGCTAGCCGATACATATCCTAATATTCTTTCCCATTTAAAATATTTCAACTAATAAATCAATTTTGTCATCGTCATGTCATGGACTGTGCCTATTCCAATGAAACTTCAACAACAATAACCCTACTCACATGGGGTCATATAATCTTGGCTGACCCTTTAGGCTCTCTTTTTCAAGAATCAATAAAACAGGGGAGCAATGGAGTTTAAGGGAAACTTTGTTTTATGTATATGTTTAATGAAGACAATGATACACAATCACATATTACAAAACATATCCAGTGAAAAGGGGTAATAAATGTACGCTATATTAGATAAATGAAAAATGAAAACAAACAAAGTGAAACAAATTTTGATTTCAATGATGTCACAAAATAATAACAGCAAGCGTTATTGGCTTACTGGTTTTGATCTGTTGGCTACTCAGTTCTGGCCATTTGCGTCGCTTTAACGCCCCTTAGGGTTCATTATCTGTGAGAAAACAGCACTGGGTGTTAACCCATCGGAGTCTTCACTAGCGAGGCTGCGACCACCGATGCTCATGCTCATACTTGTACTCATCCCACTACTCCTTGAATCTGTTACAGTACCATCAAAACCAGGGGATACATCTTTCTTGCCTTTACAGGTTATGTCATAGGTTCCTTCCTCGATATCTATTGCATCGATTCCCTTGCCACTCTCTTCTGCACTCTCTTGTAGCTGTAAAGCGAATTCCAAGTTCCACAGCACATCGCCCATCGATGGCCTCTCGATACCCTGGTCGGCCACGCACTTCATTGCGGTCTCAGCAAACTTTTTGAAGCATTCTGGTGCTATCTTTCCTTTGAGATAAGGATCCATGATCTGATCAAGGATGCCTTTCTTGTGACAATGTGCAGCCCACTCTGCAAGGCTCACTTGCTCCTTTGGCAATGTAGGATTCAATGCTGGACGAGCACAAAGGATCTCGAACAAGACGACTCCGAATGAGTAAACATCGGACTTATCGGTTAGCTGTTGCCGCCTGAAATACTCGGGATCCAAATAACCAAAACTACCCTTCACGACGGTGCTCACGTGAGTATGATCCAATGTAGGGCCAGTTTTTGATAACCCGAAATCAGAAACTTTTGCTACCCACTTCTCATCTAACAGAATATTTGTTGTCTTCACATCTCGGTGAATAATAGTGTGTTTGGCACCGGTGTGGAGATAGTGCAAACCACGAGCCGCCCCAATGCATATTTCAAGCCTTTGCTTCCATGGAAGAGGAGGCTTTTGTGTTTTGTATAGATGTTCACGCAGAGTTCCGTAAGCCATATAGTCGTAAACTAGGATCATTTCACAGTTCTCTTCACAGTAACCGATCAACGAAACAAGGTGGCGGTGTCGGAGCTTGGAAAGCATTTCGATTTCAGTCTGGAACTCATGCACACCTTGCTCAGATAACGGGTTGCCCCGCTTGATCGCAACTTTAGTAGTCCCACCATCAATTTCACCTTTGTAAACTTTACCAAAGCCTCCCACCCCAAGGACTAAAGCCTCATCGAAGTTCTTCGTGGCAGCCTTGATCTCAGCAAACGAGAAGTGCCGACAAAGGTTCGAAGGCAAGGAAGACGCATAGCTCCCCGTGGTATTTGTCTTTGCTGAACCTGCAGAGTGTGAATTCCCATACAATGAAAGAGGAAGCCATCCCGAAGGGCCATCACTTGTGCTTGAATCCTTCCCCCGTCTTCGACGACGTGCAGCACCAACAACACAGAAACCGATTACAAGCAATAGGATGACCCCACCACTGACTCCCCCAGCGATGATAGCTGTCTGGTTCTTTGTACGACCTGAATGTGACGGCAAAGCCAATGACGGGTCCACTATATCCTGTTTCGGACCAGGGATCGGATTAGGCCCTGCAAGGTTGTTGTTCAAATCATTGATCTTGAATATCTCCACACCATTCAAGATTGCATCATAATATTGAGGCTTATCAGTCTCGTTTGGATGCAATGCAAGCCAAAGATCCTGCTGAGAATTGCTTCCTGGAACCACCACAACGTAATCCCTATACACGGGAACATCAACTTGTTCCGCCGCGGCAATCACATCAAACCCTAACTCAGCAGTTTGATTGTTGATGAAAATATTAAACACTCTCTGATTAATCTTAGTGATATTATCAGTGAACTCACAAAAATGTAACCTCACCAAGTAAGAAAACCCAGAATCAATACTGAATAACCAGGTTAAATTATAGTTATCGTTTATTGGAGCATTCGGTCCCATCGATCTAGCCGAGGTGTAAACATTTACAGGAGCAGTATATGTAGCCATGGTCCCATAATCAATGGTGACATTTGGATCAGCAGCTGCTGAAACACCAAAGGCTGCCCCAAAAAGGTATGGCTGATCATCGTACCAAGACCGGAAAAGACCCGTATCACCGGAAGGGGAGATATCGCTTCCACCGACGTTTAGCCTATAAACATTCTCGAGGGCTGTGGCGTTATCAATGGTCAACGGAACTTGTTGACCCACAATTGGTACACCATCGGAGTTACTGTATAGATCAGGCATCGACAGTACTTCAATCCCATTCACAAAGGCGTAGGCGTTTGATGGGGTGGAAGAGGGACTAAACGTTAAGTTCAAATGGTCACCGTCGACATTAATGGAGTATTCCTTGATAACGAAGGCATAGTTCAAAGCTTCACTCGTTTGAGCAGCACTGAAATTCTTGAGGAGAGTGTAGGAACCGGAAGTGACCGAGAACAGAGCGTTGGTTGCGTTTTGACCGTCGTAGGAATTAGCGTAGAAATACAACCGGACAAACTTCCGGCCGGATACAACCGGGAAACTGTAGGTGAAGTTGGAGTGAAAAACACGGGCCGTCATGTATGGAACTTCGGGTACTGCCGGATCTTGCGAGGAGGCTGGGGAGGTGACGGATTTTTCAGTTCCGGTGAGGAACTTGGACCCGACATCCGGTGTCCATTTCCGATTATCGTTATCGGATAGGTCGGATTTTTCACCGCAATTTAAGAGAATTTTTTCGGTTGGGACATAGTCAGCAGCTAAAACGAGGTGAAAGAGAAGCAACAAGGAGGCGAAAAGGGAAACAAGCTTGGGAAAGGATTGTGTAGCAACTGAGTTCTTCATGGACTCAGTACGAGATCCAGGGAAAGAAAAAAAGATTCGATATTTAAGAACAAATGAAAAAAAACCAAAGGAAACCCAGGATTTCTTAGCTAGAAAAGACCAAAGATTTGGGAGATTCAAAGCTAGCTGAAGAACAATAAAGAGAAAAACAAAAACAAAAGAGGGGCTTTGAAATAAAATTTACCTTCTTATGGAAGCCTACAACATGAGAAGAGAAGAGAAGAGGAAAATGGAGAGTATGGCTAGAGAGAGAGAGATGAGGAAAGAAAGTAGGTTTTAGGTTGAAGAAGAAGAAGAAGAAGGTGAACCGCTCTTTCTAGTTTCTAGTTTCAGTTTAATATTTTGTCTGAAATTGATTAATCGATTTAATTATTATTTATGTTCGTTCGTTGCATTATTCAACCTTCAATTAGTAGCTGTCTGTAAGATTGGAAAGGAAAAAGTAGTAGCTGTAAGCAGTAAGTAGGTATGAAAGAGTAAATTGTGTTTTATTGGGTGACTGGCTCACATGATTAAAAAAGCACTTTTTTTTATTTTAAATGTTAATATTTTTTTTTGAGTTTTAATTTGTACTATTTTAATCAAATAAATATAATTCAAGAAAATAAAAATCACCATCGTTATTATTCTAATATTTTTCAAATCATGGTACAAAAATGAAGAAGTGAAGACAGAGAAATATGTGGAAAGGACAAAAAAAGCCCTAAAAAGACTATCACTACCACTTGATTTGACTTTAGAGATTAGAATAATTGGATGATCAGATGACAGATAGATGAGATTGACGCGTTGCGTTGGATAACGCGTTTCTGAAATACAAAAAAGAAAGTAGTGGATTTCATGAGCTTGGCTGGACTTTTTAATTTTGGGGCCCAATTCGAATATTGCATATGGGAAGGGTGGTCCACTTCCAGGTGAAAAGCCCTACTTGCACTCTGGAATTGTCATACCACCATGGGGCTTCAAACCCTCATTTGCTTCATAATTAAATTAGTGAAATAATTAAAAATTTTGACCAATCAATTAGTGTTCTTTTTCTTTTTTAGTTTAAAACATGACAAAATAATAAATAATACAATGTCAATATTAAATTAAAAACACAATATATTCTTTTCATTGTTATATTTTAATTAAATTTATAAAAAAATTGATTCGCCATTCTCTTACATTTTATTGGATCCATTCGATTAATTTCAGTTAATTAGATTTTAATCGAACTATACACACTCCTTTCGTATCATTGCATTTACGCTAGAGATGTGATTGGGTTGAATTTGAATTGAATTTATGTATGATATTAACTTATGATCAAAATCTATTATATGTGAATTAGGTGTGTATTTAAAAGTTTATTTCTTTTATTTATTTTTATCAGGAAAAAGTAGGAATAGAATAAAACAATATTTATGGACATGTAGTCCTAATGTGTAAGGGTGTTTAAATTTCGATTAATACCGAATTAACTGGTCAAACTGATCTAATTCGGTTAATAAATCGGTTAATTGATCTAATTTAATCGGAGGTCGATTAATAATTTTTTTGGAAGTTCGGTTATCGGTTAATTCGATTCAAAATCAAGTAATTAACCGAATTAACAAAATAATTAACTATACAAATTATATGTAGTTTTAATTCGAATAATTCGGTCAAGTGAACATCATAAATTTATTTATTTTGAAAAAGTTTCAACTCGGCTAATGATTAAATGATTAAAATATTCAACTACTCCAGTTAAGATTAGTGGAATTAGATGATTTTGTTATATATACTTACCTTGAAGCATAAAATCTATAAATCAAGTTTTATAAAATTCCGCAGGAAAGAAAAAGAGTTGTTACGTGGCATTACTCTGTTTTGCCAAATTTCATATGGGGAATTATGCCAACTGACGCAACTTTTCAAATTTGCTTCCAAACCTAACTATATATTAGATTATTTAAAGAAATGGGTAAAAATTGATGATTAATCAAAACCGAAATTTGTATTTGAGAATATTTATTTTTCATCATCCATGGTCTAGTCGACTACATCTTTTAATTTTAAAACATTAAATATAATATGAATATTAAAATGTATAAAAATCTTAATTATGATTATAAAATACAACATAAATAATTTTAACTAATCAAAATTTTTATCCCAACTGCAACCATATCATCAAATAAATTTTTATCTCTAGTTAATATAAAATAACATTATTCAAAATAATAATTAATATATATATAATAAAAATACTAATTATTTTAATAATTTAAATACACTGCTAATAAAAATTTCTTAAATCAAAGTATTTGTAACAAAAATTGACATATTATAAAATAAATTTCATGTTATTTTGATTTTTCCTTTCCTTTTCTTAATAGTTAATAAATTAACATGATAATTTGTAGATACAATACATTATTCAATTATATAAATATATAAATATATTTTTATACATAAAATATTAAGTTACCTATTACATAAATAATTAAAATTTATTATTTAAAAGTAAAATATTTTTTTATTTTTCGGTTTGTGGAAACTGAACAATTTAGATATAAATAATTTAGTATAAAATTAAAATTTTATTATATAAATTCATTTAACAAAAGTAAATTCTATTTCTTATTTATAAGTACATTGAAAAATTAAAAAGTAAAATATATATTTTTTATTTTTCTGTTTGTGGAAACTGAACAATTTAGATATAAATAATTTAGTATAAAATTAAATTTTTTATTATATAAATTCATTTAACAAAAGTAAATCATATTTCTTATTTATAAGTACTGGCCCATGCAGGTTTCGAACCTGCGACCTTCGCGTTATTAGCACGACGCTCTAACCAACTGAGCTAATAGGCCAGTTGTTAACGTTTTGTTCAAAAAGTTAAAAGAATGCAAGTGTTTGTAAATATATTTTTACTCCTATTCCATAGTAGTGATCATATTCTCATGCAATATTTGAACATGGATCACTCGGATCATAACAGAGATATTTTCTTCTTCCTCCAAAACAATGGCATATCGTAACAAGTAATCAAGAAGATCCCAACACATGATGGTAGAGGAGAAACCATGGGAATGATACAAAACTAACAACAACTGGAAAAATCAAAGCATGCCTTTATAGCAGTGTTCGTTGGTACATTAAGAAATTAAGACGGCCTAATTCTACCACTAGCATCCTCCTTACCCTTTAGAATGACCATGAATGCATCTAAAAGGGTCATGATGAACAAGACAAGCATTACGTAGTTCACATGAATGCCTTCTACAACCAGAAACATTCAAAGAAGACAAGTCTCCTGTTTTCCGGAACAATGGGAGGATATGGCAATCACCTAAGATGTGTAACAACTGAGTTATGATTTTGGCTCAATCATCCCCCAAACACCTAGTTATCCCTAAGGAAGTCCCTATATAGCATATAAATATGACATTACACTATTATTTAAAATTCAATCCACAAACAAAGATGAACAGAATGTAGCTTCCAAGATGATCAACCTTACACCTTCACCGCATTGACTGACAGATCTCAGGGTCCAACTAACAGAATTTCCAATGGTTGTTGCAGTTTACGCATGTTACATAGGTTGTCATAGGTTCATCTGCACTCCTTGTTTGCATTTGATAGTAAGTGGTCTTGCGTTGACCACAACGCCCACACTTAAATTGATCTGTCGTGGCCTTTGGCGCACCACCACGTTCACAATCAAACAGAGCCTTGTCTTTAATTTCTTTATTTTCACGTTGCCTCTCATCACTGGCCATTTCCTCTGGGGTCATAGTTATGAGCCTTTCAGGTTTCACTTCGCCCAGAAGAACCTTCCTCCTTAAATCTGGATTCTTTGGATCCTTGATGTTGAACATTATAGATCTGTACTTAAATTTCTGGGCGCCATTTGATTTACCCATCTTCTCAAACATCACAGATTCAACAGATACAGCAACCCGGATAGGGTCACAAGCATTCACTTGATCCAGCATGTCTTCATCAGCCTCGCTGGGAACTTTAGACAAGGCCTCTACAAGAATCTCACGAAATTTGTCACGCAAAGGATCATTACATTTGACCAATGATGTCAACTTCGGAGGACCAGCGGGCGGCTGATATTGTTTCTTGACATTTGATGCTTGCCTCTCATCCTTATAAATTGTTTCAATCTTCCCAGCATCTCCTCGGTCTCTCTTGTCAACCATTACAGTGTCTCCATTTGATTCCTTTTTTTCAACTTTGATGGGTTTTACCGAATCACCTTTAGATCTCTCAACCTTCACAGATTCTGTATTGTAGAGTTTTTCAGACTTTACAGCACTTGGCTTAGGAAGTTTCTCAACCTTGACAGCACTAGTGGTGCCATTTTTCTTACTCTTGGTAGTCTCCTCAATAACAATTTTCTTCCACAACTCAAGCAAGTCAGAAGCCACAGTCTTGATTTTCTCTCTAGGATGCTTAGTGAGAGGTCGCAGCTTTTTTCCAACCTGTAATATGCAAGGAATTCAGTTGTTTTTGAAATGTGCATATTCATCAACATAAATAAAACTAGAGACGCAACAACATGAGCAGCAGCAGATGATAATGACTAGGGTAAGACCTACTAACAGAATAAAATATGCCCCCGTTATTCTAAAGCTGTCACCAGTTTTTACCATAAATACAATGATAATCTTCAGTGCCATTGACCAACATCTTCAAGAAGTTATAACTAAACTACAACTACCTGCAATAATAGTTGTAATAGTTGGGAATCTTATGACTTGTTCATGTACCAAAATTGCCTTTTTCATGTTAGCGTGCGACAGAATACATTTTTTTTCATGATAACTCTACATATATAAAATAAATTAAATAACACAGCTACTCTAATTCATGAATAATTTAAAAAATTACAAAATACAAAAAGCTTTCAACATGCTTGATTGGGAAGAAAATGAGATGCTAAATATGTGGATGGGAAATGAAGGAGAGAAACACTTTTAACTTGCTTTGTAAGAAAGAAAAGTGATAAAAAAACAAAATGTGATAGGTGGATGGATGGTGGAATATTACCCACCAACCAAACACAAACAAATTAGGGGTAGGGTAAATGAGGAAGGTATAAGATATATCTATCTGTATGTATATGTTTCCTACATTCTGTTTCTCCTAACTTTCCATATATCCAGCTCTCTATGATTCCTTCCAGTTTGGCAAAAACAGGGGAGGCTTTGACAAAAACATCATACATTTAGGTTTTCCTATATTTAGCACTAGATGCAGTGCAATTTAACTGTCCTAAAAACCTAAAAGGCAGCATTGCCTGACTTCAGATTATTTAAACCTCAAGACATGCGAATCGAAATAAATTCCTCTTGTAATCTCCACTGCTACTATTTAGAATTAATAATCACTAAATTTATCCATTTATCTATTATATGTGTGTGTGTATGTGTGTGTGTGTGTGTGTATGTGTGTGTGTGTATTCTTTGCTTCCGCCTAAAGAAAAGATAAAGGTTAATTTCTCAACCAACCGGATAGAAAAATATTTCATAAAAAGGAATATATTTTTCCTCCTAACTTCACTCAAGAAATTTAACCTAGAGACAAATTAAAATCTATCAACCTATCTATCTAAAGATATATATATATATATATATATATATATATATATATATATGAGATTACTAATCCATCGGAATTAAAAGATGTATATTAATAGGTAGATGAAAGTGAGAAACCTGTGTAGAAACAAGAGTGTCATAAGTGACGGGGAAATCCTTAAGCTGATTCAAGGCGTCAACGCATCTGGAAACTTCAGGGGCGTTGGAGGAAACGGCGTCGGAGGCGGCCAAATCGGCAGCTTTTTTGGCGGCGTCGAACAAATGCAGCAGCTCCCTCTCCATTTAGGGCAAAGCGGAATAACCTAGAGTTAATCAAAGGTAAAAAGAGATCTAGAGGATTTTATAAGGAATGTTTTTTGACGAGAGAGCGAGAGAAGGAAGAAAAAAAAAAGAAAAGAAAAGAAAAGAGAGGCTTTGTTTTGGATCGAATAGTAAATATATGGATAAGGAAGGGGGGTTTTGGTAATAGAACCACATACGGATGAAACGTTGTTGTTATTATTCATCGATGATCAACGATCAGAATTTAATCAAAAGAAATTATCAATGATCAAAAAGGAATTGACGGCATGTGATGTGTGATCACTGATCGTACTCGTACATAAGTCCTGTCAAGCTTCTTTCGTTTCCTTCACTTGGGCTTTTTTCTGGACCACCTTTGTTAGCCTCTCTATATCTCTTTTATTTTAAGCTGTATTTTATAATAAATATTTCATACATACATATATAATCTCATATAAATTTACAGCCTTATGTATAGATATATAGATATATATATTTAAATTACATATAAAATAAATTAGGTATATTATGACAATTTTATTATTTACAACCTATATATTTATAGATTTATGCACGAGTTAAGCAGTCTACCTAATTTGATTTGGTCAATTTTAAATAAGATAATTTAAATAATTTTACGGAAAAAATTCAAATAAAATTATGAAAATGATTTAAATTTAATTGTAAAAATATATAAATATAAATATATTTTATATTATATGAATAGAGAAAATATAACCACTGTGGTTTTCAATTTTAAGCATAGAATTTATTTTCTTTTGAATTGCACCGTAATTTTACATTGTCCATAAGGTTAGTTTTGTTCATCTTAATAATGTTGTTTTAGGATTTGTGTTTCAAAACTGCAGGGATCACACAGTCGTGTGACTTACACGCTCAAGAGACATATCCGTATCACAGGCCGTGTGGGCATTCGAAATACGGACACACAGCCGTGTCTCAACCCGTGTATGTGCCCGTGTAACTCTTTGACAAGTATCCAACAAGTGTTCAACCCGTGTAACTCTTTGCACCTCAAATGACAACTTAAAAACATGTCAAACAAGTATCCAACTTACCTAATTAATTTACCTAACAAAGTTACCAAAGTTCAATACAATTTAAATACATACATACACATATCACTCATACTTACATCACAATTATACCTTATTCTCGTACCAATATATAAGTTGGTTATTTAAACAAAATGTTATTCATAACATTTACACAAGCTAAACTTTGACCAATACCGTACAAAAGCCTATACATGCCATATAAACTGTATTTAACGTTTCAAAAACTATCAATATAAGCTAGATAATGTCACTTGAGTGCTGATCCGATCGTCCAACCTTCCGAAAATGTACAATAACATTAAACAATACAATTAAGCTTAATAAAGCTTAGTAAGTTCAACGAGTTAAACAAAAATCTTACCAAACTAACTATGTTAAATCAAATGATAAAAATTTTCCATGACAATTCCCTGTTATTCACAATTTCAATCGATAAATACATCTGTATTTAAAATCGATACAATAATAAATAACATGTCTTTCAAATTCATTAAATAAATCACTTGACCAAGATTTTTCCATTTGAAGAACGACTTACGGATAAGAGTATATCGTCAACAGAAGCTCATAAGAGCTGGTCCTCCCAAATACGCCAATAGAAGCTGGAAAGCTGAATAGAAGCTTATAAGAGTTGAACAAAAGCTCGTAAGAGCTGAACAAAAGCTCGTAAGAGCTGATCCACCCAATTACGCCAACAAAAAGTAAAACACGAGAGTTCGCAACAAATGCTGAACCCCGATTCACTTGAGAATAATTACAATATCTCCCTCCAATACCATCATACACCAAATTACGAATGTACTCAAATCTCGCGTTCAATTCAAACCGAATATCCAATTCAATATTATAATTCAAACAATAATTCATTTCCAACAAAAGAATATATGCATAATACTAATAATAAATTTATAAAAATGTTAAGTTTTAACCGTACGAACTTACCTGGATTGAATTGTAGTAATTGCAAAAGTTCAAGGACTATTTTGCTATTTTTCCTTTTTTCACGAGTGTCTATGGGATCTTGATCTAGAATATAAAATTACTCATTTATTAGCATATATTTCATTTTCAATTCATTTTACAATTAGTACCCTTTTATTTTTGAATTTATGCAATTATCCCAAACTTTTACAATTTTTACAATTTAATCCCTTAATTAGTTAATCTATCAAATTAACTAATTTTCTTCACTAAATAATCTATCCAAATATTCTAGGCCCTCATACAACCCCTAATAAACTCAAATTTCACTATCAAACCCTAATATTTTGATATTTTTACAATTTAATCCTAAAATCAATAATTAACAAAATCACTTTACAAAATCACCATACAACACAATCAAAGCCCCAAATCCATGTTATTCATAAAAAACATCTAATATTTATCAATGGCAACTTCCAAAATTTTTAACAGGATAAAAAACGAATGTACGGGTTAGCTGAACCTAGTTGCAACGATCACAAAAACATAAACATTATAAAAAACAAAATAAGAATTGAACTCATATGGAACCGAAAAAAAATGAAGAACCAGCTTAAAGCTTCCTCCTATGGCGGTTTAGGCCGAAAATAGAAGAAGAATGCATAGATAACTTTCAAATTCCAATTTGTTTTATTTTAATTTCAAGTAAATTACGATTTTGCCAATCAATCATTTAATTTTATTATTTTACTCTTTTTTTTTGGGTGAAAAATGAAACTTACAAAACATTTTATTATTTTACTTTAACATGCCGTCCCACCATCTTAATTTAGGTATATTTATTACTTAAGTCCTCCTTTATTCATTAATCAAGCAATTTAATCACTTAATTATTATAATTAGCAAGTTTTGCACCTTTTTCAATTTAGTCTTTTTTAATTAATTAACTATCGAAACATTAAAAATTTTCAACGAAACTTTAATACCACCTAAATGACACTTTGTAAATATTTATAAAAATATTTACGGCTCGGTTTATAGAAACGAAGTCCCGATACCTCACTTTTTAAAACCACTTGACCTAGGGTCTTACAACTCGAACCTAATAAATCATTATAAAACATAAATTACCAATTCAAAGACCTTTTTAAAATCATATTTTACTCGTAAATATTAAATAATAATATTTACGAACTTACTCACCGGATTTGGTGGCCTTGAAACCACTATTTCTGGCACTACTAAAAAAATCGGACTGTTACATTATCATTAGAAAAAAATAACAACTATTATATGAACTTTTATAATGATAATAATGATAATCAAAATATTATCAACTTTTAGATCAAAATGAATGTTTTTAAACCATGAATTTATCATTTTCCGGCCTGATTAAAATAAAATACTTAACAACCATTTTTTCTTTTTATTGATTATTTAAACAATGATATAAATTTTTTATAGAACTCTAAATTCAAATAGAGTATAGATTTGAAAAAATAGCACTTATGTGATTATTTTACTCTTTAATTTTCTTTGTTCAAATAGTTATTTTTATTACTAATTTGAGAATAAATATACGATGTGTGCTCCAAGTTTATTGGAATTGGATCGAGAACCGATCAATACATTGTTTTGATGAAAGAAGTTGAACTGGTACAAATTAATTGAATCAAAATTTTTATTTTAATATAATTTTTACGATTTTTAATAATTTATTTAATCAAATTTGACCAACCGGTCATACCAAAACCAGTGACCTAATGAATTTGGTTACAAAACCATTGGTATCTTTATTTAGTAAAAAGTTTTATTATTAGAAGATATTTGTCTTAATTTTAAATGAAAAAAAACTGCTAGAAATTAGACTTTTACAAAAAATTATATCCTTTTTAAATAATATAAAATGAAAAAAAATAGATGTTAGAGATTTTATTTTGATGAGATAAAATAGGTGATAAATCTATGGTTTAAAAATATTTATTTTGATTTTTGATCAAAGGGTTGGTAACATTTTAAATCTCATGATTATCATGAAAGTAAATTATTTTTTAAGGTTTCATGAATATAAATAGAAACTATAAAAATCATAAACATTTAAAACTAAATACTAATTAAGATGAATCCTAAATAGAATAGAAAAATCATAAACATCTAAAACTAAATACTAATTAGATTATTATGTAATTTTAAAACTAACAATACATTTAATTTAATTTGTTTTTCTTTAAATATATATTTCGATGAATATACTTGAGAGGTTCCTCTATTACGGGACTTGATTAAATTAGTTTCTCTACTATTAAATGGATCAATTTAGTCTCAGTACTATTACAAAGAATCAAATTAGGCCAAGTTAGAATAGAGTTAATATTTTCTGTTTAAAAATATCATTTATTGTTTAACAATGTAAATATATTTAAAAATTTTATGGTTATATAAATGAAATTTTTTGTTTGAAATTGAACGGCAATTGAAAAATATAAATTTTAAGATATATTTTTATACAATAAATATTAACTCGGTTACAATATGGACTTATTTGATTCTTTTTAACCGTATAAAAGATTAAATTAATCCTTTTAATAATAGAAGAATTAATTTGATCTACGACTTCCGACGTGCTTTAACTTGTAAATTTCGGTAATGGATGTGGTAATTTTGGGTGCCACCTTCTCTAAGACCGAGCAATGAAAAAGAAGAAAAAAAATGCATGCATGTTGAGTGATTCCTTAAACGGCACAAGACTCGTTGTCGCTAGTTAATTATTGAAGAAGACTTTGTTGTTCTCGTCATGTATGATAAATCGATAACATTATATGTCAAAGCTCAAACATTGGATTTATCAAATAAAATAAAATAAAAAACAGATACTTTGGAACCCTCTTCAGACTCCATTTTTGTCTTCTCTGGGTCTTTATTTAGATCTTAAAAAAGTTGATCATTTTTATGCTAAGTTATTGATTGTAAGATTTGGTAATCTTTGAGCAAATTTTGTTTTTGAAGGAAAGATGAGAGAGAAGCTTAGGGTATTAATTTGGGTATGCATGCTGTTATGGGGGAATTGTTTGGGCAGTTTTGTGGTGGAGAAGAACAGTTTGAAAGTGACATCGTGGGCGAAGTCAATCGTAGGGGTTTATGACAGTTCGATTGGGAGTTTTGGGGTTCCTAAGCACAGTGGAACCTTGGTGGGTATGGTTGTTTATCCTAAAGCAAACAAACGTGGATGCATCAACTTTGATCAGTTTGGCATGTCGTTCAAATCAAGGCGTGGTGCACTTCCCATTGTTCTCCTTCTTGATCGTGGAGGTCTGTTTCTTTCAATTCTATCTTTCGAACCCATCAAAGTTAGATGATAAAATGTTTTTTTTTTTTGGTAGATGTAGATGCTTTCCGTCTAAACTTTATGAATCCCTTTGAATTTTCTTTATAGTAGAGAGACAAAAATCAAACATAAATATTTCGAGAATAATATCTTGATTGTTGGAACAGTGAGACACTCCAAAACAGATACTCTTCCTCAACCTTACTTAATTTGATATCTATTTAACTGAAAAATAATTAAAAAATATTTTATAAATTTAAAAAGAATGCATACCAAGTGAATTTGAACTTTAGACATTATGGTTTTAACTTCTCGATAAAAATCATTTATTTTACATGATTTTTTATAAATATATCTTTACCAGTTTAAATAAGTGTATCATTCTAATATTTATGTACTACAATTACAATAAATCTAACTAAACGCAAGTCAAGCCAAATCAAAACTCTAAATGGAGCATTGTTTTTTATATCCATAAAACTTAAATTCAATACTTTACTTAAGAAACATTCAGCTCCTTATAACTCAAGCTACTAACCATGGTTGGAATTTATATTTGTTGAAAATAAAAATTTCATTTTCAGCAACTCAACATTATCTACTACATAAGGTTTAAGTTTATCTTGCATCAAATATAAATTTTAGACCAGTCTTTTTTTATTATCTAAATTTGAAAACTCAATCTAATTAATTTTAATTCGATTTAACCACAAAAATTAAACAACTCAAACACTTCTAACGTTAACTTGAAAGATTCAAATGATAAAATCTGAAACGATCCGTACTAGAAATAGCTCTATTACAAATTCAAATAATTTGTACTTAAATGACCTAAACTTCAAAACAACCCTAATCTAAAATATGTAAAATTTTCAATTCTGAATTAACTCAATCCATATTAACTCAATTCAAAATTAACTCTCTCCACTCGAATTTTTTAATATATTTTATGTCCATTTTACGATTTATGCTTAGAGTAAGTAATTTCTTTTTAGCAATGTCACAACCAAGGTTACATTGTATTTAAATAAATGGCTACATTATACTTATAAAAGCTGTTAGGGGAATGGGATTGATGGAAGAATTGGACAAAGACTGTTTGCGACGAATACGCTGCTAGTCTTTTGGATGCGGGATTTCCGCTCTTAGGGGAATATCCGCTCTTTTAGTCCACTCTTTGAGACATCTATTAGACCGTGGGGCATGAACACGAAGGGTCGACTTTCACGTGCCTTAGAGGAGAAAGCGGTTATAAAAGAATTGATCAATCTTCCGCCGATTAGAGTCAATGCTCATTCTTTTTTCAGTCTCACCACTAGAAGTAGTTGGGAGTTGGCATTTGTTAAATTTAGCATTGCCATTGCCTTGTGTGTGGATTTAAACTAGTATTAGGTCTTTGTCAGGCCCGACCCTGGAGGTCGTCTGGCTGCCTAAGGCCCAAAGTTAAAATGGGTCTAAAATATTATTTTTTAGTTTTTAAGGGTCTTAAAATTTTTATTTTAACTTTTAAAAGTAAACAAAATTACCAACTTTTAATGGGCTCAAAAATTATTATTTTTAGCTTTTGAGGGCCTAAAATTTTTTTTACTAACTTTTAAGGGACCTAAAAAGTTTATTCCCCAAACTTTTAAGAAACCTAAAACTCCATTTTATTATTTTGCCTAGGGACCCAAAAATGTTAACAACGGGCTAGTATTTGCTTTTCTCAACTTGCTTTAACTGCGCCTGCTTAATATCATAATGTTGCTGTTGTGGTAGATTGCTTCTTCACCTTGAAGGCACTGAATGCTCAGCAAGCTGGAGCTGCTGCCATTCTCATCGCCGATGACTTTAATGAGCCCTTGATAACCCTGAATACCCCTGAAGAAACTTCTGCTTTTACCGGATACGTGCAGGACATCGCCATTCCATCAGCACTCATTACTAAATCACTAGGTGACAGAATCAAGGAGGCCCTTAGTAATCGGGACCATGTTGATATAAACCTTCACTGGAGGGAGCCCCTTCTACGTCCTGACGAGCTGGTCGATTACGAGTTTTGGACCAACGGCGACTATGAGTGCGGACCAACATGTGACAGCCAGCTCGAATTCATCAACAACTTCAAGGGAGCGGCTCAAATACTTGAGCAGAAAGGGTACACTCGTTTCACCCCACATTATATGACTTGGTATTGCCCTGCATCTTTTATTTTGGCCGAACAGTGCAAAACGCAATGCATCAATCATGGGAGGTACTGTGCTATGGATCTCAAGCATTATCCTAACAGACGATATGACGGTAAAGATATTGTCATTCAAAATCTTCGACAAGCTTGCCTTTTCAAAGTTGCAAATGAAAGTGGAAAGCCATGGCTTTGGTGGGATTACGTTACAGACTTTGCGATCCGCTGCAAGTGGATAGACAAGTATACTAAAGAGTGTGCAGATAAAGTTATCCGATCTCTCGGTAGGTTACATCTTTATGCATAATGAACTGTAAAAAAGTACTAGCTGTACTTGTACACTTCAATTGCTTTTTATTTCTTCTTAATTTGTAGGTATTGATGTTACTAAAATCGACGACTGTATTGGAGACACCGAGGCTGATGCACAGAATCCGATTCTTGAAGCTGAACAAAAAGCACAGGTCATGTTATTTTTTAAATTTTATACCATCTTTGTTTATACCTTGGCATTGAGAGTCTGACTTAGGCTGTTATTTCGGTTTCAGATTGGGGAAGGCAACCGTGGAGATGTTACTATGTTGCCAACTCTAATGATAAATAACAGGCAGTATCGAGGTTCGAATACAAATTTACTTTCATCGTTGTTGGCAACATGATTGCCTGAATTACCTTGCATAACCGGTGCCTTTTTCTGATGGATTTAGGGAAGTTGGAGAAAGGAGCTGTTCTCAAGGCAATTTGTGCAGGTTTTCAAGATGCCACAGAGCAAGCGATTTGTTTAAGTGAAGGTTATCATCTATTGCACTCGATTTACGAGCATTTTCTTCTTGTGGTCGCTTATATCAGACAATGATGAACTTGTACTTGTATTGTAAATGAATAGTCTTAACGGATATAGAAACCAATCGGTGCTCGGAAAACAACGGTGGGTGCTGGGAGGACAACATTGCTAACATTACTGCATGCAGAGTATGTTCCTTGTAGGCAACTTCTTGTTACATCGACCATATGTTCAATTTAACCTATTTGCTAATACCTTTTTTGCTTTTAGGATACCATCCGTGGACGAGTATGCGAGTGCCCCGTTGTTAACGGTGTGAAGTATTACGGAGACGGTTATACGCATTGCGAAAGTAAACATGTTTACTTGACAAGAAAGAAACCTAGTTTACAAACTAGAGACAGTGGTTATACGTATTGTGAAAGCAAATATATTTCCTTGGTGAGGAAGAAACTTTGTTTACAAAGATGTAATCCTAGTGAGATCGTCGTTTGGGCAATAGTTCTCGGACTAGGTGTTGCTGGAGCTGCTGGATATGCATATTACAAATACAAAATCCTGGTAAGATCGCTGCTTCGGTATTTACTTCCCCATAGATTAAAGGTTTTAGAATGTGAGGTGATTTTCATTTGTTGATGCAGACCACATGGATTCCAAGATTTGCACAATACTCGGCACTGAATAACAAAGCATAACAAGGTTTACCAATGACCATTAAGTTTATGTGTAATAATAATAATAATAATAATAATAATAATAATTTCAGTCGGTTGCCATACGTATATAAAAAAATGGTTAAAGCTTTGTATTTGGCACGAGATAGTATGACACTCATTCCCTCACCTCTATTATTAAATAGAAAAAGAAAATAAATATTTAAATTATGATATTTCATTTTTATCCAAATTCTATCTAAAATAATATAGAATATCGTGTTAGTAAAAGTAAATCTATTAAATAACTATTCAAAAACCAAAATTTACTAATATCAAGCAAAATAATTTTTTTCAATACTTAATTCTACTTATAACTAGACCTAATCATGGACCGGGTCACCCAATCCGGTCTGAAGGTTCACTCGAAAAGTGGGAGAATTTAAACAAAAATATAGGCCTGAAAAATGGGCTTGGGCAAAAAACGAGACCCATTTTGTAAATGGGCCGAGCCTATGGTAAGTTTTTACATATCTGTTGCTTTTGCTGCTGTTTTTTTTATAATCTTTTTGCCGCTGTTTTGTCACTATTTAGCGCCGTTTCACTATTATATTACTACTACTTTGTTGTTATCTGTTTTGTCAATATTTTAGTGCCGTTTCGCTATTATATTACTGCTACTTTGTTGTTATCTGTTAAATATTGTATAACTCTTATTTTATTCTTAATTTTGCTAATATTTTAGAGATATTTACTTGCCAAATTGCACCTATCCTAGTGTTATTTAAATATAAATAATTTTTTTAATTTATTTTCAATTTGTTGGAAATATTTATTTTAATGTTTTTAGTATATTTAGTATATTATATTTTTTAAATTTATTTTTATATAATTTTTTAATATAAAAAATGTTAATACAAGCGGACCAGACCAAACCAAACTCAAATTTTAACATTTTTATCTGAACCGGGTTTAAGTAAAATTTTAGACCATTTTTCGGACCAAACCAAACCCAAACCTAGAAAAAAGACTTAAAATTCTATTGAGACTCAACCCGAACCTGGCCATGATAACCTCTTCTTATAACCAAAACAATTTGTAATATAAATTCAGTGGGTATAGAATTGTGTAATAAAATTGTCACTTTGTAAAACCACACTCAGTTAACAACTAAGAGTCCATAAAAGAAAATCAAAATGATGCACAGAATCTAAAACCATATAATATTTGAAATGGCCGCAACCTCTCACCAATCCACTAGGGTAGGGCTTGGTGCAAATTCCTCAAATAAAATTTTTAGGGTACAACAATCTGACATTGTCTAATCTTAATTTACATAAAGAAATACACTAAAGAAAAAAAGGCAATTATAGGAATTCTCGAAGCCAAAAACTTATGCACGGCTCATATATTGCCCAGTTCTTGTATCCACCAATATTTCATCACCAATGTTTACGAATAGCGGAACATTAACCACTGCGCCCGTATCAACAGTTGCAGGCTTCGATCCACCTGTCTCGAGATTGTTAGATAATGTCAAACAAAACCCAAAGTCATCTATGTGTCGGACAAAAATGCCAGACATGAATACTTCAAGAAAAATGAAAAGTTCAAGTAACATGAAGGACCATGAACATATTAGACCAATAACATAATGGGGTAAGAGTTGGGACCTTAAAGGAAGCACATTACATTACCTGAAGCAGTGTCACCTTTGAGACCTGGATCAACGTCGACCACAGTAAGCTGAACCGTGATGGGGAGCTCAAAATCAATAATCTACAACAAAGTGTAGACAGTAGACAGATTAGCATAATTTACAGTAATATGTTATGCTAATCTTTGCTGCTAATTACCAGATACAACAATCTGCACATATACAGGCATACGGTACTGATAAGATGACGTTAAGTATACATACAATGCAGATGTCTACTATGTAACAGAGGAACTATATGTGTGTGCATATATATGTAAACCTTTCCATTCCAGAAGAGCAAATTGCAGTCCATTCCCTCTTTCAACCACTTCGTCTTGTCACCTACATCTGCCTCATTTAGACGGGATTCTTCGAATGTGTTCTGTAAGAAATTAAAACATCATTATAAGACTGATTTTGCAGAAGATTACAAGTTACTGCATGAACTATATGGCATTGCTTCAAATTTTCATTTGATGGGTAAAAAAGCCATATCTCTGGAATTGAATTAATATTATCTATCTAACAGGGATATGATTATAGTGGAAATTACCAGGTCCATGAAGACAAACTGGGAACCATCTTTGTATGTGAACTGCTTCGATTCCTTGAAAACGTTTGCCTCCTCAATCTGTAAAAACAAGTGCATAGGCATGAAAAGAAGAAAAAACAAGTATTCATAAAGGCTTTGTATTCAAATCGAAACAAAGGAGAAATGGCAGCAGTATATAAGATGCTGGCAAACACAAGGATCCTTCCAAGTCCGATATTTTTAAAATGACTTAACTAACTCTATGAGAAACTCCATGACCTATTTTCATTCTACGGTGCTTGAACTCTTCATTTTTCTTTTAAGTGCTCATAACCGGCACATGAATAAGGGGATATAATCTACAAGGATGCTCCAAATACATTGAAAAGCCTAGAAAAATCTAACCATACCCGTATTGGACATATACCTGTATCATACATTCAGACCCGAGTCTGAGTAACATAGCTTTTATCCTCTAAATGCTACTAAAGTGTAAGCTGAAATAGCAATGTATAAGAGCTGACAGCTAAGCGATACATCAATTTAGAATTAGAGATTGAATATTACCGTACTTCCAGCTCGAAACGTTTTCTCCACGGTGTTTCCAGTGATATAATTGCGCATTTTGGTTCTCACAAATGCAGCCCCTTTTCCAGGTTTCACATGAAGAAACTCTACAAAGAACCAGAATTTCATATCAGAAAAAAACTATAATCACATACAAATTAAAATACCCACTACTCCATACTCAATAACCAAGCATATAAACAGAATGGGAATTAATAATTTGTAGAAACAACTAGAAAAACAAAAAAAAAAGTAAGTACCCAAAATTCGCCAAGGAGCACCGTCAACTTCAAGGTTAGTACCCACTTTGATATCGTTACTAGTCAAAGCGTAAATCCCTGAAACCAAATTAAAACACATTATTTAAAAAAAAAAAGAAGGGTGTTTCAGAAATGTATAGGAAATGAAGGGGGGAAAGTGGAAAATGTACGGAGAGTTCTGGGAGGAGATTGGGTTTTTGGAGAAAAACGCATTGGAATAAGCATTGGTTTTGAAGAGAATTTAAGTGAAGATGAAGTCCGGAAGATTGAAGTAGCTGATGAGATACTGAAGGTTGCAGTTCCCGCCATCGCCATAGCCATGGCTATTTGGGAAAAAGCTTGAGAAAAGAGAAAATGTCTCTGAAAATTGAAGTGTTTCTTTGTTTAGATAAGGCATAAAGGAAAGGGAAGGATTGGGCTTTTTGCTTTTCTTTATTTGATATTTGTTTGGGCTAAAAAGCAAAACCTGTTCTTTCTTGCTGCCCAAACATATGTTTTGGGCTTATGTAATTAAAAAAAGGTTAAAATTGTTGTTAGTCCCTGCATTTTAATAAAATTTAAGATTTAATCCTTATACTTAAAAAGTTTAAATAACTAATAATTTTATTATAAAAAAAATTACAATCCTAAAAGCATACAATTTAATAATATAATATTTATGAGTTAATTAATAAAGGATTCTGATATCAATGATATACTATTATCATTTTACATTGTTATTCTTTTATAATTATTATATTTATTATTAATAAAAATAACTAATAAATCTATTTTTTAAATCAATCTTGAAAGCATGCAATTTAATGATATAATATTTGTAAGTTTATTTACAAAATTGATAATTTTAAACCTAAACTAACATTATTGGTAAATATAAAACTTTTTATAACTTAAAATAAAAATATGCGAGGATGATATTTTAAAAGATTTAAAATGTATTATTAGTGCTTGTACTTTTTTAGAATTGAGATTTAATTTCTATATTTAAAATTTTACTCCAAACATTGTTGTTATTTGTAATTTCGGATAAATTTATCAGATATTTATTTTTTCTATCTTATAAATTTATAAATTTATCAATTGTATTTCTTCCTCCTAGCCATTTCCACTTGCTCTGTTTGCTATGTGCTACAACAATCTGCAAGACAAGACCAACAAATATATATAGCATTCATATGGCAAAGGCGATAAGCATATTCAAGATTTTGTTTAACTAATGTGAAGATGATATAAAATTATAGCAAGCAGTTTCATGTTAGAAAAATAACAAATGGAAAATTTAGACTATATTCAGAGCATACTTACAAGAAATTAACGTTTCCAGACTATCGAAGCAGTAGAAAAGAGCAACGGTGAAATGAAAAAAAAAAAAAAACTCTCTAAACTTATATTATATATAGATAGTTACTTGTCACGGCTTAGACCTTTCGTCTCGCAAATCGTGCGGCCTTAGGCGATCCATTCGTCAAAACTCGCCCAAGTCAGCCTTTACGCCCAAAAGTGAGGATTCCTTAGAATTCCTCCAAGGCACCAATTTGTATAGCGAAAGCGAATTGTGCTAAAAGAAGCTACAAGAGAACAACAAAAAGAGCGCTCGCAAAGTGTTTGAGTAAATGCTCTCAATTCTTATTCACAAAGAATAATTTGGGCTTTAGTTATAATTTGAAAAAGAAAAATTACTTGTTAAGGTTCTTTTTTATTGGTTGGTCTCCGTTGACAGAGTTGGTTTTCTGGAACTCCAGTGATAAGGTCAACGTTACAGGTTACTCAAATAATAGTATAGATTTGCTTGTTGATGGCCTGAATGATGCTAAGTGGAAGCTTACAGGGTTTTATGGTTTTCTTGAGGCATCTAGGAAGCGTGCTAGTTGGGATTTGTTACGTTCTTTGGCACAATTGAATACTCTTCCCCGGGTTTGCATTTGTGACTTCAATAATTTGCTTTCGACTACAGATAAGTGGGGTGGTGCTGAGTATCCGCCAAGGTGGTACGAGGTATTCCGAGAATGTATTGCCAGTTGTGATTTGTTTGAAATTCCGCTTACGGGTGTTGGTTATACGTGTGAAAGAGTTCGGGGCTCGGATTGTTTAGTTTTAGAGAGGCTTGATAGGGCGTTTGCATGCCCCAGCTGGTTCCACCTATTCCCTTAATTGCTTAATCTTGTGTTGCTCCCAGTTTGTCGTGTTCAGCGCTTCCGCTTTGAGAATACATGGCTTCTGGAGACGGGATTTGATGATGTGATCACCCGAACTTGGGCTAACTGCTCAACGCGAGCGTGCTTTATAAGATTACGGCTTGTGGTACAGCGTTGCTTGAGTGGCCGAAGCATCTTCCTGTTAATTTTGCTTCTAGGATTAGTGGTTTGAAGAAGCGCATGGGTTCTGTTCGGTGGCAGCAGCCTTCTGACCAACGATTGCTTGATTTGAGGTCGGAACTTAACAGTTTATTAGTGCAGGAAACTGTCTACTATTTACATTCATATATCACGGTTCGCGGTTCAAAGACCTTGAAATCACAAATGTAACAATGGGAAATTATCAACAAAACAAAAGCAGCAAAATGTATATATCCTTCACATCACGTTTCACTTTTACAGTATATACTCCCAGAAATTTCTTTTTTCTCAGCCAAAAGTAAAAGGTTTTATTAATCGGAAATCTTCAATATCATACTTTCAGAAGCCCTTGGAAAGTTTTCAATTGTAGCTTCATCTATCTCATCACTAATACCATCCTCTTCAAAACTGATTTTCATCTTCGCCAATGTTTTCCCATTTTCCAGCAAATACTTCACCACTTCGCCTTCTGCTTTTCTTCTCCATAGATTCCTCACCTCGATTTCCTTAAGCTTGTCCATTAAACACTCTGGTACTTGCTTTGGTGGTTTCCAACCATATGTATCATCAGCTTCCTTATGTTTCCCCTCAGCCATTGCTGTAGTATATTTCGACTCACTTTCCTACATGTACCAGAAATTATATATGTAACCATACCCATTTACCTTGAAACACACACACATATAAAAAATTACTTACCCTATTCAACGAAATCCATCGCAAAAGAGGTGAGTTTTCCAAGAAGTAGGGTAACAATTTCCATCCAAAGTAATAATCGATACCCAACTGAAGGTCCCGCAAATATGGGAATGTTGGGAAATCATCACCATCATCAAAACAATAGCTGAGAGCCTTCAACCAACAACAACAAAATAGTTTTAAAGGTTTAAGGTTTCTGGTTTAGTTAAATTCACATGTAAGGCAAATTAAGAAGAAGTACATACAGAAGTAGTACCAAACGGAAGAGTTAGATCTACAGCATTTCTAACTCCTTTGAGAGCTTCCATCACTCGGCTAGCTTCGTCCTTGGAAACTTGAAAATCATGGACGTAACTAGACTTCCCAATGGACAAGTTGGCTTGAATTAGGTTGGGGGGTATATCATGAATCCTAAAACAAGATAAGGAGGGACCTGTAATGGAAAGGGATACAAGGTTTGGGGTGTTGAAGATGAACTCTTTATGCCTGCAGCTGTGAAACTCATCAGCATTCAATTTCAACTGCAAAAGCCTCAGAGTTGGTATACAAAATCTGAAAGTTTGGTCAAAATTATCTACACAAGTACTATCCATATACAAGTCTTCAAGCAATGGACAGCTACGAAATAACCTATTCAAAAACACGCAATTGGGTAGTGTAAGATGGAGCTTGAGGTTTAGGACTTTCAGATTAGGGAAACGACCATAGGAGGGGATATGGAAACGGATGAAATCGTTTCGAGTTCCAAGATGTAGTGTTTTCCTTAATTGGTAACGGAAATAGTCTTTATATCGTTGGCTGTATTTCCTATACATTTCCAAAATTAGACGTCGGCGATATCTGAAGTAGTACGTATTGCGCTTCCAGTATTTCTTCCTCCTAGTAGCCATTACCATCTGCTATGTGCTACAACAATCTGCAAGACAAGACCAACCAATATATATAGCATTCATATGGCAAAGGCAATAAGCATGTTCAAGATTTTGTTTAACTAATGTAAAGATGATATAAAATGGTGAAACTAGTTGATTGGTGGTCAAGAAAACTATGCATGGATAGAGGAAGAAGAAAGAATTTTGCACAAGAAAATACGGGTTTATCTTACTGATCTGATTTTTCCCCTTCCTTTTTTCTTGGCTTGGAAGTTGGCCAAACGTAGAAGACAATAAAAGATCATCAAGAAGAAGTTGAAGTAACAAGAAGAAAGTGGGGAACACGTGAAAGAAGACTGGATTCTTAAAGATTATAGAAGAAAAATGAAATAAATAAAATTATAGCAAACAGTTTCATGCTGGAAAAATAACAAATGGAAAATTTAGACCATATTCAGAGCGTACTTACAAGGAATGAACGTTTCCACAAAACCATAGAAGCTGTGGATCAGAGCAACAGTGAAATGAAAAAAATATTACTCTATATCATATTATATAGATAGGTATATAATTTGGGCTTTAGTTATTGGCCTCTTTAAGTTATAATTCGAATAAGTGTTTGATTTTTTTTGAAAAACAAATCAATATTAATTTAAAATATGTTTGATAATCATATTTAATATTTATTTAATATAAAATTTTCAGAAAAAAAGTTATATTTGTAATAAATTATTTCTATAAATAAAATAAAATATTCAAATTATTTTATTTAATGTTTATCTAAAATTATCCAAAAATAATATAAAATGTTATAGTAATAAAATTAAAATTATAAAATAAATAATTTTCAAAAGCGAAAAAGAAAGTGGACAATCATAAAAGATGCTAATTCCGTCTAGACACAAATATGAAATGAACTTATAATTTACTGTGTATATATTTATATAAATATATGATTGCATTCTGGATTTGAGGAAAATATTGGACCCAGTTTCACATCAAGCTATGCACTCATATCTACAAAAAACAGCGTCCTCTCTATTTCATTATCTAAATATAGAGGGCTGAGTGGATGAACCACATCTTTTATATTCTATATGCTGGTGTTGAATTTAAGAGAAAAAATTGAAAAAAAAATGTTCATACTATAAACAATCAAAATCCTTCCACACTAGCCCTTCTAAGGGTTGTTGATGATGATGATCGCCTACTTTCTTGCCTTTCGAGTTCCTCGAGTGAGAGGGTAGAGGAACAAGCTCGCGGTGGAAGCATCAATGGCAAAGCAGCTGCTCTTGCAGGAGAAACAGACAGCCGGATTCCTGATGGTGGTGACGGTGAGAAACCGAACTTGGGTGCAGTAGCAGGGGTGATGATCCCGTTAAGACTAGGCGACCTTAACATGTGTTTTCCAGCAATTGCAGCGGGCTCTTGGAGAGGAAACCGACAGGAATATTTCATGTCTTGGATGATTCTGAGATTCTCAACTATGGTTCTCATGGTAGGCCTCTCTGATGGGTCCTTTTGGAGACATCTTTGTGCGATGCCGGCTACTGTGCGTGCAGCTTTCATAGGAAAACGACCTTTGAGTTGAGGATCCATTATGAGTGATAATCTACAATCGTCAGCTAGGAATTGTCGACTCCACTTCACTAGGTTCCGCTCTTCCCTGGGATGACGGGTGTCAAGGTTCTTCCGGCCGGTAAGTAATTCAAGTAGGACAATTCCAAAAGTCCAAACATTGCTCTTTGGAGTTAGCCATCCTCTCTCCAGGGTCTCTACCGACAGATTCGCCACAGCCTGCACCAACAGAGATATAATCAACAACAAATAACCCAAACAAGTTACTTTATGGTGTTTACGAGGTAGGATAATTTACGAATGAATTAGCAGCAATCTCTTCCGCCTCTAGGATATGACCAACACACCCATATCCTGAAAGCTTTGCACTAAAATCTTTGTCAATCTGTATGTTGGCAGTTGAAAATTCATTGTACATTGCCTGCATATGATAGAACAAGTTCCATTATTACGCATGCATAAAATCAGAACAGTAATCGGGAAAACAAAAGCAGATTCCCAAAAGAACTACGTCAAACAAGCCAGAACTTATTTCTATGAGAACTGCCATGACAAGATCTCATTCAGTTTTATTATCTTGAAAAGTAGAAGCACATAGATATTCTGCACTACCTGAAATGGTCCTTCCTCATGCAAGAAAGTAAGACCCTGTGCAGAACATAAAGCAATTTTCATTCGGGTATTCCAATCGAGCGGTGGTCCATCTGATCTCCCATATAGAAGCCTATCTAAACTTCCATGAAACAGCCTCTCATAGACCAACATTCTTTGTTCTGAATCATGCGCATGAAATCCAAGCAATTTACAGAGGTTTGGATGCTGCAATGCTGCAAGAGTATTTACTTCATTTATAAAATCCCTTAAACCCTATGAGAAAACAGGAAGGAAAAAGTTAGACTGGGATTTTTGCAGCCATTAATTTTTGCAGCGTAACGAGCACAATATTCACACTTGTTAAAATCCATTTTGCCATCACAGTTCAGATGGCAATAGTTTCAATTTCAACTATTGGCAGATATATGAGAGGCAGGTGTGTTAACCAGATTCCATTAGCAAAGTATTGAAATTGAATGTATAGAAAAATAAAACATAAAGGACCAGCAATAACATGATGTTTCTCGTTTAATATAGCAGCATTGAAGGATCATGAAAATTATGCAAACCAATCTAAATTACCAACTTCCTTCTTCCTTTAAATTGGAGACCACAAATCAATATGCAGAGTCTGCCATAAACCATAAACTTGAATAAGTAGAAATTTTCTTGTACCTGAGTGGATGGATGAAGGCGAGTAACAGTGGCTTCAAACTTTTTTGAACTTGATGAGTCATCTCCAAAAGAAGCCTTATACATAACAGAAGAAAGACCCTCGGATGTGCATCGATCAGAAGAGAAATGATGGCAAGCAGCTGAAATTTCTTCATAAGAGAAGTTTCGTAGTGTTCCAGAGGGAGGCAGGGGCAGTGGTCCAGAGGCAAAAAGAGGGCCAGTGGCATTCCCTGCTTTAAAGCTTCCCATTGTCTTCAGCGCAGAACTGCGTGGGGATGGAAGCGGCAGCGGTTGTGGACTTGGCGATCGCTGTTCCTTTGCTACTCCAACGTAACTCTTTAACTCTTCCTGTTCTTCAAATTCAACTGACACAAGCGCATCTTGCTCAGCGGTGTTGAGACTTGATGGAGCAGATAATGTACGCGTCCTATTGCTGGTATTATTGTTAGGTTGAATAGGTTTTACTCTGGTTTTAAAACTCGGGGGTGCAGATTGCAGTGATCGGGTCTGAACTTGGGGCTCAGGCAGTGTGGTGGGCATCTGCTCCTTGCGAGCAGTAGGTTTCACAAAAACTGACTGCTCACACTTTTTCTTCTTACCTTTCAAAGCAGTAAAACAACCCATCCTATATACAAATTCCAGAAACTATATCTAAATCTTGTATGTTTCTGCCAGAAGGGAAAAAAAAAAAGAAAGCACACAAATCAATACAAGTTTCAAGTTAGTGAGAAAAGAAATCATTCTACTAAATAGGCATAAGATACCTATTGCAAACAGGGTACGAGTAGAACGGAAAACGGATTCGAGTAATTCATTGTCTTACCATATCAGACAAACAACTCATATCCACCAACGAAATTAACAGAACCCGAAATTCCCGGTGCCTAGACTACAAATCTTGAACCATGGAACATTTATGACACAATTTAAAGCTTCATTTACCGAGCGATTTACATGAAGCGGTTATCGATCGAAATGATATCTAAACCCCATATCTTCAACACAATATGTGCATCGATTCTTCGACTGCGGCATCGATTCCAACTAGTTTGTCAAGGCAACTACATTAACTAAATGTGACACATTACCCCTCTAATTTATCAAGGCAGAAAACTCCTTAAAACACTAAAATAATTCAGTGCATAAGCTGACAAACTAATTTATAACTTTCCAATGCATGTTTATCACTAAACCTTTGATATGGCTCCACAAGTACAAAACAAACATCAATCATATAGAAGAAAACAACCCAATTTAATCGTACATAGAATTGCAGGGAAATTTCACTTTCTTAATCTACCAGAAAATATCCAAAGTTCCACAAATCAACATATATTTTTGTAACAACAAAAATTGTAAATGCCTCAACCAGCATCTGGTAAAAAAAAAAAACCTCAACCCAGATCCAAAATAAAATCCAATCGTAAGAAAAAGAAAAGAAATCACATCTACCAATCTCTAATCAGATATGCATGATTTAACATAAAGCAGAGCTAATAGCACACACATTTAATCAATAACAAAAGAAACAAATCAAGCATAAAAAAACACAATTTTGAAGCAAAACCCAATCTGAAATCATTAATGAATTTTCAGCAGTAATAACAACATAAGAAGAAAAGAATCAAACCTTATGAAAGCATGTCATACAAGCAAAACTTTTGAGAGAGAAATCGAGAAGGCGCAAAAACGGTGAAAGCTGAAACCCAGAAATCCTGTTTGGGTATTTGGTTGATTGATTGAAGAAGAGAAAAAAAACAACTTTGCAAGTCAAAGAAAGCTAATGGGAAAAGCCGTTTAAAGAGAGTGACAGATTTTTGAGGGAAAGAGAGAAAAGTAGGCGGAAGATGAGAACAATATTATTTATTATTATTTATAATAAAATAAATGTATCGAATGTGTACTGGTCAAAGTCTTAAACCAACCAAACTTTCCATTTTAGTTAACAATTAAAACTTATCCTTTTATTATCAACATTCTCTAAATATGTTATTAGTTAGTGTACTTTGATAAAATTTAAAATTTAATCTTTGTATTTAAAAGTTTAAAAATTAATTTATTTTTATTTATTAATATTTTAAATGTTTTTATCAAAATTTATCAATTTGATATGTTAATTAGACTGTTCTTACCTAATATTGTATATAATTGACAGAAAATAAATATATTAATTTTTTATTAAAATTAAAACAACAATAATGATTGAATTAAAAATAAAAAAATTAAATTTTAACTTTTATAGAGTATAAATACTAAATCTCAATTTTAACCTATCAACAAATGCATCTCTTTATAAATATATAAAAGGAAGGTGCACAGAACCTTCCTCATGCTGACATGTGGAATACCCACTCACTTTCCTTTTTTATTAGAAAATGGTAAATTTTCAATTTTAGTCCTTATGCTACTCTTAAACTTTAGATTATATAATAATGGTCATATCCCTATTTTATTCAGTCTATATACTTAACTATTTGAAATAATTTAGCATCTCAAATTTTTACAATGTCAATTAACTAGCTCAAATATATTTTTAATTAAAATGTTGATAATTTTAAGAGTACTTAATACTATTAAAATTATTTGTTAAATTTAAATCTATTGCAATGTCATTTTAAGTTTTTTTTTAATTTCAAAATGTTACACTAGAGAATTTAATAAAAATTTTAATGTGTTAATAATTCAATCTAAATTTTAATTTAAAAATAAAAATTAATTTAAAAAATACAAATACTAAATTTTAAATATGAAAATATTATGAACACTTCAAATATATTTTAATATTTCAATATCCCAAGTCATTAATATTAAATCTCTTTGCAACAGAAATCTGTTTCTCATTTCTTTTTTTACACTTTTGTCCTCCACTTTTATAAACTATTATGTTTCTTAGTTCATTATAAAATAAAATTAAAAATATTCTTAAAAAATTAAAACTAAAATTAAAAAAAAGCTTATAACATTTTCAAAAAAAATTAATTTCGTACCAAAAAGTACTTACACTATTTACGAGTAGTGGAATAAAAGTGCTTGTATTATATTTAATTTAAAGATTTAATTTCTATATTTTAATATGATTTAATTATTTTTCTTCTTATTATTAGTTAAAATCATTGATACTATTAAAAATTTATTAAGATGATGTGAAAATTTAAGAATAATGAAAATACTATTTTGATAATCATAATTTTACATTCTAAATAGCATTAAAAACAAGATATTTCAAATTAAAATATAAAAATTAAATTCTCGATTTGAGTATAATGAAATAAATAAGACCAGAATTTAACTTTGAATAATAAGGTATCAAATAAAATATTTTTATTTTAGATAAAATTGATTTAAGTGAATTTATTTATTTATTGGTTGGTAAAAGGGTAAAAGGGTAAATTTGGAGCGAATGTCTATTTTCAACGAAGAGCGCCTCGATTGAAGTGACAGCAGGGCAGTCAAAGTTTGGAAAATTAGTTCTTTTTTTAATAAAAAAAGAAGCATGTTTTTTTTTCGGGTGTGGTCAAACAAAGTGACCTATCAAGAAAGGGATCTGAGTGTGGATGGTGAACGTCCGATCAAATAGGGAGTTAAAAGATGGGCGGTTGTGATCTATTGTTTTAATGATAAAAGCTTTTGGTGGGACCTATGGATCCATCAACAAACAACAAATTTGTCCTTTGCTTGTGGGGGAGATTTTCCCGTAATGAGGAAGAAAGGGAAAAATAATTAAAAATAAAAAAAGTGGTGGGCTCCACGTGGACCCACTTAGGCTTACTTTTCACTGTTCATACTTCATCACTGATGTTAGATTGGGCCTAATTTTATACTAATAAAATAATCATAATTTAATAATAAAGAAGAAGACGAAATCAAAGTTGAATTGTAATGATTAATTAGTGTACTTGAGAACAGCTAGATTGAGAATATTTGGATTTAGTATATGTTTTTTATATAAAACAAATATTTAGAATTTTCTATTTATACAATAAAAATATTTTAACTAAATTTATAAAATATTAATTTCTTAGCAATCAAGTTTTTACATTAACTTAGGACTTAAATAATAGATTAAATATAATACAGAGCATATTTAAAAATATTATAGATTAAATGAGATAAATCTAAAAGTTTTATTTTAAAAACTTAAATTAAATATTAATTTTAGAATTGACAATAACATAAAATTTTCATTTATTCAAAAATAAAATGCTTAAACTCACTTAAGGATGAGCCAAGTCCCTTACCTCTCTTGGCTTTGTTCTTATTGTGAGCCAGTAAATTGATTTAATGTATAAGAATTTTTTTGTTATTCTCAAAGAAAATTTCTTTTAAAATTTTATCTACAAATTTTAAACATGCTTTATATCTAATTGAATTAATATTTAATGCTCATATTAATAAATAAACTACTAAAATACATAATTAACTAATAATTTTAATGTTTTGAAATCTAAAACTGATTTTGTATTTAAAATAGTGGTTGCTTTTTTACCATATTATTAAATACTTATTTATCTATAAAATCGAAGGAAATTATCTACCCATCAAACTAGTTTCCGGTTCGAGTCCCGGACAACTTATTTTTATTATCATATTGAAACGCTATTCTTAATAGAAGATAAGAATAATTTGAATATATCTCATATGTATATCAATTTGTATTTTCTTTTCTAACTTAAGAAAAAAAGATAAATTTAAATACGATCTTAGATATATATTTTCCATTTGATATTAATTAATACGGATAAATTTTTGTCAATGAAATCTTGACTCAATAATAAAGTTGAAAGTTTTGAGAATCTTAAAATTTCGTATTTGAATTTTACGGTATCGAATTTACAAAGTTGAGCTGCCAAGGTAATCGGAAAATGAAGCCTTGTGGTCCATATATATCTGTTTTGACTGACCTCACTTCCACTTGGATCATTTGAGTATCCATTCAAGTATATGAGCTTCACTGTCACCAACACAAGTGGAACCTACGACCACTAGAGCTCCCACTGGCTTTCAAACAACCAACTGACGACCACATATTCACCATTCCAATTACCAGTTCTTTGGAACACACTTTGCTAGCTTTTTTTTCTTTTTTTTACAATGTTTATGCAGTTAAAATAAGAAAAGAATGTAAAAGTTGTTGGCATTTAGCTGTTGGAACTATCCACCATTAAGTTTTAACTTAGTCTTCAAATATGGCATCATCAAACCACCAAACTTTACTACTAAACCTTGAGCTTAGTTTAAAGTACCACCTTCTTTTTTTTTTTATGGACAGGGTCATTGTCAATGTCACATTGGACAAAGGAACAAATGCTGGTGTTGGCCGTCCTTGATGTAATGAAATATTAAAGAGCATAATATATAAATAGAGAGAGAGACTGGTGAAATGTTCCATCTATGTTATATTAGAGGTTTGGGTTGTTGGAACTTATCTATTATCATAAAATGTGCATTCATTCGTGGATGGGTTTTGTGGGGCTAGCTGTCATAAGAGTGACGGAAGTTACTTACACCCACAATTTGTCTTAATGATGGCATTGGCAGCCGATGTTATACCGTGGTTAATTATTTCCTGTATGTTAGTAACAAACTTTGAATATTTTGGTCAGGGTTAAAAATAATTTAAAGTCAGTTTAGTATTATTTTTCAAAAATATTTTGGAGATAAAATATTATTAAATAAGATGTTACTGAGAAATAATGTTAATATGATACTTAATTTAATAATTTAACTTTTATCTATCTTTAAACAGATGTTAAATTTTTATTTTTATTTTGGTGTAAGATGTTGAAAATATTTGTATGTATGAATGTAGGTTATATTTACAATCTTTATTCATTGCTTCTCACCGCCCACTTCACTTCTTTTACGAATTCTTTTAATTTAATATTATAAAATTTTATATTTATAATTTATTCATAAATTTATTTTCGGTTTTGTAATTCTTTAATATGGGTATAATATATATTTAGTATATATGCTCCAAATGTAAAGAAATATTTACATGGCTGCGGATAATATGGCGACAATGAGTGCAGAGGAGCCTGTGGGGATGTTAGTGTGTTTGATACACAGCCTGGATTGGTGCAGGAAATTTTGCGTATTTGGCATATTGATAGCTTATTTTATAAGTAAATTTAAAAAATTATTATATTTTTTATAATATTTTATTATGTCTTTATAGAATACTTTTAAAATCTTCACTAAAAGTCTACTAAATATTATTCTATCTTTGTAATAGGGGATTAGTTGTTTGTAATATTACAAGTAATGTTTGTTGGTACATATGTTGCCCATAATTAGGGTTTTCTTTAATTAAAATGTATTTATGATTATGGCAAATAAGGATCTAAAGCAAATAACATTTCCAAATGAGCCTTCCTATATATGGAAAAGGGAAAGCTATTGTCATTACAGACTCGTATAAAACGTAGTAGCATCACTAATAAATAAAGATTACGACACATTATACATATCACATATGAAATACAGTTAGAAAGTACAGTTAGAAAGTACAGTTTCTATTTCTTTTTCTTTCCCCGATTATACATGGAATTTGCTGAAAAACAACACACCAGCACAGCTTATTTAACCTTAGCTAGCTACTTTATCTAGCTGAGCTGAAACCTTCTTCCACTCCTTCTTCCATATCATCATCATCAACCTCACTGCACCCTGTGGAACACATTCAACAAGTTAAAATAACATAAATCAGAACTGCTTACAATACCCTTTTTCTTTTTTAGTGTGTAAAATGGTTATGTTTATTACTTGTTGCAGTCAGTGGAGGGGCTGATGTTGTAAGGAAGATGGAGACCACATTTAGCAGGTAGGCCGGCTGCGAGATTGAGGTTATAGCCGGTGTAAGGCATTCCGTTCACCGCCGATTTGATGCACTTGCACACGTCTTGGCGGTCCGGGGAGGTCTGCGCCTGGCCGTAGAGTGTTTTTACCCCACTGCAGCATGCAGCAGCGGGTGTACCGCCGTTTTGTACGTAGGACAAGCACGGGATCAAGTGGCTCACCACGTCGCTGCACGTGATGGCGGCTTTGGCAGCCTTGGGTGCACCCATCACCGCCATGCACACGATGAGAATCATGGAAACCAACTTAAGGACACCGGAACTAGCCATGTTTGTAAAACTAAACCTTCTTCTAGTGTTTGGAGTTTAAATGGTGTTGAGTGAAGGGACCAAAGTGGTGCTTTTATATAGCATTTACATGTGTGGTTTGAAAGGCAAATATAATTTGGTGGTTGGCTTATAATTTATTGCGTTGATGGATACAGTTGAGAAATTAAATGGATGTCACCAAAAATGGGAGATAGTGGTATGAGAAGCAATTAAATTTTCACATCAAATTACTCCCTCTTACGGCCACCATGTCAGGATTGCAGTGCCGGATAAAGGAAAAAAGAAGATCCAATGGTTAGCTAAAATTTCCAGGACTAGATCCCCTTATTATTATTATTTTTACAAAGTTTCGATATTCCATAATTTCATTGAATATTAAATTTTTCAATATTATTTTTTTATCTATTATTCTCAAATTTAAATTTAAAAAATCAATTTTTTATTAATCAACTCTACATTTCAATATTAGTTATTAGAACTTAAAAGCTAAGTTTAATTAATAGAAACATTATAAGATATTATTACCACTTTTTTAGCTTTTATTAGCTATAGTAAGACCACATGGCTATAATAAAACCATCACCTTCCTATAGCAAAAAAAATTTTGGACTGAAAATATCAGAGACATCATAATTACCTTGCATAAAAATAATCTATGTAAAATTATATTTATAAAACTTTTATATTAAGATCAAATGAGTCTTTAATTATAATGATGTAATTAAAATTTTTACATAGGTGTTCCAAATTCAAATTTTATTATAGTCTTATTTTCTTAAACAACATGAAAAGATTAAAAAATCCTCTTATTAATTTATTACTTTATAAAAATAAAAGAGTAATTTTCTAATTAAATTAATGTTTGGTTGACTTGTAACACCACTTAGTTAAATGTTTAATATATAATATAGATATAATAAAAATCAAATAAATGAATATCTAATGCACCCCGAGTAAACAATAACATGGCGTCTCATCATTAGTGAAATGAAAAAAGTAGTAAAAGACTTACAAATAAATACTGGTATTTTTATTTAAACATAAATCCAAAACATGTAACTTGATACAAACCCGAGACCTTAAATCATAAACTTAAACCCTAAACATAATATAAATCTTAAAACCTAAATCCAAATGCATACAATCTAAACATGAAAGACAAACAAATATAATAATTATGTTTAAATAAAATTATTATTTATTTATAAATTCATAATTATTATTTTACTTAATAATGAGGTATCGTATTATTATTCACTAATGATATATAAAATATATGTATTTACAATACCTCAAATTCGATTCAACAGATCAATTTAATCCGATTTTAATAACATTTATGATCACAAAAAATAGATAATACCTAAACTCACTTTAGATTTTTTTTTTAAATTACTTTTTTTTCATCCATAGTTATTGCCTCAACGGTGGGCACCTTTTCTCTCACAACGCAACTAGGCCACTATGGTAAATTACTTTATTTAAAGAACCACTACCTAAGAAAAACAAATGATAATGAGTAACTTCAAGAAACAGTTTGACTGAAATCGGGAAAGCCTGGGTTCATTCGAGTTTTCGTGTCCAACAGGAATGCTTCATTAATGCATGCATGGTGGGAATTGGAAATAAAGCATCAATGAAATCAAAAGGCACCTCTATATTAATCTTGATTCGTCCCATTTAGAAATAAATACAAGAGATGGAATATGATATATATTTTAGGAGGGATGAACCTACACTTGTATAAAATTAATGTTAGTTTTATATTTTTTTTATAATTGCATGTTACCAATCAAAATTTTGAATTTATTAATATAATAGAATTTGTCATACGTGTAAATTTTTAAATCGATTTAATATTTTTAATATATTGATTTAAAGTACTATTTATATTAGTTGAAAGTTTTTTTTACATAAATAGTTAAAAGTTACTTCAAACTTAACATGCATGATTCATGTGAATCAGGGGCGAAGCCGAAAATTTCTTTTAAGAGGGGCTGAAATTAAATTGTAATTTTTAAAGGATTAAACTAATCTTTTTTGTCATTTTTAGGGGGCAAAGTATAATTTTATTTTTACTAACTTAAAATTTTAAAGAGCCTAAATGAAAAATTTTTCATTTTAGGGGGGTCGGGCCCCTTCCAACCCCTTAGCTACGCCCCTAACGTGAATGGAATATAAAATGTAACTGTTAGATTATTAAAATACCAATAATAATAATAAGAGTTATGAAAGTGTGTAAAACTACCAATGTAAGTAGATATTTCTTCTATTATCTATACTACTATTTGATGGGTTGTTTAAGTTGGTTTCATTGGGTCTCAAAGAAATTAATGAAATCCCATTACTTTTATAAAATAACAAACATTATTATGAGTGTATTTTTGTACTTTATATTTTATGTAAAATCTAGAAAAATGCATGATTGTCTCTAAACGTGCTAACGTTTAGAATAAAAATATTATACCAAAATATATTAAATTAAATTAACGATGATCGCAAGTAAATGAGTCAAATTGTAATATAGTAAAGTGTTACAACAGAACACGGAAAGTATTCGAGGATCATACCCAAGAGATTGTAGATTGGAGAATCTTAGTATTAAATTCATTACAAAAATAATTACTAATCTAACCAATTTACAAGTTAGTAGTGTGAATCCAAATTAAAGTAATGATTAAATTGATAAAATTACTAAACCTAAATTAACCTAATGGAATTTTCTATTCTTAGTGTCAACAATACGAGCCCCTAGCCTATAATCGATTAAATCCCTAATTAACATATAGAAGACTAACTAATTTCAAAACTTTGGGTTTTTAATGAATTAGCTATTAATTAACCAGTATTACCTCCAAACCTATACTAATTAACTAATCGATAGATACTCGCTTATCTTCCAACCTCACTTTCTCCATCGAGATAAATTATGATTTACCTGACAAACTTATCTCCCAGCCTCGTTTAACCTAGATTTCTTTCTAAGGTCGTCAATTCTAGGGTTTAGGTACACATAATTTAAAACCAACTAATTCTTATTGAGAAACCCTTATTCTTCTGCTAATTAATTGACTTAATTAATTAATCAGTTCAATAACCAAATCATGCATGATAAAAATAAAACATGAGAATTTATTCTAATATTTATACAAAAATTGGTTGATTGGACTAACGAAATATAAATAAAATAATAAAAAAATAAAGAAATTGTGATAAATAATTGAAGCGCAGTTCTAGAGTAATTTCCACCTGCAATTGTCTTCACATCGGAATAAAAAGAATTTCAACTAAACAAACATAAAAATACAATTGAAAACTAAATAAAATTGTCTAGGTCTAGTTTCGCACTTCGGGTGATCCTAAGGTGACTTATATATGCTACATTTTAGTTGGTGCCCACACAATCCTAGATACACTTTGATACTAATTAATGCAAGATACTCTTAATTGACCAGGGTTGAATTGGGGAAATATCTCAAAATTGTCGCACAATGAATCAACCTCATTTTGCCTTGCCTTCATCGCGTCGTGGTGACTTGGAGAAACTCCTCGGCACAACATGGAATGATTTTTAACCTTGGCAACTTCGTTGTTTTGTGTTGCAACATGGGCTCTCTTGTGTCGCAACACGATTGTCGTTCCTTGTGTTCTTGGGCTTCAATTGGCACCTTACACATTCAAATAGCTCATTTCTTTGGCCCAAGTTGGCCTTACGGGTCATCAAAATACTAAAACATGCATAAAAACGCTTATTTTACATATAATTAAATCTAAACTAAGAAAACAAAAAATGCATATAAATATTATAAAATCACTAAAAACAAGCTCTTTTAGTATTGAAACGTACTTAAACTACCACTACAATTGGCGACAAGTCAATGCACATGATGAGATTTTAAACTAAGGTATCATGGTATGCAATATTGTAACTTTATCATTTCAATCAAAACTTTACTTGTATATTAAATATTTTTTATAAATATATTTGAATGCCCTTATGATTTTAGAGATTGATACATGATTTTTCATTTCTTTTGTGTTTCCATTGCTTTTTTAGATGGCGGTTAGCTTTTAGTTTTGGCCTCTATACTGTGTTGAAATTTGATATCGATCTATATATTTTAATTTTTAATATAACTTGGTCTCTCTACTTTTATATTGTTAGTCAATCTAAATAGTTAATATTGTTAATTATTTCAATTAAAATACCAACATCAATTTTTCTTAAGAATACTATTCCGACAAAAAAATTACCATGATGAGTTCAATTGAATATTTTAAGAAAAATTTCACATAAGCATTTTCAATGCTATTTTAAATTTCAAAATGTCAAACCACGGTAGCAAAATTGAGCTTGAATTTTAAATCCAAAAAATAGAGAGGTTGAATTTGTGAAAAATAAGAATAGGAAATTAAATCTCAAATGTACAATGTGTATAGGAAATTGGAGAATATTTTATCTTTCAAATTTTACTTCATAATTCGGTCCAAACAAATAATTAACCCAATGAAAAACATAGATCGAGAACCATACTAGTGTGTATACATATTTAACCAACAAGTATCGAATGATAAGAAGTTTGACGCTTCTTAAGCAACATCTTAAGTTTAAGTCTTGTGGATGAAAAAAATAATGTTGAGAGAACTTTATCCTCGTTTAAGAATCTGGTCTAACTTGATTTCAAATTTAATTAGAATCTGATATGATCACGAGATACTAGACTTAATACTATTACTAACTTTGGTTAAAACCGTTATATCTCCAAAAAAAAAACCAATCAAAATACAAGACATTTTTAATTAAATAAAAAATAAAATAAAAAAATAATTTTCCTTCTCTCCTATTCTAGGTTTCAGCGTCTTCTTTCTCATCCCCTCTCGCACCACTTCACTCCTCCATGTGAGCACCACGCAAATCACCAACGGTAAATATAATTTCTTCATCGTATACTTGTTTTAAACGTGGGTAACTTAGCTTATGAGTAAGAATGTCGTGCAACCTAACCATTGGATTGAAAGGTTTCCTATCCTTTCACCTTTCCAAATTCCTTGTCATGATAAAAAATGAAAAGAAATGGATAATATATTATAATAAGGATCCTTTCCATCTGATGCTCTCAGTTTGCGAAAACTGAATAAGTTGGGGGGGGGGGTTGCCAGGGTTTGATGTTATAAATATGATATTATTTCTTCATTAATTACTAGTACATCCCAAATTGATTTTTGCTGTTTTGCTGATTCTTTTAAAGAAAATTCATTAATTTATTTAATGAACGAATCATACGGAAAACATATTAATAATCATAAGTTTCACTAAATAAGTAAAGAAAGCAATACATATAATGATATACAAACATATATATATGTATAAACTCAAGTAAGGGATTATGGATTGAGACAACAAGCAAAGAAAGCAATACAGATATCATGTAATATTATAATAAAACATAGGCTTTTTAACTCATAAAACACTGAACATTCCATACATAGACAACATAATTGAAGCCAACATCTCAAAGATAAACAAATAATTAATCAAGACACTAATTTGGATTTTGGAATAAGCATCCATCCCAAAATCTTTATTTCACGCTTATATATATATATATAATATTTCCTGCAAGCTGCTTACTTCATCCATGATCATCTCACTCTGCAACAAGTTCCAAAAAAAAAGAGTAATTAATACTTGGAATTGCTTCAAAATTTAGGTAAGAAAAAAGAGTATATAGTACCTATTGCAGTTAGTGGAGGGGCTGATCTTGTAAGGAATTTTGACACCGCATTTGGCCGGAAGACCGGCAGCCAATTTAGCATTGATACCGGAGATGGTCCTAGCGGCAGTTTGCAAGCATCTGCATGCAGTTTGACGGTCACGGGTGGTTCTAGCTTGCCTGTTTAGGTTCCTTACTCCGTTGCAGCAAGCAGCTGGAGGGTTCCCTCCACGCTGCAAATACCTTATACAACCAGCCGTTTCGCTTGCCACTTGTCCACATGTGAGAGCAGTTGTGGCCATGGGTTCCACCACCAACATGCACAACAGTACTAGGCCACAAATAAGCTTGAGACCAGCCATGGGGGGAGGGGGGTTTGAAAATGAAAATGTTTAAGGTATGTTTGAAAGGTGAGTGAGTTGAATAATAGGGCATGCAAAGGCATGGGGTTTTTATAATAGATAAAATGTTAGCAACTTGGAGGGGGGAATTTAATTGGAATAGGGTTTAGCTGGTTTGATTGGTGATGGTATGCTTTAATTGAATTTGAAATTTGTTATGCTCTTCTTCATTAAGCATAAATGGTGTTGTTTACTTTGCATTAATATTTTGAGAAAAATTATTCAATTCACTTCAAATAGAATTTATCACCCATTATCCTAATGTGAACACACTTCCAAGTTAATAAAAAGTCTATTTAAATTTAATTACCTCATATTGATAAAAATTTATACTTCGTGTTCATGATTATATATTACGTGTTTAATAGGATTAAACACTTATCTAGTTAATATTATATCGATGGACAAAGATACTTTTTTCCTATAAATACCTTGAAAAACTATAGGCAAGGAATTGACCCTTTTTATACCTTAGCGTTACCTGAGCATTTATTTTTGTTCTGCCTTTTGACCTCTACAGGTGAACCGGCCTCCACTACACCATTTCGATTTTTTCTCACTCAACCTTGTCTTCCTCCCTTATTATACTTGGTATCAACAAAATTCTTCCCTACATATTCAGCTTTTGATTAATCATCAACCTCTGGCTAGATGCTATTAGCCTATGTATTGAAAGAAATTAGGTATTTTATGTCTCATAAATTTCATCTCTATCTCTTTAAATTTTAGGATTCATTTTTTAGATTTGCAGCTACCTCTTTTAATAATCTTATCTCTAAAGTCTGAATTTGTGTTCACTCTTGGAAGTTCAATGTGCTTTACCAATACATCGATCTATCACTAGTTAGTGTATATATATATATATGTATATATTTAAAATTGTAATTAAATGCAATATTTTTTAAATCGAACTGATAATCAAATTGGCTAAATCATCGATTTTCAATCAATATGATTTTAATTAAATAAAATATTAAAATTTATAAATATTAAAAATATAAATTAAAAATACCAGAGACTTAAAAATTAGATGGTTTTGTGAGGTTATAGCTAGTATTCCATTCTCCTTCACCGCAAAAAGTACAAAAGTCAATTAAAGTAATGCACTGCCTTCGCAGCTCCGGCAAGTGATGGACCCATAGGAGTAATATGAGTGAAGGAATTCCATGTCGTAGAGGATAGGTAGGCAGGCAAGCTGTGCACCGACACCGACGCTACGCGGGACACCCTATCACTAACTAATTCGAATCTACACATTTTACATCCTATATAATATGTCTGATATGTATAGGGTTTAGAATATATTAAATTATGTTAAATTGGTGATAAAACTTACACCATAAATATATTTATAAAAATATATATATAAGAATCAAATAAAATTTTTATTAAAATGATAGAACTAAATTGTAAAAAAAAAAATATAATATAGTCAAATTTTACGATGTTTGAATTTTTATTTATTTTATATAAAAATAAAAATATACTCACATAAAAATACCCACACTCCAAGTTGTGCTCCAGTGACAATGTAGACACCAGAGAGGTCACATATAGAGGATTCAGGGTTTTCGATTGGTGCAGTACTAACATGAGAAAAGCTCTTCCATTTCACCGGCACAAACCATCTACTATCTTGCTCCTCAAACTCAATTAAGAGCTCAACTATAATAACATAATATAGATAGATTTCAAGCCACAAAAACGGGTTTTGCAAATGAAGTGAAATTGTTTATCTAGAAAGTGTGACCTAGTAGTCTAAACCTTTTTTGATTAGGTTATAAAAATCGAACTAGATCATCCAAGTTCAATCACTTGAATTGAGAATTAATTGGTTTAAATATCCAACTATATAAGTCGAACAAAAATTTTAGAAAATCAATCAAAGCATGAATCGAGAACCAAAAAATCTATAAATTTTATTATCTGATACTCACTTGTATTTAAGCACTTTATTGAGTTAGTTTCACCGTTAATCAAGTCATTAACTCAATTATGAAATTATAAAAATACTCATTATTTTAAATTATAATTAAATGCAAACTCATTACCACTCCACCTATATTCATTATTACATAAATTTTTTAAAAAATATATTTTTAACATAAAATATTTTATGGGCATGACAAAATCTAGTTTTTTTTAATATATGCTCTTCTTGGTAAAATGACTAGAACTACTCATAGCCTCTCCCTGATCCTTACATAATGCACTCAAATCCACGACCTCCTGCACTGACAATAATGCCGATGCCAATTGAGTTAAAACTCAATTAGCTAAATCTAGTTTTTTTAATCTCTCTTAATAGAAAAATTAAGATTTTTATTTTTGTTTTTTATTAAATATACTTTTTCTTTCTCAATCATATCATTGTTATGATAGATGGTTTCGTATTGGCTATGGCTTTGGCTGTTGAGACTTGATTGTGTCGGTTTGTTTTGTGTTAATTAATTTCTCTACTTTCTCAAAAATATCTTCTATACGATTTGAATCATCCGATCCAACCAATTAAATCGAAAAATTAAAAACCGATTCAACCTTCCATTCAATTTCTTTTTTCAATCATGCCTTTCTAGATTAGACATCTTCAGAAGTTTTACTACAAGTTGCTAAACCAAAACTGGAACAAGCTACACAATTCTTGCAAGCATAATGAACACAAATGGACATGCAAAAAGAAAAGACTTAAGAGATTCAATAATTCAGCAAGGAGTACTTCACTCTCAAAACAATTTTGCCTTTCTCAACACCAAGCTTGCCACCAGTGACCAACCAATGACCCGGAGGATCTTGCGGTCCTTTGCTCATCTCAGACATGTCGACAAATTTTGCCAACTTGTTTACAATGTTTCCTTCCGAGCCAGAACTACCCGCAGTAGCCACAACTTTCTTTGGTTTGTCATCTGGAGTGTGATCCCAAAAAGATCTTCGTACCGTGCAGCCTGGAATCCTAGAATACAACAGCTTCATATATAAGACGTTTCTTGACCCAAAATCCCACACTCCAAGTTGTGCTCCAGTGACAATGTAGACACCAGAGAGGTCACCTATAGAGGATTCAGGGTTTTCGATTGGTGCAGTACTAACATGAGAAAAGCTCTTCCATTTCACCAGCACAAACCATCTACTATCTTGCTCCTCAGGTCCTAGCCACTTGGGAGCACCAATAGCCACATGTGTGTCCCAGTGTGGAAGTAGGATCTTCGGAAGAGATACTAAGTATTGAAGATGAATGCTTAGACGGTTCTGCTTAATTCCTTCAAGGCATAACCGCAAGCCTGTTACCGGCTTTCGTCCAACTGAAATCTGCATTTACACTTAGCCCAGATTAGATGCAACTTGTTATAATGGTTCTGGTTACCACTCCTTAATAGCTTTCATCGGGGTTGAAAAATGCAGTGATCGCAATGTTCTTAGGCACAAGAGGAAGAGCATGACGTTTTAAGGTGAGAAAAGTTGTGACATGAACTCATACCTGTTCTTGGCTGACATAAAGTTTTTGCCCCATCATGCTGAATCGCAAAGACGGGCAAATAGGTTCCTTCCTTTGGTGGCCAGGAATTGTACCCTGTATAGGAGCCCATATCCTAGGAGTCTGGAACTCTAGAAAATATCTTAGTTCTTCCATTGGAGGTTTGTCTGCAGACAATCAGACTAAGGATTTGAGTTACAGCAAATAGTTTATCATTAGCAATAATGATGGGGAAGAAAAGATTGCATCCGATCAATCACAAAGAAGCGTATTTACATTCAAGATAAAGACTGATGGCACGAATCAAATGCTCCTTTCCAGCTACCCCATCAAGCAGAGCAGTAATAGGATAGAAAGTCATTTCAATGACATCAGGAGAGGATTGGACAGTTTTTGCCCACTGGGTGTGGTTTTGCTCCAGATCATCTCCTCCCCTTCTCCGAAAAATGACTGTAACATCCTGCAACAATGAGAATTCCAGAAAATGAGAAGACTTCATCGAGAACAAGTGAAACAAGGTGTAGCAAGTCACACATATGGGTGCGAACTCATTTCGCAAATCATTACCCAAAGCAACCAACCATGACAAACCAATGGGTGCGAACTCACATGCTTTTTGGATAAGATGAAGTGAGGAGACTAGTATAGTAGTTTCAGTAGTGGATAACTTTCTACTGCAAATCAGTTGTTTCACTAATTTTGAAGCATGACAACAGCATATAACTAACTAGCATCTCAAAAATATTGAACTTTTATGTGCAAATTGATTTCCACTAATAAACTATCAAGACATCTAAATACCTCTTTCCCATTAAGAGATGGCAAACTGGTAGGTTGAGGGTATATCCCTTGACTGATGAAAATGCCAGTATCAAGACCCTGTAAAGCTCAAAACTTGTATTAACTCTACAATAGTCAAGAAAGAAAGACAAATAAAGGATGAAAAACATATGAAAGAAACAGTGGAACTAGCCTTGTCCTTTAACTTTATTTGACCCGAACTTGTAAGGCTGTCTTTGTCTGAAAATCTATGATTTCCGATATCCTGAACATAGGTTTTAACCTCCATGGTAGACAAAGGTGACGAGGGATGCTGTTTGACATATATCACATCTTTACCACCGATAGTTACAGAAGTGATGACATGTGTCCCAAAATTTTCAATGAAACTGTAATAAAGAAAGCAATCTTAGGAATTGAACCTATATTATAAGCATTTTACAGTCAACAGCAAATGGTCCTTACCTTGACAAGGATGACGGGTCCCAGGAAGTCGGGACAGCCCGTTTAACATTTTCTTGCAATACCAATGGGGACTTTATTAGATGAAACTTGGCAAGTGGGATGTAAAATCCATCCATAGAGAGTGTCTTTGTGGTTGCAGCATTAATATTTGTTGAACCAGTAAAGCTAAAAGCAGAATTGAAACTACCAAGGGGAAAACTACCGGACACATTAGCGTTTTTATTAAAATATTCCACCATCTGCAGTTGATAGTTAAGAAAAGCAAATCAGAAAAAAATGATAAAAGCAATAAAAATCGTGTCTGGAACAAATCGAAGCAAAACAAATAATTGGAAGTAGTTTAAATAATGCTCTTAAGCAATTCAATTAGTATTCTCTTTTCTCCTTAAGATCATTAAGCTCATCATAATCAAATAGATGATTTTATGCATTGTCTTAACAATCACCATTGATACGCAATTTAAGAGGTTAATCCCTTGAACCAAATTCCAAACGGTTAAAGCATAATTCAGAATCAAACACTAACAATCAAACATGATCTTAGCATACTTTGGTGGGAGATAATACACAACTCTAAGCAGAATCAATCACCAGAGGTTTTTAGGCTAGCAATTAACATCAATGGACTTATCTTAAATGGTTGAAGTTTCTTACACACACATATAACCATATATATACACATATACATATACATATATGTGTATATACATTCTTTCTTAATCTCAAATGCAATTTAATTGATCTTTTTCTCCTTTGTTTCTCAGTCCAACTGTCACTTCTGTTTATCACCTAAATAATAAAGACTCCTAACTGCAAACCTATGACCCTAAAGTCAACCTTTTACTATGCATATCTAGCCAAGCCACAAGATAAACACAAAGAACATAATTGTGAATTATAGCAAAGACCCGAAATTTCATGAAATAAACACAAAATGGGAAACAAACAGAACATTTTAAAAACTAAAAACAACATTACCTCATTAAAATTGAAAACCCCAGAACTGAGACGGCCAATAGGCTCTTGAGAGTTCTTGATATCTCTAGAAACATTGGGGAGAACAGTTTGATCATATAAGTAAATATCCCTACCATGTCCCTCATCGATTTCAACTATCTTAGAACCTGTTACACCTTTACAATACAACAACCTAGTGTCGAAGTTAACATCGAATCCTTTCCCTATGGCTTGCACTGCGTTCATTGCAGTGTGGGTGGCGGGTGAATATCCATTTTCAGTTTCCCCCATTTTTCATCACCTGAAATTAATTCTTCTTCAAATTCCAACTTTTTGCTTGATCAGAAACATACCCAGATCGCGAAACAAGCTCAGGTGAAAAGAGGAATTCCCTGTTGTGTTGAATTCCAGAGAAATCGAATGGAATTGTAAAAGATGTTTTTGGAACTTGGAAAAGAAAAGTGGGAGATGGGTCAAAAACTCAAAACCACAAGCGTTGAAATGTAAAGTTTTGACTGAGAGACTAACTCGGGAGAAAAGATTCGTTTGAGATACGGCGATGAGAGAATCAAGGATTTTACTTTGTGTTGAAAGATCGAAATCCAATCTAATGATTTTCCCTTTTATTCTTGAAATTTGGTTTAAAATTTAAAAGGCAAACTTAGTTTATTTAAAAGGGGGGAAAAAGAAGAAGAAAAACTTGATATTCACATCATATCCCACTGTAGATTTTCTACCATTTTAGGAGTTTTATATGAATAATTGATCCTGAAAATCAAAACCCCCATTGACTCTTTTTTCCTCTAAAAAGGTCTTCTTTTTGGCAGATAGAAATCGTGAACATAAATTTATTTTTTTTTGCATGATATCTTAACCGTTCATTTCTTAGAGACCGGGTCTCACTCTCAGTGATTTCTTTTCCTTTTTATAATTGAAAAAAAAAGAGCGAAGAAAGATGAAAAATGGAGTGGCAGAGGAATCTTAACTTACTTCAACAACTTTCAGATTACGACAGAGGAAGTAGTAAGAGATAAGCAAACGTAGACATTTATAACTCTCAGTGAAATTTAATTTATCTATTCTCACTTGCTTCCAAGGTTGTTACATAGGATGCAACATGGAAATTTCTTTTATGCTTCCCATCCTTTCATAATTCTACAAATAGCCCTGAATTTTATGCTATTTTCAATTTTGCGACAAAATTGTAGGATCCAATATATGGATTGTTACGTTTGATATAAAAAATGGCTCTATTATAACCTCGACAATTAGATGAGGTGGCAATGATCTTAGTGATCGAAGGTTTGATTTTTGTTTTGGTTATGGAGTAACTTTAAAACTTGTATCCAATATCTACCTCCTAATAGACTAACAGAATACGAAAGATTAATTACTAATAAATACGTTGAGAAATAAAATAAAGAAAAGCTTTACTGTACAAATGATATTTCAAAGATTTATAAAATTTGAGATACTATAAAACACCTTTTATGAATAAAATGAAGATATTCAATCTATATCTTGTAAGTTGATGCTAAAGATTAGAGAATAGATATGAAATTTATAATGGACCTTGAGATATAAATATGCACACAATTTTCGTTTTATGTTATGCCTTGTAGATTTGTTCATGAATTCAGCTACTTGCTTAAGCTCAACAACATGTTAAAAATTTAGAAATGGTTGAATAAAAATATTTAGTATGAAAATGAATTTGAATAAAAAATTAAACTAATTTAAAATATGAGTTAACATATTATATCAAGTTATTTATATATATTCATTTATAACATAAATTAAATTTATAGCGATGTATAATATTATAAAATGTTTAAAAATACCAAGATGTCTATATATAAAATTTTAATAAATGAAAAAAATATAAAACTATTAAATATCAAATTAATAAATAATACAGATATTTTTATAAAAATTTAAAAATAATATAGACGAGTTTAAACTGAACTTGAGTTAGCTATTTAAAATATGAACAAATTTTGATAAAATTTTAAGCCTATATTTCAAATCGAGCTAAACTTGGACATGCATAAGATATATTAATATTATACTTAAACCCGACCTAAATGAAAAAAATTATGAAGCCTTTTATATAATAAAAACCATTATATTTTGATTATCAATAAACCTATTTATGGATGAATCACCAACCCAAACCTGAAGGCTCGTCAAAAATTTGAAAAAGCTTAGGCAAAAATATTAAGCCCTAAAAATAAACTTAGGCAAAAAATTAAATCCATTTAAAATATGAGTTGAACCCAAACTTGAACATTCAAACCCAAATTCGACCTAATTTTAAGTTTATAATAAAATTTATATTATGTAATTTATAGCAAATAACAAATAAATTGATACTAAATTATAATACTACTCTAACATAAACATTAAAATAATATTAAGATGACTTTATAAAAATTATATAAATTTATTAAATATTAAATTAAAATAGTATAAATATTTTTTTAAATAAAAATAAAAATTGATATGGATAGACCTAAATGAGGTTGGATTGATCTTTTAAAAATATACACAAACTTAGACTATATTTTAAACTAAAGCCCGACCCGGCCCATTAACACTTTTAGTTATCAATCATTAATAATGCCTTGAGCAAAACTAACCATAACTTGTAATGCATGCCTTCGCATTAAGAAAACAGAAACAAGAGCCAAATGCCCACCAGTTCATATATCTTTTCCCCTCACGGACGAAAGAGCAAGTGGTTACTGGTTTCTAATTAAGAGAACGAGCAATTACTTAACCAAATAGTTAAGTTGCACTCTAATTTCCCTCTCTTTTTTTCTTCTGATGAATGTAACATTTGATATGAACAGAACAATGTGAAACCCCTGTATCTTCTTTACAATAAAGTCAACTAGACAGTGTAAAAGATGCTCTATTTTTTCTTTTTATTTTGCCATTAAAGTTAACCCCAACCAACATCCTTCCTACAATTCCTTCATTTGACGGTAACTAAGAAGAGGTTCAGTTAAAACATATATATCTAATATATCCCATGCCAACTTTCGAGAAAGAAAGTGTTTTGAAAAACTTTAACCTCATTGAGAGTTCCTTGTCTTCTTGGCAGTGAACAGTTGGCGAAGGAAACCAAACTTCCCCTTTGTTCGAACAGATAACTCGGTCATGGCTGCATTACTAGTTTCTGCAGTCTCACTGGTGTCAGATTCGGGTATGGATGGTGAAGGAGGCGTGAGTTTGAAGAGAAATGCATTCAGCATACGCATTATCTGGCTGAAGCTCGGCCTCATGTTAGGGTCTTCAACCCAACAAGATTGTATGATAAACGCCAGATCAGGTGATATATCCTCTGGAAGGCTAGGTCGCTCTTGCTGCATGCTCATATGGCATCAAACTGGTCAGTTATCAGTTAGTTTAAAAATTTTATCATGGATAACAAAAATGTGCATTAAAGACTTGCACCTTAAAAGCAGCAGCATAAGCTGCCTGCAAATTGGACATGCCCTCAAACGGCATACGGTTGGTCAATAATTCCCATAAGACAATTCCAAAGCTGTAGACATCAACCTTGTTGTTGTAATGTTTTTTCTCTCCCAGCCGTAATGTCACCGTGCTATACAACTACAATGACACAGGTTGAAATAAAGAATGATAACCAAGTCAGAGATATTGTATACAAAAGTTAGTCTACTCGATAGAGATTACTTTGTTAAACAAACCATAAACATGAGAAAGCGATGACAAAAAAGTGCCCTACATTATTATCAGTTGTTGTCCAAAGCTCAATATACAGTAGTGTCAAATACAAAAGACATAAGACCTCTAAAGAAACATGCCATGACATACAGGGTGGTGATGATATCAAAAGTTGACAAGAAATTGCAGAAAGGAACTTAAATGCTGAAACTAACACAATGAAATCAACAACAAAAAGAAGCTCCAATCTTCATTGTAAACAAGTTTATTTGTCCATTTCAGTAATGTAGTAGGGGCACTAACCTCAGGGGCCATCCAGCGATAAGTCCCAGTCTCTGCAGTCATCATCTCTGTCACAGATTCTTCCCTCGCAAGACCAAAATCTGCAAGTTTAACAGATCTCTGGTTTGCTGTAAGCAGCAAGTTGTCTGCATTACCAAATTTCCCAGTATATGAGGAATTAGTCAAAGGACTTGAGATATAAGTACTGAACTATGAACAAACGTATTACATCGAAGAGGAATTTACAATCCACATTCTGCTTTCAATAGCACAGATTCAATCCAACTCCTAATCTGAAGTGACACAAGCAGGCCTTTCTAGTCACTAATAAATATTCGTAAAGAAAAAGTATGCTCAAGATGTACCTGGCTTTAGATCCCTATGTATAATCCCATTGGCGTGCAGACAATCCATGGCTCGAGCAATGTCTAGTGCAAAATTCAATGCCACATGAAGGTCTAAAACTTTTGGACGGATGCTAACTAAATACTTCCGAAGGGACATTCCCGGTAATAGCTCAGTAACTATTGCCATCAACGGGTCCTTACAAGCGCCAAAGAACTGCCAAGCCAACAAATTTCCCATTGCGGGTGAGAAACACATAACCAATAATTTCCATCAATGATAAAATTCATATTTGCATTTCAAGCTTAAAGCAGTTTACCTTGACAAGGTTCTCGTGTTTAACTCGAGACATCATGTTAACCTCGCGAGCAAAACGACTCTCAAGTGCAGCTCTTTCCTCCACAGTACTCCCACGGTGAAGAACTTTAATGGCAACAATCCGATCACCATGCCTGGAAAAATATTAGACTCAACCCTATGTAACTAGTAACCTCGGTACACAATCTAAATTCTTACATTCCATTCCCTTCACAATGTTTCACTTTAAAAAACTTGACAAATTAGGATACAGCACCCCATCATAAACAAATCATGATTTCTACAAAAATTCGTACAGAGAACAATAAACAATTAAAAAGGGATAGCAAATGTTCTTCATATATTGACTTCTCCTGTTACATCCACACAAGCATGTAACAAAAAATTTCCTTGATCTAAAACAGTTTAACTTAGTTAATTTGCGATAATTAACACCAAGAGTTCGGATTACAGCACAAGGGGAATAAAGAACTCTACAATTTAAACTACCATGAACTAAAGGCTTTTTTTTAAGAGAAAATAAAAAGAGTGGATTATTAGCAATATTGTTTTTGCCAGAGGTGTTTTGATACTGACCTTCCTTTGTAAACTTTTCCATGAGCTCCTTCCCCGATTTTGGAGCCGATAAATAACAATTTCGGGTCAATGAGCAAATTGTGATTGATGGTCAACTCTTCAGCAGCGGTTATGGAGCCATTTGAAACGATGACGTTTCTCGTTTCTCCTTCGCTGTAACTCATAGTTGCAACTTCCGCAACTTTTTCCTTTCTTTTTTGTTTCTAAATTATTCCAGAATTCCTCATTTCAATCATTTTTTCCCTTATGCAGAATTATCTTAAAATCCAAAGACTTTTCCTATCGATTTCCACATCACCTTCAAACTATCCAATTCAGCTCCTTTCAAACTCCGGTAACAATTTTTATAATCTTCTCTTTTTTCTGGAATTTCGCTTGATCTCCAAGTTTCTTTTTTTGAAGATAATGGAAATGAAACCCTATGAAGAAAAGGAAAAGCAACTTACAGTCCAAGCAAAAATAAGGGGGGGGGGAGAAAAGGCTTAGACGGAGAGACTTAAGCTTTTCACTTAAAACAGGGAATCTTCAAAATATCGAAGAAATAATCGATTAATAAATTGAAAGAAGAGAGAAACTTTGAGGTTCTTTTTATGAAGGTTTTTTTTTTTCCGATGAAGATAAATATCCAGAGAATTTTCCTATTTGTTTCCGACGAGGAGGGTTTTAAAACTTTTATTTTTGTTTTTTCAAAATTGTAGAAGAGAGAAAAATTGAAAATATAGTAATAAAATAGTAGTAAAAGAAATGGGAAAAGGGAAAGGGAGAAGTAGTAATGGTTTTGGAGGAAAGTGAAGAACCAATTAAGTAAGGACGCGTGGATAGCAGAAGCTTTTTTCATTAAGAGGTTCATTTTCATACCATCAGAGATTTGGACGTGGATGGAGTCCCCCTGATGGAGCTCTCGTACGGAGACAAATCTCTATCCCGACGCCGCTCGGCTCAGCTCGGCTTATTAGTCTCCTTTTTGTCGTTTTCTCTCGCGCTTTAAAATAATTAACCGAAGTAATTCCCTTTTGAAAATATTAACCCTACTCCCACCAGTCACATCACCCACTAAAATATTAATTAATTAATAAAAAAATTTGACCCTATTCCCACGAGTTGGATGAGCTTTCAAAAGTAAATAATAATCTAATAATATATTATTTAATTGAAATAATAATTTATATAACAATAAAATATGAGTCAATTCAATATTAATTCATTATAAAAATTACATAAGACCGTAATTTACTGTTTACCACTCCACTTAACTTCTTGATTCATAAAATAGAGAATAGTGCGTATGTAACTATTCGAACTCATATGCTTCAAAATGTTGCAACAATAATAATGTAAAAAATTAAGATTATTAATTTTTATAAATGTATTTTAATATAAAATTATTTTTCTCATTCGCATCGTGAGCAATAATTATAATAAAATTATTACATTTAGCATTTGATTCGGTTATAATCAATTATGTTTAAACCTGATTTAATCAATCAAGGTATCAAAAGGATTGGTTAAATCAAGCAAAAAAACAGTTGCACCATTTTTTTAATTTTAATTATTTATTTAATTGAATCGTGCGAATCAATCGTACCAATTGGATTAGAGAATCAATGACATGGTCGATTCAACAATATATCCAATTTTGAAAACTTTTGTTATAATTATAAGTTTTAGTTTTTATTTAAAATTTATTATTTTAATTTAAAATTAATTGACTACTTCTCAAATGTAACCATCAAAACTTTTTTTTCTTTATCGAATTCTCTCTTGTTGTATAAAAGTTATTAATGTTCCCACCACTATAGGGGAAAGAAATGGTGTAAAAACTCGTCAAATTAGGAATTAATTTTTTTAGTGATTACGAGCGTTGTTGGTTGAGAGCGTCGTGATAATGTGTTTAAAATTGTGTAAAAACTCTAAAATATTTGGTTGTTTAGAAATATTTTATTTTAAAAGTGTATTTTTCCTTAAAAGTGTTTATTATAAGTAATGCTAAATAGACTCTAAGAGTTTTTTGGATTCATCATCGCTATTTTTATCCTAACTAATAATAAATACACCACCAATCTAAATTATCTAAGTATGTGACTTTGTTGACTTTGGTTCATATGGTAATTTTACTCCCGCTTGCTCTTAACTTTTCTTTATGAGATGAAATAATATTTTGTAAAATGAAAAACTATGAATAAATATAAAAGGAAAATGAAAAAAATAAGAACACGTGAAGAGCGAAGTGAAGCCACGTGGGTCTGGCATCTGACTCCATCAAAAAGAGTGGGAAAGGTAGACCCCACAAATCTCAATCAGCAGCAGCATTCCGCCATCAGATTAGATAGCGAAAGGAGTGGGTCCCAATTGGCTTTGATCTGATGGCTCTGACAAGCTCATCTCTATTTCATTCGTGTGAACCACTTGCTTCCATGTCACACTCTGGGCTCCACTTTTTTCTTATTTATTTGTTTTTAAGTTTTTAACACGTGCCCATATTTAAAATATTTAATAAGTCATTATTTTGGATGCGAAAAGTAAAATATTTACATTTTTCTGGTTTTTGCGTTTTTAATGCGGCTAAACATTGGTTATAAGTTTTGAAGCTATTCATCTTCAATCGGTACTTAAGATAAAAAAGATTCTTCCCAAAAATTTATATTTTAGATGTTATAATTAACAACTATTTTCATTTTAACCACTCGAGGTTAAATAATATTATTTACACATATTTTAATTAAAAAAGCTTGAAAGGAAAAATAAATTGACAACTTGCGAACAAACAAAAAATTTAAAATCCATTCTATTAAATAACAGAAATTATATTATTAAACTAAGAATACTTCATATTTGGGTTAAATTGTGCATATATGTCGAATTTTTTTAATTTATTAAATAGTCTATTTTTAAAAATTTAAATAATTAGGTCAATTTTAAAAAGAGTATGTAAAACGTGTACAAATTTTCCTGCCAATTGTGAATTATTGAACATTGATAATGAATTAAGCAATGACATGATTTTTTAAAAAGAAAAGATAGATTATTTGTCTTTATTTAGGTTTTATTGTTTTAAGAAAGACAAAATCTTATTTTAGAAGCAAAAAATTCTTATGTCACTATACCACCGATATTACTTACTATTAATTTAAGAAAAAATTTTATGAGTCCAGAAATAATAATAATAATAATTTCATAAAAAATAACATCTAATTAATAATTCACAACTTGATATTAAAATTATTATTTTATAGAAAAACAACATCCAATTAATAAGTCCATCAAAATTATTATTAATATGTCAGCGTCGTTGTTCGATGAACACCGTAATTCGCATAAAATAAACATTGAAAGAAAGTATTAAATCTTGATACGATCATTTAACCTAACATTTATAAAGCTTGAAAACGGTGCAATCCAACTCCCACCCAAATTCCCCATTATAATTCTATATTCACAATAACATTCTTCTTCTTTAAATTATTATTCTCTATGGTAGTGAAAACAAAAAAGAAAGTGATAAATTTAATTTTTAGTGTCTATATTTTATTAATTTCATTTTTTCATTTTCAATTTTTTTTAAAAATTTAATTTAATTATTAATTTTAAAAAATAATTAAATTGTTTTAATGAAAATATCAATTAAAATTTTAAAACTTTAAACATAGTAACTTGCATGGCGATCCGCGTGTATTTCATGTTTTTTAAATATTTTAAAATTTTAAATTATTTGTTGGCGTGGTATATAAAACAATTTAATAGCATAATTTAACTAAAAGTCTGGCAGTTATTTTTTTTTAAGTCTAGCTAGTGAGCTCGAAACAGTGATTGAGCAATTAATTTGGTGGATTAACACTTATCGACGAGTAAAATAACATAGCTTAGATCTAAGTCAATCTAACGGTCAGTTTCGAAGATCGAAGAAGAAAAATAAAAACTTTTGATTTAAACGGTCAACGTAAATAAAAAAAGTTAAATAATAACGATTTTAATAACCTAATAATTTAAATAATCACTTTCAAATAATTCAACCTATCGTTTAATAAATTTTTAAAGTTAAAGATTTCAAACCCAAAATATATAGACTCCTTCTCCTCCTTGGTATAGTCATTAGCTGTGAAGATATGTATATTATAAGAGAATTGGGTAAACGAGAAAACGTGTTTCTTGTGAGAGGTAGAGAGAAACAAAATAACCCCCCCCAAAGAGAACATATTTTTTATGAATTATGCAAAGGAAGTCCCTTTTGAACTCTTTTTTATCTTTTCTCAAAGCTAGATACTTGTTCTGGGACATCATTTAACTTTGCTCCTGCTTTGATTATCCCGGGGGACAGTAAGGCTGTTAAATTATTAGTAAGTTTACGTTTCGATCATTTTACTTAAAAAATAATTATTGAATTATTTAAAATTTTTTATTTAAGTCATTAAGTTGTTAAAAACGTTATTCTATGCCATTTTCTATTCATACTATTTGCACTAATCGAAAGTTTATTTTTCTTCTTCTATTTTTCAATTCAATTTTGTTTCATGAAACAACTTTAAACGTCACGAATCTCCAAATCAAAATTCAAATAATTTTCTTCTTTGATTTTTGACACTAATCGTCAATTTAACTTAGATCTAAGGTATATTATTGTACTCATCAATGGGTATTGATCCACCATATATACCGGTCATCGAACCATCGCTTAAAACTCTAGCCAAACTTAAAAAAGGAACACTTAATATCCTAGTAGAGGTGTCCATGGGCCAGGCCGGGCCGGGTCCACAAAAAATTTCAGCCCGTTCATCGGGCCCAGCCCACCCCAAAATATAGGCCTGAGATTTTGCCTAGGCCTGGCCCGGTGAAAAAATATAGGGCCCGAGCCCAGCCCGGCCCGGCCTGTTTTAATTTAAAATTAAAAATTTTTTTTGGTCGATTAATAATTCTGATATGATATGAAATCTAGGTTTTGTTTTTGAATTAATTAGGTTTGGCTTCTAAAATTTAGAATCTTTTATAGTTCTTAGATTCTAGAAAATGGAATACAGACGAGAAATTTATTGAAGGCTATTCCTTTTTGGGTAAAAGAGTTCAACAAAAAAGAACACAATGTTAAATTATTGGTTTAGAAATATATTTTCTGCATTTTCAACGCAATTTATTTGATTGTTTATATGAAGAAAACCAGAATGTTTCATTATATTACTCGTAACTATTGCTCGTCCTATGTTTTAGGTTGCAGCAATGTTTATATCTCTATATGTTGAGTTGGACTGTAAATTCTGCATCTTTGGATCTTCCTATTTGTACTTTCATGTAATTAGTTGCACCCAATTTACTCTAAAAAAATTGTCATGAGTCTTATTTTTAATATATTTATTGTTTAATTTTTTTTACTATAGTTTACGTTCACCTGTTATCACTCAAACTCTACTTGAAACGTTACTAACTATATATCAAATACGTTCCATTTATATATATAAAAAGAAATAAATAAAAGAGAAGAAACAAATAATTAAGAAAAATAATCAAAACATTACGCTAAACTTGATAGCAATAGGAGGCAGACCGAACTCACCACCAATGAGAATCGATAGGGTAAAGTTAAACTGAATACTTATAGGTGTCGAGGTTTTAACTCATATGGTAAAAGTACCGTGTAGGCGTTATATTAAGAGTCAGATTGTATTTTATCCATTTAATTCAAAAAAAATGAATAAATTAATGTTTTTACATTGAATTAAAGGACAAATTAATCATTTCTTATCAAAATTTATCTATTTTCTACGATTAAAAACTGACATTGTTAGCAGAATAACCCGATAATTACACATAATATACCATATACCTCATTCAACTCTTAGTGATACTATTTACTGTTAAACCTATTTTTTGCAAGTATGAAAGAAATGAATTAGAGTAAATAATGAAAAGTGTTAAATTAAACATTTCCAAAACTGTAAAATTTCAAAGTCAGGTTCTCCAGTCAAAATTCAAAATATGGTACACTCATAAATCTGGAAATACATATTTGTAGGGAAAAGAATAGGGTGGGTTGACAATCCAGGCGTTGTTATTTGGCTCTTTATTTAGCTTTTGAAATTTGAAAGTTCGAGGGGATGCTTCTGACTTCTGACCTAAGAAATTAAATGAAATAAAATAGGATAAAAGGTTTTGAGTGGAGTGTTAATGGTTATCACCTCGATAAGGCTGCATTCTTCTTCCTGGCTCGGCTTCCTACCTTCCTCAACCGGCTCTATCTATTTTATAAATTATAATCTTACTGTATTATCATGCTTCATTTTCAATCCATAAATAAGTGATTGATTATTTCAACGCACTCGAACCCACATTCTCCTGTACTAACAATGATATCTCTACGATTTGATTGACAATTATATTTTATTTTTTAAAAATAAAATGGATGATTAGTTAATTTATGACATAATAACTTTTTGCCTCAATTATAAATAAAATTATTTTAATTTTTCATTAAAATTTTCGCAGTGTTAACTTTTAAATTTGTATGTCTTGTTAAATTACCCTAAAATAGATGAAATTTCAACATTTTTTAATTTTGTTGACATGGAATAAACATGGATGGTTACGTTGATTCAAAATTTTATACTTTTTATAATTTTTATAATTTTAATGATTTTAAAAATTATTTTATAATTATTTTTGAGTTTTATTTTTTAAATAACTAACTATTGATGTGGCAATCCACGTGTATGCCACATTAGCAAAATTAAAACGTTAGCTTTTCCATCCATTTTGAGATGATTTGATAAAACGTAAATTTAATAACTAAAAATACGAAAAATTAAACGAAAAATTAAAATATTTTTTGTAAAGTTAGAGAGCTAAATAAGTCATTATACCTAATTTGAACTTGATAATACTTTTATGTATGGGTTTAATTGTTGGTAATAATTTTATATATTTTATATGTAAGTGGAATAAAATATTTATATAAAATTACATTTACAAAAGAAAGTTATTCGAACTGCATGTAATAAATTTTTTATATAAAATTTCATCAAGATTTATTTAAATCTTTAGGCTGGATGAGTTTTCCATACACGTATAATTAAGGGTTTTTTACCAAAATATTACAAGCGGCACCCCCCTTTGTTCGTATTTCAGTCATTTGTTCATATTTTTTTTCCCGAATTTTATTACTTTTAAAAAATATACTATTTTATAATTTATTATTTTATATTATTTTAGTACATTATGCTTGAAATGTATTCATTTAGTGTGTTTTTATTAAAAGTAATAAAATTCGGAGAAAAATACGAACAAATGGCGAAATAAGGGCTTTTTTAAATTTATTTAAAGAACACACTAAATGACTACATTTCAAACATAATGTGCTAAAATAATGCAAAATAATAAAATTAGAAAATAATATATTTTTAAAAGTAATAAAATTCAAGGAAAAAAATACGAACAAAGGGCTAAAATACGAACATGTTGGTGCCGCCTCTCATGTTGTTAATATAAGGATAAATGTTCAATTTTGTTTATATTTTAGTTTTTCAAATATGCTTAGAGTCCTAGAAATACGTGCTATTGTATTACTCTATTATATGTAGCCTTCATTTTTCACCAATAATTTAAAATAATTACAAATTTCTTTTATCATTAATATTCATTTTACAATTTATATTTGAAATTCATAATTATCTCTCTTAATCATATTATCTTCAATATTTCAGTGTTTTTTTTTGGAAATGCAATTTACTTCAACTGATGTCACTGAATATTTACTATTACTTCAGGTAAAGGCTTGAACAAAAGTTAAGTCATAATCAACACGTACTGACATTTCTTTAAAAAAAGTTTTGTTTCGTCACATCAATTTTGAGTTGTTTCTGATAAAAGAATAGGATAAATTATTTAGTTGGTCACCGATTTTTTTGAATGTTTTTATTTTAATCACCCAAATAATTACAGCTACCACATTCTTCTTCTTCCTTTGCTCCCTAGTTCCAGCTACAACATCCTTGACTGTGTTTTTTTAAATAAATTTTTTAAAAAATTTTTTATTTCGGCCATTTGTTCGTATTTTTTTCCTAAATTTTATTACTTTTAAAAAATATACTATTTTCTAATTTTATTATTTTACATTATTTTAGTACATTATGTTTGAAATGTATTCACTTAGTGTGTTTTTTAAATAAATTAAACCCTTCGATCCTTTGTTCGTATTTTTTTCTCCGAATTTTATTACTTTCAATAAAAAACACACTAAATGAATACATTTCAAGCATAATGTACTAAAATAATGTAAAATAATAAATTAGAAAATAGTATATTTTTTAAAAGTAATAAAATACGAGAAAAAATACGAATAAAGGGCTGAAATACGAACAAAGGGGGGTGCCGCCTGTGGCAATGGCACCATTGGTGCCGCCTCTGCCACAAGCAGCATCCCTCCATTCAGTCGTCTTTTTTTTGGTATTATTTTAGTAAATAAACTTTTTTGTATATTATTTTGATATTTTTTAATTTTTTTGTAATATTTTATTAAAAAACCTTATAATTAATGTTCAATTAATTTACGGCAGCAACTAAATCATGATAATTATAAATTTATTAAAGTATCGTCAAATTCACTTTGTGGTGAAACTGCTTTTATAAAAAAAATTTAAAAATGGATTAAATTATATAATATTTTAATAATTTATTATTATTAAAATTAAAATTTTCTTTTATGGATATTACTTGTTAGCAATGTTGTGAAAAAAAGATTCCAAATAAAATTCGAAATATTTAAAGCTTATAAAATAATAAAATATTTTATGAAAATTAAATCGAAAATGTTATTCATGAGGGGTTGACTATGTGGGCCCCTAATCAGAGAAAAATAAGAAAAGACATCAAAAAGGGCTACCAAATCAAGGGAGAAAGTATGTTTTCCTATAGCATCTCAACACGTGTTGAGATTATATGAATGATTATTAGGGATGGGATTTTTTTTATTTGAAAAGTGGTTGTAGAATGGGATGTGGTAAATTTTTTTGTTCTAGCTAGTGAGTATAAAATAGAAGTGCTCCTAGGTCCGTATTTAGATTAATTTTTTAAGTTCGAGTTCGATCCGAAAAATATACTTATTTTTTTGTTCAAGTCAGATACACTTTAAAAAAGATAAATCAGAGCCTATTTCGACCTGTCTATATTTGATTTTTTAGATTAAATTTTATTTAATTTTTTAAAATATAATATACTAAATGCACTAAAAACACTAATCTAAAAGTTTTCTAACACATTAAATAATATTTATACTAAAAATATTACCATTAATAATAAAACAATATTAAATATAATTTTTAAAATTTTATATTTTGGGTTGGATTATTTAGTTGGGTAAGTTTTTTTTTTAGGTTTGGGTAATGGATTTAATTGTTATTGGGTTAATGATTTAATATTAGTATTAATATATAATTATTATTTAACACGTATAATTAATATAATTTCCCCTGGTTTATAATATAATATATTCGGGTCAGGTTAGAGGGCTAAAAATCTTGCACAAGGCCCAACCCATATAGAAAATTATTCCTAAATTTTATTCAAGCCCATTTTTCGGACCTCGTATTTTTATCTAAACTCTCTCATTTTTTCAAGCGGGCATTCGGGCTTGGGTGGATGGCTTGGACAATGAGTAGGCCTAATATGAAATGATTGTGGTAATTACTTGCTTCATTCTAATCTGCTTCACTATACACATTTCCAATTTTATCCTTGTATATATAAACTATTACAAGGTAAAAAATGTAATATTACAATATAGAAAAAAATCATATATTTTATGTTTTAATATATTTTAAAGAGTTATGTTTAAATATTTACTTTCTTTAAAAGAATTGAGAAAATTAGAGCTAAATAGCAACAATTAAATTGAAACGAGATGGAGCGGAGATGAATGTATCCAATATCCATAGACAGAATAATAAATTTCAAAATTATACATCTATAATAGAATAAAACAGATAGCGAAACATAGTGCGACAACTATGGAATGACAATAGATTTAGTAATATCTATTTCCGACCCGTCTCGTTGTCATCTTTAATAATAACGTGACAATAATATTGAGGTGGGGAATTTAAATAAAAATATTAATTAGCATAAAATTAATTTCTAATTCGATTGTAAGGTTTCAAAATAAAGCAAATGGACAAAGGCGGGGTTTGAAAGTCGGGGGAGTTGAAAACAAGAAAAAGGTGGGAGGCAGGTTGCGGTGGGCGGTGGTGGACGACATGTCGGCAACGACCAATTGATTGTTGACCAGAAAATCTCATTAATATCAAGGCGTAACTCAGTCAAACCCACATCTCGTAAAAAATGTTGTACATATGGTACTTGTAATTCAGGCTGCCTGCCTGTGTTTTGTGGGCCCCAAAAATCATTGATCCTTTTCCCTTTTCTTTTATTTTTAATTTTTTAAAAGAAATTAACATTTTGCTCCAATTTTTTTAAAATTACTCTAAGACAAAAAAGGAAAAAATGAATAAAACTAAAAATATAAAGATTAAGATGGTAAGAAATTGGTAGATTAAGTATTAACTCAATTGATATAAATATTTTACTAATGGAAGAGAATTTAAGTTCAAACGTTAAAGTACATTATCTTCTTATTTATAATCGGGAAGGGCTATATAAAATTTTAATTACGTCAAAAAACATATAATTAAAACTTATCAAATAAAATATTTAAACATTTTCTTTAAATAAAATATTGTACGTTGTCCTAATTTTTAGGAAAGATGTCGGGCTCTAAGATAGTATCCCCAACAACTTATATCATAATGTCCCAACAAACAATCACATATGATTATTAGCTATTAACTAATAATGAAAATCGTATAATGATTTGATAATAATAATTAATTCAGAATAACTTCAACATTTAGTTATTATGATATAAAAATCAATTCTTTATTTTAACAAGAAAAATATATTCTTACTTAACACTGTACGATTTTTATAAGTTCATCTGTCTCTTTGTTGTCTTCTCTAAATACGTGATAGATTGACCATGGCGTTGCTTTAGCCAATATTTACTGGATTTTTCTCACCAGAGTGAAAGTCGATACCCTTGAATAACTACCTTGTATAGCCTGTATCGCCTCCAAACTATTTGAAAGAATAATCACACTGTCAAATCTTTAGTCAAGTGCAATCACCAAACCTTCTAAGATATTTGTTCAAGAGAGAACAACTCCCCCAATCGCAGCTGACTCGAAATCCAATTCCTGACCAAGCGTGGAATTGAAGTTGAGTCTTGCAGCTTGGAACCATTTGCCTTCTAAGATGAGGCTTACTGTTTAGCCCAATTGTAAGAGACTTTAACCAAATCCTCAGCACCCCATGTTATCCCCGGAAGCTCGAATAAGTTACGATTATTCTAAATATGACAGGCAATAATGCATCCTTAGTTAATTTTGTAGGTTATCGTTTTAAATCCATCTCCTCTGTATTGTTTTTCTATTGAAGCTGCACTTATATTATATATGTTGAGGTATGCAATTATAAGGACATGCAAATTAATTATTTGAAATGCTATTTTAAGGATAATTGATTTGATGAGATATGATTGATTTAAAATAGAGTTGAGGCTGAACTTTAATTTGGAAACTTTGTTGAACTGTGGAAGATATATTGTTGGTGCCAGCAATTGTAACGCAGTTTGCCTACTGGAATATTTCAACTTACTTCATTTGCCTATTTTTGTGCACTTTTCAAGGGATTCACAAACAAGATCTTCTCTTTATTTCACATATTTTAAAAGCACTTAACGGGAGATTCACAAATTTTACACTGCTTGTACATTCTTCTTTTCAGCTTTTAAAGTGAAATTAGTGGATGTATGCGAAAGAGATTGTAATTTAGTAAATGAGTTAAACTTAAATCATATCAATGCTAAACAATTTAGAATTTGGATATTCAATTTTCAATCATAATGTTTATAAGAGTTAGCATTCAGTAGTTTTAAGTCATGCATCAACGTTCAACAATTTAGAATTTGGATATTCATTTTTAATTAAGCTAAATAATTTATAATCTTCAAAATTTTAAAAATATTAATTAATAATATTGAAGGAAATTAGTAAACAAAACTATAACTATTAAAAATTTAGTAAAAGTGCATTCAAAAATATTTTTTAGTAAAAGTTATATTTTAAAAAAGGAAAATAAACTAAAATATAATAAAAGTCATTTTCTTTTAAAGAAATTGAAATTAATAAAAACTAATTTTTGTTATTATTATTATTATTATTATCAATTTTGGTCTATTTTAATTTATTTGATTTTATTTATAGGTTTAAAAACCCATTGAATTTTAATGGGATCAAGTTAATTATGTAGATGCAAATTTTTCCCCTAAAAATAAATATTCATGCTTAGGAGTGATTATCTGAGATAACGAGGGCCAAATTTTAGGCTCTTGTTGGAGAAACAATTATTTCATTTGTTCCACCTTTGCAACGAAAGCGTTAGTGGTGGTGCAAGGGCTACAGTTTGCTATTGACTTAGGTGTCTAATATGTGATAATAGAAAGTGACTCATTATCAATTATTTTGAAGCTAAACTTGCAGGAAATTAACTTATTAGAGATAAACTCGTTTACCTGAAATGCGAAGAGACTCTTGGAAAGCTTCATTTCTTGCTGATTTGTATTCATTGCCAGAAATGATAACCAAACTCCACATGCAATGGCATCAGAGGGGAGGCTTTTTGGGTAGAAGATGTGCTGTCATCAGCCTTAAATCGTGCTGCGACCGATTGTCGATGTATGGACCCACCTTGATGATCAACTGTGTATGCAAAATTTTTTGGGAATAATCTTTAATCTGTTTCCCTTATTTCTTCTCTCATTTTATTCAATATTTTATGATGCTTGCTAGAGAGATTGATGTCGATTGAGCTCAAGTTTTACTGAAGAGGGGATGATTGGTTCATTTATCTATAATTTTTCATTCTGTTCTTGAATGCTATTTTACTTTTCGATATTTTTGGATTTTGTTTCTAAGTATTTTAAACTTGCTTTTTACCCTCTCTTTTCCTCGATAAATTTAGTCGACTATTATTATTAAAGAAAAATGTTAAAAGTCATGCAATAAAAGATGTATTTAATTCTCGATAGAGAAAAAAGGGACATCTTTTACTGATTTATATATATATATATATATATATATATATATATAATAATGTTGTGTACCCAAAAATGAATTTCTGTTAAAAATGAAATTAGCCGACGTCTATCAGTTTCACCCAATTAGTTTTGTAATGGAAAAGTCAATTATCTGTGTCAATTAGTAGGCTGGTTTCTAAATCGTCGTTGCCTCCTGCGGCAAGGGTGAGTTCATCAGCTCGCTTCACCTGGTGCTTCCAATCGGTTCGAATGAGTGTATACACCATCATGCACACACATGACATTTGAGCTGCTAGTAGCCCAGCCCATAGTCCCACGAACCCCATTTCCAGTTGGAATGTTGTCACTATTGCAACCGGCAATCCTATCAGGTAAAACGAGCATAAGTTTATGTACACACCGTCTTTAGGACGGGCAGTCCCCGTCAAGACGCCGCAAGCAGCCGTTTGTGGTGAATTCCCCACTTCGCAAAGCCCCAGTATCGGAAGCACGGTTGAGATGAGATGGAGGATTTGTGGTTCATCGGTAAACAACTTCCCCCACCATGATCTCAGCGCTGTCATGAAAACGAAGGCCGATAGTCCGAAAGCGAAGGCCATGAGGAGGCCGATCACCGCGGTCCGGTGAGCACTCGATGGTTGGCCGGCTCCTAATGCTTGACTGACCCTTGTTGAAATGCTGGCGCTCATTGAGAACGGGAAATTATATAACATGCCGGTTGTTTGTATGAGGATTCCCATGGCTGCAACGCTGGCTTTGGGGTTGTCGAGTAAGCCACAAAGGAACAACATTATTTCATACCACCACCATTCTAAGCACACTGAAAGGAGGCTAGGCAGTGCTAGTGCTAGCAGTGGACGCCAGCCTTGAAAGATTGAGATAATTGTGACCCCATGCCATGGTTTCAAAGGATTTTCTGAGATGACCATGTAAATTACTAACCCCAGGTTTATATTGAACGTGTTACAAGCAAGTGCTAATGCAATGCCTTCAACCCCTAACTGGAAATATATTGTGAAAATGTAGTTGACCAAAGGGTGGAGGAGGACAGCAACAATGGCAGCAATGGTGAGAGGAGTGCTAATGCCTTGAGCTCTAAGGAAAGTCCTCATGGGATGGAGGAGAGACTGAGCTATGAGTTCAGGGATGAAGGCAGCCATGTAAACTTTGGCGATTTTGGTAGCTTCTGGATCTTGACCTAAGCGTAGGAAAATGGGTTCCACGTTTAGCCAAAGGATTGAAATAGGGATGGAGATAAGTAGAAGCAGACATAATGTTCTGTGGAAGGTTTGGCTAAGGATTGAATATCTTCTGGCTCCAAAGGCTTGACCACAAATGGGATCCATCCCCATTGAAAGACCTTTGATGACGGAGAGACCGGTAATGTTTCCGAACCCCATGGCGAGTGACCCACCGGCGAGCTCTTCTTTGCCTAGATGACTGAGGAAAAGCATGGAGATTACTGATCTTGAGTGGAGAAGCAGTGTTGTTATTACTATTGGGCCTGCAATCTTTCCTAATGAAACCACTTCCTCTCCCACCTGCATGCAATTCACCTTTCATCCATTAGCTTACAAATATCAAACAGGAAAAATGGCTATGAATTTAAAAAAGGATTAATTTTTACAAAACATAAATCAATACGTTGCAATATATTTTTTAAAAAAGATTCACATGAGGAGTTTTAAAGAAAATAAAGAAGACACTTTTTGCCTTTGTTGTTAACGTGCAAGTTGCTAAAAGGTGGGTTGAAAATTAATTTTATTATGGTACTTTGCAACAAAATTCAGTGCATAACGTGGTGTTATTGAGAAAAAGAGAAATTCCCTAAGACATTGGACATGCCATTAATGGGTTCCACTATACCTCCATTTTTAAAGTGCAAAATTAGACGTACAATTAAAAAGCTGCATAATGTTGTTTATCCTTAAAATTTAATATGCTACAAAATTAAACCCCCCATGACATTGATTCCATAAAAAATGAGTAATAGGCCACCTATCTCCCAAAAAAAACAAACAATTTAGTCAAATTTAAGTGTTATACCCACAAGTCCACAAATATTAAGAGCATAATTAATAAATTTTGAAACAAAATACGCACAAGCTTTCAATTAAATAAAATAACATATATAAAGAAGAAGGGATGTTAAATTAAGTTTAGTGACTGTTAATGATTTAGGGTTCCTTGGAAAAGTTTTGTAAATCGCCATTGAGAATACATGCCTCTTAAAACAACATTCAACTTGACTCCCCATTGAATTTAATGGGGATCTTCGAGACTTCTGTATGCAGGAGATAAGAAGGATTAAAAAACCCTTTTAGGGTTTGACTTTGAATCCTTCCCCATGTCATAATTTTGACATTCTCTTTTAAGTGAAAGGAAACGGAAAGAGAAAAAACAAGCAAGTAATATTTTGAAAGAGGGTGGCCGGTGTTGTCACTTTCAGAACTACTCAAATTAAGAGCCAATAGACAACAACCTTAAAATGCTGTTTTATATTGCATTGTTCAATGAGGTCTCTATAAACAGGCTAAGGATCTCTCTCATAAGCAGCAATCCCCCCAAAGGAAACAAAATTATGAAGAAGAAGAAGAAGAAGAAGAAGAATATTCAGATACCATTTGGTTCATAATTAATACCAAACAAATGAAAGCAACCCAAAATCTGAATCTTTACTCTTAAGACAAATATACAGCAACAGAGAAATGGGTTTGTTTGTGAGAGTATTGCAGTGTTTATACAAAGGAAAAGGAAGGCTTGCCTGGCTTAAGGGCTCTCTTTGGTTCAATGGGAGCCATCTGAGAAGGTGAGTGACTTGAATCTTTCGTATAAAGCGATGAATGAATTCGTCCCCATCGTTTTCCGGGTTGTATATGTTCCTCAAATGCTGTTGCTGGTGGTCACCATTTTCACTACTACTACTACTTGCACGAGATTCAATATCATCACTTTCAGGGCACATGGTTTTATCACTACGACAACAAAACTGAAAAATTGAAAACAATCATTCAGTTTTCCAATATTATATGTATATGATAATAACAATAAGAAAGACAGTAACCTTGATTTCTTGTGAGGTTGAACGCCGTCCACTGCCTTTTTGACTGTTGTTGGGGTTTGTTCCTCGGTTAATGGTAATGGACACATTGTTGGTGAATATATATCGATGTTCTGTTGATATATACTGCAAAAAAAAGAAAAAAAAAAAAAGAAGAGAACATTAATACTAATTAACCCTTCTTCACCTTTAAGTACTTCACTTATATATTTTACATATATATTTGAAATGAGACAATTAATATATGTCTGATTAACTAGAATTAGAATCTAACTCAATACAAAGTATAAAGATTTAGAATAAATTTAGATAAAACCTACATGTAGTAAAACTTAAATCCAAAATAATTTAAAACACACACATGATATTTATGTCTAATAAAACTCAATTCAACTTCTTTCAACACTCCTAAGATTTCATTAGCCCTTTAATGACCTACTTATAATGAAAAGGATTATTGATTAAAGTAATGATAAGTTGGAAAAATATATGTAGGACTTGTTTTGATATTCTCCTCTCTTTGCTCAAAAAATAATTATTTTATTATAATTAGATGAAAAATTAGAATAAAATCAACTATAATCTCAAAAATAAAAGCATAAAGTTGGTCAAGTGGGGGACTCGATTATGTGCTAATTTGATGCATGTTATTTTGATCACACTCACGTACAATTTAGCCTATATAGGAAAGAAGGGAATAAGCTTTGTTAACAAGGAAAACAATAATTAATTAACCAAACATTCTATGAGGAAACTATTCATCAACAATAAATTTTTAATATGCACAAAGTATATTAAGAACATAAAAACAAGTTATATATCAGCTGTGAAATCATGCATAATTGGATTTGAGAATAGAGCTAGAGATTAATGTTGAAAGAATATTTTAAATAGACTCATGCCATTGGTGATCGATCTAACAATTAAATATTAAGTAATTTCGCAATCACTTTCTTTAATACTTGGCTTCTTTCCACACAGGATGGTAGCTGGCTAGCTTTAACATGTAGGACCACGTCCCATAGTCTTCTATATAAAGATTATATGCCTCTTCATATGGTTTTAGGAATAAATTTTAGTTTTAATTAAATTTCATTTGTTTTTTGCTATTTTTAATGTTACTTTGAACTTATTTGCAAATCTTCGAAATAAAGAATAGAGGAATTAGAGCAAGAAATGGTGAAATGTAGTCTTTCATTTCATCACATCAAAATCAGTGGATGGAGTATGCGGTTGCCCGTAAAGAAAATTGCTCCACCAGAAATTGATTGTTCGATGGAGTGCGATGATAATAACTCAAATTGCTATTTGTGATGTTTTAATATGATTGTTTGGTTAATAAATTGTATTAATCAAATAACTTTTATTTGTTTTGAAAGCGAAACTTAGAGTTACTAAATAAATAATGTAGATAAACAAATTAATTAGTAATTAAGATAATAATATATCTAAAACCTTAATCATCCTTATAAGTTTATTAGTGCAAAATGATTAACTCAACTTTTCTAGGGCAAGAATATAAGTAGTGGAGAAAAGTGGAACAACTTAGCTTCAACAATTAAATCAAATATATGTATTGGGTGAAGTATAATCAAGTAATTTGAAAGTTTTCATTGTCGTTAGTTTAATTTTAATAATAATTAGATTTATTTTCAATGATCTAAACCAAATAAAAGTGAATATTTGGTACGTAACACTTTAAAATTTGATCAACAATATGACTCATCACTTTATTACTTGATACACATTTACCTAAGTTTTAAAAAGTTCATATTATAGATTTTTTCCGTACTCATATTATTATAGTTTTTTTTCCATCTATTACACTTAATTTGGAATATAATTCCTAAACTTTAATTTAATACAATTTGGCTCTAATATTATCTAGTAGTACCTATCACCGTTACTTTATTAGAACCTTTGGCTGAACATATTATCAAAGGTGAATAATAAAGCTCTACATATTATCACTGATCGTCATAATCATGAAGTAGTACCAATCGGCACCGCTAAAATATCATCACCTTTAATATTCTCAAATATATGCTTATTTGATTTGAACATTACCAATAAATTTTGCTACTAATTTATCTTGAATAAAATATATATATATATATATACTCAGTCAAAAGTGAATCTTATACGACACAATTTGCCTTTAGGTGTGGTACATTACAAGTTGTGCACCAACAATCTCCTCTTTTAGCATTTAATACAAAACCCCGAGACAAAAAAAATATGCAACAAAGATACATTCACAACAACATATGCATCAACTCAACAATATTATACAAGCAAGAAAATGTAGCAAATATTTGAAATATCTAACGTTAAAAGCGCCAACAAAAAGAAACAACAATAATCCTATTGAGTAATAGTTTTCAGAAGCAAAATTCCTCTAATTGAATCCAAATTCTCTTTTCTCCCTCATTCTAACAATAATCCAAAGATGAATTGAAGAAACTAGAGATGAAAGGAACAACCAAACCTTTCCTTTTATTCAACAGTGAAATTGGTGCAAGCTCAACCTTAATATACGAAAGGGTTTTCACCTTCAATGTAGTATGCATATTCTATGTGGCTTTTGATATGGTAACATCTAATTCAATAACAAACTTTACATCTATTTCATCATATCAAAACTTCTACTCTGTCATAATGCTAAAAGAAGTTCACCAAAACTACTCCATCAAAGAGAACAACAAACATCGGGCTAGTTCCTAACCAATATCATATCAATGACTGAATATGAAATCAAATAAGTCAAATATCAACAAGCATTGTAACTAGTGAATCATCAACAAACATTGTAACTAGTGAAACAAGTACAAACTTTTCCACCTTTACGGTCTTCACAAATCTGTGCACTTATTTATTCATACAAGGCTTCGATGAAGTATATAGAATAATCCATGTATCTTCAATCTAATCTACAAACCTAGCTTCATGTTTAACTTGAGAATCAATTTTTCATTAATCTTTATAACTAACTTGAAATTGAACTCTTCTCACCCAATCTTTCTTGTAAGATTTGCTAATTGTTTGTCTTGTGAGAAAAGCGTATGAAATATTTGTATTTTTCTCTCTCCTCAGATCATTAAGGAGCTTATAACAGTGAGGTCTAATATGGAGAATCTTACCACAATAATGACAAACTTACTTTTTAGCATTTTTAGCGGGTAAGCTCTTATTCTTCCTCCATACTTATTCTTACTTCTAATAAGCTGAGATATGGTAAGGCACATGAGAGTTTCTTCCGAGATAATTGAAAAATCAATAACATTATGATTTGATTTGGCCTACTATCTTCACAATGACGCGTAAGATACAAACCATCTTTACATAAAAATGCCCTATAGATACATTTCTTCTTAACTTCTTAATTTCAAAAGTTAAATCCTACTTTCAATTCACAGGGACTATTACTTTGATCACCAATAAATCTTATTCATTAAGAAATCTTATTCTACAAGATTTAATCTTATTCTACAAGATTTCCTACCCATTAAGAATATTTACTTCTTTAAGTAATCTTAACAATAAAGTAATCTCCGCCCAATAGAATTACACTAAAATCTTAATTTAATATTTGACAACTAACATTTTGATCAATATCTAAAAATCCCCACCTTGGCCCAAATTTCATCCTAATATTGGCCTTTAATCATCAACATCATCAATACACACCTAGATCCAAGAAATTCATTGCAACACCATTAGATTGTTTGAGATATCCACTTGTAGTTGGCATCATCAACAACATCACTTTTCTTCTATATCAAATTTTCAGTGAATTGAATATCAAAATTGAAATTCTCTACCTGCAATTGACACTGCCTTGCAACATATCATATCTTACATAATAAATCCCCTAGAAACCAAACATTGACTCATGATCGCATCATGATAAGTCTCAAACCACATTCTCTCCCTCAAAACCTTTCTCGTTATCTACTTTTATCATGAGAAGTGTTCCTTTTTTATACATTTTCGTAGCTAGTGCAATGCTCGTTCTTATTAGCATGATTCATATATGTGCCATATGATAATTTCGTAGAACAATAGTTACATAACTCGGCTTGATGATGTTTTTGTTAATCAACAACAATCTTACCAATGATCTAATTGTGCTTGCACTTTCCTTTCCATAAATTTTTACTCACTTTCTTTAATCCTGTTAAGTTTTATTTCACCCAAAGCAACACCAAGTCTTTGTTGCACAAAAAAATTTTGCATGGTACATATAATGTATTAACTTTAATGGGTTCACTCTTCCATTACTCTTGATACCAACTTTTCCCTTGAACCAAAAGCTCTGATACCAATTATAAAAAATTTGTGGTTAGGAACATAAATAACATGAAATAAACTTTAACCATACTAATAAAAAGACAATATTTAGCTTGCTTTGACCTCTCTTGCCTACGTCCATGATCCTAAAACAATCAAATATTTCAATAAGCTCGTAACTTTTGCATGAATAAAAAGCGACAAATCATCCTTACAATAACATGATACTGTTGCACAGATAAAGCTAGAAACCATTCTCACATAAAATTCCCCTAAGGATCGCAATTCTTCTCAACTTTTTAATTGTAAAAGTTGAACAGTACTACTTGTATTTATAAAGCATATTACTCCAATTTAACATAGAAAATTAGAATTTAGACCAATTCATAGATAATTTATACAAAATGCAAATTGAACTTGAAATATTTAAATTATTAAAACCTCAACTTTACTATTAATTTAAGAGTTGATTTGCTGAATGCATAAAAAGTAATTTGTATTAAAAAAAAGTGTTAATGTGGTATGTTTTGTGATTTGATTGGATGTTCCAAGCTTCAATTATTTGTGGGTTTAACAAACAGAATGATGGGTGAGAATGCCCATGTTCCCCTTTCCCCTACACTCTCTCCTAACTTCCAAAGCTTAAATCAGAAAAAACATAAAACATTGTTGGATGGTCTTCAAACTTGAAAGAGACGGCTTTAGGTTTACTATATGTTGATTGCTTTCCCAAATTAACCAATAAGAAGTGATCAAAACCATAAAGAAGGCTAACGGCGGTTATAATTTATGATACAAACATAATAAAACAAAGCCATTTTCATTGCCCATACCCCTAACCCCCCTTATTGTTTTTCAATGTTTGTTTCTCTTTTTCCCCTCCAATAAAATTCTTGACACCTTTCGGCATCAAGCATCGCATATTCCAATGAACTTGAGACAATGATAATCATTCATGAACCTTTCCCCCTACTTTATTTCATTTGCTACCCCTGCATTTAATTTTGATAGGGGGAGTCTAAATATTTTATCACCCGATTTGAACAAGCAATTTGTGTTGATATTTAGTTTTTTTCAGTTTTAATTAGTAAGTGTTGAGTATCTAGAGGTAACATTATTAAAAAGATTAACTTTTATGAACCATACAACGAAGGTAAAAGAAATCTTACGGTATGATTATTATATCAGTCAAGTCTTTCTATTAAGTTATATCTATCCACGTAGAGTTAAATATCTGCTTAAATTTGATAAAGAACATATTTAAAATACATGAACTAAAATTTACACGCATTTATACCTCTTACATACATGAATAGCTTAGACGTGATGTGCTAAAATAACATCATGAATTTTATGAGAGTTATATTTTATAAAGAAGGAAATAAAATGTAAAATCTATGTTGCTACTTGTCTCTGCACACCAATGCTTATTTCTTTACACGTCGAGAGATTCAAGGTATCTAAGGAACATATAGACACGTATTTAAAATTTGATATGCTCCACATTAAATTTGAGCTAACAGCTAGACAAACATAAAGATGCCAACTTTCTGAGGATTGAATTAGAATGAATTTTTGAACTATAGTTCAATGATGATTAGTGTAATTAACCCATTATTTTTATATATTTGTTTTTCCCTATCAAGTACATAGACGATGGGGCTGTTTTGATTTATATATATATAAAAAAAATAAAGAAAAAGGAATGGAAGATGGCCTAACTTTAGGCAAACAGGCGTGCCATTTTCAAAAAACCCTGCAACAGTCCCCCCTCGTCCCCATGTTTACATATAATTTCAGTTCAAAGCTTAGAGGCGTCCCTCATGTTGTACGAAAGATTCCATATCGGACCAACCAGTTTTTCAGCATATGCTCTCAGGCTAATAACTCAATAACTATGCTGTTCCTCCCAACCCTCCATCGTTGCCTGCCTGCTTGCTATTTCTTTATTCTTTGTGCTCCTTGTCTTACGAAACTAGGGCAATGCTGTCCTCATCGGCTAATTCTTAAACTTTAATTATTTTTAATTTAATTTATCTGATCTTATCTCCAGCATTTGATATATGAGAAACCTTGTATGCAAATGAGAAAATGATACACTTTTTGTAGACGACATGATTAGATCTTTTGACACTTACGAGGTTAACACATTAATTTTAATTTGGAGAATGGAATTTCTTTTCGATCACGCTATTTGAAGATAATAAAAACTACTGACTTAAAAAATTAAATTAATCTAATTATTAAATCTAAAACAGGGTGATAATATGTTAGGTTAAATGGTCTTCACATGATTACCCCCCCCCCCCTCCCCTCCACCACTTTACTTGGTCGTTGGGATTTCTTCTCCTTTGTTTCATTGTGTTTAAATTCATATAACCTACGTACATGCTCATTTTTTTTATAATGTAGTCCTATGCCGTACGAGTCACGGTTTAATAATAATTATTAATCAAAATATTTCCTCAATATTTTTTAATGGTGAAACCAGCTACAAATTAAAAAAGAAAAATCAGACCCATAAACCCTCTAGTATGGAGATATGAAAATGATTATTGATGTTGACGTTCAAATTTCGATTGGATATGGTTACAAGGTGTGGATATATACTTGCCTGAGATCACACCACCAACTTGTACAATTGTGGGGAGGCCACAATAATTAATGGTGCACCACTGTTTAATAAAAAAATTAACATTTTAGAGATTAGAGTGTATTTTTACCATATATTAAAAATTTTATAAAATATAAAAGGCAGGCCCGACCCCTAACAATCCCTTTGTGCTGCCTATGTTAGTTTGAGTTAGTTAGAGAAATCATTTAAAGTATGTTTGTAGGGATGAGATTGTTAAGGATCAAACTTAAACTATCATACCATAATATAAATACTCTTATTGAAAAATATGTTAAATCAATCCATTTTAATTTTAAATTTTAAAATTGAATTAACTGATTTTAAATTTTAAAATTAAATTAGCTAAATTTTATATAATCGTTAATACATTTAAAAAAAAAGTCCAATATAAATATATTATCTTTAATACAAATCCAAATTATATATCCTTTATTACCCAAACTCAAAATTTACTCATTAGCCCAAAATTTCAAACCCAAAACATAAAAATTAGCCCAAATGTAACTTTTTAAAAAATTGTCAACTAACTTATCATACCGAAGTCAATAATTAAGCCTTTAATTATCATTGTAGATGAAGTTTGTTGATAAAACTAAGTTAGTTAGCATCGTATTAATGGACATATTATTTTTGTTCTAATCTTAGTGTGTATCGATATTGATGCGTTTTAGGAAGCGAATGTAATGATAAGGCAATTGATGGGGGTGCTTTTTTGTGACATCCATTGTAGTGTATCACTTTGGTCAAACTCACTCCAACTAATTTGAATTAAGTGTTAACCATTAAATATGGTGTGGCGACTGCTTACTTTATTTTTTAATTATGTGGTCAGAGTTTGATTTTTTACTCATAAAAATAGACACATTTCGTGATCAATAATTGATCTCTTTAGAAAACACTCAAGATAAGAAAATTTATGGTTACTAGAGAAAACTTTCATTCAATCCTTGAAGCTGAAACGAGGCTAACTATTAATAAGTAAGTAAATTATTTCAGTGTAATATAAGTGGCAACCTACATCTCATATTTTTTTTCTTGTTTTCATAATGATTTATTGGTGTGGTTGTTGATCAGTTTAGTTAGATATTCATCATTTATCCAATGTTTATAAATATATTCATTTAAGTCGGCTCCTTTGTTACTTGAATTTGAGTATATAAGCATCGAATATGGATATTTATCTAACATCAATTTTTTTACATATTTAATTTTTTTAATATTCATAATCTCATATATATCTGTGCAGGACACAACTAAAAATAATAAAAAATCCTAGTAACGCAATTTATTCGTGGCATATACTATATAACACAAAAAAAAGTTATCCGAATTCATCCACGATATTAAAAATAAAATTTCCTAATGGTTTTGTATGCAAAAAAAAAAAAAAAGTTATACCTTAAGTTAATAGTTATTATTTTGAATCCCACAAAATTACATACATACCAGGGGCGTAGCTAAGGACTGGCAAGGTCCCAATCCTCCATAAAATGGAAATTTTTTATTTTATGTTTTTAAAATTTTTAAAATTTTAAATTAGTAAAGATAAAATTACAGATTGCCCTCTCTAAAAATAATAAATATTTGATTTAATCGTCTAAAAATTATAAAAATATAAATTATTAAAATAATAAAATTATATTTTTATTATCGTAAAAATTACAATTTAATTTTAGTGTCATAAATCTGACTTCAAACTTGATACATACAACATAATCTTGATGATGTAGATATTGATTTGATAGCTTGCAGTGGTCGGTGAATGATATATGTTGTGTCCTTGAAGGAGAAGACAACAACCACAACTGCGGATAAGGATGTCCAAGCAATTGGGTTTACTTCATCCCTTGTTAGATGAATCATATATAATGTGTACTTTTGCCTCTACAGAGGGCCAAATATTCAATCAAGGTGATGGTGGTGGGAAAATCTGAAGAAAAGGGTTGATCCCCCAATGCCAATGCCAATGCCAATGCCTCAATCCATGCAACTACAGACAGGGTTTGAAATACTGGGGTCAATTGGGCCCCTTATCTTTTGGGGCCTGCCAACAGAGAAAGTATCAAAGCAATGCAATGTAATGTGTAATCCAAGTCTCATAAATTGAGTGCAAGTCGGCCACAATTATTTTAATTGAGCTTCAATCTACAATTTTGATTAGTTTGGGTGTATCTCAACGTTTGGATTAGCTGGTAATGCTAAATTAAATATTAAATATAATAATGAGTTAATAAAAAAAACATATGTTTTAAGAATTGAAGTTTAATGGTATGCGTTGGGAAAAGTAATAATACAGAGTATTAGAAGTATTCATGAATCGAATGAGATTCAATTATAACATTTAGCATAAGCATTATTAATTCAACTTTTCATATCAATAAATGTTGAATGCAACAACGAGATAAATTGTATTTCCGAAAAAGAAAATATATCCAAATCTTAGAGTTGATATTAATGGAAAGAACAATCATTAACTAACTCTATACATAAGTCGTAAAATAAATTGATTCAAATTTAATCCAACCCGATAAATTTATTGGATTAATATATTGATTAAAATGTGAGGCGAGGCATCAGGGAGGGGGGTACATGATGATCACATGGTTTATATGAAATCATATGAGATGATAGTCAGCAAATACCAACTCTCACTCGTGCGCGGTGACTGTACCAATAGTATCATATTATTATATGATCTCAGATTCCCGCATGAGTTTTCTGTCCCCCCACTCGTGCACTTCATCATCTAAATCCATTTCTCATAATAATTTATAAATTTTAATCTCTTTCTAATCCTACACTTTTAAAAAATTTATAAGTTTCACAATGTCCAATCTTCAGAATCTTTTAACATAAAAAGGACTGTAACGAAAGTCTACTTTCTCAAAATACTCAAAATTTTCACTATCATAATGTTTTCACATATCCTTATAAATTTGTCTATATTTAATCCATGCTATTTACGAGATTAAAATTAATTAATAATAACATATACAATACGTGCTATATATACAATTAAAATGTAAATATTATATTAAAATAAAGTTTTAATTGGATGGTAAATTTAATATTTTATCAATGCTGTGGATTCAAATTCCTTCGTATGCATATTTTTAATAAAAATATCAAAACACCTTCAAATAATGTAATTTATTTTAAATATAAATGACATTTTGTAATATTTCTAATCACAAGACACCCAGTTGATTCGTTACACTAACTTAATTAAGAGCTTAAATAATAGTATAGATATGAAATTAAAAATTTTATAAGCATTATTAAATAATTATCAAGTGTCGACCTTGTTCAATCTCTTTAAAAGGGTCACCAAAAACTTTTTTTGATCTTTTCATAGAAAAACCTTAGTCGTTCCATTTTTCTAAACTAAATCTTTGGTTTGTCAACGGTGTCGTCGATTTTTGGGTTGGTTGGTCACGTTTTCTTCAACATTATTTTTTATATTTTTGTTTTGTTTTTAATTTCAATCTACATTGTTGTGGTTTTATTTTATCCATATTTTCATCGTTTTTGTTTTCTTTGAAAGTAGATGTGATTTTATTTGTACTTTTTAGTCATGTTGTAGCATATATGTGAGATTTGTCACTATAAAAGTGTCACCAGATCTATTAGAAACTGTTTTCGAAGGGCTTTGTCATGATAGATCGTAGGTCATCTAAGACTTGGTCTTTTGTGCATCCTTGATACAGTCGGCCTCTTAGGGGGGGTTTCGCAGCTTTTTCTTGGTTGATCGGTGTCTATAGTCGAGTTGATTTGATGATGGTGAGCTTAGGATGCAAGTTCCAACGATTTGATCAAGTTGATGCATCTCTGGTTTGTTTTTGAATTATTCCAGTGTTGTAGTTATCGTAAGTTTAATTTTTTTAAAAATTATTTTACGAACATGACATTTGTACATTAATTTGTAGTGATTTATTTATCGTTTGAATTATAGATCATATCTTTACATTAATATTCATGGTTCCTATTAATGATAGTGTTTTTTTCAAAAGAAATACAAATTGTGGTTAGTCAGATTTTAAAAACTAATTACATAGCATGTTATATCCATAATGTGAAGATAGTAATGGGTCCAAATGGTGAGTAAAGAAAGCAAATTCCAAAGATGGATATATACAAAAGTCCATTAAAAAGGAGACGTGGGTCTAATGGCTTCATCTTTGGGAAATAAACAAAAAACAACAAGTAAAACAAAGTGGTTCTTGGACATACTCTCAACTGTCCACTCTAATCTTACCTCACCCACATGCAGAACTACCTATAAATAAATATATTCACTAATAAAAAATAAAAAAAATGCCTTTAATTTTTACCCTAATATAATTACATATGTCCTCGTCTAGAACTAGTTCATTCAAATAAAACACAGATTTGAATTTAGTTAACTTGAGAACTAAGGTTGATTCATTCGTATTAGATTATGTAAAATACATTTAAAGTCGAACCACTTAGCCTTCTCCACAGGGGTAAATTTGTTATAGAGGTCCTTTAAATTTTGTCAAATCATAAACTAATATGGATATGAAATTATATTTTGACCCAAAAAATTTCATTATTCTTTCTCTAATCCCTGAAATTAATGTCTTATTTTAACTCCATCCAAAACCCTACCACGAGAAAAACATAAAACAGAAGTAATCGTTACAAAAGTTAAAAGTCATGGCTGGGCCCTTATTTACGAATATAATTATATTAATTAATTGGGAACCCTTGGACCTTCAAACTTTGTAGGGTACCCTTTCAATTTGCCAATTTATATAAAACTACATATAATTTTTAATTTATGTAGAAATAAAGTGAAAAAGAAGAAGAAGAAAGAATCTTGTTGGGATGCAGCAACCAGAATCTACGGACTAGTGTTGGTCGACTCGTCTCCTCTGCTCTTTTATCCTTTTCCTCATTTTCATGCATATATATCTCATAATAATATTAATATTTAATAAGACTATCAAGTCTAAATTTTGATTAAAAATATATATAAGCTCGCTGACACATTCATTTAATTTCACTCAATTTCTTTTCGGGGAAAAATGGTTGGATGAATCATGTTTATGATGAACGCATTACTCTTATGTTAATGTTTTGAGAGAATTTTACTTTTGATTAATAATTGGAAAATATGATAAGTTTTTCCCATTGGTAGGGTAGGTAAAAGTAAACCAAAGTTTCAATCCCTTTGTCCCAGAAAGAAACAGCATCTCCAATCCCACCTTTCTTTTCAAAAGATTATTAAAAAGAAAACCAAACAACGGTGAAAGACTGTTACTTTTACAATATTAAGTTTAGGGTTTCAACCTATGTCTTAAATTTATAATAATAACAGTAAGAAATTATGTGTCGAGAAATCAAGATGGTGACAAAATAAAGGAGTCTCTATCCTCGATTTATTTTAATAATAATCACAATTTAACTAGTCAAAATCAGTTTAACCTTTTATCATGATGGCTTTAATCATGCTTCCAAATAACGTCGGTCGATGTTACCTTTTTATGTGTGAAAATATTGTACATTTTTTGGCTTTTATAATTATCTAAGTAACTTTATTTTTTAAAACATGGTAGAGATTAAAAGAAAAAAAGAAAAGAAAAGCTCAATGTCGTCCTCCAACAACGAAAGCTTTTGAGCTTTGGTATAGAAGTTTGAATTTCCAGGCTATTAAAGTTAAAATTTGAATTTTCACAGCTCTTTTATGTAATAATATATTTTAATAATGTACTATTGTCTCTGGATAGAAGGAGATTTTATATATTTATAGCTTTACAAATTATGAAGTTGAAGGAAGAAATTGTCAGGAATCGTACGAATTAGTCACCCTCTTACACAATCATCAAAAACATAATTATGATTCATCATAATATAATTATTCATATCGTATTTGAAAACGTGCCATATAATCAAATAATTAAGACAAACATTAATTTTAATTTTTTTTTTGAAGGAATGGATCTGGGGTTAGATTTTTCTTTTTTCTTCCGACACTCCTAATTTTAAATGTAATTATTCAAATAGAGATATAAGATATGTCTTTTTTGCGTATCATTCCCAAATTGGTTTGGTACTTGATTTACTCATTCAACTGACATCCCTGTCCTTTTTGCTCTCTTTGGGCATTATGCAAAACTCACAATGACTTGAGAGACGGGAAATCAACTTTATTCCAATCACATTTCATCCCCCAGTTAGATTGGTTAAATTGTAATCCGATTGGTATATTAGTTTAAATATAAGGATTGAATGAATAAAAACACCAAAATTTGGGATAAAAAATTGATGGTTCAACTTATTTAATTAATTATTGGACTGATGATCGACTCGGGATTTGATTGGTTTAACTATCAATCTAGTTTTTAAAACGTCGAGGGAAGCATATTTTTTATCAACTATTCGATGCCTCATGAATCTAGTGGGAAGGAGTTATCTTTTTAAAGGATTAAAGTGTAATTTTATCATTATATAAATTTATTAATTTAAAATTTTTAAAGGGAGGTTAACTGAAATTGTATCATCTTGGAGACATTAATTCTACTTTCAAATTTTTTAAAGGGATAAAAATAAAAATTTACATTCACAAACCTTATTTAGTGAGCATCAAAGGTTAGGGACAAGCCGCGCAAAGGCTCTACCTTTCCTTTGGTATACAACATATTGAAGAGCCTTTCCTTTGGATCTTAAATTGGGGTTTAAAAGCTTTAGTTGTTGTTGTTAAATTGCTTTGATTTATTTTATTTTTTAAAAAAGTGAAAATTTTGGACATAAATATAGTCATTATAACTTCAGCCAGTGCATGAAGTGCAGGAGGTAGCACATTAATGAGCTCTCAACCTATATTTAATGTTTTTTTTTCCCCATTTTCAAAACAAAGAAAAAGCTTTGCCAAGATTTTGCTGTAAAACATATGGATTACAGGACAAATTAGAAAAAGCTACATTATTCAAGCACTAAAATAAACAAAGCTTTGCCATCAATGGATTCTGTTTAGTTACCAGCTGCACATTAAGAACTAGCAGTATTTACTTGAAAAAACAAAGAGTAAATGACAAGAAAGTTAGAAAAAAAGAACCCATAAAAAAAAAATCTATATTTTTTTCATAAGTATAATTAGTTCATCCTTACATTACTTAAATCAAACCAGATTTGCTTAAAAACCTTGATGATGACATCATGGTATTCATCAGAATTGAGTGAAAGGTAACAAGCAAGTAAATCTTCTAAGTCCTTTGATGCCCTTATGTTGTTCTCCATAATCATTTCCACCATCGATTCCCTAAAGTCTCTTTGTGGATCACACGATGACTTCACCACCGCACAGCTACCGGAAAGACTCGAGCTTGAACTCGACGACACACTTTTCCGACCTTGAGCTGCTTGAATCCTTCTGCTTGCGATTCTTGGAGAATTCACTCTAAGCCTTACACCAGGAGAGTTCACTCTAATGTTCTTCTTGTCTTGTTTGACGACCTTGACGGAGACTGAACTTGTCCGATACTTGGTTGGTTCTTTAGCCGCCTTGGTTATGATCGGAGGGAGTTTATTATGGGACCATGAAACCATGTTATCGAATGATTCAGTTGTGAGAATACAATCAGCTCTGAATTCATGTTTCAAAGTGCTATCGTCAGAAGAAGGTGGAAGAGATGAAGCAACAACAAGCTTGGTGTTTAGTTTCTTAGATCGTTGTTGTTTGGAAGATTTTCTAGGTGGGTCCGGGAAAATATGGGGATCAATGGATTTGGTTTTTGTAGGAGAAGCATAGAATCTATTATCAGCTGGGATAAGTTCTCTTGTGAAATAATACGATTTTCTTGGATAAAAATGGTGGGGTTGCTTTGTTTTCGAAGAGGGTGATACAGGGTTTTGTTTTTTCCTGTTGTTGTTGTTGCTGTTGCTGCTATGGTTTCTGGTTCTGTTGCTGTTGGCCATGTCTTTCAGCTTGTAAAACCAGACATTGGGTATCATGTCTGATAACCGAAACTTGTAATTTCCCATGAAAGAGTTTGCTCTCTTCGTGTCAAAAAGTTAATGGTATTCAGAAAAAAAAAAAGAGAAAAATCTCTAGAAATGGATTTAGAGATATATGGGGAATAATGATGAGTGAAGGGAAGAAGATGTATGAGAACAGTGAAAAATAAATGGAGAAAGGGGTGGGGTCTAAGAAAGGATGAAATAGGGGAAAATAACTTAAATTATTATATAAGAGTTTTTTTTTTCACTTTCTTAAAAAAACTATTTTTATAATATTTATGAAAACGAGTTTAAATTTTACCAAATAATATTTAAATCCTAAAATTTAAAATTAGTATAAGAAAATGAAAATTCTAATTAAATTATCATAAACTATTCAAAAAATCCAAAAAAAATATGATGGAATCTAATAGCACTCACCTTATAAAATATTCAATCCTATACTTTAATTTGTTATGAGTTAAATTATTGTGATGTATTTATTAGAATCACTAATCACGTCTGGTTCTTTCTGAAATGCGTTGAGGTGCAGCAGTTGACTAGACATCTAGGGGTAAAGCACTGTTTTGGTGTGGGCTGCGAGAGTGGTACCAAATCGAGGCAAACTTTGAATACTAGATATGACCTCAAAATAACAGGGGTCAAGGTCGGCCAGTGAGACGATGGGGGATAAGCTTCATCGTCGAGAGGGAAACAACCCAAATCATCAGCTAAGGCCCTTAAATGATCGCTCAGTGATAAAGGAGGTGGAGATGGAGAGGCAGCCAAGAGGATTGCCTAGAAGCAGCCACTCAATCAGTGCGTAATAGCTCACTAATTGAGTGCTCTTACACCGAAGATGAACGGGGATAAGATATGTTAGCCAATTAATGTGAATTACAAGGTTTAACTGCACTTAAAAAAAATGAAAAATAGAAACTATTATGATGACCATAATTTAATTTTTAAATAATTTAAAGAATTTCCCGTTTTAATAATTTTAGTTTAATTATAAATTTCAGCACTTTAATTCATTAAAATTTGATCCTATATTTTATAAAATTTAAAAAGTTAATCCAATTCGATACCATTATTAATCCTTACTATTAAATCATTAACTTTAAAATTAACAATCCAATAATATATTCAATATTTGTAAATTATAATGACTGAATACTCGATTCCAATTTTAAAAAGTAAAGCAGACTCCAAATTTCATACTAAATAAATTTATATAATTAAGGTATTTATTTTAGAGATTGTGAAGAAATTTTGGTTAGTTGTATAAGCATAATGGATATGATTGAAAGATGTAGCCAACTAAGAGGTTTTTAATATATTGGTACGGTACAGGCCCCAGCATCTATGTGTTTCGTACCAGAGATTAAAAACTGAGTTGGGTTGATATGATTTTTTACCAAATGTTCGATCGACGTGGCTCACATGCCGGCCTTTAGGTCGACCCCACAAAACATCATTTTGTTTTTCTTTTACACGTAAACTAGTAAAAAGAGCTATATGAAAAAAAAGGGGTAGGGCAGCTCCATGTTCAGCTTTTATCTGCTCTACCCCTTTGCTTTCTGTTTGTAATCCAAACACTTATAGATACCCATCCATAGGGTCTAAATTTTATGAATCCTTTTGTTTTCTTTGCAAAAAAAAGAATCGGAAATGGCTAATTGAAAACAACAAAACCACTGATAATTCATAAAGGAGCTTTTGGTTGTGCTGAATTTTTTTGCATAAAATCAATGTACTGGTTGAAAACTTTGTATAGCATTATTAGGTTTTGGTTTAGGACAAAATCATGAGTCACAACAAAACACAAAGAAGGACTGGATCAAAGTGCAGAAACTAGGGTATTGGCTTGGGTTTGATGTTAAATATTATCAACTGTGTGGTGGGTAGAAGGTTATCCTATCGTTGTCCCACTTCTGGTTCATCCTTAAAGTGGCTAAATGAAAGAACTGCAACATGACCTTCCTTTTACTGATATGTCGTTGTGTCTTAACGCATATGGTGAGAAATTTCTTGGTGGGTACGTATTTATATACACACACATTATGATGACAAATATTCACCTGTCTTCTTCCATGGCTATCACTTTATTTATTTATTATTATTACATGTTTCATGGTGTTAGCTCAGTCACACTAATGTGTTCAACCAACAGGTTTATTAAGGCTAAAACAAGGGGTCATGTCTGTGTATGTAGGATTGAGGGAGCTCGGTTCCCAAGGTTTTAGGGTTGGTCAACTGGTCTGGTCCCCTGGTGGCCGGGTCTCTGGGCATATGTTGCTAGTGAAACATAACCAATGGTCTAGGTGTAGAGTTAATGTGTCCAAACCCTCTCTAATCAATTAGGGTGGGGACCTGCTCATTGTTTGTCCTGCTTCATATATTTTGTAGTTAATGTCACGTAGTATAAATTCAGGGAGGGCTATCCTTTTTATGCAATAAACCCATAATGTTCTTCGTACTTTGATGTGTTACGTAGGGGTGTTTTCACATGTATTTGGGCTTTGATGAAACAAGTATTCGGAGGAGATTTAAGGACCCAAACAGTTCTTTGTTGAGTTAAATGGTGAAGCAACCAATAAACGTTTAGACAAATATGGCCCAAATAAAAATAGCTTGGGACATGAATGGACCTGCCAATTCTAATTCAATTCACTTCTTGGTTGGATTGTAAAACTGATCTCAATCTAAAATAATTCAAATGTACAAGTAATTCAAAAGGTTAGAATTTAAGTCTCAAATTCAAATACCAAAATCTAAAATCATTAAAATTTTAAAACCCAAATTAAACCAACCTAGATTAACTTAATTCAAAATCAACTTCACCCGTCAAAATTTATGTCTAATAAAAACGGAAAAAGGCTTTTTATTTTATTATCTTTAAGGTTTTAAATGAGATATTGGTACTCACAAAGTATTCAAAATTAATAAAAAAATATTGAATTCGATTTTGGTAATCACTGGGCCGGGCTTGAACTTAAACTTAAACTTAATCGAATTTAATATAAAAAGTGATAAACGAGCTTGAATAACTTAGTTATTTCTCTAGCCGAACTCAATGCTAGAAATTGATATTTGATCAAGCTCAAGTTAATTTACGGATCAAAATTTGAAGGCAATCTTATTAACTAAAAGAAAGTATTGACACAATTTTGCTACATAATTTCCTGTTCGAATACGTTGATGTAATTAAAAGAACAAAAGAATTGATACAATGAATTTAGTGCATCAAACTGTGAACAACCAATTAGCTAAAGCTGTTTTTCCTTTTGCTAGGGCCAGACGGTGGCAAAGTTCCTTTGGGTAGAATATTTAGCACCAAGGGTCGATATTCGGGACCCTGTTTTCCCGGTAGCCGCAAGTGTGTTTTGACGACATTCTTGTCAGAATCTGGGGACTTGTAGCCACCTGCTAATGCCGAAACTTGGACATTTTGGTGACTAGCAACAACATTATCTGAGACGGGAACCTTGGGAAAACCTTCCGCGTCCATGAGTCGGACCCTGGCGCTGAAGGCTTGGGATATGAGCATGGCGTACAGGAATATCATGGCTGTGATGAAGCACCCAAAATTTTTCAACCCCATTGTTGGATTTTGGAAAACAGGCTATTTTCTTTGGATGAAATTGTAAAAACAAATAATTTGCAAGGCAAAGAGCAAGAGGGGGAGAGTGAGTTATGGAAACTGGGAAGACCTCTATAAAAAAGGGAAGTTCTTGGGTGCAGACATTGCGTGTTACTAAGCTGGAATGCAAAGAGGGTATTGACTTTTTTTCATGAAATCGACTTTGTTAAATTCTCTTTCCATGAAATGAATTGTCAAAGTTGAAGAACTAACACGTTTTCTTGTCGGTGCTTTGTAACATCACCCGTTATTCAACTCTACAAATCTCGATCCATTTAAATGCCGGAAATTGCATAAACGAATTACTACCTTGCTTCTATGATGGTTTAATTCTTTTATCCTTAACTTTACACTCAAACAACCCAAGTTGTTCGTCTCTCTAGAGGGTTTCATAGTATGTGTAGTTTGACATAATTTCTCTGTTTCCAAATTTGCTGGACATTTTGTGATTGGTTCATCATATTCGTTTTTAATCTCACTCTTCTTCCCAATTCAACAGCGTCTTCTTGTAACATTTACGACCATTTAACAATGTAATAACTTAAAGCTGTAGTTGCAAGCAAATAGATTGGTTCTATTGAACAAATAGTAATATTATACCAAACAAGCCTTAAACCCAAAAACAAATCAGCATTTAACTAAACATAACACGGGCCTCAATAATAATATCAAAGCAGAGTTGCTCATGGGCAGGCCAGGTTCAGATCGGGCTAAGTAAAAATTAAGCCCAGGTTTGGTTTGGCCTCGAGAGGGGCTTAAAATTTTGTTCAATCTCGGTCCAAATAAAAATACTAAAATCCGAGCCCAGCTCAGTTTGCCCGTATTAAAATTTTTATATTACTTTTTATATAAAATAATTTTTAAAAATATAATATATCAAATATACTAAAAACATTAAAATAAATGTTTCTCAATAAATAGAAAAAAAATTAAAAAATATATACTTAAATAACACTAAGATAAGTGAGCAAGCAAATACCTCTAAAATAATAGTAAAATTAATAATAAAATAAGAGTTATACATATTCAAACACTAAGAACAAAATAATAGCAATATAAGAGCGAAATAATAGCAAAACAATAAAAAAATAACAAAAATTTTCTTTTGCAAATTCGAGCCGGGCCCAGACAAAAAACAACAACAACATTTTTGTTTAAAACCATTTTTTTGATCTATAATTTTTACCCGAACTGTCACTTTTAGATGGAGAAGCCAAGGACATGCGATGGGCAGCTCAGCTCTCGCACTCTGACCGCATAACATCTTTAAGTTGAAGCTCTAAAGTGAACAATTTGTACTGTATTCGAATATCCAATTACAAGAAACAACAGCTAGACATTGATACAATCTCTTATGTTTTATAGGATACTGGATCCTCTCATTTAGATCCAGTTTAGTCTCGAGACATTAGTAAATAACTTATTATCATAAAAAGTTGAGTACGTGGAGTGTGGTTCTATATTTCTTCGATTATTAGGGTTTTAAAAACACAACCATAATATAACAATAGAATATGCATTATATATATAATTTTGGCAAAATAAACATGCAGGATTGTCTCTTTTGGTCTATTCAGTTGACTTTAACTTGCGACAATAAAATTTCTTAATTGGCAGGCTGCTTACCAATTGAGAATTTAGCTATTGTATCATCCTATTTGCTAAAAATGTGATCAAATTGCTGAGGGTGCCGCTTATCTCCATGATTTCATGCTTCATCAGTGACACTTGCGAAGTAGTAATTTTAATGATATAATCCGTGCAAAAGTTGTAAAAATCATTATTCACGTCAAACAACAAATCTGTATATTTTTTAATGTTTAACCAACAATATTGACAAATGTGGATATTTTGTCATTACAATGTGGGGTTAATTGACAGCATGGTTTTTAAATTAATAACAGTCGTAATAATGAATTAACTCATAATCTCGACCTTTGGCAACATCTTAGAGCTCGTAATGATCTCATTACATCAAAAAGCCGATCGGAAACAAGATCTTAGTTCTCTTTTCTGACTGTATGGCTTTATGCATCGAGGAAAAGATACGGAAAACCAAAGCAACAAATAATTTAATTAACAATCATTACTTAATTAATCAAACTTTTTAATATACTTACATCATTTTATTCATATACATTCTCCACATATTGTGCTTTTGTAAATTATTATTTTTATTTTATGTATTTTCCTGTTAACAATGTTGTTACTTTTTTTATATATAATTATAGGTTTTTTTTAAATAATGGAACTATTATAGGGTTCTTAGTGGTGTAAACGGGAAATTTTCTTTTTCGATTTTTTAAAATATGATTAATGTATTTAACTACAAATTTCGTGTAGTACTATAGGAAATGTCATAATCAAATTTAATTATGAAAATGAGGATAAGATGATAGAAGAATGTTTGAGCCATCCATGTTCCCTTAGAGCCACCTCCCTACGGTAATGCGACTACTCGATAAACTTCTCAACCCTTGGTTGACGCATTTTTCTACACACATAGAAATCACTAGAAAGAAAACACCCATCTCCAATTATAGATCTAAATATGATAATTATATGTTTTTATCAATTAAAATAGGGATACAAACAGATGAGGTTAACATATCGTACAAAATAAAAAATTAAAGACCCAAAAAGTCAATCATCTCAAAATAAACTCTAAACAAGTTCAGAGTAAACCTGGATGAATTAAATTACTATTGCTATTCATGAGTTTGAGAAAAGAATCTCGCCTATATCTTGGTTACTTGATCATCGCACCGAGAGATGACATGATGCATGAGAGCCCTCTGCCCAATCCCCTCTTGCTCAGTGATGGGAATTTCACAAGTGATAAAAACCAAAAAGAAAAAAGAAACACAAAATCGATGATTGGCCTAACACTAGCAAGGGAAGAATTGGTCTAACCACCGCAAAATGCCGCTTACGAAGGCCCCACATAGAGGAAGAAGCTTCTGGCCTACAAATGGAGGAAGTTTATTGACAGATCCATTATCTACAATCAATTCATTACATATGTGAATATTAATCCCCTATATTTATTTATTTATTTTAAATAATCTTATCAGTGTACATTTGTAGAATCTGGTGACAGATGCCTAAAATGAATTAAAATTCTTAATTGACGAAAAAACCAAATATCCAAAATTAGTTTATTAAATATTATGTTTCCCACTTTTAATGGGGCTGATATTGACTTATGAAGTACAAAAATGTCCACCGCCTGCTTCACTGTTTGTTATAAATATTTTGATGTATATCAAATAATTTTCCGCAGGCCCTTGCTAAATGATAGAATTACCTTTTTAGACCCTCTAAAACTTAAAGCACTCAATTCAAGCATTTTTGGTCTTTAAATAAATTAAAATTTTACGTTTTAACCCTTCTAAAAATAATTTGAACATGATTTTTAAAATTTAGTCCCAAAATTCTATAATCTTATTTCAAGCATTACACAAATTTCCTAACTTTACCTCTATTTTCCAATGTTGAAATATATATATATATATATACATATTTAAGGGCAAACCAAATGAAAAGGTTCTAAGAGAGACTTCTGCGATTTAACATGAAACGGGGACAAATTTTGATTGTATATAATTTTTAAAAGGGATGTTTTGTTATAAAAATTAAGATTGTAAGAATATAGAAACATCAAATAAAAGATTTAGTTATATGATTTCGTTTTTCATAAGTTGATGAAATTTTATACTATTCCTCATGAACTTATACGATTTCTTTTCTCATCGATAAAAAAATTCTACGCCACATGCATAATGAGAATATGCTTACACAACCAACTCTCGCTCATACGTAAGGAAAAAAAATCAAACTTAATATATATATTTTTTTTCGAGAGTAAATTTGAAGTATACGTCAGTTTTAGAAAATAATTAGGATTTTGGGTCGAATTTTTTGGATATTTCGAGAAATAGATCGATTTTGAAGAGAGAAAAAGAAAACGTGTTTTTGTGTTTCGTGTTGGAATTTTGGAGAGAAAGATTTATTTGTGTTTGTGTTTGTATTTGAGGTAGATATTGTGATAGTTTTAAAGTATATTTGAGTTCACGGTGATGCGATAGCACTCGGAGACCAACACGTTTCATTTGTTATGTCGGGATAGAACCATCACCTTAGAAGCCCATCGCGTTGCAACTTAGGGTTCGAGTTCACGGTGCTTATACGGTCATAGGTTGAAGTATAACTACGGCTCCTAGTTGACTGTGGTTATGCGGTCACGAGTTCAAGTTTCATGATATCGAAAGAGAATGCTTTATAAACCCCATACATAAGTTTGAGATCATAACCATAGCGAAAAACAAATGGACTTTCTAGTATAATAAACTTATTTTTTTCTCCATCTCCACCAAAAGTAATATCATTAACCTAATTGTTCAAAACTTGTGACAGAATTGGATGGAAGAGGACTTTCAAGGGGGAGTGATTGTGTTAGTGGAGAGAAGATAAAACTCAAGTTGAGGTGACAACATCTATAATTATTAATGAGTTCTTTAATCACAGTAACCGTTGTCAGCCCGAAAGGACTTTAATCTTTTCTCCACCGTTATAGTCACTCCTCCCCCTGAGAGTCCTTTTGCCTCCAAATCTGTTACAAGTTTCAACCCGTGATCGTATAACCACTGTGAACTGGAGCCCGAGTTGCAATGCAATGGGCTTCTAAGGTAATGGTTCCATTTTGACACGATAGATAAAATGTGGGGGTTACTGAGCGTTATTGCATCATCGTGAACTGAAACACACTTTAAAACTATCACACTATCTCCCTCAAACAGGAACAAAAATAAATGTTTACATCCAAAAATTTCAACACTCAACAAAAAAAAAAAATTTAGGAGAGAATTTTTTATTTTGTAAGAGACGGTGGCCAAGAGAGTTGATGGAGTAGGGGGAGCAAAACTCCTTTTATATAAGCAACTCGGGGGAATTGAAAACAAAAACAAACAATACGGGAGTCCAACCTAAAAATTATTGTGGGTTCTAGTTTTTTTTCATAGGTTAGGGTTAAAAATAAGAAGGAAGAAAACGTGCCTTGCAGGATGAGTTTTTTGTTGAGGTGGCAGAATATTCTCTGAAAATACGTCCTACAAGATGCGCTTTCAAATAACATTTTGCCAGCTCAGTTGAAAACGCGTCCTGCAAGGCGCACTTTCAGAGAACATTCTGCCGCATCAGCTGAAAATGCATCCTGCAAGGCATGTTTTCTTCCCTCCAATTTTCACCCTAACCTTAACTTGTGAAAAAAACTAAAATCGTAACCCTAACCCTAAATCAGAGATTCTCGGGCCAGAGAATCCCGAATAAAATTCTGACATCACAGCCCCATATCTTTTTAAAAACGCTACTAACAAGGTGCGTTTTTTAAATTTATCATGTCAAATCTTTTCCAATATTTTGAAATTGTGTTTGATATCCGGAAATAGTATTTACTATAAAATAAGCCACAATTCGGTTGGAGAACTTCCATACTAAAATTTCAAGCATATTGCTTACATAAAAGAAATTGCATTAAGAAAAACTATATAAGTTAAACACCCGAATTTCAAAAATTAACCCAACAAACTAAATAAATGGAAATAAGTTTGGGATAATTGGTACTCCTTTTGCTACATAAAATAGGTGGTAATTTAATTAGCATTCTAAAACCTAGAAATAATAACATTGCTATTCGAATCAATTGATTTGATGTCATCCATGCATCCTACATTTTATTATTTATAGATAATTATTAATTAAATTATTTTTCTACCCACGCAACCAAATTTTGATAAATTACAAAGATTTCATCAAAAACATTTTCCCCGTATTAAAAATCTGATCCAGTACTAGTAGATATTATTATTTATATCTTTCTGCAGTTCCCAAACCGATATGAACGCAATGACAAAGTAATAATGGAGATGCCCCACGCCCATAACTACACCACGTGAACCACGAAAATCTTAATACAAGTAAAAGGAAATGAAAATTCACCACAGAAGAAGAAATATCCTGTGGTTTGTGTGTGGCGGCGTGGCATCCCAAATATGACTGAGTTAGCCAATATAATATCAAATCAAGGCAGAATAAAGAGCTCAAGGAAACTAGCAAGAAGGATCCTGGGAATCCCAAAAGGTATTATTTGCTGATACCAAGGCATATTCCCAAATAAACAACAAATCATTCCTTCTATGTTTAGGTGTTTCTAGCCAAGTTGTTGGAGGTGTTCATGCCCGAGTAAATTTTTTGAAGAATGAATAACAATATAATTTCACAGTTTACATTCAATCTAATTCTAATGTAAAATTCGTGAAGACAGTCGAGTTTGTATTTGTAATAAGTTTTCACAGTTTACACTCAACCTAAGCATAATGTAATAAATTCGTGAACTGTATTTTTTGTCAAGTTGGATGTATTATTCATAATTTTATTTGTCAGATAATATATTAGTTATTGTAATTTTGCTTTTCAATGTAATTTTATTTAATAATTTTTTTAAAAAAATAAATGAAATACAAATAGGTTATAAAATTGTAAGACACATGGAGCATTTTTGTAGGGCGGCAAAAATAGTTAACGGAGTTAGTCATGAATCAATGAAAAGGACTAATTTGTTTATCGATTTCGAAATTAATAAGGTTAAATTTGAGAGTTACTAACAGAGAAAAGACAAATGGTGGTTTTCATAGAGATTGATATATGTTTCTTTTTTGGGTAAGGCGTTGAGTTGAACTCACATCCCATGTGATTAAATCTTTTGTTTTTGGATAAAATTCCTCAATCTACAAACAAAATACCTAATCATATAATACCAAACTCAAAGGATTTCAATCCTCCTCCAATAATTAAAATCTCTAGATTTAAATTAAAATCATTTTGAAAAAATTTAATATAAAACGTATCAGGTTAGGTTATCACGAACAAACTAAATGTAGAAGTGTACATCCAGCTTTTAATATCTTGAAATCTCCAAGCTTTGTGGTCTTGATTTTCCAAACTAGCACACAAATGTTTCAGAGAAAATGATTATTTCTTTTTTGAAGACGGAAGGTTGGAAGAGTTACGTATGCGTAATTTAGGAATTACTGTTAATTTGGACTGATATTTTTATGTTTGATTATGTTCGCATTAATATTTAACATGAATATTGTTTGTTAATAATAAAAGATGAAACCCAAATAGCTTAAATATTCCTTTAAAGGTAGATGATGGAAGGTTTGAAAAAGAAAAAGAAATGTCATCATATTATAAAGAAGGAAAAGGATGTTGTTTGATTGATTTAGCGACGAGTCGTGTAGAAATAGCAGCGAAAAGGAACCATGAAATGTGGGTGGCTACAATTTATCTTCACGTCACACCCTACTCTCTTTGCCAACGCGAAATCTTTACGCGCTTTGATAAAATATATTACATTTTTAAAAAGAGAATGTGAGTTTTGAATTTTAAAGACGATATTTTTTAAAATACAGTCATGACGCCTAAATATGAACTCTAAAATAAATATGGAAGATATAAAATATCATTTTATTTTCCTTTTCAATTAGTTTTATCATTAAATTGTAAAAATATTTAGTTATTTTATTTTAAATTAAAAATGTTAATGAGTTCATCTAAAATTAATGTATATAGTTTTTTAAAAATAAATTTAAAATATTTAACATGTATTTGTATAAAATTGATTAAAAATAATTAATTATCATTCATGAAAAATTATAAAATAAGCTTGAAAAATATATACATATACTTATATTAAAATATAATTTACTAATAACTAAAATTTTTATTATTTTGTAAATAAAAATCATGAATTAAAAAGAATGAAAATAACAAAAATAAGTTGAATATTAGTAATTAACAGAGAGTGGAATTTTCTCTTTTATGTAAAATATAACTTTGCAAATAAACTTCAACAACTTATTGTATTTGTATAATTTGAGGGTATTTTAATCTTTTATTTAAATGTTTAATAATAAAAAGAAGTCCTCACTGGAAAAGCAAAAAAATCAATTAAGCTCTCAACAAAATTTAGCACCCAATTGAGCCCTTAAAGGATGAAAAATTAATCAATCAAACCCCTCCATTAACACTGACCAAATTTGACCATTAAGTTTCACTAATGTAGCTGACAGACCAATTGGATGGCAACACGTGACAGCCACGTGTGCTACATCATGTTGATGTGGCAAAATACCACGTCATCATATATATGTTTTAAATATAAAAATTATAAAAATAATTATTTAAAAAACCACATCTAAAATGAACTTGGATAACTATTTGTCCAAGTTAATCTTAATTGTGATTTTTTAAATAATTACTATAAAATTAAAAAGATAGAATTTATGGGAAACTTATTAAAATTAATAAAAAAATAATTATAATAAATTATAAAAACTTATTAAAATTAATAAAAAATGGTTAAAATGATTAAAAACCATGCTTGTAATGTACTAAGACAGGAGGTTGTCTTGATGCATTTGATTCCGGACACATGGTTGTCCCGGTACATTCCAAGCATGATTTTTAATCATTTTTAAATATTTTAAAAATATATATTTAATAATTTCTCATAATTGTTAATAATTTTTAAATAATTTTTTACCAAAAAAATAATTTTCATATAATTTCTAATAATTATTTAAAATATCACATATAGGATGAACTTAAACAAATTGTTGACCAGGTTCAAATGAATTTGGACAACATTTTGTCCAGGCTCATTATTGATGTGATTTTTGAAATAATTTTTTTAAAATATATTTTTAAGGATTTAAAAAAAAATTGACGTGGTACATGATGTACACATGACTACCATGTGTTGTCGTCCAATTGGCTTGTCAATCACGTCAATGAAACTTAACAATCAAACTTGATCAACGTTAACGGAGGGGCTTGATTAATTAATTCTTCATTCTTTAAGGGCTCAATTGGGTACTAAATTGTATTGAAGGCTTAATTGATTTTTTTTTCACTAAGGCTTAATTGATTAATTCTTCATTATTTAAGGACTTTTTTTTACAATAAAAATATGAATATGGTAGAATTTGAACTGTAAAAAGACCTCTTCAGTCTCTCTCAATTTCAATATTAAGCAAATTGGTCCCTTTAAAAAAAAAGAGCAATTTAGTCCCTGTCAATTTGGAAAGTGAGCAACTAAGAACAATTAATAACAGTGTTACTATTTTTCATCCATTTTACTAATATTATTTGGTATAACAACAAATTTAGCCTCCCGATGTTTACACATTATGCCAATTTAATCATGATTCTAACAAATTTAGCCCTTAATATTTACGTATTCTATTAAATTGGTTCTAATTCTAAAAACTATTTAAATGTAAAAACCGAATAAAAATTTAAAATTATAAAAAATTAGAAAACATATATATATATATCCACTAAAATACACAAAGTGCCTCTTAAATTGTAGCTAGCTTTTTAGAATTTTGGCTGCATTTAGATTAGAAATACTCACTAAATACCTTAATCTATGAATTACCAAATTTTAATAACATAAATTATTTATTTAATTTTAATAACCTAAACTTAGTAACTTTTCCTTTTTGCCTCCTTGCTGTCATTGCTCTTATTGTCACCGTCCGACGTCTTGGCCAGCAACCAACACCACCAGTGGAATCCTCTTTCTCCCTTCTTCCTACTTCTCGGCTTAGTCTTCCAAGACCCCCTTAAATGCCATGAAACTGGACTAGAGCTTTGGATCTTGAAAGCTTCGATCCCCGTCGTGCGTCGACGGATTTGCACCATAGCTGCGTTCCATAAACTCATGAACAAACATTGATTTTCCTACAAGAAAAAAGATAAACAGAAGTCAAGAAATGAAGTTCATCAATAAGAAACTTTGTAGCACCGCTACCTATTTATTTGGTTTACTCTATTTCAGGATCGAAATCCAACCAGTTTATCACTAAGTCATTCAAGAACTGCAACATATATATTAACAGTATGCAAATTATTATTATTTTTTAAAATTAGAAACACCTTCTAACTTCAAACACCCAAACTCAAAAACTAATAAAAGTTGAAGCCTTGAAGGATAAACGATAGAGAATTTTATATATATGTCTTCTTTTGAAGTTTAAATTATTTTATATATTATTTTTAATTTTCTAAAATATATATTTTTATTTTAATATGCTTTTAATAATCAGATCAATTCGATAAAATGTGTAAATATTAAAGGCTAAATTAATTTAATTTGTTAGAATCGGGACTAAATTAGCAAGATATGTAAGCATTGAGGGCCAAATTTATATTATACCAATCAATATTATGTAAATGGATGGAAACAATAACATGGTTATTAATTGTCCTTACTCCTTAATCACTCATTTTTGAATTTCACAAGGACTAAATTGCTCCATTTTTTAGAGGGACCAATTTGCTCAAAATCAAAATTGCGAGGGATGGAAGAGGTCTTTTTACCAATCTGAACCTACACCAATCACATTAGTAAAATATTCAATTTACCACTCAACTAAAACTCTTTTTAATATTTTTATACATTTCAATTTTATTATGAACGCTTTAGTACCTCCATCAGATGTACATATTAATTAATAATATTGTTTATTGAGTTAGTGCCACAAATTAATTCGATACCAACTCAGGATTGATGGCAACAGCGCAATAAGCAATTCATTTAGTATTGTTAGCTTGATGTATTTATATGTTTAGATTTCGTTTTACTAACAATTTGGTCTATATATTTTTTAATTTAATAACGTATATATTTCATGTATTATTATTAACTATTTTCAAATAATATATTTCATTATGTATTATGTGCTATTTTTAAACATATACTTATATTTTAAATTGTGATTTTCATGGACATACATTATAAAATTTTTAGTTTTTATAAAACCTTTGTTATTTCCCTAACGATTAGAGAGTAAGTGTATTTTTATTTAACCTAATACAGGTTTGTCTATCTTTCTCGAATATATTTAAATTATTAAAAACAATAAAAATTTGAACTAAGTGAAATACTATCACATGTTCATTTTTTCATTTAAAATTTTAGGTTTAATATCTATTTTGGCCCTTGTACCATACGCAAATTCTTAGTTTCGTACTTAGAATTTTTATTTTGGTCATTTTGGCTTCTATACTAATTCCTTTTGTCTATCACGTTACTCCATATATATTATTCTTTTAAAAATCCCTAGCCACTCACTGGCTACCACGTGTAAAAGCTAAATTCCTTTAAAAGATTTCAAAAATTCATTTTAAAAAATATATAAAATTCTAAAACTTGGAAGATTCTATAAAACAAAAAAAAATCATAATTCAGTTTTGAAAATTATTAAAAAAACAGAAAAATTATAAAAGAAATTAAAAAAAGAGATAATGATGTGAAACTTCAGAAAACCTAAAATTACAAAAGAAAACTTAAAATTGAAAATTGAAAAAAAATATTTAAAAATTTTATTTATTGGAATTATAAAAAAAAGTCTAAAATTATTGAAAAATACGCTAAAAATGAATATGAGCATGACTATATTTAAGCAAGTTCACCGCGACCGATTTTGTGGAAGTAGTGTCAGGGAAAACTTACCGACCAGACTATGTCAGCCTAGTGAGAAGAGGCGTTCCGATGCCGATGATGGGCGGAGAAGACAAGTACCAAACATCAACGCTATATTCTCCTCTCTGCAAAGCTTACAGATTCAAACAACCAGAGACGATTTTGCAAGCATTTAAGGACTAATTTCCATCTCAAATAACTAAAATATAAAATAGATGAAATTGCGGATTCACATAATTGTTATAGGACGTACATTCGAGTATCTAAGAATTCAAAAATTATAAATAAAAATAAGTATTATATGAGAAAATAATACAATGAATATATATCTATGTTTTAGTGATGAGGTTTAAGCTTTTGCTTATTATAAATTATTATTTTAATTATGACAAATTTCACATTTATTTATATATTTAATTTTTTATTATACTTTATAAAATATTTGTTACACTCTAAATTCGTTTGTGAAATTCAAAATATTTCACATGCAGTGTATGAGATAATTTTTTTACCTAAATATAAACAAAATCCGATTTTATCTAATTTCTTGGATTTTTTAGTTTTAGGTTTATATATTAGATTTATTTGAAAGGTACTCACCATTTTAGTTTTAGTTTCATGATGAACCTCCACCTATATTTATTCAGGTTTATTTTCGTGTTCTTTTCAATAATTTTATATGTTTTAAATAATTAAAATAAATTTTAATTTTTTTAAATTTGGAAAATTTTGAACTTCCTCATAATTATAATTTTAAAAGAATATCTTTTATAATTTTTTAGTGTTTTAGATTTTATGATTTTTTGAGAATTTTTTGAAAGTTCCACAGAATTATCATTTAAGTTTTAAATAATTTTCGAGATTGAATTATGAATTTTCTGTATTTTTAGGTTTTTCTAAGTTTTAGATGTTTGATATTATGAATTTTTTTGATATTTTATAAAATTTTAGTTTTTCCGTGGCAACACATGATTGGTTAAAAGTTTTTATAAAACCAAAAACGTAAATGGGGCATTAAACCAAAATAAAAATTCTTATATTTATGTATAACATAGAAACCAAAATAGGTATTCAACTTGTTTTTACTATACACTAAATGGGTTTTTTTACTAAAACATTATGAAAATAACTTATATTTATCAAAATAATGTCAAAATATTATTTGATAAAGAGATTTTTTGTTCTATTAAATTGATGTCGATCTATCACTTGGGATCTTAAATCGTCATAAATAGTGGTGATTTGGTGTTAAATTCATTAAAATATAGTTAATTTTATATTATTTTGATAAATAATTTTAAAATTTTTATTTAACAAAATAAATCATTTTTATAATATTTAGGTAAAATAAAACCTCTAAATGAGAGAGAAATGCTCCCTTTGAATATATATATATATATATATATATATATATATATATATATATAATTCCATGCCATAGAAACAGCTATTTCCTTTCTTTTAAGTAAGCTTCAACAGTCGTTATAAAAGAGAGTAAGCTTCAACGGTATTTTACTATATAATACTATATAAATAAGGTTTTTTTTGGGTAAACTACTCATTAGTCATTGAACTTTTTGCATGTTTCTATTTTGGTTACTAAATTGTGAAAATTTTCAATTTGATCACTAAACTCTCCGGATTCGTTTTTCTAGTCACTATATTATTAAGTTTGAAACAGTTGGATAATGTGGCTGTTATAAATTATACGGATGGCCACTCAACTATGAGTGTTTTTGTTTTGGTCACTCAACTATAATTTTTTTTTTCCATTTAATCACTAAAATTTTTTAGTCACCATGTCGTTAAATTGATAACGGAAGTTTGACGTGGACTTTTTTATTGGCCTAATAAAAAATTTTCCATTTAATACTTATACATTCTATCAATTTAGTCATAATTGGTGGTAGAAAGTTTTCTATAACTTTTTATTTGACACTAGTGAGATTTGAGTTTTTTTTTTGGCACCGTAGAATAACAGCTAATTAACATAAAAAATATATATAAAACTTTTAGATGACCTATGATCTTTTTGGTGTTGAAAACTAAAAACTTTTGAGTTTCTCGGTGTTCGAGTACCGCGGTTTAATCTAAAGTGTTAAAAAAATTTTACCAACAATTATGATATTTTTGGCATATGAAACTGGAAAAATTTGAGTTTTCTTGTGTTAAATAACACCTGGTAGGAGCATAAAAGAATAGGCAAAGAGAAGAAAAAAAAGGTGAATAATTAGGATTAAATTGATAAATTTATTATTAGTTTTGAATTAAAACTAAATTAATAGAAAGTATAAATATTAAAAGTTAAATTTATTATTATACCAACAAAATAATCAAGTCAAACTTCTGTTATTTACTTAATATTATGACAACTGAAAATCTAATTTCAAAAACTGGAACGAAAAATTATAATTATGCGAACAAAACAAAAACTGTGATAGTTGAACCACCATTCATGTAATTTATAAAGACCATGTCTTCTAACCGTTTCAAACTTTACAATATGGTGCAAAAAAAGAAAGAATTTGAGTAGTTTAATGATAAAATTAAAAATTTCTTAACTTATGACGAATTAATACGTTTTACCCTTATTTTGTGAATTATATAACACCATTTATTATTTAAAATATAATATTAAAACAACTTATTAAGTATTCTTTTTATTATTTTAGTCGTGAAGAATATTCAAAAACCCATGTCTACTTCACCACAGGACAAAAGAATACGGCATCCGCCATAGATAAATAGCTTCGAAAATGCATTACCACTGAAGCAACTCAATCTTACCCATTATCCAATTGTCCCCCAATCATATTTTCAGTTCAAACTTCTCTCTTCCCTCTTTCTTCTTCTTCTTCTTCCTCTTATCCTCTTTTCAATCTCAATTATTAAGTTCAACTACGTTTTAATTTTCGGTCCTTGAATCATTGAATGTAAAAAAAGAAAAAGAAAAAGATAAAAAAAAGACAATGGCAGACACTGGAGACACTGCCAGCTCCAGTAGAACTGGTGATTTGCCGGAGCTCTCATCGGAAGCAACCCTGTTCGGGAAATACGAGCTTGGGAAGTTGCTGGGGTGTGGGGCTTTCGCAAAGGTTTACCACGCGCGCGACGTCGACTCCGGGCAGAGCGTGGCCATCAAGGCCGTCAGCAAGAAGAAGGTTTTAAAAGGCGGGTTCATGGCACATGTTAAGAGGGAGATCGCTATCATGCGCCGGTTGCGCCACCCTAACATCGTCAAGCTCATCGAGGTTTTGGCTACCAAGACTAAGGTTTATTTCGTCATGGAATTCGCCAAAGGCGGGGAATTGTTCACGAGGATTTCCAGGGGTCGTTTCAGTGAAGATCTCAGCCGTCGGTATTTCCAGCAGTTGATCTCCGCCGTCCGGTTTTGTCATTCAAGGGGCGTGTTCCACCGCGATTTGAAGCCGGAGAATCTCCTTCTCGACGAGAACTGGAACTTGAAAATAACGGATTTCGGACTTAGTGCGGTTACGGATCAGATCCGACCCGACGGCCTCCTCCATACTTTATGCGGTACCCCAGCGTACGTGGCGCCGGAGATTCTGGCGAAGAAAGGATACGACGGCGCCAAAGTCGACGTCTGGTCATGCGGCATCGTTTTGTATGTTCTCCACGCTGGATACCTACCGTTCAACGACCCCAATCTGATGGTGATGTATCGTCGTATTTATAAAGGCGAATTCCGGTTCCCGAAATGGACGTCTCCAGATCTCCGGCGATTTTTAAGCCGGCTTCTGGACACTAATCCTGAAACAAGGATCACCGTCGATGAAATCATCACCGATCCCTGGTTCAAGAAAGGTTACAAAGAAACCAAATTCAACGCGGAGGAATTTGAATTGAAAGGGGATATCCAGAGCACCAAGTGCTTAAACGCCTTCCATATAATCTCATTTTCGACCGGTTTCGACCTCTCCGGTTTATTCAACGACGCCGACTTTTCGGCCCGGAGAGAACAGTTCGTATCGGGGGAGAAACCGGAAAGGATAATACTGAGAATCGAAGAAGAGTTCCGGAAAATCGAGAACGTGAAGGCGAAGAAAAGGAAAGAGAGAGGGATCTATTTGGAAGGGCAGGATAGTAATTTGATTCTCACCGTAGATATTCATCAGCTGACGGAAATTTTGGTGGTGGCGGAGATACGGTGGCGGGAGATTAACGTTGAGCCAAACAGTGATGTTTGGAAACATAAGTTAAGGCCAAGACTTTCCGATATCATATACGAAACGGAAGCGGTGCATGTTTCAGAATAACTTTAGTTGAAAGCCGAGAACCGCCGGTCGGAAAAGATTGATCTCGGTGGCTGTAATATATATTTTCTTAATAATGGTTTTTGTCTTATTGCATGTTTATTTTTTTGAGGTGAAACATTTTATCAAATTCTCTCAAATATAAACGTAAATCTTCAAATTTGAACCCAAGGAGTTTTCTAACATTTTTCAATAATGCAGTTTTAAAAAAAATTATTTTAGCTTAAAATTTTAAAATATATTATTTATAATTATATTTGTATTTATACTATAAATTTTGATTAATCAAACATGGGGTTATTCCCAATAATTGAAGTAGGGAGGAGGATTATACCTAAAGTTATAAATTTTGTATTTATGTATTTGAATTTTAATTTTATACGTTCCAAATTTTGAAATTTTAATCTTGACTCAGTGATAACATTTAATTATGTTTGGTTAAATTATGCCATTAGTCTTGTATTAAAGTTATAGATTTAGTCTTGTTCGCTAATTGGATATTTTTAGTGATTATATTTTTGAATTTCAAACTTTTAGTTTTAATACAAACGGCAGTTGTTAAATCTATTAACTGATTTTTGTCAGTACTAGGTGAAAAATAACACATACAATAAAATGTTTGACACGAAAGATTTTATAAATAAAATAATTTAATGAATTTGATAATTATCATTTAGTTGAGACTAAAATTTTTAAAATCGGGCTAAACCATTTATGTAAAATATTTAACAACAAAAAGTAACCAATAAAATACCTTTTTGTAAAAGATGACATTTAATGAGAGGATGAAAGAAAGGTGCCCACAAGGAACATAAGGGTGTGGTCATAATTCAATTGTTGGTTTTTTTGGACATTTTATTTTATTAGAAAATCTCCATCCATTCACTTTAATCATTAAAATTTGTGATTATCTGTAAGAGAATTCCTCACACCAATTCCTGAGAAAGAGACATAAAGCTCGATTGGTTATTTCTCTATTTTTATTATTTTGTTTTATTTTATAAAATATGAATATGACAAAATATAAAATATGAAATTTATATCGTAAAACTTGTATAAATGTATATAATTTTTTTCATATAGCTATGATACCAATTCGGATTGCTCCACGAATAAGCTGCAATTTAAAATTCTGAGTATATAATATTTTGGATATAATTATAAACAATATAAAATAAGATAAATGTAACGTAAATATATAAATTTATTAATTTTATTTGAAGTTAAAGGAGCCGACACGCATGTTTCACTTGATGGTCTAAAATGTTGTGTGGTCTTTTCAAATCATACATTTAACTAATTTGTTCAGTAATATATAGAAATTAGAAAAGATGCCTAAATATTTGAATGCATATTTTGAATAGACAGTGTATTTATATGTGATTAATGTAAAATGATAATTGTGATGAGATTAGATAGCATAACGAAGACAAAAAAAAATAAGCGCACCTTATTAAAAGTAAACGTCTTAAATCTAATAATCTATTACATCAACTCATTAATTTTTGAAGTTTTAAAAACAAATAACTAGTTGTCATCATTGAATTGAATTATAATGTATATACATATTATTAATATATCAAATATAAATTCAAAATTTTATTTTATTGAATGAGGGCTAAAATCAAAGTTTATTCTTAACTTGTTTATAAAATAGGGGCTTAGATCGAAACTTAAAGTCTAAGCATAATTCGATTTATTATTTATTACTAATAATTTTTAATTTATTTAAAATTTAAAACATATTAATAAATCGATAATAGAAATATATCTAGATTTAGATCAAAATGAATTTGGATAAGATTTGCGTAGTGAGATTTGAATCTAAAATAAAATCTAGATTAAGAACCTACCCATATTTAAATACATGTGGTGGGGTTCAGGGCGAAGCAAAGAAATTGAAATTGAGGGACTAAAATAAATTTATAAAACTTTGAAGGATAAAATTTAAAAGTTCATTTTAGAAGGATTTAAATTATTAGGCTAAATTCCTTAGCTACCCCTCTACTCAAATATGAATATTGTTATGGAAGACCCTATTGACAAGCATATTTAACCAAAAGAAGCATTGAAACGGGAAGAGGTTGTTAGTATATATATTCATAGTTCTTCACAGCCTTAAATAGAAGAATAATGCGTTTCAGCGCACTCAAACTCATGTCTTTTTGCAAACTTAATTGACAAATATCATATATTTAATATGTTATTGTTAATTAGTAATTAAGTAGGTTTGAGCTTTAACTTCAAGTGGGCAGGACACATGGAAGCATCTATAACTATAATTAAATGAATACTTAATTAGTAACAAATACGTCATTTGGCAATAATTGAGATTAAAAAGCTTTAAAGATACTCATTTCTTAATGAGGTCATTACCAATAATTAATTCAAATAACATTTGTAAATGTATTGATAATTGATAGGTAAGTGAAGGTCTTTATCAAAAGCGACATTCTCTCTCTCACTCACTCGTTGCAAAAGGTGAGTACTTAATTCTCCTTCTTTTTTCCCTTTTAAACTTTTGGGGCTAGAGAGTATTACCACAATTTCAGAGTCAAACACATCAAGATTCAAAGCAAATCTATTAGGTAGTGATTCAAGTTTGAGGCCCTTTTGTTTATTTGGGTATTTAATTTAATTTTTTCAATTTGATATCTAAGTTATTTTTTAAGTTTAATTTGATATCTAAACTTGTTAAATGTTATATAAATTACTTCAAATATTAATGGTGTTAAAATCATGTTATTCTAAAAAAATTGTCAATATTAAAGAAAATTCGTTAAAAATTTATGCATTGAGTTATGATTAATGAATTAATATTAAATAAGAAAATAAGAATTTTAGAAATCCAAAATAAAATAAATTCATTAGTTTAAATTTATAAAATGAAATAAAGTAATTGAACATTTAAAATACCATGAAGAAATGTCATGTCATCTCGCCACATGTCGATCATATATTGATTATTTTGCCACCTCATAAAAAATAAACAACATTGTTAGCATATTGGAGTAATTTGTATAATGTTTGACATGATTAGATGCCAATTTGAACAAAAAAAAGATTAGGTACCAAATTAGAAAAAAGAGTCAAGTTCAAGTGTCAAATTGGACTAAAAAAGTTTAAGTACCAAATTAAGAAAAAATGTCAAGTTCAAATACCAAATTAGACCAAAAAAGAATTTAGGTATCAAATTAAGAATCACTCCATTAACTTCAAATTTTAGTTATTCCATGGTTAAAATGCATCTGGTCATCAAATAGAAGGTTGACATGACTTTCTTTTGATTGGTATAATAATAAATTTAGCCTTTAAAATTTTACACATTCTATCAATTTGATTTTGCTTTTAAAAGAATTAACAAATTAAACCCAAATATTTACACATTTTATCAATTTAATCATGATTCTAAATTTAAAAATATAAAATATTATAAAATCCATAAAATTATAAAATATTTTAAAATATAAAAATTAAAAATTTTCAAAAGGGATTGTTTAAGTTTGGGTCCAAAATTTTGCCTAACCCAATCAAATTAAAACACCCAACTTTTGACGTTTTCAAGAAAAAAATCACGTTTTCATTCAATAATTAAAAGGATGAGTACGCTTAAAAAAGCTTTAATTATTTTTAATGTTTTATGTCTATTTTGTAGTCCATATTTGAAGTTTAGTATTATTAAAATAATATAAATTATATTTTGACCTAATTAAAATAAAATTAAAAGAATTGTCTTCTTCCGATATAGGTTTTCTTCAAAAATTTACAACCTTGGGTTAAAAGTTTAGTATTATTATTAAGAAATAAATTTTAGGTATTTATTAAAAATTTTCTTTCAATTTTTAAAATATATTACTTATTAGTAATACGAGGAATTGTGGTGTATATATTTATGCACCAACAATGCATAAAATATTATCTCATATTTTAATATTTAAAGAAGAAGAACATAAAGAAGAGAAATACAAACTAAAATCTATAATTAGACCCAAAAAAAGGCAGAGTAAGTGAAGAGAAAGGAAGGAGTATATTATTGGGTGATTTTTTTTTATATAATTCATGAGGTATATCAATTATGAAAATTAAACAAACGAATCGTCTTTATGGCTACTCATGAATTCATGCTACATTAAATAGCTGTCATTTAGATCTGATTTTGTTTCAGTTCCACATGAAGGTGTGGGTTTTATTATATTCTTTTTAAAGATTCCTCATTAAATGGTAATCACAAATCATATGGCAACAAATTCCAAATCCCTAAAATATGTTATTAGTTATTGTAGGTTGATAAAATCTGAGATTTACAGCACGTTTGGTTCGCTGTATTGGATTAGAGGTGTATTGGATTAGAGGTGTAATGGAATAGAGGTGTAATGGAAAAGCTGTGTAATAGCAAATCAACTGTTTGGTTGAATGTAATGGAATAGAGGCGTAATAGTAATCCTGTGTTTGGTTGAGTGTAATAGAGGTGTAATAGCATAATGAAAAACTAAAATGACTAGAATACCCTTAGCGTAAATTTGTTTTGGTAAATGATTATTGTTATTGTTATTTAAATTTTAATAAGATTATTATTATCAATAATAAATAATTTAATCATATTTAAACATAATTATTATTAAATATATTTTAATTAAAATATATAATTTAATAAAATTCTTAAAATTAAAGACTTTTGACACTTGCGAAGGGTTGCAAATCTGGTTTTTACTTCTTGTTCTCTTAAGATGATTAATGCCATGTAGCACGCATAATAATCACCATCGTTGAATCGAAAACCAAAGCTTTTACCGTTTGATTCCCAATTTTTTAGCCCAAGGAAAACTAGCTTATGTTTGCAAGAGAGATCTCAACGGCAAAACACGGTCAAGCAAAACACCAAACTCATATTTCATGCCATAGTATAATCAAAAGATATTGGGAAAACCAAATACAAAGCCTCGACGCCATAAGAATTAATAAAGAACAAAACCAGATTTAGTTCATCACAACATGAAATGTCAAACACTTGCATGGAGTTTTTTTCTTTACACGAAAGTAGTATCATCACCTGTTCGTATTCTATCCAATGATCAACACTTTTATGAGATCGCTCAAATTGGTCAGTGCTTCTCCTAGAACTGCACCTTTGAGAAGGAGATTTCTCAACAGTTGATATGAACTTCTTGAGATGTCTTATATACTGTGGTAACGCTCTAAATCACAGTGGTTCCTCCTTTAAGCCATAGAGGTTCATACTTCTCTTTGCATAGTTCCCGAGTTGCTTTCCATGGGAGCAATCAACAACTTCATCCGGAGTTCCCCGCACATTGATATAAACAGATGGTCTCAAAAGCCATAACGGTGGCCTATGAAATCATTTTCACCTTCTATGAGGTAATTTGCAAACAATATTCTATGTGGTAGTCATTTACTAGTTCAATAAATGAAGACAAATACAAAGGAAACCTTGACAACAAATCTTATAAACTATACTTGACACGGTATGAGAATATGTCTCTCTATATATGGAAAAGCAATATAGCACACGTACTCGTATTGGATTTACTCGAGTTTGAGTAAAATAGATCAAATATTTTATGCACTATGAAAGTATAAGGAAGCCAACAAATTGAAAATTTTGATCATAATCCGAATCATGCATTAAATTGAATATAAGGATGAGGATAACTAACCTTAAATACAACCTACGTAAGATTTACTTGACTAAGCAAAAGGAGCCAAGAAAACTAAATTTCAATAAGACTGTCTAATGGAATTATCCATATATGGCGTAGATGCGAAAATTTTCAACAATGTCAACTTAAGGCAAGGTTTCCAAACCAAAATTCAGGCATAGTAATCAGGTTAGCCATCAATGGGGTCCATATGCACCATTCTTTTCACTTCAAGATACCGCTCAACAATCCTCCCTAGATATGGATAATCATGTCCTAACAAAGAGCCAATTTATTTGTCCTCATAAAAGTAAATTAACAGAGATTGATATTTTTAATTCTTTCTAGGTAGCAAAACAAGGGTGTGGAATCTTCATCGTTTCCTATAGTTATTTGTTGACTATCCAAGAATAAACTAATAACAAAATGATGGTAAATCATAAAGAAAACAATGGTTCAATCATGATCCTCTTACTTTTAATTTACACCTCAAGAGAGAAGATGAAAGGGTGTTTAAGTTGCAAGAACTCTTAATTCTATGGACTCCAATTAATTTACTTTGTCCTAATGCCAATCCTCCAAAACTTGCAATTATTTACCAATTGCCAAGACAGCTATCTTTTGTTTGTACTTGAGACATCTGCATGGGCCAAAGTTCAATGCAGATCTATATTTTGTCGACTTGACCGAAAGAATTGGACCTTCAAGAGAAACACCGTAGCACTAAACATGACAAAATCAATGATCGATATGACTTTATGTGAATCAAAAGCGTAGAAAGGTCTACAAAATTCATTGATAGCCCCCGCACCTCCCCCGCGCCAATATTTTCATTCGATCGCAGCCAAAAGCTCGATCATCAATTCATCATCCAATGAAAGTTCAAAAGTTCAAAAGTAATTTTGGACTTTGAAGAAATAAAAGAAAATGAGAATTCTTTAAGTTCCATTATAATTATGAAGAATTCAATGTAAAAAGATAAGAACAATATAAGTAACATAATGGCTCAAACATAAAGAGATATGTCTGCATGTGGTAGGCTTATGAAATTTATAATATATGAAGTCTTATAGATCGTCAGATTACGATACTTACATGAATGATAAGAACCGGACAATTGACAAGTGGAATTTTATCAATATTCGCGCAAACAAATGCCAAAAAAGAACACATTATTTTTGCAATATTCACATAAATAAATCCTTATTAGCGTAATAATGCTGGAGAAGCAAACTTATACACTTTACATTACCTTATAAATGTCAAACCAATATGTATGCTTTACAGGATACATTACTCTTAAACCGAAAGTATGGGATGTGCAAAACAACGACTCTTAACCGAGGCGATGAGTGCTAGATCCAAAGTGGGGCCACTACCAACAGATTGACCATAGAGGATGATATCTTCCTGTTTTGTACCATAGCTCTCTTCAAGACATTTATATGCGACTTCAATATCTCGCATATGTGCTCTGCTCACTTGGTCGTAAAAAGATAAAAGTAAGAAAGAGCTTTATATAATCCTATCACCTTAGAGATAATAACCATATCTTTTACAGAGAGATAACTTTAATTTTCCTTTCCTTTGAAAACAATATGTTTATTTTATATACCTTTCCGTAAGATTGTCCGTATCCGAATAGTCATAGCTGCAGAATATCACGAAAATCTATTAGAAACCTATACACCATTAGTTTATTTAAGGAGTAGCTAAACCAAGTTTCTTCAACGGATAAGAAACATGCACAAAAGGTCATTCCAAGACATCAATCATAATTCCTAGAGGTATGAACAAACAAATCCATCATTTCTCCCTTTGGCATGGTGATAGCTTCTTGCACCGACGGTAAAATATTCACTTAAGGCTAAATGAAAATGATGAAACCTTAATTGCTAGCCAATGAAGACCAATTTACCAAGTTAAACTAGCAATTCTTGGTTATCCAGATTCTTTACTTTTTACAAAAGTAAATGTACTCAACACATATTCGAGATATGGTATTGGCATACAGTCCTTGAAAAAACATAGAAAAATTTAAGCATAATCGTTGTAACATAGTGGCAATGTAATGGTAATTAACTATAAAGTATCAAGACGAACAAGACTAACAAAGAAGATCTAATCCGTCGATTTCATCTAAGCTAACATAAAAGCAATGCAAACCCATAAACCGATTTCCATGTTTAATATCTAGCAACATCATCTCCCGAAGAAGATCGTTCACTCCTTTCCAAATTAAATCACACCGTTAAAGGAACCAAATAGCCAATAAAGTTTGCATACCACCAAACATATCTAAATTTTCCATCTAATATCACCCACTCAAAGCTCCTTTCACATAGAAATCTCCATTTCTAGTCGATTCAATGAATTCAAGAAGTAAATGGGAGTTTTGGTGTGTGGCGCAGATAGGGTTGGGAGGAAATGGGGAAGAGAAATTAGTCACCGAGACGAGAAGAAATGATGAGGACAGATAATCAACAGGCAAAGGGAAATGGGAGGAGAAATTTGAGGACAAGAGAGGAGAGGGTCGGGTAGGGAGGAGGGTAAAACAGAGAGATGGAGAGGGAAGCCGGACGCAATAGCTATTACAGCGAATTGGGAAGGGATTAGAAAACACGGCAATTTGGGGATTAGGGGCGTAATGTAATACGCGCGTAATACCTATTACAGCGAACCAAACGCCGGAATAGGGGCGTAATGTATTACACGCGTAATCGGGGTGTAATGGATTGGGTAATACACTGAACCAAACGCTCTCTTAGTTTTTATTTTTATTTTTTGTTTGGAAATAGCAGTCTAATATCTAAAATCATAAGTATTTTCTATCAAATTTGTTAAATATTGCATAGCATATGATTGAAAGAAAATAAACATGATAAATTGATTGGATTATGATTTTTAAATTGAAAAGGGCAGGAGGATTGAAATTTTAACTTTTAAAGTGTAGAGATTAAATCTCTAAATTTATACAAGTAAAAGGATTAACAGCAAGTATTAACCGTTTTAAAGAAAAGACTTCATACTATGTTGGAGTTGTAGATAAGCTGTATTTAGGTCACAACTTCCAATTGGGCTAAGCTTTCAAAAAATACAACTTACTGGTACATGGGCTGTATAATATAGGCCCCAATTTTCAATTGGGCTAACTATCCAATAAAGACAATTAATTTTTTAATTATTTTACAATTGGAGTATTAAGAAAAAGAAAAAGTAATTGAAAGAGGTTCTATGATTATAGTAAAAGAGGGGATTGGAGCAGCAGCCTCAGCCCTCATGTCGCTTAAACTTTTTTAAAAAAAGAGATGGAATACTGGTTGTAGCTTTGTTGAACAGCCAGCCCTTTGAGAAAGTAAAAAAAAGCTCCTGAAAGAAGCAGTCTAATCATTAATTTGCACGAGTCCAAAACTAACAAATTCATGCACTTCTTCTACGTACGTCTCTATCTATAAATCATGACACCCACCACCACCGCAACACAAACCTCATCAAGTTTAAGCTACCTCAATTAACCCATCTTACGCACTCCTCCTCATGGGCATGGCTCCCCGCTTTAACTTCCTCCTCCATGCATTTCTCTGCTTGGCTCTTGCAACCACCTCTTTTTCCTTATCTCCCAAATTTTATGACAATCTTTGTCCCCAAGCTTTGCCTGCCATCAAGAGAATCGTTGAGGCTGCTGTCCACCGGGAACCCCGGATGGGAGCTTCTTTACTTCGTCTTCACTTCCACGACTGCTTCGTTAATGTAACTTCCATCCTTCATACAACTATTCTGTGTATGCCTTACAATGATCTTGATGAGCTAATCTTCTTTGTATTCCAGGGTTGCGACGGTTCACTACTTTTGGATTCTACGTCTGCTTTCGAAACCGAGAAAAATGCTCGTGGTAATTTCAATTCTGTGAGAGGTTTTGAAGTTGTAGACCAAATTAAGGCTGAAGTGGATCGAGTATGTGGACGCCCTGTGGTCTCTTGTGCTGATATCTTAGCAGTGGCTGCTCGAGATTCAGTACTTGCGGTAATGCCAAATTCATTTATTTTTTTTATTGTGAAAAATGTGCCTATTGCGTTATGTAAAAAGAAAATATTTCTAAATCAAAATTACTATGGTTGTAGCTCGGAGGTCCAACATGGAAGGTTCGTTTGGGTAGAAGAGACTCGACCACAGCTAGCAGGACATTAGCAGACAGCTTGCTTCCTTCAGCATCAATGGATCTCCCTGCGTTGATCAACAACTTCAAGAACCAGGGCTTGAACAAGAGAGATCTTGTAGCTCTCTCCGGTGGCCACACCATCGGATTGTCACAATGCGTTATCTTTAGGAACAGGATTTACAATGCTACCAATATTGATCCTGCTTTTGCCAAAGAGCGTAGAGCAACTTGCCCACGCACCGGGGGGAACACTAACCTTGCTCCTTTTGACCCAACCCCTGCACGCTTTGACACCGCATACTTCAAGAACCTAGTGAAGGAAAGGGGACTACTCACCTCTGATCAAGCACTTTTCAGTGGTGGGTCGACTGATAAACTTGTAGAGACTTACAGCAAGAATCCTGATGCTTTCTGGGTTGATTTCGGCAACTCTATGATTAGGATGGGCAACATCAAGCCTTTGACTGGAAAGCAAGGACAAATTCGTGTCAACTGTAGGAAGGTGAATTAATGAATCTGCTATGATATTTATCGATTGTCCAATTAATCAAATTTCACCACTTTGTTGTTAATTATTGCATTAATTGTTGTGGAAATTAAAGCACATGAAAGAAATGTTAGAGTATATGGTTCATTTCATTGTAATCATTGAACAATATAAAATGACAATAAAATCTTTAGATTATTTTCTCTCTCTTTTCAACCAATTGAAGGACCAGCGTTAAAATATGAAGATGAATACAATTTTAATGCGTTACTTTTATTCTTATTTTTACAAGTTTGGAATTTAATTGAATTTAGTTCGATTGGAGGTCGTTAATAATTTCTTAGAATTTCAATTACCGGTTAATTCAATTGAAACTGGATAATTAACCAAATTAACGAAAATAAATAATACATATTACATATAATATGTATACCCCACCCCAGAATATAAATAATTAATGTATGTAGTATTTCTAATATTTTATTTCAAATTGAATTATAGTAAAAGTATGAGGACTAAAGTGTAATTTAACCATAAAAGAGAAATGGTAGAAAAGTATATAATTATTTTATTTCAAATACCCTTGGGAGCATATTGATATTTAAAGATGAAAAGTTAGGGTATAGACTATATTGTAATTGAAAAGAGGTTAGAGGGATTTAGAGTGCAATTTTACCATTAGAGGGATCATGTGTGGGTTTGGTTGAATTTATTTTGGTTCAAGTGTAATGAAAATGAAAGTTTGGTCCAAATATATTTTGATTATTAGTTTGAGTGTGGGTTGTAAAATTTTATTTCAATTGTAGCTATTTAGATGTATTCATTATAATTGTATTTGTAACTCAAGAAAAACACTAAAGAGTTAAATATTTCTTGAATTTCTATTAAAAATATAACATTAACGCTCAAATATAAGAGTTATGAGGACAAAATTAAAGTTCATATATTAAGTCGGTTTAGAAATTTATTTCATTATTTTATAAAGTCATAATAAAATTTTACTTAATTTTATCATCTTAGCTCAATTTAATCTAGTTGCGTGTCTATAACGCAAGTTGTTATGAATGTATTTTGTAGTTATATTGTCGATGCTTGCATCCCTTGTTGGGTCTTTTAATAAAATTTTATTTTGAATAGGTAATATACTCGTAATGACATCCACGACCAGAAAGATTGAAATTAAGAAGGAAAAGACAAAACCGTTAGAAAAGAAAAGCGTGACCGCGGAGCCGCCAGCAGCCAAGGCTGAAGAACCAACTCTGAAGCCTCCAACTATTTATTTATTCAGTTTTTGAGGTATCCAAGTATTTATTTAATTAGAATAGCACATTGTTTCACCAAAATTTTATGATTAATTATTGTAAAAAGAGGAGATTGGAGCAGCAGCCTCATGTCGCTTAAACTTAAAAAAAAAAAAAAAAAGAGATGGAATATTGGTTGTAGCTTTGTTGAACAGCCAGCCCTTTAGAGAAAGTAAATAAAAGCTCCCGAAAGAAGCAGTCTAATTAATCATTAATTTGCTAACTTACAAATTCATGCACTTCTTCTACGTACGTCTCTATCTATAAATCATGACACCCACCACCACCGCAGCACAAACCTCATCAAGTTTAAGCTACTTCAATTAACCCATCTTACGCACTCCTCCTCATGGGCATGGCTCCCCGCTTTAACTTCCTCCTCCATGCATTTCTCTGCTTGGCTCTTGCAACCACCTCTTTTTCCTTATCTCCCAAATTTTATGACAATCTTTGTCCCCAAGCTTTGCCTGCCATCAAGAGAATCGTTGAGGCTGCTGTCCACCGGGAACCCCGGATGGGAGCTTCTTTACTTCGTCCACGACTGCTTCGTTAATGTAACTTCCTTCCTTCATACAACTATTCTGTGTATGCCTAAGAATGGTCTTGAGCTAATATTCCTTGTATTTCAGGGTTGCGACGGTTCACTACTTTTGGATTCTACGTCTGCTTTCGAAACCGAGAAAAATGCTCGTGGTAATTTCAATTCTGTAAGAGGGTTTGAAGTTGTAGACCAAATTAAGGCTGAAGTGGATAGAGTATGTGGACGCCCTGTGGTCTCTTGTGCTGATATCTTAGCAGTGGCTGCTCGAGATTCAGTACTTGCGGTAATGTCAAGTTCTTTTATTTTTTTTATTGTGAAAAATGTGTCTACTGCGTTACCTAAAAAGAAAATATTTCTAAATCAAAATTACTATGGTTGTAGCTCGGAGGTCCCACATGGAAGGTTCGTTTGGGTAGAAGAGACTCAACCACAGCTAGCAGGGCTTTAGCAGACAGTGTGCTTCCATCAGCATCAATGGATCTCCCCGCTTTGATCAGCAACTTCAAGAACCAGGGCTTGAACACAAGAGATCTCGTAGCTCTCTCCGGTGGCCACACCGTCGGATTGTCACAATGTGTTATCTTTAGGAACAGGATTTACAATGCTACCAATATTGATCCTACTTTTGCCAAAGAGCGTAGAGTAACTTGCCCACGAACCGGTGGAAACACTAATCTCGCTCCTTTTGACCCAACACCTGCTCGATTCGACACTGCATACTTCAAGAACTTGGTGAAGGAAAGGGGGCTACTCACCTCTGATCAAGCACTTTTCAGTGGTGGGTCGACCGATAAACTTGTAGAGACTTACAGCAAGAATTCCGATGCTTTTTGGGTTGATTTTGGAAAGTCTATGATTAAGATGGGTAACATCAAGCCTTTGACGGGAAATCAAGGACAAATTCGTGTCAACTGCAGAAAGGTGAATATGTATTCGTGTCAAGAATTTTCATTGTTTTGTTGTTAATTGTTGCGTTCATTGTTGTGGAAATTACAGCACATGAAAGAATTGTTAGATTATGTGTCGTGTATCATTTATTTCATTTCATTGTAATCATTGAAAAATAAAAATAAAAAATCTAAAGTTTACTCCTCACAACTAATTGTAAGATTACTGTTAAAATAAGAAAATGAATACAATGTATTTTCTCATTTCCACCAAAGAGATTGACACAAGAACTGATTTTTTTGATATTGAAATACCTTTGAGTTCTCTCAAACCAACCACAATGACTACTCAATTGCTGCGTCTCAGCTATGGCCTCTCAAAGCCACACATCTCTCGATTTCCACACTTGTGTCTTCAAGAAATAGAAAGTCTCCCTCGCTGGTCACCACGAGGTGGGTTTTATTTTATTTCAATTTTTATTTGTGATCTCATTTGGAGAGCTTATTGATTTGGTTTTTTTTGAAGTACATTGTGAGAGGAGGAAGACATTTGTTTATGTTGCTGCCTGATGCTTTCAAAGGGATTAAGCAGATTGGTGTTATTGGTTGGGGCTCCCAGGTACCAAACCCCCACAATATTTTTTTCCTTTTTTTTCTAAGGCTTTATTTTCGTTTTATTTATATTTGGGCTTTTATGAGTTTTCCACTCTTGTATATATTAGACATTGCAATTCGTGTATGCATCATTATGTCTCTTTCACAAGCCGAGTAAATATAAATATTGGGTGTGCTGTTGAATATTTTTTAGTTGATTTAAGTATAAATGGAAGATTGAGTAGTCAAATTTTGTAATTGTAGTGTTAGGTTAATGGAAGTTTATACGAACTTGTTGAGCTAAAACTTTCGAAAAAAAAAACGTTAAATAGTCAATTTTTTTCAATAACTGATTAGGAATGAAATATGTAGAATGATATGTCTGATCCTATTAAAAAATTACTCCATTTGTCACATGCTCTCAAACCTAATAGGGGTGTCAAGATATCAAGATATCAATAGCCTCTATCCTTCCATTTTCACTTTCACCTCCAAAGTTTAAAGTAAAATTCAAAAAAAAAAAATCTCTATCATGAATTTACAAAAATCAACATTGCCGTGAGAAATTTTCAATCAAGCCCATTCATCATTTAATATTTATGTATTATTAATTTATTTTCAATTTACTTGTGTAAAATGATTTTTATGCAACTTTATATTAATTGAAATATGCTATTTGATAAATTTATTCAGAGTGTGACATAATTATCACTAATTTACATACTAAGTACTTGACATAAGTATCACTAAGAATATAGTTTACAATTATATTAATGCACTATTAATATTTATCATTTTTCTATAATTTATATTTTAATTCCTTTGTAATAATGTTTTATTTCAATAATTTCACCCAATAGACTAAAGTATTATAAACAAATTAATACAACAATAACATGTGACATAAGTTTTCCAAACATTTTAAATAAAAATTAATAGAATAAGTTGATCAAATAAGTTAATAGAATTAATCGGTCAAATCAGTCACTATAATCAACAATTAGCTATTAGTCGGTTGCTAAATAGGACCATTATTTGATCCAGAGAGCGGAATTGAATTATAAAATATTTCGTGTAATTTTATTTTGTATTTATTTATAATTTCATAAAGAAATATATAACAAATTTTTCATTTGATGGGTACAAGGCCACTCAATTTGCCTCTGGTTTGATCCTTACATAGCATCGTGTGCGTTGTGTTATATAATTTTTTGTTTGTGGTATCCATGTCTTGTCGTATAAAATACTTTGCATCTTCACTCAACTAAGGAAACAAAAGGTATACTTGCTAACGTATTTTGCTTCTTGTAATAGCTGTATATAAAATATTGTTGCCCCTGCAACATGGGTTGCTGTTTAATGAAGTACCTGTACAAAGCTTACCATTATTCGATATATCTGAATGTAAGTAGAGGGATATAACCTTCAAGTTACTAACTGCTAACAAACTTGTTTGAGGGACCTGCTCAAGCTCAAAATTTAAGGGATTCTCTTGCTGATGCAAAATCTAATATCATTGTCCAGGTTTACGTTGTTATCAGGAATTCAAATAGTGCCGAAATAGCCGCGGAAGAAAATGGCTGTGATCATAAAATTTAACATTTTCGGAATTCTTCGGTATTTCAATATTACTATTCCACAAACGCTAACATTTCAATAATTCAATGGTCAATGTGCTATTCAATATAAAATTTATTTTTATTTTTCAATGATTACAATGAAATGAATTAAATGATACAAGGTACATAATTTAACAATTCTTTCATGTGCTTTAATTTCCGCAACAATGAACAACTAAACATTGAAAACATATTCATTAATTCACCTTTCTGCAGTTGACACGAATTTGTCCTTGATTTCCTGTCAAAGGCTTGATGTTACCCATCTTAATCATAGACTTTCCAAAATCAACCCAAAAAGCATCGGAATTCTTGCTGTAAGTCTCTACAAGTTTATCGGTCGACCCACCACTGAAAAGTGCTTGATCAGAGGTGAGTAGCCCCCTTTCCTTCACCAAGTTCTTGAAGTATGCAGTGTCGAATCGAGCAGGTGTTGGGTCAAAAGGAGCGAGATTAGTGTTTCCACCGGTTCGTGGGCAAGTTACTCTACGCTCTTTGGCAAAAGTAGGATCAATATTGGTAGCATTGTAAATCCTGTTCCTAAAGATAACACATTGTGACAATCCGACGGTGTGGCCACCGGAGAGAGCTACGAGATCTCTTGTGTTCAAGCCCTGGTTCTTGAAGTTGCTGATCAAAGCGGGGAGATCCATTGATGCTGATGGAAGCACACTGTCTGCTAAAGCCCTGCTAGCTGTGGTTGAGTCTCTTCTACCCAAACGAACCTTCCATGTGGGACCTCCGAGCTACAACCATAGTAATTTTGATTTAGAAATATTTTCTTTTAGGTAACGCAGTAGACACATTTTCACAATAAAAAATAAAAGAACTTGACATTACCGCAAGTACTGAATCTCGAGCAGCCACTGCTAAGATATCAGCACAAGAGACCACAGGGCGTCCACATACTCTATCCACTTCAGCCTTAATTTGGTCTACAACTTCAAACCCTCTTACAGAATTGAAATTACCACGAGCATTTTTCTCGGTTTCGAAAGCAGACGTAGAATCCAAAAGTAGTGAACCGTCGCAACCCTGAAATACAAGGAATATTAGCTCAAGACCATTCTTAGGCATACACAGAATAGTTGTATGAAGGAAGGAAGTTACATTAACGAAGCAGTCGTGGACGAAGTAAAGAAGCTCCCATCCGGGGTTCCCGGTGGACAGCAGCCTCAACGATTCTCTTGATGGCAGGCAAAGCTTGGGGACAAAGATTGTCATAAAATTTGGGAGATAAGGAAAAAGAGGTGGTTGCAAGAGCCAAGCAGAGAAATGCATGGAGGAGGAAGTTAAAGCGGGAGCCATGCCCATGAGGAGGAGTGCGTAAGATGGGTTAATTGAAGTAGCTTAAACTTGATGAGGTTTGTGCTGCGGTGGTGGTGGGTGTCATGATTTATAGATAGAGACGTACGTAGAAGAAGTGCATGAATTTGTAAGTTAGCAAATTAATGATTAATTAGACTGCTTCTTTCGGGAGCTTTTATTTACTTTCTCTAAAGGGCTGGCTGTTCAACAAAGCTACAACCAATATTCCATCTCTTTTTTTTTTTTTTTTTAAGTTTAAGCGACATGAGGCTGCTGCTCCAATCTCCTCTTTTTACAATAATTAATCATAAAATTTTGGTGAAACAATGTGCTATTCTAATTAAATAAATACTTGGATACCTCAAAAACTGAATAAATAAATAGTTGGAGGCTTCAGAGTTGGTTCTTCAGCCTTGGCTGCTGGCGGCTTCCGCGGTCACGCTTTTCTTTTCTAACGGTTTTGTCTTTTCCTTCTTAATTTCAATCTTTCTGGTCGTGGATGTCATTACGAGTATATTACCTATTCAAAATAAAATTTTATTAAAAGACCCAACAAGGGATGCAAGCATCGACAATATAACTACAAAAATACATTCATAACAACTTGCGTTATAGACACGCAACTAGATTAAATTGAGCTAAGATGATAAAATTAAGTAAAAATTTTATTATGACTTTATAAAATAATGAAATAAATTTCTAAACCGACTTAATATATGAACTTTAATTTTGTCCTCATAACTCTTATATTTGAGCGTTAATGTTATATTTTTAATAGAAATTCAAGAAATATTTAACTCTTTAGTGTTTTCTTGAGTTACAAATACAATTATAATGAATACATCTAAATAGCTACAATTGAAATAAAATTTTACAACCCACACTCAAACTAATAATCAAAATATATTTGGACCAAACTTTCATTTTCATTACACTTGAACCAAAATAAATTCAACCAAACCCACACATGATCCCTCTAATGGTAAAATTGCACTCTAAATCCTCTAACCTCTTTTCAATTACAATATAGTCTATACCCTAACTTTTCATCTTTAAATATCAATATGCTCCCAAGGGTATTTGAAATAAAATAATTATATACTTTTCTACCATTTCTCTTTATGGTTAAATTACACTTTAGTCCTCATACTTTTACTATAATTCAATTTGAAATAAAATATTAGAAATACTACATACATTAATTATTTATATTCTGGGGTGGGGTATACATATTATATGTAATATGTATTATTTATTTTCGTTAATTTGGTTAATTATCCAGTTTAAATTGAATTAACCGGTAATTGAAATTCTAAGAAATTATTAACGACCTCCGATCGAACTAAATTCAATTAAATTCCAAACTTGTAAAAATAAGAATAAAAAGTAACGCATTAAAAATTGTATTCATCTTCATATTTTAACGCTGGTCCTTCAATTGGTTGAAAAGAGAGAGAGAAAATAATCTAAAGATTTTTATTGTCATTTTTATATTGTTCAATGATTACAATGAAATGAACCATATACTCTAACATTTCTTTCATGTGCTTTAATTTCCACAACAATTAATGCAATAATTAACAACAAAGTGGTGAAATTTGATTAATTGGACAATCGATAAATATCATAGCAGATTCATTAATTCACCTTCCTACAGTTGACACGAATTTGTCCTTGCTTTCCAGTCAAAGGCTTGATGTTGCCCATCCTAATCATAGAGTTGCCGAAATCAACCCAGAAAGCATCAGGATTCTTGCTGTAAGTCTCTACAAGTTTATCAGTCGACCCACCACTGAAAAGTGCTTGATCAGAGGTGAGTAGTCCCTTTCCTTCACTAGGTTCTTGAAGTATGCGGTGTCAAAGCGTGCAGGGGTTGGGTCAAAAGGAGCAAGGTTAGTGTTCCCCCCGGTGCGTGGGCAAGTTGCTCTACGCTCTTTGGCAAAAGCAGGATCAATATTGGTAGCATTGTAAATCCTGTTCCTAAAGATAACGCATTGTGACAATCCGATGGTGTGGCCACCGGAGAGAGCTACAAGATCTCTCTTGTTCAAGCCCTGGTTCTTGAAGTTGTTGATCAACGCAGGGAGATCCATTGATGCTGAAGGAAGCACGCTGTCTGCTAATGTCCTGCTAGCTGTGGTCGAGTCTCTTCTACCCAAACGAACCTTCCATGTTGGACCTCCAAGCTACAACAATTTAGTTTTCATTTAGAAATGACTTTCTAGGCGTATGAACTGATAAGTATATTAGACAATAATAATAATAAATCAAAGTATTGAATATTACCGCAACTACCGAATCTCGAGCAGCCACAGCTAAGATATCAGCACAAGAGACTACAGGGCGTCTGCAAACTCTATCCACTTCGGCCTTAATTTGGTCAACAACTTCAAACCCTCGAACAGAATTCAAATTTCCACGAGCATTTTTCTCGGTTTCGAAAGAAGATGTAGAATCCAAAAGAAGTGAACCGTCACAACCCTGCAATAGACCGAAGATTAGTTCTGGATGAGAATATATGCATGGAACTTAGACATTAATATTAGTATAATAAAATGTAATATCACTGTTTCTGAAATGAATGAACATACATTAACGAAGCAATCATGGAAGTGAAGACGCAGTAAAGAAGCACCCATGCGGCGCTCCTTGTGGACAGCGGCCTCCACTACTCTCTTGATGGCAGGCAAAGCTTGGGGACAAACATTGTGATAAAAGTTGGGAGATAAGGAAAAAGCAGTAGCTGCAAGAGCCAACCAAAGGAAGGCGTGAAGAAGGAAATTGGTGGGGGAAACCATGGCTTAATCTTGATGAGGTTGGTGTTGTGTTATGTTGTTTGTTGCGAGTCTGGGTGGTAATTTATAGATAAGAAACGTACGTAGGAGGGAGGAATTACATGGAAGAAGTGCATGCATGAATGAATTTGTTAGTTTTGGACTTGTGCAAATCAATGATTAGAATGTTTCCTTGTTTCTTAAAAGTAGCTTTTGTTTACTACTTCATAGGGGTTTGCTGGCTGTTTAATATTGACCCACCTCTTTTTTAAACTATAATAAAACACACGAGGCTGCTACTCCATTCTCCTCTAAAATATTATATTTTTTAATCACGTTCGTTAGTGTTAGGTATAATGAATCACAAATAGTAGAAACTAAAACTTACAATGAGCATCAGTCGAAACTGTAAATTGTTCTTATCATTATTGGGTAATAATAACTTACTGTGGATGGATGAGTTGTGATGACTTCTGCAAACAAAATTATTACTGTTATTTTAACTGACAGATTCATACCATTCTTTAATGTACTTCCTACTTACGTCTCTATCTACGTTGTTCCTCGTTCTCAACAGCGACAGCATCTGCTGATTAAACTAAGTACTTGGGGGCTTTCTTCAGCTTTGGCTGCTGGCAGCTTCAATTCTGTTCTTTCAATGATTTCTTCTAAGAGAAATTACTCTTTATTTTATATCTATTTTAACACAAATGTATTATATAAGTTTTTTTCTCATGTTTTTACACAGTTGCAACCAATTAAATCATGGACCTGTTTATATGTTGGTATGCTAAAGCTAAATTACAGATGACAAAACCTGAGTCACTTCAATGATTTTGCATCGATCCATTTGAAATAAGAAGGAATTTTTATTATTATTTAAACGTGGATGTGCACTCTGACTTTATTCTACTTGCCGCAACATTTAATATTGTTATTTTAACACTTATAAATTATATGTATCTTTTTTTATGTTTTTAATTCAAATACTATATACACTAAACATTAAACATGTGAGATTGGTTGAGAAATGAAAAACAAAATAGGGAGATTGGTTTTGTCATTTCTTCTTTCCTTACCTTATTTCTTCTCGAGTTCTATTTTCGTTCTATTTATTGTTGCAATGAACTCTGAGTTTAGTAAATTCTCGTTATTGTAAATTAATATTTTTTCAACATCAAGTTTAAACACATCCAAGTGTATGACACGTGAGAGCGCATTTAGAGGCAATGTTGAAATGACTTTACATAGTTTGAAGAGTGAAAGACTTAGGAAATTGAGTAGGATTGATAAACTCGCTAAAGGTGGAGAATTGATGGTTATTGGCTCATTAAATCCCATATTGAGAGGATGTTTAATTATGTCGTCTCTCACCCTATAAGAAGGCTTAAAGCCTTCACTTGGGAAACATCTCAAGTTCTCCCTTCTCATATCTCGAGATTTAGAGGTCCAAAGTGTTATTACAATATAGTTTTAATGGTTGAATTTCACAACAACATCCAAAGATGATGAAAAGAGGTTCAAAATGGCTCGCTAAAATTAATTTAATCAATTAAAATCATTTTATGTATTGAGATTAGACAAGTTCAAGAATAAAATAAGCAAATAAGCAATTGTCACCAAAATTATGTATTTTTAATGTAAAATTTAATTTAACGTAACAAATGAATACATGCATATAAATATAAACATTTGTGCCGAAGGTGCTTTCAAAATTGATCCCTTCTGGATAACCATCCGTGGTTGCTTGCACCTAATAATAGTATATAGTGAGGAGAAGAATACTGAAATTAGTTCTTGGAAGAAATCATTGAAAAAGAGTTAAAAAAAGAAAAGCTGAAGCCGCCAGCAGCCAGCAGCCAAGGCTGAAGACTGAAGCCGTCAAGTACATAGTTTAATTAGCACATATGCTCTCAATGTTGATAAAGAGGAACAACATAGATGGAGACGTAAGTAGAAAGTACAGTAAAGAATGGTATAGCAAATTAATTAATAAATAAGCACCTGTTGAGGTAATAGTAATTTGCTTTGCAAAAGTCATTACAACAGTAAGTTATTATTTCTCAAACATTTCAGCTTCTCTTCTCTTTTTAAATAAATCTAATTATAATCATATCTTACAGTTTTATCAATTATATCCAAAACGATAACTAATGTAATGTAATTAAAAATACTCTCTAATCCTAATTTAAATCTTCACCGTTAATATTATAAAGGAGATTGGAGTAGCAGCCTCGTGCGTTCTACTAAAGATATTCAATATTTGTCCTGGCATGCTTGAATAGCTAAATAACCCCTGTGAGATTGTAAACAAAAGCTCCTTTTGAGAAACAAGGAAACAGTCTAATCATTGGTTTGCAAAAGTCCAAAACTAACAAATTCATTCATGCATGCACTTCTTCCATGTAATCCCTCCCTCCTACGTACGTTTCTTATCTATAAATTACCACCCAGAGTCACAACAAACAACACAACACAACACCCACCTCATCAAGATTAAGCCATGGTTTCTCCCACCAATTTCCTTCTTCAAACCTTCCTTTGGTTGGCTCTTGCAGCCACCGCTTTTTCCTTATCTCCCAACTTTTATCACAATGTTTGTCCCCAAGCTTTGCCTGCCATCAAGAGAGTAGTGGAGGCCGCTGTCCACAAGGAGCGCCGCATGGGTGCTTCTTTGCTTCGTCTTCACTTCCACGATTGCTTCGTTAATGTATGTTCTTTCATTTCAGAAACAGTGATCTTATATTATATTATACTAGTAATATCTAAGTTTCGTGCATATATCCTGATCCAGAACTAATCTTCATTCTATTGCAGGGTTGTGACGGTTCACTTCTTTTGGATTCTACATCTTCCTTCGAAACCGAGAAAAATGCTCGTGGAAATTTGAATTCTGTTCGAGGGTTTGAAGTTGTTGACCAAATTAAGGCCGAAGTGGATAGAGTTTGCGGACGCCCTGTAGTCTCTTGTGCTGATATCTTAGCTGTGGCTGCTCGAGATTCGGTAGTTGCGGTAATATTCAATACTTTGATTTTTTTTTTATTGTCTAATATACTTATCAGTTCATACGCCTAGAAAGTCAATTTCTAAATGAAAACTAAATTGTTGTAGCTCGGAGGTCCGACATGGAAGGTTCGTTTGGGTAGAAGAGACTCGACCACAGCTAGCAGGAAATTAGCAGACAACGTGCTTCCTTCAGCATCAATGGATCTCCCTGCGTTGATCAACAACTTCAAGAACCAGGGCCTGAACAAGAGAGATCTTGTAGCTCTCTCCGGCGGCCACACCATCGGATTGTCACAATGCGTTATCTTTAGGAACAGGATTTACAATGCTACCAATAGTGATACTGCTTTTGCCAAAGAGCGTAGAGCAACTTGCCCACGCACCGGAGGGAACACTAACCTCGCTCCTTTTGACCCAACCCCTGCAAGCTTCGACACCGCATACTTTAAGAACCTGGTGAAGGAAAGGGGACTACTCACCTCTGATCAAGCACTTTTCAGTGGTGGATCGACTAATAAACTTGTAGAGACTTACAGCAGGAATCCCGATGCTTTCTGGGTTGATTTCGGCAAGTCTATGATTAGGATGGGCAACATCAAGCCTTTGACTGGAAAGCAAGGACAAATTCGTGTCAACTGTAGGAAGATGAATTAATGAATCTACTATGATATTTATCGATTGTCCAATCATCAAATTTCATCATTTTGTGGTTAATTGTTGTATTAATTGTTGCGAAAATTAAAGCATGTGAAAGAAATGTTTGATTATGTGCCTCATTTGATTCATTTCATTGTAATCCTTGAAAAAATAAAAATAGAAACAAGAAAGGAGAAAGTTGATGTTTATCTCCTAGCTTCACTTGCTTTTTTCTACTCGTAGCAACATTTAATATTATTATTTTAGCACTTATAAAATTATATACATCTTTTTATGTTTTTAATTAAAATACTATATATACTAAAATATTAAATATGTGAGATTAGTTGAGAAATGAAAACAAAATAGAGAGATAAATAAATTTGTGTTTACAATGGAATACAAACGCAATAAAATATTAAATTGATGAGAGATAAAATTCTAAAACTCTCTTGGTTGAAAAGAAATGAAAGAGAGATAAATAAAATTCAAAGAATTATTATTTATTTTCTTAACATTACAATAAAATGAATCAAATAGTATGAGACATACAATGTGACATTTATTATATGTGCCTTACAATATTTTTAATAATTAAAACATTTTAATCATTAGATTTAATATAATGATTAAAAATCAATTAATTAGCAATATATTCATTAATTCACCTTTCTACGGTTGATATAAATTTATCCTTTTTTTCCTGTCAAAATGTTTCCTATCTTAATCATAGACTTTGCAAAACCATCCTAGAAAGCTTTAGGATTCAAGCTATAAGTATTTATAAGTTTATCAATTGACCCACCATTAAAAAGTGCTTGATCAGATGTGAGTAGCATCAAAACGAGCAGTCGTTGGATCAAAAGGAGCGAGGTTAGTCTCCAATTACTCTACGCTCTTTGACAAAGGTGAGATCAATATTGGTTGCATTGTAAATTCTATTCGTAAAAATAATACATTGTGATAATGCAATAGTATGACCAGAGAGAACTACAAGACCTCTTTGGTTTAGGCCTTAATTCTTAAAATTATTGATCAATGCATGAAAATCCATTAATGGTGATGGGAGGACATTTATGCTAATGCCCTACTAGCAATGATGGAGTCTCTCCTACCCAAACCAACATTCCATGTTGGGCCTCCAACCTACAACCATAATAACTTTCATTTAAAAATGATTTTAATTTATATAATCCAACCCATAATTATTTCTAACAATGAAAATTAAAGTATTAAATTTTACCACAACCACTAAATCTCGAGCAGTTGCTAAGATATTGGTACAAGATTCCACTGGTCGACCATAAATTCTATCCACTTTAGCCTTAATTTGATTTACAATTTTAAACCCTCTCATGGAATTCAGATTATCAGGAACGTTTTTCTTGCTTTCAAAAAAAGATTAAATTATATAATAAAAAAAAACCATCACAACCCTATAATACAAGAAGAGTTCAAGATCATTATAATGCATGGAAATTAGGGGAAAAAATAGATACTAATATAAAGTGTATAAAATGAAGGAGCTTACATTGACGAAGCAGTCATGGAAATGCAAACGAAGTAAAGAAGCTCCCATCCTCGGTTCATGGTGTACAGCAGCTTCAACTACTTTCTTGATGGCAGGCAAAGCTTAGGGACAAACTTTGTCATAAAATTTGGGAGATAAGGAAAAAACAGTGGTTGCAAGAGCCACCAAAGAAATGCGTGAAGAAGCAAGTTAAAGCGGCAAGCCAAGAAAAGTACGTAAGCAGGCTTTTAAATTTGATTGATTTGGATAGCTTTAAGGTTTCTATTGTGTCTATTGGGGGTGGTGGGTGTCGATATTTATAGGTGGTGAGCTTTGAATTGCATGGATTTGTTGTTAGATTTGAACTTCTGCCATAATTGAACTTGTCCATATAATAGCTAGCTTTTGTTTACCAGCTTCAAGAAGTTGGCCATTCAGACAGGCGACGTCGAGTACTACGTTTAAGATAAGAGAAAAGAAATTTTGAACCTTGAATTTATTCGATGAACACCTCTGTATAAAACTCCGCAAGTAAAATCGTAGCTACAATCCAACTCATAACATCTTTGTATAAAAACTCAACAAGTACGGTCTGATTCGTAAACACCTCAACATGAGACTCAGCAAATAAAATCTAAATCTGAGCCACAGCTCAACCTATAAACACCTCTACACTGTTCTGGTATAGTTGATACAACTCTCAAGTGTTTTGGGTATAATTGGAGAACTCTGTCTATCAACAAAATCCGAAAAAAAAAATTGTATTTTCTTGTCTTCGTTAACACGAAAGAACTACACTGTAGAACTGGAATTATCATTGAGAAATTCGTATTATAAGTTGTTTCTTCTTTTTTGAATCAAATGATAAGCAAGCCCTCCCACAACCAGTATGATGATCACTAAACCATCAACAACTCCCACCACAATCAACACCCATTTTTCCACACTAGTTTCCTTGTAATCGTATCGTGCTCCTTTTGGAACCTTAACCATATAACTCGTTCCGGTTCCCGTTTCAACCTGTTTAATGCCTGCAACCAGCCTGAAAATCGAGCATTCTCGAAATATTTTAGCCCCGTTTCCAGAGGAATATAACGCGGCAACACATTTACAGTCATCTAAGCACAAATTTGCACATGCTGTCTTGCTAACAATAACCCTTGTGGAAGCATCTCTTAGTACAGTATTGACACCATTTAATTCAAGCATCTCCACTTGAGTTCCATTGCAAAACTGTGCTGAACTTGATGTTCCCTCGCTGCAATTAGAAACCGTGTGTTTTTCCTTAGTTGCGAGCCGAATGCAAGAGCAAGCATTGGAGAATGTACATATCCCATAAGGTTTACAAGCTAAAGGAAAGTCACATTTGGAGTTGAGAACTTGAAATGAAGCTTCAAAACTTCGTTTTTTAGGTGAGTAAGAGTATAGTCCTAAATTCCCTGTCTCATTTCCCAGTGCTAAAAACCTCACGCTCGGGGGCTGAATCGATCTCCACCACGATGGAATCTGCGCCATTTTTCTATGTTCATCATTGAATAACACCAACCCTTTAGAACCCAATTCAAGGAATGAGATATTTGTGTTGTTGGGAGGCTTAAATTCCCAGTAAGAGTACTTCAACTTACCAGAATTGAGGTGAAGAGCAAGCTTGCTGTGTTGGATTTCAAATGTGTAGAATGAAGTTGAGTTTCTTGGATATGAAGTTAACCGAGTGGCTAGGTCTAGTCTTTGTCCCCAAAGCATTACATCAGTTGGGAAATTGAAACTCTGCCATTTTATTTGGTCGAAAACATCCACAAGTACGAGATTACCTGTCTTCAGGATTCTTAATCTCTGCATCAGCAGCAGAAATACAAAAACATTAATCACTTAAGTTTCACTACGCAAGTTCATTTTAAAAGTTCTAGACCATGTTACTTAAACTCGAGTGAGATTTAGAGTGTTCGAAGCAATCAATGGGTCAGGGCTCATGCCTGTCATATTAAAGGATTTTCCTTTTTTATCATTCACATCTCTAGGGTTTATTTCTTGTTTCACAAGAAATTATGTTTCAATATTCACTATTCTATCAATGAACATAAAACCTTTCAAATAGGAAAGTCCATTAAGAGTCCTAAATTTGCAATTGGTGAGAATGTACATGACCATTATTCCAATAAGGGTATATTCAGTTTTTCCTTAAAACTCATAAACTCCTATCCAAATTCGAATATTCATCAAACATGACTGTCAAACACGAGTACTTAAAAAAGAGCTCAAGATTTTAAGCTTTACCTCCACACCTTGTCCAGAAGTGCCGGTCCGCCATCCGACTTGATCTTCGGCACCCTTCAACAGTAAATCCCCATCTTCAGTAAGCTCAAGCACGCATGTATCCATGGTGTAAAACTGGGAGTGATGTCCAGAATTCCATACTTTGACATCCCCTAAAAAAACTTCCAAGGAGCATGAATATCCCCCTTTGTTAGCTTCAGCACTCAATGCAACTCTAAAATTTGGTTCCACCTGACCATTACCATCATCCATCAAGAAAGCTCTCCCAATGAACCCATCACTATATTCCAATGGCACCGCAAGGCTTATCTCGTGACCAACATGAATGGAGGAGCCCCAGTCACAACATCCATTATTCACCAACAAAATCAACAAAACACTACAAAAATAGAAACTAAATTCTGGGACTTTGATGTTTTTCATTTTCTGTATCTCAGAATGCTATAAAAATCCCTTCTTTCTCCTGAAAAGATTGAAGCAATGAAAGGAAAAGAAAAAGTTGATAATGGCCGCATGGGAGTGAGAGTAATGATACTACTAAGAACTTTTGCAGGTTCCACCCCACTTTCAAAACGGGCCAAAGCTTTCATTTTCTGAGGGGACTGTTTATTTTGTGATGGTAGAAGGATTGTTAATTACCCAGTTTTTTATTTTCTTTGGTGTTTTTGGGGGGCTAATTAATTAAAGTAGCACAAAAAAAGTAAAGCAGCAGAGGTTGTGCACAGGCTGTGCCATGTGAAGCCATTGAAGGTATTTTATTATCTGCAAAATTAATGTAATTAAAGCATTTCAGGTGCCAACCAGCAAATTTCGGCCAATCCATCTATCAACTATAGTCAGTTTTTTTTTTACCTTATTTTCAGTTGTTACTACAGAAACCTGCTCCTCCACTTGGAAGACAAGAATCTTACTAGAAAATTAAATTACAGATTTTGTGGATTTTTTTATATAAAAATAAAAACATAAATTCATTAAAATTAAACAGATTAAATTAGCATAACACTGAACAATATATTGGTGATATGATTTCAAATAGAACATTATCATGGCTTTAAATACCAGTGTAACAAGATATTAATTAGAAAGTGGGTCCTAATCTTAATTAGGTTGCTGGGTAAATTTGATTGGTTTCACATTTAACTTTGATGACTATATTAATATCTATTTTAAAAGAGTTTAGGAGTATAATTATAGGTAGTATAATATAAATTATTTTAATACAAAAAAAAAACAACGGTTTAAAATAAGATACATTTTAAGCATGATGTGATTTAAAATCTGAATAATTTAAAGAATTCACGTATGATATTTATGTATAATGGGACTTGAACTTAAATACAAGGTCCGAGACTTTAATTTTTAGTAATATGAAAGTCTCTAGCTAAAATATATTAATGTTATATAATTGATTTTTAAAAATTACATACTCTTCTAAGATACTTGTCAATTCCTCGACCATATTTGTGGAGTTTAAAACTCCATTAACAAAGGTACCAAATATTTCCTAATATCATTATATATTATGATAAATTTAGTTTTTATATATGATATAAAATATATAAGCTACAAAATATAATATTATAATATATATAACATGATTAAAAATCGATCAAACTTCAATCTTAAATGTTAAAATTTAAGCCCAACTCATATTTTAAACAATCACAAAATTTCACATTTTAATTCCCAATTATTTTACAGTTGGTGTAAGATTTTGAATTTGAATGAGTAAGAAAGGTGTAATAGATATTAATCTTTCAATTAAAAGAATAAAAGGAAACAATTAATTAAATGAAAGGATGAAAGATTCAATGCATCCCTACTAGAAGTAAATCTTTAGATGGGCGAGAAATATGAAATCCCAAGGCTTGGATTGGTTTAATATTTTTTTTGAGTAAATTACACTTAAGATCGTTAAATTATTGGTAAGTTTATGTTTTGGTCACTCAACTTCAAAAGGTTACAAATTGTCACTGAATTATTCGAAAGTTTTCATTTAATTCACTAAATTGTTAAAATTATTGTTGTATGGCTTTCTCTGTTCGCATCAATTGCACCAATCGAAAGCTCTCATTCACCCTCTCTTCTATAGATCAGTTTTTTCATGGAACAGCTTTGAATGCAGGGGTGGAGCCAGGGGACTGGAAGGGGCCCCAAACCGCCTAAAATGGAAAATTTTGGCTCATTTATAATTTATAATATTTTAAATTAGTAATGGTAAATTTGCATTTTGCCCCTCCAAAATGATAAAAATTTGATTTAATCCTTTAAAAATTATAAAGATATAGGCTATTAAAATGGTGAAATTGCATGATTACTATCATAAAAATATACAACTTAATTCTTGTAACACCCCTAACCCATATTCGTCGCCGGAATAGGGTTACAGAGCATTACCGGAGTTTACAGAACAAATACAATTAATTCATGTCATTTACTATTCATATCCGGAACCAATCATATTATCCCTTAAATGGACCCTCGAGACCTAATTTATGCATTTGAAACAAGTTGGGACTAAATCAGAGACTCAGGGAATTTTTCGCAAAATTTCAAAATTTTTGTCTAGGTGTAGGGAACACTCGCCCGTGTGGCCAGGCAGTGTGGCTCACACGGCCAAGTGACACGCCCGTGTCTTAGGCCGTGTGGGCATTCGATGTGAGGCACACGACTGTGTCCTAGCCCATGTTCATACCCGTGTAACTCTCTGACTTGGGTCACACGGCTAGCCAAATGCATGTGTGCTTGGCCGTATGGACAATTTAATTTTCGAAAATTAGGTGCAGGGGTCACACGGCTATGTCACACGCCCGTGTGCTAGGCCATGTGACACATACAGCTAAGACACATGCCCGTGTCTCTGCCCGTGTGGACAAAATATGACCATTTCCAAGCCTTATTTCTCACCCAACCTGGCATCAACCTATCCAAGCAAATTTTGTACCATTACAATTCACAATGAAACCTTCAATTCAAGCCAATTTCAAGTTCAATACATGTCATAACATCCCATTTATCCAAGTATTTAATCTTACTTAATTGGTCATATAAACATATAAGTATATTTTACCCATTCATGCAACCATTAATATATTTATGTAACTTCCATCATTCAACCATTTCAATACACACATCAAGCATGACAAGACCTTATATAACTACATCAAAATATGCTTAACACTAGCCATTCAAATAGCTAGTTACAACCAAAACATTATCATGCCAACATTGGCTAATTAGCCTATACATGCCATTATGACTAAAATTAGTTTTCTAATTGTACCAAAATGAGCCGAGGGATAGTGATGATGCTCCAACCAGCTTCCAACCTTTACGAGCTTCCGAGTACTATAAAACAAAGGAAAATAAAATAGAGTAAGCATTTAATGCTTAGTAAGTTCGTATAATTGGAAATTTAACTTACCATTCATTTCTATTAAAGTAAACATACAAAATGCATCCAAGAAATTTGGCTAATAGCCTAAACAACCAATTTCATCAAACATGTTAGTCATTGTAATTCACACAATTGTCAAGAAATATGAATGAGCTCATCATATAATAACTTTTATATTCATATATTTTTCTTATCATATTTCCATACAACTTGTACATTTTCATAACAAATCATCTCAATTTCAATTTGGCACATGTCAGAACTTTGCCCGTTGAATTTATTTGAAATATCGATGGACACACATGTAGTACACTTAAAGTGTACCAAATTGTAAATCCATCAATTCATATTTAGGGATACTCATTAGAGCACATAATCAGGAAGCACTCTCTCGAGCCATATAACCGGAAGCTCATGTGAGCCATTTAACAGGAAGTTTATCTGGGCTATAACAGGAAACTCATAAGAGTTTGAAACAGAAAGCTTATTGAGCTAAACAGGTAACTCCAAAAAGCTATTATCAGGAAGCTCCGGATAACCATATATCAGGAAGTTCAAGCGAGCCATATCAGGAAGCTCACAAAGATCCTATATTGGGATGCTAATAAAGAGCTACGGTATGTCCGCATTAAATGTAGGATCCATACCGATCATATAACAGGACGTTCACAAAGAGCTGCGGTATATTCGCAACACATGTAGGATCAATACCAATCAGGATGCTCGCAGGAACCATGTAATGGGAAGCTCGAGAGGGCTTATAACAGGATGCTCATAAGAGCTATGGTGCGTCCGCAACATATGCAGGACCACAACCAATACAGGATATCCTGTATCCATCGAGTTTCAATCATTCAAACGAGACTTAATACTTATCGAGCATTATTGGACATGTAATCAATTTCATACATAAGACATTTATACAATTTACACATATACAACATTCAATTCAAACATATTAATATACATAATTTAGTTACACGAACTTACCTCGTCACTTGCTCGTATACAGAAATCTACTAATCCAACACTTTTTCTTTTCATCAATCTAACTCCTTATTTGATCTTTCCGGATCTATATAAATGAATTTAACATCAATTTAACACATTTAATATTCAATTCAATCTAATTTACATCCTAGGTAAAAGTACCATTTTGCCCCTACACTTTTGATTAATTCCAATTGTCGAAACCATTTTTTTTATATTTGAAAAACGGGGATCGACTTTAAAAAAATGAAAATGGGAGTCACCACCGATCTTTTATTTAGGTGTGATCGGTTCACCATTAAAAATAATTTTGGTCTGCGAGATTTGAGAAAACAAGTTCGGGAGTCAGTTACGCACGAGGAAGGGTTAGCACCCTAGTAACGCCCAAAATTGGTACCGCATTGATTGTTTGGTGTCTTAATGTCGAAACGTTGAAAATATTTTAAAATACTATCCTTTGATGAGAAAACTTGAATAAACTAAATGGAATGATAAGGTGCACCCACTTCGCAGAAATAAATTGCCACACTCAGTGAGTTAGGGTGCAACAATTCACTCTTTGAAATTAGATTCGTTCCTTTTTTAAGAAAATCATGTGTTTTAAGAAGGATATTTGATTATTTAAGTCAGTTGAGAAATCCGAATCCAGTAAGTTAAGGTTCGATTTCTCGAAGTTCTCAAACATCAAACATTGCCTTTATTTCGAAATTGAGATAACAAAATGTTGTATCTAGTAAGTTAGGATCAAACATTTTGAAACCTTAAGAACTTTATTTTAATAGTTGTGGTTTTAATAAAATGGGCGCTTGATCATCTAAATTCATCGAGAAGAATCAAAGCCCAGTAAGTTAGGGCCCAATTCTCTCGAGAACCTATGAACGTCAAGCCCTTTTTAAAGTTTATGGAGTAAAACGGTCATGAGGCTTTAATAAAATTCAACTCTCGCAAACGAAACATGATTGAATAACGATACATATAATGATTTAAACTTAAACTAGAAGCAATTAAACAAATAATAGGCAAATACAAACATTGATTTAAATCACATTATGCACACATTCATATTAAAATTAAGCAACCTACAATTTACAATCAATTAAAAACAAAAGGACAATAATAACAATGAATAATACAAATATTTGATACAACTTGATAAAGGAAATAAATAAATAAATAAAAGGTTTAAATAAATTTTAATGAAAGATTAAAAAAGACACAAAGAAATAAAAAAAGGAGTAAAATAAAATGAATAACTTGAAATTAATGTCTACATTCTAATTTATGTAAATAAAACTTAGTAGAAATAATAGTGTATACCTAGTGATAATGTATAAAAGTTAAATGAATAAAATAAAAATACGAATTTAAAAGGAATAAGGTTTTCATACATAAGAAAATATCATTTGAAAATAATATATTATTATATATGTACGTATACTAAGAAAAATCCGTACTATATGCATTAGAGGTGCTCATGGCCCGGCCCGGCCCGACGGCCCGCCCGAAATATGGGAGGGTTTGGGTAAAAATATAGGCCCGAAATATGGGCTTGGGCAAAAAAAAGAGGCCCGTTTAGAAAACGGGCCGGGCCTCGGGCACCAGTTTTTCGGCCCGGCCGGCCCGATATAATAAATATATTTATTTTTTAAATTTTAAAATATTTTTTACATACTTTTTTAATTTTAAAATATTTTTAAAATACTTTTTTTTAATTTTTTTAATTTTAAAATATTTTTAAAATACTTTTTTAATGTTTTTTTAATTTTAAAATATTTTTAAAATACTTTTTTTAATTTTTAAAAATTTTTAAAATAAAAATGGGTTGGGCCCGGGCTTATGATTTTTTCCCGGGCCGGACTTGGGCAAAATCTTAGGCCCATATTTCGGGCCGGGCCGAAATTTTTTTATGGGCCCGGCCCGGCCCATGAGCACCTCTAATATGCATATATATAGATATAAAGTTAATCATATATATAAAACAAATACATAAACAATAATAATAATACAATAATAAAAATAAGTATGATAATAAAAATAACAATAAATTTCCTAATAAAAAGAACTAATTAATAAGAATGATTAAATCACAAACAAAATCGGATTAACAGGGAACAACTAGGATTAAAGAAAAGTGAGGGACCATGCTGCAACACGCGTATTACATGGGGGCCGATTAGGAAATATCCCGCTTCCCCAAAACGCAGTGTTGCAAGCTAGGTTGAAATGAAACAAAAGCAAAATGCGGGGCTAAATCGGAAAGGAAGAAGGCCCCTGATCAAAAACACCATAAAAGAGAAGGACTGGTGGCGCAAATATCCCTCCCTATGCCAGAACACGCGGATTTAGCCGCGTCTGGGTCAGGTCTTCGGGTTGAGGCCTAAAACGGCACCGTTTCAAAGCCATTGAATCCGGCCCCAACGGTGTCGTTTTGTGATTCCCCTTAAGCCCACCTTAAAACCCTATCTATTAACCTAAACAGAAATAAAAAAGTTCCTAAAAAAACTTAATCTCCTTCCATTCAAGAGTCGCGCCGCCTCAGCCCCCTCTTCGCCCAGTCCGAACTCCGATTACAGCGAAGTGAACCAGGATCCGGCGAGAACGACGACGGGATCACAGAGGTATGTACTCTCACCCTTCTAACTTATTTTCATTGTATATTAAAAGAAAGCAAAAGAAAGAAAAAAAACGAAGCCGAGGAAAAAACCGAGAAGAAATCGAAATCTACCTTTTAGACGATCTTAGGAAAAAAAATTTGTATTCAGTCTCTGTGTAAAAAATACAAAGGGTTTCTCCTGTTTTATATCCCCCTATTCGAAAATAAAAATGAAAAAAAATACAATTTCTTTTTCTGCTGCATTTTTTGTTTGCGTTTGCTGCAGGTATGGTCGTACAGTGACGTGGCACGGTGCAGCACGTGAAGGCATGGTACGTGGTGGTGGCTCACGTCGAAAGGGCGAGGTTGGGTTGTAGTTCTTCTTGCTACTGGAGCCGAATATTGCTAGGGTTTCAGTTTCGGTTAGGCTAGGTGTTGGGCCATTGGGCCATTAGGTTTAGAATCGAGTTTATGTTAGGTTTGGGCTTTGTAATACTAAACATTTAAAAGGACTGTTATTGGTTTTTTATTTTATTTTTTGGTTTATTTGTATTTTTACTTTTGGGCCCGGGCAAATTGGGCCTATTACACCAATTTCATCCCTAGGCTCTGAAAATGAAATTGATGCAATTTAATCCTTATTCCAAGCCTAACCAATTCTTTCATATAACATTTACAGCCCATGTAATTCATAAAACTTAGAATTTTTCCATGAATTTTACATCTTTACAATTTAGTCTCTAATTCATAATTTCATGAAAATTTCCTTTACAAAAGTTGTTTATCTATCAACAACCTTTCATTTTCTACCATAAATTTCAAAATTTCAGCATACTCATCCATGGAAAAATATTAATACTTTGATAACTTTGCAAATTGATCCCCAAAATAGCTAGATTAGGTTATTACGATCTCGGAAATATAAAAATTACTAAAAACGATGCAATAATTCATACCTAATTGAACCAAAACACTTGCTTGAACTCACTTTCTCTTAGCTAGGGCTTCCATGTATTTTTAATTTGGGGAAGATGATGAAATAAGATGATATTAGTTTATTATCATCTTTAATTATTTCAATTTCCAATTTAGTCCTTTTCTTTTTCTAATTTTCCATGGATGAATCATCATAAATGTCTACCAACTTTTCTTAATGGTCTATTTATCAATAAGGACCTCAAATTTTGAATTCCATAGCTATTTAATCCCTCTAGCTACTAGAATTCAACTTTTGCACTTTATGAAATTTGGTCCTTACTAACAATTAAATATGAAATCGGTAAAATTTTCTTATCAATATTTTCATACGTCTTTCCTATCGTAATGCACACCATGCAATAATATTAGAATAAATTTTCTTCTTGACTCGGATTTGTGGTCCCGAAACCACTGTTCCGACTTCATTGAAAACGGGTTGTAACAATTCTAGCCCCCAAAAAATTTGTTTGGCTTCACCCTTGTTTGAATGTCACGAAACTACGAACCAAAATCCAAACAACTTTCTTCTTTAATCTCTGACATAGACTTCTAGATCAACTTGGATCAACTTAAATAAAATTTTTGAATAGTTCAGTGACTTAAATGTAAACTTTCGAATAATTCAGTGATCATTTTGTAACATTTTGAAGGTGAATGGCTAAAATATAAATTTACTAATAATTTAGTACCACTGGATGTATTTTACCCAATCTTTTTAATTATTATTTGCATTGTTGTAACTCCTATAAAAAATGAAGAAGATAAATACGTATTTTGAAGCTTCATTTGTTTAGAAATTGTGAGATACATAAGCAATGTTATTAGAAAAGTTTCTGGTATCCAAATTTTCAGTTGTTTACTTCTCTAATTCTTTGCTCCTTTGCATATGGAAGCCTTGTTTTTGCTTCATATTCCAGCATTTGCCATATATAGATAAAATATTAGTATTTGATACATAAGGGCTAAGTAGAAATTTTTTTAAGGGGTTGAAATTAATTTGTAACTTTTACGATAATAAAATGTAATTTCACCATTTTAATAGCCTATATTTTTAAAAATTTTAAATGATTAAATTAATCTTTTATCATTTTTAAGAGAGTCAAAATGCAAATTTATATTTATTAATTTAAATTTTAAGAAAATTTAAAAGATTTAGGGGCCTGGTATATTTAAGCTTTTTTTTTTATCTAAGATATTTTGGTATCTAGTAGCCACATTGGGCCTAACTATATCTGAAGTAGAACCATGTTGGATGCTTAAATTAGGGAAAGCTTTTTCAAAACTCGAACTTAAAATCTTTCTTGACATTAAGCTTTTTTTCACTTGACCCCATAAATATTAGTGGTTTGGATTTAAGATTGTACGATTCAAAGTTCAAGATCTTAAAATTTTAGATATAGAATTTAGAATTTATGCTACGTTTGGTAGAAGTGTTATTTTTTACGCACGTTTTAGTATATGAGTGAGCAATAAACTAATTCAATGGGTAATGTTTAACCATTCTCATGACTTATTTTTAGCAAGAAGAAGGAAAAGTTTTTGTTTATTTTAAGGTCTTATATTTTATAAGAGTTTTTACTCATCATTCTAATTTCAAGATTAAAATTGTATTAATCATTCTTTATTTTATATCTAACTATTATAATTCATATCTAACAAATAAGCCTTTTCCTTGTGTTATTAAATTAATAATCAAATGAGACATTAAAGTTTAATTTCTATAAGCTAACCCCTTATGAATTTTATTCCTAACCCTAAAATTAAACCTTACATGATTCGAAAATTAAAAAGATCCCAACTTAATGGACTTCAAATGATACAACTTGATGAATTGAAAATACTATTAAAAAAGGAAAAAGAAAGTTGAACCCTAACTCATGGTTGAAATAATAAAATCAATCATACTATCGTCGCCCATCACTTTCTTTGGATGTTTTGCTTTTCTTAGTAATTCTTAAGTGTCGTCCACATGCATATATTGGAAGGCTTATAAAAGATGCCAATACAAAACTCCCATCCCTACGCATGCTACAGTCATAGTAATCAATAAAAAGTAGATTTCAGAGTAATTTTTATCGGACTGGGCGAAATTAAGAAATAAAATTGTAAAATATTTTGAAACATTTAAAGCTTAAAAATATTTAAATTAAATTATTTTTATTTTTATGGGATAAAAATGCAATTGTTTTTAATGAAGAATTAAAAATATTTAAATTTAATGTTTTATTTATGAGAGAGGTTAAAAAGGAATTTTTACATTTAATCAAACGAGCAAGGTCGTATCTCCCCTTAACTATTTTTTTCTGACTATATATCGACTATTATTTCAATCAACAGCTTAATAAAAACATGAATTTTTTAGGAAGTAAACCAAATTATGTACGTTTGGCCACAAGAAAAGAAAAACTTAATTTCCATACCCAACAAATAAGCTGAACCTGAACAGGTGTAGGGAGGAGAAAGAAACATGGAAATCTTACAAGGCAAAGCATTAAAACAAGGTGCCATCTGATACATACTTTTGATGTTGAAACCCTATTTTGTCCTAAATAACAATTCGAGCTTTAACGTGTGAAATCTCACACACAATCGTTGTCATCATCATGGCCTAATTTCTGAACAATTTGTTTGTATAAACAAATGCCTATGGGTTAAACATAACGTAATTTGATCATGTTGCAAGAGCTCTAATTTCTGAATTTAGATTGTTTTATAAGATAAAAGAAATTAACCCTAAATTTGAAAATAGTTAAGGTTAAAGAGAAATGAAATTTTTAAACTTCAACAATAGAAATAGGATGATGATAAGTATATTATAATATATAATAAAATATTAAAAATATATATAGTGGGATGCACATTAAATATAATTAAATCCTACCATTTACTATTCATCAGGTGTACAAGGCAATTCATCTAAAACTCTGATAGTGTTTTCTCGTCAGAATTCAGCCCTTTTTGGATCATTTTCAGCAGTAGCTCTAAATTCTTCTGCCCCATATTTACGAATTTTATGTACTGGAGGCTTACCAATTCTATGTGCTCTCCAAAATATGGATCATCTCAATTTCTCCTATAATTGAAGTTATGAAATATGCAAACATGCTAGTACAATCCAACCTTGATTTTTATGTTATACGAAAGTGATGTTGTTAATATTAGAAATGTTATTTTAGGACAACAATTCATTCTCAACCACATTTTGAAATCTTGAATGTCTCAAATTAAAGAGTTCACAAGTTGACTATAATGCTTGTGTCTTACACCATTCTCTAAAATGGTACAATATCCTAGATATGGTGCAAGAAAACGTTTTTTTATTTACATAATTGACATCGACCTTATAATATTTGAGTTCACAGTCTAAATAATCTATAGTTTTAATTATACAAACTTAAATTTGGAGAAAAACATATGCTAGGTTAAATCATTTTTATAATATGCAAATTAAATAAAAATAATAGAAAATTTATAATATATAATCTTTATAAAAATGTTTAATAAATTATCCAAAACTTTCATAACCTTTTTTATAAATAAATATTTTTCCATAAATTTAGAAAATTATATTTTATAATTAATTAATTATGATAAAAAAACTATAACATTTTTTATGAATAAGTATATTATTTTTACAATATATAACATGGACACATAAATAAGTTATGTCTATACTTGTGTCACGTGGCTAGATCTTTCGTCTTGTGATCCATGCAGCCTTAGGCGATCCATTCGTCCAAACTCGCCTAAGTCAGCCTTTTTTCAAGTGAGGATTCCTTAAGAACTCCTCCAAGGCACCAAGTTGAAGAGCGGAAACGATTTATGCCAAAAGAAGCTACAAAGAACAACAGAAAGAGTGCACACAAAGTGTTTCAGTAAATGCTCTCAATATTCTCGTATTCACTAAGAATAATGAAACAATGAATGGAGTGAGTACAAATGAGGGGTTTATAGTTGAGCTCCCCTAAAACCGACGGTCAAGATGCGTTTACATCGACGGACGAGATTAACCATATCTCTTGATTTTAGGGATTTACAAGATATGTCATATCAAATCTAATCTAATCTTTACAAGATATGATTCCCTCAATCTTCTAAGATTAGTTACCAAATTAGCCTAAGTTGTCATATCTTCATTATCGGGCCAACCAGGCTTCAATTTGACAGGCTTCTCCAACAGCTTCTTGAATCAGGCCAGTTCTTGCGGGCCAAATGATTCCCATCTAAACAATAGACCTCCATTGGTTGCCATATCTTCATTATCGGGCCAACCAGGCTTCAATCTGACAGGCTTCTCTAACAGCTTCTTGAATCGAGCCAGTTCTTGCGGGCCAAATGATTCCCATCTAAATAATAGACCTCTATTGGATGCATTTGGTGCGATGGTCACGGGCTTTGAACTGTGGCCTGTGATATTCTCCCCCACCCATTCTCGCAACGCCCTCGTTGTGACTTCCGAATGGCACTGACTTGATTCGCCTCGGTCTCATCTCGACGCCTTAGCTTTTTCCTTCCTTCGGGACTTTTGCCTTGGCTTACGTCACTACTTAACTCGAACCGTCCTACTCATTTGTACATCTCGATGACAAGAAGTTATGTCACTCTCTTACCCACATTCTAACTTCACTCGAATAGAATCCTCTTGATTCACAACACTTGGCTTCACTTTGCCTACAGTCTTTCGGCCTCTTTGCTCAAGAACTTCTAAATGGCCCCTACGTTCTTGCCAAGTCAACAAGTTAGAATGTAACTCATTATCAAAGTGTTCGGAATGTACCTTTGCATTTGCTCGAGTCAACTGTCACACTTGCATCACTTCTTTTCCTTTGAAGTCCGATGCACCACCTACCTCTCTCATAGGTGGAAGCCTTATCGATGACTCGGCCAACTCTGACGCTTCACTCAATTTGAGCCTCATTGGTCCCAGCTCTACTTTTTTCATCGCAAATTTTCCTTCTAAATCCGATGACAAACTCACCTCTTCCTCGGCTTACTTTAGATAGCTCTGTAACTCATGCGGACAGTTCCGCTACTCATGCGGACCACGGCACAAAAAGCACTTTGCTCACTTTTTTTTACTCCTCTTTACCCTCTTAGCTTCGGCTTTTCCCTTGCTCGAACCAAGCTTCTTGGGCTCTTTGTCTGCTCCATCGTTCTCTTCAATGACAGACTTCATCGAACACTTCCGTAACCTATGCAGACCATGACACAAGAAGCACTATACTTGCTTTTTTTACTTTTCTTTGCCCTCTTGACTTCGGCTTTTCCCTCGCTCGAACAACAAATAACAACAAAAAGAGCACACACAAAGTGTTTGAGTAAATGCTCTCAATATTCTCTTATTCACAAAGACTAATGAAACAATGAATGGAGTGAGTACAAATGAGGGGGAGGCTCTCTATTAATAGTTGAGCTCCCCCAAAACCGACGGTTAAGATACGTTTACATCGACGAACGAGATTAACCATATCTCTTGATTTTAGGGATTTACAAGATATGTCATATCAAATCTAATCTAATCTTTACAAGATATGATTCCCTCAATCTTCTAAGATTAGTTACCAAATTAGCCTAAGTTGTCATATCTTCATTATCGAGGTTGGCTTCAATCTGATAGGCTTCTCCAACAGCTTCTTGAATCGGGCCAGTTCTTGCAGGCCAAATGATCCCCATCTAAACAATAGACCTCCATTGGATGCATTTGGTGCGATTGTCACGGGCTTTGAACTACGGTCCGTGACACTTGGTCATAATTTTTTATATATAAATATATTATAAAACTTTTGTAACATGTAAATTGTTTTTATAATAAATTTTTTGACCATAACTTTAGAATTTTTTAGGATTTAAATAATATAACATTTTTGTTATACCTTTATAAAATATAAAAATTATTTTTATAATATATTTTTAGGATTTATAATATAAGAAAATTTTTTTATAACCATCCAAACACTCATACATATTCATACTTATAATATAATTTTTATAACTTGTATAAAATAATTTTTAAAAATTAGATTCTAGTATAATTTACCTTGTAATTACTCCAGTTCTCACCATCCCTCTAAAATTGTAAAGTATAATTGGGATGCTTTAATTACACTCAAATTGATGGACCAATCAATTACAATATTTCAATTACACCAATTTAATTAATAGGTGGCTTTCCAAATACTACCTTGATATTAATTTAATTGTATTGCAATAATGGCAATTTCTAAATTTAGATTATTTTATGTATCTAAAGTGAATGAACCCAAGCAAAATTAAGTTTTATTTTTGTTTTTGTTTCTATATTGAGGATTTAGTCTATATAATTCAATTTGATATAATTTGACTATTTAATATTATTAATATTAGGGTTAGTATTTGATATCTTGGCAAAATATTTTATTATTTCACAAGTAATTTTAAAAATTGTTGCGTTTCTTTTTTTAAAATATTTTACTATATTCCTATATGATTCTTGTCAACTGTCTCGACCTCGCTTATAAAGTCTAAAAACTCAATTGACAATGTACTAAATATTTTTCCTAATATTATGCCTTAGCTCAAATCACTAACACCATTAAAAAAATTGTTAATCAACTAGTGTGGTTTTAAAAGAAAAGTCCAAATTATGAGATTGAATTGGATTTTTATTAAACGATAAATTAATGAAAAATAAATCTATAAAGATAAACATTAGTACTGATTTTGATAGAGCATAACATTATTAATAATATTATTATAATATTAAATATTTAAATTAAATATAATATAAGAATAGAAAACATAATTTGACCAATGACTTATTTTCCTTTTTTACTTCAAATTTGAATAAATTATTAATTTCAAATCGTAAAGAGGACCTTGTTGAAAATAACAATTATAAATACTAGGAGGATTAGTCAATAAATTTTAACGTGAATCAAGTCGATTGATTAAGGTATTAATCCAAAAATTAATATTAATCTGATTAGGCCAAAAATTAATATAAACCAATTCAACCCATTTTTTAAAATTTTTAATTGACCCGATATAAACCGATGTCACCTGATCATCTCAATTCTCAACCATCCGTACGATTCTAAAATGGTTTTTATGTTGGGCAAATTATTAAAAAAAGCCCTTCTTTTTCAAAATTTATCGAAATGGGCCTTTTATGTAATTATTTATCGGAATGGTCCATTTTCCGCGAAATCCCGTCTACGTCAGCGCGATGTCAGGGTACGCGCCAGGAAATCGCATCCACGTCAGCGCGATTTGCTGATGTGGACACAAATCGCGCCCCCTAGGACGCGATTTGCTGACGTGGCATGAACAGTTTATGTTTTTTAGCTTGGAAAACTTTGAAAGGCCATAACTTTTCGCTCGGTTGTCCGATTGAGACAAATTTTTTTATTTCGAATAAAATTTCGAGATCTCTGTGACGACAAACAATGTAGAAGGCGGTTTGTCATGATTTCGTCGAAAAATATCCTTTTTTGCCTCTAAATTTTAATTTTTTCGGTTTAAAATTGAATTTTGAAACATTCAAATCATTATTTTCCTTATTTATTTGAAGTAAACACCGGATTTTTTTTACAGAATTGTTGTATTATTTTTTGATTTGACACGTGTATGGAATAGGTCCGATAAATCGTTAGAACGTAAGTAATATAATTAAGATAATAACAGTATTTTTATAATATGCCAATTAATTAGTTTAGCTTAGTTGGTTAAGATGCTTGCTCTTTTCCCTTAGAACCTTGGTTCAAATCTTGTTGGTAACAATTTTGAATCTTTTTTGTACTTGTTGCTATTGATGTAATACTGAAGAGTTAATTGATTCAAAAAAAATTGTACTTTTTAATTGATTCAGCGCGTAGATCTCGAAAAGTTATTCGAAATAAAAAAATTCGTCTCAATCGGACAACCGAGCAAAAAGTTAAGGCCTTTCAAAGTTTTCTAAGCTAAAAAACATAAATTGTTCATGCCACGTCAGCAAATCACATCCTAGGGGGCACGATTTGTGTCCACGTCGAAGAATCGCTACCGACATGGACGCGATTTCTGGCGCGTACTCGACATCGCTACCGACGTGGGCGCGATTTTGGAAAATGCACCATTCCGGTAAATAATTACATAAAGGGCCCATTTCGGTAAATTTAAAAAAAAAAGCTTTTTTGGTAAATTGCCCTTTTATGTTCTCCAAACACGTGGCATTATTTAAGCGGACGGCTAATATTAAGCCAAGGAAAGAAATGTAATTTCATGGTAAAAGAACAATAAGTACACGTCAGCAGACACTCGCCCTTGCCTATTAAACTGTTTTCCCTCTCAATTCTTTCCTTCCATAAAAACACCATCTTCCTCGTTTCTCTCTTTTAACATTGCATACCGCCACCAAACACAGTCCTACATTTTAGGAACTTCTCTTCTCTTCTCTTTCCAGAAAATAAAAACCAGAAAGAGATCCAAAAAAATAATGGTGCACGGTTTTATTAGTTCATGGAGGAGGGTGTTTTCGGAAACTAAATGTTCTCTGCGACGGGGGCAATTTGGTCGACGACGCTGCTTCTCTCTGGTGGCTCACAAAGCTGAGCTTGATAAAAACAATGTCGATTCCGTTCCTAAATTGCCTCCCTTTGATTACTCTCCGCCTCCTTACACCGGTCCTTCCGCCGTTGACATCCTTTCCAAACGCAAGGAGTATCTCAGCCCTTCCATGTTTTACTTTTACCAGAAACCCGTGAGTTTTATTTTAACACGCCATCCATCGAGTTTAATTTCAGATTCAAAAGAAACTCAATTCACTCTTCTTTTAAATAAAAATTCAGAAACAATAAACTTGACATTGGATATACTAATACTATTTAAGTGTAGCGTAAATCATTGAACTCTCCTCTCTCTCTCTCTCTCTCTCTTTGAGTAGAATTGAACTGCTCTTTCGAATCGATAGTGACGTGTTTATCCTTTTCAAATCACGTTTTTCATTTATTTTAATGTAAAACTTTTATCAATTAAAGATATAACAAGGCAAAAAAGACGAATAAGAAGAAATTACTAAAAATTATGCACTGATCTGTTTGGCTGCTTCATAGATTCATTGGATTTTATGAAGTAAATCTGGCTGATTGTTTTTCATTTATTTAATTTTTTTTGGGTAGTTGAACGTAGTGGATGGGAGGATGCAGTATTTGTTCGATGAGAACGGACGAAGGTACCTAGACGCATTTGGAGGGATTGCTACGTTGAGTTGCGGCCACTGTCATCCTGATGTGGTCGACGCAATCGTCAACCAAACCAAGCGCTTACAACACTCCACCATCCTTTACCTCAACAATGCCATCGCTGATTTCGCTGAGGCCCTTGCCAATAAGTTACCCGGCAATCTCAAGGTCATTCATTACTCTCTCTATCTATCCGATCTCTGGCCATATAGTTCAAACAGTTCTCTCTGAAGATGATTAATTTTCTATTAAGTTCGGGTATTTACATGATATTGGGGATGTTTCATTTTTCTTTGCCTTCTATCATAATAATTGTGATTTACATTTTGGATTTAAATTGATCTCTCTATCTTCTTCTTTTTGCATATTAATTTGTGTTTCTGTTTTACGTGGCCGTGCAGGTTGTATTCTTTACAAATTCAGGGACAGAAGCAAACGAGTTAGCAATGATGATAGCGAGATTATATACTGGATGCCATGACATAATATCATTGAGGAACGCGTATCATGGGAATGCAGCAGGAACTATGGGAGCCACTGCCCAAAGTAACTGGAAGTTCAATGTTATCCAGGTATTTCTATTGTATATTTTTGAAATTTTCATGCTGCCATATTCGTGTCTTGTACATCATTTAAGTATTGAATAGTTTAACATGAAACGACTAAGGTACATAGGTGAAGATTATGACCTTCTGATGTTATGTGGATCTTATCTTATTATTGGTTTGTGACCCAACATTATTTTGCTATGGCGTGAACATTGTAAATCAAATTGCATCCAATGTTGCCTTAGTTACTAAAGAAACTTAACTTGTCCATTATTGTTCTCATGTTTTGAGGAGAGCATTTACTGAGCACCTGAAATGCTAAAACAATATAAGTATTAATCTTTGTGGATAGAATATAAAGAGTTAAAGGCATGCTTCTTTTTCATTTTGGTTTAAATTAATTTCAATCTATTAATAAAGGATAACGGAGAAAACAAATTCACTGAAGAGGATATCTCAATTGCGTGGAAACAATCTACTCTCTGTTTAAACTTTTCAGCGAACTTGTTGTAAATGGATTTACCCAAAGTTGTGTGTGTAAAAAATATGTACCATTGCATCGCATGATTAAGCATAATTATGCCTAGCTCATAAGCATCTTCATCAGAGTGGAGTTCATCATGCCATAAACCCAGATCCATACCGAGGTGTATTTGGTTCTGAAGGGGAGAAATATGCAAAAGATGTTCAAGATCTTATTCAGTTTGGAACTTCTGGGAACATCGCTGGTTTCATTTCTGAAGCCATACAGGTAATCACCAATATTCATTTTCTCCTTCAATCTTTCATGTCCTTTTTATCAACTTCTCATGACGTCATTGTGAAGACAGCATCACCTAAACATTCCTTTTATGTTTTCATTGACAGGGTGTTGGTGGAATTATAGAATTGGCCCCAGGTTACATGCCTGCTGTTTATAGCACCATAAAGAAAGCTGGAGGTCTTTGCATAGCTGATGAGGTTCAGGCTGGGTTTGCTCGCACGGGGAGCCATTTCTGGGGATTTGAGAACCATGGAGTTGTTCCCGATATAGTAACAATGGCAAAGGTTAATTTGCTTACTATGATGGTAGCATTTTCTCAATTTGATTGCTCAAGGAGTACATGGTATAATATATATAAAATCACATGCGTTGCTGTTGCTAACATTTTAGTACAACATATTGAATGATGATTGAGATAAAAATTCAAACCCTCACTATCACCTATTTTCACTTCAAGAGTTAGAGAGTAGGTAATTAGCATCATACACTACAGGTTAGCCTTGTCTTAAGAATCTGATCTACACACAGCTTATTCATTCAGTTGCAGCTAGCTTTTGTGCGTTAGACATGTTTCTTTAATTACATGGACAGGGCATTGGAAATGGCATCCCTCTCGGTGCCGTGGTAACCACCCCTGAAATTGCAGAGGTCTTGACCCGCAGAAGTTACTTCAATACCTTTGGTGGGAATCCTGTATGTACTGCTGCAGGGTTAGCTGTCCTGAAAGTGATCGAAAAAGAAAAGCTTCAGGAGAATGCACATGTTGTGGGATCTCATTTGAAGGAGAGGCTAACTGCATTAAAAGATAAATATGATCGTAAGCATACTTTGTCGGTCCTTCCTCCTGTTTATTGTACATTTGACATCCTCTCATAACTTGCATTGCTGATTGTGCTATGTATGGATGTTTGCAGTTATTGGGGATGTTAGAGGAAGAGGATTGATGCTTGGAGTTGAACTTGTCACTGATCACAAGCTCAAGACTCCTGCAAAGCTTGAAACTCTTCATATAATGGAACAGCTGAAAGGTTAGGTTACTTCCAATCCCCACATTTGTCCAGGCATGGAATATACTCACTTCATATGTCACTAATGAACCCTATTTTCGTATCATAGAAATCGGAGTATTGGTCGGAAAAGGGGGATTTTATGGAAATGTGTTCAGAATGACCCCTCCGCTCTGCTTTACTAAAGAAGATGCAGGTCAGTTGATCCTCTTAACTTGAATGTTTTCTTTTATCATAGATAGTGACAAGATTCATTTATCTGTTCATTCATGATTTCTTGTTGCAGATTTCCTAGTAGATGCAATGGATTACACCATGGGCAAGATGTGAGTAAAGCTTCCCTCAAGTCTTAAATGTAGACAAAGATATGTTATGTAATTGTGATTATATCACAAGTTGATCCATTTATGCACATATAGATTTCTGCTTCTATAACGTTAATAGACTTTGCTGTTTGGATACCCTTTTATTTTTTAATGCTTATTTCGGTGAAAACAACCATCACTCCTATTTTTATCTTTTACATTTTTTTTTACTTAAAATCATTTATGCAACTTTTCTATCAATAATTATTAAATTAACATTTGATGCATCTATCGTGCATATCAGGCAGTAAGAATGACCTTCAGGTGTTCCATGATATGTTTGAGTTAAGCACAACATAGCTTACTCGCCGCCTATGACTGCAAGGTGTTTGTTTCTGGTGGCATTGATCAAATGTTTGTCATCTTTCGGACTTTCAGTTAAATCATAAGTTGTTTCATCAACAGGCGATTTTCGGTTACCATCAATGGCAATAAGAGAACTTTCTGACTTGGCTTTGGGAGAGGCTATAGTTGATAATTGCTTTCCAAATTCACAATCCCCAGTTGATAGCTCTTGCAGCCCTATGTCTTTATCAGCTTTGACGTACTCTTTAGCGATGCTCAACAAATCTTCTGGACTCAGTTCTTCCTCATCATCCTCAACCGGAGATGGGGTTTTACTATCTTTTCCGCTTCTCAATCTAACATTTGTTTTGTTTCTTTGCCGATGAGAAGGTTCCTGAACTTGTTTTTCCCGAAGACCAATACTCATTTTCACCGGGGAAGCAGTTTCACTATCACATGGTGCGTCTTGTTGACAAATTTTCCTTTTCCTCCTCTTGGTTTCACCTTTTTCAATAGGCTCGGAAGCTTTTTTAGACTGTTTTCTGGGCTTAAAATTTCCAGAGATAAATTCATCTCCAACCTCTTGGACTTTATCACTCTTATCCCGGTCGCTGCTAGGTGTACTTGCTTTACCTTGCATCCATGGCGGCAATCGCCATCGAGTTCCCTCACCACCAGCAACTTCAACCATTTATTCTTCTTCTTCCTTATTATCTGCTATAAATCGTTTCTAAAATCTCCAGAACCCTTAGCCTATCTTAGCCCCGCCATCGACAACATCCAAGAGTAAAATCAACAGATTCCGATCACTTCTTAGGTTTCTACGGCAAATATGGTTTTTTTTTTATCTTATACAAATCAGATAATAATAAAAAAAATGTTTGCGGCTTCTTGTTTCCTTGTAATGGAAGACTCATCGGGAAAAGAGAGAGAGTTTGTGAGCGTAACACTCGATTTAATCATCATTGATAGCATAAGAATGATAAAGCAGCACCTAAACTACTTATGGGAGTTCAGGTGTTCTAGGTACATCAATAAATTAAAAAAAAAACAAATGAGCTACAGTTGTACCACTTGATATAACAATAATAACAGACTTAATTGATAAACTAAAAATCAAATGGGCCGTAAACAAAAATGCTAAACTAAAAATGGGCCAGAACAAGGTAGACGGTTTCTCACAAGCATTTTAACAAACACCTTAACAAACACCTTGGAGTCATAGGCGGCGAGTAAGCTATGTTGTGCTTTAACTCAAAGATATCATCGAACACTGCCTGATAGTGCATAATAAATCAAATTACGACATGCCATTAAAAACAAGTGGGAGCTTGAACATAACTTTTTAATAATTAAATCATATTCGATTTTTTTCCCAAACTCGAATAGGTTTGGAGATTTAATAAATATGATTTGAAAAAATTAAATAAAACATGATACGAAATATGATAATATAAAAAAAAACACAAAATTTATGAAAGCCTATAAACATCACTTGATCATATCTGTGGATAAGAAGCTATAGACAATCATGTCTCTGATTTCACCTTTACAAAACCCATACTTCCTTAGCAGGCCTTCTTTCAAGAACCCAACCTTCTCCAACACCCTTTGAGACCCTATATTTTCTACCTCTACCAAAGCTTCAACCCTTACTAGGCCTTGGAACTCTGTGAAGGCATTAGCAACCGCCATCTTCAACGCAGTTGTAGCAATCCCTTGTCCCCAGTACTCTGCACTCACTGCATACCCAAGGCGAGCTCTGCTTGCCGGATCCTGGCTTGATCGAAACGTATCCGATGGAACGATCGTCTAAACAAATGGAGCGACGATAAGTTTGGGGTATAGCAACTTTCTGGAGATACGACAAAGCCTCTTCCCTGGAAGTGATGGTGTTCCATCTGAGATAACGAGTAACTTTGTCGTCGCTTGCCCATTTTAGGAAGCCGTCGACGTCGGGGAGATGGAATCGGCGGAGGGAGATTCTTGATGGGTCCATTTATATAATGGTTAAAAGGAGGTCTTAGCGAGGATTGAAAAACAAATCCCTTTGAACTTTGTCAATTATTTTGCTTCATAATGAATCTACTATTAGTGCATTGAATTGAAACGATTGATTAAGTCCAATTGTCAAACGATTGATTGCGTAAAGAATTGAAAGACCAACTTGGTCTATACCTACATTATTTTTAAATCAAAATCATTTAATTTATTTTTAGTGTTGAAAAAAAATTGAAAATTTTGAGGAATTTGATTAGTATATGGGGAGATTTGAATAATAAAATTATAGTTTTATATTTTACTTCATGAAACTTTTATAACGATATATCGTATGCTCAAAATAATTGAGTGATGAATAAGAAAATGATGCTCAAAGTAAACCACTTGTGAATTATGTTGAGAAAAAAGGAAAGTTTAGTCCCATATTGATTAGATATCAAAGTGTGGAATATGTTTATATATATAAATTAACTTGGCAATTGTTAAATGACTAAACTAATGTTTTTCCTTGTGCGTAAAGGTGTGCAAATCCAAAACCCGCCAGGGTTGAAGGCGCACATGGGCGACGCGAAATGTCTAGACTAGTCAGGCCTTTCTAGGCCTACAAATTCTAACTCCTCAATTCACGAACAATATTGGTTTCATTTTTCCTACCTACTTATGAGTATAATATTTATATTTCAATCCAGTCTTTATTTCTATATTTTTCATATTATATATATATATCTATATTATTTTAGTTCAATCTTATAATTTAAATAAATATTTTACATTATTGTTTATTTAACTAACATGTGTGCAACATTTTCTGCATATAGAAATGTTGTTCTCAAAGGAAACATAAGCTTGAATAATGTCACCTTGTGAGAAAAGATCAAACGGAGTTTTTGGAATGCAACACTAACTGGTCGAAGGTGAAGCACTGAGCAAATCATTCAATTGTAAGTCCAAACATATACTTTTAATTGCAAACTCAAAAACTATATACGCATGTGTATGTTTGCAAGATCAACTACATTTTATTTGTTTCTATTCTTTATTTGTGTATAAAATAAATCCATTTCAACAGATTGCTTTATAATTATAAGTGATAAGACTTAAAAGTAAATCGGTTCAGAATACAACGATAAAGCATTGAACGGATTAGAACATGCAAAAATTTAACTCATTCGCTTTATATATAATTGATACATCAAATATTAAGCAATGTGTTAAGTATAACTCCTATTTCAGTCAAATTTGAGAAATAATCTTCTAGTTAAACTCTTTATTTATTTCAATTAAACACCGATTACTTTAGATTATTTTATTATTATTTGACATATAAATTTAGTCTATAAATAGGCTTTTTTACAACTTTAGAAAATACACCCATTAGATATTAGAACTCATAACACATTTAGAGAATTTTGTGTTTACGTTTTGAGGGTTCTTTGTTTTCGGGTTTTCGGGGTTTAGTTTTTATCTCCATCTTTTTGTACTCTTCGTTTCTTTTGCCATTATAGTAAAATTATCTTTGCCCGTGATTTTTTATCCTCTTTGGAGGAGTTTTTCCACGTTAAATTTGTGTGTTCAATTTCTCAATCTCTTTTGCTATTTTTACTTATTCCTTGCTTAATCGGGTCAATCTCCAACACAATGCATAGAAAAATACATCATCCAAGTATCAAATATTTGTAATATTATCTTATTCTAAATAGTAAATGCTCTAAATTCACTTATCAAATTATTATGATTTAAAATTTTCCATCCCTAACTTATCACTTGCATTTCCTTTTCTAGGAAGATAAATGAAGAAAAAAAACACTTTTAGTTTAAAGATTGAAATTTTCAAGATTTAAAATAGTTTTGCACTTTATTATACCTAGAGAAAATATATATCAAAATCAAATGAAATAGTAAAGCTCAAATTTCGTTAGATAAATTAGTTAGCAATGTGCCATTCTCAATTTGAAAATAATATTGATCATGAGTCGAAGGATAAGATAAACAAAGGGTTTTGAGACACAATATTAAACGTACTAACCTCAATTAATTAGGCGAAGGATCGATCTTCATTTTATATTCACTCTCCTACAATTAACATCGTGATTATGTAAAAGACCTCAAAATTAGATATGATAATTTCAAGTATAACCATTAGAAATTATCATTACCATTACAAGCTATTATAAATCTCTATTGATTTTCTTTTGTCTTGAAATTCTTTTAATTAATCTATCCTTTTCAAAAAAAAAAACTAAATACATTTTTATTTCATAATTATCGAGGAATTTAAATTTTAAGAATTTTGATTTTAAATTTAAAATTGATTCATTATAATTTCAAATTCTGAAATAATATATTTGAGAAAATGTAAAGTAAATAATTGTTGCCTAGAATTAAATAATCTAAAATAATAGATAGTTAATCAGATAAAATTAGGAGGAAAAAAGGAAAACTATAATGCATAAAGAATCATGCATATAACTCATCTAAATTTCAACCTCTATAAATATCACAATTTAAAAAAATACAAACGGAGAATAATATTATTGAAAAAAAAAGGTGATAAATAATACTAACCAGAGAGGGAGAGAAAAAACCATGGATGATGAACTTCAAATGCAGCCAAACAAAAAAGAAAAAAGAAAGACAATAAATAAATGATAATTTCATGTTGGAACAGCCATTGGAGACATAGGATGATGGTATCTCCTGTAGTGATGATGATGATTTGCAGAAGGTTGACGATGGCGAGACAGCTGCAAGCTTGAGAATCTAACAGCTGACATTAGAATTGAAGCTAAATCCATGAACAAACACGAAAGCTCTTGCAAGCAGCTCAAGCTCTTTCTTAGCATAAAACCCATCACTATAGAAATGGGGTGCTCAAATCTAGGCATTTGTTGGATCTTGGGATGAGGGGAAATACATTCTTATATATGTGTGTGTGAATACAGATCATTATTTCTTTCACAATAAATAAATAAAGATAATAGTTTAATGATGTCAGCTTCATTTTATTATTTCTTAACAAAACATGGTTTCTTTTGCAATTACTAGTTTACCTCCCATCTTGCTAAGCTTAATTCTCTATTAATGTATATGAAAATTTCCTTTTATCTCTCCTATTAAATTGTTTTATTTCATAAAATAAATTATATTATTTTGAAAGTGTTTTTTTTATTTTATATTTTTATAATATAAATGTACATAATAAAATTTAAGCCTAAATCTTTATAATTTTTTAAAAAATACATTTATATTTTATCATTCAACAAATCTTATTATTATTTTATTTATATTAATATATTTATTACATAATTGTATTTTATACTCAATGGATGTGTTAAAATCTAATTAAAATTTAAATATATATTATTACTTATTAATAGATATAAAATATATTAATACATTAATAATCTGTTTAAAAGGCAGTGTAGGTCCCCTCAAGTATAATGGGGAAAATTATTTAATTTATAACTGAAATATATAGTTACTTTATTTGCTGATATTAATATTTCAAACAATAAATTTCTTATTTTTAAAGTCCAAAATGCAACGGATTGAGTTAGCTCAATTGGTTTTATTATGAGTACAAGAGTGAGTTTGAATGCGCAAAAGCATATTCTTTTTCTATTTAAGTATTGGGGAGGGTCTATAAATAATTCTAAGTATTGTATCAAAAAGTCCAAAATCTTAAAAATTATTTCTCTTCAATCACAGGAGAAATGTTAAATCCTAAGTAAAATGTTGAAATTTTATAATATAGCAATTTTGAATAATTTTATATTAAAAATAAAACTCTTATCTCAATCGTTTATAAAAGAAAATTATGAGATGAAAATAATAAATCAGCCATGCATTTTCTTAAAAAATATTTTGAAATTCAATTTTTGATGTATATATTGAAATTGCAATGTGTACATATTGGATGCCCACGGTTAAAATGTAATGTTAGTTTGCTGAGGGGAAAATGGGATGGGGGTAGAAAAGTAATTTGAGATGGGATGAAAGTATATGAGCACATCATGGGTTCATTTGTAGATGTGGCGGCGAAATTTAAACCGTCCGTACGTCCAGTTAAATGGATTTTGTTCGAGAAATGTCGACACTCTTTCGAGAGTTCGATCCAAGAGTAATTAGAAATGCATTTCCTTTTTCAACCGAAATAAAATATGATACATCATACCAACTTACATTATAATATAATATAGGACAATCATTTAATTCACCGTAAAATTTTTAGATTTTATAAGTGAATTGAGGTGTGATAATTTTCGCGTTTATTTATATAATTTATTTTTATTTATATATTATATTTTATAATATATTTGTCAAACTCTTAATTCAAGTTTAAAAATTTCACAGTGGTATGTTAAATAATTTTTGAAAATGTTATACTAATATATAAAGAGAAAATATTTAGTACACAGTCCTATAAGAGTATAATAAAATATTTTAAACAAAGAGACATATTTTAGAATAAAAAATACTCTATCGATTGTACAAAATATTAACCCATATATATATATCTTAAATTTTATATTATGTCGATTATTAATTATCAAAATCCATTTATATTATTTATATACGAGTTTGATTGGGTTTATGTTATCCATCAAACGAGTTTTAAATTTTCATTATCTCAACTTTTTCATTTCATGTAAAGTCACATTTGACTTCTTGTGATAAGTGAATCTCAAATCAATTCAATTGAAAAGTATTTAAAAATAAAAATAAATATTATAAAAGTATTTTTATCAAATGTTATTCTTATTTTAAAATTAAAGAACTTAAATTACTATCTTAAAATAAAATATATTAATTATTTAGCTTAGGGAGAGAACTGGTTATCATACTTTGAAGGATAGGAGAAAAAAGGAGAATGTACCAGTAGTGCTTCAACCTCATATCTTATGGATAGAAAGGTATGAAAATGGTTGTGGAGCCTATATGAGTGAGAGTTTTCATTTAGAGAGGATTTAATGAATAGGCAGTGGCAAAGCAAGAAATTCAGGGGCATGATGCCTTCAAAGTTTAAGATTTTTCATTTTCTTCTTTTATATAATACTATGAACCTTCAAAATATAGAAGTAGACTCCTCTAATATTTTTATAATATTAAAAGAATTATTCTTGATAAAAACAAAGTAAAAATTTTCTTGAAAAATTCAAATTTAGAGAGTAAAAATTAGAATATGAAAACAGCCATCTCCACTTTCGACTCTCACACTACTTTCCTTGTTTCTTCTCCTTGCAGCCGTCTCCACTTACAAGTTGTGGAGATTATATATTTTGAAAATATAATGTGGAACAAAATTTTTATCTAATTTTTTGTAACATAATTAATATACATTACATGTGTTATAGGAAAAAAAATTACATAGCACGTCTAATTTTAACTTGACTCTCCCGAGATTAATATCCTAACTCTGCCATTATGAATAGGGATGCATTATGTCCCACCCCTAAATTCAAATGGTTGAATGCATTTCCTTCCTATGTGTGAGTGTTTGGTGGAAAGTTGGACATCAATATTGATGAAAATGTTGTTATCACATTGAATGAATGGATGGTAATTGATCCTTGATGGGTGTAAGGGTAATAAAATGAAGATGGATATGGTTGGGATTTATATGGCAGTTACATGCTGGATGATATGAAAATTTAGATATTGTGTGGCCAGAATTAGGAATTTGGTGTTTGAACTTGTGGAAAGCAAGGATGGTGAATTGAGTAGAACTAAGGTGGAGGAACAATGGTGAACTAAACTAATGAGGGATGGTATAAGATTAATTATGATGGCGCCTATGAAGCAGGAAATTCTGCTAGTATAGGTGTCATAATAAGGAATGACTCATCTAATCTAGTGGATGGAATTGCAAAGAAAGTTCAAATAGATTCAACACTGGTGGTTCAATCATAGTTGAAATGGACTCTAAAATGTTGTATAGAGAGGAGTAATTGTGATGGTTTTTGGAAGATTGCTTCATATATACAAAATATTCAATTTAGAAGATTATTTTTTCAAGAAGTTGTATGTAATCTTGAAAGAAGAAATACGGCGACAAACTAGGTGGTTACTCAAGTCAAAAAGTAGATAAGTCTCAAGGATTGAGTGCATGAACTTTGATATTTTTGGGGTACATCCTAAACAAAAAAGGGCTTCTGGCACCGCATCAAAGCTTTGTTCTACTTAGGTAAAGAGGCACAGGTGGATGTGCATTTGAAGCTGGGTGCTTGCTCATGTATACTTAACAGCCAACAGAACTTAAGAAGCATAAGCGTGCATGTGCTATAGAGAGACACTCGACCAGAAATAAGCATTCTTACATTGTCTCCAATGAGAACACCCCAATGAGCATCGAGAACTTGATTGACCGCAAAACCATCAAACGACTCGACTGGATAAACATCTCCCTGCATAAGCTGATGAAAACACCTGAACTATAGGTTTTTTTTGTGTACATAACCAACGAAACACATATACTATAGAACTATGGTCTAGTTTTAAGACTTATCATACAGAACAAAGACATCAATCATTAATTATTTCAATCCATGGGATCATGAATGAAAAACAAAAGGCTTTCATAATGTACATAACCAGCTCACTACTTCTACTAACCAGAAATAAAGAGACATCTTTCTGTAAGAATCCTATAGGGTGCAATCTACAAGCCCTAGTTTGAATTTATACCCATGTTTAGAACTTACAGTCACAAAAGCATGTTGGATGGATAGTCTCCATTAGGCTAATCTTTGGCACAGCATCTTCCAAATACAAAGAAACTGAAAATACAATTTGAAAATTTCAATAGAAAATCAAATAGAAAGCTTAGTGAAATGCTTACCCCTCCAGAAGCATCAGCGTCACTAACTACTGATCTATCTGTGGCCCGTGCAAGAGCGTTATTTGGTACTGTTTCTTGAAGATCGGGATATGAAGCTGCTGAAAGTCGCCAGAATGGAGCGGATGCGCCCATTTTTTCCCTTCTAAGGGCAATCTAACAGAAAATAGAGAATAAACATAACAACCTTTAACTCATAAATAAAGTTGACAGGTGGAGGACTAATTAAGTGGCTAGTAGAATATTTTCTTCAAGTAACTTAAAGAAAAGCTCGTTACCTTTGCAGTTCTAGCAATTTCTTTGATCCCAAACTTGCTTAAATTTCTTTGCACAGCTAACATCTTCCCAGGATCTCCTGTTACCTGAGTTCACCACATTAGTTAACATTTCAAGAATGCAACCGAGTCCCTCCAACTTATGAAATATCTCATGTGTTCAATCTTGTTTTCAATTACAATACAACATTTTAAAAATCTTTTCTTATGGATTATTGCTCAAAAGGTTCTAAAAATAAGCATCTGCACAAACATAATGGACAAACTTAGACCAACTTCAGGAAAAATACTTTCTCTATAGAAACAATCATTTGCTAATTAAAGAATGTTTCCAAGTTTCCTAAAAGGTAAGTTATCACTCCAAACAGAAACTGGAAGGGAAGGCCTCTTTTACTGGTTCCTATGTACTTTATTAGCCAGTCACACGTCCTAGACCGTGGCTACTAGAAGTTTTTTATTCTCAGTCAACATTCACTACCACAGAAACCTATATATTGGCAAGCACCCAAAATTGTAAAGCACGAACAAGATAATCTATTCACATTAAAATCATATAATTTCTCCCGGAAACCATAAGAAAAAAAAAAGAACACTTCTTACGTTTAACTTATGCTAACATTATGCTAGACCTGACAATTTGTATATACATGTATTTTTATATTGTGTCATATCATAATTCATATTATATAGATTTTGTGACATTTATATATTCATATGTTTTCATATTATTTTTAATGTTATGTTTTAGTTACTTTTATCAAGCCCTGCTCATGTTCTAACATTGCTAGGTCTTTATGGGAATGTTATTTCTACTATTCAATACCTCAATAGTCAGTAATTGTTCTGAGATATCCACTAACCACATGATCTAATAAACTAGACAAGGTTAGCAGGCAATCAAAGGGGAAAAACATTACAAGAATAGAATTTAAAAGGAATATTATTAACATTCTACAACGTCATAGGCTCATAGCAGGATTGACCTCAGCTCTGAACTTAGGATCCATCGTCACTTTTACAAGCATTAGCTCACGTTCAACCTGGGGTTCATTTGAGATATCTTCAACCTATCCATCAGATTAAAAGAACTAGTTTGAGCAATCAACATGAATCACTATCATTTTTTTAGAAAAGCAACGCAAATAATCACTTGGTCTTCATTCATACTCATCCAAGAACGAATGGCAAATGATGAGTCTATGAGTCTAATGGACAATATCGAGATACTTGAAACTCCATTGATAACAGCTTCAGGACATGCATACCAGAAAAGGAGTGATTGAATAAAATGTTCAAAGTGAAACAAATCACATTCCTCACCTCAGGGGAAGAGAATCATTCATAATACATGCTTACAAAGCCAAAGACAAGCATAGAAATGAAGAGTTTGAGGTAACATTGTACCTTCCAAACATTCACAAGCTTTCATAATTGCTCTATAACTTGTTGGAGCACTGTTTCAGTACCAGAGACAACAATGGTAAAAAGTGCCTTATCCTTGTTTAAACCAACTGCAAGGAACTCGATGTTGTATCCTCTCCTTGCAAAATCTCCAGCAATCCTATTAATCATTCCACTTTCATCTCCGACAAACACAGAAATCGTGTGTCTTTTCACCCTTTTGATTCAATCACAGAAGGCAATAAGAAGGAAGACACAAGTTAGCCTACATAAACAAAGTTTTAAGGAAACCAAAATACGCAATGAGAAGGAAATAAAAAACCAATACGGAAAAGAATCGGTTGAATAACGTGCTTTGATCGAGTGGCAGTGGAAGGAACAGGGGAGTTGGCAAAGCAAGTGTTGTTAGAGATCTTTTCGTTGACACTCCTCGAAGAGAGCACTAATTTCTTGAGGAAATGGCTGCTGGGTCCTCCTATCTTTAGTGGGAAACAAATGAGGTTACGAGCATAGTCTGAGTCAGACTTTGAGCAGTGGATTGAGAAGTGAGGAGCCGAAAGAGCTGCCATGAAAGAAACAGAGAAAGAAAAGAGACAATGAAAAGAAAAAGAAGAAGAAGAAGAAAATGCTAAATAAGACCGACCGTTATTAGATTAGCAATATTTTAGGCAGAGGCAGCAAATGGCGGTTTCGGTATTCGAATCGGGTCATCTGATCATCGGGTTCGGGTGTTCCGGTTCCCGCCAATGGAGTTTCTTTCAGTTAATGGGGGCATTCCAAGCCTTACTGGATAAGATCCACCATATAAAGGAAATTGCTTAAATTAGTAGGCTTTTAGCGCTTTTTTTAAACGTCAAATTGCATTGTAGTATATATTATCGTGAACGCCATTATCGCTGGTTTTCAGTTGAAAATTGTCTATATTATTAGCATGCGTTGGGTCCGGATCTCAAATCCCCTCTCTACCATCTCCTTCTTAGATTCTTCATGGTGATCATTCTCCTCTTGGCTCGATATCGAGAGCCTTGAGCTTTGTTCCCATGTTTTTATTTTCCCTCTCGGCTCTCGATCTTTCGAAGCCTTGTATTTCATTGTTCTTAATTTCATTACCTGATTTCGGGATTACATTTTTTTTGTTCTACCACAAGAAACCGACCATGGAGAACTTAACAAAAAGGGAAGTTTCCCGCCAGTTCTCAAATAGGGCGTTAAAACGGGGTTTCAGCCGCCAATTCTCGCGGCAGTCGTCTATGGACCCACGGAAGAACAACCAATGGTTCAACTTCGGCCGTCAGTCGTCCGTGGACCCCGTTCAGAGGAGTTCCGTCCAGGAAGAGCTGACGGTGCCGGAGAATTTGGACTCCACCATGCGGCTGCTGTTCATGGCCTGTAGAGGGGATACCAAAGGAGTGGAGGATCTATTAAATGAAGGCATGGATGTTAATGGTATTGATTTGGATGGCCGTACTGCTTTGCATGTCGCTGCTTGTGAAGGTCATGTTGAGGTTGTTAAGTTGCTTCTTAGTAGGAATGCTAACATTGATGCCCGTGATCGTTGGGGTAGCACGGTACATTCTTTTTCCCTTTTTTTAAGGCCCATAGTTCTTTGAATTGTGGGGAAAATTGGGATTTGTTTGCAGGTTTCATTTCAATTTATTGTTATGATTGTGATAAATTATATTTGTTGGTTGGTTTTGTTGAAATTGGATAATCTAACTATTGTTTTCATTTTTTTCCGAAGGAGATTTAAAATTTGGGATTAAATTTTGTTTAGATATTTAAGCTGTTTAGCTTTGAATGATTTATGTGATTAAATATTCGGAATTTGGATCTTGTTGAGATTGGTAAATCATCTGCAGCTTGGCTTTGGCAAATTAGGATGAGAAGTTAAGGAGAGAAATGAGTTAGATAATTGTGCGCAGAGATGCTAATGGCCCTGAATTTTAATTTTCATTTGCTTGATAGTGCTGCATACGTCTAATTACTTATTCATGTGATGTAATGTTAATAAAATCACGTTGGCAGGCAGCAGCCGACGCCAAGTACTACGGAAATCTAGATGTGTACAATATCTTGAAGGCCCGCGGAGCCAGTGTTCCTGTACGTTAATAACTTTTCTTTTTCTATCTGTACATTTTCGTTTGTGATTAATGATTTGCTCCTATATGAAGATTGATACTTACATTTATAACATAATATTAGAAAACCAGGAAGACGCCAATGACAGTTTCTGACCCTGAAGAAGTTCCAGAGTATGAGCTTAATCCAGCCGAGCTCCAAGTTCGGAGGTCCGATGGTATAACAAAGGTAAGGTTCACTTTGCTTCCTTTTACGCCATTGCCCGATGGGAATGGTGATTGCTTAAATTTGCAGATAGTATTCTGCATTTCATTCACTCAGCTTTCACATGATTACTGGCTCCATTCGCAGCCCTGTTCCACTTTCAAGAGGCTTGATGCTTCTTGAGGGCAATTGTTAGAATTGATGAAAGATTACTCACGTTTATGATTCTTATACAGAACTAAATTGTTGAGGGACTAGTTTGGATGTCAGATGCACCCAACTTTTTTGTTTTGGCATCTGCATTGTAAGTAATTTGTTAAAACAACCAGTTGTATTATATTCTTGACGGCAACACATTTTAGATTGCTGAGATGGACATGTCTTCTTTATAGCCTTTTAAGATTAAAGGTTTTCTACACTTCTATTGTACAAGAATTTGTCAATCATATTACAAAAGGACTAAACTTCCTCATTTTTTTTTTCCAGAAGAATATGTCTTTGTATAATTTCCTTAAATTTTAGACCAATAATATACTGTAGCTCCTTTAAGCAAACTTTCGGTATACCTTTGACCATACTTTAGGAAGTAAGAGTTTGCCTCTGGGATTTATGTTAATGATCTGCATCTTGATGAATTTATATTTATGGTCCCTCTTTGGATGAGTCAAAAAGCTACATTGCTCCTTTTTTTCATTTTTATTTTGTGCTTTTTATAGATTGATTGTTAACATCTGATAAATCACTTGCCAGGGATCATATCAAGTGGCAAAATGGAATGGCACGAAGGTCTCTGTAAAGATACTAGATAAGGACAGCTATTCAGACCCTGAGACTATGTATGCACTTATCTTGTTTTCTTTTATGTGTTTGACTCTTATGAAGGTAAACACATGCAAGTTTCCTTTTTGACATCGGTCATTCACACTTAAGATATAACTTTATACATTTCTTGGCTCCTTAGCCTTTCTTGGAAAGTTTCCCTCATGCCACATGCTGATTCCTATCTAGATGTCCATATAGCAATACAATTTGTTTATTTCTTATCATTTTGGTGTCTAAAACTACTGATATAATTTTTTACTCCACTTTTATGCACATTTGTGGACCATGAAAATAACTGTGTATATATAAACAATAATCATTGACACCCTCTTCTTCTTTTCTAATATTCTGGTTCTGACATAGTCTAAATGCCTTGTGACTGCATTTAACTTGAGAATTGATGTTTTCCAGTACACATTTTCACCATTCCTCGAGAAAAGGGAAAGAAATGAATATGGTTGCTAATTTTCTTTCAATCAGCTGAGATTGAGTTCTGCAGTCTAAATTCCGAACTAGAAGAAACTAAGGGATATTTCTTGGAATAATAATGACCAAAATATAACTCTAGTCTTAATAATTAATGCTGCACAAAGCTGGTATAAAAACAACTTTCTAAGTAGCCTTATATTAGGCTGGACACTATAGTTATTTATTTGTAAAATATTGGTTTAGATTTTACCAAGTATGCACTTCTTCATTTATATCTGTAGTTTGATTAGGGATATGCCTCTGATTTCTTTAATAATTTCTCATCTGGCATAATGGCACCAAAAGTTGTGGTTCAGATTTTGAGGTTACATGGCTAAGTAGATGAGTTTGTTGTCTCAATGTTTATGGAGTTTGGCACTTAACTTATTTGGCTACTGTAAATTGCTTGTTTCCTAATAGCTGTGTGATTTTTCCTATTCTTGTTAAAGGGATGATGGGATTTCCATTTGTTTACCCTGACATTTGTTGTAGAGCCTAACACAAAACTCCATTCGAATCTCTTCCCTTAACAGAGCTGCTTTCAAGCATGAGCTAACTATATTAGAGAAAGTCCGACATCCTAATGTGGTTCAATTTGTTGGAGCTGTTACACAAAATATTCCCATGATGATTGTTTCCGAGTATCATTCTAAAGTAAGCTTGTCTCCCCTTCTTCCCGTGCATGCTCCTTGACTATCTTGTCTGCGTTTGTGTTTTGTCGATTTGTCTATTTTATCTGTATATATCATGCTTCTATTTCCAGTTATGATAGAAGATAAACACACTGCTTCTCCAGTTAGTAGAGAAGTGTGATTACTAGATGATGGAGATTTCTTTGCAGGCCCGAAAGTTTCATCCCATATAGTTTAGATGGTTTTAAGATATAAAATGCAAGCAGAAATATTAGATCTGGGGAAAGAATTAGGATGGATGTCTATTTTGCAACCAAGGTCACTATGCAGTGATTGGTGGAGAAAAAAGGAATTCAGAACAGACACATATATTGCCTTGGAGTATTTCTTAATTACCGGACTTAACCTCACAACCATCTTCAGTCATTTATGGATTCGACTTTGTTTTCTTTCTCCATTTATATATTAGAACTTCAGATGTTTCAAATTTATTGCACGTAGTTTTAATTCAGTTTGGTTGAACGTATTCCAGAGATTGTATGTCCTTTTAGTTTTTCCAGTGTGATTCTTGAGTTTGGTTATTGAAATCTGTTATACCTCAAGGAATGTTCTGGCAGCAAATTTTCTTTGTCTAGAGAAGTATTTGGTATTTCGCTCACCTCTTTAACATTACTATGGTGATGATCTGTATTTCAGGGTGACTTGGGATGCTACCTTCACAAGAAAGGGCGTTTATCGCCACATAAAGCTTTAAACTTTGCTCTTGACATTGCGAGGCATGTACCAATTTTTTTGTAATTCAAGAGTATTTGTCTGTACGATCACTTTTGTCACCCATGCGAAACTCAGACAATAATACGCTGAATATGTTCCCTGTTCTTCTGTTCTACATTATCCTTTATTTAAATATGTATGGTATAGTAATTTGTTTCTTCTGATTCTTCTTTATAACTACTTTTTCTTGATTACAGGGGAATGAATTACCTCCATGAATATAAATCAGATCCAATAATTCACTGTGATTTAAAGCCAAAGTAAGACAACACTGTAGAAGCTCACATAATGCTTGCAGAAATTGCAAGTTGAACTTTTCAATGTACTCATGTGATGTACTGTTCTTTAATATTTGAAATTTTGGTAAGGTGCCAGAAATGTTTTGATGGATAGTGGAGGTCAGTTGAAGGTAGCTGGATTTGGCTTGTTAAGATTGTCAAACATATCATATGACAAAGCAAAATTATCAAACCCAGGTGCTCATGTTGATCCATCAAGTGAGTTTTTTATAAGAAGACTTTGGTCTGGACGTTTGATATAAGTACGATGTATCTGTTCTTTCTGCTAATGGTGAAACTGTGGCCACTGATTTGTTTTCATTTTCTGATTGTAGATATATATATGGCACCTGAGGTTTATAAAAACTTAATAGTTGATCGAAGTGTTGATTCTTATTCTTTTGGTGTCATGCTATATGAGGTACATTTTCTATGGAAAGTTTGTTTACGACTAACACAAACATTACATTCTGGCTGAAGGGAGTTTAGATGTCTTTAATAGTTCCAATTCCTTGTTTTTTCTTGCTGACATCTTTCAGACAGTGAATTTGTTGTATTTTTAAGAAAACATATGCTCAATTCTTTCCTTCATGGTGACCATTTCCTCTGTGATCACCTCTGTGTGCAAGAGAGAGAGTGAGTTGACTGAGAATCAGAAGTCAACGTGAGGATCTTTCAAGAGGGGGTTGAGGGAAGTAATTATTCAGGTCATTCAAAGCAGCATTTTAGTTAAAACTAGGTAATAACCCCTTGTTTCTGTTTTATTCTTGTTTGAGTTCAGATGATTGGAGGAGTAACACCTTTTCATCACATGCCCGCTGAAGAGGCTGTGAAATTGATGTGTTTAGAAGGAAAAAGACCACCATTCAAGGCCAAGTCAAAAAGTTATCCTCCGGACTTAAGAGAGTAAGTTTATGATTAGATATGAAGAGCTTACTTTCCTTGCTTTAAGTTCATTGAATTAACGACAGAGTGTTCTGCATGTGTCTGTTTGTTGTTTTCGTTCCTTGTAAATTTAATTGAATAGAAAGACCCAAGTTTTCTCTTTTCTTATCTTTTCCTATAAAGAGAAAAAAATTGCAGTGCCTCCCAAGGTTTATCTTTGTTCTAACTATACATAAGCAAATATTCTAAGCTTTACTATCATTGTAATATATGAACAGGCTGATTGAAGAATGCTGGGATCCAAATCCTGTTGTCAGACCAATTTTTTCGGAGATCATTGTACGATTAGACAAAGTATTTGCTAACTGCTCAAAACATGGGAAGTGGAAAGATACCTTCAAGCTTCCTTGGTATGCTTCTACCTCCTTTAAATTAGTTCCTTGACATATCATGAACATATCCAAAGTTTTTTGCTAAGGGTTGAGATTGTTTCTTTTGCCCCTTGAAATGCTCAAGGCTATTGTACACTGAAATTCTGATTAAGATGCCTTCTGGTTTTCCAAAAGGACTAGGTAATATGACTGTTAGTACAATGGAATGGATTATTTACTGGTACAAGCAAAGTTAGAGGGGATTGTTAGAAAATACTATATCGTATATTGAACTTTTAGGACTAGCTTCGTTATGTTGGAGTCAAAATGATGTAAACATCTGTAGGCGCCATTTCCCTGTGTGCGTTTTTTGAGTGTCTTCTACTTGAGAAATTGAACTTAGGATAGACATGAGCACTCACACATGCAAACACACGCACACATATATATGAGACGTACAACTTTGCATACACACGCAAGTGAGCGGACATGCACACACACCCCTATTTAGCAAGCAGTAGGTGAATGAAGATAACTTTGTTGGCCTTTGGTTCTATCAAATCTTGTAATTCCAAAAAAATATTAATTTGCTTCATAATATAATGCAAAATCATTGCAGGAAATAAGGTAAAGCTTGGTTCCTTCGAAGCAGAGAAAAATGGAGAATTACGAAAGAGGTTCCGATCTTTTTTGAAGCTTCATCTTAAAGATTGTATCTTATATAAATTGTTCCTCCCTTCTCTTAAGGAGCTGGAAAAGTTCCTTACTATGTATAATGTGTGAAAGAAGCTTACATTATGGACGCTAATGGAAAAATTACTAATCAGCATTATTAATCTACTTTTCCTATTGCATTTGGATCCATGTTTAGTAGTGAATTAAATTGAATGACGAGAGCCCCGTTGCTAATTTTATTGACTTCCAATTTATTTTCTTTTCGTATGGTAAAATCTGTTACATTTTGGTAGTTTTAATCATTTCAATCTATTCTGTTTTTTTTCACAATTAGCGATTTGTGGATAACCATTATTCTTATATTATTTTACATCATCATATTATGAAATTTATAAGGTGAAATTTAATTTACGGGGTAATTTTAATATTATATTTACTATAAAACAAATTTTACTTATTTTGATATACTCATCTAAATTCGAAAGTTTTAAAATTTTAATAAAAACTAGATTACGTCACAAAATATATTTATTAAATGTTTATTTAAAAATTAAATAAAATTTTGTTTAAAATGATAAATTTGAATGTTGAAATAAATTTGAGCAAATTTGGATAATATTTTTATGGTATAACCATGCTTGTAGCGAAGTGAAGTCAAAATAATTTTTAGGGAGCGAATGAAATTTTAACTTTTATAGTTTATACATTTATAATTTTTAAAAATTAAATTAAATTTTTATAATTTTAAGGAGTCTAAAGTGTAATTTTATATTTTACTAATTTAAAATTTTAAAAATTTTAGAGGGCTTAAATAACAATTTTCTATTTTAAGGGGGCCAGGGCCATGCCAACTCCCTCTAGATTTGCCTTGGCTCCTAGTCTTTTTACTTTTAAAACTTTTAAAATTTATTATTATATTTTTTTGAAATAAAATTTATTTTCTTTCTTTTAACTATCTTTCTTGGTCTTTTTACTTTTAAAACTTTTAAAATTTATTATTATATTTTTTGAAATAAAATTTATTTTCTTTCTTTTAACTATCTTTCTTGATTTAAATAAGAAATAAATTTTAAAACTACATCTGAACTTTAATTTGATGTGCAATTTAGTATATGAATTTTGATTTGATATAATTATATATATATATATATATATGAAACTTTAATTTTAATTCAACTGTATATATGTAAAGAAATAAATGCATAAATTTATTTTATATTTGATAAATATAATTATTTGTGTATCTAATATGTAAACTTAAAATGGTAGCATATCGATAATTATGTTAGTAATTTATGAAAATTGAATTAAATTAAAATTGTATGTATAAAATTACACAAAATTAAAATTTATATATAACATTACACATTAGACTACAGCTGATGTGTAATTTTAAGATTTATCTCTTTAAAATTAAAGTAAAATTAATTTTCTGTCAAGTTTGAATATGTCTGGTCAAATTCATTTTAACTTTTAAATAAAAACATTTAAAAATAAAAATAAAAAGTTACCAAATAGTACGAACCGGAGTCCCTTAACACACAATCAACAACTGCCACTTTTTGAACAGCCACGTGTTAGAACAGCCAAGTAAAGATAAAATATATCAACGGTTAAAAAGTTGCCAAATAATACACCCGCGTTTAGAGAAAGTTTCCCCAAACCCCGCTTAAACCCTCCCATGTCTCTCGCGCCTACAACGACCTTTTATATTCTCAGCCTTTTATTTATTTATTTTAAAAATATTCTTTAACTTCAAAATTTTTTATTTTTTGATCGATGGAAAACTTTATATTTCTCAGACATATAAACTGTAATCAATATTTTTTTTATCCGGCAATTTATTGGTTATTTTTGTATTTTGTGTTATTTCTCTTTATGCATTTTTTTTGTCCCATTTTTCTGGTTTATTGTTTGGCTTCTAAGAGTTTTTGCTGAATTTTCATTTATTTGAAATGCTGTGGATGTTCTAGAACTGTGAATGCTTCGTATTCTTGACTAGAAAAACTCTTGATAATGGCTTCTAGAGCGATTTTAAGGAGGAGAAAATTTATTTTTGACTACTTGAATGTCCGAACGTTCTATCTTACTCATAATTTGGGATCACGTAATTATAGATTCAATATGTTCCATCAATCCGAATGTTTTGATGCGAAGAAACTGGATGTAAATTTAGGTGCAAAGCTGGATTTTTCAGGATTAGGATACTTTAGTTATGGAGCTCAAGGAATCTCAGTTTTTGGTCCTAGAAATGCAGGATTTCAATTGAATACCCCGTTGAGTGTCACATTGATGTCGTATTCTGTTCGTCTTGCATCAACGGCTACTGTTAAACAATCGGAACCGGGTATTAATGATGAGAGAAATGGAGAATTGTCTACCAAAAAGAGAAATGAAGCATCTGCAGAAGAATGTCATCAAGCTGTTGAAGGTTTGAGCACTGCTAAAGCCAAAGCGAAAGCTAAACGATTACAAGGCTCTAAGAAGGGTGCCAAATCCGTTTGCAAAGAGTATGGGCCACAATTCTTGGGATTGGTCCTGCTTTAAGAGTTGTAGCTTCTATGAGCAGGTCAGATTTTATCCTTTAATAGTTTCGTAAGGTTTTAAGTGAACCAGTTAACATGATTCGACTTGCTTTATGATGTGCCGTGTTCGATATTTTATTGCTTTTCACAGGTTGGGCTAAGAAGATTGCTCGCTGGAAACATGAAATTAGGTCAACTTTTCAACATTATTGGTTGGGTTTTAAGCTACTTTGGGATGATATGAGGATCAGCTCAAGATTGCTGCTGAAGCTGGCTGGTGGTAGAAGTTTATCTAGAATGGAGAGGCAACAGCTGACTCGAGCTAGTGCTGATATCTTTAGGTTGGTTCCGTTTGCGGTTTTTATCATAGTACCATTCATGGAATTTTCTTCTGCCTTTTTTCCTGAAACTTTTCCTTAACATGTTGCCATCAACATTTCAAGACAAGATGAAAAAGCAGGTATAGTGGCATTCTTTCAGACTATTCTATTAGCAAAGTCAGGAAACATTTTAGTTAGGTTTGCTCTTTATACTTGCATGAAGTCTTGATTTGGGGAATGATTCAACATTTTTTTGTCACATTTACACTGGTATCTCTTTTAGTTGTTTAGTTTGTTCCAAACAACAAAGGTTTTCATCCACCTTAATTTATTACAATTATTTGTGTGAATAAATTATGTATTCAATTTTCTATTTTCTTTTTAGTATAAAGAACTGCTGGTGGAAATCTACTTGATTGAAATAAAAAATGGGAACAAGATATTTCTAAAAGATTTGTGTTCACATTGATTTAAGCTTCTTACATGGATTAGAATTTTAGAGCGTGTTTGGTTGTGTTGGGTGTCGAATCCACCAATATAAACTTACGCCTTAGTTTGCAAATTATGCAGTATAGGGAGTAGGGTCGATCCCTCGGTAGTTTCTTTATAAATTGTTGCTCTCTTGACCAGATTTATGTCGGGGCAGCCGTCGTGCCCAAGACGTTCGGGGGGATAAAAATTCGAAAACCTGAAATTAACAGAAAAATAACGTCAAAAGTAAAAGTTGAAAACAGAATAATAAAAACTGTGAAATAAATATTAAGAAAAATTTAATTAGAATAAGCTCAGCTTTAGGCACGAATTTTCCTCGTCTTTGAACCGATCCTCGAAATTGGATGAACTCCTCTTTTCCAATAAGCTAGTTATAGCTACCAAGGACGCCTCGGACACCAACTCTTCCTTGTGTAAATTAGTTATGGAACGTCCAATAACTAACTCTTACCGATCGAACAACCACGAAACGTTCGTGATTTAGAACTCCGGCAGCTTTGCGTTCTAGAAGAGCCTAGCTCGAACCAGTGCCCTCAACCGCGTGGGGCATTCAAATCCGGTTACTACTTCCCTTGACGGAACCAAACAGCTATCTCCACTTGGCACGCCAATGTGTTCACAGAAAACCGATTAGAAACGTTCCTTTCGGAATTCCAACTGTACGTTTAATCACACTAAATCAAACGACGTCTTTTTTGACTTAGTGTTGATCTGACTTTATGAGCTGGCAAAATCATACTCTTGATCCGGAGAAGTAATAAGTACTGAAATTTTAGGAGTTAAATGGGCTCGGGTTCGTAACTCACGGGTTTTGACGAGGTTAATTTCGGCCTAAAGCTGAAAATGGGTTTAGTTGGCTAAGGTTTGGGACATATTGGTATTTGATAAATTAATTAAGGTAAATGGGTGAAAAGGTGGGTGATATGATTGAGTATGGGAGTTGGAATATATTAAAGTGGGGTGGTTGAAAAGGGAATTTGGAAAAAGGAAAGGAATTGCAAATGGCTAAAGTTGGTTGCTGCTAGGAATAAATTGAAGGCAAAGAAACTAAAGAAACAATGCTACGTGAGAAAGGAGAGAATTGAAAGGTAGAAGCTAATATTTTTTTGATTTATGAATTGATGAACAATATATGCTCTATTTATACTAGAGGATTTACTAATTTAGGAGCCAACTAGTCTAGAAATTCAAGGAAAAAAAATATTTCATGACAAAAAAAAATATCCCAAAATAATCTCCCCCACTAAGTCAACAAAATTTTCAGCTAATTAATATTGGAAAAATTCTACTTTGGCCCTCCTTCTTTGCTTCTTTCTTTAATTTGGCCCAATTGTTTCCTTTTTCTTCTATTTAGCCCAAAATTGCATTCCTGCACAAAATTCAATAAATATGGCAAAATTAGTGGTGTATTCTAATAAATCAACCAATTTAAGTTACATAAAATATGTAACTTTAGCATTTAATCAAATCCCCCTACTTAGCTTATGCTAGTCCTCGAGCATTTTGTATGTATCTGCAAAAGGAAATTTTTTTCCAAAATAGGACTTGATATTCATGGTTTGCACAATTCAACAATTTAATCCTAGCACATTAACATCTCAAATAACTTAGCCTAAGAAGTAAGTAAATATATTAGAGCTTGATAGACTTACCTTTCATTTTATTATTTTATTTATTTATTTTTGTACTTAGGACATTATCAAATTTTTTGACGCGAGACATGATGACAACCCAAGCACCATGTTCCGGTTACTCAATTCAGACGTCTCTGAGCGGGTTATTTTGCCCTACTCATGATAACTTGTTAGCGGAGTGAGTGCAAAGAAATTGGACAGCCACACGAACTTTGTTACGCGAGATGTGATGACAACCCAAGCACCACGTTCCGGTTACTCAGCCCGATGCACAACCCCAATTGTTCACTCTTAACATTCGTATCAGAGGAGTATTATTATTATTATTATTATTTTTCTTGAAAGACAAGAACTTATGATAAAAGGTAGGCAATCAAGCAAACTCATAATTTCCAAAAATTTCTTACCCGCTAAGTCTAGGTTATTGAAAAGTTTCATGTGTAAAGAATTAAATAGCTAAATCTGTCAAACCATAAGTGTACCATCCCAATTAAAAGAAAATTTTACCTTTTACCAAAAACATGCAAAAATAGCGATGACAGATAAGCAAATTAGAACCAATTTATGTTTCCCTCCCCCTACTTATCTTACATTGTCCCAATGTAATTTAAAGAATAAAAGTAAAGATAAGTAGGAGAAAGAGAAAAAGAAACTCCTTATGTATTTCAACGTCGTGGAGGGTAGTCTCGTAGGTAGAGTGGGCCTTGGCTGAAATAAAAAGAATTTTGTGGGTTGACATGTGGAATTTAATTTTGTCTTGGAATGTTTCCCTGCAAAAATAGAAATAAAACAAAAATTAAATAAAATAGTAAAAATAATAATAATAGGAAATTTAAAAATATTTTTTTTCAAATTTATTAGCTAAGCTATAAACTTAAGAAATAAATTAAAAACTAAAATTTCGATATTTGGTAAAATAGTCGTGATAAATGCATCAAGTAAGTTCCCAGGAAAGAGAGGTGAGTCACAATGGACAAACTTAAGTACCAAGTCTTTCCTTAGACAGAACTAATCCTCGACATGCATTTTCATTTTCCATTTTACCAAAAAAATTTATTTGTATAAAGGAAAAGAAAATTTGGGTTGCCTCCCAATAGCGCTTTGTTTAACGTCGTTTAGCTCGACGACCTGTGTTATTCAAATTCTTTATCCTTTTGTAATAGACTGCAAAGCGGTTGCATGATCTTCAAGAAGTCTTCTATGAATCGTCTATAAGATCCGTACACCGTAAAATCATTCATGAAGACTTCAATGATTTTCTTGACATAATCGGAGAATTTGCTCGACATGCATCTCTGGAAAGTGGTCGGAGCATTATAGAGTCCAAACGGCATTCGTCTGTACGCAAACATTCCGGAAGGGCAAGTGAAAGTTGTTTTGTCTTGATCTTCTGCCTCCCTCAATGTTTCGAGGATTTCTTTTTCCTCCTTCGCTTTCTTATCCTTTGTGAGCCTCTCTAGAAAAGGGGGTGGCATCACGAATGGTTTCTGAATTTTTGATTCCGATTTGACTTTTGGATTAGAGATCTGCTTTTCCTGTTCCTTGTCTTGCCCATGACTTTTGTCTGGAACTGTTTCCAGAATCTTTTCACTACAAAGAGTTATTGCACTTACATTCTGCCTAGGATTCGGCTCTGTCTGGGAAGGTAATTTACCTTGAGATTCCAAACGATTAACTGCCATCGAGAGTTTACTAACTTGATTAGTTAACTCTTGTATTGATCGTCGTCCTCTGTTGATATTTTGCGATGTCGACGGCAAGTCTTTCCACAAGAGCTTCTAGAGATGTGCTTGACTTGGGTTGTTGTTGTGGTGGTTGCAAAGGTCTTGGTTGGTATGACGGATTATATCGGGGATTAGTTCCGTAATTCAAGTTGGGATGATCCTTCTACCCGGGATTGTAAGTGTTGGAGAAAGGATCATAGCATCTTTGCGGAGGTTCTGAAAAACCTCCGACAGCATCAACATGTGCCTTTGAATTTTCGTTAAGGATTGGGCACAAATCCGTCGGATGTTCAGATGTAGTACAAATTCCACACAGTTGGGTCCGATTCTTCTTTTCTAAAAGCATAGATTGAACAATATTAGTAAGCTTATCCAATTTATCTTCTAAGGATGAAACGTTTACCCAATTAACCCATCTTGTGGGTTCTGAATTCGGTCGATACTGTTGAGAATTTGCCGCCATGGTGGATATCAGTTCTCTTGCCCCTTGAGGAGTCATATTGACAAGCGCCCCTCTACTAGCAGCGTCAATCATCTTCATTTCCATAGGGAGCAAACCCTCGTAGAAATATTGAAGAAGTGATTGCTCGGTCAAACCGTGTTGAGGACAACTTGCACACAGTTTTTTGTACCGCTCCCAATAGTCGTAGAGCGATTCACTTTCCATTTGGCGAATTCCCACTATGTCTCTCCTAAGTTCACTACTCGTGATGTTTGGGAAAAATCATCAAGAAAACACGAGATAAGTCATCCCACGTCGTAATAGAACCGGGGTAAGTAAAATAACCATTCTCTTCTCAGTATCAACTAAAGAAAAGGAAAGGCCCAAGTTTAATTTCATCTTCGGTTACTCCCTGTGGTTTCATGCTTGAGCAGACCATGTGGAATTCTCTCAAGTGGGTATGTGGATTTTCATTCTTCAGGCCTCGAAAAGTGGGCAAAAGGTGAATTAGGCCTGACTTCAGCTCGAACGGGGTTTCTCCGGCTGGATAATTGATGCATAACGGTGTTTGCTCATTGGGAGCAGCGACTAGCTGATGAATGGTTCGGTTCGCCACCCTTTCTGGTTCACCGAGGTTGTCTTCCGCTTTTTTTTGTTTCAGGAAGTGGTTCGGTCTCAAGTTCAACCACTTCGACTTGTTTTCCACGTTCAATTGCTTCTACACATTTAAGAACTTTCGTCTCTTTACGTCGCGCTCGTGCGGATTTTTCGATCCCTGGGTCGTATTCGAGATCTCCGGATGAAGATCTGGTCATAAAGATAATCTAAACAATCTATAAGTGTTGCCAGTCCCCGGCAACGGCGCCAAAACTGCTGGGTGTCGAATCCACCAATATAAACCTACGCCTTAGTTTGCAAATTATGCAGTATAGGGAGTAGGGTCGATCCTCGAGACCGGTTTATCGCAAATTGTTGCTCTCTTGACGGATTTATGTCGGGCAAATTGTCGTGCCCAAGACGTTCGGGGATAAAATTGAAAACACAAATTAACGAAAAATAACGTCAAAAGTAAAAGTTGAAAACAAAATAATAAAAACTGTAAAATAAATATTAAGAAAAATTTAATTAGAATAAGCTCAGCTTTAGGCACGAATTTTCCTCGTCTTTGAACCGATCCTCGAAATTGGATGAACTCCTCTTTTCCAATAAGCTAGTTATAGCTACCAAGGACGCCTCGGACACCAACTCTTCCTTGTGTAAATTAGTTATGGAACGTCCAATAACTAACTCTTACCGATCGAACAACCACGAAACGTTCGTGATTTAGAACTCCGTGACTTTGCGTTCTAGAAGAGCCTAGCTCGAACCAGTGCCCTCAACTGCGTGGGGCATTCAAATCCGGTTACTACTTCCCTTGACGGAACCAAACAGCTATCTCCACTTGGCACGCCAATGTGTTCACAGAAAACCGATTAAAAATGTTCCTTTCGGAATTCCAACTGTACGTTTAATCACACTAAATCAAACGACGTCTTTTTTGACTTAGTGTTGATCTGACTTTATGAGCTGGCAAAATCATACTCTTGATCCGGAGAAGTAATAAGTACTGGAATTTTAGGAGTTAAATGGGCTCGGGTTCGTAACTCACGGGTTTTGACGAGGTTAATTTCGGCCTAAAGCTGAAAATGGGTTTAGTTGGCTAAGGTTTGGGACATGTTGGTATTTGATAAATTAATTAAGGTAAATGGGTGAAAAGGTGGGTGATGTGATTGAGTATGGGAGTTGGAATATATTAAAGTGGGGTGGTTGAAAAGGGAATTTGGAAAAAGGAAAGGAATTGCAAATGGCTAAAGTTGGTTGCTGCTAGGAATAAATTGAAGGCAAAGAAACTAAAGAAACAATGCTACGTGAGAAAGGAGAGAATTGAAAGGTAGAAGCTAAATATTTTTTTGATTTATGAATTGATGAACAATATATGCTCTATTTATACTAGAGGATTTACTAATTTAGGAGCCAACTAGTCTAGAAATTCAAGGAAAAAAAATATTCCATGACAAAAAAAAAATCCCAAAATAATCTCCCCCACTAACTCAACAAAATTTTCAGCTAATTAATATTGGAAAAATTCTACTTTGGCCCTCCTTCTTTGCTTCTTTCTTTAATTTGGCCCAATTGTTTCTTTTTTCTTCTATTTAGCCCAAAATTGCATTCCTGCACAAAATTCAATAAATATGGCAAAATTAGTGGTGCATTCTAATAAATCAACCAATTTAAGTTACATAAAATATGTAACTTTAGCATTTAATCAGGTTGGGTGTATTGGATTAGCCAATACACCCCTAATCCGTGGGCCCCACTAATCCCCACTTAATCCCGTGTTTGGTTTGATGTATTGCCTATTACAGGCCTATTACAACACGGATGTATTCCTCATTTTCTCTGTTTCAACAACGATTAGCCATTCCATTTCAAAAGTAAGGATTAGCTAATCATTTCTGTTTTACCCTCCCCAGCCAAAATCTGCTACTCCACCCCACCCTCTCCCTCCCAACATCAACAGCAGTTTTCTTCGAACCAAATCTCCACCGTCTCGCGTTTGGAAAGCGAGAAAGTGCGAGAAAAATGAGCGGACCGGGGAAGAAAGTCGTCGATGTCGCGTTCAAAGCATCAAAGAACATTGATTGGGAAGGGATGGCTAAGCTTTTGGTCTCCGATCAGGCTCGCAAAGAGTTCGCTACTCTTCGTCGCACTTTTGATGAAGTTAACTCTACTTTACAAACCAAATTCAGCCAGGTCTTTTTCTTATATTCTCTCTAATCCCTAACTCCTTTTTAGCATTTTTATTGATTTTTTCAGAGATTTGTTGGGTTAATCCATTGATTAGATCTTAGGGTTTTAGTTTTTTAATGATGATTTTAATATTTTATATTGAAATAAATTTTCAATAAGGTTGAATTTTTTTGTTCAAGGTTTGATTTTGGAACCATTTTTTTTTCATTTTTAAGGAAATTTTAGTTTTGTTCAAGGTTTCAGTCCTATCTTGTTAATAATTCGATTTCTTAAGCAGGAACCTGAACCCATTAACTGGGAGTACTATAGAAAAGGAATTAGCTCTCGCCTGGTAGATATGTACAAAGAGGCATATGAGAGTAAGTTAATTTGATAGTTATCATATTTGGCCTACTCTCTATCCAATTTTCCAGTCATCCTATATATGGTTATGCTTAGATCAGTTGTAGGTCTGTAAAATCATAAATTGTTTGGCTTCCACATGTTTGTGTTCCTCATGCGGTGCCACTTCCTGAATTTGTTACTTTGAAGATCATCTCTATGGTACAAGGGAACTATTACTTAGTTGGATGCTGATATGGTCACCTTAAGTAGCTAGCTCTTTTCTTTCTTCACTCTCAGTTTTTGGGGTTTTTGAAGGGGTATTAGTAAAGTATGGATTTTATTGCTATTGCTTTATATGACCCTTCAAGGACCCTACAAATTCTTGGAAAAAAGTTGAACATACTCATTTTGGACATTTAGCCTGATCTGACACTTGCACTCGAGTTTGCGTAACACAGTTATCTATCATTTTCCAGCTCCAGATCTCCTTGATCTTTCCTAGATCAGTTCCATGCCCCATACTTCACTGAAAGTTAAATGGAAATCAATTGCCAATGAGGACATTGTTTAAATTGGCTTCTATTTTGTTTGCAAATACAATTCTTATTTGTGTGCAATTTACTTGTTGAATGCTATTAGCATTTAACAATTTCAGATTAATGCCGTAGATGTTTCATTTCAATAATGCTATTATGTGATCAGATTCTTCTGGACACCAAAACTTGAGATACTCCTATACTTATGTTCAAAGTAGAATGAAGAAAATATAGACATCTAGCTACTCAATTCTCACTTGTCTGCAATTTCTAGCAGTCGAAGTAATCATATTTATCATGCTTGTTATAAGGTTTGGATGGAGTTTTGAGGGATTCACCGTTACAAATGTTATATACTCTTCCATTGCAGGTGTAGAGATCCCCAAGTTTGTTGACACCGTCACTCCTCAATACAAACCAAAATTTGATGCATTGGTGAGAATCAACAGGATAATTGACTCTCTTTTACCCTGTCTCCAAGTTTTTTCCTCGAATGATGTGCTATTTATTTGTGGTTATAGCTTGTAGAATTGAAAGAGGCAGAGGAGAAATCCTTGAAAGAGTCTGAGCGATTGGAGAAAGAAATTGCCGAGGTTCAAGAACTTAAGGTAATAAATAAAACAATGCCGAAATGTGTGTTGTTGTGTTCCAAATCACAATTGCTGAATTTTTTGTCTTTTTTTATGAACAGCAAAAGATCAGCACCATGACCGCAGACGAGTACTTTAAGAAACATCCAGAGCTTAAAAAGAAATTCGATGATGAGATCCGGAATGACTACTGGGGCTATTGACATCTTTGTGAATTTAATGGCCAAGCTTTTGGTCTCGACTAGAATTTCTAAACCGTTTCTGTTGTTTTAACCCCTTTTTCTCTTGTGCGGTGATCTGGGTTGGAAAGATTAGGCTGTAATGATAAGAAAATAATTGTGTGAGAAAATTTTATCCAATCATTTGAGAAACAAGGTGGATCTTGTAAGACATGCATTCTATTTAGCAGGCATCCGCAGTCATACTTTCATGGCAAAATTTTTACTGTCTGCCCTCTTCATTCCATTCTGTTTTATGTTTATTATTTGAATATTATCTAGATACAATTGAATTTGGACACCTATTTATCTAGATCCATTCTATATGTATTTTTAACAAGTGGTTATTTATATTATTAGTATTTTGAAATTTTAAATTATATAAATTAATATAAAAAGGTTTTTACATCAAGAATGAATTTATTGATTCAAGTGCATCTAGACAATCATTTATCCAAATTCATCGGACGTGCTTTTTAGTTCTTTTAATATTAATTATTTTAAATTGTATAAATTCATATAAGAAAATTTATTATCAAGAATTTTATGAAATTATATATTATTATTAAATTATATGTAATAATAATTATTTTAAATTATACAAATTCATAAAATATAATTTATTAGTTATAATTATTTTAAATTTTATTAAATCATATATTTTAATTAAAATATATTTAATATTAATTATTTCAAATTTTCTTTTATAGTATCATATATTATGATTTGAGTAAATTCATATAAGAATATTAATTATTAAGAATTTTATTAAATTATATATTTTAATTATAATATATTTAATAATAATTATGTTAATTTATATTTTACAGTATCATATATTATGATTTAAGTAAATTCATATTAATTATTAAGAATTTTATTAAATTATATATTTTAATTATACTATATTTAATAATAATTATGTTTAAATATGATTAAATTATTTATTATTGATATTAATAATCTTATTAAAATTTAAATAACAATAACAATAATAATTTACCAAAACAAATTTTTCTAATTATTAAGAATTTTATTAAATTATATATTTTAATTAAAATATATTTAATAATAATTATATTTAAATATGATTAAATTATTTATTATTGATAATAATAATATTATTAAAATTTAAATAACAATAACAATAATCATTTACCAAAACAAATTTATGCTAAGGGTATTCTAGTCATTTAGTTTTTTCCATTATGCTATTACACCTCTATTCCATTCAACCAAACACAAGATTACTATTACGCCTCTATTCCATTACATCCAACCAAACAGTTGATTTGCTATTACACATCTATTCCATTACACCTCTAATCCAATACACCTCTAATCCAATACAGCGAACCAAATGTGCCCTTAGTTTTTACAGACCTGGCTTACGAAGAAGTAGAGGAAAAAAAAAGAAAAAGGGGAAAAATAATCAATAATATAAAACATGATGAGATTATAATATTAAGGATTAAGTAATAATATTTATCGGGATATTCTTGATAACCTGAAGCAGAGAGTTATACATTGAAGGGCATAGATCCTGCTATCTGAATCAGGAATGTTTTAAAGTAGCCTTGTATCTTTTAATTTTTGCATTTTATTACAAAGTAATCTACAAAATATATATTTTTGGAAAGAACACTATCTTGACAATTTAAGGGCATTATCTATTTCTGTTATGTTCTACATTAGGCACGGTTTTGATTTTGGAACAGTGTTATTGAATGAGTGCTCTAGGCATCTCAGTTTTCATTTAATTGTCCTGGTTTATTGTCGATGCCATTTTGTTTCCTTTTCTTGTTGGATAATAACAGCTATTTTTCTCTATATTCACCAGTTTCCTTTGGTACAAACCAGATTGAATCTTTCTTCCTTGTTTATAAAAATATTTAGTTAAATTTATAGGATACACATGATTTCTCTGAGTGCAAGGACATAATTATGTTTACTTGAGTTGCCGGGTAGCATCATTTGCCTGCTGTTGACATGTGCGCTTGTTTGGATTATACTTACTCATATTTATGTCTGTTTGTTAGAGGACAGTTGTGTTGTGTTTACTGCAGAAATGTGCGTATCACTGTGGCATGCCACTGCTCTCCTTCCCTCCTTTTTCCTTCAATGCATTTCTTCTCACTTGCTGAACATTAGGAAGCACTGAAAAGAAAGCTCCATGCAAGAATTGAATATGCCAAGTTCCTTCAAGATACAGTTAAAGAAATGGCAAAGGAGGTTCAAAATTCAAGGAGTGGAGAAATTAAGAGGACTGCAGAAGATCTTGTTGAATTTTTTAATAGAGTAAGATCCTATCTCACGATTTATTGTATCCATTTTCTGTTATTTCCACTACCCATTACTTAACTTTGAAAATTGATATCTTGGTATTTTTCAAGTCAGAAGGGGTTCTGGTGCACCTAATGAGGAGATAATTGGCTTTGCCAAGCTGTTCAATGATGATCTCACTCTGGATAATATCAGCAGGTTAGTCTCCACTTTAGTTGTTTTTGTATTTGAATGACTATTAATTTAAATTGAATTATTAATTATGCAAGATTGTGTGATTCTGTTTCATGTTTGCTTTTCCATTTTCTTCTGCTAGGCCTCAATTGGTAAATATGTGCAAATATATGGGGAATCAGCCCTTATGGAACAGATGCATATTTGCGTTATATGCTTCGAAAGAGACTCCAGTGGTAAAACTTGTTTATCCAATCTGAAATTAATAATCTACCTCGTTTAGGCAGAAAATGTCAATGAGTTGGATGCATCCAAGAGGAGTAAATGGACTCTTCCAAGATCTGCTCCTTTGAACTTGTATTTGGTTGTAGTTTCTTGAGCGGGTTAATTTTGCCTGAGCTTTTTTGACTTGATACAGCATGAGTTGTCCTTTATTTTTTTAGGCTTTTTGATTGAGGTATTCTTCATGTTCAGAACTTAGTCATACATATTTGAAATACATAATGTTAAGGTTAAAACTTTCAATCCATAGGCATCCCTCCTTGAAAGCTTTTGGTGCCTGAGAGCAATTGTACTATAACCTTCCAGCTTATACGATGCCATTATTGACACATGGATTTTGCTGCAACGTTTTTAGCATGTATGGAGAATTGAGCCAGTAAATTTGTGTATTCCATGATGGCACTTAGAACAGTTGTTCTGCCACATGGATTGTGCTGCAAAGTCCTTTGCATATATGGAGAATTGAGCTGGTACATTTGTATGCTGTGATGGTGCTTAAATCAGTTGTTCTATCCTGAAGCATCATTTTGTTTTCATTTATCTGCTTGATCAAAGAAACTTTGTTACTTATATTGCCATATATTTTGTTGACTTTTATGGAGTAGGCTGCACACCCTGAGCTCTGTACAGAGCAGATGATAAAAATATGCATATTTGACTCTTTTATTTTTCTAGATGATAAAACTCTTTTATGGTCAACTTTTCTCATTTAGTGGTGTCATCTTAGGTTGGAAGAAGAAAATTATGATTCCCAATATAAAATTGTTTAAAGATTGATCAATGATTCAAGGGGATTTTAGTTGATTATTCACATAGAAGATTCTGCAATTTGTATGGTATTCTTTAAATATGGTTTTCTTTCTAATGTAGCTTTTCCTTCACTTTCTAATGAAGGCACCGTGAATGTTGTTATTATTATTATTTTCTTATAACTATTCTTTATGTTTAAGGATTAAGAAAGATGACAAGCTGATTCAAGGAGAAGGCGTGGAGTCCCTATCAGAAGCTGAACTTCGTCAAGGGTGTAGGGAGCGAGGCATGCTTGGAGTGCTCTCAGTAGAAGAAATTCGTCAACAGGTTTTTTAATGTGTTTATTTGCTTCTTCTTTTGCCAATTTAGTGCTTGAGACTCTGCAAATGATAAGTTGCTGATGGTATAAGTTATGCCATATGTTTCTGTTATGAACAATGTTCAACCAAGCTAAGACTATTGTATCTTGTTCTATGCTGTATGGTAAACATTATATCTTGTAGCTTTATATCTTTGTAATCATTATGTTTTATTGATTTAATTCTAGTGGGACAATAATTTTTTCCACTTAATTTACTGTGCTTGGATGCACAATTCCTTGATTCCTTTTCAAGTTCCTTTTATATTGGATAGGCTTGTATTTTTATGGAAGGGATTATTCTTTAAAGAATTGTTTATAATTACTTTTGAAATTCTCATAGAGGGAGTTGTTAATTGTTAGTCTTTTTTTTCCTATTATCGTTCATGTACTTAATTGTAATATCAAGTAGATTTTAACGTGACTCTTTAACATGGTTAACCTCTTTGTGCAGCTTCAGGATTGGATAGATCTGTCTCTCAATCACAGAGTCCCATCTTCCCTTTTGATCCTTTCTAGGTGATCCGAAGTTCTGTTTTATGTTTCCTTTTCCCCCCTGATCTTCTGTGAAGTTCATCACTTGATGCACATGTCTACCTTTCTTTTTCATCAGATCTGAATTTCTATTATTTTGATTTGATACTCTGCAGGGCCTTTATTGTATCAGGAAAGCTGAAGCCTGAAGATGCTGTTCGTGCGACCCTTTCTTCTTTACCGGATGAAGTTGTGGATACCATTTTTGTAACAGCTTTACCATCTGAAGATCCTGTTTCAGAAAGGAGAAGGAAGCTGGAGTACCTTAAGATGCAGGAAGAATTGATCAAGGTTGAAAAAGGAAGATGTTTTGTTTATATTATTATCATTTGAGTAGCCTCATCTACTGTAGGTTGTATACTATTGAGGCCTGCTTTGGGGCTCAGTTTGTCCTGTTTTTTGTGAAATAGTTGGACATAATCTTAATGCCTGTAAGTAGAGGCTTCTAGTCTTGAGGTTTTGAACTTAGTTTTCACTAACGAGCACAAAAGCAGCTTTCCAGGACTTGAGCACTTCTTTGAATTGATACCTTTTATAGGAGGAGGAGGAGAAAGAAAAAGAAGAGCTGGAAAGGATGAAGGAATCTAAAGCTAGGGAAGCTAAAGAACAGGCTAGAGCAAGATCATTGGAAAAACGAGAGCATCTTTGTGAAATCAGTCGTGCATTGGCTGTTTTAGCTTCAGCATATGTAAGGACTTTGATTTTCAAATTTTCTTCAGTTCCTGTCATTCTGTTGATTTTCTTCTGTTTTCTTCCTTGCATTGTCACTTTCAATGTAGATTTGACTTCATTTTGTTCCTAGTACGCAGTCTGTGAGCTGCGAGCGTGAAGAGTTCCTAGGCCTTGTCAATAAGGAGGTATGTTATAAACTCAAATGTTTACTAGTACAGACCTTTCAATTCTAAATTACCAGGTTATTATAAACATTATTTGGTCTCTACTTGCACGGCTTTTAACTTGGAAAATCACTAAAATAGATACTTCTTATTCTGTTTCAGTCCCATATTAGTTCCTGCTGATGTTGGATTTTGCCAATGTTGGCAGATAGAATTTTACAATAGCATGGTAGAGAAAAGCGCCCAGATGGTGAAAAGGATGTCATTAAGGCATATAGAGCTGCACGCGAGGGAATTGATCATTCCAGTGAAGTGTCTGAAAGTGACGCAGTTTTATCCACTTGATTATTTTTGTTGAAATGGCATGATAGATGGCAAAATCTTGGTGAAGACATTATCAAATTGGGCAGTCTGGTAGACGACGACAGGGAAGGAGGATGTAAAAGTTTGTAATCCCTTTTCTCTAGCCTTTTATCTAATTCTAATTTCATTAATGTTATTATTCCTTTTATCTAATTCTAATTTTATTAATATTATTATTCCTGTGAATATGTTTTGCAGTTATCATTGTGATTCTACCTCAGTTTTTTCAGTCATTTCTCGACTCAATTACGGTCTAGTTAACACCATGATACCACTTTAATTATATTTTACTATAGTATAGATAAGGAGTTTATAAGTATAATTATTTAGAACTATAATCAATTTAATATAAAGTGCAATAAATCAAAAATCAAAATATTTTTATACTTAAACCTAAATAACTCTATATAAAATGGTGAGATTCTGATGATGATATAGTGTTTGAAATTCAATTTTAAAGGCCCAAAATCTTAAAATTTGTCAACACGATCAAGATCTTATTCGATCATTTTAAATAATTTCAAAGTATATAATCTAATCCTTTTAATATTTCAAAGTATATAATCTAATTCCTTTTAATATTTCGAGTGGGATAATTCAAATTTGAATGATATATTTTTCAAGACCAACAATTTTTTTGTAACACAATGACTGACCAAACCTAATTCGACCCACAACCTTCAATTTTCTAAAAACTTTGGTTTTGTTCGTTTCGAAAAGAAATGACTCATAACATGATAAAAGATGCAAGTTAAAATAGAGTCTACCTTGCTCGAGTACTGTGTCTGAAAATTTCAGTACTTAGTTATTAACTTTAAAAGACCATCCAAATACTTAATAGAAAAACTTAAAAAATTAATCATACTCATGTTGGACATATATACTCATATTTGACATTCACATCACATCCGAATCCATAGCTTAGAATGAAAGCATCTGTTACTTCCAAAGCTTCAAACAGAAGGCGTGGAGTCCCTATCAGAAGCTGAACTTCGTCAAGGGTGTAGGGAGCGAGGCATGCTTGGAGTGCTCTCAGTAGAAGAAATTCGTCAACAGGTTTTTAATGTGTTTATTTGCTTCTTCTTTTGCCAATTTAGTGCTTGAGACTCTGCAAATGATAAGTTGCTGATGGTATAAGTTATGCCATATGTTTCTGTTATGAACAATGTTCAACCAAGCTAAGACTATTGTATCTTGTTCTATGCTGTATGGTAAACATTATATCTTGTAGCTTTATATCTTTGTAATCATTATGTTTTATTGATTTAATTCTAGTGGGACAATAATTTTTTTTCCACTTAATTTACTGTGCTTGGATGCACAATTCCTTGATTCCTTTTCAAGTTCCTTTTATATTGGATAGGCTTGTATTTTTATGGAAGGGATTATTCTTTAAAGAATTGTTTATAATTACTTTTGAAATTCTCATAGAGGAGTTGTTAATTGTTAGTCTTTTTTTCCTATTATCGTTCATGTACTTAATTGTAATATCAAGTAGATTTTAACGTGACTCTTTAACATGGTTAACCTCTTTGTGCAGCTTCAGGATTGGATAGATCTGTCTCTCAATCACAGAGTCCCATCTTCCTTTTGATCCTTTCTAGGTGATCCGAAGTTCTGTTTTATGTTTCCTTTTCCCCTGATCTTCTGTGAAGTTCATCACTTGATGCACATGTCTACCTTTCTTTTCATCAGATCTGAATTTCTATTATTTTGATTTGATACTCTGCAGGGCCTTTATTGTATCAGGAAAGCTGAAGCCTGAAGATGCTGTTCGTGCGACCCTTTCTTCTTTACCGGATGAAGTTGTGGATACCATTTTTGTAACAGCTTTACCATCTGAAGATCCTGTTTCAGAAAGGAGAAGGAAGCTGGAGTACCTTAAGATGCAGGAAGAATTGATCAAGGTTGAAAAAGGAAGATGTTTTGTTTATATTATTATCATTTGAGTAGCCTCATCTACTGTAGGTTGTATACTATTGAGGCCTGCTTTGGGGCTCAGTTTGTCCTGTTTTTTGTGAAATAGTTGGACATAATCTTAATGCCTGTAAGTAGAGGCTTCTAGTCTTGAGGTTTTGAACTTAGTTTTCACTAACGAGCACAAAAGCAGCTTTCCAGGACTTGAGCACTTCTTTGAATTGATACCTTTTATAGGAGGAGGAGGAGAAAGAAAAAGAAGAGCTGGAAAGGATGAAGGAATCTAAAGCTAGGGAAGCTAAAGAACAGGCTAGAGCAAGATCATTGGAAAAACGAGAGCATCTTTGTGAAATCAGTCGTGCATTGGCTGTTTTAGCTTCAGCATATGTAAGGACTTTGATTTTCAAATTTTCTTCAGTTCCTGTCATTCTGTTGATTTTCTTCTGTTTTCTTCCTTGCATTGTCACTTTCAATGTAGATTTGACTTCATTTTGTTCCTAGTACGCAGTCTGTGAGCTGCGAGCGTGAAGAGTTCCTAGGCCTTGTCAATAAGGAGGTATGTTATAAACTCAAATGTTTACTAGTACAGACCTTTCAATTCTAAATTACCAGGTTATTATAAACATTATTTGGTCTCTACTTGCACGGCTTTTAACTTGGAAAATCACTAAAATAGATACTTCTTATTCTGTTTCAGTCCCATATTAGTTCCTGCTGATGTTGGATTTTGCCAATGTTGGCAGATAGAATTTTACAATAGCATGGTAGAGAAAAAGCGCCCAGATGGTGAAAAGGATGTCATTAAGGCATATAGAGCTGCACGCGAGGGAATTGATCATTCCAGTGAAGTGTCTGAAAGTGACGCAGTTTTATCCACTTGATTATTTTTGTTGAAATGGCATGATAGATGGCAAAATCTTGGTGAAGACATTATCAAATTGGGCAGTCTGGTAGACGACGACAGGGAAGGAGGATGTAAAAGTTTGTAATCCCTTTTCTCTAGCCTTTTATCTAATTCTAATTTCATTAATGTTATTATTCCTTTTATCTAATTCTAATTTTATTAATATTATTATTCCTGTGAATATGTTTTGCAGTTATCATTGTGATTCTACCTCAGTTTTTCAGTCATTTCTCGACTCAATTACGGTCTAGTTAACACCATGATACCACTTTAATTATATTTTACTATAGTATAGATAAGGAGTTTATAAGTATAATTATTTAGAACTATAATCAATTTAATATAAAGTGCAATAAATCAAAAATCAAAATATTTTATACTTAAACCTAAATAACTCTATATAAAATGGTGAGATTCTGATGATGATATAGTGTTTGAAATTCAATTTTAAAGGCCCAAAATCTTAAAATTTGTCAACACGATCAAGATCTTATTCGATCATTTTAAATAATTTCAAAGTATATAATCTAATCCTTTTAATATTTCAAAGTATATAATCTAATTCCTTTTAATATTTCGAGTGGGATAATTCAAATTTGAATGATATATTTTTCAAGACCAACAATTTTTTTTTGTAACACAATGACTGACCAAACCTAATTCGACCCACAACCTTCAATTTTCTAAAAAACTTTGGTTTTGTTCGTTTCGAAAAGAAATGACTCATAACATGATAAAAGATGCAAGTTAAAATAGAGTCTACCTTGCTCGAGTACTGTGTCTGAAAATTTCAGTACTTAGTTATTAACTTTAAAAGACCATCCAAATACTTAATAGAAAAACTTAAAAAAATTAATCATACTCATGTTGGACATATATACTCATATTTGACATTCACATCACATCCGAATCCATAGCTTAGAATGAAAGCATCTGTTACTTCCAAAGCTTCAAACAGAAGTTTCAATGATTTTGATTAAAGATGATCTAAAATACTTAAAGATTCTACAAACAATTTTATCATAAGAATGATTCTTTGTTGCAGTTGCCAACACAACTTAAGCCCCATCAGCCAATGTCCTCTTTGATGTGCTGATATAAAGTACTGCATAAATGAAATGAAATTCACCATCATTGACAGCATCAGTATATAAATAAAAGTAGATAAGTACATCGAATAACAAGTACCGTTATTTCCGCGAATAAAAGCATCGCCATATTTATTTTTTAACTGTCCATTGACATATTCTTCTGTTTGTTCCATAGCTATGTTCATATATCCATCTAGGCAAGCTAGAATACCTGCAAAAGGAGAGGAACATTAAGGACATAAAACTCAGCTTTCCCTGTTTTCTAAAACACTTAATAGACCCATAGCTTCTAAATTCCACTACTACCCGTTTATATATATGCAAGAAAGCAATTTCATAACATAAATTATGCAGGCAATCACCGTAATGCTGTACAGGTATCTCGAATATCTTGGAGAAAATGATATTGATAATAATAATGACCCATAAATGTCTCCCTATTATATTCATTCTGAGTATTACTCTCTCTGTTGCTCTTAACTGGAAACAAAAATACAACAGCAAGGTGACACCACATCCTGAATGACTGATCACATCCGATAACAGTACATGTTAACACAATAAGTTTTGAATAGCTTCCAACATGTTCATAGAACATTATGCAAAAGGTGAGTAATCTCCTCACAAGCTGCTTAACAAACAGACTTCAATCACCATAGAAAATACAATTACGTTTTCTCTTTCCTGAGAGTTTGAGCTAAATTCTATAAATGCATGAAAATAAAGAAACTATGCAAATTAAACCAGACAAAAACCACTAAAACTAGCTGTTAATGCCAGACAATAAGAAGGTGCTCTATTATTCACTTAATTTAGCAAGTTAATAAATAACAATCAATCCTCAAAATACAAAAAGTAAATACGGAAAGCAAAATGGAACAGAACCACACATAGAGGAAACAATAATAGAGCAAAAGTACAAATGCAAAGAGACCAACCTCTATAATCAACACCAGAATTCAGCTTGACGACAACGGGTCGCCCACGGATTGATTTGAGGAAATCAGCAGGTGTTTTTGTAGTTGTTGACCCTTTTTCTCCAGCTCCACTCATCTTCCTTATCAACCTTTAGTGAAATACACCCCTGCAAAAATATAAGACAGTTCAAAACTTCGAGAACGATCAATTTACTAGAAATATATTTGAAGTTAATAATCCTGTGATGGTAAATAAGAAACTATGAACCACAAAGCACACAAAAGGGGCCAAGATTTTTAACCTATATATGTATATAAACCAAGCATGCTTATGAATCTAGGGTAACAAACATAATGAAACAGCTAGAGCTGCTTCTTCAAACAAAATTCTTATTAACAGGCTCTCTTTTGCCACGATCAATAACAATATAGCAAGTGTAACTTCAACAGTTCAACCCAGCAAGCCATCTTCATATGTAATAACTAATAACACATTTATTGTGAAATCTACACAAACACGAAAAGGTAAGGTATTCCATACCTAGCTACCGGATCGGCAAACAAAAACCGAAAAGACCCTTTAAGCTCTGCTTTCTCCCAACCTAGAAGTAATAATAATTTTCTATTATTAAAAAGAAAGTATCAATAAATTGTAGACAAGTAGTTATTTCACAACTTAGATTAAAAATGCCCTAATCCCTTATAATTCTCGAAATTCCTGATACTGCAACATAGAACTCGAAATTCCTCCCCTTATTTCCTAAATAAAAGCTAATACTTTCCACCAAAAACTTAATGGGTAAATATTTTTCTAGATCAACAGAAGGAAAAATCCATATAAGTAATAACAACATGGGATTTAGCTATGAAACTGCAAACACCTACCACCTTTCAACCAGATGCAGTCAAAAGGTACCCAAAAAAGCTAAATGTCAACCCCAAAAACCTATGCTTTCTATTAAAAAGAATATCCATTAATGTCCAGGTCATCATCACAAAAATTCAGAACAAATTGACGAAAGACACAGGTTAGGTTTCAAGATAAATCACGTTCCAAAGATGTTATTAGTTGAAAACGCTAAAGCCTAAACAAAAGCTGAACAAGATCATATGAAACTGACCCAACCATCTCATTCAAATTTAAACAAGAAAATCCCCTACAATAAAGTGCTAGTCAAAATCTTAAATACGAGAACAATTTATAGCAAACAGAGCTTACCTTACCTCCTTGAGTTTCTTGATCAATTTGACGACAAATCACAAAGAAAATTCCGTATTAGTAAGATAGCCCATAATAATATCCCGATTTTCAAATGGACCGTGTAGCCTCTAAAGATTATTTTCGTGGCATATTTTAGCCCAAAACTTTTTTAAAAAATCTGATTAATTCTTAGTTGACTTAGAATTGACATTATTACTAGTTTAGGTGGGATAGTCCGCCCAACCTGATTAGGTTGGGCTTGAACAATAATTTTTGAACTTTCGGTCTACTCGATCTGGTCCGAATTTAATTTAAATAAAAAAAATTTAATTAAATTTTAATTATAAAAAAATATAAAATAGCAACTAATATATAATTTTAATAGTTTATTAATTTTCTAATATTAAAATGAGTTTTTTGGTTGAGCCGTCCAGCTCAATAATGAACTTGGGCTTAAAAAAAATTTTAGATTTGTGCCTCTGCCCGGCTCATAAAAACATCTAAACGTAAGTCCAAATACATTCAAACATATTTTATCCGTCTACATTATTCTAATGTGACATTATTGTCAAATTACTAAATAATTTAAAAATTAAAACAAAATCCTATAAAGACAAATAAAATTTTTAATAATTATTTAAAATATCACATCTAATATGATATTAGATAAATATGAAAAGTTATACGAAATTATAAAAAATATTAAGAATTATAAAAAATTAAAGATAATTATTAAATATTTTAAAGTATTATAAAAAATTATAGATAATCATTATGAATTATAAGAAATTATAAAATATATTAAAATTATAAGAAAATAATAAAATAATACTCACCAACTTGATTGACTTAAAATATCAAGTTTTCATAAGTTTTAATAATTTATAATTTATTATAATTAATAAGTTTTAATCAAATTTTATAGTTTCTAAATAAGTTTTATATTATTTAAGAAATGAATTAGTTTTAAATAATTTTATTCATTTCTAACAATTTTCAACACTCATGCTCAAATGGAAGATGTTAAGCCACAAATCATAACCCCATAAAACATAAGTTTTGTGGGTGACATTGTCCCGGCTGAGCTGGCATTCTCGTACCTTATTTAGCTGAAGCAAATGCCTTGTATTGGATATGTATTTGTTTGGTGGGATTTTGCATGAAATTTATTCGCTCAATCTTTACATTCTTCTATGCAGATGAATAGGAAAACTGTTTTTTTTTTTTCATTCTTTTTCTTAACAAGAAATAATACTATTTTCAAATGATATTTTATATTTAGATATTTAAATTCAAATAAAATTTTGATATTATTTCAATTTGTTCCTTCAAATTAATGGCATTTTAGAATGTAGACTAACACAATCCTGCATTTAAATTAAGTAATCGTTTATGAAATTATAAAGTTTTATTCTGTTTTATAAGCAAACCTTGTCCCAAAAAAAGCCTTGAATAATTCAATTCAATAACTTAAACCAACAGAAAGAAAACACCGTAATCGAACACATTGCTATAAATTAAGAGCAAGAGAAAAAAAAGGATTAAAATTATAGATTTAAAATGATAATCTGCCACATCAATGCAATCCCAAAGCTATGAAATTGAAATCTCTATTGAATTAAAACTGAAAACTTGCACAAGTACAGGGAAAAAAATCATTGAATTGAAATGAAATCATGTTCAATCTAAACAAAAAAACAAAAAACATAATTATAACTTGAAAAATGTACTTTTGATTATTTTAGAGCCTTTGAAATCAGCATTCAGCATTCAACATTCAGTCATCTTCCTCATAATCAGCACCAGCTGCAGCATTATGAATGTTTAATCCTTCAATCAGCTTAGCTTTCCTTTATTCATTTGTCAGCTTCTTCAAGTTGAATCTGCAATAATAAACATGAACATGGTAAAAATATATATACATACATAAAAGATTTGTATAAACTTAAAAACAAATACAAATTCTGTTATGTTACCGATTATTCTGTGACAAGAGTATATATTTAATATCTAAAATTTGTTTATGTATTTCGAGAATTATACCCCATGTCTCGTATTAAAACATGTTTTGAACACAGATATCAAACACAGGTATTTTTTAAAACGAATTGAAGAGTTCCGAGTAACATAGGTCGTAGCACATAAAAAACCAACCTCTTGTGCTGGTTAGGAGGCTCCATTTCAGACTTGTTGGCAGCTGGGTCAGCACTTATAGCAGCATGGATTTTCTTGTAACAAGGCCTCGATTTTATACTCATTAAAATAGGCTAAGGCCTATTTTCTCAACAAATTCATCCAGGAAGTAAGATACATCACTTAAAATTCTCAAGGGCTCAAATCATTTATTACACCAATAGATATTAAATTGTTAATTTCTATGCTAATATACAACATACACATATATGAATATGAAAACAAGCACAAAGAAACCCAAAACCAATCTTTAAACCCATTTTTTCCACCTGGGTTAAAGTAATGTCAAACTGCGGAAAGGCTAGCCCACTTGCCAAGATCATAAGGATCAGCGCGGTAATACAACTTGATTCTATTTGACAGAGACAAGCCTGCAGCAACAGCAGGAGCTCTAAAACTAGAATCATCCTGCTCCGCCGGCTTGTCCGTAAATGCTGCAACATCTCCCAGAAGTTTGAAAGAGATTCTTCGTGTTTGTAATTGTCTAGGGAAATCAAAGTACATTACTGTCCCTGGTTTGGCCTCCGGGAATCTGTATTCTGCAATAGTCACCATGTTGGATCCTATTCCTTCCTGTAATATTGTTCTAATAAGTTCCCCAGGAAAATGTCAAAGTAAAGATAAACCCTAATCCTGAATAGCACACAAAAGTTTTTTTTTTCTAAAATATAATTGTAACTTTTGTAAAAATTAGCCAAAACTGTTAAATAGTATGAAACAAAAATCAGACGAAGGGAAGCTAATTTTAGTACTGAACTCTTCAAAATCTAAAAATAGGGTTCAACACTAATATCCAGGTTAAAATTAAAAAGCAGTACCATAAAGACAGGTCTTAACAGATACCTGGAGTGCAGATACTTGAATATATAGAACAGCTGGAGAGATATGTCTATCTTCTAAAAATGTTTCTGACGTATCCCAGATATCTGTATCTGAAGTAGGCGAATGGGTAATTCGAGGTTTTATTGCATTAAAAGCATCCAGTCGGAATCCAGCAAGCAATGGTGAAGATGGAGGTAGATACTGCTCTAAGACCAGATCGTAGTCCATTAGCCTCTCCGCCTCAATTGGAACCTGAAAGCGAAGAAGGATTAACAAGGGCGATGCATACACATCATGACCATAGAGCAAAACACTGGAACAATGCATAAACAGTGGATTGAAGTGTGTAAATATTACCTTGAATCTATTTAACTGTGGTGCTCTGTCCAGCCAGTTTCTCTGGTCAGAGCTTTCTGACGATGTAAACTCCATCTCTTTTTTCACAGGGATTCCAGCTATCACTATTCGTTTGGCATGAAGGCATGGACTACTTTCAGTTGCTCCTCCAAAAGAGGCACGTCGAGTTTCTTGTGCAAAGGGATTTTCATCCAGAGATAATAAACTGAAGTCGTTCCCAAAATTTACAGAGCTTGAACCAGGCCGCTGAAGGCGCAGTGTTATCCAAACAATGCGACATCTAATAGGATTCTTGAAAGTAAATTTTATATGACGGGGCAACTTATCTTCTCTGGTTGACTTTTCAGGTCCATAAAATTCTGGTGACGAGGATATCAGGGACTGGACATCCCATTTTCCAACACAGGACCTTTCTTCCCTGTCTATTTTATTGCTTGCCCAGATTTGGACCTGTGTAATAACAGAAGAAGCTATTCAGAAGAATCCATAACCTTGCGAAAACTTAAAAAGACTACATTTTTTATTGCAGAAATGAAACCTAAAACAAAATTGCTAGACGAGTAAAAGAAACTAAAGGCCTATGACAAATGGAGCAACGAAACAATATGATACATACAGGTTGATACAACAAAACACAAATAACAGGGCATGACAAAAATAAGAATAATAAGTTTTGTAGCTATACAATATCAAAGAATATAGTATTAGAGGCAGAAAAAAGAGGTGCATAACAAATGCAGCTCACATATTCAGACATATCCAAACAATATACATAATTATGTTATGCATGACAAGCAAATAGTTGCATCAATACTGGTACATTTCCTAAAAGAAAAACTAGTACACTTAATTAGTAGTTTGGAGACACTCTAAAGTACTGCCTAAGAAGTTTAATTGGCTCAAATACAAAGAAAGAATATGTGGCCGAGTACAAAATACATCCATATCACGCTGGGCTGATAGCACAAGCACAAGACAGCATAATGAATACATAAATTTCTAAGAGCAAATAGTTGTGGCAGCTTCAGCCTTATCAATATCACAGCTGGGGTTGGAGGAAACTACTTACGTTGAGGACCACTGCTTTTTTTATCAAGCATCAGAATTGGGAGATTAATTGATGCATTCTATCTCTTATTAATGTTAATTGTTTAATTTTTATGAGTGCTGAGACTGGAGCTCATTTATTTTCAGTTTGTACCTTTTCAAAGCATATTTAGCAGCAAATACTACAGTTGTATAGCCTACACAGGCAGCTAGGTGGTTGGTGTTATGGGAAAGCACTAATTATAGTTGTTACAAGGCTAGCCTAGTGTACTTAACTGGCCAGCAAGACTCATGAATAAAGGAAAGTTCCACTGATGCAATTCTCACTCCTATAAGATGTTAGCAGTATTCTTGAGAAATTTCAGGAGATAGATGGAAGAGAATCAACAGGATGACAGTGCAACCCTGAGACTTGGAGTAAAAAATTACTGATCTAAGCGCTAATTCGGATTTCAACAACTCTTGTTATTCCCTAATCATTTAATGCTTAAGCAGTCTGTTATTTCATGGTATAGGTTTTGCATATTTGTTTTGATGAATAAAAAAATTGGTTTGTCCAAAATAATAATAATAACAGCATTTTCTTTATTGTTTAAATATTCAATGCTGAAGCTTGTTATACTTTCATCTTGGAAGCATTCTAATGTATTTTTTATACTGCAATGACATTAGAAACATGTTATGCTTTAGAAGCATGTCAAAAGGGGTCTTTGTGTAACTAAAGCACAACATTTTCTGACTAAAACATAACTGAAAATAGACACTAATCTAAAACCATAACAGTTGTTCAACATTTGCTATATAGGAGTGATGCATAATTGAGAATATATTAACTAGAAGTTGCTTCTAAGAATGATGCACGCACAACGGTAGGCCTTATCAATTTACTTCAACAAGATAACATACAGCAGGAAGAATGGTATACGTACCAAGGGAGCATCAGCTTCAGAATAGCCACATGGACTAACAAGCAATACAACTCCACTGACGTCTGAAAGGGTGCCAAGGACAGTAACAAATTCAACAGACGTAGTATTAGGGGGAGCCTTCCAATATGAATGTGGTGATCCAGAATAAAGTGGAGTGAGTAACGACAGGAGCGGTGCTGAATCTGTAGCTGTCTCAACCTACAGTTTCATTGTATGTGGTTAGGTGATGAAAGACTAAATCAAAGCATCTCAAATGGTTTTTTCTCTACCAAAAATATGAAGCATAAAACTTGTAGCATGAAGATTACATGGTACCAGAACCCGCATATTCCTTAATCATCCTCTACGGACAAAAAATTAAATTTTCTCCATCCTGACTTTCTAGACATGTCTATTATTAGAAATGCTAGATAAGTCTAAGATTGATAAAAAGGATAAAAGTTCCATTTTATCAAATTTTTTAAAATTTTCCACATACTGAATTTAGTAATAATATCACAAAATTATTTTAAAAGTTTTCGCCTCAAAACTCAAATAATGATAGGAAATTGGGGCAATGCACTTAATATGCAATCCTAGTCTTTCTAGCAAAAAGAATAGCTTTCCTAATTGATTCATTTGCCAAGAAGAACAAACTAGGCACTTAAAAAAATACATTAATGCATTTGATAACCCAATTATAGTCAGATATTTGATTTTTGGCACCTAAAGTTTAAAAAATGTGCAATTAGGGTACACGAACTTTGCTTCTACTTGAGAACACATTGCAAATTTCTCTAACAATGTTAGAAGGGAACCCAACATATCTCCAATAGCTTACCAAAATGTACCAGCTGTCAGGTTTTTATTGGCCATTGGAGAAGCATCACTTTTTGAATATGAAATATGTTTCATTTAAGCTCAAGTACCTAATTGCTCATTTTGAACTTAAGGTATCAAATCGAACAATTGACTACAGTTCAATTATCAAATCTGCCATTAACCTCATAATGAAATACAAATAGGTTCCTGTTTTTAATGAGGCAACAGGTCATTGGCATAGGACAAAAGATGCAATGCATTTCATAGCTTGGAATGATGATGGTAGACAAGAAGCATAAGGCAGGAGAAGATAGAATCCTCCATATCCTTCTCGATTTAGGCTGAACCTAAAAGGATAATTAGTAGCAGACTCTTATCATGCCAATACATAGTAAACCAGGTTATTTCAAGAGAACCATTCAACTAATCCAGACATTGCATCAATAAAAGAACAATGTGATCAGCATATCAAAATAGAAGCCAAGATTATACCGAATGTAGAAAGCTGGCAAATGGAAACTCTTATCATGCCAATACATAGTAAACCAGGTTATTTCAAGTGAACCATTCAAATAATCCAGACATTGCATCAATAAAAGAACAATGTGATCAGCATATCAAAATAGAAGCCAAGATTATACCGAATGTAGAAAGCTGGCAAATGGAAACTCCGCGAGTGACTCTTCCCTATTAAGTAATTGTTTCAAAACTTTAGCAGCTCCCTGATTACCAGAGGACTGACTCCTTTCAGAAAGGCTACCCAGGAAGGAGGATCCTGTAACCTCATCCAGAGCTTTATGTGCTGCACTATCAGCACGGACTTTTCTTCGTGAGCTAATCAAGACCCTAACATAGTCCAAGACCAATGCATCAAGAATTATCTCATGACAGCACTTCCTGCAAATAACACTGTCCAGTGCCTCTGAACGATTTGTAGTGAGACCAACTTGGTTAGACAAGCCATTGTAATTCATCGTGTCCCTTGAATAATTTGGCAGAAGAAGGGCTCCTCTCCCTGCAGAGCAAACTCGACAAGCCTTGCTCCGACATTGAGAACACAAGAAGATAGATTTTGAACCTTCTGTAGATGGCAACGCAGAGGAATCAGACCGAGTTGCCTTAGTCTCAGCACGCACTTCACACTTGCCACCAGCACAGTAGTCCCCAATTCTACTGATGTTCCAGTAATCAATAACATTATCCTCAATATTCCCAAGACCAATAGCACCATTAATCTTATCCTCGAGAGCAGCTTGCCCAAGCAAAGCAAGGGTGCTTGCAATCCTGCATAGTCTTCCTATGTATGATTCATCGAGCAAAAAATTTGGATTTACAGTTGCCGGATCAATTCCAATACACAATAAAGCTCTATCTCTTTCAGCTGCAGAAATATTCAGATGGAGGCGTTCAATTTCTAGCTTCATGGCTTCAAGGAAGTTTAGCTTTCTTTCCTGCAAAATTGGATAAATTGAATGGGCAAGTTAATAATCTATCAGGTTATAAATATAATTACCTAAAAACTTGTATATTTATCTACTGGAACTTCATGTAACAAGTAGAATATATATTCTCTATAGCCTATACATGCATTCAGCTCATGCTACACCCACAAAGAAAAAAAAAATCAAAAGTCAACATTATGAGTATTTTCCAATGAAAATAAGAAGAGGAATAGGTGGATATCCGTAACCTTTCTCAATCAAGATGAGATGCAGCAATTCAGATAAACAGGGAACTGAGGCCCATAGATACATCACCTTTTGCCTCATTATAATGTTCCCAGGAATTAATCCTCATTTTTGGTATAGATGGGTTATACTTTGGACAAGTTTGGAGCTTTTAGTTAATCACTGAAAGAAAATTTCAAATTAATTGTAACAATAAAAAGTTCTCTTGCAGACTTCAATTGAGCAAATGACTGTTGGGGATGGGGCCAGGGGAGGATGGTCAAAAATAGTAAATTCCCATTGAATAAAGGAAGCTTTAGAGATCATTACCTGTAAAAGATGTAAAAGGATCCAGAAAACAAAAATACTGAACTATAAATTCTCACTCCCTCATGAGCATACATACATAGCTTGAACTAACAGACCATTGATCAAATATGAAATCAGACATGTACACAACAGATTAGATACCAATGAGAATATCATCCCTGGATGCTCTTTCTACAACCAATTCCTATTTATCTTCTATTTGACACATATGATGGAGAAAAAACAAAGAAGCATCTGTAAACTCATTACAATACAAAAAGCAATCACCTGATCAAGAATCGTAAATGAAAAAAGTTAAAAAAATAAATAAATAAATGAAGACAACAAGGAATCATAAGTGGCATTCAGTTCAATTGACTCATGGAGGACCAGAGCTTTCAATGGAGAGAATATTTAGGATTTTATTAGTTTTCCCCGAACATATGAGGTCAAAGAAACAGACAAGTCACATGTAATAACATACCATGCTTTGCCCTGCAAAGAATTTTACACAGTTTATGTACTTCTGTGTAGCACTATCTTGAGGCCTTCCATCCTGTGATGTAGAGGGTTTATGATCAGTTTCAGGACCATGATAGTCCACTAAAGACTGGTCCAGAAAATCAAGCAAGTCACTGCCCCCGTAAGTAACATTTTCCGTAACTGGCTGAGGAACAGGTTCAGAAAGCATGTCACCTCCAGTTAATAGGTCAACCAAATCATTTGCAGAACCCTGTTTTGCAGATATTGACACAGCTTGACTGGATAGAGAACTGCCAGAAAATGGGTTTGTGTCTGAACTGGACAAAAAAGAATTGCTGTCCTTTTGAGATTTCTTTGCAAGCTCAGTTAGTCTGGCACCAGTCCCTTCATTAGCAAATACACCATTCCAGGGGAGAGAAACTCCAAGGATTTCTACCTATAAATAATTTCAATACTTACAGAATAATTAGCAAGCATTAGCAAACCAACTGCCTAAATCAAAATAAAATGAGGACTGAAACATATTAAAGAAGCAGGTAGGAAAGAAAATTAGAATTAATATTCAAAATTGTCAATGCAATTGCAGATGGATGGAGAGAAACATTGTATCTAAGAGAAGAAAATGGCACAGTATATTTAACTGCAATTCCCCCCAATGTTTATGAAAATTATAAAGCTATCCATAATCACAATAACACAGTTTCTTTGCTTGAAAGATCTTACTCCATTAACAGCTCTAATTTCCCTACAACCTCCTTGAGCTCTTGCATAAAAAATTAATAATGCAGAGCAAAAATAATCAGATGCAATCTCTTTCTTGTGGTTTCCTATAACTTTATTCATCTATCACTAAACCTCTACTTTCAAATACCCATTACATGCCCACGACAAATAGTCCAGTGAAACAAGTTAATTGTGCAACAAAGAGGCAAATTTAGAATAAAAGAAATACACTAGATCAGGCAACACATTTCTGAAAAGTGAGACCTGCTTATACCTCACATTAACAGCTCTAATTTCTCTCCAACCCCCTTCTTGCCTCTTTACACCTCACATTAACACCATGCAATCTCTCTCTGATGACTCCATATTACTTCATTCATCTAGCACTAAACCTCTACTCAAACACTCCATACATGCATATAACACCCATTCCAGCAGACACAGTAATTGCGCGATAAAGAGGCAAATTTAGATAAGACATACAGAACATCAGGCAACACATGAGAACTGCCTTTACCTCACCAAGAGTCATAGGACTTCCAGACTCAGCAGGATAAAATGTAAGTGCCACTACACGAGTGAGAAAGTCCAATTCTCCCTCTAATTCTTCAAAATCATACAATAATGATAAAGACGATGTAACTTGATCATGAAGGCGTGCACCAGCTCCGGTGACAGCCATATCCTCAGCACTAATTGCACCTGATAAGGGAATCAGAAGATTTGTCCCATTTCCGCACCGGGGTATGGAAGCTCCCTGTCAATACAATCCAAAACATGATTAGAAGACTACTAAAAGAAATCAGCGTGAATGGAAAAACCATTCTATTTTAAGGGAAACTTTAGAGAAAGGAATTTATGGATGTGCTTGGTAGAGTGGAAAAGTGGAAGGATGGAAAAAGGAGAGTGAAAAATTGAAAAGAACATAAATTTTGAGTGTGTTTGGTAGGAAAGAAAAATGAGAGTCAAGAAAGTAGGAAAGATGACTATTTTTCACCCTAATACATAAACTCAAATCATTTCAAATTGGAATGATGAGAGAGAAAATGAGAGAGATGTGAGTTAAGTAAGCATATTTACGAGATTATCCATTTTAAATTTTTATCTTTTTATCTTAATTTACAAAGGGAATAATGGTAAAATAATATAATTTTCATTTTCTTTCATCTTATTTTTCAACTCTATCATGCAATAAAAGATATGTTTTCTATCGAGCAACAAAGGAAGTTAGTTATTATTTCCACGTTTCCATATTTCCTACCAAGCATACCAATGGAAATAAAAGATATGTTTTCCATCTTTTCACTTTTCTCCTCCTCCCATTTTTCCATCTTCTCAATTTACTTTACACCCTTCCCAGCAAAACGTAAAAGAATTTCATAAAAGTTCAAGGTAGAAGCATTAGACTACAATCATACAAGGCAAACTGGCAAATATACACCTCACAACCTAAGGAGAATTGGTGAAAGACGATGCAAGTAAACGAACCTCAACAACCAGCTTAAGCCCATCTAGGTTACGTCCTGTCCTTACATCAACAGTTGAAGGATAAGTTGAATCATCTGCACCATGGGAAACTGTGAGGAGCAGCTGACAGACATGGCAGGGTTCACCAAGATAGATAAAAAGCTCAACCACATCTGCAGCTTGGGGACAAACCTGAAAGAAACAAGTAGATGCATGCATTCCAACAAATAATTAAAAAGAAAACCCAATAACAACAATAGAGAGAAGGGCAAAGTAGAATTACTAAGTTACAAAATAGTTTTCCTTGATGATGAAAAGAAATACTATTAGTACCCAGATTAGATCCTTTTTCTTGAAACTCAGTAGACTAGCTCCACCATTGGAGGTTGGGAACATACTGCCAACTGGTTTAAGAAGGAAACCAGATGGTCGAGATAGTACCTGTGACGAACAGTAAGGTAGTGAATGTAGGCTGATACATACAGAAAAATCAACTAGAACTCATTCAAATTAAATATTGCTTTTAGACGAAAAATAAATCCTTAAGTGGAAACTGAGTGTTTACTTGAAACAAAAAAACTCTAATAAACAAGTTTAAAAAATACTTATAATCCAAGGAATGTGGCATGGTAATCCAAATAACAAACTCAATGTTTTCAATAGCATATGTTACGAATCAAAATACTGAATCAGTTACTAACTTATTGGTTAATTGTCATCTTATAATCAATTATCACAGGAGGTAGCCACAAGAATGCATGTGTTTGGTTTGAGCAACATAGTTTACCATCGAAGGTCTCATTCAATTGTTTCAGAGTTTCTTATACCCATATAAAGTCGAATGCTAAATTGTCCAGAAAACAAAATTATTTGAAGTAAAAGAAAAGATTGATGGTCTATTGAACATTTACTACCAAGCCAGGGCCGGTACAGCACTACCACCAGTGTCAGTTTGTAATGCTAAACCTGAAATCTAGAGACACTAGAATTACGTACGTGTAGAGGTTGAAGAGGAACAGATGGAAGATGCTTGAAAAGCCTTAATCCAAGGAACACCTCCAACTGCTTTTGACGAGAACTATCCACAATTGCATTTTTATATCTCCTTTCAAGAGTGATTTTCAGATTCTGCGCTGCAGAAAACTGCTTGAACTTTCCAGCTTCTTCATTAAATATGCTTAGAATTTGGCTATGCATGGCTTTAGAACCCGTATACAGTGTTGCATGGATATCACCAGCAAGCAGGAAAACATCTGCTAGCTGAGATACAGGGGATAATATTGTTGATCTCTTAAACTCATCAAATGTCATGTCAAATCTCTTCCATGGCTTATCTGGGCATGGATGATTCCATGTTGTGGTCCTTGTATTGTGATCAATATAATAAGTTTTCCCTGTTACTTCATCAGTTCGTTTTTCCCAACCAGGTGGGAGGGGAGCAGTATACCCACCATAGTTATTGACTGGATGGTAACCATATGTTGAATCGCTATCAAGAGATATCCCAAGCCGCCTACACTGCTCAACAAATACTTGCAGTGCCCCAAAGAAACTAGCAGCATTGGTTCTGTCCAAAGAATCTGCACAATTGAAACGCAACACACCATTTTGATGGGATCTTAAGCAGAAGGCCCCTTCAAAGCCATCATTGTAGATGATTTCACCTCTGCAATCCTTAAGTCGCTGTCGCGAAGGCAAATAATCACCTTCAGAAATGCCTATAGCCAGAGTAGGTGCTTTTAGAAGTTTCCACAACTCCTCAATTGTTTGTTGTTCGCCTTGTAACTTTATTCGGGCATGCCAGTCATAATTTATTAAATGAATTCGAGTATAAGGAAGTTTTCCAGTGGATTTAATATGGTTTAGTGATTCCTCAAAATGGTGAACTAAAATGCACTCAGACTTTCCTTCTCCATTTCTAAGCAAGTTGACACAAACAATTGGGACAAAAGCCTTTGGCTTCTGATTTTGGCCAACACCAACATCTAAGTTACGAGAATCATATCGTTTGCTTAATCTTTGATAGTATTGTGAACTTCCTCTATAAGGTTCCCGATCAGAAACATAAATTTCTGCTTCCGCAGCGGTCATCTTTAATTCAGCGCCCCACCAGATTGGTATTGTGCCCCGTCGCCAAATGTATGTGTTAAAGGGTACACTTTGACCTGCCCTTTTAGGCACCCATACAAGCTGTTCACACTCTACTTCATTCCCTATGAATATAAATGTTCTTTTAAGTCACAAGAAAATGCATGTAATAACAAACAAAGTGGGATGAAAGCCAAGGCAAAATGGAGTGATTCAAAATGAAATAAAAATAATAATTTAAACAATAATAAAGAAACTTGCATCTGCATGACATGAAATACACAGAAAACAAGGTGGAAACACTTGAAAAGAAGGTTTCATTATTTATTTTAATCTAAACCAATTTAGAGTTGCAAGTTTATACACATCTTGAATAAATTTTCACAGTTCTCATTCTGATTGCTCAAAATACTTTAGTGTAGATCAAGTGAAGTGTCATCAAGAGATTCTCAAACCAATTAGGCATTTATGCAACATCAAACTCATAGCAAGACTAACAACATCTGCCATGGTCACATAACAAGCATGTTACTTTAGTGCAAAACTACACATCATTGTACCTCAAAGAAACAGTATAATCACGCACTTTAAGCTATTGTCAATCACCTCCCAGCAGAAATATAAGTCAATTCAACATAAAGCATTAAATAGAAAAACAAAAAAGTTATTTAAAAAAAAAGAATAAAGAAAAGAAAAGAGTAGCTTTGATAGGAGAAGGTATTAGCAACCATGTCTACATAGGCGTGGGATAAAAATAGTAACTTCATCTTACCTGTGCTAAAACAGGAATTTATGCCCCTAGCCAAATATCGAGTACCAGGATGCAGCCTACTTCGACGAGCTGTGAGAGCAACAATCCCTTCTACCTGACCTGAACTTCCAAAACTTCGACTTTCTGCAAACCCCTATACAATAATATCTAGTAAGAAAGAAGTATTAAAATATTAACCAAATCTAGACATTATATTATCATGTTAGTTACCAATATTATTAAAGTAGGTTAGACATAGAAAATTGCTTTAACAGGATCACAAGATATTATGATATAGTTGTAGGCTTACTTTTAGGAGACAAAGATGGGAAGACAAAATAGATTAATCATGCTATTTTAGATGCTCAGACACAATTAAAGGAACACCCCAAGTTCCCAACCCCAACCAAAAAAAAATTAACACTACCCAGAACATTTTTCTGATAGTGAATTTTATGTGCAAAATTAATTTCAAAATGAACAAGTAATAGCAATTAGAGAAGAAAAAGTGAACAATATTCAAAGATGACAATAAAATAAGAAATTCCAGTCATTCAATGTGTTACTGCTTCAGGAAATAGCAAGTTTAACTGCATTAAATTATTTAATTCTAAAGTTAATTAGGCGGAATTTCAGAGAGATTTGATCTGAAGCTCTGATTCATGTTTTAAGTCATGTATTTTCATGCTCTATCATTAATTAATCCAGTTTATAAATTGATAAAAACCAACTACGAAAGATGCATGTTTGGAATGTATACTCTGAGAAAAGTATATCTTGTAAAGCAATTACATCACCAAAATAAGTGTCTAGAAACACTTCCATAGAGTCACCAAACTTGGAACATAAAACGCCAATTCCTATAACTTATTACTTATCCATTCCTCCGCTAAACAATTTGGCATCAATTATCAATTTCATGCAATGATTCTCATTCTACATGCATACAGCAACAAGTATATACATGCAGAGAATGTCACAACAAAACAGTCAAGGACATGCCTTGCACAAATAGAACATTTTACTACCACATGGATAGTAAACCAGCAAATACTCTATCTAGAAAGAAATTGCATAAAAAAATCAGATGAGCATTAAATTGAAGATACCGAGTATGAAGCAAAACCTGCAGAAGAATGACACAATGTTGTGTCAACCCAATGTTTTTAAAAGGCATTGAAAGCCATCCATTCCAAACAAATTCATCATCAGGACTGAGCAGGGACATGCGACTTGGAAAAGGTCGAGATATATCTCTTGTCTCACAGAAGTAGTGCTTCCCATCAATGTCAAGTTCTGTTAATTCTTGTACATTCTTTATTTCTCCTTTATCCTGAGGTTGAGGATTATGAAGTGGTATTTTGATCCATTGACTCTCAGCGACAGTAAACACGCATCCCCCACCAGGCAAATAGGGAATGCTAGCAACTAACTTTGTAGCAACAAGAAGTAACCCATAGCTTCCCAAGGCGGCATAACCCAATATTGCTCTGGCATGAATTTTACTCCTACACTGCCAAGGAGATCCATTGGTAATATTATCCAATGCTTCATTCTCGGACCTAAAAACATCAAGACCAAACTTCCCATGATAGCGAAGCACCCCAGTTGTTGGATCGACATAAATAACCTGCGTGTCACTCCTAGTAGACAAGGTAACAATAATATAAACTTCACCTGTATCCAATGTAACCACAACAACAGATGTGCTTCTTGAACCACCACCTACAAGTATAACCAGATATAATCAGCTAAAGCAGTAAACTATATTTAACCACCCACTAAGAACAACAATTAACCCAAAGAAATAAATACAAAATCTAATCACCTGGTGATTCCATGCGCTCGAAATGGAACTAACAACTAAAAAGTTCCAGAAAATCCACAATTTTCACTATCCTTGATGGGGAAACTCAATAACCTGCTAAAACAAAATTAAATAAAAAAAATCTCTTATTTACGTGAACAATTTGAGGAAATGACCAAGAGATACATTCAAATCTGAAGAGAAATAAACTCCCCATGAATGAAAAGCCAATCGCATTGAATCAGAAAAACGATGCGATATAATTATAAATGAATTCCCCAAAATCTAGATCACAAAGTTTAGCTTTCCTTGTTCCTGAGATCTAAAACATGCAATAATAAACTAAAAAAATGAATAAAAATAGAAAAACAAATACTTAAGCTAAAACTAAGAAGACCACTTGATTTCTCGTTCTTGCACTACGATCCCAAATCGAATTAATCATTGAACAAAAAAGAATCACAATTTCACCTAATTTAGTACTAATTGACTCTGACAAAAAGAATTATAAAATGAAATGGATGAATATTAAGAGAAACTTTGGGAAATGAAAGAAACGAAAATAAATATGTTTTATTATCTAAAATTGAAAAAAAAAATTGAAAAGCAAATGAACTGACCGGAAAGTGGGAACATCGGAAGGACAAAGCAGGCACGAAGGGAATAAAAAGGTTTAAAAGACCAACGAAAAACAAAAGATTGTCTGCGGTTGCGTGCAGAAACTGTTATCCAAGTACCCATGGCCACGTCACTATATTAAAGACCTGTTTGGTTAGGGGTTTTTTTTCTTTTAATCTATTTTTTATATTTGGGTAAACTAAACCTTTAGTGACTAAGTTATGGTTAAGTTTTTGTTTTGATCTCTTAACTAAAAAAAAGTTATAATTTAGTCACTAAAGTTTTCAAAATTAATTTTACTCAAATATTAAGTGGCACTTTTTAATTTATAAAACAACAATTTTAGCTTTCATCTTCTATATTTTCTGTCAATTTAACCTTGATTTTATATAAAAATAATAAAAAACTCAATTTAATTTTAAAATTTTGAAAATTCTATATAAAATTTATAAAATAAATTCTTAAAAAGTTGTTGTTGACGAACTAATATGTATGGGAAATAAAAAATATCATTTAATAGAATTCAATAACAAATTAAAACAAATCAAAACAAAGTTAAATTATAACATATTTCTGAATTTTTTTAAATCAAATTAATAATATCTTAAAGTAAAATTCCATGCACCTAAATTACATCCAGATTTGATATTATAAAAGCTTTAAAAATTATTTTGATGTCATTTTTTAACCAAATAAATACAAAATAAATCATGAACTTTTTTTCAGACTCAGTTCAAAAATTTAATCCATTTAAATCATTTTTAAAACCAATATTGTAAAAATAAATTATATTGTCAATTTTTCTTTTCCTATGACAAAAAGTTGTGTCAGGAAACATAAGAGGTAAAAATATAATAAAAAAACAATCATTTTGCTTGATTGTTTTTATTCTTTTCTTTTTCTTTAAAGATTAGATATTGGATATTTCTATACATGTAATATAGATAGAACATTGGGAGAGTGTAACAATTTTCTCTTGCTTAATCTAATTTTGAAATTTTATCTACTTTTATTTTTATTTTATTTTTATTTTTATTTTTATTTTTATTTAGAGTTTTCTAAATTTTAAAAAGAAATTCATTTTTTATCATTTTATATATAATGAGGATTAGATTGATAGAAAGTATAAAAATAAGGACTAAAATTATTATTATACCAATTAAAAAATGTGGCTTAACCATTGAGTGACCAAAAAACATTTCTAAAACTTTAGTGACCAATATGTATTTGTTTTAGTTAAGTGACTGAAACGAATGAAGTTCACCCTTTACATTTTTTCATTTCAAGTTGAGTTATTTGATAAATTTGTTTTATTAAGAACACATATAAGATTCGTCACTATAAACAAAACGATTCATTTAGATCCGCATAAAAGTTTAATTCCTTTACATTGCTAAAATGCATGTTGTATAATTGAAAGAGGTTGATATTCTTAGTTCTCTCACTGTACTTCCTCTAAATTTTCATTATTTAATTATTTAAATTTAATTTAATACGCGATTTTCGGTTGAAGTTAAAACTTTTGTTTTATGTTTTAGTATTAAAGTTTATAAACTTTAAATTATTAATTTTAAATGATAAGGTTTGAATTAGACTTGATGATGATTGAATCATTTCGATTTACTTAACTCGAATCATTTTATTGAGTTTAAATTAATTTTAGATTGGATGAATTTTGAATTCGGATAAATTTAAATATGAGATTAACAAATTTAAATTATCAACTAATTGAATTAAGGGTCAGTTCTTCATTACTTAAAAAAAGTACTTCTACTCCAAAAGTACTTTCGGAAGAAAAGCTGTGAAGAACAAGCTGCTTTTAGCTTAAATTTTTAGCTTAAAGCACTTATGAAAATGAGAAGCTAAAAATTTTAGCTTTTCCTCTCCCAAAAGTACTTTTGGTGCTTAATTACTTTTTCACCTCTCCAATAACATAGTATTTTCCTTTTTTTGTGCTTAATTACAAATGTGTTAAAATTATTAATTAAAATAAAAAATATTTTTAAAATACTAATTACAAATATTTAATGGTTATATTTAAATATTTAATGGTTATATTTAAATATTTAAAATATAATTTATATATTCTAATTAAATTTTATAATTAATTAATATTTATTGCTTAAAATATTTAAAATTTATATTTCATATATTAAAATATTAACAACAAGTTATAATAATTTTCTATATTCTTATTAAAATATAATAATATTAACTAATTTAAATATTATTTAAATACATATTTATTACTTAATAATAACATGTCTAAAATAGATATTTTATTTCGCACTTTTTCACAGCAATACTAAACACTCAAATTTTAAATTAAAATTTTCAAAATCATTTTTCAAAATCACATTTCCAGAGTAATTTTTAAAAGAAATGAAATCATTCAAGTTTGAGTTGATGGGATGTGGTAAAATTTCGGGTAGGGCCTTGTGTAACTATCGCTATTCGCTAATAACCCATTCAATAAATCGGTTTTAGATAACTTTAATGTTTTTTATCGTCCCTAGACAAAATCGACGGTGAAACGCGAATATGAAAATTTGTCCCTCACAAAACAAGTGGCGAAGAGTGGCGCCAAGTCAGCCATTAAAAAGATGAAGAAGAAGCTAATAGCTTCAACGAGCCACACGATTTTCCATCGTCACCCATTTCTCTCCGGTCTCCTTCCTTCTCACTACTATACATTAAACAGTTCATTTTCAACTCAGTCATTTCTCAACTTGTTTATAGTTTCAGCTGCCTTCAATTTTGTTATAAACTTGCATTAGAGATTGAATTACTTGGTACCCATTTCAATATTTGATCTTATCTTTAGATCTTTATATAGTTCTCTGGAATCCCATGTTGAAGAACCCTTTTGTCCTTTTTGGTTTTTTTTTCCTGCAATTTGGGTGTTGTTTAATGCAATATGGTCTAGAGATTGAATTTGAAGAAACCTAATAAAGGAATCAGTGTAAAGAAAATATAAAAAAATACTCGAAGATTGATACTTTTGATTCATTTGACTGAACTTTCCTAAAAAATTGTCCTTTTTGTTCTTTCCCCAGATTTCATCTTTTGATCTTGGTGTTTTTCATTAATCCGGTGTCTACATATTTGAGATTGACGTGTTTTTTTTTTTTTTTTGAATTTTAGCGGATACCAAAGTTCGTTGAATTTTACCAAGTTTTGTTCGCTATTGGGAAACATTTTATCAATGTTGCCTGTTTGCTCAGCCGCTGCTGGTTGTTCTTCACATTCTCAGGTGGAGTTTTCATTGTCTTGAACCATAAATTTTCCTCTTCTATACACTATCTGACTCGATTGTATTGCATTTTTTAGTTAATGGGTTTAAATCATTTTTGAATTCTTGAATGTTTCAACTTTCAAGTTACGAAATTTAACTGCTTATGGAACACTCGATCGTTGAGGAGTTTATACTAGTTGGTTAGTAAGGGATAAAGCTGCATTGAGGGGAATGCTTTATGTTAGTAAAGACCATATCTTATTCTGTTTGAAGCCTTTAATATGTCCTATTCATTTTGAGAATTTATGTTATTAGGATATTAGTAGAAGATCATATGTTGCTTGTTTATCTTGCCTCCGTTTTCAAGGTATGCCTTTTCTTGTGTAAACATTTTTTCCCAAATCCTGACATACCTTTAAAATCATTTTGCTTAATTGTTTTTCAAGAAGTAGTTCATTCATGTATTTGACGAGTTTTTACTAGTTGGATAGCTATAGTGATGCATTGAGGGAGTGTCGTGTGTCAGCAAAGGTTACTTATATCTTCTCCTGTTTGAAGTTTTTAATGTCATAGTTTTCATGTCGTTTGTTTTATCTTGCTTCATTTGCCAAGGTATAAATTTTCTTGTGTAACAAATGTATTCACCGAATCGTGACATATCTTTATAATGTTATTGCTTAATTGTCATCTAAGAAGTTGTTCCTTCGTTATTTGAAATGATGCTTCTAGCAGATTTCTTTCCATGGAGGTTTCCGGCCTTTCACTCCATATGAGAAGGACTTTCAGTTCAGATGTAGTTCTCAAGACAAATCTGCTTTGGGCATGTCAAATGGAAATCATCTCCATAGAATGTATTTTAAACCACAAGCAACAAAATCTTTCTACTCCGATTTTGTTGAAAGCACTGAACAACGAGTATCCATGGACCTGATTAACAGTTATTCTAGCCCAGATGAGTTGGTTGATGTTAAATGCAAAATTTCTAATGCATGGAGTTCTTCAGTTGAAGCAATAATGTCACCCACAGATGTAGAACTGAAATATGTTGAAAATTCTAGCATATCTTCTGCAGAAGAGAAACTTGTGGATTTGTCAAACCAGTCGGTTGAAAATGTAAATAATTACACAGGGATGGAGGGACCTGAAACCATATCAACTATTGACACAATACCTGAAACTCCAACTGCAGCATCTAGCTCCGTGAACTTTGATAATGATTCACTATCCAGTGTGAAAACTGGTCTTGATGATTTTCTGGCTGGGGTTAACAAGTCTGTCAACTCTTCGCTAGACAAGGGAGAGAATGCTGTGAAAAACTTATTGGAAAAAATTACTTCTTCTATAACTTCTGTTAAGACGAGTACTTCTGAAGCTGTAGATAATGCTCAAGTTTTAGTTAACAATAAGCTTTCAAACTTGTCAAATGACATGAAGGAAGCATCAAGTAAAGCTAACATATTTGCTGTTGACTTGTTGAGGCGTACAATTGTTGTAGTGGAGGATTCTTTATCAAACGGGGCTTCCACTTTCGTATATTATTATGCTTCTGCCAAGGAACGTCTTCCACCAGAGATCAAAGACACACTGACTTTGTATGAAGAGAGAACAGGAAAAGCCTTAAAGCCTATTGGGGATGCCCTGCAACAGGTATCCTTTGGTATCCATATACTCCTGGTTTTAATGTTTTTGGATGATCCACTAACAGACTTCTGCTTGTTGATATCAGTGAGTAGTTGGGACTGATAGGAATTTATTTTACTAAAGATAGAACAATGAGTCCAAGCTTATAAAATCCCTTAGGATTCTATTTTCTAGTTCAAGGATAGATCTTTTTTCATCAAATTCGTTATTTATTCTGTTGTAAGCTTCTTCTTCTTCTTCTTTTTTTAATTTCTGTTTGCTGTAAGCAGGTTTACATTGGTATTGAGGGGCTGGAAAGGAGTCTAGGCTTTGACCCAAATGATCCCGTTGTCCCTTTTTTCCTTCTCACTGGCACCTCAGCCACTTTATGGTATGAATGTTCTTATGTGCTCACTTTCATTATAAGTTTTAGAGAATATTTTCATTTTTGCAAGGGGAGTTTATATTTTGTATCAGATTTGTGCAGGGTGTTTTACCGGGTATGGGCATACGGTGGTTACTCTGGGGATTTATCTCCTCAACTAACTTTGGAGCTCTTGTCTGGAAAGGAGAATGTTTTACTTATTGATGTCCGGCCTGAGGCAAGATACCATAAACTTTTTTTGCCTTTTTTTTTCCTGGGTATGACAATAAAGCACTAAAGCTCAAACTTAGGATCTCTGTATTAAGCCTACCCACCCCCCATCCGAGCAAAGCTCAAATTTGGGCTTCCTATTTTCTAGCATGAATTATGTTATGTGTTCTGAGATCCTATTCAAAGAGACTTAATCAACTTAGTTCTCATAGTGCTCTCATGCCCTCTTCCTTGGGTGTTATTTGCCCTTGTAGATGGTTAATAATCTATTATTTTCTGTGAGGTTAAAAGTTATTTTTACCATTCTATTGAATTTGAAGCGGCTTATTTTTGGGCATTAACTTTGTCAAGGTCTTAAGGGAGAGAGACGGCATTCCTGATCTTCGGCGAGCAGCTCGGTCTCGTTACGCTAGTGTATCTTTACCTGAGGTCTATTTGAACATCACTATCTTACTTAAAATTCAAATTTTCAATACATTTTCTCTGTTGCTTAGTGCCAAATATTGCTTTTGCTAAATAAACAATGCATATTGGTATTTACTTTTATTAACTTTCCCTGAAGCTTTGCCCTTTGTGGTTTTCTTTTCATTCAGGTTAATGGCTCAATACGGAAACTATTGAAGAGCGGAAGGGACCTTGATGACACCTTGATTGCCACTGTTATTCGAAACTTGAAAATTGTTGAGGTTTGTATCTTCTTGTTTTTCATTGTTTACCTCTTCACTGGTTTTAGTTCATTTTTTAAGCTAGAGCTTTGCAGAAAGAGTGAAAGAAGACCTTGAGCTCATTTCTATAAACTTATGCTAAGCTATTTCCATTTGTCCCAAGGTTTATCATTCGCATCCAGAATCTTCTTATTGTATCTAGCTAAAGTTAACTACTGGGCCTGGCCATTGTTATTGGCCTTTGAATAGAATATCATAATATATTTTTTCTTTTTCTACCACTTGTAGGACAGGTCAAAGGTCATAATTATGGATGCTGATGGTAGTCGTTCCAAAGGAATTGCAAGATCATTGAGAAAACTTGGGGTTAAGGTAAGCAGGTCTGAATTTCCAAAGTTCTCCTTTAAGAAAATAGCTTTGAAATACCCAAAACTAGGGGAAAAGAAGAGAGTTATGATACCTGGAACTCAGATGGTGTATGTGTTTTTTTTCATGAATTAACATACATGTCTTAGCATCGTGTGTCTGGCAACTAGAATGTAACAGATATTACAGTACCTTCTCTGAAATATTATGGTTAGATATTTGAGAGAGTCTTTGATCTAAGGCATGAATGTGTTCAGTTCAAATTGAAATAACCAGCATAGGTGAAATCTAGTTAAAGTTGAAATTTTCAATTAATTTGGTCTGATATAGTTTTGTAAGGCTTATGATCAAAACCAAACTGAAATATGCAGGCCTCAAATGGTTAAATCCCTAAATCCTAATATATCTTTTCAGAATCTGAATATTGCATTGTTGCCTGCTCTCTCAGTCTAATCTAACTCCTTTTTTTTTCCCTAGATATCCTATCTTCTAACCTCTTGAGGACTTACTGAAAGCATTTAGTGACTTATGTAGGTTTTTCGGTATTGTGAAACTGATTGCATAAACTAATATTTAATTTGGGTTTTAAATCACAGAAACCATATCTGGTCCAGGGTGGCTTCCAGTCTTGGGTCAATCAGGGACTGCGAATTAAGGAACTCAAACCAGAGACAGCGCTTACTATACTCAATGAGGTATTTATGGAAGTTTTCATATAGAAAATGCCCAAGGTTGACTCATAAAATTATGATTTAATTGATTGTATTTTCTTTCTCTTTCAATTAGAAGGCCTCAACTATCCCTGAGTTTGTATGTTATAGACGGAACTGCCTGAAGTTTATCCATAAAATATTGGACCAAGAATAAAGGATGGAGAAAAGTAACATACTTTATTAGAATATACTTGGTCAGTGCGGAAAATAATCAATTCCTCTTACTTTAATCTGATTGATTTAGATAGTTTAGTCTCATTTCATCTGCAATATTAATGCTACTGCTACCAAGTACAATAGCTATTTTATAGCTGATGTTCAAAGAACTGTATCAAAAAGTTACAACTTACACGTCCCCAGCATGGATGATATGTTTGAATGAAGAGTATTCTTTCCTTTTTAAACTGTTGGGAAAGCTTTACCAATTCGAAAGGTTATCCAAGGATATAATTGAAATTTTATGTCATCTGGTTAGTGGTTATACATGTTCCAACCACTAAACTAAGCGTACAAAACCTGGGTTAAGGTTGAACAAAAGAATGGGTGAACCGCATTCTACTTTGTTTTGGCATCCAACCTAAAGGAAGTTAATTATAGATGAAGAGGCTAACATGTATGCAGAACCACTTCAACCTCAAATGTTAGTGAGCACAGAAATACTACTACTTAACACTCCCATTTGCATATAGACGCATTTATCTATTAAGGTCTATCTTGCTGACTACGTAATGGTGCAATGAAGAAGAAATAGGGGAACAAACAGCTAAGATATCCATATTCGTTAAGCATCTTAAAATCTGATTGGCTAGTGCTAGAACATCCTACCTTAATATAAGACACTTCCAAACCAAATTATTACTGATCTAGGAATCCCAAATTTCCATCCTTGAATATTTTGAATAAAATGTTTTCAACTGTTTTTTATTTTATTTTTAATTAATGTAATGAATTTTGACTTGTGTTCACCACAGGAAGCTGAGGCAATATTAGAAGAAATTAGTCCTTCTCCGGTGCAAGTTCTTGGGTATGGTGTGGTAAGTCTCAGGTTCCTTTTGTGATATATAGTTTTTATAGTTTACTTTATGTACTATCTAAAGAAGGGTATTCTTGTTATTACTCTAGCTCAAGTAATATTTGAAGTATGTGTGGTATCTAGTATGGTGGTCCAATGTCATCATTGTCCTTACTTGAAACCTGTGAACCATATCGGTTGAAACTTAAAACCATCAAATGCTAATGTATATCTTTGTGGCAGGGTTTAGTAGCAGCAATTTACGCACTGCTAGGTGTGTATCTTGTCCTTCCTTGAAATATCAATTCCTTCTTTGTTTGTTAAATTGAAACCTGGAAGCAATGATTGATTATGACTTATCCCAAAGTATTCTACCAATATGCATTTTGTACTTCTTAGTATTTCTCTAATGCATATTTGTGGTAAGTTTCTATTTGTTAATATCATTTTCAAGGTATTTTGCTATGAATTTGAACTTCATAACTATTTGCTTTATTTCGTTTTTATGTTTACTGATGTTCCATTTCTTTTTTCAGAGTGGGAGAAATCATTACAGCTTATTGGCATTCTTGGCCTAGTCCTGGTATGCAAACCTCCTGGTTTAACATGTTCTTGTCAAGTTCTTGGTATTTGGTATCAATTTCCTTGTTTGTCAAAATTAAAACAAACTTTTGATGTTTTGAATCTATTTGGGAAAAAAGGAAAAAAAAAACTGCTGTTGCTTTGAACTATTGTTGTAAATTGAGGCTTTAATGCTGAACATCCTTCGTTCAGTTTGTCCTATATTTTACTTTGAAGATGATACTTTAGCAGTTCATATAAATTTAGCCTATTGATATTGGTGATTCTAAATCTTCATTATTGTCGCTTGTGTTTTGACCAGACCATTTATGGGCGGGTCTCTTCATATGAGAGCTCTGAGGATCTGAAGAAAGACATAAGGTACACCCCTCTTCAAAACACTTACAATGCTGATATTTGTGATGTTAAAAAGACTGTTTTTAACTACATTGCTCAGATTCATGATTTTTCTTGAACACCCGTGTCTGATACCCATGTCCAAACTATATGGACATTAACGGTATAGCTTATATGATACCATTGTCAAAAAATGGTTGTGATAACTGTTGCTGATGCATTATTTTCGAGGGTGGCATGTTCTTTGTCTGCAGAATGATGAGAACTAAATAAAACTTATGAACTTGAGACTCAAAAATGTCTTTTTGACTGTTGGTTATTCACATTAAGTAGAATTGTTTGACCTTGGCCTTCCTGTTTGGGTCGTCTATGAGTTAGCTGCTCATTAAGTTATTAGGTATTTCATGTGTAATTTTGCATAGTTATTATCTTACTCATGGATAGAGGATCAAGAATCTTCATCCTTCCTACAGCAGTTTGTTCATCTAACTAAAATGCTTCTTGAAGGTTGTTGCTAGCTCCTGTCACATTTGGAGCTCAGGCATTTTCATGGGTTTCTGGGAAGTTAGAAACCAATGGCATTGGACTTCCAACCTCACCCTCATCGTCAGATGTTCAGAGCCGAGTGTTGCAGGCTGCTGCAAAGCATGAATCTAAACCATCCGATTCAGAAGATCCATCTGCCGACGCAATGGCTCCAAGGAATGAGAAAGCCGATCTCTCTGAAGCATAGGTGTAGTACATTTTTCTTGCAATAAAATATCTTAATTGATCATCAGATTGGTGAATGCAAGTTGACCTGGCTCACTCAGATATAGTAAACAAAGAGTTTACATAAAGACTGACCTGTCTAAACCGTAAAAACAAGTCCTCTACATTAAGTTAGATCAATGGAGTTCTATAATAGTCATCAAACAAATCATATCAACCACAACCAATAAAGAAGTTCGGTAATTATTTCCAGACTTCCAAGTTGGTTTTGGTTAGAAATAGGTGCAGTCATATGTCATACTTTTGTTATGGATTAATTTTCACTTTGTTAACTATCAATGAACAACATGCTATTACTATGTGGTTATTTATCATTTTCCCGCAAAACTAGAATATTAGGGTATGCAGTCTTTATGCATAAGAGATTGAACCATTCTGTTTATCTGCTTAGGTGTTGACATTTTTGGGTCCAATCTTCTGATGCTTGCGTATGATTGACCTATCTTGCTTACCCCTTGGGCACGTGGCATAGAAATGGACAAAGGGTTGGTATTGCTCGAAGCTCTGCTTCCTGTTGGATATGGAATTCAAGTCCTCTGCCAGCCCTATTGGCTATTAGCTTGATGCAAGCACCACCTTAATCCTTGAAAATAAATGGCCATCAACTTTATGATAGTTAACCAGATACACGGATAGTGGAGATTTTTTAACTCTTCAAAGCTAAAAGACTTATTTTCCTTTTCTCAGAAGCTTTTTGTCTCCATAATTGTGTTAGAAAAGGGAGATGGTATTATTTACTCTGGCTATGGTGCTTCTCTGTGATGCATGTGTTTGCAAACGAGCCCTTGAACCTCAATCCATGGGCAATACTATCAACAGCCATTGATAACAGTAAGCAAGTTTCGTTTGTCAACAATGGATGGACCCTTGAATATTGATGCATATTTTTCAGCACTCGTGACACATGTAATTATATGGCTTTGAATTTTAAGGTATCATTTAGGATTTCAGCCAATTCTAACCCAAAATTCTCAAGGGGGCATACATCAATAATCTTGTAAGGTGATAATGATTACATTCAGGTTTGAGAAAAGCAAAATTACGATGATGTTACTTATACAGAGAAGGCAGTGCTCGATACAAGATCCATTAACATTCATTCGTTATATACAAGTGTGAATTCAAGATATCCATCTTACTGAACAAATTTACTATTGGGCATTCTATATATGGTATTCCATCCTCTACAATCCTATTGGTTTTTCTACTTTTCTTTCACTAGCATGGAACAAAACTGATACAAAATTCAATCCCCAACCTCCATATCGGAACTCGAAATGAGTCCTCTCATTCATGGTTGAAACCCATTTTCACTTGCTGTCAGTGAAATCTGCATCAATTACATCCTCATCTGACCCCTTGTTTGATGAATCTGAACGTCCAGTTTCGCCACCAGGTGCAGGGCCAGCAGCACTGCCAGCACTGGGTTGGTTGTAGAGTGACTGGCCAAGCTGCATTACTTCTTGGTTGAGGGCAGCCATGGCATCCTTCATACCTTGTGTCGAGCCCCCAGAAATGGCATCCTTGAGCTCTTGCAGTTTTGCATCCACTTTCTCTTTGACTGGGCCGGGTACCTTGTCTCCAAGTTCTTTCAGCTGCTTCTCTGTCTGGTATACAACAGAATCTGCCTGGTTCTTCGTGTCTATAGCATCTCTTTTCTCCTTATCCTCCTGTGCAAACCTCTCAGCTTCCTTTACCATTCTATCAACCTGCATATTATGACAGAATTCGGAAATGGTTTATCAAACAAAGGCATCTCCAATATAATTTGTGGAACAGCTCAAGATTTAAGAGCAGTTCATCTGAGCCACAACAGAAATATCAGATATGCATACCTCATCACCGGGCAAGGTACTGGCACCAGTAATAGTGATGTCCTGCTTCTTCCCAGTTCCCTTATCAACAGCAGTGACGGAAAGGATACCATTGGCATCAATGTCGAATTTGACTTCAATCTGCGGAACTCCACGTGGTGCTGGTGGGATCCCATCAAGCCGGAAGCTGCCCAGAGATTTGTTATCCCTAACAAACTCTCTTTCACCTTGAAGTACATTAATCTCAACACTTGTCTGACCATCAGCAGCGGTTGAGAACACTTCTGATTTGGAGGTTGGCAGTGTAGTGTTTCTTGGTATAATTTTGGTCATAACACCACCAAGAGTTTCTAGACCAAGTGACAATGGTGTCACATCCAAAAGCACAATATCACTGACATCTCCAGCTAAAACACCAGCCTACAACGATTAGGAGAAAGAAGGAATAATGTTAAAAATAGAACTTCAAACAAAAATAAGACAAGTCATAGCAAAATCTATAACCCACACTAACACATTCAACTGCAAAAGGAAGACAGTAATTTAGAACTTCAATGTAACTTGAAAAAACCCACCTGAACTGCAGCCCCCAATGCGACAACTTCATCTGGATTGACTGTCACATTAGGTTCCTTGCCAGTCATCTTCCTTACAAGTTCCTGAACAGCCGGGATTCGTGTTGAACCACCAACAAGAATCACCTCATCTATGTCTTTAAAGGAAAGTTTTGCGTCCCCCAGGGCGTTCTCTACTGGTTTCTTGAGCCTACAAATATATTAAATAGACGAGAAACTTAAAATCTCAAGAGATTAGGCCCAAAATTTAGGAACAATATGATTTTGCCTCACCTTTTTTTTTTTTTTAAATAAACAGATCAAAGTAGTAAAACCTACCTGTCAAGTAAGTCTGAGCACAATTCCTCAAACTTAACCCTGGTAAGTGTGGTCTCGATGTGTTTAGGCCCATCTGCAGTGGCAGTAATGAAAGGCAAGCTGGAACAGAAAAAAGCTCCGTTAATAAGCAACACAAAGAATTCTTCACAAATGAAAGACACAAAAAAAATAGGGGGAGGGTGATGCCTTATATTTGTCTGAGTCAAAGTTGATAACTCCATTTTAGCTTTCTCAGCTGCTTCAGTTAACCGCTGAAGAGCTTGTTTGTCTTTCAAAAGATCTATCCCTTCATCTCTCTTAAAGTTTTCGGCAAGCCAATCAACAATTCTCTGCAAGTGAAACAAGTTACAGTGACATGCTTCAGCACTAGAACAATACAAAACACAAAGAAGAATGTCCGTTCATCCATATACCTACCTTATCAAAGTCATCACCACCCAAATGTGTGTCTCCAGATGTAGAGAGCACCTCAAACACTCCATCACCAACCTCAAGCACTGTAACATATAAACAAATACACAACAAAGTATTTGCCAACGTAACATAGAATTTAATGATGCATGCAGAGAGTTTCTCGAGCGGCCAACGTACCTGACACATCAAAAGTACCACCTCCAAGATCAAAAACAAGGATGGTTTCATTGTTCTTTTTCTCAAACCCATATGCCAAAGAGGCAGCAGTAGGTTCATTGATAATCCGGAGCACTTCTAACCCAGCAATTCGGCCTGCGTCCTTTGTTGCTGTCCTTTGGGAATCATTGAAGTAAGCAGGGACAGTAACAACAGCTTTGGTCACACTTTCGCTCAAAAACTTCGAGGCATCATCAACAAGCTTTCTCAATACCTATATCCAAAAGTAAAAACAATCCTTTAACATAGAAAGATTCTAAATTTCTAACACAGAACTAGGACAGAGACTATACAAGACACTTATGTTCATAAGCTATTCGAGTTCAGATAAAGATCTCGAATTCGACTCAATTATTGTTGAATCAAACTCTAACTCAAGTTGCTTTTCCTTTTAAGTTACAACTATCTATATCAGCAATTACAATTACAAGCGTCAAATTAAATAACTTAATAACTAAGTCAACTTAAGTAAGAAGCAAGCGATATAATATACCTGAGCTGAAATTTCCTCGGCGGCGAATTGTTTACTAATGGCAGGACACTCAAGCTTAACATTTCCATTTTCATCTCTGATAACCTTGTAAGAAACTTGTTTGGCTTCTTCGTCTACTTCCGACATCTTCCTTCCAATAAACCTCTTCACTGAGAAAAACGTATTTTCAGGGTTCACCACGGCTTGTCGTTTCGCTATCTGCCCAACCAACCTATCTCCACTCTTTGTATACGCCACCACCGACGGCGTCGTTCTTTGCCCTTCCGCATTGGTAACTATGGTGGGTTTCCCCCCTTCCATGGCCGCCACGGCGGAGTTAGTTGTCCCGAGATCGATTCCCACCACTTTCTCGTTTACAACTCTCATCGGCCCAACATTGTACCCTTTACCGTTGCTGTTTTTGGTTTTAGCGAGTCGTAAGAAGGTGGCGTTTAACGGCGATGTTTTCCCCAGTCTCTGCCCGAAGAAAACCGTTCTGGATGAATGTTGGTTGGGTTTTCTCGAAGAATCGAAACCCATACCTCCAAGGACATGGATTTGGGCAGTCGAAGACGCCATTTTTGCAAGCGTACGTAATAAAAGATATCAACAATTATAATTGAAAGTGGATAAAGAAGGGTTTTTTTATATTGAGAAACTGAGAAACAAAGAAAAACATCCAAAATTCTTTGTGAAGAAGGCAAATCGAAGGCCTTAAGCTGAGCTAGAGAAAATATAAGGAGTGTCATTAGAAGAAACGAGAGCGAAGTCTGACAGTGAGTGGTGCAAGCTTGGGGGTTGGGTGGTGACACGTGGACAGAATCGAGAATGCTCTGAAAACGTTGGGTCTGATATGATTCATTTTGTCGCTGTTTGGATGGAAAGGAAAAGAAAGTTCCAGGTGGTTGCAGAATTTGGGCTTTCGAAAAGCTAAAATCCATTGTTGTTTCCAAGAAGATCTTCTGATAAACAAAGCCCAAAAATGAATTAAAAATGCCCAGCTTGATTCTTTCTCTCATATAAATATCCTCGAATGATAACAGATATGAGTTTGAATTTTGAATCCCGACGGTTCGTTTCTTCTCATCAATGGCATGAACTGCAAACAGAAGCGGTGGTGCGTAATGATTTTAGAAGGGCACCAATACGATTTCGAAACGAACTTAAATACAACTTCTCGACGGATCCCGTATAAGTCTCGGTCACACAGGATATAAAATTAATCCATATTCCGTCCCAAATCAACCTATCATTGGTTTGTGTGGTAGCGATAAGCAGATCTGAACTGTGCTTGCTATCTAAGGTTGCCATTTGTGTGATCTACCAGCCGGGTGATTTACCTCTCCACCTATATTCGTCAAGCGCTTGGCAGAATCAAAGTACGTCAACAAAAAAGACGAATGGTTATATTTTTTAATAATAATGCAAAAGAATAAATTTTAGTTTTTTAAATAATTTAATTAAAGTAAATTGAGTTTGGGAAGAGATTGTCTACTATATATATTTTTACTTTTATTTCTTTAAAATTGATCACATGATTTGATTTTATTGGTGTTCAAAAATTAAATTTTTAAAATTATTTTAATATAAATTATTTCCATAATGTAATTATAAAAGTAAAAATAAGAATAGTTTAGAACTTTAAAAATTCAGTATAGATCAATACATATACATACGAGTTAGTGTCAACCGAAACGACTCAAGATACATAAAAACAATCAAAACACATTAACATTTTAATTAAAACAAAAATCATTTAATATTTATTCAAAACACAAAATGCACAAAACAACTGATATGGAAATATTACTCACTGCCGTATTGTTGGCATTTGTCATTTACTTCCAAAGTAAATGTTAGTGATATTTTTTAAAATTTTTAGCACATTCGAACCTACATTTTCCTACAATAACAACAATACTTATATCAATTAAACTAAAATTTAACTAACTTTTTTTTTAAGTTAAAACTGCATTCATTAATCCATCTACCAATACAAGAAAAGTGCATAAATTTTTAATGCATTTGAAATGAAACCGGAAGAAATACAAGTCCAAGAAAAACTCATGGGCACCGCTCATCTTCAAACATTGAATCTTAGGTTTTTGCGTAGGTTCAATATATTAAAATATTCATTTGGAATAAGTTGTTTTATATATCTTTCTTTCGAAAAAATAGTATATATTATATTAAAAAAACGACCAGAGTATATATAAAAATATTGAGTTCTAAATAGTTTTTTGAATTTCAAGTAAATTTGTTTTTTAATTTAAGTTTTAAATATAGTTTTCTTAACATTAACAATAATAAAATTTTAATAATAAACTACTTTATGCATAATGCATTAAATTATAATTAAAATTTGAATCTCAACACAAATCACAAAATAATATAATTGCATGCAACAACCATATATATCATAACATTTATCATATATATATATCATATAAAAGAATGTACGTGGACGTATATGAAAACATTGATTTAAGGGATAGTTTAGGATCCATTATTAACTTAATTTAATTACATTATATAACATTTTAATTTAATCACATTATTATTTTATATACCTCACTCTTATTCATGTCATATAATATTTTAATTTAAATTGATTTAGGAATCAAATATATATAGCATTTATTTTTCTCAAATTCATCAGGAAATAACTAAGAGAAAATAAATTGTTTTATTTTGTTTTAATATATATGATAACATACATGCACATATCATTTCATATATAATATAATATATATAACAAATTAGAATTTTAAATAATTATTAGTTTTAAATCAATTTTAAGACATTTATCACGTATGTCACGTATTACTTGCTAATAAATCAGCATGGTTTAATTTCATAATAAATTATTGTAGAAACATTATAAAATATTAAATAAATTCATAAAATAATTACACGTATGTTAATAAACACACGGATATGCAAATTAGTGGGGTTTTTTATATATATTTAGAGGATGTTTTAAAATGTCATAACTGGTATTAATATTCAAATATATAAAGATCTAATTTCTTTTATTTGAATAAAACCGTACAGAAGATTCAAACTTTGTTTTAGCAAATAATTTTAATTTTAATTTTTGATAATATCTAGATTTTAATTTCATTCCTTCATTTTGAAAGCAAATATAAAATGAAATTTAAACATGTGCTATTATTTAAAAGAATGGTAAATATATATTTTGGTATTTGAATTTGGCTTTAAGATTTAATTTGGTACCTAAACTTTTTTTTCCAATTAGATACATGAACTTGTCATCTTAGTTCAAATTGGCACGTAAACTTGGTTTTTTTTTAAATTAGTACTCATAGTAAATGACTTGTTTAAACCAATTTGAACTATAAAGCCAAGTTCAGATATTAATTTGAACCAAACGGCCAAGTTCAAGTATCTAATTAGACAAAAAGAAAACCTTAAGTACCAATTTGAACATTAAAACCAAGTTTAAGAATCAAAATGCATATTTACCCTAAAAAAAGTAATTTCGGGCCACCATTTTCAAGACCAAAATGATATAAAAAAGATAACAGGTTGTATATTTGTTTTATTTTGTTGAAGCACTTCGTAATAAAAGAATAAAAGAGCTAAAACTAGCCGTTACAAAGCTTGTGAATTTCTTTCTCAACGTTCACATTTCCAGTTTTATCCATTTGAAAAATTCGAACGTTAACATCTTTTGGTACATAAATTCGAACGTTATTCAAAACCCCTTATATACTCTGCTAGATCTCCTTACTTTCATTCATCAAAAAAGCTTCAATCTTTTCCAGGAAAACAAAATTTCAAGCTTGAAATTTTGATTCAAACACTTTACCTTTTCATTCTCTCATAAAACTCAAATCCCAAGTTCTTATCAATGGGTCTCTCAGTCGAGAATTCGGTAACACAATCCCACACGAGAACCCACAAAATCTTCTTAATCAGCAATTACCTTCTATTGGGAGCCGCCTCCAGTTGCGTCTTCCTCACCCTTTCCCTCCGCTTATTCCCTTCCCTGTGCGGATTCTTCCTTATTCTCCTCCATGTCATCACCATCGCCGCCGCCGTCTTGGGTTGCTCCGTCGCCATTTCGGGTTCCAACAAACGCTACTTGGCTTACATGGTGTCGATGGTGCTGACATCAATATTCGAAGGCTCTGTTTCGGTGCTTATCATGACCCGAACGTCGGATTTCTTGGGGTACTTGAGGTCTTACGTGAGGGAAGATGATGGGGTTTTGATATTGAAGCTGGCTGGCGGGTTATGCGTGGCTGTTTTCTTCTTGCAGTGGTTGGTTTTGGGGCTGGCGTTTGTGTTGAGGTACTATGTTTTGGTGGAAGGCCACGGGGTGGGCAATGGAGGTTCATTGAAACAGGGGAATGGGAAAGTTGCAGATGAGGATTTGAAGAACTGGCCTTGGCCTTTCCAAGTTTAAAGATAGCAATTAATCTGTTCTTTTTTAGTCTTCATTTTTGTTTGGTAAATCCCACTATGTTTCTTGGTATTGTACTGTATTGCTTGTCTATCTCTACTGTGTGTGTAATCAGATTGGTTACTTATTGATTTTATTAGAGTTCAATAAATTGTTGATTTCTTTATAGCTTTTGCTTCTGACTGGATCTCAAAGTTTTTGGTTAATGATTTATGGCTGGATTGATGACTCATTTGTTACCCAAACCCATTTCAAATTCCGCCACCACCTTGCCCAATAGTCTGTTCTATTATTCCAAAAAGTAAAATATTGAAACCATTTTCATAACAGTACGAAAAAAATTTTGAAAAAAAAAATGGTTACTCATTTAATTTTGTCTATCTTGATTTTTTGAATATTTTTATATTAATGTTAGTTAATTGATGATCAGATAATTTTAGATGATTATTAGTATAATAAATCTGTATCCCAAAAGAAAGCAGCCTCGTTTTTATGTTTTCGCCACTAAAATAATTATGAATATAGAGAAAGGTTGGCTAAATGAATCATAAGGTTTTGGAATTTAAAGGGTCGAAGTTTAAGTCAAGTTTTAGTTATGTCAATTATGTGAACGAATTTGTTTAAGTTTGATTATGAGGTAATTGGTTAAATGACAAATTTAATCATTAATGTTTATATATTTTGTCAAAATAGTTTTAATTGTATTTTTGAGTTTTTTGCCATCAACTTTTGTTTTTCTTTTTTTTCAAATTACTTTTCTAACAAATTTAATGTTAAAAAATTAACAAGGATGATGTGGGATATTTTAATAAGATGTAATTTATTATTTAGGTAACCCACTAAGATAATTACATGTGAGAAATAATAAAATAAATCATACATGAAAATAAAAAATAACTCTTAACTCTTAATTTAAAGAAAATAAACGGAATTATCTAAAAAATGTTTCAAAATGAATGCACATATTACATCTCATTAAAATATTCCACATGAAATTCCACATTATCCTGTTAATTATTTTAACTGTATTTTCATCAAATCGATAAAAAAGAATAAAAGTTGATGGCCAAAAAGATTTAAAATATATTTAAGGTTATTTTGACAAAATGTGTAAACGGTAGTGTCTAAACTTATCATTGAGCCTAGTTAATCATTTAATTTAATGATTGTAATGACTAATTTTGATGGTAATGTGGATATAGTAAAATTATAATATCTAAAAAAAGAATATAAAGAGGTCATTTTGAATTCATCCCTTAATTTAAAAAGAATTAAAAATTTAATTTATCTATTTTAATTATTTAAAAGTTAGTTTTCATACTTTATGAAAATAAAATTAAAAAAATTGATCTAACTTATAAAACGTAGAAAATTAATTCCTAGACTTATTTAATTGAATACTTTGAAAAAAAACATTAATCCAATTAAATAATACTCTTAAATCATAAACTTAAAAATCAATTATTTAATTATTTATATTCAATAAATTAACAACAAAAAAATATTGTAGCAAAACTCATGTGTTGACTAACGAAGCCTCTGCCAAAAAATGATAGACAATGATTGTCCAAAGTAGCACTTAAAGTTAACCAGCTTCAATCAAATCTATATTAAACACGTAATATTCCACATATAAAATATATTCCGTATAAAATTCATTGTGGCTAAAGATTGTACACATAAAATTTTGAGACCCATCACCGTTATAAAGTTAAAAGAAATAAATAGTAGATCTATAAATCGTAATATATATACACACATGTGAATTTAGCCTTTAACTCAAATGTATTGAAATTGTTATTAATGTAGGATAACGTGAGTTTGATGAAATGTATTATATTTTTATTTAAAGATTAAGAAGATAATTATGAGTAATTTTAAATATTATATAAAAATAAATATTCTAATAACCTATAATAAATTTAATGTTTAATAAATAAATAAATAAATAAATAAAAGTTATTTATTCTTGGTATTTTGAATTATTGAATTAATATTGCAATTTTTTTGTGAATTACAATAACAGAGCAAAGCCTGAATAACAAATTCAACTAATACGATTTGAACTCAGACCACACTGAAGGCGATGAACACCTTTGACCATCAGGCCGTCACATAAATTCTAATATTAAAAAATTTTAATATCACCAAATATATATATGCCCTTCTCCTTTGCAAGAGAGAAAAATACAAATACTAATTTTATAATGAAATAATTTTAGTCTTATTCTAATTTAAAAATGATAATCTACGTCACAAAATGCAAAAAAACCATCCATGAAATTTAAAAAAAATGAAATTATTATTATAATAATTTTGAGACTATGAATTAAAAGATGCAAAAGTATATTATTTCATTCTATTTAAAGATTGAAAATGATACCAATAATTTAAGCATGGAATAAAAAAATACATGAAGTAATTTTATAATTTAGTTTGAGAAGTGAAATTAACCAATTTTATAGGATAAAAACGAATTTGTATATTTCCTTAAAAAAACCGAATTTGTATATGATTTCTTTTTATATTTTTTTCCATCATTCGGAAATTTTCACATTCTGTCCTTGTCGTGGAACAAACGGACTCTTCAGGTCCTTGAAAGGCTACTGAGTTTCCTCTACATTCACTGAATGTAGACATTATTTTCTTAAATATTTCTAACGTATTATATCTGTACTTATATATATAATATGTCTAATTAAATTGGTATTACGATAACATGATAAAAATTACATAAAAATCGGATTGTTAATATAATTATGTTTTTATCTTTTATTATTTTTATATAAAATATTTAAATAAAACAATTTAATTATCTAAAAATTGAATTTGAGCGATTGAGCATTTCTTAAGAAAAATTTTTGAGCCTAAATATATATTTTTATGATTATTTTTTCACTCTATTTATGATTGAGTTATTAAATAAATTTAATATTAATTTTACTTTTCTTTTAAGGATAAATATTAAAATTATACATGAATTTGATGCAATGTGTAACGTTATAAATAAACTTTGATTTTATTTATACATGAAATTTTAATTTGATTAAATTTTCACAAATCACTAATTACATTATCGAATTAGCACCATTCTAGATTGATATATTGCATACGCAAATAATTATATTAATCCAATATGAAAATAAATGTATATATTCATTTATTTAAATGTGTACAATTAAATAAAAATAACCTTTCATGTGTACATATGAACTACAATTCAAATTTTATGTATATAATCACACCAAATCAAAGTTAATGTATCAAGTTGCACATTGGACCAAATTTTATGTATAAATTTGATATTTATCTTTTTTTAAGTATTTATTATGTTGAGAAGAATTAAAGATATGGTTCTCATATAAAAATAATATCTTATAATAATTAGTCATAATGGTCTAGTTTAAAATTGGGAAAATATTTGACATACTCTCAGTGAAGTTTTTAATTTTTTGATTGGAGATTATTTAAAAGAATAATTATTTGATACATTGCTAGTAAAATATTTTAGACTCAACAAGCGAGTTAAAAGTGTGATAAGTGTCGTGTAATTAATTTTTATATTTTTTACTACACCTATAATATACATTCTTAAAAATTAAAAATTTAAAAAAGAAACGCATGATAATTTTTTAAAGCTGATTTTAAAATAATAAAAAAGTAATTTGTCTACTAAATATTTACCCTTAAATTTAATTGTATTTTATTTTAAAACTTTTAAGAAAAAATCAACTTCAAAATTATAATTTTAAATAATTTAAATGGTCATACATGAACTTAAGAAATTTAAATTTAAAAGATTCAAAATTATCGTTTTCAAATTTTTATAAAATATACATAAATATTTATTACTCGCATTATGAAGTGGTATAAATCTAATATATATTTAAAATATTTTTTCCTCAAAAATAAAATAATTTTTATAAGTGTGTTATTATTAATTTTAGGATAAATCTTAAAACTATACATCAATTATGATTTAATGTGTAATTGTATACATAAACTTTGATTTGTACGATTTTATACATGAAATTTTGATTTGATCTAATTTTATAAATTATTAACATAATTATTGATATAATATAATTTTATGTTTATATATTACATATATAAATAATTATATTTATCTAATATAAAATAAATTGATGTATTTATTTGAAGCACAACTAAAATTTTACCAAAGTACACTAAATTAAAATTTATATATTAAATCAAAATTAAAATATAATAATATAATTTTGAGATTTATTTAGAATGATTGGGGATGCACTTTTTGGTACAAAATATCTGGTTGAATGTTGATTACTTGATTATATATATGCTAAATATTTTGCGTAATTGTGAGGTATATCCGTATATAAAAGCCAGAGGACGCAACGAATCAAAGCACAAATTTTATCTGTGGCTTTTAGAAACACACCAAAAAGTGAAAGAAAAACATGGCTGCCGCTTCTTCTTCCACTATCCTCTTCAATCCGTTGACTTCTCAACTCTGCAACTCCAAGAAGAAGCCTTGCTCTGACCCTTCTGCCTCCACTCTCAAACTGGGTCTTTTTGGACACGCCACTAACACTGCCGCTGCATCTCTGAGATTCAAGAAGCCTAAGTATGGGAAAGGATACTCTTCTGGTTTCTCTGTTGTGTGTAAAGCTGTCTCGGTTAAGCCTGACACCGAGATCGAAGGGCTTAACATTGCTGATGATGTTACTCAGGTCTCATTCTTATGCTTTATTTGATATTTGTTCCTTGAATTTGATTTAGACTGGGAAATGGATTGCTTTTATTCTCAGAAAATTGACCTTCAGTGTGTTCTTTGCATAGATTTCTAATATGGGTTGTTGTAAATTTTGAAGTTCTGCTTTCTGGGTTCTTAATACTAGTGCTACTATATGTTTTCTTTTTTGTTATATTTTCTGAATTAAATTTTGAGAATTTGGGTAATTTCTACGGAGGATGGTATGGTTTTTACTTTTTCGAATCTTAGTGTACTGTTGCGTAGGAGTGAATTTTGTTCTCCGTGGTCGAATTGTGGGATTTGTAGAATTAGTCTTTACATTTAGAGGAAACTTTTTGGTAAAAAGGTGTTTTTAACTGGCACCGAGTAAGACCTTTTTTTTTTTTTTATGAATTTCTCAATTTCAATTGCTCTACAATTCCAATTTTGTGAATACTGTGTAAATTAATGAAGATAAAAACCGAAAAAGTCGGGCTTTTGTGCTTTCCTGTCTGTAGTAGTCTTAGATTAGTATTAGGATTAGCTCAATTGAAGTTCTTTGTTCCTTTCATCGGGATGTCGTATATCTGAGTGAGTTAAGACTACTTCTTTAGCACCCAGAAAGATTATTTCTTCAGTTTATGTTTAGAAATGATTCATATCATCAAAACACATTGGGAACTCTAAAATTTTTTTTGCTGGTCTATTGTGCTAAATGAGGGAATTTGTTTTCCTTGATCACTTTTCTTCTGTCACCATTTATTAGGTAATAAAGAGATGAGGCATTGGATTATGATCGCAATATGTTCTTGATTGTGTTGGCTAACATAAACTTAATTGTGCATTCAAAATTTTATATTATTACCAGCTAAGGAAGGAGAAAAGGTGTTTTCTTATACCGTATGAGATATGCTAGATTTTGGATGGTAGTTTCATTCGGTTGTCTGAAGGTTTCCAAGCTTCTTTGTCTGCTAATTTTCCTCTTTTCACTTTCTCTATATTTAGTGCTTCTGTTGTCCTTCTGTACCTGATGCATGGTGACTGCTTCTATTTATAAAAATACATTGCCTGAGTCTGGTTTTTCTATATGAAACACATTACTATTTTGCTTGTAGACGAGCCATCTCAATGGAGAAAGAACTGAATTTCTATTAATCAGTACACCTTTTTATTTCTTGTTGTGTTTTGTTCTGATATTTATTTATCTCTATTGGTTGTTTTGTAACACAGCTTATTGGGAAAACACCAATGGTGTACTTGAACAATATTGTGAAAGGCTCTGTTGCAAATATTGCTGCCAAGCTTGAGATCATGGAACCATGTTGCAGTGTGAAGGACAGGTAGCCAAACTTTTCATAAGCATATTGTAGCTTGTATGCATTAGTTAGCAAGCTCATTGTTTGCTAATAGTTAAAAAACATTACCATGAGATCTAGGATAAAATGGCTTTTATTTATGTCAAACCCTATGCTGATGTCTTTATAATTATTGCATAGTTTTGGATGCTGGTAAAAGGGTATCTTTCAAGGTGTGTTCAATCTGGCATTTTCGGTTCTAAAGAATTTCACGTGTACATGGATAATTAGGTTCTTCTCAAGCAAAATGTATTCATATATCTTAATTGAACTTCCAGAATCTCTTCGATGAGGCTTGAAACTATCTGTTTCGTCATTAAAATTTTAATCATAGGGAAGATCAGGAGATTAATATCCTTTTTTTAATTGGTTTCAGGATAGGGTACAGTATGATTTCTGATGCTGAGCAAAGAGGACTTATAACACCTGGAAAGGTAATGGGTCGTAGATGGGACTTCTGTGTATCTATGGTATATGTACAACAACTAAATTTGGTACTTATGGCTTGATACTCACTATTTCTTCTTAAATGTTTCAGAGTATTCTTGTGGAACCTACAAGTGGAAACACAGGCATTGGCCTTGCCTTCATAGCTGCCTCAAAAGGATATAGACTGATCTTGACAATGCCAGCATCAATGAGTTTGGAGAGAAGAGTTCTACTGAAAGCATTTGGAGCTGAGCTTGTTTTAACTGATTCAGCAAAAGGCATGAAGGGGGCTGTTCAGAAAGCTGAAGAGATTGTGAAAAGCACACCCAACGCCTACATGCTTCAACAATTTGACAATCCAGCAAATCCTAAAGTTTGTATCGACCACTCCTTATTATACGTTGCTGACTTTTGTGGCCATAGACTGATATTCATGTTTCCTTTTGTAGATACACTATGAGACAACTGGTCCAGAGATCTGGGAAGACACCCGAGGCAAAGTGGACATTTTTGTTGGAGGGATTGGAACTGGTGGAACCATATCTGGAGTTGGTCGATTCCTTAAAGAAAAGAATCCCAATATTAAGGTGATTATTCTGCTTTTAACAGGCCCTGAATAGCATTTATCTCACATGCCCTTCTGAACATCATCGCATTGAATTTTGGAGAATTTTTTTAGAAATTTCATGGTAAAAGAAAAGTGAAATTTTAGTATCTCCTACTATTGATTTTCTTGAAGGAAATTCTTTTTCAAGAAGGGCCAGGCCTTGCCTTTTTTTCAACTGAATGGTTGACTGATTGTATCGACTTTGGATGTATCAGGTTATTGGTGTGGAACCTACAGAGAGCAACATACTTTCCGGTGGAAAGCCTGGTGAGAGAAGATACTTCTTATATTGACACCCCACCTCTCCCTTATAAAAATATACAGGTTATTTTCATGCGTCAATTTTTAGGAATGTGCATCTTATATTGACACCCCACCTCTCCCTTATAAAAAAATACAGGTCCTCACAAGATTCAAGGGATTGGAGCTGGTTTTATTCCTGGGAATTTGGACCAAGATGTGGTTGATGAAGTTATAGAGGTCTGAGTTTTGCTTTCCTTCTTCCTGGCTAAATTTTTGTGATTTCTGTAAGTCAACTTTTATGTGGCCTTAGTATCAACTAAGTTGTAGTTGAGATTTGCTTTGTATTAAGTTTCTCTAATGGCTTCAGTTCTTGAAGTCATGTATGGTCCTTTACCTTCTTCTGATGGATTTGAATTGACAGATTTCCAGTGATGAAGCTGTTGAAACTGCAAAGCAATTAGCCCTTCAGGAAGGCTTGTTGGTAAGTTATTTTTCTTCAACTTTGAAGTGACTACGAAGTTTGGACTGAAAGCAAAAATGAATGGTCCTTTACCAACTGTTGGTCCAAGCAATAGGCAGTTTCTTTTTAGACAGGAGCAATAGGAAATAAATACAAATGGGAAGAAGTCATTTCTCTTTCTACATATGACCTTAGTAACTCAAAATCTTGACCTAATCTTAAACAATTGGAAGGTTGCTTGGACTTGGTTCATTCAGGAAATAAGCCATCTTGTCTGAGTTAAGACTTTCAAAACCCTAGGAAAAAAAAAGAGATGATTGAATTCTGTTTGTAGATCATGTTGTGCATGTGCTATAATATTCCTTCATTGCTAATTTGATTCATTATACTATGTAATATCAGGTTGGGATATCTTCTGGAGCAGCAGCTGCTGCTGCAATGAAGGTGGGGAGAAGACCGGAGAATGCTGGGAAGCTGATTGCAGTAAGTATTTTTTTGCATATATTAAGAACATGACCTACAGTTTTCAAGTAAGAATACTTATAAGCATCAAATATAACTAGGAAGCTAGTTGGCATACATTATATTAACAAATATGAAATATAGCTTTATTCTTGTGAAGAAGTTAAATAAAGGTTGAACTTATGTAGGGGTTGGAACTTGGAAGTGAATAGAAGCTTCCATACACCGAATAGTGTACTTTGGATTGAAGGTTACATGTGAAGTTGGCTGGTGGTCTGCTAGGCCAGCACTTGGTCTTTCCTTTAAGAAATCTCATCTGAATATGAACAGCCTGAAGCCAATTCCTAAATGTTATAATGTTATGTCAACGAACTTGCCTAATTAGGTGTTTTATTCCAGACCTTAACCCCTTCCTCTTCTTTTATTGTTCACTTTGATGCTCTAAAAGTATAATTCCCACTCTTTACACTTTCTTTTACTTCTCAGCATTTCTAAAAGCATGGTTCCCATTCTTAGAACACATTGTCTTGCTTTTGACCAACTATTGTTCGCTTTTTCTTGTCTCTTTTGGTAGCAATAGTACTATTTTCAAACATGTAATATGCATGACTCGTTAAGTATTTGAATACTTTCAGGTTGTCTTTCCAAGCTTTGGCGAGCGATACCTCTCCTCGGTGCTTTTCCAATCTATTCGAGATGAATGTGAGAAAATGCAACCTGAGCAATGAAGTCCCCTGTATTTTTTGATGAATAAAAACGGTTTTTCCAATCAATTGCTTGAAATTCTTCAACTATGAGTTATGAAAGCAATAAAATTCTTGACTGGAATTATGCTGCCCTCTTTTAATTGTTAGTGACAATTCAGTACTGGGTGTTCTTGACAGGAATTTTGCCGAACTTGGTAATTATGTTGCTCCAACTCTTCATTTTGATTGTTCATTTTACTGTTTTCAGCGATTTGTTCCAATTCAATTTCTTAAAGTTCCTGTATATTGCCTATCATCTTTCAAAGACTTTACAAATACGTGAAACTCTCAAAAGAAATTGAATATAATTATGTCAAAAATCTACCCATGTTTGGCATTCAGACAAGAACACCATATACATGAAATAAACTTCAAAAAAAATTAAAGGTACTCATGTTAGACACATACTTGTCTAATTCGCACCCAAGCTTGAATATGTATATATGTATGTATTTATTACACATCCTACCACACGAATACTTTTTTCTTGTATAGACGAGACTGCAACCTAAGGGGGCTGGGAAGAAAAATAGAATTACTTATCATTTACTGCAACGGTAAATTAACTATTCCAGTCATCTGAATATTATCTGAGAGAGCAAGGTTTCTTAATTAACGCATGAAACAAGCATCAGGAGGAAGCTTCTCAAGTATTACTTTAAACCAAAATCAACTGCTAAGAGGAAACCTTGTTCAACTGTAAAAAATATGTGAAGCCTTATCACAGATGGCCATAAATTTAAGGGCATTGTTAGGTAGACACCTCCCATAAAATCTCAAGCTTTGAGTTAAGAATCTATAAGTAAACAGAAATGGGTTACAACCAATATTCTAATACTCATCTGGGCTCAATGACCAATGTTGAAAGAAGCCTTCATTCTCCCAACAAGGTGTGGCAATGTCTTCATGTTATCCTCGATCGACTGGTTGACGCATGACTCCAACTCATTGATTGCATCGGCTTTATTTTGTTGAAGTTTAGCTGATTCAAACTTGTCTTGGCAGACCATCAAGGATCGATTTAACCTTTCCTACATTCATTAGAGCAACTATCCATCAATAAATTATTATGGTGTAATATCTGGATGAAAGGTCAAAAGAACAGCAGAATATAAACATAAAGAATCCTATTGGTTATTCTAAGATACCATCATACCAACAGGGAAATAGTGATGAAATAGAATATTTTTCAAAATAACTCAGTTTCCTCTTCTTTGTTGCATATTCCGTTCTCCTGGCCTTTTATCGTATCATCAAGTTCCCCATTTCAACCTCCAAATTGATGATGCTAAGGTAGATATTAAGTTCCAGCACATCTAAACTACGAATTGCATTCCACTCAACTATTTCCCATTTGCATATTCTTCTGCACTTACAAACTAACCTCAAAGATGTCATATGCTGCATTTGAGCATTTTCTAGTAAATACTCCTTATTTAATGTAAAAACTAGCCAATTACTTCTCCAGAAACTAGTTCAAATTTACTATGGTTTCCTGTAAGAGAGAAGAAAAAAAAAGGAGGGCAGAAGCGAAATGGCAGTAGCTTATAGTAGATTTCTATATTCATTAAACAGAAGAGAGGGTTAACAGTCCAATGATGCTTCACAGAATCACAGCCTCACAGCCTCACCACTTATAATGTGAACACTTCTCAAACATTAACCAGAACCATGGGCAGCTTGCTAGATACAACAAAGAAAGGGATAGTATTGCCATTCCATCACATACAATCCACAAATTCTCTCTGTTCAACTACTTAGATTTTCTGAATATGCCTATAAGTGAAAGAAGAAATTCAAGAGGCAATGCATTCAATTTGCTAACTTTAGAAGACCCTTCTAAATAAAGCTCCAGAATAAGCATAAAAAGCATAAGGAAAGGAACTGTGCAAGGTCCCTAAATTTTAAGGACAGGAAGAAAAGTAGAGTGGAAGCAAGAAAGTGAAGTAAAAATTGAAGAAAATTTAAAGCTTTTCACTGAAGAGAATACTGCAGCCCGAGTAGTTTGCTTGAAATGAAAATTAGAGAACATATGAAACGTACTTGAAACTTGGCCATTTCGTTCTCAAAATGCTGTTGAGCATTAACAACGGGAACACTGCAATGTTCTACACAATTGCTTATCTCCTCTTGTTTCCTTGTTCTATCAAAGCATTCATATGCACATTTGAAATACGCTTGCTGCAACCAATCATCACAACGAATTTAAACAAAATAAATAAAAGTCAACACGACCAAGAAGCTTAAGTCATTATCTTAACTAGTCAGAGAAATAAACAAACTTGGTATGTAATAATATGCCCAAGATAATGTAACTTTTAATATCTAAGAAAACTAGCAGGTTCAAAGCTTTAGCCTCTAAATCTCGACTTAATTCTAACATTTCAGAAGCAAGGACTAAACAGAACTCATTTACCAGAAGCAATCAAATAGCCCAAAGAAATCATATTTTTATGGAAAACATGAAGTTATGGTGATTTTATCAATGGGAAAATTGGAAAAAAATAAAACATGACCAAGAAAATGAGTAAAATTCTGAGTTTGGGTAAAAAAGAGGGAAACCTGAAGAGTGAAATTGATGTGGTCTTGGACCGGAGCAAGTTGAGCTTGGGCTGCGATATTTACTTCATTAAGTTTCCTCCTCATTCTTTCTGAAACTAATTGCTGTTCTACTGCTGCTATATGATCCATTTCTTTTTTTTTTTTTGGTCAATTTGATTTAAGAAAGGGACAGAGCCACAGAGAGAAATAGATGTTAGGGTTTATAGGGTTTCTGGTTGCGGTTAAAAAGGTTTTATTTTAAGCCTTTGGTTCATGCAGGCGTAGCTCAACGCCCCCCTTTTTTATCTCATGAAGAGTCATTGGGTCCAAATTCAAGGCTAACCATCCAATTAAATACCCATTGGGCTCACTGTGAGCCTATTTACAGTGCTTGCGAGACTTTCACCATTTTCAGTCAATGAACTTACATATGCCCCATTGTCGAACGCATCAAAGAAGCACAAATCATCAAAAAATGGAACGACAAAACCAATCATCATCACTAACATGCGAAAACCTTCCTTCATTCCTTTCTTCATTCGTCGACACCTTCGTAGACTTTTCAGTCAGTGGCCTTTTCTTGCCCCAACAGCAACAGATTCCTCAACAACCTCTTCAAACTCATTACCCTTCCCCAAACCGTCTCGTTGCCATTGGGGATCTCCATGGAGATCTCGAGAAATCCAAGCAAGCTTTCCGTCTCGCCGGCCTCATTGATGGGTCTGATCGTTGGTGCGGTGGGTCTACCACCGTTGTTCAGATTGGTGACGTGCTTGACCGTGGTGGGGAAGAGCTCAAGATCCTTTATTTCTTGGAAAAGTTGAAGCGTGAAGCTGTTAAAAGTGGTGGGCAGTTGATAACTTTGAATGGTAATCATGAGATAATGAACATTGAAGGTGATTTCAGGTATGTAACTAAAAAGGCTTTAGAAGAATTTGATGTTTGGGCTTATTGGTACGATATAGGGAACAAAATGAAGAGCTTATGTCATGGTTTGGAAATCCCTAAGAACCCTTTTCATGGGATTCCTCCATCTTTTCATAGAGTCCCTGAAGAGTTCTCTCATAGTATTAGAGCCAGAATTGCTGCATTGAGACCTGATGGTCCAATCTCCCGTAGGTTCTTAGCTAATAATTTGACTGTTTTAGTTGTTGGAGACTCAGTTTTCGTGCACGGTGGCCTTTTAGAGAAACATGTAGACTATGGTTTGCAAAGGATCAATGATGAGGTGAGGGATTGGATTAATGGATTGATGGGGCAGCGAGCACCGGAGTATTGTAGAGGGAGGAATGCAGTTGTTTGGTTGAGGAAGTTTTCGGATGAGTTTGCCAAGAACTGTGATTGTTCGCTCCTAGAACATGTTCTTGCTACGATTCCTGGTGCGAAAAGGATGATAATGGGCCATACGATTCAAGAGATCGGCATTAATGGTGCTTGTGATAATAGGGCAATAAGGATAGATGTAGGAATGTCGAAAGGTTGCATCAATGGATTGCCTGAAGTTTTGGAGATTGATAGGAACTCAGGGTTAAGGGTGTTGACTTCAAATCCAATGTATCAGAACAAGAATCAATATGCTCAAACTAAAGAAGGACTCGGATTGTTAATACCTGAGCACGGGCCAAAACAAGTCGAAGTGAAAGCTTAGCAGTATCTAAGCTACTGAAAGCTGTTGCCTCATTAACTACTTCACATATATGAAGATTCCTTTAGAAACTATGGCTGTTAACAAATTTCTTTGGCTTTATGTTGCTGTTAGTGTTTAAAACATTCTCAGAAGTGTTTCTCTTGCAGCCAGACATAGCATGTACCTTGTATTGGAAATTGCCAAATGAAAATTTCTCCCATATGCTAATTCTGTTTTGTCATTCTGCATCTTTATATGGGATAAAGCAACATTTAGTCCTTGAATTTGGTTTTTTTTTTGTCCACATTAGTCTTGGAACTTGGCAACTCCTACCAGTTTTGGTCCATATAATTTTTTTTTAGTGGCAAAATCTTAGAGTGTCACATAATCACAGGGACCAAAGTTGGGAAAAGATGCCTAGTTCAGGGACTAATATGGACAAAAAAACTCAGGGACCAAATTGGAAAAAAGTTGCCAATTTTAGAGACTAAATATTGTCTTACCCCTTTTTATATTGCCTCAAGTTATTATTGGCAGATGCTCAAAGTAAAGAAGGCCCTTGATTGCTGATTTCAGAAAAGGGACCAGAACAGGTTGAAGGCTTAGGAGTTTTTGAGTGCCTAAGCTATTGACAGCATTTGCTTCATTAACTATTGCACACATGTATTCATTTGCTTAAGGAGCTAATCATTGGATGTGCACCTTTTTTATGTGAAACTTGAATAGTCATTGATGTATGCATTTGTCTGAATTCCTTTAGCAATTTTGGATTCTGACCAATTTGTTTGGTTTTATGGTGTTGCTAGTGTTTAAACACAGTCTCAAAAAGTTCCTTTGCTTTGCAATTTGCAGCCAGACATGACATAAATCATGTATTGGATTCTGCCAAATGAAAATTTCTCACATTTATGTTAAGGATGTTCTATCTCATTTAGGAGTTGTGGAATTTTTATCTTGGATTGAGCTTGAATTTTGTAAGTAAAACTCGACCTAAGTTTGGAGAAATTTTTTACAGCTTAAAAATAATGGCGAGGGTCCCAAATTTTAACATATATGACAAGTTCATTCTCTTTGAAGTTACCTTACAATAGTGGCACTTAAATATAATTGGAAGACGGATGACGTGAAAAATTAAAGATAATATGATACAATATCAATAAATACATGTTTTAAATTTTATATGAAATATTATTAATGTATCAAATGTGATTATGAAATAATTAAAAAATATATAATACAGTTACATTATATAAAGTCTTTAGAAACATATTGTTAGTAACAAGGTTTATAAACAAATCACCTATAAGTATTAAGTATAGTGATAAAAATATATTACATTCTTAAGAAAAGAACACACATTAGTCACAAATATGAACGATTAAATGGACATGTACACATATAAACCAGACAAGTCTAACAAAAGCCCAAAAACTTTACAAGGGCCGTAAGTTCAAAAAAGAAAACTATATAAGGGCAGTTTAGCCATTTCAGACGTAATTCAAGTCAATGAATCTCTCCTATTATTAGGGTTAGGGTTTTGGCTGCTCACTTCCTATACCCCCTATATAAACGCCCTTTATTTCAACCTATCTCTGCAGTCTCTTTAGGTTCTTCATCTTCTCCGTTTTCTTTCAAGGTTTTTATTTTTAAGATTAATTTTCCTTTTTCGTTGGTCTGTTTTCCTTTTATTTTCCCTTAAATTAAAGGAAAGCCAATTTGCAGAGCAAAGGCGTCGAGTTAAAAAAATGGCGTGATTTGCATTGAAGGTTGGCGATATCATTAAGCGATTCTCCGTGCCCATCAAATTTCAATTTTTCGTTTTGATCGTGGCCTCGAACAAGTCGCTACATTTTTTTATACCTTCCACTTTAATTTTAATTTAATATTTCAAGTCAATGTTTGAAGTTTTTCTGTTTGATAAACGAAAACGAATCGGATTTTTTATTTTGTGCCGTCCTTGATTTTCGTACAAAAATGTCAATTTTTTAGCAAATTGATTTCTTCGTTGTTTTCATGGTCCCCAAAGGGAAAACAGAGAATATTACCATCCGATTTCAATGGATTTTAGAAGCTTCCTTGATGACGGAGGAGGTAGTCTTGATTTTGAAGAACATGACTGGCAAAGGGATTAGATTTCTAAAATATTTGCATTAATAATAAACAAGAAAGAGAAAGAGATGATAATATCTCACCAAACCCTAAAATCCTGTTATATTCAAACCACAATTTCCTAATATCGTAGTTTACAGCATATATAACCATACACATACGCTCAATCAAGAAAAACACACCCACAATAAATAATAAATAAGTAATGAAGTGTTAAATCAGAGAAAAAGAAAAATAAATAAATAAATCACACAAATCTGTTAAATGGCTTTCTTCCACCAGTGATGGTAGCAGGCGTAGATGGTGTTGAATCAACACTCATATTGCCTATAGACCCTTTGTTCGACCTGTATGAACCAATCCCTTGTGTTAATGGGTACGAAAGCCTCCGATTTGACTCGCTTTGGGGAGTACCAACATGCCTCTCCTTTGGATTACTGTTAGCTCTGGTTTTGGCTTTGGTTGAAACTGTTGGATTCATGTAGTTTGGAACAGAAAATGGTGGGCAACTCATAAGGCTATCATCGTCCTTTACGTGCAAGTCGAATGGTGAAGCAGCTCCTCTAGCCCTTGCTCTTGAACTTGAAGGCGGTGTTCGCATCCGTCTTTTGGCATGGAGAATGGTGGACCTTGTGGATTTTGGTGTAGGAGTTTCCATGATGTTGTCATAGGTGAATTGCCTTTGCCTGCTGCTGCTTGACTGCGGCCTTGAACTAGGCTTCAGTTGGGAATTTGGCCTTGGTGGGGTAAGTTGGAAACTCTTTGTGCCTTGGCTTCCAGGAGCATTGACAGGCGGTAGTGGATGATCTAACCAGTTCCACCACCATGGAAATCCGCCAGAGCGAATGCCGGATCCCGGAGTTGATTTCCATAGCTGTACGAAGAAAGGTTTTAAATCATAAAGAGAACAAATAAAGAAAATCTTTGATAATATGTAGTTGAGTTTCCTACAATTTGACGCTCAATCCCATCTGACTGTTTTCTCCATCAACTCAGAAGCTACAGTTAATTAGCAGAAACCTACTTAAAAATAACTTTTTTATGTCGTTTTTTATGGGTATGTGTAATACATATTAACTTTTCCATGGATTTAGAGGGTTATTGGATGACCATATACTTGTACCATTGTCCAGATACGCAATAGATAGGGATACTCCAGGAAAAATGAAGACTCAAAAGTAAGTCGTAAACCATCCAACACTATGGTACAGTTGAAACCGGAGTCGGCTGGTAAAACTTAAAAAGTGTACCTGGTTGGAATATGCATAGGCCATGGCTCTTTCTCTCTTGATGACTGCCTCCACTTTTCTCTGCATTCTTGCTTCTCTTTCCTCTTTTGTTAGCACACTGTCATCCCAGTTTTCGTTGCCTGCCTCGGACTAATCCAACATTCAACGAAGTTACACATTTTAACAGCTATGAAGAGAGTAAACGTACATGAAACAAACATGAATACATGATCTTCAAGTTCGCTAAGTGTCTTGTGAACCCGAAGAATTCATCAAGGTTAAAGGTGGAAGAATTGTGTTAATTTATTACTTTATCTAACAGTTTTAATGGAAATATATCAATGCTACTTCGAAAGTACAAAGGAAAATGGCAAAAAAAATCAGACAATTCTTCGCTTTTACTGTTCAAATGAATGCTGGCATAAAAAATTTCAATGATTCAAATTATTGGATTTAGGAGGGCATCTCAAGATTTGATAAGCTGTAGCTACTTAAAAGAAATACTAAGATTCAATGACCAAATGACGACTTACTACCTGGCTGGTCCATTTGCCTAAGGTACTCTCTGCTTCCTTAGACTCAGCCTGTTGTCGTTCTTGGTTTTCTAACTTCTGGATCCTGCGTGACTGAATCTGAGACTGAACTCGCACCAAAAGCTGCATATACTTCATGGCATTCGTAGTTTGGCGTTTCACATGCTGACCTCTCACAACTCCTTGAAGCCTCACAAGGCCTTTCAAAGCTCTAAAACTTCTCCTTGCCTGTATTCCAAGTTTCATGATAATCAAGTAGGGAATCAAATATCGATGCAAAACATGTCAATCTAAAGGTATCTACTGTGCATCACACAACATGATAGCACAGTCCAGCATACAACCTGTAGCATAGTAATTAACTTTTTGCACAAGCAAAATTCGGTTATTACTTCAGCCTATGTAATAGCCACTAATATTGAAAGGTCTTTAGTAAATCTATTAATATCAGCAGGTCGAAAAGTGGAGGGGAAAGTGACCAGGTATAGACCACACTTGTGCAAGCAATAACTTCCCATACCAGTATTTGCCTGTGAAGTATTGAACATATTAATTATTCTCTACTTCTCTCGAGTTCAACCACCAAATATTTCTCATTGTTTGTCTTTTCACACCGGTTGCCCCCAAATTGCACTTGAAATATTCTGTTAGTTAGAATAATAAAGGACTTACCTTATAACCTCTATAGGCTGCTTGAATTTGGGTCGCTGAAGCATGCTGGTTCTTTAAAGTTGGTTCTGGTCGAGGACGAACAATCCTAGAAGGAGCAGGTTTTGGAGAAGCACCTCTTGGAGAAGCAACTCGTGGAGAAGCAACTCGTGGAGAAGCAGCTCGAGGGGGTGGAGGTGGAGGTGGTGAAGCAGCTCTAGGGGATGCAGCTCGTGGAGGGGAAGCAGCTCTTGGAGAAGCAACCCTAGGAGAGGCAACCCTCGGAGATGGACCCTGTGGAGATGCAGGTCTATGAGGCACAAAAGGTGGTGTTTTTGGCTGCTCTGGAGGTGTGGGAGGCCTGAATATTAGATTATGCTCTCGTTCAGCTTCCCCCAGAATTTTCTCTATACTGCTGGGCTTTCTAAAGAGGGGAAGGAAGGAATTGGTTTCTCCATGCCTTAATTTTCCTGGGCCTTTCTTCTTTTCTTTATCACTTCTTTTATCCGATTCCTGAAAAAGATTTAACCATGGGGAATATAAGGTATCCTTTCAGCAACATTTAGGCAGAAAAAGTTCATGCTTTACAAGCCAAAAATGCCAAACCATGTCTTTGAGAGGGAAAAAGAACTAATTTACTATGCCGCTTTGTATGCACAAAATATGCAGTAGAGCTTGCTAATGCTACGAGGTCGGAAACAAATACATAGAGCTAAATAGCTGAACATAGAACAAAATCGACTTCAATCAGAAATTTCACACTCCAATTAGATGCATCTATAGTTCATCAAAAGGCAACTAATTATATCCACTTTTGTTTTAGACCCTTTTTCCAAATTCCAGGTTCTTATGCTCTTCTATTCAGTAATCACAAACTGGTTTGAGAACATAAAACTGTTTTTCATGCCAGCACAACCTACAGGCATGTTTAAACTTCATACACAAGGGAAAGAACGAAATTAAGCAACCATATATCATCTACGATTGTATAAATTTGTAGAGTTGAAACAAAAGCACGGATGAAATGGTGAAGTTCATATGCATCATTGTTAGAATAACAACTTACATTATTTAGCTTTTCCTTGGAGTGTGGAAAGAAAATTTTTTTAATTGCAGAAAACCAACTTCCCTTCTTTCCCATACTGCCAGCATTACCGTGTCAGCCAAAGCATGGGATGAAATAGAAAAACCAAATATCAGCAGCCCCGAACCGTGTATTATCAAAATGTCTATACTTCTATCTGCAGACATAAAAGTATGCATAAATAACAGATTCGAGAATTCAAGTTCTCGACCATGAAATCAGATGAAACTGCCTAGAATCAAGACATGTAACATGATAACAAGAAATTAGCTTGATTTTAGAGAAGAGAAAGGTCAACAAGAAAATCCCGGGAACTCAAAATTCATAGTTACATACCATTAACAGGCTAAAGCTCTATTTAAGGTTATATCCACTACCAGCAATGAATCAAACAAATACAAAATCGAAAAATTCTTTACGAACAAAGGGTATATAGAAGAAACAGGGGAATCTTCATAACCGAACCGGCTTCCATGTTAGTTAAACAAACAAAAAAACACAGCCTCTAGTTTCTCACTTAACACCATTAAATAAAGGTTCCAAGCTATGATGAAAACTAATATATCAGTCCAAATTGCAGAAAATAAATACAGGCAGAAAAAGTCCAAAAAAATTGTTTTGTTAAACATCATAAAAGATATAATTGTCATTTTTTTTATATATAATAAAAAAGATAATATATGAATCCGTGACAATTAGCATAAACTTCCTTAAAGGACTTTTCCAGAAGAAACTTCTCCCAGCAGAACAAAGAAAAAAACAACAACAACAAAATAGTATAGAATTTTCCACTTTTTCCCCCTAAAATCCATGATTTTGAGGGCATAAAATAAACACCAGCAAAGAAATAAAAATCTTAGCAGTTTAAAGGTTAAAAGAAAACAATTTTCCAAGAAAATATCTGACACATAGAGAAAAGAGATCCAAAGACAGGTTAATACTTATAAAGAAACAACCTTGTAAAAAAAAATTTTAAAAAAAAAGCTCACTTTTTGAGAATTATAGTTATCTACCCTTTCCTGACGCCTTCCCCAAGAACATAATAAACACACATCCAGAAAAAAAAAAAAAAAAGGATTACCTTCGTCATGAACAACATAATTCACAAAAACCCAAAACCTTAAACAAACAAATATACTAACCCACCCCCCCCCCCAAAAAAAAAATTGAAAGAGATCGTACATATATCATGTAAGTACCTTAAATGGAGAGCTTCTAAAATCCTAAATTCTGAAAGCAAACCCTTCAAAAAGCTGAGTTATAAGAAGCTAGAGAAAAGAAGGATAGTAGCAGCCAGCCATAGAAGACCCTCTTATTTTCTTTTAGCCTCTTTTTTTTTCTATTTTAATTATCAGTCCCTGCTTTTTTATTACATGGGGGGTTTTTATATTCTACTTTAATTTTTTTTTCAACTATTTGTAATATTTGGGTATCTCTGTTTCTCTTTCTAATTTATATCTCTATAACTTTAATAAGGTTCTTTGCTTTTTGTAGCTTTGGGTGCTATGAAATTGTACTACTTTTCTTTTTTCTTTTGTCACCTTTTACCTTTTGTTGAATTTAGAATTGGAAATGTTTTTTAATAAATAAAAATAAAAAAATTCATCAGTCTAATCATGGTGATGATTAAGAATATCAGAATTAATAAGAAATAGAGATGGGTTGGCCACTTTCTCACTCAATGTGCCCCCAACTTCAACTCCCTTTACTTGTATGGGATGACTATTTGGATTCCATGATTTCTGTATAATATAATTATATGATATATATATATATATATATTGTTTGAGGCTTATACAATAAAAATTTGAAAATTTGTTGTTAAGGTTCCCCAGTATCTATATCCCAATTTTCATATTAGTTATTAACTTTTTTTATTAATAATATATTTTAATTATTTTAATTCATCAATTATAATAGTTGATGCATAAATGATTATATATTAGTATGATTGTCAGCCATTAATTATTTTTATTAAATTATAAAATAAAAATTTAAAAGTTATAATATTCTCTAAGATCTTATACTCCTCGTATATTTTAAAATTTAATCTTTATATTATTTTTAAAAAAATTAATTCATCTACTTTTTAAACTTAAAATTCAAGTTTATTTATTAAAATAGTTAAATTTCTTCTATTAAAACTGGTGTAATATTTTGAAATTAAAAAATTACTCACTTGATATTTATGTAATAAAATTGACATTCTAATAGACCTAAATTTAATAGAGAATTTTAATGGTGTTAACAATTCTTAAAAATTATATCAAGATGTTAATCGAATAAAATATATGGCATAAAAGTTAGGTACCAAATTATGTAAAAATTAAATTATATAAGTTAAATCTTAAATTTAAATAAAATATAGAAATCAAAACTAAAATTTAACAATTATTATATAATCTCAATAAAATAGAGAGATTAGAACTAAAATTTAACCATTATATTTTCATATAAAAAGCAATGTATGGATAAAAGTCATGTAAGGCATTCTTTTTATACATAGTAGTATATATTATTAAAATTTATAAAATAATACATTGTTAACAAAAATAAGAGGTGATAAGAAATAAGAATTTGTGCACACTCGAACCTCTCTTCTATTATATTAACAATAATATTGATACCAATTAAATTAAAATTTAATCCGCATTAATAAGAATTCTTTAATTCTATGTTTTTATACAAAACTTTAATTATATATATGAATATGGGTACCAAACGAATGTAATATTATTTTATCTTTTACTCCTCAATTTTATTTTATTTAAAAATGAGATGAAAACTTTCAACACTAAAACTCTTTTTGATAGAATAACACCACACTAAAACTTTTTCTTTCGAAAGCTACACTACACTAAAATTAAGAAAATGACAAGAAAAAAAGTGTTTTTAATGATTCAAATTGAATTTAATAACTTTGTTTTATTAAATGGACTGACGTGATCGTTGATTTAGATAAGGTTAAAGTCTTTTATTAGTCCATATACTTTGACAAAATTTTAGATTTAATCCTATATTTTTATTTTAAAATTAAAATTTATTTGTTAAAATTTTGTTAAATTCAAGTTAATTTTAATATTATTTTTAATTACATGACTAATAATTTAATATTTTTATTTTAAAATATCATACCAACAAATTTAATAAAAGATTTAACAATATTAATAATTAAACTTAAATTTTAAAATATAAAAATGAAGAGACTCAACTCTTAGAAATAAAATTATGATCAAAATACAAAACTAACAATATATTTTAACCTTTAGATAAATATCCATTTTATTTACTAGATAAAAACAGTCCATTTCATTCACCAATATTTTCTATGATGGCATTCCAGCAACTTTACAAGGAAATTGATAATTTTGCTTCATTGAATGTGTTTTGATGTGATCATTGATGTAGACGACGGTCCATTTACATTATTTAGGTTTAAAAAAAAAAGAGTTTAATATAACCACATGATACATGCCTTATGAAAGTCAAAATCATGCTACCACCTTTAATCTTTGATATAATAAATTTAACCCAAATAATCATTTTGACTAACATTAAAAATATTTTTAAGAACTTTGTATTATTAATTAATGCTAAGAATTTATAACAGAACTCTTAATGCAATTTTAATACAAATAGAGTTTCTTTTAGAACGCTTTAGTTGATTTGAAGTTTTAGTTTATTTTAAATTTAGGAACTGAATCTAAATAATGTAATATATTTTGTTTCTATAAGAATAATAATATAAAGGAATAACGTAAATATTATTTAATAATAATTTATATAAATCGGTTGAGCTTTAATTTAATTATTATGAATATTATTATCAACATGAATTTCTATATATTTATTAAGGAGAAATTATATAAAAAATAATTTATATTATAAAATATATAAAATTAACATCAGAATCCACACCCAAAACATTTTAAAATTTTCAACTTAACTTTTAATCCATTTTGAAAATACATTTAAACTTATAATTTAAGTTATTTAATATAATATGTAGTCATTGAATAACCTAAGTACCTTTTAATTTTTTTTCAATTGAGCTTGTATTCAATTAACCTATGAAACTAATTTAATTAATAATTTTATAAATATTATAATTAAATAATTAAAATTTAATTCTAATTTTGAATCTATAATTATTTGATATAAAAATCAACTTTCCAAATAGTTTTTCATAGAAAATCAATTATATTAAAAACGAATAAAATCAAGGAAAATTATTTAGTTCACAAGTTAAAATTTCTACGAACAGAGGTAAAAATATTGTCAAGTATTTTTAAAAATATTAAAAAAATAAATTAAATTAAAACAAATACATTTGATTTTATTTAGCCTTATTCGTAAACTTGAAAAACTCCAAGACAAAAATAATCAAAGCGTAAATTTCAATTTCAAAGTGATGTTTTGTAAGAACACATTTTCAAAGTTTGTCACACGCCTACCATTTTACACGTAATAAACAGGTGGGCCAATAAGAAACGGTCAAAATATGCTTTACAATGTTTGTATGCAATATTAGACACGGTCTCAATGTGAATACGATAAATATTAAAATCAGAATTTATATATGGAATGATATTTGATGCAACTTCGTATACATAAGTTTTATGTATTATCATTAAATAATAAAATGATATATAGTTTCAAATTTATGTACTCTAATATAAAATTAGTCGTATTGTAATAATATTTTTATTTGATATTTTTATTTTTTGAATTTAATTTGAATAATTTTACTCGATTCAACTTGACTCAATTTAAAAAAAATTTAAAATTGAGTTAGGATGATAAAATAGGACTTGTGAACTCAATTAACTCGAAATTTTTCACTCGATTTGACATGATTCGATTGAACACCCACTCCTAATCGGTAGTGCATAAAACTTATGAATTGACAATGCATCAAATATTCTCTTTTTATATATTATATATCATTATTGTAATACAATATATATGAATATATAAAATATTTTAAATATAATTATTATAAATAAACTTTAAATACACAATTTATTTTAATTATTTATAATCATATATACTTTTCCCATGTTTTAAGGTCAAGGTACTGGTTCTTAGTCAAAACAATATATAAAATTAAGACATAATGAATTATTTAGTCCTTTAATTTTATAAAAGATTTTAAAATTTTTAAAATTTTTTTGTATTTTTAGCCTTTGAATCAGTATTTTTTGGTCAAATCACTTCAATATGGATGAAAAAGTTAACATTTTCTAACTTTGTTGATATGGCATACATATGGATGACACATAAATATTTAATTGTTTATTTAATTTTAAAATTCAAAATAAAATATAGAAATTGTTTTTAAAATTTAAAATCAATAAAATTATTAAAATGTATAAAAAGTATAAAATATTTTGAAATTTTAAAATAATTAAAAATACCATCCAAGTGTATACCGTGTTAGCAAAGTTAACAAACATTAATTTTTTCAACAATTATGGGGTGATTTGATAAAAAGAATATAAGTTAATGACTAAAAGAAGTGAAAATTTAAATGAAAGACTAAAATAACTTTTTATAAAGTTAAAAGATGAAATAAATCATTATGTTTAAAAGAAATAATATATTTTTATTTCAGCAAGAAAATGAAATTGCAATGTAAAGAGTATTTATGGAAAAGGCAGTGTTTGGTTTGGTGTTGCGATTCTCAAATGTTCCAATTGTGATTATAAATTATGTTAGAAAGCAGATTGGGTTTGGCCAACTAAATTATTCAAAATTGGGTTTTTTTTTTTTTGGTAGGGTCCTAATTCGATACAAGTGATGTCCATTTCAAAGAGAGCCTAACAAATTAAGTTTTTCTTTTGAATCATGAATGCTATTGGTATATATCAAATTATATTTTAAATTATCGTTTTATTAATAAAGATTAACTTTTTAAGATTTATAGTGGCTCCTTTTAATATTATTATTTTGAAGGTTGGAATTTGAATATGTACTTTATCACTATATTTAATAGTTATTGATTAATTATTTATTATTTTAATAAATTATGTATTACTCATTTAATCCTTCTTATAAAATTTTAAAACTTCACCACGAATATAATATATATTATAGTTTTCATGTTATAATATTGCTTATATATTTTTCGTTTATCATGGAATATAAAAATTTGATCTATACTAGAAAACATATCACACGTGTATGCGTAGAAACTATATATATAGAATATAAATATGTGTTTAAAATAACATACAATAAATAATGAAACGTGTTATTTGAAATTAATTAATTATAATAACACATTAAAATATATATGATATTAAAGTAAAAAATTAGATTAAATTATAAGCAAAATAAAATTTTAGCACATAAATACATCATACTAACAATACTAAATGCACTAGAGTTGTTTATCATCATGTTGTTACAATTGTAAGTTAGTGTCGAGTTGATTTATGATACAAACTCAATTAACAACATTATTAATATGTATAATTGATGAAAATAGTAAATTGTGCATACTAAAATAAAATGTACAAAAATATATCAAAATGGAGCTTTTGTTGTGTGATAAATTTAAAGTTTTATCAATCCAATTGCTGTGAGTTCAAATCTCACCATATACGTATTTTATGAATAAATATTTTTGTAATTTTCTTAATTGAATTGGTACTCGATTTACTCGTAAATAAATTTAATAAATGAATTAAATAATAGCATAATGTTAATAGTATATATCTATTTCACACTGGGACCTGAAATGTGCTTGTTTATGAAAAAATATTGATTGGTTTTGACCTGGTAAATAACTAAATATAGTGTATTTTACTCCTGTCGGGGCAATAAATTCTTAACCAAATCTCAAGTTTGGGTCAAAGTTGAAATTCAAAAATTGGGTCAACGATAGGTCAACTTGCTTTTCTTTTTTCTTCTTTTGCAACTGCATCTTTGCAAATTCATGGCACATTCGTTTTTCATTACAAGCCAAAAGTTGTGCACTATGTTTCATTTTCATAATATATATATATACACGTATTGCTTGAATTGATTTATTCAAGGTTGAAACACAATTAAATTTCTAATTTTAGTTCTATAAGTTGAATGGAATTATTTGTTATTTTATTTTTACATATAATCTTTAACTTAATATAAAATATTATATGATTTTATTCTACCTAGCAAATTTTAAGTTGCACTCATAACTTTTTTTTGAAGATATAAGGTTTTAATGGTTGAATCGAGTTAAATTATATTCGATTTATCTCTTAATTCCTTATAAAGTATGAATCACTTATTAATTTTCAAATAATTTTTATTAGTAAATCATCACATATATAAAAAATAATTACACATTATTATTTATATCGTAAAATGTTAGTTCAAATTAAAAATGATTTAGCTTGATTAAGATTTATTGGCTTTAGTTATTAAAAGAATGCAGTTAAACGTATGTAGATAATCTAATAACTACTTTTTAATTGATTATGGGCTAAATAGAAAATAATGTTAATGTGAAAAGTTATATATTAGAGTTACGATTATCAAATTACACATGTGTAACTTTTTTACATTCAATCTTCAAAAAATAAAGTCATTGTCTTTAAAATACTTATGTATTAATTTGAAAGACCAAAACCATACAATTTGAAGATTTCAACATATCGATAAATTCATATACATTTTCATATCTAATTTTGAGTATTGATAATCGACATAACAGATCCTAGTTTATTAAATTTTGTATCGAATTTTACTGTTTTAACAAATTAACGTTTGAATTGTGCCTAATTATTAAAAAGATTACAGAAAAATAAAACAAAGTTATGGGGTTGAATTTACAGACTACCATTTGTCACATTAATATGAAGACAACTATAGTTAATGAGTTTCAGTAAAAAAAATACTTGAAGATTTTCATATTGAAATAAAAGGTTAGGTTCAAGGCAATCAAATATTACATAGATTTCGTCTTTTTTTTTTTAATAAAATCTTTAGTTATTTAACTTTTCAAACTAAACCTTTGTTTCGTAGGTGGTGTCGCCGGTCGAGAGTCATAGTTTTTCAATATTTTTTTCGTAGTTTTATTTTGTTTTTATTTCCAATCTATATTATCACAGTTTTATCTATAAAATTGTAGTTTTGTTTTGCCTGATTTTTTTCTTTGAAAGCAAATGTAATTTTATTTTTACTTTTAATTTGTAGTCATTATCTAGCGTATATGTAAAATTTGTCAATATAAGGATACCACCAGATCTATTAGGAACTGTTCTAGAAGAGATTTATCATGATAGATCACATTGATGGCGATAGATTCGATATGATGATGAGGAAATAAACCATTTGAGACTCGACATTTTATGCATCACTGATGCGGTAGGTCTGTGGGATTTTTGGCATTTTTTCTTAGTTAATCAGTATTCATTGTCAGGTTAATTTGATGATGGCGAGGCTAGGATGCAAATTTCAGTGATTTGACCAAATTGCTATAGCTCTAGTTTATTTTTAAATTATTCCAGCGTTGCATTTACGGTCAATTATCCTTATCTTTTTTTGTGATTATTCTGCAAACATGGCATTTATGATTTATTTACCGTTTGTATTATATACCATATATTTGTATTATTGTTGTTCATAGTTCCTATTAATAATAGTATTTTTCTTATAAAAAGCATTACAACTTTATTCTGTAATGTTTACTTAACTTACATTGGTTTAAAATAAACATTTGTACCGGTCCAATTAAAATGATTAAAAATAATAAAAGTTAAAAATATGTTTCAACTGTTTTTGCCTAATTTAATTGATTTATATCAAATTTCAAATTAATCGGTTAAAAGTCACTTTTTAGATTGATATTTTAATCCATTTTGATCGATCCGATCTAATTCAAATACCATCTGTATTTGCAATTTTTTTTAAACATAAACTCTTTGCAACCCTTGGGAATTCGTGTACGTGTTGTGCTGATATAGTTTGCATTATTTATTATAGCACTTCTATTGTGTTATGTTTATGTTTTTATTCGTGTTGCTGTTTTTTTTTTAAATATTAATTTATTTTTCATACTGAAATAATGATAATAATATAGTTTTTCACTTATTATATTATTTAGTATCCAAATTGGATTTTTTAATGAGATATTTGTGTTTTTTCCTCTTTATGGGACTCTTGTTCGACAAAACTTATATTTATTAATATTTGAAGGTAACAATGTTAAATTTTAGTATCTTATTTGGATTTTAAGATTAAATTGATGAAAGTTTATAATTAACTTCCATTAAATTGATCTTAAAATTCAAAAAATCACATCCATCATATTGTATTTAATAAATTAAACAAGTTCATAACTTATACTAAATTTATTTTATTAACAAAATCATAAAAACTCAACTTTGAATAATGTCAAGAATTAACTTCCATTAAATAAACTCTAAAATCTAAATTAATACTAAAAAAATTAATATTGTTATATTTGAGTACCAAAATGTATAATTTTTCTCAAATACAAGTACTATAATAAGATAAAAATACTGATACCATCTTAAAAAAGAAAATTCGAGCACCAAATGATATATTATTATTTAATTAAAAAGTTATTGATAAAAGAAGAGTTGGGCCTCCATCCGGGTCGCCCAATTTAGCTAAGTTTAAACCATAAATTGCCACTGAATATAGATTAGGGTTTTTTCGTCTCTCTCTTATTCGCACCTTCCCTGGAAAGGTAAAGGCTTTCAGCGGAAACAGCTTCATTCCACCAAAATGGTCAGTTCTTTACTCTCCTCTTCGCTGTTGTTTTCATTCTTTGCTTTTTCAATCCCCGGGTTTCCTATTTTTGACATTTTTTGCAACATTTCTCTATTAAAAAAATGAATGTATTGTTGATTTTTGCTGGTGGGTATTCTTGGGTTGTTCATGAAATTGTGTTTTTTTTTCTTGTCTAGCTAATATCTGGTTTTGTATGGCAACAGCAGCTTTATTTTATTTTATTTTTTTAATATTGTTTCTCGTGATGGGAGGTTCTTTTATATCTTCTTTACCATAAGATTAACAATGATTTAGTTTTTGAATGTGTGGAATCTACATTGTGTTCCACATGATGGGGAAATAGGAAGTGTAGTTGCTGAAGTGAATGTTAAGATCATATGGTTACTTTTAATTGTGTTTTATATTAGTTTTCAATTGATGAGGTTCCTCTATATCTGATTTCTTACAAGTTTATCTAGGATTTAGTTTCTAAATGTGTGAAATCTACTTTGCGATTTGGTTCTGGGGCGACTTATTTTCTCCCTGATGAAAGTTCTTGTGCTTCAAAGTCTATACATTGTGGCTTTATTTAAAGCTATATTTTTCCTTGTCTATTGCAGGCTAGAGGGTTGAAGAAACATTTGAAGAGGCTCAATGCTCCTAGGCATTGGATGCTCGACAAACTTGGCGGTGCATTTGTATGTTATTATCTCAAAAACCCTTTTACATCCTTACCAGTTCAATTCACTGCCTCTATTTTGTGTTCTTATAATTTCTTTGTTCATGCAGGCACCAAAGCCGTCATCTGGACCTCACAAATCCAGGGAATGCTTGCCACTAGTTCTCATTCTGCGAAACAGATTAAAGTATGCTCTGACATATAGAGAAGTGATTGCTATTCTTATGCAGAGGCATGTTATGGTAGATGGGAAGGTTAGAACTGATAAGACTTATCCAGCTGGTTTCATGGGTATGTAGAATTTGATTTCTGGAGAGTTTTTTGTATTTTCAAATGATAAACTTATACGAAGTACAGCATCATTTCTTTGATTCTTGCATGTCTTCTACACAAATCATTTTGTTGCAAATTGGCCTGATGTCGTTACTTTCATTCTAGGTTTTAAGTACATGGCGAATTGGCAATATTTTTTGGCAGATAATTTAGTTTTCTAGAGTTTTTTAATGGTTCACCTTTCACGATGACTTATTTTTGTACCTTTTCTGTGTGCTTCAATATCTTTGAATCATGTATTGGTTGTTATTCTTTATTTCCTACTTCCAGATGTTGTGTCAATTCCAAAGACGAATGAGGACTTCCGTCTCCTCTACGATACAAAAGGTCGATTCCGCCTTCATGCCATCACTGGTGACGAGTCGAAGGTTTGTATCGATACAACCTCAATTTGTTATATTTCTTGTTACTGTTGTCTAATATTTGATTAGTTTTTCTCCATATTTTCGATCCTGTGGATGGTATTCTAATGATTGGCCATGGTCTTTTCATCTTTGGTTCTGCAGTTTAAGCTTTGTAAAGTTCGGTCTGTACAGTTTGGCCGGAAGGGTATTCCATACCTCAATACTTATGATGGCCGAACAATCCGCTACCCAGATCCGTTGATCAAGGCTAATGACACCATCAAGTTTGACTTAGAGAGCAACAAAATTGTCGATTTCATCAAGTTTGATGTCGGGAATGTTGTCATGGTCACTGGAGGAAGGAACAGGGGACGTGTTGGAGTGATTAAGAACAGAGAGAAGCATAAGGGTAGCTTCGAGACAATCCATGTTCAAGATGCTGCTGGCCACGAGTTTGCAACCCGTCTTGGCAATGTGTTTACAATTGGTAAGGGGACAAAGCCGTGGGTTTCGCTTCCTAAGGGCAAGGGTATCAAGTTGTCGATCATTGAGGAAGCCCGGAAGAGGCTTGCAGCCCAATCCGCCGCGTAAGTTTGATAATATTTGGAGCTGTTTAAAGAATTGATGAGTTGGATGCTTGCTGGCTGGTACTTTGTGTTGGTTCTTCTGTAAGTTCTATCCTCTGCTTTTCAACTCATGAGCGGCAGTTTTAGACCAATCGTCTTCTTGAAATTTAGTTGCAGTAGTTTAGTTTGTTACATTTGTTTTATCGAAGGAAGTTGTTACATTTTTAGTAAATCATTATATAGCATAGTAAAATTCTTGTTTGCTAAAATCTGCTTTGCATCTTGGCTCACTTTTATTTCCTATATAGGTCAAGCCAGGTCGATGTATGGTTTCAATAAATTACATATTTGTCTAGATCCAATATGTGATAATGGGTTTTGAATTTTGTAACTCTGGAAGAAGCTAACTGAAATCAACAATTAAATATAGCATTAGCTTCCTATGTTAAAATTTGTTTCTTTCCCCAATCATTTTCATTAATTTTGATTGAAAGATTTTTCTTGTAAGCTCTCTGATTAAAGAGCGAGAAACCATACAGGATATTAGTGTGTTGGTGAGAAGCATAAAGAGGCTTCTAAGATTGAATTGGAAGGTTGAAGTTATTCATGTTTATCAGGAGGCTAGTAAAATAGTTGATGTGTTGGCACAGCCAATTGGAGTTTACAGATTTGTACTAGTGTTGTTACACATGGAATGGTTGTAGTTTAATCTTCGATGATTGCATTTCCTATAAAAAAAATTATAATTTAAAAAATAAAAATAGAAAAATATCTAAAAAATTTAAAAATATAAAAAATCATTAAAACGGTAAGACATATAAAAGTTATAATTTAAATCTTAGACCTTGAGTTATTAATTTTGGAATTAATTTCAAATAAATTGCCTTTAGTTACTGAACAAGTAAAAGAGATTAGTTGTCGGACATCAAGTTAGCAACTAGAACTAATTTATTAAAGGCGCATTTTTGTATTGATGATCGTATTTATGAATTGGTTTTATTTTTGGCTAGAGTTTTTTCCATTGCTTTCTTCATTAAGTTCAATTTAAATTTAGTTTTGATTTCCTAACCTCCAATATTTACTTGTTTTTACTTAAGAAATATCTATTCATTTATATTTTTAAGAAGGTTTTATTTTGTAGGTCTCCACAACCTATCAAAATTTTATTTGATTATTTTCAAGTAGTTTTTATGTTTGAAATTAGAATGATTAATTAATATTGTAGATTTAAGAAAAGTATAGAAGTTCAAAATTGAGTGATTAAATAATTTTTATTTGTTTGGTTATCAAGATTATTTATAAAAAAAAAACTACCCTATTTCATCAAGAATTATTCAGTAAGAACTAAGAAGACATGTTCTTACAGAGCATATAAAAAGTAAAAACAGCCTCTCCTTTTTTTTTTATAGATTCCTTTTTCAAGTAATTCTACTTGAAAAAGTAGTGAAATTTCCCTGAACATCTTTTAAACGTAGGACTCTACAGGCATCAACCTCTTGTTTCATTTTTGTAACTTTCTAAACAATTGGTCCAATCATTTAGTGTTGATTTTGAATTGAGTCTCTAATGAACATCGAAAAACAGAATAAAATAACCAACTATATACACCCGATAGAGATAGCAAATTCAAATCCTTCCCAAATAATAATCAAAACCCAAGGGTTCTCAACTTTCAGACCCAATCCGCCAAGTCTGCATCTGCTTCAGAAAATGGAACCTTTGTATCAGCTCCCGGAAGCAGACCGTCTGGTGGTGGGTCTTTGGACGATCACATTTTCATACTCACATCCAAACATGCAAAGAATGAATCAAGAAATTTAAAACCAAAGAATTCTGAAATACAGCCATTAATGCACACGAAGTGATTACAATGAACTAACAGAAAACCTAGCATTCACTCAAAAACAAACGAACAGTCATTGAGAAAATTCAACACGAACTTAGCTAACCACATATTTTCGTGTTATAGGACTTTAACTTAAAAAGGATTCAATGTCTCGCTGTTGGAGACAATGCCACTCTGGCAGGCTGCACACAATGTTTCTTCAACTCGATAAAGCGCAACATAGTAACTGGCTGAGACAAAGGAAGGGAAAACATGCAAAACGAAGGGGGTAGTCCTATTCTAATCACACCCAATACCAAATGGAAAAAAAACGAGAAACCATCGAGAGGTAGGAGTGTGATTATGAGGAGAGAGTTTACCTCATTGGTTGAAGGCTGGGTGAATCTCCATACATATGAAAAATCTTTGGAGAAGAAGTTCAAGGACAAAAAATGTAACAATGACCAATTCCCACTGGGTCTCGGCTATCACATGAGCCAACTCAGCTAAGAATACTTGAGAGCTGCATATGGTCAGGTCCGGGCTTATATCTCTCTTGATTCTCACTAAATCTTCAACCGTCTCTTCAATAATGCCTTTTGCTTGGGATGTCTTGTCCCTAGTTGAGGCTCCTCTTATCATATGAAACTCAGGAAGTTTTTGAAATCATCTTTATTAGTGTCATTTGGCCAATCCTGTTGATTCCACCATTCTTCTGTGCAGTGAATCGTTTTTAGTTTTGATGCATTTTTAATTGTGTGTGGTAAATTTCTTAGCTTCATGCACGGCTTGATCAATACTGTCTCCAAGGAAGGGCATTCCAAGGAGATATGAGAAATGGAGCATAATTCCGGCAAGTCATGGAGCTGCAAATACTTCAACTTGGGAAAGGAGTGCGATTCGACCATACTTCCATCTTCGATAATCTCCGTCAAGAGGCGGCAGTCCTTCACCTCCAGCTTTTCTAGCTGAGAGAGTTGTATGATCATTCCCTCTGAAAAAAGCTTACCTATGTTGTTGCATCCTTTTAACGAGAGCGTTGTAAGGCCACAGAGGCTTTTAGATTCAATCGAGCCCCGCCAGATACGTTTTAGTTTCGGAAGATTGCAAATGTATAGGCTTTTCAAGCGTTCGAATTCAACACCTATGCTGTCATTTTCTTGAAATGCAATACTTGTTTGGTCTCTATCTATGATGTTCTCCATCTGGTTACATTCCTCGACAATACATGCTTCCACTCCTTGCAAGTTATCAGCTCTGAAGCCTGATAAACTGGTAGCAGTTTGGTGACCGATCAGTTCGAGCGCTTTGGCTTGCTTTAGTACCTCTAAAATCGCATTTGGAAATTCATTTCCCGCATAAAACCTCAGATGCTTCTCGGCTGAACATTCGAAGACTCTAAATTCAGAAGCACGATTGTTTCTCCGGCAACCAACAACGATGTTGAATGATCTGAAGCTACTGCCTGCTGAAAGTGTATTGCATCCTTTCCATGATTTGCTATTCTGGATGAAAGAGTTGAAAGATGCCATCTCGGGGAAGAAGAAACAAAGCGTGGTTAACTTTGCCAACTCAGAAATTTCACTGATAATTTCGGCAGCATTTTGATATCTGCTGCTACTATGGCTCACATCAATGCTTAGTTCTTCTAAATTAGAAAGCCTTCCAATCACTTTAGAAGGAATCATTGGCTTCGCTGCTTCGACAGGGTTGTAGTTGCCAACATCTTCTGTGAATGAAACTCTCAAACATTTTAGATTCAACAACTCTCCAATCTCAACGGGCAAACTATAGAGACTGGTCTGACGTATATCAAGGATTTCGAGATGCTGGAGATCCCCGATCTGAGAAGGAAGCTGTACTAATTGACTACAGTTGTTTATAAACAGCCCTTTCAGATTTCTTAAGCTGCATATCGATGGTGGAAGTGAAGTGATTCGTATTTCATGCAAGTTCAGAACTTGAAGGCCATCCATATAGCCGAAGAATTCCCTTGGAAATTCGGTCAAGCTACTCTCCTGCAGTAACAATGTCAAGATCCCACAACATTGGGGTCTTTTTGGTAGAGTAGATAGGCGAACCCGAATAAGTGACACTCTCCTTGCACGTTCCCACTCTTCGTCTATAATGTTTTCATCCTCGGTGACGAAAAAATTTAAGTTCTTTTCAAGATTTGCTATCCTTAATGCCACCCGTTGAAAATACTCGTACATCTTGAAATGCCCCCATTTTCTTCCCTTTTCTAGTAAAGACTTCCTCACAAATTCATCTAATATTGCATGCCCCCTGTCACGTGTCCTAGGAAATTTTCTGTGGCTTGAAAAGAACTGTTCGGCTCTCCAACAATCAATTATATGGTCTCGAAAAATTTCGTAACCTGCAGGAAACACTGCCCAATACAGCAAACAAGGCTTCATATCTTCTGATAGTTTTTCATAGACAAGTTTAAAAGCCTTGTAAACTTCTTCCAGTGGTTCTTGCGGTTCCATAGTCGGTGACCTTAATTGGGACAACAAATCTCGCCATATTGCAGGGTCATCTACGTTTGCCAATCTATTGCCAATTAACTTGATCAAGAGCGGCATGCCACCACATTCTTTGATGATGAGTTTCGCAACTGGCTTGATATCGGGATTACTGTTAAGATCAGAACCAACCATTTTCCAAAAAAAGCTTTCAGCATCCTTGTCCGATAATCCCTGCACGTTCATCTCTTCATCCGTGCCTCCACAGATATTGTTGTTCTTGTATCTGCAGGCAAACACCACTTTTCCATGCTCGTTTTCATCATGAATTCCAACTTCTCTAAGATCAATCTCTGAGACAATGTCATCGAGATCAAGAAACAATACATAGCTCTTGTCCTTTAGCTTTTCGGATATCATGTTTGCTCTTTGTTGAGCAACATAGTTGCCGTTTTCTTTCATATCTAAACGCTTCCATATTTCATCCTGTATGTCTCTTATTCTCCCTTTGGCTGTTACATTCACCCAAAAGATGATGTCAAATTTACCAGATTTACCAACCCTGTCATGCAACATTCCCATTATCTTGGTCTTCCCTACACCCGGAGGTCCCCATATGCAGATTCTTTTCAAGTTCTCATCCTCTAACCACTCTGCCAGTGTTTCTACATGCGAATCAAATGATGGCACATCACTTTTTTTCCGAGCATGCTTCTCTATAACGGGAACCGGTGGTGCCGGTGGCTTCTCATGCATTATAGTTATTTGACCTCTTTGATTCCTCAGCTCAACTACCTCTGTTGTCTTCTTCACAATACGCTTGCCAAGCTTTAGCAAACTCGGAAATGGACATAGTCCGCAAAAATACGGTCTGGTGTTTTTGTAGTCAACCTTAAGTTTTTTAATCTCCTGTTTCATATTTTCGACCTCATTGAGCCAGGTTTCACATCTGTTGGTCTTTTCTTCTGTTAATTTGTTTCTCTCCAACTTTGTTTTAACATCCGCATCCTCATTAGACAAATATAGTTCCTCCTTCTCAAGCTTGGCAAAATTCTCTCGTATATTCTTCACATAGGCATATTTGCGCCGCAAACAGTTGAAAATACCCTTTCCACCTTCAACTGCTGGTGTAATCAGTGAACCAACAGCTTGTCCACCAGCTTGCACCGCCACTGCTTCCATGCTGCCAATGCAAGTAAATCAGTATAGCTGAAACCATGTCTTGTTATGAAGCAGTAACAAATATATATGTACACATATATATATATATATATATCATATTTTCTTAATTGTAAGACCAAACGAATTGGTAGTTGCAATTGCATATCACTGCAAAATCACAGAGATGGATCTCATTGGCATTACATCTAGCACATAAAAGACTTGATCTCATCGAGTTTTGAGGCTCCAACGCTGGTGGTTTATAAATTAGTACATTATTCTTTGTTCCTTTCAAGAGCTAAATTTTGCATTATTTCCCAACATTTATGGTCACTCTTGTTAGAACTAAAATTGAGTCAACCCTACCAAAATCAACCTTTCCTATCATCCAATAACCAAGAGCAAATTGAAATGGATAACCTTATCCAACTTTCAACAGAAACTTAGAAGTAACAAAATCTTTACAAAAATCTGTAAAACTTCCCAAAGATGAACAAATTACATGCAATTTACCCTTTTTTTTTTTTGAAACTTTTCAACTTTCAAGAAAGTCTTATTCAAAGAATACCCCAAAAAGGTCGTGGATTCCAAGAAACACAAGAGCTATACACATGAAAGAAGACACTTAATTGAAGTCAAAATTGTGAAGATCCAAGCTACTAGTTACAAGCAATAACAAGATATGACATTGTAGCTCATTTTGCAGCAAACTCAACACAGTTCATATTCAGACAAGAAAAAAAAAGAGAGAAGAAAGTGGGCATACCTGGAAACACTTGATCTTGCTTACTTCAGTTTTGTGTTCTGTCTGAAAACTGGGTTGGGGTTTGAGATTTAGTGTCTGTCTTCCTAGAAGTTGACCTGACTTGAGCTGGAGCTAGAGCTTGAGCTTGAGCTGAGGCAGACCAGACCAGCCAGTTGTGTCAAGCTCAATAACCTTACAAAGGGATTTAAAGGAAGCAAGTCAATGTGCCAGCCAGACCAAATGATAGAGAGCATAAGGACCCACTCATCCTTCGGCCTTGTTCCGACCGCACTTTATTTGGAAAATATACTTTTTCGAAAAGTTTGAACTTTTCGATCAATATTACTTAAATTTAAAAAGTTATAAAATGATTATTAAAATATTTGAAAATTTTTATTTAAGTTATTTAGTTATTAAAATTTTTTTTTAAATCCAATTAGTAAACTCTAAGCGACGATTGATAAATGGAGTATAACCCATCGACAAGTTGAAGAACATACATTTTTCTTTAGATTCAAATCAATTTGACAGTATCAAAGATTGGAAAAAAAACTATTTAAATTTTAGTTTACAGATCTGTGACAAAATTGTTTCATGAAAAAAATTAAACTGTCATACAACAACAATTTTAAAAGTCCAATATCTTAAATGAAAATTTATAAGTGGTTCATTGACTATTTTGTAATTTTTAAGGTTTAAAGTTTAATTACTAATTTATACTAAAAGATTTACACTAATAGAATTAGCAATGCATCCCTTTAAAAAATTTAAGGGATTGGTTCAAGGGATAAAAGAACTCTATTACATAAGTAAAACATTCTCTCTTTACTTATATATTACACTTGTTTATATTTTAACCATATAGTTAATTAAGTTTATAAAAAAATTAAAATATGAGCGTATCCATATTTCACATTCAACTTCAAATTAAAATAACATAGCTGAGAGGAATGTTAATTCCGGTTGCTTTAAAATATCTTGAAAAACATTATATTCAATTCTCATAAAATAATCTTACATGTTTCCATGTAATTTATAGCATCAAATTGAATTGTATATGTCACATGAATTTTTAGTATAATGTCAAATCCACAGGTTTTGTCCCGCAGCTCACTTTCATGGCAATTTCAACGGATATTCTGAATTGACCAAGAAAAAGAAAAAAGAAATGCAGTATTCCACTCCCTCCCATCTTCCAAATGAATCCAGATCATACAACCATGTCATGGTATATAAGCAGGGGCGGACCAAAAGGGAGACTTGCAAGGGGCTGGCCGGGACAGATCTAGGGGAGGCTAGCGGGGGGCTTGGGATTGACACGGGTTGCTAGAATCCCCTCGGGATTCAAGACTTCTGTTCTGAATGCAGTTGCCATGATTTTGGTTGGCAACTTCTGCGAACAAAACTGTAACATTAAAGATTTCTCAACTTTCAAGACTCTAGAGATCCCCTGTCCGATGAGGAAGCTGTAATAACCAACTGCAGTTCTCTATGAAGACCCCTTTGAGGCTTCCCAGTCTGGAGACACGGATGATGACCGCCGATTCCTACCTTCCATGCTATTTCATGAAGTAACGACGGTATCGGACTTTACATATGTGCTATGTCATGTGTTCATCAATAATATGATCTCAAGTAGTTTCTTTAGGTAAAGGAAAACAACACTTACTTCGCAGGAAGATCATCATAGATGAGTTCAAATGACCCGTAATATTCTTCCCACTCTTTGCCATTGGTACATCATTTCCCGAGCTCATTTTTCCTTGTGAGGTGTTTTACTATTAATACCGAATATAGGCAGCAAACCACCTACACAAACCGGTTTGGCAATTCGTTTGGTTTCTCCATTCTTCTCAAGAGTCTACTGTTTAAATGATATTTTTTGGCTTTGTTGACAGCATCACTTCCATGCCCCAAAATCAATAGACTGAAGTGATATATGACCAAGATATAAGTCCTTTAAATGTTTCTTGCACAATCCGATTCGCCTTTTATTCAAGCTTGGATGGATACAACTTGTGAATCCTGTCTTCCAACCCGGAAATTTCTGTCTCTCCATAACATGGAGAGTATAAACACTCGGTGCTGCCACTGAGCAACCCAAAACAAAACAATTGCAAGGCCTTGACTGGCTCACCATTCTTGCCAGTGATAGCAGACACAAACCACTATATGAAATTCCATACATCAATGCTTCGTCATTATCAAATGGGTGAGAATATGATGTTTCATATGTCAGCTCTTGCTCCACCTCTTCTATCGAGGGGATTCGGCATAGTTCCGAATCAAATTGTTTCTCTATTTCACTTTCATGAATCCTATATTTTGTTGCTAGAGTACGAACACAGGATTTCCGCAGTAAACTAGAAATTAAAAGCTTGACCTCGTTGAAGTTGTCATAATCTTGATACCACTGAAGCCATCGACGGACAATTCCCGAAAACCAGTCAATTATTTGGATGCTGTCTTGTAAAACGAGCAGTGAAGCTGCACGAGGATATCCTTCAGAGGTGGTCAATCCATATCGGAACAGTCGCTTCTTTATGGCATCAGTTGGAGCAAGAATCTCAGTGATCGTGACAGATCCAGAGTTTGAGCTTGAATTTGGTAAAAGAGCAAGTGTAGTAGCTGTTTCGGAAGAAACATATTCATCTGCACACTTCATAAATTCATAATAAGATTCCTTTAGTTCATGAGGAAGGGCCGGTTCAGCAACATACTTAGACAAGATAGATTCCTCGTTCTCTGCTGCTTTGGCTTTAATGTCTTGCAACCATACTTTCATTAAGACCTTGTACCAATGATCAGTCTCCATCCCAGCTTTACGGAAACAAGAAACTTTACTCAAAGTAGAGCCACTATCTGCTAAATGCTTAATTTCTGACTCCTTAACCTTCTTTAAACCATGAGCCAACCATTTCTTCCCGATTCTAACACACCCGACATTCCAAGCATCTTGTTTTTGAGAAGCAAATAGCCGTACTTTTTCCTTTAACTTGTGCACAGCACTTGTAGCTGGACCTTCTTGAACACGTCTTTTAACCAAAGCTCCTAAAAAGCGACTACCGTTAGACCCATCACAAGGTAGAACTCCGGTTTGTTCATCATCAACATCCAAGCGCAAAGAATTCTTTAAAAAATCTACAATCTCAGACTTGAAACTAAGAGCAATATCTTTGGAACCAGAAACTACAAAAAATATCTCATCCATAAAACGACAACAATAAATTCTTGGGCCCGAATTGTCATTAGTTGTGCATTTAAGATCATTTTCCTTTAACTGTCTCCTAAACCAGTTCCGTAGCTTGGAATGTGACTTATCTTCATCCTTATCATCTCCTTGATGAAGGGCCTCATATCTCATGGATAATCTATAAAATTCTTGATCGAAGAAGTCAAGATACACGTTCATTAATATCGGGGATAATACGCCCTCCTGTGGAAGGCCATGGCCTTTTGGGAAACCACCAAACTCAAAATTGAGGACTTGTGCATCAAACATGCTTCGGATAATAACATATAACTGGTCGTCTTCTATCTTCTCCTCCAATTTCGAAATGAGCTTCGCGATGATATTAGCATCAACCTTTTTGTTTAAAATTAATGGGAACCACCAACTTGGACTAGAAACCTGTTTCTTGATGTATCTCAATGCAGTCAGGTGACCCCTCCCAGTTCGACAACCATGTGAAATTTTAGAAAAATGGGGCCTGTAAACAACTTCCAAAACCATTCTGATAGCTTCTTGAACAATTATCATCTTAGGATTTGGAAGGATAAGGACTTCTTTGGCAACACCTCTTGTCGAGAATGAGACAGTATCTTCTCCAACGTCAAAACTCCCATCAAGGAGCTCTTTTGCAAGGGAATTAAAACATATAGAATCATCCTTCACCGATATGTCGACATTTGAGTTGAGCTTAATGCAATTATAAGCATCTTGAAGCGTAATTGGAACGGCAATCACATTGACCATTAAGTTACGAAACTTCCCATCAATGAATTGCTCCTTTACTCTCTTCTTTACGCGAAGCTCAATCGACCTCTTAAGCTCCATCCTGCTCTTAACTTTCCTCTCATCTTTATGAGATGATTCCTCAACAAGACATGCCAAGTCCTTTGCCAACATCATCTTCTCATAGCCTTTCTTTAAGTCACCATTGGTTGAAAAACTAGAATAACAAATCAAAGCTTGAAGCTTTTCAACTGGTTTTCCTATTAAAATGTTTAACTATTAGAATTTAACCAAACAAACAGAAAACCCAATCATCCTTTTAGAAAAATATACCAATTTATTACATCATAGGAAACATGTATGAGATTATAGTAAGAAAAACATACAATCCATAAAACCCCGTCAATGGTTTTTGACCTATCTATTACTCAATGAAATTCAAAGCTACAAACGAAGCATTAATCTCAAATGCTAGACAAGAACTAATTACAGTAGAGATATCAAACACTAAATAAAATTCAAACGCAAAGCTGTAAAAAAGCATACCTTCATCTCTGAAAAAAGTTGGTGTTAAGTTCATTGGTTGAGAAAGGGAAAATCCCTTCAACTTCCCTATGGAAACAGTAAACAAACCCCGAAACAGCATTACTATGACCTTTTTTACAAGGAATAGTTGTTCATGGCCGGCGTGCCGGTGCGGACGAGACACCGAGTCTGTGCACGACACGGACTATGGGTCTAAAACATAATCGAAAGTGTGGAAAAGACCTCCTGGCTGGGAAGAAGAAGAAGAAGATTGAACAGTATTTTATATTTTGACCCAAATACTAGGCCCAAATTCTTGGACTCTTGTCTAATTTCATGGATCAAAATAATCTAAATTTGATAATGGTTAGAAATGAATTTTATGATTAAAACGAGGATTATTATTTAGTAATACCGGTAATGTACCCTAATTTTGTTTGTGTTAAACGTTATTTGTAGAAAACTAATCTTTAAAGAAATATATATATATATATTTTATACTAAAATATAAAAGATATTCTTTATATATAATATTCATTTATTATATATAAGTTTTTGAACAACTATTATATATATAAGTTTTTCAACATCTATTATATATAATTTTAAATGTTACTAATAATATCTTATTCAATAATATTTGGCTTAATGATAAATTTGGCCACTAATGTTTACATGTTTTGTCAAAATGGTCCTAATTGTATTTTTGAGTCTTTTTATCATAAACTTTTATTCTTTTTTCAAATTACTTTTGTTAACAGATTTCATGAACGTACCATTACAAAAGTTAACGGAATGATGTGGAATTTCGTATGTGGAATATTTTAATGAGATATAATTTATTACTTAGATAATCCAATAAAATAATTACATGTGGAAAATAATAAAATAAATAATTCATGAAGTTAAAAATAACTATTAATTTTTAATTTTTAAGTTAAAAATAATTACATGTGGAAAATAATAAAATAAATAATTCATGAAGTTAAAAATAACTATTATTAAAAATAAATAATTCATGAAGTTAAAAGAAAATAAGCGTAATTATCTAAAAAATGTTTCAAAATGAATGCATACGTTTGTTTGATGATAATTACATTTATTTTATTTAAATTAAGATATATTTTTAATTTTAAATATTCTACATATAAAATTTCATATCATCCTATTAACTTTTTAATCGTAATTTTATCAAATTTGTTAAAAAAAGCAATTTAGAAAATAGAATAAAAGTTGATGGCCAAATTAGGACCATTTTAATACAAGATATTTATGTATGATGAATAAAAAAAAAAAAGTGAAATGAGGTTAACTCTCGATCTCGTTCTTCCATGGATGTTAAAGCATTCACCCCATGGATGTTGGTTATACTCATTGCTACTCACATTGCTCTCAATTATTTTTCACTCCCACCTTTTTTACTAATAAATTTTCACTTTAATATTATAATAAAAATTATTATTTGATACACTAAGGATGAATTATTTAGTTTCTATAAGGTTAACAAATCATCATGTATCTTATTTATTTAATTTTTAAAATTTTTAAAGGCATTAATTAACGGCAGGTGACTCTATTATTATGAACTTTTTTTTTTCTGTCTATTATTTGGTACTAAAAAAATGGTTAGAAACTGACATATGGACCATCGGATGAGTGACATGGCAAAGTGAGCTCGATTAGAGTGGTGAATGATTAAGGGTAAAAAAAAAAAGGGGGGGCTTGCATGAAATTTTTCCATTTCCTCTTCCTTTTCTAAACTAAAAAACATGAATAAAAATAATATATTTTCCTTTTTATTTTCAACGCGGATTCTTTTGATTTCTTTTCTTTTCTTTTCTTTCCCCCAATTTCTCCTCATTTTCTTTTTTTCTCCTTCTTCTTCCTCCCTCAACCCTAGCCAGCACCTAGCCCACACCACCATGATTGGTCATTTTTCTGGCTCGGAAATGGCACCTAATTGTTGCTCTTCATTCCCTCTTTTGAATGCTTTGATTAGGTTTCCCGAAATTTTTTTCAAAAGCCACAAAAACACTTTCAACATTTGAACTTCTCTAACTCCAATCTCTCAAAATGTCTAAACACTCGTTTAAATTTTTATACTTTTGAATGAATTTATAAAAACTTTATATTTTAAATTTTTATAAATTTTATAATGGTATAAAAGTGTTTAAACATTTTGCTTTTCTGAAAAAAAAAGAAAAAAAAATTACTCATAAGGGACTCATTTAGGGTGAGTTTGGATGGGCGGTGTGTTTACCTACGGTTAGTGTAAAAACAGCAGTGGCGGTGAGATTAGATACTGTAGCGATACTGTAGCGTGAGACAAAAAGTAAACTAAATGCACCGCACCGCACCGCACCTAATCGCCCATCCAAACCCACCCTTAGTTCGTCAAAGTTCTGCAACCAGCCACATCACATGGTGGCCCTTGTTGAGTGACATGCCGCGTCAGTAAAGAAACTGACAACGTTACAATCAAGTACTAGAATGGATAACGGAAACAAAGTATAAGTATCAAAATGACAAATTAAAAGTACAAACACTACACTGCATTAATAATTTTGTTAAAATATAAGTATATTTCTTGCCATTATCTCTTGTCAATTTCTCACAAATTTCCGTTAAATTTATCTAATGTGGCAATGGAAAAAATGAAAATTGAAAACCACTCGAATTAAATTTATATTTAATCTATACTACTATTCAAACTCTTAATTGAGTTAATATTACTTAATTAAATACTAACTCAATTAAAAAAATTATGAAAATATTATTTTCATATTTAAAATAAATTATATTATTTGAGAATATTTTAATTTTATTATTTAAAATTAATAAAAGATATGTATATGATGATATTTGAACCTATACCAATTGAATTAATAAAACCTTAAATTTAGCATTAAACCAACGCTTTAATATAATGTTATTTATATATGTTAATTTTATTATGTATACATTATTACCTCCATCAATTGTATATATATACGTACTATTATTTAAACCTATGATTGTATTGGTGTTATGAGTCAACCAAGCACCAACTTAATTGGAGAAATTATAAAAAATATTTTTTGTATTTACAATAAGTAATATTATTTAAATAGACTTTTATGTTTTAAATACGCAATTTACACACATATATACATGTGATAAAATTTTTAATAATAATAAATTTTTTATTAATATATGATTGAAAATAACTTCAGAATGTATTAATAATAATTATATCAAATTTTTTAGAATTAAAATATTGAAGAAGAAAAATAAAATGCTCGAGTTTAAAATAATGTCATCTAGATATTATACAAAAATATGTATATAATAAATAGTTAATATTTGGTATACTGATAATATATTTTTATTTCAAAACTAATTTTAAAAATTGTCACGTGCCTTATTTTTTTTAATATTTTATTATATCTTAAAATTTAAAAACTCAACCGACAATATATAAAATATTATTGTATAATACAAATGATTATATTATAAAAAAAAAAGTGTTGAAAGAATCGTTGAACGTGATCAATGTTGGTAGACGGGATACGTGGTCATCGTAATGGCATGGTTAGTTGGAATTACAATTTGAGTCCAAATTGGGAAAGGAAACTCATCTCTCATTGTACTACGCAATGCATTACTGGGAATTTCAACTTTATTTGAAAACCAACTTCTTTTTCTTCTTTTATTTTTTTTTCTTTCTATGTGGGGTGAAATGTCATTTTATTATATTTTTCAAGTGTAACACCCCTTACCTGTATCCAACACCGAAATAGGGTACGAGGTATTACTAAAACACATACACTTGTAAACGTATTTAACCGAGTTATAAAATTTCATCTAAATTAAAACTTTCAAAATAATTAACATACTTCTATAACTTTTCACAATATATCCTTAAAATATTATAATCATAATAATTAGGGCCTACAAGACCCGATACATACTCATGCAATTCAATGCTTCATTTTCATTTCATTCAATTCGCAATTTCTCATGCTCACAATTTAAATCATATCACTAGCAATTTCCATTTAATTCACGTACAACTTAATGACATTAAGTTCAACACTAATACATACTTACCATTTAACTCAACGTTTATCGATTATACCATTCAATAACACATTTATGAAATTCTCAATTTTGCAATGAAAATGTCATTTTAAAATAACAACATCATCCTGGTATAAATACACTACCACTTAACTATTTACTTTAATTCTTTTAGGCCCATTTGTCACTTACCATCCTTAATCAAATTAGGGAACGGTTACGGAAAATTGAGTACTTCACTTTCACTTTGCCATAGTATAACTATGGTTTTACGTATGATCATTTATCACTTGTCCCTGATCAGATAAGTGTAGCTAAGGCTACCACTTATCACTTTGTCACTTGATTAGATAAGTGTAGCTAAAGCTACCACTTATCACTTTGTCACTGATCAGAAGTACTCAAATCCGGCGTTCCGCTCAATTTGATCATTTATTTGGTTTTCACATTTTTATTTTATTCTCATTTCAACAATAAATATATCTCATCATACATTATATAATTCATGAAATTAACATTTAATCATTAACTTTCAGCCATATGAACTTACTATTTCATTACCTTTCCACACTCGTTTCCTATGCACATCACACAAGATATAAACATATCATTCAAACCATAGTCGCAAACTAGTACATTGAAACATAATTCTTTTTGGAAATAATCACATAATAAACCATTTCACTAAAGATTTCATAATTTAAACCTTACCACCACTTTCATGATCACAATATTTATTCATATATCAAACTTTCCAACATGTGTTAATTCAATACCCATTCACGACATTACTTCATGCCAAATCATATACCAAAAATACAATACACACGTACTATAAACTTTATTTTCCCACATGAGCTTAAACCATAACCAATACTGCACAAATATATGCATCATTTCTATTTCATCGTTTATCAATTATAATTAAGCATATGACCAATTATACACAAGTCATTCATATATTTCCCAATTTTCCTCCACCTCCTCTCCATTCCTCATCCTTAATGTGTGTAACACATTTAAACAACATTATTCATACTTTCACTATTTTCTTGTATGTAAAATTCAAGCTGTCCGTCTGGGTCAGAGTCACTAAATTATTTTTATCTGGAGATACAGAGCTTCAAATTAAGATTCGTAAATTTTTCCCAAAACTAGATTCACATATATTCTTACCATAAAAATTTCAGAATTTTTGGTTTAGCCAAATAGTACAGTTTATTCTTTAAAGTTTTCCCTGTTTCACTGTTGGACAGTTCTGACCTCTTTTCACTAAAAATTAATTATCTCATTGTACAAAATTCGGATGATGTTTCCGTTTGTTTCCTTTGAAAATAGACTCATTAAATATTCTAAGTATATAAATTATAACTCATAATTATTTCTGTACAATTTTAACAATTTTCCAAAGTCAGAACAGGGGAACCTGAAATCATTCTAACATTATCTTACAAAATTTAATATATCTCATGATTTACAATTCCATTTCTTACACTGTTTCTTCTATGAGAAACTAGACTCAATAATATTTAATTTCATATTTTATTCATCCTCTAATTAGATTTTCACAATTTATGGTGATTTTTCAAAGTTAACCTACTGCTGCTGTCCAAAACTGTTTTAGTGCAAAATATTGATTACAAAGTCTATAACACTCTTACTTTCCTTCTCTACACTATTTCTCAACACTTTCTCTTATTTTCTCTTCACTAACATATCAAGAACATATAACCTTATATAATAAAACCCTACATTAACATCAATCTCATACTTTTTCAATAATATCAAACTCAAAAATATATTGAAATCATGATGTTCTTACCTTGCTCAATTGACTTCAATCTTTAACTTGATTTTCTCTCTCCTCCAGCCTCTATTTCTTGAATCTAACTTGATATTCTAGCTTCCCATAGTCTCCTTGTCAATTTTCTCTCTTGGTGGCTATGAAAATTTCTTTGATTTCTAAGTGAAAATGGTGGATTTTTGGTGAAAGGACCAAATTGTAAAGAAAGCAAAACTTTCTTTCTTTCCCTCTTCTTCTCACGTTAATGCATGCAAAAATGGTGGGGATGGTTGCTTTTCATCCTTCTTTCCATATATATATATACTAAATAAATTAATAATAATAAAATAATATCATTTAAAAAAAATCAAATTAAAATATTAATAAACTAATATTTATTTATTTATTAATCTAAAATATCTCCAACATCATCATTATCTTCTAGATTTCTCTCTCTTCTAATTGACCATTTTGCCCTTTTTGATCTTTTAAAATTTCATCCTTGAGTCATCACTTAATTTGGTAAAATTATGATTTAGTCCCTCAAACTTCTTCACCTTTTTCAATTTGGTCCTAATCCATCCATTTTTCTTAGTTTCTAGATCATTCCACCCTTAAAATGTTTACACCATTGGTCCTTCAACTTTTTCATATTTACACTTTAACCCCTCAACTTTTGAGTATTTACTCTTGGGTAACAAAACTTTTCTCACTTTTGCGATTTAATCCTTTCTTGAATTAATGTTATAATATACTTCCCAATATTGCCATAACTCAAAATTACCCCTTTTTAGCACTTTATTTCCTTATTTTACTATATCAGAGATATTATATTACTTTCCTTACTGTAAAATTTTCGGAGTATTACATCAAGTTTATCTTATGATTCATGTTTGGGTTTCGTAATCAGTTCTCATAATAATATCGTTTTTAAGGTTCGAATTTACATATTCCCTTTGAGAGTGCAACGAGCTTTACTTTGTACTAGACCTGATCATGAGTTGGGTTGATGCAAAATTTTAGGCCCGTTTTCTAAGTTTGGGTCTGGCTCGACTCGAAAAATAGGCCTAAAATTTTATCTAAGCCCGACCAAAATAAAAATTCTAAACTCAAGCCAACTCGACCGAATTAATTTTTTTATATAAAAACAAATTTTAAAAATATAATACATTAAATACATTAAATACACTAAAAAGTAAAAAACATTAAAATAAATGTCTCCTAAAAAAATGAAAATATATTAAGAAATTATTTATACTTAAATAACACTAAAATTATAGCAAGCAAATGCCTCTAAAATAATAACAAAATTAATAATAAAATAAGAGTTATACAATATCCAAACAATAATAAAATAATAACAAAATAATAGCAAAATTATAGTAAAACAACCGCAAAAAAACAATAAACAACAGCAAAATAAAACAAATTTAGGCAAAATTTAGGTCGGGTCAAAAAATCTTACCCGAGGCCCCGCTCTTTTAGATAATATGTTTTATTTTTTGTCTAAGCTCATTTTTGTGCCTATATTTTTATCTAAACCCTACTATTTTTCAAGTGGATCTTTAGACCTGGATAGAAGACTCAACCTAAATATCATGGGTTATACTATTGGATTTTTTTTAAATGTCAATTTAATTTACTTACAAATAAAAAAACACAACTTAAATTAATTTAAGATATAACACTATTTATTAAAGTTCAACATATTAAGTTATACTGTTGGAATTTTTTTAAAAAAATCAGGATCATTGATGAGGGAATCAGTTGAAAATTATGTACTTTTTGATATATACTACCAAATAATATTTGGGAGTTCCATCTTCATGATTTTCATGATTGAAATTGAAAGAGTTAGCACAATACGATTTTATATCTCCGTAGAATCTTTTCATCAATTACCAATTGGTTTTGTTTGGCTGTTTGCCTCATGTTTATAGGGGCCCCCCCTTTTCTTTCTTCTTATAATAAGTTAATTGCTCACTCAATAATGCAAATTTGAGATTTTTATTTTTTAAAGTTAAATTTAAGTATTTTACGAGTATTAATATCTTTATTCAGTTTCCCTATATTAACTAAAATATTTAAGAAAAACTAAGAGAAAAAGAGAGAAATGGTGGATGTGTATCAAAATTTCCATCAAGTAGTCTGACATGCAAGTCACGTAATTTGTCATGCAATCATCCTGTTCATAATATGATTTTATTTTTTTGGTAAACCACTAAAATATTTTGGGCATTTCTATATAATGCACCTCCATTTGTACAACGTTTCTATCAATTTACACTCAAAATTATTAAGGATGGAGTTCTGGAAGAAATTTACTTTCGTCTTGGCTATGATGGCGGTAGTCCTGGCAGCCACCATGCCTCCAACGGCAAGCGCCGCTCGCAAAGAGGAGGTGACTCTCCCTGCCGACTTGAGCTCAACAACCACTTTGGCCAAAATTTTAGATGTTAATAAAGACAAACCTGATAAGAAATGCCTCAAAAATTTTGAATTTTGCATGTTTACGGCCAGAGTTTGCTGTGAAAATTGTGCATGTTTAGGATTATGCCTGTGTATTTAAACTCTTCCCCTTTTCCCTTATCATATAACTGCTTGTATTGTACTAAAAAAAAATAAAGGTTTGTCTTTAAACATGGTTATCCAAAAGAAATAAACTGCACCAAAATTCATGCTACACATCATAAGTGTAGATAGGGGGCACGCAATGTATATACCCTTAAATAGTAAACTTGTCATTTAAATTTTATGAAATTATAAATTAATATTATAGTATAATTGCATTTTAACTTAAAAAATTATAATTCATTTTTAGTCTCTCTTTTTATTTTTCCAATAATTACTAGAATAAATCTATGGAGATGAAAAGGAGTTGACAAAACTTGCCTTTTCAAGTATATCAAAATCATTTTCTTTTTTAAATTTAATTTAATTTTTTGAAAATAATCGACAATAGTATTGATTAAAGAAAGCATAACAGAGCAAGCCAGCTAGTAATAGACAGAAAATTAACCCGGACCATCAGGCTCCCCCTTGTTAGTGCCGAATCATAAAGCAAAATGCGAGTAGGTGGGACTAAATTCTAAATATGCGGTTGAGCATGAAATAAAGCTATCCTAATCAATCCATAAGCCGCTTTATTAGCATCTTTGCACATCCAATTAAAAGTCACATAATTGAAAAGATTATTAAGACTAATGCAGTCACCAACTACAACACCAAACTCTAAATTGTCGGGTTCCCTCGAGACCAAGGCATGATACTCAGTTTCCAAAATCACATTGTCGAAGCCGCAGTCCAACCATGAGAGGACCTCTTTAATAGCGTGGGCTTCCGCCAACATCGGCTGCTCCACCGGCTCAATTCGGCCGAAAATCCCTGTGATATACTCGCCTCTTTCATTCCGCACAATTGCACCGAAACCCCAGCCATTATTCATATGTCCGGTAGCGACATCAGTGTTGCATTTCCAGCAGCCCTCCTCAGGCGGCATCCATTTATTGCCTGGCGATAAGTTTCCACCGCCCCTTTGCATCCTTCCAATCCTGTAAATAGTTCAAAGCAAAAGTTAGCAATAACTGCGTAGCAGAGGAATTCAGATTGCACCAAACATAAGCATTTCTGAAAAACCGAATACTTCAAACTATCGCACAGCCTTTCTCCATCAGATCATTGTCGCCACTTTCTAAAATATTAAACAAGAACACCCATGCACTGTCACCTCTTCGTTGAATGCCACTAAGTTGCCATACGAGTGCAACCATAGGACAATGAAAAACACATGATCTAGACTTTCGACAGAGCCGCATCTAGCACAAGAGGGATCGATCAAGAGGCACCCCCTTTAGTGATAGATTATGTATACACGGCACAAAGTCTTTGAGGCACCTCCAAACAAAATCTTTAATCTTTGGGGGAAGAGAACTATTCCAAAGTTTCAACCAAGGACCGAAATCAAACGAAAGGTCAAGTCGAGAAAACGACCTTGTAGCAAGCAAATAGCCGGACTTCACATAGTCTCCTAAAATGCCAAATCTTCTCATCAACAGGTATATACCTGCTCACAGCAATTTGAATAACGTCAAAACATTATCCTCTAAAGTAGGAACCTACATTCATAAATTAAAATTAATTCAAACTAAATTTATATTTTAATAATAATAAAGTATTTTCTTATTTGAATTTAATATATGAAAAATAACTTGGCAACATGAATATATTAATATTAATTACACCAAAATTGTATAAAAAATATTGAAAGAAACGTTAGTTGGATGGTTAAAGGTGATCTATGTTGGTAGACATCATGGCAATGGCATGGTTAGTTTTGGGATTACAATTTGAGTCCAAATTGGGAAAGGAAACTCATCGCTCGTGGTTCTACGCATTAATGCTTTAGTGGGAATTACAATTTTATGCAAAAACCAACTTTTATTATTATTGTTATTATATCCCCATGCGATCTTGTCATCTATTCCCAATGTTTGCCTCGTGGCTATGATTTTTTTAAATAACAAAATAATTATATATTCCAGCAATCCAACTCAATCTCAATAATAATTCAGTTAAATTTAGGGTTAATTATATCTAAATTTATTAGATTAATAGTAATTTTACATTTTGATCACTCAATTTTAAAAAATTATAAAATGATTATTAAATTATTCGAAAGTTTTCATTTAAGTCACTAGATTGTTAAAACATTAGCATATGACATTCTCTTTTTGTACTATTTGCACTAATTGAAAGCTTTCCTTTCGTTTCTCTTTTATAGTTCAATTTTTTTTTCATGCAACAGCTTTGAAGATCACGAATCTACGGATCAAAATCCAAACAACTTTCTTTTAAGATCTATGATATTGATTGTCAAATCGACTTGGATCTAATATATGTTCTTTTACTCAGTAATGAGTACTGATCCACTGTACTGATCGTTGAATTGTTGCTTGGAGCTCGCTAGCTGAACTTTAAAAAAGGAATTTGACAGCACAATGATCACTTAAATAAAAACTTTTGAATAGTTTAGTAGCCATTTTGTAACTTTTTGAAGTTGAGTGACCAAAATGTGAACTTGCTAATAGTTTAGTGAGTTTGGATGCAATTTACCCTTAAATTAAGATTTTTTCTTTCAAATTGAACTTGAATATTTTACCAGCACTAATGTCTTATTTACATTTATATATTCACTTATTGTCAATTAATTTTAGATAGGTTAAATTATACTGCAAGTCCTCGTGCTTTTTATATATTTGGAATTTAGTCCACTTACTTTTATTTCTAAGAATTTAATTATTCTACTTTTCAGATTTTAAAATTCAAATCTAATTGTTAACACTGTTAACATTCTTCTATTAAATTTTCTAGGTTGACATTTTGAAATAAAAGAAATACTCACTTAGTAGCCATGTAACAAAAAAAAAGGCTTTGTAATGAATTTGAATTTAATAGAAGAATTTTAATTGGTTCAACAATTACACTTACACTTTTAATCTAAAAAGTAAAATGGGCTAAATTTCAAATATGCAAAAAGTACAAGGACATTAAGTATATTTTAACCTATTAAAAATTTTAGGGTAAACTATACAAATGGTCACCCAACTATGTCCGCATTCATGTTTTGGTTACCCAACTTTAAAAAAATTTAATTTAGGCACTAACGTTTGAATTTGTTCCTATTTTGGTCACCCACCATTAAATTGATAGCTATCTAACACGTATAATAACATATTTAGTTCTCAATATTCACATACTCTATCAATTTGATCCTAATTATTAATAATTTAATGAATTTAACCCTTCAAATTTATAAATTCTATCAATTTGATCCTCAAACTTTCTAACTAAAGCTTTCCACATCTATAAATTTGTAAAACCCAAAAAAGAAGTTTTGTTTCCCATTTTTTGGGGTTTTACAAATTTATAGATGTGGAATGCCTTTGTTTTAAAAGCTGGAAGCTTTGGTTAGGAAGTTTGAGGATCAAATTGATGGAATTTGTAAATGTAAAGGGTTAAAATTATTGAATTATTTAGAATTAGGATCAAATCAATAGAATATATAATTATATTGAGGGTTGAATTTGTTATTATACCGGTTATATCATTATCAATTTAATAGATGGTGACCAAAATAGGAACGAATTCAAACGTTAGTGTCTAAATTGAAAATTTTTAAAGTTGAGTGACCAAAATAGGAACATGTGCATAGTTTGGTGGCTATTTGTATAATTAACCCAAAATTTTTAAGTTAGATGTTTAAGAAAAACTATAAGAAAAGAGAGAGAGAGAAATGGTGGATGTGTATCAAAATTTCCATTCACTAGTCTTCCATGCAAGTCACGTAATTTGTCATGCAATCCACTTGTTTATAATATGATTTTTGTTATTTTTATTTGGCAAGCCACTAAAATATTTTGGGCATCTCTATATAAAGCACCTCCATTTGTATAACGTTTCCATCAATTTACACACAAAATTAAAGATGGAGTCCTGGAAGAAATTTAGTGTCGTCTTGGTTACGATGGCGGTGCTCCTGACAGCTACCATGCCTCCAATGGCAACCGCCGCTCGCAAAGAGGCGGTGGCTCTCCCCGCTGACTCAAGCTCAACAACCACTTTGGTCAACATTTTCCACGTTAAAGGAAATCCTGATGCCGAATGCGTCCCGAAGTATGAGTTTTGCTTATTTGCAGAAAAGGAATGCTGTGGTAATTGCACATGCTACGGAGTGTGCATCCCGACGTTATTACTTAAATGAAGGAGGGGAGCTAAATAATGATCTTTATTGTGTTTCATGGCTGGTTTAATAATTTAATTACTTGTTTCAATAAACCTAAATGTTAAATGCCTTTTGTCTTTTTAGTGTACTCTAAACTTATTTTACTGCCTTTTGTAATTTTTCTTTTCAATGATATGATTTTTAAATTTTAAATTTACATTCTTTTATTAAAATATACTGGTTAGATATATTTAAAATTATAAAAAATCGTAAAATAAAAGTTTTATAAATTTTAATTGACTCAAATTAAATTTATATTTTAATAATAATAAAGTCTTTTCTTATTTGAATTTAATATATTAATATTAATTACACCAAAAATGTATAAAAAATAATGAAAGAATCGTTTGTCTGATGGTTAAACGTGATCTATATATGTTGGGATTACACAATTTGAGTCCAAATTTGGGAGAGGAAACTCATCTCTCCTGCTACTACGCAATGCTTTAGTGGGAATTACAATTTTATTCCCAATGTTTGCCTCGTGGCTATGATTTTTTTAAAATAACAAACTAATTACATGCTCAACTTAATAATGATATAGTTAGACTTAGAGTAAACTGCATCTAAATTTATTAGAGTATTTTGTTCACTTAACTTTAAACAGTTACAAAATGATCACTAAATTTTTTGAAAGTTTTTATTTAAGTCACCGAGTTGTTAAAATCGTTGTTATATGACATTCTCTTTTTACATTATTTGCACCAATCGAAAGCTTTCTTTTCCTTTCTCTTCTACAATTCAGTTTTTTTTCATTCAACAGCTTTGAACATTATAAATCTACGAATCAAAATCCAAACAACTTTCTTCTAAGATCTCCGACACTGATCATCAAATTGAATTAGATCTAAGGTATGTTCTTCTACTCATTGACGAGTACTGATTCACTGTATTAATCGTTGAATTGTTGCTTGGAGCTCGCTAGCTGAACTTTAAAAAAAAAAATTGATAGCGCAATGATCAATAAAAACTTTCGAATAGTTTAGTGGTCATTTTGTAACTTTTTGAAGTTGAGTGATGAAAATGTGAACTTACTAATATTTTAGTGAGTTTGGATGTAATTTACCCTTAAATTTAAGATTTTTTTCTTTCAAATTGAACTCAAGTATTTTACATCACTAATGTCTTATTTACATTTATATATTCACTTATTGTCAATTTATTTTAGATAGGTTAAATTATACTGCAAATCCTCGTACTTTTTATATATTTGGAATTTAGCCCACCTACTTTTATTTCTAAGAATTTATAGTCATTTTACTTTTCAGATTTCAAAATTCAAATCTAATTTGTTAACACTATTAACATTCTTCTATTAAATTTTCTAGTGTGACATTTTGAAATGAAAGAAATACTCACTCAATAGCCATGCAACAAAAAAAAAAGACTTTATAGTGAACTTGAATTTAATAGAAGAATTTTAATTGTGTCAACAATTGCACTTACATTTTTTAAAATTTGAAAAGTAGAATGGACTAAATTTTGAATATGCAAAAGTATAAGGACCTAGAGTATATTTTAACCATTTAAAAATTTTAAGTTAGATGTTTAAGAATAACTATGAAAAACAAGAGAGAGAGAGAGAGAAATGGTGGATGTGTATCAAAATTTCCATTCGCTTGTCAGCCATGCAAGTCACGTAATTTGTCATGCAATCCATATGATTTTTATTTTTATTTGGTAAGCCACTAAAATATTTTGGGCATTTCTATATAAAGCAGCCCCGTTTCTATCAATTTACACATAGAATTAAAGATGGAATCGTGGAAGAAATTTGGAGTCGTCTTGGTTACGATGGCACTGGTCCTAGCAACCACCCCGCCTCCAATGGCAACCGCCGCTCGCAAAGAGGCAGTGGCTTTCCTCGTCGACTCAAGCTCAACCACCGCTTTGGCCAACATTTTCGACGTTAAAGGAAAACCTGATGCGAATTGCATCCCTAAGTATGAGTTTTGCTTGTTTGCGGAAAAGGAATGTTGTGGTAATTGCACATGCTTCGGACTGTGCATCCCCGCATAATGTAATTGTTTATATTGTATAAGAAAAAATGATGAAGGAGGTGTCTCATTAATCAAATGGTTTTTACAGCTAAATAATGATATTTATTGTGTTTCATGTCTGGTTAAATAATCTAATTACTTAGTTTTCAAAAGAGGTAAATGCTAATTGCCTTTTGTTTGTCGTAAAAAGACTTGGTATTTACTCTTGTTACTGTGGTCATGTATTGTTGATGTTGCAATGATAAATATTATCAATAATAACATATTATTTGCTATGTTTTTAAGAGATGTGACATCAGCGTCGGAGTGTAGTGGAGATCCAGGGGTCATGGTTTCTTCTAAAATAGTAAAATTTTAATTTAGGCTCTAAATAATTTATAAATTTTAAATTAATAATAGTAAAATTGTACTTTGAGTCTCTAAAATGATAATAAATTGATTTAACCCTTTAAAAATTATACTTTTGTACCTTTAAGATTGATACTCTCATTCACCCCTATGAACTTAGCTTGTAAAACTACAACATCCATGTTTTACAATGAGATGCATTCACACAAAGTATGTTCCTCACTTCAGGAGATGAAGTGCGCTCTCAATAATCAGTACAATGATCTATACAAGTCTCTCAAATATATGTAGTGTATCGAGACTTGTTAACATAATGAAGATCTATATCAATCCTTATTAAATAATAACTAAACTAGTTGAATACAATAGAATAATAATAAATAAGGTAAACAAGGACTATTGGAACTTAAGTCTTTAATTAACATTCCAATCTGATCCAATTTCCTCAATCTAAGGGATTAAATAGATTAAATCCGATCTGATTCTCCAAATATATATGTTTCCCCAAGTGATACGATCATCATTGATGCAATAGATACAATCTACAATATTAGCATAGTTAAAAATCCGATTCAATAAATTGTCAATATCACAAATATAGAAACAAACCGGTCAGGTGTTTCAACACATATATCTCAATCATTTCATAATTGGATATGGCTTGTAATGTTAATATTTATATAATTTATAGTTAAACTTAAATAAAATATTTTAATTATGAAATAGTAATTTGGGTTTGATTAATATCTCTCAAATTAAAAAAGAAGAAGGTGAAGTGCTTATATTGTACGAATTGAGTAGGCAGTTTGATCCCTAGATAAATGACATAGAAATAATAAAATTAATAAATATATCTTAGTAATCGTAATACTATTGAATAGAGATGGAACTTTTCAGAAAAGTTTTTAAAGTGTATTTTGTATGGACTTGTAAATTTTTTAATAAATTAATTAGTATCGTTTTTAAGTTAAGTTGGAATTTTGTCTCTCAACTTTAGTAAGAGCAGGACATAAATACCTTTTGTTATTAGAGACGAATCTAGGGGGTTGGCAGGTGCCCCGGTCCCCCTAAAATGAAAAAAATATTATTTTGGCTTTTTTAAAAAATTTTAAAATTTTAAATTAGTAAAGGTAAATTTGTACATTTAGCTCCCTAAAATTATGAAAATTTAATTTAATCATTTAAAAATTATGAAGATATAGACTATTAAGAATTAAAATTTTATTTCGAGGGTATTTTACAAAAATAATACAAAAAAAAACCAAAATAGTATAACATTTTTTATTTGCCAAAATGGTACAAAAAAACAGTTAAAAAAAAAACTGAAAGAAGGGCCTACCACAGGCGGCACCTTTGGTGCCTATGGCAGAGGCGACACCAATTGTTCCTATTTCGGCCTTTTTTTCGTATTTTTTCTCGGATTTGATTACTTTTAAAAAATGTACTATTTTCTATTTTTTTATTTTACATTATTTTAGTACATTATGTTTGAAATATACTAATTTAGTGTGTTTTTAAATAAATTAAAAAAATTCTTATTTCGGCACTTTGTTCGTATTTTTTCCCAGATTTTATTATTTTCAATAAAAATATATTATTTTCGTATTTTATTATTTTACATTATTTTATTACATTATGTTTGAAATGTATTAATTTACTGTGTTTTTTAAATAAATTTTAAAAAACCATTATTTCGCCCTTTGTTCGTATTTTTCCCAAAGAGTTTATTACTTTAAAAAATATACTATTTTCTAATTTTATTATTTTACATTATTTTAGTACATTATGTTTGAAATGTATTCATTTAGTGTGTTTTTTAAATAAATTAAAAAACTCTTATTTCGCCATTTGTTCGTATTTTTCCCGGATTTTATTACTTTCAATATAAATATATTATTTTTGTATTTTATTATTTTATATTATTTTAGTACATTATATTTGAAATGTATTAATTAATTGTGTTTTTAAATAAATTTAGTAAAAATCTTTATTTCCCCTTTGTTCAGTTTTTTTCGGATTTTATTACTTTTAAAAATTTACTACTTTCTAATTTTATTATTTTACATTATTTTAGTACATTATGTTTGAAATGTATTCATTTAGTGTGTGTTTAAATAAATTTAAAAAATCCTTATTTCGACCATTTATTTGTATTTTTTTGGATTTTATTACTTTCAATAAAAACACACACTAAATTAATACATTTCAAACATAATGTACTAAAATAATATAAAATGAAAAAATTAGAAAATAGTATATTTTTAAAAGTAATAAAATCCGAAAAAAAATACGAACAAAAGGCCGAAATACGAAAAATTGGTGCCGCTTCTGCCACAGCACCAAATGTGCCGCCTGTGGCAGGCCCTTCTTTCATTTTTTTAACTGTTTTTTTTGTACCATTTTAGTTAATAAAAAAAATGTTATACTATTTTAATATTTTTTTATTTTTTATATTATTTTTATAAAATACCCTTATTTCGACCCTTAAAAAAGTTTTCTACTTCACCCCTATTTGTTATCATTTAAGGGTAAAAGTTCAAACCCTATTATAAATAAAATGCTTATATATCTTTTGATAGGCGGCTGTGCGCTATATATGATTTGATCTCGATAAGCTTCTATGAATCTAATGCCTTAAACACTTGTGCTTTTTACAGAAAAAAAAAACCTCAGACTTGAGATCATACCGACCCGTTGAGGTTCCGGAGTAAGCCTTCTCCCAGCAAATATATATATAGCTGAGGAAAAATACTTAAGTTTTAATAAATGCGATCTTATTGATAATTTAAGTCCGCAAACATCAACAAAACATGAAAACAGTACCAGCACCATAGTTAGGTATAAAAAGAAAGACAATAAAACATTGATTCCTGAGATCCCTTCCTGATCAGCCACTGTCTTTATTTTTGTCTGCAAAGCACGCACAACCCGAAGCACGTGCAGTCATCACAGCAAATCTTGTTCTGAAACAAGCAAAATCCATAGTTTTTAATGCAGTTTTGATCATCAGGGTTGCATTCCACTACAGGTTCGCCATTAACGTCGAAAATATTGCCCAAAGGGTTCTTGATGATGTTAGTCAAGCTCGAGTTCCAACAATTGCTTCGATGGAAAGAGTTTCCGTCAGCTCGTTGCGATCCGCGGTTGCCGTTGTGGTGGCTGCCACAACCATCATGGCCAACACCAAAGCAAGCTTCTTGCAGTACTCCATTTCTTAGTGTTAAATCTGATCATAAATTTGATGGAAATGTATAAATGGAGGTGCTTTAAATAGAAATACTGAACATATATTAGTGGCTTAGCAAAAAAATTAAAAGAAAAAAAAAGCATATATAAGCATATGGATTGCATGACAAATTACGTGACTTGCATGACATAGTGGTTGGAAGTCTTGATACATCAAACTTCTCTCTTTTCTTTGGAGTCTAGGTTAAATCATACAACTTATAAAATCATAAGGTTACGTGAAATTTAAAATTTAGAATAAGTGGGATAACATTATTTTAATAGATCCCTTCATGCAGCTGAAGACTAAAATTAAAATGAATCTTAATAAGTATTAAATTTGATAAAAAGCAGTGGATTGCATTTTGGCCATTCTATTGAAAAATGATGATTTAGAATATTAATTTAAATGGTTAATTACTAATTTGGTCCTTGAAATATAGTTAAAATATTATTTTGATTTTATTTAAAAATTCTTAACAATAATTCTAAAATTAAAAATAAATAAAATTATCAAAATATATTAAAAATATTAAAACAATAAACAAAATCAAACCCAAATTTATTAAAGCAAAACTTACGTTCAAAGTTCTTTTTGGTGAATTATGGTGTTATTATTATTTTTATTTTTTGAAAAATTGAACACTATTTTAATGCTAGGGAAACATTTTCATTTTCAATAAAATTCTTGATTTGATGAGAAGTAGAACTATCCAATACAATGAAACACTAACATTATCTGTTGAAGATGCACTCGAGTGCAATTCTAAAACACCTATTTCAATAAAATAATAATTTTATTACTGTTGAAATACAATCAAACCAAAGAAATAACACATTTACAGGAAAATAAAATCTTTCAATTTTGCATATCTTTTAGCGAAGAAGAATAAGATGAAGACAAAGGACTCCTTTCACTCCTTCTCCACCTTTGGAGACATGTTAATGGCAATAGGATTTTATTTTAAATTAAATTTTCACTTTTTATATTCTATTTCTTCTTATAAATTTAAAATATTATTTTCAAAATTTCAAATTGTTCAAAATCTATACATTTATATTAAAATTAAAACCCAATAACTTAAAGATTAAAGCTTCTAGGGTATAAAACAATAAGATTTTTAAATAGGAAAGTTTGTAATAGCTAAAGGGATGTGAAAATGAGTAATTGAAATTTTATAACATGATTATACATCATTAGGAGATATGAAAGCATAGGAGATGCAAAAGCAGTATTCACTAAAGTAGAAGAAAGTAAACATTAAATAAATTTTTATATACATTTTAGTTGGAAGCATAGGCGATTTAAGATTAAATGAATATTTACAAAAGTATGAGAAATTTGAAAATGAGTAGTCAAAACTTTTAGTTGATTTTTCTTGGGTTCAATCAAGTTTTTATTTATTTATTTATGATTTCAATCAAGCATGAGAATTAATTTTGATTTTTGAGTTTCTTACAATAAAAAGGAATTAGTAATCAACCATTTAAATTAACATTTCATATCACCATTTAATAGATAAAATTTAATAGAGAATTAATTTACACTTTCCAAAATGTATAAATACTAATTTACCGTTTTTTTCGATAGACACCTACCCTACCCAATTTGGCATGCTTCATCATGTAATTCATATGTTTCTGATTCGAATTCAGCCGCCCCAGGTTTACAAGACCACCTGGAATAAAATTACCCTCACCAACAGCATGCTGTATCTTCACTTCCCATGGCTAACCCGTATATTCCTTATTCTCCTGACTATAGCATTGTGCTCTGCTTTCTCCTGAGAACACAATATTTTTACATTATCCATTTCTAAAACCATCCTGTGAAACCCGCAATTCAATGCCGAAAAGAAACCCTTCCAAGCACCATAACTCAGCATGAAGCACAGGACACGAACCAAGATTGCTATAACAGCCTCACAGCCACTTCACATTATAATCTCTGATGACTCCTCCTGCTGCCGCTATATCAGTCATTCGCCCAACCGTTCCATCCATATTGATTTTCACCCAACCCAGCTGTGGTGATTGCCAATATCCATGTTGATATTAGTATTTATTAATGATATTTACCGTAATTGAGCAAGTAGTTAAGAGCTGTGTGTTACTATTTAAAGTCCAGGATTCAAGTCTCCACAATAACATCTCCTCGCTTAATTTATAAAATGTGATCCGTCCATGAATTAGATAAAAAAGGCAGGTAAATACTCATAAAACTTAGTTGATTGACATATATATTTATTCTTAGACATGCCAATAACAAGGGTACACACAATAACAACACACCAACGAGAAGACGGAAAACACCAACTCTTACAACAATGGCACAGCTCAACTAAACAAGGACATAACACGAGATTCTTTATTCAAATACATATGTTATATATAGAACATTTATAAACGGATGCGAATCCCATGTCATTTTTTTGACTTGGAGCTGTTTTTTTTTTTTAACTCAGTAGCGACCATTATGCGTACTCATTGCAATCATGATCAATGTTGTAGCACCACCCTGCAAGGCATCCGCAAGGCCTACAGCAACTGGTTAGGTCAAACAAGCAAAACCCGCCTTTTGCGATGCAGCCAGGGCCTTCCCTCGAGACTATGCTTGCCAATGGATTGTATTCCATAACATTGTTACGAGCAGCTAATGCTGTCGGAGGCACCATGGCTTGAAGAAGTAGAGCCATTGCAAACATCAGAAAAGCAAACTTCTTGCACCACTCCATGATTATGTTTTGTGTGTGGAATGGTTTGTAGGTGGAGGAGGCCCTTTATATAGAAAACGGTGCTACTGATTCGAGCTGGTTTGGGTCTAATCAACTGTTTCAACTCTGTTTTTTGAGCTGTTTGGGTCTGGTTTTGTGCTGCTTATGCCTGCTGTGGTTTTTCTTCACTGAACTCCATGACCTGCTATTGGAGAGCTGCACGTGACGGGTTTGTCCCTTTCAGCTGCTGGTTTTTCAGCTCACCTGCCTCTGAAACGGTGCATTTTTTTTGCTTTTCAGCTCTATAATTTTTTTGAGGTTTTTATGTTGCTCGAGCCTCTAGCAGTTTTTTGGAGCTGATTTCGAAGCGGTTCAAAAGGAAGCACGTATAAACTAGTGTTGATTTGCTAATTGGATATACTCTAGTAGGCTACTACTCACTCGTTTTGGTTTTCAAGTTAAAACCCTGAATCGAATCGAATAATTAATTTTAATTTTTTATAATATAAAATAAATGTTTTATACTTAAAATTGAGTAAGACGATTAAATTGTTTGTTAGAAAAATGTTATAAAATGATTGTATAAAATTGTAACTTCACATTATCTTTATGTTTCGGATAAGAAAATAATAAATCATATTTTTTCTCTTGATTTTTAGCATTTTTAGTTGTATTTAAATTTGTTAGGAGGATGGTTGACTTTGAAGAATGTGGGCTTCGGCCCCCACCGTTTTTTCTGGAACCTTACTTGGAAACTGCAAACCTTGCCAAAAATTAAGATTTTCTGCTGGCGCTTGGGGCATGACATTCTGCCTACTTATGAAAATATCTCTCGAATACGGAGGGATTTCAACAGTATGTGCCCGAGATGTGGTGTTGAGAGGGAAACCCTTGTTCACGCTTTGAGAGAGTGCCCTAGGGCTAGGGCAGTGCTGCGCTATAGGGGGTTAAATCAAAAGCTGTTCGAGGGTACTTATGACCGGTGCGTGGACTGGATCGAGGATGCTGCCCGCGTGATGGAGAAGAAGGCTATGTCGGATTTTATTTCTACCCTCTGGAATATTTGGAATAGTAGAAACAGCAAAGTTTTTCGTAATATTGAGGAGGATGCCAAGGTGACATGGGACAGGGCTGCGGCTTTAAATAGGGATTTTCGTATCTTTAATCTGTTGGACAGGCCGATGATACCTAAGCCTATTGTGGAAAGGGATTGGCAGAAACCTGAGTCAGGAGTTATCAAGATTAATTTCGATGCTACTATCCATGAGAATACGGGGTGGTACGGTCTGGTGGCAAGGGATACAGATGGTTTCGTTCTTGGGGGGGCGTGTGGGCATGTCTAACAATGTTTCGAGTATTGAGTGGGCGGAGACGCATGCCATGGAAGTGAGTATCAATTACGCCCGTTCCAAAAACTGGAAGCGCGTGGCAATTGAGCCAGATTGCGCAAGTATTGTTAACCGTTTCAACAGCAGTAAGGAGGACTTGACCCTGATGGGTCACCAGTTGAAAGAAATTCGGAAGCTCACAGTTGGTTTCAATTTCTTTACGGTTAAATGGGCCCCAAGGTGTTGTAACAGAGTTGCTGATGCCCTGTGTAAATGGGCAAACCTTAACAAAAGCTGTATGGACTTTAACATGGATTTTCCGACGGAAATCCACGATGTTGTTCTTAATGATGCGATTAAATAAAGTTTTAACCTTCGGGTTTTCTTTCAAAAAAAAAATTGTTAGGAGGAAAAAGCTAAAAATCAAGAATAAAATTTAATTTGTCAATTCTCCTATTATAAATGTATCAGGATGATGTGAAATCACATCTTTAGGCAATCCATTCTCATAAAGATTATTCATTATTTTTTATTTACTTGAAATTTTTTTATTAGATTTATTTATGAAAAAAGTTTTAACATTTACCAAATCATGTTAAAAGTGTGCATAAAAAAAGTTTGTTTTGTAAAAATCAAAATTAGTATCAAATTATTATACATAAAAGAAAATAGGTAAATACTCATAAACTTAGTTATCATTACATATGCCAATAACAAGGGTACACACAATACCAACACACCAATAAGAAGACGAAAAACATCAACACTTACAACAATGGCAGAGATCAATCAAACAGGGACATAACACGAGATTCTTTATTCAAATACATATGTTATATATAGAACATTTATAATTGAATCCCACGTCGTTTTTTGACTCAAAGCTTCTTCTTCTTTTTTTTAACTCAGTAGTGACCATTATGTGTACTCATTGCAATTATGATCAAGGTTATAGCAAAACCCTGCAAGGCATCCGCAAGGCCTACAGCAACTGGTTAGGTCAAACAAGCAAAACGAACCTATAGGTTTGCAGCCAGGGCCTACCTTCTGGAAAACCTTAGCCAAACCGTTGGAATCATTAGCCACTTTCGATACAGCGGCAGAGGACATAACCTCGTTACGAGCGGCTAACGCAGTTGGAGGCACCGTGGCTTGAAGAACTAGAGATATAGCAACGATGAGAAAAACGATATTCTTTAAGGATTCCATGATAATGTTTTGTGTGTGGAATGTTTGTAGGTGGAGGATCCTTTATATAGAAAAGATGATGGTCCTGGTTCGTAAGTATTATGCATGTGACATATGAGATATTGCATGGAATAGTGAATGCACTTATGTGCATGTAGTGATGGGAGAGATTAATTTGTTACGTTTCTATAATATATGTTACTAAGTAGTACGAATGGTTGGACTCGAGGGTGAACCCAAAAAAATATTTTAAAGTATAGAGTTGAGTCATAATTTTTTGAGATTAAAATGTATTTTTATCATTATATTGACTTAAAATTTTTTAAATGTTAAAGGGTTTAAATGATAAATTTATTATTCTTTTTTGGCGCACTATTTTCCCCTTGTCTTCGCCTTGATGATGGTTAGGGATGACAAAAGAACCTTGAATTTAACGGGTTTTGACTTGACTTGATCTGTCGAATTTTATTTTCAAAAATCAAGTTCGATGCAAGTCATATCGAGTGAAATTAGAAAAATAGTCAAGTCGGGCCAGTTCAGAGTTAGATCTCCTATTAAATTCTGGGTTTAGGTTTGGGGTGGAATTTTTTTTCTTAAGAGTTGTGGTTGAGGCGGACAAAAAAACACCCCACCCGATTGTCATCTTTAGTGATAATATTATTAAGAGGAACAAACATGAATATTAAAAAAGTTAATTTTCATACACTACAAAACAAACACGAATATACCTTATTTAAAAAAAAATTAATTTCATACACATCAACAAATTAAATCTCAACAGCTCATTAATTAAAGATATTCATCCTATACCCACTCAAATCATAATAATTTAGTTTGAGAATGAGAAAAATGGTTTCGTACAGGGTAGCATTATTAACAAAATTGCAATGTTGGGGCGTGCGTTTATATACATTTTTAAAATTCTAAATATACCAAACGAAAATAAAAAGTTAAATTAAATTAATTGTACATTCTTATTTATTACTCATTTAATATTAAGTTTATTAAATTTAGTTGAATAAACTAATTCAACTTTTTTTTTCAAAGGATATGTTAGAGCGAGTACAGTAATTAAATCTTCACATTTTGTAAACTAATTAATGAAGTAAATATTGACCACGAGTTTTAAAGCCGCTCTATACCCAGAACGAGGATCAAATCCTCGACTACTGATTAAGGTAAAAAAATTCTTACCATCTCACTTAATTCTCGTAGTTAATTAATTCAACTTGAATCAATAGATCCAGAACTTCATCAATTTAACTTTTGACTTGATTTTTGACACGGGCTTAAAAATGTAAATCAACATTTTAAGTAAATTGTATACATGAAATCTTATTTTATTTGAGTGTAATTGATGTGTAGCTTGAAATTATTTCAAAATGGGGGTTTCGAAGTGATTCCACGTTTAATTCCATACATCTTTCCAAGTTTTAGTGGCTTATAAAGTTCAAATAGTGAATTCCCATTTTCTACACAAGTTGATTGTTTTGCTAATTTGAATCTCCTTAATAATTCCTTTTTTTACCCTTACATTTTAAAGATATTATCGCATGCATTAATATAACTTTTAAAATTTTATAAACGAAATTTAAAATATCACATATTATATATATAACACTTATAAACATATGATAATATCTTAACTTGATTGCAAATTTTCTTTTTCTTTTTAAAAAATTGTCTACAAAAATAATAATTGAAATTTTAATTGATAATGGTCCATCCGATGTAGGATTTTTCAATACCAAATGGGTAATTATTTGATACATTAACAATAAAATTTTTGAATTTTACAAATGAGTTTAATTAATATAATTTAAATATAAAAATAAAAGAAAAGAAATATATGAAAATTTTTAGGAAAATCATTTGATACACTACCAAATGAGTTTTTAGATTGCGAAAACAGGATTGGGGATTGCATTGAATTCACAGAATGGAAGCAAGTGATACATTCCCTTGAATAAGAAAACTATCCATACAAAAGAACTTTCGTGGGGTTAAATTATTATTATCGATTTTGTTGAACGTTTTTATTTATTCAAACTTAATCTAATGTTTAAATCAAAGTACACTTTAGAGTGGCCTTGTTACAATATATTGAGAGAGTGATTGGAGATGAATGGGGATTACCTTAGTGCGAGTAAATCTTAGTTAATTAAATTATATTGGAATGGGTTATTGTTTCTTCATAAATTTATCATTTAGACATGATATTGTTTTGATATTGAGTTGATTCTACTTCTTCTAATTTTGAATACCTATCTATCCATATTTGACTGAGTTGGTCTCACTTGTTAAACAAATTGTTTTATGGTTTTATGGTTTTGGTGATTGAAGGGTATATTTTGTAATTGAAACTTCTAACTGATTGTTTTATGGTTTTGGTGATGAGATGTGCTGTAAAACACAATAATTATATATTCTTTGAAGCTCATAATCCACCACTAGCCTCCCACATGTCATTAACGAACCTAAGGGAGACATTACCTGCCTGAGGCCACTTGAGAGTGTTTGTAACTTGTATGCCACTCATACCTTAAAAAGTTTTAACTGCAATTGTTTGCAACTTTATTCTTGATTTTGAAATATGCTTTAGATGAAGATACTGTTTTACATTGTAACCTTGAAGAGTGCACTTAGATTACTCATTAATGGGAAAAGATCCTCCCTTCTACCACAAAAATAATGGAAGTTTCAACTACTTTGTTTAAGGGGAGTAATTAAAATTATGGCCGGAATTTTAATGATTTTTAAGATATATAAATTTTACTTAAAAAAAATATCTACCTTAGATTTAGTTGAAAGTGGATTAGTGAACCTTGGATAATGGAAACTAATTAGATGAAACAGTAAAACAAAGCAAGAGTGTGTTGGATAATGGAAACTGACCTGAGTTTGTCTTTGATTTGGATGATGCATGGCAGACAATAGCAGCTGGAATTCTTAGTGACTTCACAATTTTCATATTTTTTGAGAAACTTATTTAATACGTGGCATAAACTATCCAAAAACCTTCTATACTTCATCTTCTTCCATATTAGTTTAAGCATCAAGATTGGTATTTCCTTATGCATAAAGATAATAAGACATAAGTTCTATACTTCATCTTCTTCAAACTCATGTACAAATATGAATTTTCTCCTTTAAATGGATTCTAAATAACCACTCAATGAATTCTCTACACTGTTGATTTTGCAAATATGCATGTTATGATTTTCAGGGACAAAGTTCTTTGCAGTTTGTGAACCTGGGACACAGCACATGGAGGCTCTCTTGAAAGTTGTTTATGAGCTCTACACAGATTATGTTTTGAAGAACCCCTTCTATGAGATGGAGATGCCTCTACGATTCGAACTCTTTGACATCAACTGACAGTGCAAGATCTGTAAGGATCGTGTTGCGCTTTTGGGGCGATAAGTCGTCCCGGAACCTTTATCTTACCAAAATGTCACCATCTCTTATCTTCATCCGTACACTTTTGATGGAAGATTGCTATCAAGTTTGTATAAACCTGTGTATTGGGATATCATCAAGCTCCTTTGTTTAGCTCATAATTAGTGCTTAATTATTTATAACATATGATGATTTCGAGTTGCTTCTCCCAATTAACATTTATAAAATTAATGAAAAATCCTTTGAATTATTTGTTTGCTATTGTTTTCAATTTTTATTTAGGAAGAAGTTATAGCAGGGAGATCTTATGAATGAAACATTCACAAGTGAATCATTTGCATTCATTCAAAAATTAAATTATATATATTATGATTTTAGTATTATACATTATGATTTTAGTAAATTCATATAAGAATATTTAATATTAAGAATTTTATTAAATTATATATTTTATTAAATTATATTTAATAATAATTTTAAATTATATTTTATAGTATTATATATTATGATTTTAGTAAATTCATATAAGAATATTTAATATTAAGAATTTTATTAAATTATATATTATTATTAAATATAATTTAATAATAATTATTTTAAATTATATTTTATATTATTATATATTACGATTTTAGTAAATTCATATAAGAATATTTAATATTAAGAATTTTATTAAATTATATATTTTTATTAAATTATATTTAATAATAATTATGTTAAAATATGATTAAATTATTTATTATTTATATTAATAATCTTATTAAAATTTAATAACAATAACAATAATCATCTACCTAAAAAAAATTCTGCTAAGGGTATTATAGTCATTTTAGTTTTTTTCCTTATGCTATTACACCTCTATTCCATTCAACCAAACACAAGAATACTATTACACCTCTATTCCATTCCATTCAACCAAACAAAAGAATTACCTATTACGCCTCTATTCCATTACACCTCTATTCCATTACAGCGAACCAAACGTGCTGTTAGAATTTGATATATCCCCATTTTAATTCCAAAAGTAATACTCAAACACTACAACATAATTTTTTTAATTATTGAATTTTTATTTTATCTTGTTGCACCTAATAAGACATATAACACATTTAAAATTTTACTTATAAAATCTAAACACTCTACTAAAAAATAATCAAATAATTTTCTATTAAAAGACATTTGTATAGATTCCATTCCCAGCCAATAGGTTGAGCCCTCACAGCATTAAAGGAAAGAATAAAAGAGGGTAATTCATTCTTCTCTTTCTTTATTATTTCAAGAAGAAGGAAAAAAAAAAAAATCAACAAATATGCAGTCTATCTTAGAGAAAAGGAAAATCACATCTTCAATCTTACAGGAAAGGAATTTCATCTTTTAAATGTTACAATCGATGCATATATGCACCGGAGACCAATTCAACATCTCTTATCAAATTACTGAAATGAAATTTAAATCAGGAAAACAATTTAAAAAAAAAACAATATAACATATTAATAGATTTGTTGAGTAATTTTTCGTTACGTTTCACTAAAGAGGACAATCGAATATTTATATACATAGCTACTGTTAATGGAATTGACGTTCTTAATAGACTCTATACATATACTGGGCATGTATATTGTTCTGGGCTGCCTGCTGGACACTTCGTGGACATATGCGAGCTGAGATCGCGAGCTCCCATTGTTGACTTTGTACTGTGAGGTTTGCATGTATCCATCTGGTAGGCCCTAGTCGGGTCACGGATGGGCAACCCGAACCTTATATGGTTTTAGGGTTGATGATCATAAGTATATAACAAGATTAATAAAAACTTGAAAAAGTAGGTGAGTGCAAAATATAATATATGGATAGCTATGAGTGCAGTATATTAAAGTCAAAATTAGTGAAGGGTCCTATCTCATTTGTGAACTAAGTAATATCATATGAGAAAGTAGCTTTTATATATTTGAAAACAAATCATTTAAATTAGCATTTCATATCATCATTTAATAGATAAAATTTAATAGAGAATTAATTTACACATTTCAAAATGTATAAATACTAATTTACTGTTTTTTTCGATAGACACCTACCCTACCCAATTTGGCATGCTTCATCATGTAATTCATATGTTTCTGGATTCGAATTCAGTCGCCCCAGGTTTACAAGACCATCTGGAATAAAATTACCCTCACCAACAACATGCTGCATCTTCACTTCCCATGGCTAATCGGTATATTCCTTATTCTCCTGACTATAGCATTGTGCTCTACTTTCTCCTGAGAACACAATATTTTTACATTATCCATTTCTAAAACCACCCTGTGAAACCCGCAATTCAATGCCGGAAAGAAACCCTTCCAAGCACTCCATAACTCAGCATGAAGCACAGAACACGAACCAAGATTGGTACAACAGCCTCGCAGCCACTTCACATTATGATCTCTGATGACTCCTCCTGCTGCCTCTATATCAGTCATTCGCCCAACCGTTCCATCCATATTGATTTTCACCCAACCCAACTGTGGTGATTGCCAACATCCGTGTTGATATTAGTATTTATTAATGATATTTACCCTAATTGAGCAAGTAGTTAAGAGCTGTGTGTTAATATTTAAACTCTAAGATTCAAGTCCCCACAATAACATCTCCTCGCTTAATTTATAAAATGTGAGTTCTCATGGTATGGTCTTACATGGGAGTTCTCATATCGGTGCCGATGCCATGTCCCAGACATGGTCTTACGGGGGACCTCTTATCTCGGTGCCAACGCCATGTCCCAGACATGGTCTTACGTGGGACCTCTCATAACCTCAATAATGCCAATGCCATGTCCCAGACATGGTCTTATATGAGATCTCATTCCCTTAATGTCATGACATTTGTATCCGATACATTCCTAATATTTCAACGGGACATTTTATCACTGATTCTCTGTCATCTCATACTTGAGTCAACATTAAATAATTCCATGAAATAAATACATAATTGCTGAAAAATAACAACATTAATAATAATTATTGAATTATTGCATTTATTTATCGTAAACTTACCGACATGTGTTAATTCATAAACCATTCATGACATTACTTCATGCCAAATCATATACCAAATATACCATACATACATACGATGAAACTTTATTTTCCCACATCAGCTTAAACCATGACCAATAATGCACAAATATAAACATCATTTCTATTTCATCATTTATCAATTATAATCGAGCATATGACCAATAATGCATGACCATTCATATATTTTTCCAATTTTCCTCCTCCTCCTCTCCATTCCACATCCTTAATGTGTATAACACACTTAAACAACATTATCCATACTTTCACTATTTTCCTGTATGTAAATTCAAGCTGTCTATCTAAGTCAGAGTCACTAATTTATTTATATCTCGAGATACAGAGCTCCAAATTAAGATTCGTTAATTTTTCCCAAAACTAGACTGACATATATTCTTACCATAAAATTTTCAGAATTTTGTCTTATTCAATAAGTACATTTTATTCTTTAAAGTTCCCCCTGTTTCACTGCTCGACAGTTCTGACCCCTCTTCACTAAAAAATAATTATCTCATTGTACAGAATTCGGATAATGTTCTTGTTTGCTTCTTTTGAAAATAAACTTATTCATAATTCTAAAAACATAAAGTTTAGCCCATAATTATTTCTGTACAATTTTTAATGATTTTACAAAGTCAGAACAGGGGATTTCGAAATCATTCTAGTCCTGTCTCACTAAAATTCAAATATCTCATAATATACAATTCTTTTGTTTACTCTGTTTCTTTTATGTGAAAATAGACTCAATAAGATTTAATTTCATATCTCATTCAACCTCTAATTGAATTTCTATCATTTTTAGTGATTTTTCAAATTCACACGACTACTGCTATCCAAAGCTGTTTTGTTGTAAATTTTACTCTTTCATAATTTCACTTACTACATTTCATCTTACCAAAGGTTCGATTAAATATCGAGCACATTGTTCATAAATTCACACTTATATCTGCACTTATTTAATACTCACATTATTCAATCTAGTTCAAAAAATCACATTATGGCAAAATTACATTTTCGCCCCTAAAGTTTCACAAAATTACGATTTTGCCCTAGGCTCGTAAAATAATTTTTATTCAATTTCCTTGAATTTTAGGCTGAGCCTAACCATTTTCATAACTATAGCAGTCCAAAATTTTCACTTATTCACACACTTACACACATTTTACAACTTTTTACAAATTAATCTTTTATCCAATTTCATCAAAAATCACTTAGTAAAAATTGTTTTTCACACTCCAAACATTCATATTCTTCCATAAAATATCAAAATACATGCATGTCACCTATGGGTAAATTTTTAAACACAAACCCAAGCTCAAAATAACGGTAGAAATAAATAAACCGAGCTACGAGGATCTCAAAAATGTAAAGTACATTAAAAACGGGGCAAAGATGGACTTACTATGAAGCTTGAACAAAACCCTAGCCATGGCTTCCATGACATATTCGGTCATGCTAGAAGATGGACAAGGGTTTTTGGCTTTTATTTTGTCTTTTTGTCCATTTAATTACCAAATTACCAAAATGCCCCTAACTTAAAAATATCCTATTTCACTTTTCTCATGTCCATTTTTGTCCACAATTTAACCAATGGTCTAATTACTATTTAAGGACCTCCAATTTAAAATTTCATAATAATTGGACACCTTTAACATGTAGAACTCAACTTTTGAATTTTTTACAATTTAGTCTTTTTGACTAAATTGAGTGCCCAAACGTCAAAATTTTCGGACGAAATTTTCACGAAATCATTCCGTGAAATTGTAGACCATGTAGAACTCACCTTCTTTCGTTTTTTTAACTGTTTTTTTGGTACCATTTTAGTAAATAAAAAAAAAGTTATACTATTTTTATATTTTTTATATTATTTTTGTAAAATACTCTTATTTCGACCCCTAAAAAAGTTTTTTGACTTCACCCTATTTGTTATCATTTAAGGGTACAAGTTCAAACCCTAGTAAAATGCTTATATATCTTTTGATAGGCGGCTGTGCGCTATATATGATTTGATCTCGATAAGATTCTATGAATCTAATGCCTTAAACACTTGGGCTTTTTACAGAAAAAAAAAAACCTCAGACTTGAGATCATACCGACCCGTTGAGGTTCCGGAGTAAGCCTTCTCCCAGCAAATATATATATAGCTGAGGAAAAATACTTAACTTTTAATAAATGCGATCTTATTGATAATTTAAGTCCGCAAACATCAACAAAACATGAAAACAGTACCAGCACCATAGTTAGGTACAAAAAGAAAGACAATAAAACATTGATTCCTGAGATCCCTTCCTGATCAGTCACTGTCTTTATTTTTGTCTGCAAAGCACGCACAACCCGAAGCACGTGCAGTCATCACAGCAAATCTTGTTCTGAAACAAGCAAAATCCATATTTTTTAATGCAGTTTTGATCATCAGGGTTGCATTCCACTACAGGTTCGCCATTAACGTCGAAAATATTGCCCAAAGGGTTCTTGATGATGTTAGTCAAGCTAGAGTTCAAACAATTGCTTCGATGGAAAGAGTTTCCGTCAGCTCGTTGCGATCCGCGGTTGCCGTTGTGGTGGCTGCCACAACCATCATCGCCAACACCAAAGCAAGCTTCTTGCAGTACTCCATTTCTTAGTGTTAAATCTGATCATAAATTTGATGGAAATGTATAAATGGAGGTGCTTTATATAGAAATACTGAACATATATTAGTGGCTTAGCAAAAAAATTAAAAGAAAAAAAAAAAGCATATATAAGCATATGGATTGCATGACAAATTACGTGACTTGCATGGCATAGTGGTTGGAAGTCTTGATGCATCAAATTTCTCTCTTTTCTTTGGAGTCTAGGTTAAATCATACAACTTATAAAATCGTAAGATTACGTGAAATTTAAAATTTAGAATAAGTGGGATAACATTATTTTAATAGATCCCTTCATGCAGCTGAAGATTAAAATTAGAATGAATCTTAATAGGTATTAAATTTGATAAAAAGCAGTGGATTGCATTTAGGCCATTCTATTGAAAAAATGATAATTTAGAATGTTAATTTAAATGGTTAATTATTAATTTGGTCCTTGAAATATAATTAAAATATAACTTTGATATTTTAAAAATTTCTTAACAATAACTCTAAGAAATTAAAAATAAATAAAATTATCAAAATATATTAAAAATATGTTAAAACAAAATCAAACCCAAATTTATTATCGCAAAACTTATGTTTTTTTGGTGAATTATGGTGTTACTATTTTTTTAAAAACTGAACACTATTTTAATGCTAGGGAAACATTTTCTTTTTAATAAAATTCTTGATTTGATGAGAAGTATAACTATCAAATATAATGAAACACTAACATTATCTGTTGAAGACGCTTTCAGTGTAATTCTAAAACACTCATTTCAATAAATTAATGATTTTATTATTGCTGAAATAAAATCAAACCAAAGAAATAACACATTTACAGGAGACAAAACCTTTCAATTTGCATATATTTTTAGCGAGGAAGAATAAGATGAAGACAAAAACTCCTTTCACTCCTTCTCCACATGTTGATGGCAATAGGATTTTATTTTAAATTAAAATTTCACTTTTTATATTTTATTTCTTCCTATAAATTTAAAACATTATTTTCAAAAATTTTAAATTGTTCAAAATCTATACATTTATATTAAAAATTCAAAACCCAGAACTTAAAATTAAAGCTTCTAAGGTATTAAACAATAAGATTTTCAAGTAGGAAAGTTTATAATAGTTAAGAGGATGTGAAAATGAGTAATCGGAATTTTATAAACGGCGATTACACATCATTAAGAGATATGAAAGCATAAAAGATGTAAAATGAGCAATCACTAAAGTAGAAGAAAGTAAACATTAAATAAAATTTTTATACCTTTTAGTCGGAAGTATAAGCGACGAAGATTAAATGAACATTTACAAAAGCATAAGAAATTTGAAAGTGAGTAATCAAAACTTCTTGTTGATTTTCTTGGGTTCAATCAAGTTTTTATTTATTTACTTATGATTTCAATCAAGCATGAGAATTAGTTTTGATTTTTTGGGTTTCTTACAATAAAAAAGAAATTAGTAATCAACCATTTAAATTAACATTTCATATCATCATTTAATAGATAAAATTTAATAGAGAATTAATTTACACGTTCCGAAATGTATAAATACTAATTTACCCTTTTTTCGATACACACCTACCATACCCAATTTGGCATGCTTCATCATGTAAGTCATATGTTTCTGGATTCGAATTCAGCCGCCCCAGGTTTACAAGACCATCTGGAATAAAATTACCCTCACCAACAACATGCTGTATCTTCACTTCCCATGGCTAACCGATATATTCCTTATTCTCCTGACTATAGCATTGTGCCCAACTTTCTCCTGAGAACATAATATTTTTACATTATCCATTTCTGAAACCACCCTGCGAAACCCGCAATTCAATGCCAAAAAGAAACCCTTCCAAGCACTCCATAACTCAGCATGAAGCACAGAACACGAACCAAGATTGCTATAACAGCCACACAGCCACTTTACATTATGATCTCTGATGACTCCTCCTGCTGCCGCTATATCAGTCATTCGCCCAACCGTTCCATCCATATTGATTTTCACCCAACCCAATTGTGGTGATTGCCAACATCCGTGTTGATATTAGTATTTATTAATGATATTACCGTAATTGAGCAAGTAGTTAAGAGCTGTGTGTTAATATTTAAAGTCCAGGGTTCAAGTCTCGACAATAACATCTCCTCGCTCAATTTATAAAATGTGATCCGTCCATGAATTAGATAAAAGAGGCAGGTAAATACTCATAAAACTTAGTTGATTGACATATATATTTATTCTTAGACATGCCAATAACAAGGGTACACACAGTACCAACACACCAACGAGAAGACGGAAAACACCAACTCTTACAACAATGGCACAGCTCAACTAAACAGGGACATAACACGAGATTCTTTATTCAAATACATATGTTATATATAGAACATTTATAATCGAATCCCATGTCATTTTTTTGACTCAGAACTGTTTTTTTTTAACTCAGTAGCGACCATTATGTGTACTCATTGCAATCATGATCAATGTTATAGCACCACCCTGCAAGGCATCCGCATGGCCTACAGCAACTGGTTAGGTCAAACAAGCAAAACCCGCCTTTTGCGATGCAGCCAGGGCCTTCCCTCGAGAATACGCTTGCCAATGGATTGTATTCCATAACATTGTTAAGAGCAGCTAATGCTGTCGGAGGCACCATGGATTGAAGAAGCAGAGCCATTGCAACCATCAGAAAAGCGAACTTCTTGCACCGCTCCATGATTATGTTTTTTGTGTGTGGAATAGCTTGTAGGTGGAGGAGGCCCATTATATAGAAAACGATGCTACTGATTCGAGCTGGTTTGGGTCTAATCAACTGTTTCAATTCTATTTATTGAGCTGTTTGGGTCTGGTTTTGTGCTGCTTATGCCTGCTGTGGTTTTTCTTCACTGAACTCCATGACCTGCTATTGGAGAGCTGCACGTGACGGGTTTGTCCCTTTCAGCTGCTAGTTTTTCAGCTCACCTGCCTCTGAAACGGTACATTTTTTGTGCTTTTCAGCTCTATAATTTTTTTTGAGGTTTTTAAGTTGCTCGAGACTCTAGCAGTTTTTTGGAGCTGATTTCGAAGCGGTTCAAAAGGAAGCACGTATAAACTAGTGTCGATTTGCTAATTCAATCTACTCTAGTAGGCTACTACTCACTCGTTTTGGCTTTCAAGTTAGAAAACTGAATCGAATCGAATAATTAATTTTAATTTTTTATAATATAAAATAAATATTTTATATTTAAAATTGTGAAAGGCACTTAATTTGTTTTTGAGAAAAATGCTACCAACACACCAAAGAGAACACGGACAACACCAACTCTCACAACAAATGGCACAGCACAACCAAACAGGGACATAACGCGAGATTCTTTATTCAAATACATATGTTATATATAGAACATTTATAATCGAATCCCATGTCGTTTTTTGACTCAGAGCTGTGTTTTTTTTTTTTTTTGACTCAGTAATGACCATTATGTGTACTCATTAATTGAAATCATGATCAATGTTATTGCACCACCCTGCAAGGCATCCGCAAGGCCTACAGCAACTGGTTAGGTCAAACAAGCAAAACGAACCTTTAGGTTTGCAGCCAGGGCCTACCTTCTCGAAAACCTTAGCCAAACCGTTGGAATCGTTAGCCACTTTCGATACAGCAGCAGAGGACATAACCTCGTTACGAGAGGACTAACGCAGTTTGGAGGCACCGTGGCTTGAAGAACTAGAGATAAAGCAACGATGAGAAAAACGATCTTCTTGAAGGATTCCATGATTATGTTTTGTGTGTGGAATGTTCGTAGGTGGAGGGTCCTTTATATAGAAAAGATGATGGTCCAGGTTCGTAACGCCTGTGACATATGAGATATTGCATGGAATAATGAATGCATTTATGTGCATGTAGTGATGGGGACCAGGTTCGTAATGCATGTGACAAATGAGATATTGCATGGAATAGTGAATGCACTTATGTGCATGTAGTACTGATGGGAGAGATAAATAATTTGTTACGTTTATATGTTACTAAGCAGTACGAATGGTTGGAGTAAGGGTGAACCCAGAAAAATACTTTTAAAAGGATATAGAGATGAATCATAAATATTGAGATTAAAATGTTAAAATGTATTTTTTTTAATTTAAAATTTCCTAAATGTTAAAAGATCTAAATTATATATATATATATATATGTTTTTGGGCATTACTTGCCCCTTGTCTTCGTCCTGGTGAATTTGACGGGTTTTGTGCTGACCCGATCCGTTTGGGTCTAATTTTATTTTCGAATAATTAAGTTCGATGTAGGTCATATAGGGTGAAATTAGAAAAATAGTCGAGTCAGATCGGTTCAAAGGTGGGTCTTCTATTAAATTATGGGTTTAGGTTCAGGGTATGATAGCAATTTAAATTTGTGCTTTTAATGTATTTATCTTTTGCTAATTTTCGAACAAGATTAAAGCTTAAAGATAAAACCCACACATTTATATTAAAATTCAAAACCCAGTAGCTTAAAGATTAAGGCTTCTAGGGTATAAAACAATAAGATTTTTCAAATAGGAAAGTTTGTAATAGCTAAGGGGATGTGAAAATGAGTAATCAAAATTTTGTAATATGATTATACATCATTAGGAGATGCAAAATGAGTATTCACTAATGTAGAATAAAGTAAACATTAAATAAATTTTATATACATTTTAGTTGGAAGCATAGGCGACGAAGATTAAATGAATATTTATGAAAGTATGAGAAATTTGAAAATGAGTAGTCAAAACTTTTAGATAATTTTTCTTGGGTTCAATCAAGTTTTATTTATTTCTTTATGAATTCAATCAAGCATGAGAAACCTTTTGATTTTTTGGGTTTTTACAACAGGGAAGAAAGTCTTGTAAAAATATGATGGTTTCAAGTTTCGACTTGAAAGTTTGACAATTTTAAAAAAAATAGATATAAGTTTTGTTTTCTAGAATTTTTATTTATAATTTTATTTTTAAAATATTTTAACATAATTTTAATAAGTTATATTTATTTTAAGATTTTTTTAATTTTTAGAATTATTGTTAAGAATTTTTAAAAGAATGATATTTTAACTATAGTTCAGGGATTAAACTAGTAATCAACCATTTAAATTAACGTTCCACGTCATAAAATTTAATGGACGAATTAATTTACACGTTTCAAAATATATAAAGATTAATTTACTTATTTTTTCAATAGAAAGAGCCGAAATGCAATCCACTCCTTAAGTATAAGGGCTTTCCTAGAACTTTTACCATAAAATTAAAATCCATAAGGCTGGGATTACAAAAATAAAGATACTAGGTAAAGCTTCCTATCAAAATCCAATTGATTTTCTTTGCAATCCGAGAGCAAGCTTTGCACAAAAAAAAGCATACTGTAACAATAATAAATGGACTTCTGCTCCAAGCATTTCAATAAATTCAAATGCTAAGGGGTTGGAATTGGGTTTGAGGTAAATCCCCTCAACCCGTCCCTAAATATTTGCAAAAATGTCACTGCCATATAATTATATATATGTGTAAACTCAAAAAATTAATTTTTAAAATAAAAAACAAAATAATTAAATAAAATTTAAGTTGGGTTCATCTTGTTTGAGTAGGGACAAGCAAAAATTCGTCCCACCCTAGGTAGGATGGTACATAAATCTTGCTAACTTTATTTATTTTTCAAAAGCTAACTTTATTAATAAACATATATGTCAACTAACAAACTAAATTGATAATCTTAATAATGAAAGTGAAAGCATAATTACATCAGTCCTTTTTATATATCCAATTGATCCCACAAACATATATGAATTTTAAAATATAATTCAAAAAACAGAAGTATAATAATTCCCCAGTATTCCATACTTCATACCACTTTAAGCAATATTATTTAGTTACGTGAATTTATATTATTTTTTAATTCGTGAGTAAAATAAAAAGCTATACAAAGTTACAACTAAGACACTCACACCCTGCCATACCCAATTTGGCATGCTTCATCATGTAATTCTCTCAAGATCTCGTCTAGTGCACTGATAAGTACAAGTGTTTCTGGATTCGAATTCACCCGCTGGTTTGCAAGACCATTTGGAATAAAATTACCCTCACCAAAGCATGCTGTATCTTCACTTCCCATGGCTAACCCGTATATTCCTTATTCTCCTGAGAACATAATATTTTTACATTATCCATTTCTGAAACCACCCTGCTAAACCCGCAATTCAATGCCAGAAAGAAACCCTCCCAACCACTCCATAACTCAGCATGAAGCACAGAACACGAACCAAGATTGCTATAACAGCCTCACAGCCACTTCACATTATGATCTCTGATGACTCCTCCTGCTGTCGCTATATCAGTCATTCGCCCAACCGTTCCATCCATATTGATTTTCACCCAACCCAACTGTGGTGATTTCCAACATCCGTGTTGATATTAGTATTTATTAATGATATTTACCATAATTGAGCAAGTAGTTAAGAGCTGTGTGTTAATATTTAAAGTCCAGGATTCAAGTCTCGACAATAACATCTCCTCGCTCAATTTATAAAATGTGATCCGTCCATGAATTAGATAAGAGAGGCAGGTAAGTACTCATAAAACTTAGTTGATTGACATATATATTTATTTTTAGACATGCCAATAACAAGGGTACACACAGTACCAACACACCAACGAGAAGACGGAAAACACCGACTCTTACAACAATGGCACAGCTCAATTAAACAGGGACATAACACGAGATTCTTTATTCAAATACATATGTTATATATAGAACATTTATAATCAAATCCCATGTCATTTTTTGACTCAGAACTGTTTTTTTTTAACTCAGTAGCGACCATTATGTGTACTCTTTGCAATCATGATCAATGTTATAGCACCACCCTGCAAGGCATCCGCATGGCCTACAGCAACTGGTTAGGTCAAACAAGCAAAACCCGCCTTTTGCGATGCAGCCAGGGCCTTCCCTCGAGAATACGCTTGCCAATGGATTGTATTCCATAACATTGTTACGAGCAGCTAATGCTGTCGGAGGCACCATGGATTGAAGAAGCACCATTGCAACCATCAGAAAAGCGAACTTCTTGCACCACTCCATGATTATGTTTTGTGTGAGGAATGGTTTGTAGGTGGAGGAGGCCTTTATATAGAAAATGATGCTACTGATTCGAGCTGGTTTGGGTCTAATCAACTGTTTCAACTCTGTTTTTTGAGCTGTTTGGGTCTGGTTTTGTGCTGCTTATGCCTGCTGTGGTTTTTCTTCACTGAATTCCATGACCTGCTATTGGAGAGCTGCACGTGACGGGTTTGTCCCTTTCAGCTGCTAGTTTTTCAGCTCACCTGCCTCTGCAACGGTGCATTTTTTGTGCTTTTCAGCTCTATAATTTTTATTTTTTTTGAGGTTTTTAAGTTGCTCGAGCCTCTAGCAGTTTTTTGGAGCTGATTTGGAAGCGGTTCAAAGGAAGCACGTATAAACTAGTGTTGATTTGCTAATTGGATCTACGTACTCTAGTAGGCTAGTACTCACTCGTTTTGGTTTTCAAGTTAAAACCCTGAATCGAATCGAATAATTAATTTTAATTTTTTTAAAATAATATAAAATAAGTATTTTATATTTAAAATTGAGCAAGAGGCTTAAATTATTTTTTAGAAAAATGTTATAAAAGAATGGTATAAAACTGTTATTCCACATTATCTTTATCCCTTTCGAATAAGAAAATAATAAATCAACTTCATGATTCTTTATTTTTATTTACTTGAAAATTTATTTATTAGATTTATTTATAAAAAAAGTTTTAACATTTACCAATGTTAAAAGTGCATAAAAAAAAGTTAGCAATAGTATCAAATTATTATACATAAAAGAAAATAGGTAAATACTCGTAAACTTAGTTATCATTACATATGCCAATAACAAGGGTACACACAATACCAACACACCAACGAGAAGACGAAAAACATGAACTCTTACAACAATGGCAGAGCTCAACCAAACAGGGACATAACACGAGAGATTCTTTATTCAAATACATATGTTATATATAGAACATTTATAATTGAATCCCATGTCGTTTTCTGACTCAGAGCTGTTATTCTTTTTTCTTTTTAACTCAGTAGCGACCATTATGTGTACTCATTGCATTCATGATCATAGTTATAGCACCACCCTGCAAGGCATCCGCAAGGCCTACAGCAACTGGTTAGGTCAAACAAGCAAAACGAACCTTTAGGTTTGCAGCCAGAGCCTACCTTCTCGAAAACCACAGCCAAACCGTTGGAACCATTAGCCACTTTCGATACAGCGGCAGAGGACATAACCTCGTTACGAGCGGCTAACGCAGTTGGTGGCACCGTGGCTTGAAGAACTAGAGATATAGCAACGATGAGGAAAACGATATTCTTTAAGGATTCCATGATTATGTTTTGTGTGTGGAATGTTTGTAGGTGGAGGATCCTTTATATAGAAAAGATGATGGTCCTGGTTTGTAAGTATTGTGCATGTGACGTATGAGATACTGCATGGAATAGTGAATGCACTTATGTGCATGTAGTGATGGGAGAGAGAAATAATTTGTTACGTTTCTATAATATATGTTACTAAGCAGTACGAATGGTTGGACTCGAGGGTGAACCCAAAAAATTATTTTAAAGTATAGAGTTGAGTCATAATTTTTTGTGATCAAAATATACTTTTTATCATTATATTAACTTAAAATTTTTAAATGTTAAAGGGTTTAAATTTTCTTTCAATTCTCTTGTATTTTCCTGCACTTTCTCGCTTCCCAAACACTCTGTTTCTTTGATTTTCCTGATCCTGCACTACCTTCTAGTCCTTGTTACCTTCATCCAAATGAAAATCCAGCCTTTGTTCTGTGATTTGCGTGATTTGCACCTACCTATTTCTGGTCCTATTGCTTTGTTCTGTGATAACAACTCCGCTCTTCAGATTGCTGCTAATCCCACATTTCATGAACGTACTAAACATATAGAAATTGACTGTCATCTCGTTCGTGAAAAGGTGCAATCTAGTGTTATTAAACTGCTCCCTTGCTCTTCCAAGGATCAACTAGCTGATATTTTCACCAAAGCTCTTGTTGCTGTTCCTTTTCAGATCATGTTGTCCAAGCTGGGATTGCTTTCCATACACTCTCCAGCTTGAGGGGGGCTGTTAGTAATATAGATCTAATTTAACTGTTAGTTAGTTAGTCAGTTACACCTATGTAAGTTGTCAATTCTGTTATTTCTCTTTTTTCTTCTAAGTTGTATAGAACTGAGCCTTTGTATTGTAAATAAAAATTATCTGCAATTCTCTTATATTCTTCTTCTACAATAGATCCAGAGCTTCATCAATTTAGCTTTTGATTTGATTTTTGACATGGGTTTAAAAATGTAAATCAACATTTTAAGTAAATTTTATACATAAAATCTTATTTTATTTGAGTGTAATTGATGTGTAGCTTGAAATTATTTCAAAATGGGGCTTCAGAAGTGATTCCAAGTTTTAGTGGCTTACAAAGTTCAAATAGTGAATTCCCATTTTCTACACAAGTTGATTGTTTTGCTAATTTTAATCTCCTTATTAATTCCCTTTTTTTACCCTTACATTTTAAAGATACTATCGCATGCATTAATATAAATTTTTAAATTTTATAAACGATATTTTAAACCTATTTCATTATTTCTTAATATATATATATATATAACACTTATGAACATATGAAATAATAATTCAAAATTTAATTCATAATGGTCCATCTGAGGTAGGATTTCACTAGTTGATTGTGCAGTCAAATCGACTAGGAATCATAATGAGTTCAATATAAAATGGGTAATTATTTGATACATTAACAATAAAATTTTTGAATTTTACAAATGAATTTAATTAATATTTTAAATATAAAAATAAAATAAAAAATATATGAAAATTTTTAGGAAATTATTTGATACACTACCGATAGAGTTTTTAGATCGTAAAAACATGATTAGGGATTGACAAGTATCCTATAAACATTGAATTCATAGAATGGAAGCAAGTGATACATTCCCTTGAATAAGAAAACTATCCATACCAAGGAACTTTCCTAGGGTTAAATTATTATTATCGATTTTGTTCAACGTTTTTATTTATTCAAACTTAATCTAATGTTTAAATCAAAGTATACTTTAGAGTGGCCTTGTTACAATATATTGAGAGAGTGATTGGAGATGAGAGGATTTGAATCGGGATTACCTCGACTAAATCTTAGTTAATTAAATTATACTAGATATTAATAAAAGTTTTAATACTCAAACACTAGAACATAAATTTTTAATTATTAAATTTTTATTTTATCTTATATTGCACCATATAAGACATATAACACCTTTAAAATTTTACTTATAAAATCTAAACACTCTACCAAAAATAATCAAATAATTTTCTATTAAAAGACATTTGTATAGATTCCATTCCCAGCCAATAGGTTGAGCCCTCACAGCATTAAAGGAAAGAATAAAAGAGGGTAGTTCATTATTCTCTTTCTTTATTATTCCAAGAAGAAGAAAAAATCAACAATTATGCATTCTGTCTTAATGAAAAGAAAATCACATCTTCAGTCTTACAGAAAAAAAATTCATCTTTTAAATGTTACAATCGATGCACTGTAGACCAATTCAACATCTCTTATCAAACTACTCAAATGAAATTTAAATTAGGAAAACAATTTTTAAAAAAAATACAATATATTAATAGATTTGTTGAGTAATTTTCCATTATGTTTCATTAAATGAGACAATCGAATATTTATATACATAGCTACTGTTCATGGAATTAACGTTCTTAGTGGACTCTATACATACTGGACACGTATACTATTCTGGGCTGCCTGCTGGACACTTCTTGAGCATATGCAAGTTGAGACCACGAGCTCTCCTTGCTAACTTCGTACTGTGAGGCTTGCATGTATCCATCTGGTAGGCCCTAGTCGTGTCACGGATAGGCGACCCGAACTTTATCTGGTTTTAGGGTTGATGGTCATAAGTACATAACAAAATTAATAAAAACTTGAAAAAGTAGGTGAGTGCAAAATATAATATATGGATAGTTGCGAGTGCAATATATTAAAGTCAAAATTAGTTAAGTGTCGTATTTCATTTGTGAACTAATTAATATCATATGAGAAAGTAGCTTTTAAATATTTGAAAATAAATCATTGTTTTTTTTTAATTACAATGACAAGAGAAAGTCCTAACAACAAACATGGCTAGTGCAATTGAAACTCAAGTCACAAATGGGGCAGTAAATACTCTTGATCATCAAGCCAACACATAAGATTTAAAATCAATTATTATTTTATTTCTTAAGATATCTATGAAATTTATATTCTCACGAGTAAGGAATCCTAATGTCATCATTCAAACCCTTTAGCGACGGCTAGTGGGAAATGCTACTAACTCCTACTTTTTCAATCTTTCGTGTTGAGTGCATATACTTTATTATTTATATTGAAGTTGAAACAAAGCAAATAATCTTGTCGGTTCCACTAATGGATAAGATGAAATATATTTTTAGAGTTTCACTATTTATTTATTAGATATTTAAATATAATTCAAATGACTCGATCTTGTTTATGGACTTTTTTTTATATAATAATATTTAAATAAAATGTATGCTTTAGTTGATTTATCAAATTTTTTATTTTAATTGAATAATTTTTGTCCAATGTTTTTCACTCTTCCTTTCCATGATTGTTGGTTTAGAAAGCAAGTGAACCTATTTTTGGACCAAAATTGTCACTCTTCCCTCTTATGATTTGTTAGTTCATTCTTGATTTTGAAGTGGGTTTGAAAAGTAAGTGGACAACTTGAGGGAGTAATTAATTTTCGACCAAACTTTTCACTCTTCCCTTGTATGATTTGTCGCTTCATCCTTGTTTAAAAAAGTGAATTTTGTATTAATTATATCATATTTTATTATACTATAATTGATGTCGTTTGAAATTTGTTCATATTGTTGCTTTCCAAGTAGATTCCGAATTAACTATATCCCTCTAAGCTTCTGGATTGGTGTCGCTCAGTAATTACATTTTTTACGAAATTTAATTACATCAGTTTAAAGTTGGGTTATTTGTTTAAACTCGAAATTTCGCTTAATATTTAAGAGGTTTTGGATAAAAATATTGATCCCTAAAATCGGTTTGAGTAAAAATATTAGGTTCATTTAAAATACGAATTGGGCTTGAGTTTCAATATTTCAAAGCTTGAAACCAACAAGCTCTTGATTCGTTTTTAAATTTATAATATAGAATGTTGTTTACTGTATTATGCATACTATCCCTAAAACTATTTATAATCCCTTCCTAACCCTTAAATAGGAAGATAAACAAATGCACTCAAATCCAAATATATTAAATTATTTATATTTAAAATTTAAAAAATAAATATAATGATAATAAAATTATATATATCATTACTAAATATTAAATAAAAATAATGCACTAAAAATTTATAAATTTAACATAGACATGCCTAAACAGCTTAGTTATCCTGAAAGTGTATATTAATACATTAAACATACGTATTGATACCTTAACTTTCTAATTTGTGTTATGACTATTGACTTCCTATATATCAATACATAACCTTTAAATTTGCTAGAAAATCACTTCCAAACACTTGTACATAATCTTGGGTTAATAGCATTTTATATCAAAATACCTTGAGAATCAAAATTAACAAATTCCATTTTGATGCCAATTCCACTGCCTCCCAAATTTTTTCATCATAATCCTCCTTGTATATATATTTGTGATTGTACTCCGTATATTACTTATATTCCTTATAAACTGTCTCTAAAATTTTTTAATCTTACATTTTGGTCACTTAATTTTCAAAAATTAAGTAATAGTCCCTAATGTTAATAAATTATTATATTTTTATTCCTCGGCTATTAACTTCTATTAAAAAAATAACGTTACACCTTAATTCAAAGGGTTAATAACTAATTTGGTCTTGAGATATAGTTAAAAACTCATTTTGATATGTTATTAAATGGGAGGATGTATTGCAACAGGCTGATCGGCTGATGGAAGAAGTGATAAGGGTGGAGAAGCTAATTTGTTGGAAAAGGCCGAGCCAGAGGTGGTTTAAGATCAACACCGATGGTGCTAGGGGAAATGTGACTGGTGCAGCAACGAAACCATGAAGGAGAATGGATTCTTGGAATTGCAAAGAGTATTGGTACATGCTCGATTGTCGAAGCTGAACGTTGGCGCGTACTGGAGGGTCTCCAACAAGCATGGGATATTAGGGCGAGAAAGGTGTTGCTCGAGACGGACAGTTTGATGGTGGCTTCTCTGCTTAAATCGCAGCAAGGAATGTATGGTGACAATACTTTGGCAAGAGCCATTAAAAGACTGATTAAAGTTAGTGTGGTCAGTGGAAGTATATCATGTGTATAGGGAGGCCAAAAAGGTCGTCGATGCGCTGGCTGGTATGGCATTTTCGAAACCCATAGGAATATATAGATTTCTGCGACCCTAGGATGAAAAATATATCAATTTAGTTTTAGGTAGAGTTTTGTGGACCATGCTGTGCCCCTATATCATTTGTTCTGAACACTTGAATGAATTTTATATTAAATATCTTACTTGGTTTTATTTTATTTTAGTATAAAAGATCCTACTTAAAATCAGAATATTCTGACCTTTTCGAAGTGGATTCCATAGTAATTCCATCCCTCTAGAGTGATTTAGTGGCTTATAAAGTTAAAGTTATGGATCCATTTTCACACAAGTGGTTATTCTTTTGCTTACTTTATTTTCCTCACTTGCTATCTATATACTCATTTCTTGCACTAATTTATTTTCAAAAATGGTTAATATTTTTAATTTTTATTTTAATATTTAGAAGAAAATAATTTATGGCAAAGAAGAGATAATTAAAATTTTAATTTATAATATTTTTTAATGTTTAAATAATTTTATAATTTTTTGGAATTTTTCGGCAACTTTATATTTTTTAGAAATTTTTTAAAAGAATTAATTATTTGTTGAAATAACACATATATGAGTTGTCATGTAAACGTCATGTCAGCTAAATTAATAAAAATTAAATTTTTAATTTATTTTAATATGCTTTGACAAATAATACAAATTTAATTATTAAAAGAGATGACAATTAAATAAAAAAAACAATTTTTTTATAAAATTAAAACACCAAATTATTAAAATATAAATATATAGAAATTAGTTTCGGTTTTGCATGTACGAGGTGCAGGGTTTAGCTATGGCCGCCTATGGGCAGGATTGCAAGGGAGGTACAAAACAGAGACCACATGGGATTTGATTGAATAATGAATTTCTTGCATTGTTGGTATTTGCCAATTTTTTAGTCCAACGGATTTAATTACACCTTTTTTATGAATGTGTATTTGAAAATTTTCTTTATTATAAAAATATGATTGAATTAATCTTTCTAAATTAATTTAATTTCTGTACTATAAAAATAAATTTAAAAAATTAGATTTAATATTTTTATAATTTTTATAGCTTTGTAAATAAAATCTTTTATTTAAAACAAAACTGTAAATGAAAAAATCAAGATATTTTTATCCAATAAACATTAACTCCATTATCATTTTTATTTATTTAAATTTTTAATAGTAAAAATAATGTATTGAATAATAGAAAATTAATTTAACATCGATTATGTTGCATTAATTCATTTTACTAACTTTAAAATTCACCAATAGACATACATAATAATTAATCAATGATTAAGGCTGCTCAGTGCCAAGAAAAGGTCTTAATTAAATTTATTTATTTATTATGAGCTGTCAGTTCTATATATGTATTTTTAAATAATTTTATTGAATTGGTCTTAAGTCTTTTTGTCAACGAATGAATTTGACCGACATTGTGAGGGTTTTTTCTCGTATTTAAAATTGGGGTAAGAGATATATTAGAAGTGCTAAATTTAGTATGGGAATTGGAGTGTGGTAATGTTTTAATTATGAAAATTAACTATCTTAGTTGGTGGTGCGGATAATAGTATGCTACTATATTTGCGTTTGATTAGTCAACTATTATGTTGAAATTAGAAAATTAGCTTTCAACACATCCTTAGGGATCACAATAGAGTAGCTGCAGGTTGGATGGTTAAATTTGTAAGCGAGAATTATGATGAGATGCAAGTATATCAAATCAGATCATACCAGTAACTTAACTTTTGAATAGAGGTTTAAACAACATTGGTGTTTGGCCGTAATTTATTTGAGTTTGATTTGAAAAAAAAAAACTCCAAGTCAACGCAATTTTAATTGAGTCAAGTTTGAGCCGAATTCAATTTTAGTACTACACTGCTTGAACAACTCGTGAGGCTTATCAGAACATTTCATTTTTAATATAGATTTTAAATATTTTTATTGTTATTATTAAAATATGTTATTTCCCTTAATATATATTATTAAATATTAACCGTAAACTTAATTATCAAGCTAAGTTCAAACTTGAATACATACAAACTTAATTGAACTCGAGCTCAAGCTTAAGTATGAAAACTTTTAAACAAGCTTAATTGAACTTCAAGCCAAACTCAAATTTAAATATAAATGTTCAATCAAATTCGAACTTAATATCAAGCTTTGAATATGTGAATTTGAAATGAAGAAAATTAGTTATTTGTTACTTAACGGAATAAATTAGGATAAAAAGTTGTATGTTAAATTAGAATATCATAATTTATGAAATTTAGAAGGTTAAAAGTCAGAGATAAGTGAATCAATGTAAAACAAATCGTTTTAAACCAATCTAAGTATTACTTTTTTATTTATTTTAATTCATGAGGATTTTGTTTTTATAGTAAATTTAAAAATTAATCTTGTTACTAGTAAAATATAAATTTAAGTTGTTAGTTTTAGTTAATTTATTACAGTTTACTAATTCGATAAAATAATAAAAGTAGAAGTTTCAATATGTATGACCAAAGAAATTTCGGGTTGCCTATCAAAACACTCGTCATTCTCATGTTGACTCGTCAAAGTTTGGCCCGTAAGACCCGTAGTCTTCGTTCACGCCTTGCTCAAACAAGCAAGCTCTTTTCTCCTTTTACCCACACAAACTCCTTATTGCTTTCCTTGCCCTCTCTTAAATCTATAAATAACTCCTAAATATCCAGCAAATCTCCATATCCAAACACACAATTTCAATTCCAGCAGGGGAAAAAAATGGCGACTTCCACCATGAAAACAAGCTTCATAGCCATTATCCTAGCGGGAATGGTTGCTGGAATGGTGAAAGCTCAATGCGGCAACACTTGCTCGGCGACCGAGTGTTGCAGTCGGTTCGGGTTTTGCGGGACGGGAGACGATTTCTGCGGAGTGAATTGCCGAGGGGGTCCTTGTGTTAACAATGGGGTCTCCATAGCTGACATTGTGACGCAGGAATTCTTCGATGGGATATTGAACCAGGCGGCTTCCACTTGTGTAGGAAGGAGCTTTTACTCGAGAGGGGTGTTCCTTGATGCTCTCAATTCTTTCACTCAGTTCGCAAGGATTGGGTCGGTTGAGGATTCTAGGCGTGAGATCGCTGCTTTCTTTGCTCATGCTACCCATGAAACTGGAAGTAAGCATCTCTTTTTACTCTTAATTTTCTGATAAAAACCTGTCGAGACACGTCCGTTATAGGGTTTGAAGTGCCTATGTTGGGTTTTATTTCAAATTTTGTCTTTCAACTTTGTCGAGAACATGAGGAGGTGACTGGCTCACAAAGTCATTTTCTTAATGGGCGAAGACACGCCTTCTCTGTGAACTCGTAACCTTCTCGAGCTCTCAACAGAGTCAAATGCCAAATGTGTTAAGAGCTCCACTTGACTAATTCCGAATTTGAAGACTTCTTTCCGAGAAATAAAAAAATCCCTCAACAAAACTTTATCGTGTTGTTGCATTATTTAATGCTATATATTTTCAATAACAATATTTATGGTGTTGTTGCTTACAGGTTTCTGTCACATTGAAGAGGACGGTGGAGCCTCAAAGGACTACTGTGACGAGACAAGAACCGATTATCCATGCAACCCAAGCAAAGGTTACTACGGTCGTGGACCACTGCAACTAACATGGAACTACAACTACGGACCAGCCGGTTCCGATATCGGGTTCAACGGCTTAGACGCACCGGAAACCGTGGCCAACGATCCTCTTATCTCCTTCAAGGCTGCCATTTGGTTTTGGATGAACAATGTTGCAGGCGTGATGAACCAAGGGTTCGGGGCCACTATTCGAGCCATTAATGGAGACCTTGAATGCAACGGTGTGGATCCGACTAAAGTTCAGTCTCGGATTAACTACTACACTCAATATTGTAGCCAACTTGGTGTCGCTCCTGGTGATAATCTCAGCTGCTAGAGTTTATTCCATTTATTTATGTACTGAAATTTGCAGCTTTAATTTTCCTTGCAATAATGTTTTACAAATATCGTTTTAGGGAAAATGAGATCGATATTAAGGTAAGGATAAATTTGTCGAAAAAAAATAAAATGTAATGATAAAGAAAAGTCAGCAATAAAATACTTGGACAGGTTTTAATTTCCATTTGTTGTCGTTCTCAATTTTTATTATTATTTGGTTACATGATTTTCACTCGTTGGATCTATATCGCAAGTCAAATCACAATTTCAATTAAAAAATCAAATAAATATTAAACCAACAATTATTTTTATTTTTTAATATATATATTTTAAAAAGACAAGTCCATGGAAATCTCTGAAACCCTCAAACCACGGTTTAATGTGAATGAACCAATGGTCAAAGCGAGACCATCGATTTTCTTCCAGACTTTTAGATGTTTCCATATCGACAAACTCAACATGGAAGTGATTGCTTGAAAGTTTCTTAATGTTGATGTCCTGATTGCTTATCGTCTTTATGTTCTCCTTTAGCCATTCCATATCGTAACTACTACCCTCCATTCCAATTTGTATTTAGCAACTTCATTGATTACAACCTCGAAGCCTTCTTCGTGGTTCCGTTGTTAAGAAAGTTTCTACATGACAGCTTTTCAACATCTTTACTCTTCAAGAATTTTTCTGCTGCCCAGTTGTCAGTTTGCGTCCATCCATTACCTTCGTCCCATCAACCTTCCTCCAGATATATCATCTTCCACGAAATCTAACCATATTGACACCTATTCTGTGGTTCTCAATCCACATTCCATTCAACTTTCTTATAGCTTTCATCGCCTGTTTTACATGCAAATCGAATAAACCCGAATCTCTTTCTTGTCAAGGTTCTCTTTTTTAGAATGAAAGTGTCCATGACTCTACCATGAAAGTTGAAGATCTTACGCAGCCATCTCCAATGCATACTTCTTGGTAGATTGTTAACGAAATCTGAAAACACCTCATTTCGCAGAGAAGACATCCTAATCTCGTCACAGTTTATGGATGCTAATACGTCGTCATGTGCATGGAGTCACTTTTTATTAACTTTTAGTACTGGAAAGCCCTACTTGTATAACATTAGGAAGTGAGTATAATTTTGGTAAGTCGTATTAATTTTGATTAATTGGAAGAAACCATCAGGCATATTTGCATTTTATACGTATGGAAGTAGTGACATTGTAATAATTATAGTTTGTGTGAAGCGAATGTGATAACAAATATGATTAATAATTAATTTTATTAACTTGAATTTAGCATATATATATATAAACATTTTTTCCTTTAAAAAAAAAAAAAGCTGACTTTCCTAAAGTCAGAAGTCAGTCAAGCCCGTTATATGGAAATCCTTTTCACTAGAAAAGTAAGCCATTCCCATTTTTCTTTTATTTTTAATGAAGGTAAGGTCAATCTTTTACTCTGTATATGATTTCATAATTTGTTTGTTTATAATTTCTTCATTGTTTTCTCTATCTCCTATTTATATATTTATACGATATAAATATTGTTTATTTACATCACATGTTAAGGCTTCATGCATATAGATACGTATTTTACTCTAGACTCAACACGTATTTATACGATCTTATGCACGTGTAATTTTGACAGGAGAGCGAGCTCATCCCGCGAGTTCATTAAAATCTAGCCCAAATTCATTTAGATTTTGAATTGATGATGGTAATTATCCTAACATAATCATAATCGTATTTAAAATTTTTTAAAAATCTTTATATCGTGTAATTATATTTCGTCTAAAATAAATGGATACTATAAACATAAAAAAAAATTATTATATGCACAACCAAAAAATATATATTAAGTTCTTTTCATCATTGTATCCTTTGGTGTTAACTTTAAACTTCAACACCCTCTGTTGGAGTTGGAGAATACAATTTATGTGGTTTTAAGAAAATTGAATGAACCAAAAATTAAGTTTGATTTCATAATTGTAAATAACCCAATCATCTTTGTCCGATGGATTAATTGGGATAAATACATTCAACTTAAAATTAATTGAGAAAGGGACAGATGCCCAACTTGAATATAAAATGGTAGGCAATGCTTAGGAAATCATTATTATGAAAGGTTGAATTATCTAGAACAATAAGTTGTTATTATGACCCAAAGTGTAAAAGTCTTGAATTTAGGCAATCTGGAAATCCTGCATGTCAAACTTGAAATTTTCAAAACAAAAACATTAATTCCCTTTGTGGCCCCTATAAATAACTCTTAACTATCAACCATTTTTTTCACATCAAATTTGGTTCAATTAATATTACAAATATGTTATTTCCCAGTATGTGGAAGGGTCTAGTAGCCATTTTTATGGCCGGAATTCTCGCCGGATCAGTGTCGGTAAAGGCTCAAATGGTGGCTGATATAGTAACAGACGAGTTCTTTGATGGGATTTTGAATCAAGCAGATGCCAGTTGCGAAGGGAGGAATTTTTATTCAAGGGCTGCATTTCTTGAAGCTCTCAGTTCTTTTACTCAATTTGGTACAGCTGATGATACTAGGCGTGAGGTTGCTGCTTTCTTTGCTCATGTCACCCATGAAACTGGACGTAAGATTTCGACTACTCTATTCCTATTACAAACTTAAATTACGATCCAAAAATCCCGTTTCATATATCATGATTACGGATATTACAAATGTTTGAACATGCTACCTATACAGATTTTTGCTACATAGAAGAGATAAATGGTGCAACCAGGGACTACTGTGATGAGACCAACACCCAGTATCCATGCAACCCTGATAAAGGCTACTACGGTCGGGGTCCGATCCAACTATCCTGGAACTTTAACTATGGACCAGCTGGGGAGAGCATCGGGTTCGACGGACTAAACTCACCTGAAACCGTAGCCACGGACCCTGTTATCTCCTTCAAGACGGCCTTGTGGTATTGGGAGAACTTTGTTCAACCGGTTATAAGCCAAGGGTTCGGGGCAACGATTCGAGCCATTAATGGGGCTATTGAATGCGATGGTGGGAACCAAGCTGCGGTTCAAGCTCGGATTAATTACTATACACAATATTGTAGCCAGCTTGGTGTTGATTCTGGACCTAATCTTTCATGCTAGAATTTTATTTATACTTTCTTGTTTCGGCTACTTAATTCTCAGAAACTAAAATAAAGAGACTTGTGTATGAAATGAAGTCAATATTAGAACATCAATAAATTATTTACTTGGGGATTATCTGATTTGGTTGGATATGGATATCAGTGTTAGGTTTTATTTTTATAAAAGAATATTATTAATAAAAAGTATTTTTAAAATTAGTTTTATGTGAAAATTACACTCAAGTCTTAATTAAAAGTTTGTAATCAATTGAATTTTTAAAATGTAATTTTTCGTCAAATCCTCTTAAAATATAATTTTACATCAAAACCTCTAATATTAAGTTATGGCATGGTGATTGATGTAGCAACTGAGGTGAAGAAAATGATGACTTAGCAGTTCATGTGTTTGATATGGAAAAAATGTTGATGTGGTGGCTAAATTATTGATGAGAGTTTTTTTATTTTTTATTTTTTATTTAAGTTTAAAAATTTTTGAAAATCATTTCTCATGTGGTTGGAGGTTCGATCCATATTTATTGGAATGAAACATTTTTTATGGCTAACCATTTACCTCTTCAAAAATCACCGGTGGTGAGGGGATTAGTCACTGCTGCCGATGGTGGATACCTTGATTATGACCTAGAAATTATTGAAATATTATAAAATTTTTAAAAGAATTTTTAAATATATATAGCAAAATTACAAAATGTTATAAAATTACAAAAATTATACAAAAACAGATTAATATCAAAATTATATATGAAGTTTGATTCAATGTGCGATTTAATACATAAACTTTGATTTTGTGCAATTATACATATGAAACTTTGATTGTAATTCAAATATATAAATAAAACTTTGATTTTGATTCAATTTATACATTTAAAGAAATAAATGCTATTATGGGACGTTTATTCAAGTTTCGTTACTAGTTAATTTATAATATTTTCCCTTTCACTATTATAGATATATCAATTTATTTTTATCTTAGATAAGTATAATCATTTGTCTATGCAATACGTAAAATGATTTCATATCAATAATGATAGTAGTGATTTGTGATAATTAAATCAAATCAAAATTTATGTATAAAATTACAAATTATTCCGAGTTAATGTATAGTTTCAGATTTTCCTTATACAAAAATTATAAAAGAAATTATATAAAATTAGGGATAAAACTCAAAATATTTATATATTGCATGCAAAAATAATTATTATTATCCAATATAAGAAAAAGTTGATGTATTTATTTCTTTAAAGGTGTATGATTAAATCAAAATTAAAATTTAATATATACATGTAAACTACAACTAAAATTTCATATGTATAATTACACCAAATTAAAGTTTATGTATCAAATTAAATAAAAAACTTATATATAATTTTGAGATATGAACTTAAAATTATATATAAAAAAAATTGAGTGCGTTCACTTTCCCCCAAAAACTTGAAAATATAAAACTATGCTACCTTTTATGCAAAGACAAAGTGTAAATTAGGAATTTCCCCATAATGAGCCCCACGGCCCCATTAACTCAATATATACAGCAAGTGTCCCCCATCTTTGTTCTCCATAACTATACTTCATTCATTCATTCATCAAAGTCCCGAAATATCTGTATATTTCAACATGCCTAAAACCTTCTCAAAATTATCTTCCTCTACTTTCTTCTTTCACTTTACCCTGCTCTTCTTCTCTGCAACCTCTAGTGGTTCCTTCTCCAACATTTTGTCTCCCAAAAAGTTCGGTCTCAAGCGAGAGAAGCTCACCCATCTTCACTTCTACTTCCACGACATAGTTAGCTCACGAAACCCAACCGCTATCCCTGTCGCCAGTGCCGCCTCGACCAACAAATCCCATACTGGCTTTGGCGTTGTCATGATGGCCGATGACCCTTTGACGGCCGCACCCGACCCCAACTCCAAGCTCGTGGGAAAAGCGCAAGGGATTTACGCATCAGCAGCGCAAGACGAAGTTGGTTTATTAATGGTAATGAACTTGGCTTTCACGGAAGGCAAGTATAACGGTAGTTCCCTTAGTCTATTGGGGCGGAACACCGTGTTCTCGAGGGTAAGGGAGATGCCTCTCGTCGGTGGTAGTGGACTTTTCCGATTTGCACGTGGATATGCTCAGGCCAAGACTCATACATTGGATTTAAAAACTGGGAATGCAGTGGTGGAGTACAATGTCTATGTCTTCCATTATTGATATGATTGAATGGCAATTGGCAATGCCTTGGAATTTGTTTTGTGGACTATTTTCATTTCCTTTGATTCTCTCTTTTGTATTCTTCTGGTTATAATAACTTTGTATGGACCACCTCATGTTTACTGTTTTTCCATTTAAATCTCAACATCCCGTAACATTATGTTAAGGATTCTTGGTCTTTTTTTGCAATGATCTTAAAATAGCTCGAATTAAATTACAATGTTATAAATTTAATTTAACAAAACAGCTCGAACTAATTTACAGTATTATAAAATTTAATTTAACAAAATTCGTGAACAAAATCATGTAACTTTGAACATGAAATGTCGATTGAGCCTTAATTCAATTGGTATCGACATTTAATGTTATTGTCAATGTAAGAGAACGTGAATTCGAGTGCGTTGATGCGCATTATTCTCTTATTTAAGGTTTGAGAGAGACTATAAGTAGTTTTAATCATTGTATAAAAAATAAAAAATAAAAATCACGATACTATACTCATATAAAATAATAACATCAAACTTAGATTTTTTTTATTATAAAATCTAAAAGATCCACTAAAAATAATAAAATAATTTTCTATTAATTTTTTTTTTTTGGTATAGATTCCATTCCCAGCCAATGGGTTGATCCTCACCGCTTTAAAGGAAAGAATAAAGGAGGGTAATTCATTCTTCTTTCTTTATTATTCCAAGAAGAAAAGAATTTCTTTTAAAAAATAGCTACGAATCAACTTTAGAAAAGGTAAAATGAGATGCATTTGGTTGTCCAATTTTATAAAAAGTTGTTTTAGTTTTTTATTTTTTTCTTTTTTAGTATTTAAATTTATGTTTTTATTGAATCATCTTAAAATAATTAAAAAGTTAAACATTTTTAATTTTATTGATGTAGTATACGACATATTAACATTTAATTAATTATTTTTACAAAACTATTTTTAAAAATTAAAATCGTTAAAATTAGTAAAAAATTATAAAAATCTTTTAATATTTTTAAAATTTTAAAATTAATTAAATAATGACACGTGGCAATCCATATGTATGCCACATCAGCAAAGTTAATAAATTAATTTTGCATCTATTTTAGGATGATTCGACAAAAATATAAATTTAATGACTGAAAGAGACGAGAAATTAAATAAATGATTAAAATGATTTTTTTATAAAATTGAGAGACCAAAAAATTATTATACTAAAAAAATAAAGTGCAAAATGATCATTAAACTATTAATTCTTTCAATTTACTCATTAAAATTTTCAAAATAAAATTATAAATTGATAGGTTTTGGTTTGGTTACAGTTTGAGTATTGAAACATTAAAGAAATTTAGGGTAAAATATTAAAATCCCAAATTACAGGGTCACAAATACAATGGGCATTTTGAATTTCGGGAGGGAACATAGTTTCATAAATGTTTTCAGAATTGTAGTTGACTATATTTATTTTCTGAAAGTTTGATAGTTGAATATTAAATGGGGTTACTTAATAACCTATTATGTTTTGATTATCAAATTAAAAGAAATTAGGATCTCAACCTTAACATGTCAAGTAATTGGTAGTGTTTCCTTCTTTTCTTTCTTGTTTAGATTTTGTTGAAATAGTAATTTCACCCAAAATTTTGCATTTGAAAATAAAATTCCTTATAATTATAACTAAGTGTGTAATTACCAGCATAATAATTATATTTTCCTATAATTAAGAACGATTAGTAATTACTTCATAAACTGAAATTGCCAAACCCTAATATCAACTCACTTTTAACTTTAACCTCTTAATTAGGCAAATTATTAACTGATTTTAGTTAATCCTCCACCATGCAAATTGCAAACGTTTTATTATTAAGGTAAGAATTGTGTTATTGAAGGATTCGTAATAGCAAAGCAACTAGCGCGATTTAAACTCAGGCCATAACTGGGTTGATAAACACACTAGCCATCATGTCAATACACGGGGTTCGTTAAGCTAATAATTTTCGGACTAATTAAATTCTCTCTACTGTAATAAACTCTTTGAGTAAATTAATGTCACACATCAACCATCTCAACCCAATTGAAAAATTATCATAAATCTATTTTTGATAACGTAAGTTAAATTATCAAACATTCAACTTCATCCTTTCAATCAAACAAACATCATTTAATCCGTTTTATTTTATTTTGTATAATTAATCACATATTTTTAATTGTTTTATTGTCCGAAACCTTTTTCTTTTGCTCAATCATTAACAAGTATATAAAAGGTCATGGATCATCCAAGCCATTCTAGTCTCAAAAACTTACAGATACAATAAACTGTACTAAAATCAATAAAACTAACTCTGCAAGATCCCCTGATTAACTGAATACATAGCAACAGAAACAAAGACTGAAACTATACTTTTATTGCATATAAATTGTAAAAGTAATTATTAGGTAAAGAAAATTAATCAACTTAAACAAAAGTTTTGACTCTGAGATGGCCATAAAAGTTTGAATAATTCAAAACAACATTTATCAACATTAATTCACGGTTTGTAATATCATTCATATCAGCCAAAAGCATCCACCATATTTGAGTGAGACCGGATGTATCCGTTGGATTAAAATAAGTTAGCGGTATTAATTTAGAGATTAATATTAATTTATGTGAAAAGGAGAAATTTTTAGCTCCCAAAAACACTTTTGGTGCTTAATTACTTTTTACCCATCCAATAACATAGTATTTTTCTTTTTTTCTTGGTGTTTAATTATAATTGTGTTAAAATCATTAATTAAAAATAAAAAATAGTTTTTAAAATACTAATTACAAATATTTAATTGTTATATTTAAATATTTAAAATATAGTTTATATATTCTAATTAAATTTTATAAATAATTAATATTTATTGCTTAAAAATATTTACAATTTATATTTTATATATTAAAATATTAACAACAAGTTATAATAATTTTTTATATTATTACTAAAATATAATAATATTAACTAATTTAAATATTATTTAAATGCATATTTGTTAATTGATAATAAGATGTCTAAAATGGACGTTTTATTTCTAAAAAGTACTTTTTGACACACTCAAATTTTAAACTAAACTTTTCAAAAGTGTTTTTCAAAAGCAATGAAGAACTGGCCCTAATTCAAACCCTTTTTTTTAATTTTTAATAATCTTTTAATTAAATTATTCAAACTAGTGAATGGATGAGTTGATAATCTAAAAACAAAATGTATAAGAGGTCGAAGTCAGACCCATCCCACGTCCCTTTCTGGGAACTCTGGTAAAGTATTAAAAATATTAGTAAAATAAATATTTTGGTAAAATTTTTTAATAACCTTTTTTTAATAAAGCCCAAGCTAGAAATGCAATTTTTTCATTCGCCATACGTTTAAAAACTCGATAAATATCAATTCATTTCACGCCATTATTCTCCATCCACACACAATTACCCCTTCATTCTTCACTTTGAAAAAGAAAAAAAAAATTATTCATTATTTTTCCAATATGAGGAGACGTTTACCGACCATTCTTCTAGCAGCGTTTATTGCCGCCGGAGCAACGGCGGTAAAGGCTCAAAACTGTGGTTGTGGAGAAGGTTTATGTTGTAGCCGTTGGGGGTATTGCGGAACCGGCGATGATTATTGCGGCACAGGGTGCCAACAGGGTCCTTGTAATGCCCCCCCAGCTTTGAACAATGTTTCGGTGGCGGATATTGTTACACCGGAGTTCTTTAATGGGATATTGGATGTTGCGGAAGAGAGTTGTGAAGGGAAGAATTTTTACACGAGATCGGCGTTTCTTGAAGCAGTGGGTCCTTATCCTCAGTTCGGAAGAATTGGAACTGTTGAGGATACTAATCGTGAAATTGCAGCTTTCTTTGCGCATGTCACGCACGAAACTGGACGTAAGCTCCTTTGTTTTTTTCTTCTTATGATTGAGTTTACTTTGGAGGATTTAATACTTTGCATGCATGCAGGAAGGGTACGTAGAGTGCAATCGAGACTAATGGAACTGAAATTTTAAGAAATTTGAGATTGATTTGAATTTCTCTCTAATTCAATCTAATTTCATTTTTAAAATTTGGTCTGGATTCCAGAGAAGAATCAAGTGGAATATTGCATTAAGTTTTGGGGTTAATTAAGATCTTTCAAAAAGAATTTAGTGTTCAATGAAAATTTTAAAACATTAGAGTCTAATTAAAATTTTAAGGATTTAACTAAAATTTTAAAACTTTTGTAAAACTTAATTAAAAATATTTTAAGATTTTAAATAGCTTAATTACAATTTTCTAAATTTTTGAAGGGTAATTGCTCTTACATTCCGCCCTTAAGCTCTCTATTAGATTTGAATGAGCTACTTTTATCTGGTAAAATTTCATAATAAATTCTTGTAAATATTAATTAAAAATAAACAAATATATATACTCAATTAAATTCAAGAACTAATCTTGGGATATTAGAATTCAACTTTCTAAATCTTGAATAATTTACAAAGGATCTTTATCTACATGAGTGTATGCTTGTTTCATCATTATTTCATAGTAATTAAGGAGCAAAATGATGCAGATTTTTGCTACATAGAAGAGATAAACGGCGCCTCTAGAGACTACTGTGATCAAAACAACGATCGATATCCATGCAACCCTAACAAAGGCTACTACGGCCGAGGACCGATCCAACTATCCTGGAATTTCAACTACGGACCAGCCGGCGAGAACATCGGGTTCGATGGACTAAACTCGCCTGAAACCGTCGCCACCGACCCAGTTATCTCCTTCAAGACTGCCATCTGGTATTGGGTCAACTTTGTTCAACCAGTGATAAGCCAAGGGTTCGGGGCAACCATTCGTGCCATTAATGGAGCTCTGGAGTGCGATGGTGCAAACCCAGCCACCGTTGAGCGACGGGTCGAGTACTATATCGATTATTGTAACCAGCTTGGTGTGGATCCAGGGCCTAATCTAAGATGCTAGATTTCACTTTGAGTATGTGTTTAGTACTTGAAAAACTAGTTTTTATTTTGCCTACAGTTGGACGAAAGAAAAAAGTGTAATCTTATATGAATGGATTGCAGTTTAATTTAATAATAAGATAATTTGGTTTATCATACATGGCCTAGGAATTTGGTTTATCATACATGGTCTAGGTTTTATACAAGGTCGAGATGCGGATGTTCGGCAGAAATTTGATATCAGTGGATATGTAACAAGTGTTTGGCTACTATGATCGTGATTCTCTTTTAGTTTTGTGTCATTAAGAAAGGAGGTTAATATATATATATATATATATATTTTTTTTTTTAAATTCTTCAAAATATTTTCTTAACTTGGTGGAGAGCTCAAGTGCTTGAGGTTGAGGTTGACTAAAGAAATCACAGGTTCAAAGTATCTCGTCGGATCGAATCGTGAGTGGTACATAACTACCTACCAATGAGACATGAGCATTCATCCTTAGTAGGATTTGAACTCATGCCCTTAAATGGCAACATGGGTCAAGTATGCTACCACTTCATCAAGTCATCATGCATGGTCTAATTTGACAAGGGGCTTTCACTCTTTTGATTCCACTACATCTTCAAGCACCCGCAAGTACTAAGACTGTTCATAGAGTTAAGAGACAAAACTTCGATTAAAGACAATATCGATTGACTCATTGAGAGGTCTATTGATTCTCAATGTATGATACTTCAAAGACTTCAATAAAAATAGTCGGTCTCCCCTCAACAATTACAAAATATGACAATTATAAATATGACCATTTTTTTTTTTGAAGTTCCAACAATCACAATAAATCACTACAAAAATTGCATTAAATTACTCAACAACTAGTTAAACTCAAACTAACTATAAATAGAATAAACCTATGAAAAACTCACAATTTACATAAGGTGAGACTTTGAATTTCTTTAAAAAATCTCAAAATTTTAATCTTGCCATTGATTCAAAGCTTCACTACTATTTTTTTAAAATGTTTAAAATAATTTTAAAATTACATGATCTTTTGTTTATATGAAGAATTATATTTTAAACACATAATTTATATAAAAAATTTAAATTTGGGTGTAATTACTGTATAAATATTCTAATTTTCACTTTCTTTTAAGAATTAAAAAGTATAATCGGGTGTTCCAATTATACCCAATTCAAAGGAGACTCACTAATTATAATGGTTGATTCTCTTGTGTAATTACAAGCAATTACACCCAAATCTAATTATTAGGTGACTTTTTAAACATTACATTATTTTTTATAATAAGTTTATATAGTATGTTTTAAATTTAATATATATATAATTGGTGCCTTAAAATAAATTAAATATATATGAGATAAATGAACAGAATATTTTGACATAATAATTTTGGAGGGTGGAGTTTGACAATGATAAACAGACATGACTTTTTAAATAACAAACCTTCAGCACCAATAATTCCATGGTTAGATAGCAAATAATTTTGACCATATATATATATAAGCCCTCGTCAACGACTTTTCTACTAATATGTGCTTTTTTATTTTTATTGATTTAATTTGGCTTAAATATTAAAAAGCCTTAGCAAAATAATTAAAAATTAAAAAATCTCTTTTTAAAGATTCTGAAATTATAAACCCAGATTAAAATCTAACCATCATCCCTACACATATCCCTTTTAGCAATCAATATGATTTCTATAAAATGAATTTTGATTTGATGTTATTACATATAGATTGTAAAAAAATTAATTAATTGAGTGCACGCATTGTACATAGATTTAATTATTGTGTAAACAAATTTAATGAACTTAAACAAGATTTCTGAGTCAAAGATGGATAATGGCGTTGAATAACTCAAAAAAGTACTTTTCAGTGGTGTTAATCATTCATATTAGCGAAAAGCATAGATACGCGCACAAAGTCAAAGTCAGACCACTCGCCCACGCCACGGCCATTTCTGGAAACACTGCATCTCAAATCTTTGACTTTTCAGTTTTCAAACGCCGCCCATTTAAAAACGCTATAAATATCAATCCATCCCACGCCATTATTCTCCATCCACACACTATCACCCCTTCCATTCTTCACTTCGCCAAAGAACCCAATATGAGGAAACGTTTACTTACCATTCTTCTGGCAGCGATTATTTCCGCCGGAGCAACGGCGGTAAAGGCTCAAAACTGTGGTTGTGCAGAAGGTTTATGTTGTAGCCGTTGGGGGTATTGCGGAACCGGCGATGATTATTGCGGCACAGGGTGTCAACAGGGTCCTTGTAATCCGCCGCCAGCTCTGAACAATGTTTCGGTGGCGGATATTGTTACACCGGAGTTCTTTAATGGGATATTGGATGTTGCAGAAGACAGTTGTGAAGGGAAGAATTTTTACACGAGATCGGCGTTTCTTGAAGCATTGGGTCCTTATCCTCAGTTCGGAAGGATTGGGACTGTTGATGATTCTAATCGTGAAATTGCAGCTTTCTTTGCGCATGTCACGCACGAAACTGGACGTAAGCTCCTTGTCTCTTTGTTTTTTTCTTCTTATGATTGAGTTTACTTTGGAGGATTTAATGCTTTGCATGCATGTATGTATGAAGTGCTGTGTTGCCGTAGAGTCCAGACTAGTTGAGCTAACTTGTAAGAAGCTCCAGAAGCTCCAGCTTCACTTGAAATTCAAGGCTCTAAACTCTACTTGAGTTGGATTGGATTTCATTTTTTAAATTTAATCCTGATTCAAGATGAAAACTAAGTTGTTTAAGCTTTTTAGTGGTGGAACATGGATGAAGGTTTGGGCTTAATTAATTTTTTTATTATAAATTTAAAAGTTTAATTAGGATTTTCATTAAAATATAGGGTCTAATTAATTTTTAAATTGACGAAATTAATGAGAATTTTCATAAGTTTTAAAGGGTTTAATTAAAATTTTCAAAACTTTTATAGGTTTTAATTAAAATATTTTAAAATTTTAAAATGTTGAAGTTGGATCAAGTTAGTCCCTTGATTATTAAACGGATCAATTTAATCCTTCATTAATAAAAAGAATTAAATAAGACCAAATTGAAATAAAGTTAATAATTACGGTTTAAAAATATCCTTTACTATTTAACAAAGTTATTTATGAAAGCTTCTTATGATTTTGCAAACAAATATTTTGTTTGAAGTTAAACAATAATTTTAATCTTATTTTTAAATATTAAATGTTAATTTTGTTTTAATTCTTTTGATAATATATTGATTAAATTAATCTATTTAATAATAAAAAAATTAATTTGATGAGGGACTTCCTATATACATTCACGTTTAAAAATTTATGAGCATAAGCTTGTTTCAAGGTTGTTTCATAGTAATTAAGCAGCCAAATCATTTTGTGGATACAGATTTCTGCTACATAGAAGAGATAAACGGGGCCTCAAGAGACTACTGTGATGAAACCAACACACAATATCCATGCAACCCTAACAAAGGCTACTATGGCCGAGGACCAATCCAACTATCCTGGAATTTCAACTACGGACCAGCTGGCGAGAGCATCGGTTTCGATGGACTAAACTCGCCTGAAACCGTCGCCACCGACCCAGTTATCTCCTTCAAGACCGCCGTCTGGTACTGGGTGAACTCTGTTCAACCAGTGATAAGCCAAGGGTTCGGGGCAACCATTCGTGCCATTAATGGAGCTCTGGAGTGCGATGGTGGAAACCCAGCCACCGTTGAGCGACGGGTCGAGTACTATATCGATTATTGTAACCAGCTTGGTGTGGATCCAGGGCCTAATCTAAGATGCTAGATTTCACTTTGAATCCGTGTTGAGTACTTAAAAACTAGTTTTAACTTTGGTTACTGTTGGATGACAGAAAAAATGTAATCTTATTAAACAGAATAATTTGGTTTATCAGACATGGTCTGGGTTTTATACAAGTTCGAGATGTGGATGTTACTTATCGTGGAGTGAATTTTTAGTTTTGGGCCGGCCCCTCCCCATTTTGTAATTTATAAAACTTTAAATTAATAATGGTAAAATTACACTTTAATTTCTCAAAAATGATAAAAATTGCTTTAATATCTTAAAATTTATAAACTATTCAATTTTGTCTTTTTTTGTCACCAGCTAGTTGAAGGTCACAGCTTTTAAAATTGACATAATAATAACTCTAATCCTCAACATTTATAAATTATGTCAATTTAGTCTTGATTCTAAAAAACCCTTAATATTTACATATTGTGTAATTTGATCTCTTTTTTAAAAAAGAATGAGAAAAGATAAAATTATTATTTTAAATTTTTGGTGTTTCTATTTTTTGTATATTTTCAATCAAATTTAGCGGATAAATTTATTTTTTAAGTTTTGTAGGTGAAAGGGTTACAAAGAAAAACAAAACTACGAAAAAAACAAATTATACAATGTTAAATGTTAAGGGTTAAAGTTGCTATTATGCCAATTTTAAAAACTGTCACACCAAAAAGATAAAATTAAATAATTAAATGACTATTTTATAACTTTTCATAATTAGATAAATAGGAAAGAAAGTTAAGTGACTACTATTGCAATTTACCCTAATGCATATAACACGATGTTAAAAGGGAATCATGTAAACCATCTAAGCATTTCCATGGTTTTTTAGGACATAGTGGATGGGCTAGAACCCATTATGGTTATTAAAATATTTTAGATATCTTTGAATTATTTTGTTCATTATTATGAATTTTCACACTTAAAAACCGTTAATTTTCAAGTGAAATTTTTTATGTAAAGACTTTATTTTTAACATAAATTAAAAAATTTTAAACATCAATCACATTATAGATTCTTATTATATATCTTCTCAACCTTTAAATAGGAAGATAATACATTCCCTTCCCAACTCAGATCCCAGTGCAACAATATTAAGGATTTAATGAAGTATAAACTAAAAGTTATAGAGTTGGAATTTAGCCTTTTCATAGTTTCCTATTCCCAACAGGGACATGTCCAAGAACAATCATAAAATCAACCAAAATAGTATTATAAGAAAAATCCTACAACACTTAGCTTTCATAGTTTCACCCACTATCAAACGAGTAAGTGCTTCAAAAACATCCAATTTAGTTTTTTAATGGTTGAACTTTGCTGTTAGCCTCTCAACTTTAATTTAATCTCTATATTTTCAAAATTTTAATAACTAAATTTTGTTAATAAAACAAACATATCATCATATGCGTCTTATCAATTGACTAGTAATTTTCACGAATTATTCAAAAAAAAGAAGAAGCTAATTGATAGATTTTACGTCAAGATTAAAATTTCGAAATTTAATAAATATAAGGAAAAAAAATGATTCGATTGGAGAATATAAATTAAATCTAGTAGCAAAGTTTTACTCCTAACATCTGCGTCAGGACTAAAATTTCAAAATTCAAAATGTACGAGGTCTAAAATTGACCAATATGAAACGTACAGGGATTAAAATTCATTAAATTAAAGTGCAAGAACTAAATTCACATGGCAGAGTACAAGTAAATTCTAACTTTTTTGTCCTAAGATTAAAAACACAGTTGTATGTTTTACGGTTCGTCTATATATGAATTTACTTGAGTTTTGAGTTCAACTACACAAACCATTCTCTTTCAGTTTAACCATTTTTTAGGCAAAATTTACATGGTTACTCAGCAAAACTGAGATGCTAATTCAAATCTTAGCATCTATTAATACATCTAAAATAAAACAAATAAATTCCTCTATCCGCTGAGTGTCACATGAATATATGCCCCCCCACAAATATACTCAACTTTTTTTTTTTTAAAGTTTTCTCATATATATCGATAATCATACCCTTAAACTCATCCCCAAATATGTATCAGATACGAAGACTGAACACAAGTACTTAAGAAAAAATGAAAAAATCCGAACAACAGCATGTATATCCACAACAGTTTTAGCTGTCTCACATCTTTGTTTTTACCTATATGCATAGTGCCCAAATGATTGCAGATGACATCAATTCTTAGTGGCACAGCCACAAACCACCAATGTAAAATCAGTGTCTAAATATAGGCATACATTTCTATATAAAGTTGTACTTAATAATTGAATCATTAAGCATGCAGTAATGCATATTATTAGAGTTTAGTAATTGATTGTGTTAAATGAGAAAGAGTGAGAATCTCAGGAAACATGCAATTGATGGTTGAAAAGTTAAAACCCTTCCCATAAATTGTAAGTGACAAAAAGAATTCGAACTGTCCAAATCCGAATTCACCAAATCCAACATCTGAAGTTGAAAAAACCCGAACCCTAAACCTACCCATCAAAACACATAATAACCCAAACCAGATGCAAACTCAAAATAACATGATTGGAAAACAGCTGAATTCGACTCAATCGGGACAGAAAACACTCAGAATTCAATATGATCTGAGCTCAAAATGGCCCAACCCGTGATCACCCTTTCACCACACAAATCTCCCACACCCTAAAGAAAGGGGCCATTGGAAAGAAGCCACAGGTTGTATTAAGAAACTCTTATTGACTTATTTTGCTGATAATCACAGTACTTGTTCCAATTTGTAGCAAGGAATGGTAATGGATGTTAAAAGTGCCACCAAGTACGGTGGATAACGAATTAGCTATCATGAGATTATCATACTTAATACTACACGATCAACATTCCATCCCGATTCCCATAACTTCAGGAAACTTATAAGAGAAAACCCAAACTTACAAAATGGTAATATCAGACATTATTCCTCTGTTTTACTATCAGTTTTCTTCTTGTTGCCGTATATCAATCCATTTTCCTGCCATCCATTCACATAAAAAGTCGAAAAATAAGCTTTAATTTTAATGAATATTTGAAATAAAAGCAAAAAAAAAAAAGGCATTTAATCAAACACCTGGGGATCAGGGATTGGTTTTCGTTTCTCTATATAGCGATAAGGATCCGAAGCTGCAAGAGCTGCCCTTTCCTAACAAAATCAACAATAAATCCTTTGTTTAAAACGAGGAAAAAGAACAGGAAAATTAAGTTGGATTTGGGTGAATTGATGGGGGGAAGAAACCTGTTGCTGTTTTTTGAGATCTTGAGAAGGTTTCACCCAAAGGAAATAAGCGAGAGTTCCAGCAACAACCCAAGAAGCTAAATTGGCACCTCCTCTAAGACCTCCCATTGAATTACCTATGAATGATCTCAAATTTCCCACTCCTCTGCTCCAACTGCTCCTCCCCATGCTTGTCCAAATTTGAAGATTGTTTCTGGTTTCCTTCTTTCTGTTCAATTGGGTTTTTTTTTTCTTAAATATGTTGAATGGGTTTAAAGTTTATATCTACTGTAATAAAGAGTTATGAGTTGAAAAGTATAGGATGTGGCCTTCCTTAAAATAATATACATACGTATATGTATAAACCCTAAGGTTTAATTAATTTAGGTTTAGGATAAAAATCACATGTGATAGATGTTTTAAAACCAGCTTTCGGTATAGTTGGTAAAGGTTAGAACTTATCATGGTTTGGATTATTCGACTGATTCAAGTTCGGCTGGAATTTGTAATATATATATATATATTACTGTGTTTTGTGGTTATGATTTTGTTATTATATCGTTATTATTTTGTTGTTATTTAGATATTGTATAATTATTATTTTATTGTTAATTTTATTATTATTTCAGATGTATTTATTTGTTAAATTAAATCTATTTTAGTGTTATTTAAATATAAATATCTTTTTAAATTTATTATCATTTGGTTGAGAAATATTTATTTTAATTTATTTTAATACATGTAATATATTATATTTTTAAATTTATTTTATATAAAATAATATTATAAAAAATTTAATACAGTCAGGCTCGTGTCTTAGTATTTTTATTCGGGTCTGACTTGAATAAAATTTTAAACTCATTTTTTGAGTTAAACTCGGACTTAAAATTTGTTGAAGCCTGACCTGACCCATAATCATCTCTAATAAAGACCAAAGTTTTATGTATTGGAGTAATTAAATCCAAGGGTAATTAAGAAACCTTGCCCCTAAAATGAAAATTTTATATTTTAACTACTTTAAATTTTGAAAAGTTAAACTAAAATTTAATTTAAACTATTTAAAATTACAAAATTGTTTTAGAAATTATAAATTTATAAGTTTATGATTGAATTTTTTGCATTTTGTCTCTAATTTAATTTTGGTCCCTCCAAACAAATTTCAACTCAAGTGATGCTAGATAGAGGTGATCATGGGCCGAGCTGGGTTCGGGTCGGGCCCAAACAAAATTTTAGGCCCGTTTTCTAGGCCTGGGCTCAGTCTAACCCGAAATATGGGCCTAAAAATTTGTCCAAGCCCGGCCCAAGAGAAATTTGCTAAGTTCGATCCCGGTCCGGCCCGGCCCATATTAAATATATATATTTGATTAAAAATAAAATTATATATTTAACATATAATTCAAGCCGAGCCTGGGCCAAAAAAGTTTTACCCGAGGCCCGGCCTGTTTTCTAAATGGGCCTCATTTTTTGCTCAAACCCATATTTCGGACCTATATTTTTACCCGAACCCTCCCATTTTTCGGGCGGACTGTCGAGCCGGGCCGAGTGGCCCAACCCATGATCACCTCTAATGTTAGATAGATTCAATAGTAATTAAGAATAAAAATCGATTAATTTTTCTAACTATTTAAATCAAAGTTATTATTAGAGATAAGTAAGTAGAGGTGATCATGGGTTGGGCTACCCGGCCCGGCCTAATGGCCTGCCCGAAAATAGGAGGGTTCGGATAAAAATATAGGCCCTAAATATGGGTTTGAGCAAAAAAACGAGGCCCGTTTAGAAAACGAGCTGGGCTCGAGTAAAACTTTTTTGGCCCGGGCCAGGCCCGAATTATATATTTTATTTTTAATCAAATATATATATTTTATATATTAAATATATATTTAATATGGGCCGGGCCAGGCCAGGCTTAGCAATTTTCTTTCGAGCTGGGCTTGGACAAATTTTTAGGCCCATATTTTGGGCCGGGCTAGGCCCAGGCCTAGAAAACGAGCCTAAAATTTTGTCTGTGCCCAGCCCGAATCCAGCCCATGATCACCTCTACTTTAAAGTAAGTGACCAAAATGTAAATTTATTAATAATTTAATAATTTATCCAAAAAATTATAATTAAAAAAATGGGTAAACTACACCATTAGTCATTAAATTATGGGTAAGTTTTCGTTTTGGTCACTTAACTAAAAAAATTACAATTTGGTCGTTGAACTATTCGAAAGTATTCATTTAAGTCACTAGACTTTTTAAAATCAATATTGTATGATTTTCTCTATTCACACTGTTTGCACTTTGCACCGGTTGAAAGCTCTTTTTCCCCTTCTCTTCTACAGTTCAATTTTAATTTTTTTCATGAAACAGCTTTAGACGTAATGAATCTACAAACCAAAATTTAAACAATTTTTTTCTCCAATCTTCAACATTGACCATCAGATCAACTTGGATCTAAAATATGTTCTTCTACTCGTTGATGGGTATTGATCAATGTATATTGATCGCCGAATCGTCGCTTGAAGCTCGCTAGCAGAACTTAAAAAAAAAAAAAAACTTAACAACTCAATGGCTTAAATGAAAACTTTCGAATAGTTCGGTGATCAAATAGTAATTTGTTTTTAGTTAAGTGGCCAAAACTAAAACTTACCCATCTTTTAGTGACTAATGGTGTAATTTTACCTTAAAAAAATCTACCATACTAGAGAGTTCAAAGGCATTCGATTCGAGTCTGTTGTATTTGCTTTGAGTTTTTCAAGTTTCTGATTTTGAGATCGGAGTTCCACCTCTGTTTCCCTGTATTCCTATCGTTTCCACTTCCTCCAAAATCCTGATTTCAGGTTTGCATCAATTACACTGTTACCCATTTTAATTTTTTTTCTTTGGTGTATACAAATATAATGTTCATGTTATATAGTTATGATTTGGGTTGTCTAGATTCAGATTCATATTTTGGATTAACGTCGCAAAGCTTGGAGATATTTCAATCCAATTGCAGCTTCTCGCATGATAACGCTTCCCCGATATGTCTAAACTGATGTTCTTCTTAGCTGGAATATAACCCAAAAAGAAAGTTACTTTGTGTGATTTTGATGTTCTTGTTTATGTTTCATTAATTTTAAAAAATCACTGTACCTTTATCTATATTATGGATTTTCAAAATTTCTTTTAAAGAGTGGATTTTGGGTACAATTGTGCTTTTACCTACAACCTTTTGAACTCAACATTCATTAAAGCTATACAGATAAAAGTGATACAAGTTGCTGCGAAGGAGAATTTATCGTATCTGCTATCTCTACATGTGCGCACACCATCACAATTGCCACACTCAAACAAACAGAGACAATATAATCTATGTATTGATGACCTCAAGAACCAGGCTTTAATCCATAGTCAATCCTATTCCCAATTAGAGCAGTTGACAATCGAATCCAATCGTTTCCATTGTTTTTGTATCCATAATACTGCAAAAAGAAAGCCTCAAGAATAGTGGGGTCGTTGAGTTTATTGATCCTTTATCTTAGGCATAGTCGGTTCTATTTCTTAATGAGGGCATGGAAAGGGTATATAACTTACGGGTAGAGTGTCATCTTGATAAGTTGGAAGTCATCGGTTTGAGCCTGATTACCCTTTTGCTTGTTCTTTGGTACACTTCTACGGATGTATTAACATTCTATGTACCATATGGCATAAGTTTTTTTCTCCCTTTTTGATGTTAGAATTGATCTTCCCATACCTCAAGGATGACAACTGCAGCTTGTTTTATCATCGCGAGCCGAAATGACATCCCAATATATGAAGCTGAAGTGGGTTCTGCTGCTAAAGTATGATGTTTCTCCACATCTTCCAATGTATTTATTCCTTAGACATATGCTCATATCAAACACTTACACTTGAGTCTGAATTACATAGTTTGTTTCCGTCTCACTGACTGAATCTCTTAATGCAGAGAGAAGATGCTGCTCAGCTGCCACAATTCATATTACAAGCAGCTCTGGATATTGTTCAAGATCTTGCATGGACCACTAGTGCCATGTGAGTTCTGTTTTTCACAATACATCAACGTCAGTATATTCCGGGCAACTTTAGAAACTTGTGCTATATTTCTTTCATCATACTGTTGCAGGATCTTGAAAACAATTGACAAATTCAATGATTTGGTGGTATCGGTTTATGTTACAGATGATCATATCCTTAACATGTACTGAACTGACTCGAATATTCATGACTCGATAACTTTCATTGTCATTTGAGTATCGCCTGTTTCTAGTTCTAAACCAATCCATTTCCTTCACTTCATTATACATACACGATTTATGCTACTTCACGACTCTCGTAGCGATGATGGAATCAAAAGCTTTTTCCAAGAGGTTCATGAGCTTTATATAAAGGTAACCATTGTTCCCTGCTCCTGTTAACTCATCTTCTTAGCTATATGAAGCACGCTCACATCTGACATTGCCTGATCGATGTTTTCATTATCTGGTAATTGCAGAGTCTTCTTAATCCACTCTACTTGCCTGGTTCCCGCATTACATCATCACATTTCGATACAAAAGTTGGTGCTCTTGCAAGAAAATATCTCTAGGCAAGCAAATTTTTCTGTTCAAGAACTCGATATCGAGCTTAATATAAATTCTTGACGTGTTCATAATTCGGGTTATATTCTCATCTTTTTTATTCAAGTTATACCCTTTTTAGTTATTTTTCTCATGTTTGTGTCCAGTCCTATTATTTTCTTTAGTATAGTGTGAAATCGTTTCATGTTGTAACGGGATGACGGAACGGAACATGGAAAAGATAGAACTGGGTAACTTTCAACGTCTAAAAAGGTATCCAATGAAGATGAACTTGTAGTATTTGACTATTTTATTATTACTATAAATTAATGAATTCCTATTAAAAAGTAGAAAATAGCTCAATAATTGGATCCAAAACTTTTAAATTCGAGTTTGGATATTTTAATTTTTATTTTTTAACTGGATGAATACATTTTAAATTTTTTGAATCAATTTTAAATTAAAAAATAAATAATAAATGTGACAAAATTTTAATAATTATTATTTGATTTAATTTTTATTATATTCTAAAAACTAAAAATAATTAAGTACATATACATAATTTTCAACTGAATTTTATAATATTTAGTTAATGAGATGTTTTGGAGAAAAAAAATATTAGAACGAGTCGGGTAAAGAAAAACCCGAACCCGAGACCAGAAAAAGGAAAGTAAAGTTAGCCACCACTCGGTAGCAGCGACCCCATTTCTGACTCGCCTCACTCACTCACTCACTCAGTAAATGAAAGACTTCCTCAATAATAATAAATAGAAATAATACTAGGAAAAATGAAAGCTAACAAACAAAAAGCTCTCATTTTGAGTAATTTATTTATTAGGTTTCCCAAAAATTATTAAGAAAATAAATAATAATACTCATAAAATTTAATCCTTTTTTTCACCCACCGATTCAACCCTCCTTTTTGATTTGATAACTTTCTTCCTCTCAATTTTCACCGGAATATGTTATGTGTTCCACATCTTCAGGTAACTTTTTTATTTTCTTTTCCAGTGTTTGGTAGCTAAGAAAATGCTGGAAAAAGGAAGGAAATTTGGATAAGTGTGGATTTTTTTTGTTGGTCTTTTGGGGGGTTTGTGCTTACCAAGAAGTAAGGAAATTTGGGTGATTTTTCTTTTTTGGAGTTGTTTGAGCTAACTCTTCATTGTTTGGTAAGAGAAGAGTGAAGTAGAAGTTTGAGCTCAGATATTTTTTTCTCTTTTTTTTTTTTTTTGGTTTCCTTTTGTTAGACGCTTAATCTGGTGAGCTTGGTTTGCTTCAGTTATAATTTTTTTTCTTTGAGATACTGTAATTTCGTCTTGGGACAGATGGTAAGATTTGAGAAAATTTTATGGTTTGATTCTTGATTTAGTTTGTTTTCAGGGTTTTTTTTTATATTTTTGCTTTTTTAAGATTGATGTGTTTATATGGTTTAGTTTTGTTGTTTATGCTTAATATATTGCTTACTCGTTTGTTTGCTAATCTAAGAAATTGTCTGGGGAAAAAAGGAAAATGGGTATCCCCCCCCCCCCCGGGTAGATTTAGGTTTCCTTAACGAAATCCTGTTAAAAAATGGAAAAGAAAGTTGAACTTTAGCTGATCACTACCTGGGTTAAACAATTCTTATCCAATTTTACTTAGATTTGTAACTCTTTGTTTTAGCTGATGTGATGGAAGAACTAAAATATTGTTTCTAAATGTTCTCAATTAAGCTTAATTAATTGCTTGATTGAGTTAAGCTAGAGTTTCTGTTAATATATGTCTACTCCATAGTTTGTCTTCAGCAAATAAAAGATCTTGATAGTAATTTACTGCAGTTGTGAGGCTATTTAAGTGGGATTCGTTAATTTTGGAAAAGTATGAAAAAACAAAATGGCGTAGAAAGTACTATTTCCATCTTTTTTCTTCTGTCTGGAGTTTAGGTAGATTCCTTATAGAGCTTGTCTAGGTGTGGTTCTGGCTGTAATCGAACTGAGATAAAATGGTTTTTGGGTGGGTGAAGAGGGAGAAAATTGTGAGGTTGAGGGGCTCTGGAAGAGTGTCATAGTTAAAACTTTGATGACTGGCTTGATTGTTGATTCTGGAGTGTCAGAGTCCCTTGTTCTAATTACAAGCTTTAGATGGAAAGTTTCTAGTGTGGGTTGAATTGTAGTACTAGTTTAGTTGTTAAGCCTTACTTTGTTTGTATGGTGCATAAAGAGTTGAAGGAGGTAAAAAGATGCTCACTGAGTCCGTAACTAATTGTTTTTACTTACAATCAGACAGTGCCTAAACTGGAAATGCCCGTGACTATAATGTAAATGTACAGAATTGAAACTTGCAGGTAGGGTGATGATACAGTGTGATGCAGCTGTAATAGCTATGGTCCTATGGATATGAAATTTTTCATCAATGTTTATGCTTTATTTTATTGCTTTTCTCCTACAAAGTTTGACACGTGGTGCTGTTTTTGTTGCAAGGATAAAGAGTTACATTTAGTTTTACATTATTTCTTATTGGGCATTGGTTTTCTTTCCTGAACTTGCTCTAACACATGAAGCTGATATAGGCTTTACCGCACTGCTGCAATCATTGTTAGAGAGCTACAAGAGCATTTTCAGTTGCATGACCCAATGGTGGCAAAAGGCTAGAAGAGCTATGGATTGCTTTCAGAGTGTTAGTCGTGTTAAAGGCAAGTTGTTTGATTGCCTAATTGGATCTACTTAACTTTAGCTTTAGACATGACATTGTGGTGCTTAAAAAGTGGTGGAGGTCCATAAATTTTATGTTATGAAGGTTTTGAGTTGGCTTTTTTCTTAATTTTAAGAGAATATTTCTATGAATATAGGGCAAGTTCTCCTTTATTTTCAAGTTGAACCATGTATTTTTTAATTTGTTCGGGATGATAAATTTTTACTTGAAGTTCACACTTATAGGGAATCTTAGAGGAGTCACAATGAAGAAGTAAGTAATTACAGTAATTTCCCCCAGTTAATGGTTAGCCATCATTATGTTTTATTATAATTTTGAGTTTGGCCTAGATCTCTTAGTTTTGTTCTTTGTGTTTACCTTACTGGCAAAACGTATACATGGTGCTTTAGCATTAAACTTTAACCTTCGTTCCAGAACTTACTATATTTATCTTTTGAATATTTATCCCTTTATTGATACAAATGTGACTTGTGTATGGTTGCAGGTTCCCTATGCCAACAGTTATTAATATTCATTTTCTGGTTATCGAGTTTCCAAGATGTTGCCACATTGCATGACCCTAGTCACATTCCTTCCACGTCTGAGCTAGCTAATCCACCGACTACTGCATTATTTGAACCTATAGAAATATCCCCTGCTGTCATTCCACGATACCCTTCTCCTGACGAATCTGTACCACCCATGTACCCAAGTTTCCCCACAACATATGAACCAAATTTAACTGGAAGGTGCCCTGTAAATTTTTCTGCTATCTCGAATATCATGGGGAAAACAGCATCTGATTGTTCTCTACCTTTGGCAGCACTTGTAGGAAATGTTATATGTTGTCCACAGCTTGGTAGTTTACTCCACATCTTCCAGGGTTATGGCATCGATTCTGATAAGTTGGTCTTGGGAAATGCTGTTGCTAATGATTGTTTTTCAGATGTCATTAGTATCTTAGCTAGCAGAGGGGCCAACAAGACAATTCCCACGGTATGTTCTGTAAAATCATCAAATCTCACAGGTGGTTCTTGTCCGGTGAAGAATGTTAATACCTTTGAGAAAACAGTGAATACGAGCAAGTTATTAGAGGCTTGCAGCACTGTTGATCCTCTAAAGGAGTGCTGCAGGCCGGTTTGCCAACCTGCAATTATGGAAGCTGCTCTACAGATTTCTGGAACACAAATGATGCTCAATGATGATAAAACTGTAGTAGGGGAGACTAATCATATGGATGCCATTAATGACTGTAAAGGGGTGGTATATTCATATCTTTCAAGGAAACTCTTGCCAGATGTGGCCAACTCTGCATTCAGAATACTATCTGCCTGCAAGGTCAACAAGGGTACAGTTTCTGTATATCTTGCCTGATTGTTGTTCAATATTACTTTATCAACTGTTCTGGTTGTTTATGTGTTACCCAAGTCTTCTTTGCAAACTTGCTTGGGTGTGTATTTTACCTTGGGACAGTTCAAGTCAAGATGATTTTATATTGTATGGAGCCATCATTTGGTGAAAGAATTGAAAGTAGAGGCAGTGTAGGTAGTCTGAATGGATTGTAGATTTATGTTTAAATCACCTTCATCATTTGTGTTTTACATGATATATTTTTTCTTCTTTATTGTTGGTTCCTATGTTGTTCCAGCTCTTTTTTAAGTACCCGTTCCAACACATTTCCAGATGTGGGGTTTTTGGATATGATTATTCATTTTTTAATGTTGGTCCATTAGGCATTATCCTGAACTTCTTATTCCTTCTCTGAATTCGCATGGTTATTTTCCATTTGCATTGCAAGATGTTGTAGCATTTGTTTTGTATTATTTGCCAGTATTTTATGTTGCCTACAACAGGATAATTATTTTTTGAATTTGCAGTTTGCCCTTTGGAATTTAACCAGCCATCAGAAGTAATTAAGGCATGCCGTAACATAGCTGCTCCCAGCCCTTCCTGTTGTAGCTCATTAAATACATACATTGCGGGGATACAGAAGCAAATGTTAATAACAAACAAGCAAGCCATTGTCTGTGCAACTATGTTTGGATCAATATTAAGAAAAGGCGGAGTTATGACAAATGTTTATGAGCTTTGTGATGTTGACTTAAAAGATTTTAGTATCCAAGGTACGGTATTCTTTTTTATGTTCTTCTACAACATTGTCCATTTTGCTCTGTTTGTATTGCTGTTTTATCTGATATTGAGGTTTTCTTCTTTCTGCCTGTTTAATTCCTATGGGCGGTTGCTACGACAGCATACGGACAACAAGGTTTGTCACATTTCTTACTCTTCCTATCCCCCCACATTTACACATGCATTGGCTAAAAATATAGATGGTCTATGTGTGTGAAATCAGAATGTACCATATGGCCTGAAATTTTTTTTGTATTGTCTACATATTTAGGATGCCTATTACGAAGCTTACCAGCAGATGTGATATTTGACAATTCGACGGGCTACAGCTTTACATGCGACTTGACTGACAACATTGGAGCACCGTGGCCGTCATCATCTTCAATGTCGTCCTTGTCTCTTTGTGCTCCAGGTAATTGATTGAGGATAAAAAATGGCTTTTGTATGTTTGCTTTTTATCTGGAAGGGATCAACACAATTGAAGTGTGGATTCAATAAAGGAACATAATTGCCTTGTGTGCTTCATCTTAGCGTCCTAATGGTTGTTTCCTGCTGCTGCAGAGATGTCGTTGCCTGCCTTACCAACATCGGAGACGCTGAAAAATCTAGGTATGTAACATTTATTATTCATATTGCAATAAGCATGCTGGAAATGACAAGCATCTATGCTGCTCTGATTCTTCATTTTGCTTGAAGTATTTGTATCAATACCCATTTCTAACATATATTTGGATATTGGTACGGGGATATAAGGACTCCAAATACAAGAAAAACCTAACCCGTACCTGTTACACACCTTAGTTTGAGTAACATAGATATGGTTATTTTATGTAATATATATATTGAAATTATAGATTGTTGTGAAATTGTGGAGAAATATTGATTTGAGTTGGTTGATGCAGGCTGCCATGGATGCACATTGGAAATGTTGGTACCCATTTTTTCATTTTTTGTTTTCAGTACATTTTTGTACTGAAAAAGAGTTTGTAGTTTGCAGGTTGAGGTTGAGGTTGAGGTGGTTTAAAAAAGGACAGTGTAGGACTTTTGTGTGGTGGAAAAATTTACTTGCATTGTATGTTTCCATTAGGCCCTTCTTGTATAGTAAGTATCCATATGTTTTGTCTTCCCTTTCTATGCTTTCTCTCCCATTCGTCCCGCTGTTTTTGATAAATTTGCTTTTAATGTATAGGACTTTGAATTTTTTTTTAAAACAAATCCAAAAAAATATCATTTTCTATATTATAATTGAAATCTTTTTAAATGAATTTCATTAAACTGAATCAAATTGAATTTTACAATATATTTTTGTATTGATAAGAAATTGCATTTTTCTTCTTTTCGTTCTTTCTTTGATTGCAAGCCGTGTGCGCCGACGAGGTTGTCTTTATGAGACAAAAAGTAGAGGGAGCTAAGCTAAGCTAGTGAAAATGAGTGAAAAAAGGTACGTTTATCAAAAGAGGAAGCCTATTAAATGAGTTTTTGTTTTATGCTTTTTAGATATTATTTGTTTGCTTTATAAATATTTTTATAAGGAAATTCAAATAAATAAATAATATTATATAAATCTTTTTAAGTTATTTTTACTTTTTTAAATATAAAATATAAAAACAGCAGTTAAATTTTTTTAATTTTTATTTCATAAATCATCCAAAAGTTGGACTGATTTTTTACTTAATTTTTTTACTCAATTCTAGTTTCCAACCACACGAGTGCTTGCAAGCATGGTGTGGATCATATTATGCCATGAGGAATGAGATCTTAAAAAGGGGGTTTGGTTTGCCGAATATAATATTATGGTTTGTAACGTGATATTTTAAAATGAGATTATAGTGTTTAGATTGTCAATATTTTAGTCATCCTATAACCTTATATTACGTAATATTCTCAATATGTAATCTAGAGTGTAACATCATTGCACTCCATTTCTTAGGTTATTGTGGATTACGGGCATAATCTTAAATTTTAGACCAATTTATCTCTTGTTTTTTCAAATAAAGTCGGAGACTAATGAAAAACAAATATATATTTTTGCATTGAACCAATAGATGTCATATATTACAATTATAATTATTTTATTTTATTTTACAATTTATTTATTAATATATTAATTATGATTATGGTTGGTGTTGCAATAACTTTTCATGAATTGTTATAATTATTATTCATAAATTTATTTCAATGTCAAATACTTATTTATATGTAAATTATAATAAAATGTAAAAATAAAAAATATTAATTTTATGAAAATTGAGACTAAAAGTATAAAATGAGCTAAACTTGTTAAAAAAACAAAATTTATAATAAAAACAATTGAGTAAAATATGCCTATAGTCAATTGTACATTTCATCAACCAGCCACGTAATCTTATTATTGAACAAAAAAACATTCATAAATCTTACATTCCAAAAAAATGAACCGAATAATTGCATAACCTTATGACGACGTAATTAAGATTCAACGAATCAAACATCTCTAAAATTTTGTCAACATCGATTATTATTTAATATTAATATTAATATATTTTTATAATTAAATTTTAAATTAAAATATTAATAAACAATAACTTTGGTCCGGTTAAATTCGTCCAAATATAAAATACATCATTATTGAAGTTCAGTTTGAGATATTGAAATATTTAAATTCATTAACAATTTTAATGTTTAAATCAGTTAATTCTTTTAGGAAAATTGAGATATTGAAATTACGAGTCTCATTATATTATTCTGCTTTATCCCTAATATGTACTATGTATTTTCTTTCCTGTATTTAAAATTTTAAAATACAAAAAATACTTAAATTCCTGATATTATTTAAAATTTAAAATGAATAGTATGGATATTAATTTTTATACCCAAAAGAAAAACTAAGAAATTTGAGAACAAAAATCATCGATTCATTACACGCACTCTCTCATATATATATTGATTAAAGAAATTGATTCCAAAAGGCTAAATATAATATTTACAAAAGGTCCAATAATTTAGAAATTGATATGTCAACACCATAACCAAAATATAAACAAAATCAAACGAATAAAATAAAGATATAGAAACAAATCGTAATTAACATTTTATTTGATTTTCAACTACCCAATTTTATATATAAAATCCTTTTAAACCCATTTTCAAAATATTAAGAAAGTATCATTTTCGACATTTTTGTGGAGACTCGAAAGTGCTAATCATTATTTATCCTTTCTGAAATAATTTTTAACATATACATTAACAGATAATTAATAAATAAAAAACATATGTGCTAATTTACTAATTTTATATGTGAAATAAAAATCCATAAATATTTTTAATTTTATATATAATTCGTGTGTTTTAATATCTATACTATTATTTAAGTTCTTGATAGTGTCAATAGCCAATCAGGAACAATTATAAAATTAAGGTACATTATTCGATGATAATTTAATCATTTTATTTAAAAAATATGCATAGAGAAGTGTTTAACCCCACGCTAATTGCATAGATGAGTCTATACCTATTGAGCCATCTACTTATGAAAAGGTAGCACAAAGCCTTGAGTGGCAGAAAGCTATGGAAGAAGAGATTAAGGCACTAAACGGAAATCAAACATGGGTCGATTGAAAGGTATAAGATTCGACTTGTTGCTCAGGGTTTCTCTCAATAATATGGGATGGATTAAACATTTAGTCCGGTGGCAAAGATCACAATTGTTCGAGTCTTGCTAGCATTGGTCGCTAGAAAGTCTTGGAAGCTGTGGTAGATGTGTAACAGCTAGTTTTTCAGTAGGTCAGAAATAGTGGTTTTAGGGTCACAAATTCGATAAATTAGTTCGTAAATATTATTATTTAATATTTACGAGTCAAATAGTTATAATAGAAATTGATTTGATAATTTATGTTATTTGAACGAATAATTAGATTCCAGCAATATATCCCTGAAGTCAAGTGGTTTTAGAAAATGAGGTAGCGAGACCTTGTTTCTATAAATTGAGCCCGTAAATATTTTATTAAATATTTACGGAGTGTTATTAGGGTCATATTAAAATTTGGTTAAGAAATTTTAAATTTTAAATAGTTAATTAATTAAAAAGACTAAATTGTAAAATATGCAAAAGTATGTTACTATAAGTTAAAGGTGTTAATTTAATAAAGACATAATAGTGAAAGGATTTAATGGGTAATTTTACCCTTGGATGTATAATGTACAGTTATTACATACATTCTAATTATATTTTATGGTTGATTAATGGCAAATTAGTAATTTAATTGAAACTATAACATAAACAATTAGGAAGAAACATTGGCTATCATCTTTCTTCTCCCCTACCACCGAAAATGAGAAGAATAAACACAATTTTTGCATTCATGAGATTTGGCTAGGCTTGATTCTATTGCATGGTATGATATTTTGTTCCGTTTCTAGTAATTTTTATATTTTCAAGTTCGTATTAACTTAATTTAGCTAGCCTGGGGTCAATTTGTAAAACTGTTAAAATTCTAGAGACTTGTCATGAATGAGTTTGAAGTTTTTGTGAATTTAGTTGATAAATTATTAAGGTTAGTAGTTAAATATAAGTGCTTTGTTAAGTAATTTTTTAATAATTTTGTGTTTAAGAACCCATTTGTGAAAATAGGAAAATTCAATGAAAATAGTGTGAAATGGTGGGAAATATGGGCTGTATGGAACCCCTAGTAAATTCGGCTAGTAGGATTTCTCTTTAAAATTGGTGAATTTGCAAGTTTTGGGTTTAGGGACTAAATTGCACAAAAGTTAAAATGTTAGGGGTAATTTCATATTAAAGTGGGTTATAAGCTAGAATTAATGATATTAAGCTATTTAAATTATTTAATTGAATGAAATTATTATTTAGATCAAGAAACTAATCAAACGAATCTAAACCGAGGAAAAGCTAATGTGTCAGATTAGTTGTCGGCTTCGCTTTTACAACTATTTTTTGTCGATGTAAGTTCGTGTTTCATTTTAAAATATTACATTTGAATTTATAAGATTAATTGATAGCTTTATATATGTGTTTATGAAATTGTTTATTTGATTGATTTGATTTGAAAAAAGGGAAAGGACTATGATTGAAATACCCCATGGTATTATACTCGAAAATGAAAAGACCATGGTTGAAAGTCACCGTGGCACTACATTCGAAATTCCCGAATCCTTGAAAAGGTTGAAAAGAGAGTTACCCGAAAGGGATAACACATGAAAATGTTGAAAAGGATATATTCGAAAAGGGATATTAAATGAAAAGGTTGAAAAGGGTGTTATCCGAAAAGGATATCAAATGAAAAGGTTGAAAATGACCTTATCTAAAAAAGATATCAATGAAAAGGTCGAAAAGGATAGCAATGAAAAGGTCAGTGTCTCATCTTTCAACCATCCACTATTTAGGTAACATGTTTCAGGTGAGATATGTATCATAAGTATGAATATGAGATGAATGCTTTGATTAGTATAGTTTGATAATGAATATTAATGCGTTGGTAGTTATATGTTTCATATGTCTATAAATATGTTATCTAGTTATGTTTGTGGTGTTTTAGAGAATTAAATGGTTATATGAGTATTATCCTAAATATTCAATGTTATTATATTTGGTTCAACGAGCAATGAATTGGTTAAAAAGAAAAGGTATGTAAATGAAATGAACTATGATTTTGAGTAATGATATGAATTATGAAGAAAGATGCAATTGAAAGGAAAAATTGGTTTAATGTATGTGTATGAGAGATGGATTACGAAAGTGAAATGTTAGATATGTTTTATACCATGCTTTTATTGTATTTATATATGAAATGTTACATCAACTAACCATGTGAGGTGATCTGTATAGGCAAGGAAAATTTGGCTTATGACATAATGAAATTATGTTTGGTTGTTTAACTTAAAATGTTTAATAAGTTTACTTTTCCTTTACACGAGCTTACTAAGTATTAGTTGCTTACATAGTTGTTTTTCTTTGTCTTGTAAATCATCCAAAGCTCGTTCAGCTGGAATCTCGTTGGAGCACCATCACACTATCCCTCCATCATTTTAGTAGTTTAAGGTTATTTTGGCAAGAAGGTTATAAATGGCATGTATAAGACTTAAGTGTAATAGGGTTTAAATGTTAATTTGGTAATTGGTTTGTTCTGAAATGGTGTCAAGCTCATTTGTGTGTTATGCCTTTTGATAAATGGCTTTTGGTTAATTGAAACATGAAGGAAATGGTTAAATGACATATGTGTATTTCGCATGTATATGGCTTAAGTATAGTATTGGTCCTTGGATGTTTTGGTGCTTATGATGAGCATAGTTATGGTCAAATGCTTTTTTGATATGGTTTGTTTTGATCATATTGTGTTTATTTGCAATTATGGATTTGGCTTGGTTTGTAAATGGTTAAGTTTGTATAGTTTATGGTCATTTTGGATATGTTTTTAAAATGTTAATTTGTGGTGGAATGGCATGAGAATGAAATGGTCTTTTTGGTATAAATGTTATATGTTAAAGTGTGGAATTATAACCTTGTTTTTGAATCATTTTAGATGTTTAATTGTGGAACCATTGAGGGTAAAATGGATAAGCTTTTGAAATGTATGATATATGTGAGTTTTTGGCATGTTTTAGTCTAGGTTTAAGTGTGTTTGGAATAAGTTAATGATTGTTAAATGGTATCTGATCTGCCGTAATTCGGTGTAGCAATTTAAACTAATTTCCACACTTTAGGAGCTTGAAAGCAAACATTTTCATTAGGTATTAATTATGTTTTTGCAAGTTTTTGCTAAATTAATAAAATGTGCAAATTGAGTCTTTTATTAACCTTAGGGGCCGAATGAGGCCTAAGAGTGAGCTAACACATTTTGTGCGTGTGCAGGAGACCATTAAAGGCGTACTAAACTGATATTGGTTGCTATGTCGCAACACGAGATGTTCAATGTCGTAACATAGGGAGCAGAATGGAGAAATCTCAAGACTGCCTTTGATGTCATGACACACCCTTGAATATATCCCAAGAGGAGTACATTTGACTACTATGTCGCGACACAAGACCTGGTGTGTCGCAACATCAACTTTGGACGGAAATTAAACACGAGGTAGGGGCATTTTGGTCCACACAATCAAACCTAAATATCGGGAATGTCAGCTGACCTAGGGTTAAGGACGACAACCACCTGAAAGCTATAAATAAACTCATTTGTCACCATTCATTTAGCCTAGAATTAGTCTTTTAATTTAGTTTTTTTCTCTTAGGTTAGATTTATTTCCAATTGTTTTTTATTATATTTTGAGATATCTGAATTATGGAGACAATCAAACCTTGTGGATTTGCAATCAATCTTAATACAATCAGGCTCTTTCATAAACTCTATATTATCGATTTATTTAACATGTTTTCTCTTTATATCGATTTCATATTGTCTATGGAGACCATGAAGAACTAATCCCTTTATAAGGGATTAGCGAGTGAAAGTATGATCTGTTAACTATTTTGTAAGGATAACTCAATAGATCAGCTATTTGGGAAATGAAGAATGTAAAACAAACCTCAGGCCTGACAACCTTGGGCAGTCATCAAGGTGGGAATTAACCCAAAATTGGTATGGCCCATCTGTGAACACCTTCACCCCAAATCGGTTTGGATTGTGAGGTTAGAAGATAAGTAGTCTTTGTCGACTAGTTATTCGAGTGGAAGATTGGAAAATCCTATTGGGATAGTGACTAGTTGATTGACGACGAACCTGAAGCGATAGTTGACGAGGGTTACTGAAGCGAGCTAATCACCCATAATCAGCTTTAACTATTTCTATTTTTCAATCTCTCGAATTTTATTTCTCTATGTTATTTTATTATTCATAAAAATCATAAAAACTTTTTTTTCCCTTTACTCTCGTACTATAACTAATTTAAAGTACTAATTATATCTTTCAGTGTTTATGTTAAAATTAATCTAGCACTCACCTCCCTTGGGTATGATTATCAGAGTACTCACATACTCTGTTATAAACTATATAACAACTAGACCTGTATACTTGCGGATGTCGCCTCATTGATATATATTTTATTGTAGTATTTACACTCTAGACGTTAGTACATTTGGAGACAGTTAATATGCTTGCGGCCCAAGTAAACACATTTGGTAAACTTGAATTTTAAGGTACACTTTGAGACACATGGCCTGAGACAGGAGCTGCCACACAGTCGTGTGTCGTACACGGTCTATTCACACAGTTGTGTGTCTTTTGATTTTTAAGGTGTAGATTTGTACACACGGGTTCAGAGAGTTACACAGCATGGCGACACGACCATGTGACCTAACATTGAATGTACACACGGTCTGTGACACGGTCGTGTGACCCTATTTTGAATACCCATACGGCCGAAAAAATGGGCTGAAACACAGCCGTGTGTCCAGACTTCGAATGTTCACACGGTCTGGGCTACATCACACGGCCGTGTGACCTCTGTTTTCAAAATTTTCAAGTTTTTCCAAAACTTCCTGTTTTGTTTCAAATTGATTCCTAAATGTTCCTAAACTTTTTTAGGGCCCTGAGGTTCAGTTTAAGGTTTGTAAGAATATTTTTTTGTTATAATTAAATTGAGGTATTAAATGTTAACGTTTAATTTGCATAATTATTTTTGTTGTGAAGTTAAATGTTTTGATTTATAAGGTAATTCTCCGTAACCTTAATCTGACAACGGAGACGGGTTAGAGGTGTTACAAGATAGATGTCAAGAATGCTTTCCCACATGGAGAACTTGACAAGGACATCTACATGGAACAACCAAGAGGTTTCAAGAATAAGATCCATCCCGAGTATGTTTACAAACTGAAGAAGACGCTCTACGACTTGGAGCAGGGTCCAAGAGCATGGTACGGAAAGATCAATGAGTTCTTAATACAAAGTGGTTTTATGATTTCTTGTTTAGATCCTAGTTTATTTGTGAAAGTAAATTAAGGAAAACTAGGCATAGTGCTAGTATATGTGGATGACCAAATCGTCATGGGAGATTATTGTGAGGAAATCTAGCAAACAAAGGAAAATATTTCTATTAGATTTCATATGAAGGAACTAGGAGAACTCAAACACTTTCTTAAACTTGAAGTAGAGCGCACGAAAGAAGGATTATTTTTGGGCTAATAGAAATATGCAAATGATCTTCTACAGAGGTATGAGATGCTTGATTGCAAGCCTATCTCCACTCCCATGGATCTCAATATAAAACTACGAGCAGATGAAGGAAAACATTTAGAAGATGTAACTATGTATCGACAGTTGGTCGATGCATGAGCAATCTTAAGAAACCTCATCTTGAGGCAGTACGATGCATCCTGAGGTATGTTAAAGGCACCATTAATTTTAGAATTTTATACAAGAAAACAAAATAATGTCTAGTGGCTAGATATTGTGATGCCGACTATGTTGGATACTATGATACGTTGTGATCGACAACTGGGTACATCTTCAACCTTGGCTCATGAGCAATATCATGGTGCAACAAGAGACAAGCAATAGTGTCATTATCAAGTACCGAAGCGAAATATCGGTCGACAACATCAACGACACAAGAAAGTACTTAGCTGAAACACCTGATGGAAGATCTTCATTAGCCAACAGACTGTCAAGTAAGGCTTCATTGCGATAATTTATCAGCCATATGTCTAGCAGAGAATCCGATCTTTTATGTTAGGATAAAACATATAGAAGTGCGCTATCATTATATTCGCAAGAAGGTCCTTGAAGGGGAGATCAAGATGGTGCCAACAAAGACAGATGAACAAGTTGCAGGCATATTCACGAAAAGTCTAAGTAGACCAAAGTTTGAGAAGTTCAGAGAAGTATTTGGTATGATCTGTAAATCATCTGTAGAATGAAGTTTGCATTGAGGGGGAGTGTTGAAAGCCAATACAACTTCTAGATAAAAACCAAATTTATCCTTTAAGAGAACTTTTATTTTGAAGATTCTAGAATATATATAAAATAAAGAAATAGGATATTCTCTAGAAGACTAGATATTATACATTAACATTCTAGTTATTAGATATTTATGAAATTAATGGTAAGGATGTTGACATGTGTAGAGGTGTTCATGGGTCGGGCCGGGCCCAGAAAAAAATTCGGCCTGCGTCCTAGGCCCAGGCCCGAAATATGGGCCTGAAATTTTGTCTAGGCCTGACCCGGGAAAAAAATTCCTAAGCCCAAGCCTGGCCCGACCCTGCCCATTTCTTTAATAAACACCAAAAATTTATTTTAAAAATAAAAAAATTAAAAAAAAAAGTATTTTAAAAATATTTTAAAATAAAAAAATAAAAAATATATTTATTATATTCGGGCCTGGGTCAGGTCGGGCCTGGGCCAAAAAAGTGGTGCCCGAGGCCCGAATTTTTTGCCCAAACCCATATTTCGGGACTATATTTTTCTCGAACCCTCCCATATTTCGGGTGGGCTGTCGGGCCGGGCCGGGCCACTAGGCCCATGAACATCTCTAGACGTGTCAACAATCCAATGATCACTAAACTCTGTAAATAGGGGTAGGAGCTTTCATTCATCTAATGATGAAAAAGAGGGAAGTATGTGTCATGTTGTAATTGTAATTGTAATGCACTTGGGTTAGCTTTTATATATGGTTGGATCTACTGCCTGAATGATATATGGTCGGCCATGCTACCTGAGTATCATAGTGCACTTAGAGGCTAGGAAGTAAAAGGTTAACCGACTTCAGAGAGTTGGTGTAACATTAGTTGTAGATCCTAGGTCCTTTGTAATGGGTGTGTTGAGCTTATCGAATTTTTAACACATTTTATTATTCATTATTAATTTTAAACACGAATTTGTATCCTAAATTTATATTTCCAAATGCATATGTATGTGATAGAGTTTCTAATATGTATATATATATATATATATATATGAGAGGTTTTTTTTCTTTCTATTTTTGTATGAATATTTATATTTAGAATGAACATTGGACTTCATCATTTTAGCTCACCAATTATTCAAGTTCTGCATGACGATGTTGTTGGTTTAGCAGTACCCAAAATAGTGACTGCCTAATGGTTTTTTTCTTCTCTTTTCTATATAAAAAAAAACTAATAATTTTATTTAAACATGGATAATTCTCAAATTTCAAATCTTAAATTTAAGGGTTTAAAATTTAAAATTTAAAATTTTAACATTTATTTATAATTAATTATTATTTAATTAGATTTAAATAATATTATTAATATTTACAAATTATTTTTATTTTATCTAATGATGATATATATTATTAATCGATAATGTATGGGATTTACATCCAGAGACTAGATCAAATATTATATATATAATATATTTTCTAAAGGATAAAATAGTCATTTAAGTGAAGAAGTCGGCTAATATGAAAATACTGGCAAAAGAATATAAAATAATAAACAAATAAAATTCAAGAAAAAGATAATAATGAAATTAAAGAATTTAGATGTACATTAAACTATGGAAACTTAAAATAAAAAACAAACCTTCTATTTCACCTTTCAAATCAAATTGATTTTGATTTGATTTCTCCTATGTTCAGTACATTATTCTCGGCTGAACCTTTTTCTCTCTCAATTGCTTTGTTCTCATCTTTATCCGCTGATATAAAAATTTCAAAATAGAAGAGCTCCCTTCAGTCTAATAACATCCCCTTACTCTTTTGATCTTTGAATTCTCTTCCATTTTTCACGATGTTTGATACTCTTTTCGGGTTTCTTTTTCTTTTTTCTTTTTAATCTGAGTTTTGTTTCTTTAATGGCGGGAACCCTTCATCTGGCGGGAAGGAATCAATTTTCTCATGTCTGACAATTGTGGGTTTTTTTTCCCTTCTTGTTTGTTTGATTCCATTGTAGTTTCTTTAAAACTTAAAAAATAAAAAAAAAATAGTGTGAAAATCGGAGATTCTTTTTTTGAAGCTAAAATTGATGGCGTACCCACCGGGGAACCATCAACAAGAAGCGAATCACGCGCCGTCTTCTTTCAATGGAGTTCACTTGAATAACGGGAAACCTATACCCGAGACTTGGTGTCCCGGTTTGAAGCATAACCCTGGTATTTCCATGGATTGGACATTAGAAGAGCAAGCAATACTCGAAAATGGGTTACAAAAGTGAGTACTCTTTTTTGCTTTTTCTTTATTTTTTTGGTTGCATAGAATTTTGGGTGTTTGATGAAATTGTCTTTTTATAAATATATGAAGTCTTTAATATAGATTTTGAATTTTTAAATGATAGAAATGCAAATTTTGTTGTTTTGAATGGTGGTTTCTTAGAACTGATTGCAAATGATATGTTCGGCAACAGTCTGCCAATATTGCAGTGCTTAAATTTTATATAGGCTAGGAAAAAAGTTAGTAGCCAATATGAATGGGAGCAACTTATTTATATATCCATCATTGTTCCTTCACTAAATACCATTTCAGAGATTTCACTTCAATGGTTTGAGTTGTTTTCTCTATTCTAAACTTACTAATTATAGTTGCAATCTGAGTATTCAAATGGTTGTAAGAGAGGGGTTTTAAATGCTGTTTAGAAATCTTATGCTTCTTAATGTAGTTCTTTTGTTGTGCCAAGATACCAAAGCTAAAATGAAATGTTATGCTTCGAAGCCAAAATCGCTGCATTTGAGTTGTCTTATTCTCTAATGTTTGGGATAGCGTTTGACTTCAATTATACTGAAACTTAGAGAATCACCTTTCTTCGAAACTTGCAATGCATCGGTCCCGTAAATGAAAAGATAAAATCTTTTCTGTATTTTTTGCATCTTTCTTAGTGTCCGGATGTATAATCAAATGGCTTACATGTCTTAAGCATCTTACTTCCTCCTAAGTATCGCTCTTGTATTTCATACTCATGGTATTCAAACTTTACCTGATCACATAAGAATGTTGTTCTCTTAAACTTTTATTTTCTTTTGTTGCATTTCTTTTCTTAACAGGTAGACTAAATTTAGTTACGGTTGAAAGCTTAAATTGGGATTTTTCTTTGAAGTTATGGAATTTGAGTTACAGTTAGTAAGGCCGATAACTTTACTACAATAATTTAGATTTTTTAATATAAATGTTATAAAAAATGAAGTTTTCTCTTGTGATTCGCCATCTTTTTCAATTTTCATTTATTTTGCTTCTTACTTCTCCTTTATTTTTCACTTGCTTCTTCCACTTTGCAATGGTTTCCCACATCGCATCCGCAATCCTGCCTTTTCAATACCCCTTATCTTCTTTACAACACCATTCTCATGACCCACCTTTTTTTCCTTCTTGGGATCTCCTATCTTTACCTATAAGGACGGGGAGGAAGGAAAAGAAAATAAAAGTAGTTTGTGATCTTATATTTTACTGATGCTTACCATTGGTTTCCTGGAGATATACAAAAGTTTGACATTGGATCTTAAGGTTTGAGAGTGGAGTTTACTAGTGCTGCTCGTGTTTGAACCCATTCTACCTTCAACCTTTTGTTGGCACTATAAACTCGGATATTTGGTAGTGAATATTGTAATGGGTTCCTTATTTTTATGTGTGTAGTTTGTTCTATTCCATACTTGGAGTCTCAATTGTTTTGCTAATTGGTGACATTAGGATTAGTAGAAATATGATATATGGTAGGATTTCTTTCAGTCAATTATTAGACAAAATTGGTGAGTGATTTTATATATTTAGATGTTGCTGATTTTATTCATTTTACAATATGTGTTCATTATAATTTAATCATTTCCCTTTTCTGTTTATTTTCATGAAAGGGTTGATTATGTTCCTCATCTGTGGTTAATTATAGAACCATTATTAGTTATAAGTGCATACTGGTCTAGAGACAAATTTACCAAGTTTTTAATCAACCATGCCCAGTGAAGGTATTACTGGTGAGATGGGTATCTAAGTTTCTGGAGGGAGAAAAATAGATAGGGAGACAATAGTCCCTTTCCTCTCCTTCATTGTTTTATATTTTGTTTTTATTAACTAATACCAGATGATCTCTTTTGAGGATGCACTCAAACGTACTTATCCAGCCCATAATTTTTACTTATGTTATTCGATTGGTCTTCTATTCTTTTTCTTGTATGCCAATTAATTGAGCTACTTTGCTTTGAATTTTTTGTGTTTTTTCCTTGAATTGAGTCCACCAATTTAATTTTTGTGCTGGTATCTTGGTATTTCTTGCAGACATGCATTAGAACCGAGTGTAACTCGTTACGCAAAGATAGCCCTGGAGTTACAGAATAAGACAGTACGGGATGTGGCTTTGCGTTACAAATGGATGACTGTAAGCCTTACTGTTCTCATTTGTCTCTATTTAGACCCTATGTTGCTTGGATTCTTCATTTATTTTGAAGTACTTGTATACTATGGTCACACCTGAGTTTAAACCCATCAGTTATTGTTTGCCAGAACTGTAGAATTTAGACTCATATATATAACCACACGAGAAACATATTTTGCATGTGGCTTTAGCATGCTGCTATATTTTGATGGTTTCATCTTAAATCTTCTTTAGAAGATGAAGCATTTATGCTTGTCAAAAGGATTTTATTCTGTATTTGCAGAGAAAAATGTTTTTTATGCGTGTATCATACAAGCACCATCTGGTTTATACTTTATGCAGAAAAAGGAAAATAGCAAGAGAAGGAAGGAAGGACTCAATTTAGCCAGAAAAATTAAAGACAAGAGGGTATGTTTTACTGGTTCTCTCTTTCTCTGTGCAAAGTTGCACTAATTTGTGTTTTGGTTGCTCCTATGAGCCTTATTAGTTGGGTACTTTTAGAATTAATACAATTAGAAATAAGCTAAAAGTAAATTCTCTCTTTTTGACGCTTGACATGCAGACAGTTCTCTGTTTATCTACTTCCCTTCTAAACATTCACATTAGAAGAGATGTGAATTACTGCTTTCATTCACACTCGAAACTCTCTTCTACACACAAGGTAGTGGAGGAAAGCTCCTCAGACCTTGGGACCATTTTTGATAGTGGTTTTTGTTTTCCTTGGTAAGATGTTAGATGGAGATTAATTAGTTCCTGCTGCTATGCAGCTGTTTTTTGGTGGAATTTTGCTTGATTACCTTAGGTTCATGGGTATTGCATATGCTTGACTAACGGATGCATTATCATACATTGTTGTCTTTTCATCATCTTTTCTTTGAGGCCTCTCTGTGGGGAACTTTGCATTGCACTGGTGCTTTGTCTGTTGATCAAAAGTCCCCTACTTTAGCTAACATTTAGACTTGGAATTTAAACTTAACCAAGTTCTTTCACAGTTTCCTGTTCATAATAATATTTTCTTGCGTGCTAAGCAACAAGGCAATATTTATATTTCATGACCATTTTTGGACCAATGATACTTAGGAATATCTTTTGCTTTTCCTTTTCAGGAAAGAGTTTATCTTTCTGGAAATCATACTCATTTTGCTGCTCAACCTAATCTTCCCCCATATCCAACCCCAATGATTCCTGTGGACTTTAATGATGGTATTTCATACACAGGTTGGATTTTATCTTTGAAGACTTTTAAGTAACTAATAATGGCTCAGTTTTTGTTTGCTTTTATGTGCAAGTTCGTTCTTTACTTCCTTAAAAGTCCCATCTGTTACCCCGAATTTTTAATTAATTTTACTGTAATCAAATGTTTTCTTTTTCATCAAGACTTAGTGTCATACTAGAAGAAGTTTTATATACATAGTCTTGTTGGAGAGAGATTGAGTCTTATATACAATTGTAATATATTGTTTGCTTCTATAGTTGCATTCAATTTTTGGCATTTTCTCTGGATGATGTTTGGGTGGTATTAAATGTTTGTAGCTATCCGTCAAAGCTGTTGAAACTTTCAGGTCTAGAAAACAAGTTACTTTTGGAGGATTCGAACTGTGGGTGGTGAAACATAATTTCTTTCCTTCGTTTAGCCTGTGTCACTGGCGTTGTCCTGACTCGATCCCTTTGCCCTTTTTTGTCTCATTGTTTACTTAATAAGCTAAAAGTATCTGTTCTTTTCTTGGAAACTTTGTTGTGTGGATGAATGTCAATTCTTTGCACAATGCAAGCAACTAAAATAGTGCAAAGAAGTAGCTGAAAATATTTATCGAATATAGTTTCTGTTCTATATCATTGGTTTTGCAAACAACGAAGATTAAGTCTAGTTCTATGGTTCCTGAAGTTCTGTGAGCATGAAAAGTCCCTTGTCTTCTGTGCTGTTATTATCAGAAAATTTAATTGAAAAGCTGCATTATGCTGTTTCACAGCCATTGGCGGGGTGACAGGAGAACTTCTGGAGCAGAATGCTCAAGCCTTAAATCGGATATCTGAAAATATTGCGGCTCTTCAGGTGAAGTACTCATGTCATGAGTATATCAAATTCCCTTTATTCTTCTATTTATTTGATTTTTGTTCTGGTTCTTCAATGCTACATACCCTGACTCTTCATTTTTTTTCTTAAAATGCCTGTGTCCCCACCTATATCCAACCCATATGTGGGCATAGGTATGAGGACGTGACCTTTCAAGGATCCTTGAAATACATGGAAAAATTTGAAAACTTTTGACATACCCAAGTCCAAGTAACATAGCTTGTACATACTATTACCAGTCCCATTACCTATAGTAATAAATATTCGAAGAGTCTCTTCTTCTAATATCTCCCTCTACCAGGACGGTAATGTTTTGGAGTTAGTATCATAGGAATTGTAGTTGCAATGCGGAACATGTAAAAGTGGATAGAATTTCTGTTCATTTGTGTTGATTAACCCAAAGTTCTGTTCTGTTCAGCCTTGGTGGATCCCTAACAGAACTTGTCTCTTTTACCCTTTTCCAGTTACAGGAAAATATCGGTCTCTTCTGCCAAACTCGTGAAAATATTCTCAAAATCATAAATGTGTAAGTTCCAGTTTCCGCTAAGCATTCCTTTCTATAATAATTGAAATCTTTGTTATGTGTCACAAAAAAGAATAGAGAGTTCTTTTAACAATCGTCGAGTTTATGCACATTTTCCTTCTTGATGGTGATGATATATGATCATATCATTTAATACATTCTTTTTGCAACTGTCAAGTATTCTGATGCATAGGTTTTGGGCACATATAGGTGTATGGTAGAATTGGGATGCAGGTTTATCTTCATGCATGTTAGTTTATTTTACGCAATACTTTGTGTATTTATGACCGTTTTTCTTCACCTTATTGTTATACGATTGGATAGTATGCAGGTTTGCTTCTGTTTTTACGAATGGCAAATATATTCTTAGCCATTAAATTATATTGTAAGCATAAATATTATTTGGGATTTCGGGTTATGTTGCTCTGACATCTTATTTTTCTAAAAATACCCTTGTTTGCCATCCATTTCCAGCCCATATGAATATTGGTATGAGGAGACGATTCTTATATGCTTCTACTAATTTACATTTGCAGATTGAATGACATGCCGGACGCAATGAGGCAGATGCCACAACTTCGGGAGAGAATAAGGGACAAGATGTTCAACTTCCTCCTTTCTCCTTCACCCCATCCTATGCAGTTGTGATCCACCTTTTGACTCGTTAAGTTTCTTGACATAGTTTCCCTTAAAACATGGCACGGTGTGGCCTTGCTGAACGAGAAAATTAGTCCATCGATGAGGTTAGCTCAGTTTTAGCGTTTAGGAATTTAGAAGACTTAGGATTGTGTTCTATTTGGCTTCTGAACTTAATAGTTTGATTGTTGGTTGATGCAGTAGAAGGTGATTTAGGGCTTGTATAGGGGATATTATGCATATACAATGAATTAGTAACATTTTTATTTTATTTCTTTGTGTTGGTATAGTTTTGAAATCTTTCTCTGTTTCTTCTCCAGTTTTTCTTATCTTCCTCTCCAACTCCGACGTCGACCCTTGAATTATTATCATTAAAAAAATTATATTTTTAATATTTGTTAGTAATATACATTATTTAATATTCACATAAAAACTAAATCATATAAATATTTTTTAAAATGTTAGGTTACCTATACTTAGAATTATTAAATATTAAATTGAAATTAATATAAATATTTTTAAAATAAAAATATAATTGGGTCAAAATGAGCTTCAATCAGCTATTAAAAATATGAACAATTTAGGCAAAAATTTAAGCTCATATTTTGAGCTTGGGTAAGTATAATTTAATCTGGTCATATTGGCTTGACTAATAAAATATTTATTCAAGTTAGGTTGAAGTTTAGTTTAAAAAAATTTTAAGCTCTAAACTTAACCTAAGCTCATTTTATTGTTTAGAAAATAATACCAAAATTTTGTTTATTTAAATTTAATTATATAAACTTATTTTTATAATTTTTATTATTTATAAACAGTAAAATGAGTTAAACCAAACCAGTTTGAGATTGAAAATATAAATCTAAATCTAACCCAAAACAAATTGAATTACCTAATTCATAAATATTTTATCCATCACCACAACTCTTTAGCCCATTATCTCTATAAGTTCGATATAAATAAGTATATTTATCTTTTATTTCATTTCAACGAATCAAACATTTATTTTAATTAAATGAATTCCATTAAAAGGTAGAATAAAATCGAAGTTTATACTAATATAAATGAATTTTTATAATTAAATTTAAATTAAAACATATTTATTGTTAAATAATAATTTGAGTCGTGTTATGCCCTCGGACACGTATTATAGTAAAATTATAGATCCAAGGCCAAAACGGGCAATGCGAGGGGAAATATCTTCTAGGGTTTTGTCAGGAGATCCTATATTTTGTTGACTACCAAAGAATCTAAAGGTTCGGCGCGTGCTGGGTTTCAAACTGAAAAAGTCTCCAAAACCTTCAATCCAAGATGGTTAATTTCATTTCTCACTTCAATTCTCTCTTTATATTTCTGAATTTGTTCTTCAGTTGATGCTCATTTCCCCCATTTTACGTTAATTGCTGATTATTACTTCGGATCCTTTTTCTTGTTTATGTTTATAGCTTTCCTACTGCTGTGTTCCCCCCCCCTAATTGAAGTGGGATTGAACCTTTACAACTTATGAATGGTGTTGCTTAAAATATTGATTGGGTTTAGGGTTTATGCCCTAATAGTTCTAGGGATTGTAGAACTATGATAACTAGTAGTTTCCATTGATGGGGTTGCTTAAAATATTGATTGGGTTTAGGGTTTTGATTTTTGAGCTCTGGTTTTATAACTTTGATTCATCTGTGAAAATAACAATTTGTGTTTTTAGGGCTTGTTCTTTTCAGTTGTTTATTTGCTACATTGTCACCTTTTTGTTTGTTCATTTGGAGGGTCTTATTATATCGAAGATAAATTCTCGAATGAAAAATGAAGTCGGAGTAGAGGTGAAACATTTTATGCTTGTGTGTGGTTATGATCTCTGATTCAGATGTTATGATGGACAGCCTAAGCAAATTCATGAGATCAAGGACTTCCTTCTCACTGCTAGAAGGAAAGATGCTCGCTCGGTAAAGATCAAGAAGAGCAAAGATGTAGTGAAGTTTAAGGTCCGTTGCTCCAAGTACTTGTACACACTTTGTGTGTCTGATGCTGAGAAAGCCGACAAGTTGAAGCAGTCCCTTCCTCCAGGTAGATAGATATGCATTATTGGAAGTAGTCTCTTGTTTTCTTGTTTCGATTGAACCAGCATGTTATAGAATTGAAAATGGAACGACTTATTGTTTCCATCTCAACATTCTTGGTCCCGACCATTCCCTTTGTTCTTTTCTTGATTGAACAAGCATGTTAGAAAATTGTAGATACATACATAGTTGAAATGAAGTTGCCATTGCTGTCATACTTGCAACATTACAAGTTGTCCCAGTGTTCTTTCTTATCGTTCTTGGCCTTGACTATATCTTTCATTCTTAGTGTTGTTTCTATTCTAGTAACATCTCGATGTTCTGGGTCATTGGTGTTGACCATTACCTCTCATTCTTTTTCATGTTTGCAGGTTTGAGTGTCCAAGATCTGTGAAAATAGTGCTTCTCCAAGTCTGTTATTCAATTACTAGGCCAAGAAATCTGGATTTTGATTTATGGTTTTATTGTATTTCACGCCATTTGGTGTTTGGAGGATGTACTTTTTGATGTTCAATTAAACCTTGGCACTCTTTGAATTAATTGATTGGGAGATTGAACAAAAGTGATTATCTGTTGAATTCAATCATTTCAAAATTTGCCATCATCTTTGCGTACGTTGCGGATGCTGCAAGTATTAATGTTAATTTTGTTTATAGATTAAGCACTACATCTAGACATGTTTAGATCAATGAATTCATCAAATCGAATGGTTAAACGAATTGTATTGAGATTTTGCATGATTTCTATAAATCTAATATAATGACTGTTAACCCTCTACAGAGTTATAATTTGGATCAAAACAACAATTCAATTAGTTTTCAGCCTTTCTATTAGCATACAATTTGTTGAAATCTCTAACTAAATCATTGGAGCTCAAAATTCCAGTTTAAAAATACACATTTAATTATATAAATAACAAAGAACTAAGACTAGAATTGTTGAAGAAATCAAACTATGAAGCAGCGTTACCTAGACTCATTTAAACATAAGAGGGCAAATAACATTATGCCGGTGTCAACAACAAGAGTTTAAGGAACCTTGTTGACACCCCAATGACCAAAATTGAGACTGTTAATGTAATTCCGACTTGGTACCAAATAAAAATAACATTATGACGGCGCAAGTTTAGCCAGAGAACATCTAGTAAGAGACAAACATAAGTTCTGTATACTCGAAACCAATTCATCAAGAAAGCATACATACATGCATGTATGTAAATCGTGATCATCAACCAAGAACTAACAAATCAATCTGCTGATACATCCCAGTAAAAATCAGTCTCATGAAGTTAATGTTAGTGCACAATCAAATAAGCTTCTTTTGTTTATCTTTTGATGTTAGGTGTTTAGATAACATCCATTGCTTTGAATTGAAGTAAAAAGTAAACAAGACAAACTGAGAGAAGCAGATAAGCATGATCACTGCTTCGAAAAGGAAAGGATACTTATTTGGAGGATGCATGGTTAGGTAAATAACATGCAGAATCAGAGAGCACAAACCAAGAAAGCCCATTAGAAGCGGGTGGAAAGTAATGGAAGTAATGAAATCCACACTTCTCTTGGTCTTTTGGGTATTGTCGAGAGTCTTGGTGCCGTGGCATCTTCCACTTGGCCCACAGGGTGCAAAATACACAAGGATAAAGAGAGCATAAAGAGCCATATACGCTAGAACCAGTTTGTCCCGGTGTAGAAGAGGAAACATAGAGAACATGGCGAAGTGTGTTAACCACAATATTGAGCGACTTTCTTCCAGGGCTAATAGGGTAAGAGGCAGAAGCGGAAGTAGAATAGATTTCTCATGCACTGCATATTTCAAGGACAAGTAATGATTCTGAGAACTGGTACAAAAAAAAAAAAAAGGCTAGAAGGATGAAAATCGAAAGGAAATACATACCTTGAAATGAGAACAAGTAGAACGAGAAAGAAGTATTAAGCAACGCATAGAGAAAACCCTTACTGCTCGGAGCAAGGATTTGTTGAACCATTGAGGGTAGACATGTTATAAGGGTTGCAGCAAGGCTAAAAATCCTCAATGATTGTGTAGAATATAACTTTTTCCATTTCACAAGCACTGAACTGGTACACCAAAAATTAGCCACGTAATCCTCGTATATCCCTCTCTCAAATGGTGCAAGACGAGATAGAACCTGCAACAGGCAAACATATTAGAGGAAGTCACAGTGGCATTCTTAAACGACTAAAATACCTCAATTTCTTAAGAACCAGTAAGAAAATTTTCTTTCAACAAAATGGAAGCTACTTGCAGGCACCAGCTTAGCAGCAGTGGCGTGTCAGTAACTCGGTATTCAATCCTATAAATATGATGTGTCAACTCTGGTAAAATGGAATATAACAAATTATTGGGTGTTGGAAATTTTTCTATCCATCGTGATGGGAATTATCCATGAGTTTCATTTAGTCCTCAAGCAATTATACTCTCCAGACAAGATTATTAGCATATGAGATACTTTCATGGGTGAATCTCAAGGATAGCTCCACACCAACTAGATAGTTCCACACCAACTAGATGCAATATGATTAAATATTCAGAAGCATCTGGCCTCTTGTTTGACAAAAAGATTAACAACTGATATAGTTATTAATCGTAAATAAATCCCATAAGTAAATGTATATTCAATAAAAAAAATATAAAAGGTAATTAACATAGGGCTGTCTATTTCTCTAGCAAGCATGAATTCTTCATATATAAGAAGAGAACTGGAAAAGAGAAGCTCTATTAAAAATAATAATAAAAGCAAGCTATAAAAGAACAGAAAGCTAACTAGGGAGTAAAGAAATTTAGAGAGAGAACAAGAAGGAAAAAGATAAAAGGATTTTATTCTGCCACTTACAGCCAAAGCAGCATCTTTCGACTGAAGATATGGCCACCAGACGACAGCAAATGTTCCTATAACCATCAATCCCAGTTTTGTCACCTCGAGCAGTGGATTCTTTTTCCTCAGGCATTTACCCAATAGATAGCCAAAAAAGGCGGGTGCAAAATATGCACTCATCTGGAAAACATAAAAACATAGGAAGACCCATATTAAAATTCTAATCCTGAATATATCAACAAATAAACATCTTACATAGCACAAATAACAAATAAATTTCAGATTTTTTTGTCATCTGATTTTGGTTCAATGGTACACATAAAACTTTTATTTTGAGTCAATTTTACACATTATTTTCATGTTAGATAAAAATAAGTGTTTGTAAAGCAATATGTAACTGTGGCTGTGCTATGTCCACAACAATGTTAATGCTTTGAGAAATTTGAAAATCAAAATCTCTTCTATACAATTACACAAGATCAACGTTCACGTATTAGGGCTACAATTTGAAATAAATCAAAATCTCATGTATACTATTTTCTTCTTTTCTACAAATTAGGACTTTAGGGCTATAATTGATACTTGATGTTTCTATTAAGGTTCAGTTGAGTTATAAATATGCCAAGTTCTAATAGTTTTAAGGGCTTTTGACGAATGAAAGATTGATATTTCTGAAAATTGAGTTTTGAGTTACTTGTTCTCTATGGTACTGAGACTCATGTGAGTGCCAGATACGAGTATGTGTCCAATACTGCTATGTTCATTCTTTTAGATTTTTCCACATATTTGGATGTCTTTAAAGGTCATATCCCCCTATCCATGTTTGAAAAAAGTGTTGGACTCTAGTACTAGCTTGTCCTACAACAATAAACAGTCCACGAATGCAGTAAATCACACATCTGATCAAACAGTTCTCAAATCCGAAGAAAACCTGAAAACTTAAAATTTTGCAAAACAATAGCTAAACCATAAATTACCTGTTTATGGTTGAGAGCAAGACAATATAGCACGGAAGCCACAAGATCCTTTTGAGAGAGTGCTGCAGCAATGGCAGCTATGGTAAGACCCAAGCTGATACAATTGTACTGCAAAAGGAACCAAGCAAATATCAAGACCCAATATAATTGTTCATAATTTAGTGGAAGTAGACTGGAAAAAAGGGCTTGAAAGTACCTGAAAATGACCGTGATCGATTAAGATCAGGCATGGGTTCAGTAGAATCATTGCAATGTGCCAAGCTACATCGCTGTTTTGGCCCATGCCAAACCGCATCGAACGATACACCAACACAAAATAAAGAACTGCCGGGAAGAATATCAGCACATCAGAAGATAAAACAGTCCATCTCATTAGCAATTTCCTACAAATACGTGCACAAACACCACAGTCAAATGCCTACAAATTGAAAATCTACAAACCTAAACGTAGAAACAATGAAAACCCACCCAAGATAAGATTCATAGCCTCGTGAAGTGAAGAGTGCAACGGAGTCGGGATCGAAGGTTTTAAGGAAAACCCCATGAACGTAACTCTGGTAAGCAGTTAATGGCGGATAATCAAGACCCCAATAAGAAAGATCGTTAACACTACTGTTGCGATACCAATCTTTTGGTGGAAGATTAAGAGTGATCTCCATCCAATGCCTCTGCGCCTCATAATCACCGAACTTGGGAGGAGTACGGGCACCGGAATATGGGTGAAGACCAACGGCGACGCGTACCAATAGCGCGAAAAGGGATATACAAAGGAAGGAGGGTCTGATCCCTTCTTGAACTAACCACCACCAAGGATCATCATATTGACCATCGTTGACCTTATCTTTAACCTTTTTAACTTTTTTCATTTCTCCTTTTTTCTTCATTCTTGTGCCGTAAAGTTCATTCCGTCAGGAAAACCTCGTCGGGAGCTGCCGCTGGCGGTGGCGAGTATGGATCTGGACTCGAGCGAGGTTAGCCCTTTTACAATACACATTTAAATTTTAAGCCTCGTTTACAAGTATGAAATCCATTTGAATATTGATACGAATGAAATGAATTGTAAAAAATAAAAATGCGTAAACTAAACTGTTGGGACCTATAAATAATTTGGCTTAATCCAAAAAAAACCCCAAATTTTTTACTTAAACGGTTGGTGACGGAAAGTGCAATTTGGGGTTTTTCTTGGATTAATCCAAAAAGTTTTAAAATGTTGAGACTTAATTTTTTTCTTAATTTTCTAAGTACTCAGTACCAATTTGGGAGCATATATTAAATTCAAGGACCCAATGCATATTTAAATCAAAGAAATTAAAAATATAAAATAGCTCAAAAAGTAAAAAAAAAAATAGGGACTAGTGTAATTTACACTAAAATTTTTGTCTAAAATAATGATATAACGTGTCACTTTAGCTTGTCGTTATATTTTAATTACGATTAATAGCCCAACTATTTAAATGTAATAAATTGATGACATTAGTGACTATATCGTCACTTACTTAGAAATCATATCATAACTTTTAAAATTTAATATTCAAAATATAATTTAAATTATACAAATTACTACACATAAAATAAAATATATAATAATATAATACTAGGTAAACACTAATAAATATATTAAGTTGTATATTTAAATATTTAATAAAAACATTTAAAATACAAAATTAAAATATAATATATTTAGATAAAAACAAATTAGTACAAGTGAATTAAAAATATGAGTGAAATTAAGTAAAACTTTAGAATATGGAATCAAGCCAAGTTTAATCAAACATAAAGCCTACAAATATTATTTGTAGGCATACTCTTCTAAGTTTATAGACACTTCTATTGTCAATAAAATAAAATAAAAACTCTCTCAAGTTTAACATGATGTAAAATCTTTTTAAATTATTTTATTACTATTTATTATTATAAACATGTTGCGAAGTTTTTATAAGATGATAATCTATTTAAATATAATAAATAGGCGAATATTTGGTATATTGATAATATAATTTTTTATTTTATAAATAATTTTAAAATTTTGACATGAGTTTTTTTAAAATATTTTCCAATATTTTTTAAAATTTTTAAAATTAAATCATTTTAAAAAAAATAAGTTTTATTTATTTTTATAGAATTTCCATGATAATAATAATAAAACCCATACAATATCAATATTCAAAGGCAAATCTAACCACCCAGTCACCCAAAATAAAACTCACGCATTATTGAGTGACAGCCCATAAATACACGTACTTTCTCTCACTACTGAGTAAACTTTCTGGAAAAGGAGAACCCATTTTAGAGAGAGAAACTGATATGCAAATGCTCTGTAAAGCTTCTTCTGCTGTCGCCTCCTTTCCTTGTTCCAGGGTTTGCTTTCTCTCCTTCCTTTTTCTTGGATTTTCTTTTTCCTCTGCTTTTTTATTAGGCAAGTTTGCGTTTTATTATGTTCAATTTGTAAATTATTTCTTTGTTTTTGGCGAGAGAAATGAAAATATAGTGGTAAAGATCTGATTTTTGCTTCTAGCCCTTCTAGGAAAATGACAATTCTTGCTGTGGCTAATTCAGGAAATGGGTATATTTGTTTTTGTTTTTTTTTTTTTCATTTTTCTTTATTTTCCCTCTTCATATGGCCTAGAGTTAGTCTTAGTTTTGCTTAATAGGAAGTCTGAGTTTTGGCTTTGTATTATGTAATTATATTACAATTTTAACTATCTTTTCTTTGTTTCATTTCATCTTCCAAAATTTAGACATGTTTTCCTATAGTTTTACCTTAATAAGAACAATTTAAACTTGTTTTGAAAAAGATAGCAAATTATTTTATCACCACATTTTTATATGAATCTTGTCTTGCTTGTCTTGAAATGGTGTATGCAAATGGGGGTTATTTTCAGTATAGTTTATTTGGCTTGTTTTGGAGTTTTGGTTTTCTGGATTATATGGTATGAATTGTTTCCAACAACTCATAAAAGTAAAGCATCGACTTCGAGATGAACTCGAACAGTTGAACTTGTTGCTTTGTCCATATATATATATTTAAGTAGTGTATGCTGATATGAACTATTTGAAATCATTTAATGCAGAGTAGTACTATGTATTAATGAGAAATGATTGGTGGTTTACAATCTGGTTAATAGTTCCAAAACGCTTTTTTGTGATATTGTATTACTATTTTCTGCAGAGCTTCTCTGAAATCCATTGATTTTTATTGTGGGAACTTTTTCTTACATATATGTTGGTTTATGGTATTTAAGTTTGAAAGCCTGTTTTGTGATGTTTTAGGTGAGGAGTGGACAGTGTTTGTGGCCAGGCATGAGACAGCTTTGCCTTAGGAAGGGTCTTGTGTATGGCTTTATGCGGTTTTTATCAACACCCTTCAAAACCTTGCGTGGAGCAAGTCGGTCTCTTAGGGTTGCAGAGTTTTGCAGTGTTTCAAACATGTCTTCCTCTTTACAAATTGAACTGGTGAGTGCACTGCTTTCCATCTTTCTCAGTTTTGAATGTGCAGTTTTAATCATTTTCACCGTTTTCTCCCTTTCTGGTGCCATCCTTGTGTTTTTTTTTTTAGATCTTCTGCCATTGTTAACAAGGATGCCTTCAAACTTATCTTTTATGAGCAAAATAGTTCAGTTCACATTTTCTTAGGACCCCCCGGGGGGGGGGGGTTCAGGTTGAGGATTAGAGCTCCTTGATCTATTAGGTTCAGTGTCTTCATTCTCGCTGATTGTTTTGAATACTTAGATATTCGTTTGAATAGCGAAACATCAAATTTAAGGTATTTAGTTGGTCGTCATCATTCAAATGATTAAGATGACATCGGAGTTCAAATGGTGAAATGACAATGTGTAAAATATGAAATTTAAGGTACATCCATTCTCTTATTAATTATTTTCAAATTCTTAAGACCGTTTCGGTTGGAATAGTGGAAAAAAAGGAATTTGCCAAATGAAATTCAGAGGTACTTAATCTCTTATATCCATGTTTGGATATGGAGCATCAGATAGGTGGTATCAATGGGCCCCTGCTGAAGTAGCTTGATACCTTTACCAACCGGGGCCTATAATTTGTTAAACCAAGCTGCCAGGTATTAGAGTTGCTTTCTTTAAGGGACTTAAACTGTGTAGTGTATTACTCCTGGGTTTGAGCTGATTGAGTGATACTGAATCTCATGCTCGATTTCCTAGATTCTGCTGTTGGAGTAACTTTGTTTATGCTTATAACTTGAAATGGAAGTTCTTCAATTTGTTGTTGTTGAAGGTTATAATAACTGATTTCATATACATTACCCATATATTAGATACGAACCTTTAGCTTACGGTTATTTTTGTTAGGTACCATGTCTCAGAGACAATTATGCATATCTTTTACATGATGCGGACACAGGCACTGTTGGAGTTGTTGATCCTTCAGAAGCTGTGCCAATTATTGATGCTTTGAGTCGGAAAAACTGGAATTTGACTTATATATTGAATACCCACCACCATCATGATCACACTGGTGGGAACGCAGTGTTAAAAGCAAGATATGGTGCAAAGGTATGAAAATGTCATCTCCTTGTAACTTTTCTATCACCTTTTCAGCTCATGTCAGATGAGTAATTTCCTTTCAAAGGAACATTTAAATGGAATAACCATGTGTAGTCTAATAGGGTTTTTGTATCTTTCTCGTAATGATGGGTATGTTGCTCTGATTATCTTTCAAGGACTGGCAATTGTCCCCGACACATATTCAAATAGGGTATAGGTATATATGACCCTCGAAGGACCCTCCAAATACATTAAGAAAACTTTTTTTTTTTTTAAATTACATTCTAGTGTCAAACACTTACCTGTATCTAACATCACAGCCATTTCTGGGAATAGATAATGACCTATAATAATGTTCTTCTTCATGTAGGTGATTGGTTCAGGAATAGACAAAGATAGGATTCCTGGAATCGATATTGTTCTAAAAGATGGGGACAAGTGGATGTTTGCAGGTCATGAGGTGCGCGTTATTGAAACTCCTGGCCATACCCGAGGTTTGATTCATTAGTCTTTTCCATCGAAAATTGTCGAATTCAATATTTTTCATTATTTCAAAATTCAATGCAATAACACTTGAATTTAGAATTAAGAAAAGTCAGTCTTGGTTGTGCAAGCTTTGTGGTTGTTTATTCCTTTGAACCCCCTTCCGTCATTATTACTATTATTATTGTTGTTGTTGTTGTTAAACTGAAAAAGTGTCATACAGGCCATATTAGCTTCTATTTTACGGGTTCTGGAGCAATATTTACTGGAGACACTTTATTCAGCTTATCATGTGGCAAGCTTTTTGAAGGAACTCCAGAGCAGGTAATTTAGCTTCTATCATGTATTATCTCTTAGTTGACAACTATGCTATTGCTACTCAGACTCGGGTTTGAGCTTCGGATATGCGTATGTGTCCGACATAGTATATTCAGCTTTTTAAAATTTTTCCATGTATTCAAGAAAAATGAATAGTTGGAGCAAAATAACTTTTGAACATTAGTTCCTTTACTATTGAAGGTTCATGAAGTTAAAATTATTTCCAAATTAATGTAAAATTTGAGTAACATATTGTGATCTTTATATTAGCGCAAATCTTCTTCATTGTTCTTGATAGTATCGTGATGGCTGAATTCTGTTCCACAGATGCATTCTTCCCTTCAGAGGATCATGTCTTTGCCTGATGGTACAAATGTATATTGTGGTCATGAATATACTTTGGTCAGTCTATTTAATTTTTGGGACCAACCACTTAATTTCCCCCAAATTGGCATTCTGGAAAGCACTAACCAATATATGTACCCATTTTGGCAGAGTAATTCAAAATTTGCATTATCTATAGAACCCAAGAACGAGGCGCTTAGGTCGTATGCGGCCCATGTAGCTCAACTTCGCAATAAAGGATTGCCTACGGTAATTTCTGGGTTTAACATCAAATTTATGGTCCAACTGTTAATTTTGTGTTCTTGTTATGATTCATCCAAGGATTAGATCATGAAATTTGTCGATAAATGACCATTATTTTGTTTGACTGAGCTTGGGGCCAGTCTTTTGTTGTACTTTTTCTTCCATGCACAGACATAAACGGCTTTTGCACTTGCTATCTATACATTTGGATGCATGTTGTACATACTTTACACCATATTTGACTGAGAACACGTCGTGAATCATGTTTTTTCTTGTTGTCTTTGACGTAGGACAGTTTGTTGGTTTGACCACAGTTTGGTTATTTTGATATGAGCAATATTTCCCTATTTGATTTGTCCGTGTCGTATACATTTTTCTTGATTTAACATATTATGGAACTGCACTACGCCGTAGTTCGACTCCATCTGTACGAGCTTGGCAGCAAGCACCCATTTTGTCGATGCTGTTGCTGCATATTCAATCTAAATTTTGTATGATAAGTTGATTATCAACTTGCTGTTTCAGATTCCGACTACGTTAAAGACAGAGAAGGCATGCAATCCCTTCCTTCGGACGTCAAGTACAGAAATCCGGCAGGCATTAGATATTCCAGCCACCATGAATGAAGCAGAAGCCTTGGGTGTCATCCGTCGAGCAAAGGACAATTTCTAGGATTACTTTTGGGGTTAATACAAAAATTGGTCCCCGAATGCAATCCGGTAAATCCGATCCCTCAACATATATTATTTTAGCTACGAATGAGTTAGTTCTGTTACATAAAATACTGATGTGACATAATTGATCAATATTAAATTGTGATTTTAGTATTAGTTGATCATGTCACGTTAGTATTTTATGTTTTGTTTTTTAAGTGTATAGTTTAGGGATCAATTTACGGAATACCCTTTAGTTATACTCGGTTCCTCTTTGTGTATAGGTTATGTAATAAAAATCTTTGAATGTTTAGCATGTCAATTCACTTTCTTAAAACCCAATTTCATTCTTTACTATCGTATCATTAGCTTGGATGTTAAATGGATCAAATTGCAAATGCATGAATGTGTTAGAAGAAAAGAAAATAACTCTCATACATATTTAAATATACTTCATGGTAGATTCAAATTGGTTAAGTTTAATGGAAGGGTCTGGTTCATGTAATTTAGATAATTTGAGAATCCAATAGGAATTTTTTGAAGTTCAAGGATTGGTAAGAATCTCGGTGGTATTTTGGGGACTCTTCGGGAATTAACCCTTTCTTGTTTCTTTTTAAAGTTCTGAAATTGAATTCTCGAGTTGTTCTTTTTGTATTTTTCATTGATATTTTAAACTTCTTAAAGATTGAAATAATTAAATTAAAATAATAAAAGCACCAATAAAATGGATTTTAAATGGAATCAGAGAGGTTAAAAAATAAATGAGAGAAAATTGGATGAAAATATAATTAGATTAGAAGATTGTAGTACATGTAATGGAAAACATTTTTTTAAAATAAATAGATTTTGATGAATAAAACCTTGAATTTATACCATCTTTAAGAATTGTGTAATGCAATATATTTTGGACGAGTTGAAAAATAACCCTACAACATCCAATAAAGAAAAATAAATGAAGTCTTTTATATAACCTACAAATGGTGATGGGTGGTGTATTTCTTTCACACTGTTGCAAAATATAAAAATAATATCATTTTATTTTATATAAATATCTTTTGTATATAAAATACATTTTGTCTATTATTAAAATAGTTTTATTTCTTTTTATATTTTTATATGAAACATTGAATTTGAACTCACAATAAATTTTTAAGGCCGTCCTTATAATTTTCAAAATTTTGGAATTCAGCCACTACACCTTTATCTTTAAGAATTTAGTTCTTTTAAAATTCAAAATCCAAGTCTAACTGTTAACTTTATATTTTTTGTTAAATTTAGCGTCATTTTAATTACATGATAACTAAGTGAGTATTTTTTATTTTAAAATGTGACACAAATAAATTTAACAAAAAAATAACAATATCAACTATTAAACCTAAATTTTGAAATTTAAAAATAAAATTTAAAATTTTAAAAGTAAAAATACATGAACTAAATTTTAATTTTTCAAAAATACAAAAATTATAATATATTTTAACCAAATTAAATTTATTTTAATCAATCAAAAAACCTCCATTATCTCAATAAAATATTTATTTAACTTTCAATAAAGATATTTATTAGAATTTTTTTCAAATATAGTATTTTTTTGATTAATATTTATATCTATTCCAAAATTGGGGAATGTAAATAACATGCATCTAAAATCTAGAACTAAATTACCAAAGCCTTTTTTTTTAATTATGAAAATAGGCTGAATTTTTGAAGAATTATGGGAATGGGCCGTTTTTTATAAAACGCTTCCAACTGATGTCGTTTTCAGGGAAAACTCAGAAAAACGCTTCCACCTGAAAGTGTTTTACCTTGTGTTTTTGTAACACCATTAACCCGTATCCGTCACCGAAATAGGATTACGAGGCATTACCGGATAAAACACAGTTTAACACAGTCATGAAATTCATCTCATAATCAATTGTCATAAATAAACTGTGAAATTAAATAGCAATCATTCATTCAAATATAAAAGTCAATTTATCACATATGAAACACATAAATAATAAAATCATTCAAAGTTTTACTACTTATAATACATATATGAACCATGCTTCATCAATTTAATCACATCAATATTATTGGTCTATTCGAATATTCAAACTAAGTTGTTATACAACAAACCAATTTACACATGCTTCATATTTACAAGATTTAAACCATATAACTATCAAATATATGACATTTGATTTTCTATTTTACAACTAGGTATGTATCATTTCATATACCAAACACATATACCATCATAATAAGTTGTATATGACCATTTTATATCTAAGCCACGACTAACCATATCATTAACTAAATATCCAACATATCGTTTAGTAACTTCTGCACATGTGCCTATTATACACCAAACGAGCCATATTACACTACTTCAAATTTATACACATATACGACATTAGTAACTTACATTATGGTCAAGTATACTTTTAATACCATTTATGTATATATCCTCATGTGCATAAACACCGTTTCGATTTGAACCAATTTCAATCACCAATAGTAAAGTATATCATGTCTAAACATTACTCTTTCAATCATCCAAAGAGCCATATAAAACCGAACCTATATGACCAAACATTCAAGCATAATATGTGTGTATACTTGTCACTACAAACCGAATCAAAATATCCAAACCAAAATTGATCTTATCACAGACATATACATTTATTAGCTAACATGACATATGCATATATGTATATATATATTCAATTTACCTGTCTTTAGCCGAACATGAATGTGCATCATTTACTAAATCTAACCCTATTTATAAGTCAATTATACATCAATCTATAAGTCTATAATTAGCCGAACCAAATACTATATTGCATATTTATCATATTGAATTACATATCATGGCCGAATATACCACCATCTATATACTCAACACATTTCGTACCAAGCATGAAACCATCAACTTAATAATTAAATACCAAACTACAAGCAACCATGTCATAAGCATAAGTATTTTAACTCATCACTAGCTGAATACATAAGCACATCTTTTACCACTTTCACACCGATTCAAATTACAAATCATACATTCCAATAATAAGCCAATAACAAACCACAACCAAAACTCATCCATCAATCATATATCAAGCTTACCAAAGTGAACTGATCATAAGCCATATATATATAATTACTTCATACCGAACTCAAATACCAAACACACCACACACATATACCATGACCGAAAATGCATAAACATAAGCATCATCTCTAGCCATTTTCGCATGGCTTTATAAACAATTTCAAAATCAACCAAAACAAATACTAGCCTATACATGCCATAGGTTCATAATTCAAGCTTTTAAAATACCAAAATAGCGATCGATAGTGTGACGGACTTTCTTGACGATCTCCGAGCTCGTAACTAACTTCCAAAATCTATAAAACAACAAACATACAAACACACAATAAGCTTGGATAGCTTAGTAAGTCATAAGCAAATAAATCATCAAATAAACATTAGCGTTATGATTTTAACTTGGCCGAATATAAACTATCTCATATACACATAAATCACTCTTTTAACATGCATAATTATATCATTATCTCAAGTACTATTCTTACCTTATTTTCTTGAACACTTAACTTCACACGTACCTGAACCATTTAGCTCGATTTCACATTCGATCTTAACTCAACATTGCCTGCTAAACCATTCGGAATCAATAAGGATACTCAGATAGCTCAAAAAGCTCGTACAATGCTAACGTCCCAAACGAAATCAAATATCGATGTCACTATCCCAGACAATGTCTTACACATAAATCTCAAATCGATGCCAACGTCCCCAGACGTTGTCTTACACAAAATCACATACCGGAATCTTATGTCATGACATATGTATCCTAACTATTCCTATGGTTCGTTCGGGACTTTCGGACATCGTAATTCGATCGATTCAAGCTCATAACAAATCATTCCATGCTAAATTCAATTCGGCAATGTAGTTATATACACTTATAATTCTATTCGACCATGTACAAAATAAATACATACAATTTAACATCATTTATTCACTTACGAACTTACCTCATATGGAAACGAACGGATGGAATCGACTACTCGATCACTTTCGACTTTCCCCGATCTAATTCAATTTTCTTTTGTTCTTGATCTATATAAATTCAAATTTGGCTATTTAATAACACATTTCATTCAATTCAAACCACAAACACATAATTAGGGCATTTTACACTTTAGCCCCTAAAATTCACATTTTTGACATTTTAGTCCCTATTTCATAAAATTACAAAATACACAAAATTTCATATTTCCCATGCTTGTCCGACTATACATATAGTTCATATAAGTCCATACCTTTCATTTATTTCACATTTTGATCTTTAAATTTACAAAATTCTCTATTTAATCCTAAATAGGCATTTTTACTAAAAATCACTTAATTAAACTTGACAATCTAACAACATATATTTATTTTTCATCATCAAACACAAAAATCATCAAGCTATCAACAATGGAAAATCTCAAATTCATCATCCATTCATAAAATTAATGCATGGGCTAGCTAAAACACAAAGCAACGATCTCAAAAACGTAAAAATTATCAAAAACCGAGCAAAAACGAACCTTGAATCAAGCTTGGACCATAGCCGAATGTACAAAAGTTTTAAAACCCCTTTTTCTTTTCTAATTTCGGTGAAAGAAAGATGAACGAAACATTAAATTCATGTTTTGTTTTTATTTAATACATATTAATAATCCATTTACCATTTTAACCTTATTGTAATTACTTAAATAATTAACTAACCATGTCCATAAAAGTCCACTTATAATTTCAATGGTATAATATCAACATAAGGGTCCCACATTATAAAAGTCATAGCAATATAACACTTTAACAAATAGCTAGCCACTTTTGCATTTTACGCAATTAAGTCCTTTTTTTTAAATCGAGCACACAAACGATAAAATTTTCACACGAAAATTTCACACATATAAATTAACATGCTGTAGACACCAAAAATAATATTAAAATATTTTTCTAACTCGGATTTGTGATCCCGAAACCACTGTCCAACTAGGGTCTAAATCGGGCCGTTATAGTTTTTATTAGGGCTTTGTATAAATTTTAGGGGTTTTAAGGTTTATTATTAGGGTTTTAGGATTTTATGGTTAAGTTTTATGTTTTATTGACGTCGACTTGAATACGCGACAATATGGATATTCGAGACAGGTCAAACCAACGAGATTATGCAAGTAATGTAGGAACTCGAGCCATACAATGTCATCATGTCAACATCAAAAGGACTATGCAAAGTAGAGAACAAATATCAATTCCATTATAGTATATAAACTTGCGGTTCTGTGAAATGATAACAAATATTAGCTTTTCATTTTGTGAAATTATAACAAATTACAACGTTAATTTTGTAAAATGATAACAAATATCAACTAGCATTTTGTTAAATGATAACAATATTCCTCTAAAAACATAATAATAAATATCATCTATACAATATAAATGTTTGATACAATGATAAAATTAATCAGTGCATACACCGATCAGAATCTGTGCCACATCGGGGTGGTTAATGGTTACGCGTTAGATTTCTTCTTGGTTCTGCCTCTGGGCGGGGTTGTGGTATCGGTTGCTCCTCTTCTTCGCCTTCGATCAATTGCAATCCTTGTATTCTCAGTTGCCATCGTGCATCCTTAAATCTAGGAACATATAGTTGAGAAGATGACTCACCTTGGTATAACAAAGATTCCGGAGGTGTTTGCGTCACAAACGACGAATGAGCATAACTATGTTGAGTCTCATGCACCGATGGGATAACGAGTGGACTCTCCATCAGTGTTTGATACATAAATGGCTTATACATCATCGTCGGTGTTGACATCATCGGGAAAGTAGATGGCCCTGGCGTGTAAAACATCAGGGATGGATGTCCAACAGTCCAACCTGGCATAGGACTAGAAGCAGAAAAATGTGGTGCAACATATGGTGCCTGTGTGAAGATGATATGGTTAGAATATGCACTAGAATAAGACAGTACATACTGAACGGAGGGTGGTGTGGGCATTGATGTTGAGGCCATCGGTGTCGGTTCTTACATGAGCGCTGATGGTGGACTCACCTCACTAGCCTTTGGATTTAAAAGGGACCGTCGTGGCCTACTTGTATGGGGATTGTAATACCCTCTACCCATATTCGTCGCCGAAATAAAGTATGAGGCATTACCAGATTTTACCGAATAATTTTTTTATTCAATATAACCCCTTTATAAATATCTAATCTTCCCTGCAAATTTTAAACCGAGAACAATCCGACACAACCAATCCATTTCAATATATTTTCAAGATAGATTTATCGTATTCTTAAGATAATCTCATCACATACCAAAACCAAAATTTGTTAGCCATACCAATGGCTAACTATACATTCATTTCACATTAACATCTACTTTACTAGCTTATACATGCCATTGATTTCCAAAATAAAGTTTCTTTATATACCGAGATCTTAAGGTTGATAGTGTGATGCGTCTCCGACCAAATTCGACCTCTGAGCTCTTAACACTACAAAACAGGGGAAAAGGAAACAGGGTAAGCACTTTCTGCTTAGTAAGCTCATGTAACAAGAATTATACTTACCTAATATTTTCAATACAATGCAATAAACATTCATACATTCATTCAATACATTATTCCCCTATCATGCACAAACTCAACATTCAAATTAGCCCAATAATTTCCATGTATCAATAATATATATCATGATTGATGAGCAAAATCAATTCCATGATTTCCATTTCCTTGTTATTTTTCCATATTTATCCAGTAGAACTTCTCAGAATTTCGATGGATTTTCAGGGGTACACCTAAGTGTACAAATCTGGGTCCGTCAATTCATATTCATATGCGCACATTTCCATTTCAGAGAGCACACTCCCGCGAACCTCATCCTTACAGCGAGATTACCAGTCCAGGCTAAATCCCTTGTAATATAAGCTCATAGAGTATTGTCGGGATTACCAGTCCAGGCTAAATCCCCTGCAACGACAATTACTCTAATGAGCTTGGATTTGAATTATCTGTCCAGGCTAAATTCAAACCCTAATTCGGATTACCCGTCCGGGCTAAATCCATTTTCCACATATTCTTCGGGAGGGCTATATCAGGATAGGATCACCCGTCCGAGTTAGATCCTTTTTACTGTCAATTCCTTTTCAGAGATCCATCGAATTTTCCTTCTATTCAACCGGGATTTCTTCCCATTTTTATCAAATATATCAATGTTTCATCAATTTTCATATAATGAACATTCAAATCATATTCACATCAATAACAAACATTTCAGGCATTTAAGAATATAATTCAAGTTACACGAAATTACCTCGACACTTGTTCGTAAACAAAAATCTACTAATCCCGAACTTTTTCTTTTCCTCGATCAGGCTTCGTATTTGAATTTTCTGGATCTAAATAAATAAATAAATTTAATCATTAATCTAATACATTTCATGTTCATATGTAACATTCTCTATAATTCCATTATTATTTATAGTGCATTCAAAGCTGTCTCACTGAGTCACAGTGACTAAATTATTTATATCTTGAGATACGGAACTCCAAATTAAGATCCGTTAATTTTCCCTGAAACTAGACTCACATATCTTCTTACCATAAAATTTTCAGAATTTTTTGGTTTATCCAAAAAGTACATTTTATTCTTTAAAGTTTCCCCTATTTCATTGTTTGATAGTTTTGACCCCTCTTCACTAAAAATTAATTATCTCATTGTACAGAATTTGGATGATGTTTCCATTTGTTTCTTCTCAAAATAGACTCATTAAGGATTATAACCATATAAATTATAACTGATAATAATTTTTTTACAATTTTTAATGATTTTCCAAAGTCAGAACAGGGGAACCCGAATTCATTCTGACCTTGTCTCACAAAATCTATTATATCTCATGATTTACAATTCCATTGATTAAGTCGTTTCTTCTATGAGAAACTAGACTCAATAAGATTTAATGTCATATTTTATTCATCATCTAATTTGATCTTTAAAATTTTTGGTGATTTTTCAAAGTTAGACTACTGCTGCTGTCCAAAACTGTTTTAGTGTATGATGTTAATTACCATTTTTCCCTAAACTTTCAATAAATGATAATTTTATCCCTGCTCAATTAACCTCTCAATTGAGCTGATTTTTCTCAATTATACTTTATCCCATCACTTTAAACTACTTTATAAGCTTTGGAAATCAGAATTTTGTACTAGACTTTAATTCCAAACTTTTTTCACAATTAGGTCCTACAAATTAATTTCTATTGAAATTACCTAATAAAATCATCTCATAAACAGATTAAAGCTTCAATTTCATCCTATTTCATCATAAAATTCCAGCACATATTCATAGCAACTTTCAAATTCATTCATAAAATCAAAAACTAATGAATTTAGTAATAGTACCTAGTTGTAAAAGTCTTAGAAACACAAAAAAATACAAGAAAAAGGCAAGGATTAACTCACTTGGTGCAAAAATTATGAAAAAACAGCTTGAAGAAACCCTTAGGACGTTTTTGGCTAATGAGAATGCAGAAAAATAAAGAGAAATCTAGATAATTCCACTTTAGTCCTAACTTTTAAAGCAAATTTTGTAATATTCCAATTTTTACTCTTAATTCTTCAATTCTCCTGATTTTTCTCAGCTTATGCCGCCCAAAATATCTCCTTTTGGGGTTATTTGTAATTTATGTCCCTCATCATTTAACAATTGAGCTATTTAATCCTTCTAGTAACTTTTACACCTTTTTCAATTTAGTCCTTTTTACTTAATTGACTACCCAAACATTAAAATTTTCTAACGAAATTTTAATACCATATTACTAACACTTCATAAATATTTATAAAAATATTTTTGACTCGATTTTACGAGATTGAGGTCTCGATACCTTATTTTTACTCAATTTATTCAATAATTTTTTTTTCTAACTAACCACTAAATCGGTAAAATTTTCTATTGATATTTTCATACGATTTTCCTATCATACCAATATTCATGCAAAAATATTAAAATAAATTTCTCTTTAAATTGGATTTGTGGTTACGAAACCACTATTCCGATAACCTTGAATTTGGGCCATTATAGGGATGTTGTCGCCTCTCCTCTTCTCCGTACAAATATGGCTTGCCATGGATCCTAAACCATATCATGTACTCCAGATCGCATGCTAACTCAGGAACGATAATAGGTTCGCGAGTAGGTAAAAAATCATATCGATTATTCCATATGTTGATATGTGGGGAGTGGAATACTGACCAATTCTCATCTGGCCACCATAAGTTGATAGGATGCAAATCATCAAGGTCTTAAGGTGCCACAGGAATTAACTGTCGAAATTTGAACTGTCGCAACACTCTGTCGGTCTCGTGCATCTCGACGGTAGCGTACACTACCAATAGGACCTTCACGTGCCAAACTTTGGGATTCACTAAGAATTCCTCGGGGATTACTTCTCGAATTATTGGATCCTTGTATGGTGTCCATTCAAACTATATAAACGTGATAAAAACATTAGTTATATATATACTATTAAATACGAAATCAACTACGTTATTTGTATATAGTTCAAAATTAAATAAATACATACCTCTGCTTCCGATCGTTGGTCTAATAGAAGCTGTATATCTTGAAGCTCAGTAGATAATCCCACGTGACTCGGCGAATGGTTCCACCTATTTAAATAACTTATTAGCATAATAATTTTAATTTAAATCAATTTAATCATGGTAATATCTACTAAATTTTACCTTGTTACGAGTGAAAATGTATACGAGTAGTTCACTCAAAGACGTAAAAATGGAAATCAAAATCAAACCCATGATTGTAGTAGTAAAAGGCAACCACCAATTTTGATTTTTCCTGGTTGCGTCGCCCGACACATCTCTTGGTACAATGTCGCCAACACAGCGAACCCCCAACTGAGTTCACCTACTGCTCTAAAATCGACGAGTTTCAACAGCCACCTGAGATGGACGAGATTTCGTGACTCATCCGACATCAGGATACCCCCAATGATCTGAAGGATGTACGCCCGAGCATATCGTTCTCTTTGGACTTCAATCAAATCCTCAACTGGCTCCTTGAATTTTTTTCGTATCCAAGCCATTTCGATCCAACCTCCATAAATCGTCTCTGGAGCCGTACCCGAAAGTTCACCACATATGACTCCCCAATCAGCAGACTAAACAAACCCGGTGACTACCGACCCGTCCACGGGTAACCTCAACTGTAAATGCATGTCTTCTAGAGTGATAGTACAGTCGCCACATGGAAGATGGAATGTGTGCGTCTCGAGTCTCTACCTCTCCACCAACGAGCTTATGAGTTTCGGGTCCAACTTACACCCCTCGCCTACAAGGGCCACGTGCCAAAAACCAGTTTCCTTCAAGTATGGTTCGACCAACGATGATGGAGGACCGGGTAGATTACGAATATGGCATTGTAAAATTCGATCTTCCGCCTATTTACGTAAAAATTATAAAAAATATTAAGTTAAAATATAACAATGAAATAAAAGAATTAAACAAGATTAAAATTTATTCTTATCATTTTCAATTGGTTGATGGAGATGTGCTTGTTATCAAGACAGATTAGAGACCCGACCATTACTAAATTATAACACGAAATAATTTTTAATAAAAAAATATTTCTTGAAAATATTAATAGAAAATAGAATTTAGATAGAAATAAAATTTTAGTAAAAAAATTAAGAGAGAATGTGAGAAATGTAGGGGCTTATAGTTTTTTTCTTTTTTTTTACTGTTGGGGGCAATGCTATTTAAATAGCCGTTGGAAGTGATCGTTAGGGGAACATTTTGAGCTGGACGCGTTTTTGCTTAGCGCGCTGAGCTAGAAGCACTTTACTGGTTAGTGAAGAAAATCATTTCCCGCTAGAAGCATTTTTCTCAGCTTTCCCTGAAAACAACATCAACTGAAAGTGTTTTAGCAAAAACGGCCCATTACAATAATTTTTCAAAAAATCGGCCTATAGGTATTATTTTGTAATTTAGTCAAAATCCATATAATAATTCCCTTATTCTATATATATAAAAAAAAAATCTCCCTTTTATGTTCATTTTATATAAAATAGCACTGTCTCAGATTTCTCGTTCTCTTTTCTCTGGAAAAACATTTCCCACCATGTGATTTCCTTGATTCGATTCTGTTCTCCTCATTCATGCTGACAATGGCTTTCCCCTATTCCTCTTTTCCTTTCCTTCCCATTTCCTATTTTCCTTAGTGGGTTGTTTCCATCTTTCTCCTTTGTTTAATTTGAAGATCTACTGTTAGATTTTCTTGTCCCTGAAAATCCATTCCATTTTCCCGGAAAATCTTCTTTCTTTGCTGTTGTTTTCCATTTTCTTCACCGAATTCCCAGTTTGGTTTTCCTTTCTACGTAATTACTTTGTGAAAGTCGTCTCCATTGGGTTTTCTTTATTCCTTTTCGGAATTTCAAGTTCATATTTTTCCTAAAATGGAAAAGGATAAATCTCCATGTTTACCGCCAATGTCAGGTCGAGTTCCGGGGTTTTCATCTTCCGGAAATGCTGCAAGCACTTCAAATGCGATATCTGAAACGGGAAATTTTGGTCAAACTTCGGATTCGAATAGTTTTAGTCACGATATAAGCAAAATGCCTGATAATCCACCGAAGAATTTAGGTCACCGCCGTGCCCATTCCGAAATCATAACTCTTCCTGATGATATTAACTTCGACGGTGATCTCGGCGTCGTTGGGGCAGCCGACGGGCCTTCCTATTCCGATGAAACGGAGGACGATATGTTGTCTATGTATCTCGATATCGATAAGTTCAATTCTTCTTCCGTCACCTCAATGTTTCAGGTTGGCAAGTCGTTGACAACGACTGCTCCAAATTCTGGTCCATCGGCTGCGGTGAGTATGGGAGCAGGTACGGCAACGTCCGGTGAGGAAAATGCGAGTGTTGGTGTTGGGTCTTCTGAGAAGCCTAGAATTAGGCACCAACATAGCCAGTCGATGGATGGGTCGACAAGTATTAAGCCCGAAATGCTCCTCTCTGGTTCGGATGAGGTTACGCCTGCTGATTCTAAGAAAGCAATGTCCGCTGCTAAGCTTGCTGAGCTTGCTCTTATTGATCCCAAGCGTGCTAAGAGGTATCTTGTTTTTCATTTCAATTTCTTATATTTGCTAAGTGAATGGAATTTTACTGCCATACCAGTTTCTTTTGTTATGAATTCACTTAAAAATTCGCGTTTATAAGGAAAGTTTGTGGGGTTTTGGCAATAAGTTTTAATGATGACAATGAGTTTGGTCACTATATTTTGGAACGTAAGCGTAATGTAACTCATGACTGAATGTAGAATTAATATGAATGTATTACCTGTTATTGAAGCAATTGTGCTTCATATAATGTCATTAACTTCGTAGTTGTTATTAAAGTTTGGCATTAAGTGCTTTGTCGTCTGGTTGAAACCATTTTGATAAAGATGTGGTGGCAGAGATCACAATGAGACTATATTTTAAACTGAAACCGTTTTGATAAAGATATGGTGGCGGAGATCACTATGAGACTATGTTTTAAATTGAAACTGTTTCGATAAAGATGTGGTGGCGGAGATCACTATGAGACTATGTTTTAAATTGAAACCGTTTCGATAAAGATTTGTTTTAAATTGAAGCCATGTTTTAACTTGGAACCGTTTCTTTAAAGATGCGGTGGCGGAGCCGGAGATCACTATGAGTATGTTTTAAATTGAAACCGTTTCGCTAAAGATGTGGTGGCGGATATCACTATGAGACCATGTTTTAACTTGAAACCATTTTGATAAAGATGTGGTGGCGGAGATCACTATGAGTATGTTTTAAATTGAAACCGTTTCGAAAAAGATGTGTTTTAACTTGAAACCGTTTCAATAAAGATGTGGTGGCGGAGATCACTATGAGATTATGTTTTAAATTGAAACCGTTTCGATAAAGATGTGGTGGCGGAGATCACTATGAGACTATGATTTAACTCAAAACCGTTTCTATAAAGATGTGTGGCAGAGATCACTATGAGACAATGTTTTAACTGGAAACTAGTGTAGTTTCGTATGTTATAGTTGATATCTTTTATCTTCCCGTGTTCGTGTTTCTTGATAATTCTCCTCCTGTTCCCCTTCCGTTACTTTTCTTCCCCTCTGGTTTAAGGAACCTCTACCTTTCTATAGATTTCATCTCTTCCAGAACTGAAATGTATGTTGTTATCCTGATATGTTTTTTTGTCTTTGCTATGCAATAGGATCTGGGCGAATAGGCAGTCTGCTGCGAGGTCAAAGGAAAGAAAGATGCGGTATATAGCTGAGCTTGAACGGAAAATACAGACATTGCAAACAGAAGCAACGTCGCTCGCTGCTCAGCTGACTCTACTACAGGTATTTGCATCAGCTCTGGCCCCTCTCTTCGTGTCTTTGCTAAATGTTTTCCACATTCAAGGGTTCCATTGGCTATAAATATGTATGTATATATTCCATTGGACCTTCATTTTCTTTTCTCTTTTACTTTTATGTTTTTTTATCTAATGGTTCATTTGACTCTTCTCATGGTAACTTATGAGCAGAGAGACTCCAGTGGTATGAGTGCTGAAAATAGTGAGTTGAAACTGCGGTTACAAACAATGGAGCAACAGGTTTACTTGCAAGATTGTGAGCACCTCTCAAAATATTTTGTTCAAATACCTAAATCTTTGTCTTACTGCCTTCTCTTTCCTTATTGTTTTTGTCTATTATCCTCCTTATAAGGGAAAGGGATTTGAAAGGTTTTGCGCGTGAGAATTTAGCAGATGGGCAGTCAAAGAGAGAAAAAATAGACTGAATCCACAATACATTGGATGTGTGTTCTTTACATATACTTACCATCATAGATATTTAATAGTAATGAGGCCATATGTATGAGGGAAGAGAGGGGCTGAGAGGTCTGCTTGTTAGTCTTTCTTGATGAATCAATTCAAGTGCAGTGATGACGTATAAAGAGTATTTATTGCAAATACCCCAATACATTATTTCCCTTGGATATTCATATTATAACTGATGTTATGGTAGGTTACACCTTTTGCGGACTGCTTGTTAATATCCATTTTACACTTACAGTACCTCAGACTGTCCATGTAATGGAATGGTTCTTAAAGTAGGTTTTCTACTTTTGGGTTGCATATTTGTTGGGAATATAACGCCATTTGTTCTACTATGAGCACCTTGTTAATGTTTTGAGCTGCTCTTATTGTGGTCCATATTATGATGATTTATTTGTCTTCTGTTATCCGATAGCATTGAACGATGCACTGAAAGAAGAAATCCAGCATCTGAAGGTGCTGACTGCCCAACCTATGCCAAATGGTGGACCAATGATGAACTTTGCATCTTTTGGAGCTAGTCAGCAATACATCCCAAATAATCATGCTATGCAGGCTGTTCTAACGGCCCAGCAGTTCCAGCAACTACAGATTCAATTGCAAAAGCATCAGCATCAGTTCCCACCGCATCAACTGCATCAACTTCAGCAGCAACTTCAGCTGCAACAAGAGCTCCAACAGCAAGCTGGGGAGATGAGAGTTAGAGGATCCATGCCTTCCCCCAACCGAAGAGATGGTCCATCTTCATCAGATGTCAGCTCAACGGCATCAAATGATTGAGGAGTTAAAGGTCCGTAGGGCCAGGTATTCATGGCTCTTCACAATTGGTTCCAAATTTTGGTTAACAGTCCATTGTTAGATAGGACATTTCTTCTTTCACATCTCTTTTATCTCTCTAGGTATTTCTATATAACATTTATTTCTAGGTATATATAATCATCCAATATATCTTTTTCTGGAATTATCCGATTTTGATCTGTTACATTTGCTTTCATCGCTAGTTTGAAGGGCCGAGCTGCTGTTGAGGCGTTAGATAGGGAAGAACTTGTCGTGCGAGCTTTATTCGCTTATGATGCTTACAAAGTTCCTATATGAATTTTGCAGGGCACAATGCTTTTGTTTATGTCTAGTTTTTATGACTATTGTAGTATTGTTTAAGCTTGTCTTGTAAGTGTTTGACAACATTGTTTAGTTGCCCATCTGCCTTACCCGAGTAAAGAAAACGGGCTAGTTTGAACTTTGAACAAATTACATTGAACCCAATTCATATTTTTTTGAATCAAAGTTGATAATGTGCATCTCTAACATTAAACCAATTGATTGAAATTCATTGATCTTTAATCCGGTTTTCTTAGCATTGCTGGAAATTCATTGATAAAACTAGAGAAAAACAGGGATTAAAAAGTTCATAATCGAAGGAAAAGATGGCTATAGAACACATAGTTATAAGAGTTTAAGACAAACATAATATATAAGAGAAATGGCATGTAAAATGAGATGAAAGAGATTTTAAGGGTAAGACAAAGTAGCAATGTGATTATGAGCCACAGTTCCAATCCACAGTTTCCCTTCAACTTCTCTAACTTCACTCACCAACTTCATCACCACACCTTTTCGATCTTCAAGTACTTCGACAATTTCTCCATTTTCGTCGAAAAGCGAGATTACGGTGTACATCTTCATCCCCATAATTCTTGCTAAAATCTTCATTTTAATGGGTAATCTGAAGTATAAACTCCTCATCCATGGGTTATGAACCAGGATCTCTTGTGCTTGTGTTCTACAACAATCTATGGCTACCCAGAATTGACCTCTGTCGTTTATTCTTACGTTGTCTGGAAAACCAGGCAAATGTGCAACCAGTTCCGTTGTCCCTGCTCTTGGACCTTCAACCCAGTATTTCATTAGCCTGTCACCATGGCAAAAATCAGTATCAAAATGCATTCAATGGGTATGCAAGTAGTTTTAAGATTCAAATCTTAAAATTTGCAATCTTTTCTTTATTTTAAGATTAGGGTCTCATTAGTATCCAAAAAAGAAAAGAAATAAAAACTTGAAAGAGCGGAAAAATGAAAATGGGAAATGCCTGCAATTGCTAGTCTCAGTGAATAAAAGGAAACTCTGGTCCTTAGATAACTGAATTCCATTTGGAAAAGCTAAACCATCCAAAACTACATGAGTTGTCTTTGTTGGAGGATCATATCTGAGAATCCTTCCGGTCGTTTCGCCTTCTAACAATATGAAGAAATGATACCTGCTCAATAATCTTCTGTAAGTAACCCTTCATTGTATATATATATATATGTATAATATATGTATGCATGTGTGTATATATATGTTTAAGAATTTGGTTCACTTACACTCTGTTGTACTTTCTACTAGTGTCAGTAAAAAAGATTGAACCATTTTTATGGATATCCAGATCATTAGCAAACAGTATTTGCTTCCCTTCGACATGAGTCGCTAATGGTGTGGCGAGTCCGCCTCCCGGTCCAACCACGAGCAATCCGTAATAGGCATCAGCAATGTACAAATCTCCACCGTCTTTGTTGAACCTTAGGCCTAATGGTCTACCACACCATTTCTCATGTTTCCATTGCTTTGATGTTGTTGAGTCCACACCTCTAGCACATAACTTCTCTGACCTTAATTTTTTTTATGTACATGTTCACCACAAATTAGCATTAAGGTTATATCTTATCATCTATCCGACCATATGTTGCTCAGACTCGAAAAATGAAGAATCCGAGCAACAAAGATCCGTAGATTTTCATTTCCATCAAAGTTCTAAACAAAATGATTGAAAGAAGCTCACCAGTTTGATGTAACAATGGCAAATGTCTCCCATCCGATATCCTCACCCATCCATCGAACAATACGCCCATCGGCTAATCCAGTGTAAGGTCCACGGCCGAATCCATCAAACTCCAACGATTCGGGACCGAACACTTCGTCGACAAACTCGAGTTTCCCATTTCCCAACCGGCTTTTATTGTCTCTTGGCCAACTTGCCATCACTTCCTTGTATGGTGCAATGTCATGTTTCACAGGCCTAAACTCGATCCCACCGACCGGACCGATTTCGAAAGGATCCATCAAAACGAAACCGAAAACCAACACAACGATGAACAAAACTGGGTGCTGCAAAAATGTTTCTTCTTTATGTTTGCCTTTTTGCTCCATTGATGTCTAATTTTTTTTTTCTGTGAAAGATCAATCAAATCTCTGGTATGATGAAATTAGTGGTTAATTTAGTGCTATTTTTTTTCATTACAAGACATGGGTAGGAATTCATTGGTTAAGAAGTTAGAGAACATGCAATTGATATGATATTTTGATATTATGATGAAAGCAGGTTGCGTATTGTTGGTCATGTTTGTTTTATGAGAAAGATTCATCAATGGAGCTTTTACTCATTCATTTTTTACACTTTGATTATTATTTACACCTGAAATTGAAACCTAATTAATTCTGGGAAATACCAAAACAATTCAATCTTTCAATTCCCTTTATTGAAAATTCTATTTGAAGTATTCATTAAAATATTTGAAAAATCACATTATCTCCTTTAGTTCACTAAATATTTTCTTGGGACTGAAATGAAAATTTATAAATTTAATCTTATTAAATAAAAATTATATTCATGTATTTAATATTTTAATATCTTACAATAAACTTTATTAGTAATAAATCTTGGATTAAATATTTAATAATAATATTTTAAATGATATTTTTAATATTATTGTATTAATTTATAATTTTAATTTAAAAACCTATTTCAAATTTATCTTGCATGTATTTTCTAAATATAACAAAGCATATACAAAATCCTACATATATAAAACTTGTTTTAGAATAAATACTATGATAAATTGAAACTTCAATCAAAATACGAAAAGAAGAAAGAGGAAAATAATAGAAAATAAATATAATATGCAAACAATATACTAGTAGAGGATTAAATTTGCCTATTGAAAATAAAATTAGGAAAAAAACTTACTTTGTACGAATCGGTTGAAATGACAATAGAGTTGGTAGAGGAAAAGAGATAATAATTTATTTTTTTACATTTAATAGATTAATACCCTAGACCAAAAAAAGAAGAAGTTAATATCGTCTTTAGCATTTTTTAAATTTTTGCTTTTTATCATGGGAACCACCTTGTCATGTTAATGGGAAAGTTAGATTCTAAATAAAATAAAAAAACTTTGACATACCAAACGTTAGAATTACTTTTTAACTAATTAAATTCCCGGAAAAGTTATCACTTTCCATCATACCAAACGCTATCCATAGGTGATTAATCTTTCAAATACTCTTAGGTTGATCTCTAAAACTTATTGATTAATCTCTAAAATTTAAGATTATGACCTTGCTTGTGATTGATTAGGATTTTTATGTAAGATTATATTTTTAGTGCTTTAATTATATTGATTTTGTATGAGATTTCTAGCATCTTGATTGAGAAATAATATTTAGGGTTGATTAATACAAATCCTCGAAGAAATTAGAATTTTTATTTTAAAATCTTGAATTTCTTAAATATTCATTAAAAATTTCGCATTGCAATTTAGAAATCTTCTTGTTATTGTAAATATTGAGAATCTTGTTGTAATAGCCGATTTTTAGAAATGTTGAAAATAGTGGTACGAGACCATTAAATTCAGAAAATAAGCTCGTAAATTTTATTATTTAATAATTACGAGTCAAATATGATTTTAAGAGATTTTTGAATTAGTAATTTATGTTTTATAAAAATTTATTAAGTCAAGGAATTGAGGAAAAGAGGTATCGAGACCTCAATGTTATAAATCAAGCTGTAAATATTTTTATAAATATTTACGGAGTGTCAATATGGTAGTGTTAAAGTTTCGTCAGAAAATTTTAACGTTTTGGCAGTCAATTAATTAAAAAGGACTAAATTGAAAAGATGCAAAACTTGCTAAAATGATTAAATATCTTAACAATTAAATAAGAAATGACTAAAAGATTAAATGAACCAACTTAAGTGGCAGAGACGGCATACCGTTAAAAAAATCAAAGATTTTTATGTATTTAAGGACAAAATTGGAATTACAATAAAGTTTATGTGGCCAAAATTTATTTTAAGGATTTTAAGACCATTTCTTCTTGAAATTTCGGTGGGAAACAGTCATGGAAGAGGGTTTAGAGCTGGTCTTCCATATTTTAGCTTCAAGTAAGTGTAATTCTTACTTTTTCCTTGAAATTTTTATATTTTTAAACTTTTACAATTAGGTCCAACTTAGTATTCTACTAGTTTCTCATTTTGTTGAAAGTTTAGGAAGATACCATTGATAAATTCATATGATTTTTGTTATTTGATGATGAAGTTGATATGTTAATGGATGTTTAAAGGTGTTTTATTAAAGAATTTTGGATGAAAACATGTTTTAGGGATTAACTTGAAAAGTATTGAAATTGTGGAAAAATTCTAAAATTTCATGGAATCCATGGGCTGTTATTGATATTTATGAGAATTATTATGCTTGGATCAATGATTAAATTACAAGAATTTCATTTTCCGAGCCTAGGGAAGAAATTGTCATGTGTTAAAAGTTTAGGGTCAAAATGGTAATCAATATATTGCACTAAAATAGTTTTGGGCAGCAGCAGTGTACCAACTTTGAAAAATCACCAAAAATCTTGGGAATCGAATTAGAAGATGAGTAAAATATGAAATTAAAGCTTATTGAGTCTAGTTTCTCATAGAAGAAACGGTGTAAGCAATGGAATTGTAAGTCATGAGATATAATAAATTTTGTGAGGCAGAGTTAGAATAATTTCAGAATCTCCTGTTCTGATTTTGGAAAATCATTAAAAATTGTACAAAATTAATTATGGGTTAAACTTTATATCTTTAGAATCCTGAACGAGTCTATTTTCATGAGAAATAAACAGGAATACCATCCGAATTCTGTACAATGAGATAATTGTTTTTTAGTGAAGAGAGGTTAAAACTGTCGAGCAGTGCAACAAGGGAAAATTTAAAGAATAAACTATACTTATTGGCTAAGTTAAATATTCTGAATTTTTTATGGTTAAAATATATATGAATCTAGTTTCAGGGAAAATTAACGGATTTTAATTTGGAGCTCCGTAGCTCCGGAATAAAATAATTTAGTGACTCTGACTCAGATGGGCAGCTTTAAATTTACATATAAGTGAGTAATGAAATTATGTATAATGTTATTAAGCGTGTTATATACATTAAGGATGTGGAATGGAGAGGAGGAGGACAATAAAATATATGAATGAATTGTGTATAAATGGTTATATCCCCAATTATAATCGGTCAATGGTAAATTGAATGGTAAATACGTATTGGTATTGAAAGAATTATTGCGGTATTGAAAAGCAATTGATCAAATGTTTAAGAAATTTAGTCATGGTATATATATGTGTGTGTAGTAATTTTGATATATGGATGTATTTTGGTTGTGGATTGATCATGATGATAAATGTTAGGTATACTTGGTCTATTAAGTGACATAATTGAGAAGTATGATAGGTGGGTCATTCTATGTGTGAGATGATGGTATAATTTGGCTTGGTTAAGTAAGTTAAAATAATGATTACATCATTGAGGTTGCACTGATTAATTCGGTTTATGTGATGGAAATGTTAAGTACGTTTGTCTTTAATATGTGATGATTATTTAATGCCATGAGAATTTGTTTATTGGTGAGGTTTAAAATGTATCTATATTTTGTTATATAACTTGTTTTGTAATTTATTTGACACATGATAAAAATTAACTCGGTTACTATGCGAGGTGAATTATGATTTGGGTAGCACATCTATATTCATAATAATAGATAAAATATATTTATGTCATGAGTGAATAGTTAAACACTTGGGCTAGTATAAGGTGTATATTTAGTAAGGTTAGTTGGTAATGAAGTAACATGTTTTGGTTTAACATCGAATAGAGAAAGTTTGTAATATCTTTGTGGCTAATATTGATAGTTGTATGGGAGATGAATGGATAATGTATATGTGACACTTAGCTTATGAGATATTGAGTAATTGATATATTACAATAGTTAAATAGGAAAATGTGACGACATGAGAATATGTAATGAAACGGATCAATTCAGGTACTCGTGATGAATTCAACAAATAAGTGGAAATTTATAAATTCATATGACGAGGAAGTGAAAGATTGTAAGTATATTGGGCCACGTAAACCCTAATTAGCGAATCAAGAATAACAATTTGAAAGTTTTAGTTTAGATGAAATTTTACAACTCGGTTTAATATGGTTAAAAGTATATGTGTTCTGGTAATACCTCGTACCCTATTTCAGCATCGAATACGGGTAAGGGGTGTTACACTTGTGTTTGGCATATTGCATTCTCATGACACCAAAAAAAAAAAAACTTTAAAGTAGTTTTCATTTTTGAAAGAAAACAGTTAGTTGCAAGGGCGAATCTAGAAAAGGTTTTAGGACGGGTCAAAATTGAATTATAAATTTTTTAGAGGTCAAAATATAATTTTATCATATGTTACTTTATAACTTCATCAATTTTGAAAAGGACTAAACATATTCTTTTATTTTTGAAGGGACAAAGTAAAATTTTATCATATGGAAATTTATAATTTAATAATTTAATAATTTATAAGGAGCAAAATTGCAATTGTCATTTTTGGAAACTAGGGACCCCGCCTACCCCTTTTTATTCGCCCTTGGTTAGCTGTATGTTGGTTTTATGAAAACTTATAACAGAAGGCATTGATGTTTGAATAACTTTTTAGGTTTAAATATGGTGTTAGTTATTGTGATTTAACAAAATTTGAGATTTAGCTTTTATACTTAAAATGTTAAAATTTAAGTCTTTCTACTTTCTTTTATTTAATAATCTCAATTTAGTCATTAAAATCATATTGCCAAAATTTATCAACTTAAAATTTTCATTAGGTTCTCCTCATATGACATGGTATATGATTGACAAAAATTAACAAATTTTGATATAAACTACCAATGATAATAATAATTGGACTAGAATTTTAAAATTGAAAAAAGTAGAAGGATTAAAATTTTAAAATTTAAAGTATAAAAATCAAATCTCAAATTTTATACAAATACAAGGACTAGCAGCAAATTTTAACCAAGCTTGTATTTCGAATTTTGTGCCAAATTTGTCGGGAAATTCGGACTGTGGAGATTACCACAATTTTCAAAACACAAGTTGAATTATCGTCTACAACTTATTAGGTTTTTTTTTTTTTTGCTTTTAATAAACAAGTTTTACTGTTCAAAGGAAACGATGCATAATTTAGGTATGCATAAATAAGCCCATCATAATTCCACCACAAATTACGGTAGCCAAAATAAAGCAAGTATGGACTTGTATCTAACAAGCTGTCCTATTTGAATCAAGCTCTACACTTGCCGCTTCTAGAGGCTGGGTCACCCGTTCAGACTCGAAATAAAATTCGAAAAATAAAAGGATTTGGATAAAAAATATAAGTTCAAAAAATGAGAAAGATTTCTTTGGCTCGGACTATACTTGGCCCAACCCGAATGCGCCTAATTTTTTTATTGTCGTTTGTTATCGTTTGCTGCTATTTGATGTTATTTTGCTGTCATGTTGCCACTATTTTTTCGTTATTATTTGGATATTGTATAACTCTTGTTTTATTATTATTTTTGTTAATAGTTTAGAGATATTTCCTTGATAAGTTATGACTATTATAGTGTTATTTAAGTATAAATATTTTTTTGATATATTTTTCAATTTGTTGGAATATATTTATTTTAATGTTTTAAGTGTATTTGATGTATTATATTTTTTATATAAAAAGTAATATAAAAAATTTTAACACGGGCAGACTGAATCGAGCTCGAGTTTAGCATTTTTTATCTGAGTCGAGCTTAAACAAAATTTTAAAATTATATTTCAGATCGAACTTAAAATTTTACATTGACTCGATCCAAACCTAACCCAACCGGGCATGAATATGACGCTAAGTGTATCAATTCACTTCATGAATATGGTTTCCATTTTTAAAAATAAAAACATTTTAGTAAATTTAATAATATTATTGAAATATTATCTTATTTTATAAAATAAAAAAAATCATTATCATTAATATATTATTAAATATGCCATTAATTTCTGTATTATATGTAAAATTTATATTTAATTCTTATGCTCTAATTTGGTTTTATTAATATTTATACCTTTGAGATAATATTTAAAAGAAATTCTCGTTATTGAGTTAAAATTTAATTTTCAAAACCTTAAATATATCAAAATAAAATAATCAAATTTAAAAATAAAAATTTAATATACAACTTAAACATTAATCTAACGAAAACCCAAGGCAATATAGAGGCTTGTCTTTCAAGACTAATTTAATGTCCTCTTTCCTATTCCATTAGAGGTGATTAAAACATGGTTTCACTAATCGAACAATTTGATAGAAAGAAGGGTAAATTACATTAAATGGTATTAAATTATTAGTAAATTTCATTTAAGTCATTAAACTATTTGGGTGTTTTTATTTAAGTTATTGAGCTATTAAGTTTTTTTCAAAAAATTCTACTAGCGAGTCTCAAGCGACGATTTGAAATCGATACACTGAATAATACCCCATCAGCAAGTAGAAAAGTATATGTTAGATCCAATTTGATCTGGCGAGTGTCGGAGATCGAAGAAGAAAGTTGTTTGGATTTTAGTTTACAAATTCATGACGTTCAAAGTTGTATTATGAAAAGAAAACTGAACTGGAGAATAGAAAGGAAATGAGAATTTTCGATTGACGCAGACGTTGTGAATAGAAAATGTTATACAATAACAATTTTAACGTCCTAATGAGTTAAATAAAAACCTTCAAATAATTCAATAACTATTTTTGTAACTTTTTAAAATAAGTGATTAAAATATAAATTTATTAATAATTTAATAACAAATTCACTCTAAAAACAAACCAAATTCGATTCATTTCACGTTCTCACCGTCCACACACACACCACTAGATTTTAATCAATTTACGTAATCATGATGATCATTAAGATCTCAAATTCACCTAATCCATGGTCCATGAAACAACTTGTACACCTTTATTGAAACATAAAATAAAACCATACCACAAAATCATACCCCCAATTAAAAATATCCAACAATAATGGGTAACCACAAAACGCGTTTTTAGTTGTTCGTATGAACACATTGCGCTATCCTTCACCACACATTCCCCATAGCCACATGCTACTATTGTTTCATTGACCCTACTCTTTGCCTTGTTGTATTCACTAAATTTCTTGTTTTTGATTCACAAAATCTCCCATACCTTATCTTCAGTTTCCTGGATTCTCCTCCAATCACTTGCTTCTCTCGTGTATCTTGTTTTGATTCTAAGCTTTGTTTGCTTACTTGTGTGTCTGTTCATCACATCATCTACATTTCCCTCCACTGTTTCTCTCTTCTATATTTTCCCAAGATTATTTTCTCTTTCCTTTTTTTCCTCCCTATTTTTTTTCTCGGGAAAAAAAGACTTTTTTTCCGGTATACCCAGATCTTGTTTAGTTCCAAGCTTTAGGTTGTCATCGTTTTCTCGAGGTTTTAAACTATGGGTATCTCTTGAATTTGTGAAACAAAGGGAGAAATATTGGTTAAAAACTAGTAGCAGTGTATAGAATCAAGTTTTACAAAAAAAGAAGTTAAAAAGAAGATGAAAATCCAGTGTGATGTTTGTGAGAGAGCTCCAGCAACAGTGATATGTTGTGCAGATGAGGCTGCACTTTGTGCTAAATGTGATATCGAAGTTCATGCAGCTAACAAGCTTGCCAGCAAACACCAAAGGCTTCTCCTTCAATGCCTTTCTAACAAGCTTCCTCCTTGTGATATATGTCAGGTACCTCCCCTTTTAAAACTTCACTTTTCTGGTTTAGTTTATTTAGTTTCCTTACAATTGTATAGATCTTATTGGCTTTTTTCTTTAATGTTGTTTTTTCATGGTTTGTGTACTATAATCTTATTGATCTAACTCAGTTGTCTATTTACATGTTCTGCAATTGATCTGCTTTGTTTACATATTGACAATATTTTATCATCAATTGGCTTATATCATGTAATCTTATAATCACTGGTTTTGAAGAAGTTTTTAAAAAAATGATCATATTAGTACGAGATATATCTGTATTCAACACTATACTAGGCATGATCCTTAAAAGTATATGAAAAATACTTAGAAAAAACTAAATATATTCGTATCAAATACATATTCATAGCACTTGAGTGAAATTAACATTGGAATGTAAGGCAATTAATTAACTAACAAGTGTCTTGCTTGAGTTCATTTGGCCAAATTTGGTCCCAAGCTTAAACATTTTCTCATTAAGATTTTAACATATGCTCTTATACATGTATATGATGTACAGGAAAAAGCAGCTTTCATCTTTTGTGTTGAAGACAGAGCTCTTTTCTGCCGGGATTGCGACGAACCGATCCATCCAGCCGGCAGCCTTGCTGCAAACCATCAAAGGTTCCTCGCCACCGGAATCCGAGTTGCCTTAAGTTCGAGTTGCAATAAAAACACTGAAAACAATGTGTTGGAGCCACCCAACAAGAGTGCACCTCAGACTTCAATGAAAATGCCTGCACATCAACAACACTCGAGCTTTTCATCTCCATGGGCTGTTGATGATCTGTTAGAACTTTCAGATATTCAATCTCTAAACAAGGTGAGAAACATAAATGAATGATTCAAAGATGTACTCAAGTTAGATATATATCCGTACCTAACAATCATACCATGTCCGATTCTCTGGTTGCAGAAAGAGCACTCTGAGCTTGGAGAGCTTGAATGGCTAGCAGACATCGGTCTTTTTGGTGATCAATTGCCACAGGAGGCTTTAGCAGCAGCTGAAGTTCCTCAACTTCCGATATCGCAATCAAGCAGTACAAACTTATACCGACCTACCAAATATTCCATGGCTCTTAAAAAGCCTAGAATCGAAACCCCGGATGAAGATGACGAGTTCTTCACAGTCCCTGATCTAGGTTGAGTTGGATAACGAGACTCGTGTGTCAGTAGTTCAACCAAACTATAGTGTTTCATATGTTGAGTACACTTATGCACGTACTCATCTTATCACGCTTTACTATGTTGCCTTTGTTTTTAAGTATCCGACATATATTCAAACATTGATATGTTGATATAATCTTTTATATACTTTTCAAATACTTAAAAACCTATAAAAAAAAGTATTGCGTTAACCCATTTTCGACCTTCACACTAGTTTCGCATGTCCCGGTTATAAAATTTTTGTAATAACTGATAGAAAGTAGATTGAAAGGAACAAAGATGGAGTTCTCTGCCTAACTTTAAAAAACCAGTTCACTATCTTTCTACCTGATGTTAAGGGTCCCTTTGTTTATCATCTTCTTCTAATATTAACTATTTATATACCTTATCCCCACGCATACACCATTCAATTCCTCAAACCCAGTTTTCCCCCAAAGACAAGACATGGACTCCCATATCTGGTTTTCACCATCATCTTCAACCTCCATTGTTTTAGCAATGGTTTTAGCTTTAACTCTCACATTTGTTCATTCACTAACATTGAGATCAGATACTGAAGCTCTTCAAGCACTTAGGCGTTCCATTGATCCCAACATGATTCCACCATCATCATATATCAGTTCATGGGATTTCTCAGCTGATCCATGTGATAGTACTGGTGCTAAATTTCTGGGGATTTTGTGTTCAAACCCTGGGGATAATTCGACAAACCGGATCATATCGATTGAGCTCGATAGTGCTGGATATGATGGCTTTTTGACACACAATATAGGGAACCTTACTGAGTTAACCTCGCTTGATCTTAGTAGGAACCAGTTTAGAGGGCCATTACCAGATACCTTAAAGAATCTCAAGAAACTAACCCAGATTTCTCTTTCAGGGAATTTCTTCACAGGTGGCATTGCTGGATGGATCAATGGATTGAGGAACGTTGAATCGATTGACTTATCGGAAAACCTCCTTTCTGGTCCGATACCACCGAGGATTTCCGAGTTAAGAAGGTTAACGGACATAAGTTTCTCCAACAATGAATTCTCAGGGAGAATTCCCGACATTAATGGATTATGGAAATTGCAGACATTAGACCTTGGATCCAACATGTTTGTTGGGAACTTACCAAAGCTTCCTACAAAACTAAGATCATTAACATTGTCGCATAATCAACTTTCAGGACATATTACATCGCTGGGGTCACTTAAAGAGTTAAGATACATTGATTTAAGTGATAACAAGTTTACAGGTTCTATTACTAGATCGATTCTGTCATTGCCCGAGTTGAATCAACTCAATGTTTCCTTCAATCAACTCGCTTCCATCGAGGTGAACACTCATCTCGGGAGCGGTTCGCCGCTCCAAGTGTTGAATGCACAAAGGAATCGTTTGCAAGGTCATTTGCCGGTGAGTTTGGTGAACTTTGAGAACTTGCAGGAGATCAATTTAGCATACAATGGATTGACGGGTCGGGTACCGGTGGCGTACGGACAGCGATTGGGGAGACCGTGGAAAAGCTTGTTTTTGGATGATAACTTCTTGTCGGGTCGGATTCCACGGCAGTTCAATAGTAGTGCCCTTAGGATAAGCGGTAGCCTTGCGAATAATTGCTTGAGTTGCCCGGTGACGATCCCGATTTGCGGCGGTGGGCAGAGGCCGGCTTCAGCTTGCATTGGTGAGATTGGTAACCACTGATTAAAACGGTGACCAAAGGATTTGAAATAAATTGGGCAAAAAGAACGTAAATTTTATTTCTCTTTCTCTATAGTTTTAGATCTTACAATTTGTTTACACTGCAATCATTCAAAGAAAAAAACACTATTGTTGAACTTTTTCAGTCAATAAAATTCGTTTTTTTAAATGAAATGATAAACATGAAAATCACTTGAAATTAATAATAGGATCATCCAAGAATGTCAGAAATGTACTTTGCAGTCCAGAATTATGTTTGTCTGTGCTTCATGCCTCATGGTATATAGGCAGTTAAACCTACGTGCACTCGCATTGTTTCAGAAAAAAATACATTTCCAAAAAAACCGAAACCATTTAATTCCTTTTAATTTTGAAATTGAATAACTAAAGGGGTTTAATTTTATTTTTTTATCAATTTTACATAAATTTGATTGATATATTAATAAATTTAATTATTTAATTTATAAATTTTATCAATTTCATCATAATTTAATAACTTTAACCCACAATATTTTTACAAATTAAAATTAATTTTGTTGAATTTTTAGAATTAAAACTAAATTAATAAAATAGGTAAATATAGAGGCTAAATTTATTATTATACCAACCAAAATTATGCACAACAAATTAAAAATATTAATATCGTGATTTTTATTTTCAAAATTAAGAAAGGGACTGGAGAGAATATTTTGTTTCCCACATAAAATTAAATTTATTTTAAGGAGAAGTTGAATTTAGTTTTACAAATTTTACATGTTTTAGTGTAAAAAAATATGTTGCGGATATAACAACGGTTGAAATGACATCAAAAGAATCAGAGTTTAGATTTTGAGATGTGGTGATGGTAAAGCCGTTATGTATCAAATATTTGCATTTGCTTTTGTAATATTTGAATAAAATTTCTTCAACCTATTTTAAAATCAAAATTCGTTTATCAAAATACGCACGATGTTCAAATTTACTTCGATGTTCAGTTTAAACTTTAAATGATGACAGAACAAGCTCGATAATCACATTGCAAAATTATAAAAGAGGGAAAAGAATTTCCTACACGCTTAAAACCACAAAGCCTTTTCCATCATTAGAACACAAGCAATCGGGTGTGGGGGGAACAAAGGTCGCATATCAAAGGGGAATAAATTGAGAACTCTTTGAAATGAAAGGATAATCACGGGAGGCAAAACAATGTGCAAATTATTCAAGTTGCTTAAAATCTAAGCTCCATTGATTAAGGCAAGGGCATCGGCCTCGGTTGGTAGTGCAGGGATTGCTCCCTTTTTGGTCGTCGTGATGGCTCCACATGCATTTGCAAATTTCAACACTTCCCTTAATTTTGCTTCATCCTGTAGTATTTCAGGAAAAACCACCCATTTTTAGAACAAATTTTAATCAAAATTGCATATATAGACGTTGGTGTAGATGTGGTTTACCTCAAGAATGGTTGGGTTTTCAACAATCTTGCATAGCAATGCACCAACAAAGGAGTCACCGGCGCCAGTTGTGTCCACGGTATTGACATGGAAAGCATCGACTGCTCCACGGAAATTCTGACATTTTAAAAGAAACAAGAAATGTCGCATTAATCATTATCGATTCTATCAAGATCTGATATATACACTAAATGTCATTTAATCGTGCCCAAAGTTTAAAATATAAAACATTGTTTTTGTTTATTATATTTTCATACCTAAAAAATATCGAAATATGACATTGGTGGACCCATTTTTTTCTGAATTAGATATACCCAAATGCACACAGAATTTTAGTTCAGGTTGAAGAAACCACCTACCACCAACCCTGTATAATAATAATTAACCAAAGAAAAACCCTCAAAGTTGCAGAATAGGGACCCAAAGCTTTAGTTTATTAATTGTTTTTAGCCTTTGGCATTACTCAATGGACATCAATTCCAATGGAGTGGAGCAAAAATATATAGTTTTTACAATATTAGATTACATAATTCTATCAATTAATATGTGCTAATTTAGTATTTTTAACTTTTACCAATTAGAACTCTTTAAGCACATATATATAATCAGCAATTCCAGCACAAGCAATTCAAAACCTAAAAAAATCTCAACCAAAAAGCCAATTATCAACCACCAAAAATTAAATGCATCACCCACACTGACAACTAAAAGTCAAATTTTAAGTTGCTATACTCAGATATAAAACGCATCTAATAAATGTATCTGATAATTTTTATAAGTTTTTTCATATATCTTTTATCTGAGTTGGATAAGATAAAGATTGTCCAATAAGAATACCCAGAGACTGATGGGCTGAATTTAAGCATACCTTGGTGTAGTATCGGCTACCCTTTTCACCAAGGGTGACCAAGAGCAGTGTAAAGTTGGGTCGCCAAAGTTTCATGGCAGTTTCGTCGTCGACTTTGTTGCTACCGGTGAGGAACTCGAGCTCGACATCACTAACCTTGACAATATCTGCCTTATCCCAAATGGACAAAATCTGTTTCCTAGCCTCATCAGCTGAAGGCCAAAGTGGCAAGCGAAGGTTTGGATCATATGAGAGCAATGCACCAGCTCCTTTGGCTACTTCCATTGCCTTTAAATGAGCTGATCTGCATGGCTCCACGATCAAACTTATTGATCCATAGTGAAATACCTTGGACTGCAAGCAAAAAAAAATTAAAATTAATTTAAAATTTCCCTAAATTAATTTAAAAAAATAGTAAAATACATTAAACTCTTAAAAGAATAAGACAGATTTAAAACTTAGACAGAAATCTCTGACATAGAGAATAAAAAAGATATGAAAAATAAAATCTGCAACACAAATAATTAGAAAGATATGCAAAATAAAATAAAAAACTAGAATTACAAATTAAGGAACAACTAAATCTACACTATAATTACAACACTTCACACGCCGAAGTCGATAGTCAAACTAGAATAATTGTTTGTTTTTTATTTCCCACATTCGGCCATTCCATCAACGGCAGGTGATGATATCAAAGCCAGAATTTTGAGAAAATTGATCGAGAAAAAAACAGACAAATATTTCAGAGCTTAGATACTGTGCGTGGGTCCTCTAAAGAACAGATGGATCTTTTAATACTGAAAGGCAACGCTCACGCTCTGGCGCGTGAGAACCACCGCTCCTTTTCATTCAAGCTATTGCTTTCAAGTCAACATTAAAGAAAGAAGAGAAAACGCAGAAACAACAAAATAAAAGAGATCAAAGAAAAGAAATTAACAGATTTGTTAAGTTGAAGGAAGACTATAATAAGATCACTTACAGATCTGATAAGATCAACGTTCAACTCCTCCGGCTTCAACAGCATGTCGGCGCTAGGATTCCTATAGAACATGAACTCACGCTCTCCGTCGGCGCGTAACGTAACGAAGGCAAGAGCAGTTCTAGCGCCTTGGTCAAACAAGATCCCGTCACCGGAGACACTGTTTTGCTTGAGAATATCGGCCAGCATATGACCGAACTCGTCGTCCCCAAGTTTTCCGACAAATGACGCTTTGCCTCCGAGTCTAGCAACAGCAATGGCCACGTTAGCCGGAGCACCGCCAGGGGCTTTGAGGAAGCCGGGAGCTTCGGCTAGAGAAACACCGGAGACAGTGGGGACAAAATCGATCAGCATCTCACCGAAGCTGACGATCAAGCTCTTGTCAGAAACAACGCCATTTGCTGCCATATTGACGAGAAAGAGAGATTTTGATTCTGAAACAGAGGAGTGAAGAAGGAGAAAATAGTATAAGAGACGGAGTAACAGAAGGCGAGAAAGGGGTGCTTATATAGGGAAAATAATAGAGAAAAAAACCGGAATTTTGATTTTTTTATTAATTTTACAATTAAATTTAAGATTTTGTTTGCATATGTTTTAATTCCGGTTTTTCAGACCGATCTAATAGGAAAGGTGGGATCATTTAAATTGTTTTTTTTTTTATGTCTGTTTTCAAATTTATCCAAAACTCCTTATCCTTTTAATTTTTTAAATATAAATTTAGGTAAAAATATTATAAAATGGTGATTGGAGTTTGACATTCAAATTCATAATACAATTTGTGTATACAAAAATAATATTTGTTTTGCTAGATTCAACATATTATTAGAATTGTTTAGGTGAATCATTTTAATTTAGGCTTAATCAAAATTTTAGTGATTATTTATATAAAATTATCTGATTGCGCTTATAATGGGCAGTAATTCCATCCATACACAGATCTAAACAATATAATTACATCATTTGCAAGGGAAATTTGATGAAAGATTGAAGATGGTAATGGCAAAATAAAAGAGTGAGAGGTCCTATTTGGGGATAAAATTAATGTTTAGTATTCATAGTTGATTCGGAAGGCTCGTTTATCGTCCATATCTATTGGCTACTCAATACTGGATAAGGACGACATGTTTGTTAAGTTATGTAGAAATTTTCCTTGTAATGAAACAAATCATTTCCGTGCCACATAAGCTTTTTAGTCTTAAGGAGTCTGAACTTGCATAGACATTATGCTTATTAGAATCGAAATTCTCTAGAACTTTTCACGGACTTTATTTGAATATTGATCCATTTTTACAAAGAATTGATAATAATGTCAAATATATATTTATTTTTATGGAGCAACATTGTTTTTTTTCTTCTATCTTTTCATCAATTAACATTAAGAGAGTGATAAATAAGTTAACTGAATTGAAACGTGAAAACCTCAATTCCAGCCCATAATTTTCTTTTTCTAATTTTGAGTGAAAAGGAAGAAATAATAATAATCACATCATGTGATTCACATGGTATGCTTTCCTTTTATTTTATAGGAATACTGTACTAGTATATGAAATCTTGAAAACTACTTTATAATCTCTCAAATTTTATTCCTTCTTTAGATTTTTATGTTATACTACTTTTTATATTTTAAAAATTAAAAATAAAACATAGTTGAAACTCATGCCTTGTTTAGGGTCATTTCATGAGATCTCATGCGTAGAGCCAATTATTTGATTAGTACATATATTTTATTTTAGTCAAACCAAAGTAATAAAAAGCAGTACATAAAAATATTTTATGTTGATTAAACTGTACTGAATTAGAATTTGTATATTTGTTCATTCTCACATTTTTTTAAAATTATTGTGAAAATGAGAAAAAAATAGAGGAAATGTAAAAAGATATAGTGAAAATGATGTAAGAAAATCATGAATTTAATGAAAATTGTAATGCAAATTAATTTAGATATCAACTAAAATACATGGAAAAATTGAAAAGATAATTATTGAAAAGGCAAGATATGTACCCATATAACAAGGGGATATTTTGTAAAGTTTTGAATGAGACATAAAGTCATCTCATATATAGATACTTTATTAGAAAATTACGGAAGAGATAAAAAGGAAAATTTATTTTTTATGGATTTATAAATTTTTCGGTAGAATTTTTTCATTTTATAACCTGATTGATAAAAACCCTAATTTTCATTGTAAATTTTAATTTTGTTACATTCATTTGCAATAGTTGAAGTTTCAATGTCTCCTACCAGCAAGCAACAACCATTTGCTTAGGTTAATATAAATTATTTCTATGATTATTTGCTTTTCGATTTGAATTATTTTTAGTTCAAATAGATTGAATCCGATTTAGAATATTAAATATTTTATTAAAATGACATAGAAAAATAAAATTTTAAATTTTTTCTTAATCTATGCCTAACTCAATTCAATCCATACATTTCTGTTGAAATATATCTTTTTACAGTTACCAAATTACTATTAATCAATTATAATCTCTATTTTAATAAATCAATTACAGCATTAAAATATGTAAGATATTTCAAAACAAATCAATTATAATATTAAATTATGCAAGATTTCTCAAAATATAATAATATGTACAAATAATATAAATTAGGGTTCTACCTAATTGAAGATAATTTGTTTTATTTTAAATCATATGATAATATTTTAATTTAATTATGAAATTAGAAAGAAAGGTTGAAAAAATAAAAGGATTTTGGATAATGAAAGGTATAAATTGTGAGTTAAGTTTCATTTAAGTTGGGGATTGGGACTCCTTATCCTACCTTTAAAGGAAAGATTGGTTTTAGGTATACACTTTAATTCATCCAACTAATCATATTCTCTCTTTTGTTATATATATATTCCTGTGAATAGTTTTCTTTGTCATTATTGATTATTTTACTCCGGTGATAATTAAATTTTTACTTTTCAAAGTATAGTATTATCTCATGTAAATTTGTTTAAAAATTAAATTATTTATGTTGATTGAGTTTTAACTCGATTGACATGAGTGCAAAAAACGTAAGCTTGAATGCGCTAGATATTTAAGAGTTGGAAAGAAACTATAAGTAGTTTTAGATATTATATCAAAGATAAAAACTTTAATGAGATTAATGTTCAAAAATTCTTGTTCTTTCCTGTTAGCATGTAACATCTCACATATTGTTAATTCTTACAAATCGAACACTGTAAATTAAACATAAACTCAAACCATCAAAATAACATGAATAGAATGGATAAAGACCTTGGTTAGATCACCTTTATACTAAAAGAAAAGTTATTTACTCAGGTTAAGAATTCAATTGTTTAGAATCATATCTTTGGGAAACATTGAATGAACCCAATTCTGTATACGAACTTCCTTCACCATCTTCATCACAACAAGAATCACTCAAAGACCAGTCCTCCTCCTCCTCCTCGTCACTCTCATGCAACCCAGATGTGATTCCCTCACTTTCTTCATCAAAACATGAAACTTCCTTTTCGGAATCTGATCCTCTCATCGGCAAGTCCTCACCTTTTAAGTCATCTTCAGTTTCTGATAGTTCTTCATCTATGGGATCTACTTTTTTCGCTGAAATACCTGAAGAAAAGCGGGTCGGAGTCAAATCATGACTATCTTTTTCAAGTGTTTCTGTTTCCTTGTCTTCCCTTGTTGGACTATCCAAGATTGAGATCGGATTACGGTTATTTGGATCACCATAGAGTGCGACATGTCTGTAATACAACTCCAGTTCCTTCTCTGCAATAGCGATGAAGCGTCTCACTGAATCGAGTGATTGCTCGTATTTTGATTTTTCAAGCGCCTGCAAAGAAGAGACAACAATGGTTTAGTTGACAACTGTTATATACACCTCAATAAGAATATTCATGAAACCCGAAAACGAGAAGATCATTATTAGCTGCCAGAGGACGAACTACCAAATGAATCTTCCCCCTCCCTCCCATTCTCAAACAAAGCAAGAAAAAGATTAGAAAAATGACAATAATATGATACGACTGAGAAATAAATAAAACGAATGGTAAACAGCATCAGCAACCTATCAAGAAGATGAAAGCCACTGACATCTTTAAGATGATTGAAACCTGTCATTGCATCTTACAAACGATTGGAAAATACTGTGAAGTCAAAGGACTAAAGGGAAGAAAAAATCTTGAAAATGAATGAAGATTGTTCCATATTTTAATCTTAAGCACCATGACCACTGTGCAAACAGAACAAATTGTGGACCAGTTTCCTATCTTACTCAGATTCGAGTATGAATGTAAGATTCCGATACTGGTATTTTAATTTTTTTCCAAGGCTTTCATGCACTTGGAGGGTTTATGGAGGATCATATCCCCATAACCATAAAAAGGAAATGGGAATTAGAACAAAACATACACACACACATAATGGCAATGCTATCATTTCGTTGAAACCTACATCACCATAAATGTGATTATAAAAATGATGCTATGCCAGACACCAAACCAAAATGATGGTTGTGCATGTGAACATGAGAGGGAAACATGATTAAATCAGAAATCGAAAAGTCTATTCACTTTAAATACTGCTAAAGAGGACTATTTCCAGTTTGCCCTTACCAGGAGTCCAATTTGCTGGAACTATAACCAAATAATGACCTTTGTCTATGAGGATACGAAGTATTGGACAAGTGGAAGGTTCCTTGTTAAATTAATCAGAACTTACAAATTCGCAAATTGTTTAGATATGTGTGCATGTCCAAAAGAAGATATAGGTAGGTACTTGAGAAGCAAAACTCACCCTTTTCTTGGACAATGTATCTACTGGAGACATAACTTCAGGCTGCACATAGTTTTTCCCTCGATAGAATACTATAGTATCATCACCAATAATCTGAACTGGGATTCCACCACTCAGTCTGGCAATTTCGTCTGCATAGTCGTGTACTTGGCCAGGCTTACAAGGTTTACAAATGACCTTAACAGTTTCATGTTTCTTCCAATGCATATGCATATTTAGAATAACCCCACCAAATATTCCTCTTCTCCCAATTGGCACATAGTTGGACCTCTTCTGAGCCATTTTTTTCATATAGAACCGTTCTTCACCTGTCAGCTCATGTGGTTTCACCACAGGTCCCTGAACTTTGGAAACTTCATAGCGCTTAAGTCTTTCGAGAAGTAACCCTTCCTTTACTTTGGCCTTGACAAAATATCATAGAGACCGAAAACCATAAATTAAAGGTTTATAAGCATGGGAAACTAAGAAAAGAAAGAAGACAATAAATAATAAAGAGCAAATCCTGAAACATAAACTGAGTTAACCAGTTTTCACATAACAGATTCTAACAAATGCAGCAGAATGACATCAATGAAGTTTGGGAATGTGTGTTAGATACGGGTATATATTAGACATGGGTATGTTCAAAATTTTCTAATTTTTGGAAGATCTTAAAAGGTTAAATCAAACAGAATGGTACTAATACCTTCAGTGCCGGTAAAAGGAACGGTACATCCGCCAGTTCGGTACTGAGTACAATTATATTAAATAAGTTCTCAATGTTTTAGAAGCATCTTAAATGATTATAACCCTATACCCGTGTTTGAATATGAACCGGAAAAGGGTGTCAAACACGAAGACTTCAATAAAAAATGGATCCAACAACAAAGATAATGCCAACATTCCAATGCAACAAATCATACTAAATAAGGTTTATACCTTACATTAACAGCAAAAAATGCATGCTTTAATATCAAGCATTCATGATATAAACCTCCTTTTGCAAATTATTATCAAATTGTGCATTACTTGAAAACATAAAGATGAACCATCACAAACTAACTGAAACATCTATTATACCAATGCCATCTATACATCTTATCATTAATCTACTATTATCATAAGCTTAACCAGTTGCTGTAAAATTAAGATACAAAATCAAGGAAAAGAAAACAATGGATTTACCTTGTCAAGCTTGTACTTAATTCTCTCCTCTGCATTAGCAAACTTCTTCTTCGGCTTCCTAGTGAGACCAAGACGACGTGGGTCTCTCCTATTGGCAGCTTTTCTCTTCTCTTTCTCTCTTTTCTTCTGCAACTTGAACCTCTTCTTAGTCTTCCATTTCTCCTTCTTTGGAGGGTCAAATTGGTGGGTTTCAAACTTGGGTTTCCCTTGTGATATCACCAGGTTCACGGTTCCATGGCTCAAATGCCTCGAAACCCACGGAAGAGTTGTCGGGTTCGGTAGAACTAAGAGTTTCGATGGACTAAAAATTGTTGCTTGGGAGCTGAGGGAGAAGGAATGGCGAAGAATTGAATCGGAAAGTCGAGAAGCTCTGCGTAGGCTACGAAATAGCGCTGTCGCCATTACAGCAATTACATGGAAAACAGAGAGAGGCAAAGATCGATAATTTCTTGATAAATCATAAACCCCAAATCAAAGTGCTTAAACCCCAGAAAGCGTATGGCGGATTGGGATTATGCATTTGGCAGTACAACCCGACCCGGCTAAACATAAATGGTGCGCCCGGCTTCAAAATTATTCATAAATTTTTATTGCTATTGAAATTTTAAATTTTAAATTTGATTTAATCATGTTTATTTAAAGATATAAAGATATTAATTATTTTTATATTTGATAAATATAAATATTTTTGCATGCAACATATAAATATAAAATGATTTTATATCAATAATTATGTTAATAATTTATGAGAATTAAATCAAATCAAAATTTTATGTATAAAATAGCATAAAATCAAAGTTAATATATACAATTACATATATAATCATAATTCATGTATAATTTTAAGATTTATCACTTTTTATGGTTTATCTACTCTATTTCAATATTAAGCAAATTGAAATTGATTCTCTCAAAATAATCTCATCAATTTTAAAAGTGAACTATTAATAACATTATAATTTTGATTAGTATAATATTTATATATTTTGTCAATGTAATATTGATTTTTTAAAAATCAATAAAATTAGCTCAATATTGTAGACTCTATTTATTAAATCGGAACTAAATTAATATAATATATAATTTTTAAAGACTAAACATATTTTTATATCAATTAAAATGTTATATAATTTATGGAAATACTAATGTTGCAATTAGTTATATTTTATTATTATTTTTAAACTTTAAAATTTTTAATGAAATAATGATGTTGCCTCGAGCCGAAGAACTTAGCCCATGGATTGATTTAACTTAAAAATAATTAATTCAAAGTTTGAAAAAAATTTTGTCATAAGGGACAGCTCGGGCTTTTTTTTCATTTTACAGAAAAGCCCAAGACGTCCTTCAAAGAAATCACATCTGTCCATAACTAAAAGTGTCGGTGGACTAACTTGTTGGTACAACGTGGATGATTAATTATTGATTTTTTTTATAATAAATATTTTAAGAAATCAGAAAAAGGAAGAGGTGGATCGGTTAATTCAGTCCGATTTATAAAAAATAAAAATATAAAATATAATTAAATTAATCTATGTAATTTTTTATTATCTTTTAAATAATGGGGTCTCTATTAGACCCGACTTTACCCACTCACACTATCGGTAGCTAATTATTCACAAGGCGCCTACCCCAGACAGCCTCTGTTGTGCAGCAATTTAAACAATTATTTACAAATTATTCTTTTATAAGATAAATTTGTAAAGTCTTTTTAAGTTAAACCTCGTAAATTACAGCATTTGGGACTGCCTCAGTGGAAATAAATGCTGTATGCTTCCCTATTTTCACATTCAACTTTGTGTTAAAAAGCACTGTAACTTTTTAGATAGCCTCAGTTATTTTGGCATTGTAAGATATGAGTTATGCATACAGGACAGGCTCCACATTTCCATATCTGGGTAACATAAAACCAGTTTTCATTGTTGTTATCGATTGATTCTCTCGACTAAAACATGAAATCTCACGCATTGTAAGAAAAAGAAAAAGAAAATCCTCATAACGTTATATATACATTTCACTCCATTCATAAAAAAGCATTCATTTTTCAATTGGTAGCAAATATATAAATATCCAAATTTATAATATTTAAATCCTAAAATCAAACCTTAGTATTGGTTTCATCAGTTAAGGGTGTTTGTCTCATCTACAATATGGGATGGGTTCATAAACTACCATTGTGCGGTAGTTTAATAACGAGAGTGCGTGAATTCTACTTAAATGATATTAAAAAAAATTCTAAAATTAAACGACCGATCATAAAAACTCTCTAAAGAGATAAACGTTGATCATGAAATATGTTCCATTCCCATGAATAAGAATCAAACCTTCAACCTCATAGTTAAGAAATAAGATAAGCAACCACCACAAGTCAAGATTAAATGTGCAAAGCATACTATCATATCTATTAAGATTTTGTTTTTTTATTACTTTTTAAAAGTACCTTTCTTTTAAGCTATAAACAATGTCCAATACATTGATTTTGAAGTTAAAAGTGTTTTGAATCCAAACGTAAAAAGTTTAATTTTTAATTTTCATGTTTGGAAAAGACTTTTGAAAATCAAATAATATTTTAATTCTTATTTATAATCAGATGGATTTTATATAATATTTATGTTGGATATACAATTATTTTCTTATCGAAATTTATTTTAAATATATAACATTATATATTTTAAAATTTGCAATTATTATATTTTAATATTCAAATTTATATTTCTTACATCAAAATATTAATAACAAGTAATAATTTTTATATTTTTAATTAAAATATCATAATATTAATGGAATTAAAATCTTCAAATACATATACATCTGTTTTATTTTATAATATCATGTCTAAAATAAATATTATATTTTTAAAACCACTCCTACAACTAGAATAAATCAAAATTTACAAATATTTTTAAATTTAAAATTTAATTTTAAATCAAACTTTTTATTAGATAAATCAAACTTTTTAGAAACACATCTCAAAACATTTTTCTAAAGTAATATTAAACTAAAGTTTAACCTATGTTGCAAGTTACTGTCATCTTGCAAGATTTAACCCTAGCTATGTACACGTAAGATGAATGTTTTTGAAATTAAACGGATGATTGAATCAATTATAGGTGGTTAATTTAATTAATTTAAATTAATAAATTATTAAAAATATAAAAAGATTGTAAAATCTGATCCAAACCGTTGGTATAAATTTACGAATCAACCATTTTTCTATCGAACCAATGTACCAGTTTCAACATGACAAATGTGTGGTGATACATGTATATGATGAACAACCCAGAACAATATATAAGAGCTACCAGTTGGGCGCAATCGCCAAATAGGACAGAGCAAATGGACAGGACGACAAAGATTTTACGTGGACGATATGGACGGAACATAATTACATCTGTGATCTGCACAAACCACGTGATCAGATTCTCTTCTTAAGCTCCATCACTTTGCTTTCAGTCTGGACTTTCAGCTTTCCCACCACTGACTTTTTTTCTCTCATTTCCCCCACTTAAATTTATAATCTAAATTATTACTTTTTGATGAGATGCTAAACTAATCCTACTCCATCGCTGAACCCACTAGAATACATGCATTCCCCCCTCTCTCTTTGTGTATATATATATATGGGGTGTAGAACAAGAGCTTTTCACACCAAAGCTTAGCCAACAAGGTTTAATCAGTATTATAGATTGTTCATCCAGTGATCTAAGCTTATGAGCTTAAGCTATAAAAATGGTGAAAAGATCGTTGGGCTTTTTCTTTCTTCTCCTCATTGTCTTAGCCTCCCGTAAGTATATTTCATGTTCTCATTAATAGTGATTCACTTGTCATCTTAATATGTATGCATAAGTAATGTTTGGGTGTGTGCATGGAATGCAGAATGGGGGGTGCAGCCAACTGAGGCAAGGGTTTGCCAGTCACAGAGCCATAAGTTCCACGGTGCATGTTTGAGTAGCCACAACTGTGCGATGGTGTGCAGGAACGAAGGTTTCTCCGGCGGCAGATGTCGAGGATTCCGTCGCCGCTGCTTCTGCACTAAGCTTTGCTAATGCAAGCTTGCCCTTAGCTCATATTTTAAGGATCATTTCATGAGTAAAAGACCTTTATGTTTTTCGTGCATGCATGTCAATGTTTCAATAAGGTATCTCCTAATTACTTCTGTTTTGGGAGATCATTTTCGTCTCTTTTTCATGCCTTTAAGGGGGTTCTCTTTGTGTTCTTTGCTGTACTCGAACTGCATTTGCAGCTACTTTTTCATCTATGAGCTCCACCAAAATCTGTTTATCATTGCTTCTTTATTTTTTATTATTATCTGATTTTTACAGAAATATTTTAAGTACTATTAACTATTTCCAAATATTTAGATATAAATATTTTTTACCAACTAGCATCAGCATAGTGTAAATTATGTCATGGTAAGGACATATGTTTAAACTTTGATATGAAATTATTAAAAAATAATAATCACAATACAAATATCGTTAACATAAGTTGAGTGTAATATTAAAGAAAGTCGATTTGATATAATGATACGACATGTTATATTAAAAAAGACTCACATTTAAATATTCTGTAAAATGAATATAAAAATACATTAATTTATGAATAATAAAATGTACACAAATTCAATTATCTCACCCTCTTCTTTAACATAACTTAAACAAATAATATACAAAGATTGGGTTTAAGGAAAAAATTAATTAAATAGTAGTAGAATAAAAGAAATATAGATGGTAGTAGTTAAAATTTTAATTTTAATTAAATTAAAAGATTAGGTGTTTACAATTCTTTAAAATTATTTATAAAATAAAAATCTAAAATTAATTCTTAAATAATAACTTTTTTATTTTAATTCCGTACAATTTTGTTTCTTCTTTTGCATATAAAGATTTGGTACAAGTGTTTCTGTATCTATAAAGGTTAAATAACTTTACATCATAAAATTTTAAATTACTTTTATTTTTATACTATTATAAACTAATAATATATCACGTGACAATATTTTATAATATAGTTTTTACTCAAGTGACCTAGGGTTTTTATATCTAAACTTCAAGATGTATTAAAGTACTTTGTAATCTGTTAATAAATAAGATCATAAATAAATATTAAGATTTTTGTGAGCTGCAATTTTCTAGAATATTTCTTTCTCTTGATTTATTTCATTTTCTCTTTCATTACCTCAATCCAAGCATAAATTTCAGTGTATGCAGTTCTTGATCTTGATAAATCTAATAATAAGTATTTCTAGTTCATCATTTCGTACCTTTTAATGTTAGGATCATCCCGATTAAGCAACAAACAAGTAAAGATAGCAGAAGAAATTGAGAAGATGAACACACAAATTTGACGTGGAAAAACCCCTCCAAAGAGGATAAAAAACTTCGGGCAAAGATAATTTTACTATAATGGCAAAAGATGGAGATAAAAACTAAATCTCGAAAAACAAAGAACCCTCAAAACGTAAACACAAAATTCTCTGAATGTGTTATGAGTTCTAATTTAATGGGTGTGTTTCTAAGATTGTAAAAAGTCTATTTATAGGCTAAATTAGTAAATCAAATAAACTATACTAATAAATGCTAAATATATTATACTAATAAATACTAAATCTTCTAGAAAGAAAATATATTTTTGTTTAACTTGACTTGCAAGCAATATCTTAGAATTTGGTTCACACAACTCTAACATTTAATTTATATTTAAATAATTTATTAATATTTATTTCATACTATGGGCAAAATCTTGTTTGCATAAAATCAAAATAAAAGGATTTGATTCAGCATAATCTATAATATTTTGAAAAATTTTGGAGTGATAAAAATATTTTTATTATATTATTAAACTCATTTTAAAAATATTTAAAATATTTAATTTAGAATTATTAGTTTGAAAAGTTTGAATAAAATAAAAGTTGGGATAACTATACGTTTAAAAATAAATATAATTTAATAGAAGTTATTATAATTACACATTTAAAAATAATTAGAATTAAAATTAAAATTATTAGTTAAAAAGAATTTTGTTAATTTTAAAATAGAGTTATTACATAAAATATAGGGAAAAAGTTGTGATAATTATAATTATAATTATAATCTACAATTATTAGTTTAAACTTTTTGACTTAGGTGTTGTTTGATAAATTGAAAAATTAAGTATTGAAAATTTAAGTACATAATTTTAAGTTCTAAAATTATTTGATATATTACTTAAAATTAATTATATAATATATAATTATATTATTTGATAAATATACAATTTAAATTATATAAAAATAAAATTTACATTTCATCCTTAATTTTTGAGCATTTCACCTTATTCTAAAAAATCAAATTTTAGACCGTTCTTATACGATAATATAATATAATATTAAATTAAATTAATTAAAAATATTCTCAATTAAGTGATAAGTAGCTCTTATCTACTTATTATTTTCCACACTTTTATAGAAAATTCTATCAAACTGTTTTTATTTTGGATTATCAAACATGTGTTAAAAAATTGTTGAAAATATTAATTTTCAATTGATTTAATTTTTCAACGGCCAGTCAAACAAGGCCTTAAATAAAAGTTGTGTTAGTTTTACAGATGTAAAATATAGTTATTATTTAAATAGAATTCTATGCATCTTAATTATCAATTAATTAATATTAAAGTTAATTAGTTATTATTTTGAATAATGTTACTTTGAATTAATTACATAAAGTAAAATTGTAAAACTATATCATATGTTGAATATATTAAAAATGCTTTAATTATTATTTTGAAAATTTTATTATAATATTTAAATTGATAAGCTAATATATTTTATTATATTCAATAATTCAAATAAAAAATATTATTTTACGCTAACTATTGCAATTAAAAATATAATATTTAAAAAGCTAATTAAATATTAATGTAAAATCATATGAGATCGAAGCTAGTAAAATATAAGTAGTTAAAATAAGTAATTTAAAATTTAAAACAACACAAATAAATTAAATACCAATTATATATTTAGTATAAAATGGCATTATAAAATATAATTTAATTAATTTTAGTAGAAGCCTAACAGAACGATTACAACCGAAAAACATACATTATTGATGATGATTTTATTTAATTATAATATTTATAAAGAAAAAACATGCATGATTGATGATCTTCTTTTATCTTAATTTATTACTATTAAATAAAATTCGTTGCATATTTCACGCTCATTTACTTTCTAATGCAAGATAAAGTTTCAACTAAGCTATTCAAAGCCGTGTACGAACTTCCATGCATTTGTATGGCATCTAGTGCGGCCTGCCGAAGCTTCATGGCTCGAGCCCTTTCAGGTTGATCTGCACTGACTGACTTGGACAAGACTCGAGCCAGCTTGTTTGGGTCAGGTACAGTGGTTAAACCCTCGCAAGCTCGAATAGCCACTCCCAATTCATCAACTAATAGATTAGTGTTATCGAAGTGGTCGACTTGCATGGGCCATGCCAGTAACAAAGCGCCACCAAGGAGTCCCTCGAGTGCCGAGTTCCAGCCACAATGAGTCAAGTACGAACCCACGGCTTGATGGTCTAGAATTGCTTGTTGAGGAACCCACCCTTTGATCACTACTCCCTTCCCTGCCAAACGGTCTTCGAAACCCAATGGAACCATATTTTGAGAGTCACCCTTGATACCCCAAATGAAACGAACCCTACTCTCCTCCAATGCCGATGCTATTGCTTCCATTTGTAGTTTGGTCAAGGAAATCTGGGATCCAAACCCAATGAACACTACTGAGTTGACTCGGTTACAAGAATCTAGCCATGCAATGACTTCATCTCTTGGTATAGAACTCGGTCCACCTCTCTCGTTGTTAGTAGCTTTAATGGGTAGCAACGGTCCTATAGCCCACAATCGGTCATGTTCAGTGAATTCCTCCTTGATGATCTCCATTTTATCACCATCTAACTCCAAAAACGTGTTGAAAATGATCCCCCAACTTTTGAGACTCGGCACAACTGCATTCTTAGCGAATTGTTCCATCGAGGGAGACAATTTTTTCATCCCCTTTCGCACCAATGGCAACGTCGAATTTGCATTGGTAACCATGAAAGTTAACTGGTGAATATTCAGATTAGAAGATAAGGTATTGACCCAAGAACTGAGTAACATGTCAGAGATAATAGCAACAGGAGGGGATGGGTGAGTTTGAAACCATTGAAAGAGAGGATTGTAAAGCTCAGCCATGGCTTCCATGAAGATGGGTCCAAAAGAAATAGGGAAACCCACCATGTTTTCAACACCAGGAGGGATTGAAGGGTGAGAAGGGAAAGGAAGGACTAGGGTTTCAACATTGTTTGAAGAAGAGTACAAAGAAAGGATGGGATTAAGGAAGTGAAGGTTTTTGGGGGTGACCAAGATGGTGACTTTTAAGCCACGGAGGAGTAGTTGGTGGATGAAATCTATGTGAGGAAGAATATGACCAGCAGCTGGGAATGGGATGGTCAAGATGTGAACGGCACCATTGCCTAGATCACCAGCTGCAGCTTGCATGTTTCCAATATCACCTTGCGGTTTCATGTGGGTTTTTGCTTCCATTATGGCATTTGTCACCATTTTTGTGAAGGCCGTTAAATAAATGTAAGAGTAGGTGAAGCTTTTGATATTTTAATGTCTATTTTTTTTATGTGATTCGCTTACCTAGGCGAAACTGATATTTGATTTTGGCTCTAAGTACAGAATTAAATTTGTACATATTTAAATTAAAATATTTTTTTGGATAATTGAACATTTCAATTCAACCATGAAAAAACAGCAAAGTCTGAATTTGCCTTGATGACTTCCCATGCAATCTTCCATTCCTCTCCTCCTAAACATAGTAAATGAAAGCATTCAAAGAAACTCTCATAACAATGGCTTGTAGTATCTCTTTCCCAAACTTCAAAACCCAGTTCAACATATCAGCCCAAGATTCATGCTACAGAAACCCCCTACACGCCAGCAAAATTCCCACCCAAAGCAAGTTAGAAAACGAACAAGAAGCAAATAAATGATCTCTAAACTCATCCTCAATGCCACACAAACAACATAAAGTATCAATTTGACCACCCCAATTCAAAATTCCGGTTTCTGTAGGCAACCTGTCTTGGACAGCCAACCATGTGATGATTGCATGTCCTAGAATTGTAGGGCTCCCCCATATACCACTCTGTGCCAAGAAGTTTTGTCAAGTTTTTGTCTAATTCTTTCCAAGATTCTGTTAGCTTTAAATGGCTCTTGTAGATCCCCTACTTTCAACATAACATCCCTAAGCTTTAAAAGGTTCTTCCAAGCTCAACTATGCTTAGGTAGATACTGCACTTGCCAAATATTTGCACCCTTGAGAACTTATGGCTCAGACCAAGCCTTGATTAGGAGAAGGTACAAACATCTCATCATGCAAGCTTTGTTCCAAACCGAAAGGTTCTTGAGACCAAGACCACCTTCCACCTTAGGATAGCATACCTTATCCCAACCAACTTTGACACCCTTAGCAGAAAGCTCATGTCCTTTCCAAAGAAAGGAACTGCACAGCTTATTCACCTTTTTAACAACTTTAGAGGGAAGAAGAAAAATACGACACCAAACGTTTTGCATACTAAACAAAACAAATTGAATAAGTTGGAGTCTGCCAGCATAAGATAAGCATCGAGAAGCCCAACTTTGAATGCATTTAGTAATCTTTTCCTCTAAAGAATCACAGTTCCCATTCTTCAAGCTTCGTGTAACAAGTGGAATCCCAATATAACGTACTGGGAGTGTTCCAATCTTCAGCCCAGTAGTTTCCACAATTGAAAGCAACTCAATTGAGACAACCCCTCCACTATATAACTCACTTATGGAAAAATTCACATGAAGCCCTGACATTTTATAAAATAAATCCAATACATTACCAACTACTAAGATAGATTCCAGGTTGCCCTTAGTGAAGATCAAAAGGTCATCAGCAAAACAAAGATGAGTTAAACGTATGTAGACCTGCCATATTCAATAATCCAAATAATATACATTCATCACCAAAATAAAAAGGTAAGGGGACAATGGGTCCCCTTGCCTAACCCCTTTTGACCCTGAAAAATAGCCAACTAAACCTCCATTAAGACACACAAAAAACCTAGAATTAGGACATACAAGCTTCAGTCCATGCTATAAATTCTTTCGGATAACCCAATACCCTTAAGACTTGAAAAATAAAACTCCAATGTAAAGAGTCAAATGCTTTCTTGAGATTAACTTTCAATGCAAATCTGGGAGAGATATTTTTCCTACTATAGCCGTTAACAATTTCCTGAGCAAGCAAAACATTATCAGCTAAGTCACGTCCAATCAAGAAAGCACTTTGATTTGAAGAAATGAGTGAAGGCAATGACTGCTTCATCTTATTAGTGAGGATCTCTAAAATACATTTATATATAGTAGTGCAGCAAGAGATAGGCCTAAAGTCCAAGACTTTGCTGGGATTAAGGGACTTAGGCACAAGAGTGAATCCAACATAAACCCAGTGGTAAAGAAGAAATTTACAGCATCCACTATATCTTGACTTACCATATTTTAGGCAGCTTGAAATTTTTTTGCCGAAAACCCGTCTGGCCCAGGAGCCCTACTACCATTCATCAAAAAAATTGTAGCTTCAATCTCCTCCTCATGAGTTATAGGAGAAACCAGGGACTTTCCCACGCTCTCTGTTAGTTCAACATCAACTACAACTCTAATCAATTCATCAGAAACTTCATGAACATTTGTGTCAATTGTCCCTAGAGTTCTGGTAAAATAATCAACAAACTCAGCTGAAATTTTTTCAAACGAATCCAACTTATTACCTTCACAATCAAATAACACTTGGACTTTTTCTAGTGACTTATACTTTTTATAAATGATATATATTTGTATAAACACATTGTTTCTAATTTTGGAATTTTAGGGTTGATATTGTCCTATACATAACTATATATTAAGGTAAACTATAGAAATAGTCACCCAATTATTAGTGTGTTTCCATTTTGGTTACTCAATTATATATTTTTAATTTAGTTACTAATATTTTTATCATCTCTATTTTGATCACTCTTCCTTAAAAGGGTTAATGGGAGTAATGATGTGATTTTTCTTTAACTAGTATAATAACACATTTAATTCTCAATATTTATATGTTCTATCAATTTGATCTTAATTCTAAATAATTCAAAAATTTAGCCCTTCAAGTTTATAAATTCTATCAATATGATCCTCAAACACATAATTATTTTAATAATTATTTTAATTTTAAATTAAATATTTAAAATAATAGGTTCAAACTTTCACGATTTACTTTCTAATGCAAGATAAAGTTTTAACTAAGCTATTCAAAGCCTTGTACTAACTCCCACCTTTTGGGATGGCATCAAGTCCGACCTGCCGAAGCTTCATGGCTCGAACCCTTTCGGGCCTATCCGCACTCACCGGCTCAGACAAGACCTGAGCCAGTTTGTTTGAGTCAGGTACAGTGATTAAACCCTCGGAAGCTCGAATGGCCACTCCCAATTCGTCAATTAATAGATTGCTGTTATCGAAGTGGTCTACTTGCATGGGCCATGCCAGCAATAATGCTCCACCAAGGAGTCCCTCGACTGCCGAGTTCCAGCCACAATGAGTCAAGTATGAACCGACGGCTCGATGCCCCATAATAGCCTGTTGAGGAACCCACCCTTTGATCATTAGTCCCTTCCCTGCCAAACGCTCTTCGAAACCCAAGGGAAGCAGATTTTGAGAGTCACCCTCGATACCCCAAATGAAATGAAACCTTCTCTTCCAATGACGATGCTATTGCTTCCATTTGCTGTTTGGTCAAGGAAATCTGGGTTCCAATAAACTAATTAACATTACCGAGTTGTCTCGATTACAAGAATCTAGCCATTCAATGACTTGATCTCTTGGTATAGAACTCGGTGCACCTCTCTCGTTGTTGGTAGCTTTAATGGGCAGCAATGGTCCTACAGCCCAGATTCGGTCATGGTTAGTAAATTCTTCCTTAATGATCTCCATTTTATCACTATCTTCTCCAAAAACGTATTGAAAATGATGCCCCCAACTTCTAAGACTAGGTAAAAGAGATCTTGCAGCGAAATTCTGGAGCGGGACAGACAATTTGTTGAGGCCCTTACGCGTCATTGACAATGTTGAATGGGCATGGATAACCTCGAAAGCTAATGGCAACAGGAGGAGACTGGTTGGTTTGAAACCATTGAAACAAAAGATCATAAAGTTGAGCCATGGCTTCCACGAAGTAGGGTACGAAAGATATAGGGACATCTTGCAAATTCTCAACTCCGAAAGGGATTGAAGGGTGAGAAGAGAAGGGAAGGACTAGAGTTTGACCATTGTTTGAAGAAGAGTGAAAAGAAAGGATGGGATTGAGAAAGTGAAGGTTCTTGGAGGTGACTTTTAAGCCACGAAGGAGGAGCTGGTGGATGAAATCCATGTGGGGAAGAATATGGCCACCTGTATCTCAGTTAGTAACGTACAGATACATCATGGAACTAGCATGAACATTATGGTCCTTATCACTCCCACCTGCCAAACCAGCATCAACATTTATTTTTCAATGTGGCAACAGGTACCAAAACCAATGTTGGACAATGGTTGTAGGAACTTTAGAAAACTCCACATCCTCATTGCTCTGCTAAAACTTGTTTCGAATACTCCATATATTCCAACACACCAACTCCATCAGCTTCTAACAGTTCATTGGGATTTCCCACTCCTCTCGCTTAAATTTTAATCATAGTTTAATTTAAATTCTAGTATAATTCTATTGGTTAACGATTATTTAGTAAGTAGATATTTGTATTAAATAGGAAGTCTCTTGCAATGGGGATTTCTTAATAATCAAATTATAGGTTCTATAAATAGAGTTGCTCTTCGCTTTTAGAATTATGAAAGTCACAAATAAAATGCTTATGGGATCTCTACGAGAGAGATGGCTTTGTAAGATTGTAAGGAATTTGATAAAAACTTCATGTTAAATATGAGAGAGATGGTTTTATAGATTTTATATATTTTAACTTCATAATAATAATATAAAATACAGTATTTTATGAAAAATAAAATATATAAAATTATTCAAAACACGTCTCGAATGAATTAAACAACTGGTTGTTCGATTCATTCTAGTCTCAAATAATATTTTAATATTTTTATAAATTTGATTTGTTTTAAAAAATTAAAAAATGATTTGTTATAAAAAAACTAAAATATATAAAAATACTAAAAACATATGTCTAGAATGAATTTGAATAAATGATTGTTTAGATTAAAATGAATTTGGACAATCATTCATAGGTTCATTCTCTATGAGTTTAAAATATATATATATTTCAATTTTTATGTTTTTTTCCCTGTGTCGTCATGCTATTGATTGTCATTATTAATGCCACATTAACGTATTTTAACAGTATTAATCATATACCTAAAAAATACTAAATTAACTTTCTATTTTTAGATTTAAGTACCAATATATTAACCCTACAAAAAATAAAAGTTGTGTGATAAGATCAGTAAGTTAACGACGTCTCAGCTGATGAATCATCAACATTATTTTTATATATAGGCATATGATGGAAGGGGTCAAGTTCAAACAAAATAAAATGATGTCATTTGATTATTGTTTTTCAAAACGACCTTAAATAATTTCCCTTTAGATTGGTTTTTTATTCAAGTAATTCATCCTTTTCTGAAATATTATGGACAATAAGAGAACAATTTATTATTGATTGTTTTGTTATTTTGTATATGTAGTTTTTGTCTCCTTGTGATTCTAAAATTGACATATGCTTATTAGTTAATATATATATAAAGTAGGATCATATATATGATTTATGCAAAGTGAAAGTCGAATTTTGATATCAATTTCTTAAACTTCAACCTTTGTCAACAATTTTAAAGCTTTATTAACAAAATCATATATATACTAATTTTCTTATCCCGTTATATGTATAAATTAAATATATTAAATATTTTTAGGAATAATATAAAAATAAAATTTGATTATAAAACATTTTTAAAACTAATAAGTGAAACAATAATTAAGATGCAAAGCTATAAATTCAACACTTTTAAAAATTATAAAATATTATCGAAACACTATTTAACAAAAAATTCAATTTAATTACATTTGGTAATTAATTTAATAAATTTAGGTTCAATTTAATTACATGTGATTAATTATTAGCTTTTTTTCTTTCTAAAATTGTATTCATCATATTAGGATTTTGAAACAATTATTGAAGGCAGAGATTGAAGATAAGGAACATTCATACCATAAGTTCTGTTTTAAATTTTTATTTTTTATTATTTTGATAAATATCACTACTTAATTCAAGTTTATTTTAAGTTTTGTTTTTTTTCTTAATTTATATTCATAATAATATAAACTATCGTAATTTTAAAATTAAACATTTATACTATTTTATTTTTATCTTCTCGATTAATAAATAAATAAAAATATTAAAATTGATATATGTAATTTAACCTGTGCATCGCAGGGAATAAAATACTAATTTATTTCTAATACATATATAAATATTAAAAGTTTAAATTTTACGGATATGATTAATGATTATAAATTTTTAAAATATATTTTAATGTAATATATATTTAATTTATTTATGAAATTAAAAATAAAAATACAATAATATAATTGATGTAATAATAATTTCTTCTAATGCAACAGCAATTATATCACTTTAAGCATGTATAAAATAAATGCCTGTCAACCAAGTTGTTCAAAAGATGGTACTTCGTACCTAACCAATTGCATCAGATTTGTTAGGAATATTCGGTAAATAGTTTTGAGTCATGTTTATTCATTATATAAATAAACTAATTATAAACAAAACTTTGAAGTTGGTTAATTAAAGGGCGTGGTATGTATAATAATGTAAAGATATTTAATTTGGTTAATTTTAGTTTTATATTTTTAAAATTGGTTAATCAACTCGACTCAAACGATTGCAGTTAAATTTATTTGGTTAAATTCATTATTATTCATATATTAGGTGTAAAATTGTAGGTGTGGTCCTTGTTCTCCAATTTGATCATTTTAGTTTTTATATTTTTAAATTTTTGAAATTTCAATCTTGATGCAAATGAAAACCTTTAATCCATTAACTATTTTTTTTGCGAGTAATATTTAGAAAAAGCAAAATAAGATGACATTACACATATGATAATATATTTGCCTTATAAGATTTGGAGATAGCAAAACTTAAAGAATTTAATTAACAACACCCAATTTGTGCTTGGTACCAGACTTTACTGAGTGCAAGAGTTACCCGGAACTTTTAGTTATAAAATGACCTTAAAGAAAATTCACATGAGGACTATAACTCGTACACTTATGGAGAGGCAAGTATGGTTTTAAAGTTTTTGTTTTAATTGAGTCATAATTGCATAATTCTAAAATTTCATTGAAATTGTCTTTCGGTTGCACATTCAATTATAACGAGTTGTACTAGTTGAAAGTGTAAGAATTGGAAATAGATATAGAAGTTTATTTTGTAGTTCGAAACTTCTTCATATTTTTGTGGAATCTTACCTAGAGAGTAAACCACTATAAATCAACATTGCGATATATGATTTAAGTTAACTTACTCATCAAGTTGCAATATCACTCCTTTACTTCAATCTAAGATCACTCTATTTATTAAGACTTACTCCTAGAAAACTTAGCTTCAAATTTAACATTAATCAAATTGTTTACAATGAATTTTGCACTAAAATCACTTCCTAACCATGAACAAAATAAATGCTCTTTCTTTTCTTTTCTTTTCAAAAGCTAAAACACAAAACATTGTAATATTTTGTAAAAGAGTAAATGTAATTTGGATGAATATTTAAAATTTCACCCCAATTAAATCACTTATTATGAAATTTAATAAAATATTTTTTGACTTTAATTTATTTTTTAAATAAAGTAAATCACGTTACGACTTTTATTTTTTTGCTTGGTCCAATCTCTTCTTGAATTATAATCTTAAAATTATTATTCAAATTAAATTGTCTGAAAATAATAATAAATAATTATGATACGAAAATTAAACATAAAAAAATTAAATTGCACAACATTCAATTACAAAATCAATTGCAGCTAACATTGGGACATTAATAAATTCATTTCGCACTTTTTTATACTTACATTTTTTTTAAATCATTTAGTGTTGTTTTTTTTGGTATGTAAGAACTTAAAGCAAAGCTAAAAGACAATACAATGTGATTGGAAATTGGAATTTGAACCGAAGCTTGAGGTTGTTTGGTAGCAGCTCGCTATTATATTCGCATTTCAAATTTTAAAATAATATTTAGTTTACTATTTCCAAGTATTATTTATTAAAAATTTTAATTGGATTAATAATTGTTATTGTGTGAAGATTAAAATTTTAAATTTTAAAATATAAAATAATTCAATTAAAAATATATATAAAATTTACAACTGTATATATAGTACATAATTAATAGTTGAATTAAATTTACTACTACTTTGATAAAATTTAAAAAGTTTAAAAATTATAATTAACTAAATTAAAAAATACAAGGCTAAAACTAAATTAGAATAAATCGTAAAAGCTTTTTGCCACATGTTCACACAAATGGCAACTTAATGAACAACACAGGACGCATATCAAGGCAGCAAGTCACGTACTGCATCAATTGTATAGAAATTCACCTTGCCTGATGAAAAAAAAAATTCCTTCCTCATCTCGACCAAAAACAAGAAATCCTTGCTCATAGATGGAAGCTAGGTGTCAACAAAAGAGACAAAAGAATTATTTTTAATATATAGTTGTATAGATTTAATTTTAGAACTATATTAATGTAAATATATCTTTGAAGAAAATAAATAATTTTTAGTTAACAACTTCTATGCAAAGTAAGGAAATAATTCTGGTTAAAATAATGAAAAGATTAGGTTAACGTTGGCTTTTTCTCACAATCAGTCTTTTTCAAATTCGTTATAAAAGAAACAAAAAAGCAGCAATCAAAACAAGCATAGAACTCAAAGAAGGAGATGAGTGAGGTGAAATATTCCGGCACAGGTGCCGGCGGCGGACACATTTGTATCATCCCATTCCCAGCATGCGGTCATATTCTTCCTCTCATGGACTTAACGCACCAGCTTCTTCTTCGAGGTCTAACAGTGACAATCATGGTGACACCCAAAAACCTTAGCTATCTAAATCCTCTTCTTGCTTTACACTCTCCCAACGTTAAACCCCTCGTCTTCCCTTTCCCTTCTCACCCTTCCCTCCCTCATGGAGTCGAACAAATGCAAGATCTCCCCATTTCCTTTCTTCCCCACATTGTTAACGCCTTGGGAAAACTCTACCACCCTTTGGTTCAATGGTTTCGAGCCCAACAATCACCACCCGTCGCGATTCTATCTGATATAGTGCTCAGTTCTTGGACTGTTAACCTCGCTTCACATCTCAATATCCCAAATATCTGCTTCGTTCCTTTCAATGTTGCTGCAGTTTATTTCTGGATTAGTACACCGAGCTTCCTGTTACCCTTTTATAGGGAAGCTTTTACGATGAGTATGCAAAGCGAGGGGCTTGTTTTCAACTCGTTTAAAGAGTTGGAAAGTACAAAATTGGGTTTAATCAAGGAGAAATTCGCTAAACATTGTAGGGTTTGGGGTGTCGGCCCTTTGCCGCCGGTGAAAGTTGGTGACGAAGGGTTAAATGAGAGAGGTGGGGCAACTTCAATACCACCAGATCAAGTCATTTCATGGCTTGATTCTTGCAAGGTTGATAAATCAGTGGTTTACATCGGGTTTGGGACTCAGATTACATTGACGAAACATCAAATGAAAGCGGTGGCGTCGGCGTTGGAAGAGAGTGGAGTTCGTTTCATTTGGGCGGTGAAGGAACCAATGAAAAGAGCTGAAGATGGTGATGATGATCAAAGCTTGATCCCTCACGGGTTTGAAGATCGAGTTAAGGGACAAGGCTTAGTGATCAAAGGGTGGGTACCCCAATTGACGATTCTTAAGCACCGAGCAGTTGGGTCTTACTTTACTCATTGTGGGTGGAACTCGGCACTGGAAGCCATTGTTGCCGGAGTATTGCTGCTTGCTTGGCCGATGCAGGCCGACCATTTTCAGATAACGAGGCTGTTGGCAGATGAAGTTGGTGCGGCGATCAGAGTTTGCAAAGGGTTAAGAAGTGTACCCGATGCGACCAAACTGGCTCGGATCTTTGTCGAGTCCACGACAGTGGGACAACCACAAAGAGTTCGAGCCATGGAGTTGCAGAAAACGGCATTGAATGCCATTAAAGAAGGTGGAAGTTCTTACCAGGCTCTTGATAAAGTGGCGGAAGAATTGACTAGCTTTGGTTGCAATAGAACTGAGATGATGAAGACAATAAGATCGTCTCTGTAAAAAAGATTGGCCATTGTTGTTGCCTTGGCTTAGCTCTGGATTTTTAATTGATAAAATAAGCTTTAATCATTGGGTTTAGAATAATGTAAACTAGGAATTCAATCGATATAAGGCATAACTGCCCAAGAACAGAACAAAATTTATACAAAATAAAAGGAAAACTCACTCATTACAATTATAAATAGTTGGTATGAAATACTATATATGGAATGCTAAACATATAAAAGGATGAGGCCTTTGGATGTATTTTTTGTTATACGTGAGAGATGGTTGGAATTCATGTCAAATAGTCTCGCTCTGTAAAGTTAAGATGATATATTCTTATAAGTTATTAAATATATGGTATGTCTAATTAACCAATTAAAAAAGTATCACATAGTGATAATTCATGAAGTGACATTTATTAAAGTTTTAAAATATAAATTATATAAAAGTTAGAAAATATTACATGAAATATACACATTAAAAATATATAATTAGAATATTAAATATTATAAATATTTATTGAATTTAAAAATTCATTTTTTATAATGCATTAGTTATATAAAATAAAAATTGTAGGACTTTATAGAAGGGATGGATATGTACTTCAAAAAAGAAAAGGTCACGAGGTGAGGAACAGACCGGCGGTCGAGGGAGGCATGTTGTGGCCCGTCCATCAATGCATATTGAAGGGTGTTGTTGGCCTGTGAGCGGTAGAGAATCGTTGCTGCCTCGGGAGCCTAAATTGTCATCATGACCCACATAGGCCAACAAGTCCCACCCTGAGTCCCCCTCTAACCAGATAAAAAAACCGAAGGTAAATAGCCTTTAGCAATAGTGATCTAGTGCCAGCCAGTAAATGGCACTATTTATTTGTTATTATTTTAATAAATAATTTTCAAAAAATATTACTTTGGTAATTTTGTATTATTTAAATAAAAAAACTCTGAACATCAAGTTTACTTTATCACTGAAAATCTGAGTTAAGCCAAGAATTCACCTTTTAATAGGCCTAATTTCATATTTGAAATACGTGTATGTATATTTATCATGATTTTTAATTTCATAAGTACAATAGATATTTTTAGAAAAAATGATTAAGACTTAAGAGACAAATTCTAACATAGTTGAATCCTGTTGTTCTTATCTGGTTTTAAAAATTTAGGAATATTTTTCGGTGTGGGAGCTAAGAAAATCAGAAGAAACAAGGGAAATGGGGATGAAGATGCTTTAATGTTTTCTTTTTGTTTTTAAAGAAATATGCTCTTATGTGATTAATATTTTATGAGGAAATATTGGATTATTTTCGGTTGGCTTAATTTAGATCACTAGACAATTTAATCCAATTCATAAAATTTCTAATTAAAGCATATTGGTGTATTCTTGTCTGAAACTCACTTGTCTAATCATTTAACAATTATAAAAAATGTAGCGAAATTCAATTTCTCCACTTCACCCAGGGAGTATTACACTTCATCTAAACACCTAAACACATTATCATATCATGTGAGCTCACATGATCCTCAAATAGTATATGTTGACATTTACACTCATAAAAAAAATTCAATTACTGAGATCCACGTATAATTAATCCCCCTATATAAAAACCTCCACACAACATATAGAATCTAAACTCTACTAAAGTAGAGCTTCAAACCCCTCCAATCATCATTTCTATAGATGGATTGCACCATCTACAATTTAAACTGTTTCATTCTAATCACACTTCACACCCCTTCCATAGCTTCAGTGAATTTAAATTAATATTTGTGATTTTACATTTAAATTGAGTCTTTTCATTCGATTATTTTTTTTTTGGTCTTTATCTTTGGTTCTTTTTTAATAACGTAAAACTAAAGATTCCAACTTAACGTTTTTAATGTATATATCGTGTGCAAAGTCAAAATTAGTACGTGTGTGTGCATGAGACTAGGACAAATTGTTAATCGACTTAGATAAATATATTAATTAAACAATAAAAATTTATTCCATTAAACAGCTACGCCAAGAAATTAAGAGCCAATGGTTGTTTTCAAGACATTTCTTAAATTTAGTTGATATATTAAACATATTAGTTGATTTAATATTTTAAATGAAAATAATACCATATATAACTAATATTTTTTAAATAATAATAATAAAAGCAAAACACTCGTTGACTAACAAATACTAATTAAGAACAAAATAAATCAATGCTATTGCTAATTAATTTGGCTTTGGTGAAAATGACGAAACACTTGAACAAATCAATTGAAGTTGTCTTTCCTCTGTTTACGAAGTTTGGAATTTATTGAGAAGCATCTTCATCTACTAACAATTTTAACAGACTTGGAATATTCCCCAGCTATTTATATACATGATTTAAGTATTAGTATTAATATTAGGGTCGTTTGTTTTATTGGAAATGAATTCTAGAAAATGACTTATTTTTCTAAAAAATTTAATACTTTTTGGTGTTTGATGAATCTGTGTAAAATATTTTCTGTTGTTTCACAGATTTTTTTAAAATATTTCATAAAAGTTATTTTCAAATACGAAACTAACATTTGCTAAACATTTTAAAACTACCCATAACACTTTCCCAACTCTTAAATAGGAGAATAATACGCACTCCAACCCATGTCCTCCTCTACTAGCAACAATGCCGATGCTAATTGAGCTAAAACTCAATCGACTTTTATTTAAAGATTAAAAAGGTTATAAATAAAAATACACATTGTATTAAATTTTAAAAATAAATTTAAATCAGTATGTATAACCTTTATATCAAATACAAACCTATTATATATTAATAAAAAGAAAAGTTTGCATATAAATTATGGTACAAATCAGACTACGACTAAGAGAGCAAGAAAAGCAAGAAAGGAAGTGAAAGAAAAAGAAAAGAAGCAATGACAAACTTCAGCAATGGAGTCCACGTTCTAATGATCCCATTCCCAGCATCGGGACATATTTTTCCCCTTATGGATTTAGCCCACCAAATCCTCCTTCGTGGCTTAACAGTGACGATCATGGTCACACCCAAAAACCTTCATTATCTCAACTCGCTCCTCTCTTTACATTCTTCTTCCAATCTTCAAACCTTGGTCCTTCCTTTCCCTTCCCACTCTTCAATCCCTCATGGTGTCGAAAACATGCAAGACGTTGACATATCTTTTGTCCCAGATTTTGCTGCTGCCTTGAGTAAGCTCCAAGATCCTTTAGTTAACTGGTTTGAAAATCATGTTTTGCCTCCTACCGCCATTGTTTCCGACATGTTGCTTTGTTCTTGGACTCCTTTGTTAGCTTCCCGTCTTGGGGTCCCGAATGTATGTTTCGTCGTCACCAATGCTCATGCAGTGTCTTCTTGGTGGGTGAATGATCTTGATTCCATGCCTGATTGTTATAGGAAACTGCATCTCGGTTGTATTCAGAGCTGGGCTTTGGTCTTCAACTCGTTTAATGAGATAGACAATCAAAAGCTGAAGCTCATAAAAGAAGAATTAACCGAACACGACCGTTTATGGGCTGTTGGTCCTTTGCTCCCCATTAAAGGTAGACTAAGTTCCATTGGGGAAGAACAATATCAAGTTATGTCGTGGCTTGATTCTTGTAAGAAAGTTGACAAATCAGTGGTATATGTCGCATTTGGAACACAGATAACATTGACGAAGCAACAAATGGAGGCAGTCGCTTCAGCGTTAGAAGAAAGTATGGTTCGTTTCATTTGGGTTGTAAAGGAACCAATGAAAGGACTGGGAATTGTTGATGATGATGATCGAAACGTGGTTCCACCAGGGTTCGAAGATCGTGTTGCAGAGAGGGGTGTTGTGATCAAAGGCTGGGCACCCCAATTGGCTATCCTTGGCCACCCTGCCGTTGGTTCGTATTTGACTCATTGTGGGTGGAATTCTGCACTTGAAGGCATCTTTGCCGGGGTTCTATTGCTTGCATGGCCCATGCAAGCTGATCATTTCCATAATACCGCGCTGTTGGTTGATGAATTAGGAGTTGCGGTTCGAGTTTGTGAGGGTTTAGAGACTGTCCCTGATGCATCCAAACTGGCTCGAACCTTGTCTGGTTCCTTGACCATGAACATGCCTGAGAGGATTCGGACCAAGAAGTTAAGGAAGACTGCAGTGGACTCCATTAGAGAAGGTGGAAGTTCTTATAAGGCTTTAGATGGCCTTGTGGAACAACTATCTTCTCTCAGTAATAGGGAGGAAAAGTAATAAGATGAACCCTGAACTGTGAACTTTAATTAAATAAAAAATTTCCACCATATATATTGTTTTATGTGTGAAAACTAGTTTTTATATTGAAAAAAAAATCTAAATTGTTGATTGAGTATTAATTCGATTGATGTCGGCATTGTTGTCAATGCAGGAGATGTAGGTTCGAGTGTGCTGAAGCGCATTATGCTCCTATTTAAGGGTTGGGAGGGGCTATGGATAATTTTAGGCATTGTATAAAAAAACAGATATAATAAAAACAAAATTAATGTTAAAATAAATTGTCTAAATTACCATACATTGCATATTAAAAACTAGACTATGACACATCTACTAAGCGAGTCCAAAAATTTAAGTAAAAATATACTTAATAAAAATTGATATAAGAAAAACCATAAGGTCTTAATTAAATTTTACAAAATTTTTATTGATTTTATATAAAAGACAAAAATATAAAAAATTCATAATAATGTAATTTGCTTTGTAAAAGAATGACTTTTTATTTGTTTTTAACTGAGTTGATATCTAATTGATTCGAGACATAACTCAACCAAAATTTTAAGTGTAGTATAAATAAAAATTTACCTTATTTGAATGAATTTGACGTAAGTGAACCAAATGGCACCAACTAGTTAGAAAATAGCTTAACTATAAATTATATATTAGTTAATATGATAAGGCTTTGTCTATTTTAATTTGTATTATCACCTTTTTTATTATTACAATGATTATTTAAATCTAGAATAATTTTGAGAAAGGTTAACACTTGGTAAATGATATTTGTATTGTCACCTTTAATATCGTCTTATCACCTCTAATTAATAACAATTAATTTCTATAAAATTATAAGTTAAAATAATAAAATATTTATAACAGTTTCTTTTTAAAACCGGACCAAAGTGATATCAACCATGAAAGTATTAGACAAACAAACAATGATACCACTATTTTCCATACCAAGTACCTTAAAAGAAAAGAAAAAAAAAACCAAAAAAAAAAAAGAAGAGAAATTCATACTACCATTTCATATACTTGGTGAAAAGATTTTCCACCTCTCCATGGGACACTTTTTCCCCATACTTTCTCCATGTTTGTGATGCTACCATTTGACAACTGAGAGTAACTCATTGGATGTATATTTGCACACTTTAGGTTGAATCAATGCAATGCAACTAAGAGGCAAAATTAAAAGATTATTTTGATTGCCCACATCAATATTGATTTGTGGAAGAATGTCTATAAACCAAAGCACTGAAACCGCCACCTCTTTTCAACATTTGCATGAATTCCATAAAATTGACCCTACCGTCAACATCCACATCCACTTTCGTTATCATCCTCTTGCAATTATCAACAGTTCTCTCTTGTTGTCCAAGTGAAACCAAAACAAATCTCAATTCATCAACAGAAATATACCCATCTCCATTCTGGTCAAAAACATTGAATGCTTCCTTCATATCTTCCTCTTCATCCTTATCACCCATAAAGGATCAATATCAACACAATTATCGCCGTTGAGATCAACCTTTTCAATCATTTGAGATAAATCTTCTTCGGGGATATAGATACCAAAGTTCTGCACTCGCTCATCTCTTTCCTTGAAATTTGTCCATCTCCATTCTTGTCAAACATTTCGAAAACCGTGTTTATCTCTACTCTGTCCATTGCGACAATAGGTATGCCGGTAAAACTAAAATATACGTTTGAGTTTCACAACCGGCTGAAAACGAGGGTGGCGGGGAAAGTCGGATCAATCCATGAGTGAGCAAAGAATTATTTAAGTTCCTTAGGGACCAAATAACAAATATTGTATAGCAACAAAATTATTAAGAAAATCAGTTGGCATTGAAAGGACAACAGAAAAACACGCCAACAACTAAAACTATTTCTAAGGTGATGACATCATTTGGGAGCAAAATTTGGAGAAAAATTAGCTGCAAAGTATAAAAATGAAACCAACCCCCCTTTTTTTTAGGACTCCAAATTAAGCATAACAATTAACCATACTAATATAACACAATGTTTTTTATATTGAATAATTGGACCGTTCAAAACAGATATTAGGGAATGAAATTTAAGAAGTTGGGACTGGATATGTAGTTTTTAAAAAAAAATAATTTATTTTCAAAAATAAAAATAAAACACAATCTTATTCTTTAATACAAAATTTTTATATTATTTTTCTTTCACCTACGGATACAGTATAAAAATAGAAAGGTATCTCTTTTGACACGTAAAAAAAAAAGGCAGAAAGTAGATTCATTTGGAAGGAGAGAGATAAAAAGATATAATCTGAGCCAAAGGTGGCCAATCAGAATCCAGCATTGAAATACTCCCAAATCCTCCCGATATTGGTCTTGTCTTGTCTTTCCCTCCCTCACTCGTATCTTATCTAAGCCCAATCACACCTGCCTTTTTCTCTCTTTACCTTTCGCCATTGTCACACTATTCCCACCACAAACCCAAACCATGACCACCCACTCTCTAGCATCCCTTCACCACCAATATTCTTTCCTCAAACGCCTCTCCAACTCAGAATCCATCCACCTTCCACCTTCCTCCCTTTTCCTCCACCCCTCCCCCTCCTCCTCCTCCTCCTCATCCTCCACCACCACCACAACCTCTTCCACGACCACCACTTTCTCTCTTTCTCCTACAACTTCCTCCTCCACCCCCACCACTACCAACCCTATCTCTTTTGACAACCTCAAACACCACCTTTCCACTCAGAACTTCTTCCAAGCCGACGAAGAGACACGCCGCTTGCTCATAGTTCTAGCCGGTGAAGCAGCTCAGAAGCGCCGATATGTCTTCTTCTCCGAGGTCCAGTTCATCTCCGAAGCTGACCTCAAAGCTATTGACGAGCTCTGGAAACAGTACAGCAACAACAAGTTCGGTTACAGTGTGCAGAAAAGGTTGTGGCAAAAAGCCAACAAGGACTTCACCAAATTCTTCATCAAAGTGGGGTGGATGAAGAAGCTCGACACTGAAATTGAACAATACAATTACAGAGCTTTCCCTAATGAGTTTACATGGGAACTCAACGATGAAACACCCGAGGGTCATCTGCCATTAACCAATGCTTTGAGAGGAACGCAGTTGCTTAACAGTATTCTTAGCCACCCAGCTTTTGAGGGTGAAGAAGACGAAAAAGAAGCTGAAGTTAAAGGGAGTTTAAGAGATAATGGTCCGAAGCCTCTTACCAGCTTATTTCCAAAACCAGATTATAGCTTTTGATCAGGTTTCCAGTGGCCGATTATAAGTTTTTTTTTAAATCGGGATTTTCAATGGTTATTTAGCAAAATACACTGTAAAATCTGAATTGGGTCATAAACCTTTTGGTTATTTAATCAATGTCTGTAATATTCATCACTAAGTGATTGAAATTAATGCTACTTTTTACTGTGATTTCTTCAGTTTCTTTCATTGTAAACTATTGGTTTTCTCGCATGATTTTCCAAATGGTAGAGTGACATATTGGTACTCTTCAAATATTAAATGTGGGCGTTGAAGTTCTTTAATGCTATTCCCGAACAAAATAGCGGGATATCGAATGAAAGTGTTTTTTTTCTTCTAATTTTAAGGTTTAAAATTATATAAGTTAAAATTTGTTGATGTGATGTTTTAAAATAAAATGTTAATGTGATAATCAAAAATTAAATTATAATTTTACAATAATAAAATACAATTTCATCCTTTTAATAGTTTATATCTTTATTATCTTTAAAAGATTAAATTAAATTTTATTATTTATAAGATAGGTCAAATTGTAATTTTACCTTTATTAATTTAAAATTTTAAAAGACTTAAATGAAAAAATCATTTTAGAGGAAGTCGAGGCCCTGCCAACACCCTAACTACACCCTTACATGACAAAAAATAATTTTACAATAAAATTAAATTTAATATAATAATTTTAATAGTGTTAACAATTTGAATATAAATTTTAAATATGAAAAGTAGAGCTTTAAAGAAAATTAATATCCAAAACTAAATTTCAAATGTAGAATTAGTACAAGGATTTGAAATATATTCTAACCTATTTTACTTATTATTTTCACATTTTATAATTTTTATCAAATAAATTTTATCATGAATTATAAAATTTACATAAAAATAAATCAACTAATTTTTTTCAACTGCTTATAAAATAATAAAGGATAAGTAACAAAAAAGCTTCCAACAAAAGACATGTAGAGTTTTCAAATTAAGATTAATAGATATATTATTTTAATAATAATATTGGATTAAATGTATTAATTGATAATATATGTAAGCATTTTAACAAAAAAAAGTGTAAAAAGTTACACATGTCTAGAAAAATTAATGATAAAATTAATTTATAACATTAAATAAAGCAACAAATTAAGTACACACTATTGCACTTAGACAAAAAATTTTAAGTCTGGACCCAACCCGGCCTGAACAATAAGTTTATTTTTTTCCCAAGTCTGTCTCAATTTAAGAAAACTAAACCTGAATCTAACCGCTTCATATTTGACTTTTAGATTAATTTTATTTAAAATTAAATTTTTAAAATATAATATACTAAATGTACTAAAAAACATTAAAATAAAAGTTTTCGACACATTAAAAATATATTAAAATATTTATATTAAAAACATTACCATAAATATAATAAATATTTTATTATATTAAAAAGCACAAATAAATATTTATTGTATTAAATATATTAAAATTTTATATTTTAGGTTGGGCTATTTATTTGGATAAGTTTTTTTTAAGTTTTGGGTGGTTTAATTGTTATTGTTAGTGATTTAACATAAATATAAATATAAATATATAATAATTATTTTATATATATATATAACACTAATATATTGTTGTCTTATAACATAGTATTCGGGCTGAGTCAGGTGGGCACGAGCAAAAAATCTTATCCAATACCCAACCCATATAAAAAAATGAGTCTTAAATTAATACTCAAGCGCATTTTTCAAGTATTGTATTATGTTAAATCCTTCTATTTTTCAAACTAATCTTAAACTTAAACGGATAACTCAACCCATGAACAGATCTAATTGTAACAATTAAGTAACTTATTTCATACTAAAATTGAAAACAAATTATTATATTTGTCAATTTATTAAATATTTCATATTAGTTTTAGTTAACACATAATAACATATTTATTATACTGTTTTCATATTCATTAAACTTAATATATTTCGTGAATTGCTTAAAATTGTAAAAATTACAAAAATAAAAAATAAAAAGAGTGGTCCACATCGTATCAAAAATTGAAGGCCCTTTTCTTTGTATATCTCAAACATGTTCCCGCCACAATTAGGGATGGTAATACAGGCTGGTGAGGTCCGGTTTTATTATTTATTCCGGGTTGGTGAGAATTTCGGTATTTTCAATCCCGCTCGAATTATTATTTATTTATAAAAAATTTTAAAAAATTAAATATTGTAAAACACATTCTTAAAATTTTTAATATTAGATAAATAGTAAATTCGGGTCAATGGATAGAATACTAACTTAGGCAAAGAAAATATGAAAAACTTTTCCATTCATGAAACTTCTAGTACAGTTTGATCCATTCTACATTACTTTTAATGATAAAATATCTTATTTATTTAATTTAATTATAAAATATATTAATATTAATATAAAAATATTTTTAATTTTACCATTTTAACAAATAAAAGGATTTAATAAATTGACTCAAGATTAGCTAACCAATGCAATAAAACAAAACATTTTACGATAAAAAATTGTTGGTTTAACCTTTATTAAGATAAATTATCAAACAAAATATTTTCTTTGGTTGGATCAATTATTAACTGAATCGAACTATATAATCATTTAACAATCAATCGAACTGAATTTTTAAAAAATTTAATTGAACCGAAATATTTTGATTAATTCGTCGGTTAACTAAATTAACTAAAATTTATATGTTTTTGTCTTTTGGTTAAAATAAGTATAAAACATATAAAAAAACACATTGAAATTAACCGAAATACATGTTTTTGTCATGAAAGTTAATTGAAATAACCAGAATTTTAGGTCTTGAAACACTACTTAATTAAAAATACTACATAAGTCTTGAAATTAACACACAATATTAATTATTAAGTTCGGTTAATTCGATTAATTACTCAATTTCGAACCCAATTAACCGAAAATCGAAATTCTAAAAAACCATTAATCGACCTCCGATCAAACTAAGTTTGACCATCGATTGATTAACCAAATTAGATCGGTTCGATTAATTAATTTGATTTTAATCGAAGTTTGAACACCTCCACCGTACACTAAATAAATTAAAAAAAAAACGAAATTTGTTGATTTTTTTACTTAATAATTGAGACATATTCTATAAAATATATGAAACAAATTTTGTGTTGAAAATTTTAGTCACTTTAATTATTTTAGTTATTTTAACTGTATCCTTGAAATTTTCTCAAGTTTGGACATTCCATTCATTTTAATTGAAGAATGGGAATTATTTAAACGTTTTCATAAGTTGGGTTGATTTAAAAAGAGAGGTAGATTTATTTTTATTAAGTTTATTGTTATTGTTTCCATAAAACTATGTTGATTATATTTTAGGATAAATTTTAAAATTACACATGAATTTTATTTTAATGTGCAATTCCAAATAAGTACTTCAATTTTGTGCAAATTTATACTTAAAATTTTGATTTGATTTAATTCTTATAAATTATTAACACAATTATTGATATAATATAATTTTATGTTTATATATTGCATACACATATAATTATATTTATCTAATATAAAAATAAATTAATGTGTTTATTTATTTAAATGTGTATGATTAAATCAAAATTAAAGTTTCAAGTATACATTTAAACCACAATCAAAATTTCATATATATAATTACATCAAATTAAAGTTTATGTATCAAATTGTATATTGAATCAAAGTTTATGTATAAATTTGGGATTTATCCCATATTATAATTATTGTTATTTTGTAGTAACATATTATATATTAAATAAGATTTTAGGGTAATTCAAAACAAAGAAAAAACAATTTCTTAATTTTCGGAACCGTAGTGCAATTTTGTTTAATTATTCAGTTTATATTGTTCTTATAGAGATACTAGACACGATCTAGAGAATGAGAAAATTACACGTGGACGTCCTTACTTATCGAATACCAACGGGGTCCGTAACTTTATCCTCATAGTTCTTTTAATTTAACACAGTGATAATCAAAATTTTTAAAATTATCTAAAATGAAATTATTTTTATAATAATAAAAATCATAGTTTGGGCCTAGTGGGGAAACCTGAGAAGCCTCTTCTCTTCCCTCAACTGGCAATTTCTTGAGGTAAAATGAATTTCAATTCGAATTTCAATTATTTTAATTTAATTTGATGACAAATTTATTTAATTGTTTTTATTATTCTTTAAAAAGTAGAATGAATTCGATTTTTTTTTTAATTTCTGGAATTATTTTAGTTGAACTGTTTCTTAATTGCTCATCAGCTTTCAAGCTAATGCGGATCCCACGGGCTAGTTCCTCTTGGTAATTAGGCGTTTCGACCAATTGAATTGGTGTGTTTTTCTCAATTTTCTGTAATTTTGCTTTCATTCCTTGCTTCTAATCTCTATTTTTATTGTTTTTTTTTTAAAGTTTGATGAACCATAAATTCTACCTTGGATATAAGGACATTGTGGTAGAAATTCAGTTAATTTTCTTTTGGTGTTGTTCTGAATTTGACTCTTAATGATCAAATGAGTAAATTGGCAAATTTTGTTTAGGTTTTTCAATTATTGGTATGAATTTTTAGTTTAATTTTTATTGTCAATTTGGATTTTTCAGATAAGTGTTTATTTGAATCCCCGTTGAGAAAATGGGGGTAATGTCAAGACGGGTTTTGCCTGTCTGCGGTAACCTCTGTTTCTTCTGCCCTTCGTTGCGTGCCAGGTCAAGACAGCCTGTTAAAAGATACAAGAAGTTACTATCTGACATTTTCCCCCGTAATCAGGTATTCTTTTTAGCTCATATTCTGTCATATTTTACTTGAATTCTGGAAATTTTGACTAGTTGTTTGGTAATGCTTTGGTTATTTGAGAAAATTTGTACTCAATGATTGGTGATTAGTGGTGATAGATTCAGTTAAGTACATTGTGGTTATGGTATTGTCTATTTGTATCTAGTAATGACTTCAATACATGTAATTGATATCCGATGGTGAAAGGTTTTACTTGAATTCTGGGAATTCCAACTAGTTGTTTGTTAATGCTTGGTTATTCGAGTAAAAATTGGTTTTCGAATTTGGGTCTTAGATTAGCTGTTCATTGTCTTATACTGAATGATTAATGACAAATGGTGTTAAATTCATTCAAGTGTTATACAGTTATGATAATGCCTATTTGTATCAAGTGACGACTTCAATGCATGTAATCGATAACATATCTTGAAAGTTTAGATACCTATAAACTTGTCTGTAAGGTCTATCAGAGCTACTGCTTCTGCTATTTTGGTTTGGCCTGCATAAATTTCTAATGTTTGTGGTATTTTATATTATTTAAAGAAACCAATGTTGACGAAGAAGTGGCTTTATAGCTATTAGTTTCTTCCGATATTTAGGAATTAAGGAATTCATATGATGCTTGCAAGGTCTTTAGGCCTCTTTGAAGGTTACTGTACCACCTTATCCCTGATCCTGGGTAAAAAAGGGGGAGAAATAGTAAAGGAAGAAAAAATTGTGCTTGGAATGCTTAGCATTTTTTCAATTACCTTTGACAGGAACCCGTACCGAATGATAGGAAAATTGGGAAGCTTTGTGAATATGCTGCAAAGAATCCATTACGAATACCAAAGGTATAGCTTTTCTTTTGTTCCATTTTTCCTTTGGTGGAATTTGATATGGATTTTCTTTTTGGTTCCACCAGTTTGTTGGCTCTGTGTTCAAATATTTCATATTTTCTGTTTGCAGTGTTGATTTCCACAGTTCTTCTGGGAACTGCTTACTCTGTTAATTTAAATGAAAATGTGAAACTTGTTAATGAGAGTGTGGGTGTCTAACTCTCTTCTATAATTGGAGTTTCTACTTTTAATAAAGTTAACTATGTTTGATGTCTTCTTGTGGTTTAGGATTTAAATCTTGTTTTTAAGATGATTATTTTCTGAAAAGCTGGTAAATTTTGTCAAGAAATGTTGAAAACTGATTAAAGATATTGATTGGCATTAATCTTCAGGCAATCAAATTTTTAGAAGCTTCCTGGAGTAAATTTACCATATCCTGTAATACATATAACTTCAGTGAACTGCCTTGATTTGTTTTTCATATCTTTCCGTATGCACAGATTACAAGTAACCTAGAGCAAAGATGTTTCAAGGGGTTACGGAATGAGAAGTTTGGTTGTGTGAAAGTCATATTGTGCGTTTACACAAAACTGCTATCGACATGTAAGGAGCAGATGTAAGTTTGTATGTTGAAATTTATATATTGAATTGATTTAAAAATTTTGCAGAATCAATTTTTTTAGCCAAGTTCCATTTTCGTGTGAGCATCTAGTAGAGGAGTTTCAAAGAATGCACCACTGAATTTAGATAACATAATGTTAGAGCATAATATTTTGTTTGTTATTGTCACACCATTAATGAAGGGGGCTTGTGTTGGTGGACCAAATTCTAGCAGGCATTAAACATTATAAGATAGCTGCTTATCAATTTATAATCTAATTGATTAACTTCCTCTGTTATCATTTGAGGTTTTCCTTTGTGTTTGGTTGCATTGAAAGAAAATTGAATTAGTTAACAATGATCAATTATCTCTTAAGTACCATAAAATCTATGTAAGCCTTGGTAGTGTAAAGATGTATACAATTACTCCTTTAGTTTTCAGGTTTTAATGTTTAAAGGTAAGATTTGCTCGACAATTGATAATTTAATGCTTTTTATATTTTTGTTGTGAGGTTATGGCACTATTGTGCAGATGCCTCCATAAAAGGTTTTTCTTTGTTATATTAAATAAACCTTCTGTGGGTTATTTATTTAAAGTTAACTAAAGTTTTGAAAAAGAAAAGAAATGAAAAGTTCATGATGCAGGAAAAGATCATGCTTATTGACGGATTAAATTATTTAGAGAAGTATTCTAATAATTTGATCAATTTTCATATGTTCAATTTTTAAGTTTTTAGTATTTAGGGTTATAGTCATTGTTTCGTATTTATTTTAGTTTACTAGTTTTCCATTTAGTGTAAATGTATTTTAGTGTCAATAATTTTCATACATGACACTCAGGAGTATTTTATTATTGCAGGGCACTTTTTGCTAGTAGTTTATTAGGGATCATTCAGACTCTTTTGGAGCAAACCCGACTGGATGAAATGCTAATTATAGGTTGCGATGCTCTTGCAGAGTTTGTAAATAGTCAGGTGTGTAGTAGTATGGTGTAGTACAATTATGTGTGTCACTGGGTAATAGTAATTAAGTAGCCCTCTGAACTTTATGCTTTCTGTCTCTGCTTTTATGTTGTTGAAGTAGACAACTCCTCTTGAAGAATTATTACATAGCAATTTAGTTGAAGTCTGGCTCCCCTCCATTACTTTTGTATCCATTACTATCCAACAAAAGTTTAATCACCATTAACATATATAATTCCACAATTCATGGATGGGTCCTACACTTTTGAAAGTTTTGATGATTAGTTTATTGGAAAATAATGAATAAAAAGGTAATGGACATGATCTCTACCCATTCAGTTGTAGGCTTTAATTGCAGACAGACAATAGACAGCATTGTTGAGATCTAATCTAAAATCAACTAGCAATAAGCGAAGAGGCTCAACTTTTAATATAAGACCATAGGAAACCCAATACTTAACAGATGTGAGATAATAGTAACACCACCTAACTAGAATCTTTTTACGTATTAGCTTGTAAGAAGTGGAGTTATTCTAATTGTATGGGATTTGAAACTAGATGGACAGTACACACATGTTCCAATTAGAGGGCCTTATTCCTAAACTTTGTCAATTGGCTGAAGAGGATGGAGATGATGACCGCGCTTTACGTTTACGTTCAGCAGGATTGAAAGTGCTGGCTTCCATGGTATTATTCTCTTTAATCTTGAATCATTTTTGGATAAAAAAACTCTTCTTCCCAGAAAAATTCTTGTGGTACATTAGCTCAAACTAACATTTATAAATAGCCATAGCTTTTCTTCTGTGGAACAGATGCTTGTGCAAGCAGTCACTCGTTTTCTTTTTTCCTCGCCATTTCTTGTATGTAATACTTGTTGGGGTTGTGTGCATATCTTTCCAATCTTTTCCTTCTTTGCAGATTTCCTCCTCCGCTGATTTTGACTTGTTTCCAGTGAATTTATTGGTTTTGTTATTGGCAGTGACTACCGCCTACCAATTTATAACAGTATGGGCCTAGTAATATTATGATATAGCTGGTTGGTTTAAATATTTTCAAGTAGCTTCTGCTTCTACCTTTGTGCAACAATTAAAAGTTAAAACCCTTTGTTAGAAGACATCCTTCAAACCGAGAGGCTAACTTTCTACAATATATTTTGATGGGTTTGATTTTTGCGGGTTTGTGTTTTGTAACACTAGGTTGAGATTGAACTCAGATGAGTCAAAAGTTCTAACAATTAAACTTATTTTTCCCTGATCTTTCTAGATTTGAAAGAAGCCACTTTGCTTTTGTGGAGCGAAGGGGAATATTGGGGTTTTAGGAATAAACTGATGGGAAAATCTGAAATTCATTACAAAAGTGTTATCAGGTGTTTTAGGTTGAACTTACTGCTTTAAGTAATCTATGAATATGCTAATGTTCTAATATGTTCAATTTGCATACAAGTCTTTACAAATCCGAAAAGTAGGAGACCAATTCCTGAAATTTTCTTCTTGATTTTTTTCTTTTTAAGATCATTTTATTCAGATATTTTATTCATTAGTATTGTTTCGTTTTCTATGCTTCTTTCCTCACTTATTATTTTTCTACCCGTATTTGTTTTCCTTCACTTCAATTTCTACTCATACACTTCTTGTGCCTAGGTCTGGTTCATGGGCGAGCAGTCTCATATATCATTGGAGTTTGATAGTGTAAGTTTTCACTTCTTATTGTGCCTTTTCCTACATTTCTATTTTCAAATTTCGATTCATTTCTGATCTGATGCAGTTTAACTGTGCTGTATACTGTAGTCCTAGATAACTTCATTAAAAATCTGAAATTGTTAAGTCTCTTTATCCTAGCTGGAGCTTCATTAAAAATATTGAAATAGAGTTTTGGAATGGTTACAAATAACTAAGTATACATTGTCCATCCAAATTTTGGATTAACCTCTATTGGTTTCTCTGGGTCAGCTCCTCATAAAAGCTCCATTTTGTACTTTCAGCTTTTACCCTCTTGAATCTCCATTAACATATTTGAAACTAAAGCACACGTTAGAACAGATGTGCAGTAGGAGCCGGCTCTTTTCTTCATTGTAATTATTTTTTTCCATCTTGTATAGATCATATCAGTTACCTTGGAGAATTACATGGATACCAAAATGACACCCGTCAATGGCAGTAAAGTGGATGAAAATGGTTCGCCTTTCCCAGATATCATTGAGAATTCCTTTGACTTTGATCCTACCATGTGAGGCTTTTTTCAAGTATATTTCACGCTGCATTCAATTCATTAGGATATATTTCTTGTTCGAATATCATCCTTAACTTCAATTGGTTATTTAACAGGGATACTTCCAAGAATCCTTCTTACTGGTCAAAGGTTATCTTACATAATATTGCCGGATTAGCAAAAGAAGCAACAACTATCCGACGTGTTCTTGAACCAGTTCTTAAGAATTTTGATGCTGAAAATCACTGGTCTCAAGAGAATGGAATTGTTTTTTCTGTTCTAATGTATTTGCAATTGCTAATGGAAGAAACAGGTTATTTTTGGAGTTTCAATGGGTACCCTTCATAAATATATACTTTTTCTAATGACGCTTTTATAGATATAATGTTATTATGTCTTAATTCCAGGAGAGAAGTCCCACGTATTATTGGCTATCTTGGTGAAGCACTTGGAGCATAAGAATGTAGCCAAGCAACCTCATATACAAGTTAACATTGTCAATGTCATTACTCAACTTGCACAAAATGCCAAATCTCTGCCCTCAGTTGCAACTATTGGTACAATAACTGACTTGATGAAGCATCTAAGAAGATGCCTACAAAATTCATCTGAATTATCAAGTTCTGGGGGTGATAATAAATATAACACTGATCTTCAGTTGGGACTAGAAAAGTGTATCTCACAGCTCTCAAATAAGGTTGGGAATATGTTCTTTTTCACATCCAAGTTTTACTCGAATCTGATTATAGATACTTACATAGGCTACTTTTTCTTGTTATTCAAATTTTACCCATTTAGTTGAAACTTCTTCTGCATGTATGTAACAGGTTGGGGAGGTGGGACCAATTCTTGATGCAATGGCTGTGGTACTAGAGAATATTTCGAGCAACAGTATTGTTGCCAGATCGGCTATTTCTACTGTTCATCGAACAGCAGATATTATCTCTTCTATCCCAAACATATCATATCACAAGAAGGCAAGTTTTCTTGTGTAGTATACTGCTATATTTGTTCTTATCTTGTATGAGCATCTAAGTTCTGAAATTAGAATATGTTCCAGGCCTTCCCTGATGCTCTATTTCACCAGTTGCTCCTCACAATGGTCCATCCAGACCATGAAACACGGGTTGGGGCACATGATATTTTTTCTGCTGTGCTTTTGCCATCCTTGCTTTCATCTTCATCAGATCAAAATAAAAGAACGCCTGAAGCTGTTCGTTCTGACTTATCACTTAGTGCATCCAAGAAGCTAAGGAGTCAGAGCTTTGCCTTCCAGGATAAAGGTAAAGACCAAGTAGAATTCATTGATGAAAGATTAAAAGAAAATGGAAACCAAGCATCAGATATGGCTGTGAGAAATCCAATAATGCGTCAGTCTCATAGACATTCATATAGCTTCGAGCATTTTCTGCGTGATGGAAAAATGGTGTGAAACAGCCTTCAATATGTTTCTAGTGTTATTATCAATTGAGATGCTATTCAGTATTCTTATATATTTTAAATTTTCAGGAGCTTAATTCCCTTCGATTAAGTAGCCATCAAGTGAGTCTTCTGCTTTCAACAATATGGGTCCAGGCAAATTCTGTTGAAAATACCCCTGCAAATTTTGAGGCTATGGCTCGTTCATATAGCATTGCAGTATTGTTTACCCGAGTCAAGGTTAATCATGATTTTATATGCCTTTGTTTCAAGATATTAGTCTCCTTTGTGAATGGACAGGATTCAAGAAATATAGTTGGTTATTATGATAGGGTTTTGCTCTTGAGTACCTAAGAGCACTCTTAAAGGTTACCATATTGGGTAAGTTACTATTTCCAATGACAGGATTTCATTAAACTAACGTGATGAATTACATTGGATTGAAGATTGTAACTTGCCTAATATGTAACCTTAATTAGTGCCCTTAGGGCACTTGTTATCAAAACCCTGTAAAATATTACTGTAAGTGTAACTAATTTTAACAAGTGGCCTAAGGGAAAATTCATTTAGGATGTTACCTAATGATTGATTTTATTTTGTTTTCGGTGATGCTGTATTAATGACGGGTAGGATGGTGAAATTGATAAATGATTGGTACTTTTGGTACTAAAAAAAATTATGGTAGAACCCAAAATAGAAGAATGGACAACTTATTTATTTTAGTGAGAGTCTCTGCTTAATTTGACATTCCAAACATCCTTTACAATTATTATTAGAAGTTCTTAATTGTCACCATGACGCTTTACATGAACGTGGAAAATTGCTGACTGCCCCTTCATCACCTCTTTCTATTTACCTGCACCATGTACCATTATCTAGGAACTCAAAGTGGCTAGGGTCTGCCTTTCTGTTCCAAGCACTAATTTTGATTTGTCATTGGGCTAGCTTTGATGGAATTTGGGTCTTACCTTGTGTTTTTAAGAGGATGTCCTAGATCTTCTAATAAAGAAGATTCCTTTATCATTTGCTTTTTGTCTATGGAAAATTTTTGACATATCTTGATCTCTAGTAGAGTTTCTCTTTCCAATTTTGGTAGCTATTTTCTGAACTTGCTGTGTTGATAAATTGATGACAGACCTCTGGTCACATGGCCCTAGCTCGGAGTTTTCAGTTGGCATTCTCCCTACGGAGCATCTCTCTGGATCAAGAAGGTATGTTACATCTATCATTTTGTCATCTTTTTTTTCTTACAGGGTGAATATAGTGTGACACATATGCATGCAATAGGACTATGCTTTCTCTCCATTTTGTTAGTTGGAAGTTCCATGCACTGGATTATACCATACATTTCCATGATCTTGTTTTTTCTTGGAGATGCTATGTTAATTTTGCTCAGCCATCTCAAGCTGCAAATGGAGAGGATACTGTGGCTAAGCAAAGTTTATGCCTTTGCTTTTCATACAAGCATGCATGCACATGCAACGCATGCCAAAGAATATTCCTTATACGTCCCTAACCTTATAGATCCTAGCTGATTTGGTCTCAAATGCTCTCTTAATGTTTCTCACAATCAACATAAAGGGAAATTGATATCTTTAATGGTATTTAATGCAACTGGCTCAAATGGTATCACTAAACCAACCTGGTCTCCTCATAAGGAATTTAATTTGAGTCGATCTTTTAGAATTTACTGAAGTCAAACTTCATTTCCCCAATTTTATGCCTTATTTCATCAAACATGCCATGCGGTATAACATTTACATAACTTTGCTACCTTCTGTTCCTCTGAAAAAATTTCTCTCCTTTTCTGAATAATTAAATCATTCACATAATAACGCTACCATCAGTGATTTACACTGAATAGCCTTTTTTTCCAATATTAGGAGCAAGGGAAAAACAATAATAATTGAAATGCAAATTAACGTTAGGAATTGGTCAAGTTCTGTGGGTTGTTAAATTTGGTGAAAACTTCTACCAACATTTGTGTCTTACATGCATGTTGAAGGACGCTTGCAACCATCTCGCAGACGGTCTGTCTTTACCTTGGCATCCTACATGCTTATTTTCTCAGCCAGGGCAGGCAATTTTCCAGAGCTAATTCCTGTTGTTAAAGCATCTCTGACAGATAAAACGGTCAGTTTCTTATCCTTGATCTATAGAGGTCATTTTTATTGTAACGGCACAATTTTTTTCTGAGCCTTCAGCTTATACTTGAGTTTATCACCCTTTTCACAGATTGATCCTTATCTCAAATTAGTTGAAGATGCTGGACTTCAGGCTGTATTTGTGGAATCTGATATAAAATATGGATCAAAAGAAGATGAAGATGCTGCATTAAAATCCCTATTGGCAATAAAGCTTGATGACCTTCATTTGAAGGAGACTGTCATATCCCATTTCATGACCAAATTTAAGAAATTATCAGAGGTGATACATCAGTATCTTGATTATTAGTCTTTTATTCTGAGGTTTATGATGTGCTAGTTTCCCTAGCTCTATTGACAATGATTAGTATTTACAATTGGAGGTTGAATGCAGGAGTGGTTCTTTTGGCTTTCAGAACATTATCAGTTGCAATAATGTTGAGCCTTTTTTTTACTTGAAGGAATGAAGTTTTGAACCAAAGGTGCTTTAGACTAATTAAATTGGGATTCTTCTTTAAAATATATCATGTGAAAGATCTTTGCTTGAGGAGCTACTGTTAACTACTAGAAACAATTATCATGGTATAGAACGTAGTCAGGAGTAATGTTACTCGAGTGGTGGCAACTACTGCATTGGTTGAAATATAAGTAAAAAGGGTCTGAAGACAAGAACCAGATAAATTGAGTCAATCTACTCTTAACTAGTAATTTGCTTATCATAAGTGAATTATTGCCCCGGCTCCTTCCCCTCCCCATTTTTAGATATGTTGCTTTTAAGAGTAATAATGACATTATCAACACCCTTGAATAGCTATGATAAAATGATAATTTGTTGCATGTTACTAAGTTGTTCCATTTTCATGCAAAAGGAATTACTAGCATCTATGGGAGCTTTTTTGCAAAATGATTATTGTTATCTCTTGTGTTCTTCCAGGATGAATTATCAAGTATAAAGAAACAGCTTCTTGAGGGCTTTTCACCCGATGATGCATATTCATTAGGTGTTCCGTTGTCAAGACCATGTTCTCCTCTTGCGCAGATGGAGTTTCAGTCATTTGATGAGGTAGATCTTGTTCTGATCACATTCACTCTCTACAACACTACGATATTGTGTGGTTAACTTAATTGTTTTACTTTCAGATGCCACTAGCTGCAGTAACAGATGAAGCCAATGGAAGTCAGTCAGGTCGCAAAGCATCATTATCCATAAGTAAACTAGATGTCTTGAGTGCCAATGAGCTATTGGATTCAGTAAGATGAGCGGTTCTATTTAATATATTTATTTATTCTATTTATTTAGAATTTCTCAACAAAGTTGGAAACAGTAGGATGGTATGTGTTTATTCTTTTCCATTGACCATTTGGATCTTGGTGCTGCTTGAAACTCTTATCATGCAATATATTTGGAAAAGCACCTGTTTGTCAGACAATATGTCTAGCTTTGTTGAAACTCTAGCCAACCTTCCTAATGCTATTTGCTTGGGAACTTGAAATTCTATAAATGTATGAATGCACTATTGACTCCCCCCCCCCCCCCAACTGTTTTCGGTGGATGTTTAGGAATGTAAATGGAGATGACCTGAATTAGATTATTGATATTAAGTTCGAGGAACTATTCAAGCCTTTCTGGCTGTTCAACTCAGAGAACTAGTTTTCTATTTTCACATTCTTTATGCATCATTACTCCACCCCCCTTCCCCCTTCCTATGTCTCCAGAGATTTATCTAGCTTTCAATTTTTCTCACTATAACTGTTTGTTGCACCAATAGGCTCTGGAAACAGCCCGGCAAGTTGTAAGCTTTTCGGTTTCCCCAGCACCGATTCCTTATGACCAGATGAAGAGTCAGTGTGAAGCTAGTGTAATGGGTAAACAGCAGAAGATGTCAATACTTCATCACTTCAAGCATCAACAGGAAGCCAGTGCAACCTCAGAGGAAATTGAAAATGAAATTCTCTATTTACCAAGTGAGGTATGTTTGGCCTGCATATGCATGATAAACATCTGTAAGAATCTCTCTAGTTTTTTTAATGGAACCTTTAATTATCATTTAATCCTTTTCACTTTCTTTCCTAAGCAAAACCATAACCTGTAATCATTGCCTTTCATAATAGAACAGCACTAATTATTAGAAAATAGAGAACAATAACAACCGTAAACTTCTTCTACTGTTTTATAATTTCAATTTTCTTTTAAAAGTTGAATTCCAAAAATGTCTTCCAATTTCTATATAGCATTGATATCTTAGGTTTTGTTTGGATGGTGCTTTTGGTTTTTGCTATTTGTCCTTTGTTTTTCAGTTCATTTTCTGTTTTTTGCTTTTCACTTACCTCTGGGGGAAAAATGTAAATTGCAAAAGCACCTGCCAAACTGTGCCTTTGTAGTTTAAAAATAGCAATATTCTTTTTGTTGCTATGATGCTTGCATTAAATGTGGTTCCTTCACCAAAAAGTTATATGTGAACCAACTAACGTGATATGTATCTTGATTAAACTTTGGTGGTAATTTGATTTTTACCCTAAACCCGAGAAAGAGAATACTTAAATGTTTTAATTACATTTTTTACATCCTTGATTTAGAATTGGGTTTGTTTATTAGGATCCACGTGCCTGAAATAGACATTTTTCAGTTGTGCTTGTCTAGTCTAGTTCCAGATACGAGAATATTTGTGAATGTTATTATATGTTACAAAATGGCATGCATTACAACATGATTTTAATCAATTTAATGGTATTATGAAACCAGTAATAGTTGTTTTCGGGAATTGCTCTATTTCAGAAAGCGGAGTCTAACAACGTTCAAGGTCATATAAGTGGACAGATTGCCCTCTGTTCACAAGAACACATGCAACATTCTTTCAGATTACCGCCATCTAGCCCTTATGACAAGTTCCTGAAAGCAGCCGGATCCTCAGGTTGATTATATATAGTATGCTTTTTTTATTATATGATATTATGGAACCAATAATAATAGTTGTGGTGAATTGTTCTCATCTTGTATTTCAGATAGTGGGGTTTTCAATTAGCAAAGAAACAAATTCATTTAAGGAAGCAGTTTGCCTTCTGTTCAAAAGCATACAGATGATCGCCGTCAAGCCCTTACAACAAGTGCTTGAAAGCAGCTGGATCCCACAGAGGTTCGATATGTTTTATACTAATAAATACACTAATAATATGTGTATACATGTATATGTATATTTACGTATCAGTGAATCTATAGTTTGCTTTCTTTATCGATTCCTGGGCAACTGTCAATTATTTTCATACGTATGTATATGTGTATATATAATTTTTGTTTTTGGTTACTATGGAAGCTCATTCTATGCATTTCTACACATCATGACAAGATGGAAGACCTGATTTCGTGGCTTGTAGGATGGGCATTGAAATAGCACTCGTAGTTTTAGCAATGTTTGTTTTTCTCTTCCTTTTTCCAACATATTCTTCAGAAAGGATCATCGTGTAATTTTAGATTCTATACAACGTACAACATTGATGAGAAAGGCAAGGGAAATTTATGATATCGATTGTGTGATCGATATAGTGTGGAATTGGAACTTCTTCTTTTTTGCGAGTAATTTTGAACACCTAAAATTTTAGTTGCAGAAGATATTTAGTGCTTGTTGACGAGGCTTTAATATATGAAATCTAAGTATTTATTTATTAATAAACAAATAGATTTGTCTTGCAATTTTCCTCAGGTTTTAATCTATAATTTAATCAAAATTGCCAAATTCATAATAAATAGAAAAAATTTATGTTAAAATTTTCAATTGAACAAGTGTAGTAAAAAATTGATGACATTCTACCACGAAACCCGGTAGACTCTTAGCTTAATACCCAACAAATAATAAAAATAATAGCCGCAGTTTATTTTTCATTAATCCAACATTATATAAAAAGAATACTATCATAATTTTTTTAGTTATTACATTATTACAAATAGGCAACCAAGTTACCTAATAAGAACCCTCTGAAACCCAAAAACAAAATCTCCATAATCCAAAGCAAAAAAGAAAGAAAAAAAAATAGTATTCCATGATATTGGTTCACTACTGTACCTGGAATTTTTTTTTTAAGACTACCATTTCATCAAAATCATCATCAATACAAAATCTCTATATAACCTATATATATATATATATTGCCTATCTGATTAACATAGGAAGACAGCATAAGAGACTATGATTCAACCCGACCGGCAGTGAGGAAAGATCAGACTCCTCCATCCGGAAACAATTGATAGAGTGACCAAACATGTGAATAAGCAAAAAGAAACGGTGGAAGAAAAAGAGTGAGACTGAATGACACGACTGACTACAACACAGTGGTAGAGTTTGGCATTTTCTGCCAAAAGAATAGCCAGACTCACCAGACTTGACCAAAATTCACAACCCTGACTACGTGGCGAACTCTTGAGTTCCCTAATCCCGTGTTTTGCTTATGATCGAGAACCTGTACACACGCTAAGCTCCAAACAGATGAACCTCAAAAACCTTTTTGAGGTTCAATACCCTTCAAGGACCATATGGACCTATGAATGCTTTGACTGGACCAGAAACAACTCTTGATTTTCATTAAAAACCATAATTGAATGGAAATCATCAATACCTCATAGGGCAAGCCAAAAATTCAATCTGAACTCAAGAAGGAGCGGCTGTGGCGGATGCCTTCTCCATTTTCTCCTTTTCAATTTCTGCTCTCCTCTGTTCAGCATGCTGAGCAACACTGTTTGCAAGAGCTTGAAAATGGAAATCCAGTGTCTGTGTAAGGTTCTGGAACCTGATAGGATCCGATGCTTGCAAAGCTAGTAAAGAAAAAGTTGCTCTTTCAGACAATGCCATGCAAAACAAAAAGTAGAAAATGAACATGAAACAAACTGAAAAGGCCAAATAAAACATTTTACCTTTGACGGTATCAACAAAGAAAACAAAAGGGTCTACTTCATCAATTGGTGACAGTAACTCTTCATCGTCACTAAAGTCATCGTCAGAGTCAGAGTCGTCATCATCAGTTGGATGGAAAGCCTTAGCCTATAGAAAGCAATGTTGGGTGGAATCAAAGAGAAGATATGAAAGTCCAGGGTTATTTACATGTACATGTCATAAAATTAAGACCCATTAAAGGGTGCAGACATTCTCCCAAGGGCAATAAGGATTTTCATTCTCAGCACTTTAGATTTCTAGCCAGCCAAAGGAAGGGTTTTTCTTTCCTGCTAAATTGTGATATTCAGGATAGAAAGCCAAGTAATAAGAAACCTAAAGGATCAAAACAATGCATACCTGGGCAGCTAATTTTTGAAGCCTGATGTTATCAGCTTCATCCTCATCCTCTGCATCAACTCCCATTTCCTTGTCGGAAGCATTAGCATCATCTTCATCATCAGTCTGGAAACCATCCATATCATCATCTTCAACCTCTTCCTCATTTGCAGCTACTGTTCACACCCAGATATGGGAATAAAACCTCCAAAAGACAGCAAGGCAAAGCCAAAAGTGTAGGAAGTGGTTGCAAATCCACACACGAGGCATGAAATGCATACGCGCACCTCCACACACTCACACACACACATATACATATATATATATAGAGAGAGAGAGAGAGAGAGACCTGTAATTTGACCTTTGTATGCAACTAGTAGATCGAGGGTGGCCTTGAAGACACGCTCAAGAGCCTCCCCGGGAAACTGTTCACCGGGAAGTGCAAGTAGTGATGTAAGGCCCAAGCAGCACACTTTCTTATCATGTTCCCTGTAGCATCCATATCACTTGTATAGTCTCAGACAATATTAAAGGCAAAAATTTCATCATAGAAGTAATGATATAATGCTTAAGATTTGTGCAGAGTGAAGGCATCAAAGCAAATACAAAAACTACCTACCGCTTAAAATTAGCCAGTAGACCACTCTTTTTAACTTGTTGCAACAAATGGAACCACAGGTTGAACACTTCCGTCGTAACACAAAGCTTATTTAATATGCTGAGTGTCAATACTGCGTTGTAATAAACTGAATTGGCAATCTGGGACAAAAATGACCAGTGTTCTGTTAGAAAACCACAGGTAGGTGTATGCCCAGAAGAGTACATTAACATTTAAAAAAGCAAAAGTTGTTGCTATTACTAGCTACTTCACACCAAGTAACATTGACCATTAACTCAACATTGTAACAGGAACCCAACAAAGAAAATTTGAGACAGATAAAAAAGATGTTAAACTTAAATTGGCAAAAAATTAAAATCTTCAACTAGTGCTTTCTGATACATTGTAAAGATTGCATAACTAGCTTGAGTGGGTGCATAATTGAGGAACATCATATGTGTAATATTTGCCAAGACAATATGCATATGAAGTACGACATAATCTTGCAGAAAACTAAGGCAGTCCTGACACCTTACCACTTGTACAAGAAGACATTTTAACCTGGATTTCTCCGTTCGACGCAATCGGTCAAGTGTGATTCTCAGATATGGCTCAACCCAATGATCCACCTGCCCTCTACAGTTTTGAAACACTACTTCAATCAACTTGGGGGCTGGTTCAATATCATTGTCTTCTAAATTTTTATCAGCCATAACCTGCCAAAGAAAAAGAAAATGAGAATAGTCCTTATAACCAAATGGATACCAACATAAAGGTAGAAATATTGAAAAAAAAAACACAAACTGAAAAGTATATTGTTCATGTTCATTTTCCTGACAGTTTACCATCTACATGCAACTTTATTAGTAGAAAAGAACTCACAGATGAAATCATATTCCAAAGACTTTGCTGGTAGTCTGGTTCCTTGCAAGTAAGAAAATGTGCAGTTCCCCTGGATATATAGTTGTCCAAAGGAACCAAAATATCTGCATGAAAACAGATACCACTTAGAAACAACACAAAAAAAGTACGGACAAATTCAAAATAGATAACAATAAATTGCAATTGGATAAAGGAAGATTGAAACTCCTCACTTTCTGCTGTGATGTAAAATATTTATATGGAACTCATAGATAAAACAGAAATAGAAATGAAATATCTGCATTCTATGCTAATGTAATCCGGACATCTAGATTGCAGTGGCAAACTGATCCCAAAACTAGGGATAGTTGTCGTCTTAAGAACAACTCAATTTATTGTTTTTTCAGACACACGCATAAACCACAAGTTCAGATCAGTAACAGTAACATATGCATAAACCATAAGTTCAATTTATTGTTTTTTCAGACACATGCAAAAATATTGTCAATTTATTTAGCCATGTGTATCTTAGACACATACATAAACCAACAAGTTCAGGTAACATATGGCATATTGTTTTTTCAAAGGGCAATAGTATCACTCAGAAGATTATCATGCAGTTGACTGTGAAGAAAATCCATTAGTCACTCCAGTACAATTTCAGTTAATAACTAAACAACAAAGAAAACATTTAAACTGATTAAAAGCATGAAAGGAAATTTGGCCAAAAAAAAAAAGCATGAAAGGAAAAGTCAAGTCAACAATTCTAGAACATTCAGGTGTTGAAACAAAACAGCAACTAAGAAAAGCAGAAAATGTAAATAGATTCATACTTGGAAAGAAGTCTATAGCCCAATCAGCTAATGCTTCAATCATCAAAGGCCAAAGGCTCCACATTTCCAGGGATATAGTCGGAGAAAAAAAGGTCATATACGAGACAATCTCCAAGACTTCTTCAAAAACCTCTGCAGGAGAACAGAGAGAATAATAAAATAAATGACATACAATGATATAGGCTGAGCATCGTCTTATACAAGACAAATTTGGCATGATTGAAATCCAAAAGCAAATCTACTATTTGATTACTAAATTTGTCAACTCACTTTTACATTTCAGTCTGCAAAAATTTAAAACTCAAATCTTTTTCACAAGTAGTCCCCATACTGGGAATGATTTGAGCAGAGCATAGGCTTCCCTGGAGCAAGCCTTCAATTAGCCATTATCATTTTTTGTTTTTTGGTTATTTTAGCAAATGTGTTTATCAGTATATTGAATTCTATACAAACCCCTACTGGATCTAAACACATTCTTAACTGTCATGATAGTTTGATACAGTCTAAAGTCCAAACCAGTATGAAGTGACTAATCCTATAAGGATTCTCTTCGATCTACAGTCATATTTTATTTTTAAAATGAATGTATTTTAAGAGTAATTAATATCTAGGGATAATGATAAGCTTCCCTTTCTCCTCAAGTTGCATACTGTGAAATCAATGACCTAATAACTTGCACAATTTAAGAAAAAGCAGAAGCACCTTAACCACGGCAGCTTCTCATTTCAATGTTCACATCTAAACTTTAGATTCTAAACTCAACTTAAACTTAATACTCAGTCCAGCCTCATTTTACTTGTCAACTCTCATTTGTAGCAGGCTCTTATGTATTATATTTAAGCATATGAAATGATTAAAAAGAATCATTGAAACAGGAGGGGGAAAAAGAAGAAAACATATGTACCTTGTCCATCAGTTGTCAACATTCTTCGCATGATTGGAAGCAAAGTTGGCTCAATCTGAACAAAAAGTTGCGGAAGCCTGCTAACTGACTCAAGTATTGTGCTTATGGCACGCAAACAGCCGACTGCAGCCAGAGCACCAGGATCATCAGCTTCATCATCAGCTTCTGATGTGTTCATACACCTCCAAAATGCAGCAGCCTGATAGTAGATACATGAAAATACTTTCAGGTACAGACAATTTCAAACTTGGTATTTAAAAAGTTATATAAACGTGCATTACCAAATTCTGACACAATCCAAGAGCAAATGGTGCCATCTCCTCCCCAAACTTGTCAACTATAGTCTCCAGAGTAAAGACAAGGTCCTCATTCTCAACCTCATTCATAAGTTTAAAAATCTCTGCAGGAAAGAAATTGGAATGTATTGACCAAGTTGCCTGAATGATAAAGAGCAACTATATATCGTGAACATGATCCCAATTTTCAGAAAAAGAAGAAAAGAGAATGCCAGAAACAGTCTTCACAGCGAAGTTAATTTTGAGACAACCATCATTTTAGAATACCACTTACCATCAAGTAGTTGAGGAAGAATTGGACGAATCTCATTTAAATCTGCATATAAAACAATTTCTTCTCTGTTAAGCAGCCAATATTCCAATAAATGAAGAAATGAGGAGGGAATAGTCAAACCAGTGATAGCAATCTAACTACATATGCAATTTTGGTCCTAAGCTTGCTCAATCCAAATCCAACTTGTACAAATTATAAAACAAAATTCAAGCGCATGAGCTATATACCTCTGCAAGCTTCAACAAACGACCTCAATGCAAAAACTGAATCAACGCGAACAGGAAGTTCTGGATCACACAATCCAGAAACAACGCTATGCAATGCTAGGCGGAAATTATTCTGGTCGGAGAAGTTTATACGGGCATACTGTCCTGCTACCCAAGCAGCCTAATCCCACAATCACAAAAGCATAAAAATGAGAAATTTCTCACATCGAAATGACTACGTATGCTAGATACCTAGAAAAAGAGCAATGAAGTAGGAGCATTAAGATGTCTCCAGAAAAAAAGAATGAAAAGAAAAATAAAACCTTGGCTCTAAGATGACCAACAGGACTGCGGAACTCTGGGAAAACATGTTGCATTAACATATGTTCCAACTCAGATTTATAGGGCTCAGTTTGTTTCAGCTTATCACAAAGTGCTCCAACAGCAAGGAGAGCACCGTCCTTCTGTCGGTAAGGCTTATATTCTACCGGTGCTTCATCATACCTGGAACAATAAAGAATTGTACCATGAATACAACACAATAAATGCAAACCAAAATTAAATAATCCCAATATTGCCTGTCTGCGTTAGGCTTCAAAGTAACAGAATACCTCTTAAAAATTTCCACAATGAATTGAATAAACTTCTGAAGATTCTCTTTTCCACGTTTCCTGACTAACTCACAGACAAAGTCCATGGAAGCAGTCCTTGGACTATATAAATCTTCAATTATATCTGCAGTACAACAATAAAATGCATGAATCAGTGTGGCTTATTCAAGGTTTCCAACAGGCACACCAGGTTTGATAGCTTACCATATCCCTTCCTTACATACTCATGTGGATCTTCCTCCCAAAGCTTTTGATCATTGTCATTGAAACACATGAGAGGAAAGACTATCTCAAAAAGAAGAACATCAATCTGTGGCTGCAACAAAGTATACATGCTATTTTTCGAGATGCTGCATATAATTAAATGTTTTTCCAGTCAACATCCATTATTAACGATTCCAAATATAAATATACTTTGCAATATCAGAAAAGATGCAACGTCGTCAATAGTCTTGACACAAATACAATGGCCACAGATAAACAATACTACATCAATAAAGCACGAGGCAGAAATGTATAATTAGGCTTGTTGGGCTTTATTTGGTAACAAACAGGATAAAATTACACAGTATATAAAAATAAATTATCTAATTCATACTGCTACACAACTTTCATAGTTATCAAGGTAACACGATATGGTCAGAATTTCTTGGGTGATCATCATAAATCAGATAAGAAGCTCCACAATAGAGAGATAAAAACAGGTAATACTCTAAAGAGTATATTTAAAATAATGCTATCTTTCCAGTTAAATGAAGGGCAACCTCTAGCCTTGAAAATTTGGATGATCCAGTTACTTAAAAGACTGGCAAGCTTTGACAAAAGCATAACTGACCATCTTACACCAAGCAATGAAAATTAAAAACACCAGTTATGCAGGATAAAGTAGCAAACCTGCTGCCTAGATATTGAAGAATAAGGTTGGTAACTCTGTCAGGGAGATAGCCACCAACACGAATCACACCCAATAAATTTAAGTGGCATTCCAAAATTTTTCCAGCATAGTTCTTTTGAAACATTTGGGCAAAAGCCCTGTTTTCTGGATTCCTAAGCTTTAAATCTCCAAACCTATAAAAAGCCACCAAAATCACAAATAATATTAGTAATTTGAGGCATATCAGACTACCGAAAACATGTTGCAATTCTAAAACTTACCGAGTGTATAGCCTATTTAAAATATGAACTGTCCATTTTTTCACCTTCCACCACCCCCATGATTTCCTGAGCTCAGGATCTACAGGTTGGCCTTCCAGAGGCACAGGCCTCTCCAAAACATTTAAGAAAGGCATCATCCAAGCATTGAACAAATTTGGATCAAGTAATTGTTTTGGAATCTCCAACTGCAAAGTATAGACAGTAAGCCAAAGATGGCATATGAGTAGGACAAATCTTATAAAAACAGGTCACATGAAACTAGTTGCAGTTGACATAAAAACACTGTAGTATGAGTAATTTTGTCGATATATTTGGTAAATGATTTTTCCTCGAAACTCCAAAAGAAAAGCATCATCCAAGCATTGAACAAATTTGGATCAAGTAACTGTTTTGGAATCTCCAACTGCAATATATAGACAGTAAGCCAAAGATGGCATATGAGTAGGACAAATCTTATAAAAACAGGTCACATGAAACTAGTTGTAGTTGACATAAAAACACTGTAGTATGAGTAGTTTTGTTGATATATTTAGTAAATGATTTTTCCTCAAAACTCCAAAAGAAATGCACTAGTATAGATTGGTTAGGTTGCTTATCATTAGACTGAGTAGCATTTTGCAACAGCCTAAAAAGAAAAGTAAGACTTCCAACTATTTTATTGACCATAAAGATTGTAACAATAGCATTATATAAGATCACAAATCTGTGTCAAGATCATTTCAATTACAAACAATAGTATGCATAATTTCAAATAAAAATTCCTTTCATGAATATGCCAAAAGATCATCTAAAAAGAAAGAGAAAAGAAAAGAGAGAACAGAAAATAAAAAATAAAGAGTATAAAAAGGTCAGATATATGTCAGAAACTAGCAGCTTAAAAACTTACATAGATAGATGACCAGAAAATTTTACAAATAAGTTTGATGAGATCTGCTACTTCCAGAGCTGGTTTGTCTATCTGGACAAGTCTGTTGAATATATTGAGAAGATGAGGAAATGTCTCCTCAACAATGCGGTGAACTGGAGTTCTCTCCTCCTCGGACTTGAACCTAGAATGGTAAAGAAATTGATGACATTAGTATTGAAATGAAAATTTGAAGAGAAACAACATTATAGCATGCACCAACTTAAGAGAAACAATGAACAGTTGTTATTTAATTAAAAGATCAGACACTTCTTAGTAGACACTTCCATCTACATGTACTGCAATAAAGCATTAAAGCCATGGAATTGAATTAATCAAATACTTCCCATCACTTCAGCAAGCAAATTATATTCAAAATAAATATTGCACTGATACAAAGATAATAACTGACAACAAAAATTAAAGTAAATCATGCAGCTAAATATAGATAAAATATAGTATATACTTACTCATATTTTCTAGCAAGAATGCGTAACACAAACAGAGCCCCATAAACCTGCTGATCTTGTAGGTTATGTTTCACCCAGTCCAGAAGCCGAGGCCACTGCTCCGGGTAATCAGCATGTATAATGGTTTTGAGGCACTCACCCAATTGCACCCTGCAATAATACCCATTTGATTATTTATTGATGCATAGAGCAACTTAATCACACGGACTACAACTGCCTGCACTGCCAATGAAACAGTAAATAGTTCTAAGCAAACAATCGAGACAACAGACAATTGTACCTCAACAAAGGGGGAACTTGAGTAACAAATACAAGAATATGATCGCGAACCATATCTTTATCACTTTGCAAAATTTTTTGTTGCTCATCTACATTTATTAAGAACAAAATAAATATATATTCATATTCATAAACACGAACATAAACATAAATATTGAGAAATATTTTTTAGAAAAAAGAAATAATAGGATTTGATTGAAATTTTGATACTTGGATCAAGAGGAGCCCAATTCTTAGCAATGAAGTTCTTGAAATGAATAGAAGCAACTTGACGAACTGCCATATCACAATTATTGTCAACGATGATCTGTAACAGTCTCACCAAATGCTGAGGCGTATACTGAAACTGAAACCAAATAAAATCCAAAATTTTAAAAATTAGTAATAATAATCAATCCATTTATCTAAAAATAATAATCAAAACCAATAATAAAATAAAAACCTGATTCAGGCTTTGCTCAGCAGCTTTGCGTTCAGCAGGATTAGGATTAAGTGCAGCTTGAAGAACAACAACAAGACTTGGAAGATCCATATTTTCTTAAATCCGATGATTAAAAGTGGGAATTTAAAACCAAAAAAAAAATTTTGTTGGCCCAAGCAGCTTGAATTCAGCTCAATGAGAAGAGAATTTAGGGTTTCGAAAAGGAGAAATATCGGAATTTAAAATTAAAATTTAAAAAAAAAACCGTGAAGATTGCGAGTGAGAGCTGGAGCTAAACAGCTAGAGAAAATATATTTAAAATGATTAGGGTTTACGGTAGTTTAACTAAACTAAACTAAACCACCACTTCTACTCTCACGCGCCGTCCACTAAAAAATTGGTAAGAAACGATGCCGTTGGCTCTTTTCTTTAATCGAGGAGAGCAACCGCACGTGCATGCCTCCGAGCGTGTTTTTCACGTATCAATATAAATGTAAAGACTAATGCCCAATAATTAAAAATGAAGATTATTTTTTTAATTAAATTAATATTAATAAAATTAAAAGCTAAATAAAATATGATTTTTGATCCATTGGGTTGTTGGATTAGCTTAGTTTAAAGGAAGTAAACGAAAATTGCTTCTTCTTCTTTCTTTCTTTTCCTTTTTTTTTTTTTTTTACTTTATCCTAGCCTTCACTTTATTCGTTTTAAAAGCTTTTTCTGATATATGCTCTTTTTTCTGTTTAAGAAAATAAATAAAATAAATAAATAGTAAGAGATCGCTTTCAAAGCATAACTCCTTTTTATTCGTGCCTAGATACTCGATAGTATCAATTTTTTCCTTTTTTATTATGAAAATAATTGTTTGATATTCAAAATAATAATTAATCCCGCAATTTACGTATAATTTTTAGATGGTGTATTTTAATTACTTTTTATCTATTGTTCATAATAATAATTTCCTCTTAATTTTAAATAATATAATTAATTTGAAAAATAAAAAATTAAGTTAAACAGCATTTAATTATCATAAGATAAATACAAAATATATTATATTAATTTAAGAAACACATTTAATCAGGGTGATTAAAAATAATTGTTAAAATATGACTTTCCTTCCAAAATAAACTCAAAACTTTTTCACTTAAAAACGAAACAATTTTAAGAATGCATGCTTCATAATGTGAACACTTTTTTAAATATCAGAATATTATATTGTCTTACCATCCTTTATTACCTCTTTGATGCTTCATTCTTTTTATTATTCCTAATAATTTTTCTTCTTTTATCGGTAATTTTTTAGATGCTATTTATAAAGGTACACCTAAATTTTATTTGATATAATTCTAATAATAATTAAGTGATAAATAAAATACTTAGAGTTCTATTCAAATAATAATACTATTTCACATCAATAAATTTAGCACAATTTTTTGAAAATTAAAAATAATACAATTTTTACCTCAATAATTAATAATTATAATTATCATATTTGTTCCTATATTTTATGCATGGAATTTTATTTGATAAAACGTTTATTTTAAAATTAGCATAATTTTTTAATTAATTAGTTTAAATTAAAATATAATTATTTTTAAGTTAATTTAGTAATATCATGGAAATTGAGTAGTTTCTTTCATTCAAAAGTTTTTCCAACCTCGTACTTTTATATATAATATAGATTATAAATTATTAACGTACATTTGATCTCAATCCTTAAGTTACAAATTCTTTCAATTTACTCCTTAATGCTTTTAAATAACTTTATTAATCATAAAGAGAAACACTGGAGCAAAGAATTGTTTATTTATATTTCATTTAAATACAATATAGATTTTTTTCAATATTGTAGGTCGGATCATTGATTTTCAGTTGAATTGTCAGTTCAATAATAATTAAATAAATATATAAAATTTATAAATCACTCAATCAATTGACTCCTCATTTTATGTCTTAATATTCGATTTTTTAATCAGTTCACATTGATGTAGTTTGTATCATGGTCTATACCACCAATTGAATCGGTTGAACCATTAGTTTTCGGTTCAAAAGGTTGGACCTTGACATCACTCGATTTTTTCATTGTATTGAAACATTATGTTATACGTTATTTGCAATAAATCCTCAAAACAATGGCTTATATTTTAAATTAATCCCTAAGCCTTAAAATATTCTAATTGAAGCTTTAAAATATTAACATCATCAATCACATCCTTCTTCAGCGTAAAGTTAATTGGGGCATTATATGACAACTCAAATCTGACCACGACATACTTAAAACACATAATACAAAATTTAAACTTATGTATATCTATCGTGGAAATCATTTGAAATTGATGTATTAAAAAATAGATAGTTTAATTAGAATTGAATAGTACCATTTTTTCAATACACCGATCCAAGTTGTCCATTCAATAAGCATGAAAATGTTTAAAATTAGGATAAATCTCAAAACTACACATGGACTTTAGTCAAATGTAAATGTATAATGTTATACTTGAACTTTGATTTTGTGCAATTGTATACAGCAAATTTGATTTGATTCAATTCCACAAACTACGTACTAACACAATTATCAATATGAAACCTTTTTACATTTAAATATTGCATATACAAATAATTATATTTATCTAATATAAAAATAAATTGACGTATCTACTTTTCAAATGTGTATAATTGAATTAAAATCAAAGTTTCGTGTATACATTTAAACTACAATAAAAGTTTCATGTGCATAATTACGCCAATTCAAAGTTCATATATCAAATTACACATTGGATCAAAGCTCATTAGTTTTAATATTTAGATTAAAATATGCCACAAGTCCCTGTACTTTATTGAGATTTAATCCTCTACTTCTATTTCTAAGAAATTAATCCCTTTACTTTTTAGATTTCAAAATTCAAGTTCAACTATTAACATTGTTAAATTTGTTGGTGTGACCTTTTGAAATAAAAAAGAACTCATTTGATAATCACGTAATTAAAAATGACATTGTAATTATCTCAAAATTAACCTATTAAAGAGTTTGACCGAATTTTAAAATTTAAAAGTAGAGAGATTAAAATCATAAAAAAATACGAAACTAAATTTCATATTTAAAAATACAAAAAATTAAAACATATTTTAACCTAAAACTTAATCCTTTAAAATTGGTTAACATATTTAAATATTATTCTCATCATTCGTATTAAGATTTAATTACTAAATTAAACTAACAAAAAAAAAACTCGCCGATTGAGTCTTAACTCGATTGGCATGGGTATTATTGTCAATGCAAGAAGAAGTAGATTTGAGCGCGTTGAAACGTATTATTCTCGTATTTATGGTTTGGGAATGAACTATAAATAATTTTAAGCATGATGTCAAAAAAGCATACATAACCAAAATACATAATGAAATTGTTCAACAATGTGTAACATAGAAGAGAAAGAAAAGCCCAAATATCCAAATAGGAAGCAAAATTTTATTTCAAACTTAAAGGCCCAAATATAGTATCATGTTATTCAAATTTCCTTTCTTCCCCTACCTTCTCTTTTTAGTTTTTTCTTTGGTTCACAATTTTTTCGTTTTCTGTGTCAACAATCTTGGCATGAAACCAGCACTTTGTTTGTTCTTCTTCTTTTTTTTTAATCTCTTCTTAGCCTTAGCAACGAGGATATTGTCAAAATATATGAGATATTGTTTGCTGCCAATAAGCTTTTTGTTATGCCACGAAGACAGATCATTAATTTTTTTTCAAATTTATTTTACAATTTATGAAATTTCTATTTAATCTAGAGGTGGATTGTTATGGTGGCTTAAAGGGGTTTTGACCCTTGGAAAATTTTGATTTCTTTCTTAATTTAAAAAAATTCATTGCACTTTTTAATTAAAAAAGTTAATTATATTTTTTAAAATATTTGAAAATTCTCATTAATCTCACAAATATTTTAGAAATTTTAATTAGACCTCAAAAATTTTTTAAAGAAAATCTCATTAAACTATTAAAGTTTTTAAAAATTTTACTAGGCACCCAAAATTTGATGTATTTATATATTGCAATTAACTTAAAGTAATATGAGATAAATAATAAATTATAAAGTTTAATCATTGTAGACAAAGATGTTAGGATTTCTCTTTTACTACAGACTCACATTATAAAAAAGGGATCACTTCCAAATCATTCTTCATAACTTCACAAATTAAAAGTTCAAAAATCAGAACCTAAAGAGAAGATTTTAGGGACTAAAGTTTTTTTTTTCAAAATTTCAAGAGATCTCTAAATAAATTTCGAAGTTTACTGCTTCAGTTCTAAAGAAAGCTACTCTCCAATCTTATTCAACCAATATAAATGTGGCTAAACCTGTTATTCAATATCAAGCTTAGAAGACCATTGAAGTAGAATTATGCTTCCAAGATCAAGCCTAAATGATATTTGGATTAAAGTTCTCTTCAATCTGGTTGCATCAACACAAAGAAAATAAATTTTTTCTTCAAAATTAAGTTTAGAAGACCTTGAAGCAAAATCATTTGTCCAATATCAAGTCTCGAAGACCTTTAGGTAGCATTTGGTATGATGGAAAGTGTAGCGACCTAAAAATTTCGGGTACGGGCGCTAGTCGATGTAAAATTGTAAATTTGAAAACTGAATCTCGATTTTATTTGAAAAAAGGAGTCGCCACCGATCTTTTTTCTAGGTGTGATCGGACACCTACAAAATTCTCTTTTTAGAAGAAAAATTGATTTTTAAACTTTTCTAAAAAAGAGGTAATTTTAGGTCCACGTAAAATCCGAGAAAATTAGGGTTCGGAGTCGATTCACGCGCAAGGAAGGTATTAGCACCCTCGCGACGCCCAAAATTAGTATCTCGTTAAACGCGCGTTGTCTTCATTTTCAAAAATACGAGTTCAATTTAATATTAATCGTGATCCGATTGAAACACGATAATTTTAAAGCACAACAACTTTTTCTTTTTTTGAAAACATGATTTTTTTAAAATACGAGAATTTTAGAAACACGAATTGTTTTTAAAAAAACCCGAAAATTTTGAAACACGAGATTTTTTTGAAATACGAAAATTTATGAAACACGGTCAATTTTTTTAAAAACGAAAATTTTTGAAAAACGAATTTTTTTTTGAAAACACGGAAATTTATGAAACATGGAATTTTTTTTTTTGAAAACAAGAAAATTTTCGATATACGAGAATTTTTAAAAACACGGGAAATTTTTTTTGAAAACACGAAAATTTTTGAAACACTGGAATTTTTAAAACACGAAGATTTTTGAAACATGAGAATTTTTGAAAACACGAAAATTTTTGAAACCCGATTTTTTTTAAGAAGTACCGTATTTAACACGAATAAATGATATTCATCCCTACATGGCGATGAAATCATCGAATTAGTGCCAAATCGATTCAACTTAATATTTAATCATGATTCTATTAAAACACGAGAATTTTAAAAAATGAGAATTTTAGAATATTTTCGATTTTTTTTTTTTAAAAGGGCGTATCGTGTTTAACACAAACTGATGATATTCACCCAACATAGCGATGAAATCAACGATTTAATATTAAATCGATTCGTTGCCTTATTTATTAAAATTATTTAAATTCAAAATAAAATAAAATTAAATTAAATTAAAAATATAAATACAAAAATATAAAAATACATAAAGTGCTATTAATATTAAAACGAAATAGCATAAAAATACGAGTATTAAATTAAAAATGAAATAAACAAAATTACCGAAAATATCCAAAACACGAGCTTCGTTGAACGAGTTACACAAATTGAACCCTTTTTTCCTTTTTTTTTTCTCTTTTTTCTCTTCTTTTTTTTGGCCTGCTGCCTTTTGGGCCTGCTGCTGGCGTTGGGCTGGCTGGCCTGCTGCTGGCGTTGGGCTGGCTGGCCTGATAGGCCTGCTGTTGGGCCTGGCGTTGGGTTGGGTCTGCACTTGGGCTGTTTTTGGCCTGTTTCTTTTTTTTTTTGCTTTTGCCCTTTTTTTTGTTTTTTTTTCTTTGGGCTGCTGGGCTTGGCCTGGGTATGCAGGTGGCGGGTCGGGTCGCAGTGTTCGGGTCAGAGTCGGTTCGGTTTGACCCGACTGTTAAATATTTTTTTTCTTTTTTCTTTTTCTTCCTTCTTCTTCTTCCTTCTTCTTCTTCCTTCCTTCCTTCTTTCTCTTTTTCTTCTTCTTTCTCCTTCTTCTTCTCCGTTCGGCCTCCTTCACGCCGCCGCTGCACCGCCGTCGCTCCTCCCCTCTCTTCCTTTCTTTCCTCTTCCTCTTTCTTTTTGCTGCTGAAAAAATGTTTTTGAAACTCTCTTTTTCTTTTTTTTTTGATTCGTGGGGGCCTTTTTTTTGGAGTTTAAACTCCTTTTTATAGTTGGTTTTGCTTCTTTTTTTGCAGGTGGCAGGTGGGGAAGGCCATGCCCTAGGCCGGCGGCCGGAAATCGTGGGGCAGGTGCACGAAATCCGTCTGATTATTGGGGATTTTCTGACATAAGGACCAATTTGTAAATGCAGCAAAAGTTTTGGGGCCGAAACAAAATTCTGAGAAAGTTTAGGGGTCAAAACGTAATTTCAAAAAGTTTATGGGTCAAAATGTAATTTTATGAAATTTAGGGGTTAAAATGAAATTTCAAAAAGTTTAGGGGTTAAATGTAATTTTTTATTTTTTGTATTTTTTTTGAATTTTTTTGTAAAAGAAACGAAATCGAGCCGGACAAAATTCAGTGATTACAGAAAGTAGTCACTTTCCTGAGAAATTAATCAGTTAGAAAGTGATTCTAATGTCTAAATAAATATATCCAATTTTATTTACTTTCCTTGGAATCAAATTTCCTTTAGTCTCATGAGCATGACAATGTGATTCCTATGTAAATTGGAATGTTAAAAAATATTAAGACAAAATTAACCCTATTTTCTATTGGTTTAGAGTATTAGTCTATCAAAAAAAAACTATTATAACTTCTTTTTCCTACTACTTGATTTTCTCTATTACTTTAAGAATTCTTTGCAAGTGATATATATACATGATTTTTTAAAAATTTATTCAAAAACAAGCTTTATATATGCATTATTATATTTACAAAATATATGTAGGATAAATTTGAAACAAATTTGCTTTCAATTAACATTATAAATTAATTTTTTAAATATCAATTAAAATTTATCATTAAATATTTAATCCAAATGTTTATTAAGAATAAAGTTTATTATAAAAATAAAATATACTGAATATTATATTTTATTTAATAAGGGTATTCATAATTTATCATTACTTTCCTAAAAAAGTACTTAGTGAATTAAACGTGATAATGTAACTTTTCCGAATTTTTAATTAATACATTCTCATGCATACCAAATATTGTAAAGTAATTAAAATCATAGCATGGGAAAGCACCAAATACTACCTTAAATCTATGCTCTCTCCAAATTCATTTTCAAAATTAAATTTCAACAAGTCATGAAGCAAACAACATTGACCTAAAATAAATTCAACCATCTTTGAAGCAAAACTCTATTGAAGAGAAAAAAAGAAAAGAAAAGATTTATATAAAATTTGTAACTCATAATTTTATAAATAAAAATTTTTATTTCGATTTTTCAATCTCACTTTCACTTGAATTTTGTGTGCCTAGTCTAATTTTTATGTCATAAATATCGTAATTTTACTAAATCCAATACACACGTCGCGACTCGCGAGAGTACGAAACATCATAATTAACCATTGCCATTATTGCAAGAAGCATGTTATACACATGCATGCATGACCATCGTGAAAACAATCCAATTAAAAATTCTTACCCTTACGAACAGTCAACAAAATGTGCAGTTTAATTTGAAAGAAAAGAAAAACCTATTCATTTTTTTTGGGTAAACTACACCCATGGTCACTTTTGTTTATCTTAGGTTACGTTTTAGTCACTTATGTTTGAAATGTTACGTTTTAGTCATTTACGTTGTCATGTTGTAACATTTTAGTCACTGAGCCATTAATAAATCGTTAATGGTGTAGCAGTAGCTGACGTGTACGTTAAATCATCATTTCAAACAAAATTTTAGGTTAAATTATACAATTGATCCCCATATTTTTTCGTTTTAAGTAATTTAATTTTTTATTTTATGTTCTTTAAACTTTCCTCTTTTTTTCCATTCTCTTTTGTTTCTCCCTCTGTTTTCATATATTTCCCATTTCTTTTAACATATTAGGAAGTCGAATTGGCAGTGAAAAAAGAAGTAGGAAGTCGACTATCATCATTTGCCTATAACCAAAACCCATAATACCATGCTTCTTTCTTCACTACCAATTCGACTTCCTGGTATGTTAAAATAAATAAAGAAGGTAGGAAAACAGAGGGAGAAGCAGAAGAGAATGAAAAATAAAGAAAATAAAGAATGAAAGTTAAAAGAACATAAAAGAATTAAATTGCTCAAAACGAAAAATTATGGGGACCAATTGTATAATTTAACCTAAAATTTTTGTTTTAAATGATAATTTAACGTGCCACGTCAGCTTACCATTACACCATTAACGACAATTAACGGCTCAGTGACTAAAATGTTACAACACAATAACGTAAGTGACTAAAACGTAACATTTCAAACATAAGTGACTGAAATGTAACCTAAGGTAAACAAAAGTGACCATGGGTGTAGTTTATCCCTTTTTTTTCAAAAGGTATATATATTGTACTGTTAAAAAATTTCTTAATCGGCTTTCATTGAAACAGTAATTCAACGTTTAGACAAATGGTTTTCTTCTTCTCAATCATCAAATTCTTTTTAATTTCCCATTTTCCAAAACAAAGAGTTGGAACATTTTGAACTCGATTTGAAAATAATTAAAATTAAATTGTTTACTTTTAATAAAGTTCTCTTTAAATGGATATGTTTATTTTAATACGATGTGTTTTCTTGTTATCTCACGCTATAATATCTAATCTCACCACCATCATTATTTTTATACTAATTACGAGATAGACGCATCGCCAATCAAATTTTAATTATATTCAAACTTGTTTCATATATGGTATACTTATCCTCATCTAGTGTGAGGATTATCATGAAAACAACACCAATATATATATATATAGCAATCACCTAAACAATAACTTTTCAATTTCAAAGGGAGCATTAACGTAAACGTTATTTTAAATGGTTTTTTTATCCTGCCACCGGCTCTTAAATAACTTGAACGGATTAATAATGACTACATCAATGGTAAACTCAGAAAATTTTTTTTGAGTAGAATTAAATTGTATATTTTACGATAGTAAAAATACAATTTCATCATTTTAATAGTCTATATTTTAGAAGGCCAAAGTGCAACTATATCATTACTAATTTAAAATTTTACAAATTATAAAGGACTTAAATAGAAAATTTTCCATTTTAAGGGTCCACTGGAATACACCTTTTTCCTCCTTTCTCTCCTTTTTTTTTTTTTTTTAGGTTACAACAACTCCACATTTAAATGTGCCCCAAGGTTTTTTTGAACACGTTCCTTTTAATTTGTAATCCTAATCCCCTCATTTACATTTCAATGTTTTCGTCTTTACCACTAAGGAATTCGCACGGTCCACAAAGGTTGAGCTATGGGATTTTAATGGTTAACTCCCACATTAAGTAAAATACATGTAACTTATTTTTAAATTTATTTCAACTTAAATCATATTATATGTGAATTTTCACCAAAATTATTTTGATTTAACTCTGGATAATTTTTTGAATAATAGTTCAATTATACTCTATAATACTTGATTTAGCCATAATTAGTTTAGATATATATCGTCTGTGATTGTAAATTTAAAATATTCTCACAACACCATAAATCCATCAAGACACGAATCAAAGTTCACTTAATTATGTTTTCATGTTGAAGTTCCACGGTCTTAACCAAATATTTTTAAAAGCAAACAACTCAATTAACTAGAAAGCCGCTATAAATAATCTTAAATCTTACACTCTAAAAATATAAAACCCTAAATCCTAGACTCTAAATATTAATCTTTTAATTATAACCCTAAATCCTAAACATTTATTTTAAAAGTCTAAATTTTAAATATTAAATTATAAACCATTAAACTTAAACCTTAAAATTTAATTAAAAACACTAAACAATGAAAAGCTAAAACCTAAATACTAATTTCTAATGCGAAACCTAAACACTAAGTCTTGATTGTATTAATTAGTTTATACATATTTTCTCACTAATTAATTTATACATGTTATTTGCATTCTCACAAAAAATTCAAATTCAGATTGAAAATTTTAAATTTATATTTCAAACATAAAAGAAAATTTCCGAAAAAGTTTTTTTCCTTGGAGATTACAAATTTTCCTAAACATAAAATTTAGAAAACTTTATGTGACTCACAATGAACTCCCTTTTCCTTCCAAAAAAAAAATCACCAAAATGATGGTGAAAAAAAGATGTGGAAGAAAAAGGATTAGGTTCTTGGGAGTTGAACCATGGTTACACTGCATGTAGAATGCACCATCTTTCAAAGGCAAATTGATTTCAAACTTCGTGCACTGAAGATTAGCTCCCTTGCCCTATTCAATAAATTATCAAAACCCTCCTTTCGAGTGTGCAATGTTTTGGTGGGGCATTTGAGTAAGCTGATATAGGTTTCAAGATCGTGCACACATGAAGGGTTTTGAACATTGAAGAAATCCATCACTAACTCAACCCCAACATGAGCATAACAAGAGCAACTTATCCATGGCAACTCATATCTCCCCCCCAAAACCCTAAAATTCTCATTCAAAAACATCCCTGGAAGCTTTGTAATGGGGTCATTTACATTCACTATTCTCATCACTTTAACCCCTAATTCCTCACACCTTTGCTTGAAACTTGGGTTCCCCACTCTTGGTCCCCCAAAGGAAAACGCAGTGATTGGTACTGTTTCATGATCAGTTTTATTTAAACCAAGCTCAGCTATATCATAAGCAAGAAGAAGAGCCAAAGCACTCCCCATACTATGGCCAGCCAATGTAATGCTCAAATCCTCAACTTTGTGCTTGTTTAACAGCCTGGAAACCTCAGATAAAAGCTGCTCTCGACAACTTGCGAGCCCGAATTTGCTCTTGGTTTCATCAGATGTATACAAGCTCAAAAACCCAGACTCCACTTTCACATCGGGATCTGGATTATTGGGGTCGAGGCGTGCAGGCGTTAGTGAGCTCATTAAATTAGTAACCCATTCATGATTCGTAACCGTTCCACGAAATGCTATCAGCAAATCTCGTCTCCCGAGCCTTTTAACGAAGGATTCATCCGATGACACGGCTACATATCCGATCCAATGACCACGAGAGGCCTCGTTTTGCATTGGGATGTTGATATCGGGTGTAGCGTAGATATATTTAGTTACTGTATAACCACAATCCTCCATGCCAACTTCATTTAACATCCTACTTTTGCCATACTTGCAATGCAAGTATCTTTTGGAAGTGGGATCGAGGTCGAAGGCCTTGTAACATGCTGCAACGAACTCTCCATATCGAATAATCTCTTTTCTGAGGAGAGGGTGCAATGGTTCTACTAGATTTTCCCAGTTGTTTGAACCTTGAACCTCTCTCCAGAAATGAGATAAGGCTGAATTACCAGTTTTAGCAATAGTCTCCTCTGCCATTGCTGCTGCTTCTGCAGCAACAACAGATCGTCTTGATGAAGAAACCCCAGTTTTTTTATGCAAAAAGACTTGCCCAAATGAATGTGATTGAGCGTGGTTGTTGTTGCCTTGAAATGTAACATGGTTCAGGTTTAATCTTGGTCTGAAAACTTTTGACTCCATTTTCAGAGCATGAAAGAGAGAGATAGAGGTTTGGAATTGGATAAACACACACACCTGTGTGTGTGTGTATATAAATGTATAAAGGAAGGAGACAAGGAAGCTTGGTGTGGGATATTTAAAGAGACAAAGAACAGGAAATGGTGTTTCTCTCATGGTGAAAACTTGAAACAGCAAATAAAAAGAAATGAAAGTAACGAGTATATTACGGAGAAGATCATCCCAATTTTATTAAGAAAAAGGGTTTATTTTATTTACGGTAAGTGGTCGGTAGGGTTTCAAGCAATCTAACTGAACACAAACTCTAGATAATAATGAATACGATATATAATATTTAGTATATGTAGCCGTTACTTTCTGAAAAAAAAGGGGGGTTCGTATTAAGTAACAATCATGTTTCAAATTAATGGACAAAATATTATTCTTATTATCTAACCATAATGTGGTGGAGTAGAGCGAGTTATAGTGGAGTCAATAAAATTTGTCTTAGGGGTCGGAATTATACTATATACATTTAAGATAGTAAAAATATGATTTCACCATTTTAGTAGTTTATGTTTTTATAAATTTTAAAGGATTAAAGCAAATTTTTATCATTTTGGGAGGGATAAAGTTTAATTTTACTATTACTAATTAAAAATTTTATAAATTATAAAGGGCATAAATGAAATTTTTTTCCATTTCAGGGGAGATCGGGCCCCTGCTAGCCCCCCGACTCTGCCACTGGCTAGTCAGATATTGTCAAATTTTCCACCGCTTGGTTATTGATATATATCAGTGTGTTCATTACTGATAGCAGTGACTAATTTTCTCGTCCTAGGTGCTCTCCGAATAAGTAAATGATTGGTAATGAAATATACTTCATTCTCATGGATGAGGATTAATATATTCATCAGTCTGTCGTCGTCACGCTTCGTGATGGCTATATTTGACATTTTAAAGCATTTGTTTCAACACTAAAAGAATTTTATTAAGGACAATAATAAAAAAAGAAATAAAGTTTCAATTACAACAATAATATAAACTAGAATCAACCTAAACCAGAATTAAGAGGTGATTGTGGGTTAGGCTGGACTATAATAAAATTTCAGCCCCGTTTTATAGGCTCAGGCCAAAAAAACTTATCGAAGGCTTGATTTATTTTTTAAATGGGCTTTATTTTTTTTACCCAAATCCATTTTTTAGACTTATATTTTTGTCCAACCCTTTCTACTTTTCAATCAGGCCGAGTGACTCAACTCATAATCAGATCAAAATCAAAACGCAACAAAAAAAAAGAGAGAGAAGAAACTTAGCTCAGGCCCGTAACTGTATAGACAAATGTGAGTCATCCCATTATTATAATAATTATGATTCTAAATTTAATATTTAAAAAAATTAAAACTCTAAACCCTAAAATCATAAATTCTAAATTTCTTTATATATGATTTTTTAAATTTAATTAAAGAAAACAATTGATAAACTTAGATGAATACAAGAACTGTCAGCCTGTAGTTTTAAAAAACAGGTAAAGTAGGACCAAGCAAGCACTAAACATGCAAAGCCTATCAACCCCAACTTTAACCAGTGAAGCAGCCGCAAAAATTGTATCACGTTTAACATGCTAAAAAACAAGACTATATCCAAGAAACATCACCCATAATTTCCATGATCTTTCAGTTTTATTCTTGCACCAACACACACTACTATAGTTGAACCAAACTCAACCATCAAACCCATAGACCTTGATTTGAGTGAAACGATCCAAATAAATTTTAATTACTGCAATTTTGTTACGTATCAATAATATTATTAGTTGTCACCATATTTTAATTGACTGTATATTATATTATGTTATTATAAAAAAATAATAATTTATTTTAACAACTATAAAATGTGGTGGTTAAATAATTTGAGCAACAATGATAATATATATGGTTGTTAATTTTTTATGTAATGATGTTTAGTTGTGGAATATTAACTTACAATGACATAACAATTGGTCACGTCTTATGTAACACAACGGTATTTAGTCATTGCGTAAAGTCAATTTCAGCAACCAAAATATTTGATCACAAAATTGTATATGTAATGATATTATTATGGCTGTTTAATTTTATTTTGCTCTAAAATATTATGGGTGGTAATAAAATAGTCAACAACAATCTTTAAAAATTGATTATTTCTTTATTTGGTTGCAATTAAATTTAAATAAACATCTAAGAAATATATAAGAAATAATCTAATAAAAATAATTTTACAACTAACCAACTCATAAAATTTAAAGCTTGGAAATTGTAAAATCATAATAAACACATAACTAAAATTTTTATAAACCGTAGTTACTAAAATCAATACCAAGCAAGATGTAATAAAAATTGAAGGTAAGAAAAATGAAGGTTTATATCACCTAATAATAATAAGGAAGTTTGAGATTTGAATCAATCCATATGCAAATAGCTTTGTCCTGCAATTGATAAGTATACAACTAAGATTAGAATTTTGATAAATATTATTTTTAATTTTTATTATGAAGTTGTAGTTATAACTAAAAATAATATTATTAAAGGTTGTGATTTTGTTGAATGAAATGTAGGAAAACTCATAGAAGTATGCATTCATATTTGTCGTATTTCTTTTGTTAGTTGTCTAATTTTTCTTCGAACATGCTCTTTACATTCTACTCGATTTGCTTCATCATTTTTGAGGGTTTTTGTGTGAGTTCTCTCTGTGATTTGTTTTAAAATCATTTATCTTTTCCCGAAGCTCAGAAACTATGCCTTTTAATTCTAGCACCTCTTCTCGTGATCTGAAAATACCATGTATAATAATAGGCTACTTGACTGTTCAAAAGTAATAGTAAAACTATAAGGATGACAGGCAAAAGACCAATTATGTTGTAATGTCACAGGTCGTGAATCAAAGCAAATAACGAATGCACACAGAACGTTCCATGGAGGTTAACTGACCTGATTCGTGGAACATATAAATAATGTCATCTATTAAAGTTTTGGTGGCCCAGTGAAATACTCCAGTAAAACTTGAGTTATCGTGGTGAGTATTTGTAATCTTAATGGATAAGATTATATAGAGTTTAAATCTCTTAGGACTCCTATATTGTAGATAGGTTTTGATTTCGACAGTCGATGTAATTTAAACTGTGCTGTTGGATTTGAGGAGCTCAACTAGAAATAAAAACATTCCCATCATTTGTAGTTACTCATTTGTATTTCTTTAAAATAATAGAAACACCTTGAGAGCGTTTATTCAAACACTTTGTATGCACTCTTTTCTTGTAAGTTTTTTTAGTTTTTTTTGTTTTTTCTTCACTTTTAGTTTGTGTCCGTTTTATCTCGGTGTCTTAGAGAATTTCATTTGTAAATTTTCGCTTTCGAATGTTAGACTGACTTAGATAAATTTGTAGTGAAGTTTCTTCCTAAGATTGTACGATTTGCGAGACTTAAATTCTATCCTCATGACAGTGACATATCAACAGACCATTTTTGTATGGAAGAATTACAAATTGAGGCCATAATATTAAAGTATTTATGATTTCCATCATAAGAGAAAGCATGTGATAACATCCTATTTTCTATAAAATTTCCTTTTGTTAATTGCTGGATACCTGAGTTTAGGGTTTTATAGATAATATTTTTCAAAATGTAAACCGTTAACAACAATTGCAACTTTAAATATATACAATCGTCTTTTCTTTTAGTATTTATATACTAATGTATATGTGTATATTTAAAGGTAAATAGAGTGCATTTCAACATACGTCAAGTTTAGGCATAGCGTCAAAATTAGTTATTAATTTTATCAATCTGACATTTATTCTTTTAGTTAAATTTAATTAATTAACATTTAAAAAAATAAACTTGACTATTAACATTTCGCAAAAGAATCGAATTGATGTTTTGTTAATGAAAATATTGATTAAAATGTTAAAATTATATTTTTGGACTTTTATGAACTTTTCATAATTTTTTTGAATTTTGATTTATTTTTTAATTTTTAAATTACTTGTTGACATGAGATATAAAACAAATTTATTAATGAATTAATGTTTTAGCCAATATTTTTATTAAAGAAAATCGATTTGGCACTTTTTAAAAATTAATGACTAAATTTAACTAAATAAAAATAAAACTATAAACATTAAGAACAAAATTTATGATTGTACCCTAAGATTATTGTACATACCTTTAATAAGCATTAAATATAATTTACCGATATTTGAACATTTTCATTTCCTTTATAATAAATACTTTGTTTCTATTACCTTTAATACGCTTTAAATACATACAATATTCCTTTTGTTAATTGCTGGATACTTTAGTTTAGGTGTCGGGTTACCGTGCCGGTAGTGATCTCCGGTGGCCGACGATATCTATTCTTCTCGTCCAAACTCGTTTCTTCAAAATCATCACTGATTTTCCTAGATCTAAAGCCAAAGTTACAGCCTAGCTTTCTCCGATCTCCCTTCCCCACCGTCGGATCAACCCCCATTTTTTGTATGTTGTTTCTTTACTCTTAAGCGTCACTTTCACCCTTGAAATCTACGAATGGAGCTGTAAAGCCTCATCCGGCTTTTCCTCTCCACTGTCCAGCTTTATGGGTCTGGTGTTTTGGTGGTTTGGGGTTCTTGGTTCATGGGTTGTTAGTAGGTTTAGTGGGCTGAAGATGATAATGGTGAATGTTCTTGGGTGAGATGATGGTGATAAAGGAAAAGAAAAAAAAAAAAGAGAGGAAAGAATAAGAAACGTGGAAAAAGAAAAAAGAAGGAAAAAAATAAAGTAAAAGAAAAATTAATGAAGTTCAAAATTCAGTCCGTTATAATTTATACTGTGATTGTCATTTACCTGTAATTGTACCAGCAACATCAATATCCTATCAGCCAGACAAGCATTTGGAATAAACCGGTTTAACATTTGTAGGTGTCAACAAAAAGCTTTGATCATTAAAAATTGAAAATTCAGAGATTCCTAGTTTCCCTTCAAGAGGGAGGTTTTCCATGTCTTCATTTACAAACATCTTAAGCTTTTGAAACTAAATGTAAGCCACACTGAACTATAGAACTAACAGTACCTTAGATAAGATCAACATCGCATACTTCATCCTGTATTCGGATGATCCTAACCCCTTCTCAACCGATCAAGGAACTGCAGCCATTAAGAAATAGCAAAAGTGAAATACTTTGCTAACAGTCGATACTCGGATCAGATAACTTCATGATGTTGAACTCGAAAACGTGCAAGCATAAATACTAATCCATGCAAGTTTTTCTTGATTAGCAAGAAAATGAATTAAAGAACGTCATAGCAACTTAATATAAATTGCAGATGTTTACGGACCAGATGTTTCCGAAAAAAATGAAAAGCAATGAATTTTTATGTCAAGCCATCAAGCAAACAAAAACTACAAAGAGGTAACCGAGAAAACTTTATCAACGTACCATGACCGGATACTGTATAACCCATCCAACAACCGGAATGTGACAGAGGAACCCACTGACCGAAGGCCAAAAGCCACTGAAAGAAGAAAAAATGCAACTGAAGTTTAGCAGCAGCATAAACATGTCATCTTATTTAAAGCTCGCAACGCAACACAAAACTAACCTGAAAACCACAAAGCAACCATATATTTCCAAGATTATACCAACTATTGGCCAACGCACGAATAAGAAAAAGAGCCCCAGAATAAAACAAGCAGTACCCTGAGTAAGAAAGGAGATAGAGACAGAATTACATCAGTGTCCACCGATACTATGTAATTTAAATTCGTCAATATGTTTAAAATATTTGTGACTAAAAGTAAATAAAGCAACTTCTTACAAATATTGTTAGGATGTAACAAATCAAGCATAATCGATGCATCACATGCGCCTAACTTCCATTAGAAGGCCGAAAAAAGGTAAAGTTTATACTACGGGAACCTAAAGCTATATAGGTTGATCAGAAAAAGTAAACTGCATACTCTTCACAAGTGGTATGGAATAGTACTCATGCTACTGAAGGTAACGAAACTCTTTATGAATGATTTATTCCCAATGGATACACATCGAGAAATTAAAACCATTGTAAGTATTACGGGACGAGTGAATTAACATGATTTTGTAAACGGTACCTTGTAGTTTTTTCTGAAAAGCTGCAAAGTAGAATACCAACCGATCAATATTACGACCCCTGCTAACCACAAAATCTGATTGCATAATTCCAGAACGTTAGAATACTGAAATATAATGAATTATCATATTGTGACACATAATCTACATAAAAATTATGTTGTTTCTATGCGGGGCCTTACATTTCCTAAAGCAAGCAGACCCCGGTCAAAGAAGAGAGATACACCTAGAAATGCGAAGGAGATACCGAAGCCAATAAGACCCAAGCCAACCTCTGCAAATTAAAGCCAAAATTTCTCATGTTACAAGCCAAAAGATAAATAAACTTATTAAAGATTTCGAGAGAATATGGGAAAAGTTGAATTTCAAATAAATCTTATGGACCTTGTCAGCAGCATGCACACCATTTGAGCTGGCTAATCTTAGTGATTCTAGTATTTATTTTAGGGATTTTATTCTTTATGTACATAATCCATGGATTTACTATGGTATAAAACCTACTTTTGTACATTCAATTCAACTCAAGAAATACGAATTCCTTGGAATTCATCATATTTCAAAACGGTGTCCGAACCATTAAAATGAGTTTTAATTTTGTGAACCCATTTACAGCAAACAAAAGTCTTTCCAGTAGGCAAATCAACAAAACCCCAAGTACGTGTTTTCTCTAAAGCTTGAATTTCTTCGGCCATTGCTTGTTTCCGAAGAGATAGTTAGTTCTAGCTTCTTGAAATGGCAGAATAACAGTGACAATCACGAAGATACAAGCAAACCATTAATTACTAACTTCAATGAGAGAATCAATCATATTAGTCAACAGTCCTTACACAATAAGTTCAAGCTTGATAATTCAACTTTACACAAGAAAATTTATTAGGGTTCAAACAGGGAAGCAATGGCAGAAATAACGATGATAATCACGAAGATACGAGCTAACCATTAATTCCCAACATCGATGAGAGAATCAATCATATTAATCAACAATCTTCACAAAAGAAATTTCAAACTTAATACTTCAACTCTACACAATAAAAATATGCTTACTTTGTTGCTCAGTTATTTCATACACCATCTTGATATTCGCAGCCTCGATCAAGATAAGATCGAAACTTGTAGAATTTCAGCTAATCTACAACATATTGATGAGATCAAATGAGAATTGAAGCTTTAGTATTTAGGAATTTCTACCTTTGCAGTAAAATGAAAGCTTGGTATGACAAAGTTATTCATTGGTTTCCAATAACATGTCAACTTGGTGTTAATGAGCAGATCAAAATGCACCCATAAATGAACAAATTACCGAAAATAAATAAATATAATTATTGCTTTATTTACCTTTCACAGGAAAACAAATCAGATAACAAATAGAAAGGAAGAATTAAAAAAGAAATTAATTGAAGATAATAGGAAAGAATTTAAGAATCTAAACCCAGAAATAGAAAAGACTGAACAATTGAAAATCAATAGGAAAATATAAAACAGAAATTACCAGTAAGTTTAAAGTAAGGAATCGAGAGCCGATCGCTGTACTTGGGTTGAAACTTGAAAATGAAAGGCTGATGCAAATCACCGCTGCCGTTCGACCCCCTTGAGACGGTCCGTTTGATGAAGTACGAATATTGCAGGCTTGGGCTTCTAATTGGATCATCAATATTCGACCAGTAATTGTTGGGTGGAGGGTCTAGGTTGAGCCCAGGAACCTTGAATGTAACCCCTTTTTGCTGTACTTTTATTAAAGGTTAAATCATTATTTGAGGTTTAAACTTGGCAACAACTTTCTATATTAAGGTCTGAATTTTTTTAGTCCATGTTAATTTTTAAACTTGATAATTCTTCTCACATTGGGACTCGAACTAGACAATTGTTCTCACATTAAGGCTTAAATTTTTTTTCCAAGTTAGTCCTTAAACTTGACAATTGTTCCCATATTAAAACTTAAATTTTATACATCTAAATTAATTATAATAAAATGAAGCAGTGTAGAAGGATAATTGAACTAAAAACCAAAATATGTCTAGAACCAAAACTAAAATAACTTTGAAAAAGACCAAACATGTGGGATTGCAATAAAAATAATTCTAGGGACAACACATGGTTAAGGGTAAATATATTTGGTGATACTTAAATAATCGCTGTCTGAGATAAGATTTTTGTTGAATAGGATATCTATTTGGGTATGCTTGTAGGATCAAGTAGTAATTAGTTTTTTTTTTTTAAGGCTTGGCCTATTTCCATTTCTACCGAAAAAAAATCAATTAAGTCTTTGTGTTGTTAAAAGGAATCAAATAAAACTAAATTAGAATAAAGTTGATTGTTAATGTAATTGCTTAAAAGCTGTTCTTTTCTACCAAAAAATATCATTTACATTTTAATAGAGTTAATATTTATAAACTTTTTATGATTCGTAAATGATTTTTTTTCATTTGAAATGAATTGCAATTGAAAATAAATAAATTTCAAGATATATTTTTACAATAAATATTAACTTTGTTACAATTTAGACTTATTGGATTCTTTTAATAATATAGAACTAGGTTGATCTATTTAATTATAGATAAACTAATTTAATCTCGTCTCTATAATAAAGGGACCTCCAATATATTTTAACCCATAGTTAGGTAGAAAGTGAAAAGTCAAACCTAAGACATCAAAGTATCCAACCTTAACATTTATCAATAATTTAATATTTTAGTATATTTAACTATATAATCTCATCTAATCAAGTAGGGGTGAGTTTTCGATTGAATTGAGTGAACAATTTTGGAGTTGTTAAGTTGATGAATCCTATTTTATTATCATCGTAATTCAATATGAATATTTTTCAAACCAAGCGAAATAAAATGGAGCTCAAGTCAAGTCGGTTGAATAAATTTGTTTTAATTAAATTAAAAAATAAACCAACCATATTAAAACCTAGTTGGCAATATGATTGAATTTTAAGTTAATTAGCATATTTTGATATCATATATATTTCAAATCTCTCTCTATCTATATATAACACAAAGATATCATCCATATTCATTTTACGGTTTATGAGCATTTTAAAACTCGTTTAAAGCAAAATAAGAGAAAAATAAAATAATTAGTATGGTAAATTTAATTTGATATTTTACTTGTTCAAGATCTCAATTTATTATTTTGGATTTTAAAAACTAAATTATAGTTTAACATATCTTTTATAATTTTGCTATTTTACTTTTTTGAATTTTTATATATTTTATCAATTTTTGAAATGAAATTATAGATATTTTATATTTTTAAATATTATTTTGTAATTTTTAAAAGAATGATATTTATACTAATATATTATTTGAGTTCAAAATTTTAAGTTTAAAATTTAACTCAACTCAAACTCAAAAATTAAAATATTTATTAATTTGATTAAAATAATCTAATAACTCAAAATAAAAAATTTATTTTTTAAATCGGATCAAATTTTACTCGTCCCTATAATTAGTTGGATTAATGACCAAAAATCACAACGATTTGACTTCTATTTCGATTTTTTTTCATTTAAAATATGTTAAACTAATATTGTAATATTAATATTTTATATTTTTTTTGAATAATCTAATTATAAGTTCCGATCATATCTACTTTTTTTGACACAATGTCTAGAACTACTCATACCTCCTCCCCAACCCATAAATAAGAGGATAATGCGCTTCAACGTATTTGAACTCACGTCCTTCTACATTGATAACAATGCTCATGCCAATCTAGTTAAGACTCAACCGACTTAATATTTTATAATTATGTATAAAAAATTGAATAACTCATTCTTATTAATAAAAAATTTTAGACACAATTGGGTTTGTATTAAACGTGTTAAACTAAACAAGTCAGTCAATTATTAAACATTTTCCTTTGAAATTCAATATGTTGGGATAAGTCTTACATTTTCATTTACTCGGTTTCGTACATTGGATAATGTAATGTCTGAATAATTCTTAATTTGGTCATAATAATTGGTTGATTGCTGCTTAAGAAATATTAAACATACATCATGAAAACTATGTTGTACCGTACGGACGCATTCAATTTATTTCTTTAATTCTTTGTAACTAAAAAGAAAAGTCCACACTCTATAAACTACTTTTATGCATCTTTCACTTGAAAAAATGTGTCAATTATCGAAAAACAATATTTATTTTCTTATCATCAAATTAATAAAAAAACCTAATACATTTATTTTGTTAATAAATATCACATTAATCAACTTTTCATGTAAAAACTTGTAAGATCGGACAATTTGACTACTCAAACATTTATAAAATTATAAATTTATATTTCAATTTTGATTTTTTTAATTATTTTAGCTTTACTCAAATATAGTAATAAATGACAAAATTCAATTAAATGTCTTCCTTGTAAGAAGTTGGATGTACATTTTTCTGTGTAATAAAAAGAAAATAACACTTAGTTACATAGGACTATTTTAAGCAAAAACACCAATTGTTTTATCAAAACAAATCATTGCTAGAATCTCTCTGGATCAACAAAAACTTGCAACCCTTCCTTCCAATTAGAAGTCATTCTAATTAGGTGATCAACAAATTGATTCTCCTCCCAAAGAATATGCCTTATAAACCACCAACTTTCATGTTTCAAAAATTGTTTAGTTCGCCTGGGCAAAGTAAAACTCGAAGCCTCCAATGACCCGTCTTGGATAATACTAACCACTTTCAAGCTATCAGATTGAATCATTACCCTTCTGTGTCCTCGTTTATGAAGAAGAGAAAGGCCATCTAAAATGCCCCATACCTCTGCATCAAAAACTGAAAAATTATCCAAGAATTGATTATAGCCTAGTATCTAGTCTCCATTGCTTTCGCGTACTACTCCACCAGCTGTTGTCAGTCCTGAATCCATCTTAACCGAACCATATATAAATTCTTAATCTTTTTTATAAACGTTGATTAATAATTATTTTCAATATCTATAAGCCACTAATTAAGAATTATTTACTTATATGAGGATAATCTCTTGTCCTAGAAATGTATAAAAAAGAATGACTTTCATAAAATAAATATATATTTAAAAAGTTATTAATATAATTACAATAGAAAATAATATATTTAAATAATTATAATCGTAATTAAGAGTTGATAATATAAATATATCTAAATTTAAATAAAAAATTTGGGCATATTCCATTATCACATTTAAATCAAAATAAAATTCAAAAAAATTGCACATAATTTACAAAGCATAAAATTCGAATACGAACTCAAAACTCAAATCTGAAGTAAATCATTAAACTAAAATACTTTAGGTTAAATTAATGCATGCATCAAGATCTTACAAAATTTAGAAGAAAAACATTTTCTTAATATATATACCTTTTATGTGCTTACTTTAATTTATTTTATCGCTTGCATGTGACAAGTGGTATATAATTAAGAATGGGGTCAATTTTTTATTATTTTTAATTAAGTCTTCCATCAATTTGTTTTTATTTTTTTAATAAAACGGCAAATCAAAACAAAAATCAATTGAAAAATAAGAAAAATTGTGCGAGACCCAAAACGTGCAAAGAGAGTAAATCTGGCAATGATAAGTGACAAAGACGTGAAGAACATTTTTTTTTGCATTATTTTTCATAATTTCGGTGGATAAATTATCTGTTTTTTAAAGGAAAAAAAGAAGAAGCAAATTTGACAAATAAAAAATAAATTAGGATCAGACTTAACATATCACACGAAATATTAATAGTGATATCAGCCTTTTTTTTCAGATAACTTTGAAAATTATAATTACAAATTTGTGTCAAAGGTAGATTATAAGCATGTCACATAGAAATTGTTCCGTTTTTTGTAACTTCAAATTGCTATAATATATATATAGATATATGATAGATTAAGTTTGTAGTTTAGATTGAAGTTAATACATAATATAAGAATATATAATTCAAGGATGTGTTACTTAAGATGTCTTACAGAGGTTTATGTTTATGTGAATATGTTGATGTGTTACAAATTGAGAACAAATAAATGAGATTTGAAATTTTGATTAATGTAACAAGTATCTGAAAAGAAAATGTTGATGCTATAGTTGTAATAGTCAAATGCAACTGAGTTGGTTATAGCTTGCTTGTTTATTGGTATATTTTAACTTAAAATTTATGATTATATATGTGTATTTTTAAAGAATATAATGCAACAAATTTCGCGATGAACATTATGAAAGATATTCAATTAAGTAAGGACAATACAAAATGATATAATGTGATTTACTTTTCATGTCTAAAGAGAGATACAATCAAAAAAAGTTCAATTGATGAAAATATTTATATTATCTCATTCTAAAATCAGGAGTTTAATCCACAAAAGACAAACTTATTTATGCATTGATATATGCTCTTTAGAGAGCTCAAATATGTTGTTTAGGATCATTCATGAAATTTTTATGTTGTAAATAAATTGGTTTTTTTATCAACTTAGTCTAGACTTTTAGAGAGGAAATATTTAGTAGTAGAATTGAATGTAAATAGTTGTATGTGAGTGAGGATACAACATATTAAGTGAGATAAATTTGAATGATAGTAAATTACTCTATACATAAAACCTATAAATGTAGGATTAGATTCGACATAACCAATTAGTTGTCGTTTCTATTTTATATTTTCAGTTGCTCCTTTTAGAAAAAAGTGTTACAAGTATAATCAAGGTACAAATACAAATATATGTCTAAGGAATCATAAGTATCAAACTATTATAACATGGATTATCCGGGGAATCAGAAAGTTGAATCAAATTATTACAGCACAGCTGGTATAAGAACTGATACAACCCAAACTAAAGCTAACAAATGAACTTACTAAAATAAAACCCACACTTGGTAATTGTATATGGCAAAACTCGAAAATCTATACATATAATTACACATGATAAATCTCAAACTTAAACACTAAATTAAAGGATTGAAATAGAAAAAAAAATTAAAAAGGGACAAAGTAACAAACAATGAATAAAACAAGATTATCGGCAAATTATTTTATTTACCGACAAGGGTATGACAACTCATGTGCATATGTATATTTTGTAAGTCAATTTAATGAAATGATTAATAATGAAGGAATGAAAAGTGGACATTTTCAAACTTTTAGATTTATGTATATTTAGTATGGTTTCACATTTACGATACGAAACTAATTATTTTTAATTAAATAGTTAAAATTTAAAATTATAATAGTTTTTACTTTATATATATATTTGTATTTTTTATTTTTCAATTTAAAATTAGATTTAGTTATTAATATTGTTAAATTTTTTTATTTTTAAACAAAATACTCACTCGATAATTATGTCATAAAAAAATGACATTGTAATGGGTTTGAATTTAACAAAAACTTTAAGGGTAATTTACCAATAAAAGCCCCTTTTTTTCAAAAATTACCGAAATAGGCCCATTTTTTAATTATTTACCGGAATGGTTCTTTTTTCGGGAAATCGCGTTCACGTCAACGCGATGTCAGGGTACGCGTCAGGAAATCGCGTCCACATCAGCGTGAGATGCTAACGTGGACGCGATTTCGGCCCGCGCGTGAACAGTACCCAATGGTCAAAAAAATAAAATACCGGACCCATTTCGATAAATTTTAAAAATATAGGGCTTTTTTGGTATTTTAAAAAAAATAAATTTTGAATCTTTTTGTACTTGTATTTATTTTTTTAATCAATTAACTCTTCAATATTACATCAATAGCAACAAGTACAAAAAAGATTCAAAATTGTTACCAACAAGATTTGAACCAAGGTACTAAGGAAAAAGAACAAGCATCTTAACCAACTAAACTAAACTAATTAATTGACATATTATAGAAATACTGTTATTATCTTAATTATATTACTTACGTTCTAACGATTTATAAAAACCTATTCCATACACGTGTCAAATCAGAAAAAATAATACAACAATTCTGTAAAAAAAATCCGGTGTTTACTTCAAATAAATAAGGAAAATAATGATTTGAATGTTTCAAAATTCAATTTTAAACCGAAAAAATCGAAATTTAGGGGCAAAAAATGATCTTTTTCGATGAAAACTACGGCAAACCGCCTTCGGCTGTTTGTCAGCGCGTAGATCTCGAAAATTTATTTGAAATAAAAAAAATCGTCTCAATCGGACAACCGAGCGAATAGTTATGGCCTTTCAAAGTTTTCCAAGCTAAAAAACATAAACTGTTCATCCACGTCAGCAAATCGCGTCCTTGTAGGCGCGATTTGTGTCAACGTAAGCAAAGCGCGCTGACGTGGACGCGATGTTCTGACATGTCCCCTGACATCGCGCTGACGTGGACGCGATTTCGGGGAAATGGCCCATTCCAGTAAATAATAAAATACCGGGCCCATTTCGATAATTTTTTAAAAAATAGAGCTTTTTGGTAATTTGTCCAAACTTTAATGATGTTAACAATTCTTTAAGTTTACATTAGCAATTTAATTAAAATAAAACATTTAGATTAAATAATGGTATTATAAATGTCAAGGTACCAAATTATGTCAACATAAAGATCAAATCTTAAATTTAAGCATATATAGGGACAACAATTGAAATTTAACCATTTTATATAGTTAAAAAGTAGAGAGACTAGAATTGAAATTTAACCATTTTTATTAATAATGTAAAAAAAACAACTTCAAAAAAAAGTCCTAAGGCGTTCTAAATATTCGTTGCAAAAATTATTTAAAAATTATAATCATACTATTTTAAAATAAAATAAAACAATTATTTCTCTAATCTCTATCTAAATTAATGTTAACAGAAAGAATTGGTTGCTAAAAATTTATGGCATGCATGTGAAAAATGGGGCGTGGGAGTATCTTATTTGATTTGATGCTGATCTTATGATCCATTTAGGGCTACTTATTTTACTATTTAATTATTAATTACCGTTTTAAGTTAACTGCAACTCAAGCAACAGATTAATAAACATGGATAGGATGTTACGTAAGAATTTTTAAATTTATATTGGTTGGTTCAATTTTCAATTAGGTTGGACATTAGAACATCTTTTCCGCAGATCAACATTAACCAGTGAATTCCAAAAATAAATAAATAAAACTTCACCAGTAAACTCGGCCTATAATAATATTTTTACATGTCCAATTTGGGGTTTAAAAGGGACTATCCAACTTTGAGGATTCCAAAACATGGATATAAGCTCATTCATTAATTATTATTCCATTAAGACAGCCTCCTTAAATGCATGCATATGCCTTGCTAAATTAAATAACATTATCCTTTATATGACACCTTAGTTTTTAAGTTTTATTTATTTACATTAGTCTCAAAATTTAGCAGATTTTTTAAATTTGATCCTTCAACTTGGATTTCGTCTATATATGATGACACTACACTTTGAGATTACATCACATCATCACTGGAATTCCTTTTTAATTTTTTTTATAATTTTTTTAATTTTCAGATGACGATGTGGCACAATCTCAGAGTTTCACATAATCACAGTTTAATAAAATCCAAGTTGTAAGACCAAATTGAGAAAAAAATGTCAAGTTTTGAGGCTAACATGGATGAAAAAAAATTAGGGATTAAATTAAAAGATTTACTAAATTTAGGGACTAAATATGATTTATTCCTATAAATAATTTAACGACTGTCACTGATAGCATTTTATAGAAGCATTAATTATAGATATCAAAACCAATAATTGGTTTTATTGACAAATGCCTCTGTACACCTTTCTAAATACGCTATCTACTTGACTACCTCTTCTTCCTATATATATATATATTGAAAATTTATTCAGCTTTACGTGTCTTTTATTTGTCTTATACATCTTAATACTAGGGAATCTATTAATTTTTCACCGGTGAAAAATTAAAATAATTATAAAAAATTCACCTTTTTAATAAAAATCATTTCACTTTTTCTTAGAATGAGTTCATATATTTTAATTGTACTCAAATTAGTCCTTTTTCGTAACCTAATAAGCTCTTATTTCAAAAATAATAATTAAAGAGCTTATTTGGTAACAAAATAAAATTAACGGTATTTAAGTGTAATAAAATATATAGATTTTAAGTTATTATTGTAATAAAATGAGTTCATATATCTGTTTTTTTAAACACAATGCTTAAAACTACCCCTAACTTATAAATAGGAGGATAATGCTTTTTAATGCATTTGAACTCACTCCTGCATTGACAACAATACTCATGCCAATCGAGTTAAAACTCAATCGGCGATTATTATTAAAGGACTTAAAATATGTTTAAATTTAAAATTTGTTTCTTTGATTTTAAGATTTTTAATAATTTTTTTTAAAATAAGTAATTTTAATAATTGTGATGATTAGGATAACATCGATTTTTTTTTTTTTGAGAAATAGCAATTCAGTTGTTTTAAAACTGGCAGTACTAACAAAACTACTAAAGATGTATCACTGTGAACAACTGCTAATAACAACATCTTAGTTGTGCTATTGCTAACTATTGGATTGCGCCGACAAAGAACTAAAACTAAAACTTTTATTTATCAACATGCTTTCTAATTCTTTTCATATTGTAAACCTTTTGTTTATGTATAATTTTACAAAATTAATCTAATATATGATGGATTCAAAGTTTAGTAAAATACTACAATTGCATGTCATGGAAAAAAAACCATGTTATGTAATTAAAACCATAATTGTTCAAAAATATATATACACAAAACGGGCTAGAAACAGATGAATGATGACAATGTTAGGTGAAGATGAATAGAGCAATTTAAGTATACAACCAAAAGGGTTTGATGAAAGCAGTCCATTCATGACTTCAACAATTAATTTTTGTCTCTAATATATATATTTATATACATATATTATACATTCTTTAATTATCTCATAGTTAACAAAATTGTTGTATAAATCTTTTAATCTCGTAAGTTGTAAAGTTTAATTAATTAAATTTTTTCTACAATCTTGTTTTCATTAATATACGAAAGGGTAAACTATCAAAGTAGTCACTTTTGTTTACCTCAGGTTATATTTTAGTCACTTATATTATCGTGTTGTAACATTTTAGTCATTGAGCCGTTAATTGTCGTTAACAGTGTAACAGTAAGCTGACGTGGTATGTTAAATCATCATTTTAAACGGGAATTTTATGTTAAATTATACAATTGGTCCCTATATATTTTTTTATTTTGAGCAATTTAATTTTTTTCTTTTATATTCTTTTAACTTTTTTTCCCATTTTCTTATGCTTTTCCCTCTATTTTTCTCCTTTCTCTATTTCTTTTAATGTAGTTTTTCTATGTTTTCCATTTGTTAACACTAGTCCCTATACTTTTATTTTTTGAACAATTTAATTTAATTTTTATTTTATTTCTTTATTTGTTAAATTCAAATATATTTGATTACATACTTTGTGCGTAAACTCGTAGACCATTTTTTATCACTGCAAGATGAATAAAATCGATCCTATATATTGAATTAATTAATGCTGATTCTTCTCCGATATATAATAGGACACCAAGCTAAATTCTACCAAAGACATTGATTTGCTTACTAATTTGATGCCAAGAACTAGAAACCAAGCTAACCCTAATCACCACAATAATCTATTTTTGGATCCTTTGTATAGCTTCAGCAATAATTGTAAAATATTAGAAACTCCAATTCACAATTGCCTATAATAAGTAAAAAAAGATTAAAAAATCTTTATTTTGAGTTTTCATTGAAGATAAATACAAAATTGTTACCCTAACTCGAAAACATATTAAAAGTGATCAAAAGGAACATTAAATAGAACATACAAGAAAAACCCAATATCAAAATAAAAGTATAGGGACTAGTTTTAACAAATGAAAAACATAGAAAAATATGTTAAAAGAAATGGAGAAGGAGGAAAATAGAGGGAGAAGCAGCAGAGAATGGAAAAAAGTTTAAAAACATAAAAGAAAAAATTAAATTACTCAAAACGAAAAAATATAAGGACCGATTGTATAATTTAACCTAAATTTCATTTAAAATGATGATTTAACATGCCACATCAGCTTACCGTTACACTGTTAACAACAATTAACGGCTTAATGACTAAAATGTTACAATAAGATTACATAAGTGACTAAAATGTAATCTAAGACAAACAAAATTAACTATTTTAATAATTTACCCTATATGAAAATTACTAAGTATTTTTAAGAAGGCATTGACCATATTAGAGAAAAATGGTTTATTTTTGTTTTTGTAGTTTACACTTAGGATTTAATTTATGAAAGTAAATGACTGAATTCATCTAGATTTGTGTACATTAACCACATCGCTTTAAAAAATAAATAGAAATTTTAATTATTCTGACAGAATATTAATTGTGCAATTTATTTATTATCATATTCAACAATGTGACAGCTAATTTATGTAACAAATAAAGCTAGCTTATAAGAAGTTGACTTCCATTTATATATTACATATTTTATTTAGGATTTTAATCAAAATATATTTTAAATTTAAAAGGCTCAATTATTACTTAATAAAAATACTATAAAATAACATTTTATATTTTTAAACTCCAAAATATAATTTATGGCATTGAAGTAATTTTGGTCTGTGGGAGCTAAGGATTTGAATTATGATTTCTTACACGCAACGATTTTAGTACAAATTTGTTAAAATAATGCAAATAGATATATTCATGGATCTCTAATTTACGTTTGAATCGGTGTAACATAATTTATATTGTTTTTAAATAATAAAAATATTTTCATAGAAATTAATTATGGAAATAAAAAAATTATGTCTTTTTCGGTACAAAGGAAGTTGAATAGTAGTATTCAACAGAAGCTAAAAATTAATTTGCTTAGTACTTAATCATGTAAAATTGCATTATGTATCGTCGGATGTGATTGAGAAAAACAATTAATTCCATTGTGTGTCCTCTAACCTCCTTAGCTATAGTATTAATTGTCATATTTGCTGTTCGTGGCACAAATTAAATTTTAACATGCCAATCATTCGCCATCTAATTACATACTTTCGACTCCATTTAAGTGTTACCCCCTCTTTTTATCTCTTAGTATTAAATCCATCGTCGTTTTACTATCAATCTCAATAACTAATCGGTGTATCATTCCCTTCCATGTCAATTAAAGACCATCTACAATCGTATGAATTTCAGCTTCTAATATCGAATCAACTCCTAATATGTCGACTATATCCAAACACCCAATCTCTATTGGGATTCGCATAAGACGAACCTATCCCAATCCGTTGAATTACTATAAGACGACTTGACTGAATTTCACATGCCATTGCCATATAATTGAGGAAACGATATGGAAATGGAATATGTGGACAAATAGTGAATTATTTTTTAAATAAGTAAAGTATTGCAAATAGTGAAAGGAAGGTGCCTACAGACGTGCATTCATTTGAGTATGCTATAAACGTGAATATTTGAAGAGTTTAAAAAATGTAAAGATAATAAAAATTAAAACATTAATAAAAAAGAACTTGTGGGTAAATTATATATCTGTTTCTGGAATTTACTTCCTTAATAATTAGCTTTACTTTAATTGGTCAAATTAAAAGCTATGTGTGAATTGTCTGTAGAGCATTTGGCCGAAATTTGATCACTTTGATTATAAAATTAAATGGAAGTTATAAGACTGATTAAACCATGATCGAAGGGCTGTGATTCTCCATAAATAATATTAATAAATATAAGACACTTACTATCCATATAATTTGAAAAATACTCATTTAGCCTTTGAAGAAAATCACATAATCCCTTTAAATAAAAATATAATTCTACCATGGTTATTTATTTCATTTATTTTTCACTATTTTTAATTTAATTATTTTAATGTAAAAGAATGTGGGTTCGAGCATCTTGAAGCACATTTATTCATCTTTTAAGAGTTGTGATGGATTATGAGTAGTTTTAAATATTGTATCAATTTAGAAACTTTCACAATTAAATTAGATTTTCAAAAAAAATTTAACTACAAGTAAATTTGTCATGGTCTAAGTGGCTCGCTTGATTCAATAATCCCAACTCTTAAACAAAGAATTTTAATTACAACCCCAATTCAAATTAAATAATTGTTATATATTTATTACTTTAATCAAAACTTATTGAATAAAATGTGTTAAATATAACAAAAATAAAATATTAAATAATAATTATGTGTCTTTTAATTTAAGATTTATTTAATAAATAAACTTTAGAAGAGACTTAAATACTTTTTCCAGCAAAGCGGCAGCCTCTCTCTTGTTTTCTTTCTTCTTAGAAGCAGTGTTGAATTTTTCCATAATGTGAAGTAATAAAAGATTATATAATTATATTAAGAGAAGTCATTTGTTATTTTATTAAGGTAGTTTTCAGATTTTATAAGTAGGGTTAGAAATTGGATGAGTGTTTTATAAAATATAATAAATATTTGAAAATATTACATACCAATTCTTTTAAATAGATTGTGAAATAAAAGAAAATTATATTTAAAATAATAATTTAGCCTTATAACATTATTTTGATTAATTATCCAATTATTGTGTCATTTGATTCCTGAAACAATTTCAATAAAATTTTAATAAAATAAAATAAAATAAATTAAAGATTATAACATCATAGACTAAATGCGTAGTTGGACTGCTCATAGGAGGAATCCCAAAAGCATGAAGATCTAAAATTTATTTTTTTAAGAAGCCAGCTTGTGAAAATAAAATAAAATAAAATCCATTGAATAAGTCTATTAGTGACAGCTCTTTATCAACAATTATTTTCAACTATATATACAGTTTCCATTTCATGCTGGCTTTAACCAAATCTTTCTCTCTTTCCCTCCCTTTTCCTTCTCTTACAAACAGGGAGAAGTAGTGTAGTAATTCTGCACCACATTGGCCGCTGAGGGTGGTGTTTTTGAGTGACCATTCATGACTGCTCCTTGGGGCGACCCTGCCAGGGGTCAGTTTTGGTCCCAAATGTTGGTGGCTTTGGCTGTTGTTGTCGTTGCTGTTGCGAGTAATGTAGGTGTTGCGTCGGCTGATAGTTATGTATACTCTTCACCTCCTCCACCACCTTATGAGTATAAGTCACCTCCACCACCTTCTCCATCTCCCCCACCACCATACGTGTATAAATCTCCACCACCTCCTTCACCTTCTCCACCACCACCTTATGAGTACAAGTCACCACCACCTCCACCGAAACATGAAGTGAACCCTCCATACCACTATAAATCTCCACCACCACCGTCTCCATCACCTCCTCCTCCATACTATTATAAGTCTCCTCCACCACCATCCCCGTCACCACCTCCTCCATACTACTACAAGTCTCCACCGCCACCATCCCCATCACCACCTCCCCCGTACTACTACAAGTCTCCACCACCTCCATCCCCATCCCTACCTCCTCCATATTACTATAAGTCTCCACCACCTCCGTCCCCGTCACCACCTCCTCCTTATTACTACAAATCCCCACCACCTCCATCTCCTTCCCCACCTCCTCCATACTACTACAAGTCCCCACCTCCTCCATCTCCATCTCCACCTCCTCCATATTACTACAAATCTCCACCACCACCGTCCCCATCACCACCTCCTCCTTACTACTACAAATCCCCGCCACCTCCATCTCCTTCCCCACCACCACCTTACTACTACAAGTCTCCCCCACCTTCTCCTTCACCACCCCCACCTTACTATTATAAGTCTCCACCACCACCATCACCATCTCCACCACCTCCTTACTACTACAAATCTCCACCACCACCCTCACCATCTCCACCACCACCTTACTACTACAAGTCCCCACCACCTCCAGTGAAGTCTCCCCCACCACCATACTATTATAAGTCTCCCCCACCACCATCACCATCTCCACCACCTCCTTACTACTACAAGTCTCCACCACCACCTTCACCATCTCCTCCACCACCTTACTACTATACGTCTCCGCCACCTCCTCCGCATTACGTCTCTCCACCATACTACTACAAATCACCACCTCCTCCAACTCCATATCATCCCGCCCCTCACCCCCACCCCCACCCATTCATAGTCAAGGTCGTTGGTAAAGTTTACTGCTACAGGTGCTATGACTGGAGCTATCCAGCAAAATCGCACAACAAGAAACATCTCAAAGGTACAATTTTCTCATACATTTCCAATTTTTAAATGTCCAACTTTGATTCATCTGTTAATATATATATTATTTTACATTTGCATGTAAATTAGCTTTCTTTTGTTTTTCTTTTAAATTTACGTTAAGATTTTCGCGGAACCCTGTCATATATCATGTGCTCTAGAAGTTAAAATTTTATATATTTAATATTTTAATTTAAACCATGTAAATATTGTAATAATTTTAAGGAATCAATATGTATATATATTTACCGAAATAAATTAAATTAAAAGAGAAAAAACAAACAGGTTAAGCAAGAAAACAAAGTCCTTGTCTATTTATTTCTTTTGTAACTGTATCTAATTAAGCAATGACAAGCCTGCCTGTTAGATTAACTAATTAATTAGTGAAGAATTTTGAATAGAAATCTTATAATCAGATCAAAATTTTCCTATTAAAATAATAAAACTTGGTTGATTTACCGTTTCTGTCATCCCATTTGGCAGCATATAGACACATGAAAAGCTAAATATGCTTGCTTTTTCGGTACATAAGAAAAATATAGTATATACATGGTACAGAATTTGGTTGACATTTCGCAACAAATTGATGCTAAATATGGTGATTGACTTTGATTATTTCACATGGAGCAGATGCTGTTGTGGAAGTGACTTGCAAGGTTGGAGAAAAGGAGATCACAGCTTACGGAAAAACCAAAATCAATGGAAAATTTAGCATCACAGTTGAAGGATTTAACTATGCCAAATATGGAGCTGAGGCATGCAAGGCCAAGCTCCATGCCCCACCCAAGGGTTCATCTTGCAACATTGCTACCGGTCTACATGGGGGCAACAAGGGTGCCATGCTCACCGTGAAGTCCAAGGACAAGTATGAGGTTGTGCTTAAGGCTGAGCCATTTGCCTATGCTCCAAAGACCCCTTACAAGGAGTGTGAGAAGCCAAAGCCAAAGCCTACTCCATCTCCTTACTATTACACCTCTCCACCACCACCATCGCCTACTTATGCTTACAAGTCACCACCTCCTCCACCATACTATTACAAGTCCCCGCCACCACCAAGCCCTACCTATGTTTATAAGTCACCACCACCACCACCATACTACTACAAATCTCCACCCCCACCAGTCCACTCTCCACCCCCACCATATTACTACAAGTCTCCACCACCACCAGTCCACTCTCCACCCCCACCATACTACTACAAATCACCACCACCTCCAGTGAAGGCCCCAGCACCAACCTACCACTACAACTCCCCGCCTCCACCATCACCATCTCCTCCTCCTCCTTACTACTACAAATCCCCACCACCTCCATCTCCATCACCACCACCTCCATACTACTACAAATCCCCTCCTCCCCCGTCTTCATCTCCGCCTCCTCCTTACTACTACAAGTCCCCACCACCACCAGTCCACTCTCCACCACCACCATACTACTACAAATCTCCACCACCACCAGCCTACTCTCCACCACCACCATACTACTACAAATCTCCACCACCACCAGTCCACTCTCCACCACCGCCATACCATTACAAATCCCCACCTCCACCAATTCATTCCCCTCCACCACCATACTATTACAAATCACCACCACCTCCAGTGAAGGCTCCAGCACCAACTTACCACTACAACTCCCCTCCTCCACCATCACCATCACCACCACCACCATACTACTACAAATCTCCACCTCCTCCATCTCCATCACCACCACCACCATATTACTACAAGTCTCCTCCTCCCCCATCGCCATCTCCTCCTCCTCCCTACTACTACAAATCTCCACCACCTCCATCTCCATCACCACCACCACCATACTACTACAAATCTCCACCACCACCAGTCCACTCTCCACCACCACCCTACTATTACAAGTCCCCACCTCCCCCATCTCCATCACCACCACCACCATACTACTACAAATCTCCTCCTCCCCCATCGCCATCTCCTCCTCCTCCTTACTACTACAAATCTCCACCACCTCCATCTCCATCACCACCACCACCATACTACTACAAATCTCCACCTCCCCCATCACCATCTCCACCTCCTCCCTACTACTACAAATCTCCACCACCACCAGTCCACTCTCCACCACCACCCTACTATTACAAGTCCCCACCTCCTCCATCCCCTTCACCCCCTCCCCCATACTACTATCACTCACCTCCCCCACCAGTGAAATCACCTCCACCTCCAGCCTATATTTACGCTTCTCCTCCACCACCTACTCACTATTGAGTCTAGAAAGATCAACCACAAAATCGCAACGTTCATGTAAGTAAAATTTTAGTCAAACCTATAGTTAACTAATAATAATCTAACAATTAATTTAATATTCTAAATTTTTTGTTTAAATTAAAATTTCAGGTTCTAGTTTCTCAAAAAGAATAAAAGAAGGCACCAAGGAGAGAAAATTTGGCCATGAAAGATTTTCAAGTCCATTGAATAAGAGTTTGGACATTGCATTTGGGAGCTACAATTTCGATAGTCCAAGCCATACTGCTTCCAATTCTTTGGTGGCCATCTTACACATTCTCTTAATTTGTTCAAGTGGCTTGGGAAGAAAGCTTGAGAGCTAGTGGCTGTTTAATTATCGTTCAATAACATCTTTAATTATATTGGTTTTCACCTAATTTAATTGTGCACAGAAATGTGTAAGCGTTTCTATTTATTGTGGGCATGCATTTGTGATTTTGTGAGACGGATTGTTAGCTAATAAAAGAATTTATAGAATAAATCTTAAATTTGAATATTAACGGTACGATCAAATTAATATTGTATATTTTATTTTTCAATATCATCCTCGTAATAAAACAATTTTCAATTATATAATGACAAATAATTTGTATTTCTCATATTGAAAATCTAAATATCTCTTACCAAACTCCTAATAAAATAACATATATTTTCAAAACTTAAAGTCATGAAAAGGGAAAAAGAAGAATAAAATATCATATGAAAGTGAACTGAGAAAGCAAGTATATTGTACATATGGCAAACTTGAAGCTATTTCATATGCCTTAATTATGCTTTTAGCCAGCAATTTATACCTTACCCCACTTATACTAAAATGATTTTATTATACACTTATATTTTTAATATAATTAACAATTCAGTCTTTCAATCTCACATTATTGATGAGGACCAGGATGAAAAAAACATGGTCAAAGAAAAGATCAATACTCCTTTGTCATTTGTATTTTTGTTTGAAAGATCCAATTACATTAAGAGGGATTATGATTGTGCATTCATGCATGAAATAACCAAATGGCAAAAAGAAATAGCTAGCTACAGCTGTAGCTACTTGTAGGTCCTAAAGAAATTTGTGAGGATCTCTCTCTTTGCGGCAAAACGTCGAACACGTCACTGGTTACGACTTCTTTTTCCTTTTTTCTTTTTTTAGTTTTAAGAGGTAGCTGAACTTCGGGGTTTTGAGCCAACACTTGAATCAGACCTCCATCATTGATCACCGATAAAAGACAAACCATTAAACTGAGTAGTCACCTCGATGCAAAGAATCTCTTTCGTAGACTCGCTGAAAACAATTATTATCGACATAGCAAAAAGCTTAGTCATCAACCTCGAGCAAAACCACAACCCAACAAATGATCAAGCATAAAAGTCGTTATGGCAAGTCGAATGCCTCCGCTGGGGAAACTATGTCAATTTATTTGGTTGTTGCTTTAAGGAAATAACTCATGACCAGTTGAGTGCACAAAACAATATTTGAAAAAGTATGCCCTCATTTACATATGCACATATCATGGGACTAAATATATAATTTGACCTAATGGATTTAACTACTACTGTTTGAATCAAGACTGAAATTTTAGAATTCAAAATGTCTTGGACTAAAATTGACCGATTGGAGTATAGGGACTAAACTTGCAGCATACATATAGTATTAGGACTAATATCAAAATTTGACCTTTTGCTTTCTTTTGTATCTATAATATTTGGGCTTTATTGGGCCGAAATGTCATTATTGGATTCTTCTTTTTCCTAAATTGCCGTTAAGCTCAAATCTTTTTAGGGTTTGTTTCCTAACTATTAGTACAAGATAGCCCAAAAGTATTTTGGACTTTTTCTTTAAAGAAAATTGGAAATTTCCTATTGTCATTGGAGATCTTAAAATTTTTAAGTCTCCTAATTTTGCTTCTTCTCCAATCAATATATATATATATATATATATATAAAACACTGCTAAAAAACAATATTTCTCATTTTCCTTCATTTTCTCGAACTCTGTTTTCATTTTAGAAATTGTTTCAATCAAATTTTCTCTTTTATCTTTTGGGTTAGCAAGAAACGTGTTCTGTCATCGTAATCATTGATTGAATCGAATTTTGATCCGCCATGGTACGTTCTCTGTTTAACCTTCTCTAATTTTGTTTCTCAATTCAGTTGCATGAATTTTTTATTTATTACTATTAGTTTTAAATTAAATTAGAATAAGCTGGGGAATAGTAATTAAATGAAAAAGTAATAAAAAAAAAAATTCTAAATGCTAATATGGATGGTTTAGGTAGCTTGTGAAGTTTTTAGGTAATTCAAGTTTTGGTAATCGGCATCCATATATTGGTTAATATTTTAACAACCTTTAGACGTGATCTTTCAAATTTTAGGTTAACTTGATCTGGTTCAACTTTTTACTATCTTTTAGGATCAATATAAAGTTGGGTTTTTTTTTTTTTTTTGCAAGCAGCTAATGTAATTTGAAAAGGTTTTGATTCGTATTCTTGGTGGACCTAAAATTTGAATCCTTTGGTGAAGTTGGTTTAAGTTGCGTCATGGTTCAACACCTCTATCTCTTAATCTTTTTTCTTAACATTGATGTTATAGGGCTTGAATGCTTCTATTACAAGAGTTTATTGTAGATTTTTCATTTATAGAATCTTGGTTTCTTGAGCATATTTTGGTTGTGATATATTGGAGGGAAATGAACCTAAATTCATATTGATTTTAATGTTAAGACCTAAGAATGTAAATTGTATATCAATTCTAGAACGAGTCTTGCTACATTAAGAATGATTTTAACTTTATGTTTCTTTAGCATATTTTTTGGTTGTGATAGATTGGAGGAAATTAATCTAAACTTGCATAGTTAATTCTATGCTTCATATAGGTTTTGATGTTAAATGCGTCTAGTTACTTGGGCCTTATTTGCGTGTGGTGCCTAGTTTTTCCGAAACAGCAATTTGAGCATTAAAGTCCATAACTTTTAGAATGACCATGATAATATCATTGTTGTACCGAGATTAAAAATAAGTGACCAATGACCATGCTATACAAGTTCATTCCTAGTTATGTTAATTTTGACATTATAAGCCATTCGAGTAAGATGAGGACCTTTTAGTATAATGTCAAGGTATTCATTCCAACTCTGTTGCGTCTACTCTTCTTTTTCCTTGAAGTACCCGTGTCCAACTCAATCACGGAAACGGGTAGTATGGCCCTCCAAGCATTTTCCAAATTCATGGAAAAAATTGAACATGCTTGTGTGGGACATGTGCCCAAATCCGACACTTCACTCTCAAGTTCAAGTAACATGGCATTCCAAGCCAGGATGTCTTAAGTGATTTTCTTTTTAGTTCTTTGGCCCTAATAATTATAGAACATATTGATTGCTGGTAAAAAGTGATTCTTTTAAGTTTTAATACCTAAGATTTAACCATGAAATGCAACTTTAAATTATAGAATCACTTCTAGGTAACATTAAACTATTTGCAGTCAGCTTTGTTGAGCTGCCTTCGTTGCCTTTTTGTTCTGATTCTGATTTCCAGAATTCCCAGATTTGAAATAGTGTCCTGTTTCTGATAAGGATATAGATCAGAGAGATTGTAGCTATGGATGACTGTAAAATTCTTATATATATATTCTCATTATACTCTTTTGCTTTTTTGATATTATCATTCTTTTTTCTCTTATCCATATATCCTTTTTTGTAGGCTGCAAAGATTCTTGCCAACTTAATCGTAATGGGCTCGGGTATTTTTGCTCGTGCTGTTGTTCAGGCATACCGGCAAGCACTTGCAAGTTAGTTCATTATTTCACTACCGTTATATTGTGTTTCTACTTTGCTTGAAAAGTAGACTTGTTTTTATAGATTGTTATGAAGATATTATCTTAAAAATAGTACAATTGTCTGCTATAATCATTGTAGCAGACGCTGCTTATTGGGATATTTTCATAATGAACTAAAGCAAATCTTATTCTCCTTTTTGACATACACTGATATATATATACATACATGCATATGTTGTTTGCTAATGAGTGTATATACCCACTTTTTCTTATCAAAAAAAAAAAAAAAGCCCAAAAACAGCATTCTTTTGTAATAAGATGTGCTTATGCTTTAGCTATAACCATGAGCAATAATGAGATGATTAGTAATATTTTTATAGTGGCATGTGTTTGCTTCATATGTATCAATCTTCTGAACAGTAAGTTCATCGCAGATGCTGCCAAATCCGGTGTTACTCATGAGACACTACAAAATGCTGCCCGTAGAGCTGGCAAAGTCATGACAGAGCAAGAAGCGAGGCAGATTCTTGGTGTAAGCGAGGATACTGCTTGGGAGGAGATGATGAAGGCTAGTATTTCATGTATCGTTTTTTCTTTCCCCTTTTCTGTTGCTTTCATCTTGAATAACCTTTAAAACTTCTCCTGTTACTTTATTGCAGAAGTATGATGTCTTATTCGAGAAGAACGCCAAGGTCGGGAGCTTCTACCTTCAGTCAAAGGTTCATAGGGCTAAAGAGTGCTTAGAAGCCATCTATCGAGCCAAAGGAGAAGGCACTCCTCCTAGTTGAGGATGAGGATTTGTCCAGGTTTGCTCATTTCACATACAGATGCCCGCTTGTAGACTAATTCTCGTCCTACGAAAATGGTTTCAAAGATTTAAATCATATGCACAGCCCATCGTGCTCCTCCCCATTCCTGGGTTCAAACTTCAAACACTGATTCATTCAAATTTTGTGCCCTTGATGTTAAATTAGTTGAGTGGTTGCAAATAATAACTAAGGTTTTCATAAACCGTCTATTGCAGTTGTTGTGCTCATTGTTAATTAAATACACAGTAGATTAGTTGAAACTTGAGGCACTGATAAAAAGTATGTAAGAAACTTCATGTAAAGATACCAAGAGCTTGAATTTGATTAAATATTCATGTGTTTTTCTTCAATAATTTCAATTATGAAGTAGACTTGTTCATTATTCGAGTCTAGTCGTATCTCTTACCCAAGCAAGCTTGAGTTGATGGGCTGGATGGCCGATTTAAATTATTTTTATTTTTAAATAATATTGTGGGTCGATTTGGATTGGCTCAAATTATCCAGGAAAATCTTAGATTTTCTTTATTTTTATATTTGCCTAAGTTGAATTGTAGCTTAACAGGAGTTTAAATGATTAAATTCAAACTTTAAACTACTAAATTGCATAAACCAATTGTATTAAAATTTTGGGCTCATAAAAAAATGGGATTGTTAATGAGAACCAATTTGCATCAAACTTGAGTGTACAAAGCTTTACATCATTGAATACCGTAAGATGTTCTTATAACTTGCATGCCTTTATTTTGATGTTATAAAGAAACTATGGTTTGATCAGTTTGTATTTGTTCCCAAGTATTTTCGAAAACTTGATGATTCTAAGGAAGGCTTTAAACTATGGTGCGAATCTGCTAGTTTTCTGCTCGCCACCTCTGCGATCCCATCCGCATTTCTCCCGAAAACTACCTGCGAAAGAAGTTGAAGTGTCAACAGCAAATATGGAAACAGTTTGAATTCGAGTCTTAAACTTGTTGATTCGGCTCACTTTTCGAGACATTAAGCATAAAGAGAACATAACTCTATCTGGGCTTGGAGCTATGTTACTCGGATTCGGATCAAACATGAGTACCCGAATCAAACACTCACATCTTATGTTTAGTTTTCTTTATTATTTTTCTACCATTTTATATTGGCATTCCCAGCCTACACCTGCAGCCTCAGCAGAGCAAAGATCAGACGAAGTTCCAACTAAGAACTAACACTTCTTGATTTACGGCCTATCGATCCATTGTTGAAAGGTTTGGTTAACAATTAATACTTCTCTCTCTCAGGCCTAACAAACCATTAAAGAAATAAGGTTAAAAGGTACCTTCCAGTTTGGACTCCTGACAGCTTGATCACAATCGGGTTTCACTCAAGAAAGACTTGAATTCGATCACCCATTGTGTCGTTAAAATCCAACAATACCTTCCCCCCTACTTCCTCGGCAGCATCGTCCAACAATGCCTTGAGGTTTACACCACCCAAAGCTGTCGAGAACAGAAATCAAACCCTTACCCGTAATCTTTTCAAGAAAACTTGGTCATGGTGAATTTACATCGTAAAACAAAAATATACCTGGAACGATATTTGTGATTCCTTCCAAAAACCCGGCCTGGGGAAAAACAGAAAATGGTAACAGGAAAAGGGCTTTCATCATTTTGATAAAAAGACATATTTCAACAAAAAAGGTAAAGACTAAAGAATATCAACTATATTTATGTTCTTCAAACTCTGGTTGGACTTTGATATGCATCCAACACAAGTTCGCGCATTTTAAGTTAACAGATGGATAAGCTAACTAAATAATAAGGCATCTTTGCTCAAAGCAGAAGACTTACTGGAACTCTAACATCAAGTTTCTCAAATCCATCTCTTCCAGTAATCTTGATTCTCAATGTCCGAGACCAGATTCCAGAAAAAGGATCCCTTGAACCATCTGCACCATATTTAGTGTATACATCAGGAGTTATCACCTCAACAACTGGATCTTGAGGACTTTGACCTCTTTGTTCCGAGTCATCTCGAACCCTTTGTATACTGTATGCATTACTGCCCTCTGAACATAAACCATGTTTATTGGATTAGGAAGACACGGCAACAATATTCATTAATTTGAGAGTCCAAATTGGCGATACCATATAACTCATACCAACAAAGAAGGTAGGACAAATACAAAAGGTCTGACATCCTATCATGGTTTTAGGGGTACAACTGACCAAAGACCCTCCAAAATCCAAATACATTAAGAAACATCGAAAAAAATTGAAAATGCCCATGTCGGGCAGACATCCCTTATCGAACACTCACACTAAGTCATGGTAATATAGGTTTTAAGTACTATATCTCACCCACCTCTGTCAGCATATAGTTGATACTTGCTGGTAGCATATCTTTTTTCTTCTTCGTAGTAATTATTGAAACCTAAGATTTCCTTGATTTCCTCAAAGGATGGCATGCTTCCTGGAGGTGGAATACGACCACCATTGAGAGCAGTCAGTGAATCCTGCAAATTTTGTAGAAGTTGGCCTTTGAGAAGCGACATTGTATTAACAATTAAATTGTGACTAAATATCCGTATCGCGGGAATCACAAGAAATTAGAACTTTTGTATCGTAGATGTAAGAGTTAAGGCTACGGATATTACACAAGATTAAGTGAGCTTTCGTAGACATGAATCAAGTGAAGATACATAACCTGCATTGCTCGGATGGATACCCCGATCAAGGAAAGCGGATATGCCACAAGTTTATATCCAATTTCTTCAAGTTCAAGCGGAGATAGTATTGGTGTTTTCCCCCCACCTTCAAGCATATTGGCCTACTTACAAGCGTAGTTCAAGAGCATGTTAAATACAAGCAATTGTCATATAGAAGTCCCATGCTACTGACAAATACCAATAAAATTCATATCGAAAAGCCAATAGAGATGTTAAATTTTCAAACATTTAAGCAACAAGAGAAAGCTACTGGCATAGCACTGAATAAGCATTATGTTCCCTCGGCGTCCAATTTATCATGCAATAAATCTATAATGCAAATGATGCTTATACAGTTATACCATACCATTTTTGGAACTAATGGAGAAACTTCACAGAAAGCTTTCATCTCTTCTTTAGACGATAGTGCATCAATAAAAAGGACATCCGCACCGGCATCAGCAAAAGCTCTTGATCTCCAGAGTGACTCCTCTAAAGACAGTGCTTGACGAGAATCTGTTCGTGCCACAATAACAATGTCGGAACCACTCTCTTTGCGAGCGTCAACTGCTGCTTTAATTCTCATGACAGCTTCCTCTCTGGAAACCACCTTCCGGCCTTGTGTATGTCCACAAGCTTTTGGGGACACCTAACAGTGAAGTTTGATAAAAATCCGAGCCTCAAAATATGAACAAAACCAAATAAGCAATTCAAAGACTAAAAAGAAACTGCTTAGAATACCATAACATTGTTTACGGCAGTACAGTGTTTGCGTAATGTCAATACAGCAACAAAAAATTTTCAAAAAATGACTTTTTTATTCAGAACATGAACCTGATCTTCGAGAATGATCCCGGCAAAGCCTGCTCTTATATATCCTTTAACAGTTCTCTTCACATTCATCGCATTTCCGTATCCGTTGTCACCATCTCCGATGACAGGAATTGATACAGCCTGAGTAATTTGTTGCCCCTGATCCACCATTTCTCCATAAGAAATAAATCCGGTGTCTGGTAGTCCCAGGCGAGCGGCAGAAATGGAAAATCCTAATGATGACAGCAAAGGACGTTAATATGCATACCATCTCAAAACAGTTCAGCAATGGGATAGCAAAAATCGTTTAAACTAATACATTTCAGATTTTGATACTGGGAATGCATCAAACTTATATAAGAAATAGTGTTGTAAAATGAAAAGGCAACGTGTAGGAAGAACAGAAAGACCAAAACTGTAGTAATCACAAACTTTTGACTGTATAAAACCTTATGAATTCATATATGGTCCAAGTCCAATGAAACTAACATCTGGATTCATAAGTAAAACAAAATGCCTTGGATGAAGAAACAATCAGCATCAATGAAATGATCAGTTAGCACTAACTACTGACAAATTCACAGAAGATTGCATTTATCACTTTAGAAAATTGTAATGGAACAACAATAGCAGATTAAAAGGGGGAAAATCCAATTTTAAAGAACCATTCAGCCATAGAAACTCAAAACAAAGAACAAGTCTTGGGATTATCAACTCAAAGCAAAACTTGCATGAACCATCAAAATTAGAAGAAACCCAAATCACAAACAAACAGAAAAATTGAAGCTTTTAGATCCAACAAGTCCAACTGAAGAAAACCCATATCTTGAAATTCCTGAATCAATGAAAAAAAATGGAACAGAAAGCAAAGGAAAGAGAAGGTACCACTGGTGAAACAATACTGAAAGCCAGCTCTTTCAACAAGCTTAGCACTGAGACCATCAAAACAAGCAGGGCCTTGGTGAGCACCAGGCGATTCCAGAATCTGTCTAAGTGCCTTTGCAGGTGTATTCCTCTCACCTAAACAACCAGTGATGGGTTGGAATCGCTTAGGAGTGGTAAAAGAAGTGTGGGTCTTTGGCCTTCTTGTGTGGGTATTGATGGGAGATAGAAAGGAGCCATTTTTGAAATTAGAAACAAGGAAAGAGTGAGATTGTGAGAAAGGGTGGTTGAAAACAGAGAGAGCTTGATCTCTGGTAGCCACAAATGATGATGATGGGTTCATGCTTTGAAGGTTGAAGTTCATTAAACTCTGTCACACTCTCTTTGCCTGTTTTTGGTGACCCTACTTTGAAGTTTTGGTGATGAAAAATTGAAAAGGCAGTTTATAGTCAAGAAATTTTCATTACCAAAAATAATAATTTTTTTATGACTATTTGAGTATTGGCCTACTTGGCAAAATATTGGTTTAATAAATTTTATTTTATATATTTAGTTAATTTAGATATAAACGATGACACTTTAAAAATTGAATTGGTATAATAAATTATATTATTTGATATTATTTTAAATTTTATTTTTTTATAAAAATTAATAAAATATAGATTATAATCAATGTCATTTATACCAATAAAATATTAACTTAACTAATAAATTAAAGTTTTATTTTAATATTATATATACATTTTAATTTTATTGTGCATTCGTTATTACATAATATTAATAATATTGTTGATCAAACACTAATTTAATATTGATAACAACACCATAATAAATTATTATAATGCATTTAGTATTCACAATATGATGTATTTGCATATTTAAATTTTATTTTACTCATAATTTATTTTTATTTTAATATTGTACATATATTTCACGTGTTATTATTAATTTGTTTCAATAAATTTTGTTATTTATTATATATTATTTTTAAAACGTCTTTTACATTTTAAATATATAGTTTCAATGACATACGTGTATTTTAGAATTTTAATACTATTTAACTGAATAATAAATCTTAAATTTAATTATTTTTCAACTCATATACCCTTAGAAACAAATCATACAATGATGACATGAATAAATAATATTAGACTATGACACAATTTAGATAAAAATATAATAAATTTATAAAAGATACAAAAAAAATGAGACTTCGGTTATTTAAGGTGGGTTTGGATGAACAGTGGGTACAGTGCGGTGTCTTTAGCTTATTTTTTGTCTCACCCGATAATAATATTATAGTATCTAATCTCACCGCCATCGCTGTTTTTAAACTAATCGCAAGTAAACACATCAGCCATTCAAATCAACTTTTAGTTAAAACATGAAAACACTTGAAATTTATTCTTTTATAAAAATAAAAATTTTTAATAATTAAATTGTAATCTAATTATGATAGATAACTTTTTTTTAATAATTTTATTACATCTTCTAACTCGAATCCAAGTCCTTATAGGTGCAATCATGGGGGCTACCAGGGGACTTAAAATGAAAAAATTTATTTAAAATTTTAAAATTTTAAATTAATAAAAATAAAATTACATTTTAACCTTTAAAATTATGAAAAGTTAATTTAATCTTTTAAAATTATAAAGATATAAACAAAATATTGTTATTGCATTTACGCGTTCTCTTGCATTAACAACAGTGCGTATGCAACTCAATCAGCTATGATAGATATATTTTTAATTCTTTATATAATTAAAAAAACTCTACTTACATTAAATAATAATCCTAATTTAAATTTTTAGAGATGTTTTAATGAAAAAACCATCCTCAAAGAGAGGAATATTTCCTTTTTTCTTTTTTTAATATTAGTTTTGTCTTTGTCCCCACGTTGCCTCTCTGTCACATTTTATGTTTTCTTTTTCATTTTCCCTTTCAAATTCAAGAGCTAAAAAAGAAAAACCCTTCAAAAATCATCAAAACTCTTGCCAATTTCTGTTACTCTGTACATCTCTCTGTTTCTGTTTCTTACTAAATCCTCTTCACAAAATCGAACTAACAACAAATTCTAGAACAGAAAGAGTGCTGATTTTTCAACAATTAAAAAGTTTGAGAGAAGAAAAGCCAGGTATTATTATAGTAAAAATCCATCTTTTGTTTTTCAAATTTTCATCTATTTTAATCTTTTTCTTTCGGTTATGAATCTGCTGTTCTTTCCGTGTGCTTATCTGTCTCTGCTGTTTTCTTCGACTATAATTATTACCCTTTTCATTCCTCGTTTTTGTCAACTAAAAGTTCAAGAATTTCGTTTACCTTTTGAGTCTTTGATTTCTTTTGTGAATTCTCATCGACCCATTTTAGACTGTGGGCGTAATATTTCTGGGTTTTCATTTAATTTTTTATTTGTTTGTGTTTTGATATTTAATTTCTCTGTTATTTGCCTAATGGAAGATAGGTACCAGAGGCAAGGACTGATGGTAATGCTTAATGGTTTTTTTTTTCCTTTAGTTTATATGAATTTGAATGTTAAAGATGTAAATTTGATTGAAAATCCACCTCATGTTGAACCTCTTTTAGTGGCTTTTTCTTAATTGTATGTTTTTAATTTCAATATGTTGTTTGCTGATATTGGAACTGTAGTCTTACAATGTTGGATTCTTCGTATATATTTGTTTCGATTAGCATAATTTAATTTAAGTCTACACTGTTAATGGGACCGTGAATGAGTTCGTAAAACATTATGCAGGGACAGGCACCTCCTCCTGGCTACTTTATTCGACTAGAAAATTCCGACGATTTGTATTTGAAGAAACGAACAAGAATGCGTCGATGGCTTTGCTGTTCATGTCTGGTTGAGGATACTTACCAATCACATGAAAATGAGCACTTGAGGAGCCCCAACTATAATACAGAAGGTATGCTTTGATGCTAACTTGATTTGGTAATTCTAATTTGCTGTTCATTTAATTTTCATGATGGAAACTTTTGAATTCTAGTCCTTCTTTAGCATGTATTAGGCTTTATGTTTGTTATTTGCATAGCCTGTGCTCTTAGGAGGGAGAGGCACGAGAGAAAAATAACTTCTGAAATATTTCTCTTATTTTTTGAATTTGGAAAATAATTACCTTTGTGCGTGTTGGGGAGGAGGGATTTGGCTTTTACTTGCTAATATAAGAAGACTATTTTGGGTTGTCTTTCTTTTTCAATTTAAATCTTAGTGTTGGAATAAAACTTAAGACGTATGGCATATGTTGTGTGATATTCTAATGTTGTTATTTAAAATATGAATGTCTCTGACAAAGGTTCTTTGCTAAAAATTTTCTTATTAATGCTCAGTTATTCAATTATTATCTTTTTTGGTCCCTTTTGCATGCTTCTTTCTATAATTTCTCATTGATGATGTAATGTGCTTTCAGGGAATCAAAAGAACTCAAAGGCGGCAGCTCCTCCCAAGGCCGAAGTGCAAAAATCAGCACCACCTATCGAAGTGCCTGCATTATCATTGGAAGAATTGAAAGAAAAGACTGACAATTTCGGATCAAAGGCTTTGATTGGTGAGGGTTCATATGGAAGAGTTTATTATGCAAACTTGGACAATGGAAAAGCTGTTGCTGTGAAAAAGCTTGACTCCTCCGATGCTGAATCAAATGTCGAGTTTTTGACCCAGGTGTGTGAGCAATTTGACAGAACGGTCTTTTCCAATTATATTTTTTATTTTTATTGATAATGCAAATTTATGTTGCGACAGTGTCATGTGCTTCCCCTTTTTTTCATAGCACTTGAACTTTACAAATTTTCTTTGTTTAGGTTTCAATGGTTTCAAGATTAAAGCATGACAATTTTGTCGAGTTGCAAGGTTACTGTGTTGAAGGAAATCTCCGCGTGCTTGCATATGAGTTTGCTACAATGGGATCACTGCATGACGTATTGCATGGTTTGTGAAGTCATCATATTTGCATTATTAGTTCCTGAAAGAGATTTTTCAGGCAATATCTTGTTATACAAAATAGACACGATTAGTTTGACTTCTTTCTTTTTGGCGACTCTAGGAAGGAAGGGCGTTCAAGGGGCACAACCAGGTCCTGTGCTTGACTGGATGCAACGGGTAAGAATTGCAGTTGATGCAGCAAGGGGATTGGAATACTTGCATGAGAAGGTTCAACCCTCTATTATACACCGAGATATCAGATCTAGCAATGTCCTTCTCTTTGAAGATTTCAAAGCGAAAATTGCCGATTTTAACCTCTCAAACCAGTCTCCTGACATGGCTGCTCGTCTTCATTCTACTCGAGTTTTGGGGACCTTTGGCTATCATGCTCCAGAGTATGCTTTCTTATGTTATCCTTTTCTATGAACCAACCAGTCATTATCTTCTCGCATGTGTCTGATTATGTTTGATTCCATTCTCGGGTAACATCTAGGAAATCATGCACAAGTTTCCCCAAATGGTACCCCACTATTTAGGCCTTCTATGTTCTTTCCTGCCTCTTTTGTAATAGATAGGCAGGCATCTATGGTTTGATGGTTGTATGTAAATAGTTACAGGCTTGAATTCACAGAAGTGTATAATTTTTTTGTGAATGTGTTGCACATATAATGTATGATTTTAATGGATTATGGCTCCAATTCTTTTCCAGGTATGCAATGACTGGACAGTTGACACAGAAGAGTGATGTCTACAGTTTTGGGGTTGTCCTTCTAGAGCTTTTGACCGGGAGGAAACCTGTCGACCACACAATGCCGCGTGGACAGCAAAGTCTCGTTACCTGGGTGAGTTGATACTTTCTTCATTCTGTCAATCATCTTCCTTTTCTTTATCTAGACTAGAATGAGTGGCACGTTTTTGTTTCATTTATATAGTGCTTGATCTTTCCAATTCGCTTTAAATTTGACTAATTCACCAGCTTTTCTTTATCTCGATTTAGGCTACTCCAAGACTGAGTGAAGATAAAGTTAAACAATGTGTAGATCCAAAACTGAAGGGAGAGTATCCTCCTAAAGGAGTTGCGAAGGTACTTCTATCCTCCCGTGTCTGCTTAACTTGCAATAGTTTAATTTTGTAACTTAAATATGTTTCCGGGTTTTTGGTGTTTGAACACCCGGAAGACATGTAACAGCCACACTGAACTAGCTGTTAACTGTTTACGTTACGTTTTGTTGCTGCAGTTGGCAGCTGTGGCAGCATTATGCGTGCAATACGAAGCTGAGTTCCGCCCCAACATGAGCATCGTTGTTAAGGCTCTCCAACCACTATTGAAGGCTCCTGCTCCAGTACCAGCACCAGCACCCGAGTCTTAAAACTCAGATGAGCCCGGTTTCTTCACCTTTTATCGAAATTCCAGTAACCTATACACAGTTTTTAGTATCATTGGACTGCAGATTTCATCAGATCACTAAATATTTTATTCGTATTTCTTTCCAACTTTTCAAATACGACATCGACGTGTAGGGTTGAGTTCGACTGTCGCTAGTTTCCGGACCCCAGGTGCTGAAGTTTTTCAAGTTGAATGAGGGATTTGGGTTGTCTGGTGAATATAAATGTTACATGAGTATAGTTTGCTTTTGTGCTTTTGTGATGTTTAAGTTAATACTTACATATGTAAATCTTTTATGTAAAAATGTTTTATTTTGTGAGTTGGATTACATGTCTGATATATTTGGCTCAACCATTCTTTAAGGTTAATTAATATTATTCATAGTAATAAGATTGTTTAAATCAATATTTGATAACTTCAATCCAAAATGAACAATTTTGATATAAATATAAGAAAATTAATTGAAAACATGAAAATAATAATAATAAAACTAGGCTTAGGCCACTAAAGACTCGACTCTTTGTATAAAAGGGGTTGTTTTGTTTGAATTCTTTTCAAATTTAATATTTTTATTTAAATTCTTTAAAATTAATTTTAAAAATATTAATCATCAATTATAACTTTTGTATGACTCGAAATGTAAATTAGCCTGGAATAATGGAAAATTTCGTAAGACAAATCAGGCTTATCATCCTTACTTAGGCCAATATTAAATTTTTACTTTTACAAAAGTTAAAAAATAAATTGATTTTACATCGATGTAACCTAGATTTTTAATTTAATATATATATATATATATAAGCATCAGATTTATCTGTAAATGTCATACTAATAAGTTCAGAGGTTATTTAATATTTAAAAGGGTTTGAAAAAATATATCTCAAACTAGTCTATATATCATTTACAATTTTAGATTATGATACTATTACAATTTATTATTAAGTTATTGATAATTTAGATTAAATATATCATCTTGATTTATCTATGATTCGATTCGACTCATAAAAACTCAATATCTCTAAAAATTTATGTATTTTAAATTATCGTCTATGTCAATTTAATTAATAGATTTAACAACTATCGTTAAAGTCAAGACTCATATTTCAAATTTTGAAAAGCTAAAAACTAAAAGTTATCAAATTGGAAAACAATGACTAAGTCAATCATATACATATAATACAAGATTAATAATGTAATTTGACTTAACGGATTTATTAACTATTGTTCAAGTCAAAATTGAATTTTTCATAAAATATAGTTACTAAATTTTATTAAATTGGAGCACAAAATTAAATCTAAAATATATTCATAATAAAAAGATCGATAGCAGAATTTGATCTTAAATAAAATAAATCGGATCTTATTTAAGACAAGAGTTGTCCATAGGTCGAGCTTCCTTCTAGTTAAACAAAATTCAAGCTCAAGATCATTATTGCGCAGACCTTAATTGTCATGTTCATCATTTTACCATTCAAAAAAATTATCATTTAATTATAATTAAATCTAATTTTTTATTATTCAAGTTGAATTCATATAAAATTATTTGGTAAAAGGACTTCTATCTCTTTCATTTTCGAAATTGAGTAAATTGGTCCCTCTCAAAGAAATTAGAGTAATTTAATCACTGTCAATTTTGAAAGTGAGCAACTAAGGACAATTTATCACATCGTTAATGTTTACCATCAATTGTACATGATTCTTATCAAGATAATAGCAAATTTAGCCTTCAAAATTTACACATTCTATCAGATTGATCCTAATTTAATAAATTTATCCCACAACATTTGTATAAATGTGTAATTTTGAGGATGAATTTGTTGAAATTTTAGAATTGAGGTCAAAATGACAAAAATATGTAAACATTGAGGGCTAAATTTGTTATTTTACCAATCAAAATTATGTATAATTGAAGGAAGACATTAATTCCATGATTAATTATCCTTAGTTGCTCACTTTCAAAATTGACAGGGATTAAATTGCTCCAATTTTTTTTATAGGGACTAATTTGCTCAATTTCAAAATTAAAAGGGACTGGAGAGGTCTTTTTACTATATTATTTATTGCTGAAGTTAGACCCAAATCGGGCCGGGTCTTCTGGAGCTGACGGGCAGACCCATTAACATATATAAGAGGCGGGAAATATAAAACCCAACGTCCGGCACAAATCTGGGTGCCTTTTAACAGCACCAAAATTCCATGTTACGCGTGTTTGGCTCCCAAGTGTTAAATTCAAAGGTAAATGAATGGTACGTTAATTCGGATGATCAGGAGACCAATGCCAGAGCCGCATGCTTCGCATTTTCGCTCCACAATGACCATGGGTTACTGTTTGTCAATCTCATTTCTCACCAAAATCTTCTTCTTCTTTTTCATTTTGTTTTCTCTGTTTGTTCGTTTCTTTTCTTTTCCCTCTTTCACCATCCAAACAAGGCCTTGTCATCTTAGGTTTTCGGGATGGTGTCGGAGGATAACGTGATTGAGGACTCAGCCTCCGTCGAAGACGATTTTGACGGCGATGATTATGATTACGACGACGGCGGCGATTATTACGACGACGATTACGGTGACGCTGGAGATGACGATGATGATTACGGTTTGGTTGAAGATGACGACGTCGATGATCCAGGAGCCATGGTTTCTCGGCGCCCTAAGGTAATTTTGTCAAATGTTTTTTTTTTTTAAATTCAATTGCTTTTAGTGTGTTATTGGATTTGAAGCTTCTGAATAAATTTCATGGAGCTGTGAAGAAACATAAATTTTAATGAATTTAGTTGCTAAAAGTAGAAAGTAGAAAGAATAGAAGATAATGCAAGGAAATGTTTGGAAATTTGTATCTTTTGCTCGTTATATTGGTGGTGAAATGATTCAAGTGGACTTTATGTAGCTGACCATAGACTATTTTCAGGGATTTTTGAACGCTTTGGGTATTAAAGTGGCAGTGATTGGCTTAAGGGGTTGCCATTGCTAGTGTTCTTCTTGAATTTTATTTATTTGGAATTTAAATACCTTGTCAAGTTAGTTCTTGATTACATCTTCATTCTGACATTACGATGAAATAGGTTCATAGAAACGATTGGATAAAATTGGTTACTTCATGTTATATGTTTGAGGTCTAGAACTTTTGGGTTTACGTTGTTAATGATGAAAAGAACTGGAAAAGGGGCACTAGTTTCTTGCTCTCCATGTTCTTTCTAGTAATAGTAGAATTACTGAGCTCCAAATATTCCTTGTTTGGAAGATAAAAAACATTATGCATTGAATTTAATACAACTATTTCTGGCATTATTACCATTATTAATATGGTTTTGTTTAGTATTTCAGCTAGGTTATACTGTATTGCAAGAAGCAGATATAAAACAACGACAAGAGGATGATATTTCTAAAGTTTCAACTGTTCTTTCATTATCACAAGTTGAGGCAACCATTTTGCTTCGTCACTATAATTGGTAATATTGAGGTTTTAATATCAAGTTTGTGTATGTTTTCTATTTAAGCCTTAGTTTACATGGACCATTTTAATTTCAAGGCATCTTTTCCCTTGTATAACATTGCAAGTAAACTATTTGGCTTTGATGGAAAGGTGAATGTGGCTGCTTTACTTAGCTGCAATTTCATGTGTTAAGCTGTTTGTATAGTTTTTGAATTGTGTTTTCCCAAATATGGTTGGTTTTGTAGGAATGTTAATGAAGTGCATGATGAATGGTTTTCCGATGAAGAAAGAGTACGAAAATCTGTTGGATTGTTTGAGAGACCAGTTGTAGATGTATCCGATGCTAGCGAAGTAAGTTCTATAGGTTACAAGTTTGCTTGTGTTTTTTTAAACTTGTTCCTTCTGATTGTTCATCCTTGCAAATTACGTTCCTCTGACACATCTTTTTTGCTTCCCAACCAGTTTACTTGTGGGATTTGTTTTGATTTGCTTCCATGTGACAATTTTGCTTCAGCTTCTTGTGGTCATCCTTTTTGCCGGGAATGCTGGCAAGGTAGCTCCCATATTCTTTGTTTGATAGGCTAATTTTATATAAAATCTAGGTGATGGTTGTATGCAAATGCTTTCCTTTTCTTTAAAATTAAAATCTCCCATGAATATTGCCTTAAAAAGAACTACCATCTGGTTTTGGTTATCAAGGTTTCAGTTTTCATATATTAGGTAGCTAATATATACTAAATTCAGTGTACTTGTAAGTTTTTCGCCTATGTCATTTCTAATGCTTTTTGACACAAAACCTTTCCTTATACTTTTTATTGCGATATTTTGTTTAATATGGTAGGCTACATTTGCACAAGCATTAATGATGGTCCTGGATGTTTATTGCTGAGATGTCCTGAGCCATCTTGTAAAGCTGCTGTTGGCCCAGATATGATTGATAAATTGGCACCTTGTGAAGAAAAGGAAAAGTATTCTCAGTTTTTACTCAGATCTTATATTGAAGATAACAGGGAGGTATGTCTTGTATTAGAACCTTGAGATATACCAATAGCATATAATGGATGATTAGCCATCAATAATTTGAACTTTTGTGTTTGATGATGACCGGACTTTTGAAAGTCAGGTTAGACTCTTTGTAATGTATGTTTGCTTGCATGAGTCCCCTTTTGTGTAGCACTTATGCATGCAATGCATAAATGAGCACGAATTGCTGGTTCTCTTAGCATAATGGGTTCTCTCTTTTTGATCAAAGTTCTTATCTTTTTCGACCATGTCACTGCTAGGCCAAGTGGTGTCCTGCTCCAGGGTGTGAAAATGCCGTTAATTTTGCTGTCGGTGGTGGGGATTTTGACGTCACCTGTTTGTGCTCATATAGATTTTGTTGGAATGTAAGTTTCTTCTTATTTTTTCTTTTTTAATTATTAGATTAAATTTCATGGTCATTACTCTCTTCGAGATGTCTAAGTTCTAGCAAATCTTGGTTGCAGTGTACTGTAGAAGCCCATCGTCCTGTTGACTGTGAAACTGTAACAAAATGGATGTTGAAGAATAGCGTGGATGGGGAAAACGTGAACTGGTAAAGATTTGTTGCACATCTAGAAGAACCATTCTGCTAATAATGATTGCTGTGTTTGTATCATGTAATCTGAATATATGAAGAAATGCTGTAACTGTTTTTCCTCCAGTGCAGCATATGCTATACATATTGGTTATTGAGAGAAATGAAAAAAGGTTTCATATGAAACCTCTTTTTAGTTTTTGCATTCTGTATCTATGTTGTTTTGACTCTTCATTTTTCTTAAGTGCCTGTGTAGGATACATTTTAGGACATGGGTGTGTGGATAGATCCTTTAGGAACCCTTCGAGTACATGGAAACTTGGAAAAAATGAACAAGCCCGTGTCAGCCAAATACCCATATCTGACACTCAGACTTGAGTCCAAGTAATATAGCTATGCATAATTCCACATTCTTGTTGGCATTTAACATGGCTATCTTGTTTGCAAGGGCAAGTGGAGGAAAATTTTGAACTAGCTTATGATGCATGAAATGGTTTGAAAGTGAAGCTAAGTTCACTTTTACTTTGTTGTTAACAAGGACTACTTGTACATTATTAAACGCTGGATGACCAAGTGCTAACTTATTTTAACTATTTTTTTTATTGTGAAAGCCGAAACCTCTGCTACTTTTTTTTATTCTATTCCACATATTATCAGCTTCATTCGTTTAAATAGTCTGTTTGCTCACATAGAATATGGTGGAGAATCTTGCTATCATGTTTACTGTTTTTGTTGTATGCTCCATGTAGGATACTTCATAATTCCAAGACTTGTCCCAAGTGCAAGCGGCCAATTGAAAAGAACCAAGGGTGTATGCACATGACATGCACGCCGCCTTGTAGTTATGAGTTCTGCTGGTAAGCTTCAATTCTTTCTTTGTCCAGGAGAAAAAAAAGACACTGCTTGATATATGGCATCATAATTCATTAAGTCTCTCTACTTTGAGTTTATAGTAGGATAGGATTAGAGTTGACGGATTTTAAGGCTTAAGGCTATAGTAGAATAATGACAAAGAACCAATCTGCTTTTGATCCAGTTATAAATCTAGAAAAAAAGTGAGATTGAGGGGAAAGATTGCTGGAAATTCTAGGTAATGTGGTGTGAATGTTAAAGCAAGAATACTATAACAATAAAGAAAAAGTAAGAAGTGGGAAAGCGAAAGTGAGAAGAATACGAAACTTGTTAGGCTATACTAGTCTCAGACACATACATGCATCCAACACTCACACCCAAGTCCAAGTGGCATAGCCTAAATTTACTAGGGGTGGGACTAAGATTGTGATAGGAAACTAACTAAACAAGCTTGGGCTTGGAGCAAATAAGACTTATCTCCTAGAATAATTTGAAATTCTCCAAGTAACATAATTCAATCAAAATCATATTCGTAGGGTGCATTATTTGCTGAAATTAATTCCATCCTTGAAAAATTGTCCACTCAGAATTCATGATAGATGATTGGAAATCCCTAAAATCAAATTACATAAAATTGGGATTAAACTGTAGCTCTCTTTATATAACATGTTAACCTTTGTTTGATTTCAATTACATGTAAATGTAGGTTATGCCTTCGTGCATGGTCAAGTCATGGTCTGGCCACTGGTGGTTTCTATTCTTGTAATGTATATGAAGCTGAAATGCAAAAAGGAGTATGGAGATTAATAGTCCTTTTTGGTCATTGTCTTTTTTAACATCTGCTAGCATAATGGTTGAACTTGTGACATGATTCATATTCTTGCTGGCAGAATGTGGACGCCGAAATGAGGCGAGAAATGGCAAAGAACTCCTTTGAGAAATACACTCATTATTATGAACGCTGGGCAAGCAATCAATCAGTACGCCGTTTTTCTCTGATTTTTCATTGCATAGGTCTTTGATAGAAATTTCTTAAATCGACTTCTATGTTCCAGTTTTTATCTGCTTCACGATGAGTGCTATCAACTCAAGATTTTGACTTTTCTTGTCAAACATGAACCTTCCCATGCCTAAGTTTGAGTACCATAACTTGAGACTTTTACTCGTTGATGTACCACCAAATGCTTAACCTTCTGAGAATCCTATCATCCGTTTCAGATTGTAGTAACTAGAAACTACAATTTATTAGCATGTATCTGTGGAGAAAGTTAAAGTAAAAAAACAAGTTGGCACTGTTTCCTTTTGTTGATTGTGTTGGTAAAATTTTTACTTTTTCTTTCAATAACAAATTTACATAATCTGAATGTTCTTATTTGCAGTCAAGAGAAAAGGCTCTTGAAGATTTAAATCGGATGGAAAGTGAAAATGTTAGTTCCTATCTCCTATCTTTTTAATTTTGAGAGGTGGATCTACTTATTCCTTTTTTTGTTCCTTTTATAAGTAGTATTATTCTAAATTACTCCGACTTTTTATTTTCCCTAAAGCATTCATTTTCAATGTTCGTAACCTATACATAATCGGACGTATGGAGATACTATCCTCCAAATATATGGAAAAACTAGAAAAGGATTGAGCACACCTATGTTAGACACATGGTCGTATCCGACTCTCACCCCCAAGTTTGAATAACATCGGAATTATCTTTTGCTTGTAATTGCATCTTCATTTTTTTTTTGTTAACTTTTGCTATTAGTCCCTCTACTATGCATAAATTGTGGATTTAGTCTCTATGCTTTAATTTGATCATTTTAAGGCCTTTTAACTTTAGATTTTTAAAATTGTAGTCCTTACCAAATAGTAGCTATTAAATTCATAAGTTATGTTCTGCTATTTTCAAATTTTGATGTGGCAAAAAATTACCACATTTGTAATGTCGTATCAGTTTGCTTTTTCACATATTACTCACAAAAAAAAGCCAGTTAATGGATTTAATTGTTGTTGTTTGCATCAAAACTGAAATTTGGAAATTAAAAAGTATAGGAACTAAGAATGATCTAATTGAAGAACATGGACTAAATCTATAACTTTGTGCATAGTACAAGATTAATAGTAGAATTTAACGAATCAAATTTAACTATTACCATCCAGATCAGGACTGAAATTTGAATTTTGAAAAGTACTAAAAGTACAACTATTAAAATTGATCAATTCAAAAGAATAGGGACTAAATTTGGTCAAATTAGAGTATAGGGACTAATAGCAGAATTTAACCTATTTTTTTCTTAGATAAACTTGTCATTTTATATTGGCTTTTGATGTTTGTTTTTTTTTTCTCAAGTGAAGATTAAAAATATATTCTCAATAAAAGCAGCTCTCTAAAATATGATCTTATAGAGTTTTCGGTGTAGAATGATGCATCTTTACTGCCTTTTTCTTTGGTTTAGTTTTTGTTTCAAAATTATTCCAGAGTGTTTTTTTTTTTTTTTTAAATTATGTGTTATAATGAACTCCTAGAGTTATCTAACGATGATCGTGCACCTGAGAGATATTTGAAGAGGCGTTCCAGCATGGTCGATTGACCTCGGAATTTTTGAAGTGGATTTGATCAGAAAGTTGCTTTATTATATTACATGTTTTCATTCAAATCAATAACTACCTCATTGCTTTATTAGAACCGCTGGATATATACTTTGTTTTCTTCTTCGTTCATTTACATTTTTGTTCTAAATTTCTGAGAAAAATTATTAACTTTTCCAGATGGAAAAGCTTTGCAATGTGCAATGCACAACAATGTCTCAGCTAAAGTGTATAACAGAAGCATGGCTTCAGGTAAATCATAGTCATATAATCGCCATTTATTCATCCTTTCTTTTCCGGGAAAAGGAAATGAGTTAATTGATTTGGTTTCTCTTTTCTGATACATAAAATATTGAAGATAGTTGAATGTAGACGAGTTCTCAAATGGACTTACGCATATGGGTATGATCTTCCCGAGCATGAGAAAACAAAGACACAGTTTTTCGAGTATTTGCAAGGTATACACTTTTTTTTCTTTCTGAAAGTACATGTGCGTCAAAATTTATTCTTCTGAATGGACCATTAATGACACTACCTACTTTGCTTTTGTTTAGGGGAGGCCGAGGCTGGTTTGGAAAGGCTTCATCGCTGTGCCGAGAAGGAATTAGATAAATATGTTACTGCCGATGGTCCATTAAGCGACTTCGATGACTTCCGCACAAAGTTAACTGGACTAACCAGGTTTGTTTTATCTGCTTTCCAATGACTGACTTGACGTTTACGTTATGAGGAACTTGCAATAATATTGTCTGTTATACATTACTGTATTTAAAATCCACCCCGCACTTATCATATTCATGCCATTCTCGACATGCACAAACTTATTGTACTTCCAAACATTTAGCAGAAAATGTTCCGCATTAGGAGCCGAATCTTCAATCCTTGGTGTTTCCTTCACTGATTTATTCTTTTCGGTGCATTTCTCCATTTACAGCGTCACAAAAACGTACTTTGAGAATCTGGTTAGAGCACTAGAGAATGGCCTAGAAGATGTGAATTCCACAGCTTGCAACAAGATCGTGAGCCCAAGAAGCCCGGCCAGTCCAAGAAGTCCTACAGGACGGAATGGTAAGGGCAGAGGGAGCAGGGGCAAAGAGAGCCCCAGAGCCGGTGGTTCTCCCAAAAATGTAGATGATACAAGTAAGTAGGCCTTATAACTTATGTGCCTTCTAGTTTCTGAGTTCTATAAATCATTGGTGAGATTATAAAAAATAGTAACCTTTATTTTTTTTTTCCGTGGAGCCTACCTTATTCCTGTGCCCCACCCTTCTGACGACAATCTACATGTATATGTATATCTTTACATATATTAACAAGTTGCCTTTGTTGCTAATGAGGGTAAACTGTTACATGTTTAATGGTTTTGAATGCAAATATGCAGAATATGATTCGTTAAATAGTTTAACAAAGTGGCGTGAGATTTAGCCACATAGTTAGAAGTTTCACTTTTACTTGCAGGGTGATATCAGCTTAGTTGGGTTTTTAGATTTTTAAAACTGTATAATTCGATTTTTATTCTTTTCGTATTACTTTTACAAAATGATTTTTATTTTATGACTTTTGATTTTTGAATATTATTTAGTAAAATTTTAAAATTATTTTCATAAATATTTCAAAAAATAATAAATTTTCAAAGGAATAAAATATAAAACTTTTGTATGGTATTTTTGAAAACATTTTTATATAAAATTTTTAAGGTATTTTTACTATTTTAAATATAAATATTTGTTTTATATCATAAATTATAAAATTAATTTTAAATAATAAAAGAATAGTAGTGGTTCAGTTTCGCGTAACCAAAATTTTAACTTACTCCATCATAATTTTGCTATTTTATTTTTACCATTTTTATTTTTAAAGCTCCAAGCACTGCATAGCCATGACGAGCACCCTAGACACCTTTAGTAATATATTGTATAGCTATTTTAGCTATAAAATTAATTTGAAGTGATCTCCGGGTATTGTATGTTGTTTTTGAGGGAAATTGAGTGTATGCTAAAAAATGCTATTTTATTTATATAAATTTGGGGAGATCATATAACAGTGATTTGTTCAATTATTGAAACAAGTCTTCTCTGAAGGGAATTTAGAGAAATTAATTGTGTATGCTATTTTGTTTTTCCTCTGGTTGGTGAAAGCCAATATTATTACCCTAAAATTCATTGAAAAGTACGAAACTCAATTCACCAAATCAATCATTCATATCAAAACTAAACAACATCGAAACTTTACAACGGATTCTAACAAAATTTTCTTCATCAGAATTTTAACATTTCTTTTTACATTGAAACCCTAAATCAAACCTTTGGTTAATACCCTACAAATTAAACCCCCCCAAAAAAAACCATTAATCCAAACTTTTCTCTTTCTTTTTTCGTGAAGCAAATCGCTAAGGGAAAAACGCTTCATTTTCCAATACATTCAAAAACTTAGAATCACTCACAAAATTACCCATTTTTTTCGAAACGAGATGCGACATAGGGAAGCAACAATCTTGAAGAAACAGCGAAGAACGAACTCCATTATTGTTCCACTGAAACTCCAAAACAGCCAAGAAAATGTAGATCAAAACAAGGAACGAAATTACCAGTGATAGAAACATCTCTCGTGAGTAAAAACAAGATGAAACATCCATCTTAGAGGCTTTGGAGACTTTATGATGATAGGGAAAAAAATTGGGGTTTCAAAGGTTTTTAGAAATAGGAAAAACGTGAAATGTCAAATTCAATGAATGATTAAAGTAAGATTTAAAGAGTCCAGAGAGAATGTAAGAGAAAAATAAAAGGGAATAGTCATTTTGGGGAAAAAGATGAAATACATTGAACGTGATGGGTTATTATCACATGGTGGGTGCCTTTTAAATTTCAGGGACCCATTTGGCTATATTCTATGAACCTATTAATCTTTTTCTACGTAATGTTTCTTTATTATTGTTCTTTTTTTTTTTTATCATGATTCTATGTTTTAGGAATTGAAAATGGCAGGTTATTAATATGTATGGAAAATAATTTGGTTGAATTAAAATATTGGTTAAATTCTACTATTAATCTTTATATTTTATGAGAGTTATGGATTTAGTCTTCATATATTAATTTGATTAATTTTAGTTTCATATTTTTTAATTTTTAAAATTTTAGTCTTGACTCAAACAAGATATGATTAAATTCAATTACTAGTCTTGTATTGTGCATACAGATTTGCAAATTTAGTCTATATTATTCAATTGAATAATTTTAAGTCCTTATATATTTTAAATTTTAAAATTTCAATCCGACATAAATGTATTTTAGTCTTGACATAAATGTCTATCATTAATTTATTAACTAATTTGCTAGTAAGTAATATGTGAAAATAACAAGCTAACATGACATTACATATAATAATATGTTTGTTGCGTTATATTTATTGCTATAATTATACTTGTTATGCATGTAAATTTTCAAACTAATTCAATAACTCTATCATTTCGATCTTAAAATGTATATATTAAAATTTATTGAACAGTTAAAATTTTTACATAAAATAAATAATAAGAAATTAATTTATGTCAAAATTAACTTACATAATCTGTATAAATAAAATATGAGGACTAAATTATTAAAATATTAATTATATAAAATAATATATATATATAAAATAATTTTAATTTTACAACAGTATAATAAATCCCTCCCCTAGTATATTATATATAAACACACATATACATACAAGAAATGCCGTTGGATTGTAAATGGGTTCAACTTGATCCACTTGGATGGATATTATAGTTGCCAACTTACAGTATTATGAATCATATCAATGCACTGAAAACGTAGAGTAAAGATAATGCCAAAATAATAAAAACAAAAGGGACGATTCTAAATAGCGAGGCCACCCTGTAAATTTTTTTGGGCTAACTTGTATATTTTATGAAAGTTTAAATATAATTGTGAAAAACAGAAGGTTGATAATGTCAATTTATTACAAAGGAAAAAAAAAATAGAACACAGAATTTTACGTCGAAATCTTTTCAGGAAAAAAAACACGGACAGAGGAGAAGAAAATTTCCTATGTCGAATTCGAATGATACAATAGGAGAGACAATTACATCTATTTATATGTTTAAAACATTATTTTAATCAAAGTAAAATAAAAATAATGCAGTATGGTTATTAAAGCACCTTATTCTAATCAACATCAAATAGAATAAGTAAACACCTCAACCTTCGCCCTCGTAGATCCCGTATATTGTCACTTGTATTTATTTCAACTTCTAACAATAATTTTATAATTTTAATAGTTTATATTTTTATACAGATTTTAAATGATTAAATTAGAATGTTATTATTTTTAGAGGATCAAATTATAATTTTATTTTTTATTAAATTAAAATATTGTAAAAGTTAAAGAACGAAAGTGAAATTTTATATTTTTAGGGAGTCGAGACCCTTGCTAGCCCCCTTTGGTGTTGTCTTTGATCTCAAACCGATGAACTAACCTTATACATTTGATTTTAAATCACTCTACTTCGTTGGCAATAAGAGAAGAAACATCTATGTATATAAACTAAGAAGAAAATAAACAACGAAGAATATCAAACGTGTGATCGGTGAGCCATCTTATTAGCATTCCATCGAATCTAATAGAAGGACAACTGTTGAAACTGTGATTTAAATTGACAACAACCATATATACTCAAAGCTAAACAATTAATTCGAAAGAAAATTATTAACTATATATTGACAATCAGACTCGGAGCTAAATATATTTTTTTTTCAATCAACAAAATATTTATTTATGTTAGTGTAAAATTAGTTTTTTATATATATTTATAGATCAGGTAGCTCAAAATTTGAAAATATTTAATTAATTTAATATAAAATTTAAAACTCTTAAATATATAATATAGGATTCTAAATTAATATGGTATAAGAGTACAAAAAATGAAATCTTCATTCCTCTGTTATTAAGATTTTAAAATTTCAAAAGATTTAATAATGGAAAATTTAGAAATAGAATAATTGAAGTTAAAAATTCTGTCTTTTATTAAAAATTAAAGAAAAAATTAATAAAGAACGCGAGATAAATCTTAAAATTATGCATAAACTTTGATTTAATGTGTAATTTTATACATAAAATTTAATTTAATTCAATTCTCACGAATTAACATAATTATTGATATACCATCATTTTAAGTTTATACACAAATAATTTTATTTATTTAATATTTTTTGACATATTTATTTACTCAAATGTGTATAATTGATTCAAAATTAAAACTTCATATATATATATATATATATATATATATATATATTTTAAACTACAATCAAATTTTCATATATATAATTATACCAAATCAAAATCGATATTTCAAATTGTATATTAAATTAAAATTTATGTATAATTTTAATATTTATCCCAAACATATGTTACACTGCTTATTGCTTTTATTACAAATAAATTCTCATCTCATGGCCAAAAATGAAGTCAAATTAAAACCAGCAATCATCAAAGAAAATCTGTGGGCTTAAGGGCACAAAATAGGAATTTCCTTAAATTAGTACCTTTATTATTCAAGTAATATTTTTATTCAAAAATTTATTGATTTTAATTAAAAGATATAAATCTTAAAATTATACTTGAATTTGGGTTTAATGTGTAATTTTATATGTTAAATTTAATTTTGTGTAATTTTATACATGAAATTTTAAATTGATTTAATTATCACAAATTATTAACACGCTTATTGATATAACATCGTTTTGATATTTAAATATTGTATACAATATTAATTATATTTATCCAATATAAAATAAATTGATATATTTATTTCTTTAAATGTGTACGATTTAAATCAAATTAAAGTTTTATGTATACATTTGAACTCCAATCAAAAGTTTATGTGTATAATTACAATAAATTAATACCAAATTATATATTTATTTAAAATTAATGTATAACTAAAAATAAAATAGATTATCTTAAAAACATTATTATCTTTTGTTTTTGCCGTCCAGATATGGACACACCTCATTAAGACAAGTCTTGTATATTAACGAGGTCCTCTATTCTATAAATAGATCACATGAAGAAGGGGCAAAGTACTCCATTGTTTAAACAAGATTAGATCGATGAATCAGATTATCGATGAATCGGATTGAGAAGTAATTAAAATATCGGTTAAGAGAAAATTGTTAAATTTGTTGATCTGAAATTACGGGTTAATTGAATCGGATTTTTCTAAAATTTTTAAATGATTTATTTAATTGAAATAATCAGATTAGCGAAATCCGCTAAACTAATTAAATTAGTGAATCAATAACTTGACTGATTCGATCATTGCTCTAATTCTATAAACATTGACCACAAGCACAAACACGATAAAAAACCAATTCCACTTTGACAAAACAAATTAGGACAAGATTAAAGTCGAGCTATATTAAATTCTCAAGAACACAGGTGAAGAGGAAAATGTTTAAATAATTAAAAAATTGCTTAATACATAAAAATACTAAACTTTTATTGATGCAATCTATAAACAATATATAAAAATTAGTTTTTTTATTTCATGCGATGCACAAGTTTAATTGTATGTATCAATTAAAATATTGTCACAACATTTGTAGCATTTAAATATAAGAATACAATTTATCAATTATTTAGTTAAAATTATATATTAAGCATTAAGATTTTAGAAATTAAAATGTTTATATTAAATTTATAAAAGTAAGATTATATAAATAAATAAGGAAAAAATAATACATTTTTTTCATAAGTAATTGAAAGTATTTAGAGATTAATGTGTATAATACTAATAAGTTATTTATGAATTAAGAATAAGTATAAAATCGTAGGGACTAAATTAATAATTTTGTGTGATATACTTATATAAGATCGGTTTAGGTTTAATACATATCCAGCTAATTGCTGTTACAGGATTAACCTAAATTTTAGTATCGACACAATTAAAAAATAGAAATTATTTATAACCCTTAAGATATGTAAGAAAATTGTAAAAGGTGAAATGTGAATAATAAAAAATATTTATAGCTGAGGATTGCATTATTATTTTTGTGAATGATAATATATATTAAATTAGAAAATTAATTGTCTTTATTTTAGTAAGAAATTAATTGTCCTCTTTAATACAGAATCTGACGATGATATTATGTGTTATGTTAATAGTCTAAATTAATATAATATATTTTAGCAATTATTTGCATGTTTATGGTTGAGTAAGTCTTAGTTCGGTTAGTGTTAGTATTGTTGTTAGTGCAAAATGACGTGGATTCAAGCGTGTTGAAGCGCTTTTATTCTCCTATTTAAGGGTTAGAGATAGAGGTGTGCAGAAAATTTCTAAATAGAAGAAATCAAATTGAAAAAATTAATTTTTTTTTGTTTATTCAATTTTTTGGTTTAAGTGGTTTTCATGCTCAGTTTAATTAGTTTATTCGATTGATTTTCAATTTTCATATTTTAAATCGATTTGATTTTCAATTTTCATATTTTAAATCGATTCAATCATAACTCATGAGGCCATAAGCTTATAACTTATTTACATACTCAAACTGAAATTTAAACTTTAAACCAAAAACTTATTAAAACTTAATATTCTTAAAAGTCCAAACCCATTAAAATTTAAAATTCAATACCCGTTAATATTTAGAATTCAAATTGATAATTTGCTTTTTTTATGGTATATCATTTTAATTTTTACCATTTAATATATAAAAACCCAAATTGATATATACCCGTTAACAATAGTAGAAGACATGAAAATTGTACGTTAGATTGTTGGCCATGCAATAAAATAAATATATTTTGAGTTCATTAGAAAATGTTTGATTTGATTTTAATATTTTTATAATGAATTTGAAATAAATAAATAAAACAAAAGTAATATGATATACTAAATTGAAGAAAAAGATAGTTATGTGAAAAAGCAATTAAAGGAAATTAAATTATAAGAAATTTAATTTTTTTCCAACTCAAAATAAAATCTAAAAGCTGGATCAAACCTAAAATTTTTGTTCAATTTATTTGGTTTACATGAATAGTTTAATTTATTTGGTTTTGATATAAAAAACTGAACTGACCGGATGTACATCTCTAGTTAAGGAGGGTTATGGATAGTTATAAACATGGTATAAAAGAATACATATTTATGAAATTTAATTTTAGTCAAACATAATGTATTTTAAAATTAAATATTTTTACAGCATTAGTTATTTATTATTTTCTTATTGTAAATGCGCATTAGAATCGAATTGTGACATCCCACATTCGACCCATTTGTCGGGTTCAAATGCAAGACGCCACATTCGTCGTCAGAACAACTCGAACTAACTCTTACTTAAATTCAACATGATAAGCATTCAAAAACAAAATTAAATCAAACCATTCCAATAGTTTAAAATCATTTTTAAGACCTTTAAAGATCAAGTTGCGAGCATTTTAAAATAATTTCTATATGTACGGGGATGTTTAGGGCTAGGTACAAACTCCTAACGGTTTAATTATAATAAATCAGTAAGAACCTTGTTTGGGGCTAGTTATCAGTACCAATGATCTTAGGTATCAGTACCTAACCTAGTCCTGTTACTGTAAAAATTTGTATTTTTTTCTACTACATATAGGTCCCTAGAGGAAAGGTATTGGACACCTAACTCTTGCTCTAAAAAAATTACCTACCAAATCAAATCCATAACTTATGAGACTCAAAATATATATTTTAATAATCGTTCATATTTATCTAAACACATCCAAACATGTGAACAACAACATGATTACAAAATTATTAGACTCAAACATCTAAATCATTAAAAGGGACCCTAAACCAATTTTGATCCTAGATACATGCCAATTCAGAACATAACATTCAAAGGACTATACAAACTGTTGAGTATGACTCCTATTTCAGTCAATTTTGAGAAATAATTTTTCAGTTAAACTCTGCTTGTTTGTTTCAATTAAACTCTGATTAGTCTAGATTATTTTATTATTATTTGACCTATGAATTTAGCCTATAAATTGGCTCTTTTACAACCTTAGAAAATACACCCATTAGAGATTAGAACTCATAACACACTTAGAGAATTTTGTGTTTACGTTTTGAGAGTTATTTGTTTTCGAGTTTTCGGGGTTTAGTTTTTATCTCCAACATTTGTACTCTTCGTTCTTTTGCTATTATAGTAAAATTATTTTTGCCCGTGGTTTTTTATCCTCTTTGGAGGGGTTTTTTCATGTTAAATTTGTGTGTTCAATTTCTCAATTTATTCCACTATTTTTTTACTTGTTGCTTCATCGAGTCGATCCCAACAAGTGGTATCAGAGCTAGTTTAATTTTTATAGATCATGTCATTTAGAGATGGCAGCAACAAGATTTGAAATTGAGAAGTTCGATGGTGAGACAAATTTCAATCTGTGGCAAGTTCGGATTATGACAATTCTAATTCAAATTGGCTTGAAAAAGGTTGTTACAGGAAAAAGCCTGAGAATCTAAATCGAATAGAATGGGAAGAGCTTGATGAAAATGCATTGTCTGCAACCTAGTTGTGCCTCACGAATACGGTATTGCAGGAGGTATTGATGGAGAAGACCTTATCCGCCTTGTGAAAAAAGGTTAGAAACTCTTTATGCAACTAAGTCTCTAGTTAACTGTTTAGTGTTGAAACAACGTTTATTTACGTTTTGCATGAACAAATGTGAGCTTCTTAGGATCAAATCAGTCAATTCATTACTCTTTTAAACGATTTAAAGAATGTTGGGGTTCATATTGACGATGAATATCAAGCTATGCTATTTTTGTGCTCTTTATCCCATTCATACAAGTCTTTCAAGGAGACATTGATTTATGGCAGAGACAAACTCTCGTTCGAAGATGTGAAGGGTCATTTGTTGAGTAGAGACAAAGACGACAGTGAGTTTGGTTTGGATAGCAAGGCAGATAGGCAAGCTTCCGTTTTGGTAGCATCAAAGAAATGAGACAAAAAGTGTCGTTATTGTACAAAGTTAGGTCACGTCAAAGTAGATTGTTATAAACTACGAAATAAAAGAGCTACTGAGAGTAACGAAAAAGATGTAACTGGTGCTTAGAGGTGCTCATGGGCGGGTCAGCCAACAAAAAATTTTAGCTCAGATCCTAGGCAGGCTGACCTACCAAAATACTGCTTGAAATTTTGTCCAGGCCCGGCCCGAAAAAAATTCCTAAGCCCGGGCTGGCTCGGCCCATTTTTTAATAAAACACCAAAAATTTATTTTAAAAATAAAAAATAAAAAAAGTATTTTAAAAATATTTTAAAATTAAAAAAATAAAAATATATATTTATTATAAACGAGCCTCATTTTTTTCCCAAGCCCATATTTTGGGCCTATATTTTTACCCAAACCCTCCTATATTTCAGGCTGGCCATCGGGCAGGGCTGAGCCGGGCCGCCCAGCCCATGAGCACCTCTACTGGTGCTAATTTGGCTGATGAAAGTGGTGATGATTTCTTATTAGTGTCAACGAGCGATAACTCCAAGCTCACATTTGAGTGGATCCTAGATTCGAGATGTTTTTTCCACATGTGTCCCAATAGAAAATGATTCTCCACATACAGTTCGGTTGAAGGTGGAGTTGTGCGCATGGGAAACGATTCATCTAGTAAGGTAATTGGTATTGGTATTGTTAAAATTATGATACACGATGGGACGATTAGGACACTCTCAGATGTCAGGTATGTACCTGATTTAATAAAAAATTTCATCTCCTTGAGTATTTTAGACTTGAAAGGATGCAGAATCAACATCTAGTCGAGCGACATTAAAGTATCTCGTGGAACTCTCGTTTTGTTTAGAGGTAAAAGAATTGGCAGTCTTTATATTTTGGAAGGTTCTACAGTAACCGGTGAAATCATACGTCCCTCGTCCGTTACGGAGTCGAAGTTAACTCGTTTGGAGCGGAGGCAACTTGGTCATAGGAGGGAAAAGGTTATGACCATTTCGTTGAAGATATGTTCTCTTTTGGATGCATGTTTTGAAAAGTTAGGGCACTGTGTTTGTGAAAATCAGACTCGAGTTAGTTTTAATTTGGCAGTGTACAAGTCAAAGGCTAGAAGTTTTCCAGATTCTAAGCACAAATACGACTCAATTAATTCCTTGCATAGTTCAAGATAGGCCCGTGGTGGGCTTTGACAAAGATGACATTGTGGAAATATGAATCAAGGTGGAGATTTGTTGAGTATGACTCCTATTTCGGTCAAATTTGAGAAATAATTTTTCAGTTAAAATCTGTTTATTTGTTTCAATCAAACTCTGCTTAGTCTAGATTATTTTATTATTATTTGACCTATGAATTTGACCTATAAATAGGCTCTTTTACAACTTTAAAAAATACACCCATTAGAGATTAGAACTCATAGCACATTTAGAGAATTTTGTGTTTACGTTTTGAGGGTTTTTTGTTTTCGAGTTTTAGGGGTTTAGTTTTTATCTCCATCTTTTGTACTATTCGTTCTTTTACCATTATAGTAAAATTATCTTTGCCTGTGATTTTTTATCCTATTTAGAGGGGGTTTTTCCACGTTAAATTTGTGTGTTTAATTTCTCAATTTATTCCGCTATTTTTTTTACTTGTTGCTTCATCGGGTCGATCCCAACACAAACTTTATTGAGTCGAGATTCGAGTCTTGGATGTTGTCGATCTTTTCAAATCCATGAGACCTAATTGTCACCTCCGCATGAGAATAAACAAATCCGTACATTGAGCAATGGAGCTTAGTGGTGCTAACATAATTTGAAAACAATGCATAAGCAAATCAAGAGAGCAATTAGCTATAATTTTCATCTATGTAAATCCTTATATTATTTTATTTGGTCTCATCATCTATTTCATTAAAGCTTTCATATGATTTATCATTCGATTTAAGTCCTGTATATGAATAAATTAATATGCCTCTAAGGCTTTACATTAACATATCCAGTATCACACTTAGATTCAAATCTTAGCGTCATTTCTATCTCAATCTCATTTTCAATCATATAACATTTTCATATCAATATTCACATCTCATTTCCATAATCGAATATTTTAATTAGTTTCATAGCATCACAGACCCCTAGGGGTAACATTCAATGATCAAGTCAAACATAAGCTATTCAAGTATTTCAATTCACATTTCAAAATATATCATTAACCTTGTAGTATTTATGTTTTGGCCCCTATTAATCGAACACAAACTCAATACCAAAATGTGGATTAAACCACCAACGCACCTATAAATCCACCCTTTGATCATTGGTACATAATCAAAATAATACATATTTAGCACTCATCGGTGTATAATTGAAATAACATACTACCGACGCTACCATGTAAATGTACATGTCCACCCATAGATCATTAATATGTAAATGAAGTAATACATGCTTAGCACTCATCGATGTATAACCAAAGTAATCGTTACCAATATTAATATAATGAATCTTATGATATGTTAACTATACTCGAACTCTATCCAAGACCATTTAATAGAGGTTTATAAAATCAACATATTCATTACCCAATTCCTTTCCTAGTACTTTCATTTCATTATCATGCTTTCACACATCTTTCATGCATTCATCAAATTTTCATAAATTTTCATCAATTCATAACATAAATTCAATATTTTATTAAAAATAATTTTATTAAATATTTTATTTTTAAAACATGTATTTAAATATGTCGGTATATTACCATCTTAAAAATCAAATTATTATTTATTTTCACTTTGCTTAGGGAAAAAAGGAAATTACGTACTATTTTTTACTTTATCATTTCTAAATAATAAATTTATTACATACTTACAAAAAGAATAATTTATCATTTTAAATTTGATTTTAAATAATATATTTAAACATGTTGATTTGCACGTTTACTCGGATATTCATACTTAATCCAGTTTTTCTTTTTTTCTAAAATTGTATTATATTTCTAAAAGAGTTTATCTATAATTTTCATTAAATCCATTCTTAAAAATTAGATGAATCATGCTCAAAAAATCAATTTATTTAATTTAAATTTATTTATAACACTATTTTTAAAGAAAAACGAGTTATCAAACCGACTCGGTTAGACCGACTCTGATCTGAACAAGCATTTTTCTTAAAATTTCAGGCCGCGAACCGGCCCAACCAGGCCTGTCCATCAACCCCTCTAGTATTGGCGCCCTTTTGGAAATTGGACCGATAAAACGACGTCACGGTAGGTGAATAAATAATATAATAAATACTCCGTTAATTGAAAAGGAAAGAAACGCATTGTTTACCAAGGATTCTCACATAAGGAAAACAGTGGTACTTGAGTGATCCTCTCTTTAAAACCTCCTGATGATTTTCTATATAAACAAGGCAAATCACAAAAAACCCTAAAATCTGTTCGCGTTTTTTATTTTTAAAGTAGGGTGAATTCTCATTCTCCTCTTTGTTTTTTACCAGTACTTTCCTTTTTTTTTTTTGAGTTCTACATTGTTTTTTTTTTGTAGAGATTTTAATCAGTATTTTCCGTGAGCTTTTTGTGTGTGTTTTTAGTAAATTTCGAGCAGATTTTCCTTTTGGTTGCTAAACTGTATAAGTTTCTGTGAAAACTTAACAAAAAAGCATCTACATTGTTATAAAGTTTGAGTTTTGTTTGAAAAAGTTCCAACTTTTTTGTTTGGCTATAATGGGATTCTCAATTATGATTTTCTTTTTTTTCCGTGGGGGGTTAGATTATTTGAACGTGTGTTGAAAAGGAAATTACTTCACGATTATTAGTTTTCCAAGTTCTGATGCAACAATCTAAACTTGGGTTTTCTTTTGTTTTTTTTGAATTTCCATAATTTGCTTTACTGAATAGGGTTACAGTTTGTGCATTTGGATTATTAAGTAGATTTTATTGTTTAATGTATGTGCTTGTTTCATAGACTTGGAAATTTGTGTATCTATATTTATATAAATTTTGATGTTCTAATTATTTGTTTTATATAGATTTTATACAATCATGTTTGTGTCTTGCTTATGTATTTTTCATACTATATATTTCTGTTCTGCAACCATTATTTCCAATATTAACAGATTTGTTGTTTGACTTTGAAACCATAAGATTTGTTTCAATAGAATAAGTATATGCATCTTGGCATAAGCTCTAGATTTGTGTTTGCTTGTAACAGTCATTAAATGCCTAATTCAATAGGTTTAATTTGATACACAAACCTTCTTAAAGAGACTAACATGTTCACTTCCACTTCCATAATTTGTTTGCTGCTGTATACATATAGGAATTGAAGGAGAGTAGTGCATAGGCTCAGGCAATCATGGCCATCTCAAGTGTTTGTCCAACTGAGGATGCTGTTCAAGCATTTTTGGAGCACTTGGTTGATCCTTTGCTACCTTCTAAATATGCAGTTCGGGAAACTCCATCGCTAGCTACTCAGGAATTAGTAGCCAAACAGGTCCCTTTCTTTACTTCACATAGAATTACGTTCCGATTTTCATTCTCACCTGTGATCTGTTACTTTCTCTTTGTGTCAGGGGACTTGTGTTCTTTTAATAAGTTGAATTGCTTTATCTAATGGTAAAGGAGGATTATATGTTCTTTCAATAAGGCAAATTTTGGAGTTGTAATTGCATTTATATTGAAATGAGACTACCTTTTCCCAGATTACAAACTTTTAGTGCTTTTGTTACATATAAAAGAATTTGATGGTAATGTTTTGTTCGGAATGAGGTAGGACTGTCTGGAAATGACTAGAAGATAATATAAAAAGTTTGGTTGGGAGTTGATGTCATGTACCCACTTTCTTCAATAGATGCATAAATATGTGGTCATTTAATCCATTCTTATATTTCTTCTTTTCCTTTCAAAATTCTCCTTTAGGTACATGCTGTTGTGTTACTATACAACTATTTCCTAAGGAAAAGACATCCGGACTTAAGGTATCTAGATTTTGAGAATTTTTGCAAGTGGGCTTTAGTTTTGAAGCCAAATTTGAAGTCACATATGAAGCTCATGGTAAGGACTGATGATACTGAGTTGAGTGAAGTTGAAAGTCAGTTTTCACTCCTTGAGAAAGCCATCCAGGATGCATGTGTTATATCCAGAAGTTTAGATGCTTTAAGCGCCAAAGGGTTGCCAGTTTCGAAAGTTTCCATTCTTTTGACTGACCTGTCAAAAGAGAATTGCATCTTGCTGGATGGTAGCATCACTAGGGGTGTACATTCATTGATTGAAAAAGATGTGAACGAGTCCTGTTACAGTCCAGATTGTTCTATTGAGTCCAAATATATGAGTAAAAGAAAAAAAGTCCCCAATAAACGTGCACGAGATGAATTGGATGCTAATGAATGTTGTTTCCAGCAAATTGCTTTCTCAGCTGTTAAAGAAGCAACAAAGAATGGTAAGCCACTACCATTTTATGTTAATGTTGAATAAATACTTAAATTTGCATTTTCTGGTAGTTAGTGTAAAGATGGTGATGTTAGCCTTTTATTGTGACTAATATTAAAATTTTGAATTCTGAGTGGTTGCATTTATCGAAGCCTTGAAAAATTAGGATTCTCTTGTGTTCTGCTTATTTGACCAAGCAGTCTAGTTTGTTGGGGGTTATGACCCTCAAAGGACCCTCCAAATATATGGAAAAACTTTGAAAAAAAATTAACGGAGTTGTATCCAACACTCACAGTCGAGTTTAAGTTACATGGAGGAAATGTATTCAGAGAGAATTATTTCTATTTAAATGTGTTTCCAGTGTGTGTAGCATATATAAAAACTTTGAAAAAAATTTAACGGAGTTGTATCCAACACTCACAGTCGAGTTTAAGTTACATGGAGGAAATGTATTAAGAGAGAATTATTTCTATTTGAATGTGTTTCCAGTGTGTGTAGCATATATAAATGCTAATGTTTGTGCTAAATTGGGCAGTGATCAGTCAAAGCGATCTTAACATTATTGAAAGCCATCTTGTACGTTCTTTGAGTAAAGACAAGACCGCCACTCGCTTTTATATCATGCAGTGCGTTCGAGCAGCAAAAGCTCGTTGGATTCCTATTAAGGACGTATTTGACAGGTTTGGTTCTAGTCAATGCTTGTAAGATGATGTATGTTTTCTGGTTAAGAAATAATTTTGTCACCCACCAGAGAGGGAGTGCCCGAACTTTTTTTTTTCTGTGCATGTTTCCTTTTTTGTTAAAAAAATTCATTCTAAATTGCTGATGAAGCTTCTTGTATTATTAGCTTGCGAGGACCATTATTGCAAAAGGTTTCCTCCAGATGGATGCACTCTCCTGTTGTTGAATACTTCCACCTGCTTCCTTATGCACCGATCATTTCTCAATGGTTCTCGAGGTTTGTTATACTTATTTTATGTAGGCTAAATTACTTTCACCTGCATAGGGCCAAAAGATGTAATTTGTGTGTGTATGCACGCATGCATTTTTCTTTTGGTTAATCATCTCTATGCAAATTGTGTTGCAGGGATGTCTTTCCTATCAGTTTCGAAGAACAGGAGTATGTACAGGAAGTTGTAAATGTAAATGGCTTTGAAATGACCGAAGAACCTTCAGAGCCCGAAGTTCAAAATAACAGGAATAAAAATCTGTTTGATGGTGGTCGAGTAGAGGCTTCCAGAAACAGCAGCGATGCTGAATCAGAGAAGCAGAATAAGAAGAATGATCATTTTACTAATGACTTCATGGATGCCATTAATGGGCCTTGGAATATGGATATGGACAACCCTTCTGTGGTTCACAATGAAAAAATGTCTACTTCAAAAAATGTAGCTGAGAGAGTCCAACATGATTCTCTGCTAAAGAAGATTACTTCTCGGGCAGAGCATGATTTAAATGGCATGACTGATGTTGCTAAGGTGTGTCCTGATTACTGCTTTTGATTTTGTTAACAGTTGAAAAATGCTAATTAGATTCGGGCTCTTTAAGGAACTAGTAGATGCCGTATTTCTTTACACAGTCTGCATACTTCACTAGGAATATTTCGTTAGTACAGTCAAGTTCTGGGAATTTTCCATGCTTACTCATGCTGAGTTAACCATCGAAAATTGTTAATCAGATTACTATATTTAACCTTTTAAGCTTTATGTTCTTTTGTCTAGACATCCTATGTTTTTTTGATGCAGTTTGAGGTGGCTAACTCAGCAGTTCGAAACCTTAATCAGCACAAGAATCAAAATGTTATCACTAGAAAAGCAGCATCGAATAATACGCCTGGTCAAGCTGGGATACTTATGGGTAATCATGCTTCGGTTATATGTGAATCCAACTCCAAATGTTCAGCCAAACTACACAATGCCATCGCGTCAAAGGATCATGTCTTGTCGAAAACTGCTCTGAGAGTTCTACTTAATAAAAGGGATAAACTGGTATGATTTTCTTTTGTTCAAATGATGAATGCCATGCCACCTTCAAATATTTGACGCACAAAGATTTTACTAGCATGCAGCCGTAGACCATATATTTAATTCACAACATTATAATCCATCTTTTAAAAGTCCCATTTTGAAGTGATTTGTGCTCCTTTCTTTTTTGTTGATGGATTACTTGATTATATATTCTCTTTGGTATTTTGGTTTGTATCTGCAGGTTCTTCAGCTTCGCAAAATTGGAGATGAGATTGCTCAATGTGATAAAAAAATGCAAACAATCTTGAATGGTATCTTTACAAACTTAATAAGTCTTACACCGGTTCAAGTTTATATATATGAAAGAAGGTCAAGATATTATTAGGTGATTTTACGTAAATGCGATTACCTTGTGTTTCTCTATAGTGAGAGTGGATTTATACACAAAAGCATTGCCCTTTTTCGATTAATTCACAATGTTGGATATCATATTCGTTGAGAGCAGTACTGGTTTTAGATCCATAGATCCTAGTCTCTACTTTTTCCTACTGTTGTAGTTGGATTAATATTTAGTCATTGGATTTCTTAGCTCTTCTTTCCAAATTGTCATTACTTTTAGATTTGGAAGTAACTTTAATTAACTCGAAGCTGATTTGGTAATATGTTTTCCAACTTTGTATAGGTGGTGAAGATGATTTGGAATTAAAATTAGATTTGGTCATAGAAGGTTGTAATGATGCATGTCCAGAAAGTACTGGCGAAGAGAGGACTTCCAAAGATTACGAAGACCCATGTTGGGCCCAGTGCAAAAAACGAAGCAGATCCTCAGAGGAAGCATCCAGCAAGCATAATCCATGTCAGGCAAGTTTAATCAAATGTCCTCAACTTTTCTTTCCATCTATGAATTCAGAGCCTGGTATGTTGGATATGGGTATAAGAACCAAAATTTGGATGTGATCTTTATGATAGATCCATAAGAAACTAAAACTACAATTATCTCTGGGGTAAGATGTAAAGACATTCATTATCGGCAATCCGAAAATTAAAATGTGGTAATATATCATGTGGTCTTTTTGTATTGACCAGTTCTCATATGCTCCAAAAGCCCCCATAAAGTGGTAGCTGAGGCCATAAGTCGTAATTGGAACTTACAGGCTTTACCATTGTTTAGTATATTATGCATGCGCAGATTATTTAGCTAACTTGACCTAAAAATACCCACTGAATTCTCATGTTATTTAAATACCACTCCGAACAAGTTTCACAATTTCTATAACTGGCTAGATTGCGTTGTCATGAATAAAAAAAAAAGGTATATAATGATCAATATTTTTCTCATTGCGCAGGAGCTGGATGGTATATGCAAAGACAAGAACTGGGTATTGCCAACTTACCAAGTATTCCCATCAGATGGTAAACTCTTTTAACTTCAACATGCAGTCGGAATTGGTATATAATTTAATACAGTATAATTGATAAGCTTGTCCCTTAACCCGAAATGATGAGGCTTTCGAGGGATGATTGTTCTGTGACTGGAACATGTTGAAATGATGAGGCTTTCGAGGGATGATTGTTCTGTGACTGTAACATGTTGTCTAGAACTAAGTTACTCGTACTTGGGTATCGTAGAAACAAGAAAATAGTGCAAAAACTAACATTACCCTTTCGAATTATTTTGAAGGTGGATATCAAGCCAAGGTAACTGTAAAAGGGACGAACTTCGAGTCATTGAGCTTGGGTGATGCATGTCCAAAACCCCATGAAGCAAGAAGCTCAGCTGCAACAACGATGTTGGCCAAGTTGCTTGACCATGTCTAGTGGGTGAAATGAAACAAACATTAGCTTCTTGATTTTGGTTCCCATCATATATATTCAACTTTTTATAGGACGTCCTATTAGCTTGCTTACAATAGTTTGTTAGCTACTTCTTTTGGTTTGAATATTTATACGTCGTGATTATATGATATGATTACGACTGGAAAAAAATCATTAAAATAGGATACAAAAATATATGATGATATGAAAGATCTTTTTCTTGTTATGATCATGTTTAATATATTTAATATTTTGATTATCAAAATGAATTCTTTTCAACTTTGTCACTCAATTTTTAGGGTGTTTTTCGTTTTAGCCACCCAAAAATTAAATCTCTTAAAAGCGGTTAATTATATGTGCTGCATCATTTTTGTATTTTCATTCTAGTCATCCAACTTTTAGGTTGTTTTAAAATTGGGTAAAGAATTGTGTGTATTATTTTAGTTTGTACCGCTTTATCACTATAATTTTTATTTTTAGGTGATCAAAATGAAAGTAACTTAAAATTGGGTAACTAAAATAAAAATGTAAATTTGATGTGGCGTATATAGTTAACCGCCGTTAGAACTTTTAACGCTTGGGTGATTAAAATAAAAGTGTCTTAATAGTTGAGTTATTAGAATACAATAATTTTACTTTTGAGTGATCAAAATGAAAACGATTTAAAAGTTAGGTGATCAACTAGGAATTTACCCTTAATAATTTTATAAATTTTGAATTGCTCATAATTTGTATTAAAATTTTAAAGCATCTGTGCATCTGTGTCACGAGTTCGTTATTTTTTCGTGTTTTGTATTGTAATTGAATTAAAACAAGTCTTTAAGTGCTTGCTCATTGGTCTATTAGTTCTAAGGTTTGGTATATATATAAAAAAACATTATGAGTAAACAGAACTATTAGAATAATAAATAAATAATTAAACTATATACTTATTCTTAATATAATTTTTTATTGATTTTGGTTGGTGTCATATAATCATTAAATAATAAAATTACAAAAATATATCTATACAGAATACATATCAATTCGATAATATTAATAGTTATCAAGTGAATAAAAAATTGGGCGTGGGCCAAAACGTAATTTTAACTAAAATTCAGGAAGAATGTGTGGTGTACGTTTAATTTAATTAGTCAAACTTTAGAAAATCTATACTACAGAGGCCTTCCTTTATGACAAGTTTTCATGGCTTTTTTATTTATTTATATATTATTATTAACATAAAGGTTAAATTCCAAATCGAATCCTCTATCTTTTACTATATATAAAAATGGTTAAATTTTAATTTCGATTATTATACTACGTTCAAATTTTACCTTTTACATGATTTAGTAGCTCAACATTTATATTACCATTACTTATTAATTAGTCTAAATACTTTATTTTAATTTTTAATTAAAATATTGACGTGAAATTTAAGAATTATTAACATCATTAAAATTCTCTATTAAATTCAAATCTATTACGATGTCAATTTTTTATCACATGGCTATTAAGTGAATATTTTTAATTTTAAATTTTATACCAATAATTTTAATAGAAGATTTTCAGTACCAACTAGCCCTAAATTCTTAAGTTTGAAAAGTTGACGTACTAAATTATTAAAATAAAATTATAGAAACTAAATTTCAAATATATGAAAAATACAGAAACTTAAAACAAATTGCAGCATTTAAATTTTAACCTTATAATTTAACCCAAAAATAATTAACTCCCAAAATCATACTAGTTTATAAATAATTTAAATATATATATAATTAAAGTTGCGGTTGAAGTGTTGATGAACTTAAACACCAAAAATAAACCCAAACTCCAAAAAGCCCAACAGAGTCCAAAATTTTTAATAAAATAAAAGTGAAAACGAAGCAAATTCTAGGGTTTCTCCTCCCTGCTATTGTTGTTGTTGTTGTTGTTGTTGTTTTCCCCTTATTTTGCTAACAGAGCCTTCTCAAAGACGACATTCAACAATGGCGAATTCAATGGCGAAGTCTTTCCTTCAAGTTGCAGCTACTGAAGAGGTTGTTTCTCCTCTCAGAGTTGTCCAGATCGAAGGCCTGGTATTCCTCTTTTATTCTCTTTTATATATATAATAATAATAATAATAATAATTTTGATTTATACGTCCTTATCAATGAAATTTGAACTTTTTTAGGTGATATTGAAAATAATCAAGCACTGCAAGGAGTTTTCACCGGCTCTGGTTACCGGCCAACTTCTTGGATTAGATGTTGGCAGTGTTCTTGAAGTTACCAATTGTTTCCCTTTCCCGGTAATTCCGCAAATATCCTTATTATTATTATTATTATTATTATTATTATTATTATTATTATTATTATTATTATTATTATTATTATTATTATTCTGTTTTCATGTTTTCGATTTTGAATTAGAATGTTTTTTTATGTTCTAATCATTGGTACAGATCCGCGAGGAAGATGAGGAGATTGAAGCTGATGGAGCTAATTATCAGCTTGAGATGATGAGATGTCTAAGGGAGGTTAATGTTGATAACAACACTGTTGGATGGTAATGTCTTGTCTTTTTTGCTGGCTAGCATTCTGTAGTTCTTGATGGATGTTGTCTTAGATACTTAAGGAATTATGAATCATAATGCTATTTATGATGTCAGTTCGGTTCGGTTAATAGCGGATGGTGATACCATTCTTGCTGTATGCATATGTTGTTAATAGTTATATTTATTCTAATAAATTGTACTTTAGTTAATGGTAAAATCGTATACTCCGTACTTTTGTTTAATGCAGTTGTCTTTCCCTGGCATATTTTCAGGTACCAATCAACGATTTTGGGTTCATATCAGACAGTTGAGCTCATTGAGACTTTTATGAATTATCAGGTAGAGGAAACATTTTTTAACTTTGGTGGCAATTTTATTGTGAATCTCCTGAATTGCGTATAAGCCTGTTGCTAATGATGAACACGAGATCTCTCACCATTCTATGGATGATAAAGAAAAATAAAACCTAATGTAAAAAGGGTTCTATATCTGTTTGCTTGGACTGACAACTTTTTGTGCCTTTACATTCAAATTCACTCATCAAAGTTTAGTTCTTCATTTTTTTTATCTGCTTAATTGGTAAACTGTGCAGGAGAATATTAGGAGGTGTGTATGCATTATCTACGATCCTTCGAGGTCTAATCAAGGTGTCTTGGCTCTTAAGGCTTTGAAGCTATCTGATTCTTTTATGGAACTTTACCGAGCTAATAGCTTTACTGGAGAAAAGTACGGTTTCTCCTTGCTGTCAAAAAATTATGAATATGAATATCATGTGATCTCATATTGATGGTCTCTCTTGCTGTTATAGGTTGAGGGAGAAAAACTTGTCATGGATGGATATTTTCGAGGAAATTCCTGTAAGCTTCTACCGCTTTGACTGTTTACTACCTTTATTAAGTAATATAATCAATCATTGAGACTGCATTATCCTTTGATCATACTGGTGTACCTTTGATCATACTGCACCTAATTCAAACAAGTGAAGCATCATGATAATTGCTCTCATATGATGAATGGCCAACTATTTCAGCAGTGTTAGAATGTGAGATGAAAATAAACCAACAAGATTAAGAACCCGAAAATCTGATCCAATCAACCTGAACCCAAACCCAAATCTGATCCGAATCCTATTTGATTTTAGGAAGTCAACAATCCAAAGCCAATATTGCTCAAATTTGAAACGAAAAGAACCCGAAACTGCTGACCCAAAAAACATAAATGACCCAAACCAAAAACAACCAAACCTGAGACTATCTGAACCTGAAATTAACTGAACAGAAATGACTTGGGAGTTTTAAAACCCAAATTGACCCAATCCAGAACTAACCAGATTCACTCAATATTGAGGATTTGTCATGATTTTTATCCTGTAGTACTTGGAATGTTACTGATAAGTTAGTTTATTTGCAATAGAAACGATAATCGTTCCCACTTTCATGTTAATTTTTGTGATACTTTTGTAATGACAGATCAAAGTCTCAAATTCTGCCCTTATCAGTGCCTTTATGACTGAGCTGGAATCTGACACTCCAGTTACACAGGTGCACTATATAGTGTTGATTAAATAATTTTTAGTTGTACCACAGTAAAAGATCTTGTATCTGTGAAATTTGTCTTCTAACTATAATTTTTCACTTTAGTGTGATTATGATCGTCTGCAATTGTCAAACAATCCATATATGGAGAGGAATATGGAATTTTTGATTGAATGCATGGATGATTTGTCAGTGGAACAGCAGAAGGTATGAATTATTGTTTCTCCCATATTACTCCGGTGTCATTTCTGTTAATTTTATGTTTAACATAAATAGCATTTCTCTATTTCCCTTTTGGCAGTTCCAATTTTACTACAGGAGCCTGTCACGTCAACAAGCCCAGCAACAGGCATGGCTTCAGAAAAGAAGGTAGTATACTTGATCTCTGTCGCTCAACTCTTCATTTTCCTTGAAGTGCCCTTCAAGGACCCTCCAAATGTATGGAAAACCTAGAAAATAGCTTAAGATACCTGTGGTGGAACACATACCTGTATCCACATTTACACCCTAGTCTGAGTAACATAGCTTGAGTTATCCATATTATTGAAATGAATTCCATCTGTTGGACTTATGAATGATTTTACTGGGAAGAGAGGGGAAAGGAAAAAGAAAATTGTTTTCCAGTGAAAGTTAAAAGTTTGAAGCTGCCTCTCTTTTACTTGGATAAACATATTTTGTTTTATGAAAATGCTTCGTATTGTGCTTTTGTTCCCTTAATTCACCTAATTTTATGTATTTCATCTCTTTCGTAATTGTAGGGCAGATAACATGCAACGAAAAGCTGCCGGGGAGGATCCTTTGCCTGAGGAGGACCCTTCAAATCCCATCTTCAAGCCAATCCCTGAGCCATCACGGTTGGAGAGCTTCCTCATAACAAATCAAATCGCAAATTACTGCAACCAAATCAACGGGTATGTCTGTTTTAGATCTAACAATTAATTTTTAGGATAACCTGACTGACATAACATCTCCTGCAGGTTGACATTGTGAAGTCTAGTAGTGGTTATAATGTACCTTTTCAACCTGTTTCTTTGATTTTTTTTTTTTTTTGTTTCACTTGTAGTTTCTTCCTTTTAGACCGGAATCAATGCACAGTGCAACATAATTGAAAACCATGCCTTTCCTTGACCAATCTTCATCTAACGGTGTTAAAATAATTTTGCAGGGTTTCTGGGCAGAGCTTCAACAGATTGTATTTAATGAAATCGTTGCACGATAACTGAAACTCGCAATGTCGTCTGCAATTTTTTGCAGGTATAAATGATGCATTGTCTAGATTAGCTGAAAATTTTTGCAATGTCTGAGTAGAATTATAATTTATGGTTGTGATTTTTATTTGAAGATGAATGTGATTGAAAATTTTTCCCATGCTGTTAATGTTTTACATTTAATCTGTAAGCCTGATCATTTGCCCGCATTAAATCTTAGTATTACTATTTGAATATGAAATGACATTTTTCGTTGGATTTCACTAAATATTTGAATATATGTTTAATTATTTTCTTTGCATATTTGAATTTTAGTTTATTTTTAAATTTAGGAATTTAGCCCTATTTGAATTTATAATTAATGTTAAATTGAGAACATTCGCAAAAGAATTTTGTTAAATTAGATTGTGGTATTTTTAAAATGAAAATTGAAGTCGTCGATGTTATGTTGATTTAAGAAAAAAAATAGGATTTCCACTTTGCTTTTCTAAGTGGTGCTTAAGAATTTATATAACCATATATTTAGAATCGAGAATTTTGCAATTTCAGAATCAACAATCATCGTTTGTGTTTTCAGTTAGTCGGGTATTAATTTAGTTGGGTAGTGAAAATATGTTTAAGTCGCATTGATTTAGCTGGATAATGTTGAAAATACTTTACTTGTAGATATTTGATGATTTTAGGAGTTTAATGAAATTAAAAAAAAAAAAAGGATTGTGGGTCTAATTGAATTTTTGTGATTAATTCAAAAATTTTAGGAGAGCTGAATTAAAATTTTAAAAATTTGAGTGATCTAATTAAAATTTTAAAATTAAAATTTCCAAATCTTGACGCTGATGCCCAATGAGTGTCATACACTATCAGTTAAGATGATACATTTAAAGGTTTAAAAACAAATATAATTACCTTTATTTTTAAAAAGAATATTGTTTATAATTGTTAAAAATATATAAATAGAAAAACATTAAATTTGAAATTCAATACCTGAAACGGAAACAAATAATTATAATAATATTTAATTATATTTAAATAAAGTTAATAGTTTTATTTTGATGTCTTTCAAAAATTTTTATTTACATGAGCGATAATGTATTGTTTTATTATTAATGGGTGGTACATGACTGATGATGTATAAGGATATTTTTGTCATTTTATATAAAAATAATAAAATATACACATAGAATTTGAACTCAAACTTACAGCTTTTAACATGTATGTATTTTTCATCTAATCAAATATTGATATTAATTTTTATAAATATATTTAGTATATAATTTTATTTGTGCGTATGTCATAATCAAGAATAAAAGATACATTTGGTAAATATGAAATTAATATGATATAACATGATTAATTTTTATATATTTGGTTTGGAATATTTACTAATTTGTGTTTTGTATATTTGCATAATTTTGATAGAAAAAAAAAAAAAATATGACATGCATATAAAAATTTATTAAGTATATTATTAAAGGAGAAATTAGTAATCAGTAATGCATAAGTGAACTGAAAATCGCATGAAGTTATCATTAAAGGAGAAATTAGTAAAATTAAAAGAAAATTTCCAATAACAGAAAAATAAAAAACGAAAAAGAAATAGCCTCTTTTTTTTTCACAATGGTTCCATTCTTTGTGGAACCGGGGTTTTGATAACTTGAAGTATTTGCACCACTTCCGCCATTGAAGGCCTGCTTGAAGGTATCTGAGAAGTACAAACCAGTGCTAATTTCAGCACTGGAAACACCTCATCTTCTGGATAATCACCCATACCTAGATCAACACAATCCAACACATTCCCTTGCTCGACGGAAACTCGAACATGATCACTCAGTATCACGACATTATCTTCCCCATACTCAACCGGCCTTCGTCCGGTCACAAGCTCCAAGATTAACATCCCGAAACCGAATACATCACATTTCTCATTGACCCTTAAGTTTTGACATGCTAGCTCTGGTGCTACGTATCCTAGTGCACTCTGAAACCTGTTGCTGATCACATGCTTTTCGAGCTTCGTTAAAAGCCTTGCTAATCCAAAATCCGAAATCTTCGGATTGTAGTTCTCGTCGAGGAGGATGTTACTTGGTTTTATGTTGTAATGGATTACTGGTGGCCTGAATGAGTGGTGCAAGTGAGCCAATCCTTTAGCTGTTCCAAGGATTATCTTGAAGCGGTTGGACCACGAAAGTGGTGGGGCTGTAGCTGGTCTTTCATGGAGTTTTGTTTGCAAGTCTCCATTAGTTGCATACTCTGTTATCAGAAGTTGAGATTGAGGTGTCCAATAGTATCCTTCCAGTGATATCAAATTCGGGTGCCTTGCTTTTCTGAGAACTCGAACTTCTCGGTCGAAGTCTTCTGGATACTGAATCATGTTCGATATCACCAGCTTTTTGATTGCTACGAATCTTCCTTGAGGATTCAATGGGACCTTGTAAACTGTTCCGAAAACTCCTTCACCGATCTCTGCAGCTTTGTTGAGGAGGATTTCAGGGTTGCCGATCCCATTAGTCGATAGCTTTGAATCGAACAAAATGAGCTTGCCTGCGGTTGGACTTCCGGATCTTGTTGAACTTGAACACATGCTTTCCAGTGCTGTCTCCACAAATTCGAGTCGCCTTTGAACTGAAATGTTTAAGAGGCTGATAATTATCACCCCGCATACAATCAGAACAGCTGCTGAAATTGCGATAATGGCAGAAACACTAAGGGAGTTACGATGATGGAATCTTATCGGGTTTGCAGATTCGTTTCTTCGCCTATGATCACCCATTCGACCCTTATACGCATCCGGATCGAGAACTAAAGGTTTCGGCACATTCAACTTACACGGTCCTTTCAACAATGGCGAACAAATCCCCAAATTTCCCTGCAAAGCACTTTGATCCAAGCTTGGAAATATGCCTCCTACAGGAAGCCTACCTATAAGTTGATTGTATGATACATTCACAGCAAGAAGATTTTCCAACAACCCGAGCTCTTTTGGAATTTCTCCACTTAGTTCGTTGAATTCGAGTTTGAGAATCTTAAGCTCGGTCAACTTCGAAATCGATTTCGGGATTGAACCGGTTAGATTGTTGTGAGATAATGTCCTACAAAACAAGATACAGTTTTGCATAATCATTAGTCCAGGAAATCATAGCTTACATCATAATAAAACAAAAATGCATTAATGAGAACTTACAGCGAGTACAATGACGAACAGTTGCCGATCTCATCCGGAATCGGCCCAGTCAATGAGTTCCCATCTAATTGAAGAATAACCAAGCTCCCAGATTCACATATATCCCCTGCAACATCACCGGATAAAGCATTGTTTCGAAGATCTAACATGGTCAGGTTTGGAAATAACCCGAGTTCTGGTGGTATGCTTGATTCAAGCTTGTTCCAAGATAAGTTCAAGTACCTCAGGTTAGCAAAAAGCCCCATTTCTGCAGGAATTGTACCTTCAAGATTGTTTCTAGACAGATCCAAGTTTCGAAGAGACTCGAAAAGACTACTTGAACCTCTTGGGATCGAACCGTTTAACCTATTATCAGAAAGATCCATATCTTCCAATCCCAGATCAAATAAACCAGCTGGTATGCTACCAACGAGCTTATTATTTGACAATCTCAAATATTTTAGAGTTTTGAGATTACCAGTTGATGATGGCAAGCTACCTGTTAAACTATTGCTTGAGAAATCCAAGTGTTCCAAGCTGCTTAAGGTACTAATCCATGAAGGAAACTCACTGGTGAACATGTTATATGATAAACTGAAGAAAACCAATGAATTTAGTCTCTGAAGAGAATCTGGAAGTGGTCCGCTGAAAAGATTATGGCTGAAATCCAATGAATTTAGATGAGGACATAGTCCAATATCTGCAGGCATTGGTCCTGAGAAGCCATTGAATTGTAAATGGAGCTGTTTTAAGTAATGCAATGCTAAAACACCTTCTGGAACTGACCCAGAAAATGAATTGTAAGACAGATCCAAAGCTCGAAGCCGATACATCGACCAAATCCCAGAAACAAAATCTATGTTACCAGAGAAATGGTTTTTGGAAACATTAAGATAATTCAAATATGAACATTTAGACAATGTGCTCGGTAATTGGCCATCAAATGAATTCTCAGATAAAGAAAGGAATCTAAGTGAAGAACAAGTTTGAAAGAGTTCTTCAGGGATTGAACCCGAAAGAGAATTCCTGGAAAGATCGAGGAATCTAATAGAATTCATGTTAACAAAAGTGCTAGGAATTGACCCAGAAAGATTATTATAACTAAGATCAAGCCTTTCAAGACTGTTAAGCACACCAAATGCCCGACCAATTATCCCACTGAAATTGTTACGAGACAGTGATAATACCTTCAAATACTCCAACTTTTGTAGCCCTTTGCCGATCTTTCCCGATAATCCTAACCCATCAAGAGATACCTCTGAGACACGACCGTTGTTTGGGTTGCATTTGATGAACCGCCATGAACAAGGCGAGTTATCATCTTCATTCCAGGATTCAAGATAAGATGAAGGGTCTTTGATATCTGATTTGAACACTATCAAGCCAAGTACATCATCGTTGAGTTGAACGGAAGAAGATTCATCATCTCCCATGCAATAAAAATCCATGCAAAGAAGCAAGCAAATCAGAAAATGAAGAGAACCCTTCGTTAACATCCCCATTGTTCTCATCTTCTTTTTGAAACCCCACCCTTGAAATTAAGCTTTTTCAGTGCTCAAAAACAATGGGTTCGTTCATAGTTTTTTGCTAAAGAAATGCAGGTTTTTTGGGTCAGTGGTAGTACTGTACTCACGAGAGTTCTTTTTCCAGTTTTGAGATGAGGATTCTTTCTTATAAAAATAAAATAAAAACTTGAGAAATCGAGAAAACAGTGAATCAAAGTGAATATGAATTCAATATACTGACATTCTTAAATTTGGAGCTCGAATATCAATTTTACAGTCATGTCGTCCTATCAATGGTTTAATGCTATAACCAATCCTTGTATGCTTTGTATTTTTAATATTTAGTCCCTCTATTTTTAATTTGATTTAAAAATTAAAACCCAATCCACAATACTCTTTGAATATGTTTTAGTAATTGAGTTTTAATTTTTAAACCCAGACTTTTTAATATTGAAGTGCTAGTTAAATTTGATGAAGTTTATTAATTTTAAATAGATAAAATTCGATTAAATTTCAAAAGTTTTAAAAGAAATACAATGACTGCATGTAACAATTAAACAAAATTGCAAGTCAAGATTTTGAAGAGTTTCAATTTTGTTATCAACTAAGGCATGGAAACACCCTTAAAATATGCTTCAAATCCTTATATTCTTTATAAATTAGAAATTTAGTCCCTCTATTTTATTTTTACAAATTTTTCATGCTTTTCAAATTTTAAAATTTAGGTCTACTTATTGATACCATTAAACTATTTCTGTTAATTTTAATGACTTGATCTTTTGAAATAAATAAATAAAAAAAGAACATTATAATAAACCTTAAATTAATAGAGGAATTTTAATTGCTGTAACGATTGGGCTCGCATTTTAAATTCAAAAGTAAATCTAAAATCCTTAAAATAAAAATAAAACTAAATTCTAAATGCTCAGAAAATATAAGAACCCAGAACACATTTTAACCTTTATAATAAATTTGAAGTTTTGAATTTCAGTTATTTTTCTTACTACAAACAGATTTTTCTTTTTAATATAAATATTCCACTTAAATCAATATAAAACTAAAGTGATTTCTTAAGTTTTTTATAGTTAATATTTTATTAAAAAATATTCAAAAACCTAAATTCTTAGCCTTTTACAACAATTTCAAATTGCTCACTTACTATGTTACGTTACTAAGGAGAGCGTGAAGTGATGAGACAAAGCAAAAACAAGTGGTCGAAACATTGCAGATTTTCCAACACGACATCCATCGAACCCATTTTCCATTTGTCCCTAAGCTTAAAGTTAAAAACTCTTATCTGTCAGATTCTCCTTTTTTTTATTTATGCCATTTTCATCCACGCTTTTCTTTCCTTTTTTGCCTTTCGTTTTCTCAATTATTTTTTCATTCAACAAATTAATAATAGTCATTACACATCATTTTCTTTGAATTATTAGCAAATATTGAATTCACGATTTTTATTTTAATTTCTGATTCATCAATGATAGGAAAAAAACGACATGACAGTTACAATTTAGAATTATACCAATTTTCTTTTACGATTTATTATCACTATTAAAATAACAATTTTATAAAGTAAATATTTTTAACTTTTGATATAAAATCAATAAAACACACAAAACTTCTTTATTTGTTTCTTATTTTATTTTTAATAAATACATTTTATCCGCACCAAATTCTTATATTCATTTTGTGTCCTATTTTTCTGTTTTCATATATCATCCACTCTTTTATAACAATAAGTTTATTGTAAAAATGTTTTTTTATATTTTATTTTTATCCGTTATATTAATAACTATCATCATAAAGTATAATAACAGTCTATTATCTTAAATTTTAGTAAACTTAGTTTTATTTCCAAAATTATAAATTTTATATGTTTTTATTAAATATAAATAATCTTATAAATTAATATTATTAATATATTATAATTTTTATTTAAAAATTAAAATTTTAATAAACATCTACACAATCTTTTTTATTTATTTATCTCAAAATATATTGTTTTAAAAAATAAAATAGAAGGTGGAGGGGCCCAAAGCAACGTGCGCAGTGTTCACAAGATCCAAGTTAAGGTCACGGATTGCATTTAGCCTTAGCCTTAGCAATGGGTGTGGGGGGAATTTGGGTTCACAAGATTTCTCTTTTTTGTCCTTATTCCTGTCTCTCTTTTATATACTTTTCTTAATTGTATTTAATTTTTTTAAAGTTTTTTTTAATTTTATATTAATTTATAAAAAATATTATACTTGGGTTGTAGTCCGCAATCAGACCACCGTCCATAAAGTCCCATCCCCAATCAGTTTCCTCTGCAATCTTGTTTTTTAATTGATTTTTGTGAAATATATTATTCTTTGATTGAATTCATATTATCGATTTTTATTTAAGTGTATGATTACATTGGTATTATAAAATAATTCGATATCAATTCAATTTAAATAGTTTTATATACTTTAAATAAATTATATTACTACGATAATATTTTTATATTCCTTTTATTAAAAATAATTATTATAAATGTTGAGATTTGAATTTATGTAATCCGTAATTATAAAAAAAAATCACCACTTTAATCAAAATTTTATTTTAATATTTTTATTCATTTTCATATTGTATACTTCTATATTGTTATTTAAGTGTGTGATTGAATTGGTGTCACAAGTCAATTCAACACTAATTCACTCAAGCAAATTACCAAAATAGCCTTACATATTTTAAATACTTTTTTAATTTTAAAACCAATAAAAAATTGTAAGTGTTATGATTTAAATCTATGCCATTGACATCTACAAAATCTTTTCATTACCACTCCAACCAAAATTTTATTTTTAACATTTTATACATTCCAGTGTTATTATACAAATTATTTCACTCACATTGTTTGCATATCTATGTTATTATTTAAGCGCGTGATTAAGTTGGTATCACAAGTCAACTCAATACCAACTCAAGAAAAATGGCAATATCATGATAAACAATTCGAGTGCATTTAATATCCTTAATCTGATGGATTTACCTATTTAAGTTTCTTTTACTCACAATTTAAACTAAATTTTTATTTTTATTTTTACTTATTGTATATGTGTTGTTATTGTTATTCTCAAATCTTACGCTTCATTATTTATTATATGTTATTTTAACTGCACACTTATAGTCTAAATATGTGATTTCCACACACATGTGCATGTGATAAAATTTCTAGTTGGACATTAAGGTAGTGTTTACAAAACCACATAGTAATTATATTTTGATGTAATTTCTTGTAATTCCACAAAGACGACATGTTTGAGTAACTATTATAATTGGTGGGTCCCACCGAATTGGATGTAATTGGAGCACCTCAATCACACTTTTCAATTCTCAGGGAGGCTAAGAATTGGAGTAATTACACTGAAATCCCATTTTAAAAAATTATTTTTATGCAAGTTATTAAAATTATATTATAAGCATGAACATGTATGAGTGCTTGGGATTGTTATGACAAAAAATTTGTTATATTATAAATCCTAAAAAATATATTATAAAAATAATATGTATTTTTAAAGGTTATCTATCATAAATTTTATATTATTTTTACTAAACCTATGTATTATAAAAAGAAATATAATCTAGCATAAACCTTTATCCAAATTAAGTTTTATAATTAAAACTATAAGCTATTTCGATTGTGAAGTCAAATATTATAAGGTCAATGTTAATTATGCAAATATATCGTTTGAAATAATGGTGCTATACACAAGCACAATAGACAGTTCACGAACTCTTTAATTTATAACATTTAAGGCTTTGAAATGTGGTTCAAAAAATATTTGTTGTTATAAAAAAAATTCATGTTAACACCACCACCTAAGTATAACATAAGAAAAAAAATTGAATCATACTAGCATGTTGCATATTTTGTTACTTTAATTATAAGTGAAACTGAGATGATTCATACTTCGAAAAGTACATGGAAGAAGGGAGCTTGATAATCTTAATGCTGCAGATTAAGATGATAATGAACTCAATCAAAGACCAACAAATGATGATAAGGAACATATATTGAATATTAAAGTGGGAATAATTGAATTAGAACAATTAAATAAAATTACATATGATATTTATTTTTCTTTTTTAGTAATTGTACTATCAACTGCAGTTTTAAATTAATATAATAATATAATTATTTGATTTTAATTTTTGTTATTTGTTTAGAAATTATTTTATCATACTAATATTTTTATAGTACCATTTCAAAAATATAATTTTTTATAATAATCAGTATTTTTTAAATAAAATTATGTAACCATGTAATTACAATTTGTACTATCAAACATGATGACATAGGAAATTACGATGCAATTAAACTATCAACGAAATTACAATTTCTAGAAATTACAAGACTACCCTAATAATTATATTTTCATTCAATTACACTGTACTATTCAAAATAATGAATTTAAAATTAATAAATTTTATTTATATCTTTCAAAATTTTATAAATTTCAAGATTAAACAATTTATATTTTAATTTTTAAAAGAATTATCAAAATTGATTGATGGTTTAGTTAAAATTTTATTTTATTTTTAGTTTTATGTTTGATCTTTAATGTTTATCTATATGGTATATTAAGCTCTTACTTGAGTTGATTTTACAGGTTAATCAAGTAATAATTTAGTTGGGTAATGATTAAAATATCATTACTTTATAAAGTAAATTCTATTCTTTAGTTACGGAAGTAGGGCCCAATTGATAGAAAGTATGAAAGATGATGATTAAAATTATTATTATACTAACTAAAAATTGCCACTGTTGTGACAAAAAAATTAGAAAACGTTATTAATTAAATTATAACTTTTTTTAGTTAAGTGATTAAAATGAAAACTTATCCATAGTTAAGTGACCAATGATATAGTTTACCATATTATTTTAAAGGTATTTTTACCTTTTATCATTTATATAAAAATATAAAAATACACATATAATATGATTTTAACTTTAAGACACTATAATTTTAAACATTTTTACATTATAGATTCTGATAATATTTGCTCATTTTGACACAATGTTTAAAACTATCCATGGTCCCTCCCAACCTATAAATAGGAGGATGTACACTTGAACTCATGTTCTCCAGCATTGACAATAATATCATATCAATTAAATTAAAATTCGATTCATTTAAAAATATATTTATTAAATAGTTGATTACCGAATGTATGGCAATCTGTTTTTTTTCTTCTTGAGAAATGACACATTTTAATGTTTAATCTTTTGTTGAAAAATGTGATAAGTCCAAGCATTCACGTGCTTTTGTCATTTATTTTGGTCAAGTCTAATTTCTAAATAAAAATCTATTAAAGTAATGTAAATTTTACTCAACACTAATTTTTAATAACCCAAATTAAAAAACAAAAATAAAAAAGTTTACCTAATATTTCCTCATCAATTTATAAAGTAGTACCTTATTGTATATTCTTATAAAAATTATTCTTAAAAAAGTATTTGCAAATAAAATTTTAACACTATTAGCAAAAGTTATCGTTTTAAATTTTAACATTTAAATTCGATTTTTATTTTTTAAAAAATCATGTATGTATTTTAATCTTATTAATGGGATGGATCCGTAAGGTACTCTATTTCATTTAACTTTTAATTTTAGTTTGCTTCAGTTTAGTTCGATTAATATTTACGTTGTTACTAGTACAAGAGGGTGTGAATTCAAGTTCGCTGAAACACATTATTTTCTTATTTAGGGATTAAGATAGGATTATAAATTATTTTAAATATTGTATAAAGTAAAAAAGATAGAATGGAAATTACTTGAAGAAGTAAAATCAAATCAATCAAGTCACGGGCAAAATAATCCAACGGCAATAAGTGGCTTTTGATTGGATCAACGTCCAATATTAAGTATAAATAAATAAGACAACTTTATCGGGTAGTAAAATGATATTTTTGGTGTTACATGATTGTCAATTTCACTCCACATTCATATGTAACATCGATTAGATTCCTATCAAAGATTTTCACTACTTCAAATTTCAATAAAGCTTAAATTTAAATTCCACACATCCATAATTTATTTATTTATTAAATTATAGTTATTCGTGTGGAATATAGTGGTAATAATTTTAGTTTTACAATTTTTATAATATTTTTTTAACAATATTAGTGTTATATTTTAGAATTTATTCATGTAGATCATATGAAATTTTTAATTTTAAGTAAATTAAAAGTATTTAACTATTTGTTTCACAATTATTGTTGGAAAAAAGATGAAAGAGAGTCGTTGGAAGAGTCACTTGTCTTTACGAGGGTAGTGGGCAACTACTTTGGGTTTGAATATGTGCCCATGGGTTCAAGGAAAATGATGGGCCTTTATTAAATAAGTGATGTTTCCTTGTTAGGTTGGTGATATGATTTGATGTGATGAAAGCGTAAAGTATGTGATGGATGGGTAAAAATTATCCGACTAGGCAAAGCTCGTTAGTTAATGAGGCAATTGGGTTTGGCATGACATTGCCTCCAGGCGAGGCATTGATCTTGGTGGAGCAATCATATGGTTACAGATATATAATAATTTACCTCATAATTGAGGGGAAGTTACAAAGTGACCTCCCTTAAGATTAAGGATTTTGGTTGGGTTGAAACCTTATCAAGCAAATATATGAGACTTACTTAGTGGGTGATTATGCATAATCCGCATAATTCACTTTATCAGGCACCTAACAAGACACTTTTATTTTACGCTATCGATGCCTTTTTAGGCACTCTGTAAAGTCGTGACATAAAATCACATCGGGTACAATACTGCCCAATTGAGTTTTGTCAAGGGGAAGTCGATTCTGTCCGGAGATATATGCAAAGTGTCTCTCAATGAGTTCCATATGGTGCACCTTATTAAGTATCTAATGAGGTATTCTTATTGTGAACTCGCCACCAATACTTCTTTAAGCACTTAATAGAGTCGGAGGGGGAACCTTCTACCAAGGACAATATTGACCCACTGAAGCGTTGGTCAGCTCCCGATAGAGGACACTTTACGAACTTCTCCCAACAAAGTCCTCCCTTCAACAAATATATATTAACAAAATTTTACATATAAGAGAATATAATTATCAAACAATAAATTTTAAAAATATATAGTATAAAATAATCTCATATATATTTATGATTATACAAATTGTAATCTAGTTAAAATGTTTTCATAAACCTATTATTAGAACTGTAATCGAGGCACATTATTATTATACAACTTTTTTAAAATTCAACTAGTATGGTCAAATCATACTTCACGTTGAGTTGATAATTTATTTGTGTTAAATTATAGAATAAAATTTGTAAATTAAAATATACTCTAAGTTTCTATATACTTCGTACATTTAAAATTTAGCTCTTCAATTTTCCAAATTTAAAATCTACTTTTAAATTATATATAACCATGCAATGTTTTAATTGAAAAGTTAATGATATTAACTATTTTGACTAATAGCATTATAAAAATATAAAGAGCAAAGTATATTAAAATTAAAGTATAAAGATTAAAGTATAATGAAGAGACTAAAATTAAAATTTAACCATTTTTTAATATGAAAAGAGAGATAAAACAAATAATGGTAATTTAACAATATTAATTATTTGAAATAATTAAAAATATTGTAAAATATTAAATTAATTAATAAAAATATAGACATCATATGGTAGAAATTAAAGTATAATGATTAAATCACAAATTTAAGCCTATTAGGACAAAAAATAAAAATTAACTATTTTTCATAAAATGAGAAAAAAAAAAAGAAGAAAAGAAACTGATGAGTGTATGTCATATGTCAGTGTTGTGGGTCATGCACAAAAGCCAGTGATCAATGCGCACACACTAATATCCTTGTTGATTTGGGGTCATTTGGTTCATCAGGACTTATCATTGCTCGGAGAGACTCAAAACACATCTACTTGAAACTCGGTGAAAATGTGAACACTCCAATAATTTGTATTTTAATAAGATAAATATTGTAATTGTAAAAGATAAAATTGTATAGTGTTTAAATTCCTTAGAGCTCTCATCTTATAAAGGCTTTAATCTCAACCGTTGATGTAATTTAAAGCATACCATTTGTGTATTTACTTCAGTAAAGTTTTAGTGTCTCTAAACGGATTTGAAACATATAGTATTTCTTATTTTCATAATTTAAGAGTTGTTTTTAGTTTTAAATTTATTTTGAATTCGAATATATATAAATTGAATTTTAATCAAAGATTTTATATATTTAAACTAATCTAACTCAGTCTTAATTCATATTTAATAATGTGAATTCATTTTATTGAAATTTAATTAAAAACATTTAAACATTAATATAATAAGAATATGTCTTTCAATTATTAACCAAACAAAAACACCTAAACAGAAAATTCTTATTTTATTTTATTTAGCACATGAAAATTCTTATTATTGATAATATATTACAGTACAGACAACAGCAGACTCTTATTTAAGAGGATTATGTAAGACATATTCACAAGTAAGAATCCAAGTATCCATAACTGTGTCTTTTGTTATACTGCAACAAACTAGCATATGTCCTATCCCATATTCCTATATATAGACATTCATCATCTGGACTCACCGATACACCTGATATCTCCCCGAAGAAGTCCATTTCTTGTCTTTCCGTGTAATTGGATTTTGCATTGTACACGTGAACGAAATCTGCTGGTTCAGCAACTATCATGAACTGGCCATCGGATGAAAAACGGATCGATCTTACAGCACCCAAGTTTCCTTTTAGAGTCGCAACCGGCATTGCCAGGTTTCTTATGTCCCATACACGGCAGGTCTTGTCTTGATTTCCTGTGGCAAATACCCGTCCGTCTGGGTGCCATGCCGATGCAAAGGAGTAATCTCGATGACCTACCGCTGTGGCTACGGTCTGAGAACATGGAAAATGTGATTCCAGTGTTTAAATATTGATACAAAAATCATCAGTTAAAGCTCAGATCAAGATAGTAGTAAAGAACAATCATATCTACTGTCCGTTTTGCTTCTTATCAAAGTTACAAACAGAATAAATGACTGTTTACTACTATCGGAAAAGTTACAGATGATGAGTGACACTACTTTTATACCTTTCCGTTCTGTGAATCCACAAGCAATGCATCCAAGTGATCTCCAACTACAGTAATAAGTCTCCGATCCGGGCTGATTGATGTATGCTGATCAGAATAAACGAGTTTCAGTCATGTGACAAGAAATTAAGTTAAAATCTGCGAATAAATACTACAAAACAACTAGAAGGGCTTACGTTTACAGGCCAAGGGAATTGGAAATGATTCAAAAGTTGAAATCTCTCGGTATCGTATTCTCTCATGCTACAGTCGTTATTCGAGGCCATAAAATTAATACCACCACTGCAAAACAGGTTCAAAAATTACAACTCATTTTTCATTCAATTTATAGCAACCAATCAATCAACCAGCCAAATCCGAAATTCTCAAGATACCTCAAGCTGTCATATATCTCAATAGCATTCGTAATTGCATTATCATCATATGTTGTCCGAGTACAGAAGGTTATGCCTTTTCTGTCCAAGTGCTGCAACAACAGGAATATGAAAATCGATAATGCAAAAGCATATGCAGGCATTAAAGCATTCAGACAGTCCTTCACTCTTTCTAGAAACTTGCAAGCATTCTAATTTCTAGGATTTTCTTGAATTCTATTAGAACTCAAAATCATAATTTAATAATAACCTTATCTAATCTATAAACAAATATTTGAACAATATTAAAACAACGTGGCTGCAAATAACACTGACCTTAAAAGCAAGCTCTCCTTGGAAGCCTCCTGCAACCATAAAATTATCCTTGACTGCTAGCGTGCTTATTTGAGTTTGTGTAAAACCTTCTAACAAACTTCCCGGATGTTTCTAAATTACAATAAAATAGAAGTTAGCCGATAAAAGCATCAAAGAATACTAAAATAATGAACCATCTTCAAAAACACACATGTTTTAAAGCTATAATACCTCGGTAGGTGCCACATGCCCAGCAAAATTAAGGACCTCGGACAGATTACATGATAAGGATGACCAATGCATAACTGAATAATTGGACATGAGGTAAACATCATGCTTTGAAGTAGTCCAAACCAAGTTTCTGAGCTGCAAATTCATTCCACAACAGGTTATTTAAGCTCAAATAACAGGTGCCAAGATACACTTAGAAATTGAAAAAAAAAAATCAAAACCGATAAATGCTCCTCCATACTAGAGAGCAAAAAATATATCATAACACAGGGATTCTATTACTGAAGACATTATAACACGGAAAAAAACCGTCTATTTTGCTTGTATAATGTGTCATATAATAAACCTTCAGAAACAGAATGTATAGACCAGTAGACACTTCTCCAAGCTGGTGCAAATGTTGAATACAAGTATGTAGTCTATAATTAAACACATCAAAGTTTATATCATCATCTAAAAGGAAAAGCAAATATAAATGATAATAACAAAAGGATTTCTGATTTATGAACCTGAAAATGGAGGATTGTAGGCTTAACCGATCTCGTGTTGTGAAAAAATTCATAGTAGCTCCCACCCTTTTCTATCTGTTTGTATTCCTGAAACAGCAACATACCGATTACCGTGGAGTTTATCTTGCTATTCTCCTTAAACTAGTTCAATTATAGATTGTAAGGGAAGAAACGAACCTTGTCGACAGTTTCACCTGAGGACGGGATATTCTCATAATTTTTGTACTGTTCAAGCCTCGTCAGTCTATAGCTTTCCCTAGTTATGTTCAATCTTTCCCACGGAATCCCCTGTATGTCTTTCCCCTTGCGCGCTTGTGCAGCGGATGTATCAGTCACCTTGGTCAGCTGCTCAAATTATAGTTTGAAGTAATGAACATCAGAATCCAATCATAAATTGAATGTAACATATATAAACGCATCTGTGTGTGTATATGTATATGTGCAAGTAAAACAAACCATGTCATATTCATCGGCATCCACGTCTCCATCAGCAGCACTACCGCAGCTGTCTTCATCCATATCATCGAAAAAATCTTCAGCCATGTAATCAAAACCCTCTACTTGCTGGTAAGACATGCTATATATTCATTCAGCTGCAAAATATCTAACCGTTAAAAAAGGTAATAAAAGGGTATTCCCAAATTTCATATGAAAAAAATTATCTTTCCAAACAAACAACTAGCAAAAACCCTAAAAAGAAATGGGATTTGAAGCAAAAGGTTATTCCTAGAATTCACAAAGAAAATAAGTTATATCCAAACAATTAACAAAAAAAGAAAACCCAAATCCTTAAACTCACCTAAAAAAGAATAGTTCAATCAAATCTCTAATTTTCATTTTTCTAGCACAAGCAAAAAAAAGCATACAAATCAGTAAAAAAAAAAAAGAGAGAGAAGGAAATTCTTACATGAAAATTGGCCAGGTTTTATGGAAGCTTTGGGCGTTGGGTGGATAATTATCGTTTGCAGATTTTTATTTTATTTTTTTCTTTTATTAGAAAGAAAGAAGAAACAGTAGTAAAGTACTAGGGACTGTGGAGATAATTATAGAAAAGAGTTGTGGCGATTGGACGTCACTGTCGGCGTTTTCTACTTGATGGCTTCTCTATTATATTGCAAACGCAAACGCAAACGCCAACGCCAACGCACAAATGTAGCCACATGGCATGCTTCTTTGTGTGAGTGTGTTTTTTGTTTGAGATATTTTCATCGATGTTACTGGAATTTGTGTGGATTTTTTTTTAGCAAAAGTAGTTAATTTCTTTTATATTTATTATTCGAATTTACATATTTTGTATTGACAATAATATTTATATAAATTAAGTTAAGATTAATAATAAAAATAGTTAATTTTTAATTGAATTATATATTTTAAATAGTTTTTCAATATATTTTAACAACTCATTTTTTAACCATCAATTTTTCTTTACTTCTTATTATTTTTTAATATTAGCTGAAGAACTAAAAGATTTGTTACTCCTCAACTCAACCATATTTAATCAAAATTTACATATCTTAAAATTTATTATAAAAATATTGTATTTTAAAAATTATTTGAAAATAGTGGTTTTTTTTATTTTTAAAAATATGATAAAATTTCTTCTTCAAAAAATAATTCCGTTTTATCGATAATCAATTCATTATGCATATGATATGTATCACACTTTATAATTTTTTAAAATAATTAAATTACAACATGTCAATTTCACTTTTAGAAGAAAAAATAATTTAAAAATCACAATATTTTTCTAAATATTTTTAAATACAATATTTTTAAAAGGTACTTATTTTCTTTATTTCTTTATCATCAAAATTCTTTTCTAAGTGTGATATTCTTATCTTTATCATCAAAATTCTTTTTCCAAGTGTGATATTCTTATCTCAAAACAATGTGATACATGTACATGTCTTATATGAGTGTATCTAAATTTTAAAGTATTTTTATATATTTAAAATATTATAAATCATAATTCTTACACAAATCCAAAAATATCGACTCAAAATGCAACTATTAGTATTTTTTAAAAATCCAAATAACTTTTATATTTAAAGAATTATACTCATCCATTCATAGCAGCTTTTATTCAATAAAGTTCTAACCTCTATGTCTATATCCCTTGATTAAAAATTCAAAACGTACTTTATCTGATTTTGAGTGAAGTGTCACATCGAATTAAGTGTCAAATATAAATATGATTCAAATCTCTTGTGTTGATTTAATAGTTATGGTGTTCACCGCCTCAAATGTGGCCTGAATTCAAATCGCACTAGTCGTACTTGTCCTCTTTTCATAATTCACCCAATATATAAATATATATTTATATAGACGAGTATGATATACCTTCACTTGGAGAATCATAAGTTAGGTGCTACTAATAAATCTCAAATACTACAAATTCACCATCAACCCATCAAAACTACCAATTAATCTCGAATCTGGTCTGGTATATGAATACACATACGGGGATATGACCCTTCAAGCATCTCTAAATAAATGGAAAAACTTAGAGAAAATCAAACGTATCAATGCCGAACCGCACACATACATTACACCCGAATCCGAGTAACGTGGATAATCAATGAAAATACTAGCAGTACTTTCTTATAACCTATAATACATGTATGTATATTGGTTACTTTGGAAAGCTTTAAGAATACAATTAGAACACTAACATTTGATGCAAAAATTATAGCAGGAAATGTACCTTAATTGATGTTCCATGTCTTGGATATGCATCCACCAAACTTTATGGTTAGAACCCTAACATCTTTGCTTGACAATTTGTCATCAATGGCTTCTTCATCATCATTAGAGAGGGTTATTGAGTTACATCTAATACTATAATCCTCCAAAGTACATGGCTTTGCTCTTGCTAAAATATCTGACATCAATCGTTTCTTCTGTCTCCCTTTACGTTTTTTTTGCTTGTGTCTCGTCTTCTTGGGGGAAACCGTATCGATTCTCCAATGAACATGGGGGTTAGAACCTTGTACGGAACTCGATTCTCGAGTTACTGGAACTGTGACAACAGAAGTGTGATCAAAATTTAAGTTGCTTTCGTTGCAGGGGGTGTTTGATAGCAGCATCTGATCATAGTAACAATTACACTCATCTTTGATCAATTTCTCCTGCAAAACCGCCTTATTTTCAAAGGAAACATGATCTTTACATTGTTGATCAGAACATGTCTGGCCGATGTTCTTGTTCATTGCTCGAGTAGACGGATTAATACACAGTTCAAAGGGTGGTAACACATTAGTGATACCATATTTCATACAAACTTGCAAGTATTTCTTTGGAAATGGCCAACACTGAAAAATATCTTTCCTCCTAGCATCAACAACAAACTGTCTGGAAAACAAGAGATCGAATTACAGCGACTTATTGTTACAAATGCCGGTGTTTTCGACAAAAAAACACCGCTATTAAATTGAAAAAATAAAACTAAATATGGAGCATTGCATTGAATTCTCTAATGGAATTTGTTATCATGCATTGCTGAAAATACACAAACAATGAAGAACAAAAAAAGAAACAGCACATCCATGTAGAGAAAATACAGTGTTTCAAAACATAAACGCACATACATACACACAAGCATGGAATAGAAGAATCATATATGATAGAACAGAGTTCATCACCAACTGAGAAATTAATAATTTTTCAAAAATTTAATCAATATTTATATTACAAGCAAATATTTAGTTTCATTTAAAACAAAATTTGAGTTGAAAACTAAAGTCTGGGGATAAAAAAATTTGTTCCGAAACATACTGAAGAAATCTTGCTGCTTTTAATTCAGCATAAATTATTACATATAAACTCCAATTAAAGATAGTACTAATTGCTAACAACAATCTAAAAATCAATCAGACACACAAGAACAAAACGTAACTATATATATAACACTTTGAAAAACACCCAAATGCATGAAATGGTACATAACCAAGAAATGAAGCAAATATAGAAGAAATTTAGCTAAAGTTTAAAGAAAATGCAAGGCAAAAATAAAAATGCAAATTTATTTGTAAATTAATTAAGGATCATGACAGCAAGAAAATAAAGTAAAATGATAGTAAGGCATTGGGAAATGAGAAAAATCTACCTTAGGGAGAAGGGTCTGGAACCTGGTTTAGTTTCACCATTGACATAATCATCATCATCATCACAATGCATTTTCATTTTGCTGCAAAGAAAAAAGCTTACAAACGAACCGTACGTTAAGAAACAAACAGTTAGTATCGATTGGATATAACACAACGAAAATCGAAACAAGAAGGAACCCAGTTTAAAATATTGTCCCAAAAGCTGTAAGGAAGATAAACGTGGCTGAAAAGTACATAAAATCATAAGCTTTTTCTCGCCATTAATTTTGAAGACCTAAGAGGGTTTAAACAGCGAGAACAAAGGAAGCAGAGGATGGGGGAAAATGGGAAATTTGGGAAATGGTTTTTGAGAAAATAAAAACCAACATTCAAGGAGATGATTAAAAGGGAAAGAAGATGAAGAGGGAATGAAAATAGGAAGCTGGCTTTAATCAGGAGGAGGAGATGAAGAACAAGAGCAGCATTTTGATATTAATGGAGGGTTTTTCTTATTAAATGGTAAATGGGGAAGATTTATTCATGGTGAAAATCCAAATAGAAAAGATAGTAATTTGTAATTTAAAAGTATGAAAATTGTTCAAAAGCTACATGGGAATTCGACCAGCATAGATTGGGAATAGGGAAGTTTGAGGAGATGGAAGATTGTAGAGTCACTTCTTGTTGGTATGAGCTTTTTTTCTTTCTCAATTTTTCTTTAATATTTGAGGCAATTGAGCAGTTCTTTTATGAATTCCACTGTAGTAATTGGCTTTCAATTTTACACGCGATTTCCCGGGTTTTTTACATAAATAGGTTGAAAAATAAAAAAATTTACTGAAATAGGGTGTCAGAAAAAGTATTTATCAAAATGGGTTACTTTTTTCATTGGAGCCTATTAGATAGGCGCCAATGAATAAAATAATAATAAAAATTTTTTGAATAAATTTTTTTACTTTTCAGTTAGTATAAAACCGTATAATACATAGTATTGGCGCCTATCCGGAGGCGCCAATGGTGGTGCTCACCGGAGGCGCCAATGGTGGTGCCATTCGAGAGGCGCCAATGGCCTGGTCGGGCCGGGCTTGGGCCTATGATTTTTGCCCGAGCCGGGCCTGGACAAAATTTCAGGCCCATATTTTGGGCGGGCCCGAGCCTAGAGTCGGGCCGAAAATTTTTTGGGCCTGCTGCCCATTGATGTGTCTAGGCGCCAATGAAGGCCTCATAAATTTAGGATTATGTTATAAATTTTGTGTTTGTAATTATTTAAAATTTAATTTATTAGTAATAAATTACTAAATTACTAATAAATTACTAATAAATTTATAACATAATCCTAATTTACTAACAAATTAATTATAAAAAATTACAATATTCATACAAAAATTACAATATTACAATATATACCGACATTACAATATTCATACAAAATTATAATATTACAATATTCATACAAAAAATTGCAATATTCATACAAAATTATAATATTACAATATTCATACAAAAAATTACAATATTCATACTAAATATAGATAATTTATAATTAATAATTAATAACAAAAATATTGCAATTTTATATGAATATTGTAATTTTGTAATTTTGTATGAATATTGTAATATTATAATTTTGTATGAATATTGAATGTCGGTATATATTGTAATATTGTAATTTTTGTATGAATATTGTAATTATTTTATAATTAATTTGTTAGTAATTTAAGATTATGTTATAAATTTATTAGTAACTTATTAGTAATTTAGTAATTTATTACTAATAAATTAAATTTTAAATAATTACAAACACAAAATTTATAACATAATCCTAAATTTATGAGGCCTTCTTGCCATAGACTGTCCATGGGTCGGGCGCCCAAACCGATGGCCCGCCTGAGATATAGGAGGGTTCGGCCCGAATACAATAAATATATTTTTATTTTTTATTTTTAAAATTTTTTTGGTGTTTATTTAAAAAATGGGCCGGGCCGGGCTTGGGCATATGATTTTTCGGCCGGCCTGGATAAAATTTTAGGCCCTTATTTCGAGCCGGCCTAGAGTCGGGCCGAAATTTTTGGGCTCGGCCCGCCCATGGACAGGTCTAGTAATGGCGCCTCTATAAGGCACCTTCATTGGCGCCTCTATGAGGCACCTTCATTGGCGCCTACCGATAGGCGCGACCCGACCCGACCCGACCGTTGACCGTATTTTGACCCGTATTTTTTAAAAAATTATTAAAAATATAAAAATATTTTATTCAAAAAAATTTTATTATTATTTTATTCATTGGCGCCTATCTAATAGGCTCCAATGAAAAAAGTAACCCATTTTGGTAAATACTTTTTCCGACACCCTATTTGAGTAAATTTTTTTTCAACCTATTTATGTAAAAACCCGATTTCCCTCTTTCATATTTAATCAACTTTTTAAATATTATATTTTAATTACTAAAAATATTTTTATTTAAATTATTGAATATAATTAAAATATATTAATTTAGAGTTATTGTTACACAAACATACACCCATTTGATATGGATTTAAACCAAATGACCCATCACTTACCCTAATATTGTATCAAAAATATTTTCAACTCACTCATAACTAAAACATTTTAAACATATTCAACACAAAATTTGATTAAATTAATATAAAGTAATATTATTCAAAATAATCTATTCAAGGAATAAATCAATCTTACATCAATAAAATTAGCACAAATTTTTGCATCAAACTATTTTTAACTAATAAATGTAATTTAAATTATAATTATCATAACTTTTTCCATATATGTTAACAAATAATTATAAATTAAATTATAATTATTTTAAATATCAATTTTAAAATTCAAGTCAAATCGTTAACATCATTAAATTTTTTTCAATTTATTGGTCTAACATTTTAAGATTAAAAAAACTCACTTAATAGTCATGTAATAGAAAAAAGACAAATTTTAACCACGCTAACAAATACACTTATATTTTTAATCTGAAAAATATAAGAATTAATTTTTAAAATATAAAATATAGAGATTTAAAGCATATTTTAATTTTTTTAAATTTCATATAAAATATTTTAAATTAACTATAATTTAATTGGTAAATTTGTATTTGAAAGTGAAATTATAAAAACTTTTATTTTTCATAAAATAATAAAAATAAAGAGTAACATTATCCAAAATTTAACATTTGTGTTCAAATGTAAAAATATTTTAAAAAATGTATATAATATTTAAATTATATAGAAATCATATTTTTCAAATCTTATGTTATTATCGAGAATGTAAGATTTCGTAAACCAAATACTTCTTTACTAAAGGTGAGTTTGGATGAGCGATTCGTTTACCTGCGGTTAGTGTAAAAACAGCAGTGGCGGTGAGATTAGATACTGTAGTGATACTGTAGCGTGAGACAAAAAGTAAGCTAAACGCACCGCACCGCACCCAATCGCCCATCCAAACCCACCCTAATACTGCAAGTACTAAAAGAGAGATATAACTTATTTAGGAATATAAATAATATAATTTTAGAAATTTTGAATTTCTTAAAATACGGAATTTATTGAATCATCTTTCATGATGGGATAATTATTTGATCACAACTTAATCTAAATTTGATCAGATTTTCCAGCTATTTGAAGAGGTTATTTAAACAACATGAGAATGAACAAAATCAATTGATTGAAGAACGTCTCTCTTACTGCATTTTGTTTTCAGTGAGAGATTCAGTCCATAAGCAGTCTAGGAGATTATCCCGTTTAAAAAAGAAGGTTTAGTTAAAAATATATTTTCAAAAAATAAATTTCGGCAAAAAAAAAATACTGTAAAAATTTTTGGCCTAGCTTGGATTTGTAAAAAAAGTTCTACTGTTTTACTGCTATTTTCTCACTGTTTTGTTACCATTTTACTATTAAATTGCTACTATTTTGTTGTTATTTTTGAATAATATATAGCTCTTGTCTTATTATTAATTTTACTACTATTTTAGAGGCAATTGCTTATTAATTTGCACCTATCTTAGTGTTATTTAAGTATAAAACTTTTTAAAATTTATTTTTAATTTATTGAGAAATATTTTAATATATTTGATGCATTATATTTTATTTTATATAAAAATAAAATAAAATAATTTTATACAATCGAACTAAGTCTAAATTTTAACTTCTTTTATTTGGGCCAAACTAAACCATTTTTAGTCAAACCAGACCTATACAAGTCTATATAAGACTAAAGTTGCAAAAATTTGTGTGGTTAATTATATAGTAATTGGTAGTTGTGTTGTGGATGAATTTTATCTCTAGATAAAAGGCCCTCAGACATAGATGCATTAACTCAATTTCATAAATAATTTTCAGTATTATATAAAATACTTTTATGCTCTTATATCTCAATATTACATGAAGTATTTCAACCCCCTTAGAACCTTTCACGTTACCATACTTCTCAATAACTATCATTTTTGTGCTTAAGACTTTAACAAATTTAACCATTTACTCCATTTTATAACATATATATATAGTTACTGCAAATTAGACTTGTCTATGGGCCGGGCGGCCCGGCCCGGCCCGACGGCCCGCCCGAAATATGGGAGGGTTTTGGTAAAAATATAGGCCCAAAATATGGGCTTGGGCAAAATTTTAGGCCCGTTTAAAAAATGGGCCGGGCCTCGGGCAAGATTTTTTTGGCCCGGGCCCGGCCCGAAAAATATTAAATATATATTTTTTATTTTTTAAAATATAATAGTTTTTATTTTAAGTTTATTTACTTTCATTTCCTTGACTAGTGTTACAAAATAATAATAATAAAACATCAAGTTTGTTTTACTAATCAAATGTTAGATTTTGTTACAACAATTAATACAATTAATAATTTGATAAATTTACTAATCAAATGTTAGATTTTATTACAACAATTAATACAATTAATACAATTAATAATTTGATAAATTTACTAATCAAATGTTAGATTTTATTACAACAATTAATACAATTAACAATTAATAATTTGATAATTTTACTAACAATTAATTTTAATAACAATTAGTTTTAATTTTATTAAAAAAATAATTTTAATTTTAATTTTAATTTAAAACGGGCCGGGCCGAGCTGGGCTCGGGCCCCATATTTTTTCTTTGGGCCGGGCCTGGGCAAAATCTCAGGCCCATATTTCGGGCCGGGCCCGGGCCTAGTAAACGGGCTAAAATTTTTTGTGGGCCCAGCCCGGCCCATGGACATGTCTACTGCAAATTCAAGTTGAGTTGAACCCAGACAAAAAAACTTACTTAAGGCCTAGCCCGTTTAAAAAAGGGCCTTTAGGTTGGACAAGTTTAGCAGTGATATGACAAATTAGATAAGAAAACACGACAAATTATAATTTAGTGACAAAGTTAACAAAATTTTCAAAACCAGATATATAGTTAAACTAATTTTACCACCAATTCAATTGATTTATTGAATTTAAAAAAATAAAAAATTTAAAAATCAATGGGTGCAATTCTTTATTTTAAACTAACGCCAAGATTTATTTTCGATCCATCGAATCCATTTTAATTGAAACCCTAAAAATTGCTGACATTCATAAAACTTTAATCAGCTTGCTAAAAGGTAATTATATAAAATTTTAATTAGGGCAGTTTGCAGGATTCATTTCCTTTTCCAATTTTCCCACTTTTTTAATCCGGCGGCTATTTGCAATAGTGGTCTAATTATAAAAAAAGAAGAAGGTACATTATGGTAGCTGCAATAATGCTGTATTTTTTTATATTTTATTTCATGAGTTTTTTTTTATGTTTGTAAATAAAAAATACCTTTATTATAAAAGTAAATAATTTCCCTTTATAATAATTAACATTATATTAGAATACAAAAGTTGGTAGTTCCACTATTGCAAATTTATAATATTAGTGTATTTATAAAGTATTTATTGTTAACAAATTATAGAAACACACACAAAGAAAAAGTTAAAGGAAATTCGATTTCATAATGCCTATAGCATAGGCTCTTACGTAAATGGCTTTTAAAATTTCCGGTGTCTCACTCTCCCACTCTCCGTCATCCCTTTCCACCCACTATTTAAACACCACTGAAACCCACCTTCCCCAACACCATAAATCGTAGAAACTTGCAGCAGATTCAGTGAAGCATCAAAAATGGCGACTGCAAAAGTTGGGAGGGTCAAGTTGGGTTCACAGGGTCTGGAAGTGTCGGCTCAAGGCCTTGGTTGCATGGGGATGTCAGCTTTCTATGGTCCACCAAAGCCTGAATCCGCCATGATTGCGCTCATACATCATGCTATTGATTCTGGGATTACCCTTCTTGATACCTCCGATGTTTATGGCCCTCATACCAATGAAATCCTCCTTGGGAAGGCGTTGAAAGATGGTGTTCGAGAAAGGGTTGAATTGGCTACCAAGTTTGGCATAGATTATACCGATGGGAAAAGGGACATACGTGGTGACCCTGCTTATGTTAGGGCTGCTTGTGAAGGTAGCTTGAAGCGTCTTGGTGTTGATTGTATTGATCTTTATTATCAGCATCGGATTGATACCAAGGTTCCCATTGAAGTCACGGTATCCCTTTGCTTGTTTCTATGGATTTAAATATGGATACTATGGTAGTTGATTAAGTGTTTGCATGATTCATGAATGTCACACTGAAACGGTTATTTATATTGATGGTTTTTGACCCAGATTGGAGAACTTAAGAAACTGGTTGAAGAAGGTAAAGTGAAGTACATAGGTTTATCTGAGGCTTCGGCTTCGACGATTAGGAGGGCCCATGCGGTGCATCCTATAAGTGCTGTGCAGTTAGAGTGGTCTTTGTGGTCCAGAGATGTTGAGGCTGACATTATTCCAACTTGCAGGTTTATTTTTTCATAAGACTTAATCAAATTTTATTAAATAAAGAAAAAAGTGTGGGAATTGTTTTAATGTGATTCCTTTTTCTGTTTTTCCAGGGAACTTGGGATTGGGATTGTTGCTTATAGTCCCCTGGGAAGAGGATTCTTCTCATCTGGGCCTAAAATTGTGGAAACTTTGTCCAATGATGACTTTAGGAAGGTTTGTAGCTATTTTCACAGTCAGACCTGTATTTTAGGATATGGTCTTTCATAGATCCCCTAGATACATGAAAAATAATGTTAAAAAAATTAAATATATCCGTCTCAACCATGAATCTCTATCCAACATTCATAACATATTTATATTCAACACACATCCGAGCTCAAACAAGATAGTTCCGGATAATGGCTCTTTTATCTCAAATTTTGCAAAACTGAAGGTCCCTCTTGTGATCCATAGCATGACTTTAGTTGGGCCATTAAGCAAAATTAGGTCCATTCTCTGACAACTAAATAATTACATGCGTGAGTTATCAAACAGTTGGCTGACTTGAATTATGAAATAGTCTGGTTTTGGGTGTCTTTAATTTGGATGACATTCATTTGAATGAAAACGTGCAATTTTTTCCATAGACTCTACCAAGGTTCCAGCCTGAAAATATGGAGCATAACCGACGCCTTTATGATCGAGTTAATGAGATAGCAGCAAAGAAAGGGCGCACCCCATCACAGCTTGCATTGGCTTGGGTCCATAACCAAGGAGATGATGTTTGCCCCATTCCTGGAACCACCAAAATTGAGAACTTCAACCAGAATGTTGGAGCTTTGTCCATAAAACTAACACCTGAAGAGATGTCTGAGCTTGAATCCATTGCTAAAGCAGATTCTGTGGAAGGAGACAGATATGGTGGTGTCCTTGTTACTCACGATGCATCTGAAACTCCTCCATTATCTTCATGGAAACGCTGAATGAATACTTCAATCCACTGCCTCATTTGATGCAATCTTCATGATGAGGTATGGTCTTAAACTTAATGTAACGCCCTGGATATGTGTTTTGAAGCCACCAAGATTGAGTCTCTATGTTGCTCTCAGAGAATAAGTTTCTGTCAAAAGTATCAATTGTTTTTCTGGTGTGATGGTAAACTGCAAAGTTTGTAGCAGTTTATCCAAGTTGGTCATGTTGAGATTGTGTATTCCAGGGATAATGAAAGCCAAAGTTTCTGGCACAAGCTATGAACTCTGTTTTCCTTCGTATTTGACATATTAGTCTAACACATATTCCAGCATATGTACCAGTATGATCTTTACAAATATATACATACATATATATATATATATATATAAAGAAGAACATAGGAAAAAGTAGATTGTATTTGTGTTAGACATATACCTATATATGATAGTTATTTTAAGTCCAAGTAACATAAGTTGAAAGTGGTTGCAACAATGGTATAAATTAAACTAATTTAAAAGAACTTCTATATTATTTCAATATTTTTCTTACGTGTTGAAATTGATATTTTAAAGATTAAATCATGTTTAAAATTTTAATCCAAACCTTGTTGAAAAACTTGGTCAAGCTTGAAACCTAGGCTAAAGTACACTTGAGTGAAATATAAATATGATATGATATATGAGCAATAAAGTTGATTCATTGAATAACTTTTATCTAAATTTTGTCCAACTATAATCTTAATCTAAAATGCATGGATTAGAAAAATTGATTAAATCCAAATTTGATGGACTGGTTACCAATCATTACTCGAACTAGTACAAAACTGGCCTATTTGGTAAAAAGAATGGTAACTGATTGGTTTGTCATCCTATCCGATCTTTTTTTATTCCTTACATCACTTGAAATAACATGTTTTGTCTGATTATAGAAAGCAAGAAATAAAGATGTGAAATGAATCACGGTATTGAATAAAGTTGGCTGGAAGTGGGGTTATTAGCCCCACACAACTCAATGAGTCCCTTCAACACTATGGCTGTTGCTTTCTTTTGCTGTATAAGCTAGAAAAAAAGATACAGTGACCTGCAAAAAGAACTCCATTGCTGAACCTGTTGAAGATACTGTTTAAAGAAGAAGAAATGGAAGCAAAGGTGAGGAGAATAAAGCTAGGAACCCAAGGCCTTGAAGCGTCAGCTGAAGGTCTGGGTTGCATGAGCATGTCAGCCTTCTATGGTCCACCCAAACCTGAACCAGAAATGATCAACCTTATCCACCATGCCATCAACAGTGGAGTCACTTTCCTTGACACTTCAGATGTTTATGGTCCACATGCTAATGAAATCCTTCTAGGAAAATTGGCTACTAAATTTGGTGCTTGTTTTGTTGATGGTAAAATGGAAATCGGGGGTGGCCCTGCTTATGTAAGGGCAGCATGTGAAGCTAGCTTGAAACGCCTTCGTTTGGACTGTATTGATCTTTACCATCAGCATCGGGTTGACACCAAGGTCCCTATTGAAATCACAGTAAGTTGCTTTCTGATCTATCCTTTTCCTCGTTTTTTCTTTACTTGAATCGAGTCGAACTAAGAGTCCAATACTTTATCGACAGATTACCTTTACGGTATATGCTAGAATTGGGAAATTTTTTTAGGTTGGAGAATCGAAGAAATCAGTTGAGGAAGGAAATATAAAGTATATAGGTCTATCTGAGGCATCTGGTTCAACAATCAGAAGAGCTCATGCAGTTCATCCTACTTGAGGTTAGCCATGGAGCATAGGATTATAAGTTAACTATTTTGCTCGGAATTTTTGTTTTTCTTTAAATACCCAAATACTCATTATAACCCCTCTCAAGGACAAACGCGCTTCAACTCGTTCGAACTCGTCTTCTTGTACTTCTTGTATTGGAACAATATTTAGATCGTTATATGAAATGTATATTTATTAATTCTTTGCCCTACTTAATATTTGTTTTAGATAACTAAATGTAATAATAATAAAAAATCATTTAATCGGATGGGAGGTCTGACCATATCCTCTCAATATGATTTGAATGTATGATTCAGTGAAAAAGATTTTTTTTATGGAAGTCCGAATCTTCGTTGATAGGTAAGTGTATTTGATACTCACATTCCAATATAATCAATGAAACCATAACAAATATATTTTTCATATACACCCCAGGAATTACAATAAGAATAAACAGATGATCAACCAAATCCATTTTATCCAAACACAAAAGTTTCAATCAAAGAAAGAATAAAACAAACAATGGAGAGATATCATAAAAAACATGGGATTGAGTTTTGTCTAAAATCTGTCTTTTTTTTCACATGTTGTTCTTTGTTCTTTAAAACAATGTCTCCAATGCCTGATCTCCCACAATCCCAGCTAATTTCAACTTCCATTGATTCCCAGCAGCAAAATCAACACTGGGATCTTTGCCTTCTTTCATAACTTCCCCAACTTTGTTCACTCTTTCAGTAACTTTTTTCAATGCAATGTCAATGGCATCCTCAAATCTCTCAAATCTTGATTTGGGGTTTGCATATATCACCTTAGGGATCAATTTCACAACCTCTTTTCTCATTTCCGATATTCGATGTTCTGAGAATCTCGAAAGCACCCGATTGATGCTCACATTGCCGTTTTTGATGTCGTTTTGAGGAATATAGACCGAATATTTAGTATAATTCTTCGGGAAGTACCATATGTATTGGGCGTAAGCCGAATACGGATGGAAGAAAACCGGAATACATCCGGAAATAATCGAATCGAAAGTCGAACGCCGAGTGTACGAATCCCCTGGAGGTTGTAAGCAAAAATTGCAGTCTCTAAACACTTTGATCACTTCAACTGGTGCGTCACATTTGTTTCCCTCCGCCTTACAATCGAGAAACTTGCATGTACGATTCGGGGCCGATAAACATTGGTTGATGATCTCACCCCTGATCGAGCCCTCCATAGTAGGACGTGGTGCACCGGCGAAACAGAACAAATACCGCCTTTTTCGAGTTCGGGTTCGTTTTTGCCAATGGACAACATTGATATTTCTCAACGGGTGGAAGTAAGTCGGATACGGTATAGCGAATTCATTGCTCCATGAACTTGATTCAATAGACAACATTGTAATGTTCATAAATTCAGGCAAGTTCATTAGCTTACTACCCCATTCGGATTCGTTATTGGTCTGTCTTCGGAAATCCCAAGCGATCCTCCCCGCTACGAAGAAATGATCTTGACCGAACATCCGGTTCCATTCGTGTTGTTTCCGAAGCCAATCTGCGACACCGTAAGCCGCCGAGTCTCGCACCGATGTGTTGTAGCCCCATAGGTAACGACCAACATCTAGGCCAGCATAAAAGGGTACATAAACAGCTGATGCCATTGATGAATCATTGGTTAAGCACTTGTATTGCTTAATCCTTTGATGGAAAATGAGTTCTAACATAAACTGGTTCGTTTCGAACCAGTTTTTTCTCGACAAAACACCTTGGGGTTTTACAACTTTAGGACCAAACCCTGAATTCATTAACGAAGGACACATATTGAACCATTTGATAAGGTTCCGACAATCCCTCAGGACGCCATTGTTAAACCTTGTTGGAAGACGATGAACATATATGTATTTACCTGAACATGGATCAGTTACATTAGCTAAAGTAATATTATAATTATTTTCCCGGAAAGGAAAATCCCGATGGGCATCACTGGAAATAGGATTTGGGACTGAAATTTCATCAATGGCGGCAAACTGGGTAGCGTTGTGGGTTTTCTGAGAACCAGAAAAGCTTTGGGAAACTAAGGGAAAGACTCCATTTTTAACACCGGAGAGAACCGAATAATCCAAGCAAAGCAATACAAGGCAAAAAACAAAGGAAGCACGAATAATAAACCAGAGTTGATTATGGCAATGGCTGCCATTGACGATCGGCTTCTCCATGTGTTAGACGAAATTCTGAAACGAGAAAAGTGGAAGGTGAGAAAGAAATCACAGAGGAAAATAAGACAAGAAGAGTCTAGCGGCGGCGGCGGAAAATGGGAAAATCATATGAGAGAAATGGGTTTGAGAAACAAGAAAGACAAAAAAGAAACTGACGCGGAGTGATATGTCTGATGTCGTTATTATTAGGTACAGAGAAGAAGCCATTAAAATGCAGAGGAATATTCAAGGTAAAGTTGGTTCCTTTTATGGAAAGTTCTAAACATGCAAATCACACGTTTCCTTTTATTACATTTTCCGAAGTTAATTACGTTTAATAGGTTTCCATTTCCGTGTATTTTTTATAACACCCCCTGAATTTATCAAAAATTTAGGTTGAGTTTGGATTGGCGATTGGATTCGGTGTGTTTAGCTTCTTTTTTGTCTCATACTATAGTATCGCTACAGTATCTAATCTCACCGCCACCGCTGTTTTTACACTAACTGCAGGTAAACGCACAGCTCATCCAAACTCACCCTTAGTCCCTAAGTCCATACCATCTATTTATTAAAAAAGAAGAAGAAGATATAGAATGATTCAAGCAAGCTAATTAAAGATAATCAAATATTACACAGATTTGGTTACGATTTTATTCTCCAATATTCACTTAAACTTACATTTATTGTTTAAAGTAAAGTAAAGATAAGTATAATATTAGAAAAACTAGAATATTAATAATTTCAACATTAAAAAGGTTTAATTTAATAATTAACCTATAAAAATACTAATTTTATAAAATTAGAATATATAAGTAACCCCTGCTGAGAATACAAAATAATATTTTTCTAAAATAATTTAGGTGATTACATGATATAATCTCAAAAGACTGCATTATTTCAACCATTTTAATTAATAATTGCATAAATTGCCTACCAACCAAGTTAACATATTTAAACTACGACCAACTTAAACCGAAATGAATTGAATTAAACAACTAACCCAACTGCTATTATATAAGAGGACTCAAATACAAAATTTCAAAGATCTTAAGACCTCAACTTCGAAATTAAACCAAACCAAACCCTATTAGTTAACCCAATTGTAAACCTGCCAATTTATATTTTTCATTATGAAAATAATATAAATGCAACATAAATGCCCACAATTTATTAATAAAATATTTTTTGATTTTTAAGGTATCTATTAGAGTGAACCCGTTATTAATTTTTCGTATTTTGTCAACCCATTAAAAGATAGAATTAATAAAATATTTTCGTTAAAATTTGTAAAATATTTTAAATTAATTTAGAGAGAGAAAATTTACTAGTTACATGGCTGACCATCCCTATTTTATGGATCGATATAACTTAGGAATTTAGAATTTATATTTTAATTATTTAGATTAAATATAAATATGATTATAAAACGTGAAAATGAACATCAACATGCGTAGTAAATATAGAAATTACCACATTCAATACTAATATAGTATTGAAACTAATAAAAATATTTAAATTGTTTTTAAAGTTTTACTCTTCGTTAAAGTTAAGTTACATGGCTTACCACCATATTTTATGGATCTAAATCACTTGGGCATTATGATTTTTTTAATTTATATATAAATTAATAAACGATTTTCTATTAAAAATAAGTGATTTTTTTTCAAATTTTTTAATCTGTTGCTTAATCTTAACTCCTTCAATGCCATAAAGTTGTTTTTTTTAATTAATAAACAAAATAAAGCCATGCTTGATGACAATTGAAGGTTCATTGGACCAATTTTCTGCTTTATCATTTGTGTATTTTTGAGTTAAATCAGTGAAAATGTATAGAAAATAAAATTAAACTCGATTACAATAATTATGAATTTGCAAATTGGAATCGTATATTCCGCAAACTAAATTAATCTAATTACTCTCAAATCAAAATGGGATCAAAATTTTGAATTTGATTCTCAAGCATGGTTTTTTTTTTGAACTTTATATTTGAAATAAAATAAGCTTTATTCCCATTTTAAACTTTATTTAGGGTTAGTTTAATATTATTGTTATGAACAATTTAATTTGAAAAGAATATTTTATTAAAAATAATATGAAAAAAAGTGTTTTAAAATGTCAAAACTCAATAGTGATAGAATCTAATTGTTCTCGAATTTTAATTGAATGTTTTCAACAATACTTTTCTTTTCATTTTTGATTTTACGGTTTGTGAAGTTTAATTATTTTAGAGGTTTGTAGTTGTTATTTTCAGCATTATTTCTAGAATTTAAATTTGTATTCTTCTTAAGAGTAAATTTATTCAAATATTGAGCCATCCTCTTAAATTCGAAAGTTAGGAGGACTTAAATAAATATTAGGTTCAAAAATAAGTTTGGACAAAATATTAAACTTATTTAAAATATGAGTTGTACTCAAACTTAAACATTCATATCTAATCCTAATTCGGTCCATTTTTCTAAGTTTATAATATACAATATAATATTAATTTTACATATTATATAATTTATAATATATAATAATTAAAAGATTATTATTTGACATATATATACTTTTTATTCCACAAGTAATCTTAAAAATCTCTACAACTCTTTTTTTAACATTTTTAATATTTTATTATTATATCTTTATAAGATTCTCGCCACTATAATATAATATATTAAAAATGTTACTCTGTCTATATATAAAATTTTAATAAATAAAAATACATAAAATTATATAATATTAAATTAAAAATAATATAAATATTTTCGTAACAAATTAAAATAACATGAGTAGACTTAAAATAAATTTAAATTACCTATTTACAATATGGATTTAAACAAAATTTTATACTCATATTTTAAGTTGAGCAAAACAAATATAATATGTTAATATTATCCTTAAGCCCGACTAAAACTCGACCCGACCCATGAATACCTATAAATACATATACCAAGAATGCAATACTTACATTAATCATAAACTAGCCAAAAAAAGAACAAAAAAACTTCACAAAAATATCTCCGCTTATCATTTGAGCTTTATCCGAATTGAACCCGGTAACGAGCTCTTATTTCTTTATGGTCAAAGCACAAACTAGCCAAAACTTGGAACAACTTTATACACAATTCTTCAAAGAATCTCCAGCCCCTTGGAAGAAGCAATACGAGAGTGCAAAATCCGCCATGAAAATACCAACTAGTGAGATAACCACAGCGGAAGTAGTCGACTCACCAACACCTTTGGCTCCTCCAATTGTGGTGGCTCCCCAAGCACAGCTCACAATCGACATAATCATACCGAAAACCTGAGATTTAATCATTGCACTAATTATATCCCATGATTGTAAAACCCTTTGTGCTGAATCTAAGATGATATTAATGCTGATCCCGTAAACACTATCGGCCAGAAGGGCACTCGATGCCATCCCGATCGTGAAACACATCAGAGTCAAAAACGGCAAAGCTAAAGAGGAAGCGATAACTCGAGGTGTGACTAAATAATCAATGGGGTTCGATCCAAGAACTCTTAGAGTGTCGGTCTGCTCTGAAACCTGCATCGTTCCTAATTCTGCAGCAAATGCACTTCCAATTCGTCCAGCAATCACAATCGATGTAACCACAGGACTTAGCTCCCTCGAGAATGCTAAGGCTAATACCCCGCCAATTGATCGGTTCAAACCCAATCGGGTAAATTCTCTAATGAACTGAATGGTGAAGGCCATGCCGACAAATGCCGAGGTTAGAAGACAAACCCCGACTGATTTCGGTCCAACTCTCTCCAGTTGTTCGAGAGTATTCCCCCAGTGGACTTTACCCTTTAAAATCCGAATAATAACCTGCCCTGCGAGGACAAGAACGGACAATCCTCTCCATAAGAAACTTGGAGGAGACCATTCGCTAAAGAATGTCTCTGATTCCGAAGTGGGCACATTGTTCGTATTGCGCTCTTCTTCTAGCAAAGGGGCACATGCATAGCCATCATCCGTGTTTGAAATCACAAACAATCTGGTTTTGCGGATTGGTGCTGGAAATCGAAGACTCTGACCTCTTCCGGTGAAGCTAATTTGACTAGAATTCCAAACTCTGGGTTTAATCGCCTGATGGAATTTGCAAGAGCCTCTTCTACAATAGGTTTAAAGATATTAAATCTCACAGATAAAGCATCAGCTGTAATTTCATTTTGAGTCTATCACAGACCTGCTCGAAAAGTAATACATCAGATGATGTTGAGAAGCTGTTCGCATATTTGGCTTGTCGTCCCTGAACTTCAACTATAAGAAAACTCGAGTAAGACCTTAAAGGTTCGAATATACACTAATCAAATTCCAATCGGACAAAAGAATTACACAAAAATGTACCTTTTTTAGCACTCCTGAAAAATAATTTCACCCTAAATTAGCAAAAACGAAGATGTATTTGTCTTTACAGGAATAAAAACATAAACATTATAAACTGAAAAATGAACAAGGAAGGATACAGAATAGAACTTACATGAAAATGAAACAGTTTTATACATATATATATAGGCATTTTTCATATTTAAGTTAAAAAGTACTCATCTTTGTATATTGAGAAAAGAAGTAAAAGACCTCTCTAGTACCTCTCAATTTCGATATTGAGCAAATTGGTCCCTCTAAAACTAAGAACAATTTAATCCCTATCAATTTCAACAATGAGCAACTAAGAACAACAAATCACAATGTTAATATTTTTCTTCAAAGTTAAGGCATTCTATCAATTTAGTATTTGATTAACAAATTTAGCTCACAACATTTACCTACTTTGCGAACATTTACAATATATAAACATCAAGAGCTATATTTGTTATTATAACAATTAAAATTATGTACTCTTTAGTTGTTCACTTTCAAATTTGAAAGGAAATAAATTGCTCCAATTTTTTGTGAACATTTTACTCAATATTTTCTTAAAAATCTGAATTAAGAGAACCAAGTTTGAGATTGGGGTAAAGAAAACCCTAAAAAATCCGAATTTAATGGATCCAAAAGAAACAAGGAATTAACTCAAGAACAGTTCACAATTACACTACCCAGTTACCCCAAATAGCTAATTTTACCTCAACAACAACAACAACATCAACATTTTTTTGCTAAAAACATCTTTAAGTGACAAGTTCCTAAAGAAATCGGCAGACTGAACCCTAAAAATCAAGGGGTAACAATGAATATTCGTAAGAAAGAATAGATATAAAAAAATACCTCTGATTGAAGAGAGAAAGGTGACGAACGCCGTGGAGATTGGCGGTTGTTACAATGAGCAGATTTTTCAGTGTATATAGCTTATTTTTTCATTCTTCAAACAGAGTGGAAATTCAAGTGTCGAAAATGAGACGGAGTCAAGTTTTAGGGTTTTTCTTAAATTAGGTAAAAATGGCGAAATTAAAAAAAAAATTACGTCCGAATTTCCCAGGGCAGAATGAGAACAGCGTTTTTCCAAAAACTTGTTCTTTTTAATACATTAGTTTTTTTTTTGTCAGGTTAACTGTTAATAATTTTGTTTCGATTTTTCTTATACTCAGTATTTGTATTTTTATTTAATATTATTTTTAATTTTAATTAATAAATATATTATTTTAAAGTTTTAATTCATATTTTAATTAATTCATATTTTATTTATATAAATAAAATAATAAATAAGTAATTATATAATAAAAATATATATTATATATAGTTATGTTAAAATATATAAATAAAGAGATTATTAATTAAAATATTACTAACATAACTATATATAAAAATATATTTTTATTATATAATTCTATCATTACTATTTTATTTATATAAATAAAAATTTATTAATTAAAAATAATTAAAAACTTTAAAATAATATATTTATTAATTAAAAATAAAAATAAAACAACATTAAATAAAAATACAAATATTGATAAGAGAAAATCGAATCAATCTTAAATATAAAACCACTAACATTTAATAATCTAACCAAAAACCAATGCATTAAAAAAACCATTGTATAAAAAGTGTGTTTTGAAAAATACTTTTATAGTATAATTTTTGTTTCTTTCTTTAAAATCGGACTATTACCTTAATTTTCTATTTTTTTTATTTTGACATTTTTACCTAATTTTCTCTTTTTTACTCATTCAAAAATTTTCATTTCACTGTGTCTCAAAATTATTCATCACTATAAAAACATAATATCAAATTTAGGGTGAGTTTGGATGGGCAGTGCGTTTACCTGCAGTTAGCGTAAAAACAGCGGTGGCGGTGAGATTAGACACTGTAGCAATACTGTAGCGTGAGACAAAAAATAAATTAAACACACCGCACCGCATCCAATCGCTCATCCAAACCCACCCTTAGTTTATAACATTTACATCTTTTGTTTGTTCGATCTTTATTTTTCAAGCTAAATTTTGCCATTATCTTTTTAAAAATAATCAAATTTGTCCATCAACTTTTTAACAAAGAGTCGAAATGATTATTTTTAATACTAACTAAAATTTTTAAACTCAACAAATTGCATGACAATTCACATATACTCTATGCTATTTTTTTAATTTATGAAAATTTTATTTTTAAAATTTTAATTTTAATTAATTATATTTTTAATTTTTCAATTATTTATTGATGTGACATATAAAACAAATAATGTACACATAATCTGTCATGCGAGTAGTCACGTCAATAACATAAAAGATTAACATTTTAATTATCATTTCATTAAAAACGATTTAACTATTTTTGAAAAATAAAAACTAAATTTAGTTAAAAACAATAAAAACCTGGAAAAAAATATAAACATAAAAGATTAAATCTATGATTATGAACTGTGAAACTCCGAGGAATACATTTTGTGTAAAATATATATTAGAAAATGAGTAAAATCATCATTTTGTAGTAAGTTAAAAATATTGTTTTATAAAAAAATCGTAATTAAATGATATGCTATTGTAGTTTAAAAAATTCAGATGGTTTCATTTGACGCTATTTTGTTTTTCGGTAGACAAGAACTGGTTACATATAAACTAACATGCACTAGCATATAAACCAGAAATATCCTGTGCGAGAATATTCAAGATCGAACCAGGAGGCTGAACAAACACCCGCATTTGTTCAACAGCGCCTGCAAGTTTAGCCATATGATCGGCAGCACGGTTAGCAGTACGACGAACATGACGCAGCCTAACCGACCAGTTCCGACGAAGGAGTTGAGATAAAAGCCGCTGCTCCACGAGGTTACTATCCGCAGCACAACCAGCAGTAATGGACTCGATGAGGACCCCGTTATCGCTTGCCAGCTCGACACTACGATAGCCGCGCTCCCATGAGAGTCGGAGACCTTCGTCAAAGCCCTCGCCTCCGTCTGAAAAACCGAGAATGCCCCTAATGTCGTTGCAAAACCAAAATACCAGTCCCCAGTGGAACCTCGACACGCACCTCCAACAGAAGAACGTTGACAGCTACCACCACACGCTCCATCCGTATTAATTTTAAGCCAACCCTTCTCCGGCGGATGCCACTGAACGATAGAACCAACGCCAGCAGCAACAGTGCTGCAATTCAGGTCCTTCCAAAGACATCTCGCCCAACCCATACTCATCGAAACCACCTCCAAGCTGCTGCTACTAGCACCCTGAAAAACGAACTGATTTCGGCAACGCCACAACCACCAACAAATGAGGGAAAAAACAGTGGGCCACTCACCATCAGGCAACGCTATAGGATCCATATTCTGCTAGTTCCTCCGAAGCCATGGGACTAGTGGAAGTGTGAAGAAAGTACCACGCAAATGAGCAGGAACAATAGAGCACCAGACCCCTCGCCCAAACAAGCAGTCACGAACGACATGAATCGAATTTTCCATGGAAGCCCCACAATGTTCGCAGCATCCGGACGAAGCCATTCCCCGGCGAACCCTTTCATCATTTGTGAGCAAACGATTATCCCACAACAACCATAGAAATGCCCGAACCCGTTGAGGAGTATGGCAGCGCCAAACCAAATGCCAATCAACCGGATTTGCTGAGCCCTCCAACTGTCGAAAATGAGCATATGTATTGGCAACCGAAAACTCGCCAGCACAAGACCAGCGGCAAGCGATGCGATCATTCCCAGCTGCCTCGGACGGCGGCAAAACAGCCGCGATCAAATGCAAAGCCGACAATGGCAAAACCAAAGTCAAAAGCCCCCAATTCCAGTCCCTAGAAGCAGTGACCATACCACAAACTCGAACAGATTCTTCCAACAGCCCAGAACCAATGAACAACCTTTTTAGCGGACGAAGGTCAGGTACCCAGACATCGTTCCAGAAGTTAACAATTCGATCATTGCCAACAATCCAATAAACACCAGCGAGGACATCAGGCCACACAGTAGATAGACATCGCAAAGATACGAGCACCTGCTGCTCGCAATAGTGTTAGGCAAAACACCATGGATTCCATACTTACCCGAAGAAGCTGGACCCAAAATTTATCAGTGGCTGCAACAATCTGGAAATCAAGTTTGAGGAGAAAGACCTTGTTTTGACAGGCGAAGTCACGAATCCCCAGACCACCATACGCAATCGGCTTACAGCAGGTCTGTCAACTAACCAAAGCAGGCTTCCGCACCAACGCATTAGAACCCCATATAAAAGCACGGGCTAGTTTTTCAATCTCCTTACACACTGAAATGGGCAACGGAGTGTACTCATAAAATAAGTAGGGAGAGCCAACAACGTAGAGATTGTTAGTAAATTTATCCTAAACCGGTCCATTCAACAAGTTCATCTCTGCTTTATTTTTTCATTGCTATATTTTTTATTGCACTAATTATAAAATTAATCATTTATAATTACAATATATATTTCCTTTTTAATATCTCAATTCAAAAGTGATAGTTGTAAATAAAAGAAAAAAATCAACGAAATAAATGTAAGGAAATAAAAAGAGATAGTCATTGGGATGTGTTCAGCACTCCACGTGGCGCGGAACCATCACTTTCAAAGCTTGAACACTCCCACAAAAATGGCGCAAACCCGATCATATGATCATTCACTGAAACTCTCACAAAAAAGGAAAAAAAAAAACACTCTATTAATTCTCTCAACTTTGAAAACACAAACAAAGAAACTCAAATTCAAAGACGATCAACGAAAACAAAGCAATGGGTTCTATTTATCTACGCTCACTCCATTCCCAGTTCTTATTTCGGAAGCAACTCACATTCCGCCCAAACACGGCCATTTTCTATCCCAGGATTTCTTTTTCTTTTCCTTTCTCTCCGGGAATCAACCGCCGCTTTAATCCCTATAAGCCTCTCGTTTTTGCAGTTTCCGCTGCTCCCACTATGTACCTTTTTTTTAAAGATTTTCGTTGATATGGCTTCTTATATAATAAAGTATTCATTTGCTTCAACGTTTTGAAAAAAATATTTATGAAAAATGGATTTAAATGGAATGACCATTTCTGTTGTGTAGCATTTTCTATGATAAATCACATGTTTTGTAGTTTGTACCATCCCAAAATGGAATGTATTGTTATGATCTAAAAGAAAATGCCATTGTTTGGTTTTTTTGTGATTGATTTGATGAAATGCTATTGCAATGTTGTTAAGATTGTAGATGACTAAAGTGGTTTTTTTTTTTTGCTTTTGGGAACAGAGAAGAAGAAAAAACGAGGATGAAATTGTCTGCACCTGGAAAAGTATGCCTTAATATTTGCTTAGATCACCAAGTTAAATATGGTGAACATGTAGTTTTTTTAGGGTCTGCAAAGGAATTGGGATCCTGGAAAAAACAGGTGCCTATGAGCTGGTCTGAACGCGGCTGGGTATGCGATTTCGAGTTTGATGGTGGTCAGTCTGCTGAGTTTAAATTTGTGATTGTGGGGAACGATAAGACTTTGGTATGGGAAACTGGGAATAACCGTATCCTGAAACTGCCTGAAGGAGGGAGTTATGTGATAGTATGCCACTGGAACTCGACAGGCGAGCCAGTGAAACTATTGCCTTTAGGTTTGGAAGATTATCGAGACAGAGTGGAGGGTGTTGGTCATAAGCCCACTGTCGATGCATCAGAGGTTGGAACAAGTCCTTTTGTCGGACAATGGCAGGGGAGGGCTGCCTCCTTCATCCAGTCGAATGAGCATCACGATAGAGAAGTTGAGAGGAAATGGGATACAACCGGTCTTAAAGGGTTTGCTCTAAAGCTAGTTGAAGAAGATAAAAATGCAAGGAATTGGTGGAGAAAGGTACATATGGTTAATTTATGTTAACTGCAGAATTCATATATGGAAATTGTGATACGTGTGTAGCATTAATTCATTTGATTGATTACCTGAGTATGATGTTCCATGCCATCTATGTTCACATGCTTGCTCTTACAGTAAATGCGCTTATTTTATAAAAGGCTTGTCCATTCATTATTTTAGATCATTGCTCAGCAAGTAAACGTCTATTGTTGTGGGTGATGATTGTGATTGTTTTATATTTCTTTGACCATTGACATATTTCACTGTCTATGTTCCTATTGCTAATGAAAGCTCGAAGTAGTTCGTGAGCTAATACATGAAAGTTTGGAAATTGGGGAACTGTTAGAGGCTCTAATATGCTCTGCTGTCTATTTAAAGGTATTATTGTATATCATTTGTTACATTTTGGTTTCGTCTTTTATTCTTCCATGTACTGCTCTTTAATCTTCATCTTATGCAGTGGGTAAACACTGGCCAAATTCCTTGTTTTGAAGACGGCGGTCATCACCGGCCAAACAAACATGCTGAGATTTCCAGGGATATATTTTGTGAATTAGAAAAAATCACTTGTAGGAAAGACACTTCACCTCAGGTGCTCTATTACTGCAGTTCTTGTATTGATAGTTTTCATATCTTTTCCTTTTTGTAATGTCAGTTACATCAATTATATTTTCAGGAACTGCTTGTTATTCGCAAGATCCATCCTTGTTTGCCATCTTTTAAAGCAGAATTTACAGCACCTGTCCCACTGACTCGGATTAGAGACATTGCTCATCGGAATGATATTTCTCATGATCTGAAGGTCAGATTCTAGAAATACTTGGCCATTTTTCCTTTTTTTACCCTTTATATTAAATTTCAATTTACACGTTCCAGCAAGAAATTAAGCATACAATACAGAACAAGCTTCATCGAAATGCTGGCCCTGAAGACTTAGTTTCGACAGAAGCAATGCTTGCAAGAATCACCAAGAATCCTGGAGAATATAGTGAAGCATTTATAGAACAATTCAAGATATTCCATCAGGAACTCAAAGATTTTTTCAATGCAGGAAGGTTCATTTCGAATAATTTGAACTTCTTTCTACTTATGTTTTAAATTTCTCATCCTTCCTGTCTAGTTTTAACTCCTCTCAGCAATTTACTACGTAAAGTTGCTCACCAAGAAGAGTGGATTTCTACTCTAAACCTTTTGCATCATATATGCATGATTACTTCGAGTTTTCCACTTCATGCGGTGATCCAGTTCTTTATTTATTGCTATGTCTTACTTCTCAAGACTCCTTGTTGTACATCTATGCATCTAAGATTTTATATTATGGCAGCCTCACTGAACAACTTGAGTCACTTAGAGAATCCTTGGATGAGCGAGGCGTTTCAGCTCTTGCAGCATTTCTAGAATGCAAAAAGGTAGGTTGTTGTTTTTCTGCTTGCCGTTTTTACGATAGTAAAAATGCAATTTCATCATTTTAATAGCTATATCTTTATCATTTTTAAAGGGTTAAATCAATTTTTTATCATTTTTTGGGGCCAAAGTGCAAATTTACTATTACTAATTTAAAATTTTATAAATTATAAAGGGCCTAAATTAAAATTTTACCATTTTAGGGCCTATTATCTCCACTACGCTCCACCACTGCATGTAGCCAATCCCATGTAGTGTAAAACTAAAAAGGCTTATTGTTGTACAACTAATGAAACTTTTTAAGCCAGTAGAAAATGCTTTGTTGTTATTGCAAATCTTTTCTAAGTGATTAACTTTTGTTGCATCTGCTTAATTTCTCTATTTCATATTTATATTTTCAGAGTCTGGATGCTGCAGCAGAGTCAAATAGTGTTTTGGATTTAATCAAGACCATGCTTTCCTTGAGCGCTTTGAGACAAGTAATTGTAAAGGGCCTCGAAAGTGGTCTTAAAAATGATGCTTCTGATGCAGCCATAGCAATGCGTCAAAAGGTAAGTCCAATTGTTCTAATGTTTAGGTATAAGCTTCATAGAAACAGAAATTTTGACTCGAAATTTTCTCCTCTTGCTCTCATCTTATTTTGCTGGTCACTGTTGTTTGCAATTGTTAGTGGCGGCTTTGTGAGATTGGCCTCGAGGACTATACCTTTTTCCTCTTAAGCAGGTATATATCTAAACCTTTTTCCGGTTGCTTTGATAATTATGCTTAGACTTGTAAAATTTTCAGCTATTATGATACCTCTGCCAATTATGAAGAATAATTTATTAGCAGTTTATGACTCTACGCCAAAAATCCTAATCAGCTTATGGGTTTGTTTTACTCACCAAATTCTTGTTAATTTTAGTTAATGCCCTTGATGTCTGATGTCACTTATCTATATTCTTTTGTTTGTAGAATTTGTAGCTAAGATCCACGTAATGCTTAAAATCGGGAAGTTCTATAGAATATTATGATATCAAGATTTGATATTAATAGGATGTAATGATGTCATATTTTTGGTAATCTGAAAGGGCAACAAAGTGAGCTAGAATAAAGGAACTATATCATGTTTTGCTAGGGCTGCTTGAGCCAATTAAAGTGAGCTTCTAATCTCGGAACAGAAAGTTGTATATGTTGCTCATTTGTGCATGGTATTCATACAACACAATATGCAATATCATGCATGCAAATATATGCTTGACCCTGCCAACAATTGCTTTATGAAAGGTGTTTATGATCATCCATATCATACCTATTCAGCCACAACAGAATTGCTTTATTGCATTTGTAACGATTTTTTTTCTTTTTCCAAATAATATAGTTTCCTACAGATACTGAATTATTGTACTTTCTGGTGTCCCATCGCTCCATTTAGATGTGTTTTAGCGTTACCGTCCTTTTCTCTCCATTTCTCTTATTCATGCTGCACTGACTTGCATTGACTTAGGCTGCACAATACACATGAAGCTATGGGAGGAACCAATTGGCTTGCAGATAATCTGGATACGAAGAAAGCTAGTTCTTGGAATAATCCACTTAGGTCCCTAATTCTTGGTGTTCATCAGCTTGGTTTATCTGGTTGGAAACCCGGAGAATGTGCTGCTATTGGAAGTGAGCTCACTGCATGGCAAGAGAAAGGTCTTCTTGACAAAGAAGGTACCTTTCTCCAATGTTACTCTTGACTCTTCTTTTTGCTAAAGTACCCGTGTCCAATACTGACACATATCTGGATTTGTGTACGGGGATATGACCTTCCAATAACCCTCCAATTGCCTGGAAAAACTTGGAAAAATTCAAATATACCCATGTTGGATATATACTCATGTCTGACACTCACATTCAGGTCCGACTAAGATAGCCTTTCTCATCTTTTAATCTCTTTGTTCTTGAAATGTTTTGCATGGTTACTCAATTAGCCCTAGGTACATTGGTTTATGTTATTTTCTTGTCCCCTGTTGTTTGCTATGAAGGAAGCGAAGATGGAAAAAGAATTTGGGCATTAAGACTCAAAGCTACACTCGACAGGACAAGGAGGCTAACCGAGGAATATTCCGACGCACTTCTGCAAATATTCCCTAAAAAAGTGCAGGTAAAGAATTTGATATTCTTGTGAAAAAGAAAAGCTCCATACTGCAGGATGAAAATTTTTTATACTCGAGATTGATGTCAGCCTAAGAAAATGTTTCTTATGGAAGGAAGTGTTTAAATCATCTTAGTGCTAAAGTTAAGGAGCTGTTTAGACTGTAACCTTTGGAGGTAATGTGAGATAAACTCTGGAAAGATAATGCAGCTTCATACTATAAGTAATCTATTAAAAAAATTATAAATGGAGTAACTGGAATCCTCAATTGAAATTATTATTTTTTTACTCTTGAAGATGCTTGGTAAAGCTCTTGGAATTCCGGAAAACAGCATAAGGACATATGCTGAAGCTGAGATTCGAGCTGGGTACGGTGACATTTAAGTTTCTGATAAATTTCAAAAGAATGTTATGCTCCTTAAGTTTGTGACTTTATTTACTTTTTTTTCTATGTTACTAACAGGAAATATCATTCGTAGGGTAATTTTTCAGGTTTCAAAACTATGTACTTTTCTTCTGAAAGCTGTGAGAACAGCACTAGGTTCTCAAGGTTGGGATGTCCTTGTTCCAGGATCCGTGTCTGGGACATTGGTTCAGGTACGTCAATAACTTGAGTGACTGCAGATAATTACAAGGATAGCAATGTTTACAGCTTTGTTTCTCTCATTTCATTCCTTTCTTGTCAATGAGCCTATACATTAGGAAATAAAACCTGCATATGTTTTTATTGTTGAAAATATGGTTGATACATGAGACACCGTGTATATCGTTGTCCTAGCTACTCTCTGAAAAACTTTAACCAGATTTTAAAAACTTATATCTAATTTTTGGAATAGAGAAAATAGAGAAACAATAGAACAGTGTTGTTTAGTCAAAAAACTTGTCTCTCTTTGTTTTCATGTGCTACCTTACCTTCCGACATGTGAAATTCTGTCCCTTTATTTATACATGATGTCGAATTAGTTTTGCTTCAGGTTGAGACAATTGTCCCTGGATCACTGCCATCATCTTTGGAAGGACCTGTTATTCTCATGGTCAATAAAGCTGAAGGAGATGAGGAGGTTTCAGATTGTTCTCAATACATTATTTGTCCCGGTCCTTGTATGTTGCTTGTCATTTATGTACGAGCAAAGTTGTCACACGGCCTCTTTTGATACATTTCGACAGGTGACAACAGCTGGATCCAATATTACCGGAGTCATACTTTTGCAGGAATTGCCTCACTTGTCTCATCTTGGTGTTAGGGCCCGACAAGCAAGTTCTTTCTCTCTTATGACATCGAATTTTTTCTTATTATACTTTTGATAGAAACAATGTTATTTTGACTCTTCGTTTTGCTTGAAGTACTTGTATCTAATACCTGTGATATCTGTTTTGGACGCATACCCGTATTAGATACTCACATCTGAATTCGAGTAACATGAGTATGTGATAGACTAATGAACGACATGCTTTTATGCAGGAAAAGGTTGTCTTTGTTACATGTGAAGATGAAGAACAAGTTTCCGATATACAAAAGCACGCAGGAAAATACATGAGGTTATTTCTGAAATACTCCACAGTCTATAATCAACTTTCAACCTCATCAATCAGCTTTGAAAGTCAACTCTTTTTACCGTTGACTTGAATGCTTTGTTTGTTTCCTCCTTGTTTTTGTAAATTTTTGAAGACTAGAAGCATCATCAAGTGGCGTGAACCTAAGTCCATCTTCAAATGATCGTGATGCTGTTTCTTTTAAGAAGAATCTTTCGAATAATGGTTCATCTGCAGCCAAGGGGGTGGCTGTTAAAGTCCCGGCCTTTAATAAGGCATGTTTCGCTCTTTGCCATTTTAAACTGCATTAAACTAGCAATCTCAGTTTTTTCTTTTAAAATAGTGGCTTTTCTTTTTCATACAGGGAAATTCTTCCTTAAGACTTATACCACTTGCCGAGGCAGATGTACTAACTTCAGGAGCTAAGGCAGCTGCTTGCAGCCGTTTAGCTTCCTTGGCAGCTGCTTCCAATACGGGTAAGTGCCCCTTAGGCCTTAACCATCTCCCCATCCACCCCCAATCCTCCAATGCCAAAAATGCGGCTTCAGTCATATGATATTGTATGTAAATAATGTTGAAAAAATACCATAATAGAGGCCAATGAAGCTATGTTTTCTCCGAATCTTCATTTTTCTTGAAATATCTATGTTTTGACATGCATTTCTGATATGTACTTGGACATAGGAATAGGGATATGACTCTCCAAGGATCCTTCAAATACATGGAAAAGCTTTAAAAGATTTGAACATACCTATATTGGATGCATATCCTTATTGGACGCTCACACTCAACTCCAAGTATCATAGTAATGAAGTATTATACAAAAGTATTTTATTTGTTTAAGAGTTCCTATGCTAATGGTTTTACAAATTCATTTTGTATTTGTTGTGTTGGACTTTGATTAATCTTCTATCTTATAAATTATACATTCATATATTGTCATTGATCTTTTTTTTTTCTTTATGGCGGTAAACAATGACAATGGTGTGTCAGCTTCATTTCGTGTTCCTGCTGGAGTAGTTATACCGTTTGGTTCGATGGACTTGGCTTTAGAGGAAAACAAATCGACGAAAAAATTCATGACTCTTCTACAAAAGATAGAAACAGAAGGAGTCGAGAACGATGCACTTGACAAACTATGCAAACAACTTCAGCTACTGGTCTCTTCCCTCCATCTCTCGGATGACATATTCGATAGCATCATGAGCATGTTTCCAGACGAAGCACGCTTGATTGTTCGTTCAAGTGCAAATGTGGAGGATTTGGCGGGGATGTCAGCTGCTGGACTTTACGAATCGATCCCAAATGTCAGTCTATCAAATCCAACAGTTTTTTCTGATGCTGTTAGTCAAGTATGGGCCTCACTCTTTACACGAAGGGCAGTGCTGAGCCGCCGAGCTGCTGGTATATCGCAGAAAGATGCTACAATGGCAGTGTTGGTCCAAGAAATGCTTTTACCGGATCTTTCATTCATACTCCACACACTCAGCCCAACTGAACAGGACCATAACATTGTTGAGGCTGAGATTGCTCCAGGGTTAGGCGAAACTCTTGCTTCAGGAACTCGTGGCACACCCTGGCGTGTATTGTCTGGGAAGTTTGACAGGACTGTCCGGACACTAGCATTTGCAAATTTCAGTGAGGAGATGGCAGTATCAGGTGCAGACCCTGCTGATGGGGAAGTTCACCATTTGACAGTAGACTACAGCAAAAAACCGTTAACAGTTGATCCTAAATTCCGTCAGCAGTTTAGTCAGCATCTCGGTGCCATTGGGCTTTTCCTGGAGCAGAAGTTTGGCTGCCCCCAAGATGTTGAAGGATGTCTTCTCGGGGAAGATATTTACGTGGTTCAGACACGCCCCCAACCCCACTAATGGCCAGTAGCTTAGCATGTATCTAATTAGACTGTCATCCACATTGAAAATAAGCACTTCCAATCTTTGGCAATGCAAGCATTGTCTTCGTTTTCAAGCGTTCCACTCTTTACATACCCAGTATGTAAGCGGTTTTAAGCTACCTATGTTCGCATATACAGTATAGATTGCGTAATCACAAGTTATAGATTATAAAACTTGTACATGGAAGCTGAAAGACGAGGTTCTATCAATCTCGAGGTACTGCTAATATGTCAAGTAGTTTATGTTTATTATATAAAGATAGTCGAATAAGGGTTGTCCCTGCAGGTTCAGTCTATTGTTTTGTGCCAGTCAGTTTATGTAAATCCGAGGATGGCAGTTGAATCGAGGAAATCTAAATCTTGTGGATGTCTTCTTCAACTTTGAGAATGAAAGGTAACCCCATAATTCTTTTGCTATTGCAGTTGGCTGATAAGCATCAATTTCCCTACTTTTTGCTTATTGTTGAAGTTGGAATAACAGCTTTGGATTTGTATTCTGTTTTGAATAAATTTTGAAATTGTGCTTAAAATAATTAATTCAACACTTTTTTAATCTCTAATTAATTTTGAAATATTACTTATTTTACATATGTTGTTTGGATTTCGGATGTAAGTACGTGTTTAATAGGATTATATATATTTTTAAAGTTTTTTCCTCTTATGTAAAGGATCATACATCCATATTATATGAGATATAAATATAACAAGTATTAAAAAAATCAAATAATATATTACTAGATTAAAAGCATATGAGTAAATAATTATGTAATAAATTTATTAAAAATTTATATAAAAATTAAATATAATTTTAATTTAAATGATAAGCTTGTTTTCAAACTTCAAAACCCAACAAATAATAAATAATTTAAAAAAGAAAAAAAAGGATTTTATTGAATTGTACCACCGAATTCAAGTTGAAGAGATGAAATCATGAAATAAATAAAATATTGATTGGGATGTTGTAATGGATTAATTTCTTGAATATTATTAGATGGGTGGAGTTTTTAAGCAAGTTAGTGGGTCATCGAGAAGAGCTGGTCCAACCCTAACCACTGTGCTATTGCCACCACAAGCCAATGGTTCCAAAGCCTAACCACTGCTTCCATTTCAAGCCCATAATTATTACTGATATCTTTTTTCAATAACCATTGATTTCCTTTTATACAATTTTTATTACTTTCTATAATTTTTTATAAAATTAAATATAAAATAATACAAGCAAACTCAACTATGGATAGAGACTTAAAATTAACTTTCAACTTTTAATTACCGTCCTTTTTTTGTTCCAACTGCCTTTCATGTCAGGTCTTGTGTCATGAATTAATGTCTTCCTTTCTTTTTTGCTAATCTCAAACAAGGAATGTTGATGGATATAAATACAAAATAATCATTAATAAGAATCCATAAATTCTTCCTTTAAATCATCTAAAATTTGGTGCAATTTCAACCCCACAAAACCAACTTTGAATGTGAAGCTTCCTTCTTTAATCCCTACCATATATATAAATGGTTTCCTTGGGCAAAGCTCCGTAGGGAAAAAAGAAAGAAAGAAAAATGTCAGCTGCTGTAGGAATTTTCTCAGCATCCAAACAAGATGGTTTGAAGAAAAATGAAAGAAACAATAACGAAGAGGCGAGAGAAGAGAAGAAGAAGAACAACAACAAGTTTGTTGATGATAATGAAGCAAAGAACAATAATGTTGATGATGAGAATGAGGTTGATGAAGAAGATGATGATCCCAAGCTGAAACCCGAGAAGGAGTTGGATCTTGGCCCTCCTCTTTCACTCAAAGAGCAGCTTGAAAAGGACAAGGTACATCTCTGTGTGTGTGTGTATGCATGTATTTGCATGAAGCCAAGTAAGTAAAGCACTGTGTTTTGTATTTATTGATTCTCAAGGATGATGAAAGTCTGAGGAGATGGAAAGAACAGCTTCTTGGGAGCGTTGATATGTCTGCTCTTGGAGGTACTGTTTTTCCTATCTGTTATTCAAGGAGCAAACACGTGTTGAATTATATTTTTGTGATAAATCAGAGATGGAGGCGGCAGAAGTGAAGATAGAAAGGCTGTCAATCGTATGTCGGGGCCGACCAGATATTGTTTTGCCCATTCCATTTGTTTCAAACCCTAAAAGCAGCTTGTTTATACTAAAGGAAGGAAGTCGTTATCGTCTCAAATTCTCCTTCACTGTATCCCACAACGTTGTCTCTGGTCTTAACTACACTAACACTGTCTGGAAATCCGGTGTTAGAGGTGAGTATCATATACTTTCATGTTGGGATATGTATAGATACAAGCCATATCTATATTTAAAGATATCTCGTCAGAATCCAACTTAAATCTCCAACACAACAATTCTAACATGATCCATTAATGAAACAACATGGCAGTAGAGAAAACAAAAGTGATGTTGGGAACATTTAGCCCTCGAAAAGATCCTTACACTTATGAATTGGAAGAAGAAACCACCCCTTCTGGTTTGTTTGCTAGAGGCTCCTACTCTGCAACTACCAAGGTAACTAAACTACTATTTATTATAGCCATAATCATGTCAAATTATTTTTTATTCTTTTTTTAGCTAAATGTCGTACTTCATATTTTAAAAAGAGTCGAATTTAGAACAACATATTAAAATGTTAAAATTTTAAACATAACATCTTGCATGGTAATCTTCGTATACTTCATGTTAATTTTTTGAATATTTTATAATTTTAAAACCATTTGTTAATGTCACATATAAAATAAATAGTGTACAATATAAAGTGTATATAGATTGTCACGCCAACATCGTTAAAAATTAATATTTTAGGCCACATTTCTATTAAAAATATAATTTGACTCTTTTGAAATATCGATAGTTAAATTTAACTAAGAAAAAATAAGGATCAAATTGATAAAAATAGAAACGTCAAAGACTAAATTCATCATTATCCATTAATTTATTATATATTATATTTTATTATAAAGGAAGTTGCTGTATATTTATCTCAAAGATAGAGAACTACATTAAAATAAAAATTGTTTTATGCAGTTTGTAGATGATGATGGCAAAGCTTATTTGGATATGAATTACCACTTTGAAATCAAGAAGAACTGGCCATCAAACAACTCTTGAATTTTTACCCTTTTTTTTATATTTTGGGTTTTTTTTCTTTTTTCTTTTATGTGTTTTCTCTTCTTACAAAATTTATTGTATCTGCAATTTTTGTGTTACTGTCTGGATTTTTTTTTTTGGTTTTGTCTGTGTCTATAAATAGAGGTTTTCATATATATATATATATATATATATATATATATATATATATATATATATATTCTTTAATTAAGGTTGTAAAAATCATACATAAAAGAAAATTTCGTGTGTTGGTCTGATGATCAGAGTATTCATCAACTTAAGCGTGATCATGTTAATTGCGTTGTTGTTTGTCCTCATCCTATAATTCACTAAAAATATTATTTTTATGAAAATTAATTACATGTTTGTGGGGCTGAAAATGACAGAGAAATAATGAAAGGCCATGTGCCATGATTTAAGTTTAACACTTTCTCTATTTATATATATGCCTTTCATTGCAAGATTCCAAAGGACCAAAAAATAAAAATAAAAATAATAATATGTCAAATTATATATCATGGTCCAAACATTTGTTTTAAAATATCTTAAGATTTTTATAACATTTTATTAATCCTGTTTTAAAATTTTCAGATAATTTCTTCTCAATTATATTTTTTATTTAAATTTATTTAATTAATATATTATTATAACATTTTTAAAAATAATAATAACTTTGCACTAATTGATATTCATGGGTTGAATTAGATGAAAATCATGATATTAATAATATACATAGTTGCTCAAGTCCACTTATACTAATAAATGATTAATTCGAACTCTTTGGGTCATATTATTTTTTTATTTGAAACATATATTATTTTTATTTAAGATGTAGCAATTTTATATAAAGATATTTGTTTTACTACGGTTATATATAAACAATTTGACATATTTTTATAATTTATATTATAGTATAGTATATTCAATTTTTTATGACATAAATTACATAATACATAAAAGAAAAGAAAAACAAGATATTGTAAATTTGAAAATAAGTCAAGTCGAGCCATGCTCGGACTTTGAAGGTTGGACTTAGAGTTTAGTCTACATTTTAAATAGATCTAAATTTTTTGAAGTTCATTTTCCGAACGAACTTAAGAAATAACCCAATTCTTGATCACACCTATTATTATTATTATGGCTTACATGGTTCCAAAGCTTCGAATTATTGACCGAAATCTGAATAAAATAAAGTTAAAATAAATTTTTTTATATCTAATCTGAACCAAAAACATATTTTTATTATTCAAAGATATTAAAAAATAATTTTGATTGTATTTTTTATTCCACAACTAATCTTAAAAATATCATATATCTCTTTTTTAATTTTTTTTTAGTATTTTACTAAATTTCTTAAAATTTACATATATTTTATAATTAAATATTATTTAAATCAAAGAGAATATTTACGTTGTTCATGAAAATCACGTAGAGGTGTTCATTCAGTTAACCGACCGGTTAACCGACCCGAAATTACTATAACCGAATTAACCGACCTTCTAAAAATTTTAACCGTTAACCGAACCGATTTTTAAAAAAAAAATTAACCGAACCGAAATTTTTTCGGTTAACCGAATTAACCGAAAATTATGTATTTTTATTTTGGTTAAAATTACCCAATTAACGAATTAACGAATTACGAAAAATACCGAATTACCGAATTTTTTTATTTTTATTTTAAAATTTAAAAATTTATAAATTATTAAAGTAAATTGGGTTTTAGACTTTAGTCAATTGGGTTGTCTTTTAGTTTTAGTTTTATTGGATTGGGTAATTGGGTGAACTTTAGTTTTAGTTTTATTGAGTTGGGTAATTGAGTTTGGGCTGGGTTGGATAATTTTATTTATTAATTTTTTCGGTTAACCGACCGGTTTCGAACCGAATTAACCGTTAACCGAAAAATCATAAAAAAATTAACCGACCCCCGAATTATGCACACCCCTAAAATGACGGGCGCTTAACTCGGTATTAATGAGAATTTAGCCCACGAAAAATTGAAGAAAAAACCAATTTTTCTTCACTTTAATTGCTGCTTAATTTAAGTATGGAAAATATAGTGATTAAACAATTAAAATAATGTGACGACCCAAAAAAGAAAACAATAAAATTACGTATTTAGCCTAACCTTTTATTAAATTAATATCTAATTTGTGTCGGTATATTTTGACATACTATTATAATAATGTAGATTAAAAGAAAAGAAAAAAATTCAAAACAACTTTTTTTTCCTTTTATAGTAAACATATATAAATCTCACTTTATATGTACAAAAGAAGCTTAAATCCAGAAATTCATGGATAATCCAACAATGCAAACTTCACATGCAAACTAATCTTACCACCTTCATTCACTAGCTTGGCTGCTGTTACCAGCCAATGTCCCGGAGCATCGTGTGGACCACGGACGACCTCCGATACATCTACATATTTAAGCAACTTTTTGGCACGAATTGGTGCTGGTGGACCTTCGGGAAACACGCCCGAATTAAGTGTGGTTGGAGCTGGTTTTTGTTGTCCGGTGACTGCCCGTTGAGTGAACGAGAAAGTCGTGCTGAGATTTGTGAGGAAACTGGCCTTACGAGAAGTTTCTGGTGGAGCAGCCCACTCGGTCTTCCGGATTGTGCAGTTCGGTATATGCGTGTAAAGCAGACGGAGGTGCAAAACTGTCTTTGGCCACTTCCCTTTACTAATGAGCTGTGCACCGGTTACTATAAAAACACCATTTGAGACTTCTTGTAACCAGTTAGGGTCATGTTCAACAACAGATGTGCACACATTTGAGTATCTCTTCCACCGAACGGGCTCTAAAAATTGGTCGCTTGATTTATAGTCGTCTGAACCTCGCCATCGGCATGATTGGCCTGATGTGACCGTCATTATATTCGGAAGACTCGAGAGATGCTGCACGTGTATTGCCAGCCTGTTGCATTTCTTTCCTTCTAAGTACAGTCGGAGGCCAACAGCTGGTTTTAGATCACTTGAAACCTGAAATTTACGGAACACGTAATAACTGAATATGACTGAATTACGGTTGCTAATTACAAAATCCATCTAAAAGAAGTAAATATAAGATAAATCTTGATAGCAACTCTTAGGGCTCAAGCAATTTATCCTTGTATTTTACACATTTAACTCATTTTCATGCCTAGCCTATACATACATTTCTACATATACATAAAAAAAACATGGACTGTATAGGTAAAACTACAGAAAAACATGTTCAAAACCAACAAATTTCACCATAAGTCCCCGAGTAAAGTATGCTCATTTTAAAGAAAAATGAACAGTAGGAGAAACATAGCATAAAACGTAATGCAGGTGACAAGATAATACGAAGACATGAAAAAGTAGAACTGATAAATTGACTATGATAAAACAAAACTTCATGTGCAGTTGAGTACCTGCGTGGAGCTGACTTGTATCTTAGGACCCAAGAAAGCAAATTGCAGGGAAGGGCAAGAAGCTTTTTTCCTATGATGCCTAAGAGGCAGCTCACAAAACATAGGGGCCCACTGTAGTGGAACTTGAAACTCCAAGAAAAACCGCAAATCCTCCGGAGCAGGCTTGTCTACACACAGATTCAGCAAGTTTAAAGAACTTTACTATCACAAAAAACTATAATGTTTTTCTCGACTTGGCATTGACATGGCAGATTCTGTTTCAGACAACAGGTTATGTGGCATTTCTTTCATGTGGCTTTATATAGCGAATGATTTGAAGAGGATATGCCTCAACAATCAAATAGACTCTTCAGATCTTGAAGCACTTTCTCTCCGACCAAACCAAACTTCAAAATCACAAAATATAAACCATGCAGAAGAAAGTAGTCAAACAAGTTCGGCAGTCTAATACTTACAACGAAGATACAAGTTGATTGCATGACTGAGATACCCGCTTCCTGGAATCCCAGTCAGAAGAGAAGTAATGGGAACGAACTTGAACAAAATTCCCTCAGGTTTCGCAGGTACAGTCTGGAGCCAGTTGGAGTGACCATGCAAGAACACATTTCCTCCTCTTTTCGAACAAATGATGGTGAGTCCCTATTCAAGTTGAAAATAGAGGAAACAAAATAAATTCATGGATTCAAACGATTAATTAAAAAAAATCACACCACACGAGCTCTAGACTCACATCTTTGCTTGATGTTTCTGCAATGCTGGCCAACTGTAAGGTGTTGGACTGCAAAATGCGGTTAAAGACCTCGGGCACCTACATAAACAGATGGAATTTATAAACGATATTGCTGTTCACCAAATCAAGAGACTTTAAATCTCGATGAGAAGCTAATACTTTTTGTTTGCCATCTCCCATTTTTCTTTGTAGTAATGAAGGGCTTTTCCCATCTGAAAACATAACATCTCCGAGATCCTCCAAATACCCTCTGAGTTCCGAAGGTGGAATTGTAGAGGAATAGTTCTGTCTGACACAAATTAAATCTTGACCTCCAATAGCCATTCCGACTATTATGTGTGTCCCATATGTCCGAATGAATCTGCCTAATACAATTTATTAGATATGTAATGCATGAAACCAATAATGATGATAAATGCCGAGTGATCAAAACGATGCATGTTTTCCCCAGCATCCATGAATTTGCAAATTTAGATGCATCACAGATAAAACACTATGCAGAAACTTTGTTGATAGGAAATACTACAATGTGCATATGTGTGCATACAGGGACTCCCCAACCGGTCAACCCCTTCTTTTATTGGAAAGTGATGCTCTAACCAAAATGTTAGTAATATACACCTTCAGCATTCCTGTTTTAGTTTAAATTTTATATTTGTTATCTTAAGAACACTACTCTGGCTCAAAAATGGGAATGAATAGATAAAGAACACTAATTATAATAGTTCACCTAGGACAGCTAGGGGTGGTTGCATGTTGTATGAACTATCAACGAATGGTTCATTCATTAGGTTTTCGATTATTGCAGCTACTTCATCATCTTATAATTTCATTAGTTATACTAAAATATATATTTTTTCCAGCATACAGTCACAAGATCAACATAACCATTTGAAAACCACGTTTAATTCTGCAAAACAAGCAATATATTTCCCTAATAATAGACAAGAGTGCATATAACATACAGTTGACACTCGACAATATTCTTATTTCTTAATATTTCTTTCTTCAAGCAAACAGTCTCCACATAATCCATATGATCTCTCATTGATATAATGATTCTTACACCAATAAATTGCAGAAACAATATATGAAAAAGGTACCTAGACAACGCTGCTGGATCCCAGTGCGGTGGAACAGACTTCTTAACTCTGTCGTGTAGTACAAGTGGAGATGCTGTAAGGTGTAAATGATATAACGAAATAAAGTAACCATCGAAAGCAAGATTTTTGGTGTCTTCAGCATCATGAAGCCAATCTCCTCTCAAACCAAAAATAGAGTTGAGGTAGCCTGAAGGAACTTTTCCTTGAATCGAAGACTTTTGATTAAGTAACTCGGACATCTGCAAGAGAAGTAAGATTTTGGCAGCAGATAAAAGGTACAACATCAATACAGCATCAAATAAATTTATTGAAACCATATAAGGCTCTTAATCAGTACAAAATTGAACAGACTGCATAGTCCTTGATAATTTTCATATTAAACCCTGCCCGTCTGTTCTTTTGCTCCCTTCAAGATACTTTGACATTAGGATTTTTAAGTAGAAATATCATTTTCCCAACTCTACCGACATCCAATTTGTAGCTCATGGCTTACTTAAATTATGAATCATCACATAAAAACAAAAACAAAAAGAAGGCAACAAATTGTTTATCATCATCATTGACATCATACTAGAGAATAACTAGGGATAAACCCTTGACTGAGCTTCAAACTTTCAAATAGTTACATATCAAAACATGCTTGCATACTTCACATGTAAAGGAGTAAAAGAACTTTTAAAGACAAATCCAACTCATGCAAATAAAACCCAAATTTCCCTTCCAACTTTAAACAAATATCATTAAATACAAAACCAATCATGCAAGTAATCTACCTTTACTTGTTTTTTCAACTCTAAACTCTGAAATTGCATAAGAGATGCCCATAGTCAAAAGAGTTGAATAAACAAGTTTATCCAGATGTGACATAAAGGTGACATTTCATCCCACAATTTTCAAGGCTCATTCTCCAAAAAGTAATGCCTATGAATCAGAAGGCATAAGCTAAGTATAATAATATATAGTATTTTTTTCAGATTGCTAAAAATATATATTATATAGTTTAAATGCAATGGAAAAAGAATCTCCACAGATAGCACCTTTGCTTACCACACTAGCATTCATTAGCATTCCCTTTGGTCAAAATTTTCACACTTTTTTCAATCCCACAAGTTTAATCAACCTTTAGCCATTTCAGAACTACAGAATTAGCTCATCTTTTTGGACCCATCAAAGTAAACCATGAAAAAACACAACATAAACAAATTCATGGATTTATCAGGAAACTGATACAAATCAAACTATGAGAATTTTTTTTTTCTGAATTTATACTTTGAACACATAATAAAGTTAAACCCCAATATAGTTCATCAAATAAATTTTTAAAAAAAGAAGAAGAAGAAGAAGGAAAAAAAAAGGAACAGACCTGGTTGAATTCAAGAACATCAGATTTGAATCGAATACGATCGCCTTTATCGAGACGAATATCTTGAGAAACGTCTTGAACGGTAAAAGCACCTGGGAATACAATGTCTCTTTTATTGGTTTCGTCAAGCACAACCAATCTTGTACCTTTAGCATATTTCAACCTGAAATCACCACTTATATCAAACCCTTTTCCCAAAGCTTCCACAGCTCGTACCTCTATTGGTTTCTCAGTTTCCTCCATACCCATACCCATACCCTTTTCTTTTTCTTTTTTCTTTTTTCTTTTTTTTTTTGCTCTCCTCTAAATCTCTAGCTCAGAGCCTCAAATCAGCACCAGCTATAGAAATGGAGCTTTGGGTTCATTTATTTTGTTAGAAAAGAATAGTACAAGATTAGGCGGTCTGCCTTTATGATTGTAGGCTAGTTTAGACTTGATTATCTGTCTATATGTATATATATGTAAAAGAAAAGACAATTTATATTAGCTGGGCTGGTTGGGTTGATGAAGAAAGAAAGAAGACACGTTTTCTAGAGCTCAATAGCGGGTTTTCATTTTGCCTTTTTCCATTGGGTACTGACTTTTAGTGGAATTGAAATGGGAATTTGAAAATTATAGGTGAAAAAGAGTGGCCACTTCCAGAAAGAAAGAAAGGTTTAAATCTACAACTAGTCCCTGTACTTTAAAAATTTGTGTGATTTACTTTTCTTTTATTCAGAAATTTAGTTTAACTATTAAACCAGTTCATATTTTTCTTCAAAATTTTCTTATAATAAATTTAGCCAATTTAACATATGAAATGTTAATAAACATGCCGATTTGGTAAATTTTAATGGAAAATATTAAAAGAGTAAACGATTGGATTAGAATTTTTTGAGAATTTAATTTTTAATTTTTAGGTACAATGACTAAATGTCAATTTTTGCTAAAGTATAGGGACCAACAACAACTATTTTGATTTATGTTTATCTTTGAATTATATTAATTTTTTTACTTTAGTATCTCAACAATTATCTTCATTCCATTTTGCTCCAAAATTAATTATGTCCAATAAGAATCTGTCACACATTATGTTTTTATTGGAAAAAATTGAGAGAAAAAATGATATCAAAGAAAGACAAAAGTTTACCAAAATTAAAAAATAATTTAAAAGTCAAATAATGATTTAAGCTAAAATGAAATACAAGTTAAATAAAGGGATTAATTTAATATAAAATAATTTTTATAAGGTTATTTGAGTCTAACAAAAGACTTGTTCTTCTTCTTCTAGTAGTAAATGGAAAAGGAAGGTAAATTATAAAGGGTTAAATCACTTTTTTGGGACCTAAACTTGACAACTTTTCCCACATTGGGAGTTAATTTTTTTTTCTAAGTTAGCCCTGAATTTGGCAATTGTCCCACATTCGGACCTGAACCTTTTTTTATTTAAGTTAGGCCCTAAACTTGGCAATTGTTCTTACATTGGGACTTTAACCTTTTTTTTGTCCAAGTTAGTCCTTAAAAACCGTAAAGTTCAATCCCTATTGTACGAATAATTGCAAAGCTCAAGGCCTAATTTGGACAAAAAAAATTCAAGCCCCAATGTGAAAATAGTTGTCAAGTTCAGGCCCCACATTGTGATTTAACCCATTATAAAATATAGAGTTGGAAAAGTGGGAACACGTGGTGTCCAGTACAGGAAATCAAAACCTTTCCAAAGGTCAACCTTCATTACCTAATGCCTTACCTACTCTATATAGTAGTAAAGTAAATGTTAATCGTCATTTTATTTTCTTTTGTTTTATTTTTTTTTTTAAATTCTTGCATTGTTTTGTATTTTGTTATTTCCGAATATATTTTGTATTTTATTCGGATGAGAAAATATAGGGGTATTTTTAATTTAAAATTTAAATTTTATATGATATTTTAATTTGACTATTATTAAAAATTCTTATTTAAATATATTAAATCATTATATTTATAAACTAAAAATTAAATTAAATACAAAATAAACCTCGGATACTCCATACAACTTTGAATAAGTTATCAAATATTTATATCATCTATAAAATCTTTATACCAATTAGCATCACGAGTTATTTAAATATCAACGTAGTTAAAAATTTACAAATTTCTAAAATCAACAAATTTTATTATTAGGTATTTATTTTTTATTATGATTAAAAATCAATTATTTGAAAATGTATTTTTTAAATCTCAAAAGAAAATGAATAGCTAGGTTGAAAATTTTATAATTCTTAAAGCAAGGGTTAAAATCTTTGCTGTTAATATAATATTATTTTCTTATTACCTACTATATAAGTATCACTAATCTAATTTAATTAATATACACATAAAATGTATTTAGTAAATTATATTTGAACCAAATTTAGGCTCACAGTGTTATTTATTTTATCAGTTTAATCCTCAACATTCAAAATTAATTAAATTCTTTCTTTTGATCAAAAATGTTTGAACTATTAAAATTTTAACAACATTTATATGACAATTTGTTGGACATAAAAAATATTTTTAGAAAAAGATTAAACCTTTTTTATTTTTTAAACTTTTATGAAATAGACATGAGTTGTCACATCAATGTCGTTAAAATTTTAATAATTCAGTAAATATTTTCATCTAATAAATGTAATTTAATTAAAATTTGAAAATTGAGGACCAAGTGATAAGAAAAGAATTAAGACTAATGTCACAAAAGAGGCAAGCATTATGGGCTAATTACTCTTTACACCAAAATAAAATATCAACACTTCTACTTTTAATTGTATTTAACTATATATAATGTGTTAAGTGAGTTGGTGGCATGGATTAATTTTACACCAACTTAATTAGAGAAATTACTTAAAATTTTAATTTTAATAAAGTATTGAATATTAATATAAATGTGTTTATATCTTTTACTATTTTTATATGAAATGATCAAATAAAATAACTAAAAGTTAAATATCTAAGGGTCAATGAAGGTTTATTAATAATTATAAGGGGAAACCAAAAAAAAATTAGGGGCGGAATTAAATTATATATTTTACGATCGTAAAAATGTAATTTTTCATTTTAATAGCCTATATCTTTAAATTGTTTAAAGGATTAAATCAACTTTTTTTTCATTCTAGAGGGGTCAAAATGTATTTTTACCATTACCAATTTAAAATCTTATAAATTATAAAGGAACTTAAATGAAAAATTATCCATTTTAGAGAAATCGGAGCCCCTACCAGCCCTTCTGGCTCCAGCCCTGTTTGAGACAAAAAGTTGATAAATGTATCTCAAACCAATAAATATTAGGTGCAATATAATAATAAGATATATTACATTTTTAATAATAAAATACATATTCAAATCTCGAAAATTGACATTGTTATGAGGGATCGACATGAATTAGGATGCGTGTGCTTTAATAATCACTATTCAAATAATAAATGATTTTGAGTAGGCCATCAAATGAAAATGACATACAAAGTGAAGTCATTGCCCTTCTTGTTTGGTAAAACCAGGGTGATAGTTTGGTGTCATAAGTAAATATTAATTTACTTCAAGAAATGACAAAAAGAAATCAAGTTATAGGTAGTTGAGGATATAATGAAGGGTCTTAAATATTTTCTAGTAGTTTTACAAAATTTGAAAAAAATATAAACAAGTGATAGAAAATAAATATCAGAAATTATGATGTTATACTCATATGAAAATAAGTGAAAAAAAAAACACTAGCCATATTATATAGTATAAATATATATGTTATGTTCTTCTATTAGTCCATATACTTCGTGAAAGTTGTGGATTTGTTCTCGTACTTTAATTTGATAAAATTAGTCATTATATTTTTGAATTTTGAAATTTTAGTTCTAACCCAAACAGAGGTAGTTAAATATGTTTGGTTAATTTCAATTATTAGTAGTGTACTATGTATACAGTTGTAGATTTGGTCTATGTCATCCAATTGGATCATTCTACATCCCTATACTTTTCAATATTTGAAATTTTATTCTCGACACAAATGACAATCATCAATTCATTAACTGAATTTTTAGTGAATGATATGTTGAAATATCAAGCTAACATAGCATTACATATATAATATTATGGTTAGTTAAGTCAAATTTTGAAAGTAACAAAATTGATAAATTTAACAGTTATCTTCCGTGAAAACTAAAATCTTACAATTTGGATTAATAAAATTATTCAAATCAAAATATAGAGACTAAATTTACAACTTTCAAAAAATACAAGGATTAATAACAAAATTTAACCATATAGAAACCCACCCACTACTTTCTTATTCTTTACGACAAATTTTATTTTATTGTTTTTCTCAATCAAAGCTTTTTGTTTTTAGTCTTTTGTCTCTTTAAAAACATTTTGCTTTTCAATAATAAGTTGCTTTCCACCGACACTACTGACTAAGGGTGAGTTTGGATGGTGATGCGTTCTAAATGAGTTAGTGTAAAACAATGGTGGCGGTAAGATTAGATACTGTAGCGTGAGATAAAAAGTAAACTAAACGCACCGCACCGCACCCAATCGCCCATCCAAACCCATCATAAGTTATGTTTGTTTTCTCTAAAGAAAAACAGCATTAGTATTACACGAGTATAAATTTATTCATTTTTACCTATAATCTACAACTTTTTATTACAGTTATCCATCTTCACTGAGGAGACAAAATTTGAATTTTGGGCATATTTTACTCAACGTGTTGAAGAGTTAAGTGCAAACAATAAAAGATATACACCATAACTATGGTTAAATTTGTAACAGAGTGCACCATCTTGATCAACTTTTGATGATTTCATTTTAGCTTTATCACTGTTAAATTGTGCCGATAATGAATTTGGGCTAACCATGATCATAATGTTAAAGTTCTCAAAAAAGGTTCTCAAAAAATTCTCTTGTAATGTTGAGGATGCATAAAATCAGTCTGAAAACGGCCCTATTTTGGAAAAAAAAATCTAAAAAGTAAAAAAATAATTGAGCATGAGTTTGGAGATGGTCAGATGCGGTGCAGTGCGTTTAGCTTATTTTTTGTCTTTTGCTACAATATTGTTAAAGTATCTAATCTCACATTCACTACTGTTTTTACACTAACTGCAATTAAATGCACCGTCAATTCAAACCCACCTTAAAAAAAACACTAAAACTACAACTATTAACATCGCTTTTAGAGAAAGCATAGCGGACTATTGACACTGCTACTTTTTTCAAGTAAAGTAGAACGAGTTTTATTTATGAATATCTCTTACTTAATAGTATCTAATAGATCTTGTTTTCTAGAAAAATCACTACAAGAACAGTTAAAAAATACTAAAAATAAATTGCGAAAGAGAAAAGTTTGTATATTTTATAATTAAATTTAAATAAAATATAAGTATAGTCATATATATCAAATATATCAAAACTTACAACGCAAATTATAGATATAATGAAAATTGAAATTACAAAAAATATATGTATATAATCGAATTTAAATTAGAATAAATTTGGATAATACTCATGTATATGATACGACTTGAATAACATCAAATGATTCGGATTGAACCTAGTCCCAAAGATTTAACAAAATTTACTTCTTTATTACATTTCGAAATTGTAAAGTTTTAAATTAATTCAATAATAAAATTATAATTTGACCCTTCCTAAATTTTAAAATTTAATTATGGTCTTACAAAATGAAAATTTTATAGTTTAATTCATTAAAATTTATAAAATTTTGCTTTCTTACAATAATGAAATTTCATTTTAACTCTCTCCAAAATTTATTATTTAAATTCCACCCTTCAAAAAAAAATTATCGCTTTGCCCATGGTCTTAACCTATCACTAGAGTATGGATTGTGGGTGAAAGTTTTATGTAATAAAGTTATAAAAAATTGGCATAATAATTTATTTTACCTTTCAACTTTACAAAAATTCATTTTAGTCATTTATTTAATTTTTTGTCTCTTTTAGCTCTTAAACTTGCGTTGTTTATTAAATCAACTCAAAATGGATGGATAAGTTAATATCTATAAACTTTACCGACGTGGCGTATACGTGATTTCTGCTTCATCAATTAATTAATTTTTAATTTTTTTTAAAAATTAATTAATTTCTAACATAACATTCACGTGGCAGTGATTTGACCAACTCAAACAATGTAAGTTTAAGGGCTAAAAGAGGCAAAAAAATAAATGGGAGCTAAAATAATTTTTTTTTAAGTTGAAAAGGTCAAATAAGTCATTATACCTAAAAATTTATACAAACCAACTTGGTTGAAATGGTAAAATTAAAGAGAAAATCATACGATCTTAAAATATTTTTCTAGACTTATTAAAATATAAAAGATATAAATAACTTCAAAAGAAAAATCCGATTAATGGGTAATAATGACTTTATAAATAATAAGTATAGATTAAACCAATGTTTTATATCAAGTCCATTCGCAAACGATAAGGGATTTTATTTTTACTCGTAGAGGTGAGCAAAACTTAATTCGATTCGAAAAAATTTAAAAAAAATCAAATTTCGAGTTCAAGTCGAGTTGAACTTTACAATTCGAATAACTCAAATAATTCGAATAATAGATTGGTGTAAATACGCCTTTAGTTCTGGTTAATTTTGAAAATGAGCAAATTATTCTCTATCTTAACAAAAATACAAAATAATTTCAAAATAAATTTAGAAAATTCAAAATAATTTTAAAATTCAAAATATTTATAAAATTCCAAAATTTTTATTTTTTTAAATTATAAAATTTTTAAAAAATTTAAAGAATATATAAAGAAAGTTAAAATTTTAAAATTTTTCTAAAATAATAATTTTGGGATCTAAATAAGTTAATTAATTATTCAAGTTTATCATACTAAAATATCTTTATTTTTTTGTTATTTTGCTTTGAAAAAGTTTTCAAATATATATGGTTTCAAATTTATGTGCTCTAACATGTAACTAGTTATACTGTAACAATATTTTAATTTGATATGTTTAATTTTTTAAATTAACTCGAATAATTTCACTCGATTCTACTTGACTCGATTCGAAAAAAATTTCAAATCGAGCTAGGATGATAAAATAAGACTCATCAACTCAGAATTTTTTCACTCAATTTTATCGAATGCTCACTCTTATTACTTGTGGTATAATATGTCCATCCCTAAATTCTTATCACAGTGCTTAGTAGGAATATTATTTATTTAGTATGCTTAAATATATAATTTAATAATAGATTTATTTATTTTAAAATGTTTTATTATAATTTGATGTGGAAAAATATTACTATTTATTTATTTTAAAAATGTTTTATAATTTTTTAAGAGCGTTTTACTCGGCTAATTTACCAAAAAAGCCAATTTTTTAAAAAATCTTGAAATGGGCGGTTTTTAATTATTTACGGAATGGGCCATTTTCCCAAAATCGCGTCCACGTCGGTAGCGATGTCGAGAGTGCGTGACGGGACATCAGCGTCACGTCGGTAGCGACCTGGCGTGGAGGAAATCGCTTCCTCAAGGACGCAATTTCCTCCACGTCGGCAGTCGCACCGACGTGACGACGATGATGGTCGCTACAGCGTGAACGTGCTCAACGGTCAAAAATTGACCGTTGCCCCCAACAGTAAATTTTTTTAAACCCCCACCCTTTTATTTTCACAAACAAATTCAATATCAATTTCCTTCAAAATTCTCTCAATTCCTTCAAAAATTCTCTCAATTTCCTTCCAAAATTCTCTCAAACTCTCAAATTCCTTCCAAAATCCTCTCAATTTCCTTCAAAAATCTCCAAATCCATATTAAATTTTTTCCCATTAAATTTCATTTTTAAGAAAATTTTAAAATTTTTATTTTTTAAATAATTTTAAAATTTTAATATTTTCAACAATGGCGGATCATTGATTCGTCTTGATAGGAATCACATATCGGTGGAGCAAATGAACATGGTAAGTATTAAATTTAAAATTTAAATTTTATTTAAGATATTTTTATTTATGTATTTTTAGATATTTATTAATTTATTTTTTGTTATAAAAGGCTGAAGATCGGGTATTGGCATGCAATATTCGGAATATGCATGCTCCTCCATCACCGTTAGTAGAGAACTACTTGCGGGAAGCGGGATTTTGGCACGTGGCGATGGTAGGCCGGGGATGCAAGTTGGAGCCGAAACTGATCAGTGCGTTGATCGAGAGGTGGAAACCTGAGACGCACACATTTCATCTTCCATGTGGAGAGTGCACTATCACTCTAGAAGATGTCCATCTGTATTTGGGATTGCCGGTGGACGGGCACCCAGTGACCGGGTCTGCCCAATCTAGCAATTGGGAGGCGGTGTGCTACGAGCTTTTGGGCGCCGTTCCGGATAAAATGAATGGAGGTAAGGTGGAGATGGGTTACGTGCCACCTTCCCCGGTCTGAATGAAAATTCAACCGAAATTGAAAGAATCCGATATGCTCGAGCATACATTCTTCAAATAATTGGAGGCTATCTCATGGTCGACACGTCACGGAGCCGTGTACATCTAAAGTGGTTGCTAAAACTCGTTGATTTTAGAGCGTAGGTGAATTTAGTTGAAGTCTGCCGTCTTGGCAACATTATATCGGGAGATGTGCAGGCGACCAAACCGAGGAGAGCAAAAATCGGAGGTTGCCTGTCACTACTGCAATCATGGGCACGGTTTCGCTTTCCATTTCTACGTCCTCAAGTGAACCACCCATATACATTCCCACTCGTAACGAGGTAAATTTTATATTACATTTTGAAATTGTTATGTAGATTTTGTAAGAATAAAAGTATGCTAAAATTTATTTAATTAGGTGGAACCATCCGAAGTTATCGTGGATTACCGATGAACTTGAAGATATCTGGCTTCTATTGGAGCAGCGATTGGAAGCGAAGTAAGTATTATTGTAAATAGATATTTCCATCCATTCGCTAGTGGATTGATATTTAGTATTTAGTATTATGTATATATGTAATATTTCTATCATGTTCATGTAGTTTCAATGGACACCATACGAGGATCCGGCAGTCCGGGCGGTAATCCCGGAAGAGTTTTACAAAATCCGAGCGCTTGGCACGTGAAAGTGGTGTTGATCAACTATGCAACCGTGGAGCCCCACCAGACAGACAGAGTCCTACGACGGTTTGGATGTAGACAACCGATCCCTGCGGACCCTGAGGAGTTTGACGAGCACCACAAAATCGACCTTCGGTTGTTAGAGTGCGGATTGGCCTGAATCTTGGTCAATGTACATGGAAATGTGGGAAAATCGTAATGAATATCTACCTACTCGGGAACCAATCATCGTTCCCGAGTTAGCGTGCGTTCCAGAATACATGCCATGGTTTAGGGCCCATGAGAAGCCGTATTTACTTACGCCGGAGGAGAGGCAGCGGCAATTACGTGTCGAAAGGGAAAGGCGCGGGCCTCTAAATCCAAGGGGACAAGACTACGAGGCCAGCCCCCCAACGAGGCCCAGACATTCACCCGGTTCATCATCAGCGGCCATGCAATCACCGCCCCCAACGAGAGCACCGACGCAGTCACCTGACGCAGCAATTCAACAGATGATACCCACGCATTCACCTTTCCCTATGATGCCAGGTATGTTTCCTAGCCCTTATATGTACTCTAACCCGTACATGTATCCTTTTCCGAATCCTATGGCAGGTTGGAGCCAAATGCCCGGATCAGCTCCATTTCCTGTAATGCCGAGCGGACCACCGATAACTAGGCCATCGGCGCAGGAGGGGTCCCAAGGGGGGCCGTCGGGGAGCTCTCCTTTTTACCAATCGCCAGCAACACATGGCTTTCAAACTCCGTCGCCGTTCATGATGCAAACACCTCCACATACACTATTCTTTGAAGGTGGATCATCGTCCCAAGTCCGACAAGCAGATGCCGAACCGGAAGAACAACAATCACCACCCGAGGAAGAACAACCACTGCCGGAAGCTAGAGGAATGAGGAATCCAGCGCGTAACCGTCGACGGCCGCCATGTGGAACCGAATCCCCCGGTCATAGACATTGATTACCGTATTAAAATTTATCCTTTGATGTAATGAAATAGAAGTTTATGACGATGTAATACACATAGAAATTTTTTCGAGTTATTTTGACATTATTTGATTAAAAACCCTAACCCTAACCTAATTTAATTAAAAACCCTAACCTAATTTAATTTAATTAAAAACCCTAACCCTAACCTAATTTAATTAAAAACCTAACCTAACTTAATTAAAAACCTAACCTAATTTAATTTAATTAAAAACCTAACCTAACCTAATTTAATTAAAACCTAACCTAACTTAATTTAATTAAAAACCCTAACCTAACCTATTTTACATGAAAACCCTAACCTAACATATTTTAATTAAAATCCCTAACCTAACTTAATTTAATTAAAACCTAACCTAATTTAATTTAATTAAAAACCCTAACCTAACCTAATTTAATTAAAACCTAACCTAACTTAATTTAATTAAAAACCTAACCTAATTTAATTTAATTAAAACCCTACCCTAACCTAATTTAATTAAAAACCTAACCTATTTTAATTAAAAACCCTAACCTAACTTAATTTAATTAAAAACCCTAACCCTAACCTAATTTACATGAAAACCCTAACCCTAACATATTTTAATTAAAAACCCTAACCTAACTTAATTAAAGACCGTAACCTAACTTAATTGAAATCCCTAACCTAACCTAATTTAATTAAAAACCCCAACCCTAACCTAATTTAATTAAAAACCGTTGTAGTACGCATGTTCCGTTTCAAGGTCTATAATGGCACCTGGGACGTATCTCTCTAGCACCTGACACCATTGCCATATTTCATTATATGAGGCGTCCCACCCACTATGCATCTTCCCCAATGCCTTTTGCTTAGCTATCCAAGCATTGCGGTAAGAGGGCGTGTACCCCATTTGGCTACGGATATTGGCAATTATCACCGCCTTTGCCCGAGGATCTGCTTTTATCGTGGGCGATATCAAGCTAGCCAACATAGTGAATCCATTTTGGATGATCTTCGAAACACCTACTGAGAGGAGGAGTACATTAAGTAATGCAACATTGGAAAATAAAAATATTATTGAGACACATTCAATCATACTGCGGCACATGTATGTGGACCTTTGTACTTTTGATCTCCCACAACCTGTCCTCTTCCTTAACGAGGCGACGATTTTCCATGAACATGTGCCGTCTTGCACCGCACACTTCGCCTCAAACTTATCGATTTTGATTTAACGACGTGGTAATTAACGCCGTTTTGATGCTATGTTGTTTCAAAGCACCAATAAAACTATCCTTATTGGTAAACGATTACCAACTTCAAGTTCACCGAGATCTACCCCGAACTTATACGATCGCGCACCGGTGTGGTAGATCTGAAACTCTAACGTCATCTGGCAGCGGATCGACATTATGCATGTGGGCTGGAGGTGAGTATGCTCAATCGTGGATTTTCTTCATCATCGCACTCATATCACCATCTTCACCTTCATTGGAATAGGCTCGTTGAAAATAATCCCACCTCTGCACTATCCGGCCGGGCTCTCGAGGTGGATCCACATCGAGTCACCTTCTAACCCACAATCATCTGCGGCGTCGACGTCCCTCACCGGTTGATGTCGTAGGTAGTACGTCATCCCTTCTTCGGGCATTTGATAACGTCCCCAATTGGATGTAGATTGCCATCCAAGAGAACTTGATGCGTTCCCATTTCGTATTTCCGGCGTCAAGCGTCGAGCCACCGACGTACATGTCCCATCCACCAACAGTGTCTTGGGGATGTGCATTCATTTCCGCTCTCGAACATAGGTCATTCAGTATTTTGTAACACGCTAACCGAGTGTCGGCCAGGGTCGTGTATACATCTCGAACACCGGACGGAAGTACATCGATTAGCGGCGTAAATTGTACATATAAATCAATATAAGTTGCTCGCTAGCAAGATGAGTCTGCACCATTGCCTCCAAGCTACGAGCACATTTTATGTCGAACGAGTCATATGTCACCGGATCAACGAAAGAACAAAATCGATCGTCATTGATGAACTTTCATTGGCGTGGTTCAAGATTTTACGCCTAATTCTTTTACGGAGTTCATCAAATCTATGTTTTGGCTAAATGACAATGCACCGTATTCTCCGACAAAAAACAACACCATTCTCGGTGTGGCAAACCTCACCATCGTAGTAAATAACAAACTAATCGTTCACTCATTTTGAAACTCTAACTTTCTTAGCCTCTCTAAAATGTTTCTGCTTGTGAGTTATGCATTCTAAGAACATTTTCATCTAATTTATAGTCTCATTAAAACTTGCTCTCAGTAGCAAAATCGCGTCCACGAGGCGATTTGACACTATTGTTCGAAACGTCAAAAAAATTATTTCCTACATGACCAATCAGAGCGATATCGCGTCCACGGTAGCGATTTCACAATTCTTCTCATATAGCATCCTGGTATCGGCGATTTTATACTATTTGCTCGATAAAAGTCAAAAAAATTATTTCTTACATGACCATCAGAGCGAAATCGCGTCCACGAGGCCACTATTTCACAATTTTTCTCAAATAGCATCTGGTAGAAGCGATTTCCCACTATTTGACCAGATCGTCAACTCGAAAAAAATTTTCGACACCCTAACCCTAAAAAGCACGCACCTAAACCCTAAAAGCCATAAAACCCAAACGTAAAATCGGCGTCAAAATCGCGTCCCGGTACGCACAAGTGGCGGGACATCAGCGTCCACGTCGGTAGCGACCTGGCGGCGTGGAGAAATCGCTTCCTCAAGGACGCGATTTCCTCCACGTCGGCAGTCGCTACCGACGTGACGCAATGTCTCATCACGTCTCTGACATCGCTACCGACGTGGACGCGATTTCGGGGAAAATGGCCCATTCCGGTAAATAATTAAAAAAACCGGCCCATTTCGGTAATTTTTAAAAAAAATTGGCTTTTTTTAGTAAATTAGCCTTTTTACTCATATTTTACTTTTAAATTTAAATTTCTACTGATTATTTTTATTTTATATCTACCTATAATATATATATATATATATATAATAAATAAGTTTTCTCGTCTTATGACATTTAAAACTAACCTGCAGCATAAAAGAAGCTAATTAGACGGACAAGCTCGATCCTTTTTTTATAGAAAAAAAGTAAAATTTTTCAACTAAGATGGAAATATGTGAGTGATATTACCATAAGCAGGATTGGACTTCTCATCTTGCTGCTCTTCTTTCGGTGGTCATACTTCTCTCAATTTTTACCTTCGTCTGCTTTAGCTTACCTGAAAATACAATGACAGCCACAGGGTTGTGTTGATTCACAAACAGATAAAAAGGAGAATGACCTGCGGTAAAAGCTTGAAATTGAAGTTCATGCTTATAGTGCTAGTGTATTCTGTTCTTTGGGTTTCTCTCTGGGATCATCGACGTCAATACATCAGAAAAGAAACAGTAATTCATTAGACTGAAGCAAGAACTTGACAATCGTTATATGCAGAGCTTATTGAAGTATAAGTAGAAGACAGTGAAGAGCTCAACTCCCACAACATGCAATATAAAATTTAATCACCTTTGAATTTCATCCTCGTCTTCATCCTCAGCCTGGTTATATGTTTTCAAGTACAGGTGTCAGCTTTATGTGATTCTTTTTTATAATCCTAGTGTAGAAGATATAATAGCTGTCATGAGAAGCTGTGTTGGTTGCCACGTCTATTGTATTCCCCTACCACGCGTAGCTCTGCATGCCAAAGCAAGCTCCTTATCATGGCAGCTTAAAACCCTCCATGGAGCCTTAATCTCTCTAAACCAGTTACTAAGCAACCACAAATCGATGTCAAATCATGCGCAAGTTCCAGGCGAGCCCACTGAAACCACCACTTCCCTCGTCGAGACCGCCACCGGTGCCATCCAAGGCTTCCGCCCCATCAAACAAATCCATGAACATCTCTGCGCGTGCGTATTAATCTTCCTTCCCTATTCCGTTTCAATGTTTTTTTTAAAGTTAAATCATTTGTTGTTGTAGATTTCATTTCTACGGCTACGACATGACCCGTCAAGTCGAAGCGCACCATTTCTGCGCACATCAAAACGAAGAAATGCGACAATGTCTCATATATGACACCCCCGAAGCCGATGCAAAGCTCATCGGGTTGGAGTACATGATATCGGAGAATTTGTTTTTGACGTTGCCGGACGAAGAGAAGCCGCTTTGGCATTCGCATTTGTACGAAGTGAAGAGCGGGGTGTTGTTTATGCCGCGAGTTCCGGGGCCGATCGAGAGGCATGGTCTGGACAAAGTTTGCAAGACTTATGGGAAGACCATCCATTTTTGGCAAGTCGATAAAGGTGATAATCTCCCTCTTGGGTTACCTCAATTGATGATGGCTCTCACTAGAGATGGTCAGCTCGATGAAGAACTCGGTCGAGGTAATAATCGAAGTGTGTTTTTTTTTTTTTTATGATTTGGATTTGGGGTATCTGAATGAATAAATGAATGGCAGATGTGGAGAAGCGATTTGGGGTATCATTTGAGAAAGAAAGGGCGAAGAGAGCTGAGTTGACGGGTCCAACACATGGGATTCATCCATTGGCAAATGGTGGTGGGAAAGGGCTGATCCCTAAACTCAGGGAGGTGGATTGTAAGCCTGCTGATTCAGTTCCCCGGGTCTTCGTTTGAATCATCGTATCTTTTGAGTATACCTTTCTTAACAGCAATTACGAGGTGAAACTGATGTGATCAAAGAACAGAATCTACCATTGTCCCTCATGTTTATGTTGTTGTAATTTTGATATTTGTGTGATGTACTGGATATAAATAACATATTTGTTTTTTCTTAATTATTTGTGTATTTTCGATATATATATTTAATATCAAATCTAATTTGATATATCTGATATTTATTCTACCACATGTTGATATACATCAATAAGTTGAAAATGGTTGAAATAAATGTAACTAGACTTCTTCTAAACACTTAATTAAAGTTAACGGAAAGATATTATCTCTTTTGAATAATTTTGTGTTGAGATTTTAATTTGGATTTAATTTTTATGGGATGAAAATACTAACATAAATAAAATGATATCCTGATTTCTTACAAATATCCTTTCCCATAGATGAAGACTTTGTTATTAAATTTAATATTTTAATATAGTTTATTGGTATTTCATTTGAAATTTAGGATATAATTATTTTATATTCTAAATGTCCATTGTTTTTGCCACTTATCAGAAATTTTACGTAATAATGAGGGTTAAAGAGCTTAAAAGAGAATGATCAAATACGTAATAATGAGGGTTAAAGAGCTTAAAAGAGAATGATCAAAATCTCAAAAGTTATAAATATTAAGAGCGAATTTGACATTACACCTTTGTTATTTTATAAATTACCAACTGAATTGAAATCTTATTGATTGATGGATGATATCAATTTAATCATTTAAGATATATATATTAATAATTAGGTTTAAATAAAATAAAATATATTTAATATTAACCATTTAAGATTTTATTTTCTTATTGAATATTCATTTCATTTAAAAAAAAAGTAGAAATAAAACTGAACAAAAATCTCTTAAAGACAAAGAACAACAAAGTCCCATACCTAGTTACATTGAACAGAGAAAGTGATTGAGAACTTTAATCCCATACCAAACGAAGGTCGTGAGGCTAGTAAACTTAAATTTTATGAGGGAGAAAAGAACTTGTTTTCTTGAATTGGGTCTCGAACAAAAAAAAGACGTCAATACATTACCACGATCTTCTCAACTAATGAGATAGTCAATCATCAATTATGATGCAATGATTCTTTGCTCTCGTGGTAATGAAAAATATGTTTTACCTAAATAAACGATGCCTAGAAAAATTTGAGTTCAGTTGATGGGGGTTGGGGGTGTATATATAGATTATAGCTGTCAATAGAAGCGATGTTCATTGCCACGTCTATGGTATCCCTTTCCACGCGTAACTCTGCATGCACCAGCAACACTCTCAATCTTCGATCACGGCAGCTTAAAACCCTCCGCCGATCCTTAAATCCCAAACCGCTAATTAGCCAACCAAAAAATTAAACCATGTATCACCCTCAAGTTCCAGGCGAGCCCACCCAAACCACCACTTCCCTCGTCGAGACCGCCACCGGCGCCATCCAAAGCTTCCGCCCTATCAAACAAATCCATCAACACCTCTGCGCGTAATTCCCCCTTCTAATCTTCATTTCCTGTTATGTTTCAATGTTTGTTTAAGTTGATATCACTTTTTTATCGTTACAGCAAAATCTGCATTTAATTACGCTTTTGCGATGTTACATTACGATTTAAAATGTAGCTAAAAGAAAAGAACAGCGTTTTAGCGACGTTGATGCATAAAAAAACGTTGCTAATTCCGGCTAGTTAGCACCAATGTTTGTTTAAACTCCACCAGATCCGTTGGTCGGTCTGACTGACTGATCTGAGTACTAGTCCAGAAAGAAATAGTTAAAATTCTAAATTTTGTTGTAGATTTCATTTCTATGGCTACGACATGACCCGTCAAGTGCAAGCGCACCATTTCTGCGCACATCAAAACGAAGAAATGCGACAATGTCTCATATACGACAACCCCGAAGCCGATGCAAAGCTCATCGGATTGGAGTACATCATATCGGAGAATTTGTTTTTGACGTTGCCGGACGAAGAGAAGCCGCTTTGGCATTCACATTTGTACGAAGTGAAGAGTGGGGTGTTGTTTATGCCGCGAGTTCCGGGGCCGATCGAGAGGCAAGATCTGGAAAAAGTTTGCAAGACTTATGGGAAGACCATCCATTTTTGGCAAATCGATAAAGGTGATAATCTCCCTCTTGGGTTACCTCAATTGATGATGACTCTCACTAGAGATGGTCAGCTTGATGATGAACTTGCTCGAGGTAAGTACACCGAACCCATCAGTCTAGCTCCGGACCTCCGGTTAAATACAAACAATTGAAATGGAAATAATAATGATGCAGCTGTAGAGAAGCGATTTGGGGTATCATTTGAGAAAGAAAGGGCGAAGCGAGCTGACATGGCGGGTCCGACACATGGCATTCATCCATTGGCCAATGGTGGTGGGAAAGGGCTGATCACCAAACTCAGGGAGCTCCATTGCAACCGTACTGATCCTTCATTTGCATCATCACAGCTTTAATATAGTAATCTTTTTAGCAGTAATGCACCTTTCGTTCTCTACAACAGTGACAAGCCAAGCACTACTGTAATAAAACTACACAATCTACTTTTGTATCTTATGTTATATATGATGCTTTTTTTTCAAGTATTTGTCTTTAATCTTCATATTATATATATGTTTATTAAATCGATGTAGTATAATCAACAAACCTTACTTGTAAGTAAGGCGCAGGTGTTGGGTGCAAGTATGACGGACATTTTTGGACTATTTTTAAACTCCAAGCAAAACAATAAAATGAGCTTTTTTAAGAAAATACCTTTTAGGTCCTTTAAAAATTAAATTTTTTTTGGGCAAAGGTTAAATTTTTTTTGAACCCACTAAAAATTATAAAACAATATTTTAAACATTTTTTAGTCTGGGTCCTGAGCGGTACGATCTGGATGTTTACTCTATTAATTGATTAATTATTAATTATTGCTATAAAATTTAAAATAATTACATTTTAGATTAATTATCAAGTGAAGCCGGTGAGTGCCCATAGTTCGTTTGCTTTTCCCGGACCCATCTGTATTAAGTTTGAATTCATTCGTATCATGAGGTTTCCAAGAGACCGGAGTTAAGGTAGGAAAAGGAACACGATGAATTACAGAAGAATAAGAAACAAATTTCCCTTTTCTTTGGTTCCAGTTAACCAAAATTCCTAAATAGCAAATGCGAACACTGCATACCAAAGGAGAAAAGTTCATTCCTTAGACTTAGAGAACAGGTTAACAGTAAGCCAATTTGTTCAACAGGGCTAAGGTCTCAATTTATAATGAATTGAATTAGACAACACAATATTGAAGAATGTGGGAGATCTTTTCAAGGACTATAAAGTACCACAGACAAAGTTCCTCCAACAAAAAAATGTCTACTTCTAAGAAAGGTCCTCGTTGGAAGAGTGCAATGCCCACATTTAAAAATTATAATAATCGGGGGGAGTTTGGCTTTCCATATTGACTTCCAAAGGACATTAGGATTCAGGGTTCTAGTATCAATACCAACAACAAGATCATAAGCACTAGCCAAAGAAAAGTTCCCATCACTAGTGCACCCCAACATAAGGGATCAGACTATTGGGCAAAGGGGGGTACTTGATAATACCAATCAAAACTCGGGGTAAATTCAAAGAGGGACATGAAGGCCTTTAATCTTCCCACTTATCCCACACTTGTTTAAAAATCATGAGTTCCTCTTCCCTTAAGAATGGTCCCTGGAGCAATTCTCTCAAAGGTCCCATGCCCGACCAGTTATCCATCCAAAAGTTCACAGAATGACCATCCTTTATCACACATCTGAATCCAAAAGCTAGGAGTGAACTAATACTCCGGAGGGATTTTCAGGTCAGTGAAACATTTGAAGCTGATAAAGAATTCCTAGGATCCTGGACATATTTTGCCATGAGCAACTTAACCCAAATACTATCCTTCTCGTATATGAGTATCCATCTCAATTTCATAATAAGAGCTTGATTTTTAAATTTGGCAACCGAAATGCTTAAAACACCCAGGGCTTTGGGACAAGATATACCCTTCCAATTAACGAAATAGATTTTTCTTACCCTTATTGACTACCCCACAAAAATACTCTGTTAAGTTTATCTAGTAGTTTGAAAATGCTCGTTGGGAGTATCCTGATTTGTATAAAGTAGTTAGGAATAAAAGCCATAGTAGATTGCAGAAGAACCAACCTACCAACTAGGGAAAGGAGGTTTGCCTTCTAGGCTTTCAATTTGTTTTGGATCTTATCCATAGTGAAGTTAAAATCTCTTCAAGAAGACCGCCCAAGAAGGATTGAAAATCCCAGATATTTTCCAATGTCCGAGGATTCTTGGATCCCTAAGAAATTAACTATCAGAGCCTTTATTCATGGCAAACAATTGGAAAGAAAACTATTTTAGATTTTTGAAATTTAATACACTAACCAGATTCCCTCATAAATAGATTCAAGGTCCGCCTTATAGACTCTATCATTCTTGAATAAGTTTCCCCAAAGAGGATGATGTCGTCATCGAATAAAAGACGGGAGAAGCTTTGGCCGCTCCTCGACGCTCATATCAGTTGCCATTCTTTTTGATCAATTGCATGAAGAAATTGGAGATGAAGAAATTCCATGCACAAGATAAACAAGTAGGGAGAGAGATGATCTCCTTGTCTAATTCCACGAGAAGGATTGATCGTTAAAAAAATGAAATTCAAAGTTGGGTATCTTTTTGGAAATTATACGTAGATTATTTATCCAAATTTTATTCTAATAGAAGTTTTGATTTAGAATATAGGATTGAATATAGGTTTTTAAGCTAACCCGATTCCAAATTTCATGGGTCAGACAATTCAATTTGAATATAGGTTTTTGACTTGACCCCATTCATTATTTAAAATTTTAAAAAATACATAAAAATAATTTTGCATTAATATTTATATATTTTATAATTAAATTTAAATAAAATATTTATTTTTTATTTTTTAAAACTGTGATATCGGCTTATTTGGCGAGCTGAGCTAACTAAGCCTAGACTTGGAATTTCTTTTTGGAATCGAATTTAAGCTGGACCAGTTCTGTAACACCCCTAACCCGAATCCATCACCGGAACAGGGTCATGGAGCATTACCAAAGTTTACAAATTAATTATCAGGCATTTCATTTCATCTAGCATTCATATTAGAAACCAATCAAAATCATACATATTGTTCCTTAAATGAACCCTCAAGGCCCAAATTAAGCATTAGAAACAAATAGGGACTAAGTCGAAAACTCAGAAAAATTTTCAGAAATATTTAAAATTTTCAACACTGCAGGGGTCACATGGCCGTGTAGCCAGGCCATATGACTCACATGGTTTGGAGACACGCTCGTGTCTCAAGCCGTGTGGGCATTCGAAATAAGGACACATGGTTGTGTCTCGGCCTGTGTCCGTGCTCATGTGAGTATACTGACTTGGGTCACACGACCAAGTCATACACCCGTGTGCTAGGCCGTGTGAGCATTCTGTTTTGTGCAAATTTTTGATACAGGGGACACGGCCGTGTGCCACACACGGTTGAGACATACGTCCGTGTTTCTGCCCATGTGGACGAAAATAGGCCATTTTACAAGCCATAATTAGACATTCAAAACAAGTCAAAATAAGTGGCTAAACTCAACAAATTACATATAGGCCATCATTAAACAAAATACCTATACATGCCATTATAACTAAAATCAAAACATTCAAAAGTACCGATAGAACCGATGGATAGTGTGATACAACTTCTACAAGCTTCCAACCCAATCGAATTCCGATAATCTGAAAAGTAAAGGAAAACAAATACATAAGCTATGAATGCTTAGTAAGCTCGTATAAACTTTAATCATAATACTTCTTTTCAAATATGAAATTTATACATATAAAAAATAATCCAATATTGATACCACAATACTCATGAAGTTATATTTAACAACTCACTAAGCGAATATGTAACACCCCTTACCCGTATTCAACACTGGAATAGGGTAAGAGGCATTACTAGAACGCATACACTTGTAAACGTATTTAACCGAGTTATAAAACTTCATCTAAATTAAAACTTTCAAATTATTAACATGCTTTTAAAATTCTTCATAATATATCCTCAAAATATTATATTCATAATAAATAGGACCTACAAGACACGATACATATTCATGCGGTTTACAAGTCTTAATAATTCAATGCTTCATTTCCATTTCATTCAATTCACAAATTTCTCATGTTTACAATTCAAATCATTAAGTTTAATTTTAATACGTATTTACCATTTAACTCAACCTTTATCGATTGTACCATTCATATACACATTTATGAAATTCTCAATTTTGCAATGAAAATATCAATTTAGCTTAAATAACAACATCAATTCAACTCATCATCCTAGTATAAATTCACTACCACTATCCATTTACTATAATTCTTTTGGGCCCATTTGTCACTTACCATCCTTAATCAAAGTAGGGAACGGTTACGGAAAATTGAGTACTTCACTTCCACTTTGCCATAGTATAACTATGGTCTTGCGTATGATCACTTAGCATTTTCCGAAGCCATAGCCCTGCCATGGTCTTACACGGATCACATTTATCACTTGTCACTGATCAGATAAGTGTAGCTAAAGCTACCACTTATCACTTGTAACCGATCAGATAAGTGTAGCTAAACTACCACTTATCACTTGTCACTGATCAGAAGTACTCAAATCCGACGTTCCGCTCAATTTGATCATTTATTCGGTTTTCGCATTGTTATTTTATTCTCAATTCATCAACAAATATATCTCATCATACAATATATAATTCATGAAATTAACATGTAATCATTAAATTTCAACCATATAAACTTAATATTTTATTACCTTTCTACACTCGTTTCCTATGCATATCACACAAGATATAAACATATCATTCGACCATAGTCGCAGGCTAGTGTATTTAAACATAACTCTTTTTGGAACTAATCACATGATAAACCATTTCACTAGAGATTACATAATTTAAACCTTAATACCTTTTTTTTTATGATCACAAGCATATTTCCAATTAGGCAGTTACCATTTCAATGCATAACTTATAAATTTAACGTGGCATAATTCAACCACTACTTGGCCAAAGTCTAAGCATGTACACCAAATATGTTGGCCAAATACACATATAGCATAAGCATTATAAGCATGGATGAGCACAACATTTATTCATGTATCACGCTTATCAACATGTGTTAATTCATAAACCATTCATGACATTACTTCATGTCAAATCATATACCGAATATACCATACATACATACTATGAAACTTTATTTTCACACATGAGCTTAAACCATGACCAGTAATGCACAAATATAAGCATCATTTCTATTTCATCGTTTATCAATTATAATCAAGCATATGACCAATTATACACAAATCATTCATATATTTTCCCAAGTTTCCTCCTTCTCCTCTCCATTTCACATCCTTAATGTGTATAACACATTTAAACAACATTTTCCATACTATCACTATTTTCCTGTATGTAAATTCAAGTTGTCTATCTGAGTCAAAATCACTAATTTATTTATATCTCAAGATACAGAGCTCCAAATTAAGATCTGTTAATTTTCCCTAAAACTAGATTCACATATTTTCTTACCATAAAATTTTTAGAATTTTGGTTTATCCAAATAGTACAGTTTATTCTTTAAAGTTTCCCTATTTCACTGCTCGACAGTTCTGACCTCTCTTCACTAAAAATTAATTACCTTATTGTACAAATTTTGGATATTGTTTCCGTTTGTTTCTCTTGAAAATAGATTCACTGAGGATTCTAAAAATGTAAAATTTATCCCATAATTATTTTTTTACAATTTTGACAATTTTCCAAAGTTAGAATAGGGGATTCCAAACTCATTCTGACTCTATCTAACTAAACTTCAAATATCTCAAAATATATAACTCTTTTGCTTTCTCTGTTTCTTTTATGTGAAAATAGACTCATTCAGCTTCAATTTCATATATTATTAAGCCTCTAATTAAATTTCCACCATTTTTGGTGAATTTTCAAAGTCACACAGCTGTTGCTATCTAAACTATTTTATTGCTAAATGTACTCTTTCATAATTTCACTTTTTCTCACTTTTCTTTTTATCGATCAAGGTCAATTTCTCGTCTTTCTTGATTTATAAAAATACATTTAAATTATTTAACACTCGCATTATTCAATTTAGTTCAAAAATCACTATTTGGAAAAATTATATTTTTGCCCCTAAACTTTTCATTAATTCCTATTTTGTCCCTAGGCTCGAAAAATGAAATTCATGGAATTCAATCCCCTTTTCAAGCCTAAATGAAATTCATATGTATTTATAACAGTTCATAGATTTCACAAAAATTAGAATTTTCCTTTGAATTTTACAAGTTTACCATTTAGTCCCTAAATCTCAATTTCACTCAAAATCACTTTGTAAAAGTTGTTTATTTACTAACAACCTTTCATTTTCTACCATAAATTTTCAATTTTCAGCATGTTCATCCATGACACAATTTCCATACCTTGATAATTTTTCAAATAAATCCTCAAAATAAAGAGAACATGTTATCTCGATCTCAAAAATATAAAAATTATTAAAACAAGACATGATTACTTACCAATTTATGCCAAGAAAGTCTCTTCTCTCTCTCCTAGGGTTTCCATGTAAATTTTGGGGAAGAAGATGATAGAAAAGATGATATGTCCATGTAATTAATTATCATCTTTTAATTTCCCCAAATTCAATTGAGTCCTTTTCTTTTTCTCAAATTCCATGGATGATTCATCTATAAAAATCTACCATCTTTTGATTGATAGTCTATTTACCATATAAGGACCTCTAGTTTTGAATTTCATAACTATTTAACCCTTCTAGCTTCTAGAATTCAATTTCTACATTTTATACAAATAGGTCCTTTCCTTAATTAATCACTAAATCGATAAAATTTTCATATCAGTATTTTCATGCAACCTTCCTATCATAATGCAACCCATGTCATAATTTTAAAATAATTTTTTTCCTCGTCAGATTTGTGGTCCCAAAACCACTGTTCTGACTAGACCCAAAATCGGGCTGTTACAGAATAAATCTACAGTTTCACCTATACATATTATTCCAAGCATAGTAGGATTTTAAACAACTTTAACTCTTCCAAAATTTCTTTATTTTCATTTCTGTTTCTTTATTTTCCACACTCATTCCATATACATAACACACCAGTCATAAGCATATCATTCAACTATAGCTACTAGCTAGTGCATTTAAACATAGACCTTTTTTCGAATTAATCACATGATAACTCATTTCATAAGAAATTGCATAACTTAAACATTACCACTCTTTCATGAGCACAAGCATATTTCCATTTGAGCACTTACCATTTCAATACATCTTATAATTAAACATATTACCATTCAACCAATAGTTTGACACTTGCCTAAGCATCAAACAATAACACTTGTTAGTGTACTTGAACATATTTCGTATAATTTCAACATCAATAATGTAACAGCCCGATTTTGACCCAAATCGGAACAGTGGTTTCGGGACCACAAATCATAATTAAAAAATATTTTAATATTATTTTCTGTGTTTATTATGTGTGAATTTGATTGTGTGAAATTTCTGTGTTTTAATTTCATCGTTTAAGTGTCCGATTTAATAAAAGGGTTTAATCGCGTAAAATAAAAATTTAAGGGTTAAATCTAAAAGTACCTAAATGTTATTGTCTTTTTAAATGGGAGGATTTATGATGCTATAAGACCAAAAGTTAGATAGTGGGTGGCATTTGACAAGAGTAACCTTAATATATATGTTAGACAAAATTATTAGTAAAAGGTTAATATAGTAATAAGGTAAATATTAACTTTATAATAAAATTAAGTTATGAAAAGATGAATGTGTTCATCTTTTGTTAGCCGAATATTGAAAAGGAAAGAAACATACATGGCTTTTTAAGTTTCGGCACCTCTTTAGCTTGGGTAAGGTATGTTTTCATTTCGATTTTTGATGATTTTTACGTTTTTGTAATCGTTGCTTCGTGTTCTATTTAGCCCATGCTTTAATTTTAGAATTTGAAGGTGATTTTGAGATAAGCCATTGATGAATACTTGAGCTTTATGATAGTTAATGATGAAATATGAAAGATATGTGATAGATTATAATGTTTGTTTTTGAATTTTTGATGAATTTGATTATTTTGGGTTAATTTGTAAGAAAATATTAAATTGAGGGACTAGAATGTGAAATAAATGACATGCAAGGGCCTATTTGAGTCTAGGGAATATTCGGCCAAATTACATTGTGATTAATTTGGAATATTTTGTGTTTTGTGCAATTTGGACTAAATTGTAAAAATGTTAAATATCAGGGGCAAAATGGTAAATTACCCATTTATGTGTTTTTGGACGGAATTGAATGAAATTATGTTTGAATGAGTTAAATTTGAATGTGTATAGATCAAGAATTAAAGAAATCGGACTTGGATCGGGGGAAAAATAAAGTCGTCGATTAATTGTTTCGTTCCGGTTTATCGCTGTTCGAGGTAAGTTTATAAGAAATTAGATGTTAAAATTTCTGAATGAATGTTAATTACATATATGCTGAAATGAAATATGCAATTATATATATATATAGCTAAATGCGTTTTAGTTCGGAAAGTAAAAATAGACGTGAATGCGATTTATCGATATTTGGCACTAAGTGTGCGACTATGGAATAGCTATGGCTATATGAACGGCACTAAGTGTGCGAAATTAAAATAATGATGTTGGATAATGGGCACTAAGTGTGCGAAATTAAAATGGTGATGTTGTATAACAGGCACTAAGTGTGCGATACCGAGAGCAACTTGGTTAGATGAGAAAGAGCACTAATTGTGCAACTTCATTATGGCCTTGATCAATTATTTAGTACATGATAGTACAAGTATACAATGGATGAATAATACTTGATATCAAGGTAATTAGGTTATTTCAATTGTGAAGAGAAAAATTTGTACGAGGTAAATGAGAGTATATGATTATATGAAAGTTTATATTCGGCCAAATGGTAACTATATAGGATTTTATAATTATGTTTTATATACATTTGTTTATGAATGAGTACATTTGGTAAAGATAGGGTATATGAATTGAATATGAGAATAACTATGTTATTGTTTAAAGACCTATTCGGCCAAGCTGAAATTAGTTCATGGTTTCATATTTGATATTTAAGTTTTGCAAGCTCGAATATGTATATATACTGAATATGATTGCATTATTTGATTTTATTATTGAATTGTTAATGTCATTGAATTGTTTAATTTCTTATAACTTACTAAGCTAAGTTAGCTTACAATGTGTTGGATAATTGTTTTGATGTATAGATTTTGGTGATCGCTACGTGTTCGGGATCGTCATTAAGCTCATCACACTATCGATATCTTTTGGTATTTTGCTAAATTTTTGAATTTGGTCGTATGGCATGTATAGACTAGTTGTGGATTTTAGCTTAATTTGATAGTGTGGGTGTATTAAAGCCATGCGAAAATGGCTTAATATCCTGTTTTGTTTGTTTTGGATTGGATTATGAATCATACATGACTTGATAAAAGTTTAGTATTTTATGAGTAATATTTCACATGTGAATATTATGTGTGGTTTATTTGGTTGGTATCAAAGTGAATATATTATATGATCTATAATAAATGTAATTTTAAAAGAAAATATAAAAAATGTTAATGTCTATGTACATGTTTGTGGTTGTTTATTTTGTTTGATAGGTTAAAGAGATTACCAAGAATTATAAAAGTGATATTTGTTTTGTATCTTGGATTAATAAAGTAATGAAATAGAATATGGAATTAGGAAGTGAATTATGTTGAGTATTTGTGAATATGCATGAAAATAGTTATTTCGTTTATATGCCGTTAAAATGGTATATGGTTTGATGTTTAAACATTGGCTTTTGTTTCATAATTTGATTAGTAAAAATAGGTTGTTTTGACGCTTAATGTAATAAAAATAAATCATATACTTATAATAAGACATGAATTTTGGTTGTATAATTAGAACATGTATATTTGTTTTACATTTGGGAATGAATTGATTTGCTTACAGGAGAAGCTAATTACGAATACACGTTAAATTATTTTGGACATTTTTTAAAGAGATGTATGTATAAAATACTTTTATTGTATAATTTAATTTTGGTAAATAATACTTGGCTAATCATAAATTCAGATTATATGGAATTTTATTTGGCTATTATGTGCTTGTATATTCTTTTCGAATGGGTGAATTGACAAATTTAGTAACTCTGTGACTTGATTATTATAACGTAATTAGTTACTCTATTTTATTTAAATAGGCTTGGTCATAATAATATAAAATGCTATTGATTAAATATTTTATGTGAAATGATTGAGTTTGTTTATTTATTTATTATATCTTTTATTATTAATGCTGATTATTAAATTATGATTGAATAAAAATATCAAATCGTGCTATGTTCGGTAATGCCTTATAACCCTAATCTGACGACGAATACGGGTTAGGGGTGTTACAAATAACCTTATTATCTCAACATGTCACACTTGAATTTATTACTCGTCTCAACTTACATAATTTTCATGTATTAACATATCAAGATATTGATATATATACATTTCATGATGCATATCATTCTTTTACTGTTTCTTCATATACATATATCATCTAAGACAACTCCCGATAACTTACCATTCGAAGAATAACTTACGAATAAGAGTATACCATTTTTAGAAGCCCGAAGGTTGCACAAAGACACATAAGTGCTAAACAGAAACCTGTAAGGGTTGAACGAAAGCTTACAAGAGCTGAACGGAAACCCATAAGGGTTAAACAAAAACTCATATGAGTTAAACAGAAGCTCGTGAGAGCTAAACGGAAAGTAAACACGAAAGTTCGCAACAAATGCTGAACCTCGATTTACTTGGGTAATTTGCCGTCAATTCATTATTTGCCTCAGAACGATTGTACTCTGTAACACCCTTAACCCGTATCCATCGCCGGAATAAGTTTTCGAGGCATTACATTTGCACACTTAATATACCTAAATTATGTCTATAACTTTGATTTAACCATATAATCAAATTACATTCATAAAATCATATAAAATTTTACTATTTAACTTTATGCATTTTTCTTTCCAGGTTTATTACCCAAGCTTACCAAATTTGTCATACCATTTTATTAAACTTAGTACCAAAACACCAAATATCATTCATTACAACCAAAATTATATAACATTTTAAAGTGACCATTACAACTCCTATGTACATGCCACTTTCATTTAAGGAAGAAAACATCACCAAATTTTTTTGTGCTAGAGTTGGGATCGTTCGGATGCTGGACTGGGATTTTGGACTCCTATTGACCTGCGCATGGAAACAACCATACGCTGAGTACTTCATACTCAGTTGTATTACCATAATTCAAATAATAATAATAATAATAATAATAATAATAATAATAATAATAATAGAATATAATTATCAAGCATATAACTATCCAATTTTTTCAAATATCAATTCATTCTTAAACTTTCATTAATTAACAATAACAATTTTTTTTAACTATTCTTCAATTTCATTCACATATCATATGTCTCAATTTCAATCACTACATGAACATTAAGTTAATGTCTTTCATTTCCAATCTCAATTTCAATCCACAGTTCAACTTCTTCGCATTTTCAATAGTACAATCAATCAAATTCATTTAATCTTTCCCCATTTCGGTTATTCATACTATTAACAAACCCAAACTTTGACGAATACCCGGATTCCAACCCAAACACACCAGTACAGCATATTGTGCCTAAAATGGTACATAGTACCTGATCAGTATATGAAACATAAGTGCCTGTGTAACACCCCTTACCCGAGACCGTCACCGGAATCTAGTACGAGATGTTATCCAATTTAACTTACCAATTCGGAGCATAAAAAAAATTGCTTTTAAAATTAAATTTACTGTTCATAACAAAACTGTCTACCTGCGTGACTTTCACTAATTTAATTATAACTCGAGTTACAGAACTCAAAATTTAAATCCGTAAATTTTCCCTGAAACTAGACTCATATTAATACTTACCATAAAATTTTCAGATTTTTTTACTTGGCCAATTAGTACAGTTTATTCATTAAAGTATCCCCTGTTTCACAGCTCGACAGATCTGACCTCTCGGCACTAAAAATCAATTATCTCTTTGTACAGAATACATATAAGGTTATCGTTTTTTCTTTTGAAAATAGACTCACTAAGAAATCTACACATATAAATTATGACCCATAATTCTTTCTGTACAATTTATAATGATTTTCTAAAGTCAGAACAGGGACTTCAAAACCATTCTGACCCTGTCTCACTAAAATTCAAATATCTCAAAATACAGAATTCCTTTTCCTACATCGTTTCTTTCATATAAAAATAGACTTGATAAGCTTTAATTCCATATATAATTCACTCTCTAATTCCATTTCTACTATTTATGGTGAATTTTACATTCACGTCACTGCTGCTGTCAAAGAAACTGCTTCTTTGAATTAGTTACCATTTACACATACATAATACCAAAACATAATCTTTACTAACCATTTCAATAGCTAATCTTAGCCATATCATTTGAACATGCTCAAAATGATTAAGACTCTATACATGCCATAGTTCAAACATTTTGAAAAGCACATAATACCGAGATGGCTATGATAGTGTGATACGAGCTCGACGGTCCACTATTCGATCAAGTTCAAATCACTATAAAACAAAGGAAAGAAAGAGATGTGTAAGCTATAAATAGCTTAGTAAGTTACATGTAAACAATAATTACTCATTTAATAATTAACACTTTTAACATATAACTAATCAAAACATTTCTTAGCAATTTCAATCACTTACACATGCACAATCTTACCAATTCACTTGCATATACATTTTCACACTTAACATTTCATATTCACTTTAATTCATTATTAATCCCGTTGAACAGTTTGGAATATACACGGATACGTAGAGATTTAGCACATAAGTGCCACAATCGATATGTAGCCGGCTACCACGATATGTAGCCGGCTACCACTGAAATGTAGCCAAGCTACCACCGATCAATAACACTGAAATGTCCACGGGCCCGCTCACACAAGCCGTCAGTGTCGCAACACATGCTAGATCACCCAACACCGGGACTCAACTGTAACACTTGTAACACTGTAACATCGGTCTCTAGTGACATGTCACTTGTATCCAATTCTATTCCTAAGTTCAACCGAATTTACACTTAACACTTTATTACTTGAATAATTCATGAACAATTTTCCTTCCACATTCAATATTAATTCACATATCAAATATAATTCACAATTTATACAAATATAACTATTATTTACATATAACTTACCTCGGATGCAAAATGACTATTTTTTGTAATTTAGTCGATAACTTTCTCTTTTCCCGATCACTTCCACTATTTCTTCTTTCTTGATCTATATTAACACAATTTAATACATTTTATCAACATTTCATTCAAATACAATTCATACACAACATTTTGGCAAATTTACATTTTTCCCAAACTTTTCAAAATTCCACTTTTGTCCCTAAGCTCGTAAAAATAAAATTCACTAAATTTTTAAATTTCAAACTTCACTAAATCATATTTCATGCTCATAACAGCCCTCAATTTCACAAAATCACAACTTTATGGACACTTTACCATCTTTCACAATTTAGCCCTTTTCAACATTTTCATCAAAATTCATCTAGTAAAACTTGTAATTAACACTTCAAACATTCATTATCTAACATCACTAATCAATTTACAATTATATCATGAATGGGTAAATTTTCAAACTTTAGTTTCATTTAAATTAAATAGTAGAAACATGAAATTCAAGCTTCAATAAGCATAAAAATACGAAAATAATTAAAAACGGGGCAAGAAATCACTTACAATTGAGCTTAGGAAGTTCAAGAACCCTAGCTATGGTGACATGAATTTTTTTGGCAGCAAACGTCTGATTTTAAGAAGATGAACACTTGTTTTCATCTTTATTTTGTCTTTTATTCAATTTGGACAAAAATTCCCTTGACCCATTACTTAGATATTTTTCTAGAAATACCCTTTTGTGTCCATAACACTAATTTATGGTCTAATTGCCACATAAACACTTCCAATTTCATGCAATAATTCAATTAAGTCATTTAATCACTAATTAGACACACTTTGCATTTTTTTCAATTTAGTCCTAAAAATTCAATTAAGCACTAAAGCATTAAAATTTCCTATCCATATTTTCACACAATATTTCAATCAATCAGTAACTAATAAAAATTTATAAAATTAAACTATTTCACTTCGGATTTGTGGTTACGAAACCACTATTCCGATTAGGCCCTATTTCAGGCTATCACAGCCTGAAACGACACACGAGGTGCCTAAAATACAACACATAAAGTGTCTGATATACGACACATAAAGTGCCTGATCGGCAAAGCTGATAAATCCCGTACTCTTCCAAATCCTATGGCATACCAACTATGTCCGACTCAGCCCAACTAGTTAATAGGGTATTCAATATATATATTTCTCAATTCAATTTCAATTAATGTCATTTCAATCACAATATTTCATATTTTCCATTTGATTCAATTTCACATTTCAATCGATATTTAATTCAATTTCGATAAGCAAATTCACTTCCAACATCAGTATCACATATCAATTTCCACTTTCTCAATTCAATTCCAACAAAATCTATATCAATCACCAATTTCAATATTCCAGTTCAATACCACAATAGTTCAATAATTCAAATTAAAGCATTTCAATTTCTATTCAATAATCACATATAATCACAATTCAATCTAATTTTATTCAATTCAATATCAATACTCAATTTCAATAATCATATTCACTTGAAATCAACTCCATTCAAAACAATATTATCATACCAAATTTCTTACCTTATTTATTTACCATGCATTTCAATTAAAACACAATAATTAATAATAATTAGATTTGAATTATAGTAATACAAACCTGAATTTACTCGATTACTCCTCGACAACTTTTCCCTTTCCTTTCGATGCCAATGTTTCGGGTTATTTGCTAGCTACGAAAATTAAAATAATTATACCGTTAATTACAGCACTAATTATAACAAATAATTGAATTTCTATTCAATTTACACCTTATTTTCAATTAGGTCCTAATTAACTCATTCACTTTACTAAATTAATTCATACTTCATTCTTATTCAAATTCCTATCAAATTCAACCTAACTATCAAGTGTTCATAATAAAACCCTAATTTAAAATTTCTTTCAATTTAATCCCTCAATTACAGAACTTATAACTTCTTTTACAATTTAATCCATTTATCAATCCCAACTTGAAATTCATTCAATTAAATCCCTAATTCAACAATTTATCCAACATGAATCATGCTTAAAACCTATTAACTTCCAAGACTTCAACTTAATTTCAACAAAACTTTGTTTTAAAGCTTCTAAAACATCAAAATTAAATAAAATAGACTTAATTGACTTACCTATTAAAGCTTTAAACCTTCAAACCTAGTTTTTCCTTTTATTTTATTTTCTCCTTTCTCCTGCTCTGTTTCGAAATGCTCTCTGCTTCTTTCTCCTTTCTTTTCTTTTCTTTTGTTTTATTTATTTTCTTTATATTATAATAATATAATTTATAATAATTATTTAATTAATAAATATCTTTTAATTATAATACAAGTGTATATACATATTTTACTACATTTGTACAACTTTATCACCCTACATTTGGCACCATTTGATTTATTTATTTTATATTTAATTAATTAATATTTATAAATATCTTTATACTTAAATTTTAAGTAATTATATTTTTATTTTACAATTGTATAAATATATGAATGACACATGTATAATTTTACACCCTACATTTATCTTTTCTTAATTTATTCCATAATACAATAATAAAAATAATAATATAAACAATAATAGTAATTAATAATTATAACAATAAATATATATTTAATAACAAATATATGTATTACAAATGTAAACATATGTATTTTACATTTGTACATTATCATCACCATCCACTTGTCATAATTTCAATTTATTTATCATATAAAAATCTTATAATATAATTATTTTAAATTAATTTAACATAATTTATATCTAAATAATTAATTATATAATTAAAATATAACATAAAAATATAGATTTTATTACATATATGCCGCCTCATTTCTTATTAATGGCTTAATTCTTTTTATTATCTATTAATCTATAATTCAACTTTTACCCCTTATTCAATTTAGTCTTTTTTACTATTTTCTCTAAATTGAGCTAATTTCACTTAATTAAAGCCTAATTAAACATACTACTAGACTCACAAATATTCCTAATAATTATTTACGAACCCACTTTGCTAAGACGGAGGCCCGATAATGTACTTTTTCGATGCCCGTGAATTTTGGGTCATTACATACTCAATCTCGCGTTCCACTAATTTTGAACATTTAATTCAATTTCATAATTTAACCATAATTTTATTTCCAACAATAGATATGAATGAATGCATAATAACATTCATCAAGTTAATAAATAAACATTAAAGTTTCCGTACGAACTTACCTAAATTGAATTGTAATAGTTGTGGGAGTTCAGAGACTATTCTCGCTATTTTTCTTTTTCACGAATATCTATGGAATCTTGATCTAACATATAAAATTACTCAGTCATTAGCATATATTTCAGTTTTAATTCATTTCACAATTTATACCCTTTAATTTTTTGAATTTACACAATTACTCTAGCTTTTACAACTTTTATAATTTAGTCCCTTAACAAGTTAATCTATCAAATAAACTATTTTTTCTCAATTAATAATTTATCCAAATATTCTAGGCTATCATAAAACCCTTAATAAAATAGAAATTTAATACCAAACTCTAATATTTTAACTATTTTATAATTTGATACTAACATCAATATTTAACAAAATCATTTTATAATATTATCATACAACAAAATTAATGCACTAAACCCTCTTGATATTAATAATTTCTTTCAATATATTAATTTAGACAATAAAAAAACTCATTTCATGCAATTTGGTCATTTTGATATTTTTACAAAATTACCCTTAAAATTTTACTTTTATTCAATTTAGTCCCTGAGCCTAAAACATGCAAATTAGTCATTTTAATGTAAAATCATTTCACATCCATAATGTATATAGCATGCTTATATGTAACATTATCTATAATTCCATTATTTACTTATATGTTCATATCAAAGTTGTGCACTTAAGTTATAGTCACTAAATTATTTATATCTTGAGCTACAAAATTATAAGTTAAGATCCGCTTGATTTTTTGAAACTAGACTCAAATATCTTTCTACCATAAAAATTTTAGAATTTATAATTTAGCCAATAAGTATAGTAAAATCTTCAAATTTATCCCTGTTCTACCGTTTGACAGTTCTGATCTTTCTTTATTAAAAATTAATTATCTCTTAGCATGGGGTTTGGATGATGTTTCAGTTTATTTCTCTTGAAAATAGACTCGTTAAGAATTTAAATATATAAATTTAAACCCCTAATTGTTTTTTTACAATTTTTGATGATTTCCCAAAGTCAAAACAGGGGAACCAGAAATCAATCTGACCTTGTCTCACAAAAATTCATATATCTCATAATATGAAATTCTTTTGCTTACAATGTTTTTTCTATGTAAAACTAGACTCAATAGGATTTAATTTAATACTTTAATTAACCTCTAATTCAATTTCTACAATTTTGGGTGAATTTTAAAAGTCAGACTACTGTTGTTGTCCAAAACTGTTTTGGTGTAAAATGTTGATAATCAAGTTTATAACACCCTCCTTTCCTTTCTCTGCAATATTTCCCATCACTTCCTCTTATTTCCCTTCACTAACATATCAAGAACATAGAACCTTATATAAGAAAACTCTACTTTAACATCATTTTCATGCATTTTCAATGATATCAAACTTAAAAATATATTGAAATCTTGATGTTCTTACCTTGTCCTATTGATTTCAATCTTCAACTTGATTTTCTCTCTCCTCCAGCTTCTATTCCTTGAATCTAACTTGATATTCTAGCTCCCCATAGTCTCCTTGTTATTTTTCTCTTTTGGTAGCTATGAAATTTTTTTTGATTTCTAAGTGAAAATATTAATTTTTTGGTAAAATGACCAAATTGTAAAGAAAAGAAAATTTCTCTTTCTTTTCTCTTCTCACGTTGGCAGCATGGAAAGATGAAGAGAATTCATCATCTTTCTAATAAAATATAATTAAAATCAAATCAAAATATTAATAAACTAATATTTATTTATTTATTTAATCTAAAATATCACCAACATCATCATTACTCTTCAAAATTATCTTCCCTTGCTAAATGATCATTTTGCCCCTATGATTCTTCAAAATTCCTCTATTGACTCATCACTTATTTTGGTAAAATTATGATTTAACCCCTCATACTATTTTCCACTTATTCAATTTGGTCCTAATTCATCCATTTTCCTTAGTTTCTAGATCATTCCATCATTAAAATATTTGCACTATTGGTCCTTCAACTTTTTCATATTTACACTTTAACCCCTCAAATTTTGAGTTTTTACTCTTGGGCTACAAAATTTTTCTCAATTTTGCGATTTAGTCCTTTCTTGAATTAATATATCATAATATACTTCCCAATGTTGACATAACTCAAAATTTCACTTTTTATCATTTTATTTCCTTATTTTACTATATCAAGGATAATATTTTACTTTCTTACTGTAGTAATTTTCGGGGTATTACAAGCTTGACACACGAATAACTCTAAATTCTATGATTTGTTCAATAAAATAATCTCCATATATAGAGGTCCTATTTATGTTTATTTTAATATAAGTTTACATGTACTGGCTGAATGAGCTTTAGCTCGATTAATATTGTTTCTATTGCAACAGTAACAAGGATGTAGTTTGAGCACGCTTAATCACGTTTTAACTCCAATTTAATAGTTTATGGGTAAAAGTTAACATTGTAAAAAATGGTTCACATGTCTTTAGTCCATGTATTTTTATTTCTAGGAATTTAATTTTCTACTTTTTAAATTTCAAAATTAAAATAAAAGCTATTAACACTATTAAAATTATATTGTTAAATTTAGGTTCATTACAATGTCCTTTTTAGTTAAATGAGTACCAAGTGAGTATTTTTATTATTTCAAATTGTTACACCAACAATTTCAAAAAAAATTAACAATATTAACAATTGAACCTAAAATATGAAATATGAAAATTAAAGGGACTAAATTTCAAATTTGTGAAGAATCTGAGAGACTTATGGCACATTTTAACCTATTTATATAAATAATTTAAAAGAAAAATTATTTGGTATGCTACTAGTGTGCTTTTAAACTCTACAAGTAAGCTCAGGGGGTTGACAAATGCTTTATAGATACACATGTCAATTTTATAGAAATACTTGTGAAAAAAAAAATTATCAGTATACTAAATACTCACACATAAGTTAATAATAAATCTCAAAAAGATTTTAATAACAGCTTTTATTTAATTGTTTCAACTAAAAATATTAAGTTTTACTAAGCATGATCAAATTACAAATTTATTAATAATTAAGTGATCAAATTATAAAATTATTAATAATTAAATGACTAAATTGTAAATTTACTCATCCCCCGTCTAAACTTTGTTAGGAATTTATAATTTTTTGAATTGGAGGAAAATTTATAATTTTTAATCAATTTATAATTTTTTTTAATTGAAGGAATTAAAGTGTAAACTTAGTAAATAGTTTAGCGAAAAAAAGAAAAACCTCACATCACCCAAGCGCAAAAATACCCCTAAAAATCTTCGTCGGCGCTTCCTCGGCTGTATCCGCTTTTGCTACGGCGGCGCCGTTCGGTAGAATCTCCTCCGAAAAACAAACAACGACAACGAAAGCTACGGTCCTTTTTTCCTTTGGAAACCGCTCCAAAAGCCTAAGCTTTGCTCTTATTTTGCCAAAGGTATGTATAAATTCCAACTCTTTTTTTTTTTTTTTTCCTTTTATCCATTTTATTTATCTTTTATTTGAATTAGGTTTTGTTCAGCTGAGCTTAAGCTGTATTTCAATGGTGAAAGTTAAAGTACTTAGCTCAGTGCTGTTTGAATGTGTAATTAATTTTTGAATAAAGTTATTTTATTAGGCTAGGGATTTAAGGTCTTTCATCCGGCACCTTTTCTGCAAAACCTGTATATGTGTGTGTGTGTGTGTATACACACTACTAACCCTTGATTTGCTGCCAACTTTTCAGCTGATTAACGAAGATGCCGCGGAAACCAGCTAGGCATCATAGATTGTTACCAGTTCGGCCTTTAACTTTCTCACCATTTGCTCGTTGTGTTGCTCGAGTTGCTACTCCTTACCTGGTTAAACATCACATGCACGATGCCATGCAGCAATCTGCTGGTTTGTTTTTTTTTTTTCTTTATTTTGTGTGTGTGCTTAAAGTGATAAATAATTGCTTTTCTGTTGCTGTTATCTGCTTGACTTTTACTGGTATTTTCGATTTTCGCATTCTTATTATTTTCTGGCCTAAACTGTAGGTGATGAATTTAAGGAGAAGTTAAAAAACGTAGACAGACAATCCGAGTCATCTGAGGATGAAGAATTTGATGTAAGTACTTAATTACAGGTATCGTTGATTATAGTATGAAATATATCTAAAGGTTTTTAGTTAATTTGTCCCTTTTCTTTCTCCTTCTATCTTTAAAAGGGAGTTGTCCAAGCAGATTTTGCATTCTTTGACCCAAAACCAGATGATTTTCATGGTGTGAAAACATTGCTGCAATCCTACCTTGATAACAAGCAATGGGATTTGAGCGGTTTTGTAGACTTGATACTGGGACAAGCCACCGTTGGAACTGTTGTTAAATTAGAGGATGATGAAGACAATGGAGTTTTTTCTATAATTACTGCCCTTAACTTGGGGAGATACAAGGTAAGAAAGTTATTCTTTTGATCTGAATGGCTGTTAACTGTTCTTTGTTGAACTGTTTCCTATTTGCAAGATTAATTTACTGACCCTAACTTGAAATTGATATACTAGAAGGTAATCCATACTGTTGATCTGCTAAATATTGCACCATCCTGGTTTTGCTATTGTTGGAATAGATTAAATAGTTACCTTGTACTTGATTGTATAGAATCTTAGTTAAAATCCCATAGAGAGAATAATGGACTAAGTTAAATGACCAATATCATTCGATGTGATAGATCAGGTAGTAGACAACTATGTTGGGTCTTTCTTTTCATTTTTCATGAAGTGACTGCATCTGAGGCATATTTGGATATAGGTACAAGAATATGATCTTCTAAGTTCCTTTCAAATACATGGAAATCTTGAAAAAAATTTGAACATACCCATTTTTTACCCTTGTCGTAATCCAACACTCACAGCTGAGTCTAGGTAACACAAACAAACAGAACTTTTAAATGAATCTTTCTTGTTGTACTGGTGGTTGATGCTTACCTAAAGGCTAAATATCTTTTATTCCTTCTTGAACTGTGGGTTCTTCAATAAAGTTTATCTGTTGAGGTGCTATTTCTTGTGTCAACATGCGAAACCCTTATATACCAAATGGTGTGGCTAAAATGTTGTGAATGTTGTTGTTTGCTAGGATCACAAATGTATTACAGAGCTCAAGGAGTTCCTTCTTAACATATGCCATGAGAAAGATAAAATAGGAAACTTGAGATCACTTTTGGGAGATGAAGCACAGAAAGTGGGTCTCCTGGTTTCCCAATGTGTCGTGAACCTTCCTCCTGAACTCTTGCCGCCTCTTTATGATGCACTCTTTGATGAAATTTCATGGGCTACCGAAGATGAGGTTAGATTTTGAGTAATGTGTTATACTTAATAAAAAGTATTATCTTCTTTATCTACCAAAAGCACTTATCATTGGTAGTAAACTTATATATATATATATGTTCTTGTTTCACTTTTTGAAGCCCACAGAGGAGTTGCGTAATTGCTTCCGGTTCAAATTTTACGTAGTAGTAAGCAAATTTTACAAGGTATAAGATCTTTCTTGTGCTGCTTTTACTTTTCATGTGAGCATATTTTGATTATTCTTTCCCTGACTTTCGAGCTGAATCTACAGCACAAGAATGCAAATCAGAAAAGGTCTTCAAGCACTGACAAAGATGAGGCTTTCGTATATATTAAGCCTGAAGATGAGATTTTGCATAAGGTATTGATTCTTTGATCCATGTAATATGTAATGCCATATGTTTTACGTGTCTATTGGTTTGTTTTCGTTTTTACATTTTAATGATTTCCTTTTAAAACACATTTCAGCTGAGCATGTGGTCCTTCCTTTTTCCATTGCAAACTCAACAGGTTGCAACTCATGAGGTTAGTAGAACTCAACATCAATTTTATCATCATCGATCCGTTTTAGTTCATCTCTAAATTCTGTTTTTGAGATCTAAAATTTTGATAGTTCATTAACTTGTCTTTACCGTTCTTTTTCAGACCAATGGGGTATAATTACCTTTGTATTCTTGTTTTTGATTAATAACTATAATTATCTTCCAACGGTCGGATCTTTTTTGCAGCTAAAAAATTACCAGCTAACAGGGATTGTTATGGCTGTCAGAGCAGAAGACATTTCCTCATTCCGACAACAATTGCATGCTTTGATAAATGAATCTTGAATCTCGTTGAAAGAATGCAAAATTTTTGACACCTCAAGTACTGTATTTCTAACTTAAACGATTTTGCACGAGTTTGCTGTTCCGATAAATGTTGAAGATGCAACCCGATAATGGAGGAGTTGCAGGAAGGTAAGAATCAAGACTCCAATTTGCAAGCATAGCGAACACTCGGATCTGATTTAGGTGACATTTTTGTTGGAATGAATTTTGTTGTGATATAAAAGCTTCTTCTTCTTTTTTTATTTATTTATTTAACTTTAAATACTTATGTTTGTGACTTAAGGTCCTTCAAGGACCCTTTAAATATCTTAGGGCTGGGCACGGTGGATTTCCTTAAATTCGATCTTGATTCAACTTGAACTCGATTTTTCAAAAAAGAAAAAAAATCCGATTCTAATGGATTGGGTCGGATGTTGGATTTGGGTTTTCTTTTTTGTCATCCCTACTTATAACCCGGTTGAGCATTATTAATAACATGTAAAATTATGAATTATATAGTTTCCAAATGAAATGAGTCACTCCTATGGATTGGCGTTATTAGTAACATGTAATTTCCAAATGAAATGAGACTCGTAAACTAACATATGCCGTTTTATATTTTCTATATAAGGTTAGTTTTAAAAAGTGAACATTCTCATAATATTTATTTTCATAACAGTTTCATTTGTGTTAAGATATTTGTTATGAAGAGATGATTGTTATATACTGATAATAACATGTTATTATAAAGAGATAATTGTTGTAGGCTTACCAAAAAAAGTAAGAATCAAATCAATAAAATTAAAAGGCGTATAACATGAGCATGTATTATTGTATGTATATTTTATTTTACATTTTTCACATGATTAATTATAATATTCATAAATTTAATAATATCAATTAATCAATATGAGTTCATTTATAAGTTTATTATATATTATTAACACATTAAATATAAATTTTATTTTATTTAAAATGAAAAAATAAAGAATTAAACAAGAAAAGAAAAGTAGTTAAAGGGTTTTAGCATTCCAATACCAAAGTTGGCAGTGAGTTAAGAAAAGTAATTAAAAAGCCAAATAAAGAGGAATCCCCCAAAGTTAAATGTATTATTTGTAGCAATAATCATTGGTGAAAGTCGGTGAACATTGAACCCAGAAATAGATCATCATAATACTATGCTTAACGTGTTCACATTTTTAATCCAAAACACTATTAAATTTAAAATATGAAAAAAAAAACAATCTTTAAAGAAATTCAATGTAATGGAGAAATCAAGAGATTCATTTGCCTTAAGAGGATTATTCGTAAAAGAATTGCATTATATTGTATACCTAATTGTGTTGAATTTAAAAGGATTGAAGGTTCACATTGATTTTAGAGGAAAACTTGTTCATTAATTTATGTACTTAATTTGTTCATAGGGTTCATGCAAATTTATTGTTTTTTAGTTTGTAATTAAATTTTCAAGGAAAATGTCTTAATAAGAAGAGAATGATCTAGATTCTGTGAAAAAATAAAATTATAATTTGATGAATAATTTAAAACTAAATAATATATTATATTGATAACAAATTACTCTTTGGAGGAAACCCAAACTATATACTTTCACATCCATCTTATTTTTGCTCTTAATATATATAGGAGGCAGTGTAAATAGTAACTATATATTCTTAATTGAACTTATAATGACAGTGATAGAGTATAACCAAGTTCATTGTTTCTTTAGGACGTGGGGCTTTTCTTTAATATATATAGTAGGGTGCTCGTGAGCGCAGTTGGGTCTAAATATAATATTAATATATTTTATGTTTGCTTAAATTTGATCCGGCTTAAAATTTTGTTCAAATTCGTCCATATTTACAAAAGATTATACCAAGTTAATTTTGGTCCCGTTTATATTATTTTTTGATTTTTTTTAAAAATATTTTTTTTATATTATTTTTATATTTAGTAATTTTATACAATTTTTATTTATAGAAATTTTTTATATAGTCATCTTAACATTATTCTAATGTTTACATTAGGTTTAATTTTTTGATATGTTCTAAATTACGTAATATATAAAAAATAACATAAAATAAAATATTATAAATTTAAAACGTGTCGGGTTAGGTTCGGGCCTTAAATGTTCAAGCCCGAACCCAACCCATATTTTAAACGAACTTAGTTTTTTTGCATAAGCTCAGTTTTCGGACCTAATATTTTTATCTAGACCCTCTCAAATTTCGGACGAACTTTCAAACCTCAACAGATAATCTCAACCATATATACACACAAATATACTGGTGAAGATACAATGGTAAAGTTATAATGAGACAATTTACCCAAATGCATTAGCATTAAAATTATATTTTAACGCAATAAAAACATAAACAATTATATATAATACCATATTGCAAGGCATTTGATAATTTGTTACTAAATATGACTTATAAACAATTATTATTTTCCTTTTATGAATTATCTATGGTTTAAATTAATCACTTTTATTGGTGGGTCGGATTAAATTAAATTAATATTAATATGTTTACAATATGTACAATCACATTACCTGATATTGTGCAATTCATCTTTTCTTTTCTTCAATCATTTTCATGTGTCCAAAAATTAAAAGGTTCATGAATGTTAGGAATTAATTATAAATAAAAAAGTATTTAATTGTGGACTGAACTCTCTTGATTTGACCTATAATTAAGCTATTAATTTATAAAAAAAAGTAACAATTAGTGGGTTTAAATTTGAGTCACAAAATACACAAATTAAAATAAATAAATAAATTCTAAAGTGGGGGCTAAGCTATTATGAGTTTCCAATTTGAAGGGTGAGATACGATTTCCCAACTCAACTTGCCCACGCCTAGAGAGAGATGACAGCGGATCGGAGCAGTGGGGTTTTGCCTGCCCCATTCCCATTCCATATTTCCTTAAATATTAATTTATTAGCTTCGAATTTCATAAAAAAAAAATTCAAGACTTTGGTCTCACTTGATATGTCATAGTTTATATATATATATATATATATATATATATATATACTTTTATTAATATAAATAATGTTTTTTTATTTTGTAATGATATTATTAATTATTTTTAAATATAATTATGCTAAGGTAAATTTTATTATATATTTTAAATTAAAATATAAAGGGTATTTTGATAATAATCCCGACATAAGGCGGTGGATTTTTAAAACTTATTTGAAATTGATTAGATTAAGTTGAATTTCTTTTACCATCCAACATATATGTATAATGAGTATAATTATATTGATAAATACAACCCGTATTATTACTAAAACATTAAAGTTACAAAAAAATTAAAATTAATTTTACATATTCATCTAATTTTGTATTATTTACATTTGCTTAATTCCATTGTATATTATGTTGTACAGCATTCATGATGAAATATTACATTATACCAAAATTTAAAGATGCTTTAAGTTTTCCACTATATATTTAAAGTAAAATTATGGAAATAAAAGGATCTCTCTCCTTCCATTGACTTAATTTATTCATAAAAATAGGTGATATTGAATTATAATGATTTAATTTTAAAAATTATAATCAAGTTGTGATGGTATATATAAATTAAGATGAAAGACACATTTGTCTATCATTGCTTGTTCTTCAGTTCACTCTCCATCTCATTTCTCTTTTAAATTTCTTTCATTGTTTCCTTTTTCCTTTTGCATTTCTAAGCTCCAACACATTCTTTCCACTCAATTCTACTACAAAGCAAAACCTTTGCTTTTTCCAGAAAAAAAAAATTCCTGGGTTTTGTTTCTTGATAGAAAAGAAACTTTCTTATTTTTCCTACATTCTTCCTTTCGTTTTTTAATGGCTGAGGGACTACGAACAGCAGAACAACAGTGGAATTCGTATCCTTTTGGGATTGAAGTGCAAAGAAATGAACTGAATTCCGCATCAGAAAAAGTGGGGAATTGTTTTTTTAATCCAAATTGGGATAATTTAATGGTTCAAAGTGGTTCCTTTGACTCCTCATTGAGTTCCATGGTGTCGTCTTCTTCAGCAATATCAAATGCTGAAACTGTTCTTCCTGGTTATGAACACAATATGGTGATCAGAAAATTGATTGGAAGATTAGGAAACGATTATAATTATAGTAGTTTTACTTCATCACAGCCTTTGATCAAATCCAACAATGCTAACACTCCATTGAATATAATCCCAAAGCTCAATCTTCCATTTTCTTCCGACCCTGGATTTTCTGAAAGAGCTCCTAGATTTTCCAGCTTCAATGGTGAACTTGGATTTAATAGGAATGAATTTCAAGCTAATATTCCAGATTCCAAGCGAGGATCTTTATTAGTTTCTGAAAATATCCCACGCCAAAACAATGTCAATTCCCGGAAAAGGAAATCAATTCCGAGTGGAAAAGCAGAGGAAACCCCATCAATGGCAGCTGCTGATAGCAAGGTAATGTAAATTCAGTCACTGCAAATTACTGGGAATTGTTTAAAATTTTCAATTTCTTATATAGCCACAAAATTCCAGATTGTTGCTGGTGCAAAAAGAAGCAAGAAAGATAGAGCTGATGAAGAACACCATGGCAATGGTGAAAAACATAATAAGGTGAAATCAAAAGCAGCAATGGCACCAATGGAGTATGTCCATGTGAGGGCAAGAAGGGGTCAAGCTACTGATGGTCATAGCCTTGCTGAAAGAGTATGAAATCAAAACCTTAAAACAACAAAATCTAAATTGCCATTTTTGTGTTTCTTTTGCCTATTTTTCGTGTATTTTTCCAGGTTCGAAGAGAGAAAATAAGTGAAAGGATGAAACTTTTACAGGATCTTGTTCCAGGCTGCAACAAGGTAACATATGTGTTCGATACTATGTCCGAATTGGCATTCAACACGGGTTACTAAATTGAGATCAAAATTTGTTGCAGGTGACTGGTAAAGCACTTATGCTTGATGAAATTATTAACTACGTGCAGTCGTTGCAGCGTCAAGTCGAGGTAAACCGGAAATTCGGACCGTCTCCGATGTTGGTTTTCGGTTTTGGTTTACATAGTTATAAGATCATACTCAACCTATATATGTTTCTGCAGTTTCTATCTATGAAGTTCGCTACTTTGAATCCAAGAATGGATATTAACATGGAATCTATTGTACCAATGGATGTAAGTTAATGTTAATCTCCATTGTTCATTGTTTACGGTATCTCATCCGAACTTTCGAGTGAAGATCTTGAATCCGTTGTGCGTTGCAGATGTTTCGATGTTGCGGATCGTTGCCGAGTACCATGTTTTCGATCGATTCTTCTGCATCTGCATTTGGTTTTGGATATGAACACCAGCAAAGGGTGCCTATGCACAATGGTGAATACGATAATGCTGAGACTCGATTCTTCGAGAATTCCCCAAATTCGGGATTGCGAAAAACTAGGGACCCCATTGATGATCTTACTGATGCTAACTCTCGGGTAATCAATGGAATTAGTTGTTCAATTAGTTTCTTAATTCCCATTTCATATTTTTAAAGTTCACATTGTGTCTTTCAGGTTGGATTATTTTGGGATGATGATGATCTACATAGCATTGTTCAAATGGGATTTGGCCAAAATCAGCCACAAAGCTACCAAGGTATGGTCGGACATAGGTCCGATATGGGTATGCTAGATTTTTCTTTTCTTTTTTAAGGTTTTCCATGCGTTGGGTTCTTTAAAGGATTATATCTCAATACCCATATCTCAATATGCATCAAATACAGATTATGATTTCAAAACGAATTTTTTGATGCAATTTTTATCTGTAGGGAAAAATTAAGCTCTAATTATCATTAGACGAAATTTCAGAATCCTTTTATATATAGGGAATTATAAAAATGTTAGATTTGGGTATACAATGAGCACAAGTGCATTCAATGTTTAAAAGTTTTTTTAAATATTTGAAGATCATATTTACTTAACTATATATTAATATATCCATTTTCTATCATGTTTCTTGACAACCAAACAACACTATAATAAACTCAAGATGATACCCATTCCAATTGCTTTCATTTTCATGTGGAAATTCTAAACTCGATAATATTAGATGACATGAATATAACTTGAAAAAATAATTAAAATATAATATAAAATATGATACAACAAGAAAAAATATGAATATATCAATCGAATGTCTCAAAATTTAGATTATAACAAAATAAAGTACACTAACACAATATGAATCAACGAGACCTCTGACCGTGCCCCAGCATGCTTAGAAAACTGCAATTAGATTAGAAATTATGGGCAGTGTCTACAAGTGTACAAGTCAAATTGTAATATAGTTTATTATAACAAAATATCGAAAGTATTCCGAGGATCGTACCCAAAGAAGGTTTGCTTAAACTAAATTGAAAGTACAAATTAACACACTAAATAGGTCTAAATATTACTCACGCTAAAACCATAGTATGGCAGAATAAAATAACAGAAAAATATCTAAATCAAAATCAATTAAAAGCAAGCAGAAGGGTGAATCACTTGCATGTTCATGATTAACTTAATTTTAGGGTTTTTTTAACTAATTAGCTAACAATTAACCTAATTAATACCTTTAGGCCTATAATGAGATTAACCGATCGACTTAGTTTACTTATCTTTCCACCTGATAAACTAAAGCGAGTTAGAATAAGTTTATTCCAAGCAGACTATCATTTCGGTCTCATCTACCTAAGTGTCTTCCTAGAGTCATCAATTCTAAGGTTTATTCCACTTAATCTACTTCAACTAACTAGTTGCGAGACCCTTAACCTAAGCTAATTAATCCCACTTCAGACTGTCAGCCTTCCTAGGGTTTAGTTTCGAGCCATTCTAGATGAAAAATTTCCTATCCATTTATTAAACATTCAACAAGAAGTAAAAATAAAGAGAATAGAGAAAAGATGCTCCGAATCCTAAGATCTTGAATTGCGCTTAAATCTTGAAATCCTTGATTGATGTGTTGATTATTGATGAAGAAACGATAACAAAACAAAATAGAAAATAAAATAAACTAAACTAAATTGGTATTGCAATTGAAAGAAACATTTACAACTGAAAAAGAAATTGAAATCTAGACTAAACCATAATTAAGAACAGAAAAATAAAGTTTGAATCATGAACTGAGCTCCCCAATTAAGCTTTGAGAGCTAACATTTATAGTGTTTGAGTTAGATAACCAAATTAGGTCAATTACAAGCTGCTAAACATGTTAAATATGAATGTGCGGATGAAAAACACTTTTGGTTGTCAAATGGGCCCCATCGGATCGGTGTCGCGACACCCTATAGCTGGTGTTGCGACATTGAAGGTCGTATGTTCCCCCCTTTGGCTTGAAGCTTGATTGTCACTAAACTAACTATAATCACGACAAAGGCAAGAGCACCTATCGAACAATAGTATAGCTATGGTGAGAAGGGAATATCGTATCCACGAGGACTAAAAGTTGAAGGAATTGTTTAGCCGATAAATTGAACGAATTGTTTTAATCTAAATTTACTAATCTAAATTAACTAAGAATGCGGCAGAGAGTGAATTGGGAAAAATAAACGAAGATAACCAATGAGATAGATAATACCGAGGAAAGAATCCACCTAGACTTCACTTATTAATCTGAGTTTGAATTAAACGATTTATGCACTTACGCCTTGATCTGTAGAAATTCCTAAATTATGTTAATATCTCTTTCTAGAGCAAGAACAACTGACTCTAGGTTGATTAATTGAAATCTCTTTCTAATTAAAACTCCTATTGTCACATTAACTCGATCTATGGATTCCCCTATTAGATTTGACTCTAATCTGGTAGATTTATGTCATCATATTTTTAGGATTGCATGTAACTCCACTCAATTATGCTAGACCTACTCTTAAACATGGACTTTTGCTCCACTAAAATAAGCATATTAATCTTAAATCAATATATCAAAAATATTAAAACAAGAAATAAACATACATAATTGAGAATAAGAATCAAGTATTTATTATGTCATTCAGAAATCAAATAATAAGATCCATCATAGGTTTCATCTTCCCTAGGTATCTAGGGAATTTAGTTCATAATTTGGAATAAAACCATCTCAAAGTTAGGATAACAACAAGACATAAAGAAACCCAAAAAAATCTTGAAGGAGATCCGCTTCTGAGTTGAATCCAGTGGCTTTCTTCGAGTCTTTTCTTCGTTCTTCTTTGTGTGCTCCCTTAGGTCTTCTTCTAATTTATATTTATAGGATTTAGAATGCTCAGAAACCCTAAAAATTGGGTTTTTCTGTGTGTTTGGGAAATAGGGTGTGAAATCAACATGAGCTGGCACATAGGCGTGTGCCTAGCCCGTGTGGAAATGCCCAGGCCGTGTGGATACTAAAAATAGCTCTTTTTGTCTGATTTTTGCTTGTTTTTTACTTCTTTCGTTCCCCTATGCTCACCTAAGTATTGAAACATGAATTTAAAGGATTAGGAGCATCAAATTTACTAATTTACATGATAAATCATCCAAAAACACATCAAGAATGAGATTAAAAACATGTTACTTTTATGGTTTATCAAAGCTGAATGTTGCGACAGTGGCTTATGGACGTCGCAACATCGATTGCCTTAGCTCACCTCTTGGAGTTGTGCTTGAAATTCTTCTAAGTATTGAGGCTAGCTTTGTTGTTGCGACATCCGAGGCAATCCACTGACTCATCGACCTAAAATATCATCCCGCACGCTTAATCAATACGTTAGTTCCTCTTTAGGCTCGGATTGGCCTAACAGGTCATAAAGCAACACTAAAACTTCATTTTATTAAACTTAAATGCAAAACTAACTAAGTCTAAAAACGAACTAGAAATGTATAAAATAACTTGAATACAAGTTCATTAAGTGTTGAAAAAAGCTTAAGTTTCCACAACGAATTGTGGCAAATCAACCCTGTGATTAGAATGACTATCGTTTATGATCTTTTGGAGATGAAATATTTAGGTATTAGCCTCTTGGGTACATGTTTTAATGGTAAATTATATATTTAGTCACTTTTTAATGGTTTAATTACCAAATTTCAAAAAGGTTATGATATGGTCACTAACGTTATCAATTTGTTACATTTTGGTCACTAATCCATTAATTGCCCTTGGCATTATAACAGTTAGCTAATACGGCATGTTAAATCATCATTTCAGACAAAAATATTGTAACCATTACTACTTAAAAGGAAACTTTTGAAAAGTTTAATGACCATTTTGTAACTTTTTAAAGTTGAATAACCAAAATGTAAACTTAATAATAGTTTAATAACCTTAGGTATAGTTTATCCTTAAATAATTTTAATATATCTAATATGTTAAAAATAAGCACATAATAATATTATCATTCCTGTTACATCTCAACCCACGCTACTAAATAGGTATAGTTGAAAGTGACTATTAACCAGCCTTACTTCTCGCTTCTCCTTTCAATACATCTCACTACCTTAACTTGGGTTCTTTTTTTTTTATTTTTTTCTCTATATAAATCCAAAAACAATAATAATTTTATCATATTCTCTATATTAAGAAAAATATTTACAGAAACAACGAAACAAAATGGTGAAAAACAAATTGAAAAATTTGGCATTGTCGTTCTTGGCAATAACACTATTGCTGATTATATTCACACCGGTAAATGGATATAGGACGATTGTGGGAGGTAAAACGCCGGTGGAAGATGTGGAGAAGGACAAAGCAATGCAAGCTTTAGGGAGGTTTGCGGTGGAAGAGCACAACAAAAATCAAGAAAATGATGGAGACACATCGAATCAGATAGAGTTTTCTCAAGTGGTAGGGGCCGAGAAACAAATAGTTTCAGGGATCAAATACTTTCTAACGATTGAAGGGATGGAAAATGGGAAAAAGAAGACGTTTGATTCGGTAGTTTTGATTAAACCTTGGTCAAAATCTGAAGACAAAGAGTTGATTAGCTTCTCTCCTATTCAATAAGATTATTGAAATTTTATTATTGAATATATAAATATATATAATGATCTATGTAATAAATGAAGGAATAAGAAATGCTAATTAACTATTTACTTTTTGATATTCATTTTCCCTAAAGTATATATGATCTATATTCATATTTAACATATATTTAAAAAGGTTTTAAAAAAAAAAAGTTATTGTAACGACCCAATTTTTAGTGATATCAAAAATTACAATTTTGGGACCTCGTTTCCGTAAACCGAGTTCGTAATTATTAAAAAAGTATAATTATGAAGTTTTTATGTAGGTGAATTAAAATTTGGATGGTAAATTTAGCCGAAATTATGGTTAATGAGGGATCATGGACTAAATTGTAAAGTTTAATCGCTATAGATTTAAATAGCCATTTTAATGACTCAAGGACTAGATTATGGTAAATTAGGGCTCAGGAGAATTATAATGACTTGGGGACTTAAATAGAAATTATAAAAAGGATTAAAATGACAAATTAACCATTTTAAAATTGCTAATAGTGGATTGTAATGATGATTTGTGATTAAACTAATTAATTGTAGTTAAATTTATAAGAAAAGATTAATTAAAAGTTAATTACGATTAACTAAAGCTTAATTAAACATATATAAAGGAAATTAGTGGAAGGAGAGATGATAATTTGGTAAGCTATAAAAGTAACATGTTTTTAATCTCACTCTTGATGTGTTTTTGGATGATTTATTATGTAAATTAGTGAATTTGATGCTCCTAATCCTTTAAATTCATGTTTCTATACTTAGGTGAGTACAGGGGAGTGAAAGGAGCGAAAAACAAGCCAAAATCAGGCAAAAAGAGTTGTTTTCTGTATTCACACGGCCTAGACATTTCCACACGGGCTAGACACACGCCCATGTGCCAGCCCGTGTTGATATCCCACCTTGCTTCCCAAATACACAAAAAAACCCAATTTTTAGCCTTTCTGAGCATTTTAAAGTCTATAAATATCAATTAGAAGAAGACCTAAGGGAGCACTGAGAGAAGATTAAAGAAAAGACTCGAAGAACACCATCAGAGCCAACTCAGAAGCGGATCTCCTCCAAGATTGAAGATCTCCTTTTAACTTCTTTTGAAGTTTTGTTGAATTTATTTATGTCTTGTGGTTTTTCTGACTTTGAGATGTTTTCATTCAAGATTATAAAATCCTCTAGATACCTAGGGGAGATGAAATTTATGATAAATCCTATTATTTAATTTATGTTTTACGCGATAAATACTTGATTCTTGTTCTCAATTATGTATGCTCATTTCGTGTTTTAATATTTTCGAGATACTAATTCATGTTTAATGTGCTTATTTTAGTGGAGCAAAAGTTCTTGTTTAAGAGTAGGTCTAGCATAATTGAGTGGAGTTGCATGCAATCCTAAAAATAGGATGGCAAATATCTACCGGATTAGAGTCAAATCTAATAGGGGAATTCATAGATCGAGTTAATGCAACAATAGGGGTTTTAATTAGAAAGAGATTTCAATTAATCAACCTAGAGTCAGTTGTTCTTACTCTCGAAAGAGATATTAACATAATTTAGGAATTTCTACGGATCAAGACACAAGTGAATAAATCGTTTAATTCAGATTCATAATAATAGGTGAAGTCTAGGTGGATTCTTTCCTAGGTATTGTCTTTCTCTTTGGTTATCTTCGATTATTTTCCTATTTCATTCTCTGTTGCGTTCTTAGTTAAATTAGACTAGTAAATTAAGGTTAAAAACAATCACTCCAATTTATTGGCTAAGTAATAGAAAAACAGTAATTACTAGTACTTTTAGTCATCGTGGAGCGATATTCCCTACTCACCATAGTTATACTATTGTTTGATAGGTGCGCTTGCCTTTGTCGTAATTATACTTAGTTTAGTGATCATCATAATTCATCTCCTCCAACCGGCCATAGGTAGAAAAGAAGAAGAAAAAACATCGTTGCTAGGGTTTCAAGCTTTTGATCTTTAATTTAAGTAAGTCCCTAGTAATTTTTCTTTGATATTTATGGAAATTGAGTGGGAGATTAATTTAACTAGCCCATGTACTAATTTGTGAAATTGCTAAAGTTAGAAAGTTAACATTGTTGAGATTTTGATGAAATTGGTAAGAATTTGTGAGATATTAAGCTTAGATTAAGAAAATGACTAAATTGTAAAGCTTAGTTGGTAGTTTTGTACATTAGGGGTCAAATTGAACAAAATGCAAAACTGTTGTGAAATGATGGTAGGAATAGCAAGTAGAAGGTCTCTAATGAAAATATGTGAAATCGAATTTCAATCCAAAGATTTAGATTGAAAGTTATATTTGTTTTGGTTTAGAGACTAAATTCAATAAATTGTAAAATATGTTTGATATTGTAATTGATTTCAATTTGAAATGAATTTGATAGTATTGTATGTTTGTGATTTTATATAACTAATGTTGACATGGAATCATTGAGAGGGAAAGGAAAATTGAAACTCATCAACAAGTAGCTCGAAAATTCAATTTGTACTTTTATGACTTGGGACGTATTCAATTACTGCATATTCATGTTATTTTGCATCATATACTATTGTGGTGAGTTGGTATTGGATTTTGGAATTGAATTACTATAGTTGAGACTGGTTATAAAGACAGAGACTAAATTCAATAGAATAAAAATTTTATTATTTAATTGATATATATGATAATTGGTATGAAATTGAGTTGAAACATATTGTATTATAAGATGAATTGATGATTAATTGATATGATAAAGTATGATTTGAATTGTTTATAATGAATCGAAAATTTGGTTACCCTATTAGCTGTTTAGACCGAGTCGGATATAGTTGGCATGCCATAGAGTCAGATTATTGATTGAACACCATTGTTTGCAGGCAGCTCGGGGTGGTAGTATGTACATGTTAGCGTTATCGTTGCCGAGCAACCCAGGGTGACGGATCCGTGTATCGTTTTGAGTCTGTGACTGGTTAACAGGGTTATAAACATATAAATTTATTAAATGAAAAATGAAATGAAATTGAAATGTGATATGTGACAATGTGCGAAAGAATCGAAAACGAACCCTAGGGGCTGAATATGTATGAAAGAGCTGTTAGGCTCGAAAATGGTTGATAAGTATATATGAAATGGAGTTGAGTATGCAAAAAATAATGTTGGAAAAATGAATAAGATTAAGTACATAAAGATAACAATATGGGTTGATTTGGTAGCTTGTAAAATGAATGGTATTGGCAATTTGATATGCATATGTAGTGAGTTAGTGTAATTAAATTGATTTTATGTATGTTACATTGTATAGGAAATTGTTGGCATAATGTTTACGTGAATTGGTTATAATGTGAATTAGAATTGAATGTATGCATATACTTTAATTTTTTAATTGTTTTTGCTTGAATCATGGAAATATCACTGAGCATATTTGCTTAGCGTATAGTTTGTTTTCTCCATGCGTAGATATAGTAAATTCCCAATAGTTTGAGCAGTAGATCCAGAATTCAGCAAATCTTGTATAAGTTTCGTTTTGTTTTAAATATGGCATGTAACTAGGTTGAGTCAGTTTTGGTATAATACTAAGTTTATACACACTTTTGAAGTAGAACTTTGATGTATGAATTTGGCCAATTGAATACAATGTATATGAATTCAATAGATGGTTTGAATTGTGTTAAATGTTGCAATTGTCAATGGTTTAGGTGAATAGGTATGTATGTTAAAGATTCAAATGAATAACACTAGATAGTTGACTTATAGGTGATATGACATTAGTACATTGATGAATAAAGAATTGTAGTTCATGAATTGATGCTTGAAAATTTCAAATGTTCCCTGAATTTATGAGATAGATGTGTAGATTGGTTGATTTGAAATTGTAGGTCAATGTTTATAAAAATTTTGCAGAAATTGTTAGTCATGTTACAATGTTAAGTGTATGTCATCACAACGAGATCAAGCCATCATGCCATGACGCTACATCGAGCATGGGTCGGCATTACAACAAGAAACCCCCTGACATCGCGACATCAACCTAAAATTTTGTGAACATCACATTTTAGTCCTAATTCAATCTTGAATTAGCATTAGAGCTTTCATAAGCCTGTATAAGTCCCATAAATGAATATATAACACTTATATACTTAATTTGTTTAAAATGAATGTTTAATGATGTGAGTTAAATTATAATTTTTTCGTAGTTTCTCCGACAACGAATGTGACATCTTATAGTTCGAATCCGACAGTCAGATCGGGTATAGGGTGTTACAGTTATATTCCAACATACACTCAAATTCAAATAACATAAATAGGTATATTCAAATATATGATGTTGGGTTAGAAATTGAACAAGCATCCATATGCAAAAAACTGAAATCCAACAAGTAGTAGAAGACATTCATATTTTAATATCCTTGCTAAATATTTAGACACAAATTAGGTATCTTTTGAGTGAAATGTATCCACACCAAAGTAAACAACTTTGTAGATGAACAAATCAATCTTCTCCATAACCATATCTTGATATGCTTCAAGTATAGATTGCTATTTCGAGACGACATGTTTGATTTGATTTTATCTGATGTAGGTTCAATGCGGGTGAAAATTGATCTCTAATTATCATTAGACAAAACTTCAAAATCCCTCTATATATAGGGGAATTATAAAAAAAAATGTTAGATATGGGTATATGTTGGCACAAGTACATTCGATGTTTAAATTTTTTTTTAAATATTCTAAGATCATATTTCCATAATTATATATTAATATATTTATTTTCTATTACGTTTCTAGACAACCAAACAACACTATAATAAACTCAAAATGATACCCATTTTAATTGCTTTCATTTTCATTTGGAAATTCTAATGTAGGGTGCGTAGACTCAATAATATTAGACAAACATGAATATAACTTGAAAAATTAATTAAAAATGATATAAAATATGACACAACATGAAAAAATATGAATATATCCGGATGTCTCAAAATTTAGATTATAACACAATAAAGTACACTAACATGATATGGATCAACGGGACCCTTTTATTAGAATGACTATTTTTATGATCCTTTGGAGATGAAATATATAACTCTTGGCCTCTAGGGCACATGTTTTAATGGTAAATTATATTTTTGGTCACTTATGTATGGTTTAAATTACATTTTAATTACCAAATTTCAAAAAATTATGGTATGGTCACTAACGTTATTGATTTGTTACATTTTGTCATTGATCCATTAATTGCCATTGACATTATAACAACTAGCTGATATGGCATGTTAAATCATCATTTCGAAAAAAAAATTGTAACTATTAGTGACTTAAAAGAAAACTTTTGAAAAGTTTAGTGACCATTTTGTAACTTTTAAAGTTGAATAACAAAATGTAAACTTACTAATAGTTTAATAACTTTGGGTGTAGTTCACCCTTATATAGTTTTATATATCTAATAGGTTGAAAATTAACATATAATAATATTATCATTCCTGTTACAACTTGACCCAAGCTATTAAATAGGTATAGCTGAAAGTGGCTATTAACTAGCCTTGCTTATCGCTTCTCCTCTCAATACATTTCACCACATTAACTTCAATTCTTTTTCTCTATATAAATCCAAAAGAAAATAATAATTTTATCATTTTCTCTATATTATGCAAAATATTTATACAAACAACGAAACAAAATGGTGAAAAACAAATTGAAAATGTTGGCATTGTCGTTCTTGGAAATAACATTATTGCTGATTATATTCACACCGATTAATGGATACGGGATGGTAGTGGGAGGTAAAACACCAGTGGAAGATGTGGAGAAGGACAAAGCAATGCAAGCTTTAGGGAGGTTCGCGGTGGAAGAACACAACAAAAATAAAAAAAATGATGGAGACACATCGAATCCAATAAAGTTTTCTCAAGTGGTAAGGGCCGAGAAACAAATAGTTTCAGGGATCAAATACTTTCTAACGATTGAAGGGATGGAAAATGGGAAAAAGATGACATTTCATTCGATAGTTTTGATTAAACCTTGGTCAAAATCTAAAGACAAAAAGTTACTTAGCTTCTCTCCTATTCAATAAGATTATTGAAATTTTATTAATGAAGATATAAAATATATATAATGATCTATGTAATAAATGAAGGATTAAGAAATGCTAATTAACTGTTTTCTTTTTTATATTCATTTTCCATAAATTATATATGCTCGATATTCATATTTAACATATATTTAAAAGGTTTTTAAAAATTAGTTATTGTAACGATCGATTTCTACTAGTATCAAAAATTATGGTTTCGAATCTTGTTTCCATAAATCGAGTCCACAATTATTAAATAAGGATAATTATGAAGTTTTTATATTGGTGAATTAAAATTTGGATGATCAATTTAGCGAAATTGTGGTTAATTAGGGCCTGAGGACTAAATTGTAGAGTTTAATCGTTATAGATTTTAATTAGAAAATGAATTGGGGACTTAAATGAAATTACCCAAAGGATTTAAATGACAAATTAACCAATTTAAAATAGCTAATATTTTATTGTAATGATGATTTGTGATTAAACTAATTAATTGTAGTTAAAATTATAAGAAAAGATTAGTTAAAATTTAATTAATATTAACTAAAGCTTAATTAAACATATATAAAGGAAATTAGTGGAAGGAGAGATGATAATTCATCTCCTCCAACCGGCCATAGGTAGAAAAGAAGAAGAAAAAATGCCATTGCTAGGGTTTCAAGCATTTGGTCTTTAATTCAAGTAAGTCCCTAACCATTTTTCTTTAATTTTTATGGAAATTGAATCATGGGGGATTGATTTAGCTAGCCCATGTACTAATTTATGAAACTATTAAGGTTTTAGAAAGTTACCATTGTTGAGATTTGATGAAATTGGTATGAATTTGTGAGAAATCAAGCTTAGGTTAAGAAAATGACTAAATTGTAAAGCTTAGTTGTTAGTTTCGTACATCAGGGACTGAATTGAAGAAAATGAAAAAATATTGTGAAATGCTGGTAGGAATAGCAAGTAGAAGGACCCTAATGAAAATATGTGAAATCGAATTTCAATCAAAGTTTTAGATTGAAAGTTATGTTTGTCCTGGTTTAGGGACTAAATTAAATAAATTGTAAAATATGATTGATATTGTAATTGATTTCAATTTGAAATGAATTTGATAGTATTGTATGTTTGTGATTTTATATAGCTAATGTTGACACGGAATTGTTGAGAGGGAAAGGAAAATTGAAACTCGTCGACGAGTGGCTCGAAAATTTAGTTTGTATTTCTATGATTCGAGACCAATTTAATTACTGCATATTCATGTTATTCTACATTATATACTATTGTTGGTATTTGATTTTTGAATTGAATTACTATAGTCGAGATTGATTATCGAGACATGGACTAAATTGAATAGAATAAAAATTTCATTATTTAATTTATATATGATAATTGGTATGAAATTGAGTTGAAACATATTGTATTATAAGATGAATTGATGATTAGTTGATATGATAAAGTAAGGAATCAAAATTTTGGTTACCCTATTAGCTATTCAGACCGAGCGAATATAGTTGACATGCCATAGGGTCAGATTATTGATTGAAACCTATTGTTGCTAGGCAACCCTGGGTGGTAGTATGTACACGGTAGCACTATCGTTGCTGAGTAACCTGAGGAGATAGATTCGTGTGTCTATTTTGAGTCTATGTCTGGTTAATAGGGTTATAAACATATAAATTGATTAAATGATGAATAAAAAGAAATTCAAATGTGATATGTGACAATGTGCAAAAGAATCGAAAATGAAACCTAGGGGCCGAATATGTATGAAACAGCTGTTAGGCTCGAAACTGGTTGATACGTATACATGAAATTGAGTTGAGTATGCAAAAGTTAATGTTGGCAAAATAAATAAGATTAAGTACATAAAGATAACAATATGGATTGATTTGGTAGCTTGTAAAATGAATGGTATTGGCAATTTGATATGCATATGTAGTGAGTTAGTGTAATTAAATTGATTTTATGTATGTTATATTGTTTAGGAAATTGTTGGCATAATGTTTATGTGAATTAGTTATAATATGAATTAGAATTGAATGTATGCATATACTTTAATTTTTTAATTGTTTTTGCTTGAATCATGAAAATACCACTGAGCATATTTGCTTAGTGTATGGCTTGTTTTCTCCGTGCGTAGGTATAGTAAATTCCCAATAGTTTGAGCAGTAGATCTAGAATTCAGCAAACGATCCCTGACTCAGCAAAGTTTGTATAAGTTTTGTTTTGTTTTAAGTATGGCATGTAACTAGGTTGAGTCAGTTTTGGTATAATACTAAGTTTATACACACTTTTAAAGTAGAACTTTGATGTATGAATTTGGCCAATTGAATACAATATGTATATGAATACAATAGACTATTTGAATTGTGTTAAATGTTGCAATTGTCAATGGTTTAGGTAAATAGGTATGTTTGTTAAAGATTCGAATGAATTACACTAGATAGTTGACTTATATGTGATATGAAATTGGTACATTGTTGAATAAAGAATTGTATTTCATGAATTGATGCTTGAAAATTGCAAATGTTGCTTGGATTTATGAGATAGATGTGTGAATTGGTTGATTTGAAATTGCAGGTCGATGTTCATAAAAATTTTGCAGAAATAGTTTGTCATGTCACGACAAGATCAAGCCACCATGCCACGATGCGACGTCAAACATGGGCTGTTGAGATGATACCTAGACGGTATGTTGCATTGCGACGTCAACTTGGAATTTTGTAAACATTAAAGTTTAGTCCTAATTTGATCTCGGATTAGCATTAGAGTTTCGTAAACTTGTATAAGGCCCGGAAATGAATATATAACACTTATATGCTTAATTTGCTTACAAATGAATGTTTAATAATGTGAATTAAATTATGATTTGTTCTTAGTTGCTCTGACAATGAATATAACACCTTATAATTTGGATCCGTCGATCGGATCAGGTATTATGTGTTACAGTTAGAAATTGAATAAGGACCCATATGCAAAAAGTGAAGTCCAGCAAGTAGTAGAAGACATTCATATTTTAATATCCTTGCTAAATATTGAGACACATATTAAGTATCTTTTGAGTGAAATGTATGCACACCACAGTAAACAACTTTGTAAATGAATAAATCAATCTTTTCCATAACCATATCCCGATATGCATCAAATACAGATTCTGATTTCAAAACAAAATGTTTGATTTGATTTTATCTTATGTAGGTTCAATGCAGGTGAAAATTGAACTCTAATTATCATTGGACGAAACTTCAGAATCCCTTTATATATGAGGGAATTATAAAATTGTTAGATATGGGTATACAATGGGCACAAGTACATTTGATGTTTAAAAGGTTTTTTTAAAATATTCTAAGATCATATTTTCATAATTATATATTAATATATTTATTTTCTATTACATTTCGGACAACCAAACAACACTATAATAAACTCAAAATGATACCTATTCTAATTGCTTTCATTTTCATTTGGAAATTCTAATGTAAGGTGGGTAGACTCAATATTAACATACGACATAAATATAACTTGAAAAATTAATTAAAAATGATATAAAACATGAAAAATATGAATATATCAGCCAAATGTCTCAAAATTTAGATTATAACATAGTAAAGTACACTAACACAATATGGATTAACGATACCCCATTATTAGAATGACTATTGTTTGTGATCCTTTGGAGATGAAATATTTAATTCTTTGCCTCTCGGGCACATGTTTTAATGGTAAATTATATTTTGGTCACTTATGTATGGTTTAAATTATATTTTAATTACTAAATTTCAAAAAGTTATGATATGGTCACTAGTGTTATCAAGTTGTTATATTTTGGTCATCGATCCATTAATTGTCCTTGACATTCTAACACTAGCTAATATGGCATATTAAATCATCATTTCGCACAATGATATTGTAACTATTACAGACTTAAAAAGAAAACATTTAAAAGTTCAATGACCATTTTGTAATTTTTAAAGTTAAATAACCAAAATGTAAACTTAATAATAATTTAATAACCTTAGGTATAGTTTACCCTTATATAATTTTTATAAATCTAATAGATTAAAAATAAATATATAATAATATTATCGTTCATGCTATAAGTCAACCCAAACTACTAAATAGGTATAGTTGAAAGTGGCTATTAACTAGCCTTACTTATCGCTTCTCCTCTCAATACATTTCACCACCTTAACTTGGGTTCTTTTTTTCAATCTCCTTTTCTCTATATAAAGCCAAAAACAATAGTCATTTTATCATATTCTCTGTATTAAGCAAAATATTTATAGAAAAAACAAAACAAAATGGTGAAAAACAAATTGAAAAAGTTGGCATTGTCGTTTTTGGCAATAACACTATTGTTGATTATATTTACGCCGGTTAACGGATACGGGACAATAGTGGGAGGTAAAACGCCAGTGGAAGATGTGGAGCAGGACAAAGCAATGCAAGCTCTAGGGAGATTCGCAGTTGAAGAACACAACAAAAATAAAAAAAATAATGGAAACATATCAAACCAGATAGAGTTTTCTAAAGTGGTAAGGGCCGAGAAACAAATAGTTTCAGGGATCAAGTACATTCTAACGATCGAAGGGATGGAAAACGGGGAAAAGAGGACGTTTAATTCGGTAGTTTTGATTAAACCTTGGTCCAAATCTGGAGACAAAGAGTTACTTAGCTTCTCTCCTACTCAATAAGATTATTAAATTTTTATTATTGAATATATATATATATATATATATATATATATATATATATATGATCTATGTAATAAATGAAGGAATAAGAAATGCTAATTAGATATTTTCCTTTTAACACAAGTAGTTATATGAGATAATCATTTTCTTTACTCAAATTCAGATAACATAAATAGGTATATTTGGGTTAGAAATTGAACAAGCATGCATATGCAAAAATAATTGAAATCCAGCAAGATATTTTAATATCCTTGCTAAATATTTTGGTATCTTTTGAGTGGAATGTATCCACAATTTCGATTTAATGCTTTTATTTTGTCTTTTGATCCAAAGATTCTTTAGAAAAGCTTATGAAAATGTTCAGTGGTAGGCAGGCTCAAGGCATTCGCTAGCTGGTATGAGTATCAATATGTGTTAACTAGAAAGAAAAAGCCAACAGTCCGAATATTATTACTTGTCCCTTCCTTTCTTTTGTTTTGATTTTTTAAGTTATATTTGGAGATGTTTAGTAGGGCAGATTTAATAAGACTTCTATCAGCCTAACTTAGAGTACTCCATTTAGGCGTATTCAGACCAAATTTGAAGTATAAAGACAGTATATATATATATATATATGTTTATTAGAAGCATTACATCATCTTATGATTTTATCATCGTATCCCAACCTTACACAATTTTTAATAGCATTGACAAAGAAGCAGAAAAAGGATGGATAAGTGATAATAGAGGATTGCAGTGACAATTTCATATTGTTATGCCTTGCTGTCAATGGCCATGGGTGCTGCTTCTTGTTTTCCTGCCAACTTGTTCATTTTTGCGAATATGTTGCTGTAAAATTGCGCATCCCTCTTGTTGTACTCCTTGATTTTCTCTTTTAAGACTCGGTACTCCAATTTCACATCCCTGGTGATCATCACCAAAATTTCTATCTCTAATTACCACAGCTGACATAAATCGCACTATTTTCAGATATAGCCAAAAGTTTGCTGCAAACAAGTACCTGTTATCAGGGTCGATCTCCAAGGCTTTTTTGATATCAGCCTCCGCCAAATCCAAGTCAACAAGTTGAATATATGCTTGAGCTCTCCTGTAGAGTGCTTTCACATTCCCGCTATCAAGCTCCAATACCTATAAGATCATACATTCCAGAACCGTTAGCCCGAGTGGGTTAACACTTGCATATAATCAAGACTTCTAAAAACCACTTTGATTACAACCTTAGTACACAGTTTTGCGGCCTGCTTGTAATCTTTGAGCTTCAATTTGGAAGCTGCATTGTTAAGGTTACAATTTACTTTTAGCAACTTTGCTTGTTTCTTCTCCTCATCGTTGAAAGAAGAGTCATACTCTATGAAGCTAACAGCCTACATGAAGGAATTATGTCAAGTAGTTAGTTCGAGTAAAGACAGCCTCGCGAATTGAATGAACAATAATCTGCAGAGTCCATAATGATACCTTTTCATATCGTTTTGATGCTCTCTCAAATTTACCAGCCTTGAATAGTGCGTTCCCTTCTTCTTTCTTCTTCCCAGCAGCTTCGATCTTTTGCGGTGTATCCATTTCCCATGATTCTTTCTCCTGCAATCATGAACTTGTTTAGACAGTAGTCGCCACAAACAGCCATTGCAACAGGAAAAATGTACTTCTGGACATACAGACTAACCTTCACAAACGAGACCATCTCAACCTCATAATAAACAGTTGAATTTGCAGGAACTACAGCCAACTCTTGATGCGATTCGGATGAACCGAAAGCATATTCTGGTTGAATGGTGATAAGTGCGTTTTCTCCTTTCTTCATGGTCTTTACAGCTTTATCAAGACCATCAATTACTTGTTCTGACACAGATAGAATCCATATTAGAAATGTACTTGAACTCGATGACCAATGTGCCAATGCCCAAAGGCCTTATAACAAGTCCTGAAAGAACCAAACTATTATTACCTTCATCAATCTTGAACTCAAACGGCTCCTCATCGTAACCCTTCTTTATGAAGATCGTCCCATCCGGTAGCTTTCCTATTAATTTCACTGGCGAAGTACAAAAAACAAATATGAATACATTGAAAGAGGAAGTAAAACCATTATAGACTAAGGAAAGTAAAATTCAAACCCATCTTACCTTGAACCACTGTTCCATCATTTGGTCGTTCGTAACCCTCTCCCTCCTTCACAATCTTTTTCAAGACCTTTTTGTCTTTCGTGATATCAGAAACACTCTTCCAAGAAACCAACTCGAGAGTTATATGGAGGGTAGCATTTGGAGGAACAGCACATTCACCGCCTGTAGCAGGCCTGCCATCCTCACCAAATCCATCTATATATGCAATCAAAAAGTCAGTAAAGTTTCACATTGTCCAGTAACCAATACAAGAATAAAGGAATTTTATCTTACATTGTGGCTTCACAGTCAACAGGACTTTCTCCCCTTTCTTCATTGTTTTCACTGCCTTCGCAAGGGCCGGGCAGAAATAGCCTGCACAGCAGAAATTTACAAATTTCAGCGTCAAGCTGAAAGTGTGGGGTTTTCTTTGAAACAAGTAGGAATAGAGGAATGAAACTAACCATCTCCGACAGTGAACTCAACGCCATCCGATTTTGAAATCAGTGTACCATCTTCTAAACAAGCTTCGTATTTAACTGCCATAAATACAAGAACACCATCGTAAATACAGAGCATCATAAAACTCTAATAATTCAAGCAGTAAGGGCAAATGGATCTATAACATACCAAACACTTCATCCAAATCTTTTGGATTCTCCCATTTCTCCCCTTCAACAAGTATTTTCTTGAAGATTCCTCCATCTTTGCATATGTCCTTAACGCTCGTCCAAGAAAGCAACTCCACATCGAATTGAAGGGTTGCATTAGGAGGAATAGTTGGAGGTGACCCAGATTCCCCATACGCCAACTCAGCAGGTATGGTGAAAATTGCATTTTCACCTTTCTTCATTGTCTTGATACCCTCATCCCAGCCCTTGATAACTTGTCCTGCAAGTTAAAAGAGAAAAACAAATAAGCCTATCTAGCTTATGTCATTGCACCATGCTGAGCTTCCCATTTTTGTTTATATTTTAAATTTTTTACCATATTAAATTACATTATTACCTTAATATATTCATAATTCAAGCTCGAGCTTAACAGAACTCAAAAATGAAAAAAATGATAAACAAGCTAAATCAAGCTTGAGCTCCAGTAACTAGAGCTGAGCTTAAACTTCAAAATAAATTTCTGATCAAGCTCAAACCAAGTATCGAGATCATAATATCAAGTCAAGCTTGAGATCTCCAGCCTCTGAGCTTGGCTCAATTTTCCGATATCGGCCAGCATATAACATTTCAATCTCAAACCGATACAAAAACTATTAAGTTCCATTCTAGTCAAAATCTGTTACGATCAGTACCGATCCATAGCGGCAGAACAAAATTAATATTTTAGACCAATTTTTAATTTATCTTTAAATATTTTATCGATCCACCCCTAGATTTGTAATTTGATTCATTTACTTTCTGAAGGTTAAAAGATATTAACTTTCAGCCAAAAGTCCAAAATCAACATTCAATAGGAAATGAGGCCAAACATTGCAAACTAAAAGATCAGTAAGATTAAATACCTTGGCCAAGCTTGAACTTGAATGGAGTCCCTCTATCACGGCTTGAATCAAATTTGGTTCCATCAAGCAAAGTTCCAGTATAATGCACTGTAAATAATTAAAAAAACATGGAACCCCATTAAATCAAAATCCAAGAAACAAAGAAATCAATGAATTAACAAAAAATAAAAAAAAATAAAGGAAAAAGACCCATTACCTTCAACTTCATCACCACTGCTAGGATTCTCCCAACCTTCACCTTCCTTAACCAGTTTCTTCTTCAACCCATTTTTCCCAATCTCTTTTTCTTCACCAACTTTTAGGATTGGGCTAACTGGGTCATCTTCTGGAATGTCCATCTCGTCTTCCTCCATGTTGCTGGCTGTTGGGAACTCGAAATCGTCTTCCATGGAGTTTTCGAACAATTAGGCCGAGAAAACAAAGAAAATATTCGAAATTTGAAGATTTCTTAGAAGGCAAATAGACAATGCGTGAAGGATTGTGTTGGGTTTTGTTAATTGACTCGATCGTTGGGGGACGAATTGAGGCCATGCGATTTTATAAGGTGAAATTGAAGACTGAGAGAGTCTAGAGAGTTCTAAATGCTAACAGCCCGAAGAGAGTTCCAGAATTCTCCACTTTTTTTGAGTCTTCCCTTGACACTGTCTTTGAAATCTTCGCGCTTAGATTCGGGCTCTTCATAATAATTAATATAATTTGGTTATTTGCATCTTATACCTCTAGATTATGACTCGAATTTTATATTGGTCTGGAAGTTTTTAAATGATTTAATTGAATCCTTACATTATTAATGTTGTATTAATTAGATCCTTCTGTTAGTCCGACTGTCACCGTAAATGTTAAAGATCAATTTATATATGTTCAAATTTTTACCCCATAAAAATTAATAAATCAAAATTTATATGTGAATATACCAATATCTATATAATATAAACTATTCATATAAAAATTGAAGTAAATAAATAAAATATCTTAAATACAATTGAAATATAATAAAATATACAAATACGATACTATAGAAGAATTGCAAGGTATATTTTGAATTTATTTAGTTTAAACCTATCCATTTGTGTTTGTGTTTTTCTATCATCTTAATTTCTAATAATTTACTATATACATACACATTTTACTATTATGTATCAAATGTATTTTAATTCAAACGCATTTTACACATTAATTTTAATCACAATATTATCATAATAGTTAATTTAAACATCATCTTAATTTTTAACATTTAATTATGAATTAACTTTGTTAATACACAAACTTTGTTAGAAACAAGGTAACGTTAAGAATAAAGAACAAGAAAAAAAAGTCTGCTACCCTAGCACGTCTCTATCTGCTTCTCTAGCAAGTATATTGGTTTTCTTGAGTTTTTCTTGTTTCGACGGCTATTTGCTTCATAGACTTGAAGAGTTTTCTTTATCTGGGTTTTCTTGTCGTGCGTCTATGGAATCAGAATTTGTTGGTTTATCCCTTGATGAAGAAGAAGAAGAAATCCTGCAAGCACAAGGTGATACAGATTCGGTAAGCGATGAAGAAATTCTTAGTCTGGTTGGATGTTTTCTTACAGCCAGCATCATGTATTACCCAGCAATGAAAAGCACTATAGCTAATTTATGGCATCCGGTCAGGGGTGTTCAAATTAGAGATCTGGGGAAAAAAAGGTATTTATTTAAATTTTTTCATATTATAAGTATGGAAAGAGTTATTAAAGGGGCTCATTGGACATTCAATAATCATCTGCTGATTTTGCACAAGTTGTAAGGGGGGAAGATCCACTAAGAGTTCCATTAATCTCATCACCGTTCTGGGTACAAGTTCATGATGTGCCCATTGGGTTTTATTCTAATAATTTGGCTATGGAATTAGGGAATTTTATTGGAATTTTCCAAGAATATGATGGCTCTAGTTTGGGGAAAGAAAATATAAATTTTATGCGAATAAGAGTTCAAGTTGATATTCGGCGCCCTCTCAAAAGGAAAAAACAAGTTATGTTTAAGAACAAGTGTTCTTATGTTAGATTTAAGTACGAAAGACTAACTCTCTTTTGCTTCTATTGTGGCTGTCTAGGCCACAATTACTCCTTTTGTGAAGCAAAGATGGAGGCAGGGGTCGAAGTTGATGCGATGGGCTGGGATTTGTCTTTACGTGCACAGTCAAGAAGAGCCCAAGCAATGAGTAGTGTCTAGTTAAGGGAGAAAGGAGGATCTGGAGGAAGAATGAGTAGAAGGGGTGAATTCAGGGGAAATAGTGAATGGGGAAGTGTAGAAAAATTTGAGGGAATTGTTGATCCTATTTTAGGATTTAACCCGGAAGGTAAAAGGCTCTCCTCACGACTAGAAAGGGTTAGAACTTTAATTGATAATAGTCAAATGGCTATGGATCATGATTTGGAGAATGAGGTGGTTATAAGGGAGGAGGGGAAAAAGAGAGTGAGAGAGGATATTGAAGAAAAGAGTGATATGGAAGGGAGAAACAGGAGATTCCCTGAAATCAACCATTTTTTTATAGGCGGCTGCCAAGAGGCAAGCCGACCGGTCGTAATGAAAATCTTAAGTTGGAACGTCCAAGGTTTAGGGAATCCTCAGACAATTCGTCGGCTTCGACTTCGCTGAAGTTACACTAACCCCAAGTGATCTTCTTAATGGAGACAAAAATAAACAAAAAACGAATGGAAAAAATTCAAAGAAGTTATGGTTTTCAGTTTGGGATTGATGTTGATTCGATTGGATCTAGAGGAGGACTTAGTCTAGCATGGCAAGGGAATGTTAGTATAGTTCTACAAAGCTTTTCAAATCGACATATTGATGTGATTATTGGGGAAGGAGGAGATGGAGAAAAGTGGAGATTTACAAGTTTCTATGGTTCTCCTTACTCATATGATAGGGATGAATCATGGAACTTGTTGCGACAATTACAAAATCAGGGGGATTACCCATGGCTGGTTTGTGGGGATTTTAATGAAATCTTATATGGTTTTGAGAAGAAAGATGGATTGCCTAGAGAGGAAAGAAGGATGGAAGCTTTTCGCAAGGTTTTAGAAGATTACAGTCTGGTGGATTTGGGTTATTTAGGTAAGTGGTTCACGTGGGAGAGGGGCCATTTGCCAGAAACAAATATTCAGGAAAGATTAGACAGAAGAGTGGCAACGAAACAATGGAGCGCTTTATTCCTAAATTCTCTAATTTAGCACCTCCCACATTCATTTTTCGACCATTGTCCACTTCTTATTGATACGGATTACAGAGTTAGATGGACAGTAGAAAAGAATTTCAAGTTTGAAGCGTGGTGGGTTTTAGAAGAGACATTCTTTGATAAAACTAAACGTATTTGGGAAAACTCCACAGGAGAATTTGTGCACAAGCTGGAAAACTTAAAAAGAGGTTTAGAGAAGTGGGGAGTCCTGATCCAACAGAATAAAAGGATGAAAATAGAGGTTTTAACTTCAAAACTGGCAATATTACTTGAATCTGATAGAAGTAATAAGAACCTGGCGGAGATTATTGACACAAAAATCCATCTGAACTTTGAGATTGAAAAGGATGAAAGCTATTGGGAGCAGAGGGCCCGAATTAATTGGTTGAAACTTGGAGACAGAAATACAGCTTTCTTTCACAAACAAGCATTACAAAGAAGGAAGCAAAATAGAATCCACAGGCTGCAGTTTGAATATGGAAGGGAGACAGAGGAGTGTAAGGAGATGGAGGAAATTGCTAGATCGTATTTTCCAAAGTTATTTTCAACAGGAGGGCAAAATAGCTTTGAGAAAATTTTGACAAGAATTGAAAGGTGTGTCTTTGAGGAAGATAACATTAAACTGAAGGCAAGGTACACGAAGGAAGAGATACGGGAAGCTCTTTTAGAAATGGGACCTACAAAAGCACCAGGAGAGGATGGTTTCCCAGCCTTACTTTATCAGAAATGTTGCTCAATTATTGGAGATGACATCTCCATTTTTTGTCTCCAAAGATTAAATGAAGGTATGGAATTACGTTCAATTAATAAAACAAATATTATACTTATCCCAAAAACCCAGAATCCCTCAAGCATTACTCAATTTAGACCTATTAGTTTATGTAATGTGATTTACAAACTGATTGCTAAAGTCATTGCGAATAGACTTCGAGGGGTGATTCATAAATGTATTGATTTAGCACAGAGTGCTTTTGTTCCAGGAAGGTTGATTTCTGATAATATGCTACTTGCTTATGAAATTCAACACACCTTAAAACTCAAGAGGTTAGGGAAAAATTCATGGCTATCAAACTGGACATGAGTAAGGTATATGATAGGGTTGAATGGGGTTTTGTGGAAGGGGTGATGAAAAAAATGGGTTTTGATCCAAGATAGGTTGATTTAGTTTTGAATTGCGTCTCTTCAGTCTCATACTCTGTGATTTTTAATGGAAACATTGGAAAAACATTTCTTCCATCTAGAGGTCTTAGACAAGGGGATCCTCTAAGCCCATTTTTATTTCTACCTTGTGGAGAAGGATTTTCAAGTCTAATGAGGCTAGCAAAAGGAGATAACATTCTTAAAGGTGTTAAAGCAAGTCGAAGGGGGCCAGCTATCTCTCATTTACTCTTTGCAGATGATTGTATCTTATTTGCAGAAGCTACTGAAAGGGGAGTACATTCATTAAAACAGATACTGCAAGAATATGAGTCGAGCTCCGGACAATGTGTGAATTTTGAAAAATCGACTGTTTTCTTCAGTACAAATACAAAAGAGAGTGAAAGGGGTGTTGTTTCACAGATCCTTGGAGTCAGAAGAGCAAATGATTTAGAGCGATATCTTGGGCTTCCTAGTATGGTAGGGAAAAGAAAAAGATCATCTTTTCAAATTTTGAAGGACAGACTTAAGCAAAAAATTGACAACTAGAGTATTAGGTATCTCTCCCAATAAGGAAAGGAAGTGTTTATTAAAGCAGTTCTCCAAGCTATCCCAACTTACTCGATGGCTTATTTTCTACTCCCTAAGACTCTTTGTATAGATCTGGATAAAATATAGCCAATTTCTGGTGGCAAAAGAGACATAATAAAAAAAGCATCCATTGGTGTGCTTGGAAGGATTTATGTTTATTAAAAGAAGATGGTGGCCTCAGTTTTTGCAATTTTGTGAAGTTTAATGTTGCGTTATTAGCGAAGCAGGGATGGCGTCTTATTAATTATCCGAATTCATTATTGGCCCGCGTTTTGAAACCAAAATATTTTCCTAATTCAGATTTCTACAAAGCTCGGTTGGAGAATTTACCTTCATTTATCTAGAAAAGTATATGGGCTGCGAGAGGGCTTCTTGAAAAAGGACGTTGCTGGAAGGTGAGGAGAGGCGATCAAATTTCCATTTGGGATGATTTGTGGATACCAGGGAACGAAGCAGACAGAATATCGATCCAAGAAGTTAATGAAAATATTAAATTAGTCTCGGATTTAATTGAGCCAAATAGCAGGAGTTGGAAAACAGAGCTGGTAAGAGATACCTTCCAACCGGATGTAGCGGCGAAAATTTTACAGATCCCACTTGCGGAGACAGCACAAGAAGATCTTCAAGTATGGAGAGGAGAACCGACAGGGGAGTTCTCCGTGATGAGTGCCTATAAACTATTACATGAGTCTAACCGAGATCCTAATGGTTTATTGTTACATACCGAGACAAAAAATTTCTACAGCAAATTATGAAAATTACATATTATAACACCCCAAACCCGGTCTAAATGTTATGACCAAATCTGGCGATGTCACATTGTAACACCCCTTACCCGTATTCGACGCCGGAATAGGGTACGAGGTATTACTAGAAGACATACATTTGCATACGCATTAAATCGAGTTACAAAATTTCATCCGAATTAAAACTTTCAAATTTTTAACGTGTTTTTATAATTCTTTACAACATATCCTCGAAATATTATATTCATAACAAATAGGGCCTACGAGACCCGATATTTACTCATGTAATTCAAAGCTTCATTTCCATTTCATTCAATTCACAATTTCTCATGTTCACAATTCAAATCAATTTCTCAATCCAATATATATATATATATATATATATATATATATATATATATATATATATATATATATATATATATATTTCAATCATCTAATAATATAAATCAAGTTACACGAACTTACCAAGCTAAATTGCGAATACCAAAATTTAGGGACATTTTGGTAATTTTCTATTTTCCTTGAATTTCCACCCAATCTTGATATAAATTAATACTTCACTCAATTTATTAGTTTAAATAATAAAACAATTCATTTCATGCAATTTGGTCACTTTTTGACATTTTTAAAAATTACCCTTAAAATTGTACTTTTATTCAATTTAGTCCCTAAACTTAAAAATGTAAATTAGCTATTTTAAAATAAACTCATATTATCTGAATATTCACATATGTTTTTCCTCCTCCTCCACTTCATTCTACATCCTTGATATATACATAATACCACTATTAACTTGTTTACTCATAACAAGCTGTTCACTTGAGTCATAGTCACTAAATTAATTATATCTTAAGCTACAGAACTTCAAATTGAGATATGCAAATTTTCTCTGAAACGACACTCACATATATTCTTATCATAAAATTTTCATAATTTTTGGTCCAGCCAATAAGTACAGTTTATTCTTTAAAGTTTCCCCTGTTTCACTGTTTGACAGTTCCGCCCCCTCTTCACTAAAAATTAATTATATCTTTGTATAGAATTTGGATGATGTTCCCATTTGTTTCTATTGAAAATATACTCATTAAGGATTTTAAAAATATAAATTATAACCCATAATTATTTTTTTACAATTTTTAATGATTTTTCCAAGTCAAAACAGCGGAACCCGAATTCATTTTGACATTCTCTCACAAAATTTATTATATATCATGATTTACAATTCCATTACTTACACCGTTCCTTCTATCAGAAACTAGACTCAATAAGATTTATTTCCATATTTTATTCATACTCTAATTATATTTCCACAATTTATGGTGATTTTTCAAAGTTAACCTACTGCCGCTGTCCAAAACTGTTTTAGTGCAAAATGTTGATTACTAGGTGTATAACTCCCTTATTCCCTTTCTCTATAATATTTCCCATCACTTTCACTTATTTCTCTTCACTAATATATCAAGAACATAAGACCTTATATAAGAAAACTCTACTATAACATTATTTCCATGCTTTTTCAATAATATCAAACTTAAAAATATATTGAAATCTTGATGTTCTTACCTTGTGCTATTGATTTCAACCTTTAACTTAATTTTCTCTCTCCTCCAGCTTCTATTTCTTGAATCTAACTTGATATTCTAGCTCTCCATTGTCTCATTGTTATTCTTCTCTCTTGGAAGTTATGGAAATTCTTTTGATTTCTAGGTGAAAATGGTAAATTTTTTGTGGAAGAACCAAATTGTAAAGAAAGCAAAACTTTCTTTCTTCTTCTCTCTTCTCACGTTAGTTGCATGGAAATATGGTGGAATGGATGATTCTTCATCTTCATTTTCTTATATATACTAAATAAAATACTAATAAAATAATAAAATATCATTTAAAAATCAAATTAAAATATTAATAAACTAATATTTAATTAATTAATATAAAATATTTCCAACATCATCATTATCTTCTAGATTTCTCTCTCTTCTAATTGACCATTTTTCCCTTTATTTAAAAATTCCATCCTTGAGCCATCACTTAATTTGGTAAAATTGTGATTTAGTCCCTCAAAATTCTTCACCTTTTCAATTTGGTCCTAATTCATCCATTTTCCTTAGTTTCTAGATTATTCCACCCTTATACACTATTGGTCCTTCAACTTTTCCGTATTTACACTTTAATCCCTCAAATTTTGAGTAATTACTCTTGGGCAACAAAACTTTTCTCACTTTTGCGATTTAATCCTTTCTTGAATTAATATGTTATAATATGATCCCCAATGTTGCCATAACTCAAAATTTCCCTTTTTGTCACTTTATTTCCTTATTTTACTATGAAGGATATCTACTTTCTTACTGTAGTAATTTTCGGGGAATTACACATATCCCCTCAAAGATTCAAATGACAATATGGAGGATTTCTTGGAATTTTATCCCATCCTTTATCAACCTCAAAATAAAGAGGGTCATAATGTATACTCAATATCCCAGATGCGGTGGTGATGAAGAAAATAGCTGCCATATTTTTCAACAGTGTCCTACATCGATCGAAATTTGGAATCAGTTAAATCTTTTATGGATACTGAATCAGAATAATGACAATATGTGGGGATGGCTTGCCTGGGTCTTTGCTTAAGGGAATGATGAGCAGCTTCGACTTTTCTGCTATAGCCTCTGGTTCATCCAGTTCAGCAGAAACCAACTCGTATATGAAAGAAGAAACATGTCAGAAACTAAAATCGCAAGGAAAATCAGAGACTATATTACTGAACTTGCAGCAACAAAAGAGGGAAAACTTACTCTTCATTCTTCTGATAATATTCAACAGGTACTCAAAATGGGAAGGGCCATAGTTCATTTTGATGCAGCCTTTGATCGTCAGGGTTTCAGATTGGCTTCGGGGCTAATAGTATGGAACGAGGAAGGGGAAATTCTTGCAACACAAGCAGTTATTCACTCAAACATTGCAAATCCATTCACAGTAGAGGCATATGCAGGATTAAAGGCAATAAAACTAGGGATTAGATTGGGAGTCAACAAAATAGAAGTTTTGGGAGACTCGAAAATTATCATCAAGAAATGTCAAAGCTCTAATACGGATAAATCGGTCATTGGAGCAATAATCAGAGATATTCAAAACCAAATAAACAGATTCCAGGAGATTGAGTTTACTTTCGTCCCAAAAGCAAAAAATATCTACGCTCATACTATAGCAATGGATGCTCTTAGAAGAAGAGAAAGTTTTTACCTGGAGAAGGGAGCCCTAGAAATGGTTCGGAGTGCGCTAGAAAACCTCTGGCCAAAACCTCCAGATTGAAGAAAGTGAAGAGTTTTCTGCAATAAAAGGTAGCAGAGACAACGCATTAAATTGGAAACCTGCTATCATTATGGCTGGACAGTTGAATTGAAAAGACGAGATCAGTGGTATCCAGCTATTTAGATTCGACTGGGATAGGATAGGATTAGTTTTATTTTTTTAAATCTAGTTTAATTTAAACTAGGTAGGCTAGTTAGGCCCGATTTGCTTTCTATTTCAAGTCTTTTCTTGTAGTGGCCCTCAGCCCAATTTTCTTATGTTTTCCTTATTATATGAAATAAATCCAGTCAAATTATTCAAAAAAAACTAATTATGAATTTCATCCATCTATACAAATCAAATAATTAGTCTATTTAATTAAATTTGTCTGAATTTAATCTTTATACTCTACGAAAATTAAGAAGTTAATCAATTTGTTGATATAAAGATCGAGGTTTCATAGTGTCAGTCAACTATACTAGGATCAATTTCTGACAAATTATAATGAAAGGATTAATTTATCAATTTTCATGAAGTAGAGGGTCAAATTTATAATTACACCCAATTTTAATCTAATTGGGCATATTTCAACTTCAAGCCTTCAATGCAAGGCCCGTTTAACTCATCGGAGAAAACCTACATCGTGTTTGGTTTGATGGAATTGCTATTCCATTCTGTCCCTATTTTGTGCGCTACATCTACACACATGTTTGGTTCACCGTTTAAGTGATTCCGCAAAATTGTTATTCCATCCCTATTCCCTCAACTCTTGTAATAGGAATTAGGGGTTGGGGGTCTAAATTGCTATTCAAAACCACCCCTAATAGCATTTTCCCTTTTTTGGACCAAAATAGCCTGCCTCCTTCATGTTTATTCCCTCAGATTTCTTCAACTCTTTCCAGCAGATTTCTTCAACTTTTTCACTTCAGCAGATTTCTTCCTCAACATTTATCCCCAAAGTGAACCCTAGAAATTAGCTTCAAATCTCCTCATTTCCTCTCCTACTCTTTCTTCTTTCTCTTCAGGTATGTTTGTGTCTTTATTTTCCTTTTTTCTTTAACATTTATTGCCATTTTTTCTGTTAACTCTTTTCTTCCTACTGGTGTCTTCTACTCCCACATAACATCACAAATCATTGCTTTTTCCATCAAATCTTTCCCATTTTCTTGGTTTTTACTCCAAATATTGATCCAGGTATTTTTGTTTTTATGATTTTAGCCCGTAAATTTGCTTCTTTAGTTCTTGCTGTTAAAATTGGAAGGCTTTGATTTTTGATACCTTTGTTTTTGGAAAAAAATCAAAATGTAAGTGGAATATATTCAGAGTGATGAATATTATAGTTAGGACTCTATGTAGAAACGGGACTTTAAGTGAGCTTATTGAACTCGGGAATATATGTTTCTTTGTACAGATTTCCTTCATTTTATCTATCTCTTGTGAGAAGTGGGATGACAGTATGCTTTGTTTCTGTGATTTGGATTGTAAATTTGGCTATTTAGGAGTTAGGTGGAGGTATACCTTTCTTAATTAGAAAGTTTTTATCGTCTACATCTTTTTGGTTTTTAGGAATCCAATTTGGGGTTTTATTTTTTTATGAGAAAATAATGTAAAAAGGAAGTAACTTGCAGAGCTTTTTGTCACTAAGTATTGGATCTCCCCTTTGGTTGATTTTGTTTGAAATGTTGATTTGGGAGATTTTTTTTATAAAACTTTTATAAAGAAGTTTATGATTTGTGTGTGTATGTTCTCTTTTTGGTTTGATTCTGTTAGTCCCCAAGAAATTGTGCAATAGGACAAGGCAAGAAAATGCCTTCAATATTTCTTACTTTACTGAGTGTCCTGGCTCTCTGCTTGCTCTGTCAGATCTTTGTTTTTGCTTGATTCATGCCAAACCAAGATGATTGTTTACGCTCTGGGATATGGTGAATAGTTGGCTAGTTCGTGAACTTTGTTTTCCTCTCTATTCCTATTGCCTAGGACTCTTTCAGGTTGTGCTTAATAAGAATTTGAAATATGAAATATGCTATTGCTTTACTTTTATTATTATAGTAACTATGCCGTTTTGTTTGATTTCACTAAGCCATGACATTTTTTTCCTTTCCAGTTAGTTGTCTCAGAACTTAGTACTAGTTATCTTTTCTTGAATAACTGCAGCTTTTTTCTTGAGATTTTATATTTTCTTGCCTTTCTGCCAGTTTTTATTAACTAAATTAAATAAGAGATTGAGGGTGCGTTCGGTTCGCTGTATTGGATTAGAGGTGTATTGGATTAGAGGTGTTATAGCAAATCAACTGTTTGGTTGAATGTAATGGAATAGAGGCGTAATAGTAATCTTGTGTTTGGTTGAATGGAATAGAGGTGTAATAGCATAATGGGAAAAACTAAAAATGACTAGAATACCCTTAGCATAAATTTGTTTTGGTAAATGATTATTGTTATTGTTATTTAAATTTTAATAAGATTATTATTATCAATAATAAATATTTTAATCATATTTAAACATAATTATTATTAAATATATTTTAATTAAAATATATAATTTAATAAAATTATTAATAATTAGCGAAATTTGTTTTGGTAAATTATTATTGTTATTGTTATTTAAATTTTAATAAGATTATTAATATCAGTAATAAATAATTTAATCATATTTAAACATAATTATTATTAAATATATTATAATTAAAATATATAATTTAATAAAATTCTTACTAATTAATATTCTTATATGAATTTACTCAAATCATAATATATGATACTGTAAAATATAAATTAACATAATTATTATTAAATATATTATAATTAAAATATATAATTTAATAAAATTCTTAATAATTAATATTCTTATATGAATTTACTCAAATCATAATATATGATACTGTAAAATATAAATTAACATAATTATTATTAAATATATTATAATTAAAATATATAATTTAATAAAATTCTTAATAATTAATATTCTTATATGAATTTACTCAAATCATAATATATGATACTATAAATGAAAATTTGAAATAATTAATATTAAATATATTTTAATTAAAATATATGATTTAATAAAATTTAAAATAATTTAAAATAATAAATTATATTTTATGAATTTGTATAATTTAAAATAATAATTATTACATACAATTTAATAATTAATATTAAATTTCATAAAATTCTTGATAATAAATTTTCTTATATGAATTTATACAATTTAAAATAATTAATATTAAATATAATTTAATAGTGATATATAATTTCATAAAATTCTTAATAATAAAATGTTCTTATATGAATTTACTAAAATCAATATATAACTTGAGAATTATATTCGCATAAACATAATTAACTTATATTAAGAAAAGTTTAGATGAAAATGAAATTGTACATCATAATCCATATGTTATATAGTTTTACAACATCAAAAGTTTGAACATTGATATTTAATGGTGAGAAAGAAATCTTCCGACCCATTCCAATCGGACAAATGAAGGTAAACTAAAGAAAACGATCATCCGAGTTGGATGATCGGAATTTTACTCAAAGCATCATACCGCGATCGTCGGTTAAACCTTCAATTGACCATAAGGTGAATATAAATTTGAAGCTTTCTTCCATCTTTTGATGTTCTTCGACTTCATTGAACTACCACCTCGGAGGCAATACTCCTCTCGATTTGATCGCCAACGGCTGGATTTTTTCCCCCAACAAAGTGGCAGCCTCATCAAATGAAGAATACACATTATCACGAGCATCAGATTTCTTCTTTCTCTTGTTTGAAAATGAGGAACCCCCTTGGTCTCTATCTCCTCGCGGTCCGTACCAGAAACATCCATGTCGTCTAAAGAGACGTCAGCTTCGCAGTCATAGAATGTGTTTCTCTCTTCATTCATATATGTAGTACGTTCATCCTCAGCATGTATTTCTTCAAGAACATCAGCAGCTGTTTGAGCGTCTTTCCCAGTCGCCCGATCTCTTGCGTATATGGCAGTAAGCTGGTTGTAGTAAGGGAAAGAACGATGTCTGAACTAAGAGGCTTCTTTGTGACTCTAAAAAAAATGAGGAAATCATATTAGTTATAAGTTTTGTAAAAAAACAAATAAATACTTGAAATACATTTTACCTTTACATAGGATTCCCAAACTGCATCTTCAGCAACAACGAGCTGCCTATACTCGTCCCAACCAAAACCGCTATTGTTTTGGCCATTAAGCATGTCGTAGACGACTGACCATTCCCTTTTTAGGCACCTAATCCGAGATTCAATATTTGGCTTAGCCTTCAACATTGCTCTTGGTAAAGCCTTTTCTAGCATTTTTTCTAGCTCGTTCAAATAACCGGCCTTGAACCAGGTATCAGCATTAAATGTTCCTACATTGTGCAAATCCACCATGCAAGAAACTAAGGCTGCATCTTTTTCTGGAATCCATTTTCTTTTGCTTCCTCGAGAAGCTTGAGAAGAAGCATGTGATTGTGGAACATCTGACATAATTATCTTAAGAAAAAAAACAAATTAACATTATTTACTGTTTTTAATATCATGAATCAAAAGGTGAACAGTTTAGAATATTATATCGTTAGTTCAATATCATGAATCAAAAGCTCAATACTAAATTTAATGAAATAACACATTCTGAATGAAAAGATAATTAAATTATAATTCAACAAAGTTTAGTACAATACAGAATTTTAATCAAACACCACCAAAGTTTCATAAACTAGATACATAAAAATAACATCAACAAATTAATTGTAACTCAATTTGTCCCTAAACCTAACTAATTTCTAGATGCTTGTCATTCATCGAACATTTGGTTGGCTAGTTCCATCCTCCAAGTAGCCCAAGCATTCGATGGATGAATATTTGTGATATTCGGTTCATCGTCATCCACCACATTAGTAGGTAATCCTTCTCCCACCTCCGCTTCAATGGGATCAATACTCATATGGGTTCGAATAAAATTATTGAGCAAAAAACATGCAATAATAATTCTATTGTGCACCCTTACAGGATAAAACAATGGACTCCTAAGTATTCCCCATCTAAGTTTTAATAAGCCAAAGCATCTTTCAATGACATTACGTGCTGAGGCATGTTTCATATTAAAAAACTCTTGCGGAGAACTTGGCTGATAACCCTGACGTCACTCGTTCAGATGATATCGCTGTCCTCTAAATGGTGCAAGAAATCCCTCACAATTTGTGTATCCAGCATCAACTAGATAATAACAACCTATAAAATAATTTTTTTAATAAATGATTAATTCAGCACACAAAGTTTGATCTTAATGAATAATTCAAATTCCTTTAACTATACACTTTACCATGAGGAACTTTTAGTCCATGTCTTCTAGTAATGGCATCTCGAAGCACCCGTCCATTGGCAACTGAACCTTCCCAACCAGGAAGAACATAAACAAATTGCATCTCAGGTGTACAAACACCTAGCATATTTGTTGCTATGTCACCTTTTCGGGTTCGATATCTAGGTTTATCAACTGTTGGCACCCTAATCTTGATATGGGTTCCATCAAGAGCACCTAAGCAATTCTATATCACATGATATAAAACCTTGAGTTAGAATACTAATTTAAATCTAAGTCAACTAAATGTTGTACAAGCTATATATAAAACTCAGTCTAATACCTTAAACCATTTCCACCTTGTGTCAGAAGAATCGGCTGTAATTGGCTCCGGCTTCTTAAATAAGACATCTTGTAAGCGTATGACAGCATTTAAAACACTATGAAATGCTCTGCTAACAGTTTCCTCGGACCTTCTAAAGTGATGCTTGATAACTCGATTTTTCAGGTGATGGGAGATGATATGTAAAAACATTACTACTTGCTCATCAACAAGCATGAACCTTGACGACTTTAATCCCCCTATCGATTCTAACATCTCACATAGTTTAAAAAAGACAGTTCTATTCATCCTAACTTGTTCAATACAAGTCTCGTCACTAGCATATACAAGCCTTTTCACATAATCCCGTTTTGCATAAAAATCTAAGGTATAGGACCTAATCCTTGGTCTATAAGTCTGTAGGCTAAGGCTGGCACCCATTCTAAATAAGAACCAAATCGCAATTCTACAGATTTCCAACTTTATTGTCACAGTGATACCAATTCTTTTACGCCTCACAGTTTGTGCAATTAAAGGCAGACGAGCCATTACTGGGACATATTTAAATTGGAATACACTATCAATGAATTGAAGTTGCAATTACACATTATCAAATAAAAAAAACAATACAAATTTAGAACACACGAAGCAAAAAAGTATCTACTAAATGATATCATTGCAACTTTAATTTCATTTCTTTATCAATCACCCAAACAATAAAGAAATTATAAAGCATGTATAATTGACCTAAAATTAATTGTTGGTGTATGTATAATTGACCTAAAATTAATTGTTGGTGTATGTATAATTGTTGGTGTATGTATAATTGACCTAAAATTAATTGTTGGTATATATATACTTCAAGTTTTAAAACTTGAATAACATTTAATCTCGTATAAATATTAACAGTTAGTTCATTAAAGCATGTTCAAATTCCTCACATTGATTAGTTTAATAAAGCATGTTCAAAGTTTGAACATTGATTAGTTTATTTATTTATGATTAGTTTAATTAAGGTTTTTCTAATTTTAAAACAAATAAAATAAAGAATGAGGATTTGATTTAATAATAAAATATTAAAGTCCTTATTTTAAATATTGATTAAAATAATTAAGGTTTATAATTATTGAAGGAATTGCTATTTTATGATTTCACATTATTGACCACTTTGAAAACAAATTTATATATAATTTTATACGAAAATAGTAAAATGGGTTCAATAAATATGAATTTGGAGACCCAAGTTTAATTAGATTTTCTTCACATGGTAGGTTCAAATGTGAAAATATTTTCTAAGCATCATTATTTTTTTGACTTTCATTCATTTAGGTCTTATTTTAATTTAGTTTTATTATATATGATTTATAGATGACATGAAAAAGAAAAAGAATAGACACGTGGTGCATTCTGACCGATCGAATGAAGTATTTATTTTTAAACTCGTTAAATTCTTTGACTAAAAATAATAATCGAAAAATAATTTAAATACCAATATAAAAAAATTAGAGACAAAAGTAAAAGAAACGAATATGGTTTGAGAGCTAGTGACGTAAACCATAATAAAAAGAGAGCAATTAATCACATTCAATTAGCTTACTTTGGTCGGTGAAATGTCATATAAAGAAAAATATAATGATAAGTTAGCATTAGAAATAGATTACAAACTCTTTCACCCTAAAACATCATGAAGGGCATGAAAATTAATTAAAGGAAAGGTATTTTAATGAAATTAATTACTTGCTTTTACAAGTTTTACCGAATGCTTTTACAATTTTTTTTAAAGCCAATTTGAATGCTTATTTTGAATGCTTTTTGATGAAATTAATTACTTGCTTATTTTAATGGCTGACTTTTTCCTTTGTATTATCATGGCCTATGTTCAAAACACATGCTCTTCAAATCCTATGCTCGTCCCAATCTATATGCCTGTTACAGCAAGGTTTTAAATTTCTCATTTTATACATTATCACTCAATCACAACTTGGTTGACATTTAATAAAATTAAATAATTATAAACAGAGTGGTCCTGCAAGTAACTCCCAAACAGCATTTGATTTCCATATTCATATTCTACTGACTAACAAATCAAGAACAAATAAAGTTCCAGTTTCATATTCTACTGACTAACAAATCAAGATCAATTTCCAGCAGACAATCAAAACAACTGCCAGAACAGTTTCATCTTCTACTCACTAACAAACTAAAATAACATTTTCCAGCAGACTATCAAAACAATGTCCAGAACAAACCAACAAAATCTTTATCGCCTATAAACTCTTCAAACATGAATTTGTAATGTACAAGTACTTTAACTTGCCTACAAGATTGAAATCATAAGGTCTTTGATATCTATGTAACTGACCATGTGTATGTATAATTATTTTAGAAAAAATGGAATACTTGAAAGACATTGAAGTACCAGTATCAGTATCTTCACACATATATCCAAAGCCAGACTACACACAGATCTAACAGCTTCTAGTTTCTATGATTTGCACTCAGCATGAAATTCAATATTCTTAACATTATCAATTCTTTTGAACATTCGTTATCATCTAACATTTTCATCTTACCTATTTTTGCTACTTTCAGAGGACCAAATTAAAAAACGACTCAGTTCAGGCATTTAAACAAACAAACAAAAGAAGAAATCTCATTCGGTTTTGGAGATCAAAAAAGGACTCAAAAATTACAACAGAACAAACAAAAATCGAAGATTAGCAAAGAAGAGAGAACAACTTCGAACGCTGGGAACCACTTCAAAGTTATCGAAATTCGATCAAACAAACTTCATAATTCGGCTATAAAACAACCATCCATCATAAAAAAAAAATCAAAAGCGAAGGTTAGCAGAGAAGAGAGAACAATTTCAAAGGATCATCTGTTAAGCCTAATCCGACTATTGTTTTTAAAGGATTGTCGGTCCTATGCTGATGAAAAGACATACATGCATAATTTTCCCTACAATATCCATAATAACAATAATAGAAAATCAACAGTATGCATTTCTTAAGCCTAACCAACAACAGAAAACCCATTTCAATCGCACATGCAATACAAACAAAATAACTATGGAAAACTAGCCTGTTAATGAGCAAATCGGGGCACAATGAAGAAAAACCTGAAAAAAGCAAAAGGGGAAACCGATTAGATAAAAACAATAGAAAAGGTTTACCTCCAAAGTATATTGAACATATCTACAAAAGAAAAGGATATTATTCTTTCAGGAAACATAGACTAACCGATGACGCAAATCGGCAGAAACTGTGAGCAAATCAGCCGAAAAAGAAAAGAAAAGAAACGGGGGGAGCAAATCGGCAGAAAAGAAAAGAAAATAAACTGGGAGCAAATCGGCAGAAAAGAAAAGCAAAGAAACAAGGAAGCAAATCGGATGAAGGTAGAAGGAACAGAAGAGAAACAAAGGGGATCGGGTGAGGGTAAAACAGGGAGGCTTTGTTGAAGCGTCACCTAATCTGGGGAAAAGAGGGGGAATAGAAATCGGTGGTTTTCACCGATTAGGAAAGTGACGGATTAGAGGAGGATTAGCAATACATTGAACCAAACGGCGAATTAGAGGGGGATTAGGTGGGGCCCACCAATTAGGGGTGTATTGGCATAGCCAATACACCAAACCAAACATGGCGTGAAGGTTTCAAAGCTATTGTACGCCGACTCTTCATTTCCCTTGAAGTACCAATGTCCAACACCCTATCTGACACATATTCGAACATGGCTATGGGGAAATGATTCTTCAAATATATGGAACAACTTAAAAAAAGATTGAGCTTACCCATATTGGACTAATACCTCTGAGTTCGTGTAACATAGCTTCATACCTTAGTTCTTTGTTTGATTGTTGGTTACCTTTTGAAGCTATTGCCTTCCTGGTAATTAACATTTTTGAGTCATAAGATTTCTGGCATATATTGATTTAGGCAGGTCTTATGTATCTAATTAGGGTTGTAGGTAGCCATGCTAAAATGTAAAATAAACCTATCTAATGCTAATATTTGGAGTTTGTCACTGTCTTGATTGATTTGTTCAAGGGCACAATTTATATTGTGATTTACTTGTTTTGTTTGATAGATAAATTTATCTTTGATGCCTTACCTTTTGATTTAAAATTATGCAATAGTCTCATGTAAATCAAATCCTACACTACTAAGTTAACACAAGCATGAATCTGACTCATGCTTTGTGCTTTTTCAATTCTTGCTTTGCACAAGCATGAATCTTAGTCCATCATAATCATTTGATAGTCAATTGTTTGCATGATCTGACTCTGAGATTGCAGCTAATGTGGGCTGGTTTTTTTAATCATTGCTGATTTGTATTGATAACATTTGCATGAGGATGGACCATCTTACCATATTGACTTCAAATATATATTATGCATATATTTGTGCTCAAATCATTAGTGATTGCTTACCGCAGTGAGTCAATGATATTATATTTAATTTAAATCTAATTTGATCTAGTATGCTTCGTTCATTTATAATTTCAAAGTTTTAATTTTTTTAGTATCGAATTGGCACAATGAATCTCGAATATTTAATATTTAAGTTTGTAGTTGTAACTTTCTACTTGTTTTCTTTGTTATTAGTCTGTCCCTACATTTTGAAGGTAACTTTCTAATTTGATTGATTCAAAAGTTGCAGATTTTATCCGGCATTTACATGGTTGCTAAGGACATTTTCATGTTTTCCATTCATTTTGCATTTGGTTTTTTGTTAAGTTTATTTTTATTTGGAATTTTTAGTTGGAACCATTATGTGTTAAATGTGTATCCTCTTGAAATAATGGAATGGTTTGTGTTTTAGCTAACTGGTTGAAAGTAGCAACAAGAAGGGGAAAAATATCACTCAAGGGTGTGCTAAGGTAGCAACAAGACAATATATACATGTTAAACTACATTTACAATTAGGATTTGATCTTTTACTTTAAACAAGAACATTTTGGTTTTATTAAATTTTCGATATGTTTTTATTTTGATATGTTTCATTTAAAATTATTTTAATCTTTTAATATATTTTTAAACTATTTTTATTTTTGGTATCTTTAATTTATATTATATTTAATTTTGGTCTTCGACAATGTTTTATATTACTTATATTGTTTGATTAAAATTTATAATTAACACTACAAAATTATCTCAACAAACGAAACAAAAAAAAAAAAAAAAAGAAAGTGAAATGCTACAAACAAATCATGTTATGGTAAGAATGTGAGGATGAATACAAACTTGCAAAGATAGTTAAGACACTATATACCTATAATCGAATTGCAAAGAATATGGAGTTTTAGATTTTATGGAGATAATCGAATATTTTAAAATACATAATTTTACAACATTATATACCTATAAACGAATTGAGTTAATACAAAATAAAAGTAGATTATATATTATTTTATTGTATTATATTTTATGATTTTTAATTCATATAATAATTATATTAAGAATTTTATTAAATTATATATTATTTTATTAAATTATATTTAATAATAATTATGTTAAAATATGGTTAAATTATTTATTATTTTTATTAAATTATTTTAATAATAATCTTATTAAAATTTAATAACAATAACAATAATCATTTACCTAAAAAATTCTGCTAAGGGTATTCTAGTCATTTTAGTTTTTTCCTTATGATATTACAACATCATTCTATTCAACCAAACACCAGAATATTATTACGGTTCTATTCCATTCCATTAACCAAACAATTGAATTACTAATTACAGTTTTATTCCATTACAGCTCTATTCAATTACAGCTATATTCTATTACACTGAACCAAACATGTCCCTAACTTTTTATGATAAGCTATTGCCATAATTAACTTAGGGCCGAATTGATTTATTAATTTTGTATATAAACAAAATATTACCATATAACTAAGGATACAAAATTTAACTAAAATATAATATAATAAAAAACACGACATGATAATGTTAAACTGTTACATGCAACAATTTCAAAGCGAATGTGATATTAAAAGTTTATTATGTGAGTCTATTAATATACCTTTATACAATGGCTTAGATTCAAATATTTGAATCTATTTTGAGTTTCTAGTGATTACAACACTTGGAAGATTGATATTTTGATACTTCCTTTTGTTGATTGCTTTAGGACATTAATTTTGAATCACATAGTTGCAAAAAATTCCTTAATATGCGTTTGGTTCTTGAGAAATGTATTAACTTGAGGGTCGAGGAAGTTGTTAATGATTGTGAAATCATGAATAGCTTCATGCCATACCTTGATTAGGCCATGAGAAGTATGTTCAAATGTTAAACGATCTCGAGTTTTTTATATAAGTGCCAACAACAATGTATAACAAAACTTATAAAGACTACATTATTTATTAATTTTTAACTAAAAAAAAGTATTTTAGAAATGTCGTCTGACAATAATTTTATGTCTTGCTTCTTTTTTTATAGAGGGAATAAAGAGATTCCCATTTAACATCGAGTATAGAAAGTATGGGAGTTTATTTAAGGGTGGAGTATATGACATACTTGATGGGTGATAACTATGCCATTGCTCTAATGTTTATGCGACCGAGGGGGTAGTTGGCTAAATATGTGTAATTAGACAAGAGGGTGGTGCTTTCATTATTGCAACATCTTCCATAAATTGGGGGCAATTTATCTCATTACAAAGTTGAAAAGATGACGATGAGAGATGTGCTAAAAATGGGTGATGAATGATATCTAAAGTTATGGCATCATATTTGTTTATTCACATAATGGATATTATGTCACTAACAACGACGAGGAAGATTTGTTTGTTTGAAGTTGGATGCATCAATTTTAAATTTAAATAACTTATGCTACTCAAGAGTGATATTAAACTTGATTGAATTAGGCATATAGTTTAACTAGATAATTAGTTTATCATGACGATTTTAAATTATGGGATGATATTCCTACTTGTATTTAAGTTAGAGATGACAATAAAATGAGGTAAGAACACCGCTTCATAATTAACACATTTTACTTTATTATTTATCTCGTTTTACTATAGATATATAATCTTAAAATTATTATCACCTTTATAAATTTTGGATTCGGGCATTAATCTTGCAAGATTTAGATTTTACCCATCATAATACAAGTTGTATGATTAATAAGATAGATCTATGTTTTATCGTAAAAAGGGTAATTTGAATATATGGTAATTTGAATAAAATCTAATTTATGGAACATGAAATCTTGATACAGAAATGGAGAGATTTTTAAAATTAAATAGATATAAAATAAAAGATAAATTATAGCCTCCCATAAATACAAATCTTTCCCTTTAAATACTCACTGCATAGATCAAATCACTTTTCTTCCCTTTTCGTTTTCGAAATCATCTGCTTCTCCCTTCCTCTCTCGGTGACCCCTTTCTCTTCTGTTTTTCTTGGGGTCGCCTAAAATCACCAAAAAAAATTTTAAAAAATTGAAAAACCTCAAAATTCCTATTGGATTTCTAAATTATTAATCAAATTTAATCCCTACAAATAGTTTTTTTTAATAAAATTTTTGAATATATTTTTCAACCATGTCGGAGATGGCGAACACGGATCCCGAAGGGATTGACGCCGTGCGGATGACGTGGAACGTTTGGCCACGCACCAAAGTCGAAGCTAGCAAGTGTGTGATCCCGTTGGCGGCTACCATCGCTCCGATCCGTCCTCACCCGGACATCCCGACGCTCCCTTACGCGCCTCTACGGTGCAGGACGTGTTCAGCTGCGCTCAACGCCTTTGCGCGTGTTGACTTAGTTGCCAAGATCTGGATCTGCCCTTTCTGTTACCAGCGGAACCACTTTCCGCCTCACTATGCTATGATCTCCGAAACGAACCTCCCGTGCGAACTCTACCCGCAATACACCACCGTGCAATACACGCTCCAGCCGGACCCGAACAACCCTTCCAGTGCTCCTCAATTGCCGCCGGTGTTTGTATTTGTGTTGGACACTTGCATGATCGAGGAAGAACTTGAGTTTGTGAAATCGGCGATGAAGCAGGCAATTGGGTTATTGCCGGAAAATGCGCTTGTTGGGTTCGTTTCGTTTGGGACTCAAGCTCATGTCCATGAATTGGGGTTTTCGGATATGTCGAAGGTCTATGTTTTCAGGGGTAATAAGGAAATTACTAAGGAGCAGGTGTTGGAGCAGTTGGGTCTTGGAGCTGCTGGCCGGCGGCCGACTGCCGGGTATCCTAAAGGCCTACAGAATGGGTTCACAAATACCGGCGTTAACAGGTTTTTATTGCCTGCATCAGATTGCGAATTCACACTGAATTCGGTGCGTTTTTTTATATCAAATTTTCGTGGGAAATAATCTTTTTGAGTTGTTAAACTTTTTATTAAGAGGTTAGTTGATCTTAATATAGTTGTTGGATGAGTTACAAACGGATCAATGGCCAGTTCAAGCGGGGCATAGAGCGTCAAGGTGTACCGGAGTGGCCTTGAGTGTTGCAGCTGGATTGCTTGGAGCTTGCTTGCCTGGTACTGGTGCTAGGATTGTTGCTTTGGTTGGTGGTCCATGTACTGAAGGGCCTGGGACGGTAATGCCATTGAACTCTTTGTTTAGCTTCTGAATTTTACATGTTGCACAACTAAATTGTAGAAATCAAGTTTACATAGCTGATAGTAAAGCAAGTCATTCGATTTCTCATGGGTTGTAACAAGTTTATGGATGTCATTGCATATAATAAATGTGCCCTATATTGCCCTGACTCATATTTTTCTTGAGGTACACTGTGTTTGATACAGGCACTAGTATGTGAAGAATTTTCCAAATACAAGGAAAAATTTTAGAAAAATAAATGAACGTATCTGTATTGGACATGTATTAATGTCCAACACTGTGACCCAATTCCGAGTAACATGGATTAGATGGTTGAGCTGGATATGGTTTGTTATAACTTGTAGGTAGTATGACCTTTATATTTGTTGCCATCCTGAAAGTTCTATTCAATGATACATCATTGTTATATTGGTGCATGTTTCTTTTCTAAATAATGTAAAAAACTGCAGGCATCCAAACAGAAGCAAAACGGCTTTGTAATTAGAGCACTACCACTGGTGCCCATCGTAGTACAGAACAGAGCCATGTTTAAAACCCAGTTTTCTGTTTGATTAGCATTTGATGTCAGTGCATTTACTTGAGCAACTGGTTAAAAAGTGATCTTTTATTACATAAAAGTTATTCCTATGAAGTATATTCATTCTTTCGAATGTATTCACACAAATTTATGTTATCTTCATGCTTTCATATAGCTTATTGTCTTAATACGTATTGTTTCTTTGTGCAAGATGATTCTCATATCTAAATACCTTTTTAGTTGTTTGAATGACTCAGAAACAATGATTTAATTGAGAAAACCAAGATTAGGCAAATAATGTTAATATAAAGATTGCTTCTTGTTTAATTTGTACTGACATTCTAGGTTGTCATCAAGATGATACTGATTTATATGATTTTTGCAGATTGTATCAAAGGATTTGTCAGAACCTGTACGTTCCCATAAAGATCTTGATAAGGATGCTGCACCTTATTTTAAGAAAGCTGTCAAATTTTATGATAGTCTTGCCAAGCAGTTGGTCAGCCAGGGTCATGTACTCGACCTTTTTGCATCTGCACTTGATCAGGTGTGTCATGGCCGCAATTCAGGTTCTCCAATTATATTTAAACTCCTTTTTTTGTGCTTAAATCTGAGCTAGTTGACTCTCTTGATAAGGATGGATTCACTTTACAAAGTTTTCAGTTCTGTTCTGCCTTTAAACTATTCTCATGGATTGAATTTGAACATTGAAGAACCTGCTGAAGCTGATAAGATATAAGGACCCAAATTTTATTTGAACATTGACTAACCCGATATGAAGATTCTTACATTACAGGACTCTCTCTCTCCCCCCCCCCCAATCTTTCTTGCTGTTAGAGTTTACTCATTAATTTCAGTCTATATATGATGCAGTGGAAACATGAAGACATTAAGGCTTGTTTTTTTCCTTGCTTCTTTGACTGGTGGCTTGTAACATAAATGATTTTATGTTGTGAGAAACTGTGGATGTTAATAGTAATTCTTTTTAACTCGGTTGCAAGACTTTTATTTTATATAAATGCTGATAACTTCACATATTAGTGATCTTGACAATATGAACTGTAAATGAACATCTAATGGGTTTTTGTGTGTTCTCAGGTTGGAGTTGCTGAAATGAAAGTTGCAGTTGAAAGGACAGGTGGCCTTGTTGTTCTAGCAGAAAGTTTTGGTCATTCTGTATTCAAAGACTCTTTCAAGCGTGTGTTTAAGGATGGGGAGCAGACTCTTGGCCTATGTTTTAAGTTAGTTTCTCTCAGGCTCTCACCATTTATTGTTCAACCTTTCTAGTACATGTTTCCATGCTTGTTGGTAAATAAGTATATAGTTGCATTCTTAATTGCTTAATCTACATTCTTGTTCCAGTTGGCCTTCATGTTACTTGTTTGAGTTCTAAATGTGCCAACCACCCAGTGTGCTTTTAACTTAGTTCTGATGTTTCACTAGCTATTGCTGCTATAAAAGAATGTGAACTTTTGACATAAAGTTTTATCAAATTGCACAATGCTGCATACATTAAGATGATTAAGCACTGGTGCTCCCCGAAATTAATTTATGTTCTTGTGCTGTAGCTTAAGTTTGAATTATCTGTAACTTAGATTGGCTGTGGCATCGTATGACACACCAAGAAATATGAACTGTGTTAGATGTAGTATGCATCTTCCACGCTCATCATATGCTCTTTTTTTTTTCTTTCTTTCTTTCTAGTGGCACACTCGAGATCAACTGTTCTAAAGATATCAAGATTCAGGGGGTTATCGGGCCTTGCACTTCTTTGGAGAAGGTTAGGCAATTTAGAAATTTGGTTACATCTCTCACTATCTCGAAACGGATGCACACTAAAAACTGTCGACACAATTTACTTGTATTTATGGGGACTTGAGCTGATTCCTTTGAGTGTTGCAGAAAGGACCTAACGTTGCTGACACAGTCATTGGGGAGGGGAACACTACAGCATGGAAAATGTGTGGTCTTGACAAGAGTACTTGCTTTACGGTTTTATTTGATGTTTCATCCTCTGACAAATCAAATGCTCCTGGAGTTGCAAATCCACAGCTCTATTTGCAGTTTCTTACAAGGTTTGCTGCATGAACTATTAAAAGGGTCCACTTTATTTACCTTAAAAAGAGATATGTTGGATTTGTTTTTCACTTTGCTCTTTTATTAATTTGATTTTGATATTGTTATCTAATTGCAGCTATCAAGACCCTGAGGGTAAAACAATGCTCCGAGTTACGACTGTGACTAGACAATGGGTAGACAGTGCTGTTAGTTCTGAGGTTAGTTTATATTTTGGTTGTTTAAATTGTCTAAATAACACCTACATGTATCTTTTTTGTTTCTGCTATTTTGTCCCATTTTATGTTTTGATAATTTTCAACATTGTTAGGTTAGCTGATCTGTATAAATGTCATTGCCATATGTCTTGGTTAAGATAGTGTAATGATTGATTACGTTTGTTTGAATTAATTTACGCTAACCATGAATGATATCTCCTTTCTAGGAATTAATACAAGGCTTCGATCAAGAGACTGCGGCTGTTGTAATGGCAAGAATAACTTCCCTGAAAATGGAGATGGAGGTAATTTAAGAAGTCTTTTATTCAGCTGTACACCAGTTATATTTCTTGTTTGAATTCATTCACTTGTAACCTATGCTGATTATTTTATTATGCTTTTTTTTTTTGAATAAAAGTCCACTCTTATTCTGTATTTATGTTATTGGATAAGAATTTTCTCTCTTTTGTTATAATTTCTATGTATTAGTTTTTGGCCCTTTGATTGTACTTCTTTACTGATTACTTAATTCCTTGTGTGCTCATGTCTTTTTGTTTCATTTAGGAGGGGTTTGATGCTACAAGGTGGCTAGACCGGAATCTCATTCGACTTTGTTCCAAATTTGGCAACTACAGGAAGGACGATCCATCATCTTTTACATTAAACCCTTGTTTTTCTTTGTTCCCTCAGTTTATGTTTAATCTGCGGCGGTCACAATTTGTACAAGTAAGCTTCTTTTTCCAAATATGCTGCCTTTTTCTTTGTAATCTATTCTTCTTGACCTATGTTAAAGGTTTTCCTCCCCTTTCCTTTGGCAGGTTTTTAACAACAGTCCAGATGAAACTGCCTATTTTCGCATGTTACTAAACAGGGAAAATATTACAAATGCTGCTGTTATGATCCAACCGTCATTAATATCATATTCATTCAACTCACTGCCCCAACCAGCATTATTGGATGTGGCTTCCATTTCGGCTGATCGTATTCTCTTGCTGGATTCATATTTCAGTATTGTAATTTTCCATGGCATGACAATAGCTCAGTGGCGCAACATGGGTTACCAGAACCAGCCTGAACATCAGGTATGTTCATTTTGTTCATGCTTCCTGAATCTAGTGCTAAATGTATATTTATTTAGAACCCTTACATTCATAATGTGGTAATTTTCAATCATGCCTAAAGGTATAGTAGTACTAATTCTGAGGTCCCTTTAAGTCTGAAGGAATGTTTATTCTTATTTTGATTTTACTGATTCTTTTGAGAAGCTTATCTTAACGACTGACAGAAGGAAGCCCTTGGCACACCCATCTTGCAGCTCTGAAATTTAAACTATGAGATTAATCACAATGATAAGCTACCTGATTGTAATGTAGAATATAGTGAAGTTTCTAATGCGCTCAAGTTTTGTGTTCACTACCCAATTTGTATGTTCATGGTCTATGACTCTTTTGTCTAAAGAGTTTTTTTTTTCCCTTCAAGGCATTTGCACAGCTTTTGCAAGCACCCCAGGATGATGCACAAATGATTATTCGCGAACGCTTCCCTGTCCCTAGATTGGTTGTATGTGATCAGCATGGATCCCAGGTCAGTATATTTCACTAAGACTTGCATTTGCACAGCTGTAGTTTAGGGCCTTTATCTAAGTTTTGTAGGTTGGTTCTGAGTTGAACAATGCTGAATCCCATGAACCAAATCTACAAGAAAAGTGGGGTGTCATGATTGTGGCATTTCCTTTCTATGTTCACAGCCCAACCTAAGATTCTAAGATTTGAATATTGTGCTGATCTGATTACAGCTTTATTTGGTAAAATTTTGAATCAGTTCTGTTTACCATTACCAAGGGGGCTTATTATTATTATTTGTTGAGTTGAGCAGGCAAGATTTTTATTGGCAAAATTGAACCCATCAGCAACATACAACAATGCCAATGAAATGGCTGCCGGTTCAGATGTAATCTTTACGGATGATGTAAGCTTACAAGTGTTCTTTGAACATCTCCAAAGGTTGGCTGTACAATCTTAATATAGAAAAAATAGTCGAAAGGAAGACTCAGGTATTTCCGGTATGGTATGAAAAATTCATTCAATACGAGTTATGTATCCTGTCTTACATTCTCTCTTCCATTTAGTTCTTTTTTACCTTTTCTTTCCATCAATTTTATGAATGAGACGACGAGCCCCATGACGATATTTGAAAAAAATAAGTTTTAAGGATGGCAAATAAGGGATGCAGCAGATGAGGTCAGTTTGAGTTATATTTTTTTGGTTTAGAATTATAGGGAAAGGAAGGTATTGATGACAGTATTTTCAATTAGGAATATATTGTGACGGTATATTTTTTTTGGTTTTGTTTTTAATTGAATCAGGGGAGAGTGGATGTGTGTTTGTGTACTGAATTTAAGGTTATATAATATAATGACATTATTGGGGTTTAAAGATGTTTAATATGAACATGGCATTTGCCTATGCCTCGTTTTATTTTTGCTTCTTTTGCATGCCAATGCCTACTGTTATGCTGTCGCAAGAATGGACCAAAAAATCCGACTCAAACCAGCCTGTTGGGCAGGTTCAGTCACGAACCAGAAGCCTATTTCGCTCTGTTAAGGTTAATTTCACTACTGTTCCTACACTATAATCCATTCTACCATCGTAACCATGCATAAAAAACGGGGAACCGGAAGCCTATCAGTAATATGCATTGCTCAACAAGGAGGCATGCTAATACCAGTAACGACAGCTTAAGCACAATACAAAGGATGAAATACTGGTCGAGTAAAACTAAATCTGATAAGGAACAACATCTGTCTCAAGGTGGCTTAATTGAACCTTATGCCGGACTTCATCGGACAATTTTGCTCTACGATTGCTTTGCTTTGTGTTTAATTACTAAATCGATAAGTTGGTGATATGTCCGTGTCTTCTTGTCCCTGGCTTTAGGTTCAAGGGATGTATATGCCTCTTCGCAATCTCTAAGAAAATGTCCCTTTCCAAATGCAGTGAGAACCAGCGGATCGGTGTTCAATTCTACGGCTCTGTAAAGAACCATCTTTCTCCATGTCTCTAAAGTTTTGGCCCCATCAAATCCGATCTCAATAGCATCGAATAGAATCCCCACAGTGGTTAAATCGGGTCTTACTTGACGGCTTGGTAATTGAGAAAGTAAACTTCTCAAATGAGTGAAATCTTTCATCTTCAAATAAGCTAGCAAGATAATATTCACTATTGTTACATTCCATAAAGCTTTTGCTTCATCCATCTCTTGGATTACAGAATCTATCCCTTTTCGGCTCAAAAGACAAGCATGAGAAAGGAGCCGCAAACACCAAACGAGATCATTTCTACCAGTTCGTGAAGAAAGATCAATACCCAGATCATCTAACCTCGAAAACATGTAGTTCTTGATATAAACATTGGCTAATTTCCTAACAGTATCCTCCTTTAGAGAACTTGAGTTCACAACCTTTCGATAAACCTTCTCCATCTTATCTAGAATCCCAAAGTTTGCATACGATTCAAGCATTGCGACCAAAGAAGAAGGCTGCAAATTCATCTTTTTTGAGATCATGACTCGATAAACTTGTTCCATTTTCTGGAGCAACCCACCACGAGAAAACTCACGGATAAGCAAATTGTAGGTAAAATGGTCAGGCGAGCACCCATCCAATTCCATTGTCTTCAAGCACGCACCAATATCATCATAACGTTTATATTTTCCATACGCTTCAATTAGCCCATCATATGTGTCTGTTTCGGGTTCCAAACCGATTTCCTTCATCTCATTGAGAAAGAACGAAGCATCATTGAACTTTCCATTCTTGGCATAAGCATGAATTATTGAGTTGTAAATCTCCAAAGAAGGTCGAAGACCGTAACCCTCCATTTCTTGTAGTGCCTCGACCGCTTCTTCCACCATTCTTTCTTCACAGAACAATCCTATGATCTTTTCATAGTTCAATTCATTGATTCTTGATTTCTCTATGTTCTTCCACATACGAAAAACCTGTTCACAAATGCATAACCATTAAAAATCAAAGAATAATCGAATAGAAAAACTAGAAAACATCCCATGTTTTGCAATATTCTGTATTTTCCCATCCATTTTCTATCCCTTTCTCAGTGACCAAACAGAGTGCCATTTCCATTCGGTTCAAATAAAGCATCAAAATAATCATTACAACCATAGAACCCAACTTCAAAACTCAATAAAAATCTGAACTTTAAGGACTATCTGTATTTCCTATATTTTCCCATCCATTTTTTAACCCGAATTTCTCATTTTCCATTCCTTTCTCAGAGACCAAACAAACTGTCCTTTTCATTCAGTTCAGATAAAGCATAATAATAAATCATTACATACTTATAACCCAACTTCCGTATGTAGTAAAAATCTGAACTGTAAAGACTAAATTCACTGTATTTTCCCATCCATTTTCTAACCAAACTTTTCCTTTTTCCATCCTTTCTCAGAAACCAAACAAGGTCCCATTTTCATTAAGCATCATAATACATCATTACATCCTTAAAACCCAACTTCCAAATTTAGTAAAAATCTGAACTTTAAGATCACAAAATTATTAAAACACAGAGAAAGAGCAAAAAGAAAGGAACCTGGAGGATTTCATTGGATCTGAAGGCATGCCTGAGAAATTTAACTGCAGCCCAGAAATCATTTTTGGTCCAATCTCCATCATCTCCAAGTATTTGCATAGGGCAAGAGCCCTCCTTCTCCAGCTTTTCAATTAAAGCCCTGAGCCTCCGGTGGTGATGGTAAGTCTCAACAAGAAGCGTGGTATGGGTTTTGGAAGAGCAACCATCCGGCGGCCGCCGCGGTGTTGACGGTGATGAGCTAAGAGAGGATAGACAGCAACAATGCCTGGTTGATTTTGGGAAGTGGGTTTGGATGAGAATCGATTTTTTGTTGTCACTATTAATTGAGGATTGCCATCTCAATGTAATTTTGCAGTCTAAATTCAGGGTTACTGCATTCTCCATCTAATTACATCTAAAAACTTTATCTATAAATTCTGTTCTTTCTTTCGAATTGGAAGAGTATATGTATTCGGTAAACTACACCCCTTTTTTTTCACCCAATTATTATTATTATTATTATTATTATTATTATTATTATTTCGGTCATCTAATTATCATTTTTCTTATTTTGGTCACTCAATTAATTGAATTTTTTGTCTATTTTCTTTAAATTTAACGGGTGGATGCATGACCATTAAAAAATAATATAATAATAAATTTAGCATTCAATTTTTATATTATATTAATTTAGTTATATTTTAAAAAAATAACTTTTAAAATTTACAAAAAATCTCAATTTGATCCTCAAAGTTCATCTTCCTCTTCCGTCACCTTTCTCCAAAAAAAAAAACCTCAATTTGTATGAAACACTAAACCAAACATTCTTTGCTGGTTCTAAACTTAATTTTGTATTTGAAAAATTATATGTTTGAAGGTCGGTTCACCCGTGATAGGTGGAGATTTAGACGGCAATGTGTGATGGGAAGAGGTAAGAAGTTAAGAAGAAGAATTGCGGTGAGTCTAAGTATCAAGTAGGGTACTTAAGGGAGAAGAAGATCCTTTGTTCTTCGTGTGTTGAGATATATATAGAGGGAGATCCCTTTGTTTGGTAGTGCCATGTCACCGATAATACAAATGGTGGCTTGCTTGTGTAGTCAGCCAGATGACATGTTTGTTATATGTCAGTTGTCGTCAAGCATAATATTGTGTGGTCCTTCTTTGACATTCTTTATGATGAGATAGTACAAGGTTAATTGCTATATCTTAGCGACTTTTCAATGATCCCCATGGACAGTCTATAACGAGTAGGTAAAATCAAATGACCTATCCTATAATCATGAATATCCGGTCAGATTCATAACCAATTAAATACCCTTAACTGAGAAGAAAACAAAAGACTATTGACAAATATCTGCCTCTTGTGTTGTCACGTATCTAAGCTGGAGTAGGGATATAACAAACATAATACTAAAATTAAATGCGATATAAACATATAAATATGTAACAATTTCATTGAATTATGCTGGAAAAGCACATAAAAATGTACTTGTGCACAAGATTTATCACATCATCGTCACTTTTCAACTTTTACTAATTACACATCAAATATCATTCCATAATGAAATTCAAAGTTTAATTCAATTCATAGATACAAAGACATTCCTTCTTTAATCAACCAAAATAAGGAGAAATACTTTGTTCATGCCTGAAAAAATTTTCAGGATCGATCTTTGTCTTGATCTTCACCAATCTATCAAAGTTGTTCTTGAAATATTTACGACCCCAAGTACTCATTTGTGCATAAGTCGTATACCCATCTTCATTATTTTTCCCGATATCGAGATCTCTATAATTCACATAAGCTTCTCGTGGAGATTTCGATACAAACGACTTCATGTAACTGTGAAGTATCCTCATCCAAGCTATATATCTTTCAGAATTTACATTATCCTCTTCTCGCCACCGTATCTTGCAACTTATTTTGTATAAATTTCCCTTCTGATGTGGGAAAGCGACTGCAGATTCCGGGATTTCGTCCATTTTACCACCGTACGCCACGAAGTTCAACGTCGCCCCTCTTGCTTCCGGTTCGAAAAGCTGAGACCAAATTCCCTGGAAACCAATTTCCGGGATTGGTTTCTTGACGTAATCGGATTTCGTTTTGAACGAAGGGGTGGCGACGAGGAATGAAACTCTGTAATTCCTGTCCAGTAAAATTTCGAGGTTTTGATTTGGTAGCAAACCCAAAGCGAGATTCGATTCAACGAAGCTCATTTCGTTGCAGTCTTTAGAGGTGAGTCAAAGTTCAGGGAAAATGTTTTGCATCAACGAGACGAGTTCATTTGCACGGCCGAGAACATGGTGCTGAAATTGACGACCGTTAAGTTCCGGCCGTCTTGGGTGGTGGTGTTCGTTGTTGATATCGTGATCGAAGGGTACATTCCGTCGGGGAATTTGTATGAAATATATTGCCAACGGTGGAGAATTTGAGTGGCGTTTTGTTCCAGCGTTTTGCTTATTGAAAACATTGTTACAGTTTCTGGAACATGAACTATAATTTAATCTTCCATGAAAAGACAATCCCAAAGCTTCCACCACCGCCGCCACGAATAGCCCAAAACAGATCTTCCCCCATTGATTTTCTGTTTAAGTATTCTCCCATTAGCTTCGATAAACTCTGCATCAATAACATTATCCGCCGCGAGACCGTATTTTCTAAACAATAAACCGTAGCCTCCGCCGCTGATGTACCGGCCAAACGCCACCCCATGGCAAAGAGCACCGGGAAACGCCAGAGTTCCACTTTTTTGAGCGATTTCGTAGTACAATTTACCCATAATCGCTCCAGATTGAACCCATGCAACTTCATTTTCCACATCAACTTGAACGGATCGTAAGTTAGCCAAATCAATGATGACAAAAGGAGATTCAGATTCAGATATATAAGAAACACCTTCGAAATCATGGCCACCACTTCGAGCTCTAAGCTGGAGACCATGTTTTTTTGAGCAACGGATCGTTGCTAGGACATGGGAAACATGCAATGGTGTTACGATCACCCATGGTTTAGGGTTTGTGGGAGTAATGAAAGGGGAATTGTGAATCGTGGATTCCAAAATAGAGGAATATGATGAATTCATTTGTGTGTAAACAAGGTTGGAAATGGAAGATGAATAAAGGCAATGAAGAAAATCTCCATAGATATCAGCTGATGAAGTGATCGGCCATGAAAATGATACGATAAAAACCAGAAGAAATGGGAACAATGATGAACTGTGAAGAAAACCCATTTCTGAAAAGATTATCTATGTGATGATTTCATAAAAAAGTTTCCATTTTTATAATCTTAGAGCTGAATCCCCAGTAATGCAATATTTTGAGACCGCCGTACAAGTTTGATTTTTGGAGGAAGTAGAGCCTGTTGATGTATTATTGCCCATCGTCTACGCCATTTTTTATAACATATAAATCATTGTTGTGTATTGGCAGCGGTCACAGTCTTAGGTATAATTTGAGTTTAAATAGCGTTAATTGTGTTGTTATTAGGGTTTTGTCTTTTATTATAATTCATCAAAAAAAATTATTATTTATTATAAAATAAAGTTAATATTTTAACAATATTTTATGATTTTATAAACAATTTTTTGTTAAGAATTGAATTGTAATTGACAAAAGAAATTCTAGAGTTTTTTTATATAATAAATGTTAATTCTATTATATATAAATTCAACTTATTTAATTTTTAAGAATACAATGATTAAATTGATTTATTTAATAATAGAGAGATTAATTTGATCCAATCTCTATAATATAGGAGCTTTCAAAAAATTTAACTTATTTTTTATTCTAACCTTTTATCGAAGAGGAAAAACGATGACTTTATGGATCGATTTTTTTTCACGAAGATATGGCATGGTGGTGGCTGAAAGTGACTGTACGGAAGCAATTGAGGAGCTAGAAAGTTATGATTCTACATTGTGTTTAGATGAGTTTCTAAAGTGTTAATGGAGTTGCGGATATTGATTAAATCATTAAATTAATCCAATAATAAACTTTGATGAATTAAAAAATCACTATTAACAGTCCAAAAAACTCATTGAAGCAACAATGTATAAAAAGCCTCGTCATCTAATCTCATATAAACAATAAAATAATTAAAATTAAAATTACCGCTTCTCTTAAGAGAAAATAGAATGAAAAAATAATTAAATAAAAAAGAAGAAGAGATTTATGGGATGTGAAATTTGTACCGCCCTTTGTTTGTTCTTATTCTCCGTCAAAGATGAAATTAATTATTATTGATGTTATATTGTTTATTCCCACATCTTACTTACATTTTCATACATATATATTTTCATGTGTTCGTGGTACTATATTGAATTTAATTGAAAAACAAATACATATATGTTTTAATTTTTACATATTTAAGTCAATGTTTTAACTTTTCATACTAAATTAAAGAGGTGAGTAGAAATGATGAAAAGAGAGGTTTTATATATATATATATGATTTGCTTGCCATGTGGTAAGCATTCTTTTATATATATATTTTAGTTTGATTTGATTTATAATGAAATGAAAAAGAAAATACATGAAAAGGAAAAATCATATATATATATAATACTATTAAATTTATCCTATTCTTTTGAAAAATTATTTTATAGAATCTCCCCATCACATTATTCGTGGTCTTTTTCAGTTATTTAATGATATTACAATAATTTTTCCATGTCATTGGCATATAATTTTGGTTTTTCTTTTACCTTGAACCCAGAATCCTAAACCTCAAACCCCAAACCTTAAACTTGAACTCAAATATTGAAGCCCGAACCCTAACCTTGGACCCCAAACTTGAACTCTAAATCTCGAATTCAAGTTTAGGGTTTAAGGTTCGGGGTTCGAGTTCAAGGTTTGGGTTTAGGGTTCAGGTTCAAGATTTTGGGTTTTGGGTTTGGAGTTCAAGGTTCAGGATTCAGGTTCGAGGTTCATGGCTCAGGGTAAAAAAATTACCAAAATTATGTGTCAATGACGTAAAAAAAATCATTAAAATGTCATTAAATAATTGGAAAGAGATCATAAATCATCATGAAAAAAAAAGAAAGGGGCTTATTTAGGTAAAAAGAAAAACTATGAGAACTTATTTAATAATATATTATAATTTAATTTCTTTTTAAATATCTAAGTGTTATTTATTTATAAAATAAATTAAAATAATAAACAAACATGACATGGAATGAAGACATTATAAATACACAAATGTGTCAAAATTGACATATAAAATTATTAACACGAAAAGAAAAGCTCAAACATGATATGGATATATGATTTTCTTTGAATTCAAACACTACTAAATTATACAAATCTGAAATAAGTTTAGATAGACAAATTATTCTCTAAATAGCCAACGCAAAACACGATTTAAAATAAAAATAACATAAATCTAACTTGCATTTAAAAAGAAAATGCATCAAAATCTATATAAAACAATTACTCTAAACTCACCAAAAAAAAAAACATGTTCATCAACATTATTATTATTATAATTCACAATTTTCCATGCATAAATAGTTTATTTTTGTTAATAATCGACTTTTCTCAATTATATTATTATTGATACGCTTTTTAAAATGTAAATATAAAATATTAAAATTGATATATGCAATTTCATCTGTGCCTAGCACGAGATAAAAAATAATTATTGAACAATAAGAAACAAGCTTTTTTTTTATTTTCTTCAAGTGAAAAATAGATTTCAAAATTGTGCTGGATTAATTTATAAAAACATAAAAAACAAGATGAAACGTGGTGTAAGAAAAACCACCCAGAAGTCAAAATTAGTAGGTTGTCTTAGGATATAATAAATTGTAACAAAATAAAAGAAGAATAAAGTTTGGAGACGCATTAGGGTTTTTTTGGAGGGGAGAAGAAGAGTTGGTATGGAGGGGGGAAACTAGAAATTTTATTTTGGGACGTCGGGATGAAATTAAAAAAAATTGGAGGGTCCAAAGCTCTTTTTTTTGGTTAAAACAACTTAAATAGATTAATTATTTTTTTTGAAGGGACTAGAAATGCAAATTTTCTATTTATTTAAAATATGCATTTATACCATCCAAACAGGGGGGGCCAAGGCCACTATGTTTTGGGCCTAAGTCAGAAATTTAGTTGGTGCTAAATGATTAACCTTTTATTTCGTCATTCAAATTAGTAGCTCCACACTAATACCATGATACACCAATTTGTGTTGTAAGCATATATTAATGGCACATTTTGAATAATTTGTTTGGACTTGTAAATTATTGTTTTTTTCACCCAGATACAATGAATTATAGTATACTAAATAATATGAATATACTAGTACTACAACAACAAAAAAAAACAATGCAATTGTCCAAATAATTTACAAGCTACAAATTCCCATGAATAAGAAAAATTCAAGGCTAAAAAGGAAAAAAATAAAAGAGTTGCTATTAAACAATGCCATTGAGAAGCAATCCCCCACTCAATAATGTCTAGAGGCATTTATGATCCTATCCTAATTTGCAGATGAACAGCATACAAACTGTGTCCAGAGTGGCCTACCCTTCATTTTCCTTTTCTCTCTTTTAATATCAGCTTGATACCTTGCAGGAGAATCCCATTTTTCCACATTGCTTGGCTCAGTTTCAGGTGATTCAGGTCCCAGAATTGAGCTAACTTTGGTAACCATGCCTCCATTATCTTTCGTTACTTTTTCATCTCTTGGGTCTGCCTTGGGGGAATTTGGGAACTTTGGTTTGGTCTCATTAATGGCTTCACCCAGTAGGCTCTTCAATGGAGTGTGCTGCATTGTATTCCAGTTGTTTACTTTTGCTATGATCTCTTCCTTCTTTCTTCCTTGTGACTCACTTGCCGTGTGAGTAATAGAAGGGAACCAGCCAGCATGTTGTGAATTCTGCGCTGTCTGGACTTCAGATGCAGCGGCGGCGTTTTCGTTGCTGCCTACAGGTTCAACTAGTGTCATGAAAGATGGTGGCTTGAATTCATCAGATTTATCGAAATGTTTTTCTCCCAATACTGCTGATGGTTTGTTTATGTTGGCTTTCTCTGGTTCCAACAACGGATGTGAGCCAATTGGTGATAAATTTTCAGTGTTGATTGCAGCCGGGTTATCTGATTGCATCGAGAAAACTGTTCCATACACAAAAACAAAAGAAATGAGCTTAATTCTTGGAACACAATGTCCACTTTTACATGCTACTCGGGCTTGGATGTGAATGTTAAACATGGATATCAATCCTAAAAGCTGAAGTAGCCTACTTTAGATTGAACGGTTCTAAACTTCATATAAGTTTATATAAATGATTAGTTAAGCCAGATTAGAAATTCTTCATCATGCTAAGATAAATTTATATTAATGAGCAAGAAGATGCTAACATACCCGAAACAGATCCCCACTGACCATCCAAACTATCATTGTGACTGCTTGATTTTGAAACATCACCTACGGGTGCATCGAGTTGAGGCTTAATAGAGCCATTATCAGCCTCCCCTTGCAAACTTAGTGTGCTAGTCCCGGAAGCATCCACTCCGGACTCTCCAGTATGGCTATCATCAACAGCAGCAGAAATTCGACCCGTAGGCTCAGCAAATGATGGTGAATGTATCGAGTCTTTCTTCAATTGGTCCTGTGAAGTTTTCTCAAACTCATTTCCTTCAATGTTGTTTACTGCAGAAGTCATAAGATCTTTGCCCACACACTCTCCTTGTAACTTGATATCCCTACTTATTTCGGATTCCTTCATGTCATCGAGACTGTTTGAAGCCCTATTCAAGTGTGGGCCTTCAGTCTCAGGTAAGGCCCTTGTATATTCATCATTATCTTCCTTGGCGGCAACTGGGGAATCATGATGCAGGCTAACAGATTCAGATGCAGAATTTTCAACATCAAGTAAGTTCGATGATGGGTTGGTTTGGGACAGAGATGAACCGTTTGTAGATTCATTTGACGTTAATGTCTTTTTCACATAATTTTCATCATCAATTCTTCCCGTGTTCTCATCTTCAGTTATATGAGCCCCATTTCTACCCGATTGAGGAACGTCCATATCATCACTGCCACATGCATTATTTAACTCAACATCAGTATGAGAAACCAAAACAGGCTGCTTTTCTTTGAGATACCAGACTTCCAGGTCCTTCTTGTTCTTAGTTGTATCATCATCAACAAAAGACCCCAATGTATCAGACCCTTTATCAAGCTGAATAACATCAGTTTTCCCTTCAACAAGCTCTTCTTTATTTCCACCAAGTTTATAGCTGTCTTCGGCAACATGAATGCACAAAGCATCTGCCTCATTGTCTTTATCCAGCTGCTTTAATGACAAAGTATCACATTTCTCCTGAGAAACAAGGTCTTTGACTTCATCTTCCTCATCAACTATTATTTCTTCAGAAGCTAAGGCCCTCGATTGAGGCAATTTCACCGTGTTATGATCTTTAAAACTCTCATGCTTTAGCGCATAAACACTTACATTTTCCTTCTCTGTTTTATCGCACACCTTAGTTGAATCTTGTGCTGCATCAGTCAGTATTTGAAAGTTATATGTAGAAGCATCAATATCTTTTGCGGATTCATCTTTAGCCGAAAGATCATTAATGACAGTGTTGAGAGGCAATTTATCATCATTTTCTTTTACTTTGACTACTCTATCAACCAACCGAGTCTCAGGAGTTATATCATCCGTCTTTTCAGATGTTACACACGCATGAACCCTGTTTGATGCCACAACATCTGTTAGATTTTGTTCTAAATTAATTCCCAGGTGTCCCTTTCCATCACTCTCTTGCTCAGCATTTTCATTAATGGATGTTTTAGAAGCCAACCTGTCACTAAAATCTTCCTCCAACTGACCCAAATCTGAAATTCCATCCAGCATCATTTCTATCTTTTCGGCATTAGTCTCCTGCCTAACAGTGTATTCTGCCATCTTATCACCACCACCGACTTTACTACTCTCTTCCAAGACGTCCATTAGAGGTTCCATTTTGATTGGGATCACATCACCTGTTAAATGACCCAGAAATTAATATACAGTGCACACATCTTAAGAGTGACTGCATAAACTAACCAAACTAAGCCCCAGATTCATGCGATGGTACCATTAGTGTAATATAAGCTTCACATTATTTGTCCACAAGCAAATTAGATATGCCATTAACTTCAAAAGCAACTACTTGTAGACACAAGTTAAAATTTTCAGACAAGCCATTAACAACAGCACCTCACTTGAAGTAACCTACAACAATTCATCATCGAGTGTGTGTCATAAAAGAACTTACAGGTGTCTTCACAATCTTTGAAAGATACAACGGGAGTAAGATCCTTGTCTGATTTGCTAGGATGATCGAAACTGTCCAGCCTTCCGAGACCAAATCCACCATCTTGAAATTCCATTGCAGCATCCGAAAAGACGTCATCTTCAGATTTGTTGGACATTGCTCCAATTCCACCAATATTTTTCTCCAAACTACAGCTTTCCACAACTTTAGGAACTTGAGCACCTAGATTCACCAAACCAATACATTTGGTTCATCAGTTCAACCAAAAAAAGGAATCTTGTTCTTCTCCCTAAACTCCTTACAACCCAACAAATTGTCCCCAACTAGCCTATTTATATCTATCAAAATTAAAGTTTTAACCTTTGAAAGACACCATAATGAGCTCAAAAGTTTTGGATTTTTCCATAACTCTTGGAAGCTGGGCAACTAGATTCACCAAAACTCCTTAAAATACAACAAACTGGCCCATTTATATGGCACAAAATTGAAACTTTTTACCTTTGAAAGGACCATTTATGCAAAGAGTGTTGTTTTCATACACTTAGAAAAGGGAACTTGGTTAACTTACAGGGGGTTTTATGAGACTCATCTGAAAGCGGTTCCTCATCTGAAGGAGTTGAATGAGTGATAATATCCCTTGAATCAATTAGCTTGTAACCTTCAATGGTTCCACATATCTTCTTGTGAGAACGCCTCTGTTTTGCACTTGGATGTGGGTTTGGAAAAGGCCATCCACATTTGTGACATAAATGAACTCCTCCATGGCTCTCATGCCCTGCAAATTTCAAGCTTATTTCAGTAACCAGTCCTTAAAATATATGAAAAAATGAAAAGAAAAAAAAACGTTGTAAACAATGACAGTTATATTTTTACATAATGTGAGTCTAAAAATAGAAAAAAATAAGAAACTAGAAGCCAAAAGAAGAACTAGAAAAAAAACCCACATAAACAAAATAGTCCCTAAAGGCATAATGAAGGGAAAAAGTTGCAGTTTTTCAAGAAACAGTAAAATCCAGAAATGTTTTTCTTTTCCAGGAAAATGAGTAACCAAGAAAAAGCACCAAAAAAAAACTACAACCACCCCAGAAAATAATGACAAAAAACATTAAAATAAAAAAAGACCAAAAAAAAAACACCTGAGGGATGATTTTTCCCATGATCTTGAATGTCCATAACTAAGAACAATAAACAAGAAGAAAAAGATGAAGAAAAGGGTTTTTTTTTTTTTGTTTGCTTTTCTTTTCTACAGTTAAAACTGAAACAAACACAGGGAGACTGAGGGTTTTGAAGAAGTAAGCTAATAATAGTGTGGAAAAGTCCAATGGGGTTTTAGGCTTTTAGCAAAGAAAAGAAAAAACAAAAAATTGGGTTTTTTAATTAAGAAAATGAACTTTTACACCGCAGTTTGTCGGTTTCAATGGTGGGGGGCTTAACTCATAAGAGGGACCTTGTACGGAACAGTGATGGAGTCCTTTTAACAATTTATGGTGATCACGCATTATCCTGTTCCCCATGTGCGCTTGTACCTTTTTTTGTATTAAATGAGAATTATAAGGCCATGATTGCTTTTTTACCCTTTAAAGATAGGTATTAATTGTGTAATTAACAAATTTTAGTAAAATATACCGCGTTTAAAAAATTATTTTACTCTTTCATTTAATTTTTCGTTTTTTATCTCTTAAATCTATTTTTACTTAAAATTGATGATTTTTTACTTTGTTACGTATATAGCAATTTGGACGATATCTTAGTATTTAATTAATTTAAAATTCAAAAAATATAGAAAATAAATTTTAAAATCATTAAAAATATATAAAAGAATTTTAAATTTTAAAAATGAATTAAATGTTAACATATCATTAAAAGACAAACCAAACGAGAGATATATCAACAAAATTAATTTTTTGAAATGATTTTAATAAAAAATAAATTAAAAATGGACTGCAAAATCATCATCTTAAAAGATTAGTCTTTAATAACGACAAAATGTGAATTAAAAATCATTATAAACAAAAAGTCGATTTAAATGGAATGATAAAATTTATTGAAGAACCGAATAAAAAGGATGATTATAAACATTTAAAGTTTGGGGGAATATTAAAAGTAAAATAAAAATAAATTTTATTTATTTATTTTAAAATTATAATAGAAAACTATTAAATTTATTTTTATATTTAATAGTTATATTAATTTGAAGCAGTAGTTAAAATTTTCTTTTGACATGGGAGTTAAAATCCAATATTATTTCATATTAAATAAAAATAAAATGATATTAGACACCACATTGCCCAGAGTTTATATATGGTTTTGTCTGCAACCAGCATATTAAATTAGTATTTTGTTTCTTAATTTTTATACTTATTACTTGATTTCATCTCAGTACTTCATCTTCCTTTTATCTATCATTGACTTTTGATGGATCCATCTGCTATATTTTATGAAGTTAAAATATGCTACTAGTTATTGTGTATTTTATGTTTTTTTTTGAATAATTTTATTATAAGTTCTGATTATATATGTTCTTTTTTGACATAATATTTAGAACTACTTATAATCCCTCCCCAACCCATAAATAAAAAGATAATGCGTTTCAGCGCACTGAAATCTACGTTCTCCTGCACCGAAATAGTGATTAAAACTCTTATATGGTATTTAAATAATATGAATTTAAACTTTGTTATCTACTTATAGTTAGTAGTTTAAATTTTGTTCCCCAATATTATAATGCTGAAAAATGCAGTCTAATTGTTAATACACTTAAATTTCTTCCATTAAACTCAAGTCTATTACAATGTCTTTTTTTTTGTTACATGATTATTAAGTGAATATTTTTATTTTTATTTTCAAAAGATGATACCAGTAAATTTAACAATATTAACAATTAAAACATATAAAAATTTTTAGCATATGTACTCTTTGTACTTTTTGGAGATTAGCCTCTTTACTTTCATTTTAGAAAAGAGTTAATTGCACCAAACATTCCTAAACTATAACTTTAATTTTAAATTAGTCCTTAAACTTCAAATCATTCTAATTACATCTTCAAACTATTAAGGTTATATCAATTAGGTCCTTCCATTATTAAAATTCTTAATTTAATTGTTAGATGACACCTTAGATCTTATGTAACATAATTTAAGATAAACATTTTAAGAAAAATAAATATTTTAAAAATCTTAATTTTGTGATTTTCAAAACTTTTATAGAAACTTGATCATTTACTCTCTTTTTTCAATTTACTTCAAAGGATAATTTTAAATATTTTGAAAAGATAAAATTTCAAATTAATTAATTGCCTCAATTTTACCATATCTTCACCAATTGAACTAATTGTACATGTACTTAATAATATAAATACCATTTAAGTCAAACACTTATTTTTATAAAATAATTACTATGTTTAATACTCTTATATGATATCAAAATCACATATTTAATATTTATTTTTATTACATAACAGATTCAACCTAATGAAATTGATCGAATGGTGACTCAAAAATCACCTTTTTCTTCACATACTTTTTTGTTTCTCTTACATGGAAAAATGGTGTACAAATATGCTGTCTGTGTGACCACTATCAATATAAGCAGATGCTATTTTGGAAATGAAACGGGGATATCATCATCAAAGCTAACTAATAAAGTAACAATTACAAAGAAAGAACAACTCTTATGTTGAAACTATTTGTTCGATGAGTCTGCTATTGGATGGATGACGTGTTCTTCAACATAATCGGCAAATCTCACGCTTGGTCGCTGCTCACACTACATGAACAAGATGGAAGTAAGATTGCTTGGCATGCAAGAAACAATCAGATGATACTAATACGTAGTAATTTAGCAGGAGATTAGTGGGGGAGGGAGGGCCAATGGCAGATAAATGATTCAGAGATGTTCTTTTATGGAGTGAAAAGTGTAAAGTACTAACTGGGATTCTGCAGTGAATGTTTAGATGATAGTTCATTTCACTGAGTCGGGTTTTGGCAAGTTCTTCAGCATCAGAGGCTTTCTTCCAAGCTTCCTTGACCTGAATCGAGCATATTAGAGTTTTAGCACGAACTTCTGTAGTGAGAACAATCTATGACAGGTACATGGATAATAATGAAATGAAAATAAACTTTGTAAGAACGTTAAACTTCATGTCTTAGAGAAGGACTTGACATCTGCGCTATTAGTGTGTGATCTAATATGGTAAAGAAGCAAAGCATCTAACACATTCAGGCATTTTGGTTTTTTATGATACTTGCAAATTATTTTGATTAAGATTTCCAGTTACCTCACTATATTTGAAAGCTAAGTATAAGAATAAGTGTTCACGTCATATTCACCTGATCGATGCAAATGTTGGTCTGATCTTTGGCAACGAAAGCAGATTTTTCCAACATATTCCGCAGGTAAGATAACTCTTTAATCAAATCTAAAGCCACTTCTTCAGCATCTTGCATCTGATTTCTTGAGAATTCAAATGACCTCTCTGCATGAAGCCGAAATGAAGAACAGTTCAGACAAGTACAAATACCTCTGCATCCACGTGGGTTTCTTTTAAGGATCCCCTTTTGAAGACTAGCAGAAGGAATTCTAGGAGGCATAGAGGCTTCAACAAAGCTAGCTTCTATTTGCTTTTCATGGTTTGCGCATTTCTCGGTAGACTTTATGCAGTTCACATCCATTTCAAGAGGTAACTGATTAGCCACCAATTTAGCACCTTCTTCTCTTGGAGAGCTTGATGACATGGCTGGCGACTCAACCACATCTTTAAGCCTAGTTTCTAACTTCTGACTTGTATCCAAAGCAGAAGGTTTTACAGGTGGTCCTGGTTCTTGTAGATTCATTATCATCGAGGATTCAGCTACTTGTTTAGTAGGAGACTCTGTTGGTTTATGGTCAGAAGTACTCGTAACTGATGCTGCAACCACATCTAGCTTAATATCATCACCCTTATGACGCTCTACAGGACACCTTTTGTCATTGGAAGTTACCATTGATGTGTCTTTGGCAGGAGTAATGAACAGTGAAAGTGGCTTTTCTTTGGAACTCTTCTCAACTTTCAGTGACTGATTATTTCCAGAAGCACCTAGTAAAGAATCAAAGAAAAAGGTTAAAAATACTTACGCTCTGATCTAAATGTAAAACAACAGTATTATGTGAATGGGAGAATTAGGACTCACTGGAGTTTTGACTTGTTATATCGATCAAATACGGAAGCAACCGACTATAACTGAATGAACCCGGAATTTTAGATAACTTCAGATGCAAGTGTGCGTTTGGAGCCTATCAAACATCACAGCCACAGTGACATTAGCATGAAATGTCTTTAAACATTCATCTTTAATTAGTATAACATGCACCTATAGAGTCAGGAAATTAGACACTGCAAATAACTACCATAACCGGAAACACTGGCAGGTAGATAGAAGCTTACCATCTTGTTTTTAGGACTTGAGTCTGGGCTTTTAGCATGGCCCTGACCATTATTTCTGTGAAGTGTTTCATTTGTCGACTTCTCAGTAACTTGACCTACACCTTGTGAAACATTATCCACTGTGTTGCCTCTGCTACCATCAGTCTCGTACTTGGAGGACATATTGACATCAGGCGGTGTCATCAACATACATTCTCCACTTAAGTCTTCAACGCATTCCACAACTTCACCATCAATGTCAACTCTCTGCTGTAAACTGCATTTTCCGTTTCCTCCCGTTTCAGATAATGCAGGATCCACAGAATTCAGGTGCTGACATTCAAAGGAATTACAAATGGTGGCTTTCGGCATCCCTTGAATCTCAGACCTCTTTGTGTCATCTTCAGAACTTTCTGTAACTTCATAATCACAAGATTCACACGTATTATTAAGTGTAGACAAATTCTGGTCCAAAACTTCAAGACTTTGAGCATTGCAAGGATGTTCAACACTAATCTTTGCAACCTCGATGTTGTCTGTCGATGTTTTTTTACTAGAAACCACACCAACTAAATCTTCCTCATTGAAATGAGAATCCTCTATAGTTGAAGATGAACAATTTTTCAAACAATTCAGATTCTGGCCTTCAAAAGAATCTTGCAACTCAAGTTTCTCAATTTCTCCATTAACCACTGGCATCGAGGAAGCCTCATCGTCCCTTGAGGTAAAGGACTCAACTGATGCCGCAATTAACGGCTCACCAGAATCAGTATCGTGAACCACCAAGGAGCAGCTAGTTGTCTTATCTGGCAATGATTTTGGACCATTTGAAGCCAAGAGATGTTCATCTTCGAAACCCTTCTCGGGTTTTTGAGGGTGACCCATTGTTTGGGAACCTGTAAAGATCACATACAAGAATGTTTGTCTCAGTTTCGACAATACATTTGATTGTTTGGAAAGAGAGAAAAAGCAAAGAGAAAACTGCAGAGAATTTACCAGAATGATCTTTTTCGATATCCATCAAGTAAGGAAGCAATCTTCTGTAGCTGAATGAGCCTGGAGTTCTGAAAAGCCTCGCACGAGAACAAGGTTTAAGAACCTAGTCCACAATACACAAGCAACCAGCATTACTAAACAAAATTAGCAATATATGTATAGGCACTAATAATCAAGCTGAATCAAGTTAAAACTAGATGAAGCTCAAGCTCAACTCGAAACTTGATTCAATATCCATAACAATAAAAACTGAACTACTCAAATTCGATCAATTAAAATACTTGAACTCGACTCGCTTGATAACTCAATTTAAAAGCTCTACTCAACAATAATTCTTGTGTATTTTTCATATGGGTATAAAAAAAAACATACAATTTAAGGAGGAATTCCAAAAATAGAAACAAAACCAATAGCAAAAAGTATCAACCAAGCATTAAATTAAACGGAAAAAAAATTATATTAAAATCTTACTGATTTCATTGAATTGTTCATGGCATCTCTCTGCTGATGAAAGCCTTTTTCACATGGCTTCTTCTCTAAGAACTGATCTGAAAATTCACCTCCGTTTCTTTCAACCACTGGTTCAGCTCCAAAGATCTCAGCATCTGGTGGTGTCGACTGCACAAAATTCTCATTCGACATATCCAACTTTTTAAAACTTCCATTTTCCAACGGTTCTTGAGTTACACCCAAGTGAATCCTAGCAATCTGAGGTTTCCCCAGATTCTCAGTATCATCGAAACTGTCAGGAATCACTCCATCGGTGGAAGAGGGAGAGAAGACCCGTCTTAAACGGAGATCTTTGATGGAAACGGCGGATAAACCGCACCCCATCGATGAATCTTCATCTGGTAAGCTGTTTTTCAGTTTCTTGACAATGGGTTGCTGATCATGGTGGTTTCTACCGTGTTGGGATTGGCTTCCGCTTTGAATCTGGGATTTGCTACTAATGAAGCTTCCAATTAACGAACGAGTTACAGGAAAGGATAATCGCTTCCGCTTCTTAGAGATTTCCTTTGCATCCGCCATTGTTAAAACCCTAAACCAAAAACTGTGTGTGTGAGAGAGAAAGAGAGGCGATCGAGTGGCGGGCAGAACTGAGATGATAAGCATAACTTTGGAGGGAAAGCCATGACTGAGTTTGGCGGGAAATAATATGGGTTTGGGCCACACAATTTATGGGCTTATCCCAATCAGGATTTATTTTTGTTAAATTTAAATTTCTCGAAGATGGTTACTTATCCAAGCCCAAAAGTCAGGTTATTTGAGAAAGGTTAAAATATGTCATAGATCCTTATATTCTTTACAAATTTGAAATTAATCCATGCACTTTTATTTTCAGGAATTTAATCCTATTAAATTTTAGATTTTAAAATTAAAGTTAAATTGTTAACCCTAATTAAAAAAAATAACATTATAATAAACTTGAATTTAACAAAATAATTTTAATAATATTAACAATTTAACCTATATTTTTAAAATCTAAAAGCATAAATCTAAACCGTATTTGAATAAATATGTATGATTTTGATGTATGTGTGCCTCTAATTAAAATCATCACCCGCTTGTTTTATTAAAAGAAATACTTACTATTAACAGTAATCTTTACTTTTAATTTTATTTAAACCAATTGAAATTTTCAAGAAAAAAAGACTTTGATGGATGGGAAATATTTTAATCTATATTGAATTAATTAAAAGATAATATCATAAATGGTATGTCTACTTTAATCGAATTTTTAATGTGGTATTTTATTTTTAAAATATTATTTCGTGTACTATAATGGCATGAGTTTAACACATTTAACATCTAATAAGCCAATCAGTAAAATTATGACATTCAGATGGGAGGTACAAAGCATCACCACAATAGATAGAGTGAGGTGAGATCATATTTTGAAGGAATCAATCTTTTAATTAGGAAATTTTCGATGAGTAGAGTAGATGTAACACTATATCCGATTCGATTATCGGATTCAAGTTATAAAATGTTACGTTTGTTGCTGGAACAATTACAACTACAATTATGATACATTCCCATAATTTATACAATTTATTCCAATCAATACATCAATATAACATGCTTTATATTCATATTTGGGATTACACGAGCTTACAAAAGTTCCTATGATAACTCGAAAATCATTTGAGGATTAAAATGTAAAATTTTCAAGTTTTATCAAATTGGCATCGCGACCATGAAAGTCTCACGTCGCAACATCAACGACAAGAACATGGCTTTGAGACTTTGTTGTTGCGATTTTGAAAACAATAAATTTATATCGCAACTTCAAATAAGAAATTCGTGTCACAACATATCGATGTGAAACCATAGTTATAAATTTTCTCAACAATGCATTATCATGCACGGCAAAAAATTCACACAAGAATCGGAACAATGGATCCAAAATGTCCCTTATGCCATAAAGAAAAAGAGGATGTGGACCACCTATTCCGCAAGTGCACTTTTGCTAGGCAGTTTGGTTTGAATCTCCCTTAGGACTGCGTATGTGCTGTCAGAATACAAGTTCAGTTCAAGATTAGATATGTAGGACAGGAAGGAGAGACCAGGGCGTTCACCATGGAACATATGGGTCCATAGGAATAAAGTAGTGTTCGAAGGTGTAACCCCCAACCCGATTTTAGTCATTAGCCTAGCCACCACTGCAACGCATGACACCATTAAGGCATTCTCGAGCTGGAGCATCCAGAGGAGAAGAGGAAGAGAGTAACACTAGTATCGACAAGAGTTATTTCAACTACAAGTCACAACGTTTTCATTGGATGGTGCAGAAGGAACTCCTTGGTAAGCATTAGGACACACGACTTTAAAACGCGGAGAATTGTGCGGGAAATATTCAACCAAAGCCACAGCGTCATTCGGAAGATACTTATGGTCCGATTCATTCGGAAGCCATAACCTCGGCACTTATATGGACAAAAGACAGATCAGTGAGCAAAATCCTTGGAGGTAAGCAGAACAAGGAGGACTGGGAAGCTAAACCAATTCAGGATGACATCTTTGTTCTAAGAAATCTTTTTCAATATATTGATGTTTGTAATGAGAACCTTGGAGAATAGAAATGGGCTTCCAAGGAAGCATTGAGAAGACTAGGAAATCCATGATTTGTCTTGTTTTTGCCATTGTATTAAAAAAAAGAGTAAAATTATGACAGGTGGATTTTATTGTGTTATTACCTAATGCAATAAAGACAAATGCAGGGCTAAGTAAGGGGGGAAAAAAGGGGTGAAATTGAAAACTGATACGAGTTTGTTTGAATTATTTAAGAAGTAAGTTAAAAATTTGTGATCATTTACATCAAATGATTTTTTTATTTAATTTATAACCAACTTTTATAATGTAAAAAATATTTATATTAAAATATGTGAAATAATTTAAATATTTTATATAAAAATATTTTTAAAACATCAAAGGAAGCTATGGTCATGTGAAGCTGATGGTAGAACACTTGGAGTCGAAGCCTTGAAGAAGTCGCTCATGTTGTAAGCATTGGAACTAGTCATGAGAAGCCAAGTGTAGAACACTTGGAGTTGAAGCTTTGAAGAAATCGTTCATGTTTGGATCTGAATGAGAAACTGAGTGCGAAGCACCCTTAGCAATGACGGCATTGCTAGATCGAGTAGGGAGAATATCAGGGCATGCCTGTGAGTAAGGCACCCGAAGTTGTTGAGTAGACCACCCAAGTCTAGGCAAAGGCCCTCAAGTATAGACAAAGGCCACTAAAGACCTAGAAAGGCCTCTCAGGTGCGACAATCCCAAAACAATGCAAATTTTAGAAGAAATAGTTAAAAGGGGTTTTTTTGAACATTTTGAATAGTGGTAAAACACTTAGAAACCCTTAAAAGTCTTCAAATAATGTTAGAACGCGTGAAAAAACCTTAAAAACCTTTAAAAGTCTAAGGAAGATATTATAATCTTGTAGAATCAAATAGATCATTTTAGAAGTTCTAAAAAGATATTACCTTGTACATTATTTTATAAGCGATCTTGATCGTCCATTTTAATCAATCTTAACTATTAGATCAAAGAGGCTTAATTGTTATAAAAGGGACCTCCTGAAGTCCCAAAAATTAAAGTTTGAGCAATACTAGTTTCTAACTTTCTACAAAATTCTTTAGTGTATTTAGTGTGCTCTTTTGGTATGCTTGTTAGAAGCTAAACAGTAGTGCCACTAAAATTATTTAGTATGCTTAGTGTACTCTCTTAATGTGCTTGTTAGAGGGTAACTAATCTCTCTTCGATTTAGATAAAAGGCTAACATATTTTTAACGAAAGACAAAACTTAACACAACAACTATAAAAACCATTAACTTTTAGTAAAATTTAAGAATTTATGCTACTTTTTACAATTAACTTTCAGTAAAATTTAGGAAGTAATTTTATACGTAACCAATAAATTTAGCAAGTAATTTTATATGTATCCAATTAACTTTCTCAAAAGTTCAGACAATTCTTTTACTATTGATGCTCATCTTGATCCTGAGTATCATAATATTGATATGTAGTACTAATGATGACCTTCAAAATTAAAATCCTTAAATCACTAATTTCCACAATATAACCAAAATACCTTAAAAACAATTTCACTCCCACCAAACCAAAGTTTTGGTTATAATGGTAGTACTATTCATAATTTTAGTTATCATGATAATACTCTTTATTATAACTCATATAGGTTATCGGCTCGTCTCATGTTACTGATGCTGATAATGATATTTATTATCGTAGTACTAGTACTTATCACGTTACTGTTGCTCATTCATGTATACCGATGTCGATCGATCTTGATATTTATTATTATAATATTAGTGCTTATCTTGAACCTAATTAACATGATAATACTTGTGAACAAAAATAAATAACCTAAGTATTAAAAATATAAATATAAATTTGAAAAATATAAACAATTTAATATATTAAAATATATCATGTTTTAATAATAAAACTCTGTCATATCCTCTATTGTTATATTGGTATTTTAAATATTTCCTCAATTTGTTTATTTTTATTTTATTAAAGTGAATTAAAAGGATAAAACTTTTAATTTGCCGAAAAGTTTAAAATAATATAAGTGCAACTATTTTTAATATTTTTAGTGGTAGAAAACATTAGACATTCCAAATATTAAAATAGAAACAAAATTAAAATGAAAAAAACAAAAAAAAACAAGAATTAAAATAAAATAAAAATTATTGTAAAATCTTAAAACCTTAGAAAATTCAACAAGTTCTTTCTAAATTAATATTAAGAAGCAAATACAACTATACTATTTTCAATTATTTTAATTAAAAATTGTTGTAAATTAATATTGAGTATCAAATATTATAAGTCAAATATTTTGAGAGCAAATCTAAGGATATATTTTAAAGTTTAACTAATAATAGAATTTGGAAGGATCCACCTACACATCATAAAAACTAAACTAATTTTACACACTTCCTTAACTATTTATATGATTAACATTTTAACGATCCAATTGCCATATTTTATGGTCTATTCGTATATATTATGCATGTCAAATTTGATGTAAATTTGACACTTCTAATTATTTATTTTATGTAAAAGATTTCAATTGTTGAATATATATTAATATATATAATATTTTAGATTGATACGATCAAGATATTGGGTTGGTTTAAAATTTACATGCATAACAAGTAGAATTATATTAATAAATTCAATAGTTGAATCGTTAAAATATTAATTATATAAATAATTACGGAAGTGTGTAAAATTATTGACTTTTAAATAATTTTAACTTAGAGAAGTACCATTTAAAATATTAAAATTTTATTTTTATTTTTATTTTTTGAAGTATCATTTAAAACAACTAATAAAAAGTATGTTTTATAAATATTTTTGAGTAATTTGATATTTTTATATTATTTTGATTCATAATTCAAATTTTGATTATTTCGCTTATAAACTTTAAAATATTTCAATAATGAAGGATTAATTAAAACAATTTTCAATAAATTAATAAAAATACGTTGGGATGATTTATATTATTTATAAAGTGTTTGACTAAGTTAGTAGCGTATAATATCAACTTAATTAAAAAATTTAAAAATAAACTTTATTTTAAAATCATTTATATTTTCAATAATTTTATAATGTTTTTAAAATTAAATAACTTTAATCTACAACCATAAAAATATTAAAATGAATGAATAATAAAAATGAGAGAATTGAATTTTTTAAACATAAATCTCGTTATTGATTCTTATAATATATATTCTTTTTTATATAATACCTAAAATTAGCCATAGCCTCTCCACAACCCTTAAATAAGAAGATAATACACTTTGACGCACTCAAACCCACGTACACAATTTTCGTATATGTTCTTATGATAATGCACTTATCATATATATTCTTTTTGATACAATTTTCGTATCTCTCCATATGAATATCACCATATAAATATGAAATTAAGTGAAGAGATTTTTTATTTTAAAAACCCGAAATCTCATATTCATTACCCAATTTTTTAAATAAAAATATAAAATAAATTGAAACATGAAAAACTCAACTTTTAAAATAAATATAAAAAATTAAATGTGGGACAATTGATATTTTTGAGGCTTCAAAAATGGGGTCAAACACAAGATGCGAAAATAAATTATATAAAGATGGCGGTCGTTTCGTTAGTGTAATCCTCGCTTTTTATTACATCTCCCAACTCCACACCATCTATAAAATTGCCCTGTTTTTCTTCCATATTATTTGACATCGTCAAATTATTTATTTTATTTTAATCCCAAAATAATTGGGATTTTTACTCAATCGATGTTTAAAGTAGAGTTGGAGTTGAAGTGTTTTTTAAATGTAAGAGAATAAACATGTTTATTCACTTAAAAAATTATTATTTTTATAATTAAGGAAAGGAATATCGACTTAAGAACCAATAATTCATAATTAATTACTTTTTGAAGTTTATATATAATAAATAAAGATGGTAATAAATACTAATATAAATATTTCGATTTATCTGTTTTTTTTTCCGATAAGTATATTTAACAAACAATTAAATATTTTTGCATGGAAGGTTCTTAAAATATTTAGTAAAATGCGTTAAATATTAGTTTTTTATATTTCCATGTTAAGTAATAATTAAACAAAAAACCCTTCTTTTTTCATAAATTTAATTTTTTATTTACGAATAAAAATTTCCTTTTCTATTCTCTTAACGTAAAAGCACTGTTTGTTACTTTGTTCATTTCATTATAGCCAGTTTTTCAGTTTTTTTTTCATCGCTAAAAAAATGGAAATACCGAACCGCCACCGTCACCGTCACCGTCACCGTCACCACCTCCTCCTCCATCTCCTTATCATCTCGGCCGTCATATCTTCCGCCGGGGACGACAGTGCTGCTATTTTGAAGATAGCTGCAGCCTTCAAACCCACTCCCAAAGGGTGGTCGACCTCCACGGCAAACAATTATTGTAGCTGGCAAGGCATAAGTTGTGATAAATCCAACCGTATCACTTACATCAGTTTGGCATCTAAATCAGTGTCGGGTACCCTGTCACCTGAAATCTCCACCTTGTCCGAGCTCCGAAGCGTGTCGCTTCAACGCAATTCCATATCGGGGAACATCCCATCGTTCGGCGAATTATCCAACTTACAAAAGCTTTTCCTTGATTTCAATGCCTTCACTTCAATCACCCCCGATGCATTCGCTAGCTTATCAAGCATTCAAACGCTGAGTTTGAGTGAAAACCCGAAACTAAGTCCATGGAGTTTCCCGAATATATCTAAATTGACAACCCTGGTCGAGCTTGGACTAGGGAATACCAATATATATGGTACCTTGCCTGATATATTCGGATCTTTAAGCAGTTTACAAAGTTTAAGGGCATCATACAACAATCTGAACGGTACATTACCATCTTCATTAGGTGGTTCCATGATTCAAAACTTATGGATCAATAATCAAAATACTGGGTTTGGTTTCACGGGGACTTTAGATGTTTTATCCAACATGACAGAGTTGGCTCAAGCTTGGGTTCATGTCAACATGTTTACTGGTCCAATCCCAGATTTGTCTAAATGTAAAAACCTATTCGATCTGCAGATTCGAGATAACCAATTAACAGGGCCAGTTCCGAAATCCTTGTTTAACCTTTCGAGTTTGAAGAATGTTTCATTGAATAATAATAAATTACAAGGCCCTTTCCCAAAGTTTCCTAGCTCAGTTTCGAGAGTTGCTATCAATGGAAGCAATAATTTCTGTAATAGCAATGGGGCTCCTTGTGATCCTCAAGTTTCGACAATGATTGAAATAGCGGGTGGTTTTGGGTACCCAATTTTGCTTTCTGATAGTTGGGAAGGAAATGATGCTTGTAAAATGTCTTTTGTTACTTGTGATGTACAAAAGAATGTTATTACAGTGAACCTTGCCAAAAAAGGTTTGTTTGGGAGGATTTCTCCTTCATTTGGGGGACTCAAGGAGTTGAAGAATCTGAATTTGAATGATAATAAGTTATCTGGTCCAATCCCTGATAGTCTCACTAAGTTAACTTATTTACAGCTTTTTGATGTGTCCAATAATAATCTCAGTGGAGATATACCACAATTTTCTAGTTCAGTGAAATTTGTTCATACAGGGAATAGCTTACTTGGAAAACCAGTTGTTTATAGTCCTCCTGGTGGTAGTTCCGGTAGTCCTAGTGTTTCTAGTGGAGGAAATTCTAGTGATGGAAGCTCTGGAAACTCTAGTGGCATTGTCAAAGGTAAGACTCTTAAGGGTATGATTGTAGGCTTTGCTATTGGTGCAGCAGTTTTACTTGCTATAATCTCCTTTGTTTCTTACAAATATGTAATGAAAAAGAAAAATGAGAAACGTGGGAAGATGAAGAAGAACAATGATACTGAGAAAGGAATTTTTAAGGATGTAGCAGTGAGTGTTGGAAAGGATAACAGTGAAAACCAAAGCCAAACCAGTAATGTTCAAAGCAATCAACAAGCGTTTGATGGTGGGAATATTGTGGTCTCCATTGAGGTTTTAAGAGAAGTGACTGATAATTTCAGTGAAGCTAATATATTAGGGAAAGGTGGATTTGGGATTGTTTATAAAGGTGTATTGCATGATGGGACACAAATTGCAGTCAAAAGGATGGAATGTGTTGGTAAAGGTACTAAAGGAATGGCTGAGTTCCAAGCTGAAATTGCAGTGCTTTCAAAGGTTAGGCATAGGCATTTGGTTGCTCTTTTAGGTTATTGTATCAATGGTAATGAGAGGCTTTTGGTTTATGAGTACATGCCTCGTGGTACCCTTAGTCAGCATCTCTTCCGACGGATTGGCGGTTCGCCGCTCACATGGAAGCAAAGGCTCACTATTGCATTGGATGTTGCTAGAGGGGTGGAATATTTGCATTCTTTGGCTCAACAAAGTTTCATTCACAGGGATTTGAAGCCTTCAAACATACTTCTTGGGGATGATATGAGGGCTAAAGTTGCTGATTTTGGACTGGTTAGAAATGCACCTGATGGCAAACACTCTGTGGAGACAAGATTGGCTGGCACATTTGGTTATCTTGCTCCTGAATATGCTAGTATGTGGATCCTTCCCTCAATTTGTTTTAAGTGAATGTTGGATACGAGTATATTCGATTTTCTTTTAGTATAGAATAATGTTAGTATAGGTGTACAGCTAAGTAGTTTTAGAAGATTATATCGGGAAATCATATTCGCATATGCATAGGATATTAGTACTTTACGAAAGTACGAAGAGTCGGAATAACATAGTGTAGCAGTAAGGGAATGATATGATATTTATGCCCGTTTGTTGTTTGATAAATGCTAAAAAGTGTTTATGAACAAATGTGTACTTTGTTTTTTCTTTTGATTTTTTTTTCTTAAATCTTAACAGCAACTGGAAGGGTGACTACTAAGGTGGATGTGTATGCATTTGGAGTGGTATTAATGGAGCTAATCACAGGCAGAAAAGCTTTAGATGAAACCTTACCTGAAGCACATTTGGTGACATGGTTCCGCAGAATACTAATCAATAAAGACGAAATCCCGAAAAACCTCGACGAAACAATCAAATGTAACGCGGACAACGATGAGGACCGTGAGACATTGGCGAGCATCTTCAAGGTGGCTGAGCTAGCCGGTCACTGCACACTTCGTGAGCCATCTCAGAGACCCGACATGAGCCATGCAGTCAACGTGCTGAGCCCATTTGTTCAGCAATGGAAACCAACGAACCAAGAGGAAGATGAAACCGTAGGCATTGACCTCGATATGAGCCTCTCTCAGGCTCTACAAAGATGGCAAACAACCGAAGGGAGTTCGACGACGTTCGGTGATACAACGTCACGTTACGGGACACAGTCGAGCATCTCGCCAAGAACATCGGAACCGCAGGACACGTCGAGCTCGAACGATACACGTTGATGGATATTGAACAACCCGGAATGGCTTTTTAAAGAGGTACGGACTGTTGAAAAAACACCATGAGGGAATCTGAAAAACGCCATGTTTGCGAGCTTGCTGTTGAGTTGGTAGCAAAATATTATTATGTGGTCACATATATATATTTATTGATTCAATTTGTTGTCTCCTATATTTGTTGTGCTAAAACTAAGCCAATAGAGATATTTTTTTTCATTAAATTCTTCAAAATTAGTTAACCCTATTTTTTGTTTGGTGGAGCAATTGAAAGTAGAGAAGAACTGTAATCTTTTAACATTTGTTATTGTAATGTTTGATTATTGTTTTCAGTTTTGTTCAAACCATATATTTGTATGGTTCCCTACTTTTTGTTTTCTAGTACGTAGATTAATGATAGCATCGGCATCAAGCTCAACAATAATATTATCAATACTCATTTGCCTAGCAAAGGAGAGTACATGTTTAACAGCCCATGGTTCAACAACCATGTTGGTAGTATGGCCACTAAAACAATAAGATTCCACAACCCAATTACCACAGTGGTCGCAGGTGATGGCATCGGCACCACTCAAGTCTCAATAAGAAGATCCATTAGCATTCAACTTATGCCATCCAACGGAAGAATGAAGCCATCTCACTTGAGTGAGAGTGAGATAGAGATAGGAGATTTTTCTCAATGATCTATAATATGTTGGGCACTCCTAATAGCTTTTCCAAGTAATGGAAGAGAGGCGAGAAATAGTAGAATTGTTTAAATATTTGGCTTTTGAGAAGTTTAACCAGAGATCATCTTGTTTATTAATGAATCTCCAACATAATTTAACAAATTTCTCATTTGCCTAATACTAAGCCCCTATCTCTTTTAAACTTTTTGTCAAATTACTCTATGAAATTTGGTACTAGATTTAGATCCACTTAAAAAAAAAATTTACATTGACATTACATAAAACAAAAGGAAATGACAACTATAATGGATTTAATGAGAACAAGTCTACCAACTAGAAAGAACATATTGGCTTTCCAATCCTTAATTTTTGGATACCAAGAAAATTAGTGACCCAAAAGATTTTTTATTTATTTTGAAGACTGATCTTCTTACTTGATTTAAGAGAGAAATTTGATAAAGTTAACAGATACGTCTTGTCAGCTCTAGAAAAGATAATAATGTCATTGATAAAAGAAAATGTGAGATAAATCTAAAATACTCTTGAGTATTTCAAGGAAAAACAAACCTTATAGTGATAGACGCCATATTAAACCATAAGGCTAAGGTATTTTATAAAAAGAATGAATAGATGCGGAGTTATGAATCACCCTGCTTATTCCTCTAGAAGGTTGAAAACTATTAAATTCACCACCATTAATAAGAAGAGACATTTTTTAGAAAGAGACACAACTTAAAATGAGATTAATATATTGGTTGAGAAACTTACTCTATGAAATCCCATTTAAGATGATAACAAGTTTTTTTCAGATCGATTTTCACAGTAATCAAAAAATTATTTCCCTTTCCTAAAACACATAGAATGGATTACTTCTTGAATTTAGAAATAAATTTAAAGAGAGTGAGAGTTTGCAACTTATAATTCAACCATTTTTATTTATTGATATTAGTCCTAAAATTGGGTTTAGGAAATCACAAGTCAATCCATAATACGAAAACCAAAGATCTGAAAGAGTCGAACCTTAATTTGGTCTTGTTTTTAAACCTCCATCATGGTGTGGAATGGATCATAAAATTATTTAATCCAATTTTATGTTAGATTTTATAAATGGCACTCAAAAGACATTCAAGAAGAAATCTTTAACTTCCAACCTTGGCAAACTGGCTCGCTTTAAATGCCAAATAATTAATGGATATATTATATCAATGAGACAAGAACACCCCATTTTTACTTTTTACTTCATAATCTTTAGCTTTTGTTTGACAAATTAATATACCCACCTTTAACTTTTACCATAGGGGCTACATATATTTATATCTCAAGTTTTATATATAAAATTGATATTAAAAAATAATTTCTGGGTATATTTATATTTGTTGTGTATATATATATTTTGAAATTTATTGTACATTTGTATAACATAAAATACAATAATCGGATTGATTATGGAGCAATCTTTGCTACTTTCTACTTAATTCATCCCATGTTCTTGGGGCTTGGGGACTTGCCTCTCTTCTCTTTAAAAGCCGAGCACTTTTAGGGCAAAATCATTACATTATACAATTGAAAAACAGCTTCTTCATCACTAATGGCTCTTCTACCTCTCCTCTTCTCTTCTCTTCTTGTTGTTTCTTGTAAGTCCTTAAATCCCATAAAAAATGTATGTATGTTATATGTATGTATATTATATATGTGTATGTATGCATATATCAACAGTGTTATTTCAGCTGGTTTCTTTTTTTTGCTTTTAATTAACAGTGGCAGAAATGTCGGGCAAGATTGGAGTAAACTATGGTCGAGAAGGGGACAATTTGCCATCGCCATATGAATCAATTCAGATCATGAAATCCATTAAAGTTGGCCAAATAAAGCTCAATGATTCCAACCCTGAAATATTGACACTCTTGTCAGGAACCAAGATCCATGTCGCCGTTACGGTTCCTAACGATGATATAATCCAAATTGGTTCGAACGATTCCATGGCCGAACAATGGGTGCGAAACAACATCCTGCCTCACTATCCAGATACCATGATCCGGTTCGTGTTGGTCGGGGATCGAGTCGTCAACTCCAACATGGATGTCAATGGGACAATGGAGCAGAGCCTTGTGCCTGCAATGCGTGGGATTAAGAGTGCCCTGACTGCTCATGGTGTTAAAAACGTCAAGGTCTCTACGACGTTAGGAATGGACGTGGTGCAGACAAGGTTTCCGCCTTCGAACAGTACGTTTCAGTCTGATATTTCAGATTCAGTGATGCCAAAGTTGCTGAAATTCGTGAACGGAACGAAATCAGTTGTTTTCGTAGATGTTTACCCTTATTTTGCGTGGTCTGCTAATCCAACGAACATCAGCTTAGATTTTGCTCTTTTCGGAGGTAACATAACGCATACTGACCCTGGCAGTGGTTTAGTCTACACAAATCTCCTAGACCAAATGCTCGATTCAGTCACATTTGCTATCGAAAAGCTCGGTTTCCGGAACATCCGACTAGCAATATCAAGAACCGGTTGGCCTACCGCAGGTGATATCGATCAAGTTGGGGCAAACATTTACAATGCAGCCACTTATAACCGAAATCTCATCCGAAAAATGACATCGAAACAGCCATTAGGGAGCCCGAAAAGTCCTGGTTTAATCATACCAACATTCATTTCTTCCTTATATGACGAAAACCGAAAAATAGGTCCAGAAACAGAAAGGCATTGGGGCATGCTACACACTAACGGAACCCCGGTTTACGAAATCGATCTCACCGGGAACCGGAAGATCTCCGAGTACAAACCGCTACCACCGGCCGTAAACAATGTACCTTACAAGGGGAAACTTTGGTGTGAAGTGGCTCCATGGGTCAATGAAATGAGCTTGCCAGCCGCATTGTCAAATGTTTGCAGCATTGATAATGAAACTTGTGCAGCATTGGCTCCTGGAAAAGATTGTTATGAGCCAGTATCAGTGGTTTGGCATGCAAGTTATGCATTTAGTTCATATTGGGCCAAGTTTCGAAGCCAGGGAGCAATTTGCAGCTTCAATGGATTAGCTCGAGAAACAACCGTAGACCCGAGTAAGTTCTCGGTCAATTCTGGTCAGTGACGGGTTGGTTTTTGACTGTTATTGAAATCCCATTATTAACTGATTGATTGTTTTTTTTAGCAGGTCGTGGACGCTGCAATTTCCCAAGTGTGACTGTGTGAAGAAAGCTTATGGTTTCTGGCATGGAATTAAAAAGAGCTGTTGGGAGTTAATTAATCCTAGGAGGAAAATTGGTCTTAATGTTTGTTGTTAGCTCATATTTTTCTAAGGGAATAACAGTAATTTTCTAACTACAAGAGGGAATTGCTTGTTATGAGGATAGATTTTATTTAAATCCCAATTTCTAAAGTTGTGACGATCAATCCTAAAACTCAACTTAATAATAATGATTAAACATAGAAATTAACCAAGGAGAGTCAACCCTTTAAATACCTCATATTTTTTACCTTCATCCTCATCCAAATTCAATCAAGTCTTTGCCCATTGCAATAAAAAATTCGACATTCGAACCTACGTAAAATAAAATAAAATAAATCATATTATTAACTTGACACTTGAACATGTCTACTTTTAATAAAATAAAAATATTAGACTCGAATTACAAATTTGTTTGATGATTTGATCTGGGTTGGTTAAATAACATATTTTTACAATTTAATCTAACTCACTGCATGAACAATGCATTAACAATAAAATGTATATTCATGGTATATGGTTTTACAAATATGCAATATATAATATCCTTACAAAAATTGGGAGCGGCTAATAGAAGCTCAAAGTAGAAGCTTGGTTTATACTAAAAAGCTGGATAGTTCAAGAGATCATGTTTACTAATTACCCAAGTAATCCGATGACACTTCCTTAAGGAAGGTTGAAAGCTAAGAGTTATCTCTCTTAATATGGTGTTATAAGATATTTTACCCGATTCGAATTAGAGAGGTTACATTTAAACACTAAATTCGTCACTTTTAAATATTCTTATTTCATTATAATCGAGGTAACTTATAGTACAAAACATTATTATTCAAATATAATTCACATTTTTTCCTAATACATGCCAAACTAAAGTCCGAACTAAAGTAGTAATCTTCGGTTCTTTTCAAAACTTATCTATTACCTATGCGTTTAAAAAAAACGCATAGTAAGTATTCAATCAATTCAATCTCACATTCTATATATATAAATTTTAATTAATTTTAGTAATATTTATTCGCACAATTTTTCATTTAAATTAATTTTATAATTTATAATTTTCACTTTAACATATATTGTTACTAATTAACTTTTACATTGACATATCAAAATTATTCTCTCATTTTACAAACATAACATAAACACTTAATCTACATATATCATTTAACACTTAATTCACATGTTCATTTTTATTTTTAATTTCTCATATTATTACATATACACATACACTTTTATTGTCCTTAGTGAGTCTTAGAAAAGTTCAATAATTTCGATACATTACAAAAATCCAGGTCAAGCAGGAACTCTCGACCTATAACAAAACTCTAATAACGGGAACTCCATAAAAATATATAGGAACTCCAGTAAACACATCACATAACCTAATACTCCTTTCCTGATCCCCTTCGAACCCTCGTATCACCAACCCAGTTCCCATTGGATCCCTAACCCGAGACCGGATCGGTTTCTAAACAGGTCTTATTTTTTTTACTCAATCTCAATTTTTAGGCCTATTTTTTTTATTTATCAAAATCTTCTTACTTTTCAAGCGGACCTAAAGATTAGACAACCTTTTAGATCGTTTTAAGGAATGAAAATGAAGTTACTACATTAAAGCAAGTTGTATTTTATCGTTGACTTATCATAGAAAGAAAATTAAACCAAATTCCATAAATTCATAGTTAATGGTATTGAAATAGTATCTATCAAGTGACAGATTATTTGATTTTAAGGATAAAAGGCTTGACATTTATAAAAAATATTAAGCTTTCGGTTCTTTAAATCTATTCCCAACAAATAAAATTATTATTTTTAGTATATAAATGTTCGTAAAGAGACCAAATAAAACTAAATCCCAAATCAATTAACTACAATACAATTCACGAGGTAATTTGTAGCTTTTTATATTCGAGGACAAAGAGAAAATAACACTTCAATCATTGGTGGTCACCACTTTGTCGATTTTTCAACTCTAGAAATGTAATTCCGAATCTTACATAAGATCGGAAAGTGTCTACAAAAGCTAAAACCCAAGCTTGAAAACAAAATTTCTTTTCATCCCAACCTAAAATAAGTTGATTTATTCAATGTCTTATTTACTTGCACTAATGCTGTTGCTTCAAGAACTTAGCTCCAATTACAGGGTTGTTGCTGATAACAGACGTGATGGTTCAATTGCAGATTCATGCAGTGGTGGCGACATCAATGAGGAACTCGTAATCGAATCCGAGTCTTATCGAAGGGTTCTTTGGGGTAATAGCATCAGTTACGGAGCTATCAGGCGCGATTTACCGGCCTGCGGTGATAGTTCGGCTGGATCAGCTAAGCCTTACAGCATTACTTGTCTTCCTCAGTCGTTAAATCGATACACGAGAGGTTGCTCTTCGATTTACAGGTGCAGGCATTGACCAATGTCATCATCAACAATAATAATGCACTGTAGGTTTGTGTGGTTTCTTTCTTCTTCTTATGTATGAAGTTCCTTCCATTCAGCGCTGATCCATGTAATAAGATTGAGACTGATGGAATGATCCAGTGAATTAAGCTACAATATTGGCTCTTTTTTTTTCTTTTAATTTTCCCACCGACATTGTCACAGTAATGTACAAATAAAGTTAATTACTTGCTGCTGCTGGTACTAAATGAGGGGCCAAGGATCTTTCTGTGGAAAAAATTTTGTGAAACTCAATTTTATCATTAAATCAAATATTAAAAATATGGGTAAACGATAATAATGTCCCTAAATTATAATATTTATCTAATTTGACCCTTGTGAAAATATTCATTTGGTCCTTTTACTACTGTCTATAATGATAATTTTGAAAAAATTATTAAAATTTAAAAACATAAAAAATTCTTAAAATTTCAGAAAATTAATTAATTATTTTTAAACTATAAAAATATTTTCTAAATTATAATTATGTAAAAATAAAAATAAAAACCTAAAATCCTTAAAAATTAACCAAAGTTGAGTTAGGTTAAATTTAAATTTTATAAAATACTAAAATATCAAAAGTTATTTAAAAATCTGAAATTTCATTATTTTATTCTTTAAAATTATAAAATTATGTTTAAAAATTAAAATTTTCATAAAATTCTAAAATAACTTTTCAAACCCTTTTCCTTTCTAATTCTATTTTCAAGCCCATTGCATCAAAAACATAATTATAGTGTAAAAGTGTAGTTTTATACCATTCCATATTTTTTGTATGATTAATATTTTAATGATTCAATCATTAAATTTATTAATATAATTATACTTATCATGCATGTAAATTTTAAATCTATCAAACCGTCGCATAATTCCCTTACCCTAATCTAACAAAGAAACAAAAATTAAAAACTCGTCAATAAAAAACCTTAATAAGTTGTAAAAATAGAAGTTTGAAAAAATAGAAAAGAAATGAGTAATATGTAAAAATAGAATGTTTATGGTGACCCCAGGTCTAGACCAGAGACCATTCATGATGCATTTGATTTAGCAATCAATGGAATTCTGAAAAGAATAAAAATTTTGACACAGGGACCATTCTGAAAGGTACAGGGGTTATTTATGCTATTATACCTTTAATTTTATTTTCAAAGAGTTGTACATTATAGTGAATATTCTTTTTATTTATAAAACCCAAATGGACACAATATTATTATTTTTCCTAGTAATTGTGACACTTTATTAATACAATGTCAAATTACTTTGTTCTTCAGTTTGTCATTCATGCCACTTTATTTCTCTAATTTCATACTTTATTAAGAGATCATACCATAATAAATTTAAAATAAAATAAAACAAATAATATGATAAAAAGTTGTAATCCTAAAATGTATTAACATCCCTTTCCTAAATTTTAGTTGTAGCAAAATTAAAAATTAAAAAAAAAATCCCCTTTCCGAAATTCTAATTGTAGCAAAAAAGAAATTAAAAAGTTTTACCTAACAAAATCGATCCTAATAGTCATTTAGGATGCCGACATAAGGTTTAGTGACAGAACCTATATATAATCTATGGTTATACTCTTTAACTTCACTAATAGAGTTGAAGATCATTCCATTGTGTCCATCCAAACGTTTCAGAACCGTGCCTTCTTCGTTATACTTGATACCGATCGGGTCTGGAGCATCCGATTGAATACTTTCCAATCTTCCGGTATTTAAAGCCACCCAAAAGTCACCGTCTTTATTTCTCTTGATGTTATCTGGCACTCTAGGTAATACGGCAAATACTTCTGGGTCAGCAAATACTTTTGACATGTTTTTAGCTTTTGCTCCCTCGAGATTAAATTTCAAAATTCGCATTCTAGTTGATTCGGCCACTAAAAGGAATGAATTGTTCTTACTCAAGGCGACCCCATTAGGAAAAACTAAACCTTTATATATCACAGATACTTCTTTGGTGTAAGGATTGTACTTTAGCAGCCTTCCTGTTTGATCGAGGGACCTTAACAAAGAATCAACGTTCCTACACAATCATAAAAATAATTTAATTAATATAAAATAAAATTTGTAAAACAAATTTAATTAATAATGATAAACATAGAATATATAAAATTACCTTCTTTGAATGGCGGTACTACTATCAGTAAAATAGACCATTCCGGTCTTAGTATCAATATCTAATCCGTTTGTGAATTTAAACGGAACTCCTTCAGCTGAAGTAGCAAGTTTTTCAGCCACGCCACCATAAGGTCCTACTACTAAAAGACCATGGTACGCATCGGCAATGTAAAGATGACATGTTTCAATGTGGAATTTTAAACCTAATGGCCTTCCACATATTGGTTCAAGATTCGGATCTGTTGAGCCGTCGCATATTTTCCTTATCCTAATCCAATAAAATAAACAAAAAAAACTTAAAATTCATCAATAAAAAAAAACTATGAGTTATAAAAATAAAAATTGAAAAAAGAAAAGAAAGGACTAATATAAATAATTTATAAATATACCTAAATGAAGAAGGAACAGCAAACTCTTTCCAACCGAATTTCAGTCCTTCCCATTTAAGTACTCTTCCATCGGATACTCCAACATAAGGACCTTCGCCTTTACAATCAAAAGCTATACTTTCAGGCCCGGTACCTTGAGTAATATTAATTTGACTATAATTTCTAAACATAGATTCATCATAATCCACTTGTTGATATGATAGTGCTATATTAACAAAGAAAAATAAAAGGAAAAAGAGAAGAATGAAAAGATTTCATCGTTGAAGAAACGAATAACAACTAACTTCAATGAAACTTAATTATGTATGATATAAAAAAGTGAGTATATATATAGTAATTAAGAGAAATAAAATCAATTTTAATTCAAATCCAACTTTAATCACATTAAAATTTATTTATGAAGGATTATTATTTAATACAATATGAATATATTATAAAAAGAGTTGAAATTCATGTATGACTATAATTATTGAATTTTAATCTATATTATAATTTAACCATGGTTTGCTACTCATAAATTTATTATAAAAGTGTATTTTATCTGAATAATTAAGGTTTCTATGTTGGTTTGACTTATTCCACATTTAAAAGTGACTTGAATTCTAAATCTATATTTAATTAAAGTGATATTTTAAAAATAATAGTTAAAAAGGAGTTGAAACAAAATTAATGGTACTAAATTTGTGGAAAATAAGATCAAATATGATCCTAACCAAACTATTAATTATAGGTTGTAATTAATAGGATGAAGAAAATTAATTCATAGCATGTTGCTATCATATCCAGGTAGATGGTAGATAAAACTAATACGATGAAATCTTATTTTCATCACTAATTGCAAACCGCCGGCGGATTAAACCTTATTATACTAATTTGATGGATGAATAATTGAACTTAAACTTTATTAATTTATATGACATTAAATCTGATTTCTTATTTTCTTGATCTTTGTTGTTGCTTGTTTTACTCGTCTGTCTTCAACCTCTATGCCATGATATATATAAACTTGTCTGTCTTCAACCTCAATCACAGCAAATTCCGAGCCACCATGGACATGGCAAGTACACTTCTTGCACTTGCTGTGACACTTGTTTTTTTCTTTCAAGCCTTGACATGGACAAGAAGGGGTAAAAACAAGCGATTACCCCCTGGTCCGAAAGGCCTTCCTATTATCGGAAACCTTTTGATGATAGGGAACAACCCTCACCATGATTTTCAACGATTAGCTCAAAAGTATGGTCCCATCATGCACTTACGCTTAGGCTTGATGCCGGTGATCGTTGTCTCCTCCGCGGAAGCCGCCGAGCTGTTCCTCAAGACACATGACCTTGTTTTCGCTAGCAGGCCACCTCATGAAGGTTCCAAACTTATTTGTTACAATCAGCAGAATTTGGTGTTCTCCCCGTACGGTTCGTATTGGCGCAACATGCGTAAGATGTGCACCTTGGAATTGCTTAGTAACCACAAAATCAATACTTTCAGGTCCATGAGGATGGAAGAACTTCATGGTTGTGTTCAATATATCCGAGAGGCGGCTACTGCTGGTTGTGTTGTCGATCTTAGCTCCACGATCTCGTCTTTTAGTACTGATATTTCGTGTAGGATGATCATTGGAAAGAAGTATGATCACGACGATTTTAGTGAAAAGGGGTTCAAAGCTACGCTTCGAGAGGGTATGCAAATTGGAGCTACGATTAATTTAGCTGATTATATTCCTCAAATTAGAGCACTTGATCTCCAGGGACTAACAAAGCGTATGAAAATTATTGCCAAGGATTTTGATGACTTTTTTGAGAAGATAATCGACGAGCATGTTCGATCTAAAGACGAAAACAGAGTCAAGGACTTTGTTGATGTCATGTTGGGATTCATGGGATCAGAAGAAACAGATGAGTACCGTGTCGAGCGAGACACGATCAAAGCAATTATATTGGTACTCTTCTATATCTCGATAAATAGTTCAAGTAATAATTAATCATTACAAGTACTAAACTTTATTCTTACAGGACATGCTTACAGCTTCTATGGATACTTCAGCAGCTGCGATCGATTGGACACTGGCCGAACTCATCAGACATCCACAAGTGATGAAGAAAGTCCAAAAGGAACTCAAAAACGTGATCGGCATGAAGAGGATGGTCGAGGAATCAGACTTGGAGAAATTGAAGTACTTGGACATGGTTGTGAAAGAAAGCTTTAGGCTACATCCAGTAGCGCCATTGCTGGCACCGCATGCATCCAGGGAAGATTTCACGGTGAATGGCTTTGACATACCCAAGGGTGCACGCATCTTCGTAAATGCATGGGCTATAAGTCGGGATGAAAGGGTTTGGACTGATGCAGAGAGGTTTTATCCGGAGAGATTCATTGGAAGTGACATCGATCTCCGCGGACGCAACTTCGAGCTAATCCCGTTTGGTGCCGGTCGCAGAGGCTGCCCCGGAATGCAGTTGGGTTTAACAGTGGTTCGGCTTGTGGTGGCTCAAATGGTTCATTGCTTTGATTGGGAGCTTCCAAATGGTATGTTGGGAAGTGAGTTGGATATGAGGGAGGAGTTTGGACTTGTTTGTCCTAGAGCCAACCATCTTCTAGCCATACCAACATGGCGCCTAAAGGATTGAACATACAACATCAATATTTACTTTTTGTTTAAAACATCAGATTTAGGCCATTTTATATGTAGAGTAGGTTTAAGTAGATCTGATAATGAGCTGGGTCATTCACTTAAGCCCGAAGGTTTTCTTGAAAAGTGAAAGGGTTTGAGTAAAAATATAAGTTTGAAAGATAGATTTAGACCAAAAAATAAGGCTTATTTAGAAAACGGGCTAGACCTCAGGCAAGATTTTTTTGGCCCGGGCATAACTCGACCCGACCCAAATTTGACCAAAAAAATTCTGTTGTTGTTGCCTTTGTTTACTATTGTTATGTTGTTGTTTTGTTATTGTTATGTTGTTGTTATGTTGTTGTTTTGCTACCATTTCACTAATATATTACTACTATTTTGTTGTTACTATTTTGTTGTTTTATTGTTAAGTTATAACTATATTAGTATTATTCAAGTATAAAACTTTTTTTAGATGTATTTTCAATTTGTCGGGAAACATTTATTTTAATGTATTTAGTTTACCGGATCAGATTTGAATAAAATTTTAAACCTATTTTTTGGGCCAGATTAGGTCCAAACCAAAAAAATGAGTCTGATTTTTTGCACTGGCCCGACCTGACCCATAATTAGCTTTAGTTATAAGCGAGATCCATTTTGCCTTGTTTATATTTTTCAGTCAACTGTATTGTAACCTTGTATTTGGATGATGTCCAATGAATTGCGTTTCAGCAACTGAAGTTGGCTTTTTCAACTGGGGTTAAAAACTCCTATGAATCTGGCTCGACCCGACCTAAATATTATGTTATAAAATAATATTATATTAATTATATTTGTTAAATAATAATTATATATTTATATTTATATTAAATCACTAATCCAATAACAATTAAATATATTGTCCAAGACTTAAAAAAACAACTTACCCAACTAAATAACCAAGTCAAAATATAAAATTTTAAAGTTCATTTAATAAAATAAAATATTTATTATATTTATTTGTATTTTAATATAATAAAAATTTATAATATTTATGGTAGTTTTTTAATATAAATATTTTTAATGTATTTTTAATGTGTTAGAAAACTTTTATTTTAATCTTCTTTAATGCATTCAGTGTATTATATATTTTTTTAATAAAATTAATTTTAAATAAAAATTAATCTAAAAAATAAAATAAATGTGGGTCGGGTCAGGCCTGTGTTTACTTTTCTTAAATCGAGTTGGACCGAACTTGAAAAAATGATCTAAATACCTTGCACTGGCTCGACACGACTCATGAGCACCTCTACCGAACCTTTTATAAATAAATAAATAAATAAAAAGAAATTTTAAAGTAAAATGACATGTAAAATATGACCCTAAAGTGTTCGACATTTTCTAATAAAAGCCGAATTTATGTAAAATGACATAAAGTAGAAGGTATATTGATTTTTTTGGCCCTCCAACTCTATAAAAAGTCATTTTAGCCATTCATTTAATTTTTTTTATCATTTTAGACCTTAAACTTACGTTTTTGTCAAATCACCTAAAATAAATGGAAATGTTAACATATTTTAACTTTATTGATGTAGCATAAACGTGATTGTCAAGTAAATAACACATAAGCATTTAATTGTTTTTTTTAATTTTAAAATTCAAAAAATATAAAAATTCTTTTTAAAAATTAAAAATCATTAAAATTATTAAAAAGTAAAAAAATTATAAAAGTATTTTTTAATATATTTTAAATTTTAAAAAATTAATTAAATGTTGACATGTCATCCATGTGGCAATCCATGTCCATGTCATGTCACAAAGCTAACAAACATTAGCTTTTCTATCTATTTTAGGGTGATTTGTCAAAAAACAAAAGCTCAAAAATTAAAAGAGGCAAAAATTAAATAATAAGCTAAAATGAGTTACTTTTTAAAGCTGGACGGCAAAGTAAGTGTTTGACATTTTCTTTAATAGAAGTTGGATTTATTGAATATTTCAGTCATGCGATAAATTCTTTGAGCTTCTCTAACGAGAAACAAATGTAATTAATATGATGAGTTAATTGTAATAAATATTTTTAAATTATGAATCTAATTTTAAATTAGTTTTTAAAGTTTAAGATATTTTAATAATATCTTTAAATTATTTATGTTATATTAATGAAGTCTTTTGTTATTAAAATTGTTGATTTTGAGATTTTTGGAACTTTTACAAAATAACCGTTCAGTTTTTCAATTTTATTTTATTTTTAGTTTTAATTTTAAAAGTTATGTGAACATTTTACTTCTCTTTAAAAGCTATCCTTTTAAATTATGTCATATAAGATTTTACAGGGCATGATTTATTTAACATCGATAGCTCAGATATGTAATTAGAACATTTTAAAATTTAGAGATCAATTTAAAATGAAGATTGTAATTTAGGAAAGTCTAATGCAATTAAATCTAATATGATGAAGCGAAAATAAATTTATGCCATGTCTTTACCAAATCCAGGTAGATGAAACCAATACGAAGAAAATATATAATATATAATTTCCATTGCTTTTTTATACAATTTTGGGTAGGGGATGGGGTCACGTAGTGGTAGATTTTGGTGTTATGTTTAGGAGTTAGTTAAAATTTTCAATTTTTAGGGTTTAATTAAATTTTTAAAACTTTTGGAAGGCTTAATAAGAATTATCAAAACTTTTGAGGATTTAATTAAATTTTTAAATTGAGGGCTTAATAAAAATTCTAAAATTTTTGAAAGGCTAATAAAATTTTTAAAAATTTACCGTCATTTTAAAATTTTAGTTTTAATGCAATTTGATGCAAGAATAATTGAAAAAATTTCCTTTATTATGCGTCATTTGATAGACTCTATGCATTGGATAATTAATTAAGCTAATTATTAGATTGACAAAATCAAATGGATATTGATTATTGAACGTTTGTTGCCTGTTTTACTTGTCTGTCTTCAAGCTCTAAACCAATACGAACTTGTCTGTCTTCAAGATCAACCACAGCAAATTACGACCACCATGGACATGGCAGGTACACTTCTTGCAGTTGCTGTTGCACTTGTTTTTTTCTTTCAAGCCTTGACATGGACAAGAATGGCTAAAAGCAAGAGGTTACCGCCCGGTCCGAAAGGCCTTCCAATTATCGGAAACCTTTTGATGATAGGGAAGAACCCTCACCATGATTTTCAACGATTAGCTCAGAAGTATGGTCCCATCATGTACTTACGCTTCGGCTTGATGCCGGTGATTGTCGTTTCCTCTCCCGAAGCCGCCGAGCTATTCCTCAAGACGCATGACCTTGTCTTCGCTAGCAGGCCCCCACATGATTGTTCCAAACATATTTCTTACAATCAACAGAACTTGGTGTTCTCTCCCTACGGTCCGTATTGGCGCAACATGCGTAAGATGTGCACTTTGGAATTGCTTAGTAACCACAAAATCAATTCTTTTAGATCCATGAGGATGGAAGAACTTCATGGTTGTGTGCAATATATTCGAGAGGTGGCTGCTACTGCTGGTGTTGTCAATCTTAGTTCTATGGTCTCGTCGTTTAGTACCGAGATTTCGTGTAGGATGATCATCGGAAAGAAGTATGATCGTGGCGATTTTAGTGAAAAGGGGTTTGAAGTTATGATTCGAGAGGCTATGCAGATTGCAGCTACGTTTAATTTAGCTGATTATATTCCTCAAATTAGAGCACTTGATCTCCAGGGACTAACAAAGCGTATGAAAATTATTGCCAAAGATTTTGATGACTTCTTCGAGAAGATAATCGACGAGCATGTTCGATCTAAAGATGAAAACAGAGTCAAGGACTTTGTTGATGTCATGTTGGGATTCATGGGATCTGAAGAAACCAATGAGTACCGCGTCGAGCGAGACACGATCAAAGCAATTATCTTGGTACATTTCTATATCTCGGTAAATAATTCAAATCATAATCATTCATTATAGGCACTGAATTTTGTTCTTACAGGACATGCTTGCAGGTTCAATGGATACTTCAGCAGTTGCGATCGATTGGACACTGACTGAACTCATCAGACATCCACAAGTGATGAAGAAAGTCCAAAAGGAACTCGAAAACGTGGTAGGCATGGAAAGGATGGTCAAGGAATCGGACCTGGAGAAATTGGAATACTTAGACATGGTTGTAAAAGAAAGCTTTAGGCTACATCCGGTTGGACCGTTGTTGACCCCACATGCAGCCAGGGAAGATTGCACCGTGGATGGCTTTCACATACCGAAAAACTCACGCATCTTCATAAACGCATGGGCCATAGGTCGGGATGAAAGGGTTTGGACTAATGCAGAAAGGTTTTATCCGGAGAGATTCATTGGAAGCGACATCGATCTCCGCGGATGCAACTTCGAGCTAATTCCATTCGGTGCTGGTCGCAGAGGCTGTCCCGGAATGCAATTAGGTCTCAGCGTGGTTCGGCTTGTGGTGGCACAATTGGTTCATTGCTTTAATTGGAAGCTTCCGAATGATATGTTGGGAAGTGAGTTGGATATGAGTGAAGATTTTGGACTTGTTTGTCCTAGAGCCAACCATCTTCTAGCTATACCAACATGGCGCCTAAAGGATTAAACATACAAAATCCAGATTTACCTTCCGTTTAAAATATCATATTTAGGCCTCCTTTAGATTGATAGTAGATATAAGTGAGATCCATTTTGCCTTGTTTATTTATTTCATAACTGCATTGTAACATTGTATTTAGATGGTGTTTAGTGAATTACGTTTCAACCATTGAAGTTGGCTTTTTCAACGGGGGTTAAAAACTCTTTTGGGTGCACTACCATATAAAAGCACCAAGTTAACCTTTTTCGAGGATTGATATGTAATTTCCCCTTTTAACTTGTCCCAAAGTTGTTAATTGGTATTTGAATTTTTTTTGCACAAAGTATTATTATTCTTTAAATAAATATGTATAAATTATAAGTATATCCGAATCCACTATATAATCAGAGGTACAATTGAGGCGAGCCAAGCTCAAATATTATCAAACTCAAGCTTGACTCAAAATTTAAAGCTTGTTACTTAGCTCGAGCTCGGTTAAGCTTGTATGTATTCAAACTCGAGCTTAAAGTCAACTCAATAATTAAGCTTAGAGTAATAATATATATTAAGAGCAATAATGTAATTTAATAATATTTAATATATATTAAAAATGAAAAGTTCAATACAACCTGTGAGCCATTTGAGTTGAATACTACTAAACTTGAATTCAGCTTGACAATAGCTCAAGTTGCTCAAGCTCAGCTAGATTATTATCGAATCGACTTTAAATTATTTTCAAATCAAACTCAAGTAACTTATAAACACCAATATCTTAATTACACCTCTATAACCATCGTCAACATAATCACAGCTATTATAATTTATTAGAGATGAAAATAAATAAATTGGATATTCTCTTTTACAAATTAAAATTAAAATGACTTTTTTCTTTTTGTAAAATATTCCAAAAAAACAGGACAAAATCAAATATTTCCTTAAAAAGGACATTATCAAATATTAATTTTTAAATACCTGATATCCAAATTTAAACCATTTTTTACAAAAAATAAATCAATTTTAATAAATTTTAAATTTTAAATTAATTTTAAAACAAATTTAAATACTATCACAACCCAATAATGATATATGCAAATTAATTGAATACTACTGCTAAATATGGCAGATTAATTTCAGTTATATTCAAAGATTGCCTCGCTAAGGCAGTTGTTGAAAGTGACTTGGATCAATTGATGGTCATTGAAGAACTGCCAATTTTTGTTCGGGATATTTATTTAGGCTTCTACCAAAAAAAAAATATATTATTTATTCAATCATACGCTTTATAAAAGAGAATTATATTTTTTAATAAAAATAAAATGATAATTTGTGTGCTCTGATGGTAACCAAAATTATTGATCTACTATTAAAATATTGGAATGTGTAGATCTCGATACAAATACATAAATTAAAAATATTAAAAGAGTTTAGTTGGGTATTAGTGATAATAAAATAAACTTTTATTTAAATATAACTTTTCACTTAATAATATTAGAATTTTTGAAAAATATTTTATTAGTAATTTTAAAATATTCATATTTATTCCCTCTAATATAACCTCCCTTAGTAGTAACGTAACTCAGCTAAACCCTAAACCTGCCATTAACATCTCACAGGTTCTTTTCTGGAAAATTCATAATTTATATACAGGGTTAACTGCACTAAACATCCCAAACTGTTACCCATATTTTAAATTAGTACCCGAACTTCTAAACATTCTGATTGAATCCTCAAGGTTTTAGTATGGTATCAATCAAGTTTTTCAGTCAACTTAACTATTAATTTAAGCGTTAAATTTTGATTCGAATATGACATGGAGCATGTTTAAACATGAAATAAAATGATAAACGCGTATATACTTACTGCATGAATAACTTGAAGCAAACGTGTTAAAAATATACAATGTCAATAAAAAATTTAAAAAATATATTTTTTTCTTTTAACATGTCTTATCCAAGTTATCGCTATCATAGGCATACATGTTTACAATTTCCTACACATGTTTTAAATGTACCTAATGTTATATGTGACCTAGATGGATACAACACTAATACCTCGAGATTTATAAAACATTTTGAAGATTAAAGACTAATTTAGAATATGTACTATAGCTTGAGGACTTTTTGTGGAATTAACTCGATAGCTTAAAGGCCACATGGTTTGAACTTTGAACTTCGAACTTAGCCGTCGCCCACCGCCACTGACTTTCGTCCCGAACACTTTTTCTACCACTTTTTTTGTGTTTTTAAACGCTCTATAATATAACAAAATATTAAAAAAAACCAAATATAATTAACATATTCTTTCATCAATAAATGTCCAAAAAAATAAATTTGACAATTGTAGTGTTCAGATTGCTTTAATGTATTTTTTAATATTAGTTTTTAAAAATATTTTGTATTATATAAAATTTAATTTCTTTTATATTATTTTATTCTTCAATTTTCTTTTCTGCTAAATACTTTTTTCCGACGACCTTTGAAAAATGAACAATTACTTGGTCAACCAGTCCTTTTTTGCTTTCCAGTCCGGGTAAGCTCAAAATAAAAAATCATTTTTCTTGATTCATGAATCATCCCTAGCTTTTACATGCATTTGCCCATTGAAAATCATTTCCCCCCATCATCAAGTCAGTCCTTTTCAATATCTTATGATAGCTTGAAAGTTCATGAACACGCTCTCATCCATTCATTCACTTATTTCTTTTTCTTTTTCCTTTAATCTGCGATGAAACTCCATGTATTGATATCAGAGTTTTGTGCAGGAAATCCCACCAAGAATATCAAATGGAAGAATCAACCGAAAAGAAAGTATTGCAGCAATCACTTCTGTTTTGTTCTATTTTTCCCCGTTGTTTTGTTCTTCATGTTACTCTGTTTTAATCATCTCTTCTTTGAGAACATTAAAGGGTTCGTTTATTTTCACGGAAAATCAACTGGTTCTGTAACTTATTTTCCTGGAAAGTTGAACGAAACCGAAGATTCATGCTTGGGTCGATACATTTATATCCATGATCTTCCCGAGAGATTCAATGAAGATGTGATCAAAGATTGTCAGTTGATTACAAGATCAACTGATAAATACAGTATGTGCAAATCTTTGGAAAATTCGGGTTTAGGCCCTGGGATTGAAGCTTTAAATGCTTCGGATTTATGGAAGAATAGTTGGTTTTCTACGAATCAGTTCATGTTGGAGGTTATTTTTCATAATCGAATGAAGAAATACGACTGTTTAACCGACGATTCGGCTCTTGCTTCCGCCGTTTTCGTGCCGTACTATTCTGGTTTGGATCTTCGTCGATATTTGTGGGGATTCAATACGTCGATGAGAGATTTGTCGGGGATCGATTTGGTTGCTTGGCTTGCAAGAAAGTCTGAATGGAAAAGGAATTCGGGTATGGATCATTTCTTGATTTCAGGTCGGATTGCTCGAGATTTTCGACGAAAATCGAACCGGAAATCGGACTGGGGCAGCAACTTCAGGCTCTTGCCGGAGTCGGAAAACATAACAATGTTGACAATCGAAACAGGGTACTCAAAAAACGACATTGCGGTACCGTATCCGACGTATTTCCACCCTGCAAATGATTTCCAAGTTCATCAATGGCAAGAATTCCTCAGAAAACAAAACAGACCTTACTTATTCTCGTTCGCAGGTGCTCGAAGATCAAGACAAAAAGGATCAATCCGTGCCGAGATTATCGACCAATGCCAAGCTTCAAACAAGTTATGCAACTTCATGGATTGTAGTTTGTTCAATCAATGCGACGATCCACTTAACTTAATGAGCCTATTTCGAAGTTCAGTCTTCTGTTTGCAACCTCCGGGAGATTCGTTAACCCGAAGATCAACATTCGATTCGATATTATCGGGTTGTATCCCAGTTTTCTTCCATCCAGGGAGTGCTTATACACAATATGTATGGCATTTACCAAAGGATCACAACAGATATTCAGTGTTCATTTCATCAAAGGATTTACGAGTTGGAAAAGTTACAATCAACCAAACATTGCTTCAAGTTTCGAAGGATGAACAATTGGCAATGAGAGAAGAAGTTATAAAATTGATTCCAGGGATCGTTTATGGTGATCCTAGGTCTAGATTAGAGACCATAGATGATGCATTTGATTTAGCAATCAATGGAATTCTGAAAAGAATAAAACTTTTAACAAAAAATTGACACAGGGACCATCCTGAAAAGTACAGGGGCTATTTATGCTATTCTACCTTTTTCTTTTTTTTTCAAAAGTTGTAAACTATTGTGAAGATTCTTTTATTTATGAAACCCAAATGAGGACAGCTGGTCCAATATTATATTTTTTTTTCCTAGCTAATTGTGACATTCATTTAAATATAAGTAAAGTCAATTTACTTTGGTCTTCAGTTTCTGTCATTCATGCCACTTTCTTTCTCTAATGCAATACTTTATTATTAAGAGATCACATCATAATAAATTTAAAATAAATATATGATAAAAGCTGTAATCCTAAAATGTATTAACATCTCCTTTCCTAAATTTAGCAAAAAATAAACCTAAATTGTAATTATTGAAAAAATTTTAAAATAGATCCTAATAGTCATTTAGGATGCTGACATAAGGTTTAGTGACAGAACCTATATATAATCTATGGTTATACTCTTTAACTTCACTAATAGAGTTGAAGATCATTCCATTGTGTCCATCTAAACGTTTCAGAACTCTGCCTTCTTCATTATACTTGATACCGATCGGATCTGGAGCATCCGATTGAATACTTTCTGATCTTCCGGTATTTAAAGCCACCCAAAAGTCACCGTCTTTATTTCTCTTGATGTTATCCGGCACTCTAGGTAATACGGCAAATACTTCTGGGTCAGCAAATGCTTTTGACATGTTTTTAGCTTTTGCTCCACTCTCGAGATTAAATTTCAAAATTCGCATTCTAGTTGATTCGGCCACTAAAAGGAATGAATTGTTCTTACTCAAGGCGACCCCATTAGGAAAAACTAAACCTTTATATATCACAGATACTTCTTTGGTGTAAGGTTTGTACTTTAGCAGCCTTCCTGTTTGATCGAGGGACCTTAACAAAGAATCAACGTTCCTACACAATCATAAAAATAATTTAATTAATATAAAATAAAATTTGTAAAACAAATTTAATTAATAATGATAAACATAGAATATATAAAATTACCTTCTTTGAATGACGGTACTACTATTAGTAAAATAGACCATTCCAGTCTTAGTATCAATATCTAATCCGTTTGTGAATTTAAACGGAACTCCTTCAGCTGAAGTAGCAAGTTTTTCAGCCACGCCACCGTAAGGTCCTACTTCTAAAAGACCATGGTACGCATCGGCAATGTAAAGATGACATGTTTCAATGTGGAATTTTAAACCTAATGGCCTTCCACATATTGGTTCAAGATTCGGATCTGTTGAGCCATCGCATAATTTCCTTATCCTAATCCAATAAAATAAACAAAAAAATAAAATTCATCAAAAAAAAATTAAGTTATGAAAATAAAAACTGAAAGGACTAATATGAATAATTTATAAATGCACCTAAATGAAGAAGGGACAGCAAACTCTTTCCAACCGAATTTCGGTCCTTCCCATTTAAGTATTCTTCCATCGGATACTCCAACATAAGGACCTTCGCCTTTACAATCAAAAGCTATACTTTCAGGCCCGATGCCTTGAGTGATATTAATTTGATTATAATTTCTAAACATAGATTCATTGTAATTCACTTGTTGATATGATAGTGCGATATTAACAGAGAAAAATAAGAGGAAAAAAGAGAAGAATGAAAAAGATTTCATTGTTGAAGAAACGAATAACAACCAACTTCAACGAAATCTAATTATGTAAGATATAATAAAAGTGAGACGGAATATGTATATATATATATATAGAGAAATAAAATCAATTTTAATTCAAATTCAACTTTAAATGCATTAAAATTTATTCGGGAATGTTTATTATTCAATATTATATAAAATAAAAGAGTTGAAATTCATGTATGACTATAATTATTAATCTATATTATAATTTAACCACTACATAAATTTATGTTTGCTACTCATAATTTTATTTATTTGAATATAAAAGTATATTTTATCTAAAAATTAACGTTTATTTTATCTAACCACTTATTCGGCACTTAAAATTAAATTTAAAATTAAAAACAAGTCTTATTGGAGTTGAATTCTAAATCTATATTTAATTAAAGCCACTCAAATCATTATGAAAGAGAAATTCGAAAATCACAAAAATTGAAAAATTATAAAAATTAAAAATTGAGATAATATATAAGGTTGAGGGTTAATTGTTTAAAATCATGATCAAATTGATACAATATGTAAAATTTAAGGACTAAATTTATTATTATAAGATGAAAATAAACTCGATTAATTGGTTGATCATTTGAAAATGTAAAAGTTGGGTGATTAAAAAGAAATTCAAGCATAGTTGAATGACCTGCAATCTAATTTAACCAATGAGTTATTCTGAGTAGAGTTCGAACAAATTTTTAATATTAAATAAATGTATTCGTTTTCTTTAAACTTCGTCGAATATAACAGTCGAAAAGGTCGACGCTTTCTCCCATTGACTCCATTTTCCGCAAACTCGTTTTTGTTTTTTCAACCAAAAAATTCTTGATGGCCTCAACATTACCCTCGGCATCGGCCGCCGGAAGCGGAGGAGGGGGCGGCTGTGGTGTTGCACCTTTTCTTTTGAAGACATACGACATGGTGGACGACTCTGCGACCGACGACATAGTGTCATGGAGCTCCAACAATAACAGCTTTGTTGTTTGGAACCCTCCTGAATTCGCTCGTCTTTTGCTTCCCACTTATTTCAAGCACAATAACTTCTCCAGTTTCATCAGGCAGCTTAATACTTATGTGGGTTTCCTTTGCTTTAGGTTTTTTTTTCTGGGTTTATTTATTGTTTGATTGATTTATCTTTGACTGAATTCTTTAATAATTCTGAGAAATTATAGGTTTTTCTTACGTTTTAATTTCATTTATTTCATGGGTTTTCATCCATTTTTTTTGTTCTTCCCTGAAATTTGATTAAACAAGTTTGATTTCAATCTGACTGTGAATTAGTCTTCTATTGGCATTCATGAGGTGAATTGTATGAAAGTTTTAGGGTTATTTTCTTAGTCAATGACCTATAGAAGTGAATCAATCTAGTGAAGAACATTTGGGGATTGTAGTAATTCTTTTTATGTTGTTTTAGATTTTCATTTTTCATTGATGTCCTTTTGTTATAAGAACTGATTCTTCACCAAGGGAATGTGCTTTACTTTGCTTAGTAGGTAATTATGTTACTCGGACTCGGTTGTGTGTGTCGGACAAGGGTATCTATCCGTTGGTCTGACACCTGTATGTTCATTTTTTTCTTAGATTTTCATGTATTTAGAGAGTCCTTGGAGGAGTATATCGTATACCTATCTCCAGGTGTGCCTAAGCATGATCTGAGTGCATATGAATGTTTTGGTAACAGGGATTCCGTAAGATCGATCCTGAACGATGGGAATTTGCTAATGAAGATTTTGTGAAAGGTCAAAAGCATCTTCTTAAGAACATCCACCGGAAAAAGCCCATTCACAGCCACAGTAATCCTCAGGGTTCTTTCGTAGATCCCGAAAGAGCTGGATTCGAAGAAGAAATCGAGAGGCTTTCACGTGAGAAAACTGCACTTGAGGCTAATGTTTTGAGGTTTAGAGAAGAACGATCGGCTGCTAAGCATCAGATCGAAGAGCTGACACTGCGAGCTGATCAAATGGAGCAGAGGCAGGAAACTTTGTTTAACTTCTTAGACAAGGCTGTTCAAGACCCTGCTTTCGTTGAGCATCTCGTTCGTAAGATTGAATCAATGGAATCATTGGATGTTGCAGCGTATAATAAGAAAAGAAGACTGCCTCAAATTGACCGAATCGAGCCAGTCGGAGAAATTTGTCTTTTGGACAACAACAACAGTAGCTCTAGAGCCGAGTTTGGAAACATTTTCCACCAAGATTTCTCAGACAAGCTAAGACTGGAATTATCACCAGCTGTTTCAGATATTCACGTGGTTTCTCAAAGCACACAAAGTTCCGATGAAGATGGAGTGAGTCCACGGATAAGGATATCTGAAGGAGAACCAAAGGATGCTTATATGAGATCCGAGGGCCTCTTATTTGCACCTGAAAGATTAGACCTTTCGGAATCAAGCAGATCTTTTACTCTGCAACAGAGATTAAACTCCAATGACGAACCCGATAATCATATCTCCTGTCTGTTGAATCTAACTCTGGCATCTTCTTCATCACAAGTCAATAGAAGTCCAAGCTTAACTATGATGTCCCAACTCGGTCAAGAAATCGGAAAAGACCCTAAGTCAAGGTCTAATGCCAACTCTAAAGACTCTGATGCCAGAGCTTACGGAAACAGCAGAAACATGATCAATGGGGAAGCAACATTATCTTCGCCAAAAGAAGACCTTAATACAAATCAAAAGCCTGCAACTCCACCAGTTAGAGTGAATGATGTATTTTGGGAACGGTTCCTTACAGAAAGACCCGATTCCTCCGACGATGAAGAGTCCAATTCTGACCATCAAGCAAACCCGTACAAAGAAGAAGACAAAAGCTCGACCTACGGACTAGCAAGGAATGCCAAGAACATGGAGCAGCTTAGTCTTTGAGCTGCAAAGTTGTCTCTTTTCCATAAATCCAGTGACAGAAGTCTACAAGGGTCTCTCTTACTCCTTTTCCTGCTTTATGATACAATTTTGAATAACACAATGTTGAAATCCAGCTGCTTAGTTGAATGTTAAAACTGGATGTTAATCTGAGAGTTCATCTCATACATTTTGGGGTTTAGCTTCCTTTTGTTAGATCAGTCTTGAGATTGTTTCTGTTTGATTCATTGTTAGTTGATGTGAGAATGTTAGATTCATATAACATATTTCCTCATGTATGTTTCATATTCATTCTACTATTCATGTTGTAGGTGTTTACTTTTTCAATCCAAAGCTGGCCCTAAACCCAAAATCTTTTCTTAGCCCAAACTCGAAAAAATGTTCTCATCAAATTAATCGATTGAAATGAAAGTATATAAATTTAATATTTTTCTTTGACATGAAAACCAGAAAAATGAAAAAAAGTAAACCACTCATTTTCATTCCATTTTCTAATGATAAAAAGATTAGCATCCACCAACCGCAATTATGGAAAATATCTCAAATATAAAATATTAAAACAGATAAATAAAACAAAACAGAACCTACCCCACCAACTTCTTTTTCTCCAAAAATTTTTAGAAAAAATCTGTTGAAATAGCATTTTTCACATAATATGTGAGAACTTTTCCTATCCACCAACCACGTTTACATTCGATTTCTTTTTAGTATATGATTGCACGTTTAAATTATATGTGAGTTGATTGAATGTTAATTCGATTGGTATGAGTATTGTTGTCAATGTAGGATGCTGTAGGTTTAAGTGGGTTAAAGTGCATTATCTTCCTACTTATAAGTTGAGGAGGAACTACAAATAATTCTAGGTATTATATCAAAAAGAACATATATAATCACATCCAAAAAAAAAAGAAACTGAATGTATGCCAATCAATTTAAACTCCTTTAATATTATAATAAATTTTAAAAAATTGTATATGATATTTAAAATTGAAGTTTTAAAAAATAAAAAATTAAATGCTTAAATTAGGACTCAATTTTTAGGGTTGTTCATATAAAATAAAATATTTCAAAATGATTATGTAAGGACTTAACCTTTACAAAAGTGTTTAAAATATAGTTTTCGCACACTTTAAATAATATTTAACTTAGTTGTTATGTGTTATATCGTAAGCATATCAATATTTACCTAATTTTATTATACACTGGGTTAAAATGCACAAAAAAATTTATTTGAGTATTTTTGTAAAATGTTACGTTTTATATGACCATTTTGAAATATTTGACTCTCATGTAAACAACTTTTAAAAGATTTACCCTTTTAACACGTGGAAAACATGAAATTTCGTCGCTTGTCATACAATTATTTTATATAATAAATTATATATATTTATTTGCTTTGAAAAACTAACTGATTATTCGATTTACCTTTTAATTCCATATATTGTGCTCACTTTTTTAATCAATTTACATTTCTTTTTCCAAATATTTCATAATAATGAAAATTTGATAATAATAATAATAATAATAATAATAAATTTTAAATTCAACATATTGACCCAACAAATGCTGAATTTAATAAGATATCAAAACAAGAAAATTGTATTCGAAATCAATGGTAAACATAATATTTTGTTAATTAATAATACCTATAAACTATGACTTCAAAATGCAGAGAATCATATAATATAGAAAATATTTTAGTTTTAATTATCTCTTTATATAAACTATAAATGAATGGTTACTTTTTTCTTAATTAAGTTGAAATTTTAAAATTATCGTTGTTGGAAATCGAATATTACATTCAGCTCAAAAAAGATTAATCTTAAATCGTAAAACAGATGAGCACATTTGTGGTTATATCAATTTATTTTTTAAAAGATTTATGCTTTGGTTTATTATGTTAATTTTTATGATAAGAATTCCATTTTTTTACAAGATCGCATACAGGGAATGGGCATATGATCTGTTGCTGATACAGTTCGTTGGTCGAGACCTGCTGCGGGTCAGCTTAAGTGCAACGTTAACGTTGTGGTGTCTAAAGAAGGAAATGTGTCGGGCTAGGGAGCTGTTATTCAAAACGTTGATAGCAACTTTGTTTGATATACTTCGGGCGATCCTAGCCCCTCATATGGCGGAGGTTGTGGCAGTTAGGGAAGCTCTTAGTTGGTTATGAAATAAATGGGTTGAGGATGTCGAGATTGAGGTAGATTCTTTTCGGATTTATCTTCTAATACAGCAGGTGAGGTAGACATAGACCGAGTGGATGGGATAAAATCTGTTAGCTTGGGTTTTAGTTTGTTTACCTATTTACTTACTACCATCTAATATTTCATTTTTAGCATCTTATCTTTTCCTTCAAAAATATTCTTTTAACTTCCCTTTTTATATATTTGCTTTTAATTTTTTAAATTCAACTGACAGTACACATATGAAGTTTTAGGGTTATGATTACTCGTGAAATTTTTAAATTGAACTGATAATATGCCTATGAAGTTTTGGGGTTTTGAACACTAAGTTAGAATCATGTACTATTTAATGTAAAAAAATAGTTAAAAGAATTGCTGTATATATCATCATATACGTCAATCAAATTTCCACGAATACATATTTCATTTACAATTATTGACTTCAATAAAGCAGTGATTAAGACTTTTGTCGGCCACCTATTTGATAGAATTCAAATCATATGACCCATTCCCTACCCCTAATATTGTATAAGAAAAATCGACTTTTAATCTAAAAGATGATGTATATACATATATTTCTCTATATGGGATAATATTTGATGCCTTATACACCTTTAGTGCATCACAATTTGTCACATCATTAATGAGCAAAATATTATAAAATTGAGATTTTCTAATAAATACTTAAATTATTAATAGTTTCATACCTACACATTATATTGATTATTTGTATCAAATTCTAGTGAATATCTCATATGTTGGTATTGAAGTATATAAAATGAAATTGCTTTAAAAAAAGCAATGCAGCAAAACATGACTGCATTATGGCAAATACTATATATTCTTCCACACATACCTCAAAACACTTTTATTTCAAACCATTTGGTCATCTTCAAACAAGAAGAGACCAAATCCCACATCATTTTCCCATCCCCAGACACTTTCCCATCACCCAAACACAAAAAAGAACTCCAAAAATAAAACAAAAACCTAACCATCATGAAATTTCAGTAAAACAAGAAACAATCAAACCATCCGGATGCTTTTTCTTTCTCGATAAAAACTCATTAACTGTCCCCCTCAGTACCTGTAATGAGGAGGCTTGTAAGGACCTTCAACAGGCACACTAATGTAATCAGCTTGATCTTTAGTGAGCTTAGTGAGCTTAGCTCCGAGCTTGCCGAGGTGAAGTGCAGCAACTTTCTCGTCGAGGTGCTTTGGCAATACGTAAACCTTCTTCTCATATTTTCCAGTTGCCTTCTCCTTCCATAGCTCGAGCTGGGCAATCACCTGGTTAGTGAACGAGCAGGACATGACAAAACTTGGGTGTCCAGTGGCACATCCCAAGTTCATCAGACGTCCTTCAGCCAACACAATGATGCCAGTTTTGGTTTCAGGGAAGACCCACCTATCGGTTTGAGGCTTAATGGTGATGCGTTTAACACCAGGATAGTTCTCAAGACCGAGCATATCGATTTCATTGTCAAAGTGACCAATGTTGCAAACAATGGCATTGTTCTTCATCTTCCTCATGTGATCAACCATGATGATGTCCTTGTTACCAGTTGTGGTGACGAAGATATCAGCCTCGGAGACAACGTCTTCTAGGGTCAAAACCTGAAGTCCTTCCATAAGAGCCTGAAGGGCACAGATGGGATCAATCTCAGTAACAATGACACGAGCACCGGCTTGCTTCAAGGCAGCAGCACAACCCTTTCCAACATCACCATAACCACAGACAACGGCGACCTTGCCGGCAATCATCACATCAGTAGCTCTCATCAAACCATCGGGAAGTGAGTGACGGCATCCATACAAGTTATCGAACTGTTCCAAGAGATCAAATAATAAAAGCAAATTACATCAATATACACAAATGGTTATTAAAACCACAATTCAATCACTCAAGCAAAGCCTGTTAAAGATTAAATATATAAGACTATATCTCCGTACCCATTTTCAGATATTAACAGATATACGCATTTTATTTCCTATATTAAGACTATATCTCTATATCCATGTCAGAAAATATGTCATTGAAGCAAAATTTTACATTGCAATAAACAAGTATGTGCATATAGAGATCATAGAATAAGCTCCCAATTTCAGATCAATCAAAAGATAAGTAACAACTAGAACAGAAGAATCAAACACTAGATCTGAAGAAATTTACACAAAAACAAGAAACCCATTCATCAGATCTGCATATGAAAGAAGAGATCTATATCACAATATATAATAAAAAATAAAAAATAAAAAGCTGAAGAATAATACCTTGCTCTTAGTAACAGAGTCATTGACATTAATGGCAGGGAACAACAAGGTACCGTTGGCCTGCATCTGATAAAGCCTCTTAACTCCAGTTGTAGTTTCTTCAGAAACACCTACCAATCTCTCCTTCATCCTTCTATACTTCTTGGGATCTGCTTTCAACCCATCTCTGATAATGGTTAAAACAATCTGAAACTCAGCGTTATCAGTCGAAGCCGGATCTGGGAGTTGACCAGTTTTCTCATAAACTTCCTCAGCTTTAACACCTTCGTGGATCAACAAAGTAGCATCACCACCATCATCGACGATCAGATCAGGTCCACCAGTAGGACCCCAATCAAGGGCTCTCTCAGTACACCACCAGTATTCCTGGAGGGTCTCCCCTTTCCAAGCGAAAACAGCGGCGGAGTCACGAGCTATGGCAGCGGCAGCGTGGTCTTGGGTAGAGAAAATGTTGCAAGAGCACCAACGGACTTCAGCTCCGAGGGCGGTAAGGGTTTCAATAAGAACGGCGGTTTGGATGGTCATGTGAAGAGAACCAGTAATTTTGGCTCCTTTGAAAGGTTGGGCAGGGCCGAACTCGGTTCTACAAGCCATTAAACCAGGCATTTCAACCTCAGCTAACTCGATCTCGAGACGACCGAAGTCAGCCTGAGACATGTCTTTGACCTTGTACTCACGGCCGGCGGCGGTTTTCTCGACGGAGAGAGCCATGGCGGAGAGAAATTAAGTAAAAGAGGGGAAGAAACACTGATACACTCTCTCCCTTGAAATGAGGAATTGAAGAGTGGTAAGTGGCGAGGAATACGTGAAGGAGTAAGGATGGTATATATAAACGAAGAGGGTGAAATCAAACGGACCAGATTTAGTGGTGAGGTTGGTGGATCTCATCTCCTCTAGGACTTAGATAATTGATAAATCCCATAATTTCGTATATCTTTTGATTTTTTTTTTAATTGTTTATATATATATATATATATATATATTCCTCTTTTATATATGTATTAAGAAAAATATGATTGGAACAAAATGCATTTTTATTTAAATATAAAATTTTAATTTTAAAATAAAATAAAAACATAAATATAATTCATGAGTTCGTGATGAGATTAAATATGACACTAATAAATTTTATACTTTTTCAAGTCTGCCCCAACTTAAAATTTTACTTAAATACATTTATATTTGAAAATGATTAACTCAAGTCCGTTTTAGATTCACCCTTTTATTGATTTAAAAAAATATTTACATTATTTTTAATTTAATATTTCATAATTTTATGTTATTTCATTTATTAAAATTTTATTTATAGAGGCTTCATAACTATTTTTTAATTTATACATTATAGTATTATATATAATATATTTTAGTTTTTATGTGTTATAAATTATAATATATATATATAAATAACATAACATAATATATTATATTATAAACATAAAAAAAGGATCAAGCAAGGCTCGAGTCTTGAATATTTTAACTCGAGCTCAATCTATACCTTAAATAGTCCTATTTTTTACTCAAGCCTATTTTTCGTGTAACAGTCAATTTTTCAGTGGTGAGGGAAACGGCGGTTTTAAAACTCTGTTTCAATAAACTGAGTTCTTAAATATTAATATTTATTATTACGAGGTTAATATAGAAATATATTAAAGTTTGGTCCAATAATTTGGTTGAATTGGTAGTTAATTAAGTATAATGACTAAATTATAAAAATTTATCATAATAAATTTTTAAATGCTAAAAGACTAGATGAGCAATTACACCATTTTAATTGCTTATTAATCATGCTCAAGGCTTATTAATTAAAGGTTAATTAATTTAATTTGATTAATTAAAATTAAACAACAACCATAAGACAAAATTAAAAGAAAAATAAGTCATATTTTCCACATCTTCCTCACCGTAGAAAAAAGAAAAGAAAAATAAGTCTTGGTATGTCAAAATGTGTTAATATGTTGTCATGAATCAAAATAGGTAGATATTGCACTATTAACAATGTCAAATAGAGTTACTGAGTATAGTTGATATGTCATAAGGCCCGCTTGATAGGAAAGAGATTTTAGTGCTAGGCGCTTGTTATTTTGCAATAATTCTTTAATTCCATGAGGGTTGAGAATGTACCGCAAGCTCAAATTCACTAAGGGTATGAGTGTATTCTAGTGTAGTTAGTGGATTCGACACACTTATGTCCTACTAGCACTTCGGTGCATATACTAGTGTGTTGGTGGTTCGATCCGTGTATCCGTCCTCAAATTCGAATTAATTAATAAGAGTTAAATTAATAAAGTAAATGTGTTATATATATATATATATATATATATATATATATATATGCTAATTGATTAAACTTATAAATAAGTATTGAGTTGAATCATGAGAAGGTGGGTCGATATTACGAGCTTCGATTGTATTAAACTAATTCCTCAAAGGTGTTTTATAAGTGAAATGACATGTTAATTCGAGTATTAGTGATGTGGTTATAAAGTAAAGTTATTTTGGTGTTATACTTTTAAGTATTTTTATATATAAGTGAATTTTTCCTTCATCTTAATATTTACTTATTGAATTCAAATCATATTAGTATCACTTAATATTCAGCATATGATTTATTTATTTTTGTGCATTGATTTAATTTAATTTCGTAGATTTCTCTAAAATATTTAAGACTTATCAGTTCGGACCAATTTTATACTCGGTTTTACATGTATAGAATTATGGCATGTACAAAGGTTGTTCTTTATAGCCTAATATATATTTTGATGTTTTGGGAAATGAATTTTAATCCTTGATTATTAGATATATATGCATGATTATATATGTTTGATTATGCATTTTACTTTGTCCATTATTGATGAATTGGACAGTGTTTTAACGTGTTTTTATATGCTAAATTGGTAAGTTTGTGTTGGCATGAAATTCAGGTAAATTAGGTGTGATTTGGTTGAGTTTTGAATGCTTTTATATTTGTATTTTAGGTCATTTTATTAAGAGTTTTGAGACAGTAAAAACATGTCTCAAGATTTTAAGAACAAATTTATCATTTAGTGCAACAGATTGCGTAAGGTCTTGAGATAGAATAACGTTTGTCTCAAGACAAGAACACATCAAAAACTAAAATTTGTTCCAAGTCTCGAGACAAGAACCCCTCGTCTCGAGACAGTCAAACATCGAAGCTAAATTAAGAAAATATGGGAGGTTAGTCTCGAGACCAGTCTTGAGACTGGAAGGGCGTTGTCTCGAGACATGAATCTTAAGGTCTCAAGATATATCTACATTGAAACAAAAATACAAAATAAGAAGAAGAAGAAGAAGAGACATGTCTTGAGACATGGAGCTACTTGTCGCAAGACACAATGTTGAACTTTATCAATAAGGGTTTAGATGCGAATCCTAACTACATCTATAATCTTGGATAACCCTTAAATATTTAGAATATGTTTAATGTGTATCCATTTAATTTATTTATATGATTGTTTGAGAATGTATGGAAATATAATTACTTGAATATCTCATAACATGTTATTTGTGGTGATTTAGACTGGAATTGTTTCGACAACGTAATGAAATGTTAAACATTCATATCCGGCAACCGGGTCGAGTGAGGGGTGTCACATGGAATTTGAACCCAAAACATCAAAAATATAATCTCTCAATTTTACCATTTCAATCAAAGCAATGTTTAACTTTCATATCAAATTTTAATAAATATATTACATAATTATTTTCACCCTAATCGTTAATGTGTTATAATTTAGTATTATATTTGAGACTCAATCATAAAGTTACTAAAAATTTATTGTTTTAAAAAACAATAAATATTATTTTGAGTACAATTTTATCTTTTATATAAAATCTAAAAAATACTTATAAATAATGGGATTAAAATAAAAATAATATAAATTTTAATCTCATCTTTATTATTTCAACTAAAATCATATTTAACAATTTTGATCATGTTTATGACTTATAATCATGCCATGTTAATATTGCCAAATATGGTCATAATAAAATGTTTATATTTGGTGGATATTTTATATATAGCAAGTGAATAAAAATAAGCTTAAGGGTATAAAAAGTCTTCAAATTTTTCAAAAAAAAAGCAATTAAGCCACTATTTTTATTAAAACTTAGAAAAAATATAAAAATTAAAATATATAAACATTATTAAATGTAATAAAAATCAAATATGAGAAATTAGAAATATATATATATAAATTGTAATATATATAAATTGTAAAATTTTATAAAAATCGTAAAAATTATAAAATATATAGAAATATAAAAATTATAAAATTTTATAAAGTCGTAAGAAAAATATACAAAATGTAAAGAAATATAAATTTCATGAAAAAAAATTATAAAAATTATCGTACCAAAATAAGCATTTTATAATTTTTCTATCACTTTGATTTTTTTTTATTTTTTTTTATTTTTATTATCATTTTCCGTCACACGTCATGCTGTGTTGCGACACGTGATGACTTTAATTGAAAAAAACTAGGGGTCTTTAATTTTTTTTATGATTTTTATAAAATTTTGCATTTTTATTTTTTTACAATTTTTATTAAAAAATTCTATTTTTTAATAAATTTTAATTTTTTATATTTTATTAAAATTTAATAATTTTTCTAAAATTTATTATATTTCTAATTTTTAATAAGAGCAGAGGCTTAATTGCTTTTTTGAAAAATTTTGAGGGTCTTATTAATGCGTTTTAAAAGTTCAAGTACCCAATTAAGTGGAAAAAGACAGGGGCTTAATTGCTTGTTTTGAAGAAGTTTGAGGGTTTTTTTGATTCATTTTGAAAGTTAAATTGTTCAATTGAGTGCAAAAAAAAAAAAAAGAAGAATGGGTTTAAATTCATTTCTTAAAAAAGCTCGAGGGTTTTTTACACCATTAAACCTAAAAAATATTGCATCCTCAATTTTTTTTGAAAAAAATAAATTTGTTGAAATAGTGTAATTAATAATCGGGTCCCTTATTTCAAAGAGATTAGATCAAGTAACTCAAAACATATCTTAAAAATTCTTAATTTATTTTAGATTTTATTAAGATATTCTCAACATTGTTATCACGGTTACTTTGATGGAGTAATTTATTGTAATTGATTTAATATGTTAGCAAGTTGAAACAACTTATATTAATGAGAGTTGTATGCTTAAAATTTTGATTTACTATTGAATTTTTAATTTAGTTTTGAAAGACATTTATTGTAATGGATTTCGTATTGAGATTGTGAATGAGAAAATTATTATACGTGGTATGAATCATTCATACTATGAATATCTACATATTTTATTTTGAAAATGATATAGAAAGATTCAATTATTGAATTATATTGTACATAATCTTAAAGATTTAATTTACTATTGAAACTTTTATTATTAAATATGCTAAAAGCTTGAAATTTCATTAGAATTGTATGTGAAATTTTTTAAAACTGGGTTGAATTTTTTTTTTTTTGGTAGATCGAAATAGCCTAAAGCGAAAATCAAAATTACGTTAATTTCTCAAAGCAAGATTTAAAACTACAAGCAAGTATAACTCAAATTGGTCCTATAAAGTTGGAGATTTGTCTAAATCAAAGTATACAAATATAAAGGTGAGTTTATACATTCTTCTACTTATTTTTTCATATTTTTAATATTTTTAAAAATAAGTAGCAGTATATAAATATATGAAAATAACCATATTCAAAAATAGTGGCGCAGTTTTCGTTGAAACCAAAAATAGGCTCAAGATCAGCCCCATTTGTACTACTACGGGTAGGTGATAGAACTTTTATTTATTTTTATATTTTATAATAATTTATGTTCCTAATTTTTAAGATCTTTGAATAATAATTACGTTATATTCATTTATTACATCTTAATTATTTTTAGCATCATGTTTTTAAGACATAATCATATTATGTCTAATATAAGCAACAATGAGCAAAGCCATTGTCAACTCAATTAAATAAATAGATCTATGGATGAATTACAATTAATAATCTTGCGATCTCGAAAAAGATAAATGTTTAATTAATATCGTACAATAAGATAACTAAAGTTTTAATATTTGACATTTTGATTATGCTCGAGGAGGTAGTAGGTAGGGACAAAGTTAAAATTCTTGTATTAAAAATGTTTAAGTTGAATTACTAATTTTTCAAAAGGATTTAAATTACAAAGTTTTCATGTTATCCAATGGTTAAAAAGACTCAAATTGAATCTTTTAGTTTTGAGAAATGACTAAAAAGCAAATTACCCATTAAACCAAGGAAACCAAGGCTTACCTGTCCTCTTTGGCTATGCCCCTGTAGTAGGAATAGGTAGGACCCTTGACACTTTAAAATAGAAAATATCTCTTTAGACCCGTCTGTAATTTATAAACTTTCATTAAATTAATCCAAAATTTCAAAAAAAAAACCCAACATATTGTATTTAACAATTTCAACACAAAATTTATTTTATTAATAAAATCATGAAAATTCAATCTTAATAATATTAACAATTAACTTTCATCAAATCAATTTTAAAATCCGCATTAAACTCTAAAAATTAACATTGTTATATTTAAATACTAAAAATATTTTTTTGTCAAATATAAGTATCATATTGCATTAAAAATGTGTTAAATTTAAGTACCGAATAATGTATTAAACTTAGGAAACACGTGAAAATAGTTTACCGTACTTTATTTTTAAATATAAAATTTATTTTATTTACTAGAGATATCCATAGCTTCTTGAAGCATAATTGGACAGTGGTAATTAAGCAGTCTATCGAGAAGGAAACAAGGATGCGGATGATATCTTAATTATCTTTTAATTAATATGTTAGAATTAATTATCTTAATTAGATATTTTTTGAATACTAATACTTTGCATTAATTATATAAAGTAAAATTATATTCTATATTAAATAGGTTTTAATTATGATTTGAAAGTTTTCTATTATAATATTCAATTTATAAGGTAACATATTTTAATTATATTCAGTAATTCAAGAAATATTATATTAGGTTAATTATTACAATTAAAAATATAATATTTAAAAATAATTAAATATTATACATGTAAAATCACATATAATGCATGTGACATTAGAAGCTAGTTTAGATCTAAAGTTTAAACTTGAGTATTGTATTTTAAGTAGATTATTTTAAAGATTTTATATAAACTATTAAAAACATAAATATCCTTCTAATATTATTTGTTTTCTTTAAAAACAAAATAAACTACACCCAGTGTCACTAAACTATTAGTAAGTTTACATTTTTGTCACTCGATTTTAAAAAATTATAAAAATGGTCACTAAACTATTCAAAAGTTTTCATTCAAGTTATTGGGTTGTTAAGATTTTTTTTAAAGTTCGGCTAGCGAGTTCTAAGCAACGATTCAATTATCGATACGATAGATCAATACCCATCGATGAGTAAATGAACATACCTTAGAGCCAAGTTGATCTAATTGTCAATGTCAGAGATCATAGAAGAAAGATGTTCAGATTTTGTTTAGTAGATTCGTGACATTTAAAGTTGTTTCATGAAATAAAAAACTTAATTGTATAAGAGAAAAAGAATAAGAGCATTCTATTGGTGCAAATGGTGCAAATAACGAAGGCCATGCAATAATAATTTTAATAGTCCAGTGACTTAAAGAAAAACGTTAGAATAATTCAAGAATCATTTTGTTACCTTTTGAAATTGAATGACCAAAACGTAAATTTACTAACAACTTAGTAATGTTGCGTGCAATTTACCCTTAGAATGGTATTTTAGATTTTTTTTTTCAACTAAGATGGTGTATGATTGACCCATTGCACTAATTCAGCTAAAAACCTTATATCTAGTATATATTAGGCCTGATCATGAGTCAGACCACTCACTTAGGTCTGGAGGCCCACTCAAAAAAAGGAGGGTTTTGACAAAAAATATAATCCCGAAAAAAAGACAAAAAATAAGGTATGTTTTTTTAAATGGATCGGGCATCGGGTAGGATTTTTTTGCCCGAGCCCAACCTAACCTGGTCCGAATCAACCTAAATTTTCTTTTTTGTTGTTGTTTTATTGTCGTTTCGCTATTATATTGCTACTATTTTGTTTGGATATTATATAACTCTTATTGTTAAATTTGCTACTATTTTAGAGACATTTATTTGTTAAGTTGTAATTATCTTAGTGTTATTTGAGTATAAAAACTTTTTTTAAAATGTAATTTCAATTTGTTGGGAAACGTTGATTTTAATGTATTATATTTTTAAAATTTGTTTTATATAAAATAATCTAAAAATTTTAATACAGACAGACGGATCAAATTTAGATAAAATTTTAGACCTATTTTTTGAATACCCAAACCTAAATTCTGTATTGGCTCGAGCCATGATTAGTATACAAAAATAAGATAATACCATCCACATATCAATATAGATATTTTTCATTTTTTCTTTTTGAAGGAAGATGTGGTCCATTCATTTTATTATTATTATTATTATTTTTGAAGCATTTTCAACAAAAAGAATTATATATATATATATATATCCATGAAACCTGATTGAAGATACAGTATGCACAGATGTGCCTACTCTGCATCTTACACCTGTTCCCTTTACTTTTGTGCTTTTCGAGTGGGACATGAAGAGAAAACAAATAGACACAAAAAAAAAAAAAAAAAAGAGAAAAAAGAAATTGTGTTCCCTGACCCCTGTATTTTGTATTTATATGAATTGCTATAATTTATATTTGATTATTCACAGAAAAAATATTTTATTTTATTTTAAAATAATTTATTTGAAGTAAATAAATTGATTCCTGGGTTAATTTAAGAGTTACATCCAACTAATTAGAAAAAGTCTAATATATATTTTTATTTTATTTAAAATTATGCATTTGAAGGGTTTGATCTGTATTTTTTTGTTTTAAAGAATTATAATAAATTTAATTTTTATAATTAACCAAAATTAAAAGAATAATACTTACTTAATAATATTTAATTTAAAATTATTTATTATTGAAAATTGAAAATTCCTCACACTAGCAAGGACTTAATACCAACATATAGATATATGGTTCATTCATTATTTTGAAGCATTTAAAAAAATCAGTAAAATTAAAATCTGTAAATAATATTAAGAAAAGGATTTTCAGGTATAAAATTTAAATCAGGAGTTATTCTGATGTTCTTTTTCAGACCTTTTTCTTTTTTCTCATTATGATAATTTTAGGTAAATTCAAGGCCGATGACTTGCTTTTCAAATGTCTTTTCCCCTATCATATATCAACACATCATATATGTAAAGGAAAAATATTAATTATTTCTTAAATTTATATTTAAATATTTTTGAATTTTAAATAAAATATGGTTTTAAATATTAATTATTTATTCTCAACTATCAATTTTTTAAACAGTGATGATTCAATATGGAATTTTAAAAGATCATGAAAGGCAAAATGATCAATTAGAAGAGAAAATTTAGAAGATAATGATGATGTTTGAGATATTTTAGATTAATTAAATAAATAAATATTAGTTTATTAATATTTTGATTTGATTTTTAAATGATATGTTATTATTTTATTATTTTAATATATATATATATATATATATATATATATATATATATATATGTGGAAAGAAAGATGAGAAGGATCCAACCCACCATCTTTTCCATGCAATTCACGTTAGAAGAGAAGAGAAGAAAGAAAGTTTTACTTTCTTTACAATTTAGTCCTTCCACCAAAAATTCATCATTTTTATCTAGAAATCAAAAGAATTTCCATATCCATCTAGTGGCTATGACTCAAATGGACAGCTTTGAATAAATTTACAAGTAAATTGTGAAACCATAGATAATGTTACCTATAAGCATGTATTATAAATTAAGGATGTGGAATGGAGAGGAGGAGGAGGAAAATATATATATGAATATTCAGTTAGCATGGATAACTTGCACGTTTTAGACTCAGGGACTAATTTGAATAAAAGTAAAACTTTAAGGGTAAATTTGTAAAAATATCAAAAAGTGACCAAATTGCATGAAATGAATTGTTTTATTATTTAAATTAGTAAATGGAATGAAATATTAATTTAGATCAAGATTGGGTTAAATTTTGAGAAAATAGAAAACTTTCAAAATATCCCCAATTTTGGTATTTCGCAATTTAGTCCAGTAAGCTCGAATGAGCTATATTCGTAATAATTTTAATTGAAGTGAATGCTATTTGGTAATGAAAATTATATATATGTGTGTATTATTGTTGGAATTAAATTATTATTGGTAATATGTATAATTATTTGATACATTTAATGATTATCTAAGCTAAATTGAGTTGGAAGCTTGTTGGAGATATATCACAGTATCCATTGGTTCTATCGGTAATTTTGGATGATTTGATTCTAGTTATAATGGCATGTATAAGTTAAATTGGTTAACGTTAGCTCATTAATGTATTGATTTTGATTGGTTATAAATATGAATGCTAGATAAAAATGAAATGTCTGAAAATTAATTAGTAAACTCCGGTAATGCCTCGTACCCTATTTTGGTGTCGAATACGGGTAAGGGGTGTTACATAAACCAAGTTCACTATTATGTTTGATACATTGACATCATGCAGTAAGTTCATAGGTTGAGTAAACCAAATGCAACTTGCTAAAATATATAATATATTAAATTATTTATTAATAATCTGTCATGGAATATTCACTGATAGGATATAAACTTTGTTGAGGAGAATGACTCTTTCATTTCTATATAAGTTTTTAAAGTGTTGTTCATTAAATAGTCGGTCGTACTTCAATAGTTGAATAACGATTTTGTCTTTTGTATTTTATCAAGAGTTAATTTATCCTAAGTGGTTGCCTGCTGGTCTGGTTCATAGAGTTTGGAATGTCTCAATTGTTAGACTGCAAAGCTTAAGGAGTCATTGACATGTAATAATTATGGAGCTCCGTGCATGCAATGAGACTTGAACCATCAATCTAAAGCTTATAATGATTGTTGAATGTACCCAAAGCACTTCAAAACTTCAAATCAACAATGTTGGAAGAATCGATCAACTATCGATTCTTAATTTAATAGGTTGAACAATATTAATAAAAAAATTATAAAATATTAATAAAGTATATAAAACTCATAACAAGTTGAATTGTGGATTTGATCTCTGAAAATTAATATAAATAAATTAATTGTATTATATATGAATTAAATAATAATCTTAATTTGAGTTCTAAAATAAAAAATCTATATATTGTAAGTGTTAGGATAATATTTTTGCTTTGATAGAATCATGTTTAAGGCAATTTTAACATATTTAAAAATATTGTCTATTATTTTATATTTTATATAAAGAACAATCTTTTATCATATTTATGGAAAAGAAACATGAAAAGTTTGCATAAACAATTAAATTAAAATATTATTATTTTAAATTTATCCAATTAATTTTTTATTATAAAAATTAAATTTTAATTATCATTTTGGTTATTATCACATAATAACTAGTAATATAACAATAAAAGACATGAGCCACTTATTTTTTTATTATTTAATATGTTGAATTCCAATCCAAGTCTATAACATTGTATATTAGAGCACATTTTGATCGAGTAAAGTATTTAAATTTTATAATTAAATTTATTAAAATTTTAGTTTGAGACATGCTGAACCGAACCGAACCGAACCGAACACAGCATGAACCGAGGCGGTCTGCCACCAACCCCAATCAAACACTTCTATAAATACCAAAACAAAACCGCCCCTTCTTTGCCACCAATCTTCTCCATCTTCGCCCCCTTCCGTTTCCATTTCTCTTAACGAAAAAAATGGATCCAGTTAACACATGGGGCAACTCCTCCCTTGAATCCGTCGACCCAGAAATGCATGACCTCATCGAGAAAGAGAAGCGCCGTCAATGCCGCGGCATCGAGCTCATCGCTTCCGAGAACTTCACTTCCTTCGCCGTTATCGAAGCCCTCGGCAGTGCCCTCACCAACAAGTACTCCGAGGGCATGCCCGGTAACCGTTACTACGGTGGCAACGAATTCATCGACGAGATCGAGAATCTCTGCAGGTCTCGCGCTTTGCAGGCTTTTCATCTCGACCCCACTAAGTGGGGTGTCAATGTGCAGCCGTACTCCGGTTCTCCGGCTAACTTCGCTGCTTACACGGCGGTTTTAGAGCCGCATGATCGGATCATGGGGCTGGATTTACCCTCCGGTGGTCATTTAACTCATGGGTATTATACCTCTGGTGGGAAGAAGATCTCTGCTACTTCAATTTACTTTGAGAGTTTGCCTTATAAGGTGAACCCCAGCAATGGGTACCTCGACTACGATAAGTTGGAAGAAAAGGCATTGGATTTTAGGCCTAAGCTTATCATTTGCGGTGGCAGTGCTTATCCTAGGGACTGGGATTACGCTAAATTCAGGGCTGTTGCGGATAAATGCGGGGCTCTTTTGATGTGCGATATGGCTCACATTAGCGGCCTCGTTGCTGCTCAGGTATTTTGGTTTTCTTTGATCTTGCTTGTTGTTAATTGGTGGTGTTCGATCTGGGTTTTTAGTTAGTATTTCAATGCTTTCTTTGATATTAAAATTTCATGAATTTGATCTCGGGTTTATGATATTTAGACTGGTTTTCCATAATTCAAGATCTAAAAGCTTGTTTTAATTTTTATGAGACGTTTTCTGCACTGTAATCATAGCTTATAAGCATTTTCTGGTTTGGAGATCCAATATTGGAATGGATTTTATGAATTTAAAGTGTTTTGATTAAACATGAATCACCTCTAAGAATCCTTATTGCGGGTTAGCTTCATGCTTGGATTCTAAGAAAATCTTATGGCAGTAATAATTGGAGATAGGGGAGGAAAATGTGAGTGGATCTAAACATGAATTCACATGCTTTTACACTTTTCACATGTAAAATATGATCTCTTATAATCTCTGTTTTGACATGAAGTTTATTAGATATCATGAATTACAAAATTTCACATCTTATCCGATCAGTATTTCGGCATTATTTGGTTACTTTACGTAGTAGTTCTTGATTTTCCGGCCTCCTCATTTTTCCCTCTTACGGGTTGTTGAATTCGTTTTGGCTTTATTGTTTGAGTAGGAGGCGGCGAATCCATTTGAGTTCTGTGACCTTGTTACAACCACCACCCACAAGAGCTTGAGGGGTCCTAGGGCCGGTATGATCTTCTACCGCAAAGGACCAAGGCCCCCAAAGAAGGGCCAACCTGAAGGTGCGGTGTATGATTTTGAAGACAAAATCAATTTTGCGGTTTTCCCATCCCTTCAGGGTGGTCCGCACAATCACCAGATTGGTGCTTTGGCTGTTGCCTTGAAACAATCCATGTCACCTGGGTTCAAGGCTTACGCTAAACAAGTTAAGGCCAATGCAGTTGCCATTGGAAAGTACCTTATGAGCAAAGGATACCAGCTTGTTACAGGAGGAACCGAGAACCACCTTGTTCTTTGGGATCTCCGACCTCTCGGATTGACTGGTATGTCAATGGAATCACTTGGCCTTACGGTTATTGGTTAATTGCCTTTTGATTCAATTCTGATTGTTTTCTCATTGTTCTTACAGGCAACAAGGTTGAGAAACTTTGTGACCTGTGCAGCATCACTGTCAACAAGAATGCTGTATTTGGTGACAGCAGTGCGTTGGCACCTGGAGGAGTACGAATTGGTGAGACTTGCTGCATTAATCAATTTCCTAATCTAGAATCACTGTGGATCATCGAATTTTCTAGAGCTTTTACATTTCTTGTAAAAGATCGGGTTTAACACAGAAGTGGCTTGGAATGACTTGTGATTTATCTTGTGTGTTTCGATGTTCACGACTGCATGTGTAGTTTGTTTATGCATAGTTTAGAAACAGAAAGATAACTTCGAAGTTGTTTTCTATGCATCTTCCCTTGAGTGCTGCTTATCGGTTTTCGTCTTAGGTAGTGAGGGGTGGCCTAACTCGTACAAGCTTGGTAAAATTTTTTCGCTAAAATAGTCCAATTTGGTTTGATGCCGATACATGATGATGCTAATTGCTGTCAACAGGTACCCCTGCCATGACTTCGAGAGGTTTGGTTGAGAAAGACTTTGAACAGATAGGTGAGTTCCTCCACCGAGCGGTGACCATGACCTTGGACATCCAAAAGCAGTACGGAAAGCTCTTGAAGGACTTCAACAAAGGTTTGGAGAACAACAAGGAGATCGAAAAACTGAAGGCTGATGTCGAAAAGTTTGCATCCTCATTTGACATGCCGGGTTTCAAGATGTCCGAAATGAAGTACAAGAATTAGATCTTATATATATTTATGGTTTTATTCATGCTTATTGCTATTATTATCAGCATATGTGTCATCTGGAAATTTGTCTCTGCTGATTTCCAAGGAGTTGAAATTAGAAAAAAAAAATGGAAAAGAAAATGAAGTAAAGGCTTCCATCTATGGTATGTTTTTTTCAAGTTTTTTAAGCCCATCACTTGTGAGAGCTTCTATAAAAACTATGTAACAATTTTATATATTGTTTTTGTGGCTGGAAAGTTTAGGGTTTTAATTACCAATAAACGAGAAATTTGGGTTTATAATTGGTAAATAAAAGGGTCATCTTTTGCAAATCATCTCTGTATTATTATTTGCACGGAGTTGTTTTATTTATGCTTTCAATTCTGCAGCTACATATACGAGTATGTGTTCCGGATTCAGGTATACTAGCTTCAAATACAGAAACTAACATTCGGTGGAACATGTGTCTAACACAAATATACTCGAGTCTCATGCTCTACGCCCATATCCGAACAATTGTCCAGAAAAATCGGAAACATAACCTCAAACTCCATAAGTCTGGAAAAATAACCAGCTTTAGAATCACTTATCATCCAATTTTGATTCAGAAAATAATCGATCAAACACATCAAAATAAGTGGTTTATTGAAGACAATGACCCTAAAATTTTGTTGAACAGATGTTATAGGTTCCAACATGCCTACATTGTTTGGGTATTCAACCAAGTTAATACAAAATGAGACACTGCAATACCACTAACAAAAAGGCAAGTAAAAATCAAGCACTTCAACAAATCATTTTGATTTTTTACCTTGTTTTTTCTTGATAACTTCATCAATGTACATTATACCTTTGCCTTTGTAAACTTCTGGAGGCTTGCAACTTCGAACTGTAGCGGCAAATTGATGCACCCTTTGCTTGTCGAGTCCAGTGCAGCAAACAACATTGTTTTTGAAGCAGAAAACGCGGACGGCAGGAGGAACGGGGAGTTCAACCTCATGACTGTATCCTAGTTTCAGAAATAAGAGTCTTCCCTCGGCTTCAGCTCTGGCTTTGTAACCAACTCCGACGATTTTAAGAAAGCGAAAGAATTTAGCTTCCATGATGATCAAAATCAACAACCTGAACAAGTGATAGTCATATAAAAACCCACTGAAAAGAAAAAAACAAATATTCATTCAAAGGAAGTAAAAGTAGGGATAACAACAATTAGGATATCCGTATTCTAACCCAGTTATTTTTCATGCTATCCGAATCCGATAAATACATGGTTTACTGTTTAAACTTTGCCACCCTCTCCCTACCCCAATAGTTTCAGCAATACCCGTTCACATACTTCATTGCAAAGTCAAAGTTCCAACACAGAAACTAATTAATGGGTTCTCTATTATTTGACCTAAACCCGATCCTGAAACGGAATTCAAGCAAAAGGATAGTTGTCCAAGGATCTTAAGATGTACTCATAGTAAGATGTAAATGAGACACCAGTGAACACAAGCTACTCAAGTTCAATTTGCAAAAAATTGAATTTGTCTCAATCATTAGCAAGTTAGCTTAAGTTATGGTATGGGCCGAATTTGAACACCCAAATACGTTAGGCGAGTAACTTGTGAGTCTAATCGGGTCTTTTCTATTCTTTATTAGTACTGAAAAATCTCAATTCTAACTTAAATTCAAGTTCAACCGTAAGTAATCAGATTTGAAATTGAGCATAAGAATCAGACTCAAGCGAGATTAATCAATTCTAACAGTAAAAGTTCAAGGTCTAAAAATGGAACTCGACTAAGCTCAAGCTTCACTTAAACTTAAGCTTCTTATGGCTTGAGCTTGCCTCGATTCAAAAGCACCATAAGCAGGTGCAAAGGCATCCAAGCAACAACCAGAGCTCCTGAATTGTCAAAGGATCTTAATGTAAAAATAGCAATGACAGGGCAAAGGCAAGTTCACAGATAAGATATAATTCAAAAAATAAATACTTTAAAGAGTTAAATTAATGGCATTTCAACAAAGGTGAAACTAAGTCCAGATTTCATAAAAAAAAAATACATCATTTTGACATCAATACTAGGGTTTTCAAAAAGTGGCACCCGCTAAAGACCTCAACAGCGGTGAGGGAAAAAATCACATCAATGGCAGCAAATCGCGGCCCCAAATAGCACTGTAAGGAGAAAAAACGGCGATAATAGTCTGCTATTTCAACTAATCCCGTGGCTTTAAAAAAAAAATCGATGAGATAGAGTAGCAAGAAGTAGGATCGAAAACAGAAAACATAGCAAAGAGTAAATAACTCAAAATCTAAAGTAGAAATCAATCCTCAAAATACGTTTAGGGTTTCAATATTTACCTTATTTAATTTGCTGGGTCTGCCGGAAACTTGAATGCAAGAGAGGGATTAAGATCAGCCACTGGAGGAAGCTGGGACAGAGTGGTGGCGGCGGGGATGCGTTAAGAGAGATGAGAAGAGGTATTGAATTTTTAAAGGAAATTTTTTTTAGATAAACTCTAGCATAACTTTATTTGGATATTAATACAAGTTAAATTTATATGATTTAAATATAATTATTTTTTCTGTTAAAAAATGTAATTATTATTTAAATAGTTTATTATATTAATTTATTATTGGTTAAATTCCATTAACCACCACTAAATTTTGATTAAATTAATTTTTGATCATTGAACTTTAAAACTTTCAAAAATTAAGTAATTGTTTAATTAGCTATATCGAATACTCATTCATCAACTTTGTTACTCCGGTAATGAAAGATGACATGTTTTAGAATTAAATATTAAAACATTTCATGAAAAATAAAATCACAATTTATTTTTAGAATTATAAATTTTTGAAATAATAATTATATGAAAAATTAATAGACTTGTAATACCAATTAAAATGAGTTATGTGAAATCTCCAACTATTTAAAATGTGACACACGAGATTCATGTTTATTGAAATTAAAAATATATATTCCAAAATAAACAAAAAAATATTTTAGTATTGAAAGAATTAAGAATTTTTGTAGAAATTATATATATGGCAAGTCTTTCAAATTACTACAATATTTCTATTTTTTTCCCAAATTTTCGAGTTAAACTTTTCCAAAATTTCGATTTTTAGTTTTTTATTATTATTTAAACTCAATCAAGCCTTCAAATAATAGTTGTTGGTATAACATACATCATGGAGATACAAATGAGAGAGTGGTAGTTAATGCAGAGGTAGGTTCACTCAGTCGGATAGAGGGCTAGAGGTAGTAAATACTAGTGGTGACTAGAGTGCTAAGGTTGAGAATTAAGGTTTGTTGACAGAGTATTGGTTTAGTATCTAAGGGGAGTTGATTTGTTCTTTATCGTTCTTGAGGCTGAGGGTATTTATAAGCGGAGTCCCATATAATGTGATATTAACGTGTTAGACTTATCATCTAACAATCATTACGAAACGCATGAGGTGAACTTTTCATTTAATAATCATTACGAAACGCGTGAGGTGGATGTCTTTGATGGGACGAGAAAATCTAATGAAAGCTTGGAGACTCGGATGACAAATGACTCACACTTATTCGAATGATGATTTTGGAAAGGAGACTTGTAGGTGACCTCATGATTTGCTTGCAATTGATTTACAGTGGCGAATCTAGAGGGGGCGGAATGTAAAATTGTTATTTAAGCACTTAAATTTTTTTAAAAATTTTTAAACTAGTAAAGGTAAATTTATACTTTGCCCCCTAAAATTATAAAAATTGATTTAATCCTTTAAAACTTATAAAAACATAGACTACAAAAAATTAAAATTTTATTCGGCCCCCTTAAAGATTGTTTTGGCTTTGCCCCTATTGGTTTCCTCGTAGATTTAAAATATTATAAATATATTTCGTGCTTTTTGAATAAATGTCATGTTTCAGTTATTTTGCATATTAATTTATTTTACGTAAGTTGCATAGTTACTAGCTTAAAAAAATAATTATGTTTGAATTCATGAAATATTTTACATAATATTTAAATCGTACTACAATTTTCATGCGATTTAGTCCACATTTTCATATGATTTCTTAGTTTATAAAGATGAGAAGCATTTAAATCTAAAATGTCGAAAATAAACATAAACATTTAATGTGCAGCCAATTTTACGATCTCTATCTGAAGATATAAATTCTCTTTATATAGTCATTATTACAAATAAAGTTACAATTGAAAATTCAACCACGAAGAGACAATAATAAAGGAGAAAGACAACATAAACATTAAATCATAAGCATAAGCAAAACACTGCACTGCAGCATAATAACATCTCAAATCTCATCTTCAAAGATCTTCAAAAACACCAAAAATATTACCATCCATGTAATTGTTATCTACCAAGCTCACCAAATAGTAGCTGCTCTGAATCTGCAACAACAAAGAAGCATCATTATTAGACAATGTTTACTCGAATTCCGAGATGTATGTATCCAACTCGTGCATATATTTGAATAATCCTACTCCCCGTACTCGTGTCCAAATATTACGTTTAGACCTAGTAGCAATTGAAGTGCAAGAGTGAGCAGCAAAGTAGACCAATTATTGTAAGTTCATTAGCTAACACAAACCTCTTCGAGCAAATTCTTAGAAGGATCACCATCTGGGTACAAGGCGGACCATGATCGAGACCAGATTTCAAATGCTTCGTCCTTCCACACCATGAAACTGGCAGGATCCACCACAGTTGGTTGGATTATTTCTTTAGCAGGGAAGACTCCCCAAGTTACTGCATTCACATCTGTGAGGCCAATGTTTGATAACAAATTCCCCTTTTTGTTGACAGCAACATAGGTCAATGATGAAAAGGAATTGCACTTTTTCACTAGTGCATCTAATTTATCCAGTGAGCAGAAAAACTCGAGGTAAGCCTTCTGGTAAACGTACCCTCCTGGGCCACCCCAACCTGCAAGCCATCATAAGAGAATGAGTTAGAGCCAACATAGCGCCGGCTTTTACAACAAGAAGTCAAAGCTAAGGGAAGAAGGTGGAGAACTCAAGGAGTTGGGCAAACCACCATGCTTAACCTGAACACACACGCACATTATATATAAACTATCTATCAACCAGTCAGATACTTATACTTACCGACAGATGGAGAATCAGAGCGTTCCCCATTGACGGCTGGTTGGCTATTGATGGTAAGGAAGCCCTTCAAATTGATCTTTCCTAGCTGTTCATGTATGATCTTTGTCTCTGGCTGAAGACCATCCAACTCGGACCAAGGGCTACTTCTCAACTTACCCAGACAATGGTTTTTAAATTTCTGATAAACCCGAATTCCAGAATAATAATATCATGATTAAATCCGGTTGAATTAAAAAGAGGGAAGAGAAGAGAAAAGACCAAATAGATTCCAAGCTAGAAATTTCACCTCTTGAATGTCATCAATGCTTTTCAAAGGAGTAGCCCATTCTTCCTGAAGTTTCTTGTCACGTGCACGGGGCCTCATGAACTATAGAGAAATTAAATCACTTTGGTCATACACAGGTTATATCATCAAAAAGAGGAAGTAGAGAGGATATTTCACCAATAAACAAAAGTTCGCATTATCACCACTAGAGCATAAAAGGATAAAATAAATTCATCTGTATGAATATAGAGGTGTTGTCATAAATTCATCAAAATTTGGTGTTTCCTATCAATGAAAGAATATGGCACATCAGGTTGTTTTTGAGAAAACCAAGATTGAACCAGAAAGCAATTGCAGTTGCACTTCCTCCAAGAGATATTGAATGGATAAAAAATTATTTGAATGTCATCAATAAGAAAAAAAGAAAAGTGCAAAATTCAACCATTTTGTATACCTGATAGTCGGATAGTGCACCATACGATGGATTTCGAGAATCACCCCATCGCCCCTGTGGGTACTGATCCCAACCAATAGTCCTAGATAAGTAACTCTTCGGACGGTTAGCCCTGCCATCATTAGCCATTAAGATCAGATATCCAGGAATGTTCACATTATAGTACAAACTAGTAAACTGCAGGTATCTGGCCAAGAAATGGGATGATCAACATGTATCACATACCAAAATATTGGGCGAACATCTTCCTTAACACGGAAGACATTTGCAGGGCGTCTCCAAGGTAAAGACCTAGAAATTTTGGACTCTTCAATCAGTCCAAGGTTCTGCCAACAAAAGCCTTTAATTAGTATGGGCAAATAAATCATAATGAATAACAATGTACTACATGAAATTTGTAAGTAAATCCCAAACTTGCATGTCTTTGCTTTCCTTCATTATTTCAACTGATATTTACTTAATTATTTAAAATAAATCTATGAAAAAGTATGACACTAAGACCAATAGATAATTCAATATTCTTTTCTTCAATAAGCGAACAAAAACATAACCTTAGCAAGTCTTCATTGACCCTATAATTATGAACATTCAATTTGAGGAAGCAAGTAACCATGAACTCAACATATTTATTCAAGATTTTTCTTTTAAAATTTCAAAGTTCAAGAAGTCAAATGATATTCAGTAATAAAATCTTTAACATGCAAAAGTAATGATGAAATATATGGTAATATGAACCAACCATTAGTATAGCTAATGCAGATTTCTCCATGTTTAATGTATAAAGGTGCAACGTCTTAATCCCATGAGCTAAAATCTTGCGGCACATTTCTGTTCCGAGGTGGATTCCATAGGATTTGACAGCTTCATCATTGTCCTTGATAGGCTCTAAGGCAGCAGTGACCTCATCCGGTATCTACAATAAGCCATCAAATGTCAATGTTACATTTGAAAAGTATTAAAGGAAGTAAACCACCAAATAGCCTTTCATATTCAGTCTTCTAAACAAACATAATGAGCATATTCAATCACAGTCTAAAGAACAAAACAGTCCAAACATTGCATTATGATTACATGGGACACCCTTTTCATTATGCGAAAAATTTACCGAGGAAATGCTAGCATTATTTTTCCATAAGCATGGGTTTACCTCAACAAGATCTCCACTGATTGGAGAATTATTTGAAAAACTAGCTAGTAATCTTTGCAAAATGAATTCGGGAAAATATAATACTCAACTAGTACATGCACCTTGTCGATAAAATTTATGATCCGATAAGTCCCCAAACAAAATTTTCTCAAACTAAAAGGAAACACAGGACAAGTGCATGATAATTATGAAAATGTTTGTTATGAAAAGTGAAACAGGTTATATAACCACATACCTTAGTTTTGCAAAAGCCAGTCATTCGCACGAAACCCTTGTAGTTATTAATGGGCATAATACCAGGCACAATGGGACATGTAATTCCAATTTGGCGACAATCATTGACGAATTTGAGAAAGATATCAGTATCATAAAACAGTTGAGTAACAATAAGATCAGCTCCCGCATCAACCTACGGATTAAAGAGGTTTTAGAACAACAATTAAAAGTAGAAGAAAACTTTCAAATTAACCAATGAGTTAAAAGTAGAACCTTCTTCTTCAAGTAAGCAAGATCGCTCTGATAAGCTTCCGGTGTTGCTACACCATTACTTCCAATAGCATCAGGGTGAGCCTCTGTGCATAAAGAGAACACCATTAAAACAAGCCTATTTGTAGCAGACAACTAAAAGAAGATCAAAAGTACCTGGATAACCAGCAACTGTTATACCAAAGAAGTCACCATATTTAGCTCTAATATGTTTCACCTAGAGTATTATAACAAAACTTAGTAACATAATCCAAAAAACCAAAGAAGAACACAGTAAAAAAGAACACAAGGGTGTTTACCAAATCGAGGGCACAAGAGAAGCCGCCTTCGACTTGAACAAACTTGTCCTGACCATGAGGAGGGTCACCTCTAAGGGCAAGAACATTTTGAATGCCATTAGACTTAATGGTCTCAAGAGCATGGTCAATTTTCTCAACAGGCATGTTGGTGCAAGTGAGATGCATCATTGTTTCCACACATATCATGTTTTGCATCTTGTTAGCAATGTCCAAAGTGAGATCCGCAGTGGAACCACCAGCACCCCATGTGATGTCACAAAAAGATGGATTATGAGCCACCATTCGATCCATTCTCTCAAACAGGTTGTCCACTCCATCCTCAGTCTTTGGAGGGAAGAACTCAAAGGAAAAAACCACTTTCCCTTGGTCCTGTGAGAAAGACTGGATCTTATCTATCACCTTCATTTTTTTTTAATCGGATCTGGGACTCTCAGTACCGGCAACAGCTGCAAAAAGTGAAATTCAATAACTAAAAATCAAAACCCAGTTTTTTTTAAGACATAGACAAGGAAAAAAACATCAAACCCAAGCCCGAATCTGAATGAAAAACTGATAATTCAAAGATAAACCCAATTTTTCTAAAGATTGAAAAACATTATATCAATCATATATAAGTAGATCAGATCAGCTGAAACATAAATGAAATGCTAATACTAACAAGTTACATTGTCCCAAAATCATGGAGCAAAAATACAACATAAATGTGATCAAGAAATTTTCCCGGAAAATATGAAAGGGAAAGGAAAACTCACAAAAGGGGGGATCAAATGAGATGTGGAAGGCAGAGAATGGGTTTGGGAAATCGAGCTCGAGAAGTATATATGAGAGGCGGAAGGAGGTTGGTATGAGTGAAATGACATTGTTGCCACTCAACAACCCAATAGCCAGTGTTAGCCCACCACACATACCAACTCCACGAGTGATACTTTCAACAATATGATTAAAGATATTACGAAAGAAAAACAAAAAATACCAACAGAAACAATATGAGATATTATCATAGGATGATCCAAATTCCAGAAGCGTGTCCATTATTATTTAACCTTTACCAAACATGAACAGCGTCATATTTGATTTAGCTTCAAAACAGTGACAGTTGGCAGGGCTATTTCTGACCACAACCTTAAATTTCAACCATTTCGTATCATACATATTTAAGTATAATTTATTTTTGTGCCAAGCGAGAGGCTCTCTTAAATTTTTACATTTTTTTTTCTATTATACTAAAAGATTGTTAATTAAAATGACTTAAAAAATAATATTATAATAACAAATCTGGAGTTAATATATTATCATGTTTACTGGTACAATAATATTTTTAACATATTAAAATAATATTTAATAATAGTTATTTAATATGTACACATTATATTTATCATGTGCATAGGTACTAAACATTATAATAATAGTTTTTAATGTGTATAATATATTATCATAATAGTTATATTTAATATTTAATGGGTTATGTTGTATTAATAACACAGTTAAAAACGGTTATAATGATAAAATAAATTAAACATTTTGCCTTTTTTTCCTCCTCATAATGATTGCTTTTTGTTGATTTATGGGGGTGTTTTCATGTTGCAAGTCACTTGGGTCGATTTTGTTACATTCTTAGATGTTTGGACAGTGCTTTGATTTAGTTTAGATAATTAGATGATAATGGTCTTCTGTTGTGGGGTTTTAATTACTAATTTGAAGTAATTAGTGCTGGGCTTTTAGTTGACCGAAGGTCTAGCTTTTAAATTTTAAGTTATTGTCAGCCTATTATTCTTGTTTTCTTTTTTTAACAATTTCATTATAAGAAAATAATACGCGTTGGCGTACTCGAATCCATATCCTTCTGTATTGATGATAATGTCCATACTAATCGAGCCAAGACTTAATCGGTAACCATGTTTTTGAATTATACTCCAATGTGATTACACATTTTTTTTAAAAATTACTTAATTAAACTTAAGTTTCTAGATTAATTAAGAAAATAAATATTCTTTTAGATATTAAACTATTATTGTAAAGCTTTGTGATAACATAATTTAATGTGTTTCACAAAAAGATAACATTTTTCGAAAATGATTTTAGGAAAATTTAGTACACAAGGAAAAAATTTTCCACAGAATCATTCAAATATCGAAAATGTCAAAATTTTCAAAATTATATTTTGTTAAAATTTTTACACCAAACGAACATAACTCTAAATTTAAGTATATTTTGATTATCAATTCGAAAAAAAATCTATTTGCAACATATAGGTTGAATTTGTAATGAGCTCAATGCCTTGGCTAAGTACTTAAATATCAATGTTAGTTGAACAAAATCAAATAGGAAATCACTTCATTTTATTCGATTTAATTTTGTAATAAGACAATTATAAAACTGACTGTAACAAAATTTAAAAATAAATATAATAATAAAAATTAATTTTGATTGAAATGATAATGTTAAAATTATCTCAATGTCTTGGGTTTGAATTCCATTACATGTAAATATTTTTAGATTTTATATAGAAAAATAAATTTACCTTCAAAATAATATCTACACTTATTAAAATCTAGGGCTTTTTATTCACTTTATCTCTTTTCTTGATGCCATATACGATTCAATTGACAAAATATTTTTTAATGAATATAATGGTAAAAGACCCATAATGGTTATCGAATTATAATTTAGGTACCTAATTTGATCAAAATTTAATTTGGTTCTCGATTTTTCTATATTATTTTTTATTTTGAACTTTTAGATTTGTTTTCATAAAACAATGGTTTCTATCTATGCCTTTTGAACATTACTTGGTAAAGTGCTTCAAAGGTTTTTTTAATTTTTAATTCAAGTAAATAAACAATAAATGAATAACTTTTATAGTGTATCTAAAAATATGTTTTTCATTTTTTTAAATATAAAAAATTACTTTCACATTGTAAAAATAAATTAATGATAAATTAATAAAAACAATATCCCGTTCAATTTAAGTAACATAAATCATCTGAACACTTTAATTTAGATGAATTTTCAGTTTTCTGGAATTTTCTTACTTGCTATAAACCACAAAATTTTTAATGAAAAGCTTGATTCATTCCACCTTGAAGCTCGATTTTCAAAAAATGAAAACAGGAAAAGCACATTTGCGTGATGGAGGCGGGTGAGAACCAATTTTCACATTATTGGTAATATAAAATAACCCAAGAAATCAAACGGTAATGAAATTAATCTTTATATTACTAAATATTGACACTATTGATAATATAATTGTAGAATAATTATTTTTCTTAATTAATTTAAATCAATTAAGAGATAAATAATAAAAATTATATTATTACTGATTAAAATAAAAATATTTATATGATAACATTAAATAATTATTTTTTCTAATTAATTAAATTAATAAGAGATAAATAATAAATAAAATAGTTTAAATTTTTGTTGAACAATCAAAATAAGAAAAATTATATTCTACAAAAACTCTCTTTTGTTCATGTGATTGGATCAAATAGAACAATTAAATTCTACCATAACTCTCTTTTATTCAATAAGTTAAAGAACTTGAAAAAATTCTAACGAACACCATAGCCGTTTTTGTAACACCCCTAACCCATATCTATTGCCAGAATAGGGTTATAGAGCATTACTTGAGTTTACAAATTAATTTAAAGACATTTCATTTCATCTAGCATTCATATTTAAAACCAAACAAAATCAAAACATTAATGAGGTAACGTTGGCCAATTTAACTTATACATGCTATTCAATGCATTATTCCCCTAACATGCACAAACTCAACATTCAAGTTACTTCAATAGTTTCCATGTATCAATAATATATATACCATGATCGATGAGCTCATCAAGACCATGATTTATATTTCCTTATTATTTTTCCATATTTATCCCATTGAACTACTTGGAATTTTGATGGATTTTTAGGGGTACACTTTAGTGCACAAATCCGGGTCCGTCAATTCATATTCATGTGCGCACATTTTCATTTCAGAGAGCACACTCCCGCGAACCTCACCCTTGTAGCGGGATTACCAGTTCAGGCTAAATCCCCTGCAATGACAATTACTCTAATGAGCTTAGATCTGAATTACCAGTCAATGCTAAATTCAGACCCTAATTCGGATTACCCGTCCGGGCTAAATCCATTTTCCACATATTCTTCGGGAGGGCTATATCAGAATAGGATCACCCGTCCGGGCTAGATCCTTTTTACCGTCAATTCATTTTCAGAGATCCATTGAATTTTTCTTCCATTCAACCGGGATTTCTTCCCCTTTTTATCAAATATATCAATATTTCATCAATTTTCATACAATGAACATTCAAATCATGTTCACATCAATAACAAACATTTCAAGCATTTAAGAATATAATTCAAGTTACACGAACTTACCGGCCTAAATTGTAGAAATACCAAAATTCAGGGACATTTTGGTAATTTTACATTTTTCTCGAATTTCCACCCAATCTTGATCTAATTTAATATTTCATTCAATTTATTAATTTAAATAATAAAACAATTCATTTCATGCAAATTGGTCCTTTTGACATTTTACAAAATTACCCTTAAAATTTTACTTTTATTCAATTTAGTCCCTGAACCTAAAACATGTAAAATAGCTATTTTAAAATAAACTCATATTAGCTGAATATTCACATATATTTTCCTCCTCCTCCATTCCATTCCACATCCTTGATATATACATAATACCACTATTTAATTGTTTACTCATAACAAGCTATTCACTTGAGTTATAGTCACTAAATTAATTATATCTTAAGCTACAGAACTCCAAATTGAGATCCAAAAATTTTATCTGAAACTAGACTCACATATCTTCTTACCATAAAATTTTCAGAATTTTTGGTTTAGCCAATAAGTACAGTTTATTCTTTAAAGTTTCCCTATTTCACTGTTTGACAGTTCCGACCCCTCTTCACTAAAAAATAATTATTTCTTTGTACAGAATTCAGATGATGTTCCCGTTTGTTTCTATTGAAAATAGAATTATTCACATATAAATTTAAGCCCCTAATAAATTTTATCCAATTTTTTATGATTTTCCAAAGTCAGAACAGGGGAACCCAAAATCATTCTGACCTTATCTCACAAAATTTATTATAACTCATGATTTAAAATTCCATTCCTTACACCGTTTCTTCTATGAGAAACTAGACTCAATAGGCTTTAATTCCATATTTTTTTCATCCTCTAATTAAATTTCCATGATTTATGGTGATTTTTCAAAGTTAACCTACCGCTGCTGTCTAAAACTATTTTAGTGTAAGATATTGATAATCAAATTTATAACACCCTTCTTTCATTTCTCTACAATATTTTCTATCAATTCCTCTTATTTCCTTCACTAACATATCAAGAACATAAACCTTATATAATAAAACCCTACATTAACATCAATTTCATACTTTTCAATAATATCAAACTCAAAAATATATTGAAATCTTGATGTTCTTACATTGCTCTATTGATTTCAATCTTTAACTTGATTTTCTCTCTCCGCCAGCCTCTATTTATTGAATCTAACTTGATATTCTAGCTCCCCATGGTCTCCTTATCAATTTTCTCTCTTGGTGGCTATGGAAATTTCTTTGATTTCTAGGTAAAAATTTTTAGTGAGAGGACCAAATTGTAAAGAAAAGAAAGTTTCTTTCTTTCTTTTCTCTTCATACGTTGGAATGCATGGGAGAAGATGATGATTCTTCATATTTTCTTCCATATATATATACTAAATAAAATAATAATAAAATAATAAAATGTCATTTAAAATCAAATTAAAATATTAATAAACTAATATTTATTTATTTATTTAATCTAAAATATATCCAACATTATCATTATTTTCTAGATTTCTCTTTCTTCTAATTGACCATTTTGCCCTTTAGATCTTTTAAAATTCCATCATTGAGTCATCACTTAATTTGGTAAAATTACGATTTAGTCCCTCATAATTCTTCATCTATTCAATTTGGTCCCAATTCATCCATTTTCCTTAGTTTCTAGATTATTCCATCCTTAAAATATTTACACTATTGGTCCTTCAACTTTTTTCATATTTACATTTTAACCCCTCAAATTTTGAGTATTTACTCTTGGGTAACAAAACTTTTCTCACTTTTGCAATTTAATCATGTCTTTAAATAATATGTCATAAAATACTTCAGTGTTGTCATAACTCAAAATTCTCCTTTTTGTCACTTTATTTCCTTACTATATCAAAGATAATATATTACTGTAAAAATTTTCGGGGTATTACAGTTTTGAAGAAAAATCATCTTCCAAATCAGTACAACCATAGAGAAGAAGTCAAAAGCCATTTATGAAAAAAGACGCCTTCAATCCAAACCAATTGAAAAGGAGGTCGAAATACATTTCAAGAGCAAATCCTCATGACATTTTAAGCAATTCACATCCATCAAATATCAAGTCCAGACAATCCTTTTAGAGATTCATAAAAAAAATAATTTTAAACTTTTTTAAAAATAAATTTTTACAATTTCTAATTTTTTTGTAATAATAATATTAAATTAAACTAATTTCTTTTCAATTAACGTATTTTTATTTTTTATAATATATTTCTAGATTATATATATTTTCTAAATTTTATAAATTTAATATCATTTTCATATTCTTTTAATGTGTATATATATATTTAATAAAAGAAAATATTTATTTTTACATAAAACCGCCACGTGGTCTTTGTGTGATTGGCTATCAAATTTTTTAATATTTGTAAGAAAACGGAGTAAAAAATATGCTGGAGGCACACTTTAGGTACTGAATTAAGGAGTGATTAATATTTTAGGTACCAAATTGGGATAAATTTTTTAAATATTAAAATAAGAAAATAGATACACCTTTAAATTGTGAATTAAGCCAAAAATAAATATGGTAAGGGTTTATTTTTCTTTGTACATTCCTTATAAAATAACAAAATAATTAATGGAGAGTAGAAAAGGAAAAGATGGGAATAATAAAGACCAATATATCGCCATAAAATATTAAAATAAAGAAAAGGTTATAATTGAGATTTATTAAAAATGCTGTTTGATAAATTAAAGTTTAAATGTTAAAAAATTTAAATGTTGAATTTAAATTATAAAATTTGTTTGATTAAATATAGGATGTAATTAGACTATTTGATAATATAAATTTTAAATTATGAGTTTTATATATTTTTATCATTAATTTTAAAATACTTCAAGTTATTTTAATATGAAGTATTCGAATAAATTATATTGATTTATCAATTTGAATGTTGATGTTCAGAAAAAATATTACTCAACAAAGATAATAAAATGAAATGAATAAAATATGATAAATATTTGTGTATTAGATTTAATTATATTTATATTAATACTTATATAAATTAAAATTAAAATTAAATGAATAAAATATTTATACAGATTCGTAAACTTGGCCATACGGGTTAGACGGGTAGCCCGGCCCTTTGGCGTAATTGAAGCCTCTCCTTTTATATTTGTTCATTGTTTGGCTTTGGTTTTCCTTCTATCTATCAAACAATAGCTCTCTCTTTACAAGAGAAAACATTATATATATAAACTCAGATTAAACTTCGCTTACTTCTTCTACTAATCTCTTTAATTTGTAATTCATAATCTAATTTTTTTATTAATCTGAGAGCAAAAATAAAAAAGATCTTGGTTCATTTTCTATAATGCCCACTTTGTAGAGGGGGCAAGGTAATAATCTTATCTTCCCCATCATCGGCTTTGAATTTCATTTTTATTTAAAAACAGTGTGTGTGTGTGTGTGCGTGTGTTTGTATATAGAAACGTTTACGCTTTGAATCAGTGCTTTCTTTTTGGCTTTTAATCGGTGCCCATTTACACTAAGGCACTCAGAAAGTGTCTTTTATAAAAAAAATGAACTTTTACTTTCTTTTGAGGTTATTTATTTATTTATTTTTCGTTTGATGGAATTGGGTTTTTCTTTTATTTTCATATGTTTAATCGGTACTTAATATTTTTGCATGGTTAAAAGTCTTTGTTTGATGGGTTTTTTGTTTTGGGTCTAGGGTTCATCCGGATCAACAAATTGGGGGGAAATTCCCCAAATTGGGAACTGATTAGGGTTCTGGTCAGATTACAAATGGACTCAAGCTCTTGTTTTTGGAGTATAGGATTGAAGAGCTATTTGTCTCAGGCTTTACTTTTTAAACGGATTGCTTAAGAGAATGGTGATTGCAAAGCTTTTGGCCATGGAAGAAGATTGCTTTCATATATAATTTTGTGTAGCCAGTGATAAAAAAAAAAAGAAACCTCGAAGATTCAGTTGTTTTAGAGAAAAGGGTATTTGGGTTTTAGTGATTTTTTTGTGTTTGATCTCAGTTAGGGGATGGTTTTGGTATTGAGTTATTATTGGAAGGAGGTAATGGTTCTTTATTTGCCCCCCCCAAGCAACAAAGAAGCTTAGATTGTACTGGACCATTTTTGATTCTTAGAAAACCCTTTGATTTAACATAGATTTTGAGCTTGAATTCTTGATTGAAAAAGCATTTCTTTTAAGTTATCTTTCTATTTGGGGCATTGTTGAAGTAGCTTGGAATAAGAAAACAGTAGGTTCCCTAAGTTTCTGAGCGAGAATTATTGATCAAAAGAGCTTCGTTATCTTCCTATTCGGGGAATTGTTAGCTTGGCATAAGAAAGCAGTAGGTTTCCCAAGTTTCTGAGCTAGAATTATTGATCAAAAGAGCGTTTCTTTATCTTCCTATTCGGGGAATTGTTAGCTTGGCATAAGAAAGCAGTAGGTTTCCCAAGTTTCTGAGCTAGAATTATTGATCAAAAGAGCATTTCTTGAAATTATCTTTCTATTTGGGGCATTGTTGAAGTAGCTTGGCATAAGGAAACAGTAGGTTTCCCAAGAGGTTGCCCGTCTTGATTTTTGCATTTGAAGTGATTTGTTTAGTTATAGCCAGTTGACTTGGGGTTGCATCTGAGATTACTGATCTTGGTGACTTGTTGAGCTGTTAAAGAGTGACAGGAGCTCATGGAGGAATACTGAAGCTGGAAATGTATGCAAGGATATGGTGCATGGATAGGAGCATTGGTACTGGTTGTTCCCTTTCTGGAACTTTGCTACTAGAAGATAAACCAAGTGTTTTGGCTTTTAAAGGCATTCGAGTATCGTGTTTTGAACATCAGTGAAATGTCGCGTTGCTTTCCTTTTCCACCACCAGGATACGAAAAGAAGGCTAGGATTGAGAACGAGGACTTACTAAAAAAGGTTAACACCGTTTTCTTATATTGTATAGCCTTTTATGGTAAAACTGAATTAGCATTCAATAGGATCGTGAGAACCAATACTCTGATATTTACATTGGATTTGAGTTTGTGCTTCTCAGTTTCTATTTCCATGCAGTATTAAATACTTTATAAAGTTTCGGCTGCCATATCTCGAAATGCATTTTATGCATACATGATATTCTATGATTGCTCTTACTAAGGTTTCGAAAATTCCATGTCTTGCTGAGTGAAGCACATTTTCTAATTCCGTGGTTTAGGTTGATGGCCTGTATATTTTGAACAGACAAGATCTTGGTTGTATAGGAATAAATAACTGAACTGGGAGCTTATTGAAATGGTAGAGTAGTATTTCTGGTGTCTAATTTATATACTCACCATTATGCCTTTTTTTTAATATTTACGACTGAACGAATCAATTAGGGTTTCTGGTTAGTTGATATGTTGATCAAAGTGACCTATGGAGAATTTATGGGGGACAAGAGCATCGGAAATAGATTTCTCTTAGTGGAAATCCATTAAGTTGATTATTTGTTTTGGAGTAGCAATTCTCATGAGGTTGATATGAAGAGAATAGTTTGGGCTTTGCTGAAGGAATGGCCCGAACTTCTGTTACCATAATGGATGATATTTTTAGTAGGTACAGTTTTTGTGAGAGTTACGAGGATAGAATATGAGTTTCCACCATGATTTGTTGATGTCGTCGGTATCATTGCCGCAACAGTTTTCATCGTCTATGAAGAGACATGTCTCATGGTGTAAACTGAATATATAGTTTCATCTAGGTGTGTGAACCAAACATTTGTGCTCGTAAATTACTTGAACTTGGCTTGTCAAAACTTGAATTTGGCTCGGTCATTGTTGAACATTGCTATAGCTTGCATGTCTACGCTCATATTATGATTCGTATAGCATACAAGTATTTATGGTAGAGGTGCGTGTAATCTAAGATTCAATTCTAGCCATCCGGACACGGTACATTCTGCTTGCTGAATGGTTGAATTGGTTATGGTGGTGTAGCCTTGTCTGCCATTCACAAGTTGTGGGTTTTGTATTTATGGTGTGCTGTTGTTGTCTCTTTTCAAGTTGTGGCTATAGATGTTTAACAGATTCACTTTAATACCCTCTTTCATAACTTTTCAAGACAGAATACGGAGGGATTATCTTGTTTTTTGTGATAGCCTTTAAGTAATCTTTTGGAATTTTTCTTGATGAAAAAGTTATTTACTCAGTTTGCATACTATCTGTGCATTATTGTAACTTGGTGTAGAATGGATCTTTTAGTATAATTTTCAACATTTGGTGGTTATTGAAGGTCTGTTTGATTATATGTTGCCCCGACTCTCTTTATTTTTATTTTTTTGAATTATCCATGTCCAACACCCACTCCCGTGCATATTGAACATGGGTGCATGGGACATGGGCATATGACTACAATCACATGGAAAAACTTAATAAAAACTGAGCATACCCGTATCTGACATTTACATCTAAGCTCAAGTAAAATAGGTTTGATTGGTTCCTAGTAATGTAAATATTATTTTGCATTTGATTTCTAACATCAATCTTGTATTCAGGAGAAGGAAAAAGAGAAGAAGCATAAGAAGGAGAAGAAGGACAAGGACAAAGACAAGGACAAGGAAAAGAGAGAAAAAAAGGAAAAAAAAGAGAAAGATAAAAGTGATGGAAAGCATAAAGATAAGAAAGACAAAAAAGAAAAACACAGAGACAAAAAGAAGGAAAAGGATAGAGATAAAGAGAAAGATAGAAGTAATATCTCCGATGAGAAGAAGTTTCATGGTCTTCCAGGGGGTCAAAATGGGGAGAAAATCTCAGATGAGAAGATACTTCCTGGAAAATCTGAAGGTCAAAGTGGGGACAAGTTTATTCAGAAAGAGAAAGGTAGGGATAAAGACCGAAGCAGTACCTTGGATGAGAAGAAGCATGCTGGACAATTTTTGGGTTATAATGGGCAAAAGGTTAGCCAGAATAGCAATCTCGCTGAAGATTTCCGGGATTCTAAATTTGTGCAAGGGAGGAGGATCAGAGATGAAGGTCCAGGAGCTGGGGACCGATTTGCAGAGAAGTTTATGGTTAACGACAAAAAGCGAGATGAGCAAATGGTCAGATTGGTGGCTAAGACTGCCAACACGCCGGCTGAAGGGATGGAAAAGAACAAGAGAAGTGATGATAGTAGGTTGGATGCGCAAAGAATCAGGGAGGATACAAGCTCTGGTCAAAATGCTATGGTCCCGAACCTTGGTGGTGCAGTTAAAGCTAGAGCTGAAGGGATCCCTGGACAAGTGGAGAATAATACCGAGAGGCGAGGAGAAGGGAAAGAAAAAACCAAAGAAAAAGAAAGCAATGATAAAATCAAGGATAAGCACAAGGAGAAAAAAAGTCACGGGAAAGAGAAGGATAGGGACAGAGAGAAGCATGAAGCGGCAGTGAAGGCCAAAAGTGAACATCGGAATTTGGAGCAGGATAATTTGAAAGGAAGCAAGAAAGATGACCCTGTAGGTACCAAAACTCAAAAATCATTGGATCCTTTCGACGTAGGTAACAAGGGTGCTGTTGCTGTGGAAAATCTCCACAAGCGCAAGGACCGGGAAAAAAATGGATTCTTTCATGGTGAGTGTTATACCATGATTGTATGTATCAATCCCGCTGATCACTTGAAACTTTTCTTTTTGTTTAGGTAGGTGATTGCTTGAAACTTGATGCCCTCTTATCTGTTAGAAAACTCACAGTAAACCTGTGCTTGAAATCGAGCAATTGCTTTTAGTGGCAGCAAAAGTTCTAGAGCTTTATAACTCTTGGTTAACGGTTTTGCTTTCTTTTTCTTACAGTTGATGACATTAAACCCAATAAGCAGCCGAGAACTACTTCCTCTCATCCATTGACGGACAATGGAAGGACATTGGAATTTTGTGAAGCTCCCATTGCACCTACTTCAGATACCCCCAAAGCAAGAACCAGTGTTAAAGCTGATAATAACGAACGCAAGGTGAATGGTATTATTGAAGCTCAGCTGTCATCTATCTCCTCAACAAAGCATTTATCAACTAGTGCAAAAGCTAGTCAGACTGATAAAGTATTTATGAAACCACCGCACCCAGATACCAAGTATTTAAGCCAGGTACTTTTAGTTCCCGAAATGGAAGAATGGCCTGATTTTGATGACCAAGCATGGCTATTTAGCAGCAATGAATCTCAATCAAAGAAAAAACCCAAGGTGGGATTTCCTGAGATTGATGAGACCCCACATGTATGGTCAGAGGCTCTGCAAATAGAGTCAGCGGATGTTTATGCTCTACCATATGTTATTCCATACTGATTTCGTCTTTATCAGTCGGCACAATAGTTAACCTTTCTACACTGCAGCCAAATTCGGCCCAGCAGTATTCTGCCGTCAAACTTGGGTGTTTCAGTTCATGCTATTACCACACGATTGAATGGTCAAAACTTCGTCCCAAGAACCGATCAGTTGCGGCAACAATCACATGATTTTATCATGTCCATTCCATTGCTGGAAGAATTAATTCATTCCAAACCATTGCCATTAGAGAGAAAAGGGGGAGAGATTCTGTAAGCTTCTTGAAATGTTAAATTTCATTAAATTGGTTGAAAGCTGAGAAGCTCATTTCTAATTGAGAAATGGAAGAGAAAACTAGCTGTGGTCATTGCAATTCCACTGCAATTTTGATGATTTGTAACATAGAACTCTTTATTTTGCTTAGTTAATATAAAGGTAGAGGGAAAAAGAGAGTAGTCTGCATTCATTTATTCACCATTCTGTTATCGATCTTTTTGGTTTTTCTCGTTGCTGATTATGTTCGCAAATATGACTTAGTATTAGTTGTGTTCGAGTTCATATCATTTTCAATGTGCCGCCTTACCATGAATGTATAATTTTGGAAACCACTTCTTACTACCACTTGCTCCACTCTATTATAAATGTATACTACTACCTCCATTAATATTATATGCATTTATTTCTGTCTCACCTTGCTGCTCTAATTTAATATATTTAATATTCTCAATCTTTTTAAAATTATGTAAATATTTAAAATTAACCTTTAAGAAAACATAAAATATATGTTTTTTTTTTCACATTATGTTATTATATTTTTTTTCCTTTTAATACTTTATAGGTTTAAGTGTGTAAAAAGCAATTAAGCTGCTGTTTTTCTTTTACACTTAATTAAGCACTTGAACTTTTAAAATGTATTAAAAAAGTCCTCAAATTAAAAAATCAATTAAGCCACTACTTTTTTTGCACTAAATTGAGTACTTGAACTGTTAAAATGTATCAAAAAGGCCCTTTGACCATTAACTGTTAAAGTTAACAACCCTCAGTTTTTTTTCAGTTAAAGCCGTCACGTGACGCAATATAACGTGACATATGACAAAAAATGATAAAAAAATAAAAATCAATAAAAATTATAGAAAAATTATAAACCACTTCTTTTAGTATGATAATTTTTGATACGATAATTTTTATAAATCTTTTACGAATTTTATATTTTTTATAACTTTCTTCCAACTTTATAAAAGTTTATAATTTTTTTCTATATTATGTTTTATAATTTTTTTTACGATTTTTATAATTTTTATTAAAATTTAATAATTTTAGTAATTTTATTTGTATAATTTTTATCACATGTCACGCCGTGGTTATGACACATGATGGCTTTAACTGAAAAAATTAGGAAAATTAATTTTAACGACCAATTGTTAAAGTTAACGATCAAATGACATTTTGATACATTTTAACAGTTTAAGTATCCAATTAAATGCAAAAAAAAAAGAAAGTAGAGGCTTAAATTTTTTAAAGTTTAAGGGCTTTTTATGTATTTTAAAAATTCAAGTAGTGAAAAAAAGCAAGGGCTTAATCATTTTTAAAAAGTCTAAGAATTTTTACAACATTAAACCTAATTTATATATAAGAATAAAATAATAATTTAATATAATAAAGTGGGAAAAGACAAGATAGATAATTAGCATAACTGGTTTATATGTACTATCCAAAACAAAAATTTCACCCCTCATCCAATTTTCAGTAAAAGCTCATACTCTTCGGATAAATCAATTCAAAATTTATGGGCTCGAATTTCACCGGTCTAAATCCTAAAATATTATGAAACCCGAATTAAATTACCTAAAAAAGTAAAATAAAAAAGATTTCCTAGGTATCCAATAAAATACGTACACGTGTACAATGATGCCCACTGATTATAATTTCCCGTCATCCCACAATTAAACCCTCGTTTGCTCCAATTCCTTCCTCTCTGTAACATTTCCAGTCGCCAAACGCGAAGCTGATAAAAGCTCGCGACTTTTATTCAAAGTGCGCCGCCGGCGGTATTAGAAGACCAATCAGAGCTAATGGGAGACCCAAATCAGATGGCTCCGAAGCTTCCAGTCGCTGGGAAACGCAACGTCCTCATCACCAGCGCCTTGCCTTACGTCAACAACGTCCCTCATCTCGGCAACATCATCGGATGTGTGTTATCGCGTCTCTAATTCTAGAGCTTAACTAATCTTTTCTTCTTCTTTTTTCCGCATTTTGTGATGATTTTGATGTTTTTTTTTTGGTTTGGTAAAGGTGTCTTAAGCGCCGACGTTTTTGCTCGCTATTGCCGGTTGCGAGGCTATAATGCTATATATATTTGTGGAACCGATGAGTACGGAACAACGACGGAGACTAAAGCCGTGGAAGAGAATTGTACTCCTCAAGAGATTTGTGACAAGTAATTTAAAAAAAATATTGTTGTGAGTTTCTGCTGAAAATTTGTTTCAAGCTTCTGAATTTATTTGATTTTTTAGGTATCATGCACTTCATAAGGAAGTTTATGATTGGTTTGATATAAGTTTCGATAAGTTTGGAAGAACATCGAGTCCGGAACAAACTGAAGTTTGCCAAGCAATTTTCAAGAAGCTATGGGAGAACAATTGGCTTACGGAGAAACCAATGCAACAGGTATGTAGGCTATATTTCGTGAATGACTTTATTTGTTTAATTGGTCTTTGTTCTTAAGTTGGATTGTATAACTCGTAAGTTAATGTTGAAGGCAAATCGTAATTGATTTGAAAGAAAATGTTAACTAATTCACATATTTGCTTCATGTAAAAGTAAAATTTTGTGTCCTTTTATAATATATTTTTTTTGCACAGTTGTTGCAGAGCATAAAGGAAAAAAAAAGTTTCAACAATTTGATCCAAAACTCATTTACTGTGCTAAATATTCTGCTTTAGTTTGTATTTTTTCTTATGACTTGAATTCCTCTTGGCATCTAGCTTTTTTGTGATACATGCCAACGATTCCTGGCTGATCGGCTTGTGGAAGGAACCTGTCCAGATGGAGGGTGTAACTACAATTCTGCTCGTGGAGATCAATGTGAAAAGTGCGGGAAGCTTTTGAATCCTACTGAACTAAAAGAACCTAGGTGCAAGGTACAATTAGATCAGTAACTAGATTGACCTTTATTTCTTTATCAATAATTGTGGTTGTGGTAATTCTTTTCCTGCACTTCATTATAATGAGTGATGGTTTTCTAATTATGGAAGAGATACCGTGTCTGGAGATGTGCATATCGCCTATTGCTGAAGTTAATTGTTTTTTTATGAGGCCAGTGAATGTAATATCAATTTTGAAGTGCTACTATATTGTTTCTTTTTTTAACAATGAGGAAGTTTTGATAAGGAAATTGGGAATTAATGGAAGTATTGCAATTTATAAGGATAGTTGAACTTTGATTACAGGCCTGCCAAAATACTCCACGCATTCGTGACACAAGGCACTTATTTCTTGAGCTTCCTTTGCTAAAGGATAAATTAGTTGAGTACATCAACAAAATGTCAGTTGATGGTTCTTGGAGCCAAAATGCTATTAATACAACACAAGCTTGGCTCACAGAAGGACTTAAAGCTCGGTGTATTACCAGAGACTTGAAGTGGGGGGTTCCTGTTCCACACGAGAATTTTAAGGACAAGGTAAGATAAAGTTTCAATATATATGATGGCAGTTTAGTCCATTTTGTAATTGAAAATAATTTGAGCTTATTTATTCAGTCTACTTTCAAACCTTGTGGTGATAGGTTTTCTATGTCTGGTTTGATGCACCTATTGGATATGTCTCAATTACTAAATGCTACACATCTGATTGGGAAAAATGGTGGAAAAATCCTGAAAATGTGGAGCTGTTTCAGTTCATGGGAAAAGACAATGTACCATTTCATACTGTAAGTATCATGTCCAAAATTGCCTTGACTGATAGGGTGCTATGGTCATGCATTTAGCTGTAGTTTTGTGTTCCATCCTTGCTGTAGCTGATAAATGAGGATCTTTTCTCCTTTAATACTTAAATGACTTGCTCCACATATTTGACATACGGTAAAGTTGCTGAAGGTCTTGAATTGAACTGCAATGCTGGAGCATCAAACCATTTTGGATATGGATAGTATTTGTGTAATTTTTCTGTGACAGTTGTGGAGATCTGTTGGTGAATCATTCTTGGAGGACTTAAATCTTATTGTATCATGATGTGGAATTGTTTAGTCCATTTATCTAATATTTTCTTTCCTGCTTTTCATTTCAATCAATTATATCCTGCTTTGTTTTCCATTCACTACGCTATGGTAGTGTCATCTTCCCATTGAAAGTACTGAAAGAAACGCATTTTTGTTGTTGTTCTTTTTTAAAAATAAAATAAAATTATGGAGTTGTTTCTGCATAAGTTTTAAGCGTAGTATATTTCTATTTCAGGTGATGTTTCCATCAACTCTTCTTGGGACCCGTGAAAACTGGACATTGATGAAAAGCATCAGTGTTACAGAGTATTTAAATTACGAAGCTGGTAAGCAGCCATTTGATTGGTTCGATCCACATGCAGTGGGGAAATGAATTGATTTAAGATTAGTGCATGCTAGACAAGTGAAATCATGAATTATCCATCTTAACAGCCTGATGTACTCAGTTTTTTAGTTGTTTGGTTTTTATAGGGAAGTTCTCCAAGAGTAAAGGCATAGGAGTTTTTGGCAATGATGTAAAGGATACAAAAATACCTGTAGAAGTGTGGAGATATTACTTGTTAACCAATAGACCTGAGGTAGCCCTCTTCAGTTAACATCATTTATGACTTTCTTTGATCTTGCATTCTACATACTGTTTTTTCTTTTTTTATAATTATTATCTTGTTGTTTTGGAAACTAGGTTTCTGACACCTTGTTTACATGGGACGACTTGCAAGCAAAACTGAATAATGAGTTGCTTAGTAATTTGGGCAACTTCATCAATCGAGTGTTGAGCTTTATTGCAAAACCTCCTGGTTAGTCATCTGATCGACTGGAATCCTTTTGTTTTTAAGAATTTGGATATCGTTCTTGCTGTGGGAGTTCAAAATTTGTTGTTATATTCAAGTTGGAGGGGAAAGAATCATGCTGTCTGTGATAGTATCTGGACTATTAGTTCATAATTGACAGGAATTGTCTTTATATTTCTGCTTAAGCCTTAGTTCAAGTGATGATTGATCAAGCGATAGGTAAGATATATCCTCTTAAGTCCTAATATTAAGAAATTACCTATCAAACTTTGTTTTTCATATTGTTGGTGGTGAAATAACTAGATGTTACTTTTGGAATAGTCTGTATGGTTGAGAATTAGTCAATAAACTTTGTGCTTCTATTACAACTCTTTTTTCCCTTTTCATTTGTTTTGGGAAATGGATAGTTATTTAGCAACAACTGGCTTTTTACTGCTTCACATAGTTGGCTCTGTGCCAGTGAATTTAACTAATACTTGCTGACTGCAGGTCAAGGATATGGTTCCATTATTCCTGATTCTCCAACTGCTGAGTCACATCCCTTGACAAAGGCTTTAAGTGAGAAAGTTGGTAAACATGTAGAGCAATATATTGAAGCCATGGAGAAGGTGACTGTTCTTAAACTTTGACATCATTACATTTGACTAGAACCTTTCGCCCTTTGCATCCTCAAATCATAACTATTTACAACTCTTTGGACTTTCTGCAGGTGAAATTAAAGCAAGGATTAAGAACTGCAATGAGCCTCTCAGGTGAAGGAAATGCATATCTGCAAGTAAGTTGGGGAAACTCTAGTTCTAGGAATTATTTTATCGAGTTACTATGTTATAAATATGTTTCTTTTTCTGGCTAATGGCACTTCTTCTAATGTGTTTTATTGATATTTTCCATTCAGGAAAGCCAATTTTGGAAGCTTTACAAAGAAGACCAACCTTCTTGTTCAATTGTTATGAGAACTGCAGTGGGGCTAGTGCATATTCTTGCATGCCTATTGGAACCTTTTATTCCATCTTTTTCTGTTGAGGTAATCTAATAGGTTCAGAGATTTTCTCCTGCTGTGATTGGAAATAGTTCTGTTACGTGCAGTGCTGGCTGTTTAACTTGATTTCTCATGCTATGAGATCCATTCTTTTTTTGTTGCATTTAAAGGTATTTAAGCAACTTAATTTGCCTCCTCAAGCACAAATTTCCCTTTGTGATGAGAAAGGAGACATCGATAAGGCTTCAAGACCGTGGGAGATAATACCAGCTGGGCATAAAATTGGAGATCCAAAACCTTTATTTGAGGAACTGGTATCAGTGCATCTTCTATGTTATATGTCAATATGTCATCTTCTTTATTTTATTTTTACTATTTGGTGGCTTGGAGTCGACGGATTGGCACAGTACTTGTTTTTCTTTTTGGTCATACTTATATTGTAAACATAATAAATGACAGAAAACTGAAAGAGTTGAAGAGCTAAGGCAACAATATGCCGGAAGTCAAGCTGATAGGCGTGCAAGGGCAGAAGCCGATGCTGCAAAGACTGCTGAGCAACTGAAGAAAACAAAAATTTCAGGTTGGATATGTCTCCTTTGTTATATTTAAAGAATTTTTTTCTAGAAAAAGTTATCCTACTAGAAACTTTTTAATTTAATTAAAATTATATTATATTTATGAAATTAATCTTATTATTAAAGTTCAAAATTATAATAAAAAATGAATTGACATGGCAATTTAAAATATATTAAGAGATACCCGTCCTTATCAGTTCCAAAATTTCTCTATATTCGTGTTTTTATTTGAATTATAGATTGTATTAAACTCTTCTCCATAATATTGATGTTTACAGTTTTTAATGTGAAAATCCAAAAAAGAAAAAAGAAGTGTTGGAAAAGTAAGTTTTAGATTTCATAGAAGTGTTTTGGGAAAGTTCAAAGGGGAACAGTGGACATTACTTAAAATAAATAAACAATTTTTTATTGGGATTACTTTAAATAACTTGGGTGTTTTTTCCTTCAAATTTTTCATTAAATCCGTAGGGCTGATTATTGCTTCTTTTCTTTCTGTCCCGAAACTACTTTTTGGAGCATTATCTTTTGGTTTGTATAATCTCATTTGAAGATTTTATCTAAGCTAAAATCTCGTCTTAGATATGTGTATATTATGCGCAAGCTTAGCTTAGTTGTGAGCTGTTATTTGTTACAGATAGCAAGAAAGAGAAGGCTAAGAAATCTTCAGCCAACTCTAAAGAAAAGCCCACTGCTGAACCGGAAATTTCCATCACAAGACTCGATATTCGGGTTGGCAAGATTATAAAAGCTCAAAAGCATCCCGATGCTGATTCTCTGTATGTTGAAGAGATCGATGTGGGTGAAGCCCAGCCTCGAACAGTTGTTAGTGGGCTCGTGAAATATATTCCTTTGGAAGAGATGCAGGTATTTGTTCTTTGCCCTGTAATTTGTTTAGTAATATGTCAATTGTAGAGGTTATCGGTATACCGTATTTGGGAGAGATGAGGTGCTTGATCTATGTTCAAGGTTTTTCTAATATCTTCTTTGGATTTATTATTGAGCAGGACCGGATGGTTTGTGTTCTTTGTAATTTGAAGCCCGCAACCATGCGCGGTATAAAATCACATGCAATGGTTCTTGCAGCTTCGAACAATGACCACACCAAGGTAAGCAAATAGCTTTCGTTAATGGCATCAACCCCTGAAGTAATTTAACTTGGTGTAGAATTTCGTAGGCTTGTATACTGGAATGGACTTCGATTCAACGAAACAATAAAATGTTGATGTAAATTTCATGCCATCTAACTGGTAACATTCGATATGATGGTTCTAAAAGATACCTTTGATTCATGTTTATTAGGTGGAATTGGTTGAACCACCAAAGTCGGCCAAGGTCGGAGAGCGAGTTACCTTTCCTGGTTTCACGGGCGAGCCTGATGATGTGTTAAACCCAAAGAAAAAGGTTTGGGAAACTCTACAAGTGGATCTCCACAGTGATGCAAATCTGGTGGCCTGTTATAAAGATATTCCTTTGACCACATCTGCTGGGATTTGCAAAGTTTCCTCCATTACCAATGGGTCAATTAGATAAAGATGGCTACATCAAGCCATTTATCCCAAAGAAGAAATTGGAAAACTGTGTTATGAATTTTAACTATTTTCTTTTCTTATTTTGTTTTTGTGCTTTAAGTTCATCGTGATTATTCAAAAAGAATTTTGGCACGTACACATTTTTATCTCATAGATATAAATGGACTTTTTAATCCATTTTTGATGGACTTGATTACACGATATGGAAAATTACTAAAACATCACATGAAAATAGTCATGAACATTGGCTATTTGCGGTTGGAAGTTTTGGTGTTGATGTGTGTATCTGGGAGAGCATGTCATAAATATATATGTACATGCCATTCAACTTTTCGAAATTCTTGACAAAAATATTCAAAAAGCAAATATTTTAGCTATTTTTCATTTTTTGTCATGTAATGGCTAAATTTGTTATTAGAAACAATAAAACTCATGTTAGACTTTTTCTATTGGTATATGCATAATTTATAAATGTATATTTTACTTTAAAAGTTTAATGGATTTTTATCATCAATTCATTGATAAAATAAAAATCAATGAAGATTTTACTCAATGACGGTAGAAATTTTGAAATCTCAATATCCAAATATTGTTGTGTATAATTTATTTCAATTTCATTTTAAAATATTCCAATGTCAGTTTGATTATATTTTTAAGAATTAATTATGATTATAATATTTGAATGGCTCTATATTATTATTTAAACTTTTACTCGATTTGTGTTAGGAAATAACTAAACTCTTTTATTTTATAAAATATATTTACAAGGAATCTACAAAACTAAAATATTTTAATTTTAATTTTTCATATTTTATATGAACTTAATAAACCCAAAATAAATTGAGAAAAGCAATAACTTAGGTCTTCGTAATTTTTAAAGCTTCAAATCATCCTTTAAAATTTCACTTAGCGAATCAAAAAAATCTCAACCATCCATCACATTATTATTAATATAATCCAACGAACGGTTCCCTATATAATAATAATAACATTGGTTCCCCGCCTCACGCGCCCCCCCTGCTTCCTTAATTCCACCGCCAGATTCCTTCCCACGAATCTATTCCCCGTTTTGAAAGCAGCTTAAGATTGGCTTCTTTGCGAATAACAGATCTTACTTGTTTCTAAAGGTTTGTTTCTATTCCACTTTCTCTATATTTTCGCTTTTCAATAAATATATATACATATATGTATAATTGTTTCTTTCTTTGGTGAACTATGTGTGTGGGCAATTTTGTTATTGAAGAAGAAGTCTTTTGTTTTACTTTTTGAGTAGTGGGTTTTAATGGGTTAGGTCAAATTTCAAGGGATGTTTCTTTGGGTTTACGGTTTTGGGAGTTCAAGTGCATTTTTTATTTTATGGGTAGCTGAAAGGTTTTTTCTTTCCTTCAAATTGTAATTCTCTTTTGCATTATTTTGTTTGATGAAATTTGAATTTTTTTAGTGTATAAAGATAGATTTTTGCTGAGGATTTGCTTAGATTTGGGGACCTGCTTTGTATTTTTCAGTATGCTAAGGCTGTTTTTAAACTTAGGGTTAATGCTTTAGTTAGCATTGGATGGAATTTTGAAACACTGGGATCTTTAAGAAGATTGCTTGGATCAGACTCTATAGGCGAAATAGGCTTAATGTATGTTTTATTTAGGGTGATGAAAAATGGGATTGCGGTAGTTAATTGGATTACGTAGTTGCAGTGAAGTATATTTTTTTATTTGGTAGTTTTTAATGCCTTTTCTAGGTTTCTTATTATTTTGAATAGATTGATTCAAATAAGTCGCCAAGATGCTAAGTAGTAGTTAGATCTCAGCGATCATCGTTGGGGCTCTTGAGTTGAGGTAAGATGCCATTGCTATTGCTTCTGTAGTAGCGAAAGGTTATTGGAATTTGATGAGATTGGTGCCATTGCAGGTTTATAGGTCTGTTTATAGGCTGAATTGTCTATCATTTGGCATGTGCTATGTAGCATATTGCTGCATGACTTGTTGTATCGGTATTACGGATAGGACATGGAAGTAGAATGATTTTATAGTTGATTCCATCTTAAGAGATGAAATTATGTCGGAGAACAAGCAGTTTTACTTTAAGTTCATTTTTTATATAGAGAACTGTTCTGGAGTATAAAGTTGTTTTTCGTCATGCAGAGCAATCAATGGGCCTAAATATAGACGGAAAAGCTAGAAACTAACTTAAAAAATATATTTTTCTTATCAAAACTCATGATGGCTGCAACAAGTGTTACAAGCTTTCTATTTAGTGATTCTGGGGTTGTCGTTTTTGACTTATTCTCTAAATCAAGTGTCATGTGCTAGAACTTTAGTCTTGTAAATTGTGCAACCTTTGATAGAAACTTAGCATTAAATCCACCTAAATCTGCCTAACTCTCAAAGGACGAGAATGCACAAAGGAAATTCTCGAAGGTATTGAAATAAAGCGGAAACAAACTCAAAGCGATTAAGTCACGGTGTAATGATTCTAGGATAACCTTCAACAAAGCGTCAGTAATAATTCGCCAATCCAATGAAAGACCACAACTCTGTTACTTTGGTTGGTGGCTCCCAATCAACAATAGCTCGAATTTTGTTTTCATTCATTCGGATTTTGTCACTCCCACAATGTGACCTAAGAAAGGTACCTATAAAAGTGATTTAGAAAAGGTTGAAGTACCTTATTCATCGATGTGCAGAATGTCGTTGGAGCATTAGTCAATCCTTTGGACATTACAAGGAACTCATATGAGTCATAGCGCGTCACAAAACCAGTCCACCAAATGGTCTAATGAACCCAACATCTACAAACTTTTCCAACTATTTCCGCATCTCCGCTAACTCTGGCGGAGACATTCTGTATGGGGCTTTAGCCGGTGGCTTAGTATTGTGCAACAACTCAATCCTGTGATCCACCTCTCTCTTAGGCGTTAGTTTTTTGGGCAACTTGGCAAGCATCACATCTCGAAAAGATTGTAACAATTGTACTACCTCTTTTGGAATCTCATCAATGGGTTTAAGAAATTAATCGGTTGTCAAGGTTGCTAAGTAGGATAGTTCATCTATGTGCATCCTTTTAGCAAACTAGATTGTCGAGAGTACCTTGGCCGCACCCTCATCCCATTTAATTGGCACCACACATTAATGGCGCAAATTGATGATACACATGCAATCAGCAAAAGGAACAAGAAGCGCATTAATTCGGTTAAGGAAATTTAACTCAGCCATAGTTAGGACCATTTTGGAATTCATTGTCTTGATCCACCACGATTCTTTCTCAACCTTGAGACCAAATTTTTGAGCAATCTCTTCTAACATGAACAAATTTGAAGCACCTGTATCAACAAGGACATTCAATCCTCTGCCAACCACAATGATGTCCATCTTCCATTCTATGTTAGAAATTTAGTCTTGCAAATTGTTCAGCCTTGGGTAAAAATTTAGCTTCAAATTTGTGCAAGTTAACCTATCTCTCGAAGGATGAGAATTCATAAAGGAAATTCTCTAAGACACCGAAATAAAGTGAAAGCAAACCCAAAGCGAAGAAGCAACGAAAGAACCAAAAAAGCCACAAGAAAGCAATGCACATAAGGTATTTAAGAGTCTTATGGTGGGATGATTATAAATAAGATGGAATGTCTCAAAGTGGAGCTCCCCCAAATCTAATGGTACGGATTGAAATACATTAATGATTGAAATTAGTGTTTATTTACAAGATGAAAGTCTTAAGGGATCTAAGTTCTATACATTTTTATCCTTTAGGATTTACAATAATTATCCCGATAAAAATACAAGTTAATGGAGTGTTTACATTTTAGCCAGAATCCAAGTAAATGAGCCATGAGTCTCTTCTAAACAATGGGTCAATCCTGTCAAGGTAAATGACCCAAATGAACATGAATAGTCTAAAATGTGCGCATCAATCGTGGGCTTTTTCACGCGACTCGTGACATAAGCATGTGCCTGTGGGTGTTCAGTTTGTTTTTGTGATTTGAAAAAAAAAGAGTTTGACATTGAATAAGTTGAAGGGGAGTGAACTGCTAACATAATTTTGCCATATGGGAGCAGGGAATCCTGAATACAGCTTGTGTATAAGATTTTAATCTCTTAATGTGAAGCTTGGTAGAAGTTGATGTTAGAAAAATTTTACCTTGTATTTTTAGTTGCGTGATTGTGCCTCAACACTTTGCTGTCATGGAACTAAATGCTAGAATATCTATTGCTTTGATTCTTTTATAAACGTGTTCCTCCTTTTTTGCTATTCCCAATGGCTCTTGATCATTTGGCAAACTAGTAAAAGGGCTACTTTATGTGCTTATCTGAATCGACATACTTATGCTGTAGTCTAATGTGTTGTGGCATTTGTTTTTCAGTCAAGCGTGGTACTTCTTTAATTGGTTGTCATTTTTCATGTGATTTTATAATCTGAACTCAATTGTTTACAGACACTAATTTCAGGTTTTATGACAGTTTCAACACTTCAGTAAAAGGTGCGCGTGTCAGGTGAACAGTCATACATTTTTAGCATAGAATGGAAGATGGATTTTCAAGCTTCTGGGGTCCTGTCACATCCACTGATCGGTGTGAGAAAAATTATGTTCACTCATCTTACATTGCGGAGTTTTTCAACACTATATCCAGTATACCAGGCATTCTTTTTGCACTCATTGGCCTTATAAATGCCCTGAGACAACGATTTGAGAAGAGGTTTAGTGTCCTTCACATATCTAATATGATACTTTCCATTGGGAGCATGTTATACCACGCCACACTACAACGCGTGTAAGTATTCGTTTCGCTTCTTACACTTGCATTGCCATTCCTTGCATGATTGGTTTGCTTAGTAGAAACAATAACTAAATTGAGGGCTTACTTGGTTGTTCTTTACTGCCTCTGGTACGGAAATGAACTTTGAGAGATGTTGCTCATGTTATGTTAGCTTTAAGAATTAAGAACTTAAAAATTTGTAGCCCATCCTTCTTTACCATGTTGGTTTGTAATGTGAATTTTTGATTTATTTTCAGGCAACAGCAAGGTGATGAAACTCCAATGGTGTGGGAAATGCTTCTATACTTTTACATCCTCTATTCACCGGACTGGCACTATCGGAGTACAATGCCTACTTTCCTGTTCTTTTATGGAGTCGGGTTTGCAATAGCCCACGCTCTCATCCGCTTCGAAATTGGCTTCAAGGTGCATTACATCGTTCTCTGCCTTCTCTGCATCCCTCGAATGTACAAATACTACATCTACACTAAAGATAACTATGCGAAGCGGCTTGCAAAGCTATATATAGCAACTTTGTTCCTGGGAAGCATATGTTGGCTTATGGACCAGGTATTGTGCAAGGAGATATCTCATTGGTACTTCAACCCTCAAGGTCATGCTCTATGGCATGTCTTCATGAGCTTCAATTCATATTTCGCCAACACGTTCCTGATGTTTTGTCGTGCTGAGCAGCGAAGATGGGATCCAAAAATCGTCCACTTCTTTGGTGTTTTCCCTTATGTCAAGATTCAAAAGCCAAAGAGCCAGTGAAAAAAGGCATGCTTGCTTCACAAGGCAATTCTTTTTTACCCAGAAAAGATGAATGAAAGAAGGTTGTTTTGTCCCATATTTTAAAATTCATATTAGCTTCAAAACCCCCATCACTTTAAATCTTGTAAGGCTTTCATGGATTTGGACTTGCAGAAATTAGTTTCCTGTATTTGTGATAGAAATATGGGGGGGGGGGGATTTTGGTTTTGAGGGTTTTCTTTTTTGTATTCAACTTTTTAGAATCTCAATTATATATTAATGATTTTTTTTCCCTGGTCAGGAATCAGGATTAAGGATTATGGATGTGCTAGTTGATTGAAATTAACTCATTCAAAAAATTAACTCATATATAACATATGAAATCCTACCTCATTACCAAATGTGCCATAAACACACAAATCTAGATACCCAAGCACACAAATACAAGGAAGAAACACTAGTTTAACCAAACCCCAAGAATGAATGAAATCAATCAAACTAAAGAACACACCATTATCAACATAACTAAAAACACACAGCAAACTCTATAATGAGCAATAACAGCTATTCATGACTTGTACCCGGACAAATGCACCATTCTGGATGTAGTTCTATAGTCGATAAAGGCCTCTGAAGTCAGGTGTTTCTTGTTAATTCTTGTGAGGAGCAGTTGCAGAAGGATCTCTTAGCTGCTTGTATGATCTCCTGGGTTAATGGTTATCCATGGACTACAACATTTTTTGGTTGTCAAGGTGTCACCAGCCGTTGTTCTGATGAAGAGGACTCGATTAACTTGCTTTTCTCCGACTCGGATTTATCGTGATCAGTTGCCTTTTACAAGTTTATTTATGTTAGTCATGTAGTTCTTCAGCATTACATTCACCTCCAAGAGCTTCACTCATGTAGCCTGTTATGGTGTCTTCCACTAAATCTTCAAGGATGACTTCACCCATCTCAAAGCCGATACAATCAGTGTCGAGTCGGAGGTCCATCCATGTTTCTGTCTTAGCCACGTCTTTTCTGACTATCTGGTCCAAGGTCCGAGGTAGCGGCATTGGGAGCAAATGCCAGTGTACTCCTTCCCAGACCTTTTGAATGGTGTTTTTCGTGTTCGGGATTGGACGGATTTTAGGTTTAACAAATGAGACACCCAGGGAACTATAATAGTACCCGCAAACCTCCATGAGAACTTCATTAATGCAGTCAAAGAGCAGCTTTTGGTCGTTGCAAAGCTGGTTTGGGAAGTATTCTACCTCGTCAAGCAGCATTGGGTCAAGGAGAAGTTCGGAAGAAAGCGACCTGATGTAGAGTTCATCCCAGTTGAAGGTTGAGGGTTGCAGCAAGGCTTTTACATGGTCGAATATCGATTCCTCATCATCCACACAAGTTTTGATACAATTACTTTGATTAGCGGCTATAGATCCATGTTCTTCAAACCGAATTCTTAGCGGTTGTATGGTTGTTTCACCTGAAGATTCATGAGAGAAAAAAGGCATTAGACAAAATGCGGCATAAAAACAAATGCAGAATATGCAATAAGCAAAAGGGTTTTCTCATATGCCTACCAGATCGTGATCTGATGCTGGACGGGCTGATAACATCATCGGTGAATATTGGCTCAAGAACAGATACAGGACTTGGCCGCTCCTGTGTATCATTAACACTCTCTAGACCTTCAACCTTTTTGGTGACTAATGAATTTGGTGGAGACTCTAATGGAGAAAACAGCTGATGGTCCACTTCAGATGAATCCTAGAGATAGATAGAAAGAAAATTGGCTCGATGAGGCAAAAGATATATATATTTTTAATATATATATTACATGCAACGAAATGAAAAAACGGAATGAAATGTGGAAGAGCCTCTTTCAGGCATCATGTCTGTACCTCTTTCAAGCATTCAGGATATTGTTGTTCAATGCAAACTTTAGGTGTATCGTCATCTCTACTAATTGAAGAGCCGCTTGTCTCAAAAGAAGCATCTGACTGCTTGCTTTCCCCCAGAACCATATTGTCGTCTTCAACAATATTCACACCACCTGCATACATTTTATGAAGGTTAAATATAAATTCATGATGAAATGATCGAACGCAAAACAATACTTTCAGTACTCATTTCATCTTTAGTAGCACAATAAGTTTGATCTTCTTTGTCATCATTCAGACAAGTGTCAGGTTTGTTCAAAATTGCATTATCACCTTGGACTTCATCACTGGCTTTGTCATCCGAAAAGCAAAGCTGGCTCTCCGGTTCCTCTGCTGTTACTTGACTTAGATGGCTGACATAGTTTTGCTGATCGTTTTCATTCACATTCTGGAATTTGTCACAGCCAGTAAATCTCATCTGTGCAGTTGTAAAACTAGATTCTGAGTTCCTCCTGGGGCTGCCAAAAGGGGACAAGTTATACTCCGGGAGAGAAAGAATCCTCCCCAAGGATTTAGAAACCTTTTGGCATGAAAGATCCACATTTTTATCCCCATTTAGTATCATCTCAGATAAATGTTTCTTCGCCTCGATATAGAGGTTATAATGCTGGGAAAAGTCAGTAGTCTCAGATTCTGTGCCTAATTCGAAGCCTTTTAGCTTGCTTGGCTTTTCTCCTTTTTTGACACCGAAAGATGGCCTCGCGATTCTTTCGATAAAGAAGTGATCTTTAGTTGGAGAACTCATCCCAATATGTTCCTTAACTCCTCCATTGTTCCCTGACCTTTGTTGCTCGCTTGATAATCTTCCGGATATACCATCGGTGGGGTTTCTTTGTTGCTCCCTTCCCATGGCATGTTTCCACTTTCTTTTGATTTCAGAAAGAAAATAGTGGGAACCAACTTTTTCATTCGGCTCTTTATGTCTTATGGTGTACCGAGATTCCGGTGATGATCCAAAGCTGCTTCCAGTTTCTGAAGTTATCGGCCCAGGCTTCAAAATTACGATTTTACTAGAAGCTTCAGAAATGTTATTGCCATCTTGAGACTTTGACTTTCTTCTAAAGAAATTACGTTGTTTTGTATTAACAGGCTCATTTAATTGTCTTAAACCAACATGAATGTTGTCAGGAAACTTGGACACAGCACGAGGCTTAGATTCTTCATCTTTTAACTGAGAATCCGGCATGTTTCGAACATATTTCACCAACGAGTTTGGATCTCGTAGAAGTTTCAAAAACAACTCCTCATCTAAACTCGAAATTCGGAGCACATCCATGACTTCTTTCGAGGCTTGGAGTTCCCCATCATCAGTAAGTTGATTCTTGTCGATAAGCTTCTGACTCACTAAGAACTTTATTACCTCACTTAACCTTTCTTCGAAACAAGAGCTCTTCGGGTTTGGCTGCATATGATCTTCAGCAGGCTGGTCATGATTCACACAATTGATTCTTTTCCGATGAATTTGCCGACTAAACTCTTTCATTAGACTGTCCATATCAAGACTGCTTGTAGGTTGTGGTTGCTCGGATTTATCCTGACACGACACTTCAGATAAAAGGTTCTCAGCAGCATCTATATCAAGACTGGTACCGGAACTTTTCTTGCGAGTTTTGTTTTTTCTTTTCCGGTTCTTCCTTCCATCGTCTCCTTGCACAGAATCAAACTGCTTTGCTTCAAATTCAGTATTATTTACCTCATTCTTCACAACTTGCTTTCCCGACATTTCTTCTTCAAGAAGTTTCTTCACACTCGGGTTACATGCATTGACCACTTTTGCTTTCTCTTCACCATCCTGTAAAAGCAAAAACAAAATATTAATATCGACAACAATCAAAAAAGCTTACTCCAATTCTACCCTTCTAATGAATATATTTACCGCAATTTTAAAAATTATGTTGGAATAGGGTTAAGTTTCCGAAGCTTACACGAGTTCTAGGACATTTCTCACCAGAACTAGTCAACATGTCAAGTTTATTTCCCAAATTTCCTGTACCTGCAAAGTTAAAAGAGAAAATACAGCATTGAAAGAACACTTGGAACAATGCATAAGGCCAATCGAAAAGGCCATTGATAACCAACTTGCAACTGATGTTCAATCTACACACAATTGAAAAGACCAATTATAATCACTTTGCAACTATAAACCAAGTTCAATCCACATGCATACACGTAAATGTTTCAAAGTTCCTTAGAGAACTTACCAACAGCTGCCTTCTTGTTCCCTTGCCTTCTATCGGAAAGCAGTCTCTGAGTTGATCTACCGTTGCGGAAGTCAAACATACTAATCAAGCCCCACATACAGCCTAACCGTTCTTTCTCATTTCGCACAGGGCGCCTATTTGATCTTTTGGCCATGATAAATGTTGATTTTTTTCCTTGTATGAGGTTATAACAATCGAAAATTTTTCTTTAAATGGCGACTCGGATTCTGATAAAACAGAGAAATCAATAGTTAGACAGGATTAAGAAGAAACATAAGTTCCATGTTCTTTTTTTCTTAAGAGTATCCGAATTCAACACATTTTCGGACCTGATGAGATGACTGTCCAAGCACTCTCCAAATACATGAAAAAAATTAGAAAAAAAAATCCAACATTCCCATGTTGGAATCATAAATGAATTATAGCAGAATCAATGTAATAGCAGAAAAAATTTATAATTCTCGACATGAAAGTGAATACAGACTATGCTGACAGATCAGCCGGCACTAGTATCCGATATACCAGACACATAGCCATATCCGACACTCACAATAGAGTCCAAGTAACATATTATCTACCTAAATCATAGTCCAGTATTGTGATTTAACTCTTAATTTTTATAAAATTTTCTTTCCCTTTTTGCCTACTGATTTGCTTTATTTGAACAATGTCAAGTATCACATTTTCTTTTAAATTACAATGAAAAAGAAAAGGGTGAAAAATTAGAAAACTGATGAAGAAATCCAAGTACCTGAAAGAAAGAGTTCCACAAAATTCGATACCACCAAGAACAAGAAGAAAGAGCTATCAAAAAATGTAACTTGTTTTTTTTTTCTTTTGTTGTTGTTGTTAGACAAAAAAATTCCAATTTCAACATCTCAAGTTTCCCAACCAGCGTAAATAACAAAGTCCAAAGGCGAATGTGTCTTTGGACGCCATTGCCAAGGTATCAAAAAAAAGAAAACATGTCCTTTTGGGTGTTCTTTTTTTTTTCTTCCTGGATCTTTCACGTCAATGAAAAGATCAATTCCAATTGATGATACCCTTTTTTCCCCAGCTGTTCTTCAATCATCAAAACAGTTTCATTTGAAAATGGGAGTAACCAAGGACGAAGCTTTGCATGAACACACCCAAATCAGCTCCCAAAGGGAGAGCTTTTAAGAAAAAGAGTAAGAAGTTAGCAAAACATGGGAAATGAGAGCAATGATAAGAAAGAAAAGATGGGAGTTTTGGGTGGAGATGGCATCTTTTTGACAACGAAAAAGAGAAGCTTTTAAGTGGCACCGACCCTTGATTTTTTATGAAGGAAACTGAAATGGGCAGGCATTATAGACCTGCAAAAAGTAGAGGAAAGAAAGATCAGAAGCGTGGAGGACGATAAAAGAGAAAAATGAAAAAAGGTGTGAAAGAAAGAAAGAAAGTGAAAGTCGAGGAAAAAGAAGAGGTTAGCATATTACAATGTTGTATTGTATCTGGTTTGTTGGCCAAAGACAAAGAGTACTTGATTGGGTTTTAAGGATAGATAGATAGGCTCATTGCTATGCCCTGAAAATTATGGTTGAGGGACTTAAGTATGCCTCCAATTAGTATAAAAATAATAGTAAGGTAAAATTAGATATTGTAATGTAAGATAAGATAAAAATTAAATAAAATGTCCAATTAATAATGATTTATGTATTAGATATACCAAACCTCCTAAGTATATAATAATTATTGTGAAGTGATTGAAATTAATATTAGATTTTAATTAATGGATACATTATTTAATTTAAAAGAATTCTTTTACAATTTTAATAATTGATGTTTAAAAATATATAATAATTATTGTGAAGTGATTTGAAAATAATATTAGAATTTAATTTATAGATAATTTTTTAATTTAAAAGATAATTATTTTAAAAGCTGTTATAAATAATTTTTAAAATTTTATTTTCAAATCAAACGTTTAAATAAATATAGTAAGAATATTTAATATTTATTAAATTTCTTTAAAACTTAGATCCCATTATAATTTCTTTTTACTTTTTTTTAATTTTTGTTGATGTATCATTTATATTTATTAATTTTAAATCTATCAAATTATCCTGGAGGCATGGCATTTATGTAGATAAATAATTTAGTATCGTTAATTTTTTTAAATGTCATTATAATTTAAATTATTCAAGAGATAATAGCTAAAAATTATATGATTTTTATATATTAATTTTAAGTAAATTTTAATATAATTATTAAATTTTCATAACAAAATACATAGTAAAAGAAAGTATTTTACTTTAAATAAAAAATTTAAATTTACAAATTAACTTTGTATATTTTAATATAATTGCAAACGAGATAATATATAAATTAATATTTTTTCTAAATTAAAAATTTTTGCTAACCCGTGCATTACTTAAAAGAAAATGTAATTAATAAATTGTAAAGTTACTTAAGATTTCTAAAAGAAGATTGAAAAATTGTATAATATTTGAAATAAAATTACAACACAAATGAACTTTTAAAGATTTTTAGGTTTATTATCTTTTCATATTTTTGAAAAAAAATTGTATATTTTTATGTTTAAGATAAATGATTAATTAAATCAATTAAAATTTGAAAAAAATTAATTTATCTGTTAAATTTAATCTGTATAAATAAATTGTTTATTTAATTACATTTAAAAATAAAAATAAAATGGAGATGCATCACTTGTCGCAATTGTAATATATGTATCTTATTATATTAAATTTATACATGATTTCCTATGTCGAAAAAGGATAAACAATTTAAAAAGTTCATAAAAGTCAATAAAATAATATGAATCTATACTATTATTTAAACTCTTAACTAAGTTTGTGTCACCTCAACTAGATCACCAACTTCATTAGAAAGTTATGGAAATGCTATTCGTAATCAAAATAATTTATATTATTTGAGGATATTTTAATCTTTTCATTTAAAAAACTAATATACATTAATAAAACCTTTAATTTACCACTCAATTAAATTTTTATTTCAATATTTTTATACATTTTAATTTTATTATGCACACTTAATTACTTCCATTAGTTGTATATATTAATAATATTAATAACGTATTTGATTGAGTTGGTGTTACAAGTTAACTCGACAATCGACTCAAAATTAATGACAACACCATGATAAATAATTTAAAATATTTTTTCATTTTAATAACTTACATATTTTATATGTTATTATTAATTAGTTTCAAATCAAATGTTTCATTATTTTATGTTGTTTTAAATGATATTTGTGTTCTAGATTTATGGTTTACACAACACACGTGTGATAGAATTTCTAGTATTTGACTAAACAGTTAAATCGACTCACTTATTCAAATTGACTCGAAAAATCCAATAACTCAAAGTTTGATTTTTTTTTTATCTTCTAATTAAATTGAATTTTGCAATACTTATTTTAAAAGAAAAAAAACAAATAGTCTCACGGGTACTGAATTTAAGCCCTTGACTTTAACTATATGCGAATAAATCACACGTCATAATCAAAATTGTCTGCTTTTGGAAGAGAATATGTTGCACACTTAGGGTTATGTTTGATCCAACAATTAGTATAAAACCATGTGTAGATTTGGCGGTCGTTGGATTTGATTACTTCATTAAATTTTGAATCGAATTTAAGTAAATATTTGTCAATTTTGAGTTGAATTAATTAAATATAATTTAATTATAAATATTTATATAATTTTTTAATAATAAAAGGAGTTATTTGAGGGTCTAAAAATATTAAATTATGATTTAATCCAACTTAACTTTATTATGATAGAATCTAAAATGTATTTTTTTATTAATCTAATTATATTTTATAATTTTAATTATATCGATATATTAATTACAATTGTATATTTTTTGTAAAATACAAGAATAGAGCACAGCGCGAACAACAAATATGATTGTAGTGCGATTCAAACTCAAATTACACTTGAAACAATGAAGACTCTAACTATCAAGTCATCATACGAGATTCTAATTAAATTTGAGAAAATCATATGTGAAAAAATATATATATATGAATGAGGAAATGGGGAGTGATATTTGGGTGGATTTTGTTCCATGTTGAAACATCATCAAAGCCAGCAGCAATATATCCACTGCTACACAACTTTTCATTTTATTATGAAAAAAGTGTGGATCAAATGCGTTACTGATTGTGTGTATAATTGAAGTCTCTATATTCTCTTCTTCTATTTCCCTTTGGCAGCCATTGACATTGGCATTGCTAATATCTAAGAAAATGGGTGGGTGGGTGGGTGGGTAGGTTGGGTGATTGGTTCACTTTTTATTGGCCTCTCTGTCCGCCTCGTGTCCATAAATGAGATTTGAGAATATGCAAACTAAATGTGTACTGAAAATCAAAAGTTTTCAGGTCAGCTTTTTTTAAATAAAAAAATTTCATTAATTTTATTTTTTTGTGTAGCTATATAAAATATTATCTAATTACATAAATTATTAATTTTATAATATTTTTATAATGTAATACGAATTATACAAAATATTACTAATTACATAAATGATTTCAATTTTAAAATGAAATGAAACTTGGTTTGTGAGAGATAATCTTTGGGGAAGAATGGTGGAGATGAAATTTATTTTATATTGGATAAAAATAATTATGGGTAATTAATGTTAATAGTCACTTAATTAATAGTATTTTTATTTAATTAAAAAATATAAAATTATTATCCAATTATTAGTAAATTTCTTTCTTCCCAATTATTAAAAGTTATAGAATGATGACTTAACTATTTAATTTTGTCTTTTTGTTATAGTTGATTAACGGTGGTAGCTTTTAAAATTGACATAATAGTAATTTTAACATTCAACATTTACAAATTATGTTATTTTAGTCTCGATTCAAAAAAAAACGTTCAACATCTACACATTGTATAATTTGGTTTTTTTTGCGTTTTACTTTTCTTTGTGACATTGAAAGTTAATTTTAAAATAATGAATAAAAGATGAAAATTATTATATTGGATTTTTTATGTTTCCATTTTTGTATTATTTTTATGTGAAAGGATAAAAAAATCTGCAACAAAGATTAAATTACACAATGTAAATGTTGAGGTTAATGTTTTTATAATTAAGACTAAATTGACGCAATATATAAATATTGAGAGTTAAAATTACTATTTTGTCAATTTTAAAAGCAACCATCATTAGCCCGATGATTATTTTTTTGAATAGTCGGTGACCATTTTGTAACTTTTTATAGTTAGGTAAAAAAATACTAATAATTGAATGATCATTTTGTAACTTTTCATAATTGGGTGACCAAAAAGAAATTTACTGATACTTAAGTGACTACTAGTATAGTTTACTCAATAATTATTTATATATGCAATATGTAAACTTAAAATAATGTTATATTACTTGTTTATGAAACTTAGATGAAATTAAAATTTTATGTACAATATTATACCATTTATATTTGTGAATAAATAAGAGCAGTTTTGGAATAATAATAGAAAATAAAGTTGGTGGAAGCCACCTGGGGCTAGCCTTTTGGTTTCTTGCTTTTGACTCAATCAATAACACCATTATGATTAATTTACGATCCTAATCATACTTTCTTTTGTTTTTGAATTCAAAATTTTTCTTTTTATCTTCTTGCCGCGGTTTATATACAATATTTATTCACATGGAACTACAAATTTAATGAAAAACATTGCCAAATATTCAAGGTTTGTTTAACAAATGTCTGCAATTACTAGTTGAGAATTATTTATATATTAATTTATGAAAACTTTATATATATATTTTTAATTTAGAATAAAATTTATTATTCAGACATTTATTTCTATAAATATAAACTTAATAATATTTCCCGCAAAAGAAAATTCTACAAATGCTGTTGATTGAGTCTTAGCTCGATTGGCATGAATATTGTTGCTAATGTAGGAGGATGTGAGTTTGAATGCGTAAAAGTGTATTATCCTTCTATTTATGGGTTGGAAGAGGTTACGGGTAGTTCCAAATATTGCATCAAAAAGAACAAATACGATCAGAACATATAATGAACGACATCAGTGTTTGAATTGATTCGCTGAAAACAAAAAAGGTTTTGTAATTGTGATGAATTGTTAGTGGACCATTTGTTAATATCACTAACATACATTGGATATGGGATGCAATTTAACATGACTGCTTAACACCATCTTTTGTTTAATATGATTGGGTGAAAATAATATGTTTAATAACATATATTATATTTGTTATGTGCATTATTGTCAAACAACACTTAGAATATAACACGTTTATTTGAATTATTAATTTCTTTTAAAGGAAAGATTCACTTAAAATAGCCTTCTCTTTTTAAACGAAAATTTCAACAAAATATAATATTCCATTTTCAAAGCAAAATAATATTAATATTTTATGTATTAGATATACCAAACCTCCTAAGTTGGACTTAGTTTTGGTAGTATTAAGATGATCAAAATTATTATCTCATATTAAATGTTATTCGAGTTTAATTTAATAGGTTTATACCAATATCATTTTTAAAAGATTATTTTCAATAAATAATTTAAATGATATTCATAATTTTTTATTTCATTCCAAATCACGATTTTTATATATATATATATATAAAAAGAAAAACAAAAGTAATTAGATGATATGTAACCGGAAAATCCAAGAGTTGGTGAAGTTTAGATGATTAGTTCAGTTTAAAACTAAGGTTTGACGTGAAGACGGCTCATTGGATTTGTGTTTTATTTTTGAATAATGTCGATTCCTAAAGATGATGTACTATTTTGGACTAAATTGTTTGATTAGGTACTTGGTGAGGGTGAGTAAATAATTATCCAATTTATCATTTGGATTTTTAATATACATGTCTGACTCAATACTCCTATTTATTATTAAAATATATCAATCATAAATCTTGATTCCAATATCTGTAACTTACTTCACAAATCTTGATTTTTGAGTTTTAAGTTTTAATTGATTTTCACTCTAGTCTCAAATAATTACAAAAATTTCATTAGCTTTATACATGATTTTACCAAGAATATATAATAAACCTCGCCTAAACATAAATAGACCACACAATCCTCAAAAGATATATGGATAAAAAATCTTAATAACATTAATCGCATTCGGGCTCGACAAATATTTTATCAAGTCACTTTCAATGGTACTATGGATTGATATCCATTATCCTACCATTACACTCACAAAGGAGAGAACTCAATAATTGGAACCTACATCCCCACAACACCGGAGCAAGAGATAGTAACAATCCTCATAGTCTATACAAAAACTCAACCTCAATCTCACTATCTATAATATGAACCGTCCCAATTCTAACAAATTTTTATATCCCATGAAATAAAAATAGTTCCCTTCTTCTATGTGACATCTCATACTTTAATATTATAATAAATATTTTTTATTTGTTTTTAAATAATGAAATGCATTACCAAATTATTCTTATCCCTATCCAATGAAATAAAATATTTAAAAAAATTTGAACCATAAACAAACTCAACATGTGTACAAATTACAGCTCGAACTTGGCATACGAAAAATATATAAAATGAAAATGGGTCAACTGCCAAGCATTTTGATTTCTCTATCGAGCTTAATCCATTGTATTAACATATTGATAATTATTAGAATCAAAAGTGTATGGATAATTTCTCTTTTTCTTTTGGGGGGAAAAAAAGAGTAAAGGAAACGACATGATTAAAAGTAAACCTTTGGCAGTGTAAGAATTTGTGGAGGTTAGGAATTTGGACAACATCTCTTTAAGCATTGGATGCTGTTTCCTTGAGTACCCAACGCCCACTCATACTCCAAAATTATTATATATAACTCACAGTATAATTTTTTAATTCCATAAAAAATCATTATCTTAGGAACTTAAACCTAAGTTTTCTAGAATTTAATTGCGGTTAGTTAAGTTTTAATTCAATTAGCATGAATATTGTTGTCAATGCGAGTACATTGAAGCGCATTATCCTCTAAATTATGAGTTAGAGAGGAATCGTGTTCTAAACATTGTATTTTAACATTGTCAATACAACCAAGGACCATTAATAAATTATTTAATTTTTATTATCTTATTGTATGTTTTTTTGGCTTTATCATGAGCGAGGTTGATGATTTCATTGATGAGGTGGGGATGGTTAAGTTTGTTCCTCTTCACAGGGACCACAATAGTTTGTTGATTTCATGGAAATGGGGTGAGTTAAAATGCTTCATGTTTGGCTGTTGTAATTGATTTTATTCTTTGTTCTATTGTGCCTCTTATTTTTTCTCTTGTTTTGATTTCAAGGTGTTTTGTTGTTTTTATTATGAATGTTCTATTTTTATGTCTTGACGCGATTTTGTAAGATATTCTATGTTCATTAATAAAAATCTTTTGATTGAGAAAAAATTATTATTCTTTTTTTTAAAATCATTGTTTAAAATTTTAAAATTATTTTTATTTCTTTCATCGTGAATATATTAATAGGATTAGTATATATAATCTATATTTTATTGTACATATCTATAAGCTATGATAAGTACATAAAATCAACTCAAATCTACGAGTATAAGTTAAGGTATGATTAGTATATAAAATTAACTCAAATCTACGAGGTTGAATATAAATAATTTAGCTGATCGTAAAAATACTATGAAAATTCTTATACTAATAATCAGGTTACACTTTGCCTCTTCTATTTAAAAAAATGAACAAATTATATATTCTTGTAAGTTAGACTAAAGAACAAATTGATCATTTATGTTAAAATTTTGATCTATTTGTTTTGTTAAAAATTCACGTGGCTCACAGAATAACTAGACAATGACGCGTAGTATGTCACGTGTACCTCATGCGGACATACATGAACTAGTTTTTAATAGTAGAAAATGATGGAATTTTTAACAGAAAGATCCAAGAATTAATTTGGCCCCTTTTTTTAATAGAAAAGACAAAATGTGATTCAACTCTTAATATAAGAACTTCTATTCGATTGACTAACTAAATAAAATGATTGAAATACATGTCACACATAATCATAACATTATATCCTTGATATGTTGAACGTTGTAGCATTCCAAACTAAAGCATTAAACCAATTCACGAAATAGCATAAACCGGAGTCTCATTGATCAGCTGTATATATATACAATATGTATTGTCGGTGGCATTTGCCAAAACATTTCCTCTGCTAAATTTCCCAATGTTCCATGCTTCCCAAATGAGCCCAATAAACCCTAATTTTCTCCTTCCTCACAACATCAAATACAATAAATCATATATATACACATACGTATATGTATATGTGTTCAAAAGAACATGATGAGTGCAAGAAGAAAGATGAAAAATGGAAAGGGAAAGGGTATATTTGATGAGGAAGCGGTATGCATGACTTTGCCTTTGGTCCCATCCTCGTAAGGTGGAGGCGTATATCCATTATATGATCTATTCGGGCTGTGAGAATTAGGGCAGAAAAGGATGAGATAATCAAAGGCCTTGCAAGTGAAAGTGCTGGTGCCATCATCATAGGCATAACTGTAAGCCCTAGGGCAAGCCTTTTTGAATATGGTTGAATAAAATGAAGGCCTGCATGTTGTTGGGTTACCAAATTCACCACTGCAGCAATATTGGTCTAGCCCAAATGCTTCGCATGCACTTTTGCATGCCACCACTCTCCCCGCCCCACCCCCACCGGCTCCCCCCACCACTTGAAGCTCTTTAGGACAACCTGTTTCAAAAAAAAAAAAAAAGAGTATAAATACGGTAAATTTTTTGGGTATTTTTCAAAACAATGATTTACTTTATGGTTAAAAAAAATATTTTTATTATTATTACAATATTAAGTGAGAGGAAGGAGATGACAAGGTTTGAATCTGTATTGTCAAATAGTAATTCTTTTTAAATTATGTTTATATAAACTATTATTACAAACAATTAATAAAGGCATAATGATAATTATTTAACCCTTAACATTTATTATTTTGTCGTTTTAGTTGGTTTTCAATATTTAATTAAATAGTTTTTTTAGAAAAACTATTTGTACTATTAAAATGTTAATGAAAATAACCTATGATAATCCATATACATTTAATGAAAATTTAAAAAATCACGTTCGCAGTGAAATATTCGTAGACTGTTACATTAATGTAGACAAAATTTTAACCAAAATGGAGGGCAAAGTAAATCAAAATAAAAAGAATCAGTATCAAATCACAAAAAGGAAAAAGAAAAGTTGTGCGAATAATAAAAGTTTGTTTCTTATAGTGCTTACGCAGATTAAGATCAGAAGAACAGCCAGTGGCATTGCATGAGCCATGAACGCCACGAGGTGCAGCAAAAATAGGCAAATTATAGCCATCCACAAGGCTAACATCGTAAAAATCTTGTTCATTTCCCGACCCCAGTGTTATCTCAAAAAGAGACGCCGGCGGTGTAGCACCATTGCCGTCACACTGGAGCCTTCCCCCACAATCACCGGTCTGACATAACCCTACACCATTGGCATCAAACTTGCAACCTGTCCTACCCCAAATCCGACCAGACCACCCCGCAGGAACCGACGGGATTCGAACACTTTGGCCGGCATCCAACCGAAACCCCGTCGTTTGAAGCGGCGGAGACCCTGAACCGGCCAGTGTTCCAGGCCATATGGTGTAAGGACAGTTGTTTGATATTGTGAAAGTGCAACAATGGGACATGGAAACGAACAGTGCGAGGATAATAAGGAAGACATGATGACTAAGAAACATGGGTTAAACACTGTTTTGATTTAAAAGAGAAAAAAAGAGCAAAAAAATAGAAGTTTGGGTCTTTTTCTTTTTGGAGGTTTTTAAGGTTTCGGCCATGATTAAATAAATGTTGAGGTTTTGGAGAGAATCTAGTAAAAGGGGAAATGAGGGATATCCAAGAAAAAAGGTTAAGGCTAAAGGGCTAAGACTACGTTGCTTTGCTGAGGCTGTAAAATTAGTCGCAATACTGCCGTTTTGGGTTTAGTATTTTCTGTTTTTGTTCGCATTGCCATTGGCGATGACCTCTTTTACAAGCAATTCCTTGCTTTATTGATTGTGTACGACATACCAATAACGGGATTGGAGCCCCATTGGTGGATTAAATCGATTACATTATTTTAAAAAGAAAAGATACGTATGTTGATATAAACCAAATGTTTTAAATTAAAAAATTAATTGAATTAAATTTCAGTAGTCCAAATATATCCGAGAAAGTTTAATTCAAAAAATAAAAATACGAGCTCAACTGAATTAAGAGATATGATTTTGTCGATTTTAATCTCTTTCTAATACTTATCAACTTATTTTGTGTTGATTTATTTTTAGATCATGTAATATATTTTTCTATATTTTATTTCTTAATACACATGTTTTATTTTTTTACTTATAATTATTTGTGCTTTTTATATTTTTAAAATATTTTATTCAAAAATAATTTTTAAATATATTTTATAAATTTTAAAATTAGAATTAAATTGACAAATTTTGAAAATGATTATGACTAGATTTATTAATCTTTTAAAAGTAAAATTAAATGATAAATTTTATAAATATTGAGAGCTAAATCTATTGAATTTTTACATTTAGATCAAATTAATAAATGTATAAACATTGAAAAACTAAATTTATTATCCAACTTTTCCTTTTAAGTATTTCATAATTGGTAACCAAGTAATTTACCCAAAATTTAGTATTTAAAATTAAATATTAATTTTTTTAATATTAAATTTAATAAAGTACTAAATTTATATTAAAAATTTATTTGATATATTAATAAATATTAAAAAAATCAATAGAAGGGGTGTAATAGCCCGATTTTAGGCTTAGTCGGAACAGTGGTTTCGGGACCACAAATCTGACGAAAAAAAAATGTAATGGCTTGAATTTTCAGAGGTGTCGGAACGGTGATTCGAGATCACTAAATTCGACAAATGGGTAGAAAATATTATTAATTTAGTAAGTATAAGTTAAATATGAAGTTAGGAAAATTTTTGAAATAGTGAATAGTGCACTAGAAATAAATATTAAAATAATTAGAATCGAAATGAGGAATCAAGACCTCGGGGATTTTAAACTGAGCCATAAATATTTTTATAAATATTTATGGAGTGTTAAAAGTTAGTATTAAAGTTTCGTTAAGAAATTTTAAAGTTCCGATAATTAATTGAACAAAAGGACTAAATTGTAACAAATGCAAAATTTTGGGAAATGATTAAATAGCTTAAATGATAAAAGGAAGAGGGCTTAAAAGACAAATAGACCCAAGGTCTATTTGGGCTGGACGACAGAGGCATGAAATCAGCAAGAAAGTAAGGAGAATTAAGGGCAAAATTGGAAAATTGCAAAATTTGCTTAATAAAGTTAGGACCCAAGTGGAATTATCTAGATTTCTCTTCATTTTCTGAATTCTCATCAGCTAAAACACCATGGAAGGGCTTCTTCAAGCTGGTTCTTCATATTTTTATTACAAGTAAGTTCAATTCTTGACTATTTCTTGAAATTTTGTATTTTTATGACTTTTACAACTAGGCCCACTTGTTAAATTAATTAGTTTTGATTTTATGAAAGAAGTTGAAAGTTGATATGAATATGTGCTGGAAGTATATGATGATTTAGCATGAAATTAGAGCTTTAAATTGTTCATATGCTGATTTTATTGAAAGAATTGAATAGAAAGTGAATGTTTGGGACCTAATAGTAAAAGAGTTTGAAGATAGAGTTATATGTGGAAATTCTGAATTTCAATAGTTGTGTAACAACTTATAATGTCTAGTAAAGTACTAATTGAGAAAATTAGATTAATTGAGGGGTTAATTGAGAAGGACCGAATTGTATAAACTGTGAAATTTGGGGCAAAATGGAAATCAACATTTTGCACTAAAGCAGTTTTGGACAGCAGCAGTAGTGTAACTTTGAAAATCACCAAAATTGTAGAGATTGAATTAGAGGATGAATAAAATATGAAACTAAAGCTTATTGAGTCTAGTTTCTTATAAAAGAAATGATGTAAGCAATGGAATTGTAAATCATGAGATATAATAGATTTTGTGAGACAAGGTCAGAATGAATTCGGTTCCCCTGTTCTGACTTTGGAAAATCATTAAAATTGTAAAAAATGATTATGAGTTATAGTTTATATGGTTAGAATCCTTAACGAGTCTATTTTAGAAGAAACAAGCTAAAACATCATCCGAATTCTGTACAATGAGATAATTAATTTTTAGTGAAGAGTGGTCGGAACTGTCAGACAGCGAACCAGGGGAAACTTTAAAGAATAAACTGTACTATTTGGCTGAACCAAAATTATGAAAATTTTATGGTATGAAGATATGTGAGTCTAGTTTCAGGAAAATTATCGGATCTTAATTTGGAGCTCTGTAGCTCCGGATAAAAATAATTTAGTGACTCTGACTCGGATAAACAGCTTTGAATATACATGTTAGTGAATATTGAAATTATGGTTAATGTTGTTTAAGTGTGTTATACACATTAAGGATGTGGAATGGAGAGGAGGAGGAGGAAAATTGGGAAATATATGAATGATTCGTGTATAAATGGTCATATGTTTGATTATAACTCATAAACGATGAAATATGAATGATGCTTATTTTTGTGCATTATTGGTCATGGTTTAAGCTCATGTGTGAAAATAAAGTTTCATAGTATGTGTGTATGGTATATTCAGATATGATTTGGCATGAAATAATACCATGAATGGTTTATGAATTAACACATGTTGGTAAGCCCGATATATGAATAAATGATCAAATTGAGCGGAACGCGGATTTGAGTACTTCGATCAAGTGACAAAGTGATAAGTGGTAGCTTTAGCTACACTTATCTGATCAAGTGACAAGTGGAAAGTGATAAGTAATGGCTTCGGCTATACTTATCTGATCAAGTGACAAAGTGATAAGTGATAGCTTCGGCTATACTTATCTGATCAAGTGACAAAGTGATAAGTGGTAGCTTTAGCTACACTTATCTGATCAAGTGACAAGTGAAAAGTGATAGCTTCGGCTATACTTATCTGATCAAGAGACAAAGTGATAAGTAATAGCTTTAGCTACACTTATCTGATCAAAAGACAAAGTGATAAGTGGCTACACTTATCTGATCAAGAAACAAAGTGATAAGTGGCTACACTTATCTGATCAAGAAACAAAGTGATAAGTGGCTACACTTATCTGATCAAGAAACAAAGTGATAGGTGGCTACACTTATCCGATCGGGACAAGTGATAAGTGATCATACGTAAGACCATAGTTATACTATGGCAAAGTGAAAGGAAGTACTCAATTTTCCGTGACTGCTCCCTAATTTGATTAAGGATGGTAAGTGACAAATGGGCCCGAAAGAATTAAAGTAAATGGATAAGTGGTAGTGTATTTATATCGGACGATGTTGTTATTCAAACTAAAGTGATATTTTCATTGCTAAATTGAGAATTTCATAAATGTGTTATTGAATGGTATAATCAATAAACATTGAGTTAAATGGTAAATACGTATTAGTTTTGAATTTGATGTCATTGAATTGTACGTGAATTAAATGGAAATTTCTAGTGATATGATTTAAATTATGAGCATGAGAAATTGCGAATTGAATGAAATGGAAATGAAGCATTAAATTGCATGAGTATGTATCGGGTCTCGCAGGTCCTAATTATTATGATTATAATATTTTGAGCATATATTGTGAAAAGTTATAGAAACATGTTAATTATTTTGAAAGTTTTAATTTTGATGAAATTTTATAACTCGGTTAAATACGTTTACAAGTGTATGTGTTTTGGTAATGCCTCGTACCCTATTCCGGTGTTGGATACGGTTAAGGGGTGTTACAAGGGAAATCAACATCAATGGCAGAAAATAAAAAAAAAATCAATGTTAAAAGAAAATCTCATAAAAATACATATATAGTATTAATTTTAAAATTTTAAAAAGATTTTTTAGATCCGATCCAAAATCGTTGACCTTTGGCAAATTAGAAAAATACAAAATATAGACATTTGTTTTCCTCCTTTTACCCCTCTGCTTTTTTCCGAGAAAATTTTCCATTCCAGACAAATTTTTGCGAGAAAATGATTCAATCGCTGTGAATTTTTTTTTTTTAACAAAACTCTAACCGGGCAAGACCCAGTACGATGAGGTCGACCTACGACCTCCTCTTAAACTTACAAAATCGAAAGCTTTCCTCCTTATTTCTTTCATGGAAAATCCAGAACAACGAGACCAAGACAAAACCCTAATCTGCGACCCGACGCAAATCAATGCAACACAAGAAAATGAGAAAATAATCGAATGGGAAGATTTCGGGCATGAGCTTGCTAGATTGTGGAGTTTAACTTCTGCCCTTAAAGAAGCTAATGAGAAGAAGCTAAATCTTCAAGAAAAGCTTCAGTATTTTATTCAGGTAACGCTTTTTCTGATCGAATTATGGTTAAAATTCGCTTATAGGCTGGCCGGAATTTAAAGAGAGAAAAAAGGAGTTCTTGATGGTAAAGGAAATTTGGGATTTTAATTGTTGGTTGACTGTAGTAGCTTGAGAGAAAGCAGGTGTTGCTGAAATTTTTAGAAATTTATGGTAGTAATTTGATTGATATATTAAGTAATTTTTTCCTTATTTAGAACACAGAAATGAAGTTTGTAAAATAGTGGGATCAAATATTGAAAAGATGTAGTGATGTTCAGTGAATTCTATGAGTTATGAAAGACTGTAATATACAACATATCTTAATTGTATGCTCAATGTTGTTATTTTGAAAGATAGTAAGATGAAGATTTACTTTCCTCTTCTGCTATATTATATTCGAGAAATTATCTCACCCATCAATGGTGAAGTTTTTAGACTCCAAAAGCAGTATTGGCAAGGTGAGACATACCCTTAGGTTATAGTGAAACATGTTGCGACCTCTTAATCCGCTTGTAGAATTAAAATGTTTTCTCAGACAGTGTTACAAAGACAATCTCGTAATATTTTCCCATTAAATTTCTATTAGCTGTTTTTGATAGCTGTCTTAGTCCTAGAGCAGAAAGAAAATACATTTCTGGGATTTACGACTTCTATTTGCTTGCTAAAATGCTTTATCAAGAAGATAAGAAAGAGAACTTATTTGTTAAGCTTTACTGGAAAAAAGGAGAAGATAATCACCTTGGTGAAGTGACCGATTTTCCTTGAGAATATATTAAATATTCAACCCATATCTGATGAGTACCAAAATAATGATGTTAGTTCCTTTCTGTTTCATTTACTTTCTGTTTGCTCTTTGAAATGTAAGACAATCTAAGCACAATATTTGCCTACGAATGTCCTGATATTTGGATAGTAAGAATATTCAATTGTTTCTACTGTGTGAAAAATTGAAATGACAGCCATCTTTTATTGGTTGGATGCCTTTGGTTAACTGTTCCAAACCCGTGCTATTTCTAAATTTCTTGCTGTTCATACCTCTTTGATTTATTCTTTCTATTCAATTCCTTCTCTCCTCTTCAAGTTCTTTTTCTTTCCTTTAGGTCCCTTAAAATTGATTTGTATTATAATTTGAACATATCATTAGAAAAAGGAGCAGTATCACTCTTGAAGTGCTTGATGGAGTTTGTTAATTGATAGTCTGTGTGCATCACTTTCTCTCTCTCAGTGAGATATCTTCGACCTAATTAATTAGTCCGCTGATTAGATGGTAGGAACATGCTGCGCAGGTTAAAACTGAGTCATTGACTCGATTAAATGAGCTTGAGGAAATGCGTGAGAGACTAGTGGCAAGAAAAGTGATGATGGGAAACATGTCAACGCGTTGCAAGGTTGCAACAGAGGATGCTAAAAAACAGGAGAAAATGCTTAGTGCTGAGTTGAGATCATGGTTGGTTGCTGGTACCTCTCTTTCTGTTGCAAGGAAGCGACTGCAGGTGAAGTACTTATTTACTTAATGTCAATTATCTTCATTTGATGTTTTGAGGAAGGTTGGATTTTATGATATTTTACAAGCTTTAGATGTTAGGCATTCACCCCTCAAATGCTAGAAATCTTCACTTTCTCTCTTCCCCCTCCATCAGTGGATGTGGGGTTTAGACCGGAAGGATTCTCATTTATATACTCCTTTGGATAGTTCTCCAATGGTATTCTATCACAGCATGGTTATTTATCTGTTGTTTTTATTACAGGAATCAAATAGAACTCTAAATGAAAAAAGGGGTTACATTAAGCTGAAAAACATGCAGAGGAAGCTACGAGCAAGGCAACAATATATGATATCACAAGTTTCTTTGCTCTATCCTGTAAAGAGCTTGGTTGGACCTGCACAAGAGGAAGAACTTGAATCCTATCCAAGTAGTAGTAGACTAGGTAACGTGTTCAGTTTTGGGGTTACTAAATACTAAACCATTTTCAATAAAGCCCACATATGGTTCGAATTGGCAGCCAGTCTCCCAAGTAAACAATGTCTCTTCCTATTTATTCTTAATTTATATTAGATTCACAGTGGTGTATGCCATGGTTTGTACCTTATTTTTTGTGCTTAGAATTTTGGATGTCCAAAATGATTGCATGTTTTTTTACACATATATATACTTTTCAATTTTAGTATATTTTTTTTAAAAGAATATATTTTTTAACTCATGAAATTCCAATGACCCAAATATTCTTCTAGCAGTATGAATTGATGCATTTTAAATCTTTTATTTATTTCTTCAAAATTTTAGAATTCCCTGCTCAAACACACTCTTATGGTTTCTAGTAGCCAAGTACCATAATTATCACTCCACCTGTTTCACATGTAATTCGATAGTTCCCGTTTTAGCAGTCCATTATTTTGTGTATGCACTCAATGGATTATTGCCATATTTTAACTTTCATGGCTATGTATTTGATTATTGTTTTGATTTCCACAAATGGTGGTGCTGGATGATATGTTGAGTTTAATTTCCTTCTGTTGCTGTCTTTACCAGGGAATTCTTCTGTATCTAAGCCCATTAATTATGGAACCTTGACGATATTGGGTCTGCATCTCACCATGCGTCCTTTTACGAAGATGAGTTTTTTCACTGACAAAAAGGAGGTTCAGAAATCTGCAACTGCCTTAGGATATGTTGCACATGTGCGTTCCATTTCTTTGCTTAATATAAAATTAACCTTTATTACTGAATTTGTTTTCTGATAGTGCTCTAGCTGAAATCTTTTGTTGCTCGAAGAATGAAAATGATGTAGTTATTTTATATTGCTAGGATCCAAGCATAGTTTTTATAGCTTGCTTCTCTTGCAGAGGCAATAGTTTTAATTTACCTAATTATTCTTTCTTTCTCCTTGTTCCCTTGTTTGCATTTTGCAGGCTGTTTCACTAATTGCTTCATATTTACAAGTTCCCTTGCGTTATCCCTTGCGCTTGGGTGGTTCCTGCTCTTATGTCAACGACAATGTACCTCCAGCAGGGCCTACAACTTTGGATTTATCATGGAAAACACCACTTTCTGCAACTGTGAAGCCTGTAGAATTTCCGTTGTTTTTAAAAGGTCAAGACACAACAAGAGCAGCTTACGCTATATTCTTGTTAAGCAAGGTGAGTTTTCACGTCCTACCATTTCTTTTGGTGAATTGTTTTCCTTTTGCATGTTTTTTATGTATGTTATTCGGTTACAACTACAGTTACTATTCTATAAGATGCTGTTCATCCACTGCTTGGAAAAAGTGTGCTTATTTGTCCTTTAGCCTTTATAACTCAATATCATGCCTCTGGTAGTGGCTATTCATGGTTCATCATTACTCTTAAAGACTTGCCTATAACCTTCACTGGCCACATCAGGGGATCATGTAATCCTTATGAAGGATTATAAACAGATTGAAAGAATCTGAAGATAGCCACACCTGACATGCAAAAAGGGGTGTAGCACTGAAATCCCATTCTCCATGGGTAAACTAAAAATTTAAATCGAAAAGTAATGATTGAACTTTTTCCTTTCCCTTATTGGAACTTTCTCTTGACTTGTTTCCATATTTTGAAAAATTCTTTTCCAATGTTCTTTTGTTTTTCCCTCTCTCTCTAATGCCTTACTTGCAAATTCTTTAAGAAGAAATCCACTAACGTCATTGTTATAAGTTTTACACTGCTTCCTAACTTTCATTGTGGTTTATCTTCATTTTTTTTCTTGAAGTTTACTCTAGTCCTTGTACATCGTGAATGTTAATTTGCTTAGCTCTTATTCTTAAATGTCGATTATAGGATTATTAAGTAATTACTTAAAACCATGATGATAATACCCTACTATGTAACTCTCGACTCATGGATATGTGTCCTACAAGGGCACGTTCAATTTTTAATAGTTTTTCCACGTATTCTGAGATGTGCTGGGCACAGGTCCCTTTTATCTCAAAAGGAGATCCAGACATAAAATCTCGTACCCCAGCTCTGCATTCTCTGCTTATTTACATTCTCTATACCGTTGTATCTAATATTATATTCATGCTTATCATATCATGTATGTTTTGGCTGTTCTGATAATGCTTTGGTGAAAGAAATTGCCATTGACTATGACAATTGAACATTTTATGATGTTCAGTGAACTTCAAATATAACAAGGACCAAACACTGATATCTATGCATAATACACGGGAGGGGGTTGAGTCAATCATTAGTAGATTAGTTTAAGTTGCTTTTCCTTGGTCTCGTCACATATCACTGAAAATGGTTATGGCCAAATATCGTTTTTGGATTGAAAAAGGGGACTTGTGTAAGGAAAAAGCAAGTGGATATTTTGCAAGAATGAGACTAAGGTTTATAAATTGTGTTAAAAACTGGATTCTCCGTTTTTAGGATATGAAGAAGACGATAGCCCAGACATAGGGAAAGGGATTTTAGATGCTAGAATTTGAATCCCAGAACCTATAAGATATAATCTTTTAAATGTACGTAGGCCTGGCAATTGATCAGGGCTGATTTTTGCAATATTTCCTTCTGGTATCCTTTTCAAACCCAAAACTTCAGGTCTAGCACCTGAACCCAACCGCAAAATGAATTAATCCTTTGACCTTAACCTTCCGAATCCTTAACTAGAGCTCTCTGCCAAAGATCTATCAATTAAGCCAATTGCAATATATCTATTTCTAGCTATATATATATTATAGAACCAGGCCTGATCTGCTCTGCCCCTGAACCTTTTTAAAGGAAAGCAATCCAATCTATAGGTTTAGGTTGGAATCCAACGGGTTCGGAAGATTTTGCCTACCCTAATCCTAGCTGATAAACCAACTAAGCTAGACCCCAGTGCTTGGAAACGTGAGATATTACTGTTGAATTTTGTTATCTTGATTATAAAATGACACTACTTTGAGCACAGAAGGGTAACATGCCGAAAACATGCTCATATACAAATCTAATTGTGCTTAGCAACTTGCTGAGCTGATTGGATTTTACAACTTGTTTAGAGGAACAATTAGTTTTCGAGCGTCTTATCAGGAATAAACATCTCTGAACTCTGAAAGTTTGATATCCAAAGAAAGCTTTCAAGAAATTACTTGAGTTTTAGCAAAAGCTGTTTTCAGAGGTTATATCAATTGGTTGAGAGTATAATACCCTCTAGCACATTATCGAAAGTATGTGTGCTCCACCCATGGCAACATAACGAGAGTAGCTAGTGGTTCTTAATCTGTTGTACCAAGTGTGAAGGTTTAGTTAATCTTCCTTTCTGGCAAAAAGTTAGCTTCTTCACACCACCGGCAGAAGTAAATCACTGCTTCACACACACTGCTAGCAGTAGCAATTCTCACAATTCAGTCCCACGACATGGTATAAGGTAAACACCCAGGGCCAATGGATAAAAAGTTGGTCAAGATGCACGACATTTTTTACTTGTCTTCTGTGTGTGTTCTTCTAATGCTCCATTTGCAACGAATTCATAGTCTGTCTTGCTTATTTTAACAGGATATTGAGCAACTTTTGAACTTCATCGGTGAGGACAGCTTAGGGCCACGGCATTTGGTAGCAAATCTGAAGGAGCTTCTGAGGTGTGTCCAATCTTCAGAATTCATAGATACCTCCTGAATAAAAGGGATACAACTGTATATCATTAGTTAGTTACATTGTAGTACTTTGGGTGCGAATTTTTTACCAAGCACGTTCAATAACCCTCCAAAGGTCTTGGCTGTTAGGAAGGTCACCCTTAGAGAGCATATCATTTATATATAAAAACTGGGTCCGGAAGGATTTGGAAATCAGATTATTGTGTATGAATGTTACTTGATTGTCAAGTTTCTAAACCTTCAATAAATTTGCCAAGACGAGCAAAAAGTAGGTTAAATTCTTGCTTAAAGCTTAAATGGATTACGCTAAAGTTGTATTTGACATTTTAATTTTATCGTACGTACCCCATCTAGCCAATAATTGCATGCCCATGCCCATGTCATTGCACATAAAAGTGAGGTAAATTTAGATGGTCGAGGTGTTAATAATGTACGAGGGGAAACCCCAAAAATAATTCAACAATTTAAAGAATCCTTAATAATCCATATTGATTAATAGCCATATGCTAAATAATATGATAGGGGTTGGCGAAGACATGATCTTTTCTTTTATAATAACTGCCTGATGCATGCATGCATATTGTGATGCATATTATTAGTTGGTTACATTGTAGTACTTTGGGTGCCTAATCCTAAAGCAGACTACACTCTACCCATCCCCTAACCCGATCCTCACAGAATTTCATAGTTGTCGATATTGATATTTGACATACTGAACAGGAACAAAGATTTGACATACTCGAACGGGACTATTTTGTTCTTGGTACTAATATCAACCATTTCAAATGGGACTATCTTAATTCTTATCTGACTAACCACATTAGTTATGTTGCTTCGACTCTTTCATTATTCTTTAAGCGCCAAAATATCACATCTACCTATGTCGGACGCATGGGTATGAGAATAACTTCCAAGGACCCTCCAAAATACATGTAAAAACTTTAAAAAAGAATGAACATACCCATCTAGACATATACTCCTATCCAATGCTCGCTCGAGTCCATGAAACATAGAACACCAGTAAGGACCCAATTTACGGTGCAACTTGATATTAAGAATTTTGTATCAGGGAGGGGGCGTTAGCTACACAAGGGGCTACGATATACAAGAAACCAACAAATGAGAAAGAAAAAAAAAACAATATCAACTATATATCAGTAACCTTAGTCCCAGCATAACTTCAGAAATTTAATGAATTAACTAGAAAACAAACATAAAATACAAGCAAAACAAAACTCAAGGTAGTATGCAACACTATGTGTGTAATGTACATAATAGTACATGTTACCTTATAAACAAAGGATGTTTTAGCCAAAAATTTTCAAAGTTCTAACTACCTACACATTGACAGAAGCATCCTATCTTGTATCTCTAACTAAATCAAAAAAATTCCAAGCATGGTTTAGAGTCAAGAATCCATGTCAAATATTTACCTCGACATTTGGTGGTACTTTGCTTCACGCTTAGGAGTAGGATCTGTCAACATTGGTGGATATCCAAGTTCCAACACCATAAATAGAGATATTTCAGATTATATGATTTTCAAAACCTGTGACATACAAGTAATGACCATATTATTCTCAACTCAATTCTCTTTTTATCAATTGGAAAACATAAAAAGAATATCAATGCCATAATTGGTTTTTCCTTCTACCCTTTTCTTTAACTAGAAGAAAAATAAATGTAAAACATGAGTTAAGCTTCAAAATGGTTCATAGACTACTAGTAAACCGGTTGGCATAGTTTATACTGCTTGCTTCTCTACGAAGATCAATAATTCAAAAATTAATAATTATTGCAAAGTTGAATTACTCTAAGCCAACCAGGGTGGGAATCAAGATAAATCCAACAATCATTTACATTAATATCAAATAAAAAATGGAAACAAACCCAGTAAGAAGAAAGGTAAGAAGGTAATAATTTATGATCAAGCAAATATAACAAAGGCTTGGAATATACACAGCAATAGGGAAACTTCTAAATTCATACCACTGAACACTCATTTTTTCTTCAACCTCAATCTTCGAAGTTATTTTGCAATCTATCAGAAATGTTCAAAAAATCACTTTGCCATTGTAAGCAAACAAAATACTTGAGTTCCCTATCTAGCTAGTAGTAGACAAGAAAGCCATGTTAAAATACTACAGTAAACACGGCTAGGTAATACTTCACCTGAAAGAGTTCAAATCTGAGAAGATGAGCTATATGGATTTAATCATTTCTATCTCCAGGGAGGGAGGGCCAGGAGATTCAAAGGGCACATTCTAGTTCAATAGTGTACTTGCAACGAGCCAAAGGTAATCATGACGATAAGAGAATAATTAATGACACTCAAAGAGTTTTGAGGCTTTAAGCAGGAAAAGACTCAAAAGGACAGTAGACATCGATGAAGAGACTTGTTCTAATCTGTAGAAAATGGGGAACGAAACGCGTACAAATATGACACACTACTCAAAGCCAATGCCTAGATGTTGCAGTTTTCTAGTTCCACACAATCTGACAACCCAGAGTAAATTCTTGGATGATTCCCCAACTTGAAAAATCTAATAACTGGCTGTCAGCCTGACTACTCATTTATAATTCACTAAAATAAAATGCACATCCATCTTGAAAACTATCTCCTCTATGTACTGAGAGAAAACATTGAAATCACTATCTAGGCAAAATATTAGAACATATGGGCTAAGGGTGATTAGCAGTTCCCCAGTTTACTGAAAATTCAAGAAGCCTTATCTCAAGTATTTTATGTTATCACTATCAGACTCCTAACAACTTCTGCACATATAACTACCCTGGATTTTGCTTGCTTAACCTCACAAAATCTTTCTTTGAGACCCTAATCAACAATTTAATTTCTAGCTAAAGACCAAATTCACTGTTATCATGCAGTGTCCGCAACTATTAGAATATATTATCCAAATCTACTTACAATGTTTCTTTACACATCAAAAACCCATGGTTCCTTCACTTTGCACCAATAGTTAAACGCCAAACTTTTGACCTTTCAGTATTCCTGTTTGATCATAGTTGAACCTGCTGCAATACAATATTCTATTGAATGTCAGCTAGTTTAGAACTTTAAAACTACCATGTCCAGCAAGCATTCTATAAGAAAGATCTGAGTAGACAACATAGATAAATTTTTAAGGAAAGTAGAAGCCGTATGCAAAGATTCATTCACCAATTTCCCCACATTCTCATCTTCAGAAATTTCCACTAAAGCATCTAACATTAAGTGAAGTTTTCTACCTTCAAAAAAGTAATAGTACACTTCTATAGCACCAAAAACCTCACTTTACTGAGATTTGATTATACCAAATTAGACCAATTTCCATGCTACCCAACATTGGAAATATCTGCTTAAAATTTTGCATTACATGCAAGTCTAGAAAATGAAACTGAGAGATATTTGTTCATTAGAGTTTCTATATGAAAGACTATATTACACAGTTCAAAAAGACTTAAGATACATCGTGATGCTTAGAACAGTTGTAAAACCTCAAGGACCTCGAGCTGCAAGGGTAACCATACAGTTAAAGGTCATCATGGCTAAATAACCAGATTTAACCTTTCAGTTGCACCTATAAATATGCACTATGTAAGTCCTTCCTCAGCCAATTGACCACCTCCAACAATGATACTAAAAACAGAGAATAAAAAAATGGGAAAAGATCAATGGTAAAACCTATTAGTAGCAATTCCCAAATCTGATTCCTTTGTGTAATTTCTGTACAAATTTCATTTGAAGAAGTCTTCCTAAGAAGATAGGAAAAACAACACTGTTGAAGCATACAAGACCAGAAATAACAATTATGCCTTGCATTTCTGAACTAGTTGCAACCAATAAAGTACTGCTGTTGCAGTATATAGAAATTTGCAGTCATTTGCAAAAAATTGTAGCTGCAATATTTATAGCGTATTAAGAATTTGGAGAGGGACAAACATTATACGACTAAAAATTAAAGTGAAATCAGGATTCAGCATTTATAGCTACCTGTGGCTTAAAATCTGGCTCACAGAATGAGATGCAAATCTTGTCCAGAAGGAACTTGATTAATTAAATTGCAGAGAAAGCTCAAGAATTACCAGGAAAAAACCATGCAAAGATACATGCCATTTGGTACCTATATATCTAAACCATGCTCATCCAAACAACCACATAAAAAGCAACCACCAACAAAGCACCTACATATACAGGTTTACTCATCTCAATGGCGATGTAGGAAGATATAGCATAGAGTTGACTTTCTTTTCCTGCAATGATCCAAATAAGCACTCCAGCTGGATGCAGCCATCTGTCTCTAGACTTGGAGGCATAGATCCCAAGTAGCAATTTAAAAGGACAATTGCTAAATCCAACTATCAAAGTCACTAGACTTAAAACAAATGAATCCAAGTCCTATAAAATACCAAAATGTCTCATCTGATCTCCATCTCCAAATGTGAAGACACAAAAAGATACATTACCCCCCCTGTTCCATTCTATTTGCCGCGCTTTCTCAATTTTGGTGTCCAAAACTATGTCTTCTTTTCAGTCTTCAGTACCTACTACGATTTTACTTTTCTACCTTTTTATATTAACCTTAACCTTTCTGGCACCGAAAATCATCAAACACAAATACTATTTTCTTTTTAAAAAAGATGTTCTATATAAAACACACAAAGAAAAAGTCACAGATGAAGTTGAACTATTACCAAAACTATCAATTCAAAAGCCTCAAAATAAGGTTTGGTGATTAAGAATCCTGAAAGAAGAGAGTCAAAAATACCAAAATTTTGCTACCACCACTAACAACATAAAGAAGACAGTTCAGGAGCTTATGCCAATTTATCATCTAGGATCACAAGTTACAAGGAGAATGCCTAAACCATTCCAGTAAATGGCCCTTCACAGCTTAAATTATTGCTGCTTAAAGTTTTATACATAGTTAACTACAATATCTCTGCTTCACTTAATATAGGTGGAGAGGGGAAATCTGGAAACGAATGCCGTGCTTAAACAAGTCCCTTCTTCCAAAAGATCATAAAAATGATTGGCATATCTAGTAAAGAACCCAAGTTGCATCTAAACAACAAATCAACAATGTCACAGCTATGTTCAGATACAACCGTGCTTCCTATCAAACCCAAAAGAAAATCATTAAACATGAGCTCCATGCACTTATGTGAATGTGGCTCCAAAGAGAAAGCCAGCATCACATGCAATTAACGCAACAAAAAGCGCAACTTTTGAATAGAGAATAAATCTAAATGCCTTAAAAATGACTAAGTGACCAATTATCAAATTTGTACCAAGAATAAATTTCTCTTAAAGTCAGTATATTTACACAGAAGCTAAGAACAGATGTACTAACCAAGTCAGAAACATGGGCCTACACTCAGAAGCAAATGTTCCCGGGATACATTTGTCAGGAAAAATTACAATATACAATCCTGCCAAGGGTCTCCACAAGTTATCAACACAGCCTTCACGTGAAAATTGTATGTTGTCCACAAATTGAACCACCTTTTAATGTAACTTGTCTAGCAGCCAACTACCAGAAAAAAAAAAAAGAAAGTCAACTCACAAGCAAAGCAGAACTGATCAACAAGTGAAAAGGACAGGGCAGAGAGGGTGATGAGTTTTAGTTTTAGATTCCTCCTACACTGAAGAATAAACTTCCCCTATTTTTTAGCAGAAAATAGAGATGAAAGGGGAAAAAATTATACACATAAGCAAGGAGATTACATGTAAACAAAAAAAAACAACAACATACACTCTCCATTGTTGCAACAAAAGGGGCAAAATATTTCAAAAGAAAAATAAACAAAAATGTGAACAAATTCTACAACAGAAAATTTTATTTTCACTTCAATAACAAAGAAGAAATGTTCTACCATAATAGTAATAAAGATAAAAACTTCTGGGCTAAGATCCATTAACAAACATGAATATACAATTATGGACTAAGTACCTAATAAGACTATTTCCTTATTCTCGAGCTGGTCTCCAACAATTAATGGTAGACACATCTGGTCGACACGGCAACATGGGTGAAACACCATGACCTGAAAGATACAACCATGACATCATTCTCTCGTTTAATAGGTGCTTGATTATTTAAATGGAATTACAAGCAAACCAAGACAAAACAAAATGGCAATACCCGAATTTGGAGCTCCAGCTGGTAAAGTATTGGTGGAAGCAATCGGAAAAGCCAAATTATTTGAAGGCGTTCTTTCACCAGGTGGTCTAAAGTAAGCTGCCAAAAAAATAATAGAAGTGTCATAAAAAAGTAGAGACTACAGGTCAAATTTTCAACAAAGGAAAGAGTATAACACTTCCATAGATACATCTTATAAGCATAAGTCCTCCACAAAGGAATGAAGAAGCTGTGCACATGAAATGTGCATGAAGTAAAATCAAAATAACATCTCAAATACAAATTCATGGACTTAAACCTGAGCTCTTAAAGGAGTTTAGATACTGGCAAAGCATCACCAAATGTAACAGCTTGTATGGCAAGAGTCCAAAGCAGGATTTACAATCTGGTACACTAACTTTGTGGGTGCTCTTATAAAGTTAAATAAGTAGTTCGTTTACTAGACACAGGTACTCTTCAACAGAACTATTGCACTAACATTATTTATAGATTATAAGTGATGCTACCAGTTCCACTGAAAACCTACAGATACAGGCCTTTCATATTTATATGTTGACACGTTCTACATTTTTTGGAATTTTCTCTTTTAGTTTAATAGAGCATCCATAACAACATGCAACAGTTAGAAGTCCAACTGCCACAACCATTGAGGCGCGTATGTTCAATTTGCAGGTAAGAACAATATGATCAGATCAAAAACATAAATTAATGCCCCTAAACATCCATCTTTCAATCATGGAAGCTTCATGGTGGTTAGAGACAAGGTAATTCAAACCTTCTTGGACAAACAATGGACCAGCAGATGGAGGATTTCTTCCTGCTATATATTCTCCTGCAGGCATTCTCCACTGTTCATCAGAAACAAATGGCCTGCGGCCATCATGTTGCGATGGCAGTGAGTATTGTGGAGGGTATGAATGCTGAGGATGCAGTGGCATTGAAGGCTTTGTGAATGAGAAATGGCTAGACGAAGTTTGCGGCAGGCTAGGGGGTAAAGGCCTTTGCACAAAAGCTGTATTACCAGGTTGAAACTGTTGACTTGGTTGAGAGGATGGGGCATTTAAATACATTTCATTATGCCCATATTCTAATTGCCTTGAAGAATTGTATCCAGAAGCCTCTCGGGAATTTCGGGCTCCTGTAGGAAAGCAAGGGGACTGCTGCAGAAACAATTCATTTTTCACAGCAGCATCTATGTGACCCCCATGAGGAGCACTTCCACTAATTTGAACCATCTGATTACCCTGCACACGAAGGCATAGGTTTTATAATTTAAAAGTATTAACATACTCCAGAACAAGCAAAGAACCATCTAGAATGCTTACATTTGGCGTGCCCCGATAGTCATGAGGTACAGGTGCTTGATATGCCAACTGAGGTGAAGACTGCATTGATGACTGAGGAGGTAGCATAGGTTGAGTGGGCAATGGTGGTTGGGGCACGAAAGCTGGAGGAGGGCATGCAGGCGGTGCAGGGAGAGGAGGTGGTAGTGTTGGTAGAGGTGGTGGAGGAGGAGGTGGTGAAGGAGATGATGGAGGTGGGGGCGGAGGTGGTGAAGGTGGCAAAGGTGGTGGTGGTGGAGGAGAATCTGGGGGTAATGGCGGGGAACCCTCGGGTAAAGGAGGGAATCCGTTGGGACTACTTGAAGCTGGTTCCATGATCCTATCATTGCCCTGCTGCTGCATGTCCTTTTCAAGACTATCATTAGTGAATGATGGCCGGTCATCCTTCTGGTGTGCAGAAACATCCTCCATTTCAAGCTCACCATCCACGTCTTCTAAGATGCAATGACGCCTATCACTTGGAGTAACTGTACACGCTTCTAGCTCTACTAAAGCCTGAGCTGTTTCTAAAGGTGATGCGTCAGCAGCTTCTCCGCAAGGACTGTCCAAAAGCTCTTCCTCATCATCATCAAATGCATTAGAAGACAAAAGGCCAGGCAGCTGAAATGTAGCATTACTGGTTACAAAACCAACAAAATGGATGTGTCAGGAAGTTAATGTTCATCTCAAGAGACAAATACTAGGATGTAAAGGATGGGACACAAATGCTAGAAAACCCACCACAAAATACTTCAAAATTAGTAATTTCAGAGAACTACAATGTTAGATTAACTCAAAAAGCAGTAGCTGAGCAGAATATTCCAATCAGATCAATGACGGTGACCTAGGGAAATGGAGACCTGATAATTTGGTCTAAGCTGAAAATCAGCTTAAGGTATCCAGGTCGGTTTGAAAAACAAAAGGTTTTACTTTGGTCTGTAAATCAAACTGATAAGTAAATTATGGTCTTAGTTTGGCTTCAAATATATCTCAAACCAGACCAAAATAAAACCCATTCAATAGGATATAGTGGATAATATTATTTATTATCATTACAGTAATTTGGTTTAGATGGTTGATAGAGCTTTCAGACCTTCCATACTCGTCCACAAGCATGCCTTCCATTTCTCTTATAGGATCATCTATAGCACGTTCAGCTCGAGATGGGCGTCTTAGGGAAAACCCTGAGAGTGCATCATCATTTGAAACTCCAATGTCATCCATGTAACGCCGCAGAATCGATTCAGGTAAAATTTTCCTCTCAAGCCACAATCGTAAAACCTGGTATAGACAAAAGATTCCTTTATCCTCCAGAGGGGATAGTTGTTGGAAAGAACAGAAGAATACTTTCTTACAATGATAATAATAGTATACCTTGAGACATTGACGACGATTTTCACGAGCACTTGCTCCAGGTGGAGCAGCTGCACCAAGGAGACGGGGCAATGCTGTTTGAACAGTAGGGATATATGAAGCACCAGCGATGCCTAAATAAACATTAACCACAACCTATTAATTGCTTCATTAATATATCACATTTGACTATTTCAGTGTGTGATTATGCAAGTAGAAAAGCAGTTAAAGGAGTGTTCTTGTTAAAATGAAGAAGCAATCCTTCAAAAGTCTAAAGATGTGACCTAGTACAAGTACACCATATCATAACAAATAAGAAAAATAATGCTATACAAGCACAACTAATCATATTTTATTAACTGCCAGCACCACATAAATTCAGGATTGGAGTAATTGAACACATTCCTAATCAAGGAGAACCAACCTTTCTGATTATGTGAACACTGGGTGATTGAATCAACAAGAAAGAACAGGTCAACTTTGCGATGAAAACTGGGCTCACTTTCCAGCTTCCGAATAAGAAGTTCAACAACCTGCACACAGATTATGCAATCTAAAACTCCTTCCAAAAAGTAGTCTTTAAAAGGACAACATCAGATGCAAGCTCATCTTGCACCACATATAAATAAGCATAATATTTAACTTACTTCATTTGCAATGCCATACTTGGCACAATCAATAGCAAGGCGAGTTGCACGTCCGATACTTTCCTTAGTCCTCGATAGAGTCTCTATCATTCCTTCAAAAGCATCTCGAGCAACAGACGCCTCGGTACCACCACTGAGAGAGCCTCCAGCTGCCATGTGCCCAGAACTAGCTCTTCTCTCTTCGGTCTCTTCAGTATCCTGTTGATTTTGGGATCCTGACAGGTGACCAAGGGTTGATGGAGAAGTTATACTTGTTCGATGAGCAAATCCCTGCCCATCACCCTGCACTTCATTGTTGGTCACAGAGGGAAAAGGCTGAACTGCAGGACTGAGGCTCGCTCCCTGAGCCTCAGACATTGACAGAAAAGCAGAACTAGGATTTCCCAGACAATATTGTTGAGAGTGAGCTAGTCTTCTTTTTGCTTGCGCAGCGGCAATAAGATGCTTCATTGACATAGCAGAATCTGAATTTTTGGAATCAATCAACGAACCACTTCTATCTTCTCTAAAGATATCGAATCTATACAATCGCAATGAAAAGTAATATAATACCTCAAAAAATATTAACTGAATGTAATAAAAAATAACAAGAGTAACGCAGAGCCATACTCCATTGAAGTTTCAGTGACAAAAGTGGTGTCATTTCCTCGCGAAATTGCTTTTGGAGTAGATTTCAGTCTCTCTACGGAAGAAGCTTGTCTATTTCTTTGACTCAAAACCTGAATTTGTTGAGAAGACTTCAAACCTTCAGAAGTCACACCCAATCCCTTAACAGAGACAGATGGAGCCTTTTTCTGAGTTCCATTACCAGAAACCTTGGCAGCAGCTTTAGTAGTTCTGTGTTGTTCTACTTGTTTTGTGGCAGAAACCAGATGAGGAGACTTCCTTAGGGAAATCAAGTCTGGTTTGGCCTCCTTTGAAGACAATTGTTCTGATTCAGATCTTTCAGGAGTGATGGAGGCATGAGTAACAGTTCGTGGTCGAGTAGGTGACACAACATCGTTCATTAATTTTGAAGAAGCCTCCTTAGGACCATTGTTCTCATGTTGGTTGGATTCTTCAACACTACGTTGAGCATTGGCAGCACTTGAATGATTTACATCACTGCTTTTTGAAGCATCTGAAACAACAGAAGTTACTTTAACATCCCGGATAGATCCTCCATGAAGTGGAGTTTTGGGATCTTCTTCATCATCATCATCAAAAAGGCAAACAGCCCTACGCCTTCTGGACAATTGGGTACCTGGAATTTTCACATGACTAGAACTTGAATTGTAATTCTTCAATTCAACAGGATTTTTTCCAATTTTATTGTCAGAATTACTAGAGCCTGAATCAAACATTGCCTCCAGGGCCCGCCGATGGCGCTTTGATACAGGCAGCACAGCTTCATCACCGGAAACATCAGAAATCATGGACACTGGAGCTCTCAATGCTAAAACATGAGATGTGGATTTTTTAGACTCTGAATGTTTAGCAGCTTTGCTGTTGACATTGTTAGAGCTTGGAGAATTACCTTTCGTTTTTTTGACAATAGATCCCTTGGAAGCATCATTTTTCATATCTACAACCTTTGACTTTTTGGCAGGATGTAAAACTTCATCTGCACCGAAGTTTAGCTTTCCAAGTCCAGGTTCACCCCTTTTTTTCTTGCCAGTAGTCTCACCTTTTGGATTGGCTGCAGCGTCTAGTACATTATCAGTAGCCTTCAAGTTGCTTTTGCTTTTCAGCAATTCCTTTGCCTTCTTACCACCAGTGTAATTAGAATCTGATTTGAGAGTATCTGATGAGAATTTTCTAACAGAGCCACTACATACTTTGCCTTTTACTCTATCTTTCAGCTGCTCCTCAGAATCAGGCAGATCGAGACAACCACTAGATTTATTATCCCTCAATGTTGTTGCAGCTGAACTGCTGCTTTTCTGCCCTTGCACATTTCTTTTCTTTGACCCAGGAGCCATCTTCTTTGACATCTGATCATCCCTCAATGTTTTCTTAGTGCAATTGGCTATAGCAATTTTATCATCAGAGAATTCCTCCTTTATAGGAGAAGGTTCGTCTAAAGATGCTGGAGAAAACACCTCCTTTTTAGCTTGTTCACCATTTGAAATTTTATCATTACCCTCAGAAGACATATGTGGAGATGAGCTATCATCTGCATGACCTGAAATTAATGGCTTTATATGTTCACTATTATTCTCACCTTTTCCTACACTAGTGGTTTCTTCACCAGGTGCTACTGCACTTTTTCCATTCTTTAAGTCGGCCTCTGCACCACCATCCTCAACCCCATCAGCAGATGAAGCCTCAAAGCCAGGTGTTGACTTATCAGTTTCATCTCTCAATTCACTGGACTTCTCTTTATGTAACTCATCGAATGCCACACAAATTTCCTTAACCGCTTGGACAAAGTACCTAGTTTTAACAACTTGACTCTTGGCAGACAATTTACTCTTTGTCTCACTAGTAAAAGCTTGAATATCAACAGGGGCAACAAAAGCTCTGCAAAAGAAGAAACACAACAGGGGGCGGGGGCGTGTAAGCAACTGGAACATGAGTCAACCTTCAAAAAGCACTCGAGAAAATAATGATGCATGCATATCTTTACCAGGAAGGAAAAGTATTGCTCCTCATTATACAAAAGGCATCGTCAAAAACTTCAACAATGAAGTATGAAAATCCCAATTACACAAATACTGGCTTTAAGAGGGAAAAAAAAACAATGGAGATATTCAACCTACAACTCGCTCAGATGTGCAAGAACATGACTTACTGAAGGAAAATGAATACACCGCCAAGTATTAAGAAGAAAACAAGAGACAGAAAGACCAGGTTCTGATTTTCAACAAATTTTCAGATGTCTGAAACAAAATTTAGGAGCAGAAGCATCATCATCGAACCATTATAATCCAAAGAGGAATAAAGTTTCCCATTCAAGGTTTAAGATTTAAGCCTCACTGCTTAAGCATGATTATAGATATGCAAATATGGATGCAAAGACATGATAAAAATTTAAAAGAAAAAAATCACAATACAAACCCTTAACAGATGAAACATTTCCAAAAACCAAACCACATATTCACACAGCTCCTTTAATTTTACACATGAATAAACCATTTATGCCAATGCTACTAAGGATAACTCCAGCTGAACTTATTATTAGGGCATTTAAAATGCCTTTACTTGAAGGCCTGCAGCTATACCATACCACCGTATGTTGACACTTAACAAACTTCAGCTAAAATCTCAAACTGCTAAATTATAACAATAAACAATATGATCAAACCAGAGATGCTTCTCTAATTCATGGTCAGAAGTTGGGAAGCTATTTGGACACAATTTAAGTTACTTATTCAAGACAAACCATAACACGATAGTAAAATTGGAAACCATACATTCAAACATTTTTCGTCTCAAGATATTTGTAAAATCAGCCCATCCAACATTCAAGAAGAAAAGCAGATAAAGAAAGTTTCATTATACAAAATAAGGATCCTTTATTGCACCCTAAATAGTACAGCAATAAATTATGAATAAACCCTCCCTCCATAAAGATGGGTCATTAGCAGAAAATATTTCTAAAACTATATGTAATAAAAATGTGAAATAAAATGTAACACGGCATACAAAGAATCTAACTCACAAATCTATTTAATGTCAATAATAATAAAAAATGGAAAATTGCAATGCCGTTCAATTCAATACCAAATAAGCTACACCAACATTCAAACTCAGCACAGTGCAATTAAGTAATAAAAGAAATGATAATGACTCTAATTAAGCTAAATAGTACTGCTTTCTAGAAAAATATGACTGACATTCTCTGCAACCTACAAATGCATTTATATTAAGAACCAAAGCATTGTTGAAATATAGCATTCAAAACAATCATAATAACAAATAAAATTTTATAAAATAGGTCCTTTGCTGTGTTAAATAATTTTTAGTTATATATATACCTATCGCCCTCAACAAGCAGAAACATTGATTTGGAGCTTCACTGTTAGCTATTACAAGCTCATTCCATTGGTTATAAAAGATAAAAAAGTTCCAAATCCATGTTTTGCCAACTTTAGTTTTCTAAAGTAGATAAGAGATTTTCCTTTTATTTATTTGGGAAGATTAAGGGTGAGTCTTCTCTATTTTAAAAATAAAAAAATAACAATTTTTAAAGAGAAACAAGCCAATAGGTATTCTACTCAGACATGCCTTTTTTGCACCTTAAAATTTGGCTACAAGCACACCTACACACCAAAAGTCCTCACCTCATAAAAGTCCTCACCTCATAAAAGGGACTTTTCTTAGAGGCTCTTGAGGTGCTAACAGATTCAGGCACTGCGTCCTGATGCCTAGGCACACGCCTTGGCAACAAGGATTGGCATTCAGCATATTCAACGCCTTATTTAGGATAGAACTATACAACACAATAAATATTTTTGGAAGGAAATTCGGCAGTAACACCTTTCATGTGTTTATCTCATGTTCCATCTTATGGTAAAATGTGTTTTCCCTCCTACCCATAAACAAAATTGCAAAACCTAAAACAGACGCATCGCCTCTCTTCAGTCACCATGTTGACATCTCAATCATTCAACAGATAAATAGAGAGTAAAATGTGAAATACTTACATTTCTTCTGTTCCAAAGAATTGGACAAAATATTTCTTAGGGTCAGGTTCTCGCTCCCAATCTTCAGGCCGGCTAATCTGAAATTCATAACCCACAGAATCCACCTCAATAACCAACGGTAAACCAAAACCACAAAATAACCGAGTTCTGAGCAACAAAATAATATAAAAGAAATCAGAACCCCTGAATAATTTTTTGATGAACTTGGTAAGATCATTCAACAAAAAAAAAAACATATATTTGTGTTCTGTCCTATTTCTTTCAGTCCCAAAATTAAAATTGCATAGTTGCATTAAGTAACCAATTCAGAAACAAAACAAAGTACGAAATCTGAAACACTGAAAACACAATCAGCTAACATAAGCATGGAGAACACTGAATCCAAAACTAAGACTCCCGCAAAATAACAAAACTTGCTTTAAAAAATAAACAAATTGAATATAAACCAACAAATATACTACAAAGTAAGAAAATGTAAGCATAAAATAACCTTACCAACATCAAACAAAACTTTCTTCAAAAGAAAATCCCCCAAACTCATCATGGATTTATTCAAATTCATAAGTACAGGTGAGCATATAAAAAATTAAAAACATAACCATCAAATTGCAAGTCTCGGGATTCAAGCTAATAAAACTACAACTGAAAATGATAAAATAAAAAGGAAAGAGAAAAAAAAAAAAGAAGAGAGACCTTGGCAGGCCAAGCGGGGAAACCCTTGACTTTGGCAAGAACAAGATCACCCAAACTTAAATTCTTAACTTTTGCTTTGTTCCCTCCTTTTTTACGACCTCCAGCCATAAGATTAAAACCCTAACAGATCCTTCGACGCCGTGCTTGTACGTCGTCGTTGTTATTCTTTCCTTCCGCAATCAAATCCAAATACGATTCCAGATTCCAATCCAAAACCCAAAAAAAAAACCTAGAGATAGAAAAAAAAGACTAGGAAGTTTGGTACCACGGATATCGCCGGCGGCGACAACGCGCCGTGCGAAATTCCGGCGAGGACGAGTGATTAGGGCATCGAGAGAAAACAAGAGAGAGAGAGAGAGAGAGAGAGAGAGAGAGAAATAAGGAAGACGGTGGAGGAAGTGGGCGAAGAGCTAAAGAGAGGGGATTGTTATTTTGATTATTGATAGGGGCCGGGTGAAGATGAGTTGAAAGGGAGATTTTTTTTTTTAATTTGGAGCGCGTGATGTGAGTGATGAGCCGGGGGGGGGGGGGGAATAAAGGCCAAGTTTTGCGTTTTGATGTTGTCGGCGTTTTTTCGTTAAGGATCTTTTCTCCTTTCCTTTTTTTCTTTTTAAATTTTGTTTGCAATTCCCCTTGTGAGAGTTGATATTTGGAGTGACTTCATCCATGTCATCATTGAATAGTTAGAAACTCTACTGATAACTTTATATTATATTTATGGATTTAGTTTTTTAATTGAAATTTTAATTTTGATTAATTGTTAGTTGTCGAAGGAGTTTACGATTCTATCGAAAAGAATCTTCGAAGTGTCGTCTATTAATTAGTCGGGCAAATCCTTAACAATTGTAAGTATTTGTCTTCGGTAGGATTTTGTCTCTCACGTCCGCTGAGAGTTTTGAAGGGTTCATGGAAAGAAAACGCCTTAATTGGTAAAAATATAACTCATAAAGTTTATGTAATAAGCTTCAGTATAGTGCATAATATTGATTATGTAAATAACCTACATGTGAGCTCAAGTGGTACCTCACTTACATGTAAGTGCCTTATGTCTTTGAGGTTGGTAGTTTGGCCAATTTCTCAATAGTTGTTAAATTATGTTATTTTCGAAATCATATGCATCTGATATATTATTATATATGTAATGTTCTATTAACTTATTATTTTCATATTATACCCTTACCTTAAACCCCCTCACCAAATTATTCAATTATTATAGAAACCTGAAGACACATAGCCTCATACATGGCGAAGGCTCAACCTCGTGGCCTTATTAGGAAAGCAATATGCTTCACTTAAACATTATGTCACACCAAGCGGGCCAACACAATTTGCAAAAGATATGTTGGGATGGGTTTTTGACACATTCGTCAATCCATCGCATCAAAGCATGAGAAGGGTCTCGTCTAGTCCCACTCAAACAATGACCTAAGATGACACCCCTCACCCAATCACGACACCGTGAAATAGGAAATTAATTTGGTGCTTAAACTCTAAACCCTAAAACAATAAATATATAATTATATTTTAATATAAAAATAAAACATATTAATTACCTTACATGGAAAACGTTAAGATAACGAGTACCAATTCCAATAACAAGAACCAAATATGAGTACTTAATTGAAAAAAAAAACCGGGTATTAAATTTCACATTGAATGTAAACTTTGATACCAAAATGTATATTTACTATATATATAACCGAACACTTTATTGGTAAATTGTCCCCTAAAGTATATCTCAATTTTTGTATTATTTCTTTAGGTTTTTCCATTTAGAAGTAGTAAACTGTTAATTTTATCTTATTTTACTTAAACTGTGTAACAGTTGGTTTTTCGGTGATGTCCGAAATAGCGGTTTCAGAATTTCATTTTCGATGTTCGAGTCCGTAGATATTATAATTTAATATTTATGAGGTTAGTATAAATGTTAATTGAAGTTTGGTCTCTTAATTTTGTCAAATAAATAGTTAATTTAAGTAAAAAGACTAAATTATAAAAATTTATTGCTATAGATTTTAATTAAACTTAGGACCAATTGAGCAATTAGAACATTCTAAAAGTTCCAAACGGTGGTGGATGTTGTTATAATCCACTAACATTAGTTAATTAAGCTTATAGTTTATTAAATAAAGTTTAATTAATTTTGGTTAATTAAAGTTAATGAAAATTTAATCAAGGTATAAAAGAAAATTTATTAACTATCATCTTTATTTTACTTTCTTCCACCGAAAACATCTAAAGGAAAACCTAAAAGCCATTTTTGAGTCCTTCAAGCTTTTGACCAACAATTTGTAAGTTCAATAAAGGCTTTTTTTTTTTGTAATTTTTATGTTTTTCTAGATCGTGAGAGTTTGATTTAATTAGCTCATATACCAATTTGTAAAATTGTTAAAGTTTCTAAAAGTTGTTATTGATGAATTATTTTATGAAATTAGTGTTAAATGGTTAGATTTCAAGCTTAGATGTGAAAAATTAGATTGTAAAGTATATTTTCTAGTTTTTAACATAATGACTAAAGTGTTTAAATTTCAAAATTAACGTGAAAATATCATAATTATAGATATTAAAGGGTGCATAGAAGGATGCAATTGAGATCGATTTCAAATCGAAGCTCAAATTTGAAAGATATTGAAATTTCGGTTTTAAGGACTAAATTGATTAAAGTGTAAAATTTTAGGGTATTCAAAAAATGAAATTTGATCTGATTCATACTTATAATAAGATGTTATGAAATATTTGAAATTAATAAATTGAACTGAATAATTGTATAGATAAAAATTAGATCAAATCGAAAATAATTGGGGAAAAGACAAAATTGTTGAATAGTCCTTGAAGTTCCAACTTAATTGCTGATTTTTCAAATAAGTTCATATGGTATGAATTGTATTTAATTTTTATATATCTTAATTATGATTTTGAGTATGTTTGATGAAATTTGAATTATTTACAATTTGGTACAAAATGTAACATGCAACAAATAATAAAACGTATAGTTTGAATACATATGCAATATGTATGAAATTAAAATGAAAAAATAGTTTAAATTGTGAAAAAAATTTAGATAGGTAGACACATCATATTAAATATATTAAATGTATTTCAATTGTTTATCGTAGTATTGTCATTTTACTTGAATTGGTATCGAGTTAACTTGTGACACCAATTTAAACAACAAATTTATCTATATACGGGATGTGGGCGTGAAATTATATTTTATACAAAAATTGTTAATTTTTTCTTTAGACTTACTCAATACTGATTATTAGTCTAGGGATAAAGAACTTGTTTATAAATCCATTAAACATATATTTGATCTATCAGCATGTTAATTTTAGTTATTTTATTTAAATGTCATGTAAAAGAATCAAAAGATAAAATGCCATAAAAATAATCATTTAATAGAAATTATATATTAGTCTTTTTCCAATTGAGTTTGTACTTGGTTAACCCTTTGCTAAGTTGACGTCATGAATCAACCGAACACCAACTCAATTAAGGATATTATTAAAATGTCATTTCGTATTTAAAACAAGTTATATTATTCGAATGTACTTTAGTATTTTTATTAGAAAAATATAGAAAAACATACATATGATAGGATTTGGGACCATATTAGTTGTATTAGTAAAATCTTAAATTTACCACTCAACAAAAACTTTATTTTAATTTTATTATGCATACTTTATTACCTCCATCAGTTGTATATATTAACAATATTGTCAATTGAGTTGACGTCACAAATTAACTCGACACTGATGATGACAACAACATGACAAACAATCGTATTCATTTAGTATTCTTAATCTAATGTATTTAATTTTATCAAATGTTTTTATATTAATGTCATACACATTTCATGTGTGTTATTAATTTTTCAAACCATAAGTTTTATTATTTATTATATGTTATTTTTTAAATACATATTATGTTCCAAACACGTAGTTTCCAAAAAATAATATTTTATTTTGTCCATAACCTTTAGAAATGTTTTAAATTTTAAATTATTTTTCATAATTTTTTAAAATTACATGTGTCGCATTAGCAATGAAATACTTCTAAATTTATCACACTACATTAGCGTCCGACATGCCATGTCATAGGTTAAATGGCTTAATATCAATCTCCATTTATTTAATCAAACTGATTAAATCAACCGGATCGGTGACCAAATTGATTCGACCAATGGTCAGGTCTTAAAAATCTTGATTAAACTAAATGCACCACTTGTGAACAGATTCCAAATGTCCATGGGTGGAGTATTGGATCTTCATTAGTTATGTATAGACTAACTAATGGTGTGTTTCATAAACCATTGGAAATTTTTTATTTAATATGTTTGGTTTTCATTTTAATTTTTTATTTAATATAAAATTTTCAATAAAAAAATGTTGAATAAGATAAGTAGATATGTAGTTACTCATCATTTAATGTATAAAATATTAAATTGATTTTATTATTAAAATTTAAAATAACTTATCTTTAAAAAATTTATATTCAAATTAACATATTTATCTTTCATCTAAAATTATTCAAAATAATATATTATATTATATTAATAACATTAAAATTAAAATAAATAATTTTAAAAATCAATATTTACTTTTATTAATTAACACAATTATATCTTATACTTATATTTACTAAATTACCAAATAATTTTTAATATAAATTCATCATTTAAAAATTTAGCTATAAAAATTCAATATTTAAATTTTTCTAAGTTATAAAACACACGATAAGCTTTTGTTTTCTTTTTTCTCGTCCAGCGTGGATTCATATAATTCAACACATTGCAATCAGGCCCTCTTTTGAACACCATAGTATGAGTAAATTATCGCTTTGGTACTTATATTATTTTTATCAGTTTATTTTTGTTATTAATTTGGTTCATTGACTTTAATTTTGTAATCCCTTACCCTAATCCAAATTTTTCTTAAAAACAATTAAACCAATTAATGATATAATAAAACTAATAAAAGTTCACGTAATTTTTTAAAATATAATAAAACTAAAAATCATTAAAAATCTCAAAAAGTCATAAAAATAATAAAAGCCTAAAAATCTCAATACTCAAAAATTATTAGAAAATCTTAAAGTAGACTTAAACCGGTGATGTTTTAAGATTATTTTAAATTTTTAGAATTGTTGTTAGGAAAAATTTAAATGTATTAAAATAATACTTTAGTTATAGTTTAGGGTTAATTTTGTTATTAACCCTTTGAATATGTAAGTTTTGAATATCGAGTGATCTTAATATAATGTTAAATAAAATTTAAGGATTGTTGATGTAGTTTACCCTTAAATTAGTAATTTCAATTAAATCATATTTTCTATTTTTAGTTCATATCAGTATGACAGTGAACAAAAAACAGAGACAATGACAGACACCCTTACTCCGGGAAAGTTCGGATTATCTGAAACTGAAACTTTGATACCTTTGAGCTTTGCTTTTGGGTGTTACGGGTTCCATATCTTTTGTTCACAAAGTTGGGAAAATATGATCATCCTTATCTTTTTAGTTTTTCAAAACTCAAAACACTCCCACTACCTACTCTTTCTTTGGCTTTTACATTTTCTTCTTTTTTCTGTACCTTAACGCCTGAGAGTCTTACAAAAATGGCTGAAAATGACAGTGGTAGTAGCGGTGGAAGTAATCTAGTCGATAACCTTGTTGGTCGACCTAAGAGGAAAAGAATAACCATTCACATACAGAGTCAAGTGGGGTCTGTTGGTATTTTTCTTCTGGGAATCCTAGTTGAAACTGTATTAAAGAACTTCATTTGTATATGTAAATGTTGTCATTTGGTGTTGTCCTATTGGCTGCATTTTAATTGTTTGTGTTTATGTTTGTTTAGGACGGGAATAGGTTGGCATTTAAAATTACGCCCAATCTCAAACTAAGCAAACTGTTTCGTGAATACTGCCAAATGAAGCAATATGATCTCCGGACCGCTAGGTTTTTTCATGAAGGTCGTCGTCTTCTAGGCAAATATACAGCTGCTACGGTACCTTTTTCACTTCTTTTCCATGCTCCCCCATCTGTTACAAGGACTTTTTCTTTCACTGAAACTGTTATCCGTATATTCATTCCGAGTTTCTACCCGACTGATGGCTCAAAGTTATGTTATGCAGAATATATTTGGTTATATTTTTCCAAGTTTTGTTTTCCTGTGTTTGGAGTTCGTATTTTTGTACCATGTATCGGATATGAGTGTTGGATACACGTATTTCAACATTCAAGATAGGATTGAAGCTGGCTTTATCTAAATTGCAATAAAATGTGTAGAATACTAAGATTTTAGTGCTTAAAGGTTTGTGGAAATGAATGGTATGCTATGTTAAAAGTTTTAAAAATGATATTTTATCGATACTCATACTTGAATTTAAGTAACATAAAAATAAATAATAAAATTGATGTCGAATTAATTCAAGCTTTAGCTAACTTAACCTCGAGTTATCCGCATGTTTATATCCGAAACCAAGTGCCTTATGAAGTTTGTTTGATCATTATTGAGCAATTGATGTTACCTTATGGACATTCCTGCAATGGTGATTTTATGGCTTTTTCTAACTGTCAAAAATGTCAATTCTTTAGCTAAATTTGGAGGATCAATCTCAAATTGATTGCATGTTTCATCAAACTAGAGGCGGCCTTTAATCGGACCGGTGATTAGTGTTTGTCTTATGTTTAATTAGTTTTATTATGTCAAATTTATATGAATGTTGATATGTACATATCATATCTTTGTATTTCAAGTATTTCTCATAATAATTCATCTTGAATTCATATCATCTCATATCGGAACTTTACCCGTTAAATCATTTAAAATATCGATGGATACAAAGGTAGTACACTTGAAGTGTACAAAGCTGTAAATCGTCAATCCATATTCAGGAATGCTTATACGAGCAAATAAACAGGAAGCTTTCTCTCCAGCCATATAACGAGAATCTCATGTGTGCCATGTAACGGAAAGCTTATCCGGGTTATATAACAGGAAGCTCATAAGAGCCATATTCAGGAAGCTCATGTAAGCCAATAACGGGTAGCTCTAAAGAGCCATTAATCAAGAAGCTTCAGATAGCCATATATCGGGAAGTTCAAGCGAGTCATATCAGGAAGCTTCGGAGAGCCATTAATCAGGAAGCTCACAAAGAGCCTTTAATCGGGAAGCTCACAAAGAGCCATATATCGGGAGCTTCCTGATATATGGCTATCCGAAGCCATATTAACGAGAAGCTCGCAGGAACCATATAATGGGACACTCTTTCGAGCTATGGTGTATCCGCAACACATGTAGGATCACAACCAATCGGGAACCCTGTATCTATCGAATTTCATCTATTCAAACGGGACTTAACATTTATCGGACATTGTCGGATATGTGACTAATTTTCATACATGTCAATTACACAATTCACATACACAACATTCAATTCAAATATATAGATATATAACTTAGTTACACAAACTTACCTCGATAATTGTTCGTGTATGCAAAATCTACTAATCCGACACTTTTTCTTTTCCACGATCTAACTCCGTTTTTGATCTATCTGGATCTATACGAATGAATTTAACATCAATTCAATACAATTCATATTCAATTCAGTCCATTTCACATCTTAGGCAAAATTACCATTTTCCCCTATACTTTTAATTAATTCCAATTTCATCATTAGGCTTGAAAAATAAAATTCATGCAATTTAATCCTTATTCCAAGCCTAGCCAATTTTTACATGTAACAATAGCAACCCATGTATTTCATAAAATTCAAATTTTTTCCATGAATTTTACAACTTTTCAATTTAGTCCCTAAATCATAATTTCATCAAAATTCCATTTTCAAAAGTTGTTTATCTACCAACAACCTTCCATTTTCTACCATAAAACTTCATAGTTCAACTATATTCATCCATGGAAAAACCCTAATACTTTGATAACTTTACAAATTAATTCCTGAGATAGTTAAATTAAGCTATTACGATCTCGAAAACATAAAAATTACTAAAAACGAGACTTGAATACTCACCTAATTGAGCCAAATAAGCTTGCTACCTTCAAGCTCTTCTAACTAGAGTTTCCATGTAGAATAATTTGGGAAAGATGATGAAAAAGATAACATTTTGTTATTTAATCATTTATCATCTTTTGTTACTTCCACTTTCCAATTTAGTCCTTTTCTTTATTAGATTTTCCAATGATGACTAATCATGTTTATCTACTAACTCCACTTAATGGTCTATTTGCCATATAAAGACCTCAAATTTTGAATTCTATAGCTATTTGATACCTATAGCTACTCGAATACAACTTTTGCACATTATGTAATTTGGTCCTTTATATTAAATTAATCATGTAATCGGTAAAATTTCTTTACTAATTTTTATACGATATTCCTATCATAATGCAGATCATGAAATAATATTAAAATAATTTTCCTTCCGAACTCGGATTTTTGGTCCCGAAACCACTGCTCCAATTTCATTGAAAACAAATTGTTACATTTTTCCAATTTTGGAATTTTAAAATATTATGTTAAACTCTTATTCTTGTAAATGTGTAAGTTCTTTTTAAATTTATTTTATTAATTAATTACGTAATTAAGTTCGAATCTTATTAGGTATAAACATGTAGATTCTTTTTAAAATTATTTCAATTAATTAATTAATTAACAGTTTAAGTCGAGTTAATTATAAATTGGACTATTTAATCTTCATAATTGAAGTTTTAAATAAAAGACGTAACCACCATTAGTTTGTATAGTTACAATTATCATTGAAATTGAGATCAAAAGAAACTTAAAAGTAAAATGACACGTAAAATATGACCTTAAAGTGTTTGATAATTTTAATAAAAGTTGAATTTTGTAAAATGACATGAAGTGAAAGGTATTATGATTTTTTGGCTCTCTAATATTATAAAAAGTCATTTTAGTTCTCCATTTAATTTTTTAAAATTTTAAACTTTTTTGTCAAATCACCCAAAATAAATAGAAAAATAACTTTTTAACTTTGCTAGCATACACGTGAATGACACATAAGTATTTAAATGCATTTTAAATTTTAAAAATTCAAAAATATTATAAAAATTAAAATCATTAAAATTATTAAAACGTTATAAAAATATTTTTAATATATTTTAAAATTTGAATAATTAATTAAATGTTGACATTTCATCCACGTGACAATCCACGTGTATGTCATGTCAACAAACGTTAGCTTTTCCATCTATTTTGGAGTGATTTGACAAAAATAAAAAATAAAAACTCAAAGGCTCAAAGAGATGATGTAACACCCCTTACCCGTATTCGACGCTGGATTAGGGTACGAGGCATTACTGAAACATACACTTGTAAACATATTAAATCGAGTAATAAAATTTCATTAATTATTAAAAACTTTCAAATTATTAACATGCTTTTATAGTTCTTCACAATATAAATAATGCAACATTTCCTACCAACACAATCAAGATTCCGATAATCATTTCAATACATCTAATAATTGTCATATTACCAATAATAATTCAATTACAATAATAAATCACATATCTATATAATATTCATTACCAAATAGCATTCTCTCCAATTAAAATTATACAAAATATAGTTCATACGAACTTACCGGCTAAATTGTAGAAATACCAAAATTTAGGGACATTTTGGTAATTTTCTATTTTCTCAATTTCCACCCAATCTTGATCTAAATTAATATTTCATTCAATTTACTAATTTAAATAATAAAATAATTCATGAACAATTTGGTCACTTTGACATTTTACAAATTTACCCTTAAAGTTTCACATTTGTTCAATTTAGTCCTTGAGCCCAAATCATGCAAATTAACCATTTGAAATGCAAATCCATGCTAACATAATATTCATACATTTATTTTCCTCCTCCTCCTCTCCATTCCACATCCTTAATTTACATAACATGCTATAAATAACATTATCTATAATTTCACTATTTTCTTGTAAATTTATTCAAAGCTGTCCATTTGAGTCATAGTCACTAAATCATTTATATCTTGAGCTACAGAAATCCAAATTAAGATCCGTTAATTTTCCTGAAACTAGACTCACATATCTTCTTGCCATAAAATTTTCATAATTTTTGGTTTAGCGAATAAATACAGTTTATTCTTTAAAGTCATCCCTGTTCTGCTGTCTGACAGTTCCGACCCTTCTTCACTAACAATTAATTATCTCTTTGTACAGAATTCGAATGATGTTACCGTTTGTTTCTATTGAAAATAGACTCATTAAGGATTTAAAACATAAATTTAAGCCTCTAATTATTTTTCTCCAATTTTGATGATTTTCCAAATTCAGTACAGGGGAACCCGAAATCATTCTGACCTTAACTCACAAAACCTATTATATCTCATGATTTACAATTATATTGCTTACACCGTTTCTTCTATGAGAAACTAGACTCAATAATATTTAATTTCATACTTTATTAATCTTCTAATTCAATTCCCACAATTTTTGGTGATTTTTCAAAGTTGACCTTCTGCTGCTGTCCAAACTGTTTTAGTGCAAAATATTGATTACTAAGTTTATAACACTCTTATTTTCTTTCTCTACACTATTTCTCATCACTTTCTCTTATTTTCTCTTCACTAACATACCAAGAACATAAAACCTTATATAATAAAACTCTACATTAACATCAATTTCATACCTTTTCAATAATATCAAACTCAAAAATATTTTGAAATCTTGATGTTCTTACCTTGCTCAATTGATTTCAATCTTTAACTTGATTTTCTCTCTCCTCCAGCTTCTATTTCTTGAATCTAACTTGATATTCTATCTCCCCATAGTCTCCTTGTTATCTTTCTCTCTTGATGACTATAGAAATTCTTTTGATTTCTAGGTGGAAATGGTAGATTTTTGGTGGAAGGACCAAATTGTAAAGAAAAGAAAGTTTCTTTCTTTTTCTTCTCTTCATACGTTGGAATGCATGGGGAAGATGATGATTCTTCATCTTTCCTTCCATATATATATATACTAAATCGAATAATACTAAAATAATAAAATATCATTTAAAAATTAAATTAAAATACTAATAAACTAATATTTAATTAATTAATATAAAATATCTCCAACATCATCATTATCTTCTAGATTTCTCTCTCTTCTAATTGACCATTTTGCCCTTCACGATCTTTTAAAATTCCATCCTTGAGTCATCACTTAATTTGGTAAAATTGCAATTTAGTCCCTCAAAATTCTTCACCTTTTTCAATTTGGTCCTAATCCATCCATTTTCCTTAGTTTCTAGATCATTCCACCCTTAAAATATTTACACCATTGGTTCTTCAACTTTTTCATATTTATACTTTAGCCCCTTAATTTTTGAGTATTTACTCTTAGGCAACAAAACTTTTCTCACTTTTGCAATTTAATCCTTTCTTGAATTAATATGTCATAATATACTTTCCAATGTTGACATAACTCAATTACTCTTTTATCACTTTATTTCCTTAATTTACCATATCGGGATATTATCTTACTTTCTTACTATAGAAATTTTTGGGATATTACAATTTCATAGCTAGTTAACCCTTCTAGCTTCTAGAATTCAAATTCTACATTTTATACAAATAGGTCATTTCCTTAATTAATCACTAATTCGATAAAATTTTCATATCAATATTTTCATGCAACCTTCTTATCATAATGCAACCCATGTCATAATTTTAAAATAAAATTTCCTCGTCGGATTTGTGGTCCCGAACCACTGTTCCACCTAGACCCAAAATCGGGCTGTTACAGATGAAAATAAATAATGAGCTAAAATAACTTATTTTGTAAAGTTGGAGGACCAAAAAGGTCATCATGCCAAAGTAAAATGACCTTAAAGTGTGACATTTTCTCTAATGAGAATGGATTGTATGAAACAGGGGCGTCACGTCATCTTATATCATTTTTCAATTATTTAATGACACTTCAATGTCATTAATGCATAATTTTGGTAACCCTAAACTTGAATCTTGAACCCCAAACCTTAGACATTGAACTTAAACCCTGAACTTGAATTTGGATCCATAAACCCAAGCCTTGAACCCTAAATTAAAGTGCCAAGTTTAGGATTCGGGGTTAAAGGTTTCGAGTTCAAGTTTAGGGTTCAGAGTTCAAGATAAAAAATACTAAAATTATGTATAAATGACATGAAAAAAATTATTAAAATATCATTAAATAATTGAAAAGAGATACGAGATGACATGTCGCCTATTTCATACAATCATTTCTCTTCTTTAATAGAAACCAGATTTATTGAATATTTTAGTCATGCAATAAATTCTTTGACTTTTCTAATAGACAAACAAATGTAATAAATATGATGGGTTAATTGTAATAAATATTTTTAAATTATGAATCTCATTTTAAATTAGTTTTTCAATTTTAAGATATTTTAATTATATCTTCAAAATATTTATGTTATATTAATAAAGTTCCTTTGTTATTTAAATTGTTGATTTTGAAAATTTGAACTTCTACAAAATTTTATTCACTTTTTTTTTACTTTATTTCTAGTTTTAATTTTTAAAGTTACGTGAACATTTGACTTCTCTTTAAAATTATTCCTTTTAAATTATGTAATACAAGATTTTATAGGGCATGATTTATTTAACATCTATAGTTCGAAATGTAATCAAAACGTTTTAAAATTTAGGAATCAATTTAAAATAAAATTATAATTTAAAAATTAATTTAAAATTATATTATTTGAACCGTATTAAATAAATATTTAATAAAACTACCTCTTTATAAAAATGAAGATATTATTTTCATTACTAATAGCTAGACGGACACACAAATTAAAACATCGCTAATTTGATGCGAGAATAATTGAAAAAAGTTACATTTATTATACGTCATTTGAAAACCTATATGCCCTGAATAATTAATTAGGATATTACCAAAAAAAGTAATTAATTAAGGTAATTATAAGATTGACAATCAAATGGATATTGATTATTGAACGTTTGTTACCTGTTTTACTTGTCTGTCTTCAAGCTCAATCACAGCAAATTCCGACCACCATGGACTTGGCAGGTATACTTCTTGCAGTTGCTGTTGCACTTGTTTTCTTCTTTGAAGCCTTGACATGGACAAGAAGGGCTAAAAACAAGATGTGAGCTGTTAGGCTTAACTTTAGAACTTTTTTTTTTTGGGGGGACTGATGACTTTTTAAATGTATTTTTCCAAATTTTGGAATTTTAAAATATTATCTTCGAGTCTTATACTTGTAAGTGTGTAAGTTCTTCTTATTAGTTAATTACGTAATTAAATTCGAATAGCAAACATGTAGATTTTTTAAAATTTATTTTAATTAATTAATTAATAGTTTAAGTTAAGTCATGCCAGTAAAGTTAACAAATTCATCCATTTTGGGATAATTTAACAAAAAAACGAAAGCTCAAGGACAAAAAGAGACGAAAAATAAATAATGAGTTAAAATAACTTAATTTCTAAAGTTGGAAGACCAAAAAGGTCATCATGTCAAATATAATGACCTGAAAGTGTTTGACATTTTCTTTAATGATAAAATATTGTATTAAATAAGGGCGCCATGACATAATGTATCTCTTTTCAATAACGACATTTTAACAAATTGTCCATGTAAATGATACATAATTTTAGCAATTCTTTTACCCTGAACCTTGAATCTTGAATCTTGAATCATGAATCATGAATCATGAATCATAAACTTGAAATCTTGAACTCGAACTATGAACCCCAAACTTTGAATCATGTTTAGGGTTTAGTGTTTAAGATTTGGATTTGAGTTTAGATTCGGGGTTCAAGATTTCGAGTTCATAATTCAAGGTCCATATTAAAAAAATATAAAAAAATATGTATCAATGACATAGAAAAAATTACTGAAATGTTATGAAATAATTGGAAAGAGATACAAGATAGCACAGTGCCTCTGTTTCATACAGTCCTTGATACAAGATAGCACAGTGCCTCTGTTTCATACAGTCCTTGATACAAGATAGCACGGTGCCTCTGTTTCATACAATCAATTCTCTTCTTTAAGAGAAGCCAGATTTATTGAATATTTTAGTCATGCAATAAATTATTTGACCTTCTCTACCTGGCAAACAAATGTAATTAATATGATGAGTTAATTGCAATAAATATTTTTAAATTATGAGCCTAATTTTAAATTTTAAGATATTTTAATTATGTATTCAAACTATATATGTTATATTAATAAAGTCCTTCTATTATTAAAATCGTTGATTTTGAGGTTATTGAAGTTTTACAAAATTATCGTTCACTTTTTTTATCAATTTTACTTTATTTTTAGTTTTTAATTTTTAAAAGTTACGTGAACATTTTACTTCTCTTTAAAAATGACATATGAGATTTTATAAGGCATGATTTATTTAACATTGATAATTCGGAGATTTAATTAGAACGTTTTGAAGTTTAAGAATTAATTAAAATGAAGATTATAGTTTAAGGATATCTAATGCAATTAAATCTAACATGATGAAGCGAAAATAAATTTACACACACATAATTTATGCCACGTCTTTACCAAATCCAGGTATATGAAACCAGAGAAAATATATAATATATCATTTCCATTACTTTTTGGATACAATATTTAGGTAGGGGATGGGGTTGGATATCCACAATTGAACGTTTGTTGCCCGTTTTCCTTGTCTGTCTTAAGCTCTAAACCAATATAAACTTGTCTGTCTTCAAGCTCAACCACAGCAAATTCCGACCTCCATGGACATGTCAGGTACACTTCTTGCGGTTGCTATTGCACTTGTTTTAATACTATAATATTATTTTAATACTTTTAAAAAATTTAACAATAATTTTAAAATAATTCAAAGAAAATCTAAAAGCATAAAAAAGAAGGTGACGTGTGCCAGATTCTTATTGGAGTATATACATTTTTTTTTTTGGATAAAAGATAAAATTGATATCTTATTTATTACTTCTGAACGGAAAAAGAACTTTAAAAACTGCATGAGAATTGATGCATAGTTTATGGACTAATTTACTAATAAAGCGTTTAGCTAAACATAGGTAAAGGTATCTTTTGACACTCGAGGTTGGACTTTAGTACCCAATTTTATTTTTGGTCAAATTAAGTAGTTATATTTGCTTATGACAGTAAATATAGGGTAAATATCAAATGGTGTTAACTTTTTGGTTTCAGGGTGCAAAAAGTGCTCTAATTTTTTTAAAAAAAGTATTTAAGTTTTTTTTTTCCACTCATTTGAGTACTTAAAATTTTAAAATACATCAAAAAGGTCCTCAAACCTTTTCAAAGAAAGCAATTAAGCTCCTACTTTTTCTTTTACACTCAATTAGGTACTTGAACTTTCAAAATGAATCAAAAGATGCTCAAACTTTTTAAAAAATGCAATTAAGCTCATGCTTTTACTAAAATTTAGAAAAGAATATAAAAATTAAAATCAATAAAAACTATAAATATTATTAAATTTTAATAAAATATTAAAATATTAATAATTTATTAAAAATTAGAAAAATATAAAATTGTAAAAAAATTAAAATATTGTAAAATTTTATAAAAATCGTAAAAATTATAAAATTTTATAAATTAAAGAAAATTATAAAAATGTAAAGAAGTATAAATTTTGTAAAATTTTTTTATAAAATTTGTAAAAATTTTTTATAAAACTATCGTACCAAAAGAAGCATTTTATAATTTTTTATAAATTTTATTGATTTTTTGTCATTTTTCACCACATGTCACATTGTGTTGTGACACGTTATGACTTTAATTGAAAAAAAACTAGGGTCGTTAATTTTTTATGATTTTTATAAAATTTTACAATTTTTTATTTTTACGATTTTTATAAAAAAATTCTATCTTTTAATATATTTAAATTTTTATATTTTTATTAAAATTTAATAAATTTTCTAAATTTTATCTTTTATAATTTTTAATAAGAGCAGGGCTTAGTTGCTTTTCTAAAATTTTGAGGGTATTTTTGATGCATTTTGAAAGTTTAAGTACTCAATTGAGTGAAAAAAAAAGTTTTTGATGCATTTTGAAAGTTCAAGTGCTCGATTGAGTGTAAAAAAAAGAGGGGTTTAATTGTTTTTTTTTTTTTAAGTTTAAGAGCTTTTTACACTCTTAAGCTTTACTTTTTCCACACGAGGCTATTAATATATTTTAATTTAAAAATTATAACTTTTATTTATTATAAAACATTGTCTATATTTAAAAAACGTTGTAAAGAAATAAAATTATAATTTTTGAATTCATATTGCTTTAATGAATGACCACAATTAAATTTGGATATGTATGCAATTATAGCTTTCCCAACTTATTATGTTACCATGTGACGCTACATGAATTGATAAGAAAGGTAAATCTTAATGACAGGGATGGAGGTAAAATTATTAAGCATTTTGTACTAGACGTTCGATTATATATATTCTTAAAAATAAATAAATTAGTTACTGTGTAATTTGATTATTTCTATTAAAAATTTCATCATTTGTACTATTAAAAGTGTCACATGTACCTCATACTAATATATAATAATTAATTTATCTATTTTTTAATAAAATGACAAAATACACTCCAATAATATTTGGTATCCTTTACTTGCATTTTTGTCAACGCATTAAAGTTATAAAAGGTGTAGGATCATTTGAATGCAACACATTAAAGTTAAGTTTTTAACAATTAGGGCTATACAATGCAGCTCATTAATTATTTTTTAAGCTTATAGTTGATAATTGATACACTAAATTACACACTTTTTCATTGAAATTTCATAAATAGATAATTGATTTTTAACAAGTAATTAAATCTTTTAATCTATAATATCACATCATTCAGTTGGGGCCTAAAATGGAAAACTTTCCATTTTAGTCTTTTAAAATTTTAAAATTTTAAATTAGTAAATGTAAAATTACACTTTGCCCTCTTAAAAATAATAAAATTTTGATTTAATCTTTTAAAAGTTACATTTTACTATCATAAAATTACAAATTAATTTCGACCTCCTAAACAAAATTTCTAGCTTAGCCCTGAGTTTATAAATTTATAGTCTAACAATTTATTAAATATGGAATTAATTGCACGTAACATCATTAAACTATGGTCTTTATTTTAAATTGGTATTCAAATTTTACAATATTCTATTTACATTCTCAAACTATTTATGTCATATCAATAAGGCCCTTCCATTATTAAAATCATCAATTTAACCGTTAATTGAGAGGATAGATTTTATATGATATAATTTAAATTTTAACGAAAAATAAATATTGTAAGAATGGATGCTGTAAAATTTTTAGTTTTGAGGTTTTCAAAACTTTTATAGAAACTATTGTTCACACTCTTTTTTTTTAGTTTTAATTTTAAAAGTTATGTAATAATATTTATCTTTTAAATTTTTTATTTTAAATTATGTAATATAATATTTTATGTATCATTTAATGGTTTAGTTTCAACAATTTAATGACTTAATTGATATAACATTGCTAGTTTGGGATGTAATTAGAACGTTTTAAAATTTAAGGACAAATTTAAAATGAAAGTTATAATTGGAAGATATTTGATGTAAATATTTAAAATTTTGAAATTCAAATATTAATATATCCACATTCTTCTTTTATCTCCCAGTTGAAGGAAACTGAAATAGAAAAGGAAAATTTAAAATTTGAATATTAATATTCACATATTTTTATTTTATCCCTAGTTACAAGTTACAACGAATTTTTAACCAAAAGGGTAAATCCATTTGAATAAAATGGATAAATTGCATTTGTGGTCCTCTTAGAAATTAATAGTTTAATTTATGCTTTATAGCTTATAACTTTAGTCCACATATTACTTAGATAATGTTGACTATAATTGATTTTACTTTTTTTTGCCCATCTAATTAATTTTACTTTGCTGGTAAAAGTTTCTCACTCTTTTAAATGACAAAATAAATATATTAAAATACAAATAATATTTTGAATTTTTTAATGTTTTAAATATGTATTTAAATTAAATTTAAATGATAAACTATTTAAATTAAATTTAAATGATAAACATGAAAAATATTCCTGAACCCTCTACTTTTATAATATTATTAGTTAATCCAAATTTGTGGCGAGTAAGGAAGAAGTGTTTTTTTCCTTAAAATAAAAACCCCATTTTAGTATTTTAATCAAAATAATCAAGGTGTAAATTATTGACCTAATTTATGAGTAGAGGATAAAAATATGTGAAATTAAAGTATATAAACTAAATTCCTAATTTTAGGATAGTATAGAGACCAAATCCAGAATTTGACCCATAAAATAAATTAAAAAAAGAAAAATATATTTTAGCTTGAATAATTATATATAAAAAATATAAATGCATGGAGCCAAAGACTCACGGGTGTGGCGATAGTGGAATAAAATGAGTCCTACAATCACTCCAACTCCCCACGCTTAAACTTTCTTTCTTTGAAACACTGTTTAATCATTTCCCTTGCTAATCCAAGTTAAAATTTTAGAATCATGGTTGTCGTTTATTTATAAACAATATATATATATATATACACACAGTTGTTTCAGCTTTGCTTTCAGATTTTTCTCCGTTTATTTCTCAATGAATTTTGTTTTTAATCCTTGTAACTAGCTTCTTTTCCATGCAAGAAAAAACCCAATAATGGTTTTGGCTATGGAGTCTTTAAACAGGCTATTACATTGTTGGATTCTGTTAATAAGCTTGCTATTTGTAGTTAATGGGCAATTTCCAACAACCCTTGAAGGACCCTTCAAGCCGGTGACTGTGCCTGTAAATTATAGCATTATTGGACAAGTTACTAGCTTGCCAGTTAATGATAATCCTCCGTTAAGCCCAGAGATTGAGTTTCAGCCTCAACAAATTTTTCTTTCTCTCTCTTCAGACTTGAGCTCAGTTTGGGTGTCTTGGATTACAGGTATTTGCTTAGTTCATACATTCCTTTATGTAATCTCTACATTTAGTAATGTTTTGCTATTTATGGTCCCAGCTGATGTACTGTTGAGGGATTTGGGTTTTGTTTTATATACCTTTTTCTCTAAGGAGTTCAATTTGCCCACTTTGTCTTTCCCAAATTTGCTTATGGCATTTGGTTTCCTTTTATGAACTATGAATTTCAGGGGAATATCAAATTGGTGATGATATAGAGCCATTGGATCCTCAAAGTGTAGCCAGTGTTGTTCAATATGGAGTCTATAAATCAGGCAGGAATAATCTAGCAGCTGGCAGTTCATTCATTTACAGTCAACAATATCCCAATGAAGACCCCAATAACTACACTTCTGGGATTATACATCGTGTTCTTGTCACCGGTATATATACATTAATCCTTCTTATTGGTACTAGAACTAGACACTTTTTTATGCTTTTTAAGTGTTTGAATTGCATTGCAAGATATTTATGCACACTTTGGCTAAGGCTTGATGTGGTATCAATGCTAACTTTGCTTTTTTCTTGAAATATTCATATCCATTTCATATCCGGACATGAATATGAGGATATATACCTTTATCCTACACTCAAACCAGAGTCAAAGTAACAATATGTAGTATTCTCAAAGACAAGTTATGGCAAGAACTGCTGACCTGAAAGAAAATATAGGCATGACTAGACAAGCAGTTTTTAACATAATGTTGTCCTTCATGTATGAAGGGGATGGAGATGTATGCATTAGATTCATTGTTATGTCTTTCTGCAGGGTTGGATCCTGATACTATGTATGAATATCAATGTGGAGATCCTTCTATACCAGCAATGAGTGATGTTCATTATTTTAGAACAATGCCTTCCCCACCCAAGGACTATCCGAGCAGAGTAGCGGTGGTTGGAGGCCTCAGTCTTACTTATAATAGTAGCACAACAATTAGTCACATGGCAGCCAATCATCCAGATCTTGCTCTGTTGGTTGGGGATTTAAGTTTTGCAGACTTGTATTGTACAAATGGAACTTTATGTGACTTTCAAAATTGCTCATTTCCACAATCTCCCCTGCAAGAAACATATCAGCCTCGTTGGGACCATTGGGGAAGGTAAAATTTCGATATCTTGCTTGATTAGCTACTAGTTTCTTCACTCCATTGAATGAAAACTTTGTAGTAGTAGATGAAATGATTGTATGATAGTCAAAATGAATGGTAATCTTACACATTATTAAAAGGATTGAAATTTAAGTAATCTTACACATTATTAAAAGGATTGAAATTTAACTCAATTTCAAAGCTGTTTCTTCAACTCTCTCATATTGTTGTGTTGAGAACACGTGGTCCCTACTCTAAAGGAGACACTAAATTACCATACTTTAAGGTGAAACTGCTTTAAGCTCGATATGGAAACGTGTGGTAGGCGTGGAACTTAAACTTAGAGAACCTGCCTCTTTGGTAGTTCTGATGGACTTTTCTGATTCTGTGATTCTCTATGAATTTACAAATGCAAAAAGGCCAAAACCTTGTTGGGAGTTAGTGTCCACAATATAATCTTATGATTTTATTTAACTAAACCTAGGAATATGATGCTTTTGTCAGGTTCTTTCTAAAGCTTCTCTATTGTATTTAGAGATCAATTCAGCGATGAAGGCTGGTTATTTATTTGCAGGTTTATGCAGATTCTAACAGCTACTGTTCCAACAATGGTGATAGAAGGGGACCATGAGATTGAAAAACAAGCTGATGATCTGACATTCACTGCTTACAATTATCGGTTTGCATTTCCATCCGATGAAAGTGGGTCAACATTGTACTACTCTTTCAATGCAGGTGGAATACATTTTGTGATGCTCGGTGCATATGTGCCCTATGATAAATCATGTAAAGTCATCTATCGACCCCATTTCCGTATTGTCCCTTCTTATTTTCTTTATATATGGTCGTTTCTTTTCTTTTCTTCTTTTCCCATCCACCGATCATGTTTACTTTCCTCGTAATGAGAGCACCTTGTTCTGTTGATTGCAGCTGATCAGTATAAATGGCTGGAACGAGACCTCTTTAATGTGAACAGAAGTGTGACACCATGGTTGGTAGCTGCTTGGCATCCTCCCTGGTACAGCACCTACAAGGATCATTATAGAGAGGCAGAGTGCATGAGAGTGGAGATGGAAGAATTGCTATATAAACACGGAGTTGACATTGTTTTCAATGGACATGTAAGGGCAGTTTAACTTGTCTTTGGTAATCCCGCATATATAAATGTTCCATGCAAACTACCAATGAGATGTTGGCTGAGTTGGCAGTGGTCTCGCCCCATAAGGGTGGATTAGTCTCAAGTCCAATGTGGCTGGGGACGCCCTGGGTTTATGCCTCAAAAAGATGTTACAGACAGTAATTTTGCATTGTTTTGCAGAAAATTATGTTTATTTGATTTAGCATATTAGGGGCACTAAAACAAAATGGAAATTCATTTTCCGAACTCGAACTGCTACTAACTTCAACATATACATGTTCTTCACTTACCAAATCAGAGTTAAAACTTAGAAGTAATGCACATATAGTGGTAGAGTGGACATGTATTCACACAAGAGATGAAACCATTGATGTTAATGGAGTGTTTAATCGGTCACTTTGAGTTTCCAATTAAAACATTCCTTCCCAGCTGAACACATGGGAGGAAACAACAAGCTTTCTGCTAATGTTGATTGAAATCCATGATATTGCAAATAAAATATGAGGGTATCCTCCCAAGGATTCTTTAAAGACATGGGAGATTTTGCTAGATAGATATGTAGGTTTCAGTATTGCCTAGTTCTAACCCCTTTATGCTTTAAATGTTGTTGCATTGCAAATAAAATGAATTGAGAAGAAATATGCTCATGATGAATCAGGTTAATGCCTATGAGAGGTCAAACCGAGTATACAACTACACACTGGATCCATGTGGTCCAGTTCATATCACAGTCGGTAGTGGTGGAAATGAAATGAACTTGACACTTGAGCATGCTGATGAGCCTGGAAATTGTCCAGATCCCTCTAACACCCCGGACGGATTCATGGGTGGCTCCTGTGGATTCAATTTTACATCCGGTCCGGCAGCTGGTAATTTCTGCTGGAATGAACAGCCTGAATATAGTGCATATAGAGAAAGTAGCTTTGGCTATGGGATTCTTGAGGTACAACATACACTTCCTCTCTCTCTCTCTCTCTCTCTCTCTCACACACACACACACACACACATGCTATCTTACTTGCACTTGAGTGTCGGTTCTGATTGTGAGTATGTGTCTGACAGGAATATATTCAATTTTTTCTAAGTTTTTTATCCTTACATCCAAATATGTGTTGGATATGCATCAAATGCACATTAAACTAGATTACATGTTTGCAAGCACACGTTGCATGCTCTGCACTCTTGGGAAAAGGCCACAAGGATCTGAATATGAAAATATCAATGGAACTTTTAAACATCCACCTTCAGTCGAAAAAGTCTGCATGATCTTCGAATAAGAAGTGTTTTGCCCTTTTTTTTCTTTGGAGCACCAGCATTGAAGTTTCAGTTTGTATCACTACATTTTTACTGGACACTAAGAATTTCTTATTTTGTGACCTACTAGCAGAGTTTCATGTATCAAATTGAAATCTAGCTAGCCTTCAAAATATACCAAGGAATTAGCTATATTTAGTATAAATTCGAATAAGTTGAAGCATCTGTAAGTAGGTACTTGTTTTCTGATGAGTAGCACTTTTGTGGCTTACAGGTGAAAAACCAGACACATGCCTTGTGGATGTGGTACCGCAATCAGGACCGCTACTCAGTTGGTATGGATGGAATTTACATTGTACGGCAGCCAGATCGTTGCCCCAGTTGAGCCAAAGGTGATTAAACTTTTAATTTAAGGTCAATTCCATAAGAAAAAACCAAGACAGGAGTAATGACTTGCTGCATAAACAACTGAATATAGGTAATCTGTTAACTTTTTGAAAACCATGAAAAGAACCTGCCATTATGACGAGTGAATTGTGTTTAACTCACAACTTCATGATGATGTTTAGTTAATCTAGTATGAGTATTAAACAATGTTAATGTTTTATGCTTAACTGAGTTGGTCCACGTAACCACCCTTAAGAGTTGGCATCTAAAGGATTGGAATCCGAATCTTTAACATTTAAAATCCTTTCCTCTATTATGAGGCTATGACCTCTTCGATTTGCCCCAATGTTGCTTTTTTTTTTCTTGGACTACCTATATTATGACCAATCGAACCTCCAAGTACATAGAAAAATTGAGAAAATAATGAAGATACCCATGTTGGAAACATGTCCGTATATGACACTCATTCTTGAGCCCGTGTAACATAAGTTTGCTCTTCTTTTTGTTTACAGGGCGTGTTTCTTTCTCATGTGTAGAAGTACCACATTCACTAAAAGGAAAGATGAGACCTCAGTGCAACTTCAAAATATTCAGAAAAAGGCTTATGGTACCACCATGTATATGACTGACTCTACAAGTCTTTTCTCCGGGTTACACAATTTATATGGCTAGAAATCAATCTTTGTTCTTTAGGGTCCAATCATACGTATGGATTCCAGGAGATTGTTACATTAGGGTTTCATTTCATCTATGTTAAGCTTATATTCTTATAAGAGCTTATTTGTAGAGTTAGGCAGCTATAGAACAGCGTTACTGGCATCACTTCTTCTAATGGCATTTGCTTAAATTATATTTACTTTCAATTTATGAGACGACGAGAAAAGAGTTTTTGGTTTCTAAAGTGGGCTAATTTGTGGCATTTGACTCTTCATTTTTTCTCACTTGATGCATTCGGCTCTGCTATGAGGTATGGCCGAATAAAGCCCCTCTAATTATATTAAAACTTTTTAAAAAATTAAGTATATTCGTACCGTACACATATCCTCCTCAAGTCCAAGATTGCAAGCAGCCATGTTAGTATCATAAGAACATCATCTTGAGATCTACCATTGCCGATAAACAGTTGGTGATCACACCTAGAAACTAAAGAAAATAAAAAATAACCAAGTCTTTGACCTGTGCTAATGCAATTGGCCCCAGTCTAATTCTCAGATAACTTGTATATATCATATCTGAGATTATCTATAAAACAATCTTTTAGTAGCATGCACATATTCATGTTGTGTTCGTCCTAAGCTGATTCTACCTTCCTCATGTGCTCGTCTTCAACTTCATCAACAAACTTTAATAAATTCTCCAATGTCCCTACAGACAGAAGTAAACTTCATAAACTAATATCTGTGAGAACAAGCTGTTAGTTTAGCGGCAATACAGTTTCCATACAGATACCAATATCCACAAACATGCCTGAAACAAACCATTATACGCGCAAGTTGGAATCCTCAACAACAGTACATCTAATGTGCAGGTCTACAAGGCAGGAGGCATAACTTGCTGCACAAACAACTGAATATAGGTATTAACTTATAACTCTATGAGGATGTTTTAATTGAACCAAAGGCTTAACTGAGTTGGTCTATGCAACACCCTTAAGAGTTGGCGTCTAAAAGGCTGGAAACCGAATCTCAGCATTTAAGATCCCTTCCTTTATTCTGAGGCTATGACCTCTTCGATTTGCCTCTATGTTGCTCTGACTTTTTATATTTCTTGGACTACCCATTATATGTCCAATCGAGCCTTTGACCACATAGAAAATTTGAGAAAATAACGAAGACACCCATGTTGAGCAACGCTTGAGTCCAAGTGATATAAGTCTGTCTCTTCCCCAACATTTTTCTTTCTTATTATTTATAGGGTGTGTATCTATATGAGGTGTAAAAGTCCCAGTTTCATTCTGAGGTGCAATTTTCAAAAAATTCAGCAAAAAAAAAAAAAGGCTTATGTGTACCCTACCATTTCTTCTGATAGTACACAATTTATATGGATTCCAGGAAGATTACTACATTAGGGGTTTAAAGTTTAATTTTAATCCATGTTATGTTCATAATCTTATAGCTGTTTGTTTGCACTAACTTACCGAAAAAATACCAAAAAGAAGGAAACGAAATTAACATCTTTCCCTAAGTTACTTGTCAATATTTGCATCCCACATATATTCAAATATATAAAAATAATTTTTAAAAAAAAATTAAATATATTTATACACTAAACACATACTCATATACAACATTCATTAAAATCGAAAGTTAGCTATTGAGATTGAGAAGTCTTAATTCGCTAAAATAGCTACTACCCATACATCTATCATTATTATTATTAACAGCCTATTGTTGTTTGTAAGTGGCTTCATCTCAAGTCTAGAACTGTCTAGACTGTATTATTCTATAAATGAGAATTTTAGGGTTGGGAAGCTTTGGCTTCAGTCCAAAGATATATACATATATATATATATATGCTACATGCTAGCCTTTTCAATAAAATAAAAAGGAAATATATATATATAGCATATAGGCATATATTTTACGAAGAGACCTTCCTTTAGTTACTTTTCCTCTCATGAACTTTATTAAAGTATTATTCATTTAATTAATTTAAAAAACATGTTAAAATCCAAATTTTAATATTTTTAACTTACTATTTTCAAAATATATAAAAAACAATTAAAGCATTGGAGTTATGGCTTTTGGAATGAGAGAAGGTTGGTTTTGGCTTAATAAAGAAAATTAAATAAAAAAGAAAGCAATTAATTTCGGTTAAGTGAAAAGGCAATGGTGTAAGTGATGAAGATGTTCAACATGACGTGCCACCCACGCTACTTTCTAAACACGTTATTATATTTCTAATATAATCAAAACCCTAACTTTATCGCTTTGCGCCCTTTCATTCTCCGCCCACACTTTCCCTTCTCTTTTTGGCAGTATGTTCTTCAAAATTTCTATCCATCTAATATTAATTTATTATATATTCAAATAATAAGGTTGGATTGAATAGATAATAGAACAGAACTAAACCAATTACGACTAATGCATAACACCAGCAAGCATATGCTGGTTTTTTCCTAGCATTAAATCAAATAAAACAAAATAAGGCTCTTCAAACACTTTTCAGTCAATCGGTATCCTTATTGCTAAGGCCGCCATACCATCCACTACCTGATTCCTCTGTCGCCCAACATGTTGCTCTCCAACACCCTCCATCCCTTGCATAATTTCCTTAGCCTTCAAGCTCCACAGACCTTGATCTAGATCCCGACCATTGAGGTTATTAACAGCTTCTAAGCAATCCAATTCCAAGATAACTTTCTTTAAACCTTTCTCCCATGCAATCCCAATGCCCACCAATGCTCCCCAGAACTCCACCTCAAATATCGGACACACTCCAATTTTTAGAGTATATCCCCAAAGTCGAATCCATATTTTTTAAAAATTGAATAAATTTGCTTTTGGTAATTAATAATAGATAGAACAATATTTCTATATTAAAATTTAAATTTTAGCCAACCCTAAAATACAATCATAACAATTTTAATTATTTTCAAGTTCACTTTTGGCTTGCCCCACCCAATTTTTTTTACTAACAAACAAAGACAGATCAAAATTAGGAAAAAAAAAAAAACAAGTCAATGACATAAAAAGAAAGTTTTAAAATTTAAAACACATCACTTTTAATGGAGTTGTTGAGGGGTTGCTTATTGTGAATATTTAAAAGGAAAGTTCATACATATATATTTGTCATTTGAATATAAACAAGGTTGATTTTACCAAACTTATCCTAGGGTTTTCATATATGCCCTAAGGGATGAAATTTTTTTAATAATTTTCATTTTTATAAGAGGTAATTTAGATAAATTCTTTATCACTCCACTTATAATTCAATCAATAAATACATTACATATTTAAGTTCATATATATTGTTTAATATGATAATACAATTTCTTCACATATAACTTATTGTTTTCATTTCTTCACTAGTTTTGTATTTTTATTTAACTCTACAAATAATTTTTAAAAAAAATCACAGTATTAACTCAATTGACATGAACATTGTTGCTAATGCAGGAGAATCGTGGGTTCAAGTGCGTTGAATCTATAAGCAATTCGAAACATTGTACCAAATATAGCAGATATAATCAGAACCTATAATAAGATTATTAATAACAATACTTACTTTTAAATTTTTTTATTTTCTAAAAATGTAACATACGATAATTTTTTAACCTTATGAATTTAAAAAGAAAAACTATGTAGTGTAGATAATAATTTTTAATCCAAAACCAAATCCAATATTTTCTTTTGTTGGATAAATCCAATATTTATGACTTGATTAAATGATTAAAAAATGAATTGCTTAAAAGAGAGAGTCACATCTAACATTTTATAAAAATAAAAATAAAAATAAAATTTGTGGTCAACAATTCACCACCACAAACTTTTTGACACGTGGAAGGGAATAATTGGTGTGGCGCTTGTCCTTTTCATCCATCTAATGTAGTCTCATAGATTCCATTGGACATCATTAAACTAATCAAAATAATAATTATAATTCCTAAAATAAAGCACAAAAAGTGCAATCCCAATCCTAATATTTCATTTCTTTTTAGGTTTCTTGTATTGGTGAAAGGTCATGATCGTTACATATATTATATAGGCAAGTAAGTTGTACAAGATAAGGTTTTTTATTATTGTATTATTAATTTTTAAATTTTACATTAATATATAATTTAAATGTTATTGTAATAAAAGTAGGTTAAAATACGATATAGGTTCATGTATTTTCACAAATTTAAAATTTAGTTGCTATATTTTTATTCCAAGAATTTAGTTCTTTTATTTTTGATTTTAAAATTTAGGTTCAATTGTTAACAATGTTATTTTTAAAATATTTAAAATAATAATCTTAATAGTATTAACTGTTTGACTTAAATTTTAAAATCTAAAAATTAAAGAGACTAAATTTTAGAAATAAAAATACAAGAGCTAAATTCAATTTACATAAAAATAACATAGATAGGATACGTAAAAAAGAGAGTTCAATTTATGCTTATGTCAATTTTTTATGTATATTGAACATTCATGAAATAATAATGAAAATGAGAGTTATAGGCAAGGACGAAGTCGAAATTTTTTGAGGAGTCGAATTAAGTTGTATATTTTGACAATAATAAAGATGAAATTTTCTGATTTTAATAACCTATATCTTTATAATTTTAAAGGACTAAATCAAAATTTTTTCATTTGGGGGTAAAATGCAATTTTACCCTATACTAATTTAAAATTTTATAAATTATAAAAGAACTAAAGTTGAAATTTTCCATTTTAGTGGGACTGGGGCCCCTGTCAACCCTTGGCTCCGCCTTTGGTTATAGGTAAAGTTTTTAAGAGTTTATAAATATAATTATCGTACATAACATAAATAAGATATGCTCGATCAACTAGAACTACACTCAATACAAAACACAAAAAACTTAAAATCGGAATATATCCAAACAAGGCATATATGATGCGACATAAACTCGAAATAATTAAAAAAAAAAACTCACACATAACATTTATGCATGATAAAACTCAAACTTAAACACTCACATTTTTAATACTTTAGACTTTGATAACCCTGCTATTATCTCAGGTTATAAGCAGTGGCGAATCCAGGAGGGTTGGCAGGGTCCCCGACCCCCCTAAAATGGAAAGTTTCCCTTTAGAGATTTTAAAATTTTAAATTTGTAATAATAAAATTATACTTTGATCCCCAAAATAATAAAAATTTGATTTAATCTTTTAAAAATTATAAAAATATATGCTATTAAAATGATAAAATTACATTTTTACAATCATAGAAAAATACAATTTAATTTCGGCCCTCTTCAAACATTTTCTGACTTCACCCCTGGTTATAAGCATTTTAACTTATCCATATTGAAGGTTTTTCTTTTCTTTTCTTGCTTTACAATGTTAAAATGAGTTGGTCCATGTGAAAAATAAAATACAGTTTCATATGTTTTTTATTTGAGCTAAAATAGAAATATTTTAAAAAGTTTGGACCAAATAGAATAATTTAACACAATTAAAAAAATGATAATGATCAAGGGCAGAGTGAAGGGGCTGGCAGAGGCCGACCCCCCTAAAATGGAAAAAAAATTCATTTAAGCCTTTTATAATTCATAAAATTTTAAATTAATAATGGTAAAATTACACTTTGATCTTTTAAAATAATAAAAATTTAACTTAATGATTTAAATATGATAAAGATATAAATTATTAAAATGATAAAATTATATTTTTATGATAATAAAAATATATAATTTAATTTTAATCCTCTTAAAAATAATTTTCTGACTTCGCTCGTGATAATGATGATGGTGGTGAATGGTTTTTGTAGATGGATATAAGGGTTTCATGTTTTCACCTTATTGTAGTAAATTTTTTAGCATTGTGATCTGTTCGCAGTTTTAACACGATTAAAAGAGAGATTTTAGGGGAAGAATTTTGAAGAAGAAAAAAGCACACGAAAATAGAAGGGTAAATTAATCAAATAAATAAAGAAAAAGCAAAAAAGGGAAGTTATTTAAGTCAAAAATGGTAGGAGTAGTTGCACCATACAATGATGAAGAGATTGCTATCATCCTCTCTTCTCTCTCATACATCATGCTAGTCATTAAAATTTTAAATTAATGTAATTTAATGTAATTTTTAATGAATAAAAAATCAAATGCTAGCCTGAAGTATTCAGTAATTATCACGTAAGTTGTCATGCTAAATCGTTAAAAATAATATTTTAATCAGTATTTTATTAAACAAACAATTTATTTTTAAAAAGATAAATAATCAAATTTTATTAAAAATAAGGACCAAAATAATAAAAGATATAAAATTAAGGGTTAAATTGAAATTTTAAAATTTTGTTTGCAATTGATGAAAATTGACGTACTTTTTAGTAATTACATGTGATAGGAAAGAAAAAAGGGCAAAAAAGTTAATCAAACTATTATTAGAAAGGCATAACCATAACAAGCGTTTTAAGTTAGGCCAAGAGCCATGTGCTGCCACTTCTCTTTTTATATTTCAGAAATCAACTGCACCCATTTCTCTAATTTATATCTCACCCAAAACAGAATTATTTGGTTTTTTTTTTTCATCAAAAAATTGTTGCTCCACAATATATTTATACTTATTTAAGAATTAAATTATTTTTTATTTAGATTAGATCGAATTTATTGGTTTAAATTATTACACATTCAATTAAAATAATTTCTTTAAATTTAATTATAAAAATAAGTATTAGTATTAGTATTAATATTAATATAAATTTATTTTTAAACACAAATTAAATTAAATATTTAAAATTAACTTGTATAATAAAATGGAAAACAAATCGAGTTTATTGGTTTGAATGATTACACATTCAATTTACTTTTTTTCGATTCTTTCTTTATAAATGAAAATCAAATCGACAAAAATCAATTATAAAAATAATAAAATTGGAAAATAAAATTAATATATTTGGATAAGATAATAAAAAATTAATTTTTATTTTTAACCAAAATGTAAAATAAGAAAACAAAAATAATGGGTTGGATCGGATCTATAGAAAGCAGCCATGACTAACTCATGGAAATACAAAATTAATTTAATTAATTACTTATTTAAGCAAGTCTTGTTCAATTATTTGAAGTTAATTATTATATGTTTATGATAATATTGATAATGAAGCTCAGTGACACAGCCATGGATCAGATCCATCGATTGTGTCAACATTTGAAGGCCTTATTCAATCCGGTCTATATAATTTACATATATTTTGCAAACAAAATTAAAAAAAATCAATTTTAAGTTTTTTCTCTTTAGGATATTATTATATCATAGGTTATAAGATTTGGACCTTTAGTTTTTATTTATTTATTTATTCTATATATACATCAAATAAAAAAAATAACAATAGATTATTTTTATACTATTCTTTGAATATTACTTTAGAAAATTTGAATCCAAATGGGATTTATAAGTGAATAATCTTTTATCGATTGAGTTTTAGTTTGGTTATCATTAATATTGCTGCAAATGAAGGAGGATGTGGGTTTGAATGCGTTTAAGCGCATTATTCTCCTATTTAAGAGTTGGGAAGGAGTTATAGATAATTTTAAATTTTGTATTAAAAAGAGTAGATATGATAAAATAATATTTAAATAGGAGTATAATGCGTTTCACATTCTCATGCACTGATAATAATATTAATATTAATTGTGGCATGGAAAGTAAAGGAATTTGAAGATGTGGTCAATTTCATTGCAGATTACGTATACAGCATCTTAAGAACCCTAGATGACTATGGCAAAGTATGAATGTGCAGGGATTTTGAAATTCCACAAACTTTGACCCACACATTAACTTATAATATATGAGGTTTCGGAAAATAAAATTTATTACGAACAGAAAAAAAAAAGGTTAAAATTTTAATGTCAACCAAAACTTGAAAATAACCCAAGTTTTTTTTATAGATAAATTATATTTGAAGTTACAAAAATTTTCATAAATTATTCAGAAATTTTCATTTAAGTCACTAGACTATTAAAATTATTGTTGTATGGTCTTATTTGTTTATACTGTTTGCACCAATCGAAAGTTCACATTCCTCTTCTCTTCTATAGTTCAATTTTTCTCCATGAAACAACTTTAAACGTCACAAATCTACAAATTAAAATCTAAACAATTTTATTCTCTAATCTCCAACACTGATCGTTAGTTCAACTTGGATCTAAGTTATGTTCTTCTACTTATCGATGGATACTAATTTACCATACTGATTGTTGAATCGTCACTTGAAGCTTATTAGTCAAGGTTAAAAAAAAAATCATAATAGCCCAATGGATTAAATAAATTTTTTTGAATAGTTCAGTGAGTTAAATAAAAATTTTTAAATAATTCAATAACTAATTTATAACTTTTTAAAATTTAATGACCAAAACATAAAATTACTAATAATTTAATCAATTACTATGGCTTAAACTTTATATAAAGGAACGTGCTTTTGGTTTGCGTTATTTCTTATCCCCTTTCTTAATTTTTGTTGTTGTTGTTGTGATTTTAGGCCAAAATTTATGAGCTTGGAAGATAAGTTTCCAAAAATGGAAACTTTTATGAACAAGGATTGGCCATCTTTTAGTTATGGAATGGCAACAACAGGTTCAACATTTTTCAACAATCCAATCATATGGGCTTCTTCATCATCAGAGGAAACACCAGGATCCAATTTGTTAAAAAATGTCCCTGGATTCATAAACCAGGACATTAACCATGGTTTTAATCCAATAAACCAAGCTCAACCTTCTCCTTCAATGGCGACCACCATGTCACAATTCCCAGATTTAACTTCCCTGTTTGGTCCATCAAAACCAGTCATTGATCCCATCAACGAAAACCCACCATTGCAGACGCCTCAACAATGGCTTAGAATCAACCAGAGCTTCACAAATGATCAATCCAAAGGTTTTAGTGATTATTGGCTTAGCACTACCAAGACTCACCCCATGAAATACAGTGGACGAAGGTTTCAAAACCAGCACCAGAAGGGTTATTCATCGCCTGGGAAACTGTTTAGAGGGGTAAGGCAAAGGCATTGGGGTAAATGGGTGGCTGAAATAAGGTTGCCCAGGAATCGAACTCGGGTTTGGTTAGGTACTTTCGACACAGCAGAAGCAGCCGCCATGGCATACGACACAGCAGCTTACATATTGCGTGGTGAATATGCACAGTTGAATTTTCCGGACCTTAAGGATCAAGTTATGGCCAACTCTTTGAATGGGAACACCGCTGCAATTCTTGAAGCTAAGTTGCAGGCCATATCGCAAGGCAGTACGGTTAACAAGAAGTCCGATCTCGACACAACGACAACTATGCCGGCCGAGGAGGGAGTTTCGGGTTTGAACCGAAATACGACAAAAAATATGGAGGCTTTATCATCGGATGTTGATGGTGTACAGCTGAGTAGGTTGCCTTCCTTGGACATGGATATCATATGGGATGCTCTTTTGGTCTCTGATTCATGAAATTTTCCTTTCATTTGAATGAAAAAAGAAAAAGAAAAATTGATAATTTTTCATATATGCTCAGGTATGTTTTTTTTCTAACTTTCTGTATACGAAGAAAACTGTTTTAAGAAATGCAAATGTCAAGGTTTGAATTCCGAACATGTTCATCGTAAATTGTTTTTATTCATTTCTTGTTTTTAATATATTAAAATTTTAATGAGCTTCATTAATTTATGCTATTGTGTATTTTGTTGTGTTACATAAATATTTATATATATATATATATATTAACAAATTCAACTATATAAATTTTAAAATATTGGTTTAGTTGTATTATATTCATATTATTTTTTAGTATTATATTGTATATATTTTTTCATTTGTCTAATATTGCAAGGTTCATGAGCCCAGTTTAAATGATAAAAAGGCTATAAAAGGTTGAATGCTTTTAAGGGCCCAGTATGTTTCCACTTTTAAGAATTTGATTAACAAATAAACCAAAAGTAAAATTAAGGAATCTTTTTATGTATATATTTTGGCCTCCCCTTATAATACAAACAATTTCTTAACAATGCCAAACCTAATCTTCATCATATCTATATGAATAAAACATGAAATACAATAATTCATTTATATATACACACATGAACTTCAATCTGTTGTAGAAAATAATTGGGATACATGAACCGAGACATAATATAATTTGTTGATATAACCCCTCTTGTAACATGGTAATCAGCAAGTTCAGGATTCGAATTCTAGCTAAGAAAAAAAAAATAGCACCATAACAATTATGTATATATACACATTTTTATCGACATCCGTTATAAATCAACCAACTAATAAAAAAGACTTGATCTTGAACATTATGGATCTACGTTGTTTCGACTTTATTTTTCTTGAAAGTACCTATGTCTGATACATGAATACATAGATATAACCTTCAAAGATCTTCTAAATACATGAAGAAACATAGAAAATGTGACCATACCCTTATTTCACACACCCGAGCCAAGTAACATAGCTAAGGAGGAGCTATAAACCAAATTTTAATATAAGTTGAACAAGGAAAAGGAAAAGAACTTGAGTAGTTTTCAACTACAAAACCAACAGATGCAGTCAAAATATGGTGACAGTGTATTATTTATAGTAATAATAACAATGTATTCAATACAATAGTTGACAACTTCTTTCATTGTTTCTAATACGTTTTCTAATACATTCCCCCTTGAAGATATTACTACATATAATAACCTCAGCGAATGCCATTCAAATGCACTCAAAACCCGTAATCTGTAAGTCCAAGTGGTAGTTACAGAGAGTGTGATCAACAGAAGCTCATTTCTTTGAGGAACCTAAAGAGCTACCAAGTAGTCAAAAATGGATTCTACAAGAATAAAATGAAACTAACATGTATATATATATGTATGTATGAGTGTATATATCTCTTTTCAAGTAATATTTCCGTAACATGTAAAAGTTTCAGCAGATAACTTACTTGTGAAGTCGGAAGTTGCAATTGAAGCCTTTGAAAGATATCAGCTGACACCAAACGAAGCCAATGAATCAAATTATGTAGCTCATCTTGTTTATCGAAATTCAAAAGTACCATCATCTCTCTTAAATGCTTCTCATTGCTCCTAAAGGAGCACCTTGTCGAAATCTTTTCTTTGACTTGACCTGAAATTATACAAGCTCCAGCAAGCAATTAAGTTGTTACTGGGCTAGCTCCAAAAAAAGGGAATTAATGCATAGATTCATGGGTCTCTTTCTAGTTTCTACCAAGGTAAAAATATAGTTCAAAGTATTAGTTCGGTGTGGATTTTTTGTAACTACTGTATACGAAAGTAGAAACTGTAATATTCTAGAAGAACGAATCACGCAAAACAAAGTGCAATATAGATTTGATGATGCAAAGAGTAATACAGCACCTTAGAGGATGGAGGTGGCAAAGAGGCCTGTTGCAAAGCCTTCCCGGGTTCTGATAACTGTCGTATCTCTCGAAGTTGATTTGCAAGATTTTCCATTATTTGCATTTGAACTTGTTCTCTTTCCTTGCGCCCTGCAGGTACGTTGAGCTTTTCTCTTCCTTGCTGTACAATCCTTAGCCTTTCTCTAAGTAAACCGACTTCATTATCGATTTTAAACTTTTCATAATCTAAAGCAGACGTGGAATTTCTACGAGAAATGGAAGGTGAAGATTTGACTCGTGAAGGACCAATTGGCGGTAACCCACCAGGTCTTTCTAAACTGTTTCTTTTCCTCGCAGGCTCAATTTCTAACCCACCAGTGGTTGGATTATCACATGTTTTAGGCAAGTTTGTGGTAACAGTTATTGATCTGTTGTCCTTTTTGTTTCCTCTCTCTTGATTAATGACATGAACATCGAGAATATGACGAACAATACTGGAATCTGAACCATGTAAGTCCTCTGCACGCTTCGCCATTCTTTCATTATTAAATGAGGAAACTATATTAGCCTCAGTTGCTTTTGCTATCGAATGTTGGTGTGAACTGATTTCACCAGATTTCTCGTGCCAATCAGATTCCCAAGGAGTAGTCGACTCATGGTCACTTCTTGATGGATATGCTTGTTTCTTTTCAATGCTAGAACTCAAACCAGCACCTTCATTGAGTCTGGGAATTGGGCACTCTTTCCCGAAATCAAAAGATTGATTTGGCGACTCAAAAGATGTGATCTCAAACTTCTCCCCAACAGACTGAGGCGACATTAGCACTGGCTCCTCATTCAAAGTCTTTTGTTCCTGCATGGATGCCACGTCAAACATATCGATATCGAATTGATCTTTATCGAAAAACATTTGCTTGTAAGCTTCGACTTCCTTCTCCAAGAAAAGCTTTTCCCTTTCTCTCCTTAATAAAATTTCTTTGAGAATGTTCATTTCTTCAGCATCAAACGCGGTTTTTTCCTCTATCATCCTCTGGTACTGCTTAGCTTCCATCTCAATGGCTGCCTTCTCCTCTTGCAAACGTAATATCATTGCCATAGCCTCATCCGCAGCAGTAGAAGCAGCAATTCTCTCCTTCTCAAGCTCAAGGTACAAAGCAGTACGGCCAGCATGCTCTTCATCTAGAGCTTGTTCTAAGACTCTAATTGAATTTTTGTCACCGCCGCACTTGGACTCAACTACTGCTAATTCCTTCTTAGCCACAGCAAAAGGATCATCATCCGTTTCAAAACCATGAGAACCTTGTTTAAGCAATCCAATTCCTTTTGAGCTTCCCTTTCCATCTAAATAAACATAACCATGCGCATTAGATGTGGTATTAGCACATGAAAAGGGAACGCAAGTTAAAAAGCAAAGGCACACTTGCTGCCTATGTTACTCAGACTCGGATGTGAGGATTGTTGGAGGGTCATATTCCATATAAAAGTCCAAATAAGCATTGGATATTGGGATTTCAAGAAAAATGAATAGTCGGAGCAACATAGCCGATTGCAAGTGCAAACACAAATGGATTTGCCACTTGGACATACACAAAACTCGATAGTATAAAATCATCATTACTCCATCAGATTACATTCAAAGCGTTCTAAGAATCTAATAATTCTCAATTATCTGAAGCAAATCCTAAACATGGGGTTAGCCTTACAGGCATTGCTAGTCAAACAGGTGTCACCAAATAGATATCAAAGCATTATTAAATGAGTGAATTAATCATAATCAACATATTTCAATCATCCAAACAATCCTTATTATGAAATTCCAACATATCCAAAAAAGAACATTACCTTCAGAATTAGCAGAAGTGATGCTGGCTGGAGTCCCAAGTTTAGCACCAACACTAGCAGAAGAGCTCAAACAAACCAAAGGATCGTACAATGCTGGAAAGGTCTTTCCACCACCATCACTAGCAGCTCTCTTACGCCTCCTAAAACCAAGTCTAGGCCTCCCAGGCCTTTTAGGAATTGACCCAAAGCTTTCTTTTTTAGCTCCAACAATCTCCTTCTTCTCATGCCATGAACTACATGAAGCTTCCCCTGCCATTTCAACGTTCCCGTTTTGCCATTTCTCAGAATTCGATTGGCTGTCATTGCGTTCATCGCCATAATCTTCTCCATCGTAAAAGCTGTTCCAGATTGAATCAAAAGGGAGCTTTTTCATTGCAGAATATTGAACAGAAGAGATTTTAAATGATGGGTCATTAACTAACATGGCTTGGACACAAATGTTCTTGTTTGGGTACCCAAACAATCCATTACAAGGACAAGGCAAGGACAGTCCAAATAAACCCAGAAGTTTTGAAGCCAAATAAGCAATAGATGATCCACAAAGCAATATATAAGCAATGAAAAGATCAAGGAAAGCACCCGCTAGGCCATTGAATGTCCATGAATTTATAACCTCGCATGCCATCGATAAAAAGATAGGACGGAATTTTTTCAAATTGAAAAAAGAAAGGCTTTTTCAATGCGGGTAAACTCACCCCCGAGTTGGTTTTATTGACTGACTCAATGATGATGGCGATCGAGAAAACGCCACAGGGGGTTGATCATTGAGTCGGGGAAGGATCGAAGAAGAAATTGGAAAGAGAAAGATATAGCTTTTGTTGTTTATTTTGTCAAGTTCCTATTTTTGAGTCCATTTGATTGATGTTTAAATGTTTTCCCGATTTTGAGAATTCGTTATTTAAAGGTTCGGTTACGATTCCGACGTGGACTCCACGTCGTCGTTTTATTTTGTAAGCCGGGTCGATTTCGACTCTATTTATGTATCAACGGCACTCGCATTTGTTTTAAGTTGGATTTTATTTAAAATATGTCGTATTCTCTAATTTTTATCTGTTTTTTTTTATTCTTTTTCATTGCTTAATAAATATTTTTTATGAACTCTTATATAAATTTTAACTTTGCTTTGCATATGTATGTTCGTTTCTTTTGCTGATTCTTCTTACTATTTCGGGCTCTCGAGATTGTTTCTTTTATCATGATAGGTGCTTGCAGTCACCCAAATATATGATGTTTGAAGTGTGACAAAGTTGATTTGTCAACGCACTTGAGACCAAAATTTTTGCCCTATTGACGAAATTTATCTTTCACCGTTGATGACGAATATTTGTTATTTTTTTCTTTACCCATATTGCATGGCCTCATTTATTGAGTAATTGAATTAATTTTCCCTTTCAAGAAAAAAAAATATGGGTTTTTAACTATCATAATTAACTTAAATCCTTTTCATTAAATTATTTCAAATATATACATTTTTCTGGTTTTTTAAACACAAGTAATTTAATTATTTTTAGATATAATATTATATATTTAATTTTAAGGGTTATAAATTACATTATATTCCTTAAAAAACTAAATTATATAAAAAATATAATACATTATAAAATGAAAATAGTCAAACTTGAATTTTGTAAAATAAAATAACATATCACATATGGGGCTTATATGCTTTAGGTTAGTGATTCCATAACAATTATACTTAAAGAGCTAATCATTCAAATTTCATCATTTATTAAAAATAGAACCCAACGTTGGGTCATTCGTTAAGGGTGTTTATCCTTGATAATGGTATATGTGAATAGTGAACTAAAAATATTAATAAAAATAATAAAATTAACGAAAATCGGTTTAATCCGGTTTTTTGCCGGCCGATGAAACCAATCTTGAAACTATACTTTCGAGATTTTGATCCGATTTTTTCAACACTAAAGCAAAGAAAAACAATGCTATTTAAATTAAACCGTATAGACTGATTGGACCAAAAACCACTTAGGGTATCAATTCAAAAAGAGGGGTTAACCTTATAAACCAGCAAACCGCTCGGAATCAATTGAACCAAACTAAAAATCAAATGAATTAGCAATTGAACTGGTTTTCTTAGAGAAGGCAATTGGAAGTTTTAGATTTAACCCTATATTCAAAAGGATCTGCTTTTAGTATATACACACCATTCATGATGCAGGTGATAAAAGAGAAAAATATATTTAGAGTGTGACAAAATAATAATTAATAATAATAAGAGAAACGAGGTAGCATTTCTAAGATGGAAATGTTCTGCCAATTAACTAATATTAGGCATCACCCACTCTACTTCTTTCCTTAAATTGTCATCTAAAGGCAAAGGGTCACCATTACCAAACAAGGGCCTGTGTCTCTTCCTCGTAATACCAGTCTGTGAAACAGGACTTTCAGTAGAAGTCAAGCAGCTATCAACAGAGCAGTCACCGAGTCAGGCTGGCATACCGGTAGTAGTAGCTTTGTTCTCTAAAGCTGCAGGAAGTTCGGGTAAGGAAGGCAATTTTATGTTATCGAAAGGGACCATCCCTTGAAAATCGTTAGAAATTTTGATTCCCAGTTCGGAAAGCTCTTCTCTGGCAGCTTCGAGACCAGCAGAAGCAGCCACATGATCGCTCAAAGCTTTACAGGCTTTCTCAAGTATTGTTTGTAGGTATTTACTTTGTGCTTCAATCCGAAGTTGAAGACGACGCTGTACCTGCAAAGTGAAAAACGATTAGGTTGGCATGTACATGCCCGAGATTAACCGTAAAAATATCAGGAAAAAGCCAATGTTACTGAAAAGTACAATATAACCAACCTCTAATTGTTCATGTAGTCTTCGTTGCACTTCCATCTGTACTCTAAGAGCTTCAGTAACCTGGTAACCACTGTTTGGAAGATGAAGTTCAGCATTCATACAAAGCCCGAGAAAGTAACAAGATTGTGAAACAGAGAAGAAATAACATACTCATTCAAATCTTGCGCTACCAGTTTCGATGATGATGTTGTAGACGAACCAGTGTCCTGACTCTCTGCAACACAAGAAGCTGAAACACGAACGAAACATCCTGTTATCAGTCGATTAAGAGCATGATAATTACTATCTAAGCATCTATTAGTTGACACAAGAATTTGCAGGACCACCATCAAAACTGCATATAATAATACATTCTCGTGGCAGAAAGGAAAGCACTTGCAAAGAGGTTAAATGCAAATAAAGATAGAAAAACTTGGTAATTTTATCAAAAACCAAAGAGGTATATATGTCCACAAAAAAATTTGGTAATTTGGTACTCGGTCATGATTCATAAGTACATCAAAGGTCCAAGACTACATAATGCACATACCATCCTTAGAATTATCAGTTGATTCCTTGCAAGATTGTTTCCCCAGCCGGTATTTCTGCATATAAAGGTAGACAAGTAAAAGTAGAAAATACAAATGGTTAGAATTTCAAGTAGCATGGGTGGCAAAGCTCCCTACTTCAAACACATGCATATATTAATTGCGCACGGTAAACACGCAATAAGCTTAGTAATTCTGATCTATGTTGCTCCAACTCTTTGTTTTTCTTAAAAAGATCCACAGTTGACATAGAATGAGAGGGGCTTAAGACATGTCAGCACCAGTTAAAGTAGGGAACAACTAGAGCTAATGACCATTAAAGATATGGCAATTGTTACAAACCTGAAGGTGTGATTTTAAGTGATAGAGGGTAAGGCCTTTTACTCCCATTGTTCTCATAATAGTCTTTGGGGTTGCTTCTGCAATGCATATCAAGACAAAACAAGTAAGCAAGATCGAGATTTATTCAATATAACAGAAGGCTACACGATGTTGACTTTTAATATCTTTGTCGATCAGCTATGTTTGGTTCAAGAAAGATCATTCCAAAATTCAAACAGACAAGCACATATGATCACCCTGTCTAAGGGACAATATTAAACCATGACACAACTATTATTGTTCGAGAAGTTAGGGCATAAATCATCTACATCTTTGGTTGAATATAAGCCAAGCATAGACCCGGAAATAATGTCCCAACTTCTGATTCAGAGCATAAGAAGCTTGATAAGCTTTTGCCTCAGCAGTGGTAAGCCTCAATCAACCAAAAGGATGCCTAAGGGTTAGGTGGTTGCCATTTGGCCATCATAAAAGCACTCGTAATTTTATAACTTGTTCTATTTAGGACATTGACACTTGACCCAAGCCACTCACAAAAGAAACTACTTTCGTACTCTTTCCCTTCATTTTGTGAACTCAAGCCCACAAGCATCATTATTACAACTACAGCATATGGTTTATTTAGGTCAGCAGTATCGTCACAATTCCACACCAAAAATGGAGCTAGAAATCCATTTAAATCCCAGTTGCTTGAGCATAGCATTAAAAAATGAATGTTGCATATTTCCGAAAGAAGGAAAAAACCTAGTTGTATGATGCTTGCACAATTGTTTCTTACAAGCTATACTTAAACAACGTAAATAACATTCTGCACAAACCCGGTTATTTTGCCCGATACTAATACCAAGAATATTCTTTCCAGACCAGGCAACAGTACCTCAGTTACTCTAGTTTGTCTTCCAACAAAAGTACCGTGTACCAAAATTATTGAACATAATGGCTCCTAAACAAGGATTTGTCCTTTTGAATTTTGATTGTATTTTTATCCTAGATGTCGCCATTGATTATCAAATGATGTTAATGGTATCAAAAACAGAACATGATTCTAAATCAGAACAATGGTTACAGTGAAAACAATTGTGGCTGGAAATTAAGTCAATGTTGATATTAAAAAACATGTCTTCTACATTCAGAAAAGGGCAAAGAACACTCTTTTTAATCACTTCAATTACGCCTATAAAACAACTATATATCAGACATCCCCAATTAGTTCAACAATAATTTTTTTTTAAAAGGGCAAAATACCATGAGTTAAAAAAACAAAACAAAAAAAATTAGGGACTTTGATCCATGGCAACACAAATTGACAACAAAAAGGCATAAACTTTAAAACCCAAAAGTTTCAACCACATAAAAGTATAAAAGGAAGCTAAAGCCTCAAATGCAAGGCTAACACAAAGAAACCAACGTACAACAATCAACCCCAAAGAACCCCAATGACCAAATCTCATCACTATTATATCACATCAACCAAAGATCTAAAGCAACAAGAAGAAGAAAAAAGTTAAGAAAGGGCAACCTACATTTTAAGAACTAAAAGCTTTAGAGAGTTAAAATTGACCCATCATTCAAAATTTCACTAAAAAAACATGGAAAACCTCAATTAACATTAAGATAAATCATTATTATCCAATCGAATGGGAAAAAATATATATATTAAACAAAAAGGGGAAAAAAATCACATCTCTGGAGTTGAAAGCAAAAAATAAAAACTCACTGTCAGGGCCACCAAGTTGAGTAACAGCATCGACGAAACGTTCATGGAGCTCAGCTGTCCAACGGAGTCGAGGCTTGGGATCCGTTGTTAAAACCAAACAAGCATCGCTAGGCAAGTTGGTTCCATCAAACGACCCTTCATAATCTCCTACACTTCCATCCAACGGTAACGACCGAATAGCTGAGTACATTTCTCCTGAAACTTTTTCCTTTTATGCTTTTTTTTTCCCAGGAAAGTGATGGAAAATACCCGGCCAGTACCAATTAGGAGTAAATCAGAGTTGGGTTTTGCTCGGTTTCGTATTCGGGGCACGGAGCCCCGGAATTTGAGACACAGAGAGAGAATTACAAAAGCGAAGTGAGTGACTTTAGAAGCGTTGCAGAGGTTAAGACAGCGATGTCTTTGTCTCACTTTCAATTCCCTCTTCTTCTTTTTTCTCCTCTTTTTTTTTTTTAATTCATTTTATTAGTATTTTATTATGCTAAATTAATGAATTTTTAATTCATATAAAATATTTGAACTATTTTTTCCTTTTCATTTCGCCCTTTTTGACAAAAAGAGTACTCTTTTTTATTTATTTTATATGTATGTCTATGTATAATGTATTTGTAAGATTGAAGGAATCATGTGCAGTCTAGTTGGCTTGTTTTATTTTACGTATAATCATTTAATTATTAAATTTTTATGTAAAAAATATATAAAACAACATAAATATTTTTTTAAAAATATAATAATAATTTAAATTTAATATTGAATAAAATAAAAAAACTCTCCCCACCCCACCCCACCCCGTCCCTTTCCTTTCCTCATCTTCGCCCTCCTCCCCACCTTCACCATTGTCTCTTTCCTTTCCTCCGGTGGATTTGATTACCGCTGTCGGAACTCCGACCCGAGATCCGTCCGTGTCAATTGGGACAAAACCGGTAATGGCAACCACGCTGGTTCCGCTGCTGATAATGATGATGAAGTTTCAATATTACATGGGAAAAGTGTAACAGTGGGGTTGCTTTGTTTTTTTTTCTTTCTTTTTTTAAAAGAAATATTTTGTGTTGTTTTGTTTTGTTGACAATGACAACCTTTCCTTGTATTTCTTTTTTTGCTTTGATTGCATTGCCACAGCAGTCCTATGAAATGACATCACACATTACTGTTTGAGCTTTTTGCATTTATTACTTGGAAATGTTAACAACGTTGGGGCCTCTGTTTAACAGTGAAAGCTTTCATGTTTTGACAAAAAGATATGCACAGAAATTCAAAGTGGATAGAGGTGATGGAACTCCTACAAAAATGGTTGGCAAGCCCAACCCGGAATAATAAAAACAAAGGGCATTGAGGCCCGTTGATGTCAATTTTTGAGGGCTGGATTGAGAAGATGGTTGAAGGATTTGTGGTATGTAAGGAAAAGTCCTTTAAAAGGTTTTTAGGCTTGTCTCACTCATTGTGTATCGATCACTAGCTTTTGATGGGTTGTTATTATTTTAACTAACCTACTCATTGATCTTAATAAAGTTGAACCTCAATCGAATCCAACAAAACCAAGCTCAAAGGGTTTTAGTCTATTGCACAAACAAGAGTGGAGCCAACAATAGTTCAAACGGCTAGATTTTGATCATCGACAGGAATCAAGACCAAAGCAAACACCAACATTTACTGGGGTGAAGCCAATTTAGAAGGATTAAAGTGCAAATATGCTAATTTGTTGAATTGTTTAAAAATTAATATTTTTATTTTATAGTCATTGCCTACCTCTTTATAAAAAATAAATAACTATTTTAAAACAATATAATTTGATATTTTAATCAAGTAATTGGATTCAGTTGTTGAAGCTCTTTGTTATTTTCCTTTTCTTCCAAACCGTAGTTGGTGAAAAGTTGTAACTTGTAAGAAACAAATTATATCTTATCCACCTTTCTTTCCCATAATTTCTTCCCCTAAAAGTGGGCCCAGTTTACGAAATTAAGATAAGATTCGACATCCCAAAAGATAGTTAAGGCTTTTCATTAAATTACTAGCATTTTTAGAAACAAATACGAGTTGAAAAATCATTCTACCAATCACAACTATTTAACAATTATAAAAATTATTGATTTAAGTCTTAGCTCAATTTATATCGATACTATTGCTAATACATGAGGATGTGGGTTCAATTACATTGAAGCACATTATCCTTTTATTTAAAAGTTGGGGAGGGATTTTTTTTTTTGTCTAAAGACAAATAAAGAAATAATCTCTCCTATTTACGTTAGCGACATAGAATCAAATTATCACTATATTTATTCATTTTTTACTTCTTCCAAATGGAGGATGACCTTAGGGGGTTGCTGGCTTTATTCTACCAATTGAAATCTACCCTTCATCACCCCCATAGAAATGGTCTACAAGGTTCATAAATACTCTTACTATAGAACACTTAACTATAAATCCAACTCTATGCGAACTTTTTTAGTTCACCCCAACATTTCACATCTTTTTAGATATTATATCAAAAATAAATACGAAAGGAAATAAAAAAATTATAAAAATTAAAAAGCTAATCAAGATAACTATTTTATTTTAAGAAGTTCATTACTTTTTAAACTTATTATTGCACAATTCAATGTAAAACTTCTCACCATAATCCTATTTCAAAATCACATTTCACACTAAAACTACTAAAATTCAATAGATAAATATTAAAACATAACATAATACTATTAATAAAGATTTCAATCGAACTAATTTTTAGAAAGTCGAAAAGCATTAAGGACTAAAAAAGAAAAAGACAAAGGATAAAAATTGTAGAATAGTTTTGATATTACAAAAAGCTACCAAAACGAGCTTTGGATAAGAAGCAAGGACTAGAAATACTTAGTAGGCATGGTTTGTAACCAGCCATCACTGTTAATGTAAGACATGCTTGTAAACTTAGACACAGTTCCATCATCCAGCTTCTTCTCCCACTTCACCCTCTTTGAAGTATCTGATCCAGGTCCATTGTTTCCATGCTCTGCATATGTTATAAGTTGCCTACACACCATTTCAGTTACATGTTAAGATTCAAACTCCAAACTTATTAGATGTCATCTAGCTCATAAAAATGAATTCAAACTTACTCTTTGCCAACGAAGTTCCAAGAATCCCAACCACTAGGATGGATAATGTTTGAAAATTGGCAATTATAGAACAAGACCCTTGAAAATCCTCTCCATGGTCTGCCCAAATAGGTTGTGCCTTTGCCGTACACATTGCAGTTCTTGAACACAAATCCATTTGAGTCATTTGGGTTTTCTCTTCCTTGTGCTGTGATGAAACCTGCTATCCCTGGCTCCAATAGTTCACCAAGAAAACGTATCGAGCTACCCTACAAATAGTAACGAATTCTCATGCCCTTATCGCATTGCAATCATCATTTCATTTTCTTCGAATTTGCATGAGCTGGAATTTTAAGTTTGCATGGATTACCTCATAGAGAGACTGTGCATTACCAAAGATGAAATCGACAGCTCCTTCAATGACACAATCCTTGAAGTAATGGCGACCAGCAGCATCCCACAAAGTATCTTGAACACTTGAGAATCCACATTTGTGGAACACACATTTGTCTCCACTAAGCATTGCAGCAACTGCTGGCACCCTAGGGTTTTTACTACTTGGACTGTTGTATGAATTCTTCATATTCATATACAAACAAAAAGAAGAGAAAAATAAGTATTTTTTATATTATATAAAAAAGAAAAGAAAAAAAGATTAAATTCGTACCACAAAACTAATGGATTGGACAACAATATTATCAGCAGAAGATGAGAAAGTTGGAGAAACTAGATATGGCTCATTCCAAACCACCATAGTTTTTCTTTTTCCAGCTCCTTTAAGAATTATATATGGCTTATCATATGGAATGTTTACCTTCTCCCTATACACATAATATTTTCAAGTAAATAAACAGAAAAATGAATTAAGAAATGAAAATATATAAGTAAATAATTGAATTACCTGTAAGTACCAGCACTAACAGTGATGCAAAACCAGTACAGATTATTTGATGGAATGGAGTTTATAGCTGATTGAATTTTGGAATAATTACCACGCCCTTTTTGATCCACAAATAATGTTTTGCATTGTGCTTCTGCTGGTCTGTGTTGAAAACACAGTAAACAAGCAATGGTTAGAGTGTAAAAGAAGCAGTAACTGAGTGTCATCTTGTGAAGATCAAACTTATGTAAAAAGTGGGATTTTAGAAATGAAATTAGAAAAGTTTTTAAAGGAGAAACTGTCAAATAGTTTGGAGGGAAACTTGAAAGTCAATTACGGGAAAGTATCAGTGATAACTATGTATATGATTTAGTTTCCTTTTATTTCTTCCCTAATTTTTTCTCTTTCATTTCATTTCAATTAACCCTTAATTTTCTCTTTACTTCCCTTTCACTTCCATTTTTTTCTAGTGGTTTCTTCTTCTTCTTATTTTCTTAAGATTTGTTGTCTGGATTTGAATTTCTTTTGAGACGATAGTTTTAAAAATATTAAGAATGGTGTAATTGAAGGAAATTTTATAAAACGTGAACCTATTTAAAATGAAAAAGGATACCTTTTTATATTAATTTTAATTTTAATGTTGTCCTTTTAATAATAATAATCCATAGGGAATGCTATCTCCAATCAATTTGCTTAATTCTTGTTTTTCTTCTTGAGTTTGAGCTTAATTTTCTTCATTAAAAAACAACCGCATGCATTTGCAAGTGTTAGGAAATCTAGTTTATACATCAATAATTTATTGTATACCAATTTTGACCCATTCCTATGTTCAATTTCTTTTATTATTATTTTTCCATGTTAAATTCAGTATTATTTTTAAATCGATTGAGTATTAGTTTGATTAGCATTGATATTGTTGTTAAGGTTCGAGTATTGAAACGCATTATACTCCTATTTAAGGGTTAATGAGGGACTATGAATAATTTTAAATATTGTATCAAAAGAGCAAGTATGGTAAGAACGAGATTAATATTTTAAATTTATATAGATTTTATTATATCACGTTTTCAATCTAAAATTACCATGTCTATACATGGCCTTCAAATTTATGTTTCATTTTAGAAAAAGTTGGATTTAGGAATGAAAGATGTGAATAATTTCACCTACTATAATTAATTTTTCTCTCAAATTCCTCAACTAATATAACCAAGTATGGATAAAGTCTTAACCCCAACAATTCTATCTATCCTTTATTTTATTTGACTTTTCCACCATCCTTGAGCTTACATGCTCCTATTAGTTTAGGTTAGGTCCACCATAATACCAGTTGTTTTTCTCTCCCAATTTCTCCTGACAAATACAAATTACGAAATGATCACATTTCCTTGTTTCCTTTTAATTTACAAAAGCTATAATTAGGGTTACAAAATATAGTAAGTGCACATGGTTTATATTTGGTTCTAATCTCACGCATCAGCTAGTGAAAGCCTAATGACCAACACCCATTCCCTTACGTATTAGCTTAATGACTAATGCCCATTCCCATTGATGTCAAATGTTTGGGTTCCACTCTTTCTTACGTTTTACTCTACAGCGGGTATGGTCTCAACCATTCATACCATGTATTAAATTGTACTTCAATTTAAATTTTCTACTCGGAAAAGAAAAATGGTCACCTCTTTTATTGGTATTCCCATGTTTCTAATTTATTATTTCATTCAGAATAAATATTTAATTTACACATAAATTTTGGTCCAATATATTAATCTTGATTTGATACAATTATACACATGAATTTTAAATTTAAATTAATATGTATACATAAAACTTTGATTTTAGTTCAGTTGCATACAATTAAAGAAATAATTGTATACATTTATTTTCATACCAGATTAATATAATTATTTGTCAATGTATTATTTATATTATAAAGTAAAATCACATAACCTTATTTTAGTTGTTGATCTCGGAGAATTGGTTTTCTTTTAACAAATTAAAAGAATCATAATTCTTAAAACCAAATATAAATCTGCTTTCATACTTTCAATTTTCTATTTTTTCATAAGATCAAATAGATCCTAAGTTCCGAGCTAAGTAAATTTCAGATGAAGTCCATTAGAGATGTTAATTTTCTGAGCACATTGACTGAATTGAGATTCAACACTTCGATCACCATTATGACTTTGGCAAAACCCATCAAGCATATCTACAATTTGATGGCATAATTCCCACCTTATAAATAAGAACTAAAGACTGATCCATGGCTGAAAATAACCTAACATGCATGTAACGTCAACCGTGTTGCAATCAGATGCGAAGATAGGAAACCAATGACAGGAGTATTCAACGGATAAGCCGTTTGGTCAAATTGGTAAATTACCGGACATTCTCTGACAGGCATTAACGGTATAACGGCAAACAACACATTATATCATGCAGTTGAAATCGGATGCCAAAATGACCAACCTGAAAAGGGTGTACGCAAAAAAATGTAAAAGGCTAATAGTCGTTTGCTCAAATGATAAAACTATTGGACTCTTAGTTCTAGTAAAATCATGATCAAATCCCGAAAAACGTTAAATATCAAAAAACAGAAACTAGAAAACAGAAATGTTTCTCAAGCAAAGAAGGAAAAACACCGAGATAACATACGAACATATATAGCATGGCATCTACCTGAAACGATTGGGGGAATAAAATTATGAGCAACTCAAAAACACATTATGGAAGTGCACTGAAACGTAACCAATATGTTTCAATCATCTTTGAATCAATATTTGATAGGAGCAATAACTTCCAACTGGGCACCAAGCTTCTCCTCAGCAACCTTCTCGGCTTTAACCCTAAGTTTAGTGAGTTGCTTTCTTCTCTCATATGCCACTTGAGCTCTTTCCTTCCTCTTCCTCTCGAGCTCCTGGAGAGAAGAATAGGTCAGCCGTGAGTAACAAGATGTTATAAACTCAAAGGCCCAGGGTGTAGATACTTGTATATATTACCAAAAAGGTTAAAACAGTTCAAAATCACACAACAAATAACAAGCCTAATTCATCCAAGCAAATAACATTTATGGAAATAATGACATGAACTTGAGGATATGACAGTGAAAATATAAGAAAAATATCCTAGAAAAAGTTGGCCAATGCCAGCCTGTCAGATACGCATGTTAGAGTAAGACATTTCATACTAGAACCTGAGCAACATAGGCTGAGAGTACAAAACATAAAAATGATGTTTTCTTTTCTTTCCATGTAAGAATTTTGTTTAAAAACTTTTTCCGAGTTTTACTAATCAGAAAATTATTCTATTGGCACCACACTAAAAATAAGCTTCAAGCACTGATAAATTTTAAACAAAAACAAGCCAACATCAATATTCAATGCCTTGCATATAAGGAAAGTAAGGAAGAACTGATCATAAATGAATATATATATGCACACATGCACACACACGTGCATGAATATATAAATAGTTCCAAAGTAAAAGTCAAGCAAAAAGCATTGAAAGACAAGTTGTATTTGAACAGGGTAACTAATCTTCACCTTGATGGTGTCATAATGGTTCCATCCAACCTCAGAGGAAAGCTTGCCCAACAAGCAGTACTTGTGTCCTTTCTGAAGCCTCAAAACCCTAATTTAAAAACCAAAAGAGGAACAAAAACATTAAACATAACTGGCCATTGAAGCAATTAAATTCTAAACTATGTGAAAGAAGTAAACGACGGCTTCAAAACTGACTTGAGAGCATCAGGAATAACCATCCTCTTTGTCTTATCATATGGAGCTGGAATCCCTTCATAAGCCTTCAATCGAGCAAGAGCAGCTGCCCCACGCTTGGTCTTGTGGGGAATCATGCTTTAACCAAAACAGATATCAATAATCAAAAGGAAAGTTAAAGTTCACTATAATTCAAGTCAAAGCAAAGCAGTGTTTATACTTTATAAACCGTACATATTAAAAGCAAAATACCCTTCTTCAGCAGCATAAAATTCATAGATACTTGTAGCTTATAGTATTCACTAAATTCAGCAATCATATTCTCAAGCAAAACTCATAAGTTCTTTTTCCTTTCTTTCCTATATTTTCCCAAGAACCAAACAACAACGAGAACACAGAAAATTCATCCAAAACTGTACAATGAAAAAAATCCAATGACCAAATAATAGAACTAATCTTCACAATAAAACCTTCATTAAAGAAACCCAAAAGAGAGAAGGGAGTTAAAAAGAGAAATTACCCACGAATGGTGCGCCAGAGGATCTTAGCAGGAGCACGAAAATGGATGGGGCCATGAGAAGGCTTAGTGTTCATCCGCTTCCTCAAGAACCTCATGTACTTCATCTTCTGCCTCACTAAACCACCCGACATACAAATCTCTTCGCATCGAACAACCACTACTTTTTGGCCATTCAACAACTCCTTGGCCAAAATGGAAGCCAACCTTCCTAGCATGTGATGCCTTGCATCCACAACCACTCTCTTGGCGCAGATCCCTGACCCTGAAACCATCTTGTTTATCTTTTTTGGTTGGTTGATCGCTTAGGCCTGCTGCTGCTGATGCTGATGCTGATGCTATTCTAACAAAAATATATCGATTCCTGACTAGGGTTTTTAGGGTTCGGTTTTCATTTTTTATCTTAGATTGGGTTGGGTTTTAGGTTTTTATTTATATAAAATGGCTTAAATCCAAAATCATAATTTCAGGGCCCATTTACTCAATTTTACAAACCATTTTCAACTTAGAAAAACAATCCTTTTCTTTTTCTTTCTGTTTTTATTTTATTTTATTTTTGGAAGCTTTATATTTTAGGATAAATCTTACAAATAATCGAATATGAAAAATGACCATTACTCATAAATATAAAAAACCTTTGAATTTAATTTAGTAATTATCAACTCCAAATAGTCCAATCAAAGCAAAAAGTAGAAAGTCGAAATTCAAATATTTTAATGCCATCGAAAACTTAGGGAACCTAATTAGACTTTTTATTTATAATATATATAATTTTATAATTAGAAAAACCCAATTCCAATTTAAGCACAGATGATTAAGGTTTTAAAACCAAACCAATCCACTCATATATTTTCAATTAAACAAGTTATTAAAAGTTTATAAAAATGAAAATTTTATACATTAAAAAATTATAAAATCCAATTCAATTGATTTAACCTTCTTTATTTTTATTCCGATCCATAACTCTTCACGGTCCAACCAATTTAATCTCTGTTCAGACCAACATGACCCAGTGATTCGGTTTCAACGACTATGAAAATAATAAAATCAGACATCGTTTGATGAACCGAGGGAGCAAATCTTAGTTTTTTGCAGCTAAACCCTAAAATGATTGCTGAAACCAAACCTTGAAAAGGGAATAACGGTTGAACATGTATAAATGTATACAACTATCTTTCCAAAGGAATAAAAACACAAGATAAAAAGGGAACAATCAACAATGGGACCAACATCCTTTAAAACGCACACTCATGCCTGAAAAGGGAAATTAAGTTCAACCCTAATCCAAGTAAAACATATCCTCGTGGAATTAAGAATGATGTAATCTAAACTCAGAATCTCCCTAAGTTGAGGATGGGAATCGAGCATCAGTTCTCCTAGTTTCACTCTAGGTTGAACAGCTATGATGTCAAAAGGCACTGCTCAAGTATAAAAGTATTCTTGGCCCTGTTTCAGTTCCAGGATTGGGTAAAATCAGGATGAGTACTCGAATGGCTGAGGAGGCTGAGGTTCATCATCAACGGCCATGGCTGATGAACTCTGTTGTCCTGCAGCTGCTGTTGATCCACCTGCCGGGGATGCCGTGGATGTGGGTGCATCTGTTAGAGAGAGCACCTCCGGTTCATTAGGGCACAGGTCTCTGAGAAGAACGAATCCGGATGGTGCCAACTTCACAGGCACATATCGACTGTCTTCTAAAAACTTGATGAACTTCTCCTGAGCAGGAACCACTCTTGCTGGGTTGGTCAAAATCTCAAATGATGGCTCAGGCTCGGATTTCTTCTCTGGAGGGCTGTCAACCTGTCCAATATTAAAGAATCAATGACAGAAGGTTAGCATACAGAAGTTTCGGTTTATTGTCACCTGGTCTGATATCAAACTAGCATCATAATATTAGCAACAATGCACTTCATATTTCGTCCCTTGTTCTTAGAGTTGTAACGAAATTTAGGTCCAACTGCAACAGAATCTAATTACGAGTTACAGTAAATCCTAATATTCTGAAACTATAAATTAAATCCCCAAGTAACTGAAATGATGGCCAGTCTATAATATAAAAATCATACGAGACGAAAGATTTAAAAAGTCTCAAATGGATAGTATAGATATAGCCACAGAATTAAGGATAACTTCACAAATCTTACCTGCATGGCTTCTCCATCCTTCTCACTAGATGATTTCCCTTTTCCAGTATTAGCAGCAGCAGAAGACTCTGCTCCAGTTGATTTCTCAGCATTTGCCTTCTGTTCTGCCTCTTTCTTAGCCCTAGCTTTAGCCTTAGCCGAAGTTGATAGGACAGCAGTTGGAAGTTTAACAGCAGATGTGGTGGTGGGCACAGTAGTTGGTTTTGGATACTCAAAAAGCGAAGGTTTTGCATGTGATAAGAACTCAAATTTTGGAACCTTCAGGTCATAGTTCAGTCCAATAAAAGCCGTAGGTGAAAATGACAAGCTCACAAAATAAATGAGAGGATACCAATACCAAAATTGGCTAAAAACTGCAAGACCAACAACTGCAGTGACTTTGTCATGCTTTGTCTTGGAAAGCAATCTTATGGTTACATTCCTCCCACCAGCATCAAGGATCCCAGAGGCTAGGATTGCTCCCATCTTGCTCATTGTGTCTTCGTGTTTATCAAGTATTATCTTTTCTAATTGTCGCCTAGATTAAGGAGATGAAAAGAAGTCAGATAACACACATATACGTACAATAGTTGCACATCGAGAAGGCAGGAAGAAAAATAACAAGATAGAATAACAGCATGCCTGAATGTTCCGACACGAGAATCACTGGCTTCATTGGTCTGGACCATGACCATAGCCATTGCAACGAGGGCACCTTGGCGAACAAAATCAACAACATCTGATGTTAAGGGTTCTAGCAATGATATGGCCTCACTCAATCCTGTGCCAGCACATGAAATGCCCACTGCAAGTGCCGCACCATATCTAACATGTGGGTTGTATGATTCAGATAGTAAGGAGACAATTCGAGGAGTCTGCAGAATTAAACATGCAAAACAATGAGATCTTCAGAAATTCTTATAGCCCAATGACAAATTGCAAAGATACACTAGAGTTAGAAAAACATGGGGTAAAAGGGGAAATAAATATCGATCATACCACACCAACACAAATGAGGTAAAGCAGCACATACCTGCTCTGGCTCCGAGTAAAGGACAAACCCCAGAGCTAAAACAGCAGTTCTCCTAACATCATCACTCACATCTGATACAGCGAAGTGCAGCAGCTGACGAATGGCCTTGTTGTTAGCAGTTCCCCTATAGGCCAATGCTAGTGCATACATACCACCATAACGTAGTATAGGATCTTGATCCCGAGTCATCTGCTCAATTAATGTATCCGCTTCTTCTTCCCTTCCATAAACTGTAAGAGCTATCCCTAATGCTAAACCCCTGAGAGCGTATTGGAACAACACATGTAAAGACCGCTAGCACAATAAAATCCACCTCAATACCAAGAGCACAAAAGTCTAACCTTACCTGATAATTTTCTCATGTTGTGTTTCATGTGCATAAGCAAGCATCTCGCTTGCCTTCTCACTTGCAGTTCCAACCATAAGCAAACCCATACTGATGCCAGCAGCTTCACCAGCGACAGCACTGTCAGTATAAAGCACAGTTTTGATGTCATCGTATATTTCTTCGTCAGCAGTCCCCAGAGCTGCCAAACCAAGACCTAAGCATGCTCCATGTTGGATAACCTGCATAAGTACCCCATATTGACTTCAGACTTACTCAAGGGTAATGCTATTTTGTCCAACAATTGGACGGTCCAACTACAATGGGATCGAGCTTAATAAATTGACAAGCATGTACTCTTGTGAGTAGATGGAAAGTTGGCACTTAAAATTTTCTCTTTACTTAAAGATCTATGGGTAATAAAAAGAGAAGCTATTAGAGACCAAGAGAATCATATACCTCAACATTCGTGCCGCGTAAGCTATCACGAAGGAATTGCTTAATGCCCTCACCATGGTTGGCATGAATGAGACCTAAAGCGTATAAAGCCCCACCTTCAGAGTATGGACTACCACCACCACCAGCCCCACCTTGGGGCAGGTAGGGAGCCATCAGAGACCTCCCCTGCTGCAGATGTCCTCTGTGAATAACACCAAGCCCAGCAGTTGCACTGAATTTAGCCCAATTGGTGGCTCTACTCAGCCAGTCCTGTTGATCAGAGCCTCAAGGTTAAGTACACCCAATACATACAATAGTCTAAAAGAGTGAAAGAAAAGATGAGGCCAGAAAAACGCCTTACCAAATTGTCCCTCAGGAAAGTATCAACAGTTGTTCCAGCATGCATTATCGCATTAGCATAGATTGTGGCACTGTGACAAACGCTATTCCTCATTTCAACAGATTGCTTTATTGTCTTCAAAATCAGTAGATCAGATCTAAGACGAGACAAATGCAAACTATTCAATAGCTTGTAATGTAAATATAAAAAAGAAACGTGATAATTTAGTTCCACTGGAAGATAGCACAAAAAACATTGATGCCTCACTTGTTATAACTGAACAAAAACTGCAGAGTCAATTGTATGGATGTCTCTCCAGACAAAATTCCTTTGATTTTTGTCAGCCTCTCAGCATACATAACTTCTTTAGGATCTGCCTCATGAACACTTTTTGTAACAGCAGAAGATTCATCTGTCATCTGAACATCCTCTGGAGCAGTAGAATTTTCATTTTGAGCAGTAGCAGGATCACTGTAGTCTGGCTGTACGGATTCTGAAGGCAGAGATTTGAGAGCTGAAAGGCGATCTCTTACATTTAAGAGAAAAGCCTGGTGCTCATTCTCCACAAGATCAAACGCAATTTGGAAAGCCAAAAGAGCATCCTCCTTATTTTCAGAACGAAGAAGTCTCTCCAATATGTTTGCAACACCTCCAGGTTCATCCAAGAACATGAGGCACTGACAAATGCTCAAATAATCGGGAGAAGGAAGCTTTTCATAAACTTTAACAAGAAGCCGAAGCACCTGCATGAATCAAAGAATACAGGCATTAAGGATCTTGCAGAATTTGCTAGGTTGCACCAAATTCCAAGAAAAGAGCAACTAATAAGGCAATATTAATTGTTCTAATAATATTGTCAAAAGAAAAAGGTGGCTATGCAATTTATACAAACTACAGATGTTATGAACTACTAAACTTCTTACCTCTTGTCGATATTCTCGGCGATACACAAACGAATGAGAGACATTAATGGAATATGCTAAGGTCCCATGAACATTGTCACTCCTTGTTATTGCTTCCTCAAGTTTATCCAGTCTCCGGCACTCAATTGCAATTCCCATGGCTTGTTGGTATTTTCCATCCATGATACACCTAAATGAAAAAAATAGTAAGACAGCAAAACTAACTCCAAAATATGTCATCGGATAAGAAAGAAAGCTCTACATACTTATCCAGCATTCTCTCTACAATTGCCTCCAACCTAGGGTCAACCATTGCTGCTTCATTACTTGATTCTGCTGCCTTTGACCGAAGGCTGACATACTCATCTATTGCCTTGGCTAAAATTAAGAGCACAAAAATCAGCTGCTTGGAATACCCAATTTAAAACAAATGAAATAAATATAATCAACACTAAATGAATGTTGAGACTAGCCAGATAAATAAAATGCAGTGAAATACAACCACAACCAACATGCTAACAAATTTCAGTTAATCAACCTGCTGTTAGTGATCACAAGATATAGCAAATGAATTGAAGTTCTTACAAAGAAGAGTATGAATATAATCAGAATCCTCGGAAACATCAAAAAGGGGACCGGCTCCAAGAGCATAAGACAATGAATCATTGAGTTCACCCAAGTAATAAAAGACCTGAAGAAAATTAGAATATACCTTAAATATGTGAAAAGTCAACAAAGTCAAAATCAAATAAAAAAATAAGAGAGAAAGCATAAACTTCTATTACTTCTCATCTACAAATTTAAAAGCAATGCTAATAATGTTCCACAAATATAACCGCAGCGTTGTTTTGACAATTATATATTAACATTATACCACTTTTTTCTGTTAGTTTACAGAAGTGGAACATTTTTTGGGGGTCACTAATATTTGCAAAATCAGCAACGTTGAGTAGGAAAACTTGTCCAGGAAAAGCAAAAGATGTAAATCAAGGAGTGCAGATTTTTCCCCTTTACTAGAAGAACCCAAGTGGTTTAATTTCCAGAAATCATGCTACGACAAGCATTTGGTCACCAACATGAACATGCATACAGACAGATAGACAAGAGAAAGACCTTCGAGACAAGCAAAGCAGCAAGTTGTCTCTGATGCTGGCCAAATTCCTCATCTTCATACAAGCTTTCTCTGAAAAACACGGGAATATGATCAGTATTCACATCCAAAACTCATAAAGTGCACTATTTTTGAACCAGAAACACTCCCATTGCAGAATGCAGGCAACATAACTTCTACAAAACTATGAATGGAATTTTCCAAATAAAGTGAACAAATGACTCATAATCCAGTGGAAATTTTCAAAAATCATCGTCCCCATTGTTTGTATTCACTCAAAAGTTCAATGTCCTAAGTGATCAAACTATTACCCACATTGCAAAATAGTTGCATTCAATTCTTCCTAATTTGAACTTACTTGTGCAGAACATATAGCTTGACTAAAGCAATGGATTACTAAATGCCCAGAAAGGCCACAATTTAGTTGAATCCAAATTTCACCTTTTCCAGCTAAACCAAAAAAATTAAACATGCGAAATCTCCACAAACAAGTAAACCAACCCAAGCTCAATCAAAAATTGAATTTTACCAACTTAACTTACTAAATTCAAACTAAATTTCGGTCTTTTCTAGAGTAACTAAATCAAAACATCAAAAAGAACTTTCTTCACTTCTGTTCATTCAATTTTCCCACCTAACAATCAGATCAAAACAACCAAAGCCTAAACCCTAGCTAAACAAAGAAAAATACAGCAGAAAAAAACTCGAGACTTACATGATAGGAACGCTGGTGGAGATCTCAGGCCAAAATTGGTCAACGAAGCTAATCAAATTAGAAAGGGCATGATATTTTAACTGAGGGTGGCTCTCGTTAAGCATCGCCAGCAACCCTCCAGCTGAACTAACCATCGTCGCCGCAGCAGCCGCCATTTTTATCCTTCCACAAAATAAAAAAAACCCTAACTTTCTATTTTTTTTTTTTTGGAGGGGTTCCGCCAATAAAAGAATAAAAAGAAGGGGTAAATTGGAGAGTTTAGCTTTCGTATCTCGTCAGTAGAAGAGAGCCGGCGACGATTCGGAGACGAACGCCGAGGATGAAGCGATGACGGAGAAAGAAAGCAATGGAAAATACTCGCTTAGGTTTAGGAAGAAAAAACTGGATATTTTAGGAGCAATTTTTTTCCCCTGAATCTGATCGAAGAGGGAAATAAGAATACACATTTGTCTTGAAGGAAAAGAAATCGATTTTTGCAACTTTTAAGTTTTAAACATTAGCATCGGAAGTTTTTCTTTTTACACAATTAAGTCCTTTGTAAATTAAGTCCTTTTACACAATGGCCAGTTGTCAGTCTAACAAGCATGGCCTATTGTACGAGGCTTTTGGCAATCAAATGTTGTGCTTGACGGATATTTTTGCTTATATTTTCAGCATAACAAATGTTTTCAATAAGAATAGACAGAAAAAACTCACGATAAAATTGAGACAATATTTTTATTGTTGAAGAAGTCATACTCCCACTTAATACATTAATTATGTGTTTTGCTTGTTTCCAATCAACAACGCTAATCTTGTTCCTTTTTCTGGTAAATTTGAGGAATGTAAAATCAACTCAATTATTCTTACCTTCCTCATATGCGATATGGTATACATACAACACAAGTATGGAGTGCAAAATAGACTTTGATGAGTACTTCTATTATGGAAGTCAAGTTTATTTATTGCTTTGAGACCATCTTAAACAAAGTACAGTTGAAGCGTGTTTTTATATATATATTAGGGTTTCTTAATTCTGTCTAAGCCATCAACTACAAATATTGCGATGATTTAGTTATTATTATTTTTTTACTAGAAATAATGAAAGTGGTGAAAAAAACAAAGTGATAATTGATTACATTAACATCGAATTAATGATTACTGATCCTTTAACAAAAGACATGTTAATGAGCTTTAACGACTATGTAGCACAGACAATGTCTAATTGAACGTTGTTCTCTCCATGCACGTTAATCTTAAGAATAACAAACATAATGAGACCTACAATAAATATAGAGTTTATATTTTAAGTTGCAGTGGACAATCGTTGATGAAACAAAATGCATTGTAAGATATAGAAAATAATGTTGAATCTTAGTCACTCCAATCATTAATTTGCTTCATAATTGGAAAGGTATTAATCTTTAAATTTTGCCATTAATAGAAAGCCCATCCAAGCTTTTTAAATCCTTAAAATCTACTTAAAAATGTCGAGTTTCATTGAATTGTGCTTTGAATAAAAGATATAATGTTCAATTATAAGTTTTGTATTAATAAATTTGCTTATTATAAAGAAATATTAGTGTCCGAAGTTTTTAGTTGAAGAACTTTATAGTTGTTCTATATATATATATATATTTAAAAAAATTATGCTCAAGAATTTGGGAAATATATCATCTAAGCGGGTTATTAAAAATATAGAAGCACCAATAGACGTCGAATAAAAATAAAGAGTGAACTTTCTTTCAATGGTAGACATCAAAATTCTATTATGTTTTTATTTAAAATTGCATATCTATTTTATATAAAAATTATTTAAAATTATATAATATCATTCATAGATATTTATGGTACATAATTTTTTCATACACAAAAGATTATTTAAATTTAAATTTTCGGTATCTAACTCGACACTACATCTTCAATGAAACCCATCACGTACAATTACACACATTCGAATCTCTAATCTTCCTTTATTTGTAGAATTTAATTTTATTTTGTAATTAATCACATGGAAAAAAAATCCAACCACAATAAAATTGCGTCGGTTTCATTCGCAAATTATTGCAAATATGACTTGTCCTGCCCTGTTTGTTCTCCCACATTTATTATTACCAGGTCACTACTAAAAACTGCCCACTTGTTCTCTCTCAAATCTCTCTTTCCCAGTATTTTTCACTCCTTTATTACATATATATTTGCTCTTGCTTATAAACCTGCGATGT